>NW_013550614.1:1694074-4521022 GCF_000835455.1 Fonsecaea pedrosoi CBS 271.37 | reverse complement strand
GGGGGGGGGGGGGGGGGGGGGTTCTCAATGATGGGGACAAAGTCAGACCAGGGATCAGTCTAGACGCAGGGATACGAACGATTGCGATGGATAGAGCTCTGTTTAGTTGCATTGTTGGTGGAGCGCAGCCGTTGCTAGTCAACCATCTGTACAGTCATTCCTTGCTATAGACGACAATCAGGTCCACTGTCCACATCCCATGTAGCTACCTTGGCGGAAGGGCACGATGCCGTTCATGACGACCGACACCTACCACTACAGGCGACACGTGATAGGGCCAATAGTTCTATGCTCCAGCAGCTCTTAGACTTGCAGCGTCCTGCAGCTAGCGAACCGAGGTTGCTTGGATATAGTTACAACTCGGATGTCGTTGTAGATGACGAGGAAATGGAGCATGTTCAGCGCATTGGATGTTTCACCCGCAGAAGGGAGCAGGTGTAAACAATTCTGGCAACCAAAGGCCCACCCTTTCGGTGCTTCTAAAGAGCTACTACGTATCGGGACTTGGAACGAGGGGTTCTAGACACCCAAACGTTGTCTGCCGAAGCAATCGGGAATTGGCAAGAGGGCTTTGTTCAAGTTCCACCGCATTGAGTAAAGTATAAACGAGTGGCATGTGTATTGGAAATTCCTCCTCACATTAACGAGCGACTTCCTCCGAAATCCGGTGAGCCCATGAAATTTCATGAAATTTCATGGCCCTCAACAAAATGAAAAGACCTTGGTGATCCCAAATCAACCCCTAGATATGAAAAGATAAAGTGCTTGCAGGACAGAGACTTAGTCAGTGTCGCTGGCAGTGTGGTCAGTATGACTATCCTCGCCGTCAGTCGGGCTATCGTTGTCGGTGGTATCATTATCGCGTTTCTTGTTGGTGGCGGTGCGTCTAGTACGATTTGCCCGTCTTGCCTTTTTGACGGCCACGGCTCGCTTGCGGTGTTTCTAGAAGAGACTCAAGTTAATATCAAGGGGGCTCTAGCGAATCTGCACGAGTTTAGGGATATACCTTGTCATCATCGCTATCACTGTCATTGTCAGTGTCGATTCCGTCACTATGCTCACTGTCCTTGCAAAACGTTAGAACTGGTGACAAAATCGTACTTCGTAAAAGGGGCCAGATCTCACTGTATCATCCGGACGTCTCTTGTCTTTCCTTGCAAAAGAGGACGAGCTGGATCTCCGCTCTGACCGCTTCCGAACCGCTCGCGTAAGCTTTCCTTTTCGGCGCTACAATGCCCAGTTAGGATCGATGCAGCTCAGGGGAGGATGGGAGTACTCGCCTCGTCATCTGTGTCGCTTCCGAGATCGTCTGTGACTTCCCCATCGGTGGTATCCTTGAACGATGTTAGTGATCCTCCACAATGTAATGCGAGATCAGGCCACAGCTCTTCAAGAGTGACCTACCGGATCATCCCTGATATCGAGGGACTGTCCCGCCCCCCTGGCATAATGAGTCGCTCTCAACGCATCAACATTCGTGTCGCGAGTTGCCAGGTGGTTGGGAGAGTCGACTGGTGCTGGCGCTGTTGGTAGGGCAAGAACAGCACCAGCCAACAGGGTTGTCATGACCACAGCAGATGCTTTCATGTTTGCTGTCTTTTGATAGACAAAGTCTTTCTGTTGAGACTCTGCTTCTTGGTTTTGATAAAGAATTGTGCTTTTCAGAGGGACGCGCGTGGCTTGGTGTGAGTGACTGTGCCCAACCTGCCGGGAGAGAGGTCTTTATATAGATTGGATTGTACTTGAACACTTTTAAGTTGAATGCTAGCGTAGGATCATCCAACGCAAGGCCAGAGAAAGAAACGATTTGCCAAATCCCTTCTTCGCCAATGCTCCAAGACTTCGTTGGCAAGAGCGGTGGCAGTGCTGCTGCGATTTCCCCATCATTCGTTGTCATATCCCCTCCAATCCGATCCAATCACTGTCGCGTGATCACCTTGAATTGACTTTTTTGTTCAGAATCGAATTGGACATTGAACACGTCAAGAGGGTACGTTTGGACGTATACCTTGCGCAGCCCAAGACCAAGCTCAGGTAGATTGAGCAGCGGCAATGGACTATACAAGGGCTGATGATGCTATTTTAGGGGTCATCGAGTCTACAGTATACGTACAATTGCTGAGCCACGGCTCAGAAAGCCAGGTCCCGCAAGTCCAATATGTCCACTATAGGTGGTACTTTTTCTGTTCTTCGAATTCTGTGCATGTATTGTCTTTCTTTCTTCACCAATGACCCACGGAGCAGTCCTCCAAGTTGTGTTCGCGTTCACCAAGACAGTCTTTCTACCAAGAGGCTGTTATGGGGCCGGACACGAGATGTCCATAGCGACGAGTTCGATGATTTCCAAGGACAGGCGCAGCTTGTTGAAGCTGTGATTCATTCGAATGGAGACAATTGCATTCGTCACTCCTCGGCCGAGTCTCGGCGTGTGCCTCATGTCACTTGTGCAGTTCACCTTTAACTACAGATATCTTGATGCTGCTTGGGTTATTGAGCCCTCCAACTCTCTGGCTTTGGCCGGATATCGTGTGACACGTGGATCAGAAGCAACGGCTCTAGGTTCAGCATCATCACACTCATGCGCAGTCGAGCATTTGACTCTCCATATGCCTAGGTGCCGCCTTTTCTCGTGAGTGAATCACGACACAGGTATTTGGCCCCCATTGCTGCTTTCCTCAGCTGCAAAATCGCAAAACAATCATACCTGCGGGTCGGGATGAAAAGTTATCATGCCCGACTTGTGCCAATGCTTGACAGCATCGCCCTCACCCTCGCCGCCGTGTTCCGAAACGCACAGCGGGACTTGCCGCAAACAGGAAAAACTGGGTGGGGAGCTTCCTATATTTCCTAAGAGCTCCTGGATAGTGCACATGGAATGAGGGGGCTCGGAGTTTATGCAGTACCCAGGTGCATCAAGGGAGATGGATCTAAGAATAGCTTCGAGCATGAAGAATGCTATAGAGGCAAAATGGCAGTCAAGGTACTCCGTGCATGAGATAAGAAGAATGACCCATGAATTTGATCCAGGTTCCATGGCAAGCTCCACGTCCTCTACCAACTTTTCCTTTGTAGCTGACGAGTCAGTCGAGCATGCCTAGCGACCAAGAGCTTGATTCAGTCCACCACAAGACAGCACAAGACCACACAGCCACGCTTGTTGTGGGTCATCAAGCATTTGTGTCTTGGAATTTGCTAGCAAACCCAACCCGAAATACATTTGCAACCCAGCCATCAGTGAGGACCAGAATGCACTGAATTATTGTTGTGGTTATCGTTGAAATAATGCCTGAGGACTCCCTTTCCGTCTTGTCTGTGCAGGTGTGCACTTGACGTGGAGTTATTTTACTCCTGATTCAAACTAAAAGTATTCATTCTGAAAAGACAAGAGGGCTTTCTCATGTACCGAGGAATATGCCCTTGTCGAGCATTCCCATCCCCGTGCTTCTTCTCTGGGCCATCTGGCTGCGTCAAAGTCAAGGCCAGGCTCAGTCGCTTCAGTTTTCCAATGTTCCCGAGTCAATCAACGAAGGTGTAGAAATCTTCATATCTTGGACCGGCGGAGATGGAATGACGGTATGTTCTGCCTTTTTCAAATTGATCTCCATCGCAAATCTTTGGAATGCGACTTCTCAACCGGTTTTAGCCTATCGCCGTGGATTTGGTCCAAGATGGGAGGATCATTGATGATGTCTTTAACGACGATTGTAAGTTACAAATCTCCTCTCCTGCTCACGCACTGGTAACTGCTTCAAGCTAAGTTACATGTCTTTGGTTCACCGCAGCCGATGATGACGAGGGCATTGTTCAACAGTTTGAGTGGGATGTCGACATTGGTGACAATGCTGGGGGATATTACAGCTTGCGCCTGATTCAAGGTACTCAGACCGTCGACTCGGCCCCGATAAATATCATCGACGAGTCGGGACGAAGTGCTACGGCCCCTCTTCCTAGTGCGACGACTTCGCAAGGTGGTTCTGGTTCGACTGCGCCGCCATATATTACCACATCTGCTGGCGGTACAACTGATACTGGAAACCCTGTATCAGCTTACGATACATCGACCACCACGGCGGGCACTACAGGCACGACAAGGTCCGCTGGCGGTTCTGGCGCCGCTGCTACTACGGCAACGTCTCAGCCGGGCAACTTGACGGATCCTTCTTTGCTCGGCAGCGGTGGCGGTAGTAGCGGCTCTGGTCTAAGTGGTAGCGCGATCGCTGGACTCGTCATCGGCGTTCTCGCAGCGCTGGGTCTAGCAGGCCTGGCGATCTGGTTCCTGCGACGACGCAAGCGGACACATACTCGTACGCGTCAAGAATCGAATTACTTGGTCCCGTCCAACCACGAAAAGGGCCTTGGAGGTGGCCAGGATGCGACTTATGTAACGCCAGCCACGGTCGCTGGTACTGGAACTGGAGCTCCAGTAGGGACAAACACGGCGACGACGTTACCAAGTAAAATTTACGAGAGGGCCGAACTGGACGGCCAGCCCAAGCCGGTGCACGAATTGCCGACAGTGGAGGAAGGAGATGCGCCCAGATACAGCGAGCTTGACAGTCCCGAGACTAAAGCAGCAGGTTGGAGCTCTAACTCCAAATCTGATTAACGTAGAGACTCAAGTGTGACTTTATATTGGAAACATAGTGAAATCTGCTGGATCCTAGGGACGTTATCTGACTACCTCATATACATACTATCGGATAATTATTGGAGCCTTCGACTAAAGCCCCCAAGGGTGTAGCGTGTCGGTCATTACATAATCTTAGTAACCCTACGTGCCACGCGTCCCACCACCCAGTGGTGACAGAATTCCGTCCCCAGTGAGGCAGAAAATCCGGGTAGAATACCCTAATAATAGTGGGGACAGAATTTTGTCACCCATTGGGTGCGTGCCTACGTACAGAGGTACTTGCCCTACTCGTTACACCTCCAACCATCTCACCAACCCTCCGAGGGAATGTACCATCGAGGTGAACTCCCTTTCCACAATCCTATCCGGCTGATTACAAGTGATTTGTAGATACACAGACCACCCCGAGACCAGTCAATGCACAATGCCGAGGCATCAGGATGTGCGAGTAAGGCTGTGGAGCGCAAGGCAACGATCAGAAATAAGGCTGAATGTGAACAGCCTTATCATGATGGATTGCATGCATGCATGTGGGCCGCGGCTGAAAAAGAGGGGAAACATGTATAAGTATCTCCCTCCTCTCAGCCGCACCAGTTGGGAGGAGGCCAGTCTTCTTCTTTTCTCTGCTGTGGACTCGTTGTTGGTCCTCTTATACGTTCCATGAAAGAAAGACTGGGCCTCGTGCGGCTTAGATTTCACTACCACAACACATCGTGAAATCTTGGTTCGGTACAGTGAGAAACGTCACAGACACGCAAGGCTGAGTAAGGCTGAAGTACAGTTTTATCCTTGTGCCTTGTCGAATTCTACTACAAGACGGAAGCCTCAGTCTCCAACATGACCAGAGAAGAATCCCCGGGACCATCGGCTACCATCGCTGATCCGGAAGAGAGTCGAGAGACGAGCCCGTGTCGTGACTGCGGCACTGCGCATCACCCTGTCCGCCTCATTATCTGTGCAGATGGCACTTGGTTGACTCCAGACGGAGCAATTGGGGCCCCCCAAGGCAACGCAACAAACATCAGTCGGCTGTGGATGATGGCAGCTGTGGGAGAAGTCAAGGACGCAACCGGGAAGACCTGGTCGCAGCAACGACACCCGATTGTCGACGGTATAGGTGCCGTCGATGGCCCCATCGAGCGCCTCGTCTCTGGAGTGACCGGGAAAGGGAGAACTGGCTACGAATCCAAAATCAAAGAGATCTACAAGCGATGCTGCAAGTTGTGCCCATCCCAGGATGAAATCTTTCTCTTCGGCTCAAGCCGAGGCGCTTTCGTCGTCCGCGCCGTTGCTGGTCTACTTCACCACCTGGGAGCGTTGCGTGCCCATGACCCTGACTTTGACGACGTTTTCCACAAGTCCCTACTACTTTATCACGCCGCAAAGACGAGTGACGACCTGTTGCGGAACTCTGTGTTTGCACATCGATCACACCACGCCCGACCCAGTCCCTCAATCAAGTTTCTCGGCTTGTTTGACACCGTCAAGGCCCTGGATGACGAAGGTCTCAATGACATGGGTCTTCTGAGAACGACGTTGCACGCGCGGCATGCGCTTGCTCTGTTTGAGCGCAGGAATGCGTATCGGCCTACCCGGTTCCCGTCCACAGATCTGGACGAGTTGGATGGCTCACGAAGTCTTCAGGAGGCCTGGTTCGTCGGCACACATGGCAATCTTTGCGGAGGATGCGAGGAAGACGGCTTGGCTCTGTGGCCGCTGCAGTGGATCGTCAGCGAGGCCGAGAAGTACGGATTCAAAGTTGGATTTCAACGGCTGGAAGGGTCAAATGTCACGGATCCATCACACCTCATCTTCCCCCGCGGTGTCCCAATGAGGGAGATCCGGTACAAGAACGGGATAAAATCATCTGTGGCAGATTTGACAGGTGCAATGAAAAGACCTGGACTCAACGCCAGTCTTGACTTTGGAATCGACATCCCGGGAAAGGACGACCGACTCATATTCAAAGACGGAGGGCTAGTTGGCTATCTCTCAAACAGTAAGTTTACCAATGTCCTCTTACCCAGGCTGGAAGTGTGGGTGCACGGTATTCGCCTGTATGCTGATAGACTTAGGCCCTCACGGTGTCTTCGTTCACCCCTCCGTGTATTATCTTGACCATAAGAACCCTGGAGTGGTTCAGCTGGTCAACGGGTGGACTTTCCAAAAGGAACTGCGAGACACAGAACGATTTATCATTCGCGAACACCGAGCGCTATGGAACATACATGACGAGATCCACAGTGCAATGGCCCCAGATATACCTCGAGTCTTGGTGGCAGGGCATACGCATGCTGGAAAATCTGCACTGATCAACAAAGTTGTTGGCCGAATAGCAGTGAGTAAGATCTTACTAGTCGCACTGGCCGCACTCCATGGGACCTCATGCTGACTCTGACGGTGGCCCAGACAGTTCCGGAGCACGGTGCAAGGATGGGACGAAGTCGAATACGAGAGGCCATCACCGGTGGCAACCCTCCATTGTCATTACACGATGCTAGAGGGTTTCAGACTGGTACCGACAGTGAAGTGCTCGATGTCGAGAGCTTTGTGTCCGAATGTGGGCAGAAGCCTAACCTACAGGACCAGCTCCATTGTATATGGTGAGTTGTCGGAGCACAGAATGCCACTGTTTTCGCTTTTGACATGGTTACAAGGTATTGTACTTCAACGGACAACCCCAGAATTCAAGGAAGCGATACAAGGTTCTTCAAGACGAAACTTGGACGAATCCCTCTGGTTCACGTCTTTACCATGAGTGATAAGCTGCTCTCCGACGTTGAAACGGCGGTGTTTGATGAAAACAGAAATAGATTGATCGACGAGGGTCACCAGGAACTCAACGATGTCTACCGATGGGGAGACCTACCCGACCCCTTGAGACAGAACCTGCGGCCGCTCGTCTCTACGAGATATACCCAGAGAAAAGAGTCAATGGCCGCGGAGTGGAGACAACGATTTCCAAGAATCGGGTCCACCATCTTTGTGAGTGTCACAGCAAGTACGTTTCCCTTCTAGATAGGCATTCAATCTTCTGGATCTAGTCGCTGATAGGATTCAGGCGGCACACAGTCGATCAGGACTTTGGTTACTGCTTCATATGCCCAATTGACCAGCGAGATCGTTGCCGACATACATCGATCGGCGCAGAAGCGATTCGTGCAGGACCGGCACAAACGAGCCATCCAAGCCGCCGTACGAGAATTTGGTCGACATCGACCCAACTTCCAATTCCTTGGCTCGAAAGACAAGAAATCGCAACTCCTGTCAAAGGCTATTCGTGCCATTGCCACGGTATACGATTACACCGAGCCTGATCCCGTTGCCATTGATTCGATCATCAGCAACGCGCTGAAGGTGCCCAAGCCGGTCAAGAATGACTCGGGCATTCTCCTCGGTATCTTCGGCGGCTCCTTCTTGAGCACGAGCATCTTCGGGGCGGCCCTCAATGCCGCAGAAACGGCCGCAGGAACCGCAGTATCGGTAGCTCCCGTGCTGTGGGTCGTTGGAGGTGCTCACGTCGCCGTCACCGTTGCGGTTCGAACGTACCTCGTGTCGATCGAGATGATCGCCATCTGTCTGGAAGTGCTTCTGATCCTGGACCGCGCCTTCTGGTACGACGGCGGCATCATCAAGGAACGTTACATCGAGGGGGCCTGTATGCACTACCTCCGGAAGCGGCCCGAGGTCCAGAAAGCCGTTTGGGACGAGTTCGGGTTTCCCGGCACGGTGCCAACCAAGGAAGCAGCAGAGAAGGCATTGACCAAGCTTTTGGAGAGGTTCAAATACAAGAAGCAGACCTGATGAAAGGTTGAGTCGCCCGGCAAGCGATAAGTTAGTTCTATAACTCTACCTCCCAATATCTACCACGACCTTTCCATCGACTTTCTTTGGATGATCCACCCCAATCATCATTATGGCCGTTTCGCGTTTCAGGAACTTCTTCTCATCAGGCACCACCACGCGCAGATACTCTTCGTCGGCAAAGACCTTGACATTGAAACATTTCGTCAACAGATCTGTGTTCCAACGGACGTTTTGAGAGAAAAGGGACCAATCTTACGCTCAACAACTCGTCCATGCTTTCCGCCACCATGGTCACGATGCCGTCCCACTGACCGATATCGACGCCAAAGTCGGTCAGGACCGCCGTGGCCTTTTTGTCGACGTGGAACTTTTTGACCAGTCAGTCCCATGGTGGATCCCTCGCCAGTGCTGTGCTCGGAACACTCAAACCTGAGAGTATGTGATGATCTTCTTCTTGACAATCTCGGTACTGAGCCAGATCTTGGGGTGTTCGACGGACCAGCTGTGACGAGGTCAGTCAAGCGGTGACTTTGTATATTGTGCGTGCCTGTGCCAGTGCAATGTCGCTTCGGGCGAACTTACTAGCGGTGGAACTCCTCATCGCTGAGGTGGTCTTGCTTGTTGATGAGGATCTGTAGCTTGCAGGGCATGGCTGTCATCACCTGTGAGATTGTACTTCAGGGGGAATGAAAGCTTTGGGGGTACAAAGGTGAGAAGGACGAGATTGAAAGGAGATAACATGCGGTTTATGTATCCATTTCTTGAAAGGGTGGTGTTACCGCGGGCGACCCGATCTGTATCCGGTTCTGGCAACCTGATCAAAGGAACTCCCGACATAGGGTACCGTGACGAGACCTTCGACGCGCTCCGCAATGGACTCCGCTTTCTCTAGCGGCACATAATCCTGTGCACAGACTAGGACTTGCGGAAACCTGGGGTGCCGGGGTCCCATGGGGTTTACGGCCTTTCGGTTCCCGGAACCGGGAAGCGCAGGCGGGAGCCGAATCAATCGTTCATGTTACCAGGACTAGCCCCCATATGGTCCCACTATAGGCTGTCTTGGATTCTGAAGGATCTTTGCAGACGTGGGAGTCTAGTATGTAAAGCAGCGCCATTACCAGAACACCGTCTCTCTATTACTTTTGCTCGATCCCCTTCCACAACACAAGCCATGGCGCCTAAAGATGTGGTCAGTACGAGCCCCTCCAACTGGAAAACAATATCAAAGTGCTAAGACCTAGACAGTACACCACACTCCACGACAGATTGGGCAAGGACAAAGTCGCAGCACCGCAGCCGGGCGAGCTGAAATACTTCACCGCCCAGTCGGCAGCCCAAGTCCCCGCCGTCCAAGTATTCCCCGAAGACGCGAAAGACATCGCCACCATCCTCCAGACCGCGCGGGACCAGCAGATCCCGTTCGCCGTGAAAGCGGGCGGACATGGCGTCTACGCTGGCGCATCGAGCATCCAGGACGGCATCTTGATTGATCTGAGCAGGATCGACTGGGTGAAAGTGGCCCCTGATCGCAAGTCCGTGTTCGTCGGCGCAGGGGCAAAGTGGGGGGACGTCTACGGCAGACTCGACGCGCTGGGAGTCAGCGTGCCTGGAGGCCGCATATCGACTGTCGGCGTTGGTGGCTTGACTCTTGGAGGTGAGACATTTACTTCAAGACTACAAGAAATGACGAACCAGCTCTGACTGTCCCATTTTAGGAGGCATCTCCTTCGCAGCCAGCCGGTTTGGGCTTGCGTGTGACAATGTCAAGAGCTACGAGGTATGTCTCGACCTCGAGTCGACGAGGACCATCCAGACGTGCAGGTGTCCTAATGAATGGCCAGCAGGTCGTCCTCGCTGATGGCAACATCGTCACCGCCACACGCGAATCCCATCCCGACCTCTTCTGGGCTCTCCGCGGCGCGGGCACGAATTTCGGGGTCGTAACGACATTCGAGTTCGCTGCGTTCGAGCAGGGCCAGATCTGGGGCGGGGTGAAACAGTATCTCGAAGACTCGGAGGCGGAGGCGATCGCCCTGCTGGACCAGTTCTGTAGGAACCAAGATCCCTCCTCGTCGTCTGCTGATATCTACGCCGAAGCCTTCATCATCACGGCCTTCGTCGCACCGATGGGCAAGTTCGTCACCACGGCGGTCCTGTCACATGGACAACCACGGGAAGATCCGCCCGTGTTTGACGGGTTCAAGGCGTTGCCGTCGATTGCGTCGTCGACCAGGGTTCGCAGCATCGCGGACTTGTCTGTCGAGTTGAACGCGAATAATCCCCATGGGCTGAGGTATGTCCTCCTTTGATGCCGTCCAGGCAGAGGCCTGTCAATTGCTAACATCCAAGGGAAAAAAGGTCGAAAACACTAGCGTTGGCGGTCAAAAGCGACGTGGGCGTCCTCAACGAAGTCATGGCGATTTACAAGGATATTATCAACCCACACAGAGATACTGTCAAGGACTTTGTGCCCGCGATCTTGCTACAGCCTCTCCTTCCGCGAATGCTTCTGGCGGACGAGACCGAGAATCCGCTGGGCATCAGCAGGGAAGATGGACCTCTGTTCGGTGAGTGCCCTGGTGCTAAGCTGGGAAAACCTCTCGCTCTCCAACCCATTGTCCATCATCCACATCACGTGTAAGTCAGTAGTCTAACCATGTGTGAAAAGTGATATCCCTGCTCTGGTCATGGACAGACCCCTCGGACGACGATATCGTCGAGTCCCTCGCGCGGGCATTCACCCAGCGCGTGACGGCGACAGCGACAGCCCAGAACAAATTCCACCGGTACATCTACCTCAATTACGCGGCGGGCGATCAGGACGTGTTCGCCAGCTACGGCGAGGAGAACCTGGCGAGACTGGTGCGGGTCAGCGAGAAATATGATCCGCAGGGTGTCTTTACGAAGTTGAGGCCCGGCTACATCAATTTGGCGAGGAGTGGGCACCGGAAATGAGTGGGCGATCCGATGATGGAGCGAGACATTGAGGTTTTGAGCTTAAAAGTCACTTTCAAAAAGAGAAATTGGTTGAAGTGGAAGACATGCACTGTCAAATCTACCTGGAGATAAAATCACGCAGAACAATCTCCTCCGAGCATACGGATACCTTGTCCAAGAACACCTCTAGATAGATGTATCCATGACCAGAGGTGGCCATTGGTTCTGTCCAGACCCCTTCGCTCTCTCTAACATCTATTGGGATAGCAGGACCATTGATTCTCTTGTAAATACATACAAGATCCAGCAATACATGTCTTGGTAAAGTGTTGAAACTGTATCGCAACACTGGCAATATACGAGAATTCGAATATAAACATAGTGCTCCGTTATTCGCACTAGACCTCTTGAGTTCCGCCCGTCGCGACATCGTCCTTGTGGTATCCATGCGCCCCGAGCACCTTGTCTCCCGCTCTGACCGGCTCCGCGGCTATTCGACGACAATACCAACCCTAATCAGCAAAATAAATGACACAACGGCAACGAGGAAGACCTCTGGGGAAGCCAACGTACCTATCAAGCAAAAATACATTCGTGCCGTCTTGGGGCCGGTATTTGTCCATCCGTGAATCGTGCCGCGTTGGACACACACGTCGCCGGGTTCCATGTCGACTCTAGCGCCGTCGTCCAAATAACTTGACCACCATGACACTCTGATTAGTTCGGAACAGTGCAAGCTACACTGAGTAGGCCAATGAGGAGAAAAGAATAAGGTGCAATGAGAAGGAATTGCGGTAGATGTTGCTAGAGGTGAAGCTCACCATGAGACTTGACCGTCGAACAGAATCCCAAAGTCGAGCGACTCGGTCCTATGGAAGAGCATCTTGGCCTGACGACAATTAGAGTCTCTGTTCCTTTCTGATAATGAACACTTTCCTCCCGCTTCTTTCAAGCCCACATCACTAGGGGGCGATTGGAGGACGAACCTACCTGCGTCGTACCGGGCTCAATGTCCACAACCCTGAGCACCACCCCGCTCTTGTTCGCGAGATCCGTCGTCCTCGAGGATGCGGGATCATCCTTCCCAGAATTATCGGCCGGGACTTGCTTCGTCTCCCAGAGCACGCCGAGGCTGGCGCCCAGCTTGGTCACTTCCAAGTGGATGCGCGAGTCGGCGAGGAAGATCGCTTTCCCCTGGTCGTCGTGTCCGGTGACGATTCTGCGCGGATGGGGGAGTGGCGTGTGTGACATTTTCACAGCACCTGTGAGTAACTTTGGAAGGTATCACAACTCGGCTATTCGACATCTAGACCGGGGGCATCCTTAGTATATAGATCGACAATAGAAGTATCCTACCCCCTGTGGTCGCTAGAGGGTAGACAGGGAAATAGATGCCCGCACCCCATCATAACCCACCATATTGCGGAGGACGTCACTTCGGAAGCGACTCCCAGAGCCATCGCAGACGTGTGAGTATAGTGATCATCTTGAGGAGATGCTGGGAGGGGTCTCGACCTGGACCTACCAGTCCCTAACGACAACCTCGCAGCAACGTAGTTCCCGAACATGGAGGCCCAGAAATCTCGTCCGACATTTGATCCCGCTCAACCCGGCATATATTGCTTCTTAAGGGATTCATGCTTGCTAATCTATCTCGAGAATCACGAGAAATAAACTCTTCCAAGCTGATTCCGGACAAATGACGATGTTGATATTTCCCAAAGAAGACTAACGCGAGAAATAAGTGGGTCTCGGTCCAACTCGAGGCTGTCCAGAAAAGGAGCCACAAGGGGCTGCTGGGCTTTGGTCAGTGGACAAGTGGAAAGCCCCTCCAGTGTCTTCGCACCTGAGATCCGAGCATGCCGCTACCGAGCTTCTACTGCCTCGGTTCCGCCGGACCCGGCGACAAAATACTCGTCGCAGCGATGTCTTTCTTCTTCCTCGACAGTTACTCCTCACCTAAAAAAAAAAAAAAACAACAAGAGTCAAAGCATTCAGGAGACAGAATGGAAAAGACGCCACGTCCTCCGCGGAAACAAAATTCAAGCTGCGACGGCTGCCGGGCCTCAAGGATCCGTTGCGATGCTGTGCACAGGCGAGAAGGAGGAGGAGCCGCTGTTGTTGGCGGCCTTCGCGATCGCAGATGCACCAACTGCGCCCGGAAAGAGCGGCCTTGCACTTTCAAGGTGAGTCGACTCTGTTCTCTGCGAGACCGGTGGAATTGAGGCTGATAGTGTGTTTCGTTTAGTGGCTTCAGGTCACGAAGCGGCGTCGACGTGCGAGCTCGGCGTTTTCTGTCGACAGCGTTGAGAACGGAGAAGACGCAGTGCATCCGCCATTCGATCACGAGGGGGATATACATAAAGGTGGACGGTCTGTGTTAGTATCAGCTTTTTCCTTTGGTGACTTTACGCCAAAGTCTGAGAAACAACTAGATTTCTAAGCCGAGAAACATCATCCTCAAGATCCACCGCGTCCTCAAGAGTTGCCCGCGCGTTCAACCTACGTGAGGATTCGATCGAATCCTCCATGTGGCACATCTTCTCTTCGGTCTTTGAGACTGCACTCGGCGTATGGCTCGGCAGTGGCTGCTGTCCATACCCGGGTCTTCCAGATGTAAGTCCAGACCCTGCCTCCCGTTTCTCTTGCGTCCGTCCTCTAGAGGGGCAAAAGAAGTCGTTAATGAGAATGGATGGACCCATAGGGCTCGAGAACAATCATTTCCAGGCTGTTTGTGAGCTTGGACGAATGGAAATGCCCGTGCCGGGGTCACGATGGCCAAGTTGAAACCCGACATCCAGTCCCAGGACCAGGAAATGTCTGTGTCAAAGCAGACACGGTGGTCAACCAGGCCTTAAACGTAGCTGTCCACGCATTCAGTGTCCGGTGGCTCCCTCTGGTTGCTGGAACGAACATTTCAACCGACAAACTGAATGACCTGGCCCGCAGGCTTTGGCAAAACGCACGGTCTAAAATCCTCCTCATCTTGCAGAGGCGTTGCTACAGATCGATATTGGCACTGTATATCTTTGGGATGACTCCTGTTCCACCGGGCCTCGAGGATGAGGACCTCTCGCACGGGAATATCGGTGAAGTGTGCATTGACATTGCGATGCGGCAGTTACTGAGTGTCCGGGCAAGGCGTAGACAGGTCAATCGCTCCGAGTCCACCGCTATGACAACCAAGTCCGCGCTCGTAGGAGCAGGAGCAAGAGCAGGACCAGCAGTCGACCTCTCTGATACAGTTGACGAGGGCTACCAACTCCGCGAAACCATCGCATACTGGGCTGGATTCGTCTTTGATACTTCGGCGTCCTTGACCACTGGTCTACCGTCTATTCTCCACGCAAGCCTCCTTGGCTTCGAACAAGAGGGTACAGTGCAGCTCCTACAAAGAACCGCGCAAGATTTTCACGACAAGACGGAGCCGTGGCGACTCAACGGCTTCGAGGTGACCAATCAATGCGCGATCTGGATAGTTCAGTCGGCCAGCGGTTGTAAAGGGTTGTTCTGGAAAGCGGTCGCCTCCCTCCGCGAAGCGTTCAATTACCGCCACGAGCCGCACCTCGTTGTCCGTGCACAGACGGCCGTTGTCCAATGCATGCACAGATACGACGTCACATATGCTCCGCTGCTCGCTGCGTGTAAGCGAGCATTGCTGTTCCTCGACTTCGAGGCCCAGCTCAACTGGTGTAAGTGCTCAGTCCTTCTGCAGAATGCGTATATCGAGAATTTACGGGCTCCAAGACCTTCTCGCTCTTCATTATCACTTAGGACTGCTGATCCTGTACGATACCCTGAATATTTTTGACAGGCGAGATTTGATATCAAACTTGAGCATCTTGCAACGGGCTGCAGTACAAGAGACCATCAATATCATCTCGCTGGGGATGCAATGTAAATTCTCGCTTCAGACTGTATTTGGCTCAATGGTAGGGTCACGTCGCAACGACATGGTGTGCCTCCTCAGCATTGACCCCTACCCACACCATGTGGCCACAGCTTTGAGGCTGGTATCGGATTTCTTGAAAAAACACTCTAGCTCTAGTGAGGTTTGCCCGAGCTCTGAAGCCCTCACCCAGATCCGACATATTGCAACCATGGCGTTTGACCAACTTCCACAATGCTCCGCCTCTCTCCAGTCTTCTCGAACGAGCGTCTTTGCAGATCTGAACGACGTCCAACAGCTCCAAGGATCGCTCGCCCTGGATACTCACGAGGCACCAAAAAGCAGTATCGAACAGGCTCATGTACAACACGACCAAGGCGACGGCGTGCATGAGTTACGCGAAGAAGATTTCCAGGCCATCGACGGGCTTGATATCGAAGCAGAGGCAGAGACCGGAACTGAACCCGCGTACCCCGTCACGGACAATTTGGCGAGGGATGAAAACTTGACGAGCTCCGTCCTCCTCGATCAACAATGGGACTGGACATCGAGTGACGAGAGTCCATTGGGCTTTGAAATCCCCACGGGGGATATGTTTCTGACCGATCACGGCCTGTTCGAAGTGAGTTTGCTGTTCCAGAGCCACCGACACTCTAAGCGAGCTTGACAAGCCGGCTGACCTGTGCGTGCGTTCATCACTAGGATTGCTTTTTCCTGGCGTAGCTCGCAGATTGAGAAAGTCCGTGAGATGATATTACCGTGTTTCTGTGGTATGGGGAGCCGACCCGACTTCCAAGCTCGACTCTCGAAAAATCAGTCATAAACCACGAATGCCAGACAAAGAACACCTTGGAGAATCGGAAACAGGGAAGTCTACCAGTGGGAACGAAGATTGCACTTTTTTTTTCCCTTCATCAGACAAACAACTAACCGCTGAAAAAACCGAGCAGGTATAATGCCGACAGGTTGTCCAGAAGGACGCAGAGATGTGATTGTGACGATCTCCCGACAAGAACAACTCTCCCCAGTGCAGTGAAGCCTTGTCCAAGCAGCTCACTCCATCTGAGCCTGGTTCTGGCAGTTTCTCGCCCACAAAAAAACTCGGCTCGAACACTTTCGCATAATCCCGGGAAACCACCACCACAGTCCAGCATGGGTGCCCGGAATCCCAATTCCTCCAACCTCCTTCGCCGGTCTTGGGTAAAATACCACCCTCGCATGAGTGGTTTTGAAGAAATGCTCAAATCACAGGCCTCTGGTATACATGGACCGCATAAACGATCCGTAACTATTACTCATCGAGCTCGAGAGGGAGTCTGCGTCGGAGCCTGGCGCGCCGCCGTTATTCCTGCTCGTGGAGCTGGTCGACTGGTTCTTGGATGTGACGGGAGAGGATCTTTTTGATGATGATGATGATGACGACGACGATGATGATGTCGAAGATGAAGTTGAAGAGGTCTGGAAAAGACTGGCTGGTGTAATGGGTGTTGTGTTCATGGAGAGCACTGATTTGCGGGCGAAGAAAGCCGATGCCATTGTGTACTAGGTGATAAAGCCCTGGGCTGTCTCTGGCAGTGTACTAGTTGATGGGTAAGCCTTGCTTGTGAAATTTTGGACTGTGTTTTTGAAGTTATTCGGTGATGGTAGACCTGCGTGTGTACTGGCTGGTGGTTCAAAGACACGAGACGACAAACGCGGATCTTGAAACATCTTATACATGTTCACCTCTCCCCTGGATCTCCCAAGCACGGTCTTCTCATGGGCTGGGCGTGACAGTCAGTGGCAGTGCCTCAGCTCGGTGCGCATCCAGCCAGTGGTAACATCTTGATAGCGACAGGGTCACGAGTGAGCATCCATGTCACCAACAACAGCAAATCAGCCGAGCACCTGAATGAGGTACATGAGACGATGCGGACTTGAAAGCCCAATGACCAAAAGCAAAGGGACCTTTCGTCACCCGTGACGCGATGCCAAAGCTGACGACATACATACAGACACACACTTGCAGAAAGCGAAATCTGGATACGGCGTCCCAAAACAAAAAAAGAGATGGAAAGGGTCTCATGTACCTCGTACTGTAACCGTGGAGGAGATGTTTTCCGATCAGGACGGACCGAAGAACCACCCGCCCAAGACAAAGTTCATCAACGGGGTTTCCCAAATCCGGCACAAGCGCTTACAAGGGGCGCGCCCTAGGCGGGCGCAGTTCAGGCGCAAATGTCCAGAACGGGCCAGCGCCTAGGACCAGGACCAGGGATCCATGCAGATAAGGTCAGGTCAGGCCAGGTCTGTAGGGCTGATGCCACCACGTGGCAGTCGAGAACTCGAGCGTACTCGTATCTACCGAGTCCTCGGGCATTTATTGGAGGGAATGATTCCCACCGCTTGAAAGTGGGGGCTGAGTCGCGCAAATATATGTGCCTGCGACCCTGGCCGTTGGAACCTGCGCGGTGAGCGACTACAGGTAGGTAATAGGTAAGTGGGCAAAGGAGACGGGTGGATACGGAGGTTCTATCCCGAATACCTGTCTGGGAAGTCCTCGTACTCGTGACAAGGGGGGAAAGTGGACCTCCCGTCGTCGATCAGCCTCATTTTTCGGCCTATTCACTGAGAAATAGGCGCAGGAGCTGAATAATTAGGGTCATCTACGACGACATGTGCATTCATTTTCTAGAGAATGAGACACTGGCTAAGGAAAACCAATGGTTCAAACCCCTACACGCGCTATCATCCTCCGATGTCCTGGTCCCCCTGAGCCAAAACTGGTTGTTGTATCTCGACATTCAAAGGTACGACTCCCGAGTCCCCTTCTCGTTGCTGCGGTAGATCGCGTCAATCATCTTATGCCTGAGCAATGCGTCCTTGAAGGCCACGACGCCGCCGTCTCCCTCGCCCATGGCCGCATCCCAGACCTTCCCCACATTGTAGGCAAAGTCACTGGCCGGTTCGACTGGAATCTCTTTCAGCTGTGCCCGCCCAGCACCCGCGGGAACGAACTTGATCGTCGGATGGAACATTTGGATGTGGCCGTTCGGGCCCTCGAGCACCAGAGTCCCCTTGGTGCCGTTGATTTCCCAGTAAAAGTCTTTGCCCGTGTCCGAGAGGCCGCCTTGATAGACCATCGTGGCCACACCCCCTCCGCGCTCGAGTGTCCCCGTCACCGACATCCAGTCGTGCGCGGTCTTGTTGACGGTTCGGAGGACCTGTCCCGAGGCATCGACAATGTCCATGGTCGGGCGCCGCGTCGCCAACTTGGCCTGCAATTCCGTCATCTCTCCCAAGACGTAGCAGAGGGCGTCCATGGCGTGTCCGGCAGGGATGGTGATCAGATTGGCTCCGTGCTCAATCTTGGCCATGTACTCGTACACGGGGGCCTCGGTTGCGCCCAGTACCATGCCTGAGCCCAGCATGGTGGTGCCGAGGATCTCGCCCAGCTCGCCGTTGGCCACCATCTCCTTGGCCTTGCGGATGCTCGGGTTCTGGCGTGCCTGCAGACCGACTACATTCTTGACCTTCTGGGTCGCCGCCAGGGCCGTGAGCTCTTCCGCCTCTTTCACATTCGCCGCGAGCGGCCACTCGACAAAGAGATCCTTCTTCGCATCTAACGCCGGCCTGATGAGTCGATAATGCTCGGGCACTTTGACTGACACGACCACCATATCGACATTGGGATCACGGGCCAGAGATTCCGGGTCGTCGTAGCATGCGACATCTCCGCCCAGCTTGTACTTTTGCACGGCTTTCTCCGCCGATGCCTTGCTGCTATTCTGCAGCGCCGTGATCCGGAACAGGTCTGGTCTCTTCTGGATATGCGGCAGATGTGAATTGGCGGCCCATTGTCTGCAGGACGGAAACATCTCGCTCAGTTTCCAACACAACGTCTTGTTGTTTTGTGGGACAACTTACCCATCAGCGGACAAGCCAATGAAGCCTAATTTGGTGGGAGCCATATCAAGTTCAATCTCGTGCAGCTAGGCGGTCTCTCTCCCTCTCTCCTGAATCGACACGGGAGGAAAAGCTTAGTAGGTGCGAATTACAATCACTTTATATCGTCTGTTCTAAATGAGTACGTTATTCGACACAGACCGTACCACGGAGAGTCTGGCGATCTCTTATATACATAGGACCTCAAAGCGACGGAGTTGAAGCCTCTCTGTACCGGTTCGTGGCTATAGCAAAAGTTACTGGCGTCACAACAAACTGGTCAATTGACGTGGTAAGCCAAACGTGTCCGTGGGATAAAGGCCCGTCCCCAGAATGACAACAAGCAACAAGAAAGAAAGAGAGCTGCAAGGGATGTAACTTCACCTGCACACTTGCGGGGGTTTCGACGTTCAAAATGAGAAAACACCGCACGCCCTTTGCCCTTGTTCTCACACCTTCAAGCCGTCAAAGTTTGAAACCTCCGGGTGATGAGATGATATTAATCAGCATATCGACTGGCACCGGCGTTGGAATCCCGCGTCGAACTTGTCTCGAAAGCTCAGGATTGCCGTATTTTGCAGACTTGTAACATTGATCAAGTGAATGGCAGAGAGTGGGAGAAATATGGGGGATGACAAATCCATCGATGTGCAGCCGACACAACCTCGCGAGGCTGAGACAGACTTAATTTGTCTGAATCAAGGGGACGTGGTGGCATAGCTACTCGGTACCGAGTACACACAATCTCACGACTATTCAATCTTTACCCATCTATCGACTCGCTGGGGACCATACCGGATGTACAGAACCATAGCTTATAAACCTCGAAATCTGTTACAGATGATCAAGTTACAAAACCCCACACAGGAGTGGCAGCACCGACTGAATGCTTCCCAGATACTTCTCCTTGGTATCGCAGAAAATCACTATTTCCACCGTCCGGAGTTCGCTCTACCGCTAGGACGAATGTCTTTCTATTGCCTGACCTTCCTAATACAGGGTATCTATGGGGGTCGCTAACCCGCTCTAAGCATATCATAAGCTCGTGTTCCCATCGTGCAAACCCTGCATACTTTTGTTCAACCTTCCGTGCAATGAGCCGCATTAACCACGAACAACATCCAGTCTAATCGGAGCACTAAACTTCACGCTTTCTGCTGAGACCACGCGAGTTTCTCCAGAATTGACAATACACCTAGACAGAATGTTAGTTACCGTGTAGGGTTGACTGTAAAGGTCCAACTTACCAGTAACACCTTGAGTCAATGTAGCTGATGCTTCAGTACTTCTCGCACCAAGCGTCACGGTGACAACGTCTCGTATCTTTCCGGCCTTTTCCAAGCGGTGAGCCCAGTTGAAGACATACTCGTCCTCCCTCGAATCCCCAATTACCATGAGGAAGTCTGGAAAATCCTTCCCCTGACCCTGCTTTTCCAAGTTCTCACCAATCAGCTGGGCGGCTGCTCCTTTGTTGACATCCATCTCCGAAATGTTGAGTCCATCCTCAATCGGGATTGCATTGACATTCTGTCCACGACAAGCATCATTTATATGATTGGCGCACTCGCCGGCCTGTTTGAAGGCCCCTTGTCTATCTTCTGCGTCCGAGTAGTCGAAGATCAGTGACGCATGGCGCTCTTCAACCCTGCTGCCCTCAATTCTGTCGACATAGTACTGCAGAATACTCCTCACCCCTTTCTTCCAGTTTCGAACATGCTCGAGGTTGGTCAACTCCTGCCACTCATCGGTTCCTGGATCCAGCACAAAAGCACCGTTCTCCGCAATCATCCCAATGCCACTAACGGGACTAAAGAGCCGCTCCATCTCTTCAGGCATCCTCGAGCTCATGACGTACACAATATTCTTCTTGTCTTCAATGAGGTCGTTCAATACGTCGACCGACCTCTTGGGAGTGGTCAAGATGATATCGGTGGGTGAGCCCCAGGATGCCAACGTCCCCTCGTAGTCGAGAATTATCAATCGCTTTTTGGCTTTCAAATACTTGGATTTGACACTGGGCAAAGACAGTCGGGGAACTGCCGTGGAGTCACGGACTGTGTGTTCCTTCCATGCGTGTTCCAACCCCTTGACGTAGTGCTCAAACCATCCAACAGCGTTCTGATGTACGACAATATCGTACAGAGCCTTCCAGCGGTTCTC
Source organism: Fonsecaea pedrosoi CBS 271.37 (assembly GCF_000835455.1). Taxonomy (NCBI): domain Eukaryota; kingdom Fungi; phylum Ascomycota; class Eurotiomycetes; order Chaetothyriales; family Herpotrichiellaceae; genus Fonsecaea; species Fonsecaea pedrosoi. The sequence continues at coordinate 4,499,675 of NW_013550614.1, read as the reverse complement.
GCGCTCCTCGGGGGACATGTCCAGGGCTTGTTTAATAGCATCGGCACAGTGACTGTAGTGCCAAGGGTTGACCAAAAGGGCATTGTGCCCAAAGACTGTAGCAGAACCAGTGAACTCACTAAGAATCAGAGGACCATACTTGTTCTGGGAAATCTTGCCGTCCTGGCAGAGTATCCACTCGTGGCTCGTCAAGTTCATGCCTTCGCGCAAGCTGGTAATCATTAAACATTCAGCAACGGTGAGCAAGGCCATGTATTGGGAGAAGTCAATGTCTTGCTTCAAAAACACCAGCGGTTGATGGGCCAGAGTCGAATGGGTCGAATTAACCCGAGTGACAATATCAGCCACGGTAGCACTCAGCTCTGGGTCCTCAGCAGACGAGGTTGCAATTTGGATGAGCACGACTTTATCCCGATATTCGGGGTATTTGTTGAGGAATAGCTCGTAAGCCAGAATCTTTTGACGAACTCCACGAATACTGTCCAATTTGTCTCGTGCAACAATGATTCGCTTGCCTCGGTATTTATCGGTGATTGTGTGTACCCACTCCTTGACTTCTTTCGCTTGTCGTTGCAGATCGATCGCTTTTGGGTCGATACCGATAGGGCACGTATTGACATGGACAAATCTCCCGTCCTCCAGAATGACTCCGTGCTTGGTCGCCTCCACATTGAGGAGACGACTGCAGGTCTGGAGGAAGTGATGTCCATATTCATCGTTCTGGAACCCAATCATGTTGGCACCCAACATTCCTTGGAGGAGGTTTGTACGAACAGCGAGGCATCGGAAGATTTCCGACGAAGGGAATGCAGTGTGCAGGAAGAAGCCGATTTGAGCTTCAGGGAGCCTCTGACGTAGCAAATTAGGCAGAAGCAGCAGATGGTAATCGTGAATCCAGATGACATCGCCTTTTTTCCAGTTTTTTGCGATCCGATCGGCGAAAGCCTCGTTGACCTTGGCGTAGAATACCCAAGAATGATCCTCGTATGCCTTGCTCTTAGGGTGGTCTGGAATCTGATAGTGGACCACAGGCCAGAGGATGGTCTTGCAGTAGTGCTCGTAATGACCATTAAGATCACTGTCACTGGTATAAACAGCCAAACAATCGTAGTCATTCTCCAATTTTTCGGCAATATTCTCTTTCAAATGCTCGTCTAGGGCATCGACTGGGCAGCCAAGTGTCCCGACCCAGGTCTTTTCCTCGCAAATCCCAGCATCGACAGCGGCGTCAATGGCATTGTATAGGCCTCCGTTGCCGATGATCGCCTTCTCGACAGTGTAGCTGTCATGTGAAAAGTGCCGTTCGTGGCTAACAGTCCTCGTTCTCTGGCGACGTCCTCGGTGGGTGGCATTGTGAGCTAGCGAAATAGCCCTCTCTTTGACTTCCTTAACATCCCTGGCGCTGACCACTGCATGCTTCAAGATTGAACTTGGAGGAGGCGACTTGGCGCGTGAAGGAGGTTGGTTCCAGGTGAAGGTCTTACCCCAACCAGGAGAATGGAGGTCATGTCGAGAGATGGCGCGCACAGGAACCGGAGCCTCTTTTTTGACATTGGGGAGGGTCAAGCTTATTTTTCGCTCAGTATGAGGTCGGAAGATCTTCTCGTGGTCGGTAGTAGCGCCTGGAGTGGGAGGAATTGGGCCGGAACTCTGGGAGAGCTGCGACAGCGGGGAGCCACTGACTGCGCCAGGTGTGAAGAGGCTCACAGTCTGAGTGTCACTCGGAGTGTTCTGAGTAAGGGATATTTGCTGCCTCGGAAGTTCAGGAGACTCGGGCCGCGAGGTACAGGATGGAATGTCGAAGTTGATAGTATAGGGTAGAAAGAGGGTAGCAACGAAGATGGTCATTTTGAATAGTATATCGTGGCGTTCGGAGCTAACACTATGAATAGGGAGAGAATGTCGACAGAATGTGTGTTGTTGTTTGGAAGATGGCGCAGAACCAGCGTAATGATTGATCAATGTTGTCTGTTGGTAGGCAGAGAAGGTACGATGAACAAAGTCGGTGGTGTGAGTGGCTGCGGTCGAGGATCACCCCGCGTCAAACTACGATGGGCGAGTGAGGTGGACTTTCGAGCCAGTCCCAAGTCTCACGAATGGTCGAGAGAGAGTATGTGTGTGCGTAGACAAGTAGTGGAGGAGAAGAAGTATGAATATTAAAAGAGAACGTGGTGGTATTGCTGATGGGGTGGGTGGAACAAAAAAGTTGAGGTCGGGCAAGGGCGAGATTCTTCCAGTCAATGGAATTGTTGAATCACAGACGACGCGGTGATACAGGATCCATTCGTCGGAAGCAAGTGTGCAGAGTACTGGATCCCATCGGTTCCAACATCTCGCGATCAGCCGGACAACAATAAAGAGAGATATCTTACGGCAAAGCGAAGGACAAACGAGCAAATACAGACTGATGGTGAGAGATGGAAACTCGAATCTGAGCTTGTTTGGGCCGGAAACACGCATTGGGGGGCAGCATGACGCACGTGGTGGAGACTGGCACGCCAGCCATGGCCAAGTTAACAGCCTATGGGCCCATTGCGCCTGAACCTCGGAGGCACCCGTCCCCCATCCCAAGGCCTAAGTGGCCTAAGGTGCCCAAAGTACCCAAAGTACTGGTGCTGCCGCCCGGAACTGGGTGTCCCACTGCCCATTGCAGCCAAGCGCAGCCCTACTCTCACCCTTCGACTGGCCCGGCATCTGATCCGCTACGCCCAACCCACCCAGCCAAGGTTGTCAAACTTTCTTCCAACCACCCCTCTCTCGGCCCCCCTCTTTCCTGCGCTCCAGGAACTCTGTTTTGAAAAATCCTCAGACCACACACTGCATTCCGTTACACCAAATGCTGTTGCCTTGTGCTCCCCCAATTCTGCCCCTCTACCTGAGCGAAACGGGAAGCATGTGCTCGTCCTACCTTGCCAGGTGAAGATGCGCTTGGCGCTATTTGATTTCGTTCTACCATCCCTCTACCACTCGTCCTACCTCCTTCTCCTCCTGCGTCATGCCGTTGTATGTCACAGCGGCCCACTCATCGCGGGTGAAAAAGCCGGCCAAAAGACCCGCCTCTTCGCATTCTTCGCCTGCGTCGTTCGCGAACCTTCCACGTACCAAACCGCCCGGTCGCAAAGCAAGGCCAATTATTGATGCTATCGACGATGAGCTGGACGATGGCGACGAGGAAGAAGAGGATAGGTTGATTCCTAGCGGCAAAGTCTTATCCACTGTCTCCGTCGAGCAAGCCAAGGATGTGTTGACTGCCGTGCAATATGCTCGCACATCCATGTTTGCAACACTTCCAGAACGGGCTGGAATGAACAGTGTCCGTATTGCTGCAGTACTCAACTTCCAGCGGAACATGCCTGACATCGTCTCTCTGGCTCATGTACATGCTCTTGTTGCTGCTTCATCCAAGACTGAAAGGGAGATCGCGGCCTTGCAAACCGCGGGTAAGCTTCGCAAAATAAAAGTCACGGGGCGAGGAAACGATATCAGCGGCTTAAGCGAGGTGCTCATCACCATGCGAGATCTCCAAGCCTTGCTGGAGCGGAGCGATGTCGCACCAGACGTCCGTACAGACTTCTGCGATGTGCTTCGTCGTTATCCGCGAGCCGCGTCTATTCCGCCTCAAGAGCTACCTGCATCCCATGTGGCTACACTGACCCGAACTGGCTTTCTTGTATCCTCGTCATTGGCAGGCACTCGAAATCTCTCGTTGGCTGGCTCATCTCTAGTCTCCATGCCCAAAGTTTCTCGTGCCGCGTCAGGGTCTTCTGCCGCTGTCGGCGGAGATGCTGCCTTTGAAAACCTCGGGGGCGTTGGTGCTGCGCGACGATCGAAATCTTCTTTTCATCACACACAAGCCTCACAAGAAGGAGATTTGACTTTGTCCGTGCCAAACATCGGCCCGTATCTGAGACTGTTGCAAGCGGGCCGGACGCATCTTCTCCAGCTCCTGGGCAGGTCAAAATACAAGGAAGCCCCGCTGTATCTCCTACGTGAGCGGTGGGATGGCGCGGTTGACTCGCAAAGTAGAGTATCGACTGCTAAACAAATCAGGGGAGAATTCTCCGAAGTGATGCCATCCAAGACCAAGAAGTGGAAAGACCTCTACGGCCTCAACTTTGACTGGATCCTCGAGGAGTGTCTCGGTGCCGGGTTGATCGAGTTGTTTGAGACTCGTAGTGTTGGGCTCGGCGTGCGTGCGTTGACTTGAAAGTTTGTGCAACAATATCATCCTATTCGGCAAAGATACGACACGATGTCTGGTTGCAAACCGCACACGAACATTGTCATATTCTCGTCTATCGACTTCGATGCCCAAAGCGGTCACAAGGACCGACTGTGGAATGAGTCACAAGAACGACGACAAACGGGGTCGACATAGTACATGTCACATGTCGGAGGTTGGCTTAAAGACAGCCATCGTCTTAAATGGCAACGCAGCACCACAGGTCAATGGCAGCCGGTTAAGACCAGCACACGAGGCCTTGACCTTTTGAACGAGGTCTCCGTCTAAAGAACGATATGGAAGGAAGATGGAAGCACGCCGAGAGTCGAAAGGAGACGAGAAGCCGATCGGAAGTCAAGGCTCTGGCGCTGAATGTTGGAAGAATGTTTCTAAAGGATGCATATTTACCGTTTGAAGAGCCGTCTGTTGAGATAGCTTGGTATTGCGCTTACATTGTGAGGTACATTGGCAAGGATCGAATATTGTTCGACAAGATCTAGCGCGACGGGGTTGTATACACTTGAACCAAGAGCCAGCATTCTCCTTTGATCTCAAGTTTTACATAGTTATACATTTCCATGAAGGGACTCTGTTGACTGTCCACCTCAATGCCAATTCCCTCAAGGCGCTCACACGCGCTATTCCGCGAATGGTCTCCATCGCGATATTGCTCCCACAAGTATGCGCAAATGACTCACTCCGCTCACAGCTTCCCACCGCTCAATTTCTCTGCAATCTTCTTCATCCTCTCTTGATCCTTGAGTGCACGTTCATTGACATCGCTGAACAACATCATGCCACCTCGTCCCTGGTCTGCAGTCCTGTCCCTACCGCGCTTGATCATCTCTTCCACTGTATCTGGCCTTCCATCCTTTCTCCAAATGCTTCCCGTGGTAGTGAATGCCTTTTCAATCGCTGCGCTGAGCTGTTCCCTATCGGTGATGAACGTTCGTGAGTTCATGTACAGTGTGTGGAGTTTGTCGAGCCGGTCTTCGTGCTTTGCCGCGAGGCGAGCTTCATGTGCGGCTTTGCGGGCGTTGTAGTTGGCGAGCTCTTCTTCGATCGACAGTTCGTGAATCTTTTGCGGACGCATTGCGCTGGGCACAGAAACGTTGGTGAGGCGGACGTCTTCTCGTTCGGCTTGTGACAGGAGTCGAGTACGTTCGCGCTGTTTGGCATCACTGCGAGCAGCAATGGTCGTGTCGATCGACGTTTTCCGGCTGTGTAGTTCTTTCAGCGCTGAGCGTAGATGAGTCTTTCTCAGTTCGGCCATGCGCCGTTTGTACTTCCCCGTCTCTGTCAGATGATCGGGAGGGGGGATGTTCTTGGGAAGCGGATCAGGCGTAACATTGTCCAGGTATTGCTGGCCGGGTTTGTCGGGCCGCCGGGAGGGAAAGAGCTCGCGAGGCACAGGAAGAATACCCTTCGGTCGAGCTTGAGAGTCTCGGATTGTTTGAAGCGGCTCTGGGACATCGACAAAGGCAGGAGACTCGGGTGGGATATATGCGCGAGGAGAGGATGAGGTGAAAGCTCGATACGGCGCAGGCTTGATCAAACGCTGCCGGCAAGCTCGACATATTGAGCTTGAAAGTGTGTCCATTGTGTTCTAGTATGAATGAGGACAGCGCTTTTCAATGGTGAGTTCGTGCAACCGGCGGGTGGCTGTTAAAGAATCCGCAAATTTGGTGTTTGCATGCACGCATTGACTCGAGTTCGAATTCTTTGGGGCCGAGATGCGCGTTTACAGGGAAGCTCTGCCGAGGTCACATGATGCCACAGACAGCCCGGTCACGTGTAGACATTTCATTTGATCCGCCAGATCCGGCATCGATAACTCTCCTTCATTCCCTGTTCCAACGCAGCACTCCCATTCTTCCATCCTTGTACATTTTGCCGGCAGCCGTATCGGACCTCTCGTCACGCCCTATGATGTCCAACCTAAGGAGGATCAAGTTAAGCTTCGACAAGCTCGCCAAGCATTCCCTCCCTTCTCACCTTACACCACTTAGTCGATCCATCCCGTGCTCAACCCAGGTCTCATTATTGGTGTTTCGATATTTCAATGCAGATACTGTAGCTGCGCGGCCATGCGAGGCCATCATTGCGCTCGCAGAGAAGCTTGAAGATGATGAGCCAAGCTTCCCGTAGGTCTCTAGACATCCTTCACCCCAGCCAGCCACTCTTCTCAGACAGCATCCTCGATTCCTCCAACCTTGTAGCAATCATGATGTTAAGCTGTGCCTGCGGTGTGCTCTTCCTGGGCTTTGCTTCCCTCACTCATGCTACGATTAACTCGACCGCTGAAGCCTTAAACACTTCCGACACAAATCTAATCCCCAACGGAAATGGACCTGTGCTTTATTACAATGGCTCAGGACCAGTTCCCTCGTACGAGCTTGTCTCGCCTATTCCGCCAGCAATCACACCTGTCAATAGCAGTTCCAGCTTAGAAGACATGTTCTTCGTCGAGCTGTTTGCGATTGCCAACACAACGACCTTCTCGAACAACTGTTCACAGTGTGTCGCGGGTGCTGAGCTGATGCATTTGGCGGCGATCACATTGCCGGTCGACAACTTTGTTAATATCCTGATCCGAATGTCGGTGGCAAGCATTCAGGCAGCGTGATTAGTGCTAAGCTACTACAGATGCGAGGCAGTCCCAACAGTGCAGGACGCTAATTTTGCCGATACTTGCGCAGCCGAGTATGGCAGCGTCCAAAACACGTCTATCCCCTACTCGTCTGGCGGTGGTGCTACAGGAGCATATTACGCTCAGCTCTTTTCGAAGATGAGCATTGTAACTGGAGACATGACCTACTATTGCTATTTCAATTGGGGTGTGTGCCCACAACCCCCTACGGTTGGCATTGAAGAGATTCTGTACTTCAGCCCGAAGCCGATTAATGCAACGAAAGTGCCACCACCATCAGGTAAGAGTCGAAATACTGAACGGACTCGCCGCCTTAACTGCATGCAGGAAAATCCATCAATGTCCTCCATACTTCGGACTGGCATTTAGATCCACGTTACGATATTGGCAGCGAGGCAAATTGTTCTCAGTACCTCTGCTGCCGTCCGTATGCCACGAACGATGATCTTTCGACAACCTCTGCAAACGCCAGTGTCCCTGCCTCACGTTTCGGTACTGGTGATGGTCCTGATGCCACTAGATTCTCGCTGATTTCTTTAAGGCTATCTTTACTGCGATGCGCCTCCTGACCTGGCACTGAGCTCGTTTACCAGCATGCATCAGTTCTTCAATTTGAGCAGTGTCTCCTTCACAATCTTTACAGGTGACATTCTATCACACGATAACGATGACCAGGTGAGACTAGTGATAGTGTGTAGAAGGTATAGAGCTGAGATATGCAGATATCTCGCGAATATGCCGAGTATGAAGAAACAGTCACCTACCAAACCTTCAAGGCTCAGCTGGGCAACATTCCTGTTTATGCCACGCTAGGAAATCACGATTCTATCCCAGAAGCATGGAACAGTCAGGCAATCGCACACCCGCACTCTGTGACAAGATGACTAACATCCAGGACAGCGCCAAATAGTCTCGACCCTGCAGGCTCAACTGCTGCTGCTGCCGCTAATGCATTCGGGTGGAATTATGAGCTCCTCTCTTCCCTCTGGGGTAATGCTGGCTGGCTCAACAGCACAGAGCAACAGTATGCGTCGACACACTATGGCGCATATGCACACACCACTGCTCAAGGTCTTCGCATCATATCCATCAACACTGATTTCTGGTATGTTGATAACATCTTCAACTATTGGAACGTTACGAATCCCGACACATCTGGCGTCTTGACGTGGCTGGCATCTGAGCTTGCTGCGTGCGAAGCCCGAGGCCAGCGGGCATGGATCATTGGGCATGTCCCTTCAGGGTATGACGGGGACAATGCCGTCCTTAACCCTTCGGCACTCTTCTATACCATTGTCGTGCGCTTTTCCCCGACCACGATTGCGGGCGTCTTCTTCGGCCATACCCATGAGGACCAAATCCAGATCTTTTATGACTTCCTTCCGAACAGCACATATACCGTGGACGGCAAGACGTATCGGAACACTACGATGGTTGATTACTCTAGGCCACTGACTGTTGGGTACATTGGCCCATCCATTACACCCCTGACCGGGAACAACGCCGGCTATCAACTCTATCAAGTCGATGCATCAACATTCTCCATCACGGGCATCCAAACTTATTTTGCCAATGTCAGCGAAGCGAACAGCTGGACCACACCCGAATGGGGATTCGAATATGATGCCCGGGCCACGTATTCAGTGGCAGCTGCTCATAACAGTCCCTCTGGAAGTTGGCCAACAAGCGCTCCGTTGAACGCCACATTCTGGGACGGCGTCACGAAAAGCATGTTGACCAATCAGACTCTGGTCGAGTTGTATAACCTGCTCGAAACCAAGAGTAGCGTGGTGACGGAGAGCTGCTCTACTGAAGCATGCGCGAGGCAGAAGGTCTGCTATATTCGGAGCGGGAGCGCAACATTGGGTAGAGCCTGTGGGGATCGCAGTGGGCCTTTCTAGAGGGGTGATCGGCGCATATTCTCTGAGAGGGGATGAATAGAAAGTGATATTGCCGTGATGCTTGGTCTACGGAAACGATAATGGTCTAGCGTCTGCAAGTCAGTGTTGGGCACAGTCGTGATATCCGGTCTCTTCCCCGACCGGGTAGTTCATTCCCATGTCGTGTCCAGCACCTGCCTTATAAGTATTACCAGAGACAACGCAACATCGAGGTACTCGACATTTCCATCAGAGATCTTCCGAAGATGTCCCGAATTCATGTCCGACAAGCCCGAGCAGTTCCTGATTGTCAACTGTTGATGCCCTGACGCTTCTGAGCGCGGATCTTACTACAGACTGCGACCTCCCCGCATAGGCTCGGCAGATGTTATATAACTGTCTACGCCTGTAGATATAATTGTGAGCTTTGCAGGCAGTCCATACCTCGCAAAGACGGCCTGTGATTTCTCGGATAAACCGGGGGTAATTCTCGACTTGTATTCATCTCTCCAACACGTCCTAACTGAAGCAGCACCATAATGACCAGCACCGCCCAGATCCTATCTCACTCTGAAAACGTCAAGGTCTTCGGCCGCGCGGCGTACCTCCACCATGTCGACCCCGAGATCCGGCTGTACTATGTCGAGTCATTCCCTTCGGACCGGCAGAAGAAGACCAAGGGCACGATTCTCCTAGTGCACGGGTTTCCTCAGACGTCGTACCAATTCCGGCACGTCATGGCGCCTCTCGCCGAAGCGGGATATCATGTCATCGCGCCTGATCTCCTCGGCCACGGCTTCAGCAGCAAGCCCATCGGAAACATCAACCAACAAGACCCGTTCACCGCGCGGTCTCTAGCGAAGGACCTTTACCAGCTGGTCACGGAGCATATCGGCGTGAAAGAGAAGATCCACCTGGTCGGGTACGACATCGGCGGCATCGTCACGCACCCGTATGTATGTCAATTCCCCGAAAGCGTGGCCAGCGTGACCTGGGGCGAGAACCTGCTCCCGGGCTCCAAGTTCTACGACATGTACAAGCACACGCGGAAGATGTGGCACTTTGATTTCCACAGCCACAACACGGAGCTGGCCGTCGCGCTGGTCTCGGGCAAGGAGCGGCTGTACGTCAAGTACTTCTTCGACCGGCAGATGCAGAACCAGACCGTCTTCCCACCCGAGGTCGTCGACTTTTACGCGCAGCAGTACGCGGCGCCGGACTCGCTGCGCTGCGCCTTCCTGGTCTACCGCGCCTTCGAGGCCGACGCGGCGGACAACCTCAAGTGGCGGCAGGAGGCCGGCAAGGTCAAGGTCAAGAACATGATGTTGTCCGGCGAGAGGAGTTTTCACGCCGACGAGGCCGTCGAGATGGCGCGCGAGTTCTATGAGGATGTCCAGATCGGTACCGTGCCTGAGGCGGGACATTATCTCGCAGAGGAGAATCCAAAGGGGTTTGTCGATGAGCTCTTGAAGTTTATCGAGTCATGACAGTGTTGGGGTCGGTTTCAGAGAAGAAGGAGAAAAGCACTAGGAACTATATCGGTCTATGAGATCTCAATTCATTCACAGCCTGGGTAAGATCTACACTGCCTGGAATCTTCTATTGCAACCCACGGTATCACTTCGAGCCTCTATTCTCCCGAGACCGGAGTGAGTACAGAATCCAGTCGCTGGGATGATTCGCAAGTAGCGGCGATATACCCTATATACCTGTCTCGACAGTGTGGTTGAAAGTACAACGGCCCTCCAAACGCGTAGATTTACCTGACGATCATGAGACACCGGAGAGCGTGCATTTGGTCGGAAAACAAACCAAATGGTTCCTGCTCTCACAGCCGCTGAATGAGATGGGTTTCTCAGATTCTCTCTCCCGGATCTATGAGACCTTTTTTTTTCCTTCGCTGCTCATACAACATTTGCCAGGATTGATAGGACCCTGCATGCAAACTCCCGAGGTATCACCCGAAAACTTGCCAACGAGGCGACGAGTCTCCTCAGACCGCCGATTGCTCTCTGCTCAAACGTCTCTTTCACTCGGTGACATCGATGAAGATGGACTTCTGGTGCATGTACTCGTCGATGCCCTGACGGCCACCTTCCTTCCCGTACCCGCTCTGCTTGACGCCACCGAAAGGATTTTCCGCCGCGCTGAGCAATCCCAGATTGACGCCCACCATGCCCACCTGGAGGGCCTCCGCCACGCGCCAGCTCCGCGCAATGCTCGAGGTGCAGATAAAACTGCCCAACCCGACGTCGCAGTCGTTGGCGAGGGCTATTCCCTCCTCTTCCGTCTCGAACTTGAACACCCCAAGGACGGGCGCAAACGTCTCCTCCTTCCAGGTGATGGAGCTGTGAGACATGTTTTTGATGACGGTCGGCTGGATGAAGTAGCCGCTCTTGGACTCGAGCGGCCCGCCGCCGAGAGCGATTTGGCCGCCGAGCTCGACCGCGCCTGGATGAGACGCGTGTCAGCACAGCAATATTATCCGTTATTTCTTAACGACAGACTTACTCTTGATGTGCCTCATCGCCTTTTCTACGGCGCGCTCGTGCGTCAGCGCACCGATATCGACACCTTCCTCCATGCCATGGCCCACCTTGAGCGCCTTGACCTTTTCAATCAAAGTCGACACAAAGGCCTCGTAGATCCCCGCTTGGACTAGGATCCTGTTCGCCGTCACGCAGGTCTGGCCCGCGTTGCGGAACTTGGCCAGGAGACAAGCCTTGACGGCCTTGGCGACATCGGCGTCGTCAAACACCAGGAAGGGGCTGTTGCCGCCCAACTCGAGAGAGAGCTTCGTCAGGTTCTCGCTGCACTGTCGAGCCAGCAGCTTCCCGATCCGGGTGCTTCCCGTGAAGCTCAGCTTCCGCACCAGCTTGTTGGTACAGAGCGCTTCGCCCACCTCGGCAACGCGATGTAGGGTGGTGATCACGTTGATGCTCCCGGCTGGAAAGCCAGCCTCTCTGGCTAAGACTGCCAACGCAAGGGACGAAAGCGGTGTCTCTCCCGCAGGCTTCCATACCGTGGTGCACCCCGCGGCCAGAGCCGCCCCGACCTTCCGGGTGATCATTGCGATGGGCAAATTCCACGGGACGAGACACGTCGCCACGCCGATGGGCTGCTTGATGGTGATGATTCTCTGCGCCAGATTCGCCGAAGGGATAGTCTCGCCGTGCGTCCGCTCGGCCTCGCCGGCGTACCACTCGAGGAAGGAGGCGCCGTAGACGACTTCGGCACTCGCCTCGGCCAAGGTCTTGCCATTTTCCGCGGTGGTCAGGAGAGCCAAGTCGTCGGCGTTTTCGAGGATGAGATCGTTCCATCGCCGGAGCCAGCGGGCTCGTTGACGCGCCGTCGTCTGCCTGTACGTGGAAAACGCCCGGTCCGCCGCCTCGACGGCCCTGTTCACGTCCGCGGCGCCCATTTCGGGCAGCGTGGCGAGTTTCTCCAGCGTCGCCGGGTCGACCACGTCAAAGGTCTTGCCTGATAGAGCGTCGACCCAGACATCGTCGATGAAAGCCTTGTCTCGTAGGAGGTCTTTTCGTTTGATCCCTGCAAGAGTTCTCGACGCCATGGTCAATTCAACTCTGTTTCAATGGGCGTCTTTGCTATGTTTTGAGATCCAGCTCTCTAGAAAATCGAGTATCGAGTGTTGAGTAGAGTACAGTATATCTGCACCAATGAATCACTTCAACCGCAATAATATCTCGCCCCCCCTGAGGCGCCGGACACCTTTTATCGAGACCAATCCCATGTTCCACGTCAGCGTCAATGTCCCCAAGGATGTAAAAATCTGTCGACGTGTCTTGTCGGAGTCGTCTACCCGGAATTGTCGCCAGGACTCATGAGTTGTAGCTACAGAGCCACCTACGCGACGCTCTCCGCCTGCGACGCCCTGTCTCGCAGTCGCAGCGATGTTGTTGCCGGGAGCGGGTAAGGTGCCATATGCGGTATATTCCGCGTGAAATTGCCGGCTGCCGGGGTCGGATTGGTGCCGTTGGAAGACGAGCACCGTTTAGTTGCTATGTTCGTCTTAGGGAAATACCGGGAGAGTTACCAGTCCTCTCATCATCGAGTCAGTTGTTGACACCAGAAGATGTGACGGTACCACTCCATTGCATGGCCATTCAGATCCATATTCTCCGCCCTCCTTTATACCCAGTACCTGAGGTGGGTAGGTAGCTTCTAAACTCAGTCTAACCATGCGAGGTTAGCGTCAAGTGAGAGTGAAGGGAGGCTTGGCAAGGCAGCAAGGCTATGATCCCCGTGAGGACTACGAGGCTGAGGACATCCAGGGGTTGGTTTGGCCTTGACGGGCTTACCTAGGCATTCAAACCGGAGAAACGGTGTACTCGGGGCTTGGTGGTGAGTCTCTCTGTGCAAAAAGTCTCAAATACATAAACAATGTGATCCTTGAAAAAGCAAAGAAACTTGCGGATCACATTTGCTATGTGGATCTCAGTTTTGGAATTGAGGAGAATTGATCTGCTCAAAGGCCATTATGTACACAAACGAATGGATATGGCCAGGCCCAGCATGCAGGCAGATACATCCATGACTCATTGAGACATTGCCACTTCGACCCCACTGTTAATCGACACGACATACAGACGTTTGAGGAACTCCCAACGGTACAGATCAAGATCTCGTAGATGCCAATCAATATGCCCTACAAGTCGACCGGTGCTCAGTAGCACCGCAGGTCTGGTCTCATCCCACGCGTGAATCACGACTTTGTCGTCTCGGTAATCGACATTTCCACGTGCTCGGCGCCCACCCTGCCCGCAACATACCCCAGCGCCGCGTCCTTGACCTCCTCTGGATCGTCGGCGCGAATACTCGCCGACTCGATCTCGCGTGCCTTTTTGGTTTCGATGCGCGTCTTCCACGCTTTCGTTCTTGTCGCGAAGATATTTTCGACCTCCTCCAACGTCTTGCCGGCCGTCTCGGGGTACACGAAGAAGAAATGGATGCCCATGGCGATGAGGAAGACGCCGAAGATGAGGTAGACTTTCCATTTAATGTTGACGAAGGCGGGAGGGACGAACCAGCTCAGCGCAAAGTTGAAGATCCAGTTGGATGCGACGCAGACGGCCACGCCTTTTCCGCGGAGGCGGAGGGGGAAGACCTCCGGTGGGTAGATCCATGAAATGGGGCCGACCTGTGCGTGCGTAGAACGGTCAGTACATTGACTCCTTTCAATGGACTTGAGCGGTGACGAAAGAACTTACCGAGACGGCAAAGCTAGCAACGAATAGAAACGTGCTGGCGATCAGAGCCTTGGAGGCCGCACCGTGGATTTGCCAGGATTGCTGGGGGATATGGTCCACACCTCCCGGCGGAGCTGGGGAACCGAATCCGGCCATCAGTGCGGCATTGAGAAACATCCAGACCGCCATAGAAGCTGATCCTAGGATGAGCGGCCAGCGACGGCCCCAAACGTCGATCCACATTAGCGCCGGTAGCGTCATGCACATGTTGATCACGTATGTGATCGAGGACGAGTATAGGTTGACGTTACCAGACAGCCCTGCCATGCCAAAGACATACGTGATGTCTTTTGGTGAAAACACATTAGCAACAGACAGATCGTGGTCAACGTGAGCATAGAGTACTCACAGTACATCATGACGTTCACGCCCGACAGCTGGGACCAAATCTGCATGAAGACCCCGATATGGGTACGGTAGAGCATCTTCGGCTTGAATAGCTCCAAGTAAGAGCTGGGCGGCTGGTTGCGCTCCGACTCGCAGAATTCACGGATGTCGTGGAGTTCTCTCTGCACAAATGGCGAGCTGCGATCACCGTTTCCGTGGACCAGGGCGAGCACCTCGTGTGTCTCCTCCCAGCGGTCTTTGTGTGCCAGGTATCTCGGTGATTCGGGAGTGAACATGAGGCCTATCCCCAACAAGACCGCAGGGAGAGCCTGGGCGCCCCAGGGAAGACGGAAGGAGGCCGAGCCTGTGAGGAAGGAGCTGCCATAGGAGACGAAATACATGATGGTGATGCCGCAGGTGATTGCGAACTGCTGACAGATGACGATACGGCCTCGTCTGCTCGGCGGCGCCAGCTCGGAAACGTAGACGGGGACCTGAGACGAACAGATGCCGACTGCGAATCCGCATATAAAGCGACCGACAACCAACATGGCGATGTTCTGGTAAGATGAACCACGATTTTAATATTTCTTTCACGGGTGAACAAACTGGCCACGTACCTGAACTGCACAAGTCACGACGCATCCCAGAATCCAAATGACGGAGCCAATCTGGATGGCGGATTTTCGTCCCCAGTGATCGGAGAGGTAGCCCGAAACAATACACGCGATGAAGGAGCCCCCAGGCATTGAGGCGTTGATGCCCCCCTGGACAACTGCAGTTGGTCCAGAACAGTCAGGGTTGTCGTTGAACGGCGGTCCACTGGGGCCCTGATTGAAGTAGCATCTGTATTGATTTGTCCCCAAGCTGTAAATCGAGATATTAGTACAACCACGCGAGTGCCGGGATACCAGTCTTGTTCAACTCACATTGCACTCATACTCGCAATATCTGCACCGAAAAGGCCACCGCCGATGACAGCGATGGCCGTGATAAGGTAGATATTTCCGATTTTGGGAGGCATGATGAACGAGTAAGTTGGAGGACTGCTGCTTGGTTCTGACACGAAAACTAAGCGTAGGAGTGTGAATCTCACCACAATTCAGGACATCACTTCTTTTATACCAAGCGAGTAGACAGGATGACCCGATTCTCGGCCACATTGTCTTACTCTGTGTGATTCTGGGGCTACCCCAGACTGCCCAGATTTTTCCCGGAAACCAGTTGAGGCTGAGACCCGCATTTCCCCGGTAACTACCAAGATGCCCACTCCGGGATGAGTAGTGTTTCCGCGCCTGAATACCGAGGATATTCTCCCAAAGTGCCCATGAAACCGAGTTATGTTAGGGAGCATGCATGGCTGTGGGCCTTCCTCAGGACGACTACACTCGTCGAAAGAGGCCGGATTGCGAGAATGGCTACAATGCTCGGCCTCAATGTCACGGCAAGGCTGTGACACCAATTCATACACTTTCAATGTGATGATAACACGATGAATACTCCAACTGGCGCATGCCAACGCCCCGTCGTGGAATTTTCCTTCGAGATAGACGTAATCATTCCTCCGCAATAGACTCTAGCGAAACCGAGACGACCCTGATCAGCGTTGCAACCGTCTTTCGGTTGACATGGATATCCTGCCATGCCACAGCGACAAGTCGCCGAGGAGTCCTCGTATTCTCCAAGTATCCGACGGACGGCATGTATCCGGCCCATGAGTGTGATGTTTCATGTCGGGGACAGGGCTATCCCGCTTGTCATCAGGGATTGCGTGCGTACTGATATTACAGAACAACAGAAAAAACATCACCCAGGATTCTAGCATGCCCGTCGCTGGCCGGCGATGGATGTCTCGATCGTTCTCTCCGCCGTCCAGGACCAGAGGAGTTTGACATGCTAAGATGTTCTGGACCTTTGCAAATGCAGATATCCAGGGGGCATCTCACCGTCTAGCCAGTTGGCGGGCCGAAAATGTCCCTTGGAAAGCCTTTTCCAGACCCTGGCCAGTGGTTGTATGGGCTGTGCCCGGGCAGCCGCTCCCTCTACCACCACCACCAGTTTCCTCTCAGGCCGTGCTGGGAGCCATGCAGTGGAGTCGTCGACGACTCGCCTGCGTGACGACTATGGCCCGGGGGGCTACCGTGCTCGCTGAAAGTCAAGGTATCCGAGAGAATCATCTGCTCCCAAGGGCCACCTTCCGAAAGGACATTGTTGAGGCACCGCCAGACGTTACAGATGGCGATACGCAGACAAGTGCTAGTCTTCCAACTGTATTCTCAGCCATCAGTCCCATGTAAAATACCGGGGAGGGAGCATGCCGTAATAGTTTCCAGATATCTCATCTAATGAAACATGTCATCCATCCGTTCAGACACTCTCTGTGGTTCCCAGGAAACACGAGACGTTGCTAACAAAGGCCAGAGGCAAACTACACACTCGGTTAGTGAACGGCATATCAAAGACTTGTCGACGACAAATTTCCGTACGGAGACGGCAAGATTCTTCGTTCCATGCTCTTGGCGACAGCAGCTGGATATGTCGATCCTGGATGATCTGTCCTCGTATCTGCGCAAAATTCCATTCACGGATACTTCCCCGCTCCCAAACATCAGGATATTCGGATGTTGTTGTCGTCTAATACTCGTATTTCGGGTACTTCGTTTCCTTTACTTGTTCCTTGCGGAGACCTGCTTGTACTATCCGTCCCGCCTTCTGATTCTGGGGAGGACTGGGGGTGGTGTCCTACCAGGTATATTATTTCCGGGGGGACCCCATGGGGTTCGCACGGCGTCCTAAAAGTACCTCGTATAGGCTCATTGTTGTACCTTACGAGCCACTAATTGGTCCGAATTCTGCTTGTGGTCCGTGAAAGCCCACCTGGGCCTTGAAGTCCTCGCATACACCCAACTCATTGTGACTTGCTTGACTCTATACTCGCCACCACCATGCCGCGCTTCGTCATCGGCAACATCTATGTGATTGCGTCCATCGCCGTGGTCGGAGGCGGCCTCTTTGGCTTCGACATCGCCTCCATGTCCGGCATCCTCGGCACCGCAGGCTATAAGTGCTACTTCAACCAAGGTCCCGAAGGGCCCCCTTTCAACGACAACGAGAACTGCTCGGGGCCCAAGTCCCTTGTTCAGGGTGGAATCACCGCGTCGATGGCGGCGGGGTCTTGGGCCGGGGCGCTGATCTCGGGGTACATGTCCGACTGGCTCGGGAGGAAGATGTCCATTATCCTTGGGTGTCTGTTCTGGTAAAGAATAATGGTCAAAGAAGACTGAGGTTTGAAAAACTGACCCAAATTCAGGATTGCCGGGTCTACCGTCTCCGCTGCGTCGCAGAATATTGGCATGCTTATTGGGGGAAGAATCCTCAACGGCGTCTCCGTGGGCATAGAATCTGCGCAGGTCCCGGTCTACGTCTCGGAGCTGGCACCACCCTCGAAGAGAGGCCGTTTGGTCGGACTCCAGCAGATGGCCATCTCCTGCGGAATCATGACCATGTATTAGTGAGTCGAGTCCTCTACCTCAACGACTTTTAGTGCATCCCCGCTGATAGGCCACAGTATCTCTTATGGTGGCGCACATATCGGCGGCCAGACTTCCAGCACCTACAACCCGCTCTCCTTCCGTGTACCGTGGGCAATCCAGATGGTGCCAGCGATCTACCTCATGATTGGCATGACCTTCCTGCCCGAGTCGCCTCGCTGGCTCGCTAAAAAGGATCGCTGGGAGGAATGCAAAGCGGTCTTGACGCTGGTGCACGGCAAAGGCAACCCTGACCATCAACTGGTGGTTTTGGAACTGGCCGAGATCAACGTGACATGCGAGTTGGAACGACAGTTTGGCGATGTCACTTATTGGGAGCTGTTCAAGCCCAAGATGATCAATCGCACGATTATTGGTGCGTTCGATCAAATCTGGTGTCAGCTCAGTGGAATGAACCTCATGAGTAAGTGGCCGGTTTCCCCCTTTCTCTGAAACACGCGAATATTGATTGTCTGGCAGTGTATTATGTGACCTTTGTGTTCGGTATGGCTGGGTACAAGGGCAACTCCAATCTCCTGGCTTCGTCGATTCAGTATGTCATCAACGTGGTCATGACAATCCCTGCCTTGATCTGGGTCGATAGATGGGGTCGTCGACCGACGCTCATGGTTGGAAGTATCGGATGCGCCATCTGGATGTTCGCCAGTGGAGGCGTCCTGGGCACATACGGCACCTTTGTGCCCGGCGGCGTCAACGGCGTGGCAGAACAATCGATGCTGATTAGTGGCGCACCCGCAAAGGCGCTCATTGCATTCACATATCTGTTCGTCGGTACTTTTGCGACAACCTGGTCTCCGGTATCTTGGATCTATCCGCCAGAGCTGTTTCCACTACGGGTTCGGGGAAAGGCTGTGGCCTTGAGCACATCTGCCAACTGG
Organism: Fonsecaea pedrosoi CBS 271.37; assembly: GCF_000835455.1. Lineage (NCBI taxonomy): Eukaryota > Fungi > Ascomycota > Eurotiomycetes > Chaetothyriales > Herpotrichiellaceae > Fonsecaea > Fonsecaea pedrosoi. The sequence goes on along the minus strand of NW_013550614.1, from coordinate 4,480,900 downwards.
GCCTTCAACACGGCCTTGGGACTATTCGTCCCGGTGGCTTTTGTCAACATCCAATGGAGGACGTACCTTATCTTCGGGACATTCCTAATCGCCTCCTTTATACACGTCTTCTTCTTTTTCCCAGAGACCTCCGGGAAGACTTTGGAAGAAGTGGAAGGCATATTCGAGGATCCTCATGGCATCAAGTACTTGGGGACACCGGCGTGGAAAACTCACAAGGAGACCAAAAGAGCTTCGGCACTGGAACGTAACAGTATCGATGCTAGTGAGTTGGAGGCATGGAAGGCTGAAAGCAAACCAGTGGAGGCGGCAACGGTCGTGCACCAAGAAGTTGCTTGAGTGAAGGTCATGTCTCAGCATCAGGTGGTCCAAGTTAACGGGTTAAGCAGTTTTCGGCATGGAGGTCAAATGGAGCTAGTTCCAGGGAGATATGTATCCATCTCTCTAACAAGTGGTAGTGGAGATGCGCCCGTGGTCGAGAAAGGGGTCAATATCTAGATGATCAGATGATCAGAGTCAAGGTAGATCTGACACGCTTCAGAGTGCTTATTGGGAATCGGAGCTCATGGTTTCTGTGGAAAGCTGAACGGTCCGTAGCTTTGGACGGAACCTTCGATCACTATGACTGTGGCTCTGTAGTAAGAGGCCAGTCAAACAGAACTGGGGGAATAATCTACCCCATAGAGGGAATAGGAAATAGACTGCGGAGGCCTAGATTAGCTACTTCTTTGATACTAGATCTGAGCATATGCGCTCTCCATGTTTTTCGCTTGAAAGAATGCAAGGACGGTCCGGAGTTGAAGCGTGGCAGGTCCACGCCCATGTCGCACTGCATATAACCGAGAGTCGGCCACCCTTGAATGCCCGGAAAGAACAACTTTTCCAAGGGTTCAATATGATCCCTGCCTTTCTTCCCGACCCCTGGCTGAATGTGAACCACTTCGAAAAACTGAAACAGACCGACAGATCTTGAACACGAACTCGCAAAACTTTACTTTGCCTGAGGTGTCTCCGTCAGTGGAAGGATTGAGGTCATATAATCACAGGCGGCCTGACTGGATCTTTCACCACGAGCCCTGCCCGTCAAGACCGACTTTGTATGTTCAATATGTCTGGCTCCGTGCTGCAGGGGAAAGTGATCGCCGTTGTCGGCGGAGCTTCTGGAATCGGCCATGCCGTGTCGACGCTCCTCGTCGAATTAAAGGCCAGAGTCGCCATTGCCGATATCCAAGACGAGCTTCTCGCGTCAGTCCAGCAGGAACTAAGCGCTGCTGGGGGCGAGGTCTTGACTCACAAGGTTGACATCACCAATCGAGAGCAGACCGAAGCCTGGCTAGCAGACGTTGAGAAGCGGTTCGGTGGCCTGGACGGTGCTGTCAACCTCGCTGGGATTATTCCAAAGTCACACAACAAGGGGACGATCTTGGACCAGACAGATGGCGATTGGGACAATGTCTTTGCAGTCAATGTGCGTGGGATGATGAACTGTGTGAGGGCGGAAATTCCTCATCTGCTCCGACGCGGCGGAGGAAGCATCGTCAACTTCTCCAGCACTCTCGGCCTCGTGGGACGCGCAGAAGCGGCGTGCTACACGGCAAGTAAGCACGCTGTGATTGGCTTGACGTCCAGCGTGGCCAAGGAGTTTGGTCGACAGAATATAAGGGTCACAGCAGTTGCACCGTCAGTGTCCATATCCAATCCCTGCCATTATTCTTGCGTGGTTCACGATGTTGTACAGTACGGACTTTTGAAAGCTCAAGAACTGACCAATGTTGACACATAGTGGCCTCACTCTGACCCCGATGATGCAAAGGTCCATCGACGCCGACCCCAAGGCGGCGAAGGAAAAGGAGAACCCCGAAATTTGTGCCTTGGGCCGGTTTGCGCAGCCCATTGAAATTGCAAAGACGGTCGCCTTCTTGCTGAGCTCGGACGCCAGTTTTATCACGGGTGTGACTGTCAGCGTTGATGGGGGTTGGGTTTGTTAGAGCTGAATGGAAAGAGGCCGTGAGGAGATTCATCAACCTCATCTACCCATACTGAAACAAGCATCCGGGATAACGCCCTGCAACGTGAACTTCGACATGATGGTGGCAGTGACTCTCCGCAAAAATCATTGAGAAGGGAGGTTATTGCTCTCTCAAACTGGCGCTAGGGTATAGATACCGCAATGCTTGTGATAGAGTGAATAAAAGTGTGTTCGGACAAGCCATGAGCGGTTTTGTGACTCGATGGAGGAACATGGTGAATTCTACTGGGTCCTGGGGACCTGTCAGACTATCGTCATATGGTTTTTTCACGTTTTTCTCTCACAATTCAGAACTTCAACCTACGCCCCATAATCTGCACTGAAATTTTCCTTTGTCCCATAAAGATGCAGGCCCCTGAGACAGAGTAAGTGTCCCTCAACACAATGTCAAGGTGGCCGTGAATGTCAAAGCCAGAGCTAATAAATATGTCACCACTTTTCCCCCAGTCCGCGCCTGCATATTTGATCTGGACGGTCTTCTCCTCAACACTGAAGACATCATCACGTCATGCATGAGCTTCCCAACGCGTATTCCGTAACGCGTTGATTTGAGCGGATATACGTGAGGTCAAGCACACATGTATAGTCGGTTTACTTCCACTTACGCGGAATGTACTTCTTGTCGCAACGTATAGCCATCGCTGAAAAACCTATCCATGGCATTTCACCCCCATCATCCCTCCGTAAGACGAACTAGCTCTATCTCCTCCAAGTCACAAGTCCAGACAGCCCATCGACACTCACTCACTCACTCCTTGCAGTAGTCGGACCGGAGACGCTTGTGTCCTATTGGCTAACTTCAAAAGTGGAACTCCTTGAACTTGCCGCGTCTGGAAGTGTACGCACTACAGGGTTGAGTGCGCTAACCTGCTAGAGCTTCATCGGGCGGAGGTATACCTTGCTGTTACTGCACTATTTCAGCAGTATCTCGTGTGCTCAGGGCAGAGTTCCGGCTATATACCATACAAGCTACCGCATTCAGTTGTCTGCGCAGGATTTTTGAAACCACGGTTCCGAGCATGTAGATGATGTTGAGATGAAAACATGCGAAGGGGTGGACATACGGGATAGCATACGTATCAAACTAGGTCCGCGCTTTAGTAGATGAGATTGAGGCGAGAGCAGATGAGCGTTTAGTCTCTTAAGAAACCTATCCCTCGATTTTTACCTTATTGTGTCCCTCGTAGTCGACATTCCCTGCCCTCCACACCGCGGCAATGGCCAAATCCCACGCTTTAGTCAACGGCGTCACGTCCTCGCGCGAGTACACCCAAGATGAACTGGTCGTTCGGGACATCAGAAAACTGGTCATGGACTGCTGTCGCCAGAACGGCGGTGGCCACGGAGGCTCCGCTATCGGTATGGCACCTTTGGCGGTCGCTCTCTGGGGCCACACGATGCGGTACAATCCCAAGAATCCCTTCTGGTTCGACCGCGACCGCTTCGTCCTGTCAAACGGCCACGCGGCCATCTTGCTGTACGTGATGCTCCATGTCACGGGGTACGCGCACATGACGATGGACGAGTTGAAGCTGTACGCCAGCGCCAAGGGGGTGAAAGAGGGAAAGTGGCAGACTACACTGTGCCATGCGCACCCTGAGAACGAAGTCCCTGGAGTGGAAGTGACGACGGGCCCGTTAGGTCAGGGCATCGCCAACGCCGTCGGACTGGCCATCGCGTCAAAACACATGGCAGCGCGGTATAACAGGGACGGGTTCGAGGTAACTACCTCGCGAATATACGTCACTTCGGGTGACGGCTGTCTGCAGGAAGGGGTGGCGCAGGAGGCTCTCGCGCTTGCGGGGCATTTGAAGCTCGACAACCTTTGTCTCTGCTACGACAATAATGCCATTACCTGCGACGGACCGCTGGATTGGATCTCGACGGAGGATACCAACGCCAAGATGAGAGCGCTGGGGTGGAATGTGATTGATGTATTCACAGGCGACACGTCGGTCGAGGACATCGTCGCCGCGCTACGGCTCGCAAAATCCACCAAGGGTAAACCAACTTTCATCAACATCCGAACGACAATTGGATATGGAAGCGCAACGGCCGGAACGGCCAAAGCCCATCACGGGACGTTCACCGACGAAGATCTGCTCCCTTACCTGACCCACAGCGACGGTATCGACCAAGAGACCCACCAGATCTCGACACAGGTCAAACAATACTTTGAAAAGAAGCAAGACGAGGGCCGTCTCGCCGAGCAAGTCTGGAACGACAGGCTGAAGAGCTATATATGTGCATTCCCCGAAGAGGGTGCGGAGCTGGCAAAGCGATTGAGAGGCGAGATTGAGTTCAAGGAACTCCTGTCGTCGCTAGACGCACCGTCTCACGAACAGTCTACCCGGCAGGCCAACGGCTTCGTCTTCAATAAGTTACTAGCCAGCATTCCGCACATGATGCCCGGGGGCGCGGATCTGTGGAACTCCAACGCCCTAGGCGACCAGTCTGCTCAGATCCTCGACGCCGCGAACCCCGGCGGCCGGGTGATCCGGTACGGGATCAGGGAACATGCGATGGCCTCGATCGCCAACGGTCTCGCCGCGTACTCTGAGGGGGCCATCCTCCCGACCACCGCGACCTTCTTGATGTTCTACCTCTACGCCGCGCCGGGCGTGAGGATGGGCGCCCTCAGCCACTTCAAAGTGATCCACATCGCCACGCACGACAGCATCGGCGAGGGCCAGAACGGCCCGACCCATCAGGCCGTCGAGCTCGACTCGCTGTACCGCGCCATGCCTAATTTCCTGTTCATCCGCCCCGCAGATGGCGAGGAGGTGATTGGGGCGTGGCTGGCCGCGCTGTCGCAGAAACGCCGCCCATCTATGATCTCCGTGGCGCGGGACCCAGCGACAGCCCCGGTTCACCGCACTGATAGACACGCGGTCCTCAAAGGTGGGTACGTGGTACAAGAGCAGAACAACGCCATCGTCACTCTCGTCTCGTGCGGGTCCGAGTTACAGTTCGCCGTGCAGGCAGGTGCGAGACTAACCGCCGACGGCATCGCCACCCGCGTGGTCAGCATGCCGTGCGTGCAGCTCTTCAGCGAGCAGAGCGACGGATACAAAGACTCGGTGCTGTCGGAGACTCCGTACACGATCTCTGTGGAGGCGTACATCTCCACCATCTGGGCACGGTACTGTAACGCGTCGATTGCGATGGACTCGTTCGGCTTCTCGGGGGCCAGCCTCGCCAATTATGGCCGCTTCGGTCTCGATACGGAGGGCGTTTACCAGAAGGTTACGAGATTTGTCAATTCGCATCGGGGTGGGAAGAGGCTGCGTAGATGGACGTTACTCGAGTAGAATACTACCCTTTAGCGGGCTGGCACCGTACATAACGCTCGGGGGGGGGTTAGGTTATTTATTCATAGCTTCCATCTCATCCGCATCATACGTCCACCATACATTTAAAATCGTCGTACTCAATAACTAGTTCGCGTCCTTCTTTTTTGAAGCGGTCGAGACATAACGAACTACCAGTTCGCATCACTCGGCAGCCCAAACGAAAACATTTCCTGCCCAGTCGGATCCTCCAGGCCGTCCATGGCGGTCGAAATGTCAAAGATGGACGAGAGCAGCGAATTCATGCCCGAAAAGTCATTCATCGGCATGTCCGACGACAAGTAGTCGGCCCCGGTTGGGAGGGCCGGGTTCGCCTCGTCGCCCTCGTTGACCATCAGCATGTCCTCTGCGGACCGCGGTCGGCGCTGCTGCGGCGAGGTGGCCTCGAGCAGGTTCTCAAACAGCTTCATGACCCAGCGGGCGGGGTCCCAGCCGCCGCGGACGTTGTGCCAGACGACCTGGCACGTGTTGACGGCCATGCGGCCCATTTTCGCCGACGCGGCGTCCGCGGCGAGGGTCTGGGAGTAGAAGACGGCCTGGGCAAGGAACAGGGCGTGGAAGGCTTCGTGCGGCAAGCGCGGGAATGTGGATTTGGTGGTCATGCCGCACGTCAGGTCGAAGATGCGGTGTGCCGCGTTCTCGCATGCGCCGTCGAGTTGGTAGATCTGGGAGCCCGAGTGGACCGAGTCTGCAGACTGTTGGGGACAGGGGCCCAGATTGGCGAGGATCAGGTTGTGGTTGTACGCCAGGGCGAGACAGGCTGGGAGGAGGTCCAGCTTGGCCTCGGCGTCGCGCCACTTCAGCTCCGGCGGCAGCTCTGCTCGCCATTGCTGGAGCTCGTGGCACAGGTCGTCGTGGCTGGGCCCGTGGCCGGTTCGCTTGGAAAGCACGATCCGCCGCAGAATGAGGAAGAGCTTTGTGTTCTCAACGTGGAAAGAGCCGACAATACCGTCGATTCCGTGGCCCACGCCGTCCATGTCATCTTGCGAGTCGACCGCAAAATCCTCTGTGGTCAAGGTCTCGACGTCGGCCACGTCGACGCTATTCATCCGGAACTGACGACCTGAGAACGTCGCGGCGCCAGTGTCCCGGACGAACAAGATCCACCATAACCGTCTCAGCAGACTCTTGTCCTCTGGTGCCAGCCTCGTGTCCGCCATGGATCGGTGGAGGCCGAGTGACTCTGCGATGATGACCCCTGCTCCGATCCAACTGGCCGAGTTCCAATAGTTATTGTGCGCGCCGCCCCAGAAGCTGAGGAGGATGACACTCTGGAGGATCATGATCTTGTTCATGTGATAGCCCAGGTCGAACAGGGCTTTTGCTTTTCTGTAGTAACACAGCCGCGCTTCGATTCTGTTTTGGTACCCGACGCGGAAGAGCACGTCTTCGTCGCAGAAGGTGACCGCGGCAAAGCAGACCGAGTGAAGCAGGAGCCAGGGGATCTGTTGGGCTCGGTAATGCTCGAGAAAACTACTTCGCTTGAAGATCGGATAGATGGGATAGACGCGATCCAGGAACGTCTTGACCAAGATGTCCAGAATATCTGGGTCGGGGACTTCGAAGCATCCTCTGCTTTGTAGGAACTCGATATCCTTGGGTGGAATGTGGCCAGGGTGTTGGTACCCCGAAGGCTGAGGCGGCCCTGGAGGTTCTGGCTTTGCGGGCGTGAGATAATGTAGCTGTGGCTTTACTCCATGGCCTTGATACTGCAGCACAAGGGAGAGGGGGAAGGACTCGTCGAGGTAAGTGATGGAGAACCTGTTCGATCGGTCGGCCGTATGGGTCTTGCGTGATTTGAGGAACGGATCAAAGGTCGACGCCCACGAGATATCTGGATATGGCGAGAGTGTGGTGTTGGACAGACACGAGACGGGCGACGAGCAATCCAGGGACAGTGGACGGGGGTGGTTACTGTTCTCCAAACCATTTGACAGAGACGCGGACTCATTGAATCCAATGGGGTCTGTGGCAGACTGCTCAGGTGGACCTAGATCAACCGACGCTGCCGACAGGTGCTCTGTCTGAAACTGTTCGTCGGGCGGTCTTGCTGTTGGCTCGCTCGCAGTTGTGGATCTGTGGTTCAAAGGTGAAGCGTCGGGTCGATGTTGAGGTTCTTCGGCCAGTGTCGTCCCTGAAGTATATGATGGGACTGCCGGATTCTCAGAGCTGTTGCCATGAAGGTCCTTCCCTGGGGATTCCCGACGTTGCTGCTCGACGGCGACTCTCTGCTTGCGCTTGTATGTTCCTCTTTTGGACTCGAACAGAACGCAGTCGGTCTTTCCGCTCAAAACACATCTCGTGCAGGGAGTGCCGTGGTCCATGGCGTCGCATTTGACCCTCTTTTGTCGACACAGAAGGCATGCTTTCGCTGCACGGAATCTGGCTGGCACGAAGGTAGTCCGCGCCGCGGAAGCCATTGTAAGCACAGGCCTGCGAGATGAACCTAGAAGAATACCGCCAGCGCACGAACACGGGCGACGAGCAGGTGAATATCAAATGAAGGTACTGTATCAGTAACCTAGGGAAATCTTGACCATAGCATTCTCTCCCTTGCTCAAATGTCCGCACATTGTCTAGATTCTGGGAATGAATGAGAGGAGACCCTTCGATCCTCTATCCTGATCCCTCTGGCCTCCTCCCTTCTTACCTCTTCGCGGGATAAACACGCAGCTAAACTCACTGGGGAAACTTCGCTGTTATACCCCAGGCGGGGTATCATCAAGAAGACACTAAGTTTCTGGGCAATGGCCAAATCATCCTCTCTTGTTCCTGACTGGTCAAAGTGAGGATTGAAGAGGTTCAACTTCGGCTGTATTACTATTGGCCAGGCATACGTAGCTTGGATTTTGGGAGAACCCTGATAAGATCACTAGGCGAAGAATCTTGCGTGATGTTCTCGAAGAAAAGACTATTGGGTATAGTAAGTCCAATTCCGTAGACGAAGAGGTTCGTTTCTTCTGACAAAACGCCGAAGATATGCCATTACCTCGCCCGTCGACAACAGGCACACAGGTACAGCCTCCCGGGTACATGGATGTGACGAGGACGGCGTATAGTACCGAATTGGGCAATATACCCGCCATATCCTTATTGGGCATAGTAACATTAGGAACCTCTCAAAGGGGTACGTTCATGTACTCGTATGAACATATTCGGGTATGGAAGGGATACTGACGAGTGCACGATTTTGGCAGGGACTCACAATGGGAGAATACAAAGGATACATAGAAGGACGCGAACTGTGCGATGTTGCCTTTTCGAGCCTACATAGTCTTGTCGTTGCGGGATCTTCACCTCCAAATAACAAAGGCCCAGATCTCTCACAACCGAGAAATTCAAACGATATTCAACTGCCACCATGATTGCAGGCGCAAAGGAATTCAAGATCGCCGTCATCCCTGGCGACGGCATCGGCGTGGAGGTGATGCCCTGGGGGGTCAAATGCCTTCAAGCGATCGCAAAAGTCTACGGGTTATCGTTGAAGTTTGAGGAATTCGACTTTTCCTCGATCGACTACTACCTCAAGCATGGCCAGATGCTTCCGGACAATTGGAAAGAACTGCTTTTGCCCTTTGACGCCATCTACTTCGGCGCTCAGGGAAATCCTGCCATTGCCCCGGACCACGTCATCCTCTGGGGATCCCTGATCAAAATTCGACGCGAATTCGACCAATACATCAACCTCCGGCCATGTCGTCTCATGAAGGGCGTGCCGACGCCGCTCAAAGACCGTCAGCCCGGCGACATTGACTTTGTTGTCGTCCGGGAAAACACAGAGGGCGAATACAGCGGCGTCGGTGGTAGGCTGTTTGAAGGCACCGAGAGAGAAGTTGTGCTTCAGCAAACAATCATGACCCGCGTGGGTGTCGATCGTGTGATGAGATACGCGTTTGACCTTGCACGATCAAGGCCTCGCAAGCGCCTCACCAGCGCCACCAAGAGTAACGGCCTGGCTATTTCGATGCCATACTGGGACGAGCGAGCGGCAGCGATTGCACAAGAATATCCTGATATTCACACCGACAAGTACCACATCGACATTCTGAGCGCTCATGTCGTCCAAAAACCTCAAATCTTCGACGTCGTGGTCGCGAGTAACCTGTTTGGCGACATCCTGTCTGATCTCGGTCCAGCTTGTACTGGCACGATCGGCATCGCACCCAGCGGGAATATCAACCCTGAGCGCAAATTCCCCAGTCTCTTCGAACCGGTGCATGGAAGTGCCCCGGATATCGCTGGGAAGGGGATTGCAAATCCCGTGGGCATGATCTGGGCTGGCCAGATGATGCTTGAGTGGTTCGGGTTCAAGGAGCCGGCGGCAACACTTTTGGACGCGATAGAGACTGTATTGGCAAAAGGCGACCTGTCTATCAACACCCCAGACATGGGCGGACGTGGGACCACGGCTGGTCTGGGAGGAGCTATCGAGGAGGAGGTACTGAGGCGAGTCAAGTAGATTCGTGCTAGATGTCCTGCTCAAGGATCAAAATTAGATTGATTTTCAAATGAACGTGTTCATCCAGATACCGATATCTATTGAATCTATGTGATGTGATCAAGAAGCTATGGGTATGCACAAAAGTCCGAATCAAGAATAATAGGTAGCACGGTCTAGTCTCCTAAAGTGGCTCAAGCATAGCTGTGCCTTTACTTTTAGCAGTACTAGCACCTGAGAAGCAATTGACTTTGCAGTTAAAACTGGTGGAGGACATGCTTCTGGTCTGTGCCTTTCTTGGTCCAGAAGGCGCGGTAAAATGCTCGGCAAATCAATGAGAATAATCAGGAGATAATCATATGAGCGTCTTGGTGCTTGCTGCCCACACTAGACTGACAGTCCCAGTCCAGTTTCCAAGTGTAAGAACGATGCCAGCGGGTAAATGGTCTGCCCACATATACCAGGTAAGTAACCGGGCCGGGTAGAAATCCCAGGACGGCAATATCGCCAACTCTGATGCCGGTATATCCATTCGTCGAGGTGGCCATTCCCTGACCCACTTGCCAGAGCATGTACCCCGGATAGACCGAGCCTTGTATACCGACATACCCTTGCCATGGCTCAACGATTTTGATAAATCAGTTGTCCGCGCAGCAGTGAGGCATGATACTCAGAGTCAACCATAACATTCTCATCGACCGCATCCTCCAGCAGAGTGGAGGCGCTCAAAATGTCAGACACAGCGACACCGAGCACCATCATCATCGGCGGAGGTCCGTCCGGCATCGCCCTCGCATACGAACTGAAGCACAAGCTGGGGTACACAGACTTCATTGTAGGTTTTTCAGACTCCAGTGACCGCATGTCCATTCAACGACTGACTTGGACCAGATCTACGAGCGAAATGACGGGGTTGGTGGTACTTGGAAGACGAATACATATCCGGGATGGTAACGTGGCAGATCTGTCTGCGAACGAAGCTGTGACACTGACTTTGGCGGCAGTGGCTGTGACATTCCCTCACATCTCTACTCCTTCAGCTTCAACCCAAACCCGAACTGGTCGATTGAACTGTGCGAACAGCCCGAGATCCTACAATGTGAGTTCCAGCGACACAAAGAGAAACATAGGCTGACGCTGTCAAAGACATGAACGATACGGTCGACAAATTCGAGCTCCGGCCCTTCTTCCACCTCGGGATCGAGTGCCTGGGAGGCAAATGGCACGAAGACCGGAACGAGTGGGAAGTGTTTCTGAAGGACCACAAGACCGACATGACATATTCGCGGTTCGCCACGATCCTCATCTCCGCCGTCGGCGCGCTCTCGACGCCCAAGACGCCCAATTTCCCGGGCATGGACAAGTTCCGTGGACCGATGGTGCATACCGCGCAATGGGACCACAGCCTCAACTGGGAGGGCAAGAAGGTGGCCGTGATTGGCAACGGGTGCAGCTCAGCACAGGCCATTCCGGTCATGGCAGAGAAGGCGGCAAAGATCACGCAGTACGCGCGAAGTCGGCAGTGGTATCTTCCCAGGGTGAGTGTTTCCCAACCTCGACGCCAATTTCTCTCAAGGTAGAGAACTCCTCCACCTGACATGGCCGTCTGATTTTTAGCCGAACCACGTCTTCACCGAAACGGAAAAGTGGTCGTTCCGCTGGATCCCCCTTCTCCAGAAATGGCTGCGCTTCCGCATCTTCCTCGACGCCGACGCCGACACCAAGGAATACTACTCGTCCACGACCGGGGTGAAGAGTCGATCTCGGCTGGAGAGGAAGGCGGAGGCGTACATGCTGTCCAAGACGCCGAAGAAATACCACAGCTTCATCATTCCGGACTTTCCTCTCGGTACGTGACTTTGTTGCTGCAGCACATCTCTTCCTTGGAAACACAAAGTAGTTGGTTAGTGGCTGACTTGGTCTCTCAAAAAGGATGCAAACGACGGATCTTCGACCCAGGCTACCTCGACAGCCTCAACCGCAGGAACGTCGAGCTGATCAACCAAGGCATCAAGGAATTCACCGAGACCGGCCTGATCGACACGGCGGGCAAAGCGGCGGATTTCGACATCATCGTGCTCGCCACGGGCTACCAAGTCACGGATTTTCTGCAGACGATCAAGATCGAAGGCGCCAACGGCGTCTCCCTCGCCCAGCAGTGGCGGGAATGTCGCGGCGCGCAGGCGTACATGGGGACGTATGTGCACAACTTTCCCAACTTTGGAATCATGTAAGTGTGGGCAGATACTCTTTGTTCTTGTCCTACTTTCCCACCCACTTTTGAAGACACGGCCTGATGAAGTGTCTTTTCTTTTAGTTACGGCCCCAACACCTTCCCGGCCAACAACTCGGCGCTCTTCTCGTGCCAAACCCAAGTCAATTACGCGGTGCGCAGCCTGATCCAGCCGATTGTCGACGGCCGCGCCTCACGGATCGAGGTCAAACAGAGCGCCGAGGACCGCGAGACCAACGTGATCCACGCGAAGCTCAAGTCGAGCGTCTTCTTCTCGGGCTGTTCGAGCTGGTTCATCAACGAGCACGGCCGCAACGTGACCTCGTGGCCGGGCAAGGCCGAGGAGTACTGGCGCCGCACCCTGGCCGTGGACTGGGGCGCGTTCAAGCTCCGCGGTGGCACGAGGTGGTGGGCCCTCAACGCCCTGCTGCGCGAGGTGTCGCCGCGCATCCACGCCGAGCGGGACATGGTGCTTCTGGCGGTGGTCGCGGCCTTTGTCAAGAGCAGGCAGTTGACGCAGATCGTGCAGCCGCATATCAAGTGGGCGGGGGAGATGGTGCTGCACAATGCTACGGAGCTGCTTCATCGCTAAATATACACCCAAGGGGAATCACATTTTGTGTTTCTGACAGAGAGAGAGAGAGAGAGAGAGAGAGAGAGAAAAGTAGTCCGAGTATAGGTATAGGTATAGGTCCTTTGGCGTTGAATGTTCAATACTTCCCTATAAACGCGAGCCTCTGTCCACAGTTTGCAATCATCCATTAACCATATCACCTGCAAAGGAGCCAACAAATATTATAGAGAGAATCCATCCAATCTGAATAGTCTGTCCTGACTCAACACAAAGCCCCGCGATAGCACTTTGGATTCACCTCGGCGGTACGATTCAGGGTGAATCCCTTGTTGACCGTCAACCCAAGACCCGCGGCTGCCATGACGGCGAGCCCAACGGCGGCAGACTGCGGCGACTCGGCCGACACGGCACAGATGAGCTTGCCGCAGCTCTTGACGGTGCCAAAGACGTCCTCGCAAATGGCACAGTTTGTCAGGTCGTCGTCCTTGTCGGGCCAGGACTTCTTCTCGGCGTCGAGCTCTTTGGAGAAGACGATGCCGTACAGACACGCACTGACCAGGTCGGTGGCGAACTTGAAGATCGCGACGCCCTTTTCTGCCGCCGGGTTGGGGCCCTGGCTGCCCAACATCAACGCCAGGTCCATGCCGACGCTGGCTGCGTTGATGTACGTGATCCACTTGCGGATCTCGTACCCCGGCGTCTGGGGATCGGTCGGGAAGATGCAGACGATGGTGGCAATGTCCATGGCGACGCCGAAAGCCTCGGTCTTGACGCTCGTGACGGCCGTCTGGGCGGCTCCGACCTTGGAAACGCTCTTGGCCACGGCGATGGCGTCGTAGACGATCTTGACTGCGCTGATGCTCATCCCGACTCCGGAGAAGAAGAGGGCGTTTCCTTTTTGCTCCACCTCGGACGCACCCCCGTCGACCATCTTGTCGAGGAATTTCTGACCCGGGTCCTGAAGCCTCGGGGGAGGTTTGCCCGTGACGATCCTCGACATGGTACAGGTCATGAAGCCCAGGATGAACGCTACCAGCTTGAGCCAGTTCAAGTCGTTGCCCGTGCAGAGCTTGTACAGGGCCGAGATGATGGGCACGTTGATCTTGCCCGTCACCAGATCCTTGAAGAGGCCGATGGACTTGCGCAGGAACTTCAATACACCCACGACGATGGACTTGACCACGTCGATGACGTTGACGAGGAGGTCGTTTCCCAGCTTCGCAAATAGCTGGCTGGGAGAGAGATCGCCCATGCCGTGGAACAGGTCGGAGACGTCGTGGGCGAGGTCGGTCACCAGCTTCATCAGGCTTTCTCCGAGCGGCTTCAAGATCTCTTCAAAGGACGGTTCGCCGGCTCCAGAGGGCTTGCTCGTCGATGGCGATGACGCCGCGGCTGCCGCGCCAGGGTTGCCGTTCTTCATCCTATCAGTCAGGTAGTTGAACGCGGGACTATCAGATGCTTTGGCGGAGGAGCTGCTCTTGCCGCTCTGACTCATGTTAGTCGACGCCGGTTGGGTCAAGGTCGGAACTTTGACTATCCCCTTCAAGTTGTCAAAGAAGCTGCGGCAGCATTAGCTCCATCTTCAACGACGAGGGAAGGAATGTCTCACCCTTCTACCTTGGGTTCCACCTTGTGAATGCCATCCGATATCCAGTCGACACTGCCGAGAAGGAGGTTGTAGATGTCGTCGCTGGTATTCTTGATATCATCCACCCGAACAGATGTCCCAAGAAATCGAGCAATTTATCCCACCCCAGTTTGATCTTCTCCCAGACCTGAAGCCCAAAGTTAGCCTGGGTTAGAAAGCAGGAATCTCACAAAGCAACAACGACATACCCATTGTGCAGCCTCACCAATCTTCTCAATCGTGTCCAGCACAAACCTCTTCATCTCACCTGCTATCTTGCACACGAAGCGCCACACTCCTTCGACCTGCTCAATCACCCAGGCGACCGCATCGTCTAATGCGACCTTGACGTGGTGGAACGCATCCATCGTCCAGTCACCAATATCTTTTAGCGCTGCACCGCCGTCGACTCGCCGTGACGACCTAGGATTCAAGACATCCGAGTGCGCCTGGCTCAGCTTCTTGAAGCATTCGTGTGCCGTCTTCAAATCTTCCTGTCCTGGTGTGTTGCCGTCCGACCACAGGCTCTGGCCAGATTGCGTCTTCAGGCTACTCAAATCGGCGTCACCGCCGAGCTTGGAGCACAGATTCCGCACCACCTTCAAGCTCGGGTCGATCCTGACGGTCCGGTCTGCCATCTCCACATCCTTTTTCTGATTATCAGTGATCTGGACGACGCGGAAGGAGCGGCCAGAGATCATGTTGGTGGCCACGATCATGGAGAGCAAGCCTGCAGAGTCCAAGGGCAGCCAGGTCCCCTCGAGGTCCGAGGTGATGTTATAAGTTCTGCCATTGACATATGCAGTTGCGTCGGATGACGCTACAACGCACACCTCGCCGTTTGAGATGGGAAGATTCTTCTCGTCCTTGATTGTCACCCTCACGGCGTAGCTTTGAACCTCGATGGTCTTGGTGTAGTGGGCAATCCCAAACGGCTCGGACCTCCATATCCCAGTATCCTGGCTCTGGGCCAGTAGCGTTAGATTCCCCTGGGAATCATTCGAGATGACTGTTTGAGTAATGGCATTGAGTTTGGCACCGGGGTTGCGCTGAGAAATGGACGCCGAAAAGGACGCTGACGACTGTTTTCCCAGCAGGACCGTTCCGGACTGGTGTGCCCGTTCGACACTTGTCGAATCAGTCGTCAAGTATCCCAGCTGCCCGTCCCGGCTGAGACCCCAGACGGTCAAACTCGGTCCATCTTGCGCTACGGAAATGCTGGCCGGTGCTTTAAAGAAGCTGTCTTCAGCAATAAGAGTGTGCAAGTCTGTCGAATTAATACAGCCCTGTGCAGAAATGGTGTACAGCCCCTTTGGCGTTCCCACGAGGAGACCAGACTGTTGGTTCTTGTCGGTATACGAGGCAATAGCCGTCGCTCTGGGGTCGCACGACGGTTCGAGACGCTGAAAGTGCAAGGCCGTGCCATCAGTCCCGGGCCTGGCCAGGTTACAGACCAGCTTCGCCTGGTTCTGGGTGGAATACAGAACCCAAAGACCTTTGCCGAGGATGCCATACGACGCGACCGCAACGGATATGATCCTGTCCGCATTTTGGGGGAGTTCGAAAGTCTGCAGCATCTGCGTCGTGTCGCCGTCGACCCAGATGGCTTTGAGGTCGCTGCTCCTGCTGCTTTGTCTTGCTGGCGGTTGAATGTCTGCGACCAGCAGGGGGAAAGAACCAGGATTGGTCACAGCGCCCTGGATGTGATTCAGCCTCAGTCCTGATGACGAATGGGCGGTACTTACCATGAAGAGCTTGTTCACTGTAGGCATGGTCTGTTGCGGATACAAGGAAATTCCGTCCAGATTGTCGAGGAGAAAGGGTTTACAAACATAGACGTCGGAACTCTTGTCATTCTTGACGGCGAGAGCGAGATAGATCTTCAAGACCTCATCCTGTTCTGCCACGAAGGCTTGTATGACAGCCCCAGAAGGCAGGTTCAGCTTTCCTCCAAGGTCCACCAAGTTGCGGTTGCCGGCGTCGTCTTCCTGTTCACTGTCACTACGGTATCCGAACGGAATCGACCTCAAAGAAGTCCTACCTTGATCAATTCAAGCACCGGGGGACTCTCATTGCTCAAGCTAATCACGGCTGGTCGCCGCGTGATGGGCTCAAGCACCGTGGTGAACACAGACCCTGCCGCCGCCGGCGTGGCAGCGATATGGTTGACCATCAACTCCGTATCGAATGTGATGTTCGCCATGTTGATCTTGTAAGTTGGCAGTTCACGAAACCCGCTAAACATCGAGGCATCCGCCCATCCTTATTCTTCAGCATAATGCGGGCGGGGTCTTGGTCAATGTGCGAACCCATCCCTCGTAATGCTACCTGTTTCGACAGGCTGCAGCATTCTACTATCCACAGCATGTCACCAGCTGAAGCGTGTCTGGGGTCAAGTTGAATTTCACATGTTGTGACCGTTGGAGAAGTGGAGAAGCGCCTGATACCGACGGGAGTGAATTGATTCGTGCGTTGGCAAAGTATACGAGGCCCCAATTATCCTCTGAACTCCATGTTGGTCTGGCCAGAATGTGGCTGACTGAAGATCCCCCAGAACCCCATATCAGCACGATACTAAGATGGTGTTTGGGTTCGAGGCCCCCAGCATCTGCATCCACATCCACATCAGCATCAGACAAGCAGCACGGCCCGCAAAGAACATAAAGCTTAAGGCAGCTTGCGTGGCTGGTGCGGACCTCGGTGCAATCAATCCATTCTCCTCAATTGAAACCTCGACAGTCTTTGACAAAGTGACCGTGCACGTCTTCCCCTCGTCTCCATCGACCTGGTGCTCAGCATTTAGCTTCAAGCGCTGATCAGGTGTATATTGGTCTAGAACCATGTTCAGCTGTCGAACTCTCAGCCACGCTGGAGACACTGGCCAGGCACCTGCATGGTTATTGTAAAAGGGCCATCTTCGTTCTATACACAGAAAGGAACAACTCCTGCACAACTATCCCAGCGAGCCTTCGCCCAAGTCCTCCAGCCTGCCATAGAGCCAGATCCAGGATTTGCAGTGCGACAACAGAGGAACGATGGCACCATCTGTACGTAGAGGATCATCCATATCCAGATGAAGTTCTTCCTCATGTACTGATCCCCATATGACCAGATTGGCGAGTACGACCAAGTGGTTGCCATTACGCAGTAGGCTCAGTCTTGACTCTCGACCCCCCTTTGCCATTCTTGCTAACCTTTCAACCAGACAAATGATCAACAATTCACTCCAGGACCTGTTTGCGATCAACCAAGCAAACGCCGTGAGCGCTGGCCATGCAGCTGACGCCGTGATACCGAATTTCGGCCCAGGGACCTTTGCTTTCAAGGACTTCAAACTGGGTTGTCCCAGGGTTATCGTGCACTATAGTGACGAAGACAAATACCATGTCCTCTACCAGATCCACATTACCAGCGGCAGTTTTGTGGTATGTCCGTTTTCTTCTAAACAAATCCTCTCATTGCTGATATCGTGTTAGACCCAGAAAAGCTGGACGGACACGACGCCTCTCACATGGCCGATCCAGGACTGGTATTTCGCCTACTCCGTCAACATTGGCAAGTATTCCGTTCTTCAACTCAAGTTTGTGGCGGCTGACGTGGCACAGCTCTGGCGGACATCAGCAAGCCAGAGGTACTGGAGAGCTTGCGCAAAAAACACGATATCCCGGGTGACTACTCAATCCAGAAGTTGATCATGAATATGAAAGGTGATACAGATATCTGGTTAAAAGCCATGCTCGTAATGTCTAACATGGGTACAGATCCCGACATCAGCTCAGCCACAATGACCCAGTCCTACTTTGGCGGTTATGAGAACGACAAAACGCCCAAATTGTCTGAAGACAACCTGAAAAACATCAAGATCCTGATGACGACAATCGGCGAGGGTCAAAGCAGTATGTCGCCTGTGGTACCATGTGACGGAGCATGAGAACCTTGAAGAGCTAACCCCTGGACGCAGACACAATGCTACACATGCAAGACTTGAACGTCCTGGGCTACGTGACCAACGGCCCCCAGAACAAAGCCGTCGTCGAGTCTCCCAAAGCGACATTCATCCCCTGTGGACTCCAGTTCCAGACATATCCATACAAGTCCAACGGCAACGCCGCCGGGGACGGCACGACCGGCAACTCCAGGCTGAACTACCTCTGCTACCTCGAGAAGACACTCAACCCAGGCCAAAAGGACGCGCCACCCATGCCGTCGGGGGACAAAAAGTATCTCGGCTACGACGGCAACTGGACCGCCGGGTCCATCTCGACGAGCAACGGACAAGACAACATCACAGACGACCTACCCCTGGGCGCCTTTGTCTTGACATCCGGCAATTTCATGGACCAATATCTATTTCCCAGGCTGCGGGACATCATTGCCCGAATGGCCATTGGGTGGTCGGACTTGAGTGCCGGAGCGTGGGCCAATTCGACATGGGCCATGTATGAGTGGCCATTCCCCTCGTCCTTTATCGACCAAGTCCACAATGTTTTGAAAACTGACACTTGGAAAACAGGGGAGTCAATCTCCACATCAACGACCCTGGCAACGTCAAGGACAGCGAATACAAGTTCAGCAAGACTCAAAATGGTCCGAAAACAGTCTGGACGTTTACGAAGTCCTGGCCTCAGGACCTGAAGCGCGACCATGGCGCTCAGTCGATCAAAGTTACTGCTGAATGTAAGTCCGTTGTGTCTTTGTTGCGATCTGGTCGAACTGGCTGGGAACTGCGGATTTGATGCTGACCATTTTCTCAACACCGTGTAGCGTCCTGCGAGGTAAAAATCACCGCCACTGGAGACAGCCCGACGATCAACGTCGAAGGCACCTCGTACATACGCCTGTACAGCGAGGTATGGTGGGGACTTGAGGACAATGCCGCCAGCAAGGGAGACGAGTACGTATCCGATATCACAGAGAACAGCCTCGACCTGACCAATCTCTCCGCCCTTTGTAACATGGCACTAATCTACACTCTGACGCAGCCTCCACCGCTCCTTCAAATGGAACTTCAACCTGACCCTCCAATCCGTCAACGATGGCGGCCTCCAAATCATCATGACGGACCGCGGGCACCACGTCGACTACGACGCCAGCGACAGACGCGACCTGAAAGACAAGTTCGGCGGCATCATCGACTGGCTCGAGGGCTGGTTCAACACGTTCAACTTTGACAACCTGGGCAGCCTGGAGAACGTGCTGGCCAACGACATCGGGCGGGCGAGCAAGCTGGTCTTTCCGTGCTCGGGGGTCTTCTTCTACAAGAACCCCGTCATGACGGACCGGGGCGACTTGATGTGCAGTGTCGGGTACAAGCCGAGCGGGGAGACGTTTGGGGGCGCGGCCAGGGTGAATCCGCCCGTGCTGGCGCCGACGGATCCCAAGACGGTCAATGAGAAGACGGATAAGTGGTGATGATTTAATTCTGGGGTTGGAGGAGGACGTGGGCTGGAGAACGACCCGCTCAGTGATAGTGACTTGTATCTCCCTAGTAATACTGGTTGGAAGAATACGAGTATATCCTGAAATCGACACGGCTATCTATCATTAGTACATGCTAAGTGGTACACGGAGGAAATATCATTAAATACGCTTGGAACTGCCCACGGGAGTATACCTCTCCCCTGTCTAGACCATCTACCTGTCAACGACACCTGAAATCAAAGTTGTCGCAGTTTCCCCCACGATGATTAAAGATGGGCACTCTCGAACCGGGAGACTTTTGACGAGGCATGGCTGAAACGGGGTCCATGGTCGAGACTCGACAGTCGAGAGTCGAGACCCCAGCCAATATGGCATGATTTTGCGTTTTGTGCTAAAAAGTCCTGCATAGAGACTGATACAGTACCTGGACTAAGGCCTTGGTACCCAAGAGTGATGAGGCGTAGCTGAAAGCCCGGTTCGAGACTTCCCACTCCCTCAGCTCGTCCGGTTCAGTGTTCTGGTAATGGCGATGACGATGACGGTGATGATGATGAGAATGAAGACGATGTCGATGTGAGGGGCTATTGAGTTCCCTACTTGCATCGCACGTGCATAGGTGCTCTGGGGAAGCCTCAAAGGTGTAAATTGTGGAGTTGAGGATGTGTGTACCTCATAAATGTGGAGCTGAAACC
Source organism: Fonsecaea pedrosoi CBS 271.37 (assembly GCF_000835455.1). Taxonomy (NCBI): domain Eukaryota; kingdom Fungi; phylum Ascomycota; class Eurotiomycetes; order Chaetothyriales; family Herpotrichiellaceae; genus Fonsecaea; species Fonsecaea pedrosoi. The sequence continues at coordinate 4,460,536 of NW_013550614.1, read as the reverse complement.
CAAAAATGGCTAGACCCACTCAACTCCACGGTTACTCTGTACTCGTTTGACTCGGTACTCGTAGATAGAGACATGTGCCTGCGACAGTTGGTCGCCTTGGGATCAGTCGTAAAGTATCAAGACCGAGTGACAGGCCAGGATCCACTACACTGCTGCCATACCATCGTTTGAGCCCTCGCCGTTGCTTTCCTGACTTGTCAGTGGTACCAGGACAACCAATGACCTTTCCCCCTTGCTCTCGACTGCGCTGGATCAAAAAAGGGTTCTCTAAACATATTTAGTCCGCAACTTTGTGATCCGAGTCAATCCAAATCCAAAACACTTCACTCCTCCTATGCCTGCCTCTCCTCGAAGCTCAGCCGTTGGTACATCTCCTCCAGCTGTGCACGGGGCACTCTGGCATGCTCTTCAGGTAAGGTGTCCCTGCGCCATCCGTCAACGAGATTTTCAATCCTCGATTGATGCGCCGTGCCTTTGGCGGCACACCAGATGACCATGAGGCCGATGAGCATCCAATTGCCCCCCAGAGGGAGATACGCCCTAGCATCCTCTGCTAGCTGGTATACTCGGGAGCAAAGGAGGTCGATCTCGTGATCAAAGCGAGACTCCTTCGGCGCCAGGGCACGCTGAACACACAAAAGCACCGCAGTGATGACGAGTCCACGGTTATAGTACTTCTGCTTTAGCGCCAGCTCTTCGGTGCCGCCATGGGTACTAACAGTGACTTCTCGCTGCATTCCAAGGGTGATTTGTTCCACTTCCTCCTGAAACTGCGTCACTCGGTAATACGCAGCCACTTCCTCGATACTTCCCCGTGCGGTACTTCTGAATTCTGTGAGGAATCGCCCGACCCTAACCGTGCACCGTAGAAGATGGTCCGAAAACTGATTGTTTGGGCAGGACGCCTCAAACATCTTCCACTGATCGCGACTTAATTTCGGATCTGGGTCAAATAACATCTCCTGGGCGACCTGGAATCGTAGATTGCCATACAGCATCGATTCGAAAGGCTCCTGGTCACGACAGAATCCGCGCAGCTTCAGCAATTCGACTGCTCCCGTGCCATGTGGTGAGATAAAGTTGCTGATCGGGCCTGGGAAATAGCATGATGTCTTGGCCAACAGGAAGACTGCACAAAGCGTCTCGACCTCTTGCGCCCGGACGGGGTCATCCAGGATTGAACGGACGGCGTTGATCGCCCGAACATACTGTCGTAATACCGGCCGGAGCGTTGCGCTGTCACGGACGAATCTGGTTTCGGCGTCGTGGAGCCCGAGTACCGTGGCAGTGGCGGCGTCCAGGGCCTCATTACATCCCATGCGGCGGGGAAGATCTGCGAGGAATGGTCCCCATAGCTGCGTGATGCTGTATCGAAGGTCCTTTAGTGCTAGAAGCGCGACCAACGACTGTGCTAGAATGCTACTTTCACTGCTCGGAGGGACACTGAAGTCGAAGGTGGGAGGAAAAGGTCGGGACGATTGTGGCAGTCCTTCCACCGGAGCAAGACAAGATTCTCGTGGATGCTGGCTACGGTTGATAAACTTGTACCTCTGCTCGCCAGCCCCGATACAAGGTATTCGGGCTTTCCGACAACGTGTACATTTCGGACGCTGCAAATCGCACTGCGTCTGTTAGTATGTGAGCATGAAGCCTCGGGTTTGTGCTGAACATCAAGACCTGCCTTTTTGTGGTGGGCTCTACAGGCCTCGCAGCCTCGCCCGATGGGTCCACCCGGCATAATAGATCCAGAGCTTCTTTAGCGGGGCTTCGGTATCAGGGGTGGTCAAATCTATTTACACATTCCTTTGAATTCAAACGGAGTATCCAACTATGAACTGGTTGTTCCCGAAGACCGAGGTCTTTTCTTGTGATTAGAACAAGATCTCGTTGTCCTTTGAGCTTGAAGATCTAGGTGTGTAGTTTTGGTCACAATGCCTGGCAGGAACGATCAAGTTACTCAAGGCCTCCAACTACGTCATGAATGCCCTGCGCTTGCACCTGGCAGCTCACATTTTCGACCTACCGCAACAACTCATCTGACACTTTGAATGTGAAATACATGACCATTGGCAGAGCCGTCACAACTTCCCGATAATCTGCATATCCGGGACGAGTAGGATCAGGATCGTCAACGGAAAAGGCAACCTCGGGAGGCAAGCAAAAGTACCTAATTCCTGCGATCTTCATTTCGGCAGGATATCCTGTGCCGTGGTGGAGTCACTATGCCCTGGCACCTGGCCAGGGGGTCACTGGGGGCCGTGAAATGCTCGCATACTAGCGTACCGAAGACATCAGAATTACCCCGTCTCCTGCTTTGGACTTCAAGTCCCGCAGAACACTTACTCGAGAACTAATAGCATCCACCGGCCCAGTGCCGCAAGAAGAACGAGATGGATGTTACGTGTATTGACCCAGAGACGAGCATCCTGCGGAATCAGTTCCACTCGGCTCTGCCTGATGTCCTTTCTTCATCCTCAAGATCCCATCTCCTGGACTACAACAATAGAGCAAGCACCCCGATAGCTCCACCGACCACTCCAGCACCAGCCATCGACTTTGTCGACCCGCTATTTCCTGTCGGCGACGCCGAAGCCACGCCCGTCGTCCCAGTCACACTGTCCGACGAGGCAGATCCCGAGGACGCCGTCGAAGAGGGTCCTCCCGTAGCCGTTCCACCAGCAGTCAATGTTGTCTGAAAATGTGTCCCGCTCGCAGCGAGGCTGCTCGTTGCGGCAGCAAGGTTGCTCGAGTAATTGTCGTCGCTGGCGATGACGGTGGCACAGCTTAATGGCTGCGATGTGGTCGTGGTTGTCGCGGGCCCGGAACAAATAGGCCAGCCAGGACAGGTGGAGAGGTAAGGCGCAGAGAGGGTGCCTCCGACGCAACAGGCGCCGTCTTCGAATCCTGTGTCAACGAACCATACGCCAACGCAGCCGTGGAGATCTGTCTGGTAAGAGTGAGATGGGATCATGGAGGATGGGAGAGGGGGTGGGGAAGGAACTTACCCTTTGCGATAGTGCAAGAGTCGCAAAGGCAAGGGCTGCAGCATATGTCTTCATAATTGCAGGATGGGAGATCGATGGGATACAGATGGGCAGGTGAGATAGATAGATAGAAAATAAAGTGCATCAAAGTCATAACCGGCTCAAAGGCGGTACCTTTATACGCTGGCGCCTCGTTTGCTCATCCCGTGTCAATGTCCATTTGGCCCCAATCGCACCTCTCTACGCCAACCTCGCATTCATTGGCCTTGCGTCACCTTCCACCTCCCTCACCACTACTGCATTCCACCCATCTGAATCCACGTTACCCAGGCCCGGGCGTAAGGCAGGCCACTGTCGTTGCGGGTGGCTGGACCCAACCGGCTCTGATTGGTCGAAGCGCCATGTCTTTCCTCTTTGGGAAATGAGGCTCTATTACTCTTGTTCCAACTTCCCCCTGGGTCCGACAAGTGGCGATATAACAGACCATGCAGCAAGGCACGGCCTGAAATATCTCTGGAGAGACGATCCTGCGCGCTACTATACTCTGCTCTCCCACTGATTGGTGAGGGCGGGAATGCTGTCCAACTTCAGCAGCATCCCCGGTGGTGCATTTGCCGCAGACATTCCGGATCCTCGCATTAGACACGGGTGGGAGTGACATCAGGAGGCTTCAAGAGACATGATTTCTCGTTTTTTCGGCGGCTTTGAGAAGATGTTCCGCCACATTTTCAGCAAAGTCGGCCTCGTTGTAGACATTGTCGTGGGCGATAAGTAATGCGTCCTTGCCCGGTCTACAAGTACCTTCATCAAAGCATTCTATACTTCTCTGACTTTGTTTCTATCAACTATTAGGCTTCACCATGATCTATCCGGTTTATCTCTTCGTGCCCCTCATAGCAACCCTCCTCAGAGGCACAGCACTTGCAATCTCAGCGCCGACCAAAACTGCTCCGTCTACCAATTCATCCCTCAACTGGACGTCTTGCCCGTCTCCGTTCCCACAAAATTTCCAATGTGCAGAACTGTCAGCGCCCTTGCACTACAGCCAGGCCAACGAGCAGAACGTCACCCTCAACGTCGTCAAAATCCCCGCAAAAAACTCGTCCGCTCGTCTTGGAACCCTGGTCTTCCAGGAAGGCGGCCCAGGCTACCCCACCGCCGCACACCTCATCAGCTACGACAATCAGGTCGGATGGCAAAGGATCCAAGAGCGGTTCGACGTCGTGGCCTTGGACCCCCGCGGCGTCGGCGTGAACTACCCGATGAAGTGCGACCCGCAGCGCTGGAATCAATTTGCCTCGGCCCTGAGCTATCCCAAGACCGAGCGACAATGGGAACAGACCCTGGAGTTTTTTGAGGATTTTGGCAGTGATTGTAAAAATCGGACCGGGGCAGAGATATGGTCGACATTCGACACATTGACGTCGGCGAGGGACCTCGAGACTCTCCGCTCGGCATTGGGCGAGGGCGGGATCAATTACTATGGTCTGTCGTGGGGTAAGTAGTTTTACTCACCGGCTCGGTCGAACTCATGTCTAACGTGTCAAAGGCTCCCAACGTGGCCAGCAATACGCACAGCTCTACCCCAATAAGATCAGAACATTGGCGCTCGACAGCGTGCTGGATCACACGAGCCAGCCTGAGAACCTCATTGTTGACAGCGCCATTAGCTTCGGACTCGCGGCGGATTTCTTTTATGATTGGGCCGGCACGAACAAGTCATCGGTGCTGTACGGCCAGGACGTGAAGACGCTTTTCCTCAACCTGGCGAAGCAGTTGGACCAGACCCCCGCCACCCTGACTGAATGTGTCCAGAGTGGGAATTGCTACCCAAACGTCACTCGCCAGGAACTATTGAGCTTTTTCAGCGGTCAGCTCGACTTCACCCGCAGCTTCCCCAGCTTAGCTCAGGCCATCACCGAAATGGCCCAAGGGAACTATTCCGTCCTAGCGGCCCCTATTGTCACTGAAGAAACGTCCTCAGCCTGGTCTTTCATGATCGGATGCAACGACTGGTCCACCAACGAGACCTACGTCGACTTTGCCAACCGGCTCATCGCCGAGCGAGAATTGACCGGCGCTCCGGAAGGGGGAGACTATGTCGGCGCCACAGCCTGGGATCTTTGGATGCTTTACTGTCCACGATGGCCCACCGCCGTGTCGAATCCGCCGAAACCTTTGGACATTGCCAATACCTCGGCGCCGGTGCTGCTGGTCAATGCACTGTGGGACCCCGAGACCCCATACTCCGGCGCGGTGAATGTCCAGCGGCAGATCGGTGGGAGTGTGCTGTTGACCAGGCACGGTGAGGGCCATGGGAGTTTTCTCGTCGACGGGGGCGGAGAGGCCATGGACATCATCATGGACTATTTGTTGACGGGCGCTCTGCCCGCACCTGGAACGGTAGTCTATTCTTGACGGGGTGGCTTGCGGCTCGTCTGGAGGCTCAGGGAAGGTCTCGAGAGGCACGAGGAGATAAGTAGGTAGTAGCAATAATAGTGAAATGAGTTCAGGGCACGTGTGAGGAGCCGTACGTTAATCTTGATACTGCTCTACGTTGGTCAGCCACGCGGCCCAAATGCCATCACTTACAGAGTCCGAGACCCAAGTGAGTAGGCGTGGCTGTTGCAGACAACATGTATCACTCACACAAGGCCTGGCCGTCGTTATCAGACTTTTTCGAAGCCCTTGTCGTCGTGAGAGGGAAGCCAGCAGGCAGCAGGATTGAGGAGGTGAGATGTCTCTTAGAAGGTCGGAAATTTTCAGGAGAGGGTTTATTCTACTTCGTCGCTGCTGGCGTCGCGGAGTTCAAGTGCGGGATTTCGTCGCGCAGCCAACCACGTCTTGTGTCACGTGACGAGTGCGGAAGCCTTGGGAGAACAACACGACTGTGGATCGAACCTTTCTTCCTAACCATCACCTCAACATCCACCATGTCGGCCGGCAAAGGTCCCTTCACACGTGCCTCTGCTGCGGGAGATCTGGGCGAGGTCGAAAGGCTGATCAATGATTTAGCGTTCCCCCTGGATGACCTTGCGACCATAGATCTATGGACGGCCTTCGACACGGCAGTTCAGAATGACGAGGTGCTGATCGTGGACAGTCTCCTCACTCTCGTTAGGCCTACTCAGCATAACCTCGTCACGGCGGTTGAAAATAGCAGTCGCTATATGATCGAGATCTTGTTACAGCATGGCTGCGATATTAATCAGCAACTACGCTCAGACTGTCCTGGACCCCTATGGTACCCTCGCTCGTCCTTTCTCCTGGTCCCTCACTATTAACAATCCTTTAGTCTTGCGTTATCTGATCCGGAACTCGTTCAGTGGCTCGTCGAGCATGGGGAAGACCCTAACGCCACCTGCTACTTCGATATCACCGCTCTCTCCGTGGCAGCCGCGTCAGCCTCGAAAGAAGTCATTGAGCTTCTATTTAAACTCGGCGCTTCCGCCGACCGTGGACAACCTCTACACTATGCAGTGATAAATGGCCGCTCGAATGACATCGTTACTTTATTCCTGAACAAGGGAACTCCGATCAATGCCCGGATGTTTGAAAACCACTCGCGTTCCTTCGCTCAGCGCGAATGTCTTGGACTAGCAACGCCCATACATGAAGCCGTACAGGCGAAGAATGTGCGACTCGTCCAGCTACTGCTCAAGTATGGCGCGAATATGAATATCCCAGATACCTTGGGCAACTTCCGCAACTCGAGAATTTGGGTCATGGGATTAATAATTCTACCGACGAGCGAATATTGTCACCTTTATGACCAAGGAGTCACGGATAAATTCACTCCACCTCATGATCGGAGTTAATGTCAAGGGCAAAGAGGTCGAAAGAGTTGCAGGATAGCTTCTGAGGACCGTTACTCAACTTGCGTCCCAGTTCGTCGATTGGTCTGACATCCGCCGTGCCCAGTGATTTCAGGGAATCTAATTCGATGCCTCATCAGCCAATCTATAGGAGTCTACTGCTCTACTGGCTAGTACATCGGGCTGCCACTGCATGGACAACTCTTGGCACACGCCTCAGCGAGCAGACTTCAACGTACAAACCCTGCCCGCCATGATTCAATCGAAGCCCAATCGGCAAAGGATCAAAAGCTCTGTCACTTAACCTCGCTATCACTTCTACTTATGCTCTGTAGCAAAGGTGGAGAAGGGTCCGCGACAGACAAAGGCTGCGGGTTCTGTCCACTCTTCCATTCGATCCCAAGGGAGAAGAGGCTCAACCAAGACAATGGCGGAAGGGGTTCCCACCTACAACAAGGTCGCAGCGTCACGTCTAGCCTCGAGGTTTGGCATGAATGAAGTCAAATATCTGTACTTTACAACCTTGAATCGATGCCTCCTTACCGAAGACTTAAATTCCTGCTTCGTGGTGTGTCTGATGTCTCCTGTCGCAACAATCGCAGCACACATTCCACTGCATCCTGGTCCCGAATATAAGGAGCTAGACGCTGGTGATCGCAACCTAATTTCGAAGATGATGGAATTCTCAACGCTATATCAGGCACATAAACAAGACTTTTCAACGTATAAGACTACTCTTGTCTATGCAGCATTAAAGGGCAAGCGGTACTTCCCGACAAGAAAGCTTTTATCGAGAGATGCCTCAAGCAATTCAAGGTCGACTTTCCGGTCTAAGACTACCACATCAACCTAGGTGATGCACCACGGCGTGCCGAACTTGGTACTTGCTTTGTTGAAGGGGCACTGCTATAGGTTCTTCCTTCTACGTGGAGGACAAATTCATCGTGAGAGTGTGGAGAGGCGAAGTCCTTCGGCCAGCAATTACCACTGCCAATTCAGCAGATCTCATCTCCCGACCAGTTGAGGGTATTCCATAAGCAACTTATTCCATCTCACACGAAGCAAGCTATCCCCTTTTCACAAATAAGCGACACTACTTCGCAAGCAATCTACTCAAATCCCATCTTCCCTCGACCACAGATCTCGAGGGTTCCAGCAGTTTCGGAAGCACCATCTATGCCGGAACAGTCACCTCCGTCGTAGAACCCAGTGTTGTCAAGAACCCCTACCAATGTCTTCACTACTACACAACAAAACACTGGCTCTCGAAAGGAGAGCCCAGGCCCACAGGTGTAGCCACACAAGCCCGAACGCCTGGGTTGAAGAACTATGAGTTCGTGGCATCCTGACCCCAGGGAAACCGGAGGGCGGATCTTGGAAATGAACAACGCAAAGATTCGCGTCAAGAAAGATGGTTTGGAGGAGGACACCCTTCAGGGGAGGAAGGTATTGGTATGTAAGGCCCTGAAGGTGTATACTGTTGCGTGATCGAGTTACCGCAGGGTAACGACGTGTGGCTAGCGGAGCTGCTGAGCATCACCAGTGGATGATATTACCACCGGGAGCGAGCCATATCTGTAATTCGGGTGCTGTTTTCGAAGGTCTCTTTCGAAAAGAGCCAGTGGCCATCTCAGTATGCTGGTGGATATCATACAGAAGGCAACATCTGGGCAAAGGGAAGTGAGTCGTAAGAAGGAGGCTGGCGAGCAACACAATTGAGGAATGGTCTACAATATAGTTTCAAAGCGGCGTGACCTGGTGGATCCTAGTGTTGGGTCATTCCCTGCCAAGCCGCAAGGGCCGTTGTCGCTCCCCCGAAGTTCAACCGAAAATTTCAACTTTTCTCCTCCAGACTATATTGTAGATAGTTCTTAATTTAGTAAATAAATCTCCCTGCCTTTTTGCCTATCTTGCCGTTGTACGAGCGCCTTTACACGAAAATGGGTGCTCGAAAGAAAGAAGCCGCTCGCCGTGAGCGGCAGGGCCAGTCGACAGACGGGATGGCAAACGTCAAGGTCAAGGGCGAGAACTTCTATCGGTGCGTGCAGATGCAAGCGAGCAATACCAGGCCGATCAACGCTAACAAGAAATCCTCAGCAATGCCAAGAAGCTCAAGACCCTGAACATGCTGAAAGATGGCAAAGCGCAGCGGAATGCCGACGGCAAGATCACGAAAGCCGCTTCTTACCAGTCCCGCGAGGTCCCCAAGGCCAGAGTCGAGCCGAATCGCAAGTGGTTTGGAAACACGAGAGTCATATCCCAGGATGCACTCGAATCTTTCAGACAAGCTGTGGCAGAGCGGGCAGCGGATCCCTACCAAGTCCTTCTGAAGACGAACAAGCTACCGATGAGTTTGATTCGGGACGCGGAGAATACCAAGAACGGGATCAAACAACACCAGGCAAAGATTGCGGTGGAGTCTACTCCGTTCGCCGACACCTTCGGTCCCAAGTCGCAGCGGAAGCGTGTCAAACTAAGTGCAAGCTCTGTGGCGGACCTGGCTGACGAGTCGGTGAAAATGCACGACAACTACCTCGAGAGGCTGGAAGAGAACAAACTGCTGAGCGGACAAACTGCAGAACAAATGCAAGGACAAGAAGACGGCGAGCTAACCAGTGCCCGCGAGCCCATCTTCTCGAAAGGCCAAAGCAAAAGGATCTGGAACGAGTTGTACAAGGTCATTGACTCGTCCGATGTCGTTATTCACGTGTTGGACGCCCGAGATCCTGAGGGCACAAGATGTCGGAGTGTGGAAAAGTACATCCGAGAAGAGGCACCTCACAAGCACTTGGTCTTCGTACTCAACAAGTGCGATCTGGTGCCGACAAGCATAGCGGTAAGATTACCTCTCCTTCTGCTCAGCAATCCTCCAAAGTCCTACGTACACACGCAAAACAACGTCCCCTCCATCGCTAAGTCAAGGCTCCTTTCTGCGTTATCGCAATTTTTCCTCAATGAAAGCAGCCTGTTACAGCTTTGGTACATCAAGCCGCGCTCGCCACCCTCACGGGCGGTTCTCGACAAATGCATCCGTCTTGGAAGCGTATATGTCATCAGAGCGCATGGCGTGTTTCGTTTGAGTTGAGGTTTGCTTTCTTTGTCCATGGCACGTCTCTTAGTAATGTCTCACACATCCATACTAATCCCAAGTCTTTAGGCTCAATGGACCAGACTGCTTTCCAAAGAATATCCCACCCTGGCTTTCCACGCGTCAATGACGAATTCCTTTGGGAAAGGCTCGCTTATCACGCTCCTGCGACAATTCTCCACGCTGCATTCGTCGAGAAAACAGATCTCGGTGGGTTTCATTGGGTATCCAAACACCGGCAAATCCTCAATCATCAACACACTACGAAAGAAGCGAGTTTGCACTGTCGCTCCAATCCCTGGCGAGACCAAGGTTTGGCAATACATCACATTGATGAAGAGAATTTATTTGATCGATTGTCCTGGAGTTGTTCCTCCTAGCCAAGGCGATTCCGAAGAAGACATCCTACTACGTGGAGTGGTGCGTGTGGAGAATGTCGAGCATCCCGCACAATATGTTGAGGCCGTTTTGCGGCGAACGAAGACTCGCCATATCGAGCGGACGTACGAAATCAAAGCTGCGGATTACAATGACGACCCGATAGAATTTCTCAGCATTCTAGCCAGAAAGGGTGGCAGACTGTTAAAAGGTGGCGAGCCTGATGTAGACGGTGTTGCCAAGATAGTTCTGAACGATTTCCTGCGCGGGAAGATTCCCTGGTTCACGCCACCACCGAAGAAAGAGGGAGCTGACGGAACCGACGACGGTCCGTCAACAGAAGTAATTGAAGGGAGAGAAGGCCGGCTGGGTGAGATGCCTGGTAAGAGGAAGGCAGATCAACCCGCAACAGCTGATCAGAGTTCACTTGAGTCAGGTGCCGAACAGGACTCTTCGTCCAGTGATGACGAGGAAGAGGAAGAGGAAGCGAACGGAAGTGAAGAACCAGTTGATGATGACTTTGCAAAATTTGACGATGATGATGATTTGAGCGGTAGTGGGAGTTCTGGCAACGAAGAAGGGGGCACTCAGCTATGAGCCCGTTGCCTAGTTCGCCTTGAAAATCAATATAAGCAGCAAGCCTTGCTTCAACTGCAGTGATCCAGTCCTTTCCCCTTTCCCTGCCACTTAGTGGTCACTTGGTCCCCTGCTCCAGTGTGTTGTCTACCACCAGCTACCGCCTTGTTCTTAATATCGCTAATTCCAAAGAGCGGGCGTACGTCACGTAGACTCTGCGAGCAGTCTCATACCATAGCGCTGAAAGATACATACCGAGCAGATTTGATACCCACCCGTTGCTTCGCACATACAGAAAGCGGAGGCGGCGGGAGGAGCCGCCAGGAACAAAGAGGTTGTGACGTCAAGGTCATGTGAGCAAAATACGAGCATCAACTCATCTTCGGTTTTCTCCCGAACAACTGCACCTGACCGATTCTCATGTATCGACACATCCTCTCCCTTTTCCTAATGTAAGGCCATGAACACTTCGCCGACCTCGGTTCTAAGTAATCGTACTTCCCAATGCTCAGCTTCTGGCCTGTTTTCTGGGTATGCTCATGGATAGCGTTCGCTAGAGCGTTTCCAGCACGCCTACGAGCAAATGACAGAGAAATCTCCCAACAGACCTTTGAGTCCCTGGAAGAACTCGCGCGCATTGTCGACATATCCTACTGCGTCGGGACGACGGGAATACAAAAGCCCTTCAAATGCCTGAGTCGATGTAGCGACTTTGAGGGCTTCGAGCTCGTCACCACCTGGAACACCGGCCCTCTCCTGTCCGATTCGTCTGGCTATATTGCCTTGTCGCATCCCCCTTACCCGAAACGAGTCATCGTGGCGTTCCGAGGTACCTACTCTATCGCAAACACAATTGCAGATTTGTCGACAAACCCCGCCGAATATGCCCCTTTCCCTTCGGAACGAGATAATGATTCGTTCTGCACCACGGCACAGTGGCAAAATGAAAAGCATTCTATACTTCCACAGCTACTGAAGCAGCAGCCAGAAAAGAGGAATTCGATGCCGACAGAGTGTCTCAACTGCACTGTTCATTCGGGCTTCATGACATCCTGGCGGAACACACGCTGCATCATCATTCCACACGTAGAAATGGCCTTGAGGGACAATCCTGACTACGAACTTGTGCTGGTTGGTCATTCACTTGGGGGCGCCGTCGCAGCGTTGGCGTCTCTGGAGTTTCAAGCGAGGGGGTGGGATCCTCACGTCACGACTTTTGGCGAGCCACGGGTCGGAAATCTAGCTCTGAATCAGTTCATCGACAAACGTTTCAACTTGAATACCACAAGCCCGGACCAGTGGACCTACCGCAGAGTCACACATGTGGATGATCCAGTGCCGCTGTTACCACTGGAAGAATGGGGTTACAGAATGCATGCCGGCGAGATATACATCTCCAAAGCCGCGCTGCCTCCTGGCCGTGCCGATATTCAGCATTGCGTGGGTGATGAGGACCCCGGTTGTATTGCCGAGAGTGCATCGACCGAGATCGAGAAGGTAGGATCCGCAGCTCGGAGAGAAAACGGTACAGCCTCCGAGGTCAAGGGAATGTGGGAGATTGGTCGACGCTACAAACTCTGGCAGCTGTTCTTTGCTCATCGTGACTACTTTTGGCGACTGGGTCTCTGTGTCCCTGGAGGAGATCCATGGGACTGGTCGAGAGGCAAATACAATGCGACATTTACGAATGATGAGTTATGATCAGTCGTGATGGACGGAGAATGATATCATGAGAGAAAAGCACGGCGTTGGGAGATTCTGGGCAAACGAGAGCTTCAGTGCCCCGTACATAATCATAATAAACAACTATACATAATGTTCAAGACTATCATCATGTACAGTATGTACCCAAGTCCCAAGGCACCTGGCGAGTGAGATAGCATAGATTCCGGCTTCATATTATTCCGCTCCGGTCTTGGCGCAAGGCTCTTCCCAGTCGCAGCCTTGACATCAACCTCTTTTGCCAATTTGGATTTCGTTCCGTCAACCACTCGCCATCGCAGAACCCATCATCTCCTCTGAGTCTTCGAAGCCACCTTGGATCTCGATGAATACACCTTGAGATAACAGCTCACCAATCTCCCTCCTTTCCCACAAATTCCATGTTAACTACCAAGCCAACACCCATGGCGTCGCAACTCCTGCCCCTAGGTATATCCCCATAGTTCACCGCATATTGTCCTTCTGCGTGGAGAGACTCAGATAGCTAGAGGCTGACCACGTCCTGGGAACAGAATTGATCGACAAGTGCGTCGGCTCGAGGATCTGGATCGTCATGAAAGGCGACAAAGGTAAGGAAGGGAGCGGCAGATGTACACATCTTTGAATTCCTGCACAGTGCAGAAAAAAAAACCGATTCGTGGATTTTGTCAATGGGTCCGTGCCGAATATCTCACCGGAGTCTTGTTAAGGGTCCACTGCCCATCGGCGGTTCTGTGTTGGAGATTCTCCAGTTGTATTTCTGATTCCTGAGCTTTTGACTGACGCTTTGATTGTCGATGTGCAGAATTCGCCGGTACATTGATCGGGTTCGACGACTATGTCAGTAAGTATTTCCCCGGATCGCCCATACCGGGCTAGATGCCCTGCAAGAGAGCGGAGATATGTCAAAATCACGAGGAAGAGGATATACCTGCTAACCATGTTCCTTTTCTCCGCTGTGTATTAGACATGGTTCTCGAGGACGTGATTGAATTGTAAGTCTTGCTCATCTGTGGTCTTTCTTGGTGTTGGCATTTTCTCGCACATACACACACTGTGCCCTACCCAACACGATATAAGTATTCGAGTGAAGCGAGGCTGACAGTTCTCAAAAAGTGACTACACCGGGGCTCAAACACGGCTGCCCAAGATCCTACTGAACGGGAATAACATCTGCATGGTACGTCTGACAGGAGGTCTACAAACCCTCCTCCCTCCACCAACGTATCAATGCATACTCTACTTTCCTCAATTTTCACTGTCCACGAAACCCATATTCTCTTGTCCTCGCTTAGGCATCTCTTCTCTCAACAATTGCCGGCCCCCTCTCTCAACCTTTCATATTACACCCATCGTCCTGCGCACTTGGCACACTTCTACAAAGATTTATTTTGACTGATTTCCGCGAACAGTTAGTCCCGGGCGGCGAAGGCCCCGTCCCCGCAACGGCATCATGAGAAAGAAAATCGTTTTGGATTCTTTTTCTCCGCAAGGCCGTCCGGATTAGACCGCCGTGGTATCAATCAAGCAGAGAGAAAAATGGAGAGGGACGAGCACAGGACACGAAGCGATCGTTCTCACGTCTTGGGTTTGTCGCTTGAGCTGGCTGGAAGAAACGGGAATGGTGGAACAGTCGCGTATCGTGTGCATGAGAGGACGAATATTCGGTATGTATATTTGATGAAAAGCCTAGTGCACAGTGCGGCTCAAGAGTACAGCCTCCCCGGAAACTGAAGAAACTAGTTGTCAAAACAAAAATTGTGTAATCGGTCCTTCAGCGCGCAACACACTCCCTAGAAGGAAGAGAGCGGAGGGCTAAACAATAAATCTTTTTCATTTCCCGTATCTCGAAGCAGACTTCTGTAGGACCTGTACCGCCTCTCGCTGGACGCTGCGCACAATGTCCCCTGCGGGCCTGACCTCCTTGACCAATCCTATCCCCGTGCCCGCGTAGGTGGTCATTCTCCCTTCGGGGCCCCAGCCAGCATCGCCCATCTCCATGGCCTGCTTGTAGAGCTCGACGTTCTCCTTGTCGCCCATGCCGCCGTGCACCGCGTCCAGGTAGGTGCGGTTCACGACGCCGCGGCCCGTGTACGCCTGGGGCCAGCCGCGGATGCCTCTGACGACGTCGTAGATGGTGGTCGAGACGGTGCTGGTCCCTCCATCGGTGACGCGGAGGACTTCGTCCTGGTAGCCCTTTGCGATGACAGCCTCATCGCACGCGAGAAACCGTGTGCCCAGACACACGCCGTCGGCACCGAGGGCCAGCGCCGCCGCGGCGCCGCGTCCGTCCATGATGCCACCGGCGGCGAGAACGGGGATGTCGATGCCTTCCCTCTCGAAGGTGTCCTTCACTTCGGGGAGGAGCGTGAGCAGACTGGCCCTCTGCGCGAGTCCGTGACCGCCCGAGTCGGAGCCCTGCACGATCAACACGTCCGGTTTCGTGGTCTTGGCGACTTCGATCGCCTCGGCCACCGTGCCCACCTGGACCCAGATCTTGGTGCGGTCGTTGCTCAGGTGGCGGACAGCTTTGGCCCAGTCGAGGAGATCGCTGAGGTGCGTGGGCGCGAAGAACCACACCGCCGCGACGGGATGTTTCTCCAGGGCTTCGGAGAGCAGTTCGAGGGAGCTACCCCAATTCTGGATGCCCACGCCGATGGGGAGTAGCCCGTCACGGAGGGGCACGTTTGTGGACTTTGCATATTCTGCTGCTTCGGAGAGGTTCTGCAGCAGAGAAGAGAGGTCGAAGCCACCCGCCAGGAACCCAATACCGCCGTTCGCAGACACAGAGACTGCCAGACGACCCATTGTGATTTTCATCATAGGCGCCGATACCACCAATGGGAGATCGGCGGTTGTCCATGGATAGTCATCGTGAAGTGCATGGGACGGCATGCTTGAACGAGCACCTGGTCTGACGAGTTTTACAAGACTATTGCACAGGAGCTAGTAAATTGAAAAGAACCAGACCTATACAACGTCAGAGAGGGAGAGCTCTTTGCCGAACTCAGTTGCGAAAGTAAGGATGGGTATGCCGCAAATCTCAACGTGCAGGTCAGAACTGAAACCGCTGACTCCCGGGTTTTCTAAGGCAAAAGGTGTGACAGCATTGCGTGGATTCTCAGTCCTGTGGTCCGCGGAGGGAGCTTTCCATGGCGCAAAGATCAAGGACAGGAATCGGAGAATAGTCCAAAGCAACCAATTGGAGGATCCATGGCACCGGCCGCGGAGATGTCGTTGGTTGAACTCAGTCCCTGGATTCAAAACAAGCACCGAACAAAAAAGTGGCTGCGCCGAGTCAGTTATTTGATAGTCACATGACCCTTGGCATTTTTGCATGATTTGTCTCCCGATTCATCGACTCCGACTTTTCAGATCGACGAGGCCAGCGAGACACGACGTCTTCATCATTCCATCTCTTGTTGCCATTGCTCTGTGTCCTTCAATCTATGATCTAGCTTGCTACTTAGGCCTCCCCTGTCTTCAGACGTCACCGTCGCTTTAGCCCGTCGAATTTAGGATCTCTTTGTTTTTTCTTTTCTGTCTTTTGGACCTTCTGGATATTTTCCATCTCGTTTTGAAAATATGAATGCCCCTGACCGGTATGTTCTCGGCTTTCTTTTGTTTGTCGATCTTGCACGCTCTCGTTGTCCTTCTTGGAACCACTTGGTTTGAGAGCCGAAGAAAACATGAGGAGGAAAGGGGGTGAAAGAGGTGGTTGATTCACACACAAAGCAACGAGCACACAGAGCAAACGTCCTCCACCCTTCCAAACCCCCTGGTTTCGCCCAAGTAACAGGGCCATACGCCTGGACAACGTCTGCCTCAAATGGCCTGTTGGTTACCGTGATGTGTTTCCTTGCAAACTGCCTGCGTCAAACAACCTTGGCCTTGGCGCACTTTTCTGCCTGCCTGAAGATCAGACCTCACCTTCGCCATCTGCTGCCTCGCCCAACAATTTATCCTTCTTTGGTATCTCGCCATTTCTCGGAACTGCCTTTCAAAAACTTCCTGTCAGAGAAACTGTCATCATCCATGTGCGAGACTTCTTCCGACCTGGCTGCGGCCACGGATGACCAGACTCCTCCTATGGATACTCTCTCACCTAGACGAACCTTGTCTGGCCAACTTATCATCGTCGAAAACCAGCGTTGGCCTGATCATCCAAAGAATAAATACCGGGGAAGCGTCAATTCCGGAATTGACACAAACAGTGTCAACATCCCGACAACGTAAGTTTCAATTTCTCCACGGTCGCGCTTCCTCTGGCCTCTCGGACCTGGATCGGTTCTGGAATCTGGACTTGGACCCAGGCCCACCAAGGAAACCTCGATTTGTTTTTGACACAATTTCATAGCTCTGGGAGTGCAAACACCACCACCACCACCGCTGCGACCGAGGATCCCGTCGAGATGGCTGGCACGGAAGAACCTGGTTTGCCTTCCATACCGGATCCGGCTTCTCTATCTTCGCCATCCAAACCACGTTCAAATACCGGTACCTATCCTGGCGCCGGGCCCGGTGGCTGGCCAATCGACGGCTCTGCCTGGAGGAACCACCCTGCGAACCGTCGCTACCAGTTCTTCCAACTGGAGCAGATGCACCATGAGGAAATCAACAGACTTGAGTGGTGCGCATTTTGCAAGAGACAGGCGAATAGCTGGATCCCGAACCCTTGGCCAAATTCTTCCTCTAGCAATCACGCGTGCCTGCTTTCCCGACATGTTTTACTTCAAAATATGGGCCTGACACATGCTAACTGTTGGGCAAATAGTACCGAGGCTTTCCTTCTTGGAGATGATGAGAAGAAGATTGAAGAGAAGATCGACACCCGTAAGTCTCGCATTGACGACAGCGCCTGGTGAAGTCCTAACTGATCCACGCGACGCAGGTACTCCAAACACGACCATCTTCACCTTCAACAAGGAAGACCACACCCTCGCCAATCTCCTGCGCGACAAGCTTCTGAAGAATAGCCACGTCACGTTTGCTGCTTATCGAGTGCGTCATGCGCAAAACCCCCCAGCCAGCCCTCGTGGGATCACACGCAAATACTAACACAACCTCGTTCCTTTTAGATCCCGCATCCTCTCTTCGCGAAATTCGAACTCCGAGTCCAGACCGACGGCGAAATCACCCCGAAAGAAGCCGTGCTGGCCAGCTCCCGCGACCTGGTCCACGACCTAGACGTGCTCAAGACAAACTTTACAAGAGAGTACGAGTTGAGGAAGATGGTCGGCGGTGCCCAGAACGGCCAGTGATCAGTGAATCCCAAGGCTCAAGGCTCAAGGCGTTCTTGCTTGAGCAAGCCGACCAGCGAGCCAGCCAGCATGGTTCGTTTGTTCTTGACGTGCCAGTGCGGTCCGGCCCCCAAAGCCAAGATACGAGATTTGACGGATCGGGCGGATCACATACGATACCCCTGTTGTACCATTAGCGGCGGGCGCGGTCGGGGTCGGTTGGGAATTTAAGGGATTCGAGGGCGTTTAATCGGACAGTGTCGGGGACGGTATCTTGACAGCGGTGATGATGGGACACTACGCATATGAAGGAGGTTCAAAACATCATATACCATAGCACACCATCGCACAGCATCAACAGAGACATTATGACATGCTGGTTGATCACATGGACTCGTTATTCTTGAACCCAATAGAAAAGAGAACGTATGAGTCACTCGAGTGACAATGCCACTTGAGTCGAGGCTCCCCAACCTGTCCATCTACCTATCTAGGTAGGTATCTATCCTATCCTACACACGCGTAAACCCCTTGTAACCCTGCTGCGCACATTCCTTGATGGTCTTGTAGTAAGTAGGCACACCGCCCAGGTAGATGAGCGGCTCTCTCGGCTTCCCGGGGATATTGTCGCCCATGTACCACTGCCGAAGTTTCGTCAGCAAGAAATGCGATCGAACGAATGGGGAAAAGGATAAATAAGGGGGAAACGCGGTAAATGGGTTGAGGGAAGGGAAGCGGCAAGGAAAGGTTAAAGAAATCAAGAAAGAAAAGAGCCACATACCGATTTGGTCTTTGGCAACAGCGTCGCGTTGGCCAGTTTCCAGACATCCTGAGCCCACTCGTCCTCGACGTCGGGGTTGGCCTCGATCTTTTTCAATCCCGAGCTGTCCATGTCCTTGATCGTCTTCACGATCCACTCGCCCTGCACCTCGGCGCAGGTCGGGCCGTTACAGAGGGCGGTCGGGGCCTGGGGCCCGTAGGTGAAGAACATGTTGGGGAAACCCGCGACGCAGAGGCCCAGGTACGTCTTGGTGCCCTTTTCCCACTTCTCAGCAAGCTTCTGGCCACCCACGCCAGAGATGTCGATCTGCTTCAGCCCGCCGGTGATGGCATCGAAGCCCGTCGCGCAGACAATGTAGTCGAGGTCGAAGTCGCGGTCGACGGTCCGGATGCCGCGTTCCGTAAACTCGACAATCGGCGTCCTCTTCATGTCGACCAGCGTCGTGTTGGGCTGGCTGAAGATCTCGTAGTAGCCATTCTCCAGCGAGATTCGCTTGCAGCCAAAGGCGTGCGGCTGGATCTCGGGTGCAAGCGACTCTTGTAGGTCCGGGTCGTGAATGCGGGCGCGCACCTTGGCTTTCCAGAATTCATATGCTTCCTTGTTGGCCTCTTCATTGAAGAGCATGTCATAGTATGTCGCGAGCCAATAGTGAAAGTCTCCCTTGGCCCAAAGCTCTTCGTATGTCTCTCGCCTTTTCTCCGGGGTGTCGTCAAACGTGGCCCGTGGCAAGAAGTTGTACGAAAACCCACCAAAGGAACTGATCCGTCCGGCAAAGAGGTCTGGGTACTCTCGGAGTGGAACAATCTGTTCATCGCCAGTGTATTCGACCTGCTTCATTGGTATTGCCAGGTTCGGGGTCCGCTGGAAAAGTACAAAGTCTTTGGCCACCTTACTCAGCTCCTGAGCAAGTTGCACTCCAGTCGACCCCGTTCCAATTACCGCGATTCTCTTTCCCTGCAGGTCTTGGTCTTCTTTGGGCCAGTATGAAGGATGGACAAAGGTCCCGCGGAACTTCTCGATGCCAGGCCAGTCGGGGATATGTCTCTTGGCCGAGAATCCGGTATTCAAGAGGAGGTACCTCGCAACGAAGCTGGGGCCTCCCTTGGTCGTTATGTGCCACTTAGCATTCTCATCGTCCCACGTCGCTGCGGTCACCATAGTGTTGAATATGGCATCTCTGTCTAGATCCCACCTCTTTGCAACAAAGGTGAAGTAGTCTCGAAGTTCGGCGCTGCCGGGGAACCGCTGCTTCCAGCGCCAGTCCCGCCAGAGCAGAGGATCGGAAAACTCGTAGAAAGGAATCGGACTATCCACACGTGCCCCCGGGTATCGGTTCCAATACCATACACCACCCCAGCTTGAAGCACTGTCGACGATCTTGACCTTGTAGCCTTCCTCGCGCAGTCTTTTTAACTGGTAGACTCCCCCAAAGCCAGCTCCGACAATGAGCGCATCGAGCTCAATTGTCTGCGGTAAGGAGTCCATGTCAGGCGTGCCGAGACGGGATGTGCAGTTTTGAAGACAGAGTATGAGATGAGATGGTTTTCCAGGCGGTTTCGATATAAGAATAGGCTTTCCGGACACATGGACTGGTTTTCAGTATGGCAGCTTCATGCTTTAAGTACCATATGCCATTGATAGAGGACATGGTGAATTCAGCCAACTGGCCAATCAAGGCCATTCCCGACGAAAGGATAAGGAGGTCCCATGGGAGAAGAACCAACAGATCCTTAGGACAAGTGAACCTCACTTATGCATTGCCCCTTGGGAGACTGATGCTCCACAGGTCGGAAGCAGTCACCATATCGCCCTCGAGCTGAACGACTGGGCAAGGTCTGCCAAAATCATAAACTCAACAACAAGCATCACGACCATACTATGGATCTCCGGGTCACAGGCTTCTCCCATCGCCATCCGAAGCATGATCTCTCTGGTCGATGCATATGATTACAAGACACGTAGTAGCTGGTCACTTTCCTCCAGTAGCCATGTATCGGTCACAATGAAGCAGCCGTCAAGCCGATTGAGAGACTATGCCGATCATGCACCGGGAGTGAAAACTTCAAGAGGGAGCGTGGCCGGTGACGTTGATAACGCGGATTGGATCAGACAAACGGACTTTTACAAGGCTAGGTGTCGGCCTAGAGGACGACGACTTCAACCGAGTCAGCCACCCCGCAGTGTCGTGCATGAATATGGAGTAAGCCTCACTCTGGGGAGCGTCAACTCTGAGTGGTTTCGATATCAGTCGGGAGGTAAAATCGGCAATGAATTGGGGGGTCGGAAATCTGGGGAGTAGCATTCTCATCGGAAACATAGCGTCGTGGTTTTTCGGCATCTCCTCTCATTGGCCCGCTCTGCAAATCCCCTGCTTGTATGCATGGATGCATCCACAGCCCGAAGGGTTTTCGGAAAGGATGCCCAGCCCGAAGCCTACTTGGTGGGATTCTGTACACAGGCCTAGAAGGGGGTACAGCCCATGCCCCTTCCCAGAGGTCTTGAGTGCGAAGTAAGTCATCAAGGTAGGAAAGTGACAAGAACTATTTCTCAAGCCTGTTGATTGGGCGCTGGCGAAACCTGCTGGGCACAAGAGACACAACAGATGTTGCAGGGCCATGAGACGAGTCGCACTGCTGCAAGACGACATTGCAGACCTCAGTAGACCTTGTCGGCAAAGAGTCGCATAGACACTATAGCTGCTCAAAGGAGAGGCACAAGCTCAGTATCCGGTTGAGTCCGCCGCTGGAGGCATATTACCTATGTCCCTACGCGCAGATCCTTCCCGAGTGTTCAACTATCCAAGAGTCAAGTTTCTGCACAAAGAGCAGTCAATGAGGCGTTTCTAACAGTCACCACTATTCCAGGAAATCTCGCTCATCCATCATAGAGAACAAGGGCACGTTATCCTCGTAGGAGCCGAACCATAATGTCCTTGGAGACATAGGAGGTAGCATCGAGATGTCATCGTCAAATGCAGAGGGACCAGCCAATACCTCGAGATTGAGGTCATCGATATCTGTGTCATCGAGCGTATGCGATCCAGCATTTTCGCCATTGGCGTCGGTGGTTAAAGTGCTCAGTCCTTGGTCGGTATGCAAGTCTGGTCGACCTAGGAGGTTCTCGATGTTGTCGACAGAGCGGGTATCTCTCGCCGGAATACTTGTCGTGCCCGGATGTTCCTTCTCATCCTCTCTATGGATTTGTCCAAACATCCCACTCACCAGTTGAGAGTGAATTGCCATATTTTCTGTTGTTTTCCTCCTGACGTAGATCTTGCATGCATCTAGCAGTGACTGAAGAACCACCAGATTCCTTTTTGCGACAGCGTCGTGTGGAAAGAGGTCAAGCAGCCGCAGTGCAGTGCCGAGGCTGTCATCCAAGGGATATATCTTATACAAGTCACCGAAGTAAGACAATCCCAGCACGAGACCTGAAACAAAGATCGAATTGACAACAAAAGGAAGCCTCTTCGGTATACCTTCAAATCCAAGTAACTTCCTCAACAGATTCACCGTGCTTATCGCAGAGTTGACACAAGCGTGAACTTGGATTCGGTGGGAAGATCTGAGAGGGTCAGGGCTTCTGTCTCCATCGCTGCAGTTCTGCGCCTTCAGTGCAATGCGACTGGAAATATACTCCACAAAGAACGGCCGAGTGAGAAGCATTATAGTCCAGTAGTACGCTTCATGGACGTGTATGAGACCAATATTTGGCAGCCGGCCCTCGAGGAATTCCTGGTCCTTGATCCGGTCTGTATCTAGATAGCTGTGGAAGCGCACTGTCCATCGGCGATGGTGTTGGCTGATTTTCTGAATTGTGTCGGTGGAGATCATCCGCTTCGCATATATGTCGGTCAAGATCTTTTCGAAGATGGCGCACAGGTCTACCGACGGGGAGTAGTTCTCGTCCAGCTCGGTGTTCCGTGTCTCTTCCGTAGACGGAGGTCTTCCCAGCGAGGTGCTCATAAAGAGGTCAAGGATCCGCATCACCTTCCAGACCCTCTCCCGTGTTTTGATCTCGGCGGGAGAAAAGAGCCCGGCGATATCAGACCGATGTAGCCCGAGAGCATAAGCGGCACGAACGGCCGTTCCGAGATACATAAAGGCAGCATTTCTTCGAGACGCCCCCAGCAGGTACATTGTGATCATAGCGTATGCTTGCACGGTTGGAATGCTGGGATCTTCCATGAAATACGATGCCGTCAGAAACCGACCATAATCAAAGTAGACCTTGGCAAGTGCATCTTTGTCTTCGGGACATGTCTGGGCTCCTATGGCGAACACGAGAAAGTATATCGCACTCAAGACAGACGTGTGGTGCGGTTGAGTCTCCAGCCAACTTGCGAGATTGTCGAGGAGGTCACTCTCGTCAAAGAGATCCAGCACACAGTTTGTGGCCATGATATACCGACGAATCAGATAAGCTGCCTCATCAAAACTCGGTTTCACAGGAGGTCGGTGGTCTGTTGCGTGCAGCCAGGTAGCGGGACCTTCGGGCGCCGACTCGACCATCTGGTATCGGAAAGGATCTTCCACAAACGCACATGGTCCGATGCACGTCCCGACGAGACTGCAAATGTTCTGAAGCAGTGACAAGTCTGCCGAGTCCCCAATAAACATGTATTTGCCCTTGGTGTCTTGTATGAGCCGGGATGTCTCGAGAACAGAGCTCGTAGAGGTATTGCTCATCGCCAGGCTTAAAGGATAGAGCGACTCATGTGGTGGCCCGTCTTGCACATTCCTATCTTGACTGATTGATTCGACCTCGATTGAGGCTTCGTGATTGATGTTGCACGGCTTTGTGAAACCCGTGGACGTCTGGCGAGACTGAGATTGACATGTCGAATGAACGCCACGTTCAATGCAGCGAGCGCAGGGTCTGCTTCCCGAACACTTCTCTTTGCGACGTTTGCAAGTGCTGCACGCTTCGGCGCACCGATAGCGACGCCGCCTCACAGCGGTGTTCTTGATCATCGACGCAAAAGAGGCTGTATATGGAGATTTTTGAGATAGTGGACCCTGGTCTGCTGGGTATGCGAGTGGCTTAGGTAAAACGACATCGAGGGCAAGCCAGGGTACATCCTGAGTTTTGGGCGTATCCTGCATTTTGATTATTTCCGAAA
This sequence comes from Fonsecaea pedrosoi CBS 271.37, assembly GCF_000835455.1. Taxonomy (NCBI): domain Eukaryota; kingdom Fungi; phylum Ascomycota; class Eurotiomycetes; order Chaetothyriales; family Herpotrichiellaceae; genus Fonsecaea; species Fonsecaea pedrosoi. The sequence continues at coordinate 4,436,851 of NW_013550614.1, read as the reverse complement.
CCTCGGGCAGATTGTGCGGAGCCTTCTTGGTCCCTCCACATAGGAATTATAGTTAGGATTGGAATTGTAAGGCGATTGCCATGTAGTCTGTTCCCTGGTACACGGATAGTTGACTTCGTTGACGTCCTACCTTCCCATCAACTTTGGGCTCTTTGGGCCCCATGGACAAAGGATATCCCTTGGTGAGACTATCAGCAGGATCCTTACCGGTGCCGCATCCGGGGTAAGATGATCTGGAGATTTAAGGTTGAGGAGTTCATCCCTCGCGTTGCTCCACCAAAGATGTTCCGCAGTTTTCCCCAGTACCCATTCAGCCGATGGATTGGCGGACACTGCGGTCCAACATGGGAGCCGTAATAATATGCTTCGGGGCTTCGGGCAGCATTTTGTTTTCCATGGAACGAATCGTACGGATAAGTGTCCAGAGTCAGCCTTCGCAGTTGATTTGTCTGGATTCGCCGAGATTCTTGTCATCAAAGGAGCTCTTTCTGCTCCTTTTTTTTGGCAACATAAATAGCTAGTCAATTTGGCGTTCAGCTGAGGAACAATGGCAGCGCAGGACAGATGGTCACCAAGGGCGGCTTGTCTGAAGGAAAAGGCGACTGGGTGTCAATCGCTACAAAGCTTGTCGTCAGTAATCTAGTAGGGACATAGGCCATTGACACTGCTCTGTGATTTTCACTTGACTTCGTTGCCATTCAAGTGATTGTCTCAGGCTGTCCGTGTCTGCAAGTTTCTGATTGGAAGATGCTTGTCAGCTATGATGGTTTCTGTGCTTCCAGGGCGCAGTTGACAGGAAATCACCGTCTGTTAAAGCAGCGACATGCCAAGCTCCAGCCTCACCTCCCTCAGCCACAATGCTGGAGCTGATGTTGGAGCAAAGACCGCGTCACAACCCGCTGAGGTCCAGGTCGGCGAGGTCGGTTGCTAGTGTCGCTTCTGGTGCTTCTCTAACTCTGCCTGTTACTCGTCTCACTCAATTTCTATCTCAAGTTTCCCATCTCTTCTGTCTTTCATCCGCTTTTGCAGTCTGTGTCGTTTGTTTGCAAGCATGTATTCGTCTTCCAATTCTTTTTTGGGCGGCACAAATTCTGCTCGCCCTGGTCCTGCGCCTGGGGGCTTTGGAGCCCAGCAATCATTCGGCTCATTCAGTCAAGCTCCTCCACAACAGCAACCCTCACCCTTTGCACCGCAGCCCACCGGCTTCCCCGGTCAGTTACAAGCCCAACCGACCGGTTTTCCAGGTTATCAGCAGCAGCAGAGTTTTCAGGCTCCTGCGCAACAACCTCAATTCACGGGCTATCCGCCTCAAAATCCACCGCAGCAACCGCCATTCCAACAACAACCTCCTCTGCAGGCGCCGGCTTTTCAGCAGCAGCCATCCTTTCAAGCTCCTCCTCCTGCTCCTGCGCAGCAACCCCCTGCCGCTGCTCCTCTGCGTCCTCAGCAGACTTCGGCCCAGATCGCGGCCTCCTTTACTCAAGGCTCTTCCCCCAGTGCGCCTGCGCCGAAGAGGAGGGAGAGCAAGAGCTCCAATAGAATTCCGAACATTCGGTTGTCTTTCATCACTGCTACAGATCAAGCGAAATTTGAACAGTTGTTCAAGTCTGCCGCTGGAGATGGCCAGGCACTGAGTGGAGAGAAGGCTAGAGATTTACTTTTGAGGTCAAAACTGCCGGGCAGTGCCTTGTCGCAGATATGGGTGCTGTCAGATACCACCAAATCAGGCCAGCTCCTCTTCCCGGAATTCGCTCTGGCCATGTATCTGTGCAATCTGAGATTGACTGGAAAGGAGCTTCCGGCTGTCCTTCCTGAGAAGATCAAGAACGAGGTATCAAGCATGGTCGATATCATTTCCTTTGGTGTCCCAGATGAGAAGCCTTTGCCACCAACGCGGTCGAATGTGCCCGACTTTGATACTCCGCTTAGGCAGAATGCTGTTTCCCCCCCTGCTCCCCAGCAGCCAACCCCTCAACAGCCTTCAAACCAGCAGCTTTTGACCCAACTAACTTCCCAGCCGACGGGTTTCTACAACCAGGCCACAGGGTTCCAACCCGGGCTCCAGCCGCAGGCCACCGGCTTTCCTGGGCTGTCACAAGGATTGCAGGCTCAAGCTACTGGTTTTGTGAATCCTGCCCAGCCTGCTGGTTTTGGGGGTGCTCGACCCTCGTTGCCACTGATGCCTACGAGCGGCTTCGGTTCCAATGTTTCACCTCAACAGACAGGTCTTTTACAAACCCAGCCAACTGGCCTTCCTGGTCAATGGGGCTTCGTCAACACCCCTGCCGGCGGGTTGCCCAACATCGAGGCTCTCCAGCAGCGCCTGATGCCCCAAGCTGGTCGTGAAGCCGGTGGCTACACGACGCAAGGGCTTTCCGGGACCGCAAAGATCCCTTGGGCGGTCACAAAGGACGAGAAAAGGATTTATGATCAGCTCTTTCGAGCCTGGGACGGTCTAGGTCGAGGTTTCATTGCGGGAGAGACGGCCATTGAAATCATGGGCCAGAGCGGCCTGGAGAGAACTGATCTAGAGGCCATTTGGACACTGTCCGATCCGAATAACAAGGGGCGGTTGAACATGGACGAGTTCGCTGTGGCCATGCACCTTATCTATCGAAAGTTGAATGGGTATCCGATCCCAGCTCGACTTCCCCCGGAACTCATTCCGCCATCAACAAAGAATTTCAATAGCTCTATTGACACCGTCAAGTCTCTCCTTTCCCAGGACGCAGAAGCCAGAAAATCCTCTGGCGCATTCCTGCAGCCACAAAAGACCGGCGTGAGCTATTTGAAGGACCACTCGTTCCGCAACAGCTCTGCATCGCCCAACTTCGGTCGCAAGGATGCAACAGTCTTCCGCAACAATGACGATGATATTGGGTATCGTTCAAGCGCCAGACGTCGCCTTGGACATGGGGGTAGAACCCCCTCCCCAGCTCCGTCATCGGATATGGGAGATAGTGTCTACGACGATTTGACCCCCGATCAAATCAGGAAAAAGATCCGTGAGAAGAAGATCTTGCTTGACGCTACTGACTTCCAGGATGATCGACAAGCGGATGATGACGATGTGTTGGATCGAAGAGATAGACGCGAGGCTGAAGAACTCTTCAGGCAGATCCGACGAATCCAGGATGATATTGACACGCACCCTAATGCTGGACTTGCTGGCGGTGATACAGGCGCAGAAAGGAGGGCAATGAGAAGGGAGCTACAACGATATCAGGATCGCCTACCAGCATTGGCGTCAGACGTGAGAAAGGTCGAGAGGAACATTGCTGAAGCCAAGTTACAACTTTTCCGCTTGAAGGACGCCAAAGCTCACCCGAGCAGCTCCTCAAACATTGTTGGAACCGGGCCTAATGGCACGGTCACTGAAACCGATCGCATCAAAGCACGAGCGCGGTATAGGATGCAAGCTCGAGCTGCTGAACTTGCTGGGCGCCCTCCCCCAGCCACTGATGACGAAGCTGGTGCGCAGAGACGATTGGAGGCAGAGTCTTCCATAGTCAAATCAGAACAAGAGCGGCACGAGGCCATGACTCGAGATGTTGAAGATAGCGTCAAGGACTTTGTTTCGAGCCTGGAGGATGGACTGCGAGATCAAGGAGAGAACGCGACTCAGGAACACGAGCGCAGGAGGTGGGAGGAAGCTCTGGGGGTGGAAGATCAGATCAAAGAACTCATCTATGACCTCCAACGTAGCAGCAGGACGGCGAAGATTCGCAAAGAGGAGTAAGACCATGCAGATGTTAATGAAACACACAAAACTAACATGCGCAGGCAATCACGCCCAGCAAAGCAACCACCTCGCGACTACTCGCACGAGGAAGCACAGTCAACGAATGGCAGCTTGGCTTCGCGACCAGCCCCAACGTTCACCACGTCCGCCACTTCCGTGACAACAGGCCACTCGCACCATGACCGCATTGCCACTGCAAAGGAGAAAGCTCTAAAACGGGTCCAAGAGCGAATGGCGGCTGCCGGTCTCAAGCCTACTGTGGAGCCTAGTGAAAGTCCTCAGCAGCGGCAGGAACGCGAGAAGCAAGAGCGAGCCGAAAAACTCCGCAGGGCCGAGGCCGAAGATGCCAAACGTGAGCAAGAACGTCAGCAGAGACTCAACAATGAGGGAGTAGTTCCTCCGAGTCCGAAAGCTGACAAGAAGCCGCCTCCTCCACCCACTCGAAAGCAGAGGCAAGATAGCACAGATTTCTCCGCAAAGAAAGCCGCCGAGGCAGCAGCCCGCGCTAAAGCGGAAGAGGAAGCGGCGGCACAGATCAGGGCCGAGCAGGAGGCAGAGGCGCGTGGACGCGAACGGTTGGAGTGAGTACCTATTAATCGTCGGGGGTGACATCCACTGACACTTGACCAGGGCGCAAGCCAAAACGCAAGAAGACGAGCTTGAGAGGGAACGCGAGGCCGCTCAAGCCCGCTTACGTGCGCTTGAAGAGCAAGTCAAGGCTGGTAAGGTCAAGAAACAGGAAGAAAAGGCTCGCAAGCGGGCAGCAGAGAAGGAGGCGAAGGAGAAGGAGGCCAAGCTCGCTGCACAAAGAGCTGAGCTTGAAGCGGCTAGAGAGAGAGAGCGGCAACTCCAGCTTCAACTGGAGCAGTTGGGAGACGACTCGTCGTCAGACGACGATGACGATGGCCCACAACAGATTACTCCTCAAGAGAGCACTCCAGCAACCAGCCAATTGCTCACTGGCTCAGTCGCTTCCCCACCATCAAGTGCTGCTCCTGTTGAACACTCTACAAGCAGTGGCTATGAGCCTACACCGGTTTCAAGCCCTCCCGCCGCTGAAGAATCCAGGAACCCATATTTCCGAAAGCTTTCCCAATCAGTACCGTCTGAGAATGGAAAGCCAGTCTTTTCTCCACCGCCTGTCCCACAGACCCAAACGTTTTCACCTCCACCAGTCGCTCCTCAAGCCCCGGCACCACCGGCGGAAAGTCTACCATCGACAAATCCTTTCCATCGAATTGCTCAACAGGAGGCCGCTAAGCCATTGACTCCCAGCTTTACTGGTGCCCAGTCACGACGTCGTCCCGAGGAGGATGAATGGTCGGCAGCAGGTTCGGAAAAGGATGAAGACAGTGACGACGAAGCCGATCACCCGGGTGGCGGATCAGCAAAGCACTTGGCTTCGATTCTATTCGGCACCATGGCACCACCTAGACCATTGTCTGCTATGGACAGCAAACCCCAAACGCCTGTTCAAGAGCCACCACCTATTCCAGGTGCATTTGACTCCGCTTCCGCTCCTCCACCTCCACCGATGCCGGGGACTAATGCACCAACAGCACCGCCGCCACCTCCAATGCCAGGCTCCGGTGCTTACGGTGCACCCCCACCACCACCTCCCTTCCCTACTTCGGATGCCCCGGGAGGACCGCCGCCACCACCACCAATGCCTGCACCTGCCCGTTCCGGAACCGGCGATATTGGTGCCTTGCTTGGCGAGATTCAGAAAGGTAGAGGTTTGCGAAAGACTGAAACGAAGGACAGGAGCGCAAGCGCTGTTGCGGGGAGAGTCCTAGATTAGATGATGATTGGAAGAAGACGAGGCACGAGGAAGCAGGTAGAGAGGACCGGGAGAGGCAATCAGACACGGCGACTTGAACATGAATTGAATATTTCTGCCCTTCTATATCAGCTTCTATTACTGTACCGAGTAGAACTAACGACCTAGTATTCCGGGCAGTTTGGACGCCCACGTCAAACCGTTGCCGGCAGGCCGGTTCACAGCCACAGCACGTGACCAAGTGGGTGGGTGTATATGGGTGGCTGCGCTAAACCGTTCTTGTGCATGTCAACAAACGACCCACCCCAAATGTTTTAACGCTCACAACAACCTTCGAGAGCGTCCACCACAATACATTAGGCGATGGCAAGGCGAACAACTCACCTTTGAAACAGCCGAGGAGAAGCGACAGGTAGTTTCATTGTGAATCTGAAGGCCATACGCCCTTCTCGAAGATAAACAAAATCCCTAATATCAGGATCACAGACACGATGCCTCGCGTCGCAAGAGATTCCAGCGGGCGGCCGAGTCGGCAGGCAGTTGTTATGAATATGGCGCGCGAGAGTGTCAAGGGTTCTCCAGTGAAGTATGACCATCTCTCGCAAACAGATTTATTTGGAGCGATACGAAGCCATGCGCACTACTTTGTTGGCCCGTCGAGATCGCAATTGGTGTCGAATGCCGATGCTGACCTACGATGCTCTCACAACAGATTGGCACTCAACGATGACAAAGGCGAAAAGGTTGCTCGGCTGCAATCTCGACACGCGCTCCAGGAAATCCATATGAACGAGATTCGCGCAGCAGCAAGCCCCATGCGCAAACTCAACCAGAGACGAAGAGAGTCCAGCTACAGCAACCTGTCAGATGCACCCCGAACTCCAAGAACGTCGGACTATGGCTCGCAAGTACGAAGAAGAGGGGGGTTGAACAACCCACAGCGTCAAATGAGCGAACATCCACGAAATAGCATGGGCCGAGTCGCCGAAGACAACGGAGTCACACCCATGAAACGCGTCCCGATCCTCGCAAACTTTGAAGAATGGATGAAAATGGCAACCGACAACAAAATCAATGCTGCAAACTCGTGGAATTTTGCTCTGATAGATTATTTCCATGATATGAGTCTATTGAAAGAAGGAGACGGGGTCAACTTTCAGAAGGCGAGCTGCACGCTAGATGGCTGCGTCAAGATCTACACGAGCAGAGTCGATAGTGTGGCGACCGAGACCGGCCGACTGTTGAGTGGTCTCGCAGACGGGGGTGCCTCTGACGGTGGCAAAAGGCGAAACAAAGGTGATGGGGAAGAGGAGGATGACGATGAAGAAGGCGAAGAAGACGAGGATGGTGAGGATGGCGAAGGAGGTGGGAAGAAGAAATCTAAGAAGAAGCCGGCGCGCAGCCACGAAGCCACACTCGCACCTGGTTTCGCATCTTTCCAAGGCAAAAAGCTCGAACTCGAGTTTGCGGTTGACCCTCTTTTTAAAAAGGCATCTGCGGATTTTGACGAAGGGGGAGCTAAGGGCTTGCTGCTGAATCATCTATCCATCGACTCTGACGGGCGCATCGTGTTTGACAGCAGCGATGATGCGGGAGATGCTGCTTTGGGAGGTGACAAGGAAAACACACCGCAAGAAACGGAGCAACAAGAGCCGAGTCACAGCACTCAGGATGAGGAGCCCGTCGCAGATGATCAAGACGAAGAAATCGACCTCGCTTCTCTAGCATCCAAGTTCTTCCCGGACATGAGCGTACTGGACTCACAGGATATCTGCCCGTCTATGAAATCGTTTGCCTTGGGCGACCCGTCTGGCGACCTGAACCTACCTTTCCTCAAAGTGCCCGAGGAATGGAAAGAACAGAAAAGAGCGCAGACACCAGCACCTGGAACAAATCTCCCCCTAAGTGTGGCCGACCAGACAGGAATCTTCCTGGACGGAAGCAATGCGATGGGTTTTGACGACGATTATGATGACGCCGACGGGCTACTCGGCGGCTTCGATGTCGCAGACAACGTGGGTTTCGGTGAAGGAGGAGAAGCCTGGGCGAAAGATGCTATTGAAGCTCAGGCCCGTGTTGCTCGGAAAGACGACGTGGATGACAACCTTCTGGAAAATGGAGGTGACGGTTACGCACTGTCTTTACAGCATAAGTATCAGGAGGATGCAGAGCATGAGTCTATTATGGCTTATTTCGACAAAGCATTCAACTCACGCGCAAAGGGCAAGACGGCGTTTCTCACCCTCGAAAACTGGCGAATGCAGAAGATCCAGAAAGCACAACAAGAAGCCAGTGGCACAAGTGCGCCACCCGCCAGACAAAAGAAGGAGAAGGAGCCATATGAGATTGATTTTCTGGGCCCTATGTCAGAATCCCTGACGGAGTTACTTGAACAACCCCCTGTTTTGAATTCGCAAATCTCCCTGCCGAAATCGCAGTGGCGGACAAAAGGCCGCAATCTACTGGATAAGGATGACGAGGTGGTGGACCCAAGAAAATTGATGCGCTTATGGACAAAGCCAAAGTGTCGGGTGGGCAGAATCAGAAGAAAAGAGGGCGGTGTGGGTATGGGCATTATTGACGAGGGTTTCGGAGCGAGGAATCGTGTTGGAACCACAAACGCCTTTGGTGAAGGGGCGAGTGATATGGATGATGAGGGCCGAAAAGGTGACTATGATGCGAACTTCTTCGCGGACGACGATCAGATGCTCCCCTTTGATGGCCCATTACCCATTGACGACGATGACGACGATGGGATTGATGGAGGTGGTGACGATGGCGGACAGGCTTTCATGGATGCGAGGGAGATGTTGTCGCCTCAACCCGAGTCACAGCAGGATCAGCAGCTCAACCTCCTCGGCGAAGCTGGAGCAGACCATGATCCTTCGGGATCCCAGCAGTCACAGCAAGACCCGCAACGAGCAAGCCAGCCTGACCTTCTTCCAGGCAGTTTCGGCAGCCAATTGGTGACACAAGCTGGGAGACGGATCCGACCCGAGTACGTGAACTACGCACGAACGGCAAAGAAGGTCGATGTGAGGAGGTTAAAGGAGAATCTATGGAAGGGCATGGAAGGGCGATTGAAGTTGATTGATGTGTTTGATCGACCCTCTGACCCAGCTGCAACTGCGCAGCAGAGAGTTGACGATGGTGATGTCGATATGATGGATATCGACGACCAGCCCCAGCATGACATTCAACCCGAAACCGAGCCTCTTATATCGACGTCAGCTGACGAAGGTGTACCCAACAACGACGAAGAGGGAAGGTTGAAATTTACAGATATCATCCAGGACCTTCGCTCCTTCTATCCCGAGCCCCAAATGAAGGACATCAGCACGTCCTATTGTTTCATTTGCTTGCTACACCTGGCGAATGAAAAGGGGCTGGTGCTAGAGGGCGAAAGGGACGGAAATGACGCGATGCAGGAGATCAGAGTCACTCGGGATCCGACGGTCGGAGAGGGATATGAAGGAGAGTAATTTCCACGTTGAGCTTGGGTGGGTGAGCTTTGTCTCTTTTGCTTTGTATACTTCAAGGGCACCTTTGGGTTTTATTTGCCCGGACGTTGGACATGGAGATTCGAGCGAGGGTGGATATCCAGGATATGAGAAACACGAAATTCTTTTCGACAGCTGGGCTGCACAGTTACCCAGCCATCCTACATCTGCATATTGCTGGAGAGCCAGTTTCTCATCGCAGCTTTTGGTGTTTGGTCGATGGCCGGCCTCCTTCCTTTCTCTGCTATCTAAGAAAAGAAACATCTGTGTCTCGACCACGACGCCGCCACCGCCAATGCTTTTTGAGAGAGATGTCTCTCACAGGCCGATAGCGACAACTCTGGCGGCTTTGACAAACAAGTTCAGTCTGCTTGCTACCCCGTCGTGCAAAAGGGAATGAAAGGAGCCAGAGACAGAGACGGAAACCAGTCCGTCATCAGTGTATGTGTGTGTGTTTGGATATATATATATATATAAGTCCCCGCATCGGGAGATGTAACAACCCTGAGTTGTAACACGCGTTCAATGCAACAACTCAACCAACCCACTCTCAATAACCAACCAACCAACCACTTTCCTATTGATTTATCACGCGTCAATGACGTCGAATCGCGAGATTAGAACCTAACAGGCCATTCTAGACTATCAGACACGTAAATATCCCTCGATTCGCGCCGCCGCCGCCGCGAACGACGTTAACTATGTAATACTCAGTCGTAGACTAAAGGGTTCGCAATCGCCGTCGTTATCCCACGAATCACAGCAGTTACTCTCGAATATACAAGAGGAAACCTTAAAGAGATGGATACTGGACCTCGAGGCACAAGGACACCCACTCAGCTATACCTCTATTCGAAAACTCGCAGGAGTAATTAGTAGCGATAACGGCGGCCCTAAACGCGTCGGGCATAACTGGCTACTACGGTTTATCCAGCGACATCCTGATATTCGTTCAAAGGTAGGCCTGAAGATCTACGTTTAGCGTATTAACTGTACCCTTCCTATAGCGCTTAAGGCGTAGTTTAGTAATCTATAGGCTGTTTTTAAGCGCTATTCTATTATTGCTTCTAACGCGTTTAATATAGACGAATCTAGACTGGCCCTCGGTGTTTACAGTAATTAAACTGTTATCGGGACATCAGCTACTACTAGGAGCATTCGAAAATCGCCTAAAACGCGAGAATAGGTTACTCTTGTTGAGATAGTTAGCGCTGTTGGCCAGCGCCTATAACCACTAGTTATCTTTAAAGGAAAAGACCTCTAGACCTCCTAGTTTAACGATAAGAGCCCTAACTATCGATATACTACCTCTATAAATAGCTGGACATCAAACGAGATCGGACTAGGCTAGCTTAAATAGATATTTCTACCTTAAACGGCTACGGAAGAGACTGAATAGAGCCGGTATCGATTACTACTTCTCGACGGCTACAAGAGTCATATAACGCATAAATTCATGTGGAAATGCTTCCAGAATAATATTATAGTATTCTACTTACTACCCTATTTAAGCAATATCCTTCAGCTACTCGATCTTACTTGTTTTTCGCCTGTTAAGTCTCGTTATCGAGTACAGATCGCTAATCTAGCTAGGTTCGACGAGATAAGCCTAATAAGGAAGGAAAACTTCCTCGAGATCTATTAGAAGGCTAGCTAGGAGGGCCTTAGCCTAGAAAACATTAAGGCTAGATGGAAGGCTAGCGGTATCTACCCATAGAGGCCCGAAAAGGCCATTTAATCGAGCCTAGTCCTCTTAACGGCTATAATCGAGTAAACAACACCACGAACGCCACCTTCTCGCAAGCGAAAACCACTCGATAATGGCCTCTACCTATCGCCGAGTAACAGGCGAAACTATAGCGATTCTATATATAGAGCAACACGACAGGAATCGCTCTCGAGGCCCTTCCGCAACTTCCTGGGAAAGACCGCTCAAGAACTCGACCGTCTACGTATGTCTGTGATCGAAAAGGATAGGTAAATCGCTAGCCTTAAGGCTCAACTAGTTCGATCGAAGGCTAGGAGGTAAAAAGGCAAGGCAATTAATGCTAACGAGGCCTTTACTAGCATCGAGACCATTCATCGTGCCAAAGAGGCATTAGTAACATTAGCAGCGACGGCGACAACGACGCGAAGGACTAGGTAATCTACAAATAGCAGGAATGGCATCCCTAATGACACAATCGGGGTGTTTACACACGTTTTCCAGATAGACGATAGTGGTAGTTGAGCAATTGAGACTTGTTGCGTTGTAACACCGTATTAGATAAGTGTTACAACTCAGGGTTGTTACATCTCCCGATGCGGGGACTTATATAATCCCCGAATAGTCCTTTACACACATTCGGCTGACTCATCTCTCGCCGCTTTACTCTCCCGCTAACGACTATTTAGTCTATTCGCTCCCTCGTCTACTCTCTTCTACTCCCTTCCTCTCTTTCGCGCTCCCCTTCCACTCCCTTCCACTCCCTTACGGCTCTAGCCCGCTCCTACCGTACTCCCTTACGTACCGGTGAGGCGCCCGTTTAGGCTCTAGTCTTATAGGCGCTAACGTCGCGTATATCCTAGCCTCGTAGTAACTTTACCCGATTATATCTATAAGGGCCCGTTTCGGCCCTAATAAAAGGTGAGATCCCTAAGAGGATCTCTAAGAGGATACTCTACTACTATACATTACTAGACGGAGTTAACTAAACCCTCTAGTTCTATAGGATAATACTTCTCTTCCTCCTTTTCTTTTTACTATACTCTCTTCCTCTCCCTCTCTTAGTCCTTACGTTTTCCCTACTCTTTCTCTACTTCTCGTGTAAATTACTCTTCTATCTAGTCTTCTAACCGTCTAAACGCACCTTTCTCGCGTTTCGTCGTACTTTGACCCTCCCTCCTGTTACGAACAGGCTAAAGGGAGGGCCATCTTAGATAAAGGAGGAAGGTATACCGAAGGAGGAGAGTGACGACAGAAAGAGGGATCATATAGCATTATATAACCTACTCTATTATACTCCTAAGGCTAAGTAGAGCTATAGAGAGCTACTACGAATCTCCTTAACTATATAGTTATCGTACTTTCTATAGCTTTCCTTCGTAGTTAACTTCGTTTATAAATAATCGAGTTTCTCTTAGTTATCCGCTTTATATATAGTTCTATACATTATACTCTTAGTTTCGTCTTAACTACTTCGTCCTACTACTATATTACTAAGTAAACTACTTAGGTTTACTGCTAATACCTTACGTATAAAGTAGCTCGTAATACTTTAGAGAGATATCCTAATCGGCGTCGTCTTTAAAAATTAAAGCCGACGAGACTTTTTTATATACCATTTTCTGGAAAACATTTATATATACGCGCTAACATCCGATGACATTAGAAGCTTAGCCTATAGTCTATTCGAGGTTTAGTAATCTTTAATAAGAGTGTCTTTATCCATCTAATATACGTAGGGTAGCGCCTTTATAGGGATATCGTAGCCGTACACTTCGTCTACCTATTTATAAGTGATCTCGGAGAAGGCTACTTACATTGTAAACGCATCTTGCTTATCCGTCCTTCCGGGTAATGAAATCATGTATATCTCTTGAAAGCCTAGCGTCTCGTTCTGTATTCGAGAGGCAAAATGATCTACTTGGACTTGGTGGGTGACCTCAGTGGTATGGGTGGCTCGGGCAGGGAGCTGCTCTAGGGACGCCTCGAGCATGGTGCGAACGGCGGCTGCATCCGCATCTGCGATATCAAAGACATCTTCCTCTTCGGGGCGAGGAGAGCGAAAGGAGCTATAGAAGAGGATGAAGGTGGTAATGATGAGTCCGACGATAATGAAGTTAAGCCGCGTGGGCGCTGCGAGGAGTATGGCGTTGTCACAAGGGGGAGTCTAAAGCGAAGGACGAGGTTGGTAGGGGAGGGAGAGTGAGGACATAGCCTGAATGAGATCCAAAAGGAACCAAGAATGAATCTGTCACTCTAGAGCGAGTGACAATGCTGATATTCGCTTCATAAAACGAGAGGAACCCTCGACGATCGCGAGGTTGGATAATAATGGTATGAGTAAGATGTCAGTGGCTCTGGGCGCCGGGCACAGAATGTTGGCAATGCACGCTATGGTTTTGCCCGAAGCGGCTTCGCTGAAAACGGCAGGTTCAACGGCTGCTTTGTGCACTCCCTGTGCGCACTTAAAGATATACCGAGGACGAGGTACTCGGAGCAACAATAACTCACTCAATACTCGGTACAAGGCACTCTGTACTCGGTAGTAGTACGCTCCATCTCCCTGCTGGCCCCCTTTCACCTGGAATCCTTGATCGTTCAGGGGGTTGACTCCAGTCTCCCCGGTTGCCCCATGTGCATTATTAGGCGAGGATGCGTACAGAGCCTCCATGAGTACCTCATACCCGTCGAGTCTGTCGATTCCATCTCACTCATGTAAAGGTCACGCAGAATTAGTACGACGACGACAGCGACTTCGGATATAGTAGAAGTTAAAGCTAGGATTACTAGGCTTCCCACCTCCTACTTTGACGATGTCGAAGCCCTCAGAGAGCGAATAGACAATCAGACGGTTCTAGCACTGGCTGAACAACTTTGAGAGTCGTTGGTCCGGATGCGTCTCTCCCAAAACCCCTCGGGAGCATCTATCTTACCTCTAACTGATGGTATAGCCGCTGCCAATCATAAGAATAAATACTCACAATAGAGGCAGAAACGGGACTTACCCATCGACAACCAAATTATGCCCGTTAACCAGACTCATCCGAGGCGTGCTCAACAAGGCGACCACGTCGCCGATCTCATTGACGCTGGCTTCTCGGCCTTGACGGGCTTCATAAGCGTCCCACGTCGCGTCTGGCAATCTGGAATCGCTCCTAGTCAGCCTCGTGCGTAAGAAGCCCGGGCTGACGGCGTTGACGCGGATGTTGTGCCGACGTGCTTCGATTGCAGCCTAGTTATATTGTCCCTTCTTAGCCGAAACCAATCCAGTTTCCGGGGAAAAAGAGGGAGAAGAAAGCAGGAAATACGCACCGATTTGGTGATGCCCATTACCGCGTGCTTGGAAGCCGCATATGCGCCCGATAGTTCACCGCCGAGGATCGAGGCGACGGAGGCACAGTTAACGATAGAGCCTCTTTGTGGAGCGCGACCTTCCTCTCTGTCCATCCTCATCACCAGAAGATCAATACAGTTAAACTGAGAACAGAGGCGGAAATAAGAAACATACACTTCAACCGAATCCTGCTTAATCATCTGGCGCAATTCATGTTTCATGCACAGCCAGGTGCCGACTTGGTTGACTTCAACAGGTTTTCTCCATTCCTCCAATGGGGTGTCCCAGGCTAGAGTGAGAGGCCCGACAATACCAGCGAAATTTCTATTGTGATCGTCAGTTTAGCTATTCAGTGCGCCTGGGCGTACAGATTACTAACGCCGCATAGTCTATGCGACCAAATTCCTTGACCGCAGTCTCGACGGCTTTTTCTACCTGGTCTTCTTTGGTCACGTCGGCATGGATAGTTAGAACCTATACATATGACAGGTAATGGTTAAACGTGGCTTGGATTCTACACATAGTATGAAGATCGCGGCTTACACGAGCACCATACTTCTCAACGGCCTCCTTGCCCTCCCGAGTCGTAGCCTCGTCCTGGATATCGACAATGACGACCGCTTGGGCACCTTCTTTGGCGAATGAGACGGCGATGGCATTTCCTATTCCACGTGCTCCTCCCGTTATGAACGCAACCCCTGGCGCGGCTGGCGCATTTCTGAAGTGAGACATCTAGGGATCCTTATAAAATTGAGTCTGATTATGTATAGACTGAACTTGGAGAATTGAGAGGGATGACCGCTTCGCTATAAGGGCCGCAACGTTGAAGGAGGCAAAGAGGAATGACAGATATACAACTTTAAGACAAGAATGCCCGCCCTCTTGCGACCTGGATGGTACAAAGCCTCCGATTACCGCAACAAGTAGCAACAATTCAGGGGACACGACCTCGGAGTCGAAGAGGTGACAGTAACGCTTGTGAAGCGTTGTGTTAGTAAGGTCGCGCAGTCAGTCATGAATGACACTTTCCGATGCGTGTGACATGCGAAATCCCTGATGACAGTGATGGTGCATATCCGGGCCGCCCCACTACTAAGAACTCAATACCTTCTCCCCACTCCGTCGGTAGTCAAACACACACGAGACAAACAAGTGGACCATCAATCTGGCATTCCAAATGACAGGCGATTAATGCCCGGAGAGCTCGTTGCTGCGTCTCTAACCCACGTCTCTTCCATAGAGGGCAAGACACCGGGACCAGCCACTACTTCAGCAGGAGTGACAGCTTCTCTCTAGCTCTGATGTTGTCTCCGCCTGTCCTCTTCGTGGCTTGTCACGTCAATGTCCTTTCTACTGTGCCGAATTGTTTAGCATGAGGACTGGATGAACGATGGACAAGTACAATACCTTACGAAAGGTCATGTTAAGCAGATGGGTGACAACACCATTGGCATTGAACTCGAGGTAACCCAATACGCGAGACAAATCAGGCAGTAGGAGACGATTAACCGAAACTGCTGTGCTTGTCAATGATCAGTGATAAACAGAGCATGCGACAACCCCGCCTGATCGATAGTGAACACGGTTTCTGATTCTGGCAGCCGCCAAAGGAGTTGAATCTGCTTTGGAAGTGAGTAATGTATCACTGGGCTAATTGCTTCACTTCTCTGGGCCTGAGAGGATCTGACAATACGAGGTGGCGAGGCTTACTGGTCAATAATCTACAATGACATTCAGGGAAGTTCACCTGAAATGCATGAACAGTTCGTCAATGGCGTACGAATTTTTCCCCGGTCTGCCGACTCTATTTGGTAAGTACGAATTCTTTACTCGACATTTATGTCAATGGCCTCGCCAGATGGGACGACCGATTCATGACAGCAGAAGCCTTTGCGGCCGACTTTTGGTATCCTCAAGGCTAAAGAGATCTGACGGGTGCAATCTAATGCATATATTGCACGACGTTCGGCGATACCAAGTCAATCACACCGGCGTCACCTTAGCAGGTTTTCCCGTCATGCGTCCTTCAGTAATTCGTGCTTGGGAGTCACCAAGATCTTGACATGGTCGTCTTTATGCCTGATCAACTCCTCAAATCCCTTTGTTACCAGGTCGTCCAAAAGAATGCGGCCGGAGATCAGTTTTTCAAATCCCTGGTACTTCCCTGATCTTCCGTGAGCTTGGTCCTGGAGCGTAGCTCGCGATTGAAACCCGGGCTACTTCTTACCGGAAACGAACGCGTCCACGGTCTCACGAAAGTCTTCGTCCGTGTATGACATGGATGTGCGAAAGACGCATTCTTTGAGGGCGAAATCCCCCAACGGCATGATCAACTGCAGAAAATGGATCGTTAGATTTCGGCCAACGGCGCAAGACGAGCAATGGGATGGCTCCCTGCGCCCACTTACATCGGTTTCCCAGCCCGCCACATTCAAATACGTCCCCCCACGGGTCAGTGCCTTCATGCCATCTTTCAAAGCAGGCATGAGGCCGGCGCAGTCGACAACCAGATCGACCCCCTTCCCGGCTGTCGAAGCGAGACACTCTTCTGCCACATCTACCAGCCTCGGATTGAACACTTTGTCCGCAAATTCTCTGGTCTGGTTTGCCCTTTTCTCCGTGGGCTCCGAAACAAAAATTTGAGCAGTGTTACATGCTCTCAGGTTCAAGATGACCGCTAAACCGATGGGTCCACCACCGAGTACAAGGACGTTCAGGTTCTCAAAAGCCTTGAATCCCGACGACTTCATTGCGTGTCGAGCCACGGTCAACGGCTCGATCAGTGCCGCTTGAGACAGTGCCACCGAATCAGGCAAGACATAGCACATGTCTTCATTGACCGCGACGAATTCAGAAAAGCCACCACCTCCTCCACCGTGAAGCCCCAGGAAACCCCAACGGGAGCACACGTTTGTCCGAGATGATTTGCAGCAGTCGCACGACCCGCAGTATAGACGAGGATCAACCATGACAGGTTGGCCGACCTTGAGTCGACTCGCGGCACCGGCCCCAATTTGACTGACTCGACCACAGAATTCGTGGCCCATGGTGACGGGCAAGCTCGCTGCCGTCAGGGGATGCGGCTTCTGCGTGACGGGAATGGTACGTGGACCTATAATTTTCCACACATGGCGATAATGAGCGAAAAGGGGTCCTGAGTGGCTGGTGGGAAGATACCTATTTACCTACCAACGAGGTATTCATGGAGATCTGAGCCACATATACCACACCACTCAATCTCCACCAGGACCTGTCCCTTCTCAATCTCTGGCACCGGGACATCATTTTCAAGGCGAAGATCACGCTGCCCGTGGTAGCGAGCGGCTTTCATGTTGGGCAACCAAAAGGCCAGAAATGGCATGGGCTTCCCAAAGTAACAGGAATTGCCCGATATGATAAATCAAAGCCCGAAGACGATTGACTTTCTCATGTAATGCAACTAGCAAAAAAGGTGAATCCACTTGGAGATGGGTGCCGCCTTATCCTGACCACGATAATGAACAGTCACACGGTACTGTGTCATCGCTTTTCACTTCCGTTTCGTGGCCAGCGGTTCATCGACACCGAGTGCAGTCCCCGAGCTTGAACGGATACGGAGCCGAGAGGATTGTCTGCTGACAGTTGGCTCGAAGTTTCACGATCGGCATTTGCGGCAAGTAAATATGACTTCATTCGCTGTGCCCGACCTCTATGAAGTGTACATTGGTCTCTCCCCCGCCGTGGCCCTGGGTTGTTGCAGCTATCCTATGGTATGACCTATGGTATCACCCGAGTTGCTTTAGAGTCCTGTCAACAATCTATGACACGATGGCAATTGCATGGCATCGTGTGGCCTGTCTATCTGCTGCCGTCCTACCAGTACTATCGGTTAGTATAGGTACCTTGTTGTTTTGTCCTCAGGAATTGGAGAGCATAACGCCCTATAATACCACACCCCCCTTTCTTCATATGCGCCGTGTAACTATTGTATCTCTACTTGACCCCCTTAGAACCGCATCTACATAGAGAGCGCGTGAGTGTCGAGAAAATCAGAAAGAAGATACAACGAGAATAATACGAGGTTAACAGTCTTTCATCCTACAATGGCCAATATGTTGTCGCCGGCGGGCGTGCTCGCCTCAAATGGTGTTGGAGCACGAAAGCCACCCTATAAGGAAGTGGAAGTGAGAGTGGCGAGCATAAGCAGCCCCGAAATCGATGCCAGTGCTATGCTCGAAAAATACAAGGAAGAAAGTGCCAAACGATTCCGAGCCGATGGCATGAAACAATTTACCAATCTCGCGACATCGGAAAAGTACCAAAATTACATCCAGGACATCTGGGTCGATGACAACGCCATTGACCCCGGAGCAAATTCGATTACAGATGGCTCCCGGCACGAGGTACTGATCCTCGGAGCCGGGTACGGTGGTCTCCTCGCTGCCGCTCGATTGATTCAAGCCGGTATCGACAAGAACGATATCCGTCTGATAGACGCCGCCGGTGGCTACGGCGGCACATGGTGGTTCAACCGATATCCCGGCCTCATGTGCGATGTAGAAAGTTACTGCTACATGCCCCTCCTCGAGGAATTGGGATACATGCCCAAGCATAAATACTCATACGGGCCCGAATTGAGACAGCACGCCGAGAACATTGCGAGACACTTTGATCTTCAGGACAAGACTTTGTTCCAAGCCCGAGCGGTCAGTATGAATTATAACGACTCCAAGGGTGAATGGACCACCAAACTCCGTTCGATGCGGAAAGGTCAAGTCGGGCAAGAGATCACGGTTTCGTCTCGGTTTGCCATTCTCGCGGGTGGGACCTTGAACTGGCCGAAAATTCTGAATCTTCCCGGTATGGATGAATTTAAGGGTCACACTTTCCATACCGCTCGCTGGGATTGGGCGTACACGGGCGGTTCAGATTCTGAGACCAATCCAGCACTTGTGAATCTGACCGACAAGCGAGTTGGAATTATCGGGACGGGTGCTACGGCGATCCAAGCAGTGCCGGAACTGGCCAAGTGGGCAAAGAAACTCTACGTCTTCCAAAGGACTCCCTCGGCGGTGGATGTAAGAGGTCAACAGGTGACGGATGAGAAATGGTGGGCGCATGAGATAGGCGGAAGAAAAGGTTGGCAAACCGAAAGAAGGTTGAATTTCGCCGCGTTCGCCTCCAACACTATACCTCGACCCAAGGTCAACTTGGTCGACGATGGCTGGACCAAGTTCCCATCGTACGCTGGACTCATAGGTAGCCCCGGGGCGCCTCTGTCCAACGACGACGTCTCCACCTATGTGACCCTGCTCAGTACGATGGACCTTGCTCGACAGGAAAGGGTTCGGGCCAGGGTGGACGAAGTCGTCAAGGACAAGGTCACTGCAGACAAGCTCAAAGCCTGGTACCCCGGTTGGTGCAAACGTCCGTGTTTTCACGATGACTACCTCGAAAGCTTCAATTCATCGAATGTCACTCTTGTCGACACTGACGGTCGTGGAGTCGACGGTCTAAGTGAACATGGCGTCCTCTTTGATGGACAAGAGTATCCCGTGGACGTCCTCATCTTCAGTACAGGGTACGAGGCTCGGTTGGGTAGCAGTCCAGCGGGCCGTTTACACATGGACGTGGTCAACCATGAGGGATTTTCGCTCGACGACAAATGGGAACAAGGCATTGCAACTCTGCATGGCATTCAGAGCAATGGCTTTCCCAACTTATTCTGGCTGGGTCTGTGGCAGACGGGACTGTCTCCCAATCAATGCCAGATGGTGGACGAACTGGCACAGCACATGGCCTTTGTTTTCAAGGCAACTGTGCAAAAGTTCGGCGGCAGAAGAGAGGACCACAACAACAGCCTTTTAAAATCGAAGGACAGATATGCCTTCACCATTGAACCCACCATCGCTGCAGAGGAGACGTGGACGAAAAAGATTATTGCGAGCGCCGGTGCCTTTGCCGCCATGGCCAATTGCCCACCAAGCTATTTTAATGGTGAAGGAGACGTTTACCGCATTGCTGACATGGGTCCCGAAGCTCGCGAGAAACTTGCCAGAGGCGGTTCGTGGGGGAGAGGATTCGCCGACTTCGCCCGAGAACTTGAGAGCTGGAGAGCATCCAATTTTTGGGATGATCTCAACATAAAGTCCATACCAGCTTTGTGACTTGGAAGTGAAGAAATACAGAGGTCCATCGCCAACGAGTACCATCATCAGGTGGTCTGAATCATCCGTGATGGGGATTGAGCTAGCTTACTTTGCATATCCGGCCCCGGGGGCAATGAATCAATGTAAGCCCACATTTGATCCTGAAACAGTTCAAGCAGCAACCGCATACATCACCAGTCCCCCATTTGTGTAGCATCTAATAGCTCTGGCTGAGGAGTTCTATCATATGCTGCCAAGTCTCCTACGCTGATTTTGTAGGCATTGAAGGCTGGTCGCAAGAATTGATGTATTTCTTGGACTCCTTTCAGAGAGAATTGTAGACCCTGTTCCTTTGAAGCATGGAACCTGCGGGCCTTTTGCATTCCTGTAGACAACAAAAACCATGTTCCCGTTGAGGACGGTTCGTCCCGAGGCACCAAAAAGAGGCATGTGCAACAAAACGACAAAAATTTCAGGTAAACCTGGTTTCCCGTTGCCTGTGTCGAATTCTCGAGTCCATCCCATATGTACGGTAGTTCTTGTCTCTGAAAAGCAAACTGGCATATGTGTTTGTTGCGGTAAAAGTCAGAGGGGCCGGCTTTTGAATCTTCGGGCCCCGAGGGTCCATGCTAGGTCCTTTGGCGACGATGGAAGCGTCATACAAATCGGGATATTTGATGAAGAAGGCAGGGTCGAGTTTCACAACCCATCGACCAAAATCAATCAGAAGCTGGCAGTAGGCGCTAGACGCGGCCTTGGTCCTTTTGAGAGGTCTCTCGGAGAAAATGTTGTCGTCCTCCGCTGTGCCAGCGCCTTGTGTGTTAGAACTAGGGTTGGACGCATCCGTCGCGGATTGGAGCGCCGTTTGGAGCAAACTGATGACACTTTTGTATTTGACGTGGGCATAATCATTTCTGGCAATCTCAGGTTCCTCTTTCTGGAGCACACAATTTTCGACCGTGTCGCAATAGACCTGGTCGACGTCATATCCATCGGAAAGAATGAGAGCATTTCGAATGCTCGGAAAAGGGACCCAATCGATAATGCTGGGATGCCGTAGAGCAGTCTGGACGGCCGTTGGAGTATGGGTTTCGGGAATGTCGTTTAGGGCTTCAGATGTCCGGACTATTTGCCACCAGAGCACCCATCGTAACGTGGTGTAGGAGTCGGTCAAGCAAAACCACTTCTTCATACAGGGCCAGCATTCCTCGACGAAGCCTTCCAACATGGTGTCAATCAGTCGTGGAGCCCTGCTCGCGAAAATCAATAATCTCGATCGTCAGGGAGAAAAAAGAAAGGCTGGCTGGCAAGCATAATAGGGAGGGATAAGATTTACCGTGTGTATAGATCCGCAACACCACCTCGTCTGAGAATATTGATGATACAGTCCACATGCGCAGAGAAGACTGATTGGTGATTTCCCTCGCTTCGAGACTGTGGTGTCATCAACAGTCTACCATGAGTTAATAGCCCGTTATCGAGATAGGTGAGGTCGCTATAACTATCGCTCGTGCAACCATCGTTGGGCTGGGATACTACCATCTCCATATCGGGGATCTTCATGGTGTCCGATGCTTGTTGGAAAGAGGCGTGAAGAATATCGGTATCGGAAAAGGTGGTGAAATATTGAGAAGCAAACTCTTCCAAAGACCCTTCCTCGTTGTAAGGCCTTGGGGCCGACCAGCTGGACTGGGCAAGATCTAGTCCGCCGCAGTGGTAGGTATTAGATATCATGGGACATGCTGCATCATTCTCTTGCAGGATTGAGCAAGTGTGCGGGCTATCCGAAAGCTTTGAGGTGCCTACGGTCCCAGCAACGGCAGAGGTGGAAGCTTGATCTTCGGCAGCATTTTCCTCAGGCCTGACCTTGCTGTGGGCCTGAGAATCCAGCTCGAGCTCAAGCGCTGGCGATGGCGACGGCGGTGGTGGTGTTGGTGAAGCGCCCTCTGGCGGCGACTCTGTGACCGTAAGCATATAACCAATACCCGCACCTCCGTAATGCCGTATTCAAATGGCAGCAACCAACCTTCTAGATGGAGGAGCGGCTTAATTGATCCAGCAGCATAGCTTGCTGATGTTGCGAGACTCAATAACTTCGTTCGCGCGGCATGGAGTCCCTTCCGGAGCTTTGCATTTTCCTCGAGGAGCTCCGGAAGCTTCGAGTTGTCTTTGTCGTTCTCATATGATGCGAGCCGCTCCTCTAGATCTCGAATATGTGCCACCCGTCGCTCCCTGGTTGTTCTTTGGGCTATGCGGTTTCTGATGCGCCTTAATTCGAGGTCAGTCAGATATCGGTCAAGGTCAGGAACGGCCAAGTCATACCGACGCTCCTTCACCTCCTCCAGGGGCTTGTTGTTGTCCCGGCGTCTGGACTTGGGTGTCGTTATCATGGTATTGGTCGTTATTTGTTCCTCAGCACTGGGAAGAATTTGCGAAGAATTCGGGTAGTCCGTAGGCCAGAGCCTCTGAAAGAAGAAAAGAAAGAACCTTTACACGACACACTGTCCTTTTGGTTCATGTGGGACGAGGTGCCTTCAGGGGACCCTGGAAAGTCCGTAGTCCTCAGTATTCCCCAGGCTTACCAGGCCTACCAGGCCTACCAGGCCTACTGCCTCGGAAATGCGGGGTTGAGGGATCGAGACCTTCAGTGGTGTTATTGCTTGATCCCTTTGCCGAGGGAGTGGCGTGCCGTGGT
This sequence comes from Fonsecaea pedrosoi CBS 271.37, assembly GCF_000835455.1. Lineage (NCBI taxonomy): Eukaryota > Fungi > Ascomycota > Eurotiomycetes > Chaetothyriales > Herpotrichiellaceae > Fonsecaea > Fonsecaea pedrosoi. The sequence continues at coordinate 4,413,967 of NW_013550614.1, read as the reverse complement.
CCCGTCCTGTATTGCGCGCGCCCTCTGGGGTCGCCTTGGTTATCCCTTAATTATACTTTGAGTTCTTTGTCCGACATTGCAGGAACCAGTTTCAGAGAGAAAATTGCGCATTGGTGATGAATGGCGTGCTGAATTGCGCGATGCTGTGACTCTCCCTGATCGCGCTACACCGTCAATCGAGGTGCAATAGTATCTATTATGTGGAGCGCCTGCAGGAAGCTCGGATTGATTGGATAAATATGTCTGCTTGATGGCCAGGTTCTGAAAGCTGTGCCACCCTCTCTCTAACAATTTTCGCATATTGAGCCCTCTGAACTCACCTTAGAGGATATGAAGATCAACGTCGAATATGCGCATATATTCTTGAAATCAAGGATTCCGTCTAACTATTCACTTGCGTAGGCTGTGACCTCTCTATATAATTCCCGAACAGTTACTACGTGTTGCAAGGTCAAAAAGGAGGTACTTTCCTTTCAGCCTCCTTCAACCCACTTTGCACGTGTATGCTACGGGTCCCAAAGTGGAAGAGAATAAAATTCAGCCACAGCACTTGGAAACGTGCGCGATGCTCTGACTTCTGATTCCAACAAGCCCACCATCTCGACCAAATCCTCGCAAAGCGGACGATCATCTCCAAGGCACACTTTATCGTTTGCCAACGTCTTCGAAGTCCACTCAGGCGTTGACTGACAGCCCTGCAAGCGAGAACAGCAGTAGTGAGCACCGCGCTTATAGCTTTAAGGAATTAGTCTCCTTAAATATGGATAGAAGTGTGATTCGCACTTATGTGAGACCGAGAGCTTCGTGCAGACCAAGATCCTTTTGCAAGGCTTCCATTTGCTGAAAATCCTTCAAGGCTCTGGACCCATCCACCACCTTTGTCCAAGGATACTGCTCCTGGTCGGATACTCGTTGGTCCAGTCTGGAGAGCTCCTGTCTTTTGTCATCCATGGACCTGACGTATTGCGAATCTGGACATGCCTCACAAAGACGTAGAAAGCCGCCTTGCCAATAGAGTGTCCCCTGGTGTTGATCTTTAGGCCTATTGAAGTCTGGCACACACGAATATGCGAGCTCTTCGCCTTCTTTGATATCCCCCACGGTATGGATAGTCAAAGCAGTCGCCTAGATTCGGATTCTCGCGATTGCGTGGTGTAGAACTGCCCAACATTCTTTTTCAGTTCAGGCATCTCTGCTAGGAGTCCGAGAATCCTCTAGTGGTCGCGTCAACATCATACCCTTCGAGCCATTGCATGTTCATGTAAAATCCGTCATCTTCGTGGTCGCTCGTAAATAGATCGTTGGTACCCTCCAAATTGCTCAAGGTATCCGGGTCCTGATGAGTCTGCTCTTTTTCCTGTTTCTCTATCGCCTTCTGGGACTCTGGGCCGCCGAGATCCTTAAAAGGAACCAACGGTCCGCCGGTGGAGTGGTAGGAGTTCCTACCGACATTAAACCCGTTGGCCGTGTACTCTCCGACGAACTGTCTCTCGTCCTGAGTCATCGTGCATGTGAAGGTTAAGAGGCTGGCGGTTTGCATCGCCTCGGGAGAAGGAGTGAGCAGAGGCCTGTGCTGTTGCTTAGACTGCTGCGCAGGTTGCGGCACAGTCAGAAACTCTGGGCTTATTGCAGAGGCTGCCACCACTTGGGCATTAGTTTGGCGAGCCGCGGCCTCAAGGACAGAGAAGACATAGTCGGCTGACGCGTAAATCTCTCGAAGACGCTGGAGAGCCTGAAGGCAGAACTGGAGCTCGTCGATGCTGGTCTGATGGTTATTGGCGTCAGCGGACTTGATATCCAGAAGATAAATCGAAGAGGCCGTTAGCAGGCAGGTCACACCCGTGGTGGGTAGGTATTTGATCAAGTCATGGGCGTACAGATCCTTGTATATTTTAGTGAAGTCATGGGCGGCCTCCCAAACTCGGTGCTTGGACAAATTGCGAAGATTAGATGCGATGACGATGCTGGGTGATGCTGTTTGAATCTGCGGCCAGTGCAATGCGCAAAGAGTTGTGAGATAGATACCTGTTAATAAAGCTCGATGCAGGTTGATTACTTTGTCTCTGTTGGTAGTGGACCTCTCATGTGGCCTCGAGGTAGAGTAGTATATATAGCGAGGTAGTGCTTTTCGCCACTGTTCTAGCTCTCGATCGCAGCGGGTGATAGCGTAGGGATCGGTTGCTGATTCCTTGGGTATCAGTCTCATGGTGGTCTCAGTAGTGACTCCGATCTTGCGACCTAGAGTCGAATATTGTACCGCGAGTATTGAGGTGATGTAGCTGCAAAGATTAGAGAGCCTAATGCACATCTTGGCAAGGGCGACACGCTTTGAGCTATCTTCGACGGCAGGACAGCTGCCTAGCATTTTGATCAAGTTTGATGAGAGCGCACGAGTCTCAAAATCGGCGAGCTCAAGTGGAAGCACGTCGAAGTCGGCCTCATTGATGCGTGTAGGCCGACGCGTTCCAACGGCAATAAGACGGTCTCTCATGAAGCAGGACCACCAAATACGCTTCCATAAGCATTTCTGCTTCTGGCTCATAGAGTTTTCTTTAGAGGTGTCGCGGTTCAAACCTATACTTTGGGCAAGAGAAACGGCAATACCTAGCCAGTGACCTATATCCTTATATTCGTCAAGATCGTCGCACCAGTAGGTCATGAGAAGAAGACTCTGTATGAGCGGGATACGATCGACCTCGATGTCGAAATCGTAGAGGAGCTTTACCCTTCCGAAGAAGAGCCTCCTGGTCGCCTTCCTCGTAGTGTAGCCTTGGGCTATAAGATAACTCATATCGACAAATGCGGTACTTGCGAACATAGCTGCCTGGAATAATAACAGGCTGACGGCGTCCCGTGGCTCGTTCTTCTCTATGGCTGAAAGAAAGTCGTCTAGATCGAGCACGGGTAGGAACGGGTGAACAAACTGGACGTAGCATCGCAGGAGCTCGTTTCGGAGCCCTATGTCGGGAATGATGAATGCCCCTTTGCTCTCAAGATACTTTAGATCCTCGGTCATGATTCGCTGAGTTATTGGTTGAATATAATTGGGAAGCACAATTTTTAGATGACCGGAGAGTTGGTGATAGTATGGCAATCTGCGGGAAATAGTTTCCGGAGACGGCAGCGGATTAGTGCTTGTCGCAAAACTCAGGCGATTACCATGGGTTTGATCTGCGAGGGACTATTAATCTGACCATTCTTGACAGAGCCTGTGGTGTGGAGAGCATTACAGAGCATGTGAAGTTGATTGTTATTGAGGCCACCGCCCAAACCGGGCATGTCGTTATTGGCTGTTTCCAACGGGTCCGTGGTGGGAGGCGATTCGTTAAGACCATCAGTGTTATCAAGAGTAAGGGATTGAGACAGCTTTTCCTCAATCGAGTTGTAAGGAAGCTGCAAGAGTTCGTCTTCATTAAAGCACCCGCGTCGCCTCTTGGTCTCGGTACCAATGCACTCGACCCGGTCGAGCCTGCAGTTGGTACACGGAATGCCACTCGCTGTAAGGTCACATCGGACCTTGCGAGAGCGACAGCAATGGCATGCCTTAGATGCTCTGCGCTTCACTGTTCGGCTGCCGGTTGCGAAGCCACTGACAAACTTCATCTCACCCTGAGGTTGGGTGCTAGCGGTGGCGGAGGTTGGGGTATTAGCCATGGTGAAAAGGCATCTTGGTTGTGTACGATGCGATTGATCAGACAGCCTTTTCATTGCGTTCTTCTAACACGGGGAAAATGGTGGCTAGCGGTAGCAATCAAGCTAAGAGGTAGAGTTCACAAGCCGGGAGCTGCGAGAAGCGGGCTTTCGAGGATAGATATGAAGCTGGCATGGGTGTTCTGGTTTACGAGTATTCAAACGTTGTGGATCAGGGATCCACTGATGGGATTCTCCTTGCACAGAGTCAGCCTAGGTCTGCACGTGGAGAACCTGAAGATAAGATCACTAGGATCAGGTAGATCTAGTCTCGTTCGAACGTCGGGTTGACGGAGACTACTACAGACTGAGAACCCGGGCTCTACCAGGCACCGGGCCAAGCGCTTCTGGAGGTCACTCGGAGCCATCTAGACGACAGTGGACAAGGGGAGAAGTGCAGGAAAGAAGCTGGAAAGTTGCTGGAAAGGCGTCCTCTACCAGGCTTTATTTTTGTGGATCCACCAAGCCCGCCTCTATCAGGCCTCGACTCTGTCTGCAGGACCCCGTGGCTCAGTGCACTCTTGATTAGCTACTGTCCCCAGTGTCGGGGGCTTAGATTACATAGATTACAGTATTATTTTTGACCCCTTTATTACAGTAATATTTTTACAATCTTCTCAAAGTGATAAGAAGCTCAGGCGCTATTTTGGTAGTCCTCCTCTAGTGGCTACAAACTCAGTAGAGAGGTACTCGTTTCTTGTACAAAGTAATAGATATTGAGAACGCTAGCGCTATAGCGCCTTTGGTAGTGTAATGGAGCCCACTAAGCTTCGGTATCATAACCAATCTTCGCGTTTCATAACCATTATTCGTACGGCCATTTTTACAAGACGCGTATTCACCCAACGCTGACTGTCCCTAACTTAGTCACTTTGCATTATTAATTAAGTTGCTGAGCCCCACTGGGACTTTCGAGCACCAATCGGACTTTCGAGCACACCTGCGGACTGTGCACCAAGCATAAATCAGAAAATCAATGGAGAAGCTCCTGAGAGCCTTTATTGCGCCAGGATGCCCTTCCTTCCTCTATACATTGCTTCTCCACCGAGTTGCCACTCAGAGTGAGTGGCTGAAACGGCTTGATGGTGGTCTAGGTTGTAATACTACTTGCTCGTAGTGTGGCGATGACTTCGGGATCGTCGCTCGTACAGAGGAGCTGAACTAGCCTTATGACTTGATGCCTCCAAGGATGTAGTCAATTGACTTCAACAGAGCTTTAGACTGAGGTTCTCATAGACTGTGCCGTCCTCTTCCGATCTTCCTGTACAAGTGATCCACTCAACTTTGAGAGAGACACAACGTGCGACGTAGCCCTTTATGCTCGACCAGATAGAAAGAGGTTGGAGGGAAGGGGGAGAAGGAAATTGACGTCAGGATACCGCATTTGACATTTCCTTTTTTTTGCTCTGCTTAAACACTCTCCATGGTGACAATTTTGGGTTGCTCTTTCAACTCTTCCGGCTGGATCGCATATGGTTGTGGTACAGTTTCCCCCTTTTTATAGACCTGGCGAGATACATGGTCATTGAGGAGGGGGTCATAGTCCTTCATACTGAATACAGCAATAAGGCCTACGGCCCCAATCGCGATTGTTGAGTAGTAGACATACGCGTATGCTGCTGCGTAGGACTGTGCTTTTGCTTTTGCTACGGCGGCGACAATTGCCTCGGTAATACCCGGTACTCTGTCGAGTGCCTCAGTAGTTCCTGCTGCAATGGCCTTGAATAGGTCACCAAGTGATGACTGTGGTAGACCAGCATTAATAGCCGCGCCAGGGATATAATGAGCCATTTCCGTTGGGATCTTGCTAGTCAGGATCGCCAAAAAGACGGCAGTCATGATGGATCCGAATGCTGTTCGAAGGAACCCCAGTATGGCTACATCGTTGGTCAGTTGAGACAAAATAAGGAGCATATACATGTAGGGAAAGACATACCGAAGGCAGTTCCTAGCTCAGTGTCGTCTATCTCCAACTGGACGAGGATACCGGGGACGACCTCCAGAATTCCGACTGGAAAGGTTGTCAGGAAAGAGAAGGCCGCACTTTGTCCTTTGTTCTCGGTATTGCCGGATGCCAATGCTCCGCTGAAGGCTACGACAATGATCATATATATGATCAGTTGGAGGCGTACGTGTTTCACAATGTGGAAGACTGAGCCACACAGAACAATACCACCCCAGATGCCGAAGGCCACCGTCGTCTATCCGCGTGTTAGCCAAAGTGTCATAAGAAAGTGGTCAAAAAGTATTCACCGAGAGCCAGGCGTTGTCCTGCCACCCTGTGGCGCCAGCACCGTAGACCTGTGCAACCTCTAAAAGGCATCATCAGCGTGTGGAACGTGGAGCGACTGGGGCTATTATAGGGTGGAGCATACGAGAAGGCCAGATGATGCTAAGAGCAATGTAAATGGTTCCCGAAACCATTTCAATGGTTATCAAGCAGACAAATCCTCGAAGATCTCTGAAAAAATAGAGAGGAACCAGCTTGTTAGGCACCTTGGATACAGCCTCTGTTCAACAGTTAGCATTTTAAATCTCACTCGTCAAATGGAAGGATGGCTTTCCCCAGATTACGAAAATGATGAGAAGGACACCACCTGAGATTATGAGCCCCAAAATCTTTCCAGATGTCCACGGCAGAGGTTGACCACCTGTTTCGTCAGTCTCGGGGCTCGAGAGCGTAATTTTGAACCAATCATACCCCATGAAATACCAAGAATAAATAGCGTCAATCCACTGCAAAGAAGAAATAGTCCCAGGTGATCAACACGTCTGAACTCCTGCCACCTGGTCCGATTGCCACCATGGAGTTGATGAAAGGTTGGAGGCCGATAATAGAGATATTGTAGAATGAGGCCAGGCACCATTATCATGATCTCGATGTAATATACCCATCTTACTTGTCAGCAGGCTTTCGAAATGGTGAGGAAGTGAGTTTAAAGTACCTCCAATTCGCATTATGTACAAGCATGAGAGCTGCGGAAGCCTTCGATTAGCTCACAAAAATGACCCAGAGGCGCGATATATACCGACCAAGATAAGCTCCAAAACCTGTCGGTATCACATTAGGAATCACTGTGAACATGATCCCAAGATATTTGTATTTATTGGGGCAGATTTCGCCGATAAAGAGCGTGTAACACGTATGGACTCCTGCACCCAACCCCAAGAGGACCTGGAAAGGATGAATCAGCACATGAAAGGGTGTTACCGTCAGACACGTGCAACGAATACGTACATTTGCTCCAATCAATGTGTTCATGGTCTTCGCCGTGCATGCAACAATTCCTGGCCCACTTGTCAGCTCACATTGCCTACATACTCGAGACAAGGCATCCGCAGACCTCCGAGGATACCGAGGCCGCTGGCTCCTAACAAGAACCAGCGTCTTCCGAACTTGTCCGACACTCTACCGAAGATAACCATGGAGATTGCAGTGCAAAGAGACCAGACGATGGAAAAGAGACTCGCATTGTCACTCGGGCCTATAAGTCGTCAGTAATGGTTCGTCCAGAGGTATTAGCTGCGGGACAGACCAATATCCTCGTTGATGTAGACAAGGATGGCCGCTGCTGGACTGAAAGCCCAATATGAAGCGAGGATGACGAGGCTGCTGCCGGCAATGGTTCCGATCAAAGGAGCATCGTGAAAGTATCCAGCGTCGGTGAGCTTGGCTTGATCCGTGGCGAGCGCATTAGAGACGGTGATGTCCTCCAACCCCTCAGCATCGGCATGGTTGAGCTCGAGTTCCTTGAGGGCTCCAACCCTGGATGAGTCTATCATTTTCTAAATATGAATTGCTTCGAAAACAGTTTTCTTGGCTTTGTGGAAGAGAGTTGCTTGCCTGCAGCACCTTTGCTTTAATATCAGCCTCCACTAGCCCATAATTCGGCTTGAAATGTTTTCCCCGGGCCACCCCAGACTCCAGTGAATTCCAGATCCCCGGATCAGCGAACTCGGGTCTGGCTGGAACTCAGTGAGTAAGAAAACCTTACAAGCAGATGGTCAAAATGCGGGTCTTTCCACATCGGTGTCTCTCGAGCCATTGAATATACAAGCTTTCTCGAGCTGCACATCTCTGGAGACTGACAACCACATCCTGGGCGCCGCGTGCAGGTCTTGTCGTTGGCTTGAGTCATTACTAAAAATTACTGACTGTCGACTGGTCTTGAACGGAAGAACCCTCACAAGTGCATCAAAGCAACAGATTGGGACAAACATTATTACTGCATTTATCTTAGGCGCCGGTGTGATTTGCCCATCTTGTTACGACTGAATCGCTTTTCCTGACAGCAAAATGCTTTCTCAAATGTCCAATTCTGAGTTTGTCAGGTTACCCTGACTCAGCCATAGACTTGCTCCCAACTGTTTCGAAATACTTAGTGACTAACTATCAGAGCTGGACGTCAGCTCGATTATATGCCGTTGAGAAGTATCTTACTTTTAACACGGAAGTCATTACAGCAACATGGGACGAGGAGCAGGGGAAGTGGACAGTGGATCTAAGAAGAAAAGATGGATCTCGTCGTACAAGGATTACTGTGATGTCATTGTCCATGGCTCTAGTGCGGTCAACAATTGGAAATGGCCTAATATCGAAGGCCCACACGATTACAAGGGCATCTTACCTCATTCGGTCGCTTGGGACATGAGCCTTAACTGGTCTGGGAAAAGCGTTGGGGTGATTGGCACGGGGAGCTCGAGCATTCAAAGGGTCCCAAAATTTGCTGAGACAGCTAAGGACGTTACTGTCTTTATGCGACATCATACTTCTATTGCGTCTCAAATTGAACAGAACATTTCGAACGGAGAAGCGGATCCGGATGCGATAGAGCCAATGGCCGCTGGGAAGCACCATTGTTATCCTATACCCTAGATAGCTAAAACACTCTGGCCTCTAGATTTCCACTCAGATCCTCCCATTACAATAGGATGCTGGATACTCCCCGAAGTCACCTGGAAATTATGGTACATTGGACGAAACTAGCGGTATATCTTACCGGTTCCAAGCCTTCTGCCTGTTGACGGAGATATGTCTGACCACATACTCTCATCTACGTGACTCAAAAATATTTAGTCATTCAATACCTGTGGAGAGATATCTGCTCATTTCAAAGTCGACTCCTGCGGCCAGGTGAACTGCAGATTCTTTGTACATCCTTGATAGGAATATTTCTATATACACGACTCTGTCTAAATGAATCATTCAGGAAGGTGGTCATCTGTCCTTCAGTACAACTAAGTTTGCTCCTGATATCATCCACACCTTCTGTTGGCAGGATCAGCAAAAGGTATACTTAGAGTCACCCATATCGTGCGCACTGATCGATGTTTTCAGGCATTGGCCCAACATGACCACAGGCTCTTCAGTCGATCTCGAGAAACGAGTTCGAGAGCTCCTGCTCGCATTCGAAAAAGCATCCACTGTCGACGTAGGAACCATCCTACAGCATTTCACTTCGGATGCAAAGTTCTGGATTTGGGGTTTACAGAAGCCTCCTTCTGTGGGACATGATGAAATACGACACGGACTTGAACAATTAGCTGCAGCCATTAAAGACTTCACCATATCTATCGAGCACATAACGGTTGGTGGAAACACTGTTATGGTGGAAAGAGTGGAGAAATTCACCTATCTTGGGAAGCATCAAGTAACACTGCCCGTCGTTGGCGTTGGGGGGGTTGATGCTGACGGCAAGTTTGTGGTGTGGAAAGACTACTTTGATCCCAGTGAAATGTATAGCTTGGGAGCCGCCAAAGAGTAAACCTTGGTTTAGTCGATGTCATCGCTGCGGTACTTCCAGCCTGGTCTCTCAACGGGCGGCGTAATACTTCCTCACCTCTTTGAAAAAACTTGGGACCTAATGTAATTAGAGCAAGAGTTTGTTTAATTACAGGCGAAGTAGTACTGATGGGATAAGTGGTTTCAGATGGTCAACTGGCTAATGTGAGTAACCGTGTATTGTTTTAGAAGTAGTACATCGACACGCAGGCTTCAATAAGCATTGTCATTGGAAACGCCATTTGTATATTGTCGCGAATTTGGAGCATTAAGCATATGTTGTCGCGCTTCCTTTGCTATTTGCGGCGGCTCCCTGATTTCTATCCCAAAACAAGCTTCCTCAGCGAGATGGGATTTACAGGTTTCCGGTTATTGGGCTTCTCGTTAAGTAAACTGTCATTCAGCGAGACGAACATGGTAGACGTTGCTGCAGAAGCATTTATTTTCCTGCTCGCTCAGTGAAAATGAGCGGCAGTCTTCCTTTCAGCAGAGCAAGGTTTGAACGAACGGCTCTCTGGAAAGCTTCTTCGTCGTGTGAGATGTCCAAAGAAATGTCAAACCTTTTTACAAGCTCAGCGACGAAGAAGCGCATTTCCAGCAGTGCCAGCCCCTTGCCAACACATCCATACTGTCCCACACTGAATGGAATGAACGCACGGGTTTCATGGCGAAAATCCTTTGGTCTCTTTTCATCAATCCATCGCTCGGGCACGAATTCTGTCGGATTGGAGAAATATCGTTCATCCCTGTGGATACTCCAGCCATGTACGCTCAACTGTACGCCAGATGCACGCGGTTAGTCGCGACAAACATTGTGGTATGCAAATTAATCCTCACCTGTGTGCCCTCTGGGAGATATTCTCCTAGAATAAAACACCCACCTTTGGGTGTAGTCCTTTGCATGCCGTTTGGGCCAGGAGGGTATAACCGGAGTGATTCATTAATGGCGCCGTTGAGATATTTAGCCTGCGCTGCACAAGATTATCAGCAAATCCTTTCTTTCCTGTCCTTAAGTGCGGATAATACCCCATAATGCACCCGTCTGGGGTGTGCTGCCGTCCCAAAGTTCATCGACTTCCTCTTGAAGCCTGCGTAATGTTTCCGGGTTCTTGACGAGAAGATAGAACAAGAATCTGAACAAGTTTTAGTACTGCAATAACATCAATGGACTCTGACTTGGGCCTACGTCAGACACACAGCTGTGGTGTCTGCACCCCCCACAATGACAGTGCCGGCGTCAGCTTCGAGTTCCGCATCAGTCAGTTTCCTGAGATTCCATTAGTCATATACCATGGTCCTAATTGTTGTGCTAACCTCGAAACCTCCACATTGTCCGCGAGTAGGTAAGAGAAAACATCAGCGCGGTTGGAACCTTCCTTGCGCCTTTTTTGGAATCTTTCTGCACTGATTCTTACAAAGTCCTTGCCGTCCCTCTTGGTTTGAGCGTCCACAGGTGCCCACGGTACTTCCTCTCGTCAGGAATCTCGCACCACCTTTGGGACAAGAAAGCTTACATATTGTCTTCATCCATGGTACGTGACCAAGGATGGTGAGCAATCGAAGGCTCTGATGCATGAAAACCATGTAAGGGTGGGGTTTTGCTAGGGTCGACAGATTAGACCGGTCCAGGTATCTATGGGAAGTCCTCACCCTCGACGAGCATGTGAAAGTCTTCCCCAAAGCCAAGATCACCCATGACATCGAAGGCAAAATAGTCACACCATTCGCTAAAATTGATGACCTCTTACACATACTTTCTCAGCACGAGACTCTTATAATAGATATGGATTGGGGTCTTACCGCCTGCACGAGCTCGAAGTTGTTTTGACAGAGTATTCGTGTGTTGCTGGATTCGGGGTTCGTAGCTAACCAAAGCCTTGGGGCTGAATCCCCTGTCCCAAATCCTCCGCCGGTATTTATGTTCCGCAAGGTCCCTCTCGGTTGCCATGCTCTTGACCTCTACGTTGGGCACACCGTCATACCATGGACCCTTGGCTATCTTCGAGGATTGAGCCCCATGAATCTCTGTAATTGATTCCACATTGCAGTACGATAGTTCATTTGGCGCAACTCGTACCACGTCTCCATACTTCACAACGTTAGTCGATACAGTAAAGGCGCATCCAGAGGTTCGGTGTCCTGAGTATACCTGTTTATGCAGGGTTTCAAGCCAGAGATGTGTGTTCCCATCAATCGCTTCCCAAACCGCTGCCCCTTTGGATAGTCGAGCTAAAATAGGGCCTGGGAAGCTTCTGAGAGGATTCAAGAAAAGCCGATAAACGACCAATGAAGTTCTGGGAAGCATTAGAAAACGGGATTTGGATTGCCGAGTTGATAAGTTGGACTCACCCAAAGGTTATCGAGAGGACAATGTTGTAAACGATGATCGCCTGAAAAGCACCGTAAGGAGTCCTGTGTCTCCCCAAACCTATGAAAATGCCTGCTTGTAAAACCTGGCACAAGGCTAGAAGCATAAGAAAACCTCTGTATTACAGTCAATACAGAAACATTCTCAAATACACAAACCCCCTACCGCAGAGATGGCTCACGATAGTGACATCGGAGATACGAGGCCAAACCTATGATTACACCCAAGTAGATGTAAGCAAATTGATCATCGGCCCAGACATGGGCAGTCCGAAAAAGGTCGCCGAAGCTCGACCTGGCAATTTTCGGAAGATCAAAGGCCATCCTGAAGGTAGTGTCTTCAGCGTGTTGCGGCCCAATGCGCGACACTGCTCTCTATATAAGGATAAAACATTCTTCAGCGAACTACGGACCCCTCCTAGCTATTAGTCAAAAATTATTACGGCATAAGTGGTGATGGCTGATCACTTATTCGACACGGGGTTAATCTGTGGGGAAGATGGTATGTGCTTGACTTCTGTGTGGAGACTACCGTCGCTCAGTCGCGAACTAAGGCATTCTGCAGGTGAATGAGTCGACTAGTCGCTGCGTAATGTCAGCTTTTGCAGAGTCAGAGCCATGAAGAGACCTCCAAAACGGAACATGCGAGGTTACCATTATCTGTGTGCACGACTGCTGCGGTGAGTATAGGAGCTGTCCCCCAGGTTAATCTCCACAATAGTCCTCGCTTCCCGGCTCAGTGTCCGTGATTCTAACATTAATCAGTTCATTATCTCTCGTACCTATTTGTTGCCCAAGAACAACTGCTAAGGATAACTCAGCTGATTTGCGTGAATATACAAACGTACCTATGCTGGAAAGACTGGACTAATAGGCAATTCGAATGTGTGAAATTCGAGATGTGGAAATCCCCTCGCTCATTATTAGTAAAGGAACGGACAAAGTAGATGTACTTCAACACTTGCCAAACAATCAAGAGTTAAAGACCAAGCTGTCATCCACAAGTGAGAGGAAGAAGCACGATAATCAGAAGGGCTTAATAGTCAGCTGGAAGCCAATGGATTGCGGATTGACTTTCTGCTTTGCAGCTAGTGGTAGTGTACTGGAGTTGGCCTCGGTGTAGTAGTGGGAGAGCCTGAGTACTGGGCTAGGAGGCTGTGAACATGGTGCGCGCTGGTTGGCTAGAATTTGCCTGTACAATGTACAGGCAAATTCTCGAACTGTGATTGGTCGGTCACTAGTGTGGTCACGTGGTTGAACGAGCCAAGAGTATATAGATCTTTCCTCTGTAGATAGAGCAGAACAACATAAGCAAGCCATCTACACAGAAAACAAAAAGGGCAAGTCTGTCTTCCACTACCTCTGCTTCATCCGGCCTGCAGGCTTAGAGCCTAGCCCCAGTTCAGTAGCAGGATGGATTGACAAAACTCGATGCAAGACAAAGATGTAAAAGAAGGCGGTTTCCTCAACGCGATTGCTTGACTCTTGATACCAGGGAGACAAAGACACGAAAAGTCTAGTGAGTCATTCTCTTTTAATGCTAAGACGGCATGGCTGAAACTTCCAAAACCATTTCCCCAACATTCTTTGATAGATCGTCCACTCTTTCCTCACGTTTCAAGCCATTTGCAGCAGACGCGGAAATATCAGTGAGGGCCGCTTTCTCCTTTGTGGCTGTTATCGGTCGTGGTCCACGATTAATCAAGGGGGGAACGTCAACGTCATCAAGGTATGTAGTGGTGTTTTCATTCCTTTCCTGGGCAACAGTAAGACCATTACCCAACCAGGAAAGGAAATTTTCGCGCGTGTCGGGCATGGGAACATAGTGAAAGTCTTCAAACCTCGGATGGCGAAGGGCTTCCGAGGCGTGGAGGGCCGACCCTGGCCAAAGACCGATAATACGACCGTCGTCTTCGTTTCGTTTGAACCATGATCGACACTATTGCTAGATTAGAGAAATCCACGATCATTCCCTGTGCTTGTTTTGCCATTTTCTGTTGGAAACTTGAAAAGGTATGAGGCCAATGCATACCTTATACGTGTAAATCGTTTTTTCAAAATATTTGTCGACGTGATCATAAAATGCTCGGCATGCTTGCTCTCTGACTCAGAGTTTAGTATTTGCACCAAGTATACTGGGGAATTGGCCAAATACTTCACTTCCATAGACGCTATATGCTCTCGCTGCAACTTTCGAGCACACTGAATGATGTATTCTACCACAACCTCAAGCATCGCGATGAAGGAACCGCCACCAGGTCCACCATTAGGCCCAAGGTAGAGAAAGAGGTTGGGAAAATTTGGCACGCAAAGCGAAAGATATGCTTCAGGCCTGGGAGTCCACATCTCTTGCACGCTCACACCATTTCGTCCGATGATAGGCGTCGAATCGACATTCCATGAGCTAAAGGTGTGATTGTTAGCTCATTTGAACCAGCCAATGAGGATGCCACGTACTAGTCGAAGCCAGTGGCATATATGATTGCATCGACCTGGTGGAAGTGGCCGTTGTCATCGTAGAGTCCAGTCTCTGTAACTCGCTCAATGCCACTCGCTAGAAAATCGACATTATCCTCGAGCAGGGCTTCTAGATACCCAGGACCTGGTGTTAGTCGTCGGCATCCTGGTGGATAGTCGGGGCACATCGAGTCAAAGATCCAGGGTCTCTTCCTCAGTTTCTCTTTCATTTTGTCATGCGCCAGCTTCCAGAATTGCTTTTGCACGTCCGTACCAAGGAACGTAACCAGTTGGCTATGGTTAAGGCCGGCCTCAATCTTCCGACGGTACTCGTGGTAGATCGAAGGGTTCTCTGCAAACATGGCCCTTTCTTCCTCTGTGTGTACAACTGTCTCATGTTAGCGTTCCATAATATCTTCTTAGACGACAGCAGCGTTTGCCCTAACTCACTCTCATCTGGCTCGTCGGCTGAAAAGCCAACAGGAGAGATCCAGGTTTTTCCTCTCACAAAATGAAGAACGCGCTTTGATTTAGGCTGTATTTGTGGCAGAATCTGAATACCACTGGACCCAGCACCTATAAGTGCCACTGTTTTTCCAGACCAGTCGAATGAGTCATCCCAATCAGCTGTATGCATGTACGGGCCTTTGAATTCATGCAGTCCCGGGATTTTGGGCCAGTCCCATTTATTCAGAAGACCGGTACCTTTCAATAGAATGTCTGCCACATCAGTTTTGATCTTTGTCGAACGTTAGTTGACCTCTAGCGCGTGCCAAAAGATTCATCTTCACCTCACCTCGTCCGTCCGAAGGTCCTTCACTTGTATGAACCACTTTTGTTCCCCTTCGTTCCATTTGGCACCTTGAAAGAGATGTTTGAAGCGAACGTATTTTTCCACGTCATACTTCCACGCAACGTCCTTCAGGTACTCTTGAATCTCCTGGCCTCCGGCGTAGAAACGGGACCACCGAGGATTGCTTGCGAAGGACAACTGATACACATGGGATGGAACGTCTAGCCTTTACTTAATCTGGAGCAGTCCTGACAATGCAAGCATCGTAAAACTCACCACAAGCTATTCCAGGGTACCTACGCAATAGATCCAATTAGTGGGTGCTGCGTAAGGCAGCTGCATATTGACTCACCGATTCTCGTACCAAGTGCCTCCGATATCCGCATTCTTCTCGTAGATAACAAGTTCCAGATCAGGAACTCGTTGCGGAAAGCGAATTGCTGTCAGAATACCCGAATATCCCGCCCCGATACATACCACTTTCAGGGGACGTCCCGCATCAATTGGGAGATCAAACAGATTGGTAGGGCTACCATTCATAGTGCTTGTTATTGACTGGAATTGAATATGGAATTGAATCAACGTATGAAGGCTCAAGTTGAATAGTCAGATTTACAAATAAGCTGTTGCTCAGCCAGCACGATACCTAGTCGAAATCCCCTAAGGCTTAGAATCTGTAGGGACTATTGTTCACGAAGAGACGTGAAAACAGCTGACAACAGACCATTTTAGCAAGGAGATCAACATATTGCTTAGCCGTGCCTCAGAATATTGTAGGTTTGAACTTACACATATTTTTTTATGCGATCAAGTATCAGGCTGTAGTGTGACAAATGCAAAATTATAAAGACGAGCTCCGTGGATGCTGCAGCTGGTCTAATTCGCCCACTCTTCCACCCACCCAAAGTTGACGACGCGATATAATAAATTTCCAATGGGACATGTTACACAGTGAATTTGTGTCTCTTTCGGCTCCTGATTTCCGAAGCATACGCATCCCACCTTAGCAATCTGTGTGCGAGTTCAGCATTCTCCTCTCTTGAAATAGCCAACCTGCGATACAATACGGCTCTTGCGATGTCATCTACCCGATTCGCAGACCAAGTGGTGTTTGTAACGGGAGGCACCTCTGGCTTAGGCTTGGAGTCTTGTGCACTTTTCGTTCAGGAAGGTGCTAAAGTGTTCGTTACTGATATTGAAGAACGAGATGTACTCAAGAGACTGGGCCCAGCGGCTTCATATCGTAGATGCGATGTCAGCGATCCAGATGAATGTTCAGCTTCGATTCAGGCATGTATCGAAAAATACGGCAAATTAGATGTTTTGTTTCACAACGCTGGTCATGGAGGGCAAATAGCACCAGTGACGAGACATGACGTGGGAATGTTCCGAAAGGTGATCGAGACGAACTTATGCTCCGCTTTCTACCTGGCGCGTGTTGCCATTCCCCAGATGCAAAAGCAAGGAAAGGGCGCGATTATCAATGTCGGTAGCACATCGGGCTTGTTCGCAGATTACGGCTTGTGCTCATATAATGCGGCAAAGGCGGGAATAATCAACCTTACTCGATCGATGGCCCTGGACCATGCGAGGGAGGGTATAAGAATCAACGCAGTATGCCCGGGCTACATGGTGACGGCAATGACAAGCAAGTTCACCGACCATCCCGACTTGCTGAAAGAGCTTCAGACCACAATCCCTCAAGGTCGTGGTGCAGAGCCTATCGAGGTTGCAAAGGTTGTAGCATTCCTGGCCTCGGATGATGCTTCATACGTAAATGGCGCATGTGAGTCGGCGTTGCCAAACCACTTACCACGAGTTGCCACCACTAACAAATGTATGGCATTTAGGTGTCGTTGTCGATGGTGCGTGGACAGCGCACTCCGGCGCACCTAACTTTGCGAAGTACTTTTGAAGTTCTTTCTTCATGCAACGAGCCCTGGATCAAGATGGAGATGGACCCCGCCAACATCAAATTATACTGGCATCTTGCCTGGTATAGAGATGGTTCAAAGGGCCACTTTAACCCAGGAGAGAAGGAGGATTAGCAGGAAAGGATGCGAGGAATCCGACTGTCTGAAAAGGGATTCACTACTTGTCAGTACTCAAGCAAGTGTGGCAGTAGTGAAATGTCGCTCTATGTGCTGGCGAAGGCGTTGCACAAAATCAGCTGCTTGATTAGAAACCTCGGTCACTGTGAGGGTCACCGCACAACATTAGAGTTATGAAACGAAGTCTAGCTCTGATCGGGAGTGCTTTCAGAAGGTCTAAATGTTTGGCATCTTTGATAACGAGGCAAATTCTGACGCCCTATCACGAGGCTATGTGTCGAGCAGTAGCGGTGGATATCCTGATACGTAGACGCCGTTGATCTACGCCGACAAGACCTGAAACCATTGAGCCCAACGACAGCAACGGTGAGGGCGATCGCGCCTGCACCTATCTATATAGAAACACCTAATGTGTACGTGTGCTAGATGAAGGGACGGAGAAAGTTGCATTGCATGCACAAATCATGACTGTTTGACACTATTACAGGGGGTCCGAACCAAATTGACCAGAGTCTAGATAACAGAGTGTAGATGAATAGTTACTCAGCCGTGCGTGCTTCTAGCTCCAGTGCTTCGTTCATCTCCGTATGACAACTCTAGTTTCGCAGCTTTTCCAGCGCGCTCTCGAATGCCCAGGTTGCGACATTGTGATATTTCTGCATCATCATTGTCGTCATAGTTGTGGGAAGAGGAAAACATGGTCTATCTGGGCGCCGTAGAGGAGTGCCTCTTGCGATAAGTGCTGATTGTGATTCCTGTAGCTCCGGGTATTTTTGGAAGAAAGTAGGATCTATGCGAACCGAAGACGGATCGCTTTTCAAGTTGAAGGAACGAATAGCCGCTAGGGCATACTCGGGAGATGTAAAGAGAGCTTCCAAGCTCGGTGCCGGTAGACGGTAATCCTTGGTATTGTTGTTAATTGATTGCCAAGCTCGATCGATTTCAGGACACGCTCTTGTGTTAATGGCGGACAGAGATGGTGGGAACGGAAGAGCATCTCTCGAGGCGTGTTCTGACGTTGCGACTGTCACAAGGTCCCACAGTCCCACGAACCCAAGTTTTGTACTGAAGCCTTGCACTAGTTTCGATAAGTCGACTTGTAGCACGTATGAGTCGCCGATGTCGCCAATTAGGCGATCCAGATGTTCGTTATTGTATGCCTGGATGATTCGGTCCCTTAGTGATGGAAATGGTATCCAGTCAATGATTGCCGCATGCAAGCTCGATAGCTGTAGGAGAGTGGGCCTATAAGCCTGGTGGAGATTTGCATAGGTCTCCGGGTTTGAGTCGACTCGCCACATAATCAATCTTCCTAATTGAATATGACCACCTGTATAGGCATAGAAGCTTGTCATCGATGGCCATACTGCACCAACGAATGTTGATAACATAAGATCCACAACCGAACGGAGGCTGTTGACCAGTAAGCTCAAATCAACGAGACTTTCAAATTGCAGCTGCGATTTGATTGCAACTCACCTGTCCAGGTTATTGTGCAGCTCGTGTTTCATTTCGTCCCATCTTCGCGTGATACAAGATTCGAATGCCATGATGTGAGCGGAGAAAAGTGAGTCGGTTCCGAAGAGTATTCCGGCCGAGTTGAAGGGAAAGTCGGTTGGTGCGCAGAGTTGATTTGCCATATTAGTACGCTGAAAGCTGCTCTCTAGGACTTCCAAAGAATTGAGTTCGGCAAGCAATTCCGAGCAGAGAATGGGGGCAGCCTCTAGCTGACCAACGGAACCTTCACCGCGAGCGGGTATGTTGGGCAATCCGATGTCCGCTATGAGCGTGTCACTTTGTGGCAACATCGTGTCTTCTGAAGGCCCCTTGAAAGCACCATCGTATTCCCGGGTATCGCAGCTGATGCTAAGTTCCCTGGGATCGGAGAGATCCTCTGCGCTTCGATCCATTTCCCCTTCCATCCCCGCATCCGGTTCTGGTTGCTCACCTTCTGAGCCTGATAGTGAGCAGTGTGTTGTAAAGGGATCCTGATCCATCAGACTCGTTAGCGGCAATACCAGGAGAATGAAAGGGGAATGAATCTGTTTCGGGGATAGAAAAGTATACTTTATCATAAAGGGCACCTGTGATGCCAACAGATACACTTTCCAAAGATGCCTGGATGTTTCTGAGCTTCTTGCGGCACACCAGTAGCTGATCGCGTAAAGCACGGTTCTCTTCCTCCAACGTCGCCATTCGGCATGTTTCTGGTTTCTGGGACTCTTGGAGACGTTTTTCGAGTTCCTTCACATATATTGCTTGCCTTTCCCGAAAGGCTTGTTGGGACAATCGATTCCGGAGTTTCCTGCCCAGGATCGATTAGTACGTACACGACAAGATCTCGTGTGCCCGAGAGTTGCGTTTGGTGGTAACTCTGCAGATAGCATAATAAAATGTTCGTCCTGACAATGCACCAGTTCTGGGTCAAGGACAAGGAGTAAACCAACTTGGAGTCTTGTCCACCGCCATTCTGCTGGACCTTTGCTCTTCTCTTCTTCACATAATTTTCAGAGTCTCCCATCGTTACCAGTTGACTTCCCAGCGGTTTCCCCGTCTTTGCACTGGATTAAACGGTCAATGGTGTGCAGGAGAAGATTCCTGCCAAGGCTGCTGAGGTACGAAACAACTTTTATATCGCCATCGAATAATCACTGAAATCAAAGGCACTTCTAGGCCTAGGCCAAGATTGCGGGGCTTGGGTGCACTTTTAGACTCCTAACTTAGCCTGGGGAACAGATTTTCTATAGTACGGGGTAGAGGCCGGGGACGCCAACAGCCCCTCATTATTGTTCCGCGTAACCTCGGGCACTTTTGGGGCATCGGAAAGGCACACCGCCAACTCTGGGGCGTACCCCAAATAGAGGTTAGCTCCCCATTCGAGGAATTTCAATCCTTTTGAAAGCACGTCCTAGAGCCCAGATGCGTTAGGGATTTCGGTCGACAACGGGTGGTTGATATGGTGCTCTAATATCGTGCCCGCCATTGGGTAACTCCCAGCGGCGGGCGACACGGCTTGGGGACTAGTCTGCGCACGAATTTCAGTGACTAAGATAATATTAGTCAAATGATACCGAGTTTGGTCGTGACTCGGGATATGTGGGTCAAGTCACAAGGGGGACCTTGCTTCATTAGTCAACTTGTTTTAGTAAGTCGATTGAAGCGAGTGATCGGGACAAGCCAATATTTGATGAGAATTCGAGCGCAGACAATAAGATTGATCAAACCAGTTCTTCAAGAGTAGGCATCGGTGCAGGGCTACTGCTTGAAATCTCAAGACCCGAGCTATGCGATTTCCACAATACGAGGGCATTCCAAGCTTGAGCTTAATGCTCCCGGACTCAAGAGATCTGAACCTATACGGCCAGGTCGGAGCGTTACTATTATTGGTTTGGATTTTAGGGGTTATAGTCTACCGTCTCTGCTTCCATCCGCTAGCAAAATATCCCGGGCCATGGTATATGAAAATGAGCCCAATATATGACTTCTACATTGGCTGTACGGGCCGCAGACACTTGCACTTCCAGCATCTACATCAAAAATATGGTACCACTCTCCTCCCATACCCGTGATTTCGAACTGAAACTGATTTATTGGGGGAAACAGGACGTGTTGTACGTTATGGGCCGAACGAACTTGCATTCAACACACCACAGGCCTTTCGAGGTGGGAATTCCGCACGGTTTATCTTTGGGCAGCTGACCAACATACTAGATATGTATGGCTTCAAACGCAATGTTCGAAAAGCCGATGCTGTAACGGTCGGAGCCTCGACCAATCCCGATGAACAGAGCACTTTCAGTGAACCTTATACGGAAAGGGCTATGAGGAAGCGCAAGATCCTCTCGCAAGGCTTCTCTGAATCGGCTTTGAAGGCAGCTGAAGGTAGGTCATCCTCGTCCCTTTTCGCATTTTTGAGAGCTCACTCAAGAAGAGTATATGATCGACCAGATAAAAGTACTGTGTAAACAACTTGTGAATCCCTCGACCGAAAAGGTTAAAGATCTTTCATTGTGGTTGAACTATCTGGCTTACGACATCATGGGGGAGGTTGTGTTCGGCAAGAGTTTCAATATGATGACAGATCCCTCTCTACGTTATGTCCTTGACCTCATTGACTCGATGGTCTTTAGCACGCTTTTGGTGATTTTCCGCTTTCGGGCCCTTTACGTGACGATGTGCTGACAGGCGCCAGGGGGGAATCATGCCATGGTTTTATCGCACAGGACTAATCGGTCTTATCTTTCCGGGTCTTTTCCAGATGAGACGACGGTTCATGTCATATGTGGGTGGTGTTGTACAAGAAAGAGTCGCCAAGGAAGGCGAAAGTACGTCTGAAGGACGCAAGGATTTCTTTCACCATGTAAGCATCACCGAAGAAGACCAAACACGGTCAGCTCACAGAGAACCCAGCTGCTCCGGGCTCGGGATCCGTCGACTGGCAAGCCTCTTGCTCCGAGTACTCTCTTCGTTGAAGGTCTCCTCCTTATCGTAGGAGGCAGTGACACATCCTCGACGGGTAACATGACATGCTAAACAGTAGAGTACATGCTAACTTTAGCACAGGTCTTGCGGCAACCATCTTCTATCTGTTGAAACACAAACGCTGCATGGATAAACTATATGAAGAGCTTGACAACACTTTTACTGACGTGGAGGCTATTAAAACCGGGCAGGATCTGACAAGCTGTGTCTACCTAAAAGCGTGTATTGAAGAGGCATTGCGCATGGCTCCTCCAGGCCCTGGTGTTCTTCCTAGGACTATCTTGAAGGTAATATGCCTCTGCCACCGAGAAAGTTGTTTTCCATGTCCTGTTTATTTCCTGGTACTTTGTCCTTTCTGGGTCAAGCTAACTGGACACGATAGGGTGGAGAAACTATCGATGGCGAGTATCTTCCAGAAGGGGTGAGTCTTATTAAATATTCTCGGTGGGCCTGCTAACAAGATCTTTTAGACCACAGTTGGCGTCGCATGGTGGGCGCTGGGCTACAACGCCAATTACTTCCCAAACCCAGAAGAGTATCGACCAGAACGATATTTGGTCGGTGAAAGCACTACTGAAACCGAGGTAGAGCTTGCGAAGGAGAGCTATTGGCCTTTTTCAATGGGACCGCGAAAATGTCCTGGGATTAAAATGGCGTACCAGGAACTATATATCACAATAGCAAGACTTGTGTACCTTTTCGACATTACTCCCGAAAACCCTGCTGAGTTGGAACACAACTTTGAGCTCTTGGACCATTTTAGTAAGTCTTGGGCAAGACTTGCCCTTTCGAAGTCGATGCTGACCAAATCCTAGATGTCAAGAAACATGGTCCGCTGGCGTCTTTTCAGCTGCGAAAAGGAAAGCACCTATAGATAGTTGGCAATAGTGTTGGCTTGGGTTGAGCTACATATCATGTCAGATCTGGACCTTTTGGTCCAGGACCTTCATTATGCCGACACAAGCCCACCTCGCCAATTGTCCCCATCAAGTCTTGAACCTTTACAAATTTTGCTGCATGCTAAGAAACCCCACTTCCCAACCATCCAACTACCATGGGGTCCAGGCTCGCCTCCGTAGGTTGTTTGACAGGCGACGCAACGCCCTTAAGCCGGTCTGATACTCTCCTGGCCTTCACCTTTCGTCTCGACCCATGTGACGGTTGGAGCTTGAATCTCACCGACGTGTTTTTCGGCGTCTTCGAGGGTCTCGGCCACCTCGTCGCCAAAGAGCGCCTCTATCTCTTCGAGCGTCTTCTTTGCCGTCTCTGGGCAAGCGAAATAGAAGAACACCACGGCGATGAAATTACAAATCAGGAAGATGAGGAAGAATCTCCAGGATATCGCTGCCAGGGCCAAGGGAGTGCACTGCACCAGAACGATGGTGAATCCATTGAAGATCAGGTAGCTGGTGGCGACGCCGAAGGAGCGGATGCTGGTTGGCAGAATTTCGGCGGTGTACTATCACATAGGCAAAACGAGAGGTTAGCATTCCAGGAAGGTATGGGCGACGTGGAAGGGATAATTGGGATTGGAAGAAAGGAAAGGCCGATGCAGGATGAGTGAATGGGACGAATACTATCGAAGGGGAGGACTTTTTGAAAACATACCGTTGGCCAGAAAGTGTTCAAGGGCCCTGACAACCCCAAAGAGAAGATATAGACGCAGATGACGACGCCAATACCAAAACCGGTCTGAGTGTTACCAGAGGCTTCAAACTGCGACCAAAGAATCACGAGCACAAGCGAGGACGGGCAAATGAGCCCATATGCAACGAACTGTAACTCCCCGTCAGCGAACGCCTCCTCCGGAGGAACTCTGTCGAGAAGTGTAACCCGTACCAATAGGCCACGCCGTCCAATTCTATCACAGAAGCACATGGCCATGACCGCCGAGAATGTGGCCACAGTGCCATAGACGCCAGTCAACACCAACGACAATACATTGGAGAAGCCCAAGGAATGGTAGACCTGCACTTGGTAGCTTTGAATCGCGTTCACGCCGGTCAACCTTTGAAGTGTGCCGCTCAGTCAGTAACGGAAGACCAAGTATTCCAGACAATTTGGGTATGGCTGATAAGAATAAGAGAAGGATGTAAAAAGGTACACGTACTGTTGGAACACAGTCAGTCCCACAATGAGACCGATTCGCCTGAGATAGGACTTCCTCGAAAGGATTGACCGCACTCCCAAGCGCTCTGCCTTGTCAAGTTCGATCTGCGACTTGATTTGGTGAAATTCGCGGAGATAGAAGTGCTCGTCGCGCATATCACCGTGCATTCTTTTCAAGACAACTAAGGCTTCGTCGTAGCGTCCTTTGAGGATAAGCCATCGTGGCGAGAAGGGCATCCAGAAAGATCCGATAATCATGGCTACAGCTGGGACCAGCTGAAGGCCCAGTAAGAGCCTCCAGGAGACGTCGGAATCAATAAAAGAGAATGCAAGACCACTGAGCGCGAGTAGAAAGATTAGCATATGTCGTCAATGGGGCGGGGATTTCTTGATGGGCGGATAATCCAGAGGCAGCGCGGATGCTCCTTACATCCATTCTGTAAACATGTATGAGGCATTCACATTGACTCTGTCGTGGTTTGTTTGTTAGCTCTTGCCGGCCGCAGGGAGTAATTCACTTGTGAGATATCTTTCTTACGCGTATATCCCACCCACAAAGCCCCTGATCTCGGGAGGACTGATTTCACTTGCATAGGTCGGACAGAGACTGAACATGATTCCCGATGCGATACCGCCGACGACCCGACCACCGCAAAAGATGGGGAAGGTTGTGGCACCCGTCTGCAGAGCGATACCAAGGAGAGAAACGGTGCATGCGCCCTGAATGGTTCGCAGTCGTCCGATCTTGTTTGGTAGGTACCAGTTGATCATACATCCGACAAAAGCTCCGGCGAAATAAGCAGAGTTGAAAGCCCCGATTGTTGTGGCATTCAGATGAAAGTATTCCAGGAAGTGCGGATAGCCAAGGATGGACGTGGTAACACCTTCTCTTGCATTAATATGGGACTTTTGATTTTAGACATGAAGAAGACTTCGAGGCAAGCATAGCCACAAAGGTCCACAACAGCAATATGGCCACTCACCGGAGTCATAGCCGTAGAATATGGACCCAAAGGTCACGTACCCAATACAAAGGATCTGATATTTGTTCATCATGGATTGGTGCAGAGAATTCCAGTGTAGTTGACATCAGTCCAGCGGAAAAGTCTGGGGCTGTTGAGGCCTCGAATCTCCTATTTAAGCAAAGTTACCAGAGGGAGCAATAGTCCGGGGAAAGGAAGTGTGGAGGGATACTTTACGAGCATCCGAGACATTGGGATTGGATTTGGAGAAGTGCTTGTCAGCTCATAAGCTCGTTCAGTAGAGATACTATAAGACCGTTGACATGCTGACGCATCAAATGCTGATTCTTTTCATTTTTACAACAGAGACAATATCTACAGTACAAGGCTTTGGCAGACCTTTTTCCGGGGAGAGTTTCCGACTCTCAACCCGACCCACGGCTTTCCCCAGATCGCTTCAAGCGTGTGTCATCCAGAAGTGACAATGCACTGGATTGAAAAGCCCCGACAGTCAAGGGCCACAACTTGCCACTTGTAGTCTTTCCCTCTAGTCGTTTCAAGGATATGAAATAGCAAACGAAATAGGGTTGGAGAATAATAAGGCAGTGCGGTAATATCGCGCATATCATCGCAAGCATTCTATATAAGCCGACCCTTTTCAAAACGTTATTTTCTGCTGTTCGTATTCCCGGTATAAATTGGCCAATCAGAACTAACCACGAAGTCTTCTTGGCTGTAGCAACCATGGTGCGTACTTGACACAGTCAGTCAGTACGCCACATCTCTGCTCACCACATACTTTCTAGCCCGCTCAAAAACGAGAAGGTGCTGTGGCTCCAGGAGTTGCTTTCGTTACTGGTGGAGCACGAGGCTTGGGGAACGCCGTTGCTGTTGCATTCGCGAGAGAAGGAGCAAGAGGAGTAGTCATTGTCGATATTCAAGATGATGCCACCATGGATGAAGGGAAGAAGGCAGTGGAGGCATATGGTACCGAAGTAAGGCTTCCGCGTTTTCCCTCTTTGCACACGAATTTCAGCGGATTAAGCGAACACACGCGCACACACACAGTGCCTAGCTATAAGAGCAGATGTTACCCAGGAGCAAGCAGTGGTGAAAGCGGTCGCTGAGGCGGTCTCCAAATTCGGACGTATTGACTATGCAGCGTAAGTGACGACAGATACGCCGCCCTGCGTTAGGTGAAGGCGAAGAGGGCTGACGCAGTTTCTCTCTGTCTAGAAATTTTGCTGGAATCGTCGTGTCGGGCGCGATGTACGACCTCTCCCTCGAAGGATGGGAGAAGGTCATTGCCGTAAATTCAACAGGGGTTTTCCTCAGTATGAAACATGAATTAAAACAAATGATGGAACAAGAGTCTCTTGAAGTGTATGATGAATGGGTCCTCGTCCACTCTTCTGTCAATACTGCGACCAGGAAGACTAATGGGGCTTATTGGCACAGCGAGTCAGATCGCCCTCCACAGAAAGGATCGGTGGTGAACTGTGCCTCGATCACTTCCATTCAGGCTTCGGCAGGGACAGGAGGTTATGCAGCTTCGAAGCATGCGGTCCTTGGGGTGACCAAAGCGGTAGGGGTTCTTTCCCCAGTGCCTTTCCCGTTTTATACAACATCCAAAGGGTAGAGCCCGTTCACCAGACGGCTATGATTTTGCTAATCTCCACAATCTCCACGGGACAGGCTGCCTTGGATGCACGACGCCATGGAATCCGGGTCAACTGCGTTTCGCCAGGATTTCTGCGCACCCAACTAGTCGCTGGTATTATCAAGGAAGGGGGCGAAAAGAGCGCTGAAAAGTTCCAGGCGTCTGAGGCCCGACAAGGTCGACCAGCCCGCTTCAGCGAGATTGGTGACGCCGTGGTGCTATTGAGTACTCCTCGAATGAGCCTCGTTAATGGCCACAATCTGGTTTGCGACGGGTAAGTAACAAGCCCCTCCACTGCTGTTGCGTTGCATATGGCATGGCAAAGATCTGACCGCTAATTACGTTTACCTTTACCCGGCACTTGAACAGGGGATTCACGGTCAATTCCGGCCTGGATTAAGGACCACAGCCCATGCAAGTGAATAGTTGCAAGACGGAATTGTTGATTTCAAAAATGTATGCGCACATTCGAGGTTTACTGATATATACATTACGTAGACACGGGCGAACATTTATTGATATACAAGCCTACATGTAGTTCATCTAATAAGGAGAATTAGAGGCGATATAGTTAGAATAATGACCTATTTTAAAGAATTCGCGACCTAATAGTTTTATACGCTCGATAGCTACTCGGCGGCGCTAAGTAAAGGAGACTTGGGGAACGGGTTTAGAAATACGGTTAGACTATAGAGGTATAGTTAGCTATAGGAAGAAAAAGAAGGGAACAGTAAAAGCAGGAAATCTTACCTTTAAGTAGGTCGAGGACGACTACGAATGTAGAGAGGGGGAAGTATTATAAATAGGCTAGAGAGGAGACTACTCTAGACGAGAGGGGGGAAGTATACTAAGAGAAGTAACGATATAGGCCGAGGTTACGTAGGTACTATATAACCTACTCTATTATACTCTTAAGGCTAAGTAGAGCTAGGGAGAGTACTATAAATTCCCTTAACTATATAGCTATTATACTTTCTATAGCTTCTCCTCGTAGTTAACTTCGTTCATAAATAATCGAGTTCCTCTTGATTATTCGCTTTACGTATAGTTCCGTATACTATACTCTTAGTTTCGTCTTAGCTTCTTCGTTCTACTACTATATTACTAAGTAAACTACCCGGGTTTACTACTAACACCTTACGTGTAAAGCGGCTCGCAACACTAGAGGTATCCCTCTATAGGATTAAATAAGCGTTACTAGGATTTCAAACCGTAATGGAGGAGCTATAATATTACCTATAAATATTAGCATATGGACACTCTTCTCCGTCGTCTCTTCTTTCTCTATCCTATTAAACTGGGGCGAGGCTCTTAGCTAGAGGTATTAACTCGTACGGCGGTGAGCATAGTATTAGGGGTAACGACTATCGTATAGTAATAATAAAACAGCATTAAAGATCCTAATTAGATAGATTCTATTACTTAAGAACTTATTAAGAACTAATCCTCTAAGAGGATCTCTAAGAAAAGGACTCTCGGACCTAGTATCCGAGACCTAGCTAATTAGGAGGTAGGAATGTCTCCCTGTACATTATACAGGTAAATTCCACTAATTACGTACTAGCCTGTAGATCACCCCATTATAATATATTTCGCTTATAAGACGGGTACGCTATACCCTCGATAAGGATTAGATTTCTAGGGAGTTCGCTTATAAGCTCGAGCTCTATAGCTTCGAGCTCGCGTTCGCGATTCTCTCGTTATCGCTTCGCTACTACTAGAGCTCGAACGCGTACGTAACGCTCTTTAAATAACTTCTCGCTCTTTAGGGTAGGTTTAGTAGCTAAAAGTTATCTATCTTCGCTAGGCGTCGCCGCTACGAGTACGCTTTTACTATTCTCTACCTATCTAGACTACTAGCTCTAGGTCGAGGATACTATTATCGCTTCCGTTAGATCCTAATCCTTAAAGGCTTTAAGAATTATAAGACCCTCTAGTAAGGGGGATTAGATAGAAGAGATAATACCTAGAATAGATAGCTATAGACCCTATATATAGAGACTTAAAGCCTTAAGGGCTTTAAGTAAAGGAGCGGCCTACTAACCGCTACTTATCCGAGGCGTAGGCGCTTAGCCTACGTTTAGCCTATTTACTTAGTCTACCTAGCCTATCTACCTAGGTTAGGTGCGAGTCCTAACAATAGCTCGAGGTCGAGACGACCCTTACCACTGGGCGAATCGGACCTACATCCATCTACGAGTCGGCCAGCCTAAAATTACGCTTCGCCTTCGACTCCAGGGCAGATGCCAACCCGGAAAGAAGAAGGGTAAGGGACGATCAGGGAAAAAGGGGGTGATCCAGGAACTGAGACAGAAGGGAGGAGAGGGAAGAGACGTAAACGAGACAGATCTGTTGAGCATAGCGGTCTAATTATTAGACTTGAATAGGCAACTTCTTAAAATTAGGTAGTTGGGAATAGGCTTCCCCATAACTACGATTATCGCGCGCAATTCCAGCAATGGTTCTGGCATCCAACTAAATTTACAACGACACCAGAAGCTTGATGCGGGTAAGAGATAACGATTGGTTGGAGGGACGAATACTGTTCTACTTGAGCGAGATTTACGCGCCACGTGCAAGTCATTACTCCACTCCATCTGTACCCGGCAGCTCAAAAAAAGCCTTGGTCTACGCATCCGCCGAAGTAACAGAAGATCTGTGGTGCCTGACAAAGCTGCCGCATCGAGGCGAGGCCCGGTGGGACAAATCTATATCAATCACGGCCCGAAGTCGTGGAGAGTAGATGTGGTTGCGCAAAGATGGTACCGACTGATGAAGCTTATTTGAACAGTGATCACTGTGAAACATCCTGACCGTATTGGGTGGACCTCAGCAGCAGCCTCTGTCCAGCCATAGTGCTAGGTTCCTTTATGAATTCGATCAAAGAGGCAAATTATAACGACTATCCAAACCGGGCTCGCCGGGTACGGAAAAGTCACGTGGTAGAGCTTGGCAACGGGAAACCCCGCATTGACAACACTACAATAACGCTTGCCACCCTGGCATGCCTGGCTGACATAGCAACCTTGCCAGAGCGTCTAAAAAAATGAGTAACGTACGACCTTACCGGTCCCATAAGATTCCGGCATGCGCATTCTGCCGTCAACGTCGCGTTCGATGCGCAGTGGAGGTGCGAGGGCAGCCTTGTCGACAATGTCGGAAGAATGATGTTGAATGCTCTACAGCATGCAAAATGGAAGCGTCAGACATTACGCGCAGGACTCGTATGATACAACAGCAGCTGGGCTTGCAGCCAATGGAAGGCGCTTCGCATATATTGGGGCCGGTTGTAGCTCGAGACACCCACAGCTTGAAGCAGTATCTATTCGGACTAGACGGTCAACCAGATGATGATTTGAGCTGTCCTAGCCAGCAGGGCAACCACAAATCCCAGCCGATTTACCACGTCCCAATTCCTCCACCACGGCCTCGACCTGCCAAGGGTCCGCGAAATTTGCCCAAGGAGCTTTTAAGTCAGGCGAAACCTTATCTTCGCAAGTTGATGTTTGCCTTTTACGACCGGTTACACCCTTGCTATCCAATTACAGATGAAGAATTTGTCGTCTCAAGAATGAGAGAAAACTACTTGCCGGAGGGGTTTCTGGTAGGGCTACTCACCTATTCCACATTCTACTGGGATACCTTGCTGGGATTGCAGACAGAGACGAAGCCTGACCATTTCGCCGCCTGTCAAGCGGCTTTTTCTGTGAATACGGAAGATATCCAGAAGACTGACCTGTGGACGATTCTATCTCTATGCTACAATCTTGCTGGGCGACCATCAAAGTGTTTAATAGGTAACATTTCAAATGTGGCCCGCATTGTTGGCCTTTCTCAAGCAATCGGTCTCCATCACGACTGCAGCCACTGGAACATTAGCGAAATAGGGAAACGAATACGATGGAAGGCATGGTGGGCCGTTCTCATCCAGGATCGATGGTTTCACCTTGCTCATGGCACTCCCCCTCATGTTGCTCAGGAACACTACAATGTCCCTGTGCCAACCATGGATCTACTTCTGCACAATAAGGCCCCCTCGACAGAGCAAACGCGAGCAGCGGAGGTGTATATCACATTGTGCCGTTTAACTGAGGTTGTGGGCGACTTATTGCCACTGATCTATCACGTCCGTTCGAGAGCGGACAATATTGCCGTCCAGCAGCGAGCTAAGGTCGAACTTCGCCTACAGCAATGGGTTGAGGAGTGTCCGGACTGGCTCAACCTCCACGCCCTCCTGCAGAGGCCTACTACTCCCGGGTTCCCGAATTTACAATTGTCGTACTTCGCTGTCCGCATGCTACTATGCCAGATCACTTGGCATCAGTCTCGCGATGGTGACGCCGGTAACTCTTTATCGTTGCTGTTGAACTGTAAGGAAGCAGCGGGTGAAATTGTCGAATTCGTTCAATCGCTTCAAATCCACGAGCTTTCAGGTTTCTGGCTTCCATATAACGCTCACCACCTCACTGCTGCCACTACGTTGCTTCTGCGCTGTGGTGTTCAGGCAACAACACCAGAGATCTCTACTGAGTGCCTGTCAAGTGCCCGCACGCTTGTGGATTGCCTCCAAGGATATAAGACTCGCTACGCTTGGGATTTGGCAGAATCAATCCTTGCGCAAAACGAGGACCTGCTCAGCCGAGTAGATGGCATTCTCGCACGTAGGAGTGTCGCCAGAACGCCCCGACCACCGTCTACCACCACTAATGAGTACATCGAACCTGTCGATACGCTTAACGCCTTCAACGATCCAATGCTCGCGGAGATATTTCCTGAGCTGTTCGCCGAATTCGCTGACACTGCGCTCTACTCTACTCTCGGGGACCCGGATCTCAATGCAGAATTCGACCCATCAATACTTCAAGAGTAGCAACAACTATTTTGTTGTTCAGCGGAGGTACAGAAGCCGCGGCATGCCCATTATTAGACACGGCATGCCCATTTCGCCAAAGATCTGGATATTACTGATCGCGCGGTGCCATGGGACTACTGTAACACTGAAAACAGTTTCAGATGGACAATCAGTGGCCTGCGCAATGCATCGTGCGCTTCAGTACTTAGCAGCTATATCGGCCCTTTTTGAGATACGGGCTCGCACAGCGGTTGCGTCCCCTCAGTGGCCGCAAAGGCACGCTGCATGATCCGAAGGCCATCATCTATTTGGGCCTTGGTGGACACGATGGGAGGACAAATTCTGAAGACACCTCCGAAACTTGCATGACTCGCCAAGTTTGCCCAAAGCCCCAAATCATACATCTTTTGAGCCAGCTTTTTCGCCATCCGCAAGTCCAAAGTCTTAGTCTGTCGATCTGTCACGATCTCAATACCACACATAAGTCCTCGTCCCCGGACATCGCCAATGCATCCATACTGCGCCTGCAGTTTGCATAGGCCTCCCATCAGATGCTCTCCGACTTCTGCAGCGTTCTCCACTAACCGATCTCGCACGACGACTTCTAGCAATTTGTTGCCCACAGCAGCGGGAAGAGGATCGTTGACATGTGTTGTGACGAAGAGGAAATCACGTGCGGCACAGCTGCGCTCAATCTCGTTGCTGGTCACCACAGCAGATAATGCAAGACCACTGCCGAGTGTTTTACTCAGGGTCAGAATGTCCGGAACAATCTCCCCATACTCAAATGCACAAAATTTGCCACAGCGGCCCACACCAGTCTGAGCTTCGTCCACAATGAGCAACATGCCACGCTTCTCGCAATGCTTCTTCAAAGACTTGAGGTAGCCGTCAGGTAACACGTGCATACCACCCGACGATTGGACACATTCGACAATACAGGCAGCCAAGGAACCACAAGAGGCGCGATCAATCAGGTCCCATCCGTAATTGAGCTCTGTCTCCCAGTCGTATGACCCATCCGGGTGGCGGAAAACCGAACGGTATGCGTTGGGTGCGGGCAGCATATGCATACCTGGCATCATGGGTCCCTGACCTTTTCGTCCATAATGATACTGCACACCGATCGCCTGGCTCGTCATACCGTGCCAAGAGGCACCCAGGCCCACTACCTCGAATTTTCCCGTGAAGAGTTTGGCCATCTTGATGGCCGCCTCGTTTGACTCAGCTCCCGTGGATAAGAAGAATGCTTTGTCAAGGCCCGGCGGGAGCAACGAGGTGAGACGCTGGGCAAGATAGATGACAGGCGGAGAGAGCATGCCGGAGAATAAGTGGTCGAGGTATAGAGCATGGCTGGTGATGACCTGGGCGATCTCAGGGTGGTTGTGGCCGATCAAGGAGGACATCTGGCCAGACGTCCAGTCCATCACTTTGTGGCCATTGGCGCTGGTCAGGTAAACACCGCTCGTCTTGACGATAAGGTCCTCTTCATACTTGGCGCCGATATCCACTAGGCATTGGTCGGCGATCCGTCTGAGCTTTTGCTGGTCAACGTCTCGGTACGGCGCTTCCGTTGTCGCTGCTACATACTCCTCCGCGCCGTTCTTGTGAAAAGAATCTCGCTGCATTGTATGTGAAACTTGCAGACGGGGAATTAGCGGTCTTCTGCTTTTTCTGAGGCTGTTCGAAGATACGAAGCAAGCCTACTTTGGCGGCCTTTTGGACTGCGCCTAGCATTCATGTCCGGGGCATCTCAGACGGAAAAATCGAGCGCTCATTCGAACCTGCCGGGCGTCCTGCTCCAGGCCCGAAATCCGCTCCGACTCCAAAAGAGGCGCACGCTAGCGGACAACGGTGCTTTTGCTTGGTGCAAAATAGTGGGTTCCAACGCGAAACTGGACTTTCCATTGGTAGAAATGGAGATCTTAGTTCCCGTCGGCCAGATATCTGGTCCTCCTTGCCCATCTGCCGGTCTTCCCACGGTCAAGACAGAGTAATGCATGCATCGAGATCCTGCTTATCTACTTGTGGCACTTTGTCCCGGTTCATTGTGGAGGCTTTGGTCGCCCGGTTACGTTGATGCTGGCCACTTGATACAAATCCACACCTCCAGCGCCTCCCAGTAATGCTTGACGAGGTGCAGCGCCCTATGATCCTGTCGCGATTACCCCAAAATCGTGGGGCAAGGAAGAGATTCTCGCTGAATCGAACCCCCGTCAATGAGCTCGCCTCGAGCGGTCGACTAAGCCAAACAGCCGCGAGTAACCGAACACAGCCATTCAGAAAGTGAATACTTAGCTGGGCAGATTTTACTAGGGCTCCTCCCAATAATACCACTCTCATCCCTTCGAATTTGGTTCTATAAGCCCCTTAACGAGATCTTCGGAATTGGAAGGCAGTTACGACTGAAAGCGGGGAGCTATTGATCAACTTTTGAGCAACTAATACATTGCGGTTTTTACTCTCTTGTTCCGAAAGATTCTCGCAGATAGTCATGGAGGCGCCGACTATCAGCAAAGGGTGGTTTGCCAACGAGGACACCGCTGCCCTTCCCCAATACTCAAGCGACCAGTCCCAGTCTATTGCAACGACTTCCATTTTCGCACGAGGCTCTAGCGTAAGACGGGTCTGGAGCAGAGTGTATCTGAAAGCGAGTCGATCTCAAGTAGTGGACGCTGGCCCTGCTCCTGGTGAGTTATTCTGCCGGCGTTGCATGAAAATTGACTGACAACCTCCATTTTTAGATGGTGGCGTCAAAGCATGGACGCAAGTTGGTATGGCCTTCGCTACGTGTCTTACAGCATGGGGCTTTGTCAACAGCTTTGGGGTGTTCCAGACTTATTACACAGACACCATGTCCGAGACACAATCTACCATCTCTTGGATCGGTTCTGTCCAAGTCTGGGTGATATTTGCCGTCGGCATGTTTTCCGGGCGCGCACTGGACGCCGGACTGTTCACTCCGACGTTCTTGCTCGGTTCGGCGCTCCAGATGCTCGGTGTCTTCACAACAAGTGTGTGTAAGAACTTCTGGCAGTTGTTGCTGGCTCAAGGCTTCTGCACGGGACTGGGATGTGGCATCATTTTTTGCCCAGTCATGGGCATCGTCACAACCTATTTTGAAAGAAACAGGGCGTTTGCAGTGGCTATTGTCAGCACTGGAAATTCTATAGGAGGCATACTTTACCCAATCCTCGTCAGGTCACTACTCCCAAAGATCGGCTTCGCCTGGACAGTACGCGTACTCGGCTTTGTTAACCTTACCTGTCTGGCGGCTGCAGCAATGTTTCTGTCCCCACGCCTACCTCCCCGGAAGGGAGACCCAATTATCGAATGGAGAATGTTTCTGAACATCCCATATACTTGTATGGTCATCGGTATGGCCCTGGTGTTTGGTGGAGTGTTCTTCACATTGTATTTTGTAGGCAGGCTCCCCATCCCACAAGTGACATGCTGACAGAGGACAGCTTGGGTCCTATGGTCGAAACATCCTAGGCATGTCTTATGCTGAGTCCACAAACCTGGTCTTACTGTTCAATGCAGCCGGTTTACCCGCCCGGCTACTCACTGGCTGGGTTGTCGACAGGTTGACTGGGCCAATGAACGGCATGATCCCCCTCCTTCTTCTCAACAGTATCTGCACGTTCGCCTGGATTGGTGTCACATCTAAAGCCTCGTATTATGCCCTGGTAGCCATATATGGGCTACCAGCAGGAGCGTTTCAGTGCCTATTCCCAACCACTCTTACATGTATCAACCGCGACCCGAAGAAGAACGGGATCATGTTGGGAATGGCGTTCTGGGTACTCAGTTTCTCTGGCTTGGCCGGACCGCCTATTGGTGGTGCGCTCCTACAAACAAACGGAGGTGGACGGGGCGGGTATGTTTCTGCACTCGTCGCATCTGGGTTCGCCTCTTTCGTGGGAACGTGTTTAATGATAGTTGCTCGGGTGTATCAAGAAGGTTTGGACTTGAGGAAGAAGTGTTGAAAGCCTGTACCAGATATTGCGGACCTCCGCATGGCGATGATGACTGATGGTCATTGCCTATGTTGACCTTCGACAGACCGGATGTCCTTCTTTGGTCGTGATTCTTTAAGCAACTTGAGCCGCCAAATTTTTCAAACCGACACCAGACACGCGCAGTATGCGCATACTTTGAGACTATTGTGGTCTGAACGACCTGTGAACACGATTGACAATTACATTGTCGGAAAGCACGCCAATTCACAATTCCATGCCATAGGAGCCATTCATGACTCGCTGTACCCTCTTCACATCGACTTCGCGTCGCGGCGTGCCCAGATACCATGTAATGTCGCTCCCATCGCTCTCGCAGACGTGGAAGCCATTGCCCATGAAATTGAACATGTCATCGGGCATATCATATTCAATGTCATAATCTTCAAACCGTGGTCGCTCAATTAAACGAAGAAAATAGACTCGTGAGCCTGGCCAGATAGCCGGTTTCCCATGAGCATTCCCGCCTTTGAACCACGAGGCGCAAGGCCCGGTCCCTGGTATGGGAAAACTTGTCAGTGACTTAAACTAAGCATAGTAGGAGGCAGCAGATACGAGTTCTTCAATCCGACCATCAATTATAGGCGTGATCGCGGTCGCAACTCTATCACATCTACCGCTTGTTCCGTCCCGTCGGGATCAATAAAACCGTTCCTGGTAATGTGATGCAATTGCGTCGTGTAGGCAACTGTCTTGGGTCCGCTGAGCCTCTCCAGGTAACCGTTGCCGGGTGTCGGTCGGCGGCAGCCAACGTGGACATCACGGGGCATAATCTTCTCTAGCAAATCCGGGTGGCTGGAAAGCTTGTTTCTCATCTCACGATCTGCGAACTCGTCGGCGGCTGCCTGAGGAGAAGATCCATTCACGATGAAGCCAAAGCGCTGGCTTAGTTCAGCCTCAATGAGCTCGCGGTAGACGAGATACTCGTCACTGTCGTCAAAGAGGCGTCGTTGCTATTCGTTGTAGACAAAATTTGCACCCTCTTTGCCAGCGTAGGCCTGTGCAAAGCCAACAGTAATCCAAATAGGGCTTCGAACCCAGGTATAGACCCTGTCGACCTTGTCGTAGATGTTGGGTAAGATCTGCACCGCGCTACTTCCAGCTCCGAGAAGAGCGACACGTTTTCCGGTTAGATCTGTTCGTTCATCATACTGTGCTGAGTGCAGTAGTTTGCCATTGAAGTCGTGTAAACCTTGGATGTTAGGCCACTTCCATTGATGATGACGTGTGCATGATCATTGAACGTCTTGCCAGAAGCGCGATCGATCAGACGTAGTGACCATTGAGCTGTGTCATCACTCCATTCGAGAGCATTGACTCTGTGGCGGAGCTTGACGTATTTATCGACAAAGTTATTTTCTTGTTCGACCATTTTCAAGTATTTCCAGATCTCGGGCGAGTGCGAATAGTATTGGGACCAAGGTGCAGGTCGCCATGGAAACTGGTATACCACACTTGGGATGCCGCAAGCACAACCTGGGTAGCGGTTCTCGTACCACGCGCCACCAATGTCTGAGTTCTTCTCATAACAGATGATGTTCACATTGTCCAGCTTTTCTTCGGCGAGCTTCAAGAAATTCAAGCCAGAAACCCCAGCCCCGATCATCGCCACCCGCAGCGTTTTACGAACACCGTAGAACTGCTCGGCAATAGCCACATCTTCGGGAGATGTATTGTTGATGAATCGAGGCTTGGTGTCAGCCTTCATACGCTGAGCTTCTCTTTTTGGCACAGCTAAGGTACACACGCTGCTATTGCCAAAACATTCGGCCGCTTCGAGCATGGCTGCGTATCTGAGAAATCTCGGGGCTTGTGCTTCATGACATTTTTGGTGGGTCGTACTCGATTAAATCTCCGCTGCAACGCGTGTGCAGGCCAGAAACCCTCATGTGCCTGTTGATGCGTATTCAACGACGTTGGGTAGTTCCCCAACCGCAACTCGGTTGCCGCGCCATCGTCGCGGCCCTCCAAATCGCTCCCCAATGGAGAAATATGCCAATGCCCGATGGTAGAGAGGTTGCCTCTCTTGTTATAATGGTGCGGAAGTTGCCCCAGCCCCAAAGCTATCTCCGATATTGTGATGGAGCATGAAAGAAGTGTTCCGGTTGTAGTTTCCCGACAGCACATATTCAAACCGACGTTTACCTCACACAGTCCCCGCAATAGTTTTCCGCCACCGCTGCACGGGAAAGTGAAACAGGTTCTGAATCAAAAGAAAGCCATTGTGTCATCGGCTCCATGATCCAAAACGTACAGAGATATCCAGTGTTACTTCACGGAACGCTTTTGAGGCATCCTACGCGATTACCTTGTTTATCTTTCTTCTCGCTGTGCCGCCGGTCACCTTTGCTAGCACACGAAATCTATCAAAGAGTGTAGTGGACACTCGATATCCACCAATCCGGGCCGAAATCGAGGCGCCATGATTGCAGCAGCAGAGGACCACGCCACTAAATCTACGCCCAGGTCGGTTGCAGACTGGCTTGAGCTGGACAAGAAATATCGAATTCAAGGCCGGTACGATATCTCACAAGTGCTGGTACGCGGCAAAGGCGTGCGGGTATGGGACGCCGATGGCAAGGCATATATTGACTTTGAGTCGGGCCAGGTCTGCGCATCGACCGGGCATTGCCACCCTGCCTACACCAAAGCAATCGTTGAGCAGGCATCGACGCTTGTGCAAACAGGATCAGGATATACCTCGCCGGCCCGCGTCTTACTGGCGCAAAAGCTGGCAGAGATCATGCCTGGCAGACTGAGCCGGTCATATTTCGCCTGCACAGGCTCCGAAGCTACCGAGGCGGCCTTGCGACTTGCCAAGATCTATACCGGTCGCACAGGCATTGTGGCACTCGTACGGGGCTACCACGGCATGACCCATGCGAGCCTATCGGTTACTGGCCTCGGAGGAAAGTTTAAAAGCGTTCCCGGCAGCGGCCTGCCCGATATCATCTATATACCGACACCGGATACATACCGCAGTCCATTTAAGGACGACCATGACTGTATGGCGAGCTTCCGTCAGGGCTTGGAGATAATTAACTGGACTTCGAATGGGAGTCCAGCCGCAATTATTCTGGAAGTTGTAATGAGCGTCGGTGGTATGATTATACCATCGAAGCAATATGTTCAAGCGGTGCGGAAGTGGTGCGACCAGACAGGAACACTGATGATTGTCGACGAGGCCCAGTCCGGAGTAGGCCGTACCGGGAAATGGTTTGCCATTGAGCACTTTGGTGTTGTTCCGGATATTATTACTACGTCGAAGAGCCTAGGCGGAGGAGTGCCGCTCTCTGCGGTTACTACCACACCAGAGATCGCTGATCGAGTCGCCGAGAGAGGCTACCATCAGTCGTCTTCCCATACTGATGACCCTTTCCTGGCGGCCGCTGCGCTGGCAAACATCGAGATTCTAGAACGAGACAGTCTCGTACAAAACGCAGACCACATGGGCCGTTACTTGAAGGACAAATTTGAGGAGCTCAAGGCACAACACGATATCATCGGTGATGTTCGTGGCCTTGGGATGATGATTGGCGTGGAGATTGTGGTTGACAAAGCTAGCAAAACCCCGTCGCCAGAGCATGCGGCTGCAATCAGTCAGCACTGCCGCGACCATGGTCTCCTGCTTGGGCACCGGCGTACCGGGGCTGTGAGTGGCAACGTCATACGAATCCTGCCCCCTCTAGTTCTTGGCCGTTGCGAAGCCGACCAATCGCTATCAATCTTCAGTGATGCATTGGTTCATGCTCAGGCGACTGTGCAGCCGCGTAAACACAGCGGTACGGCTTGGATGTGAATGCGGCTTGTGGTCGTGTCAGCACTGCCACATCGAGTGTCAGCAGTGTCATTTTTATGCCATTTCACTGGCCACCAGCACACTCACAGCATAAAGAGCTTAGTCGCACCCCCTCTGCCCTCAATTTTCTATTTGTACGAACGAGCAGAAACTTCGTCGTCTTCACCGTGCCCGAGCTGACAACCGTCGACGCCATCGTCAGCAACATCACCATGACGTACCACGGTCCACTAGGCTTTACTCCTTCTTAGCTATCCTGCATCTCTAAAGCAAGACTTTCTGGGCTGAAAGGGACACGGTTTTTTTTTTGGTGGCGTCAGGTTTGCTTTTCTTGCTTGAGCGCTCCGAGACATACTGTACACACCGTGGCCATTGATGCACATCTGGAGATCCCTTGCCCCCTTTTCTTTTGTTTTTTTGGTTTTGCCGCTCATACGTTTCGCTACGGCACTGCACATACGCAGGAATGGCCGACGTTCAGCTTAATCCCGAGATTGTTTAGCCAGACGGCTAGGTTAGGATGGTCCAATGGAGTGACCTCGACGGCACGTCGTGCCACCTGAATGGCCTCTTCTAGATCGCCCATCTGGCCTGTCTGCTCGAATCGTCTTTTAAGATTAATCCCCAGATTGTTTAGCCAGGCGGCTAGGCTAGGATAGTCAGGTAGAGTGACCTCGACGGTACGTCGTGCCAGCTGAATAGCCTCCGCATCATGGCCGAGTTCGTTTTCGATTCGGTGCTCCTTGGACGCCAGCGCCAGGATCGCGTCGAGTGACGAAAGGATCGAAAGTTGCCAGGCAGCAGGCTTGGCTGAAACGATATACTCCTACGCGGCCTTCAGTAAAAGGGGTTGAAAGGCCACTCGGGCAAGACACCGGGCCGGACAAGCCTAAACCACTTTCAGCCACTTGCAAACCGAAGGGGAAAAGCATGCTCCTCGCACCCGAGAAGCATCCTCTTCTCATGCTTCGAGTCTTGTCACTACTATACGTAGAGGGATACTTACAACTACGGAATCGATATATCGCCGAGTACTGCCTATCTCCAGCAAGGCATTCCTGATAGTCGGAGAGAGCTACGTGGGTGGGCGTCGACGCACTAGGGAGACATAAGTAATCCTGAAACTTAGGGGTAGGATCGTGAGCGAAGTTGACGACGAAGTAAAGATATAAAATAATCATCGTTACATAGAGCCATCTCCCTGGATGCCACTCAGTGTAATCAATGGTCGAGCCTCATCGAACACGCTGACTACACTGATAACCTCGAGTCTTGATGTGACCCAGTCTCGCCTGTCCTGGACCAGTTACGGGACCCTTGCTCCTTGTCCTCTTCATTCGTTCTTCCCTTGGCTCCCCGTTTCTCCCTCCTTGAGCTCCATCGTCGTCGCATGGGGGTCAGGTCGCAACAACTTTATTATTATACTTGATACGTAATTATCAGCACAATACAGAAGAAAAAGTCTTAAGTCAGCTTCTCCCCGGGGGCCGGGGTTAGAGTCGTTAAATCATTGATTCTGTATTATATTTGAAACAAGTTTGCATGCAGCAACCAATTGTTCGTCCTGGTGATGCTTGCCTGTCAGCTGGAGAGCGAGTGGAGCTTCGGCGAATCTCTCAGGAGTGTCTGTATGATGGAGATTAGCCGTCTGGTTGCGTAACATTGAAGGTGTGAATCTGACATTTGTAAAACTCCTTCTTCTCTACGTCCGACCGTGGGGTGAATTTCTCAAAGGGCTTATCCAGGTCTTGATCGACACTCAAACCAGTTGGGAATGTGATTGCTGGCTGGTCTAGGAGATTCCAAACAGTTGTGTAGGCCCAGTAATGAAATGTTCCCAACTCTGCCGGAGGACCTGGGTATGCAGCCGACAGAATGACATCGACGCCGCGTTCTTTCATTAGACGATGGTATCTGCGCGGTGAGGATTGTAAATACAGCACCAGTGCGAAGAGGCCATATACTTACGTTGCTCGATACCCCTCCCGCTTATCGTTCAGAGCCCAGTTGTCTCTGACAGTCATGGGCTCTCGCACGGCGAAATCAAAGGCAAATTGTGTCAGGGCCACGATTGGCTCTCCTCCATCAGCGAGCATTTCTTTCTGTGACTGCCCTGCATCGGCGAAGAAGAGCTTTTTTGCGACATCCACAATCATTGAATGCTCAAATGGCTCGAAATCTACCACCTTTACCCCGGCATTTTGGAGTTTTGAGACAACTGTTCTGAGCGCACGAAGCATTGGTGGGTGGAGTCGACATGTACTAAAGCATCAGAGATATCTCAGTAAACAGGATAATCATAATTTGCCCCATGGTAAAAGCTTAACGTCACTTACCCGTCTTCCCAGATGACACCCACAGTGAGATCATTGACACTCGGTGGCGCCATGTTCTTCCATGGAAGAGGTACCAAACTGGTTTCTTCGTCCCATGGTTCACTGCCTAAGACAACGCTCTCAAACAAGTTGATGTCCTCAAGGCTGTTTGCCAAAGGTCCAGCGATGCATCGAATACTTTCCTGTCCGTCAGGCTGGAAGAAAATCCCCTTGTAGGGATTTCGTAGCGCGGTCGTGCGCAGACCGTACGCTCCGCAAAACGCGGCCGGCACACGGACAGAGCCTCCAATATCTGTTCCTAGGCCAATCACTGAGCAGTGCGTGCCCACGGCAATGCCTTCACCACCACTAGACCCTCCGGGTGTGAGGTTTCGATTAAAGGGATTAACCGACACGCCATAGATAGGATTGTCGGTTTCGCCAGACTGTTCAGATCCGGTTAGTTTCCAACATTGCACTCAAAGGATCGTATGCACTCTGGGGTTCTTGATGTACCATTAAAATCTGAGGCTCATTTGTTCTGACGTGGAGCACCGCGCCTGCGTCGCGGAGTATTCTCAAGATCAAGGCGTCTTCGCTTGGAATGTGGTCAATGAAGCAGACGTAGGCCGAATGGCACACCTTGCCCTTGAAACCAAAGTGTTCCTTCACAGAGATCGGTACACCATGTAGTGGTCCAACTAGCTTGCCCGTGGCTTCGAAATGTTTGTCGAGCTTTGCTGCCTGCTCAAGTGCCTCTTTGACCAAAAACTCGGTCGCAAAGTTGCATAGCTGGTGAACGATGTGGCCGCGTTTGAGGAAGGCGATTACTACCTCAGTAGCAGTCATTTCGCCGATCCCCATTCTCTTTGTTAGACCTTCTGCTGTCAACTTGGTGATGGCCGTCTCGCGATCAGTTAGCTTCCCACACGTGTCAGGAAACGTCATGATATTTGTTGTGGATTGAGGAGGTAATTGTGCTTGTGGAAGAAGCCATTCCTGGTTCAGGGAGTCCGTGAGAATCTTGCGGCATATCTCAGCCTTGGTTTCCCACGAATTTGTCATTTTTGTCGGTCGTTATGTTTGAGAGGCCAGATGGTGAATCTTACTGAATGATTGTCAAGGTTGTGCGAGTTCTTCCTTTTTACATATAGTTCCATATATGGGTCAACAGAGCGTATACTGTCCATTTCCATATTGGCAGGTCGAGTGGCACAGGATGAGCCTATCAGAGTCATGAAACTTGAGCCTAAGCTAATTAGATCTGCGGGATTTCCCACATTCGTTCCGGTTTATCACGTTTGTCCCGGCTTATCGACAGGCTATTGCATATGTGCCGGCCCATCGTAGTCTTATCACATTTATCCCGGCTTATCGGAAGTTTATCCCATTGCCTCCGGCTTATCGACAGCCTTTTGTATTTGTCTCGGTCTGCTGTAAGTTCTATCGCAATTATCCCGGCTTATCGACTTCGCCTTGGCAAGGCTCGACTACGTGCCGATCTTTCTTCGAGTCGGATTGCTATTGGAGACGCCGCCGCCAGAAAGGCCAGATTGGATCTAACCACATTTGCCTCGCAGGCACGGGTGAGATACATCTCGATCAATGTGTAGAGCCAACCACATTTCCTCGGAAACATGAGCGGTGGCTCACACTAGACCATCACGTCGTCTACGGCGGACAAGTTCACGGACGTCCAAGCGTTAGGGTAGATGGAAATACGAATACAGTT
Organism: Fonsecaea pedrosoi CBS 271.37; assembly: GCF_000835455.1. NCBI lineage: Eukaryota > Fungi > Ascomycota > Eurotiomycetes > Chaetothyriales > Herpotrichiellaceae > Fonsecaea > Fonsecaea pedrosoi. The sequence goes on along the minus strand of NW_013550614.1, from coordinate 4,370,897 downwards.
GCGAAGGCTGGCCCAACTATTTAAAGGGAGCACAATCCGCCTCGTCTTGAGCGCACGTCTGTTCAGCATTTTGCCATAATCAGTTATTATTTACTGCTGATCAAGAAAACTTACTAACGACCCGCATAACCTTTGGTATCAAGAGTGCAAGATGGCTGACGCTGAGCGCGAATTTATTCCTGGCACGGTTCATCTGGTCGACCTGGAACGGACGCTTATGCTTAAGCATGCCTCCGGTAAGAAGCAAGACGTTATACTGAATCCAGCCCCTTCGGCGGATCCTGAGGACCCTTTGAACTGGAGCCCGCGCCGAAAAATGCTGTCAACAATTTGTATGGCTATGTAAGTGTTCAAAGCTTCCGTCTTTTAGCATTCGGCGAGCCTGTTCTCTGACACTTTGGCCATTACGCAACAGCTACACCTTCGTGATCGCCTACACGAGCGCTGCCATCTATTCGATCTTGCAACCCCTCGCCGACGCAAGAGGCTTGACACTGGCTGATCTCAATGCTGGAACTGGATACATGTTCCTTGCTTATGGCTGGGGGTGTTTGATCTTCCAGCCATTGGCCATCCAATACGGCAAACGCCCCGTATATGTGATCACGATGCTCATCTCGGTGGTAAGCATGTCACCTCCGCTCTTCCACCAGGCCTTAGTGACCCTCATATGTAGGGGATCATGTTTTGGGCTCCTTACACAAAATCCAACGGAGAATACATCGCCAACAAGGTTTTACAAGGGTTCATTGGTAGCCCAGTGGAAAGTCTAGGAGAAGTCAGTGTGGCAGACATTGTAAGTTCCCTTGCGAAGGAGCTTGCAAAGAATTGCCACTACATTGTCGTCAGTTCCGATTTTTAACTCTCCCAAGTACTTTACACACCAGCGCGGAACATATATGGCGGTTTATGCACTTGCACTCACCGGAGCAAGCTTCTTTGCACCCATCGTCGCAGGCTTCATCAACGATGGACAAGGGTGGGAATGGGTCATGGTAAGTACTAACATGACTATCTAGCCCGTCACCGCCCGATAATTCATCGCTGATCATATCCCTACCTGACAGTACTGGTGTGGAATCCTATGCCTAGCGGCATTCATCTTCCTCTACCTCTTCATGGAAGAGACAAACTATCAACGTTTGACGGTCATGACAGCAACTGAGATGGTATCCCAGAACTCGGTGGACCCTGCCTCCGACCCTACCACGGCTGAACTCCAGGACAATCCAAAAAAACCGCAGGTCAATGACACAACGGCAGTCACAAGCACAGACGAGACGATTGAGTTGTCAGCGACTCTATCGCAGCAATACCGCCGGAAGACGTTCTTTGACAAATTGAAGTTTTTCCAGCCCGGAGTATGGCAGCAAGAGAACAAACTGCTAGGAATGATGGCCCGCCCCCTGATCTTCTTGACATGGCCTGTCATCGCCTTTGCCGGCTTCACCTACGGTAGTATCCTTGTGTGGTTTAACATTCTGAACGGAACCTCTTCACTCATCCTATCGGGGCCTCCATATCACTTCAAGCCCAGTATGGTTGGTTTGTCCTATGTATCTCCCCTGCTTGGAATTTTACCGAGGTACGTGCTTGAGATCTGGATCGAAGACACAATGGTCGGTCTATCGTCGATCCATTACTGACATGATGAAATTATTCAATGCAGTCTATTATACACCGGCCCTTTCAGCGACTGGTTCGTAATAAAGATGGCTCGTCGAAACAAAGGCGTTATGGAACCAGAACACCGACTCTGGCTTCTGGCCATTTCAATCGTCTTAACCCCCACAGCGCTCATCATCTGGGGCGTTGGGGCCTACCGAAATATACACTGGTTTGGTTTGGTCTTCGCCATGGGCCTTCTTGCGTCTCAGATCGCGATGGGTTGTTCGATCTCTATCACATACTGCGTCGACTGCTACCGTCGTCTCAGCGGCGAAACCTTGATCACTGTCATTCTGATCCGGAACACCATGAGTTTCGCCGTGTCGTACGGGTCAGTAGAAGTCCCCACTCGTTCGTTGTTCTTCTTCTTGATTCGATCTGACTTACTGTGCGCACTCTGAACTTTCTAGTCTCACACCTTGGGTCTTGAACATGGGCTATCGTAACGCATTCCTGGTCGCAGCTTTTGCGGCCATGGCCCAGATATCTACGACCTTCATCTTCATCAAGTGGGGCCGAGCCATGCGCAAAAGAAGCATTCCTAAATATCTTGAGTATGTGGAGAAGACGATGGGGCATTGATGCTACGAAAGCTCTCCATAGAATTGTAGAATTGTGCGATCCGGAACGCTGCTGCGGCAGTGAAAGGATGATCATCCCAAGCAATAGGGTACCGATATCTTGTGAGAAATAGAGGAAAGAAGAGGAAATTGAAGAGATTCTGTCGGGGTCAACGAGAAATGTCACAAAACGCAAAGGAAACGAGGAGATCTGGTCAAAGAAATGTATATATGTCGATCTGTCTGAAAGAGAGAAAGAGGAGGAGAGGAAAGGAAGAGGGATAATGCCCATCCAGTGGTGGGCAGAAGGTGGTCAACCGCCATCCTACTCCTTACGGATGAAGGGAGGAGGTGGGGTTTGGACATGATTTCGCAAGAAATTGAAATGAACACCTTGATGTTAGTATTATAGTATATATAGCACTAAAGCCCTATAGAGAACTTTGGACCCGAGGATACAAGATCAAGCCATAGTGTCTGTGGATCCTGACCTCGAGCTGACCAGAAATAGTCCAGAAATGCTTTCATGCTATAACATGAAGCTCTCGCCACACCACTCGTAAGTTCAACCATTTGTCCCAGAACGTCGTCGTCTGTTACCTCGCTTCTCTCCATCTCAGTCATGGCGATGAAATAGGCAAACAGTATATACCGTGACCCGTACAGCTCCATCTGGCGGATCTGCTGCACCTTCGTGAGGATGGACTCTGCAATCGCTCGTCGAAGGCATTTGCTATGTGCCGTAGACGGCCCGAGTTGATGGAGAATCAACCTTGCCGTAGCTTGGTAGCACCACGCCTGAAGGCCCATGTAGATGAACTCCGACGCGGACAACGCAGCTGACTGTTCGAATTGCTCGTGCAATTTATGAGTCCACAAAAATTCGTCCACGGCTGCTAGTAAATGGGCCCAGGTTTCGCAGTCTCCGTCTTGGTAGTTCTCCTCATCAGGTCCTCCTCGGGTGCCTTCCACGTTGTCATCTTCTGCAAGATCTTGGCCTGTTGTATAGCTGCTGTGGTCTTGCTGATGTCGTTTAGGACGGCGACGAAATCTCAACGAATGCGAAAAGACACAGATATCATATAAGACCGGGAGCAAAGAGCGACTGATACCGTAATACCTATCGACTCTGTCCGGAACTGGTACACGATACCGGAACGTAGGTATCTGTCGGTGACAGAGGCATTCGAACGTTTCGGAGAAGAGTGTGCAGAGGAAGTTGGGATCCATTTCCACGTAATCTGTCAGGCGGCGATTCAGATACCACGGTGCCACGAGCCGAAGGGCTGCCCGAGCTATATCGAGGGTGTGATGTCCTATACGACTCTGATTGAAGGTTATGAGCGTGAGCCCGAGGTTGAGAGCAGCCGCGATGCCCTCCGGCGTCGAGACTACTAGCCGTAGGAGTGTCTTGAGTGCGCGTCCAGTGTTCTTCAAAGTGGTCTCGTCATCGTGCCGGCCTAGGAGAAGTCCCATCGAATTGGCAATGGTCCCACCCATACCGAGGTAGCCCATTGTTACGAGCTCGGGCGTGCAAAGGAATTGTGTCGCAAGCACCCTCTGCATCTCCGGCCGGAAGCTGGCGCCAAAGACGTAGAACTTCACAAAGCCGTTTTGATCCAAGATGAATTCTATCAGTCGTGTTTCCTGTCCGCTAACGGCATGGCGAATGTTTGGGAACTGAGCAATCTGCTCAGTCAAAGGGAACAAGCGCGTGTCGGAAGGGAATGGGACACACGCGGACATTGCTCCGTCATCGAGATCCGACATGGCCTGATCTCCTGAGGCCGACTGGACATCATTCTCCTCTTCATTGCCCTCGTCCTCAGCCTGGCTCTTGGGGTGGTGTACCTCTTCAAATCTCGCTGTCTCCGCGAAGGTGTTCAATATTTTATGGGGCCTGAAACTGGAAGGACGACCAGGACGTAATGCTTGACGTTCTGTTTTACAATCGTGGTTGAGTCGAGCACAGCGGTCGCAAACTTGTGATTGTTGAGAGGAAAACAGACATCTCTCTTTAATCCTGTGGCATCGATCACACGCTCTTGGAGATGCTCTCTTCTTATACGGGGCCCACATGATGGACGTGAATGTGTTGAAACGCAGAGATAGGGTAGTCCTTGGAGCTGGAGAAGCTATCTCCAGGGCTTTGTACAGGGTACCCCGCTCTACGATCACGATGCCAAGGATACCAAGCCCATCGCAATCCAGGGGAGCGATTCGACTAAATAGTCGTTAGCGGGAGAGTAAAGCGGCGAGGGACGAGTCAGCGAAATGACCTACGACGATGAGTGTTCGGGGATTATATACATATATATATGTATATGGATGTATATAACCCCTTTTTCCACTAGCAGTCTTTCTTGTCTTTGGCCATCATACCGAAATAAATGTATGACCGGCCACCGATCCTATTCGACTAAGGGAAGAGGATCAACTCGCTCACACTCGAGGCGTGTCCTCTTTCTCGGTTTGCCTCTCAGCCTCCTTCTCGGCTAGTTTCTTCTTCTCATTCTCTTTATCTTGCTCCTGTTTCTTCTTCTCTTCCACCCTCCTCCACCGCTGCTGCCGCCACTCCATGCCCCATCTGGCCTCGACCCAGAGGAACACCGTCGCAGCGGCCATGAGCATGGCGACGAGGAAGAAACACCAGCCAAGACCCAGCCCGGTGAGCATGTCGTTGACGACGGCTGCACCTACGGCGCCGAGGCCGCAGCGGACGAGGTTGGAGGCGGCGGACGCGGTGGAGACGCTGCCCGGATAGATGTCGGAGAGGAGGGTGCTGAGCGAGTTGGAGGCGACGACGAGGCAGAAGCCCAGGATGAACTGCAGGACGAGCGGAACGGCGAGGGAGGCGTGGTGCTCCAGCACCCAGCCGTAGGGCAGCAGCACCGCGACCTGCAGGATCTGCGTGAAGAAGACGGCCTGAAGGCGGGCGCGCTCGATGGGGAAGTTCCGCAGGTCGTCGCCGCGCTTGCGGTCCACCGTAACGCCCAGCCTGTGCGCCGTGCGCCGGTAGTTCCAGTCGAGGAGGCGGCCGTTGCAGAACGAGCCGACGGCGGCGGCGACGCCGAGGGGTCTACAAGCTTGGTCAATTTTGAGCTTCGAACAAAAAGATGGAAAAAAGATGGAAGAAAGAATAAGGAGGGAAAAGGGGAAGATGACCACTCACAAGAAACATAACCCGACCTCGAGCTCGTTGAGTCCGTATAGCCTGGGGAACACGGTCGGTGTACTCGTCATCAGAACCAGGTTACTGAACATCATGATCCCGGTGTACGTGATGATACAGAACGCGTCCGGGTTGGCAAGAATGACAAAGGATCCCAGCGGGTTGGGGAACCGGATCTTCGCGTCTCGCTGCCGCTCTGCCAGATCCTGCTGCGTCCGCTCATAGTCGCGTCTCTCTTCGGCGCTCATCCTCTTCAGGCGCCGCCGGCCGGCCACGTACTGGACGACCGACTGGCGCCACCACTGATACGGCACGATGCTCCCGTCGTCCACGATCTTGCGCTGCGTTTCGGGCATGAAGACGATATACAGGACCAAATACCCGCCACTGATAATAGTGAGGAACCAGAAGACGGCTCTCCATCCTAGGAACTGTGTCAGAAGGCCGCCGATGGTGGGGCCCAATGCCGGTGCCGTCAAGACACCAGCCGCCATGGGACCGATGTACTTTCCCCGCTCAGCCGTGGTGGCGATGTCAGCAATGACGCCGTATCCAAAAGCGACCGTGCCACTGCTGCCCGCGCTCTGTAGGCACCGCAGGACGAGCAACGCGGCATAGCTGTCCTGCAGCGCCAACCCAATGTTCGCGGCCGTGTAGATGGTGAAGGCGATGATATACCCCAACCGTCGTCCACTCGCGTCGGAGAAGGTGCCCATGAAACTGGGCGCCAGGCCCTGGAAGATCATGTACGTGGTGATGGAGACGTTGATCAGGCTTTGGGAGAGATTGTATGTCTTCGTCAAAATCGGGAGGACCGGGTAGTAGATCTGGCTGGACAGCGGGGAGAAGAAGGACGCCATGGCCGTCATGGTCACGATGAACCATTTGGCGCGGTCGGAGAAGGCGCTGTACGCTTTGCGCTCGTTGGTTTTGGCGGGAGTTAGAGCTGGGGGTTGTGCTTCGACGTCGCTCTCCTTCAGCTCCAGTGGTGGTGGTGGTTCAGACGCTCCTTGACCGGGGGAGTTTGTGGTGTCGGTGACATCTTCGCTGTTACAAGGACAATTCGCTTTCGCTTCGCCGTTCGTGTCACTAACAGTAGTGTCCGCTTCTTTGGTCGTCATGGTGGAAAAGGCCAGTCAAGGAGGGGCCTATCTGTTTCCAAGCCCAAAAGCCGTGTTGACTGAGTATTGATATCCCGCACGCTGCTCTATATGGAGGTCAACCTGGATGAATGAAGTATGCGGCTAGTTGAACACTGAGAGCCGTTCACCTTTTTCGTTCAATTCGGGTACTGATGCTGACAGTCTATGGATCGAGCTGTGACGAGTATCTATCGTGTGCATTGGGGATGGACGCATATAAGCGATAATATCTGCTTGAATAGATATCGGCATCAGCGAGACCTAAATCATTATCCTCACCTGGAAATATGCCACCTATTTTGTAAGGTTCGTCGGCCTAGTTCTCCTCTTTTCGCCCGTTGCAGGCGGTTCAAAGAATGGAAAATCAACTCGACGTGGCCCGGTATCGGGAACCGGCCACCAAAAACCGGGCCGGTACAGGACGGCCATAAACTCCACGCGATCAATCCAGGGACGACGGAGCAATCAGGTTCTGTCTCTCGCTATAATTCACGCGGTCCCTTGTCGATCGGAGAAATGTCCCAAATTGCTGCCTGTTCACTGCCTCATTGCGGCATGCAAGGGATTCGGGTTGGTGATTTTTCCTCCACCCTCTTGAGGAAGGAAAAGAGAGCCTGGACCGTCGACATTCAATCTCCTTGTCCATCAGCGTCACTCGGCCAGTGCGATCCCTAGCCAGCCATGCCAGACAATCAGATTTTCAAGACTGTGGTGGCACTGGTTGAAAAGGACGGATCGAAACCCCTTCAATTGGCCTTTGGCTCGCGCGTCGTGAAACCGGGCGACAAGATCCCCAAGGGAGGTGAGTTGACTTTTTCACATCGCTGTCCCTGTTTCTCAGGTCATGGACCGTCCAAACAATCTGCCGTCAATCTTGGCGTTTCTCTTTTCTTGTCTACTTTCGCTGACTTCAACCCCTTGGATAGAAGCTCAAGAACTCCCAACACTTGGGTGGGACACAGCGGCCCCAGACCAGAAATTCGTCGTCCTCAGCCTCGACCTCGACGCACCTTTTCCCTCGTTCGCGCCGCTGAGTCCCATACTGCACTGGCTCCAGACTGGTCTTGTCATCGGAGGATCAAGCAGTGCCGATGGCGTTGCTGCTGCTGCTGCTGCTGCTGGCCAGCTAACCTCGCCGGACCCCGCTACCGCATTCTGGGCAGGGCCCGGCCCTCCCCCAATCAGCAGCCCGCACCGCTACATCTTCCTGCTCTACGCCCAACCACCCGACTTTGACGCACGCACGATCACGAAAGCGAGTGGCTTTGGGATCAGGGACCGCATGAGGTGGGATCTGTCGCGGTTTGAAAAGCGGGCGAAGCTGGGCACGCCCGTCGCGGCGACGTATTTCTTGAGCAATTAAATTCTGGGCGTTGCGGCGTTGTTGCTGTCGGTGATATAGGGGGATAAGGAGTATTATTATTATTATTTGAGAAGGCAAGGCAAGGCGTGCTCGTGCTTGGTTTGTCTCCTGGGCACTTGGTCAGCACTTTTTACCCACGTCAAAATGCGAGGCCGCGATAAAGCTTTAATTTGTACAAACCGCTTCAGCCACGAATCCTCCACCAGCAAAGAACGCACGGGAGATATAGAAGCCCACATCCCTGTGGCCGGTTGCTGAAATCTTTCTATTTGTCTAGAAAAATCTATCGCCGAGTTCTACATTTATTTGGCTTTGCGACAGTCCATGAATAAATCTTTCCTCTCCATGCCGTCCGGCGCTTGTTCGAACAAATCCCCCCGTATCATCAAGACCCCGACGACTTCTGCATGTGGCAAGCCTCGCCAAAGCTTGTGCGCCTCTATCTGGTGGCGTCCATCTCCACTGCTTCTCCATAATTTCCCGAGCTGACTATCCAATCTCGCCAGCGATAACAAGTGATGATGGTGGAGTGCGTAGCCTCAGGCCACTGACCGTAATCGGTCACAGCTTGTCCAGATTGCCGAGGGGATATGTGCTTAAGGTACTCAATTGCCCTGCTCAAGATCAAGGCCGCCACCAGCTCGAATCGACGGGTAAAGGACCTGCTCGGCGGCGACCAGTGACAGATCATAACTTCTCTTGTCTCTTTGTGAGCACCCACATGCCCTCGGCCTCGGTCAAAACCTTGCCATTTTTGTCTACTATTTGACCCCTCGATAGCCACTTGCGACCTTCTTTTCCTACGAGCCAGCTCCTCACGAGCACGTCTCCCGGCGTGGGTACAGGCGCACGGTAGGTTATATTCAAACCGACGGTGAAAAGCGCACCTCGTGGTCCTGGAAGGTGTTGTTGGTGTAGCATCGCACAAAGTCCCATCATCTCGTCAAGAATGGCGCAGGCCATGCCGCCGTGTATGACTTCGGGATGGCCATCGAGCCCCGGGCGACCGATCGACAACAGGACGACGCATTCGGGGTGCTGAGGTACTTCGGTGGGCTCGCTGTGGTTTGTTCTCAATTTTAATTGTCCCTTGGGGCTTTCTGGAGGGTTGGGATAGTCCTTCAACTGCAGAGAGAGGAGGTGAGGAATAGTGTCAGGCGAGTTGATGGTACGAGCAAAGAAGTAATCTTCGCCCGTGTCCTTTAGAGTGCGCGAAAACGTAGGGATGGCCTTGTAGAGAGGATCGGCCAGGTATTTATTCGTCCATTCAATAGATGCAAAGTACCGCCGGTCGTCTTCTGAGATGGAGTGGCTGCCGATGAAGTCGGCCATAAAGTCCGTCTTTCCATGTTGTTCTGACATGGTGGCCAGTCGTGTTACCTGTCACACATTAAGTACCCAAGTCGCTATAGCAGAATGAGCAGAGCGGCTGGATGCAGACCGCAGTTGTGATTGTATAACTTTTTTTTCGGTTTGTATCTCTCCAAGACCACGGCCACGGGCCATGGGGTCCGAGCTTGTGCCTCGGTCTGCTCGGTAGGTGTGACCAGTAGGAGGCGCTGCATCGCGGACAAGATACGGCTAACTACATCTTGCTTTGTGAGTGGCGGGTTTTTGGTGGCGGATGTTTCTTGCTTGGGGTGTCCGATGCCTAGAACTGTTTGGGTCTGGGCACCAACTAGGGGTGCTCCAAGATTGTCGCAGTGGAGTTGGAGGGTGAGGGGCGCCGGCGATGCGCTGCCCTGGTGATTGGCGCGGCCCTTAATGTGTTTTAGAATTGCAGCAGAGTGACGAATGGGTGGTCCAAGCGGGCGAGCTCCCCAGTCTGGCACCCTGTCGTTTTGGGTTAATAGGTCTCTGTCGGTGCCTCTAGGGGCTTCCAGGTACCAGCTAGTCCCTAATTCAGCAAAGTGGGTGACCAGATAGCGGCATCGCCATGGACTTGATACCGGCGCTCCTGGGAGCTAACAAAAGTGAATGGTGGAAAGGTGCAGCCAGAGTCAGTGAACGCGCAATGGAATAAAAAAGCCACCACCATCCTCTCCCAGCCTCTATCTTGGTCGCCCTTGAAAATTCCATAGCAACCGAAAAGCATCTTGGAGAGACTCCATCTCGCCGTCACCACCCTCAAAGACTGATAAAGGTGAGCTCTTATCCCAACAAACGGGTCCCTCTTTCCACCCAGCTGTCAGTGTGTGTGAATTCTGCCCTCCACCTCCCACTTCACCGAGTACCAACCCACACCTTCTCACCCATCTCTCACTGCTCTCTGTCTCTCTCTCAGTGTCTGCTTTTTTCCTCCACATACTCTACTTCATACATCCATCAGTCCAACTCTACCAACGTAGTACTTTGAGCATCGATTTGACACTCTGCATAGACAGAAGAGTCCAGCCCGCACTACCTTCACCACCTCCACCATGCAGTACCAGATCCTCCTTGCAGCTTCTCTGGCTGCTGTCGCCCACGCGCAGACCATTGTCACCTCGAGTGCATCCTCGGTCGCAGCCTCTACCACTGTGTCGCAAGCAATGCCTGCGGTGGCTACTGCTGCCTTCAACCCTGCTGGAATCGATTCCACGACTGCGTGTAAGAGAGAGGTCCCCACAATTTTTGTCTCGATGGGGAACATACTGATTTTTGAACCTAGTCAACTGGTGCCATGCTCAGCTGAACACTTGCCCCCAGATCTGTGGTGGGTCTGCTTCTCAAAACCAGTGTGATCAGGTATAATGAACGCCGTAACATCAAGCGATCCACAGCTGACATTTGTCTCTAGACCACATTCACCTACACCTGCGTTTGCGCCAACGGAACTGTGCCTGACTGCACCGCCTTTGCTGAGACTCTTCCATTCTACATCTGTCAAGAGACCTACATCCAGTGCGTCAACAACAACCCCAACGACGCCCAGGCACAGTCTGCATGCAAAACGAATGAGCAATGTGGTACTCGCAATGCCACCGCCGAAGCTATTGCGCAAACGTCTGCTGCCTCTGCTTCGGTCACTTCCACCTCTTCTGCTCCTGCCTCGTCGGAGACCGCTTCTGCGACCGACACTGCCTCTGAGTCCGCTACTGCATCGGCTTCTGGATCCGACTCCTCTGCTACCGGTGGTGCTGCCATGGGTGTCTCTCAACAGATGACCACTGGTGTCTTTGCGGCTGTCCTCTTGGCGATTTTCAAGGTGCTGGTCTAGTTCAAGACTTGGTTGCCGGTTCGTCCCAATACTGTAATAATTGGACAGAGTTTTGCGTCTCAGGGGGACTGGAAAAGCAGAAAAGCATCATGGTTACGAGAAGAAGAACATTGGTGACAGTTTCATGGTCATGGATGATGGAAGGATGACTTGGTTTTAAATCATGTCAGAATGGTCAACGGAGTGGAATGACGATATGCGGAAGTGGGCTTGACGATTTATGTTTTTTGAGCGTGTCGGCTTGTGGCCAACAGCACTTTCAATCCTTTAGCGAGCACGTCTGTGAGGGCTTCAGTTTTTGGAGGCTAAGGGGGGATAGTACTATTGCACAGAGATCAAAAGCTGATAGAGTGCTTAATTAATGTCCATGAGAGGGGTTGAGTGAGACATGGTTAGGGTTTTCTTCCCCGGATCTGCATTGAAGGATCATCAACGTGGACGAGGAAGAGTCTTTGTTGAATGTTTCCACTTTTCTAAGATGCCACGGCGCATTGGCGCAGGCGGAGAAGGTCGTCACAGCCACTCGCTGCACAAGTACTTTGAATGAGGAGATGTAAACATGTGGCCAGTGACTGTGGCTAACGCTAAGGCTTGGCTGTGGCTGAACGCTCAGATGCTCCGAACTGCGCCCAAGGTTTGCTTTCCCCTCACGCATTTCTCTTGAAGAGAGAGGGCAGCACCAGACAATCATTGATTATTGGACCAATACCGAGTTTGGTTGGAGCTCCTCTCTCCATGTTTGCGAGGCTGTGGATTCTGGCCCTCCGTTTGACCGTATTTACCTCGCACAGGCACTTGAATAAAGCTGGGGTTCATATTGCACCTACAAAAACAAGTACAAGAACAAGTTCATACTGTACCTCTTTCGTTGGACGCTGTACTCGGTAGTCAGTAGACTGACCTGGCCCGGACTGGTCTATCTAACCAAGGATATACAAACATACCCTTGTCGGCACCTCTCATAACTGATTATAATTCGTGAACCCTCCACTACATTGCGCATAGCACATCGTCCTTCGATACAAAGACCCCTGCGACACGATCACTATGCGCGCGCTCCGATACCACGGCGTCAAAGACCTCCGCGTCGACAACGACATTCCCGAACCGAAATGCGGCGAGAACCAGATCAAGGTCAAGCGTGAGTCTACGCATCATCCTGGATGGGTCGGGTCACGGATCATGGATCATGGACCATGGACCATCTAGCAGGGAGTCAATCGTCTTGTTGTCTTGTATTTCGCAGTCTCTGGACGATGAAAAGCTGATGGATTGTGATTGCGCGCTTTGGCAGCTGCTTTTTGTGGGATCTGTGGAACGGATTGTGAGTTATTCCCTCGTCCTATACGTTCTTGTCCTCTGGCTCGAGATTGGATTGAAACGAGTCGAGCTAGCTGGCTAGCTATTATCATCACTTCTGAATGGGCAACACATGTGGTCCAGGAAGGACAGTCAGTCTGAATGAACCATTTCAAACTTACCATCGTTTTAGTACACGAATACTCGTCGCCGACATTCATCCCACAACCCAACTCTCCCCACCCCCTGACAAAAGAGGTGATGCCCGTCGCCATCGGCCACGAATTCTCCGGGGAGATTGTCGAAATCGGCAGTTCGGCGGCATCCCACCCAAACTTCCAGGGCCAGTCCCTCAAGGTCGGGGATAAGGTCGCCGTGCAGCCCACCCTGGCCTGTTTCCACTGCGGCCCTTGCCACGACGGCTACATCAACTGCTGCGACTCGGCCGGGTTTGTCGGGCTGAGCGGCGGCGGCGGCGGAATGAGCGACTATGTCTGCGTCGATGCGCAGTTTGTGTTCAAGTTGCCGGACCATGTCGGTTTGGACGTGGGTGCGCTGGTAGAGCCGTTGGCCGTGGCGTGGCATGCGGTTGACCAGGTAAGAATAAGGTCCTTCACAGACACTTTTTTTCGAGGAGAAGACGGATGAGATTTACGTGGTCTTTTGTTCAAGGAGTCGTGTGTGATGCTGATGCGAAATCTATGCATGTAGTACCCTTTGAAAAAAGGCGATGCCGCGCTCGTCATGGGTGCCGGCCCCATCGGTCTCGGGGTCATCCAATGCCTCAAGGCCCGCGGCGCGGGCACCATCATCGTGGTCGAGATAGCAAAGGAGCGGCAGAACTTTGCCCGGGCATTTGGCGCGACGCATGTGATCGATCCGAGGACCGAGGACGTGGTCAAGAGGAGCAAGGAAATCACAAACGGTCGGGGACCGCATGTCGCGTTGGACGCGGCGGGCGTGCCGGCCAGTTTGAGGGATTCGGCGTTGGCGGTGAGGGCGCGCGGCACGATTGTGAACCTGGCGATCTGGGAAAAAGAGGTATGTATCTCCCTGCGTTGTCGCCTTCAAGTGCAGGGGCCGCCACGACAGCGGTGGAGGTTCGGGAGACGGCAAGAAGGTGAGTAAAGAGGAGTTTTGACGAGGCTGATTTTTTATTACGGAGTGACAGGTACCGTTCCAACCCAATACCCTTGTATTCGGAGAGAAGAAATACTTTGCGAGTAAGTCATATCATTCCCACTTCATGCCTTTTTGAATTCATTCTCCCTTTTTTTTCATTCGAGGAGGAGGCTATTCGCAGACTTGGTAGCTGGTCTGAAGCCCGAGCATTCATCCATCCATCCATTCACTGTGTCGTGATGTACATCTACACACACCATTCTGTGACTGATCTGCTATACGCTAGTCCTGGGCTACCTCCAATCCGACTTTGCGGGAGTCATCAACGCTCTCGCCGACAACTCTTTGCAACCACAAAAAATGATCACGAGCAAGATCAAAATCAATCGCGTGGCCGAGGACGGGTTCCGGCCGCTGATCGAGGACAAGGACAAGCATGTCAAGATCCTGGTTGATTGTAGAGCGTGAGAGATGGAGAGAGAGAGAGTGAGGTAAAAGATGAAGAGAACGGGGTCGGGGCTGGGTCTGGGGCTGCTGGAACTGGGGAATATATGATCGGAGGTGTGTGGGGAGGAATGTGTATGTTTGTATGTATGCTTGTCCATGCCCAATACCTAGCCATGTAGCTACATCACTATGTACCATGCACAAGTACGAGCAGTGCGTAACACCACCGCCACCACACGCATCCCATCTCCTCGAAGTGATAGACAGACACTCCCGTACCTCGCAGGTACCTAGATATCTAGACACCTACCTACCTGCTCGCAGAATCTGCGTGTGCTGATTTCCAAATCTTTGTGTCGCCATCGTAGTCTATCACCCCTGGTGCGGTGACACGATGGACTATCAAAGAGCATGACGAGTTTTTTTCTTGGAAATAGTCTACATAAAAATGAAGATTGTTACTGTTCGAATGCGTGTAAGAGGGGCCACCGCCAGGGGTATCATCCATCGCAAAAGAAAAAAGCAAATACCATATGTATCAACGTTGAGTTCACAGACGGTCTAGTCTAGAGAAATGAGGAGGAAACACACGCGCAGTAGCAGTAGCAGTAGCAGTAGCAGTAGCAGCAAACTCCCCTCGCCCTCACTCAAATGGGCCATTCACTGTCCACTTTCCTCATCCACGATCTGCAGGTGTGGAAATTGCGAATCTTGTATCTATCGCTCGCCAGATTCCTCTCAATCAAGATATCCGCCTGCGAGACTATGCTCTCCCAGAGTTCCCTGAGCTTCCTCTCCCTGAGGTCCCCCTTTGCTTTCCAAACCTCCTTGACGAGAAGCTGAACGACTGTCAGCGCGCCGCCCATGCCCAAGGGGCCTGCACTGGACAATAGTCCAAAGACACAGTCGACCAATAACTCGAAGCGCGAGCGGTTCTTCTTGTCGGTTTCCAGCAATCGACGGAGCGCTTTTCGAATCCCGACCAGGAGGAGCCCAAGTTTCATGCCTCGCTCTTTGTGCTCGTTTGGGTGACTGGTGATCAGTCTGGTCAAGACTCCTTTCAGGAAGTTGGTGGTGGTTCTCTGATCGAGTTTCATGAGGAGATCTGCGATGATCGGGGGAACGAGTCTGAAGAGTTGAAACGAGCCGAATTCTCCATTGTTGGCGCGGCGGGGTTGCGTGTACTGTCGCACCGTGGCGTTGACGAGGCTGGCGATGATTGAGGCGTCACACAGTGGTGGCCGGATGTATCTGGCAAGGTACTCCAGGGTTCTTGGGTGGGTCAGACCAATCAGCTCACCGACAAGCTCGGCCCTTTCCCCCGACCTAGAGCGCAAGGCAATGGAAAGGATCAGGACTGTGGCCTGGTCAACGTGGACAATGGACATGGGTCTATTCCCAATTTGTAACCATATCTTGACTCTCTGCTTGGACAGCGCGTGAAGCAGCATCAAGCAGTGGGTTCGATCCAGGTACTTGCGCAAATTCAGGCTTGTGTACATGACTTGATGCGACCTTGGCAGGGGGAGTTTGTCGTATCCAGCGACGGATTTGAAGATGGCCTTGTAAGGCTCATTCCGGGGATTGATGACGCCCTGAGCACTGTCGACATACGAGAGCTTTCCTGAACGCGTAGTCAACACCCGAGTCTTGTTCTTTGGGCGTTCTAGTGGCCATTTATGAGGCTGTTGTTGGGTGATTAATGGAGGAGGTCCCTGGATCCGGGACGAGTAATGTCGTCTTCGCTCGCCCAACGTTGGTTCTGAAACCATGATGTCTCTGAACAGAAGATCAAGTAAAGTGAAGAATGTCAAGGTAGGAAAATTTGATCTGGATCAAAGGGCAGGAATCGCCCGCGTCTCGAGAGAAACTTATATACCTTGATAAGAGCATGACGAGGTGACGACACCAGCGAGTATGCCTTGTCTTGGTCATCTGGCATGAAGCTGAAGAGAAACCGAAAGGTCTAAACGAGTTTCTTGGATCTCTCAGTGCTCAGTATGTGGGAAGAGAAGCTACCACCAGGGGTTGTCAGAATTTCGTGGTTCTTTTGTTAGGGAAATTTGGCCGTTGCACTATACACCCACATAAAGACAGTCCTATCTTGACTCTTTCCGCTTGCCAGGGCTCGGCACGGGGCGTCGTCGGTGACATCATCTCTCCTGGGTTTCATCCAATGAGCGATCAAAAGCTGCGAGCACAGCCTTCGTGTGCGCCTGAGGCGCCGCAGCCACAGCCAAGCATAGCCCACCTTTTCGGCAATGAAAAAGGTAATGTTCCCGCTCTCTCGACTCGTGGACCGGAAAAACTTGTCTCCGCCATGCTCGCTCCATGAATTCAGTATGTCGATCCCTCGACCAGATTGCAAAGGTTATTATCCTCGGCGGTCATGACGGTGCATCAAAAGTCTCTTTGCAGAGTACCGAGTATCTATGTCTTTCATCTTCCTCCTTCTTGTCCTGTTATTCCATGTCTCCGCACCCAGCACGCAGAATGTAGAACGCCAAAGGAAAATTTTCTGGATCGCCAGGTGACAAAGGAAATCTCAATGTTCAATAATTGCGAGCCCTCGGAGGGGGGTTTCCTCCCATTACTGAGCACTCACGAAGAATCCCTTATCCATATACCCTCGTTCTGTGCGATGATCGGGAAGGTACGAGGTTATTCGGTAGACTTGTAAGAGGTACTACTCGCTAGCTCGTAACTGTCTCCCGGAGACCGAAAATAGTACGCGGGGGCCGTTTTTTCTTCTTTAGTCAGCTTCGTTTGGAACAGACCATAAGTGTTTAGAGTTAGTACACTAGCAGTTAGTACAAGTAGTGCAGTAGTACAGGATTTCAGCTTACAGTATAAATAGCCCTGGTACCCAGCTCGCCAGGTAGATACCTATCCCGGGTTATATCACATACATACTCGTAGGTTTTTGTACGAGGGGCGTATGTCTGTCCGTGTGAACCGTGGCCATTACTTTATTCGACGTCCGGGACGAGGTATCATTTACAGAGGATAGCGGACGGTTAAAAGGGGCTGAGAAGAACAGAGCGTCAGGCCGTCAGCCGGAGAGGCAATCTTATTTTTCTTTCGGAGGATCATCATCTTCATCACCGCTGTCATCCTCTCAACGTCTGAGCATCTCTATTACGTCTCTGTTGTGAGAATCGAGAATCGGCAAGATATAGGGAGAGAGAGAAAGAGGGCAAAACAAAATGGCTCAAGTCGACCTCGTTGACACCATCGCCCGAGTCGCCGGCGTCGGCACCAGGCTGTCCATCGCGCTGTACACCTTTTCCGAGACCGTCGCTATCACTACCACTCCCTTGGCCTCCTCGGCCTCATCCTCCTCCTCATCTTCTTCTACGACAATCACGTCCTCCGCCTCGTACAAGGCTAGAGACCTTGCTCGGGATGTGTCGCTGACATGCTCGGTGTTGGCGGAACTACGCGCGAACCTGAAACCCCAGGATCATGATCATGACGATAGTCACGAAAGCCATGATAATGGCAAGGCCAAGCTGGACTCCAACGCCGACGCGGACTCGGACTCGGACGCGACGTTGAAGATAGCCAAGGAGATCGTGGTCGAGTGCGGAACCGTGTTTAGGGATATGGACGCCCTGGTCGCGAGAGCCGTGGAGAGCTCGTCGTCGTCGTCAAAGGGAGCCGTGATCATGGAAATGGGTAAGTTTAGCTAATCCCGCTCCAACTGACTTCCTCTCTGTCTGGGCCACAAGCTCCAATGATTTTTCTTTTCTAACAAATGAGAAATAGACCACCTCGGCGGAAACCTGGACCGGATCAAGAGGACGCTCCTGATGATGCTTAGTGACCTGTTAAACGCGGCGGATTCGACGGACGAGTATGTTTTCTAGCCCCCCCTCCCCCCCCACTAGGGGATCTCTGACAAAACAAGAGACCCTATGAGGGAAGAGAATCAACTATCTAACTAATTTGTTTGTGTCACATGTGTATAGGAAGGAGAGCTCGTCCAAGGACCACAACGACGACGACGACGACGACGACGACAACGCCTCCTCAAGGACGCTGCTAGGAAACATGCTCCGCGCAAACGAGGAAGCTCGGAAAAATCATCAACCCGCCCTCAATGCGACCGGATCCCGCGATAACGCACGGCCCGGCGACTCAACCATCCAAAGCTGCCTGAGACACATTGGCAACGCATTGCTGCGGTTCGAACACACCAGTTCCGCAACCCAGCACCCTTCGCGTGTCCGCGTCCGGATCGAACTGGAAAAAGTGTTCGGTCCCTCGCGGTACCAGCCGGGAAGACCGAATCCGTGGGTCGTCCGGTCCATTGTACGCAGCACGGCTCACCCCCGGCCTGAATACGCCGTCCCTTCAAACCCCGAGCCGGACATGTACTCGAGCGTCGCCGCGGGCGCCCTCGAGAGTCTGAACATCGAGGATTATGACGAACCGCAGTATTACAGCCGGGCACCGGCATACCGAAGCGATGGGGCAGGACGAGGCCCTGCTTTGGCGAGAGAGGCCCAGCAACCGCTCGATCTCTCAGAGAGGGGACAAGGACAAAGAAGGTCAAGCCAAAAACCTTGGTATTCGTCGGTGTGGGAATCTCTTCCTTCGCCGACCACAGCAATGGGTTCCATTCAAGAGTGAGTCTCGACCCTTCCTCGATGCCGTATCGTGCTTTGTTTGGAGCTAACGCGAATTTCTCCAGAACGATCAAAAAGACAAGTCTTCTTTTCGGGGCGGATGAGGAATCTGGAGATCCAGACCCCGGCCTCAAGCGCAATCAGCCCAGAGTCGGTGCAGCTGTTCCCCCTCAGATACTCGAGCAAGGCAGCGCAAAAATCACCAGGTCACCAACCTTTGATGACATTCTCCTGAGTCCTTCCAACAAAGGCCAATCCACATCTCCTCCGCCAGCCACGAACTTCAACCTCGAGAGGACTGCCGACTCAACCACAAGACCTTCTGAGCCCAAGACAGCCGAGGAACCAGCGAAACATGATTCGCCAGACCTCTCGGCCCCCGTGGCCAGCACGGCTGAACCCTCAAAGGAAGCATCAGGCTCTTCTGTCGATAACCCAGCAGGGAAGGAGTCGGCAGATCAAAAGGATCTCGACACAGTCTATCAGCCGCCGAAGCCATGAAATCCTGTGCGACGATCCTTGGTCTAGACTCCCCTTTCAACAACTATAAATAAAAGCATCTGTGACATGGGAAAGGGGCTGAAGGATAACCGTATTTTGTGGGATGGATATACGATAAGCTCTGGGCGCATACGAAGGGCGAGGCTGAAGAAATCGGGCTAGGGTGGGATGAAGAGCGCATCTATCGTATAATCCATGCATGGGTCAGCTCAACTGGTGTGTCCTACGGGTACTCCACCCTAGAGAGGATTGATAGCCTGATTCTTTGCTTACATTGCTGTTCAATTGGAGGCCTAGATTCTGCATCGTATCTGAATACGACAGTTGAGACATTCTATTCCGACGTGTTATGCCACATTGGTTTGGCACCAGTTGGCTGAATTTCAGTAACCAGGGTATCGGCCAGGGCCTCACCACATCTATACTTCCAAGGCTTAAAAGCGAGGTAGCCCTCAGCTCGCTCCGAGAAGTGTCTGTTCATTTGCGATAAACCTGAAATCAGGTATACCTTCTGTGGAGTTGTGACACGGCCGGCCGATTCATGAGTGTGCCGCGTCGTCTGAATGTGGTGATCGTAAGTCAAACCCTGTACTCAAACCTCAGGGCCAGGCCCCAAATTCCTTGTTCCTAGAAGTCATGAATGGCGTCTGATCACTTTCATAATCGCAGGTAGGAGGATCCATTGCAGGCCTCTGCGTCGGTGTTGCGCTGAAGACTCTCCCTGAAATTGGTTCGATCACTGTTTTAGAACGTCAACAGTCAAGCCAGTTACAAGACCAGGGAGCTGGAATTCGCATTGGGGACGAGGTCGGAGAATTTCTCCAGAGATATGCAAATGCACCCATGAGTTGTTACGGCATTCCGATCAACTCGTTGAATATTCTCGACGCGGAAGGCAGAATAATCATTCACAGAGACATCGTCAACAATTGTGCGACCACCTGGACTCAGCTATTCCGCGTGTTAATGCTCGCATTTACAGAGAGGAGTGGTGACGAGACACCTTCGACCACGTATCGCTATTCCTGCAACGTACGGGATGTGACCGAGTGCAACGACAGAGCACAGATCCATCTCGTAAACGACGCTGGCAAGGAGGAGACCTTGCCCACGGATCTCGTTGTCGGCGCAGATGGGGCTTCATCCAGGGTGCGGGACATTATGCTCCCGGATACGAGGCGCACCTATGCTGGATACGTGCTGTTCCGGGGACTCGTACCGGTTGAGGATATCTCAGTTGACGCGAAGCAGGTCATGGACTTGTCTGCCACGTTTTGCTTCAACCAAAACTCCCAAATGCTCTCCTACACCGTTCCAGCCAGCAAAGTCGGCCCTCCAGACTCCCACAACTTGGTCAACTGGGGTTGGTACATGAGGAAGACGGATGAAGAACTGGCAGAGTTAATGACAGACGTGAACAGCGTCAGGCACTGTTTCACACTGCCACCTGGTGGCATGTGTACACGGTTATCTGACGAGATGAGGGCACACGCGCAGAATGAACTCTCGCCACAATTTGCGGAAGCGGTGACCAAGACCAGAAACCCGTTTGTTCAAGTGATCACAGATTCTCTAGCGCTCGAGAATACCTTTAGAGGTGGAAAGGTCATGCTGGTCGGGGATGCCGCTGCCGGTCAGAGGCCTCACCCAGCCTCAGCCGTTACCCAGGCTTGTCTGCACGCACAGCTTCTGCGCCTCCATGTGCAGGGCAGGTTATCGCCCGATGGCTGGAGTCGGGAGGTGCAACTGGTCTCTTCCACAGTGGTCTCTGCCGGTCAGGATCTTGGTCAAATATGTCTTTCCGAGACTCTCAATCCAAGCGAAAAGGTCAAGTCGTATGTCGCAAAGTCTGTGGCGGTGCAGAGGTTTCTGAACGAGCGATGGAGGCTGTGTTCATCCGAGGTGAATTGAAGGTCATCGTTGGGGGATTGTCACTACAAGTATGTAGCGAAAGGTAGCTAGGCAGGTGAAACACGAGAAGAGAGCGCCGCGCACAGATCCTGGATCGCTGTTGATCGTGAACTGAGCCTGCAGTGCAAGTCAATGGTTGAAGAGGGAGCGCAGGAGACTGCGGTACTGGTACAATTGTGCGTAAAAGCGGCGTCTAACACTGTGATTGGCGGGCTCGGCCCCAGACTGTAAACAATCCAACAAGCCCGCGATGCAAGCCGCTTCAGTGCTGAACACCACCTTCAATCCCGTTTTCACGCCAATTACCACGCCCGCCCCTCCTCGAATGCGCTGCGGTCCGATCACTCTTTAGCAGAGATATCGTTATAATGAAATCCCCTAGATTTTAACCATCGACTCAACTCCGCGCCTGCGCATGCGACTCAATCCACCAACAAACGCGGGATCCGACTCCCTCGCCCACCTCCAACCCTCAAATCACAATGCTAATTGCGCGTCATCCGCTACATACTCTGCCAATGTCATCGATCCAAAGGCCGACTCGAAGGTTAAGCGCGCGAAATCACCAGAAAGATGACGCGACAGTCTATTCAACCCAGGAACAAGGGAACCGAAATGCGAAGACCACTGTTAGCGCTTCCGATACGGTAGCTGCGCAAGCAGCCACAGCCCGTAATGAGAAGAAAAGGAAAATGGGTATGTAAACAACGGAGGGACCCAGGCGAAATGCGAGCAGAAGGACTTACATTGACTCTTAGATTATGACGAGGAGGATGATGGGTTTCAGTTTAAACGCGTCAAAAAGAAGCCGCCTCCACGGAAACAAATAGAGAAAGGGAGAGATGGCTCATCACCCCAGGGCGATGCGCCTATACCTCAACCGGCGGGTGACAGGACCGAAAGCGCAAAGAATGAAGAGACGAAGCGAAAACCCTCACAACGAAAGGATGGAACCTCGTTCCCAACACCCGTTCCCAAGGAAGATCCCCCCCGGCGTCGCTCAAAGCGCTTATCCAAAGATAACGAACAACAAGATAGAAACCCTGTCGAGAAAAGCGAGCGCAGGGATGAAACGAAGAAGCGCAAATATAATGTTAAAGATCCCCCCAAACTGTCGCCAGAGAAGAAGGTGGACGAACCACCTCCGAAGCGACAAGAACATCCAAAAGAGGACGCTCCTTCTACAGAGCAACAGGTACATGCTTCGACCAAGATTGCGCTACCTTTTGCGGACACGCCTGTCATCAAACGAAATAAAGCCATGCGAGAGGGCAAAGCCGGCAAGGGCGAAAGAAGGAGTAGCTTGGGCATGCGCGGGCGAAGGGCGAGTTCCCTCATCGACTCAGGGAACTCCAGTGGTGAGCATTTCCAGCTCAGTAGTCAGCATTTACTAACTCTCCATGAAGCCTTGCCTCATCCCGAACTGGATGTATCGGACTATTACAAGCACATCGAAAGTGAGGGTCTCCCGGAGCCTAGACGGATGAAACAACTTCTCATCTGGTGCGCCGAGCGTGCTCTTGACGAAAAGCCATTAGGTGCGGGATTTGGGGAGGCCAGCGCAATACAAGCAGGTTTGCGGCCCTGAAATCGCTCGAATTCATCTGCCATACTAACTTTTTGACAGCTCGAGTGATCGAAGAAGAGTTACTGAAAGAGCTGGCGAACAGATCCGATCTGTCGGACTGGTTTGGCCGCGAAGAAGTACCCGTGCCATCGGAACCACTTCCAGAACGGCCGAATCCCAAGAACACGCAGAACATTGAAAAGATTGCCGAATTGGAGGAGCAGATTAAACGGTGAGACATGCGAGCCGGCAGACGTTGTGGACACGATGCTAATGGTGATGGCAGCTTGCGATCCGAAAAAGAGGCACTGGAGAACTTACTACGACCTCCCAAGATACCCAGCTTGCAGGAACTTGACGTGCCAACCAGCCCATCGCAAGCAAATCAATTAGACAGAACACTCCTGGACGAGGCGGATGCAACTGCCCTGGACTCAATAGCTCCCCAGGCCTCGCCAACCGTGGATCAAATATCACGGCGCCTAGGTGATATTTTGGAATCGATAGGCCCGACAGTCGACAAATTCGCAGACGGAATCCACAGGATAGCGCAGTATCGAACCGCAGCAGACGGCGTGGCAGGAAGAGCTTTAGCCATATGCGCCGAGAAATTGACACAGCGAGAAAAAGAAGGGACGAAGAAAGCGCTGGGAGTACGATCGGGGACCAGCCCCCCAAGAGATCTTGGGGGAGTGCTTAGAAGTTTGAGCCGAGCGGACAGATGATGACTGTATACAAGGTCTCGTGGTGGAAGATATTGCTGGTGATAGTGGTGATGCCATTGCTAGTGCTGGCGAGGACCATGTTGATTTTCTCTGACCCGCTGGCCCTCCTAGCACTGGGTATATGTGTATGAATGAAATAATGCTTGACGAGTTACACTATTTACAGTAATCTGACTGGCATTGCTTTTTCTGCGAAGGAACTTGTGGGAATACCCAAGGCGCGGTTTAACCTCTGTAACTGCTGCTGCAGCAGTGGTAAGCGGTGGAATAAAGGATACCGGATAGTCTTGTCGAGCCATCGTGGCCATGTAGTCACCGTTGTTGGTTCCGAGTACTCGGTACACACGAGGCTGATGGACGACGTCCTCTGGAAGAGGGGAATACAACGAAGCAGGGAAGAAATGAGGAATGAATCCTTGAGTAGAAATTCTCCATTGCCGTGCTCTCGTGTGTGTCGTGGATACATCATCTCACCTCACTTCACATCGAATGTCGAGGTCTACCGTGCCGAGTATATCTCAAAGAGGAGAGCTCTTGAGCGAAGGATGTCGTGTTATATTGATCAACAAGGACGAGGATAAAGGACAAGACGCCATTCGGAGTCACGACAGAAACAAGAAACAAGAAAAAGAAACAGAAACAGAAACAGAAACAGAAACAGAAAAGAGAAAGGCAGCAGGCAGTCAGGCAGGCAGGCACATAATAATACATACTCATAGTTGTAACCGTATTCATACTCCTATACCCCGATACATCGACTTGTTTTTTGTCGCCGTCTAGAAATTCTCCTTGCCCCAAACAAAACTGAACCCTTTATCCCCCGCCTCGGTGTACATGTTACATTTGACGTGCAGGTCCGCCCCCAGGCCCTTTGGACCGCAGAAGAAGACGCCGCACTCGCCCGGCCAGTGGATCTTGCGGATGCCGCGAAACACCATGTCCCAGTTCGGGCGGCCGTAGTTGGTCGCGGTGCGGAGGCCCGTGATGGCGTCGGTGTCTCCGGAATTCAGGACGATGTTGGATGCTTGGGCGGCGGTGATTTTGGCGGTCAAGTACTGAAAGAACGTGTTAGTGGGAGTTTCAAAAAGGGACAATAAGGAAGGGGGGAGGGGGAAAAGAACGTGCGTCGTACCGCATGAATTTCAATGGCGTGGCTCTTGTCCTCGTTCTCAATCGCCGCGAGCAGAGACTTGAACCACTCGAGCGATCCAAAATCTCGGCACACCCAGAAAAAGTACACCTTGCGCAGTCGCGTCCTCGGAGCAGAGGATCCCGCGTCTCTCATGCGGTACCAAATGGACTTGAGGATCGAGGCGAATGGCGTCACCCCAATACCCGCGCCGATCAAGAGCACGGTCTCGAACTTGAAGACGTCTTCCGAGGCTGATCCAAAGGGCCCGTCGATGTACAGGCGCGGGAGAAGTTTGGTGAACTTCTGACCATTCTGGTCAATTGTAGACACGTCTTCAGAGTATGGGCCTTTCTTGTCGTCGATCGCTCTGAGACCTTGACATCCGAGTACTTTCCCTAGGGCTCTGGTGAAATTGCCAACCATGCGGATATGGACAGAGAGATAGTCCTCTTCGGGCGCAGACGTGAGCGTAAATGGATGGTACTGCCAGAGTGAGATCTCCGGACAACATAGGAAGATGTACTGGCCTGCCCGGGTTTTGGTGTGCTCTTTCTTGATCCGGATTTCGACCACGTTCGAGGGGTGCTCAATCACCTTGGTTATATAAGTCTTCTGATAGCCACGGATTTCGCGTAGGACACGCTCCACGAGATAAGTAAACCCCCCTACCATCCAGTACAGGTAGAAGGAGCCGTTGCCGAAACAGAACGGTTTGTTGTCTGCCGGGATCATGCAGAAAGCGCCGTGGATAGACCAGAAGATGAAGAAGATGACAAAGAGATGATGGGTATTCCAGAAGCGCTCGTAATTGGCCCGTCGAGGCTTTTCGAGGGCGGTGAAAAACATGAGCATGATGGTGATTGTGAGAATGTAGCCGGTCCAGCCGGGGCCTGTGAGAAAGTTGAGTTTGACGAAACCGATGAAGCCTCCGTTGTTCTTTGCAGAGAGTTGTGCCACGTTGTGTAAATGAGCGATAGTGTGGACCCACGTGAAGAACACAATCGAAAAGCCCACGAGTTTGTGAAACGTAATGTTCTTGTCAAAGGGAATGATTCCGTTCAGCGGCGTTTGTCGAACGAGCGATATGAGAGTTCGACAGACCGGTAGAAGAATGCAGGCGACGTCGAAGTGTAGTACCAGGGCTGCAGATCGAGCAATGGGATAACCGTAGCCGAAGGTGGCGCGGGCTTTGGTTAGGTTGTCCTTGAGCTGGTAGTTCATAAAGCCGAAGCCGTACAACATGCAGTGCGCGAGTATAAAGATACCGACAAACAGGCGGCGAGATCCTTCATTGACCATCCATCTATTGAACTTCTCTTTGGGAGACAAATCTCTAGGCTCTTCTCCACTGACCTCTCCTGAGAGGAGCATTCGCATTAATGGTGTTGACCTTGATCTTTCCGCCATGATTGGCAACGTCGACAAGTCAGGCGTGTGCGTTGTTGAGTATGCAAACGGGCCCCCAGCGAGATGCTTGAAGACTTGAAGGTCTCTGTGTGACGTCGTGGCAAGTCGATCGCGGGATTATGTCTGCTGTTGAACGGGGCCAGCCGACGTCCAAGTTGGTTTTTGGGATATTGTGTGACGAGTCGGACAGTCAAATGCAAGAAAAGAAATGCTATGGACCGACCAGCGGCGTCTTCGAGGTAGTGTTAGCTTAATGAAGCAAAAAGTTGACAATGCAAAAAGAGAAGACAGAGAAAAACCGAGCCTGCGGCATGTTCATATTCCATGTTTGGCAGATAGCCCAGAAGATCTATAAGGATATTTGCCCTAACTATTTCCACAGGCGACGACCAACAGTGGTGTGATAAGGAGGGAATGGCGACATATGAAGTTCTCGTCTCTGGCCAAGCGACGACGATCTGATACATGTTGAGCCACCACCTGAGACGGGGGGTCGAAGAAGCGGGGGGCAGTGGACTGAGGAGCCACATTGGTGGTGAGAGCAGCGATAGAGACCGTCCTGGAGCAGAGCATGCGGGAGGCACAGACAGCAACCATTCGACCAGAGTCGCCAGACAGGAGGCTGAGGTGGTGTGATATCTTGTAGCAGAGCCTCGCGCAATCCAGGGGAAGCGCGTTTCATGTAATTGGGTCCCAAGCCTGAAAGTCGGATATTCTAAGGCTGACCATCTCTTGGCCTGATCGCTTTGGAGTAGTGTAGCGCTTGGAGTAATGGATCCATCTTAGCAGGACTTACAAGTATCAGGGTGATTTCCTTTGTTTTGAAGATGGAGACATAGTGGTGACAGCAAAGCAACTTGGGTGAGGTTGTTGCTGGTCATGGTAAAAGCGGCGTTGTTTATGATCAACGTGACTGGCACGTGAACGACGAGGCTGAATGCCGCTTTACGTCATTTGATCTTCAAGTTCCAACACGGCGCGTGGCTTGGAGGTGGCAGGTTCTTGTTCGACTGCCCATCTCGAATCAATCTCGACATGTTGCAAAGCCAAAAAGCCTGCTTTCACTCCAAACTGGCACCTTGATGTCCTTGGCAAAACGCCCCCTTATGCCGAGTCACTTGAATGTTGCAGAGCGTCATACCAAGAACTCTTCCAACCTCTGCAGGTTGTACTTACTGACTTGCTGGCATATAACAGCTGCGACTTCCCCAGTGAAAGATATCTTCTGGCCCTTACACTGTAACCTCTCGTTTCACAATCCACTTCTACTGTCACTTGGCCCTCATCGTGCATCTGGACCGTACCAATAGCACTCATTCTCTTCGTGAGTTACTCGAACTACCAAACCATTCTGCAATCAGGAACACCGCGAACCAACACTCCTCGCCGCGTCGTTAGCCTACCTCCCTCCCCCAGCCAAAAATCCACTACGAACAAAAGACCAACGATCATGCCTTTCCTTTACACCAAGTAAGTCGACCCTCTCTCACAAAAATCGTCTATGGGAAACAGTGTCATCATGACCGACACTCTCTCACTGCGATGCAAACAAGAGCTAACGACGAGATCAGGAACTGGGGCGGTCGCCACGCTGGCGGTGGAGTCACTGTTAGCCGTCACGGCGTCAGGAGGAATCCCTTCCGGATCAGCTGTGGGAGGTTTAGCTGTTTTCGGTAGACCATACCGAATGGCCTGAAAAGACATGCAGAACATGAGACACGATGGACAGGGACAAGGAATGATTGTCAGGACTAGATCTGCAAACCGGTGGGGGAACAACGTGGGCTTTCAATGGCGAGATGGAGCATTCAAGGGGGACGAGAACAAATACTAGCCAACTCTTCGTGGAATTGGACCATCATGTTTATGAAGCGAAACGAACACAGCAATGTACGAGGGTAGTCAGGTATTCCAAGACTCGAATATCGAGATTACGAAAGGCAGGATCAGCAAGGCCAACGAAGCATTGCCAGAGAGTAGCCTGCTTCGCTACTAATAGCAACCAGTCAATCCCAAGAAACAGTGTGGTATATACTTCTCTGCGTCATGAACGAGTGATTCGATGATTTCCGGTCGATTCTCTTCATTACTATTTCTGACAAAGGTCTAAATCATCGCCATCTGCCCAGACGCGCGTTGCAGGACAATAGTCGTACATTCCGTGGATATATTTGTGTTTCGATTCAATCAGCTGAATATTTCATGTAGCCCGTGTCTTCTCATCCCGTTCCTAACATATACTAGACACCTCCGTCCTGCCTGGTCAGTCTACTGCAACTTTCGTGGGTGGTTCCTCGCTCGCCACAGAGCTCGTTGAAGGGGTCACTTTCGTGTGCTGCCCGCTCGTTGCGGTCGTATCGTCGTCTTCATCCCAGGCATCATCTGGTGCGTTTTCGTCCCAGTTGTCCAGCTCTTCCTCCACCGTCCGTGCTGGTGTGACACCTGTCTCTTGACCTCCGTCGCCGTCTACATCGTGCGAGCGTAGAGTACCATTGGCGCCCTCCCCAAGCTCTAGATCTTCACCTTCCAGGCCGTCACCCGTCAGTGCAGAGTATTTCGCTCTCCTCCTCCGTTCAGCTGCTCGTCGATGGTAAGCGCTCGCTAATGACAATGCTGCGAGACTTCCCACGACATTTGCCAGGACATCCCAAGCGTCAAATTCACGATCATTGGGTAAAAGTCCCTGTGCGATTTCACTCCCCACCCCCAAGAGTAATGTGCATACAATCAACGTCAGATGAATCACGCGGCGCCGAGAGGTGTCAAGGATGAAGTAAAAGGTCCCAGTGAGGAGGAAGAAGCATATAAAGTGGAGGGCCTTGTCGGACTGCGAAGGGATGTATGGTTGCGCGGCGGCTGGCGTGGATGGAAGGGATGAGTGTGGGAGCAGGCCGAGACTGGAGGAGAAGACCAGGAGGATGACGAAGGTTACTATAGTTGACTCGTTAGTATCAAGATAAATGTGAGAGGCAGTCAGGCCTGCATACTTGCGAAGGGAAATCGGATTCGCATTGTGTTGGTTCGGTGTCTATGTCGAGGTTGCTATTCAGTCGACAGTGGAAAGACAGCCAGGTAACTAACTGGTGGACCTCGAGAGATGCGATGTCGGGGACTGCGGTTGGTCGGACTCGGCTGGCGGAATGCCAGCTTCAGGCAGACTCGGACATGGCTAGACAGCGGGAAACAGCGCAAAAGTACAGAGGTAAGTTGTGATGCGTCAAAAGAAATCAAATTGAGCGCTTTGGTTGAAGTCGTTGTTGAGCTGGAATCGAGTGAGGCCTGGAAGGTGACCGGAAATATAGGAGCCCAGGTCACCTAGGAGTTGGAGAAGCAGGTGCACCTACCAGTGACCACCTAAGGTCCCAAGGTACCAGTAGCTTTGGCTCGGTGGCTCGGCAGGCGGGAGTCACTAAGGCACCTAGGGCCTCCGCTGCCTCACTCAATCCCAACCGCAGTTTGTAACGTTTCTTTCAACCTCAAGCCTCGCCTCTGCGTAATCGCATCAACAGTCGACATCAATTTTTATCAACAGCACCACCCATTCAGCGCAAATACTTCTCAATTAATGTGCGGGAGCGCCTACGCACCCCTCTGTACCGCCTCGTCGATTTTTGGCCGATTCCCACGATTGCCTCGTCGGCGCTGAGGCTTCCTTTTCAAACTGGAGGAGTTACGCCCCTCGCCTCGCCGCAGTCGGGGTTGGCACGGCCATGTCCCTATCATGGCCGCCCCCAAACAGTCAGAAACCACCAGACGATGAACCTCTTCTACACTCTCTACACAGAGATACTCTAAATGGTCTGCTCCGCGCGCCATCCCGACCACACACGCCGAGTTCGTTCAAATTGCGCAGTTTGGGGAGCGGTTCCCAGTCCGGCCAAGCTGCGGAGCCAGAGCCCAGCATCGACGAAGATCCCCAGATTGTCCGGTTTCGCGCACTCTTCCAAGATGCCGAGAACAAACTCGCGACACTGTTCAATGATGTCGGCCAAGTTGTAGTTCCTCAAAGGCGCACTCTTGCTGCCGCTTCTCTCCTCGAATCTGCACCCGATGCCGCTGCATCGTCCGCTCCGCCCCCTGCTCCTATATCAAAAAAGCGCAAATTGGATGACGACGACTACGATGATTATGACGATGACGACGACGACGAGCAATTGGACGCCGATGCGGCCAACGCGTCCTCGGTCAAAAACAACCCGAACAAGATGCATATCATCGCCGACGCCACCTCGTCGCCGACCCCAAGGCCCGCTCCGCCCCCAAGCATTCCCTCCGACTCGGCAAAGACCGCTCTTAAAACGGGACAGAACAAACAGAAGGAAGATGCCGAGGATGCTCGCAAGAAGCTGGAAGAGGCGAAGCGCAAGGAAATCGAGACTGTCAAAACCCTGTCGCGCACGATGTTCTTCACGCTTGAAAATGACAGAGATGCGATGTTGGACCAGCAACGCCTGGACGAGGCAGAGCGCCGAGCCGAAGCAGAAGCAGAAGGTCATGCTAACCGACAGAATGCTGCTATGCAGCAAGGTAGTCTGAGCAAGGCCAATCTCGGCGCATCAAGCCTGACGCTTAAGAACCTCATTGCGCGTCTAGATGAACATCGCAACTTAGTCCATGCCACCGAGTCGGAGCTGCGCGCTCTGATGAGCGAGGTGCGCAAGAACCGAAGCAAATGGGCAAGTGAAGACAAAATCGGGCAGGAAGAACTCTACGAGGCTGCGGAGAAAGTCTTGACCGAGTTGAAGGCTCATACAGAGCACTCGACGCCATTCCTTAACCCCGTCAAAAAGAAGGATGCCCCTGACTATCACCTCGTCATCAAGCATCCCATGGATCTTGGTACCATGACCAAGAAACTTAAGCAATTTGCTTACAAGTCCAAGAAGGAATTCGTGGATGACCTCAATCAGATTTGGAAGAACTGCCTCAAGTTCAATAGCAATCCTGACCATCTATTCCGAAAGCACGCTCTCTTCATGCAAAAAGAGACTGACAAGCTTGTACCTCTGATTCCGGATATCGTCATCAGAGACCGAGCAGAGGTCGAGGCTGAAGAAAGGCGGCAACAAGGTGATCTCGACGATGGCGCTGAGGAAAGTGACGATGAACCCATCATGTCATCGCGAGGACGTAAAGCACCCAAGAAAAGTGCAAAGAAAGGGGGTGCAGCCGCCCGAAAAGCTCCGCCTGAAACGACCCCCATCCCAGAGACGAAGCCCGTGTTACAGTCACTGAGCTCCGTTCAAAATGGCATCCGAGCGGAATCTGAGGTCGACGGGAGTCAAGGCCAGTCGACGCCTCCACCAGGACTTTTGACCCCTATCGGCGCGCCTGGGCCTGGTAGTGTTGCAGGAGGCGGAAGTGAAGCAATGGATTTGGATTTACCCGCACTGCCTTCATCAGCACCGATACCTGAATATGAAGATGAGGAATATAAGCTCTGGAAACAGAAGACGAAGAAGGATCGCGCGATGCTCGCGGCCGCGCGACACAAGCTTTTCCGTGGAGACAAGTTGAATGCCGAGGAGACAGCATTACTGCGAAGTAAGGCTGGCATGCGCAGGTGGCAGCGTATGCAACGAGAAGCTGCGGGCCAAGATGCTGCCGATCTTGGGGCTGAGGCATCTGACCGGGACAACAGGGTTGAAATTCATGGCCAAACCCTCGCCGAGGGAATGGAAGTCGAGGAGGAGAATATGCTCCCTGACTATTACGATTCGCTCTCGGCCATACCTGACATCAACCCCCGACTGAGATGGGACCAAGACTCTGAAGGATATGTCATCGAACACGCCGAGGAGTTTCTCCGGTTGTATCCTCCTGGGCAATTCGTGGCTCCGCGCGGCAAGCTAGCTAAAACGATCGAGAACAACATGCGACAAATGCAAGACACGCGGAAGGTGGTTTCGAAGATCAGCGTTGTCAAGCAGATGCAACTCCAGTCGCAGACCTATCAAAACCAGTTCCAGAAGTACCAACCAGAACCATTCGTCGAGGCAGATATTCCAAACCATGTCATGTCCGATGATGGGCCTGTCATGGCTCCGTGGGTCTGTAAGGCGGCCTTCCAACGGTCAATAGGGGAGATTTTCTTCCACGCAGGGTTCGAAGAGTTTCAGCCGTCGGCGATCGATGCGATGACGGACCTGGCAGCGGACTTCTTCCAGCGACTTTGCTCGACCCTGGTGAACTACAGAGAAGACTATAAGATTTCCGTGCCGACTACCGTTCCCGCGGCCCAGGGTGAGGACAGCAAGGTGGTGTACAAGCCTCCATATACCACGGAGGAGGCAATCCTCCACTCTCTGCACACAGGCGGTATATCTCTTAATGACCTGGACGTGTATGCACGAGAAGATATCGATAGGACGGCCAGTAAACTCACCATGATGCATGAGCGAATGAAAGGACATCTCGCCGACCTCCTTCGACCAGCGTTGACCGACGAAACTGCTCATGGACAAGGATCATTTGCAGATGGTGGAGAGCAGTACGTCGGCGGAGACTTTGCAGGTGATCTTGACGAAGACTTCTTCGGCTTCCGCGAACTGGGACTCGATAAGGAGTTCGGAATGGC
This sequence comes from Fonsecaea pedrosoi CBS 271.37, assembly GCF_000835455.1. Taxonomy (NCBI): domain Eukaryota; kingdom Fungi; phylum Ascomycota; class Eurotiomycetes; order Chaetothyriales; family Herpotrichiellaceae; genus Fonsecaea; species Fonsecaea pedrosoi. Next base: position 4,338,474 of record NW_013550614.1, on the reverse strand, counting down.
CAGTCTTACAGTACCATTCCACATTCTTCAGAACCGTCTCGGGCTCAGCAACCAGCAAGATAACTCGGCAGAGTCGGCGGAGAAGATGTTCGTGGAACCGCCCCGTTGGCCCAAGATCACCGTCGAGAATGTGGAGGAACAGATTGGTATCATCAGGGAATGGCTCAAGAAACGTTTGCACGATAACGGCGAGCGCCCCCTGGTGGAGGATCTGGAACTGCCACCAAAGCAAAGGCCTGGCCATGGGAGGGCGCGAATTCCAGCATCCGGGAAGATTGGAGAGGGCACGCTCAAGAACAACAACAGCCCCCAGAAAAAGGCGGCAGCTAACAAGAATGCCGCGAATGCTGCAAAGGCTGCTACAGGTGCGGTGGGAAGCGCCACACCGGGTGACAAAGGCAAGAGAAAGTCGGTCGTCGCCAACGGGGTGGTTGACGATAGCCCAATGGTCAATGGCATTGGAAACGCCACTCCGTCATCACCAGGTCCCGGTGGGGATGGGAGCCCTGAGAAGAAGCAGAAGCCTGTGCTGAAAGCGAAAACTTCGACGACTGAGGTTCCCAAAGGTCCGGGTAATGACAAGAATCAAGACGGAAACACACTACCTCCGGCTGTGGATGCTTTGGATATGATGGATGGTGTCAACGGCGAGATGCCCCAGGTTAATGGTGTCGAAAAAGTGCATGGTGTGATTGGAGACGGCGATGCAAGCATGATGAGCCCTGAAAGCTTATGATGTGCATGACCTGGTTTGGGATCGAACTGGTCATGGGATTAATCACAGGAGGGGATGTTGGTTGCCGTGCACGATGGCCATGGTACATTGCGTGATATTGGGTATAGAATGATTTGTTGGGGTGCGACGGATGACAATACTCCTTTGATTTTGACGGTACGAGACGCCTTTTTATTATACCCAGGACTTTGGAAGTGGACCAGGATGAGGAGGAGAGGAAGGGAGGCATGCTTTTATTTCACAACGACCAGAAGGGAGGCTTTCATCTGAGCAATGCTTCATTCAAATCGAAGGACTGGGTGGGCGGGGGAATACCAAAATCGATCGAAGCATGGGGGAAAAGCCAGTCTCGTGCCGCCAGGGCGATGATTGTTAAGAAACCGAAAGAGGTGAATGGCGTTTTCTTGTATATACACTTACTTTTTTTTTACACCTTGTCTCACCTGTGCATCCATATTCTTGCTTATCTGAAGCTGAGGCTCTGAGGCTCTGAGGCTCAAAGGCTCAAAGGCTCAAAGGCTCACAGGCTCAAAAGCTCCAGGAGGCCCTTGGGTGAGTATGTACAAGTCCGCAAGTTCGAGGCACATTTTGTCCGTTGTTTACTAGGACGTGTGGTTTCTACATACCGAGTATACACATCATACACATCATACACACCATACGCATCATACGCATCATACACATCACATACATAATATGAGTGAACATGAGTAATACGGATGGAAATGAGTGGAGCGAGTGCAGGGTATTGACATACATTAGTGAAGTGCCACTTATTTGGCTTGGATCTCAATCTCATCTAACTTAGTTACCTGTTTTGTTTATTCTAGTTTTTGCTTGCACTTGACCAGTGACGTTATGGGCATTATGGCATTAGAATGAGAGAGGGGGGGGGGAGGGGGTGGGTAGCTGAGTATGGGAGTAGACTATAAGGATATAAGGATGTACTAGGTAGGTAGGGTGTCAGTGACATCCATCTGTGATCATGATGGGGACACAGATAGAGAGAGAGAGAGGCAAAAACCAAGAGGCCTAAACGACTTTGATATCACATCCACTTCTAATATGAACCAGCAATCAGCAATCAGCCATCATCAGCAGCAACAGCAACATGAGAGAGATTGGCGTTTCATTCATTGTTTCGTTCCCTCTTTGTTCTGTTCTTCTTCTTCCTCTTGCCCTCCTCCTCGTGTCGTGCTATTCCCTCTCCTCTTCTCCTCCTCTCCTGATCATCTCATCCATGTTGCCTCTGATACTCTGTGTCGGCCCCTGTGTCGCTCCTCTTCTCGCTTAGAGCGAAAGCCGGCAGAGCAGACGACAACCTCCACGTGTCTTTCCAATCTCATTCGCTTCTCCCAGCCTAGACTTGTCGTATTATGCAAAATAACTCCTCACGGTCCGCTGCCCGTCTTCGCTGAGGCCTTGTAGAACCTGCTCGGCGTTGATCCCCGTCTTGCCAACGAGCACCTTGGCACTCTCAACGATCTTCTTCGCTGTGGCACCCTGGATCATCTCCGCTTCAAGAGCAAGCGCGATGTGGTGGAAAACTTGGGCCGCCTTCGCAAAAACTGCTGGGTTTTGTCTGCAGAGAAAAGGTCAAAGACACGAACAAGACATTTCGGCCAATTCACTCGCGGGATCATGCAACTTACTGATCAATCAACTGCGCAACAAAACTGTACGCATAGGGGGCCGCTTCTTCGTCATTGACCACAGGCAGCGTGTCGAGCCATTGCTCCACGACCGACTGCGGATTGACCACCTTGCCTGCGTTAAAGTGCAGAATCTTTGCAATTGCAGCACAAGCATTCTCTGTTGCAAAAACATCGTCATCGCTCCTTGCGTTGGGGACCCGCGTGATCTGTAACAGAGTGTCGATACTCGCGGCCACAAAGTCACTCCATTGCTCTCCACCCTTTTGTCCGGCGATGCCCACCCCGTAGGCGGCTGCTTGTCGATTATTGGCATTTTCGTCCCTCATACCGTTAATCAGGGGTTGCATGATGTGGTCAGAAAACTGGTACGACTGTGACCCGCAGAACTCCAATACATCGTCAAAGATGCAGATAGCCCACTGCCGCTGCATAGGATCCGGGTTGGTGACAAACGCGTCATAAAAGGGCATGAGCTGCTGCCACGCTGGGAGGAATGCAACGCCCATATTCTTGAAGATGGTGTGGAAGGCTTTGTTCATGTCTGAGAGGAGCGTCTGGTCGTCCTCAATGGCGTACTGTACCGACAAGGAATCTTCCTCATCGGCATCCGGGCCCTGATTGACAGCAGCAGATTCGGCCTTTTCTTCAGCGCGCTCTTGGACGCGTTTCTGGAACTCTTCCAGCGTCGACTTGACCGATTGCACGAATTGCTCCATGTGGTGTTGCGTCAAGCAGCCCTTGCCTACCACTTCGACACTCTCGTAGAAACATTGGAACATTTCTGCTAAGGTGTCGATTGAAGGTTCAGCACTCAGGATTTCAATCTCCTTCTCGGAACACTTGGTCCAGATTTCGTTCAATTGTGGCGACTGCTCGCCGTATCGCTTTTTGATCGAGTTGAGTAACTGCGGGATCAATTTGGCAGACGCCACCCGAACGGGATCGTGGAAGAAGAACGACAATCCAGGCAGGGCGATTCGTTCCGTGATATCGGCCACATACGGCTCGAAATCTGCTTCCAGAATCTGTGCGTAGATCGTGATGAGTTCGATCGCCGTGTGTTTATCCTCGAGCGTGGATGTCTTGATGCCGATAACTTTTCCCTTCAATGGCACCAACTCCCATCCCTCCTCTTCGAGCACTTCATCCTCGCTGTCTATCAGCTGGATATCTGCTTTGGCGGCCGCAAGCTCTAACAAGGGTGGCATAACTCCAGGAAGATAAGGGACAAAATCAGAGGCTAGAACCCTGCACATACGTCCCCAGCAATGTAAAAGATACTGTGACTGTGGGTCGTCATCATCCGTGATGTTTTGCTGAATGTTGCCGAGGATCTGGACGAGCGTGATGCCATCTTGACCCATCTTCTCCTTGCCCACAGCCAGGGCGATGAGTGTCGCGCACTCCATGGCTTTTGCGCGGAGCAATCGATACTCTTTCGACTGTTCGGCTTGCAGGACGTTGAAGAGAAGAGGCATCAAGGTATCGTAGTAGCGAACGAAGGCACTCTCGGCCGAATCGGCAATCGTGGCGATAGTTGATAGTGCTTGCTCCTGAACGTACCGCTTTGGAGATTGTAAGAGCTGCAGGAGATGTCCGAGTAGTTGATCCAGGTACGGTTCCAAGATTGCCTTCTCCGCCTCTTCACAGAAGTTGACCAGCGCCGCAGCTGCATGTGCTTGTACTCGCGGTTCGGGCGCTTCGAGGACGGGAATGATGTTTGTCAGCACCACCTGGTGATACTTTTCCTGCATGGGCCCAGCAAAGTCGGTGCTCATCTGGCCAAGGGCATTGCATCCAGCAAATCTCACTCGTGGATGAGGATCTCTCAAGGATGGCACAACCAGTTCGAGGACCTTGTCCAATTCGCCGATCATAAGATCTCGACAGCCCTCAGAAATTGCCGAAATGGCCATCAGAGCGGCGTGTCGATCTCTCCACGATGAAGAATGCATCATTCTCGGGAGCCATGTGAATGTTGCAGGAAGCATCACTTGTCCTCCTAGCTTATTAGCCAAACGGTCCATGCACTGCTCGCCTGCGACGTGGTTCAGGTCGTTTTCTTCATTATCAAGATCCTCGGTCGCGTTCCACTCCGTGGCATCGTCATCGTCGATTCCAATGTCAGTCATCAAGCTAAGACATTGCGTAACCATATCGTTCACATATGAGGGATCTTTCTTGCACATGGCTGGCGCCCATTCGGCGAAAGTAGCCATCAACTCCAAAGCGTTCTGCCGCGTTTGATCGCCTAGTTCTTTTTCTTGGATGACTGAGATGCTAAACTTGACTAGATTGTTGAAAAGACCCTTGAACATTTTGGGGCATATTTCGGCGAGTTCAATAAGCGAGACAAATGCCTTTGATAGATTGTCGGTGTCTCCAGCTTCTTTGAGAGGTGGTAGAATGTTGAGGATTTCTGGTATCAAAGGATAGTACTTTGGCTGGGTCTTTTTTGTGACCGAATGAAAGAACGAGGCGAATGCTTCAATTGCTGACAGGCGGACCTGGATCGAGTCAATATTCGTCGTCCAAACTCCGTTGTACCGTAGTCTCACCTCGACACTGCTGTCCTTGAAGCCTTTGAGAAAGACCTCCTGAACGGCGCCTTCGTGCTCTCTCTCAATTATGCCAGGCGTCGTGGAGAATATTCTGAATGAACATTCACGCATGCCGGCGTCACTTGACTGGCTCGCTTGGAACAGCGCATGCAGTAGTTCCACCCAGTTTTCGTTCGTGCCTCCATAGTATATCAGCCAGGGCAGAAAGAGGGAGCAGGAGTCAGTCGATCCCTACCGGCATCCACATATTGTCGTGCAATCTCTGCGATTGCATCTCCGATTTTATTCCTGACTTGGTTGACTTGTTCCCTTGCTAGACCCTCCAGCAATTTTGACCGAATGGCCGTTTTAGCCTCGGCGCTGAGGGACCAAAACAATTCCCTAGATTCGGCGCTGGGGGGAATTTTGCGTTGTTTTGAGGCTTGTTTGCGAAACAACACCGCAGCGAAGGAACGTGTCTAGCGGAACAATTTAGCAACTCTCTACCCTTGAACCTCCTCTGAGATCTTGACATACCGACGAGTCTGGCGCGGCTTGGAGTTGTTCGGCCAGGCCCATCAACAACACCTCGGGACGGTTGGGAGTCCAGTCATTGTTGAGCTGCTCTTCCGCTTGACTGCGGAGAGTGTTGTCGGGCGATGAAAGGGCGTGCAGGAGCTGGGTCAAGGCTCCCTGCACCTCGGCAGGGAGAACAGACATTTTGGAGGATCTGGTCTAGGACATGCAAGAGAGGGAGATTGTTCGCAAGAGACAATGATATGTGTTGATCGAGGATTGGAATGTCCGCCTGCACGCGCGTGGGACGATCTTCGAGAGGGATTGACTTCGAGCGGGAAATTGAGAAACGGCGGGATGTCGACAGTGGGCTCCTTATCAAACAGAAACTCTGAAAACAAGAGCTTCTGAGCAGTCAGACAGCACTCGATCGCTTTATGATGTCGACCAAAAGGATGTTAGGTGTCAGTTGTGTGGTGAATTGAACAAGGAAACAATAATTTTGGCCTGCGATTCTCGCTCTCCACCCACCGAACTCCAAATGTTTCTCTTTCGTACACAGTGGGATGGTCTCACGTGACGGGCCCTTCTGGGCATGTTCTCTTCTCGCGGCGTTTTCATTTGACCACGTACATTCTGGCCCCTTGCGCACACTTGTTTCATCTCTTATCATCTTTGTCACTTTGCATGGTCCACGAAGACTCGCTGCTCGTGCCAGCCATGCCAGCGCCGTCTGTGACTCACGTCAGTCTAACCACACCTACGAATACGATCAAGATCTTTACCCCTGACAAGCCTCCATGGGTGGCCGAATATCGATCGCTCAATACATACGTGCAGTCGTTTGCTATCATAGTTAAGGGTAGGAGCAGACTCAGAAACCCCAGAACTGTCTAGAACACGTGTAATCAAACATTTCGAGACAAGTTGCTACGCTAGCCTCGCCTTCCCTTCGCCCTTTCTGTCCCTTGATCCAAGACGTCTCTTGTCGTTGAGCGCATCGTGAATTTAATCCCTTCAATCGCTCGTCTCTTCCGACTACTGATCGAAGCACCAGTCAGTCGGTCTTCGGAGATGAAACTCCAGAGGACGGGTCGAGCAGTACAAAAGGCTCAAAACAGCAGTCCTAGTGTGGTGGGAAATGTTGGACGGACTCTGTGCTCCAAGGTCCCTCTTCAGTACGCTCCCTGTGAGACAACTGCTTTTGTTGTGGAGAATCCTCAAGCATATGGATCTCACATCTGCCAGGATCACCTATCCACCCACCTTGGTATCCATCTTCCTCCTTGCCTAAAAGGGGCGGACGGCGTACAGCCTCTTTCTGATTGTTAATCGCGACATCTAGGTCGATGCATCCATCGATAATTGCTCGCATAGTATTCATGGTCGACGATTTGGGGATGCTCGGTATCAGGAAGCCTTTCTCGACTCTCATACCTTCTGCGCTATCCGTATGCACGCCGCTAGTCCTGGGAGCAGAGTCAAAAGTAGTTCCAGAAGGCGAGACTGAACTTGGAGCGGTTGAGATTGTCTCTTCGCTGGATTCAGCTGGTTGGCGTAACCATGAGGTAGTTGGACTAGGGGTAAGGCTCCTTGATTGGCAGCCTGATCGCGGCTGCACCCTCGCCTTTGTCCGTCCGAAATCATCCATGAGAAAGAGGGCAAAATTCTTCAAGCTCGACTTCCGAGGCGGAATGGCCAGTGTATCCTGCGTTCCACGGATTCGAATGTTCTGGACATCATCGGGAAGTTGCTCAATCCCCGCCAACATGGTCTCACTCATTTTTTCTGCACGAGGTGTATCTTTCCGGTTGTGATTGTTTTGGAAATGTTTCTTGGAGGTTGTCCCTGTTGAGCTTGATGAAGATGCTGAACCCGTTCGTGAATTTCCACAGTTGCCTGGGGCCGCTGCAAATGACCTCGGTGTCATGCGCAAAGACGTCGAGAGGCCTTTTAGGCTTTGCAATTTCGGCAGGTCTCTAAAACCAAGTCTTGTTCTTGTTGGTATTGCACTGCTGTCTGCATCGGGCTCGCATATTCGAGCGTTGCGGGAATTCGAACACATCAAAGACCTCCCCCAAAATAGTGGTGGAGGACCGCGACGTGAACGCCCTAGGTCGACGCCACTATCGCTATCCACACCATCAAAGCCGACAGTCTTGTTTTTCTGGATGACACGTCCATATCTCTTGCTTCCGAAGGCTACAGTATTTGGAGGGCACTCCTCAACCTGGGGACTGCAAGGGCGAGAGATTTGTATTGACGATGATTTTTGTTGATCGTTTCGTTGTTGTACTGCTATCTCTGGAGAAGTGGTTCTTCCGGTGATAATATCTTGATGCTCGTCTTCGATAGTGACCTCAACGTGGCTTTCGAGAATCCTCCAGTCATCATCCGATACTTCTTGGTCCTGTACTGACGCGTCCAGCACATGTGGGCTTGCTGAGAACCCACAACCTGGATCCTCGATCTCGATCTTCACCTCGCTGTCCCAAATCAGTCCTTCTCTATTGCTTGGCCTGTCGGGTTGGGCATCTCCAGCATTAATACTAGTGAGACGGGCTGGCAGACTTCCGAGTTCTGCCAGCAGGCAGTCTTCACAGATTTGATTGAGGAATGACCTCTCAACAACTCGGTGGAATGGGCAGTCTCCAGGTTCAAAGGGCATCCCTCGTGGCCTTGAGAGTAGTCGAGAGGTTCCTGGAACCACCGCAGTCTCTTCGAACCACTTTTCTGGAGGGCATTGTGATATTGGTGCAGGGCACGGCGTCTGAGCACTTCGGTAAGGCTGGCACAGAACCTCGTGATTGTAGAAACATCCGCATTCGCGATAACTCCAAATCTCAGTCATGCACATCTTCGCGATCAGGTACGCACGGCACAATCACTGGGCTGTCAGCAAAGGCCATTCGCAGATGTGCAAACAGGTGTTCATGCAAGAAGTGAATCGTTCTCCGAGAGGATATTTAAGGTAGGGTCACCTTTCCGTGATCACAAGAGGGGGTTGCGGTAGAATCTTGTGAAGCATGTCTGCCAGACCCTCCAATCTGCACGTACGAGTTGAATATGCCAATTGTCGTGCTTCCGGCAGATTTTTCGCGCTTGTGCGACGTGGCTTCAGGGACAATCTTGAGTTAGCAGGACCGGGGGTCTAATAGGGTTGCATAACCACGGCTTGACGCATGAGTATTGGAGTTTCGCCTGGTCCGCGTCTTAGCCCGTTGGCTTTGGTGCTAAAGGCCTTTGCGAGAGTAAGAACACTTACATTTGCTCCTGCGCAGAAATATGCTCCGCGTTCACGTTCGATGAAAATTCGAACCTCTTATGTTCTGTTTCCAATCAATCATCTGGCTCTAGCCTCGCAAAATCAATCAGACACTGATGTTCCACCATTTTGGGCATCGTCTCGTCGGAGAAAATTTCAAAGCGGCTCGTGATACCAGGCGACGTGTCGGGATGTTCTGCAGATGTCTTGTACTTCCGATACAACGCAGCCAGCAAGGTGAGCATTTCTGCGTTAGCTAGATGCATCCCGATACACATTCGTGCACCACTAGAAAAGGCCCAGAAATATCGATTCCTGAGGTCTGATTCTGGGATGAGTGTGCCGGAAGATGTGAGCCATCTTTCTGGCTTAAAGGCCAGTGGACAAGGATAGGCGGTCTCGTCCCGGTGTAGACAATATGGTGACATACCCACGATGGTGCCTGCAGGAATCTCATAGCCATCGATTATCATATCGACTGGCGAAGACCGCGGCTCAAAGGTAGGCAAAGGAGCATACAGCCGCAAAGACTCTCGTACGACCGCGTTCAGGTAGGGTAAATGGGTCAAGTCCTTGGGCTCTGGAATCCCCTGGCCATCCACGGAGATGTGCGACAGCTCCTCCCTCAGCTTGACTTGGTATTTCTCGTGTTGAGGTAGCGAGAGTGCCCAGATCATGAACATGAGGGAGTCTGAAGTCGTATCAATGCCGGCTAGGAGGTGGTCGGCGCATTCGGATGCAATGTCCAAGTCAGACAGGTCGGCAGCTTCTCGCACCTTGAAAAGGCGGCCAATAACTGTGCTTTCGGCAGCCTTTGCTTGCACGGCAGCTGGTGCATTTTTGAAACTGTAGAATGCCTTTAATGCATGCTGACGGATTCCCGAATATGTGAAAGGTTTCCGCATAGGCATCAGGCCCGTCGAAGTCAGCAATCTCTCCAGCAGACCTGTGCGGGTCGTTATCCACTTTGTGTAAGAAGGAAAGTAAACGGTGAACCATGCCAATCTCCTACGAGCCGGGTTGAGGATGTCTTGAATCAGCTCTCGGGACTGTTTGGATCCCGATAAAGCAGTCGTTCCTCCGTGATCCAGACCATACACGAATTCGGATATGGCGTCAAAGGAGAAGTAATGTAAACTCGTAAAGATCTCCTTCCCAAGAGCGGGCTCTCGCTCCAAAAGTGTCAGAAACCCTGTCACTTTCCTCTTGACCAGCTGTGCGGCATCAAAGCCAAGCACACTCTGGTTTGCGTAGATGTGGCTAATCAGTTTTTTTCGTTCGCGATGCTGCTTTCCTGAAGCAAACGTGAAGAGGTTTGGGCGGCCATAAACATCGAACATTTGGTAGAAGGAAGTCCGCTCAAAGCCACTGCCGGCACCATATATCGTCCGCAGCGCAGACAGACTATTGAAGGAGACCTCATTTGGTCCAATTCGCACCACAGGTCCGTACTTTTGGTGTAGCTGGTTCACGGTATGTATAGAGCGTGCCTGCCAGGCATCGAAAGCCAGCCTAAATCTTGTTGCTGCATACAGCCATGGACCGGGGACTCTCCTCAGCTTCGCAGAATGTAAGAAGGAACCGGAGGCGATGCATAGCATTAAACCAAGCACAACCCAGATTCCAATGGGAGCTCCAAGTGTTGTCAATCCTGCACTTCAGCCTCAATATTGACTCTGGGGCTGGTAGCCATGAACTTCGGTTCACTCACCTTCCGTCAACATGGCTGGTGCTCTCGCTATCCCCTTCGGTACGAAACGATCTTGCCCTTGCAGCCGAAATCAATGAAACCACTTCCATCTATTAAGAAACAGTTGAACAGCCTGACGAGCCAACAAGGTCCAAAGCTAGCGGGCTTGTCCGGGGCCAAAAGCTTCTTGTCGACGGGTGAGGGCCGCAGCATTAATGATTTTCATTGGCCCAAATAGCCCTAGGCATGTAGCTTGAAGCGGCCGATCTTCTTTTCTATAGCAGCTATCCGACCGTGATCCTTTCCATCGGTGAGACCTGTCACGTATCCGACCTCTCGTACTCGTGCCCAGATAATTGACCGCGCAGTCCTTGCGGGGAAAGGCCAAGAAAAAGGTGCGATGGGTCTGGAAGGATGGATTTGTGCGCTCGATGCAAGCCACAATCTGTTATCTCGAATGCTGGGACTCTTTGAAACGGTCGAGAACAGTGACGCACATGTCCATATCCGCCCCCGAAGATTGCAGCGTGGCACGATCTGCAAGGCTGCTGATCTCAACACGGAAGGAGGAGGTGATAATGCTGTCTCAGCACATGCTGACAATTTCTTCTCTGAGCATGGAACGTATTTGAGTTCGGAAACCGTGGGGTGATAGAGATATCGAGCCAACTTCTCTATGGCCACGGGCACTGTCTCTGAGATAGTGACTCCAGGATCACGTCCTTCGCCTATCAGACCAGTCTCAGACCAGTCTCTCTAGGTTGCTCACACACATCTGCCGACGCTTCTCCAAGGACGAACCGGCTTGCTCCTGGTCACAATAGCGAGCGTGCCAACATTATCTCGGTCTGCCCATCACAGCGGAACCTGCTACCAGCAGTGTGGTCTTGGGCACGTGGCGACCCTGAAACTGCAGGGGAGATAGAAGGAACCCAGTGCCAATGCAGCATCAGCAGTCTCGTGGTCGACTCGGATCTCGCTTCGAGAGGAACGTTTTCTGGAATATGCAACCTCATCGACGGTGGATTCTCGGGGTCAATACCCCAACCAATACTCAGGCCGGTGGCCTCGATGGCAAACACGAGGGTATTCCGGTGCGACGTGGTGGCTTCTACTAGAAGGTTTCCAATTAGGCCAGATATCCGTACACAAGCTCTTTTAGCGGGAGGAGGCAAGACTGCACAAGAAGGACTGGTGGAAGCCGGTTGTCGATCAGATCTCTGGAGAGGCAGGGCGGACAAGAATGCCTTTCAGCCGTGCTTATCGTCAGAGCCCCAACGCACTTCAACGCCTGAAGCACGATGTTGCATCCCATCTGCACAAGAGACACAGGTGGCCCAATTAAGGGAGAAGGTTGGAGAGAATAGGCTCTGCCACACTCTGCGCAGGAGACACGACTCGACGAGCATGGTAGCGGCAACGGGCGTCGACGGCGGGTGGCCAAGGCAAAAACCAACTGGGGGGGGATTTGCAGCCAAGACGCCAGAGCGCAGTCTTACATCTCGCCTTCGACTTCCCCTTCCCACTCTCCGTTATCAACAACCACTGACAGACGAGCGTTGGGTCTTGATCCTAATCCATTCCAGGGCAGTCAGCTCGAAGCCTTATCCCTGGCACTGCTACCAAAATGCCTCTGCTGCTATCACTACCTCAGATGATCCTGTCGAGTTATAAAGAGGTCGACCGGACCCTCCTCCCCGGCCATGCACCGCCCTCTTCCCCCTTCTTCCCCTCCATCTCTTCTGGCTTCTCACTACAACAAGAGGCCATCGCTTCGTGACAAGGGCCTCTTTGAACCTTTATCAACCGGAAGCCTCAGTGCCGGGTACGCAAGAACCTTGACGTGGGTATGGCGGACAACGTCGAGTACGACCCTGAAAAGGGCATTGAACCAGTCAAAGGCCGAGGTATCGTCGATGAGAAGGGCCGCAATGCCTCCTTGACCGGACGAAAGTCGTCTGTCGTCGAGTCAATTATTGCAGCCGACTTGCTCGATGAACGATATGCCACCACTCACCGTGGCCTCAAGAGCAGACATGCTCAAATGATTGCTCTAGGCGGAACTATTGGTACTGGGTATGTTGGACTTCTGACAATTCTCTCTCTACTGCAGAGGTCGTGGGCTGACTTATACCACCTCCAACAGTCTCTTCGTCGGTTCCGGTGCAACGCTGGCTCTCGGTGGTCCTGCCTTCATATTGGCGGCCTATGTCATCATGACCTTTCTGGTATATTGCGTCGTTACCGCCATCACCGAAGTGGCCGCCTACCTCCCCGTCCACGGTGGAACCATGTCTTATTACGGCTACCGATACGTTTCTCGCTCCATGGGCTTTGCGCTGGGTTACCTCTACTGGTACGCCCTAGGTATCCTCGTCCCGTACGAAATTACCGCCGCCGGTCTGGTCATCGACTACTGGCCCAACAATGTCAATATAGCCGTCTGGATGACAATCATGCTGGTCGTCATCATCGCTCTCAACTTCCTCCCTGTCAGATTCTATGGCGAGACGGAGTTCTGGTTCGCCGGGACCAAAGTCATCTTGATGGTTGGCCTCCTCATCCTCAGTTTCATCCTCTTCTGGGGTGGCGGACCTAGCCACGATCGTCTAGGTTTTAGATACTGGCACGATCCTGGCGCAGCACATCCCTACATCGTCGGAGGCGACACAGGCCGCTTTGTCTCCTTCTGGGAAACCTTGGTCCTGTCTGTCTTCCCCTTCACCTTTGCTCCCGAACTCTTGGTCGTGACGGGCGGGGAGATGGAATCACCACGACGCAACCTACCCCTTGCCTCCAAGCGGTATTTTTACCGCCTGGTGATCTTTTACGTCCTCAGTGTCTTGGCCATCGGTCTGACCTGCCCCAGCGATGACACCCGCTTGACTGACGGTGGGGCTGGTGCCAAATCTTCGCCGTTCGTCGTCGCCGTCGCCAATGCCGGGATAGGCACCCTCCCGTCCATCGTCAACGCTGTGATTCTTATCTCGGCCTGGTCATCCGGCAACTCCTTCCTCTACATCTCCTCACGCGCGCTTTATTCGCTTGCGGTCCAAGGCTCCGCTCCGCGAGTCTTCAAAGCCTGCAATCGCTGGGGTGTCCCTTACATGGCGGTCGGCTGTTCGTCACTATTCTGCGCTCTTGCATACCTCAACGTCGCCTCCAATGGCTCTACGGTCTTCAACTGGTTTGTCAATCTCACAAACACGTGGGGTATGACGAGCTGGGTATGTTGTATGATTGTCTTTCTCCGCTTTCGAAAAGCCTGCAAGGCGCAAGGGATCGAGCCCATATATCGCAACTGGCTTCAACCTTGGGGAGCCTATATCGCCATGGTGGCATTCACAATCCTCTGCCTTATCAACGGCTTTACCGTTTTCTTCCCCAGCAAGTGGTCGGCGTCTTCATTCTTGACCGCTTACATCGGAATCCCCATCTTCTTCGTCATGTACCTCGGGCATCGGATTGTGTTCTGGGGCGACAAGTGGGCGTGGGACCCGATGGAGGTGGACATGCACACGGGCTTGCAGGAGGTCATCGACGCCGAGAAGCCACTGAAGAAGAGGAAAGGACTCGCCAGGATCTGCATGATTATCGAATAGAACGCAGCGCCATGTCGTGGAATTTTAAAACGAGCACGTGGATAGATGGAGAATTTTCTGTATAGTGTATACTTGAACGATCCTTGTGCCACATTCACATTCCCTTGATACATGTTCACGCCTTATCTGTTCCCCAAGATCGCCCGTCCACCCCTTTCACAGTGCAGATCATCAACGACAGCAAAACCCGTGATCCCACCACACCCTACGTACGTGCCTCGCAAGGATCTCGCAAATACCTCGACTAATATAATCTGGGTATTTTTGTTTCTCACCAGATCGGGAGAAGCTACATTCCTGCTAACCTTGGGTGTACCACTCACTGTATATAAGCTCATCGCTATTCTTCCGGTTTGGAAAGCCTCGGCGGTAAACTGATGTTTCAAGCTGTGCATGAAATTTTTGCCATGTACGTTATCCTATCAACAGTATCCATTCCTTGGGTATATAACAGAGCTCATCATCCCGAATACCCAGACCCCACGCTTGAAAGCACCAACTTCGTCCTGTGAGACCTGCCAAGCCCGGCTCATCCCAGTGGCATGATCAGCGAAGATCAGCACGCAGAGAGGTGAAGCAGTCATGAACATATCTTCGATACAGCTGCCACCACGTCCATCGTGCTGGAGGACCCCGAGCATCAAGACCCGATCCCAACTTCCCTGCGCACCACAGCCGCCAGCCCACCAAATCCTTCCTTCTTCAACCTCTCACTAAGAAGGAGGCCCTTCTCCCACTTCTTTCCCTTGATCTGGCCCTCTATCTCCGCCATTTGGCTTGCTAGCATCTTCCGACTATCGTCAAGATTCAAAGCGATGAACTCTCCCTCATACTTTTTGAGTTTGACCAGCTGCGCTTCCATTTCTGCTATGGACACGTCCAGCGCAGCAGCTTGAGCTTCAGTCTCGTCCGAGCATGTAACAGTCTTCGTAGGAGATGCAGTTGGGGCGGAAGACGACGGAGTGCCAAAATTGCCGTTGGAAGTGTGCTGTGGGAGGTACATGCCATTGGTAGCAGGAGGATGTCCAAGCATCGGTGGAAGAGTATTGTTCTGCATGTTAGATGTTATACGACTCGAGCCGATCGCTGCCGAGGCAAGAGATGCAATGCCAGGCGAGCTACTCACTCTGGAATGCCTCTCATCGGTGGGACTGACCATGTCGGGGAATGTCTTCATACTCGGCAGCAGTGCGGGCCGCGTCCCGTTGACGCCTCCGAAAGGCCCATCCGTCAAAAACTCGGAGCCTTCTCTCGAAAATGCCAGCCTGCTACCGGAGAAGTCAGGTTCGGGTGTTGGTAACTCCATCTTTCTCAGCGGGGTCGCTGGCCCAGGATCTGCTGAAGTAGATATTGCACGCTTCTTGCCTGTGATCTGGGCGACGCTGGGCAAAGGTCCGGCCCCAAAGCCACTGTGGCTGGATTCTCGCCGCCCTCCACGCTTTTGATCAAATACATTGTCTGCGAAGCCCATGACCTTCCCACGAGGGTCGGCAGCTTTTACTCTTCGCTTACTCGCAGGCTTTTCGCTTTTGACGTACGCTGTTATAAAATGGCAACATCGACAGTTGCAAGTTTCTGTGCACTTGGGACAAGTCCACAGCTCCTTGTGCCGCAAAACCTCCGAGGGATACTCATCAAAATGTCGGAACAAGCCTCGATAACAGAAAAAGGCAGTACACTTGTCGCAACGCCGCCCTTTCCATTCTTGGTGATCGATCCGGCAGAGATGGCACAGTCTACTGGTGGTTGAGGTTTTGGCGCGCATCAGATCATTGACCGCCGTCCCCAGGGTCTTGCGCTTGTCGAGTGTGCGCGGCTCTTCTGGCTGGAATCCTAGAATCTCGCGAGCCCGATTGAGAACCCTCGTGCATTGTTCCGCCGACACCAGCTCTGCCCATGCGTAGGATTGGGAATGATCACAAGATCGGCCATTGAGATAACAGAGGAGACAGAGGTCGAAATCGACACATTGAGTACATCGCACGTGCCGATTCCAGATAGCCGTGCTGCAAAAGTTACAAGTCGCAATTGTCCCTTGCTGGATGGGCACCAAAGTCACTGGTGTGACAGGATCAGAGTCGATTATGGATTCGTCATGGACCATTTGACGAAACAAGCGCGAGAGGAGAGGTAGATCTGGCGGAAGCGGAAGTGGAGAGCTCCTCACTGTCTGGTTGTCCTGGACCAGAGACAGCATAGCACATGCCAGGGAGAGACTGGTTCGAGCCACATCAGGATGGCAGAGGCGATTGAAAGGTGCTTGGACGTATTCAAACCCCACCTCAAGTGACAGCGGATGTAGGATGTTCCAGACAAGCTTGGCTGAAAGCGTGGCAGGATTCCAAATCTGGTGGGCCGTGGCAGGAGGGAAGACGACAAGGTCGCCGACTCGTTGATCGTAGGCATACAGGGGGAAGTCGGCTTTCAAGAGCTCCTCCGACCCCAGGTTTAGCCAGTCTAAATGGGGTGATGCGCCACGAGAAGATATGAAGGCGTCATATTTCTTCTGCGAGTCAAAGTCAGTGCCAATGCACACCACTGGACGGTCGTCCGACTCGACGAGTAAGTTCAAGGCGACCGTGCTCGAGAAGCATCGATGGAACCCTGAGCTGCTCCCTTCGCTTCCAACGTAGGCCATCATGACTTCACTCCTCGCACACTGTGGCAGCCACTGGAAGAGATCCAATCGCCCACCCCATTGAACCTCTGTGGGCAAGATCCGGCGACATTGTTCGAGCCATTCATGCGGACATTGTAAGTCTCTGGCGTAGAGGTTCTGGAATTCGGGAAATGACTGCCTGGCGCTGTCGGCAAACTTCTTGAGCGTGAATGACAAGTCCCGACCAGTACTGCAATTTCGAATGGGAATGTTTTTCTTGGTGCTCAGTTCGATCAGCCTTTCGATGCTGAAACTCGGCTGGTCGCCATTATGAGGATCCGAGCCTGGCCAAGTGTCGAGTTTGTCAAATTCGGCAATGACAAAAGGCTGTCCTAGTTGGAGGCGTCTGGTAAGCCACTCAGAGAAGGGAAGAGGGTTGCCGTTCTGGTCTTTCTCTGCCTGTAGAGAGAGGATGCTGAAACGGGGAAACTCGACGAAGGGCTTCCCGAGCTGCAACAGCTGCTGCGCAGAACTATCTGGAGGGACAGTCAGCGAAGGAGTCTGTGGAATCATGCCGATGCCGGAGATCAGGTGACTGTCATCGCGAGAGGTACTAGAAGATGTCGCAGAAGAGGACGAGGAGAGAGGGAGATGTGAGATTAAAAAGAACGGCGAGGAAACCTGACGAGCTTGATGTTTGCTTTCCTTATGGACAGGGTGGTGGTGGCCGAGGGCTGTACGTAAATGAAGCTGCAAGCGGAGGAGTAACGCGATGATCGAAGATGGGATGAGATGGAAATGGGATGCGATGAGCGAAGAAAGTGCGGAGGGGCAGAGGCGCTTAAGCAGATCTCCGCTAGCTCGGTCTGTTCGTTACAGCAGAACCAGGTTCCGAGGCGTGCTAGGTAAGCGGATGGCGACTTCCGTCAGGGTAGCACCGCCTGTGTCCGGCAATCATTGGCGCCCAGAAAGGGCCTAAAGATTCCCCCAGGGTTACTAAGACAGATGTTTGCCCCCAAATAGCGCCCCCATATCCCTTAGGGGCACCTGGAGGGGGTGTTTGCATAGTTGGATTCAGGGTCTTTGGGCTTTTTAGGCTCTTTCCTCTACGCCCGTCATGCTCTGAGTGTCTGGCTAGTACCCAACAAACTACTCGGACTGGATTGAGCATTTCCATCTCCACCTGCGCACCTGCGCCTCTCCGTTCTTCACCTCCATCACCAACACCCTCATGCACCCTCCTCAACCCTCCTCAGAACCAGCTCCTCGAAGAACAAACCAAACAGGCAGGTCAAAGCCGCCGTATCCACAACGAATCTCTGCCATGCCCTTGCTATCGACGACTTTCAGCCACTTGCCCCAACAGAATCCTTGTGCCTAGATGGCTCATCCCGAAGAGACGTCGAATCTCCGCTCCCATTTCGGGTTGGTGAGCGACACAAGCCAAACAGCCACCGTCGTAAGAGGCCGTCGAGGATCTCTTCACACCGATTACTCAATTTGTTTTTTTTGTCGGTGGGGGCTGCGCCCTTAGTTGCTCGAAGGCCAATCCCTCACAGTCCCCTTCATGCACACCGTCCCATCGTTACTCACCACCCTCGTCTCTGCCTCCTTCTTTCCCACCGCCTCCTGGTTCATCATCACCCGGTAAGGCTCCCTGCCGTATACAGGGCTCGTAGCCCGATACTCGATCATCTGGGGATAATGTATACCCTGCCCTCGGACAACACTGGCCTCGTCTCGCCAAAGATCCAACATGGCGAGTAGATTCATCGGACCGTGGACGACCACGTTCCTGTGACCCTCCACATCTGTTGCCCAAGGCTTGTCGTAGTGAATTCTATGCGCGTTGAACGTCAACGCCGAGAATCGGAATAGCGTTGCTTCATCGCGACTATATTCCCGCCAGAGTTTCCCCTCGACGCTCTTGTCGAGCTCCCCCTGTGACAATTCCTTGGGCTTGGGAACCAGTGGAGCAGGTTTGGAAGGGTCGAGGGCGACCCGGAAAACCCAATTCCTCCGGTCCAGGACGCACAGCTCATCTTTCCCATTGCGGAATTCCTTCTCCACGCCCACGAGCAACATGCTCTCCCCCGTCTTGCCAATGACCTTGGGCTCGCAGCTCAAGACCTTGGTGACCTCGGTGACGGTATCACCCACCACCAAGAGCGCCTGGTTCTTTGAGCTGGGATCAGCACCGGGCCAGTGACATGATCCGCCTGCCCACATGCGTCTCGTGAAGGGAGCGTCGGGGTTGAAACTCGCGTCCGTGCCATCGAGCCCCAATATTCCCGGTAGTTGAGCTGGCGTAAAGTAGCATATGTGATAAGCTGGGGGGATCGGAGTGCCCTCGACAGGCTCCGCCTCCTCGAGCGTTTTGGTAGAGCTAGTCGGCCACAGATGAGGTCGGTTCAGAGTGAGAGAGAAGAGGCGGATCTGATTCGCATCCAGCAGCTGATGGCGCACGAACGTCTGTCCCTTGGAGAACTTGGACAGAAAAGCTTCAGTTATGGCCTTTGGATCCGCTGGCGGTGAGCTCAGTCTCGTCCGAGACGAGGAGAAGCTTCGCGAGGTGGTTGTTCCGAGGCGGGCACCGCTGCCCGTCGCTACCGATGCGAAGCAGCAGCGAGAACACGCGCGAAAAGGGACAGTCATTGTATCCGTCCTTCTTGAGAAAACTGAGGAAGAATGCTCGAGCTTCAATTGCCAATTAGTGATCCACACCCGTGTTGTGACAATAAGTTTGTTTTCAAGTTTGGTCAGGACTTCAGGAGTTGAGTTGCCGAAGAACGACGGATGGAGATTTCGGGTCCGGCTCCCCGCATAATGACCATCTCCGAGATCGGGCAGCGGCAGTCGGTCTCATACCCTGCGTTTCGAGACGCACGGTTCCGAGATTGGCCGGCCCTCATAATATCGGAGAAATCCTACAACCTGCAAAGGCTCGCGCAAGATATTGGAGTCCAAATCATATTAGTCGTATATGTATATGCGTTATTTACAGCCTCCCTGATCGGTTTCCCACCAAACTCATCTATTTATGTACCTCGGACGCCAGCAAATGCAAGATTCTCCAATAACAATGAGATATCGTCAGACAATCCCCTCATTACTTTCTTCACCTCTTCTCAACAAGCAGGAAATGCATGGCTATGTATGCGATGATGATGAATGCTCCTGCAAAGACGCCCAGGCCAATGACATCGTTCCACAGGGCCAGATTGTCGAACCCAAAGGCGCTGAGAATGCTGGCTCCGGGTACCTCGATGTCCAGGCCATACCGGTGGTCTTTGAGACGCAGCTTTGCAACCTCGTTTACGATTAGAGCCTCGTAGCCGTAGTGGAAGATGGATAACTGTGTCGACCGTTAGCACAACCACTACCAAGGGATCATGACCGACACTTACCATCTGCAGCCACTGTGCTGCTTTTTGGATGCTATCATGGTTGAGATTGAGGAGCAAGCCCGCAAACAACAAACTGAACAGCATCACCAAGCTACCAATCAAGTTGGCGACAGCGGGATCTTTGAACACGATACCAATCGTCAAGCAGATTGCCGCCGCAGCCAAGTTGAAGAGCACCAATATTAGTATAAAGGTGAAGAAAACGCCCCACTTCGGGAGAAGTCCAGACATTGGATAGATGATGATGCCCATGATGATAGGTGGGATGAGTCGGAGCGGTACAATGTCGAAGAGCAGCTTCGCGGCATAGTAAGTGATCGGGGAGTAGTATCCATTGGCACGTTCTCGAACGAAGATCAACCGCTCTGCGCTGAAGACGTTCAAGCTTGTCAGGCCGCTGAAACCGAACAATGCCAGCAGGAAGAAGAAGAGACCTAGTCGATTTTGGAACCCGCCAATGTCATCCGTGACGCCGTAAAAGAGCCATCCTGACAATACCGCTAGCAGAATAGCAACAGCATAGTGCGTCAGCATCAGGATAGGGTTGCGATACAGGTTCCGCCATGTCCGCCTGGATAGGATCAAAAACTGTCTTGGAAGGCTGACTCGCCGGAAGCCTTTAATCGAGCCTGTCACGGGCTCGTTCACAGCGTCTTCTCCACCGTGGCCATTTGCCGCCGATGCAGCTTGTATTGAAGCTGTGATTTCGTCATGGATCGTCTGAGCGACATCTGAGTTCTTGAAACTGGTCACCAGAATGTCGAGGTCGGTGTTGGCGTCTGGTGGTATGTCGTCAGGATCCTCCAAAAGGGGTGGCGGGTTCGACCCATCTCTCTTCGACAGGGGTAGCCAGCTCCGCATGCTGCCAGTTGCCCTTCCCATTATAGTGTCTTCATCATCAGTCTTTGGTGTTGGCGGAGTTTCGCTCCCAGAAGCTTTCTTTCGAGTAAACAATTGCCGGTCCTGCTTTTGTTTCAGGGATATCCTCCTCTTTGGTTTTATTCGAGTCGAGGGTTCGCGTGGGCTTTCCATGCTCACGTTTGAAACACTTGCAATGGACTTCACAGCCCGCGTGCTGCTGGATTCGGTTCCCGGGATGTCTCGGTCGAGCAAATCCTTCGGAACGTCCTCGAATATGGGAGAACGTGGAATACTGGCGTGCATTGTCAGGTCCACCAGATAGTCCGCGATATTGAAGCCCGGCGGACAGGAGTAACCAATATGATCAAAATATGATTGACAGCTTGAAAAGGGACCAGAGTAGACGGTTTGACCTTTGGCAAGAAGAATGAGTTGGTCGAAAAGAGCTACGATGTTGGAGCGAGGTTGATGAATGGTGAAAATGACGGTCCGGTTGTATGTTTTGGCCAATGTGACTAGACATTCAACTACGTTGAAAGCGTTGAAGGCGTCGAGTCCGCTGGTTGGCTCATCGAGGAAGAGAATACTTGGGCTTGTCACAAGCTCGCAAGCAATACCAACCCGTCGCTTTTCGCCACCGGAAATACCTCGACCATTTCCTTCCTCCGAGCCAATCACTTGGTCTTTGATGTGATAAATGCCGAGTTGCTGCATAACTTCGATAACTCGCTGCTCCTTGACAGAAATGCCCATATCAGCTGGTAGTCGTAGGAGAGCGCTGGTGGAAATGGTCTCATGGACAGTCAGAGTTGGCAAAAGGGTGTCCTCCTGGTCGACGTAGCCCACCACGTTTCGGTATTCCCCGTCGAGAATCTTCTCGCCATTGACATACATATGGCCCAAGACAGTCCCACGTTTGTTTTTGCGAGCCAGAATATCGAGAAACGTAGACTTGCCTGCGCCGGACGCACCCATGATGGCTGTGAGTTGACCTGGGTGGGCAATGCCAGAGATGCCAGAGAGGATTTCTTTTCCTTTCAGACCATAAGAGACGTTCTCAAATTGTAAAGACATCGGGGTGTGGTTGATCATCGATAGCGAGGCATCATTTTCACCATTTTCACCTAGTCGAATGGCTCCCCATCGCTTGAGCGCTGCTCTTCTCGAGAGGTACCACGATATGAGTGTGACGGCAACGACAAAGAGGGCGCAACCGGCGATGATTCCTGCAATCAAAGGGGTGTTGATCTCTTTGATAGGTCTTGTATATCCAGGCACCTCCGTCTCATACAGGCATTCGCCTGCCCGACACTGAAGTGAGATATACTCATCGCCGAATATCATAGATATCAAGTTGTTCATGGCCGGCTCTTCGAAACGACTGCCATCCTTAGAGCTACCGCCATAGGTATGCTGCGAGTAGAAGGAAGCTGGACCCTTGATCTCTTGCTCCAAGAACTCGTCGATGTTGACGGAGCCATCTTCGCCACACAAGAACCGATCTGGTATGCAAGAGCACTTTATGTTTTGACATTGATATTTTGTCGTATTGCGAACATTCGTGTCTTGATATGTGGAAGTGCAATTGTCGAGAGCACAGTAGAACGATTCCTTTTGATCCACCCAGAACTGGAAGTTGCAGGTAGCGTCTTCAGCGTTGCAGGAGAAGGTAACCTCTGGTATGCGCGGATCGATCTGGTCCAGAATGGCCTTGTTGGTAACATTGCACACCTGGTAGTTTTCGTGGACCAAAGCACCTTTTTTGTAACAAACCCCACCCTGGCCCAGTGGCATCATTGCGTTACATGCCTCATTGGAAGTGCACACGTTGCAGTTGATTCCCTCCCAGCCATCTCTGCAGTCGCACTTATCGCCTCTTCTTGGTGATCTATTCTTGCCATCGACCAGGGAACCGCACAGCGGCTCCGCGCAGTCATCTCCCCCGAAGCCAGGGGGACACACGCATTTCCCGTTGGCACTGCTGCAGCTCGCAAACTGTAGGCATTTGAATTCGTCGTAGTGGCAGTCGAAGCATCGAGGACATGGAGGGCAACCGTCGACAAGATCGAGGAAGGGATCGTGCATCAATGCCCGCGAAGTATCATTGAGATAGGCCGTCGCCAGCAATGCCGGTGCGACGAGTAATAGGGCGGCGGCAATGCCATGGAGGTTCATTGAGGATGGACTGGGCGATATCGTCCGCTGTGCAGGTGTGGAGGTGATAGATCGTGTGGCTGGTGCCTGTCAACGGAAGCTTGTCCAGTCAAGGCGGCAGAAACCTCGAGGGTAGAACGTTAGGTAGGGCGACAGTCGGTACAAGAATGATAGGAGGGACATGCGACAGAGTATGTAGGATGGGAGTCGAAAGATATCACACCATTGCAGTTCGCCGCGGGAAGGGGAGGGATCTGAACTAGAAAGGTCCAAACGTCGCAGCACAACACAAGTTGCAACAGCACGATGCACAACTGCTGGCACGTTCCTGTACGGTACGGGCGGGGACGGGAGACCTGATACCGGGGATTGGCCTTTGAGCACAGGACCAATGGGCCGAGCTTTATCCAGTTAAGGACGGGCTGTAAGCTTGCACCCAATCGTTGTAATCGTGAGCTACCGGCAGTTATTGGCACTCGTGGCATCATCCAGTCCGGGGGCTAAGACTAAGGGTACCACTAGGTACTGAGTAGTCAGCTAGTCAATTAAGGTACGAGATACGAGGTCGGGGCAAAGTGTTGGAGATGTCACATATGCACTTGGTCAAGGTGGGGAGCTGTTGACTATGTACTCGGCGGATCGGTATTTCCGCGACACCGCAGTTGGAAATGAAAAGAATTCAGTCGTACAGAGCAGTCTTTTCAGACATTTGTTCTTACGGCACCGTCATCTAATCATTCTCAATCGAGTACGCACACGGTTTGTGTCGTTCCAACAAGAAGCATGGCCGGGTTTCAGCGGCTTGAAGCCATCGAGGTAGGACTTACCAGCAGTTCGTCGAACAATGCTCTCACTGACAACGTGAACAGTGGAACGAAAAGTATCTGTCCTCAGCCAAACACGACCTTTCATCATCGGCCGCCTCAAACATCTCCTTGTCTGAACTACTTGACATCTCAGAGGACAGACCGGGTTCCGAAAAGGCCCTGAGACTGCATGAAGTAAAGCTTCAAGGGAACGATACTGGCTTGGGCAGCATTGATCTACGGAAAAACCTGGCAGCCCTCTACTCTGTGCGCTCTGCGGGGGTGACCGAACACGATATTATAATTACCAACGGAGGCACTGCTGCAGACTATACAGTATTCTCCGCGCTGCTGACCTCTGGGGATCATGTCATTTGCCAACACCCTGTTGATGAACTGCTCTATAAGATACCTGCATCTCTGGGCGTGGACGTCACTTGGTGGAACGCAGACCCAGCGAAAAAGTGGGCGGTTGATGTTGACGAGTTAAAGGCATTGATCAGGGACAATACAAAATTGATTGCGATCCAAAGTCCTTGTGACCCTACAGGTGCTATAGTGTCCAAACCCACTCTCGAGGCCCTCGTTGAATTGGCAGAGGAAAAGGGAATAACTATTCTGGCGGATGAGACCTACAGGCCTCTTTTCCACTCGATATTGCCATCCGACGATGATTTTCCACCCTCAACGATCAACCTGGGCTATAAGAAAGTCGTCGTGACAGGAGGGGTAAGTAAAGCATACGGTTTAGCAGGAATAAAAGCCGGGTGGATTGCGACGAAAGACAGAGCCATTCTCGAAGCCTGTAGGGGAACTAGGCGTCTTGAGTCCACAATTGCATCAACTTTAGATGAGGTGGTTGCTGCAGAGGCCCTGAATGAGAGGTGCATTCACGCGTTGTTAGCAAGAAACATCAGGTTATGCCAAACAAACCTGGGCCTGCTGCAAGGATTTGTCGAAGAGCACAACTGGTCATGTTCATGGGCCGAGCCACGAGCTGGAACAACAGTAATGCTCAAGTTCCACAAGATGGGAAAGCCCATCGACAGTGAGCAGTTTTGTTCAAAGTTACTCGAAGAGTCTGGGATCCTTCTCTGTCCCGCAAGCAAATGTTTCGGAGACAGTAGAGCTCTTCGCGGGTATGTGAGGGTCGCTTTCGGAGGCTCGACGCAGGAGGTGAAAGCTGCACTTGCGGCGTGGAGGTCATTCATGGAAGAAAGCTTCGACTCGGTACCGACACTGTCGACTCGGTCAAACAGCTGATCCAGGAGCGGCTCGAGGCAAAATAAAGTCCGATAAAAGCGCACCATGCACAAGTATCAGCGGGAAATCGAGTAGATCCATTCCAAGATTGAGAGTCAGAGATGCCTCATCGCGTCCGTAAAATGTAACAAGATGGGTGTGCCGAACGCCGATCTCATTGTTTTCTGACCACTTCAAACAGCATGCCACTTGAGCTCCGAAGAGAGGGCTTGCTGCCGCCTGCAGCAGAAACAAATCGTATAATACACGCTAGGCTTTCATCATCTGAGGCGTTGTTAGCATATATACTTGTCAAAGCGCGGATCAAAGGGACTCACTTGTTCAAAACTTGGAAGGATGAAGAAGGAAAAGAAAACAGAGTGCGACTCGGAGAATTTTGTGCGCAGGCGGCGGTTGGAGGTTGGCGCACACGGACCATCAGCGCAGGTTCTCCAACTCAAATCCTTCTTTTGGGATTGTCCACATCAATGGGTCTTTGAATGTGCAGCAGCAGCCGATGGAGGTCCAGAGATCGCTTACACGTTCAGCTCACCTCCGACGGAGCTACATTGAGATATCGAGATATATTCGTACTCATTTGTGGTGCGCAGGCTTCGCGTCCACCCAACGCGCCATCACCAGCCCATGTCTTTCTCAGAGACTTGCATATTCTACGTCTTCCGCCCGACGTGACCGGCAACAAGATCCAAGACTGCAGACCAGTAACGGCGATATCAGGCGATACAACTTCTCCAGTAAGACAGTGCCTCACCAGCGATTTGGCCAGCGTCTAACTCTAGCAGGGATCTCTTCTTCCAAAGGAGCCAGTCAAGCCTGGAAAAAACTATGCCAGACCGACGTCGATTCATTACCGAGTACGCCTGCTCCTGATGATGACAGCCAGAACCAAGTGCAGCTATATGGCTATATTACTTCCCACAGGCCTAGCAAGGGCTTCGATTTCATCCAACTGGTCGATCCACGCTTAGAGCTTGCCGTGCAAGTTATCTTCCCCCATTCTGTTTCCACTGCGAAGGTCGGAGCAAGTCCCTCGGTGGAAAGTCACATAGACGCCGAGGAGTCTAGTGAGGAAAGAGAATCAAGTGATGGAGAAGTCTCCGAAGGACAGTTGAGCATTTTCAGAGCCGCTCGTCCTCATACACCCATTCGGATCTCGGGGACCGTTGTGCCACGATTGAAACGGCCCAAAAAGGTACACCAGCGGGTTCCCTTGGGAGAGTCTGCAACGCCACAAAAGAAAAAGCCAGATACTACTGTCCGAACACTAGACCCCTATGTTGGACACATCGACCTCATATCTCACGTGGAAATCAGAGCAGATTCTTACAAATTTCTCAATGGAGTTCCATCTGACCTCACCGCAAAATGCGATACAGTGTTTCCGCCAGAGTCGCGACACCTTCAATTCAGAACGGACTCGGACCTCCGTCGCCGCATTCGATTACGCTCGCGCCTCGCAGGCAAGATACGAGAACATATGCTAAGCAATGATTTCGATGAGATAGAGACACCTCTTTTGTTCAAGTCCACCCCAGAAGGCGCTCGGGAATTCATTGTCCCCACGAGAAAGAAGGGCTTGGCATACGCATTACCACAAAGTCCGCAGCAATATAAACAGGTCCTCATGGCATCGGGAATCTGGAGGTACTTTCAATTTGCCAAATGTTTCCGGGATGAGGATCTGCGGGCCGACAGACAGCCCGAGTTCACCCAGCTTGATCTCGAGATGGCCTTCGCCAGTAGTGCCGACGTGATGGCTGCGGTGGAAGAGCTACTCATCCATGCAGTCTGGCCCAACGTGCCTGGAATCGCTCCTTTGCAAATGCCGTCGTCGACGGAGTTCGAGTCCGAATCGGCCGATCCGGAATATCACAACCTGGCTTTTCCACAGCTCACATATACCGCTGCGATGACTCGGTTTGGTTCGGACAAGCCTGACACCCGGCTTGGGTCTGAAATTCATCGAGTGGATCATTGGCTCTCGCCCAATGTGAAGACCATGGTAACTTCGCTTGACGATCCCGTCGTGGAAATGGTGAAAATTTGCATGCAGGGATGTGAACCAGCAGACAGCCAGAAATTTGTAACAACGTTTTTGGAAACATCGCCGAAAGCGAGCTATACGAATGACAGCGCACGAATTCCCGGAGTGGCGGTCTTTGATCCCTTGAAACCGCTGCATGGATTGGCGAGCTTTGGCCATGAAGGCGCAGCCAAAGTGGAAGAAGAATTCGATCCCGAACCGGGCGACATCCTGATTCTTTGTAGCCGCGATGGGAAGCCGTTTACTGGTGGATCTACTGCTCTAGGGGACCTGCGTCGGGACATCTATCAGCACGCCATATCCGAAGGTCTAATCCCTTCACCTTCAGGATATTCTGCACTGTGGGTAACGGATTTTCCCTTGTTTTCGCCCACAGAAGACTCCGAGCCTGGACAGGGTGGGTCTGCTGGTATCTGCTCGACGCATCATCCATTCACGGCTCCTAAGCAAAATCAGGATCTATCGGTGTCCACATTCAAGAAGGATCCATTATCCATTATCGGAGATCATTACGACCTCGTGATTAATGGAGTTGAGGTTGGTGGCGGCTCCTGTCGTATACACCGTGAATTTATGCAAGAATTCATTCTCAGGGAGGTCCTGAAGATGGAACCTGAACGTGTGCAGGATTTTGGCCATCTACTAAGGGCGTTGCGCTCTGGCTGTCCGCCGCACGCAGGGTTTGCCCTGGGATTTGACCGGCTAATGGCCATGTTGACGAACAGTGCGACTGTACGAGATGTGATCGCGTTTCCAAAGTACGCAGACGGCGAAGACAAGTTCGCTGGGGCACCCTCACCGATAACCCAAGATCAGCTTGCGACCTATCATCTTGCTGCTGCCGATGACAAGGTTGCCCATGTAACAACTCCAAAATTGTCGCGCAAGGCGTAAAGCAGGTTCCTTGAACAGTTGTACAATGTCAATGTCTATGTATCAATAGTTTGACCATCTGAAACAGTTAGCAAGTATTTTGTCATATAAATAGTGCAACACAGTCTTCACTCACCATCAGTCAATGCAAAAACCAAGGCTGAGCCCCTAAGCTGTCACGTGACCGCATTATTGTCCTCGACACGAGAATGTCGGGCCACCCTGGCATCATAAACAAAACAGACTTCTCTCCCTCGAGTGTACTACAACCACCACCCGTGTCTTTCCAGTTCTGATTACTCCAGTTTGTCAAGTCAAGTCGCATCAAATATTCACGATGGAGCAAGTCCAGGAGCTTGTCCTCAACCCTTTAAAACCCTACCTTATCCCGATCACTCACAACCTACCCGCTCCGATCAATGACCTTGCCATCAACCTCCTTGGCGAAAGCTGCCACAGCGCCCTCCTCCTTGACCTCGATTTCGCCTCCCATCCCGAATGCGTTTCCCTGGCCATATCCAAAGCCTTGGGCATTGTCATCATCACCGCGGCATCTGTCGTGAAAGTCCCCCAAATCATCAAACTCGTCAAGTCCCAATCCTCAGAGGGACTATCGTTCACAAGTTATTTGTTGGAAACGACCAGCTTCGTCATATCCCTGGCTTATAACATGCGCAATGGCTTTCCGTTCAGCACATACGGCGAGACCGCACTTATCGCCATTCAAGACGTGGTGATTAGCGTGTTGATTCTGGTCTATTCGAAGAAGAGCGCGCAGGCGGGTGCCTTTCTAGCGGCTTTCGGTAGTGCCGTGTATGCACTCATGGTCTCCGACACACTTGTCTCGAATGCACAAATGACCAGTCTGCAGGCGGGTGCTGGTGCCCTGAGCATCGCTAGCAAGCTGCCACAGATCCTCACGATCTATAGCCAGGGTGGAACAGGCCAGTTGTCTGCGTTTGCCGTCTTCAACTACTTGTTTGGCAGTCTCAGTCGAATCTACACTACAATTCAAGAAGTGGATGACAAGTTGATCTTGTACGGATTTATTGCCGGGTTTGCGTTGAACGCGGTTCTAGCAGCCCAGGTGGTCTACTATTGGAATAGTCCGACGACCGCAGGGCACGCAAAGGAGTTGACCAAGAACGGCCAGGGGGGACTCAAGGGAGTTGGACAAAAGGGGAGTGCCGCAATGGCCACTCAAGAGGCGGCTAGACTGAGTCCTGGCAAAGCCCAGGGCACTGCAAGACCGAGCAGCAGCAGCGGAAGAAGAAGAGGATGAGTAGCTTCATATGCTAAGGTGTCATCAGGCTCCCCTAGTAGCCTGGACGCAATTGAGTTGAAAGCATCTTCCCGCGCTAGTTTTCCACACGGTCAGTGATGTCTATCATCCTTAATCCTGGACATGTTGTTGAGAAACAGAGTTTTTGCGTCTACAGTGTCATTCTTTCTAGAATCAGCCGACAAATGTTATTACTCCACGCTGGCCAGAAGCACCCTTCCGCCTTTTCAGGACCTATGTTGGCTGCCCAGCATCAGTGCCGTTCGGGCCACCTGAGCCTGACGATCCTTGTACTCCGTGAACTATTCCTGCTGAAGATGCGGTCTTCGCTGATCGCCGGGTGAATCAAAGGTACTTGTACTGGAGCCACTAGAAGATATTATCGCCTTGACTTCGAAGCGAAGATGTGCAGTAACAAGATACCTATCCCTAGCTTGGATTAGAGCCCTGGCATATAGACACTTCCACCAATCAGAGCGACCAATTCGCGGAGAGGGAGAGAGCTGTCCACGCTTGGCAGAGATGCGTTGTTGGCATCGCGCATACCATCGTGGTCCATGTTTTCCTATTGGAAGGCTTTACTCGAGGTTCCAGTCTCGAATGATGGCGCAACTCGCAATTATATTAATTGCGCACTCGCGAAGTAACGTGCCCGCATGGGTTTCGCAGTCACGTGGAAAGCCTGATAGGAGCACTGTACCGAGTGCGGAGAAACATGTATGGGCTGGGCATGTTTGTGGGGTTTATCCTAGGTACCCGCTGTGGTTATTGGTATGTGGTGATTGACACCTGCCACTGACCTCCCTCTCTACTCGACGTGTCTGAAATCCGAAAGTTGAGCCTGCAGGCTTCCTGCGTCCCTGGTCAGTCGAAAATTCTTGAACTCAACAGTCCATACCCTTGTCAAAGAGTCCCTCGACCGAACATTTTGTTGCCGATGGGTGTTCGCAGCATGTGCACCCGTGACGATGCAGACGACCGCATCAGTGCATCGCGTAGGCTGCGTCCAATGCATGAGAATCCTTCTTCCTGCTGATGGTTTGTGCCTAGTCTATTCCGGCCTGCAATCGCTGTCGGACGCGGAAAACACGCTGTGACACGGGTCGTCCACGCTGCGCCCCATGCGTCCGCTCAGAGTCTCCCTGCTTCTACTTCGACCCAGGTGCGAAAGCCAATGTTCCTCGACAATTTATCTGTGACCTAGAATCTCAGTTGGAGCAACTTCAACTTGAACACGACAGACTGCTTGCGGACGATTCAGTTCATGTCAGAGATGCAGAAAGCCTCCATTCGAAGACCTCCCATGACGGTGAAGGTTCGCCTGCTGAAGCGGCACAGCGCAGTCGTGCCGTCTATCCCACCTTGGGAACCTCTAGCCAACATGCGCCTCGTGAACGTAGAATCGGAAGCATCCAAGCCGATTTGATTGATCTGGGAGGTGCTCGAGGCGAAGCACACTATCTCGGAGACTCAAGCGGGTTACACATTGCACGAGCTGTACTGGAGACTGCTCGGCAAAACGACCCAAACTTGGATGCATTCTCTGTCCATGAGAGTCCACCGCTTGCCAACGACACTTCATGTCCTACATTTAATGGGCCGGCGACTTTGCCAGGCTACGAAACCACCCAAGAACTCACACGTATATTTTTCTCTCATTTCCAGGTTCAGTATCCGATCTTGGTCGAGGAGGAATTCTTACAAGAAGTTTTGAGTCTTTCCACCAGCCGACAGACCGGTGACCCTGGTGCTTCACGCGTGAAACCCCAATTCATGCTCACAATGGTGATTGCCATTTCTCTTTCCTGTCTCTCTAGGAGTAATTCCCACACAGCTGCTCTCGCAGAGAGTTATGCTAAGAATGCACTGCTGGACCTCCCGGTAATTCTGCAAAGGAAGGACACACAAGCGTTGCAGTGTACTCTACTTTTGCTTCTCTACTCTTTGCTCACCCAGACCAAAACACCGACCTGGTATATTTCTGGACTCTGCACGAGGATGTGTGTGGACCTTGGGCTGCATAGCGAATCTTCAATCCTGTCCCAGGATCCCGACTTTCAGACTGATACAGAAGATCGAGTGATCGATACAAAGAGACGTTTGTTCTGGGTCACTTATTCCTTCGACAGGACCTTGAGCACTATTCTCGGACGCCCGTTTACTCTCCCCGAAGAGACAATCGATGTAAAGTATCCATGCTCCACCATATCAATCGGTAAACGTGAGCAGGTGGTGCACTGGCTGCGTTTGCAGAGAATTCAGAGCCAGATGGTGCTGAAACTATACGGACCGACCAAAACACATCACCAAGGTAACGAGGGTGGCCTCCATACCTGGGCCGGCGAAATATCTGCCAGCTTGGAAGACTGGCTGCAGACAAGTCGACGGCTGGAGAACGACGACCTTCAGGATTCTGACTGGTGGACTTACTGGTACTACAATACGCTCTTGTTCTTGAATCGACCATCTCCAAGCCGACATGAGTTCGACCCTAGCCAACTCGTCACTTGCCTTGCAGCGTGCAAAAATACTATCCAGCTCGCGTTCATTCGACATAACACCAAATTGACTGGCTTCACTTGGCTGGATCTCCAATATCAACTCTCAGCAGGAATCACTCTTCTGTTTGCCCTTCGGACTTGTTCGGACGTTCGTGTGGAGGCGAAGCGAGACTGGACCACAATAAAGAGCTGCTTAGTGCAATGGGAGAGTGTGCTCAATGAAATGATCAAGACGTGGCCAAAGGTCAGCCGCGCAAGGGATATTCTTGTCACTTTAGCGCAACAGACATCAGAAGTGATGGAGAGGGAGATCAGAGGTATTCCACAGTCTCGTTCACGCGGGGCAGGCTCACAACCCTCTCAAAATTTACCATCGGCAGCTATTGATACATGGTTGACATTGAACACTAGCAAATACGCGGCTGCCCAGCATAGGTCGGAAAGCGAATGGCGTGCTCCTGGAGCAGACTCGAATGGTATGCAATGCCTCCAAACTCTTCCAGAAGAGAGCTCAGGGGAGGCCATGCGTCAACAAACTTCTGCTACAAACGACGAGACTGGCAGAGCATTTGGCACTAGAAGCTCGTTCTCAGGGCTGTCAACATCAAATACCATATTTAACGCCAACAATCTTCTTGAGTCTGGTCACATGCAACCCGAAGAGTATCCATGGGACTGGCACAACTCATTGGAAATCCAGGACTCTTTCCAAGGGTTTGAGACTTTCCAGTACTTTGGAAACATTGGACGACTGCCATACGACGATATGGCCATCTTCGGTGACTTCGACCCCATGGAGCCTTCCTACATGGAGAGTGCCTTGAACTTTGAAGGCGATTTCGAGATGACATAATGACAACACCTTCCCATGTTGCGACCCTCGATATATCAGAAAAGCAGTCCCGTCTGCGTGGTACGCTATCTAGCAGACTTCACATTAGTGATCTCCGAGATCAGTTCTTGCAGCTCATTGCGCGCACCATCCCGATCTCGATCTATGTCAACAAGATGCAATCTTGTCGGAGCCGAATGACGCCAGAACTGGACAACCTCGTTGGGCATGCGCGACTCCATCTCTTGAATCGTATCCTCGCTTTGTCTAATCTGCGGCCTCATAAGCAACTCTACAGCGGCCGTGCTCAACTTTTCGAATTTTTTAGCCAGAAGACGGCCCTCCTCCCATCGGTCTGAAAGCGATCTTAACATGAAGTTGACATCTGCAACTCCGCTCCACAGATCAAGTGATTGTAGTGAAGCCACGGTGCTGGCTTGTTCATGATTGCTTCCTGGCAGGTCGTCATCTGCATCCTGAACATACCGCAATTGCCAGTAAGCATGGATGATTGCAAGGCCGGCAGTGTAGACCTTTGCTGACGCGATTTGTACATAAAAGATCTCATTTGCTTCCACCAATCCACGGTATGTCTTTGCGAAGCTGAGGGACGCATCCCACAGTTCCCGGAGGTCTTGTGGTGTCCTTTTTTGGATCGCACGACACGGCCGATAGAGGAGCATCAAACCCTGCAACCACTCGCTCCTTAGCAGAATACGAGCGTGTTCCGACATGGATATAGGGTTATCCCGAGCCCAATCCTGGAACTGCTCCAACAATTCAACCACCAACCCAGCAGGATTATGCGGTCTCTCTGACATGTACAACTTTTCATATGCAAGTGATTGGAGTTTCAGGACATGATATCTTTGCCTATATCCCAAGATTTCGTCCTCGGTAGCTTCAGAGCCGATGCTGAAATTGGGCACATCCACGTGAATGACCTTGTCAGAGATTTCACAAGGGCGACCAGTGCCGAGGGAGATTGAGCGGTCAAATGAATACATGGACCAGAACAACCGACGTCTCGTCTCCAGCACACTGGCGCTCATCTGAAGGGATGGAGCACTGGGATCCTGGTGCAACCCGAGATCGACGCAGATGCGCATACCTACCCCAACCAAGTACCAGGCATTCAGTTGTGACGGATTCAGAGTAGCATATTGAATGAGGAACAGGATTGCCTGTAATCCAGCTATTGTGTTCGGAAGGACTGCGTGCTCACGAAAGCGCAGGGCTGCCAGGAAGGCCTCAACTGCACTACGCGAGATCACAGAATCGACGTTGCGTGAGAGCGATGCTGTCGAGATAGCACAAACGACCAGGACAGTAAAATACGAATACCCGATGTTTGTTACTCTGTTCAGGCCATCTTCTGCCTCCTGGCCAGCTAGTCGGGGTGGATTTTCGACATGAAACGTGTCGTCCTGCACTGACGAGCCAGACGTGGAGTCGTCGTAGGCGAGCCTGAAATGTGTCCAGAAGCCCTGGACTGAGAAGAAGGGCAGGCGTGGATACACACGCGCGAAGTACTGGTTCGCCAACTTTCTGGCGGTTTCAACCCTTGGGAGGAGGGCGCGAATTTCGTCCAGCTGGTTCAGGTCGATGACTGAAGGCACAACGATTGACTCGGAGGCTGCCGCCAGGACGATGGTCGCCAGGTGCGGACCGTCAAGACAAGAAGGATCTGAAGATGAGGCAAGAATGGGCAAAGCCCCGATCTCGGATATGAGTCGGTCAATTTGCGACTTCTGGACCAGGCTGGGCCTGCCGCCCGGTTCAGAACCTATCGACGTCCATGTCAGTCACCAAGAACCTGATTATCATGGAAGTCTACGGGGCGACAGCATATACCAACGAACCTTGAATAGAAGCGGCCACTGACGATGGCATCAATCCGGCCGGACCATGTTGATCCTGCACCGGACCTCTTCGCAGAGCACTCTCTTGTTGCCTCGGGTTCCCGTCTTTATGGAGTGCAACCTGTAAGCGACGAATGCGGGCCTGAAGGTAGGTAGCGTAGTCACGCTCAAACCCCTGTCCATCCTCGTTTAGCGAGCAGCTGGAGGCTCGTCCATACTTGCGGCAGCCACTGCACGCAGGTAACTGCCCATCACACCGGATCTTTCGAGCTTTGCAGAACACACAGGCAGACTGCAGCTGTTTGACAGTAAGAGAAACGTGCGAAAGTGGATTGTGTGACGGGAGTGGCGATGAGCGACTGCTCGTATGGGAGTCTGCTTGCATTCTCTATGCAGCAGGTCGATCAATGTCATGAGTCAGGGGCACAGCCGATTAGGTGAGAGAAGAAGTGCCATCCATTGCGATAATCTGAGTCTCCCCTCGAGCTGAAGTTCATCGAGTTCCCGTTGGAGTTTGTGAGATGCGCTCCAATGAATCCCAATCATGTGACTTAAAACTTTCGCCGTCAACCCTGCAACCCTCAGCAATCATCTCTACCCAGTCCTGAAACTTTGCAAGCGATCGCTTCTTCTGCTTCCTCTTCTTCTTCTTGCATCCTCGGCCGCTCTCGGAGACTCGCGTGGTGACACTTGAGTACCGTGGTATCCTGCCAAGAATGTAACTGACATGGTTCCGAGGGAGACGGAACCGCCGATGCGGAACCGCCGAGCCCTTTCTCTCTACCCCTTCGTGAAGCTTGCGGCGGGAATGGACTCAGTAAGACACCAAATGGAGGTGCCTATTTATGAGAGTGGAGTTCTAGTGGACACTGGAACGCTCGGTGAAGCGGACAAGCGTGAGAGCGGAAAGAGGGAGGACATGTTGACAATATGAATATCTCGACAAACTTCGCCCCAGGCGTCAAGCCAGAACCCACGAAACAGGCTCTTACGCGTCTTGGAATATTGTCTACTTGATTCTTGCTAGGCTTTACCACGGGTAAACTTGCTTCGAGCTTGCACGCACCCCAATATGGCTCCATCACGATTGTTGCCTGAGCTGGAATTGATTCGGGAACCAGCGACTTCAAGCCGTGATTTCCGCCGAAAGGAACTCAATGCTGACTTGTGTGTATGCGGAGGCGGCCTTTCTGGTGTGTGCACCGCTGTCACAGCGGCCAGACAAGGACTTCGAGTGGTCCTACTTCAAGACAGACCGGTGTTGGGAGGAAATGCCTCGTCTGAAGTACGGCTATGGATCTTGGGGGCGACATCGCACATGTTCAACAACAATCGATATGCTCGAGAGGGTGGCCTCGTTGACGAGATCCTTACCGAGAACATGTATCGGAACCCGGAGGGTAACCCTGTTATTCTCGACAGTCTGCTCCTGGACAAGGTCATTTCAGAGCCCAACATCGAACTGTTGCTCAATAGCACATTGATAGGCTGTCAAAAGGATGGAGACAGAATTGAGCGTGCTCGGGCTTTCTCTTCGCAGACCTCCCTGGAATTCGAAGTCAAGGCCGCTCTATTTGCAGATTGTACGGGAGATGGTGCTCTTTCGTTCCTGGCTGGGGCCCCCTTCAGAATTGGCGCAGAACTAAAAGAGGAATTTGGGGAGTTGTTTGCCCCTTCTTCCGAGTATGGTCATTTGCTTGGTCACTCAATTTATTTCTACTCGAAGGACACTGGCCGACCCGTCAAGTATGTGGCTCCTTCATATGCTCTTGCGGATATCGAGAGCGAAATCCCCAGGTACAAGACCTTCACTGTCAAAGAGATGGGCTGCCAGTTATGGTGGATTGAGTATGGAGGACGGCTGGATACGGTCCACGACACGGAAAAGATCAAGTGGGAACTGTGGCGAGTTGTGTATGGGGTTTGGAACTACTTCAAGAACTCTGGGAAATTTCCACAAGCCGAGAACTTGACGCTGGAATGGGTGGGAATGATCCCAGGCAAAAGAGAGTCACGAAGGTTCATGGGCCCGTACACCATCAAGCAACAGGACATCATTGAACAACGCTATCATCCGGACGCAGTTTCTTATGGAGGATGGTCCATTGACCTGCACCCGGCGGATGGAGTCTTTTCTGAAATCGACGGCTGCACTCAGTGGCATTCAAAAGGCGTCTACCAAATCCCCCTGTCGACCATGATTTGTTCGCAGATTCCGAACCTGTTGTATGGTGGCAGGATCATTTCAGCAACCCATGTCGCATTTGGATCCACTCGAGTCATGGCAACTTCGGGGAACAACGGGAACGCTTTGGGGATGGCAGCTGCTGTTTGCCAGAAACTCGGCGTCGATCCCGTTGCACTCTTACAGAAGGACAAGATCCACTTACTGCAGCTCGAGTTGATGCGGTCGGGGCAGTATATTCCTGGCTACAAGCTGAATGACCCGATCGACTTGGTCAAAGGAGCTTGTCAGGTTACCGCATCTACGGAGTTCAAGCTGCACAAGCTTCCAGCAAATGGGCCGCAAAAGGTCCTGACGAGGAGTCTGGCTCAAATGTTGCCTCTCCCAAAGGGGCCAGTTCCGTCCTTCCGACTTACAGTCGAAGCTATCGAAGACACGAAGCTCACCGTGCAGCTGCGTGGATCCAAGAAACCATACAATTACACACCCGAGGTCATCCTCGGCGAAGAGACAATCCGCCTTACAAGTGGCAAGAATGACGTTCAAGTTGACTTCAAGGTTGAGAATCCGCACGATCAGTATGTCTTTCTCTGCTTGATGGAAAACGAGTCTGTCGCCGTGTCGACTACACTGGACAGGGTATCTGGAATGATGACTGTCGAACATGAATGCACCCAGAGTCCACCAGCGGGAATTGGGATTGACGCTTTCGAACGATGGACTCCAGTCCGTCGACCGATGGGCCACAATATCGCGCTGACAGTGACACCTCCTGTCGAAGCATGGGCAGCTGAAAATGTACGAAACGGGGTTTCTCGCCCAACCAAGAGAGCGAACTGTTGGGTTCCTGCAGGTGGACAGGGCGAGGGTGAAGCGCGGGCGTTGAGGATATATTGGGAGACACCGGTCAAAATTGGTCGACTGGTGGTAAGCTTTGACACGGATTTCGACCATGGTTAGTACATTCTGTTAGTGATTGTTCTCGTGCGATGGCCTTGCTGACTCTTGTCTTAGCTATGGAATCTGTTCTGCGAGGACATCCGGAAAGCCGTATTCCTTTCTGTGTACGATCCTGGCGGGTGGTCGACCTCGCCCGCCTCGACGCCGATGGTCAACCATCTACCCTCTATCAAGAAGACGACAACCATGTCACACGCCGCGAGATTGCTTTTGTGGAAGACGGGGCCAATGCCGGGCCTCTGACGAGCGCCATTGGGGTCGAAATCCTTGCTCTGAATGGGGATGAGAACGTTTATGGTGGCATATTTGAGGTCCGTGCGTATGAGGAGTGAATATGCGCTTGAAGGAGATCATACGTTTGGTCCATGTTGTATACAAGGAGATATGAGTGGACGTTTCACTACCAGAGACTCGGAAATATACCGATAGTGCTAGTTCTGTCTGTGAACTCGCCTCTCCATCTTTTGTATTCCTGTCCATTTCTGCAGCTGAGTCGTATGGACCCGACACGCCGGCGTCATCTTCAGCGCCCACATCTTGACCTGCCATTCCAACGACTTGCTCCCGCAGAAACAAATCGTTGGAGCACCGGCCGTATTGGCTAAGAGAGCATCTTTCGTAGTTTCTCCCTTTTCATGTCCTCCATCCTCTGCCACCGCCGCCGAAAATAGATCGTCCATTGTCATGCGTCCGAAAGTGAAGGACAGTGTCGCCGCCGATGGTCCTGATCTGCGAACCCGTGCCGCGATGTCGTCGCACTTTGACCCAAGAGGCGCCACCGACTCCTGTTCGAACGCTTCGGCCCCGCTTGTGAGGAAGATGTGCATTGTCGTCCACTGGCAAGGGTCGAGTAGACGCCGTTGCAGGAGATGGGACACGAGGTCGATGTCATCGGCGTGCAGAGACCACAGAAGGGTCCGTCTCATTCTGGTTCTCGTGTCGTCGCGGTCACAAGGGCTCAGGGGAGATGGGAGGAAAACGCATATTCCTATCCCACCGGCGACGCAGACTAGACCGGATGGAGGAAGAGGAGGAGGAGTAGGAGGCAAGGAACAAGTGCTGAGATCTTCAGGAGTGAATCCCCCACCGACACCGACGACTTGGACAGTCAGACTGCGAAATCGCGGAAGACCAAGCAACCCCGTCACACTGCCGTTACGGGTGATGAAGACAACCGCCTCATCGCCAGCCTCCTGCTCATCTCCATACTCATGCTCGCCGTCCCGTCCAGATCTCGTTTTCCGAGACGGAGGATTACATGGCGTCACTCGGATCCTCCGCCGTTCATCGTCCAGAGCCCTCTCGCCACCGATCAAATCC
This sequence comes from Fonsecaea pedrosoi CBS 271.37, assembly GCF_000835455.1. Classification (NCBI taxonomy): domain Eukaryota; kingdom Fungi; phylum Ascomycota; class Eurotiomycetes; order Chaetothyriales; family Herpotrichiellaceae; genus Fonsecaea; species Fonsecaea pedrosoi. The sequence goes on along the minus strand of NW_013550614.1, from coordinate 4,299,521 downwards.
AGGCCCGCGGGGAGCTGGAGTTGGAGATACTGCGACGGACGCCATGAGAACTGGCCTTGGTCCTGTGGGAGATGGTGGAAGGTGTGTTGCGATATTGTCGGAGTCAGGCATCGCGTGGAGTGGTGAGTCAGGACGGCGTTACTAGAGGAACACATTGAGAAGGGCAAGAATGTCGTCTGCTCTCGCTCATGTCTGACTTACTCTTATCTGTCAAACAACAAATGAGGATTTTCGGCTGTTTCGACATTCTCGCTCTTGGACTTCTGCTGTTTTGGATGCCTCTGGATTCATCAGCTGCCTGATCAACCTCTGGCGTCTGTCACTCCACCATCTCAGACGGTTATGGCAGAGCAACTACAAGTCCAGGTGAGAGAGACGGAACCTCCGACTCATCGCCAATTCTTCTAGCTTGAGCGCTAGGGCCCTCCGTCTCGGAAGCGTGAGCCATTGTCCTCCACAAAAACACCGCTTGGGCTCGCTTCCCACCAATCCGCTCGACTCGGCACGGGGATGGCGCCTGCTAACGCGTGGGAGACACCATTCGTGGTCCATTCCGATGCGAGCGTCGTCTTCTGCTCTCCTCTCGTCGTCCAGTAAACGAGCTGGGAGTGCCGAAGAGGAGAGGAAGCGAGAAAGGCTGGGAGGAAAGGGGACATGTTTGCTGATCGCTACATAAAAACCCCACCGTCTGTCTGCTTTGCATTGAGAGCAGACCAGGTTCAGTGATTGTCGAGGGCCGCTTCACCAGCCGCTGAACATACATTGTGCCAACGCCTCTATCGTTCCGGTCGTTCAAGGCTGTTCTAAAGGGTATTTTCCCTCACTAACATCTCCTCGGTTCCCAGCCAGGTCCTCGAGAACCATGGAGGCAACGACAACGACACCGCCTTCATCGCCCAGGGCTAACTGGCGACTCTACTTGGCCGCGGCGTGGATGTCCCTCGGAGCCATATTCTGGGGGTAAGTGTCTATTTCTGAGCCTTGCCTTTCTGGTTTTCAATGCTTTGCTTGTCAAGATGCCGGATGTGCTAGGCTGACTGGTAGATGGCTCAAGCTATGACATTGGCATCATTTCAACCATATACGTCGCCCCCGGTTTCATCTCGTCACTGCACCATCCGTCGTCGAGCGAGACAGGACTGATTACGGCGATTTACTATGCTGGTATGTGACTGGTACTGTTTCCCGAATGATCTTGTCGTCCATCCTTTCCAATGTGTGTCTTCTAGGAGAAAAGCTGCTAATATGCCTTATGGCTCTAGGCTCTTGGACTGGCTACGCCTTCATCGCGGGCCCTGTCAACGAGAAATGCGGCCGTCGCTGGACCGGCTTCTGGGGTGTCTCAATCCTCTGCGTAGGAGCAGCCCTCCAAGCCGGCGCCGTGCACCTTTCCATGATGATTATCGGACGCATCGTTGCGGGCCTCGGCACCAGTCTGGTCGCCTGCGCTGTGCCGTTGTATCTCAGCGAGATCAGTCCCGCGAGGACGCGAGGAGCCTTTGTCGCGTGCAACCAGATCGGCATCGTCGCCGGAATCAGCGTCGCGTTCTGGATAGGCTACGGCTTCAGCCACTGGACCACGGGCAGAGGAGTCGATCTTCAGTGGCGATTGAGTGTCATCATGCAGTTTGTCCCTGCGGTGCTCTATCTCGCTCTGATACCCTTTTTCCCTGAGAGGTAAGGAGCCCTATGACACCGCGAAACTCGACCGTCCCCTAGGACTGCGAAGTACTTTGACTAACATCTTCCAACAGCCCTCGATGGCTCATGGAGCAAGATCGAGTCGACGACGCTGCCAAAGCCCTCGCTGCCCTGCGCGGGCACTCGTCGAACGTGGCGTCGGTTCAATCCGAGCTCGATGAAATCCACGCCAACATCCTCTGGCACAAGACGCACTCTGTTAAATCCGCGCGGGTGCTCTTCACCGACCGGCCGCTGTTCGCACGGCTCTGGCGCGCATGGACGTTGAATTTCCTGCAGCAGATGAGCGGCGCCTCGGGGATTCGCTACTACTTGCCGTCAAATTTCAGTGCGGCCGGGACGTCCAAGGAGCTGAGTCTGCTGGCGAGCGGTATCGACGGGACGGTCCAGGTCGCATGTACAATCGTTGGGCTGTTGCTGATCGACCGTATCGGGAGACGGTGGGCGCTGTCATCCAGCGCGGCGATTATGGCGTTCAGTTTGATGGTGAGTTTTGGCCGGGTATTCCTCGATCATAGCTCGCCTTCTGGGATCTTGATTTGCTGTTTCTGTCGGATGTCGTCCGGAATGCATATGCTGACAGCGCGGTGGTGAATGCATAGATCAACGGCGCATTGCAGACGGCGTATCCGAACCAAGTCAACAGTGCGGCCAACTACTGCAACATCTTTTTCATCTTCTTCTTCACTCTGGGCTACTCGATCGGCTCGGGTCCTGTAACCTGGATCTATTCATCCGAGGTATGCCTTCCTTTCCCTGTCATTTATCTGACTACACAACCAAAGAGGGTGGATATGACATCCTAGCCTATCCTACCCCGTCCGCTCGACCCCCTATCTGCAACTCCCTCTTTCTCCCAGCCCCTGCCCTCCCTCAGAACTAATACAAAATCTCCCCTCAGATCTTCCCCGCCAACGTCCGCGCCTCGGGCCTCGGAATCGCCGCGTCCGGCCAATCCATCGGCGCCATCATCGTCGGCCAAGTCTGGCCCGTCGCGGTGCAGAACATCGGCGCCCGAACGTACTTCATCTTCATGGCCTTCAACCTCGTGTGCCTGGCGCTGGTGGTGCTCGCGTGTCCCGAGACGGCCAAGAAGTCGCTCGAGGAGATTGACTCGCATTTTGGGCGGATGAATGTCTTGGACGAGCGGGATTTGGGTGTGGGTGACAAGGAGATGGAGAAGGAGAGGGTAGGGTATGCCGAGACGGTCGAGGTTGCGGAGGCGGTGGGGGGGACAGAAGTGAGAAAGGATGTGAGAACTCAGGCTTCCACGGGCTGACTGGGGCTTGTGGATGAAGGGGTCCCTTATTGAGCTCCTCGATCCTTGCCTTGGGAGTGAATTTGTATGTACGCCACATTCAGTGAATCCACGACACCGACAAACTTGTTGGACATTCGCCTTCTCCTGTGAGCTGTATTGCTATAATACTCTTGACATGAATCCGTGCTCAGCCGAGTTTCCATTTTTCCTTCCTCCCTCTCTCCCTCGTACCCTTCCTTTCGGCTACAATATACGCACAGACACCTAGCTGCATGGGTAGCTATGTAACTATGTAGATAGCATTGGTCGAGAAGATGGAAGAAGCAGCAGCGGGCGAGCTCATTCGATTGGTGATAGATACCATGCATAGTATGCCATGTTATATTGCATCATATTAAATCACCCAGTACTTAGTACCTAGTACCCAGTTAACCGACCCAATACCCTTCTTGTAGCAAGTAAATAAAGTCAGTAATATGCCGTGGGTGGAAAAGGACTTTAGCTTAGGTATGTATATATATATATGTATGTATTTCCAAAGAAAAGCACACCCAAGACTTTCTTTTAGCCCTGGCGCCGTTGTGGCGGACCCTCGTACTTTACAAAGTACATACGAGCCGCATATTATCTTCCTTGGCTAAATCCCAAACCCTGGATGCCTTGTTAGAGAAGGGTCATCCATTCCAGTTCCCCAGGTAATGCCTCTCAATCTGCGCCACGATCGCCTCCGAGTCTTGTTCACGCTGCTGCTGCTGCTGCTGCGTGGGGCTTAGAGGTGTCGGGTCCGACAGGGACCGGGCGGGCGGTTGTGGTTCAAAGGGCTGTGTCTCGAGTATTCTTGGTACAGGAGCCGTGGGAGGAGGTTGTGAAGGGGGAGGAGCGGGTGGTGGTGATGGTGGTGGTAGTGGCGGCGGATGAGGAGAAGCTGACGCTGAAGCTGGACCTGGGAGCGGAAGTGGCTCGATCGCGTCCGGGTCAAGGTCTGGACTAGGCAGGGCCTGACCTTTTACGTTTGTCGACGACTCGTTCTTGTTGTTACGGGCATCTCCCCCTGGGACGCCAGAATCGATATTCTGGCTCTTGTTGTTGTTGCCGTCGTCCCTCCTCCTGTAGTATTCCATGTCTCTCCCCAGCCCGCCAGAGGGCAGAAGCACGGACTCTTTGCGCGAGGCATCGACCCCTGCATTATCCCGCGCGTCGGTGGCCGTGATCTCGGTGCTCACAAAGGAACCATGCTTGACAGCCCCAGATCTCGGCGGCGTCGGCCCACTAGCGTCGGGGGACTCTTCATCCGGGGCGGGAAAGCTGCTGGGCGCGATGCCATGCTTGATCAGGGCGAGGAGCTGGTTCAGCACGATGAACTCGAGCTTCAGCTTGACGGCGTAGCAGAACGGGTGGATGACCACCTTGAGGGTGAACATGTCGTTGCAGTCGACCGTGATGAGCACAATGTCGAAGACGATGGCCACGGCCTGGGCGGTGATGAGCAGCTGCATGACGCGGTGGGTCTGGCGCGAGTAGATGTCCTTGAGAAAGTCGCGCGTGCACCAGATGTACATGAGCGAGATGATGGTCTCCTGGACGCTGAACCACACCACCTGGATCCGCTCCATGACCTTCATGGGCATGTACCAGATACCGGGGTGCGGGGAGGAGATGCCAAAGTCAAAAATGATGATGGGCGTGTGCAGGACGATGGCGTCGGTGACGATCATGGCGAGGACGGCGCGGCGAATGCGCCGGTCGTGCACCACGAGATTGAGCCGCGAGTACAGCACGAGGGAGAAGCCGGTGACGTTGCCGACCCAGCCGATCTTGAAGATGATGCTCGAGATGATCCAGTTGCTCTCGTTAAAGAGCTTGAGGATGACGCCCAGCACGTGCAGCGCCACGCCCCATGTGCAGACCAGGAGGGACCAGAAATAGAGACCCTTGTGCCGCCGGAAGGTGAAAAACACCTGCAACGTCAACTCGACCGTCATCCAGATCGACACGGCACAGAACCCGGCCACCAGACAGTATGCGGTTGGGTTCCATGGGATGGCCACCGGCTCGAGGGCCGGGTGTAGACTCCACTGGTCAGCACTCAGGGTCAGTAGATGCTTCACCCGGAAAGACGTCGCCTGGGAAGTGGTAGACAAGGACGGATAAAAACCCACATCGTATTGTGCCAGCGGGACAAAGTGACATGCCGACATATCTCAGCTCGAGGACGGAGTGGCTGTTTGTTATTGGGATTGGGATTCCATTGGGTCTCGCCAGCCTCAGATTGCGTCGTAAAAGCTCGTAAAGCTCGTAAAGCCTTGCGCCAGCCTCTGTCTAGTTCCCCTGGTGTGATTCTTGGACCTTTTCCCCTTTCTTCTTCTACGCCGCACGGTCCGTGGGAGACTGTCCCAAGCCCTGCTGAGGAACTCGTTAAGCAGCCAACGAAATCAAGAGGAACAAGCGATAGGACCGGCGACGAGCGACGATTGGGGACTTGAGACTGGTCGAGTCTCATTCAGGCCTCTTGTAGTGGTCTTTTTCGAGCTTTGTCAATATTGCAACTGGAAATCAAATCAAAGGCTCGGATGAGAAAGCCAGTGGCCGGTCCCGTCACCAGTTTGGAGGAGTTTCTCTCTCCTCGCTGCGAGCTGGTGGTGCTGCATTGATTCTGCAGACGACCCAGTCCAAGGCCCAATCGCTCCATGGCCTGCCTTGCCTGCCTGCATTTGCCCGCAACGGCCGACGGCGGTTCTAGGCGATCGATATACGAGGGGCATTGAGGTCGTCTCGGGGTCATAGGCCAGGCGTTGGGATGCGCACCAATGCCATGATGAAGAAATGTTTCTCGGCAGATGGGCGTTTGGTTGGGCAACGATCTTTGACAGGTCAGGGCGTTTTTGGTGGCTGGTTATTAGTGGTCAGTAGAATGAACGGTTTGGGCTGAACTGGACAAGACAAGCAGAAGCGGAAAGGCGGAACAAGGGACACAAATGTGAGATGACACTGCATATTTGTTGTCGTTGTCGTCGATGTCGTCGTCGCTGTCATTGTCGCTGTCATTGTCGCTGTCATTGTCGCTGTCATTGTCGCTGTCATTGTCGCTGTCATTGTCGCTGTCATTGTCGCTGTCATTGTCGCTGTCAGTCCCTCACAATATTCGAGGCCACCCACTACTCGCTACAGCCACGAGGGAGTCAGGATCTCAACCATGTCGCCAACCACACTACGAGAATCTCCAGCAACTTGAGCCGAAAAAAATCTCGGAGCTGATCTGACTGATGAGGATGAGGAATCATGGGATGCGTCGGAGGCTAAAAGCTCCTCGGCGCTCCATAGCGCGTCATGATATGCAAACAATATCGACGGAAATCCATAGTGGCAATCTCAGAAAAAAAATATAACAAGTAATAATAGTCGCGTGTCACGACTCTGCGCGCGCGTCTACGAGTTAACTCGTTCGTACATTAGTCTGCCTTATTATTGTGGGGGAACGACAAAGAGAGGATTTGCTTGGGAAGGGGGCCAAATTGGCATCTTGGTTGTACGAGGGATCGAAAACAAAATGCTGTATGGTGTTATTCCGAGTAGATGGAACGGGGGAGCATATTGATAGTCACAGGAGAAACGAGGAGATGGAAAGAGACGAGCTGAGTTTCATCAGATCTGAAATTATATTGAACTCCATATACCAACTTACCGAGTGTTGACCACCAGCAAAAACGCTGATCGATCTGGACTTTGCAACACTGGCTCGGCTGTCTCAGCGTCATCTCCGGCAAACGCGTGCCCTTGTGCCTTGTTGCTTGGGATCCTTTTTTGCTTCTTTTTTTCTCTTCTCCATCTCTTACATCGCGTGCATACTTGGTACATGGGTCCCCGTGTCGTGTCGTGGAGTCAGGAGCTCAGCCATAACCGTTGTCAGGTGGTACTTAGGTGGTCCTCGTCCTCGTAGACACCGCTGAGGAGATGCTTCGGTCTAAAACCCACGGGCCCTTCCTTCTAGTCTCCTGCTGATGTCAATAAGTGGGTAAAGTATCACCAAGAGGAAACGGTCAAGGAGGAGGGTGGAGGGCTCATGCGTCTTGAGTTACACGGATCTGTAACCGCTGGAATAAGACTGCATCAGAACTCTGTAACAAAGCGAGGGAAACTCACTGTTTTGCAGATCTGAACCAGAGGTATAATGTCGAGACAGGGGTCCTTGTGCGAGTCAAAAAGGGTGCAGCAGCTTTCCCTCAGATCGACTCGCTTGACGGAGATGAGGGTTTGCCAGAAACGAACAACCCGATGGTGCCGCCTCTAAGATTATCCCTGTTGTAGGTAGGATGGTTTGCACATGGAAGGTTTGGAACCATTTGGAGTGGCTGGAAGAGCTTCCGATACATGTCGACCACTCACAGTGCTTGATGTCCAGCAACTTGTCGAGATAGGGAACGGAGCACGGAGTACCCTCGTACCCTTGTAGATCTCTGGATCTCTAGGCACGACAGGGGGACAACTCAAAGCTAATTGACCCATCTACCCATTTCTCGTATCCCTGTCGTCCACAAGTAGCACAATCCTGGGGTCACTTTGGAATCGGTGATGCAAGGCAACAGAGGACGAACAACCACAGAGTGGTGCAGCATCAAAGCTGTGCTCGCCATCTGCTTCAGGTCGTTTGAGCTGGGCTGGTCCTTGCGGCGAGAGCTAGCCACCATCATGGAAGTCTTCTCCTAGCGAAAGACGAGAAACTCCGGATAGCCAGGGCCATGCAGAATCATCTCACGTCAATCACGAAGATCGCGCAACAGCAATTCCCGCGTGTTGGCTCGCAGAGCAAAAAATTGTCTGGGAGTAGTCCCCTCGTACTGCAGTAGTGACAATTCGCTCGCAGCTTGCCGGTCAGGCTTGGACCCCGAGTAGCTGGTCAAGACTTCTGTGGACTCCGTCAGGCTTGCATTAGCCAGGTTCGAAAACAAGGACCTGACGGCGACATGGACCAATGGACGCGCCTTGACGCGCTCTCCTCAAACCTCCAGCCGCGCGACCAGAGTGGATGTGCTGTATGGTTTTACATACATAGGAGACCAAAAAAAGGCAAAAGGATGGCAAACACCGCAAAGAGCTCGGGTTGTAAGTACTTGGTAATGGGCCTGTACCTCGTACTTGTCACGGGTAACGACCAAAACAACAATGGGTTGACGGGTGATCGGCTCAATACAACAAAATGTCGGTTGTCGATCTGATGATACATACGAGTAACAATTTGTCTGAGCTGTACTGCCCATCAGGAGCTCTAATAGGAAGTAAAAGGAAATTTGTTGGTGTCAATGATAGGAGGTGTATTGGATTGAAGTGAAGTGAAGTGAAGTGACAGGAGTCTCACGAGCCTCAGATGAAAGGAGGAGGTGGTGGTAGTAGTGGTGGTGTGTTTACCGAGTATTGCGTGAGTACCGAGTATCTGTTCAAAGGCATCAAAGGCATCAAAGGCACCTACGAGTCAACCTGGGCATGCCTAGATACCTTGGGTTAGGGGGGCGTTAACGGGGGTGCTACCCCAGGCATTGAGCGTACTCGGTACAGTGACATAGTTAAGCCATGGTAATGCCTATCCCTCCCCGGGCCCTCTCGCTAGTGGCGATACTAGCCTGGAAACATGTTTGCCAGAGACCAGGACAAAGTTTCGGGGACCACTGGCCGTGGATAGAGGGCTGAACAAATAAACAGCTGCCACAATAGCGGTCACAGGCTGGCCTGGTGCCCTGCGTGCCCTGTCAAGCCTGTTTTCCCTCAATGAATAGTTACGGAATCGTCGTAAGTAGTAATGAACCGTACGCCATGGCTTGCGGCTGGGCTGGTCGCCGTTTCTGGAGAGCCAGAACCCGCATAATTGGAGCTTTTGCTTCCCTGGCTGGCTGTCGCGCAATCCGCCAACCCGCACAAGCTGCAACCCTCAACTTTTGCCCACCTCGCTGCCGTCCCTGATTCCCTGGTTGTTCTGCTGTCGACCCCTGCAAGTCGTGTCTGGGGCCGCGCCCACGCCCAATCGCTGCTGTCAGGGCCAACCATCTCGTACACTCCATTGACTCCACTCTGACTTCCTCATCTCAAGACTTCAGACGGGCCTCCTGTTCCTTTTTCTCCTCGTCCACCACCGTCCTTTCTCTCAAAATCCTCAATCCCATGAGGCCTTGACCTCGTCCTCTTTTTATCCTCTCCTTCCCCTCCTCCTCCCGTCGTTGGACCTTCGGATACATCACGACTCGCCTGTGTATCTCTCATGTCCTCGACTCTCCTCCCACGCAACCAGCTCTGACCACTGTTCCTCCTGAGCCTTGCTCGAGCTGCACCACCCACACCCTGCACTGCTCTTGAAACCTGCACTCGTTTACGCAGAACGTTCTGGATAGCGTTCTGCATTGGGTCTTCTGGGCACACAAAAGATCCTCCATCTCATCCAAGAGGTAAGGACCTTTCTTTGCAGTGGCTGGCTCAGACAATGGGGCAAGAGTGAGATACAGCCGTACCAGAGGTCTAGAAATAAAACAACCCCAACGACACCAGGTCCCGTGGCGGGACAGCTTCTCTCCTCTCCACTCAGGCCATTGGACATATCGACAGTTCCAGCATACACTTACCGTTTCCCCTGGCTCCTCACCGGTCTCCTCCTGTCCCTCGTATGCTCTCTCGGCTTCCCCACCCACCTTGATATCAAGCAGAAGAGCTCAACATGAGTTGGCGGTGCCCTGTGCAGATGAAATCAAGAGGAGGACCTAAACAATCTCAAAGTGTGCTGGGGAATCTTGTCAGAAGGGATGCAGTACCTCGTCGAGCCTCCTTGACCAGATGCTTAGAAAGGAGATTGAGCCCCTATAGCTCGACAGTCCTCTTGCCATGAAAAGAGAGACAGATTGCTCAAACGACACTGCAGGGAAGAGGAATTCGACCTGGTGTTGCCCTTGATCATCTATACCTTGGAACTCGGTGGACTCCCTGAGCGACACATGCAATCATCTTCGACTGGCTGGACCCATGACCCATTAACCCTTTTCTGCCACGCCCCCACATTTTCAACGCAGCCTGGGAAGTGTTCGCTGACCAGATATTCTCAAGCAGATTTGCATCTCCCTTAGCAGAACGAGGTCACCACAGTCTAGAATAGCCAACGTGCTTTTCAGATACCGAGGTCGGTGCTCTTTTCTCCATCCCTTCAATCAGCGGACTGACTTCATTTTAGATTTCCCAGTGCAAAAATCCCGTCTCCTCTGGAGGCCTCCTCAACCCGCATTCCAGTCCAAGGCCCCAATCACACCCCGGCGGAGTCGTTCATTCGACCTTTGCTGAACCTACGCACGAGCAGTCAATCTACTTGGCATACCAATCCTTGGCCAGATGAAGAGCATTCGTGTTGATCCCTAGTAACAAGGACTTCGAAATCGCCGTGCCCTTTCTCCCTTTCGGTATGTCCTAGCACCTCACTTACCTATCACCGGTCTGCTAACCACACCACGCACGCTCCAGCTTCCCAAGTCTAGAAAAGACACTTTTAAACTCCCTTGGTTCCTGGCCACCTCCAGCCTCGCGAGCAACATTTGATTGCGTCCGATCATTTCACTCCTTTCAAAGCTTTTGCCAACTACACGACTGTCACTCACTTTTTATCCGTCGTTAATCTTCACCCCTCGAGCAATCTCGATATCTCACCTCTGCTCTGCCTCACTTCCAATTGATAATTCATCCGCCATTTCACCAATCTTGCAATCATGGCTTTCAACAACAGAATCTCCTCCTTCGGCTCCAACGACAGTGGCTACGAGAGTGGCATCGTCGAGGTCTTTGACGAACCCCGCCGCCCAGTCATTAAGAACCCAAACCATGACAAAGAAATTGCGAGACATCGTCAGCACCTGATGGCGTCGGAGATGTCGAGAAGAGATGCAGATGAATACCAGCAAGACATGCTTGAGCATATGCTTAAAGTGGATGTAAGTAACGTTGGTTATTAACACGTAAGTCTAGACTGACACTTTAATTGAAGGCAGAGACCATGCCGGACGTCGACGCAATCGACATCCAAACCGAAATCCAATGGTACATGCGGCCCTACCTCCTCGATTTCTTGGTCGAGGCCCATACAGCTTTCCAGCTCCTACCCGAGACTCTATTTCTTACAATCAACCTCCTCGATCGCTACTGTTCGAAACGTGTCGTCTACAAGCGTCACTATCAGCTTGTTGGGTGTGCTGCACTGCTCATCGCGGCAAAGTATGGAGATAAGAAAGAGAAGGTTCCGACAATCAAAGAGCTAAAGTCCATGTGCTGTTCGCTCTATGACGACGACATGTTCTTGCAAATGGAGTGGCATGTTTTGTCTACCCTTGGTTGGGCCATTGGACATCCTACTGTCGACGCCTTTATGCGGTTGGCCGTCAAGGACAACGTCTACGACCCCGAGACAGAAAGTTTGACCCTCTACATCCTAGAGATTGCCCTCTATCACCGAGACTTTGTGTCCAAGCAGTCACACACCCTTGCCCTTTCGGCTCTAGTGCTAGCTCGCCACATCCTCGGTCGACCTCAAGCTCGCCCCAATGAGTTTGGTGCTCACTTCTGCAGCACCACCGTGATGGAGTTGCTACAAAAAGTTCAAGAGCCTTCGGGCATTTTGGCACGCAAGTATGCCTCGGTGCGCTACTCTGGCGTTTCTCGAGTCTTGACCAACTTCCTGGCTCAAAAGGCTGCCATGTCGGCCTCCCGAGCTCCGTTGACTCCGACTTACGATCTCAGCCCTCCCTCTGCTGTCACCAAACCCGCAGGCTCTGAATACTTTCAAACTTATGCCACACCTCAAAAGTCTCAGTTCCCGTCATTGGTGCAGCATGGTCTGTACACACCTCCTATCACTCCTGAGGGTGACATGTTCGGCGTGACACAGAAGACCTTCAACGCCCCTAATCAATGTGCACCTCCTACCCCAACTCCCACCACTGTGGACCAACAATTCACCTCACATTATCCGACTTCGACTCAGCAATGGAGCCGCGAAGCATACTGAATGTTCATTGATTTGAGCGAGGCTCATTACGCTCAAGAAGATAGATTGATCCTCTCAACTTTTCGCTTCGACCGCGTCATACTGTTCTGTTAGCACACAGAAGTGTTTCTACTACCGTCAGAATTGTGAGATTAGTTTTTGTGCATTGCAAGCGTTCTTGTCATGTTTCCGAGCATCGATATCCTCTATCAAAATTAGGGGGGAAAGAAATAACAGCGAAATCACTCTTTAATACCGGGGACCGACCTAGGGAGAGAGACAGAGATCGATGTCAGATGGTGGTTCCCCTTCTTGAGCAGAGGTCTTGAGAGGTAGAAAGTTTCGGGTCTGTCAATGGGATGGGCGCCGGAAACCAAAACGATCAGTTATTGTGAGATTGGATTATCAACATGCTTAGTGCTGGAGCTCATGGAGCATTGAATGGTTATGGAAACTGGGCCCAAAGGGAACTCGAGTCAAATAAAAAAAAGGAAACCGCCTTGGTTTGGCTGTGGACTTTTATTGTAAACCTCATGGAGGAAAAGATTGACTTGACATCCTTGAATTTTAAGTGCGGAATGCAAAGAGTCGGAAAGGATTTAGAATTTCCTTTTGGCACACCGAGTGTTTGTGACTCCGCCGTGCTATTTGACCACTGACCACCTCTTTACCTTTCCTCGTTGGCTTTGTCACTGTCCGCAAGGGCAAGAATGGGAGCCGTGACAGTGACAAGCACCCAACAAGTATCGCGATACCTGATCGATAAGCTCTTCCCCCGAACAACCCCGTATCGTACCCATTTCATGATGCCTCTGATAGCCAGTATTATGTACCTCCTTTTTGGCGGAAAAACACTCGTTTTCCCTTGTCCATTTGTCCCATATCATAGTCACCAACAGCTTCTCCCTCACTTCGGAGTATCCAACACAGATGACATGGCCAACTGAGCGTCTTTTCGCCCGATGTGTCAAGAGTTGTCACCATCCGTGGCGTGTTTGGTGGATGTCCGTACGCTGGTGAACAGACACACAGGCGATGCAGCTGTCCGTAGTCGGCATTTGTGTGTTTGTGTGCTTGCGCCCACCTACAACCATTGTCCCAGGATCTGCTGCACCAGGCCCGGATCCAAGTCTGCGCGTTCCAATTCGGCTCTCTGCAACTCGGCAGGATCCAGGTTGCCGATCGTGCCGTGCACATCGTGTAAATGGCGATAGCACTCGAGTTCAACTGTGAACCTCTCCAGGCATAACCAGCAAAGGTGCGTGCCACAACCCTGACAGACCATGTGGTTACAGCCTCCTTCCTTGTACATTGCTGTCCCACAGGCTGGGCAGTCTTTGATGTTGTTTTGTTTTTTGAACCGCTCCGTCTCGCGAGATGCCGTGCTCTCGTCGCGGGCCTGTTGACAAGTGAGTCCGTCGTGACTCAGTTTTCGGCATTTGGCGCAGATCGAGGTCAAGCAGTTGACGCATGTAAACACACTGGCTTCGTCGGAGACTTTGTAGATGGTCGGGCAGTCAGGCGTCGGGCAGTACTGCATCTTATCGGGTTGGGATCTTATGTGCGCGCCAATGGATGCCTCCAAGACTGCTTCGAACTTGTCGTGGCGGAGAATTTCCTTGAGCTCTTTCAAAGAAACAACTTGGCCACAGTGACTGCTATTCCCGAAACACACGATTGGGACCTTGTGATGTTTCACCTCTTCGCATAGACCTTCAAAACAACCGCGACAGTAAGTATGACCACAGTGGATTTTGACGGGATCCTCAACAGTCGAGAAACAGCAGGGACATTCCCCATCATCATCGGCTTGGTGGACTTCTGCGTCCTTGGAAGTACGGTCGAAAAGGAGAGACCTGGCCAGTTCTGTCTCTCGAGGACTACCTTGAAATATTATGGCTGGCGGTTTTCGCTGTATGTCCATTATTGCATTGTTCCTGCCAAATTTCCTGACCAAGCGGCGGAAACCTCCAGACAATGCCGCTCTGAAGAGACCCCCTTCTAGAGTTATCAGATGAATTGATGAGTGAGAGTTGAGAAGTAGGACGATTGTGCGGCGGGCTTCTTCGAATAGAGACTCCAAACCATACAGCTGAAGTTGTTGCTTTCGCAAGTCCCGATAAATAAAGATCTTGCCGTCTTGAGAGATAGATTTAAAGCATGACAAGGCTTCGTCTTTGGCAAAGAAGTCATGCCACAAAGCCGAGCCGCCATCGTCAAGCACAACTGTGCCAGTCAACATCTCTCCCAGTTTCGATTTGACACGCGCCACATCTTGTGGTTTTGGTCCATAGATTCTCAACATGACAAGCTTGACCTCGCGGTGGACATGTGCAGAAATGCTGACCTGGCCCTTGTTGTTGGATTGGAGTTCCTCCAATTTATCCTTGAGGACAGAGTGAAGGTCGCGGAGGACTGGGATTGCGACAGCGGCAACTGTTTCGACAAATAATCTTGACCCTAGGTCTGGGACATTGGTTTGTGCGAGGGCGACCACATCTCGGGCGTCAGACGGGGATTCAAAACACGCAAATGCCTTCATGCGAGAGCCAGACGCAGTCGGCTCGATGTTGAACGATCGTAGCTTGCGGCCAGTCTCTATCAGGTGCCCTTCGACCCAGTCCACAGCTTCCTGTTGGGTTTTTTGTGAAGTCGGCTTCCCAAACACGATATCGTCTGGCTCAACGCCTCTGAGATGCTCCTGTAGATCCTTCTTCGTGGTTTCGACGGAGACATTGTTTAATTGCACCGACCAGATCGACTTTGGCCGCCCATTCCGCTTGGATGGAGGTTGTATCTTGCTTGTAATCTGACGGCCTTGAAGCTTTCTTTCAAATCTCTTACTGGCGTTTGTTGCCCAACGACTGCTTCGGTAGTGGAGCCACACGATTCTTGAAGGGTTGTACCATGAACAGAGAACAGTCGAGACTTGTACTTTCGTGGTCGGTGGATGTCCACGTACACCAGTGTCGTCTGATGGGAACTTCACATCGAGGATCTGAGTGCCTTCGCCGATGCGGATGCGGGCTCCCTTGAAAGACCTCTCTATTTGAGAGATGCCGTTGGCTAAAGACAAACCGTACGTGGGCTATAAAACCAGATTAGCTCACCGGATCCTGAGTATCGAACTGTCGAGTCAAATGACTTACAGTCCCAGCAGCCACCTGGCTCAGACTGTTGTCCGAGTTCGCAGGGTGGGGGTAACGGCAGTCAGAGCCGTTTCGACACGCTCCCCGGGCGTAAAACCTGCAAACAGGCTTGGGCGGCGTTGGGCTGTCGGCGCCCGCGGAGGCGCGACGAGGAGGGAGAGGTTGCGCGTGGTCGAAGCGGCAATCTGTGCCGCGGGCACAATTGCCCCTGGCAAAGAACCTGCAGGGCGCCATGGCACAACCGTTAGAGAGAGAGACAAGAAGGTGACAAGGACGCGAGGAATGAAAGACGAGTCTTCACTTACCGCTAAAAGCAGAATCACTGTTAACTAACCTCTCAGACCATTCAGGCAACTGTATCGATTTTGAGGGTTTTGTAACCAAGTGGGCGTCAGACTCAGTCGCAGGATGGATGATTGTACACCATCATCACCATTATCGAGACAACACTCTCTTGTCACAGACGGCTTCCCTGTTGCTGATGTGCCTTGTGCCATTTTGGCACTGTGAAGTTGTCACGCATCAATACAATGCTATGACTTTTGTTAACAGGGGCGTGCATCCGATATCCATCGGAACTCAAGCTGCAGAAGACGAGATGACAAGAATGTCCTGTCTTTGTATGATTCTTACGTTCGTCCTCCTATCACCAAGTCGCTTGTCTTCAAGAAAGAAGAAGCGAAAAGCAGCTGACGTGGGTGGCTTTGCTCAACAATCTTAGTCTAGGCAGTTCTCACAATCGGCCCTTTTTCACCACGCCCTTTGATCGTTTCTCCCTGCCTCAACCATACCCTAGCCGCGGCGGTAATATCGAGATACAAGCAGGAAAATAGCCGAATATTTATGCGGATGCAAGAGCGAGATCTACCACCAATGTCTCGATTGCAGACAAGGTACGAGAAGGGACAACACCACCACAGCACAAGCAGATTGAGCGATGAAGTTGGGAGATCTCACCAACTAGTGCCCGACCAGGTAAAGCACGATGGGGCACAAAGAGTCAAGTTCTCACGGAGTATTTCCCCAGCTACGTCAACAATATGCATGGACAAGCCCCATCGCGGGATTGTGGATGATGGCCACTCTGCTGTGGTCCTCGCATGCCGAGTATCCAGCCTATCTCGCGTCTTACAGGCTCGTCGCTAGGGACTTCCCCATGTTCTCCTCGCATCCGCCCTTGCTTCAGGCGGGGTCGCTCCAGGGTGGTGGGGACAACATCAGCGTGCATGGACAACAGAAGATCGAGGTCACCACCAAACTCTCGCCAACCGTCAACCAACGATGATGCGCTGATATACGAAACCCAGGTCATTTTGGGCCTGAGGTCAAGCACCAGCGCTCTCTTACGGAGTTTCTTGTGTCTGTCATGGCCTGATGCCTGCCACCCCCCACCTCGTAATCCCCAGCTCTTCCTTTGGGTTCCGTCGGTCCTGGTCAAATGTATAGAATGGCCTTGTGCGGTCCCCTGGTCTAACCTATCCTCGTCTTTCCGCCTTCACACTTTCTGGCCAAAACCGATCCTTTGGACAAGCTGACTGCGGTCTTCTCCTGACTGACCATGACTCGAGCAGCAGATCCCTACTACAACCGCAAGCCTGTTCCTGGTAAGGCTGTGTTGGAATGATGCCTCTTGTCCGATGCTAACGGCGGGCGCTTGTGCAGATGAACTGGTCAAGGATGTCGGCCTGACTGGGCTGACACCAGAAGAAGAGTACTGGAACCGTGAAAAGAAGTTCACTGCACATGGAGCAGATGTACGACGTTTCAGCAACAGTCTCAAAGGGGGTATTGAGCCTCTTAACGATCCTTACTATGGTCGAAAGCCGGTCAGCAGTCTGTCACTCCACACGTTCCCAACCTCGCGGGCGGTGTAAGCTAACAAGTGGAAACAGAAGCCGAGATCGCCAATGTAGGCTTCACTGGCTTGAGCCCCGAAGAGGAATACTGGAACCGCGAACGCAAGTATAGCGCCACAGGTGTCGATGTCAGAAAGTTCAGCAGCAGCAAAAAGGGCGGATTGTCACCCCAAGATGACCCATACTACGGTCGCCGACGTGTCTCAGGTATGAGCCTTTCTCTATAATGCTTCTACAATCGGCACCCGTTCGATCAATTCTACTAACCATTCTCTTAACATCAGCCGCCGAGATCGCCAATGTCGCCCCTCTTGACGCCCACATGACTCCCGCCGAACAATACGAGGTCCGCGAGCGAAAGCAGTCCCTCTTCCAGCTCTCTTCCGACCCGTTCGACATTATGGCCAACCGCAACCGCCAGTCCATCTCAGGAGCGACCACAGGTGCCTCTGCCGCCGCAACGAGGCGCCGTAGCTCAGCCGTGGCACCAGACGCCGCAGCCGCCGCTTCACACAGCGGGTATCACGGCGAGAAACTGGCGCCGATCGAGAGCCGGCCTGAGGGGCCACCTGCAACCAGCAACATCGAGGCGGGCAGTGGACATACCTCGGATACACTGAGCAGGGACTCGATCGACCCTGCGGAAGGGAGCCACGCGCGGACCTACGACGCCGTGACGGCGGGACACAATCACCCTGTTGATCCAGATAGCGTTGCGCCGCACGAGTTGCGATGAATGGATTAGATGGGGTCCAAAAAGAGCTGGAAAACTGACAACACTGTCTTCTGACTGAGGCGAAGCAAGTCATTACCACCAGCGAAGGTGGAGGTGGTCGGGATGGTGATGGTGATGGCGAAGATGATACCCTTTGGGACGAGATAATCTGCGATGCCAGCGATTGGGCTGTGAGTTGTAATTACTGCCAATGTGTCCTGTCCTGTCCTGTCCTGCCCTGTCATGTATGTTTGTTCTTTTCCTTAGTCGTCTAAACCTACATGAAGAACATTTTCCCTTTGTCTACTACTGCCACTGCCTCTGCCTCTGCTACTGCTTCTTTGCTGTATTGTACATCATCACAGTATTTTCTCCTGGCATGATGTAGAAACAAAGTCTCGGTCATAATTTCGTAATTTATACTTCGTACTTCGTAGTCCATGGTGTGGAAGTGAGTCGAATCCGCACCCGAATCCGAACCATATCTTCAAATACGAGACAACTCACCCGGACAGACACATGTGGAATCAATCAATCCCCTTGTCCTTGTTCTTCTCTCACGGGTGTCCTCTATAGAGTGCGGACGGAAAATCTTCTACCTGTGATTCTTCGAGACATTCAGTCCTGTCAGTCTGGATGTATGGCCCCTGTTCGCGCTGGGAAACTCATCCATGCCCTGTTGCCCGTGATCCCGCCATCGTGCGCCAGTCTGCGAAATCATACTGAGCCGACCGTCATGCTCTTCAAACACCATCCGTGCCCTTCATACTTGTACATGGTCCTACACATCGAAAGGGTGTCCAATGCCGCCACATGGGCATGTCCGGAACCCTGCCTTGGAGAGGACGGATCGACCACATCCCAATGGCGTAGAGCTCGCTAAGTGTGCACCAAGAGGAAGCGATGTTGACGCAGCGCTCCCCAGCATCGCACTGCCTGATCGTAGAAGAACCTGATCGTCAAGACCACACAGACGAGCATCCAATAAGCAGCCACTTCAAACGGCGTTCCTAATGCCCGAAATCCCCGGTACAAGGTTTTCCTCACCCACGGCCTCCTGGGAGGAGACCATGTCAGGTCCTTCTCCAGACACAAGGGACAATATACAGGACAGTGGATGCGGTCCTTTTCCCGATAGTAGCAGTGACAACAGAAGAAGCCGCTGCTGTCTTCCTCGGGTGAATGGCACCAGTGTCGAACCAAATGTGCATATTTCCCCCTTTTGCCGAGCGCATTCCAGTCATCCTCAGATATTCCAAGCCCATTGCGGAACCTGGGGCTTTTTGCCCTGCGCAGTCTCACCCAAAAGTATTCATACGACCGCGGGAGGATCTTGGAACATCGGTAACAGTAGCGGAATTTGTCCTTGGGCACCCAGCCGTGCGCGAGTCGTACATAGAGTGTAGGCAAATGAGGAAGGATAAAGCTGTATCGCTGATCGTGGAAGCGCAGCCAGTCTGAGCGCGTGACGTTTAGGGTAGGGAGGGCTGAGTACAGCAGGGCTTTGCAGGACAGTCCGAGACAGACGCGGTCAACAGGATGAAGATACGTAGCAATGTCGAGAATGATCTCGTGTGGGAGACTGGTAATGTTTGTCTTTCTCCGAGAGGAGTGTGCAGAGGAGACACTCGTTACCGTGAAATTGGCGTGTTTTCTGTCTTCGATGGTTTCTTTCCGCTCGCTATCGGCTAGGCCAGATGTCAAGTCGAGCTCCACGACGCATTCAGATTAGTATGTGCTCTTCCGCAACAGAAAAGGTCTATCAGAAGATACCTTTGGAGGAACGCTGAAGAAGACGAGACGGTCTGCTGCAGGACAACTGTTCCAGAGTTTAGCTGCCTGCTGAGCTTTGTATGACCGAAGCATTATATCTCTGATCAACCTCTCTTCTGGTAGGAATCTGTGATGGCAGAAAATGTAGCTTGCAAGTGCGAAGAGGAAATTGAGATGTGATGAAAGAGGCTGAAGAGTGAAGCCTTGTGAGTCGTGGTCGATCGATGGCTTCTGTCCTTTTCTTTTTACAGGACTTGGTAGATAAGGCTGAGCAGAACCAAGCATGGGCGCATCTGCTTGGACCGTGGTCGGTTCAACACCATGATGCAGTGAGGGAACAACAAGCAAGAAGAAAAGCAAGGCCGCACCTATCGGGATGGAGCTCGTATGCCTGGCATTGAAAACGTGGCAGATGTCATCCCCTCTCTAGATTGGCTCACCGGCTGTAGGCGCGTGTTTCTTCCCAATGGGATGTGCGGAACAGGCGGACAACGGTTTTGGGACGGGGCGCAAAATGAAGGTGGACGCATCTAACGACTAAAAGTCCGTGGATTCTGGGTGCATGCAGGGAAAATACAGCCTGATGAGCCGCTGGACTGGAGACTTTGGTCGATTGGAAAAAAACGAGGGTAACAGACTTGGGCGTGAAACACATCCATCCCTCACAGCCTCGAACAAGACCCCGCAAGCCCGCTAAGCTTCTGACTGGGCACTCTGGGTTGAGAGATGCGGTCAGGCTGATCAGTTTTGAGCTGTGCCAATCACCGGAAGGGGGACCTTGGAAGCTCCATTGTAAGCTTCACATGTCGGAGGATGGAGGCACAGAAAGCGAGTGGTACAGAGTGGTGAGAGCGTTGGGCGCAGGCAGAAGCGGGGGCATCTCAGCTCATATTAACTGGGCAGCCTGGGGCGCAGCTGATCATTGTGGCTGCAGACCGCAACCCCGCCTTTGCTTTGGCTCATTATTTCCTTATTCGACACATCGATGACGTTAAAAAGGTGTTGTTAGTGGGACACTAACCGGGTGGTAGGTCCTTAGGTTACAAGCTAATTATTTGCGGCACTAGCGCCTGCTAACATCACCTGCTGTGCCCTGGCGCAGTTACAACCCCTTTCCGAAACGATCATAATCCTGTTCATGCAGACCGTACTCCTGTATCCCATCCCTCACGGCTTCGTTGCTTCTGTAGAGAGAGCTCTTCATGTGCTGGTAGTCGACCTGGGGCTCGACCCAGCTGCCGTCGACCCCGTTTCCAAACACGATCGAACTCCATTTGTGGCTTAGATTCTCACTCATCTGAGTGAAACCGTCCACGGTGCCCTTGTTCATCAAATATTCCAGCACTGCATTGTCGGCGTCTCCTTCGGCATCGTAATACCAAATTGACTTGGCCGTCTCGAGGCAACGGGCCACCGGCCAATTGCGGTATTCGATATGGCTGTGCTCCTGTCGGGCTGGGTTGTCCTCCCACCGCGCGACTTCAAACCTGCCCGCTCGGTTGCGCTTTTCACGATCCTCTGGTCGCGCCAAGGTATACATTAACCCGGATTGGAGGCTGAGTTGTTGCTTGATCCATGCTTTCGGCATCCGTCTCTGTTCAAAGAGAGTCACGGCTTCCGACACGTCGATGGCGCCGCGGGCCACCTCGCTAATGACCTGGCCCAGGAATGCTCCGTCTTCAATAGCTGTTCCCGCACCTTGAGCCATATGGTTCTGCATGGCATGAACCGCATCGCCTATCATTACAATATTCTTGGCTTTGTTGGACCAGGACGGCATTCGAGGTGTTTGCAGTAAAGGCCAGCGTTTGGTGTATTTGACCAGACGCAGGAGCTTCTGGACGAATGGATGGAAGTTGGTATAGAACCTGTCACGGACATGGTCAGCCATGTTGAGATGGGGGCTATACCTCTCTACCCGTAGAAGTCTTCGATGTTGATGTCTTCCATTTTGGTCACATAGTCTTTGGACTCGGCTGCGGTCACGACATTCAGCTCTTTTCCTCCGCAAGTAGGATAGGTCAGCACATATCTGTCCTTTCTGTAAGCTTTTCAACTCTGCAGCTCCAAGCAGTCATGTTTCACACCCTTTTGGTCCGACCCAAGTGTCCAATCTGTTACCGACGAATAGTTTTGCCTCGGGAATTTCTCTGTAGATCAAAGAGAATGGTAGCACGCCTCGATAGGCACATAGCTTGTTGGGCGGATATGGCATGACGCCAGGATAGAGATATTGTCTGACGGTAGATCTGAGGCCATCCGCGCCGACCAAGAGGTCAAACTCGTACGTCTGTCCAGAGGATGTGACGACCATGACGGGGGACGAGCTGTCGTCGATGTGTTCCACTCTCGCTTGAATGATCAACTTGACGCCATGCTCCGAGGCCGACTGGGCGAGTCCCGTGTAGAGATGGTCGCGACGGACCACCCACCAGGGAAAGCCGGCTTGTCTCGCGACCTGTTTCGGATCAGTGCGTCCGATCAAGCGCAGTTCGCTCCCACAGTCCCAAGTGTTGAGTTCTTCCGGCTCGACCAGGTCATTCTCGATGATCTTGTCGACACCCCAGCGGATTAGTTGACGGGATACGTTGGGATGCAGCTGAATGCCAGCGCCAATCTCGCCTATATCGACACCCTGCTCAAGGATCGTGACGTTACATCCACTGCGGGCAATGGCAATGGCAGCGGCTAGGCCACCGATGCCGGCGCCAACAATTCCCACTCGAATCAGTGGCATCTTGGTTGTCTGAGGACGGCCGTGATGTTGACAATACCACTTCCTGACCGGGGCCTGCGGGTGTCAGGGAACAAGTAGAGGGTCTGCGACCGTCGCATCCGGGGTAGACTGGTGAAGTGCGCTATCATCGTCGTGAGGGACATCCATGGAGATGCATAATGAGTTGGGGTCACCACGTCGTAACTCCTCCAAATACTGCGACTAGTTTTGAGGTGGTCTCCCCCACAGAAATAATATCTGCCGACTGGTTGCGGATGGACGTGGGAATGAGAGCATGGGTGAACTACCAATGCGGGTTCATTCGAGCATGCTTGCGTAAGACGACGCCCCGAGGGACCAAAGGGAGCTGGGGAAGAGTTTTGCGCAGTTTCCCCGTCCTTTATCATCAAGGAAGCATAACCACATCTTTGCAGATGAGTAGCCGGTCTGGTGCTGATACGTCGACTGGTAAAGTTTAGGAGGTGAAGAGGCTCTTGGACAGGGAGAAAGTCTATGACAATTCCTCCGAGAATATTCGCTTACATACATGAATCTACTGCGTCATTGTTCACCCGTCACCTCGAGTTCATCCTGGGAAGAGAAGTACACCCTCGTACGGTTCCCTTAGTGACTGACACTTGATCGGTAAATACTGCATTCGCAGTTACTACTGAAGAGGTTCTCAATTCGGTTTCGCAAACCTCCAGCATTCTCAACTCGAGCGCCAATAAAGGACTCTAGTACCAAAGAGCTTAAATTCAACTTCAGGTGCCATCTTGACAGGGTCCCCAATCGAGACACGAAACTGGCATGGAAGATGTATATCATATACATTGCCAATTCGTACAGTGGTCGATCCAACCAAGACACGCTCCCTTTCCGGGGAAATGAAAGAGAAGCCTCGGAGCATTTCCTTTACCGCGCTCACAGCAACGGGACGCGTTGCACGCTGGCTATATTTATGCTGTGTCGGCTAGATTTTGTCTCTGGCAACTGCACTGCGATTTCAGGAAAGACGAACTCGACGTTCGAGAGAAGCAGATACAAACTGTCTTCAAGGCGGTTGAATGGTTTACGAAGCAGCAGTCCCAGTCCCCTACACAAGGAAAGACGAGAAGCTGGTAAGTCAACCCCCAAGCTTATGCCTGGAGCCAGACTTTGACGGTACTCTGAAATTTGATAGGTTATGGCAGCGCTGGACACATGCTGCTCATCATATCTAGTAGAAGTCCTGATTTGGCGTAAACCGTCGCGCTTCAACCGCGGATCGCCAATTTATGAATGCATGTCAACACACAGCAAAGAATATAACTCGAAGGCTGCATATGGGAAGTGATTTGCTGACACACTTAGACATGGCTTCAACAGATCTGTGATCGGCAGGTAGGTTTAATCGTGGGCGCTCACCGCGGACGTCGACATGCAGACATTTATATAGCTCGTGGGACTCAATGTGTTGCTCAAGGACGCGTTCACCAAGTGCCCTGTTATGTTTTTGGCGTGAAGGTCGACTTTGTCAGGATCAAATTGGGCATGGCAATTTCATTTCCCGTTGAAATGTGGGCAATCATTCATTCGAAAGTTCAAACGCCCAATGTTTACACGCGCTGTCACCTGTTGACTCGCCAAAAACAAGCAAAATGCGGTGGTGGAAAACAGATTCGATGCGGGTGATCACCCTACCAGCAGCCCGATCCGCCCCGAGTTCAGTAGCGACACGTGGCTGGCTGGCGATCGTGGCCCGAACGATTTCGACACAGCTCAGCCACAGTTCACGAATAGAGAAGAAGCAACGACAACAAATAATAATAGACACCTCAGACAAGGATCGTGACGAAGAAATTGCATGGTTCAGGGGAACTTTTGAGTTGTTTGCTTCCGTTTCGGGACGTTATGGACGTCCAAGTGGAGTTGATATGTCATCTTGATTGGCCTAACTGGCGCCAAGCAATAACTAAGCTCCACCATCACAAGGCTATCTGTGCCTCCTTTGCCTCCTTTTCGACGCTTGCTTGGACTATTCCTTTTTACCTTTTCTCCGACCCATTCCCACACAAGTTCCATCACTTCGGTAGAAAGCCTCGCTTGCTTCCACACTGACGACTGGACTCGAGATCGGTTTCTAAATTGGATGCGGAGCTGTTCCCACAATACCCATCCAAAAACGATCAACGGCTTTTGAGGCCTCCACAGCCTTTGATTTCAGATGAAGCAGACGCTTCCTAAAGCACCGGGCAGACTGACTGTGCCGTCGTCCGACCTGTTCGCGGGAGCCTGAATCCTCCTTATAAGGATCCTTGCATGTTCAATATGCCGGATCGAGTGGCTTGCCTGAGAGGCGTTACATCTCCTTGAGACCTTGATCTCGCTAACCAATTCGGTGAGTCAATTTACAGCCAACGTGCCACATCCGAAGCGCCTTGTGGCAATTGCGCATTACAAGCGCTGTGGGTGGAACCTTGGATGGCCCCCAAATCTAGATGCTCGCCATGGCGTCGCCTGGTTCGGAGCATCTATAGAAAACCTATTGTGCCTACTTGTCCTTGTCCCCCTTCTCCTTTGTTGCGTGTGCTTTGTGTCGCCAGTCCATTCCTTATCTCACGTTCGCGTGTCACTCGTTTACCACTATGCCGTCCTCATCACTCCTTCTGAGGTCGAGCACCACACTCGTTTCTGCTTTGTTGTTGCTTTCTTCGTCTGCTTTTGCTGATACTTCAACCTACTATGCTCTGGACACGGAATATTCGGGCTCAAATTTCTTCGATGGGTTCAACTTTTTTGCGGTTCGCGAGATGCCATCCGCTATAGAGTCTTATTGCTGACGAGTGCTCAGGACGCCGATCCGACCCATGGATTCGTCACGTACGTTCACCGAGGATCATGCTGCGATGTCGAAGATTGACTCTGGACAGTTATGTTGATGAGGGTACGGCCCGGGCAAACAACTTGATCTCTTCGAATGGCGGGTCGGTACAAATGAAAGTTGACAGCCAGAACCCATACAATGGCAACGTGGCGTACTCGGGTATCAACGGTGTTGGACGGCCGAGTGTCAGGATTGAAAGCGTCAAGTCGTGGACACATGGTCTCTTTGTCGCCGACATCAAACACATGCCTACCACGACAGATGGCTCGGGCTGCGGTGTCTGGCCGGCATTCTGGACTCTGGGTTCTGGCACATGGCCTTATAGTGAGTGCTTCGTCTGGATGCTCATCCCGTGGGAGTTCCAGGATGGACGAACGGCCTCGTCGTTTTTCAAGGATGGGGATACTAACGTTTTCTACCTCAGACGGAGAAGTCGACATTATCGAAGGCGCCAACAACCAAAACACCGTCCTCACCGCGGCCCACGTTGCTGGCACCTGCGTTATTTCTCAAAGTCCCTTGGAAATGACCGGTACTTCGAACGGTGTCAACTGTCAGTACGACGTCAACACGGGCGCCAATGCCCAAGGTTGTGGTGCTTTCGACACCCACTCCAACAGCTACGGACCGGGCTTCAACTCCAACCGAGGCGGTGTCTATGCGATGGAGTGGACTTCGGACGCCATCAAGATCTGGTTCTTCCCCCGAAACTCCATCCCTTCGGACATCACGTCTGGAACTCCTGACCCTTCTGGTTGGGGATTGCCGGCCTCCATCTTCAATGGCCCAGGCTGCGATATCGATGCCAACTTTGAGGATCACAGGATCATCTTTGACACCACCTTCTGCGGTGACTGGGCCGACGCGACCTGGTCCAGCGGTGGTTGTGCAGCCAGAACGGGCGTGAGTCAGTGCTCTGTCTTTGTTGGCAGCAACCCTGCGCAGTTCAGGGAGGCATATTGGGATGTCAACTCTGTCAAGATTTACCAATCCCGACCCGTCACTACGACAACTTCAACTTCTACCACAACCTCGACTTCGACCTCGACAACTTCAACTACGACGACAACCACAACCACACTGGTCACCACGACATCGGCACCGTCATCATCATCGACCTCGACCTCGACCTCGACCACCACCACCACCACCACGACGCTGGTCACTTCAACGAGCCCCGTGTCCACCCAGTCAAGCAGCACATCGGCACCGTCAACCGGTGGCCCTGTCATTGACACCACCAGCTCGACGTTGACGACCACCCAGTCTAGCAGCACATCGGCACCCACAACCGGTGGGCCTGTCATCGACACGACCAGCTCAACCGTGACGACCACCTCGCCGTATGTGCCCACTACAACCCCCAGCAGCTCCACCAGCCTTCCGGAGACAAGCACCACGTCGCAATCCGTTACGGGAGGACCTTTCTTCCCCAGCAGCAGCACCAGCAGCACCAGCAGCAGTAGCAGTAGTAGCACCCATTACGGCGGAGGGCCAGCGACGACGTCCGAGCCTTTCACCGCCACTACTACAACCTGGGCAGACTGGTCCGGCCCGAGCTCCAGCCCCGTGAGCTTCAGCACGCCCGCTTCATCGAGCTCGTCAACGTTCCAGTGGCAAGACTGGACCACATCGAGCAGCAAGCCTTTTGATCCGGCGACGACAACGTCAGCAACGACCTGGGGCGACTGGAGTGACTCGGACTCGATCGTGACCGTGACAATTACCAGTAAGTCTCTAGTCTCTCTCTCTTTGTCAAAGCACCGCTCCCTTATTTCTTTGATGTCACCCAAGATCCCACAGACTTCGATAGAAAACTGACTCTCTTTTGTGCCTCGTCGCAGAAACATGGACGGAACCGTGCTCTACAGGCTATACCACCAAGACCACCACCATCACGACCACGCATTGCGGCTGCACCGAGACGCCCGTGCCCACGGCGTGCATGACGACCGTGACCTTCACGCCGTCTGCCGGTTGGCCATTCAGCAAGCCGATCGTCGCGACCGTGCCGTGTGCAGCTCCAGCTGGAAACACCTCGCCGGCCGTCGTGCCGACCTCGACCGCTCCAGCTCCAGGACCGAGCGGATCCTGGGGCTGGGGTAGCGGCAGCGGCAGCGGAAGCAGCAGCGGCAAACCCGTGTCGCCTGTCTCGACGGACACAGGCAGCGCGTGGGTGAGCCCGAGCGTGACCCTCGCGACCACCTTGACCGTCGCGCCCGTGCAGTCTTCGTCTGCGCCCGTGTCCGCGTCCGCGTCCGCGTGGGTCGCCGCGGCCAGCAACTCTGCCACGCCGGCCACGCCAGTCGCTCCCGCGAGCACCAGCCCCTGGGTGGCGCAGTACACCGGTGCAGCGGGCCGCACGACGCTGAACGGCCTTGCCATGCTCTCGGCCATCGCGGTCGCGCTGCTCGGCGTGTTTGCTCTGTAAAAGAGCGGACGATTTTCTGCGATCGGCGAGATTTTGGACAAGGCAGTGGAGTGAGTGGGTAAAGAGACAGACAGTCAGCGGTTCAAAGATGGGACTTTGTCAATGATTCGAGATGGACAGACCGACCAATGCGTGAAAGCGTGAGACGTGGAAGGGATTAAGTGAGGGGAGAAGATTGCATAATATTCAACTATTTCCCCCGTGATTTGGATATATATATATCCCCTGCATCTCGGAAACAAGCCTTTTTCTGCCCTCTCTACCTCTTTTTTCATAGTCAACATATATCTATCTATGCCTCTCCCTACATATCTACATATCTACAAACTGTATCTCCCCGAATGAATCACTGTCGCCTATTAGTGAGGTCATGCATTCACGTTCTCCTTTTTGGCTACCCACAGGATATCAATATGCCTGGCAGGGTAACGGAAATACTCGTGGAAAGCAACAAAGAACCATAAGCG
The DNA here is from genome assembly GCF_000835455.1 of Fonsecaea pedrosoi CBS 271.37. NCBI lineage: Eukaryota > Fungi > Ascomycota > Eurotiomycetes > Chaetothyriales > Herpotrichiellaceae > Fonsecaea > Fonsecaea pedrosoi. The sequence continues at coordinate 4,271,585 of NW_013550614.1, read as the reverse complement.
TTCAATCAGTCCTTTGATGTAGTGTCTTCCCATATCCATTACATGTACAACAACTATCGTTGTCTAATATTACAGTTCAACTCGAATCTTGCCCTTGCTGTCTATCCTCTATGCGCATCTCTGGATATCGTAGACCGACATGGGGCCCACGACTTCTCAAACCAATTGGTCCACTCCATCATAACATCGTGGTATCGTTCAAGGTCATGTGAGAGCCAATAACAGACAAATAGGAAGGCGGCACCTATGCAGCCGCCGACCGCAGGTTCAATCACCGATTCTTCCTATTCTCCCACCCGTTCATGGTACGTCTAACCCCAAGTGTCTTCCTAACAGCTCCTGAAGAAAAGCTTGCAGAACCACCACCGCCGATCGAAGACATGGTGGTCTTGTGCAAAGTACTGGCCGGCTTGGCGAGGGAGTAATTCGTTAATGTCTTTGGGGCCGCTGCATCCTTCCAATTTTGATTCTCACCAGCAGCATCATCTGGAACATGCGATTCCCGCTTTTGTACGGGGGATTGAGGAGGTGATGAGCTGTAAAGGCCGGCATACCGATTCTTGGATTCTGGGCGTGCTTCCTTCAGAGGTGTAGGACGTCCTTGAACCATACCGTTACGGAAATTTAGTCTGTGCGAAGACAACTCCTCAGGGATGCCGCAGCTGGTAAGATCGCGGCCCTCACAGCCTTGATGAGAAAACGTGCCTCCACCGTCCATGGATCTACTTTGATGTACGGACCCAACGTGCGATCCCACCGTCGAAAATCCCGGCTGCTGAGATGCTTGGGAAGCAGGCTTCGAGAAGAAGTTTCCGATAGTGCCCTGCCCCGAAAGGGACTTTGAAAGTTTTGGCTTCTTCGCAGGTGGGACAACATCAGACGAAGCCCTCCTGAGGCTCGAGACGCTAGTTTTCAGCTGATAGCTAGCAGTGGTGAAGCCAAGAGACATGTTTGATGTAGAGAGCGCATCGACATTGGTCATAGTGGTTACCAATCCTGAGCCAGCCGAACCAGAGATAGCGTTTGGTCTGGCATGACTCGCGTAACCCCGAGATTGTTGCTTTTGGGCAGCAAGGACCTCTGCCAATGGCCTCCCAAACTCTGTAGTGCCATCCGTGGCGCCAGGAAGCATCGGCGTGGGTCGGCGGCTCCCATCGGAAGGCCAAATGTCATCGGCTGGACTTTCTTCGCCCTTTATGCCCTCCAAATTCTTTGCTAAGTCTTCCTGAGATGGCATAGGCCGTCGAAGAATGCTTGCAATGTCCTCAATCACTCGATCATGGAACAGTGGACCGACTTGAGAGAGATGACGTTGGACTTTGAGAGGGAGAAACTGGGAGAGAACAGATTCGCCTTGATCCCGGGATTGCATCACCGGAAAAGTCATGGTGAGAAGAGCCTGAGCTCGTGTCATGGCGACATACAGCAGTCGACGTTCCTCATCGGTGTTCTCGGCTCGAGAATGAGGAATGGAACCGTCGTAGACAGCTGGGATGAATACGACGGGCCACTCTAGACCTTTTGCTGAGTGAATAGTTGAAATGGTGACACGAGGCTTGTCCTTTCCCTCCTCGGTATTCTCAACATCGGTTGAGAGCACAATATTTGCCAGAAATTGAGCAAGAACTTCCTGGCCCCCATTAGAGACCTGCTGTTCCACACCTTCAACAGTCGCAAGAGGTTCTTCAGTGGCACTCTGTAGCAGAACTTCAGAGGCATGCGTGATGAGTTCTTTGACGTTCTCAAGTCGGTCCTCGTGGTCGTCCTTGTATTTCTTCTTCAAATAGTTCTCAAAATCCAAAGATTCAACGACAAAATCAATCAGCTTCGAGGGGACGGTAGCGGCAGGATGGGCGGTATTCAGCTTTTGTCGGCCGGTTCTAATGAGGTTCACCAGGCGGCCCAGCTCCTGCTCTGCAGGCTTCGAAAGCCTCTTCTCGGGCGTTAAATCTCCTGTGAGAACCTTCTGCACTACAGCCCAGAGTGAGAGCTTATGTTCTTCCCCGAGCTTGATCATTTCAGCAACTGAGGTATCTCCAATCTTGCGTGCCGGCGTGTTTATAATGGCAGTGAAAGCCTGATTGTTTTCAGGATGGCTGATTGTGCGGAGGTAGTCGATAATGATTCGAATTTCCACGCGATCAAAGAAGCGTTGGCCACCAACCATGCGGTAGGGAATGCCAGTGTTTGCCAGCGCTCGTTCGATAAGCAACGAGAGATACGCTGATCGGAGGAGGATGGCAATGTCAGAGTGCAAAAGCAGACCACCAGTCATGGTCATGGTCCTCTTGATCTCGCTAGCAATCCACAAGGCCTCCTCATTCGGATTGGGTAGACGCCGAAGCACTGGCTGACTTCCATGACAGTGAGTCGCTTTCATTTTCTTCTGCGGACGGTCGCTGTCTTGTTCAATGACATCCTGGGCAAGTTTCAGGACGGCCGAAGCAGAACGATAATTTTCTTCCAGATTGATGACCACTGTCTCCGGGTAAAAGACTTTCATTCGTCGTAAATTCTCAATCTCCGCAGATCGAAATCCATAAATGCTCTGGTCCGGGTCACCAACAATGGTTATCTTTCTGTTTGCCGACGCCAGCAATTTCATCAATTCGAACTGTACAATGTTGGTGTCTTGAAACTCGTCAATTAACAACGCTTCGATGTTGGACACGCAGGCCGGATATGCTCGCAGAAGATCAACACATCGTAAGAGCAGGTCGTCATAGTCCAGCATTTTGGATGTTGCTAATGCCGCTTCATACTCGTGGAAGATGGTTATGAACTCTTGTTCCTTGAGTTCCTTGGGTGGTTTCTTGGGCAGGTCTTGCAATGTTTTCCCTTTGGCCTTATGACTAGAAATTCTGCCTCTTGCATTTTTGGGTTCTATTGACAGCTTGAGACGTTTGACGATGCGCTTGATTATGCTATTGCTGTCCGAACTGTCGGCAATCCCAAAGCCCTTGGGGATTCCAATCAGATGGCCGTATGCGACTAGGTAACGTCGACAGATGGAGTGGATAGTCCCGAGAACCAACTTCGACTCGAGTTCGCACCCGACAAGATCTCTCAGCCGTTCCCGCATTTCTCGTGCGGCTTTGATGGTGAACGTGCAACAGATGACATTTTGAGGGTTATGGCCGTAGTGGGCAATGAGATACGCGACACGACACGTCAACGTCTTTGTTTTGCCGGACCCGGGGGGAGCCAGGACTTGGAGGACTGATGCTGGCGAGGTCACTGCAGCTCTCTGAGAGGCATTGAGCCCTACGAGAAGCTGCATCTCGCATGCAGGTCGCCGATTGACATCGATTCTGCGCTGAATTGTGAAGACAGAAGAAGACGCGTCGAAGCCAGAAGCGCGAAAATCTTGGCAATCGCGAGATCATGTGATCGTCACTACAGTGAGACCTTGTTGGAACTTCATGTCAATTCCTTAGTCCTCAGGTTCTCAAGTCCTCAACCTTCAGCGCCGTCAAATCCTACCAGAAACAGCTGCGAAAGCTGTTGGGCTGTACGTCCTGCTGAAATCGCTCCTTAAGATGCTCTTCGAAACCGGATCAACCTCCTGAAGTTGGGTAGTTCTTCCGTGCGCAGTAGAGCAGCCCCACCAGAACAACTGCAGTCGATTCACACGAGGCGTGACCACATGCAGCTCTGCTCTCCATAAGCGGCACATTTTGCGTTCTGTGGACGACTGATGGGAAAATGTTTCTTATCAACCATGGATGCATTGGGAGCTACGAGGCTCACATCGACGCTCCTGGCGAATCAGAGAACAGCATCAGTGTACCCACCCTGAATATTGTTGGCCGTGTCCTGGAGTTTGGTTCAACCACAAAAAGAGCATTTGGTTCAGGCGCCTGAATAAAATTTAGCTTCTTTCCCGAGAACTGCGACGAAGCACTGCTTTTCGATCCACTTCTCGAGCACGTGCTGCAAAGGACCCTGTGAGAACACATCAGACTCGGGAGTCTTCGTTGGTCCATTCAATCCTGGTATGGCCATTGGCTAATTGACAACCTTTGAACTCAATTCCTTCGGAGCCAGAGGACCAACGTCGCCTGGCCCATCACTAGGTCACTGGACCGATTCAAGTGAGGTTGCTTTCTCATTGTACTGTTCCCAGCCACTGCATTTAATTTGAATAGTGAAGAGTGAATAGGTGAGGTGACAGTGAACCGGCTGAATGCTTGAATAGAGTTTCCATTCTGCTGCCCCTTGGGGCTAATGGCAGGGCTCATTCAGCCTCCGAACAGGACTGAACAATGGTATTGGCCAGACCTATTGTGATGAATTGGAACCCAGATATTGTTCTTTGCAGAACCGAACTTGACGGTGAGACACCTTGAGCGATTTCTCTCTGGTTGTTCTATGGGAAAAATACAAATACCCCGTCCTTTCTCCCTCCGCCTGTGTCTCTTCTGTACCATCTGCATACACTCTGCACACTGGACTCGACAGCTCGATCAACATCCTGACTCAACACCAGCTACAACAAAAGCAACACAACAGCTTCGACGTCTACTGCTCTTTCACCAGCAGTCAACCTCACATATACCCAGAACACCTCCGAGATACAACACCTGCATCACCATTAGTCACCATGGCCGCCACAACTTCGACTCCCAGCACCTCTCAATCGTCCAACAAGAACCAGAAGTTGGAGCTGGACACCTCCCAACACAAGTCCAACCAAGCCGCCACCCCAAAGCAAGTGGCATCCCCAAAGCCAACCAAGGTCGTCAAGCCCACGCCGCTGCGTCGACGTGAAAAGGCGTCCCTTTTTCACAAGCCTCAGAAAAGAAGCCCACTTGTCGCCATCGGGGCCGCCAAACTCAACGCTCTCGGCAACAACGAGATACTCTACGACCTTGTCAAGCCTTCTCCAGGCATGCGTCCCCACAAGGACATCTACACCGTCCCGTCTGCTCGTGGCCACAAGCCAAGAACCGTCACCAAAATCATGGCGGCGCCCAAGTCTCTGATTGCTCCAAGGGCAATCGACAACTCCGCCTCAAAGGAGCTGCTGGAGCTGATTGAGAGAGGCAGAGCAGAGAAGCAGAGACAAGAAGAGATCGACGCGCTGTTCAACTAGGAACAATGAGCATTGAAGGAAGTGGCAAGAACCAGCCGCAACAGCAGCAGCAACAGCAGCAGCAACAGCAGCAGCAACAGCAACAGCAACAGCCGTCACCAATGCTGTCTCCCGCTACCCTCCAGAGAGACTTCCATGACACCACGACGGAAGCAACCCAGAAGCTCAACGCAGCCGACACACGCCACAATCACCAAAACATCTCTTCCACTCTTCCGAGTCTCGCCACCCTCAAGCAAACCTCAACCTCAACCTCAACAACCAAACACCCGTTACCCAACAAGAACCCATATCTTGAACGACAGTCAGCAGAGAGACACGCCAGCCCCAAGGAACAAATCAAAAACAAGCTATAGCCCAACCAACAAAACATTCACTGTCGTCAGTGAACAAGAGGATTGATATGGAGGAGGATGTTAGCGATGGGAAGTATCGTGTGGGTAATTTACAGTAGATGGATGGTCATTAGGAACGCTGTTAGGTGAAGGAAGTGTGGTCGCCTATTCTATGAGAAGTGAAGTGAAGTGAATGAACAGGTAGTAGTTAGAACCTGTCAAAATGGAGATACATCATCTTCACCACTGCCTTGCCTTGCCTTGCCTGCCCCTGCTCTGCCTTGCCGTGTCACACCGTAATCCTGTCGCCCCGAAAATTATTACAGTGACGATGATATCTGTGAATTACACTGCCTGTGGTTATTCGTGAGTGTAAGCAGCCCTCCTCGTATCTTTCTCGTCCTTAAATCTATTTCCCCGTCTCCCTGTCCCTCTCAGGCTTCCATCAATCCCAAGCCTCACCACCATCGACATCTCACCACAGCTCACTTCTTTGTCTTTCCCTTATTTCGGCCTTCTTTGTTCCAGAGTCCTGCCAAGTAAGTCACCCTCCCGGCCATTGTCAAGATGAACAAGGACTTTGCAAACCAGACCCAGAGTCTCTTCCCTCACTCCGCTAAACCCTTCACACATGCAAAGGCCGAGGCATTCGCCAGAGCCAAGGCAACGGTAGGAAAACACGGCAAAGTTCTCACGCAGGGTTTCACGCCGTCCATTGACATGAGTGGCGTGAAGTTCTTCGGGCCGCTCGACGAGGTAGATGCTCAGAGTCACCCAGAGGCGCCTTCGAGTGTGGACAAAGACCGACGGGCTGAGAACGAGAGAGTCAAAGAGGCGCGCCTGAAGACGGCTTCGGAAAAGGCCCGAGCAGAGAGAGTCGCGCAGGCCGAGGCGGAGAAGATTGCTCGCAAGAAGGCAGAGGAGGTAAAACGTTACGTTCGAGTGCAGACGCTCCTGGCTGAAAGACGGGCTCAAAGCATTGCAGTTCGAGCAGCGACCGCGTCTCGGGGATGGAAAAGACAGCATGCCACTGGCGCTGTCGCTGTTGCTGTTGTGCAGAAGGGAGGAGTCAGTCGCAAAATCCCTGCTTCTCGATCAAGCAGCCTTGCGGCACCGACGGGCGTCAACAACAGCAACATTGGCAATGGGAACGGACCGACTGTGAGTGGAGATGAACACGGCGGCTTCCAATGCACACAATAGTGCCTGGTACGCTCAGGTGAGCTTTGATGACACAGAAGGTGCCAGGAAACTTCATGTCAAGGAACGACACAGTGCGATAGTTCACTTCGAAGCCGCGTTGGCGAAGTTTTGACACCCGCCGTGGCATGAACCATGAACAAGTAGATGCCGGGCTGGTAGTAATCATGTCCCTCCAACAAGATCTTTGAGGCTATGGTCCACCAAAAGTTGGATGAGGGAGACAATAGAAAAGAGAAGGGCAGTGAGTAAGTCAAGCTTGATGATTGAGTGTACGATGTATATAACCAGGACCTGTCCCGACGAGACACGCAGAGAAACGAGAAAAGGAGACTCACTCACAAGTGAGTGCAGGCAGACGGGTTTCTAGAAACAGAAAGACAAGGGCCAGCTCAGGGCCTCAGGCCCATCACTCCCACGATGGGTGTATCAGGCACCCATCAGGAGTGAAGCGATACACATTAGGTAAACGATGCCACTGGCACCATTCATGCGCAACAAGTCATCGTCTTTCTGAGATATTGCAGAGTCCTGCAAGACACAGTGACTTTATGTGCCACGCCATAGAAAACACGATGGAAAGAAAAGAATGGCAAAGGTAGAGAGGTGCAGGTGTACACGGTGTACTCGTAGTCATTCAACTCTGCGATGCGGCCCGGCGTCTTCTTCTTCCTCGAGAAGGGTCTGCTACGGGTTGACTCCTGAGTGTTAGATCCCTTGTCGATTCACGAGTCTTCAAGTCGTGTTCTTTCAGAGATGTATTTCAGCCACACTTGGTAAGAAACTTGAGCGTGCTAAACGATGGGCGGAGATTTCTCCACAAGGACCACAGCAAAGAGATGCCCATCTTGACAAAGCCAGGAAAGCCAGGACGACAATGAATGTTTGAGTGCATTGTTGTTCGTCGCTAGCCGAGTGAGATTGGATCAATGTAACAGACCTGTTCCTGCTGATTGGTATGTTCCACAGTCGTGGCATAACCTTGGACAACGAAGAAGGATAGGAGGCTGTAAGGAATGGGAGATGTTGAAACTATTGTTCTCCGCAGCCCTGCAGCCCCGCCACAGACCAACCTCTAAGCAGAACCGGTCCATTCCAACTCCCAACCGACTGTACACCTTGTCTTGCTTTGTACCTTGCAGGACCACCAAACGCACCACACTCAGCCAAACAAAGAAAACACACAAGACCTCTCCCTCTACTACCACTTTCCCAACATCCCAACAGCCCCGACACAAACCAAAAATGAGACTCCTCTCCTCCCTCCTCGCCGTGGCGTTTGCCCTGGCCCACCTCGTCTCCTCCAGCGGTCTCGAGATCGAGTACCAGACGCCGGACATTGAATGCACGAGAAAGACGCACAAGGGGGACAAGATCGACGTGCACTACCGGGGCACGTTGCAGAGCACGGGCAAGGAGTTCGACTCGTCGTACTCGCGAGGGTCGCCGTTGAGCTTTGAGCTGGGCGCGGGGAGGGTCATCAAGGGGTGAGTGGTGCCAGGCTCTCTTATTTGTGGCAAAAGAGGGGGGGGGTGAAGCTCGTGAACTGGCTGAGTGATTGACTGACTGACTGACTGACTGTATCTGGACTTATCTTGTAGATGGGACGAGGGCCTACTCGACATGTGCATCGGGGAGAAGAGGAAGCTGACCATCCCACCCGAGATGGGATATGGCGAGAGGAGTGTCGGACCCATTCCGGGTGGTAGCGTGCTGGTCTTTGAGACCGAACTGATGGGTATCAAAGGGGTCAAGAAGGACGAGTTGTGATCGAACCCGGGAAAAGAACAAGGCGGACAGGAAAGGCGGAGTACGAAAGATGCAACTGTCCTCTGTCTTTGAGGCGGACACGTGTCTCTCCAACTTCCAAAAGAGCACTCCCCAGAAATGAGGCTCATTGATCGCCTCAAAGATATGAGTCTCCGGTGTTGCGGGATTGTCTACACAACCTTCCCGCCATTGTCGGTGGGTTCTCGTGCTCAACTGAGAACTGTCACAAGGCCTCCTCAATAAGGCCTTAGAGATACCCGTCGCTCTTCTAGAAAGCTCGAGTGGTCACTAGCAGAGTGCGTGGACTTGGCCTCTCCCTATAACCACATTCATGAAAACTGGCACGAGCAACGAAAAAGCCGTTTCAGAGAAGGAAATGATGTTCACGTCGATGGATCAAGAACATGTATACACTTAGAAAAAAACTCAACATCACTCATTGCCTCGATAAGTTCCATCGCAGTCGGGGGTATCATAAAACATGCTGTATCTATCAGGTGAGGCTCCGTTGACTCTGCCGGAGTAGTCGTAATCTAGAGGTCTTGTGTGAGCAGGGACACCTCCACAGGACCAGTCTATGTCGTGGATTGTGCCATGAAAACCCTTGTTGTAATCCTCCACTCTGTCCTTGCAAGACCAGGCTGATTCGGTCCTGATGTCTCGGCTGGTCGAGATAGATGTCATCAATCCATGTCGTCCAGACCTCCAGCATTGACACTCGTTTCCTCGCCTTCGCTGACAAGTATTCCAACGAGACACTCACTTAGCATGGCGTCCCAATTCACCCAAGGATGTACCTCCATGAACAACTTGACAGAATCCTTTCCCGCGCCCCTCATGATCTCCCCTGCGCCACCAGGATGAAACGGGATATATGGCGTGATATTGTACACTTTGCCTTGGTACACCGTCCAGGCATCTCTTCCTTTTCTTCCATTCTGCCGCTTTAGTTGTGCTGACGTGACCCTCATCAGGTTTTCACCTGGCGCATCTTTTCCTCGCAGGTGGCTGTCGGGATTCGCTGTTAGCGCCGCCCAGTCCAAGGGAGAGTGCCCCGGTTCCAAGATCACTTTGCGTGAAACCTGCTTGCCAGGTGGCATGATGGAGGAAGTTGGGGCGAGCGAGGCATTCGGAAGAGACTTGAGTGGAGGGACACGCAACGAGGCCGCCGCGGAGGGAGGAGGTCGAATAAAACCATTGCCAGGTCGAGGTGGCGTAGGTATCGTGTTGACATTCGGAGGGTTCAGACGAGGTGAGCTTGTTGGTCGAGCGGGTTTGGGTAGAGATGGTGGAGGAGGCATCCTCTCGGTCTTGGGTATTATTTCGTCCGCCATCTTCCCAGGTAGTTCGCTGTCTCCTGGCTGAGAGACTTCCAAGTGAGGAGGCGAAATGCGAGGGGCTCGTGCAGGATTCGACTTTTCTTCGTCAAGAATATCCGATGCTGGCTGGGGTTCTTCTATCTCTGTGGCCAGAGGGACCAAGTCTGATGCAAGGTGGGATTGTGCAGGTAATTTCACAACCTCTTGTCTAACAAGAATTCGGTAGAGAGCGTATCCTGCTATAAGAGTCCAGCACCCAGCGGCGAGCCAGCCCATTCTATGAATCGACCCAAGGAAATCGTTGCGGAGAAGGCGTTGATATGTGATAGCGACCTCATGGTGTTAGCGAGGCCACTGTCAAGATAGGCGAAATGGGACCATGCTGTTGCAGTAAAATGTTGAGACTGGTGCACAGACAATGGGAGGAACAGAAAGATTGTTGATACGCCATGTCTCTAGCAATTGGGAGGCAAGGAGGGCAGGGGAGGAGATGTGCACCTCCAAATCAAATGACGGGCTATTTTTGGGCAGACACAGCAACAACGGCTGAGAAGGTGGTCATGGTCATAGTCATAGTCATGCCAACGTTGACTTAACCAGTAATAATATGCAGTATCTCAGTTGACTCTGTTTGCCTTTATCGATTTGATCATGACTTTCCTTTCTTTCCTGGACTCGTGTCAAGATACCCAAGTGTCACCATAGCCGATCCTCAACCCCCTCCACTTCCTCCACTTTACACCATAGAGTTTTACATGTTGCTCCACGGTTGTACCCTTCGGAGTCCTTGAACGGCGCGGCGCCTTTCTAACCAAGGCAGAAATGCGGCTGTCAGCGAGGCGACCTCAAGTTCCAGTCTCACAAGTCTGTTTGTCCGAAAATGATCGACTTTTGTTTCCCGCTCACCTTCAGACTATGGCCAGTAATGGCATCAGGCAGGCTGGGCTGGTAACATTGGGTACATCTTGTCTAAGGGGATGGTGCTCAATCACAAAAGATTTGTCCTGATGGTTCGCAGAGCCACCCACGTCGACAAGCATGAGGGTCGCTAGGCAATAGGCTGTCGTGGCAAACCAGCGCAGATTTGCCCTTGAATACGCCTGACATTGGGCCGAATTACATGCTGCAGAAATACAAGGACAGAAGCGAATAAATGAAGTCGACTCGGCTTCTCCTCGTAACCGCCAGCATCTTCTTGCTCTCTACTTGGCCCATTTCCCATCATTTCCCTTTTCTTTGTCAAGTTGTTGCCGTAGTTCCGTTCAGAGGACCCTCTGCCTCTCGTCTCGTCTCGTCACCTGAGGGGCTGGACCTGCTCGGAAGGACGGCTGAGAACAACACACGGTGGGTGACAAGGTTGAGACTGGAGGCGTACCTGTCAGGTGCCCAGTGGTGGTGGCCAGGATTGAAGCTGACAGTCCGAAACAAGCAGGAATTGAGAAGTAGGAAACTGCTGCTGCTGCTGCGGCGCCACCGCGGCTACTTTTACTGCTACTGCCTCCCTTGCTACTGCTACTCCGGCAAGGACTGCCCACTGTATCTGTCACTGTCACTGTCACTGTCACCCTCACCCTCACCGCCGCCACGGATTGACTCCTGAGGACCTGCTCCTGTTCCTCCACTTCACCATAATCAGCTTCCTCTCAATCCTTCACCCCTTCCACCTCCGAAATCCAGCCTCCCGATGCTACACACACCGACCAATCACCCCCGAGCCACTCGCCTTCTCCTACAACGTTGACCAGCGTCATCGATTTCCTTACCTAGAATATCGGCTTGTCACTGGGTGCTCCTAAAGCACAGACCACGGGACCAAGATAAGACACCTCGGCCAAAGCTGAAACCTACTCGTACCTGGCTTTCAACCTGATTCCTCCACTCTCTCTCTCTCTCTCCACACTCAACAAGTCTCCGAGTGATATTTCAGCAAATACTCGGTTCATTCTGCGCTCCCCGATCCCCGACGTCCAACTTCCAGGTGCGCCAGGTCAAGGGTCTCGGGTCCCTCGCTACAGTCCAAAGGCCGGACACTTGAGGGGATTCTGTCCTCTCCCCCTCGCATGACGATCCAGATTCCGTTACAACCTTACTTTCACCACACTTCTCCTACGACTTTCACTGCTTTCACCTCTGTCACCCATTTTATCCTTCCAGCATCACTTTCAACATTTTCTGTTCCGCCGTTTAGCTAGTCCTAAAGACGTACTTCACGCCGTCTGTTCACCGGATCTGCGGTGATCGCGATAGCAGCCTTCGGCCCCTACCGATACTCGCTGCGTAATCCGTGGTCAACCAAACTTGAAGCAGCGGCTATCCATCTTAGCGACAGAGACTAGTTTCTACACTTCTCCGACTTGCTGAGGCTTGTCCGAAAAATTCTCACCTGCCTGCATAGACACAGCTACCTGACCACGATAGCCAACGTTTGACAACCGTGCATGGAGTCCTTCCACCCCCAGATGTCGTCTCCGCCCCATCGGGACGGCTACAACCCATCCGGACCTCAAGCACGCTCTGACAGAGAAGTTCCCTCTCCTGAGGACTATAAGTACAAGCGTCGCAGGATCGAATTCCAGAGAAGCGCTCGCAGACACATGGCCGAATATTCACCAATTCCACCCCGCAACTCTGTGCCTACGTCGGTTCCGTCCTCAAGGGACCTGCTCGCAACTTCCCTCCAAGAGACCCCACGCTTGATGCAACCCGGCGTTTTTATGGAGGAAGATGCTGCGCTCGAGTACCTTGCTTCAGGCTCTGGCTTTACTCAAGACTTACGTGGTGTCGGCCCTCCTTTCGCCTATCAGAACCTTGCCCCTACAGGCCAGCATCAACGACCCGTCAACATGTCAAGTTTTGTTTACCAACCTGCTCTTTCGCCGGATTTAGAATTCGCTCTTGTTCGACCACTGGAAGAGTCTATTTTCCATCACCACAGAGAGTCGGACGAGCGCTTGCGAGAACCACCTGGTCATTCGGTGGAATCGTCAACGAGTGTAACGGCCAACAGCTTCGGCTATCCAGTGGACTGGCCTCAGTCTGCTGCCTTTCCCCCACGGCCAGTCGCAACTACGTCTGTATCGTCCGGGCAGGGACCACCAAGCTCGGCCGCCGACTCGCAGAAACCGCCTATCATGTTGATCCTCACTCGCGCCACTACAGAGGATATCGAAGCGCTGGAATCCCACAAGAAGGAATGTCCAGCCTGCCAGCTCGAGTTTGAGAAGGATCATTTCATGGCCGTCATTACCTGTTGCAATACGCCCATTCATGCGACCTGTCTGTCCGCCTGGGTTAATTCAGTGACATACTCCAAGAGCAAAGCTTGTATGAAGTGTCGTAGAACCATCGATGCGAGACGCATGTTGAACAATGTTGTTCCACCAGTCACTGACAAGTCGTGGGATGAGGGTGTCGAGTTTAAAGCACCAGAATCATTGAAAGGAGACGCCAAGATTGAGCTCAATGTTAGTGCAAAGCCAGAGCGTTCAAGAATGCGGCGAGTTGGAGGCTCGATGTATTATGCCAACTACCGATCAGCCCGATCCTTTTTGGCGCTCCCTGAGGCACTGAGTCCCGAGACCAGGAGTGCCGTCCTCCAGTTACGAGAAGAGCGAATACGCCAAAGTGATGAATTGCGAAATCAAAGTCGCGTGGCTTCATCCGACTGCAATCGTGCGAACCACGAGGATATTGCCGCCAATTCTGCACTGCTTGAGGCTCAACTTCGCGGGGAACTTGCGGATCTCACCCCATTGATCAGGAGATGCGAGAAGACCAAATTAGCAAGGGAGAAGGCAAGAGAAACGTATGACAAGGTCAAGCTGGCGCTGGACACAATGGACCGGACATATCAGCATCGGCTTAACAGCATGTTTGATGAACGGATGGAACGGTATCGCGCCAGCAGACGCGCAGAGGATGAGCCGGCTCGAAGCGCACCTTTTCGAGTGGTCAATGGAGAACCATCTGACGAGATATCTCCTTGAAGATCCAAAGTGACAAGGTTATCCAGGCGAAGAAATAGGTCTAGAGTCAATTCGGGATCTTGAACATTGACTGCTCGGCCGTCCGCTCTGCAAGGGCAGATTTCGGGAGACTCGCGAGACTGGTCTATCGACTGTTGAGGCATTACACAGCGGAACACAGGAAAGGAGATAAAGTTAGCAAGCATATTGGTACGGAGGAGATTTAGTGGACAAAGCACTAGCTTTGCACCTGCAAACCCGCCATCGACGAAGGCGGGTCGACAAAGTCGATGGATGGGCTGATCTTACCAGGGGTGGCCCATCATCAATTCACGAAAATGACGACCGGGGCAGGATTTACAACCACAACATGGACGTGGACGTACACATTTTGGCCGCAGCACAAACATCCACCAGCACTCATGATGATACGATGCATAAATTCTCGACAAAATTCGGGCTTACATTGGAGAACACGGACTCAGGCATGGGCGCACAAAGGACATATGATACATGGCTTGCTGCATTGCATTAAGGATACTCGTCCGTTCTGCGCTACCCCGACATCGGGCTTGAAATTCTCTGTTGCATGGGTAATGGGAAGGGAAACGACGTGACAATGGGATTGATTTTCTTCTATGGTAAAGGCACGCTCGGTGGCGTCATAGTAAGTGGACATCCAAAGTCAATATCATATCACAGCGTTTGACATGGATCTTATGTACCTATGAGTTATCCATCTATCTGCTTCAGTGGCCGCTCACTTTCTCTTCGTGCATGGTGATAGTCATATCGAAACAAATCAATCAAGAACGAATCGATTGTGTAGTCACATGGGCAGTCGTCCGCGGGAACGAATGTCTGTCAATTGCGGCATTATCTCCCGCAATAGTAGTTGGTCAGAGGCAAGCAGATGAAGTCAACTGAGACTTGTTGGCTTCAGTAGACGATCTATTGATGTACCAAAGCAGCCCAGTCCTGCGGTATGTTGACCTTTGAAATGCATCCACGCTCACGCCTTTTTTTTGGCCAAACTTTTGATGCCCACAATAGACCAACAACTCCTACGCTGGAATCTGTATGCAAAGCGGAAGACGGGAGGTGTTGGCATGGATGTCGAGCTTGCTTCAAACCTGGTGGTGACTCCGTTTTTTCCCTTATCTTTCCAGGACCGCATCAGCGGTTTCATCCTCAGACTACTGGTCGGCACAGACATTCCACGAAGAGCCCTCTCTCCTTATGTTCCGTAGATCTTTGTCCGTAGATTTTGCCGTGTCTCATTTTCCATGGCATGGCTGCGTGCTGCTCACGCAGCGTAGCGGTCTTCGGTTTTTTTTGATCATGAAACCAAGGTCGAGTCGTCATCGGGCGGTAGTGGCGGAGTCACTGACAGACTGCAGAGTCGGATTGTTCCAGTAGTCAGAGCAGGTCCTCTGGATCTGCTGTCGCGGTCTGCTGGAAGCGCTGAAAAGCGAGGCGAAAGGGCTCGGCCGCAGTTCTACTGTGTTTGCCCGAGATTGTGCAACGCATCCTCGCCCACCACCGAAAAAGGCGTCGATCGTAGTCTGGTTCGATTGCGCGGCGTGCGGTATCTCCGCCTCGGGGACCTCGTCGGTCATCTCGGCGTCGGCTTCATCCACGGGCAGGCCGTCTTCACCAAACGGAATCACGTCCGACATGGGCATCGCCTCATCGAGATGCAGTCGTTGGGCCTCGTACAGTTTCTTCAGGGTGTTCTCGTGGATGGTCTCCTCGTCTGGCCGACCGTCGCGATACCTCTTGCGCGTCCGGCTGTTGAGATAAGGTACGGCCTTGACTCTGAGGAAGCCGTAAGGGTTCGCGTCGCTGTTGGATGAGATCGTGCTGGTGGAAGACAGAGGGGACGACGTCGTCGAGGGCGTGGAGGGAATCATGGTGTATGGTTGGAAATTGTACATGTCCTCCTCAAAGGTGGAGGCCTTTCGTTTGCTCATGCTTGCTGGGGCTTCTATCGCTGTGCACAACTAGTAGATTGTGGTTGTAGGAACGAGGTACTTGGGGTAGAGAGACGAGCGTTTTGTGAGGAGTGACGCGTGGGACGAGCGAATAGCCACTATACGCGTCGGAAGCGCGCGAAGAAATGGGGGTGGCTGGTGAGAGCTTCAGGCGTCCAATCGAGACAAGGACTGGGTTGCGCGCATGGAATGGCTCTCTGTACGAGGTACAGAGTAGAGATACAACAGAATTGATACACTGTCTAGGAAATGGACACTGGCAGAATATTATGATGAGGCAATTGAACAATTAAGGGCGCGACGGGCGTTTGATGACGAGGGTAGAGAATGGAACCTTTTCCACAGAACAGAGGCGCTAAAGGATCCCCGCACACGTCTGAGCCACGAGGTGAGGATGGCCCTGGTGACCCAGCTTGGGACAACTTAGGCTTCATCCCAGGTGGGAGATCATCGACCACTCGCCAACCACAACTCTCTAATAACTTGTGAAGGTGTTGACATCTTACTCCTGGCCTCATAGTTCTCTAGTTTCCTCCTGCCAAGATGGCTGTGAGAGAAGCCTCTCATGCCGGGTCGTGGTACTCTGGCAATGGCCGACAACTGGCAGCCCAACTCGACCAGTGGCTCTCACAAGTGCCCGAGACAGGCGTACTTCCTGGCGTCGACAGCTTGCCAGTGCCAGGAGCCCGAGTGGTGATATCTCCTCACGCAGGGTACGCATACTCTGGTCCCTGTGCGGCATGGGCGTACAAATGCCTCGACCTGTCCAAGGCCAAACGCATCTTCATCCTCCACCCGTCCCATCACCACCACTTGAGCACGGCCGCGTTGTCCGTCGTGGACGCCTACGAGACCCCTCTCTCCAGCACGCCTCTTCCTCTCGATCATCAGACTATCCAAGAACTGTCCGCTCTCTCTACGGTCGTCCAAGGTCGCACGGTCAAATTCACCACCATGTCTCAGGCCGTGGATGAGGCCGAACACAGCGCCGAGATGCAGCTGCCGTACATCCACCGTCTCCTCCAAAAGCTATACCCCGGCAAGCCCGAGTCCTCATACCCCCCTCTCGTCCCCATCATGGTCGGAGGGACGAACCCTGCAACGGAGGCTGCGCTGGGAAAAATGTTGGCTCCATACATCGCAGATAAAAGCAATGCCTTTGTCATCTCGTCGGATTTCTGTCACTGGGGAAGTCGGTTTGGCTATACGTACTACCTCCCCGACGCACCCAGCCCGGCTCCGTCGCCGCTCACACTTCCCAATGGCGTGCGAGGAGAGTCGACCACGGCAAAAGAGTCCGTCAATGAAGATGTACACAAGATGCCCACACTGGGACTCGGTCATAATCTAGGCTCGAGGAATTCGGTTCCCAAGGACGGACCACGGATATTTGAGAGCATCGCACACGCTGACCGGGCTTGCATGTGCGCCATCGCCACGGGAGAACATTCAGAATTCCTCCGTGTGCTCAAGGAAACCGGCAACACCGTCTGTGGGCGGCATCCCATCGGTGTATTCATGGCTGGCCTTGAGGAGGTGGAGCGGCTGGAGCGGGAGAAGGGTGGTGAACCGGGGGACCGCAGACGGTTCAGGTTCATGCGGTACGAACGAAGCAGCGACGCCGAGACAGTCAGGGATAGCAGTGTCAGCTACGTGAGCGCTTTTGCGGTCCTATGAAGCTTGTACCCCATCGTATCGGCCGCGAGTCGAGCACCGCCAACACAATCAAGGATGCTCTGAAAGCGGATGAGGTGGAGTCGTACCGCATCAGTCTTGCAGAGTTCTGACACGCGTTCCGCACGCAGGGTGTATAGTTGCTCGTGTCAGCCTCTACTCGAGGAGATGGCCTACCCCGCTCCAAAGATGGAAAGGAGGATTCGGGCATTTAGCCGGGTCAGAGGGTCAGAGGGTCAGCAACGGGCGCAGGGCTATCTTTTGCCTCCGGGGAGCCGAATTCCTTAGCATTGAGACCGGGAAAGTTAGAGAGGGGGAGGGAAAGGGATACGCAAACGTGAGGGACCCAGCATAAGGCTATACCCGGTTTCTGGAGAGGACTCACGCTGGACCGTCGAGGCGAATGTAGTCGTTTCTAGCTCCTGTCGGTTCTGCACGATATACTTACGATGGGAGGCCTGAAGAGCATCAACATGGGTATAGATAACGGTGGAGGGTAAACATGCAGATGGCATTTTGTACCCAAGCGGATATGCGAATCCGAGTCCGAGTCCGAGAACCAGGGGTCCATTCTTGGCCATTACTAGATACCTGATGCCTCGGTGGGATGCAACTTCGCCTTCGTCCTTCATCTTTCACATATCGTGTTAATGGTGGCATGGTGGTCAAAGAAAGAGTCCCGAGTCCAGGACCAGATGCGAGTAGAACGTGAATAAACACCTCCCCAGCGAGCCAGATCCCCTGCCAGCCTGCCACCCTGCGACCCTTGCCGGTCCCAAGACTTTTCCCCCGCCTTTTTGCCAGATGGGGAAATCAAGGACAAAAGTGATCGTGGATCAAATAGATCGGACAGTTCTTTAATTAGGTGCCAAGCCAATACCAGGAACTATGATGGCATTGGTGGGACTGAATGGGAGAGAGGATGGAATTAAAAAGAAAAAAAAAAAAACCCGCCATCCCTACCTAGGCAAGTAGGTAAGCAGGCAGTATAGGAAGAGGTAGGGGGTGAAGAGATAAGTGGTTGATCAATGATCATGACATGACATGACATACTTGAAAAAGACATGGAAAAGACACCCGCAGAGACAGCATGGAACGAAATACCGGTGAAAAGGGACGAGGCGATGAGAGAGTGTGCGCCAAAAAATGATCAGCCTGGTGAGCTAAATGCCCATACTACATACCACTAACTACACGCTGCATACCCAAGACATTCCCCGCGCCATGGCAATGGCAATGATAGATCGAAAATGGAAAATGGAAAATGGCAAAGAGAAAAACTCCCCTATCTACAAGGACAAGTACGCTCTTGGTAGATTCTTGGTGTTTTCTCGGTAAGAAATAAGGCAGGGTAATGTGACTGCCATAAGAGCTGTTTCAGACGTCAGACCTCAACGTCGCGTAGCTAGACGAAGTACATTGAGTGACGAGGTTAGGGGGTTCTTACATCTGCCGAGCCCGTCGATGAAGTAAGGACCTAATCACCGAATATACCAAGTCCCTTCACACAAAGTTGTGGTCGTCGATGATGGCCATTGTCCAAGCCCCAAGACCTAAGCGCCAAAGAAAGCCCAAGCCCTTGGATTGGACTTGGGGGAATGAGATGGGACTTTCCAAGAGCCTCCGTCCTCTCCCATAATGCCGCAACATCTTCTGCATCACATCACATCACCCATTCTCGGCGATCTTCGATGTCCCAGGCGCCGGGTGGCGCCAATCACTTGGCACCAAGCACATCGGGGCCTTCTCGAAACGAACGGCCAAAAGGCTTGGGCATGACGACAATGTGAAAATGATACCAAACTTTCCCATGACATTCGAAACCTCTCCAAGCCTCCAGAAGAATAGAGGACCAGAAGATCAGATCAGACGATCATCAGTTGCCCATCATGACGTTTTGTCCGTTCTTTTCGCAGCCATCGTTTTGCGTTTTCTGGAAAGCTCCGCAATTGAGAGCAATGAGACGAGCCACATTCACACCACACCACACCACAATTCCATACTCGTAGGCGTGTCACTCTCGGCGATGCAGTACCATGTAAAACGAAAACGGTGACTCTCAACAAGGAAACATGGCATTAATTGGTTTGTATCTGAGCGCAAAAACGACAGAGCAATTTTTGTTGTCTCGCCAGCACCAGAACTGTCCCAAGAACCAAGCAAACGCAGATTGGGGTATATCCAAAGAGACGTAGCGACTTTGCTTTGCCCGATTACCCAGTCCAGTACAGTTACAGTCCAATACCACCACCCCCGCGCCCACCACCAGCCAGTAGCGTTGATTCAATCATCATGCCTGCTCTCTCCGGCGGCTTGCTTGCTCTCATACTCTTTGTGACATCAATAGAAATTTCTGCAAGTAGTCTTTCGCGCGTGTCCCCGCAGCCCCCAAACGTGTGTATCATGTGCGCGGAATATCGATCGCAGTAACGATTTGTGGTGAGAAGTACCTGTGCAGATCGGTCGCTTACACGGAGCTGTCGGTCTTGTCCTCGCGGCGAGCTGCTCGGCCCTTCTCGGACCAGGGGAAGTGGAGGACGGGCACGATGAAGAAGCTGTTCGAGGTATCGGCAATACCGGCGAGGGCGTTGTACCAGGCCAAGAATGCTGCAAGGATGCCAAACGCACCGCCGGCACGGGTCAGACCAACGTGGGGTTCGCCGTTCTCGAGGACCAGGTACGAGCAGCCCAGCATCAAGAAGGCCAGGTCGAGGGTGAAGAACAAGAGGAAGAAGGCCACGGTGGACTTGAGGGTGCAGATGAGGAGGATGAAGGTGAAGATAAACCAGCCCTGTAGTTCTCTCAGTTAGAAACTGCGCCAAACCTGCAAATGCGATCGAGAACCTCTTTACTCACCATCAGATAAAAGCCGAGACAGTCAGTCAGGGCTTTGGCGTTCTGGCTTTCAATGATTGTAGATTCGATCTCAAAGCCGCCGGGGGTGAGAATGATGGCAAAGGAGATCCAGAACCCGCCGTATGAGGACAAAGCGGTAGCACCAAAGGTGTTGCCGACGGCCATTTCCCTTGGGGTTGCTGTTAGCGAGGTTCGATCAAAATGCCAACAAGCAAAACTTACCACATGCCAGCGAGGAGCTGAACGAGGCCACCATAGCCAAAAGCGAGAGAAATGATAATAGCAGGAACTTTAACGTTTCGAGTGCCCAAGTTGATCAAGCTGAGGACGAAGGTGGTCAAGGCGAAAGCGCACAAGCCCAAAGGAGCCGGGTTGGCAAACTTTCGCTTCTCGACGCCTCTGTAGAGACCGGGTTGGAATTCACCACCAAAGGCTGTACACCCATCAGCTCACAGTGTTCTGAAAAGGGCGTCGCGAGGCGTATAAACTCACCAGGCAGGGTAGCATCCGCGTTTGTTCGCATGTGAGCCAGAGGGCCATATCCAAAGCGAGCCGCATTTTGAGCCGCGGTCTTCTCTTCGTGGCTCATGCCTCGAGTGGCTTTCTCGAAGTCCTGGGCATGTGTAGAGGTGTCGCCGTTGACTGCCGAGTTGACCGCGTTGTGTTCGGTGTTGGTGGCCATCGTGAATAGTGGTGTAGACTGGCTGGAGTAGATCCAAGGTAAGAGTGCGGTGTAGTTGCTCGGTTGGATGCACTTTACAACTGGACTGGTTTACCAAAGGCACACTGAAAGAACCGATAAGGAGGATGGGGAACAGGAGAGAAGTGTTGTCATGAGGAGGGGATCTACCAGTGTTTATGTACTGCTCTGGGATCGCGCGTCCAAGAACACACCCTGGGGCAAGGAAAGCTAGGGTCTTCTGGGGAATGGAGCGAAGGGGAACTACAAGCGCTATGGCCAGTGTCGGAATCGGCGGGGAGGAAGTTTTTTCTCGTGTCTGTGTTTTTTTCACGGCATTGCATCAATTTCTGGTGGACCGACGTTTTGCGAAGACTGGGAACGGGTTGAAACAGGACTAAAGCAGTGGATGGCGGCCGCGAGTGGACAGACAGCTGTTGAGAAGGGGGGTGGGCAGGTGGGCGGGTGGACAGATGACAAGGTTGAGAAATGATCACCTGCGTCTTTGTCCATTCTGCGAACAGAGTATGTCTTCGGAGGACGGAGGAGTTAGAGCTCTTTCCAATACCGCACATCAAGGCCGACCAGGGCGATGGGAGGGCTAGGACTAAGGACGATGACGGGGGGCTTGATGCATCCATTTCTGGAAACGATCTGAATGGCCCGGAGAAGCGAAGAGTTGCATTTATTGCCGTTTAGCCTGTTACTGGGGACGGGCGAATGACTGCAAACCGCAAAGCCCATCTTCTCCGGAGGGTGGAGACATTTTCTGTTTTGCGGTCGAGCGGAGGGAGGCAAGATGCGACTCTGGCTCGATACGGCAAACGGGCGACGGGTCAGGGCGAAGAGGTAGGCAGAGGATACGAGTGCGCAAGAGAGTCACGCCACAGAGAGCTGGAGGCAGAAGGTGGGCGAAAAGAGGATTCTTGGCATCGGAATCGTAGGCATTGTACTCGTAAGTTCTAGACTTTTGTAGGAGTAACACTTGGAGATGCAGTTCTGAAAGAAAACAGCTTAGAGAGAAATGCTAATTACAGTACGCAGGACTGCTAAACAACGGGGTGTAAGAGGGAAAATGTGCAAAAGAGCGAAGATCTGCCAGCGGAACAAGAAGTGGGGACGTGACAAATGCCGCTACTGGCTGGCTGGATACGCGCGGAGGAATGATGACGATGACGACGATGGTGGTGGTGATGAAAGCAGGAGCTCCAGACGCAGACGATGATGATGATGGGCTACAGAAGAGATGGGTTCCTTCCTTTGTTTGATCTTGGTGCCTGCTTATTGCTGGTTGTTGGTTGCTTCTTCTACTCCCTGGTCACAGAATTTAGCCGTGAAACCAGTCACAGGAAGAGCGACGACATGGTACAGGAGGAAGGTATGCAGTAAACACGCAGCTTCCATTTAGAAACAGCGGTCAGTACTTATCTCTAGGATAGCAGTTCTGTTCTTCACCTTCCCCTTCACTTCATTTCCACTTCAATTTCAACCTTGACTTCACTTGACTTCCACCACCCCATCGCTTCATCCAAAATAGGTCAATACCCCGAAATGGTCAATCCACCCAGCTCCAGTTCATCTTGCTCTTTTCATTCTCATAATGAACTACTCGTCCTCAGGTTTTCTTCCCTACAATTTGGATACATCTCTTGACTCTTGCGCTTTCAACCTCACAACTCCTACTCGGTACCCGCTCTGCGTGTCTGCTCCTGAATATCCGATACGATCCTCGCTTACCATAATATGTGACATCATCCTCGATTCGACCAGCACCAAAGAGCTTATTACCATTGACAAGCCACAAATCCTCACGAATTCGATTCGTCCGCCGCTTAACAAACCCTCTCAGACCTGACGCCTAACTCACCCGCAAAACCGTATTTCCTTTCCGTCACACCAGACTTGTTTGTCACATATCACGAGATATCTACCTTTCCATCGCTCTTCGCCGGGCCAAGCAGTGCCATCTCTCAGCGCCACGCTTCTACGCTTTCCGTCGTCTTCCGCCCACACGGGATTCTTCCTCCCATCTTACTAAGTCCCCAAATTCTGTCGCCGTGTTCTAGAAGACTTCGCTGGCCGACTTCCTTTCTACTCCTAAACCTTCTCTCAACTACCCGATCCATCTTCGAACCTCAGGCTGACTTGATCTCACTACCATACCGTCGGCTACGATTATACTAATTCTACTAACGCTCCCGTATCGAACGCCATTTCTGGCACAGTAATCTCACCACGATTTGCCACTTCCATTGCCCCGGGTCTCTTCTTCGTGGAGTTTTTGATTTTCGCTTGGAGCGACCCGGTTTTCCTAGAGTGCCGTTTCAGTTGCCGACATCGCTAACTAATCACACCACTTGTCGCCTAGATCTCAATCGACCCATGTTACCATCTTTGGCATGCACACCCAGGGGTTTTGTCAGAATTGATGAGCCTCACGTTCCGTGCTTAACACGCTTCGAGGGACCCGTGCCTCGGCTATAGGAGTACTTGTACTTTGTTCAAAGTGTCGGGCTTCTCTGTTGGGACTTGGCGTCTCCCGTCGTTCCTTACTGTCAATTTACTGGATAGAGAAATGCAAAGCACAAGGGCTGGATGACAAGTCAATCATGACCTCAAAGCGTAGGGCAGTCTGGAATCAAGCGCGAAGGACACGAAACTGAGTCAATAGCGCGGAAATCTGTAAAAGGATGTAGGTATCTGTTCCTTTGCTCTGGCACTCTCGCTCCTCTGGTCGATTTCTCAACACTTCGCGTGTCAGAGCTGTGCGGACGAAGTTGCGTCCAGGAGTGTCAGGCACGTTTCTCGGAATGATTTGCTCTGACACTGTGGAATGACTGGCCGACCATGAGCAAGGTGAATAGTCTGGCGATGCTTCGAGACAACTGATCATTTGTGGCCTTAGCACGGACAAAAAAAATCGCCAGAAGTGTTAACAAGAGACTTCAACTTGCACAGGAATGCCTTTGTACCACGCCAGTTGTTAACGATTGAGTGAGGATGCTTCAACACTGTGCTTTAGGACATTGCCAGCCAGCTTATATGGGGAGAATTGCTACGACAAGCCACGCACTCCATGGCATGGCAATCTATCCTATCACAAGAGACGGAACACCAGGACATCAACCCTTCTCCATACCGAGCAACTTTCCAATGGCGCATGGTGCCAGGTATTCCGAACTTTTTCTCAAGCAGCCGAATTCTTGCGATGCAAGCACCTCTACCACAAACAATCGACCTGTTTCGCGGAGGATCCGCGACAAGCCTGTCCGAAACTCTTCTTTTCCCGGTAGGTGTATTGAGGTGGTCAAACAGCGAACCGAATGCTGCAATTACATCTCTGGGAGCCAGTCATGACCGTACGGACGACTTTTCCACGTCAGTAATGGCAAATGTGTGCCGGAGCTCACGACACATGGTGGACTGACTTATGAGAGCCGGCCACCAACGGCCCAAAGTCTCTGCTGCTCGTGGCGATAGTCGCAGGATCACTGGCAAACTGGGCAAGATACCTGTCGATAGTGCTGATAAGATGCCCGAGCTTACGGTGAGTTCCCGCTCCTGGTCGATATGGGTGTTCCCAGCACCCTAGGGCGAGGTATTGCTGCATCTGATAGCTGATGCCCGAGGCTTTGTCTGTTGAAGCGAATGGTTATCAGAGTCATCGTCAATGGACAAGAACATGGCCAAGCTCCCAGTATAAAGCAGGGCTCTGACGGTGGCAAGACTCTGAGAAAGGAACACTCACTGTTGCTTGGTACCGACGTGGTTGTCATGATGAACGACAATCTTGAAGATGGCAATGCTCACAAGTGCTGCGCAATAACAGAAGTCCGAAAAAGTTAGGTCAAAAAATGTTTGAGTTTGGAGAAACAGAACCCAAGGCTACGGAGGGAGAACGATATTTATTCCTTACAAGAGGACAGAATTGGTTGATCAGGATTAACAGAGAGAAGGTGCCCATGCACCTTTGAAGTCCTGTGGGCATTGTGCTACCCAACGCAGAGTGTCCGAACCTGGACTCCCCTGGTACTTGCAATACTAAGACACAGAATCCCGAAGGCAGAAATGAGGGCCGCGATTCGACAACGAGCTAATGACGTCCAACGGGAAGCAGGTCCCACGGTAGGACGACTCCAAGTACAAAGGGTTAAGTCGCCTCGTTTTTCTCCCCCGCCTTAGTTACAGCCGTGGGAGGCGCCGCATGCTGCAAGTGTGCAAGGTGAGATACCACCGGCTCGGGGGATCCTGGACCAGGGTAAAATGTCGACCGAAAGCAACGGCCGAGTTCCTGTTGGTGCAACTTGGGCGAGAAACAAGGCGCTGTCTCTTGCTTGCGATGGAGTGGTGGAATTGGCCATGGGATGTCTGCGCGAAGTGTCGATCCCTTGCATAATCAACCCCGGGATGTAGAAAATTGCGGCTGTGGTGTCACCAAACACCAATCTCGTTCCGGCATTGGGGTTAAACTTGCTTGGGGTTTCTTCTGATCTCGGAAGGACAGGTAAACAGGGAGTGTGGCACTGCATTACGCCATGCGCGAAAGAGAATCCTACGAACGCTTAGCAGTGCAAATGGCCGGGGATGGTGTCTTCCGTCTTCGGGGGGCCGGGGATTGTCATTCGCTACCGAGTCTTTGGGACCTTTTCCGAAATTGAAACTCCGGGGGTTTTGGGCGAGCTGCATGGATTGTGCAGAAGCCGTCAAACCTTGTTGTGAAGGTGACGGGCGAGAGTTGGGACGTTTGACGTTGACCAAAAGGCTAATTTTTTGACGATTCTTGCTACCGCATCTTTTGGTTGAAGCCGGGTGCCTCCAATGATTGCAGGTGGACAGAATTTGAGGAGTTGGGACAAGTTGTCCACGGTCATTCATCTGAAGTACTCGGTACACAGAAAGTCTCGGCTGAAGAAAGCCAAGGGGTTTCTCGGTATTTCGTTTCCATGATAGGCTCGTGAGGCTCGTTAGGCTGGGAGTGTGGGCGTAGGTTGGACAACCTGACAAGCAGAAAAGCGAATAAAGAGGGCTAGAGTGGAACTACTCTGCACGAGAAACTACTCTGTAATATCCTGTTCCCCGCTAATGTATGTAGACGGTGAAAATCCTGCATGCACGCGAGCAAAGGACCGTGGTGCCGTGCCGACACAAGAAAGATAGGGGGGGTGGGTGGGTTGTTAGGTTTGGTGTGGTGTGGTTGCCTATCTCCTAGAAACTTGTCCAGTCACACACACACCTTTGCGTAGGTAGTAAGTGAGTACTGTAGAGTGGAAAATGGTATGTAACACCTGTTGTTGAAAGGTTTAGTCTCCGTGCGCAATCGATTCCTAATCTGGAGTCGCGAGTCGCGGGTCCAAGCCAAATCGTACTAAGAACTCGTACAAAGAGGTCCCAGTGGATGGATTAGTTCAGCCTAATGGCCAACTGGGAACACTATACGAGGTACTTTACATACTTCTACTTCCTCCTTGCATGCTGCTACACACTTGTTGCACATTACATGACCTCTGGACTTGTGGATTTTGGTGTCGGCTGATGCGCCCCGCTTCCGCCCGTACCCTGCCGTACCCCTGCACTTCAACGCCACGGTGCCACTACTGCATGCAAACGTCTTCTCTACCTGGTATCTACCTACCTCGTGTCAGGCACTGCAGGTTCCTTGCAGCATCGACCTACAGCTCCCCCTGATCCCAAACCCCGGCCCGTACCATTTGATCCTCTTCAAGGTCCTGTATAGGTAGGTACCACGAAAGCCAGCTAGCCAGCAAGCCAGCCAGACGACCCTTGCGTCGCTTACACCGCTTACGGAGTAATCGCTTGCGCAGGACATCAGTCGGTCGGTCGGTTGGTCAGTCGGTCAGGTTCTTACGAGGACAGCGACAGTGTCGCGATACGAGGTAAGATGCACGGGGCACGGGTCATGAGTCACGACCCAAGAGTGATTCGAGACAGAGACACAGAGTGAGTACTTCGTGAAGAGAAACATAGAGAGAGGGAAGAGAGAGAAAAAGGGGAAAAAGTAACGAGAGGTGAGAAGAGGAGACAAGGGTACGCAAGACACAATACACAATACTTGACACATACGACTACGACAACTAGGTACCAACCATACGAGAAGCATAAGTACGATCATCTAGCGTCTGATGAGGGTGTGGTTAAGGCTAAGGTGGGTACGAGTGAGGGCGAGACGGAGGACACCCATTCAGGACACCCATGCTGGACGCCAAGATTGACGCAGAGAAAGAGATTCAGTGGTTCCTCAGCACTGAAGAACTGATATGATAGGTCAAGCCTAGATATTATCCCGTCTCCCTAGCTTCTCTCAGCTACGGAAGCCTCAAAAAGCGCCCCGAAGGCATGTCACTCCCACCAAAATTGAACAGCACCACCACCACCACCGATTGGTCCACAGCAAAGCCTAGCTGTGTCATATGTCACATTTTACAACACATGCAGCAAAGGGCATCAATGCGTCCAATCATGACCAGCACTCCTGACAACGCGCAGTTCCTCGGTTCCCTCCACAAACATGTCAAGAAGGCTCTGCGCATACCTAGACTTGAAGAAAGTCCCCAGATGTCAACTTCGGAGGCATGGGTTTTTCGAGATTTCACGACAGGGATCATGCACTCCCAGGCCTTTGCTCTTCCTAGTGCCATGTCTTGCTGGTACATGCACTCCAGCCCCGTGATGAAGTCAATACACCCCTGGCCGACATTGTCTTTGACAGCTGTGGCATTTCGGCAGCACCACTATGGTGATCCCCTGCAAGAATGATCAACGAGATTGCGAGAGAAGCGCTGCCAGCCCAACGTAGGTGCATCGCATTGGACAGGTTGGCCTTTCAGGTTACCAAGATAAGGGCTGGTACCCGGTGGCAATTTCAGCTGCAGCGCGAGTCTGCGTGGAAGCCACTGATGTGCTCCCTGAAATCCGCAACAGTCGACCTAGACACCGGGGTCTTGCGTCTTATTTGCGACTCTGGTTCTCTGCACAACCTAGTATCGGTGCTGTCATGGCTTTTGCCTGGGCTTGGTCTTGTTCCCTTTTCAGCCTCATCTGCATCCTTTCCCTCCCTTCGACTACGTCCCTAATCCACTCACTGTTTTCGTGAGGTTGAGGAACCTCTGTGTGTGGAGACTGCAAAACCCAGAACCTCCGCAGGCCTGGGTTCTCGACCACCCAGATCCCCAGCGTGTCACTGGCGTCTCGAGCCAGTTTTTCGAAGGCGTCCAGCTCAGGAAGAGAGGGCGAAGAACTGTCCCGAACAATGCACCGTTTGTGGGCATTAATCATTGGATCATCGCCTGGTTTACTGTTAGTGGGAGACCATACTTTTGACTTTCAAGACAGAACAATGCCCAACTTACCACCCCAGTCACGGATTGCGTCGAGGATAGAGTCGCGTTCCAGCTCCGCCATGCGATTCGAGAGCAGAGCGATCAACAAGGGAAATTGGAACTCTACCGCCTTAACTTCCCTCTTTACAAAGTCCACGTAGTCGTTGAGCTGATGTGCCGCCATTGGCACCCTGGAATACCCAGTTTTGCGGCCGGGCTGTTTGCCTTGGGACATGCGGCCGGCGCGGCGACCCCGCGGGAACTTCCAGGGAGCTTGCGGTTCCAGCATGATCTCCTGGAACGCTTCGTATGTGGACCGGGTCGGATGGATCCTCCTTCGAATCTCGTTTGGCTTGCGGAGGTTGAGCTTTTGTCCCTGCTTCTTTTTGGCGATCTTCTTGTTGTTGTTATTGACTGCCCGCTCCTTCGTCACGTTGTGATTCTTGGCTATGTCGGATTTCGATGTGTTATAATGGAACGGCTGCAGCTTTAGGTACCCCGGTTTGAGGTACTCACCCTCGAACACGCTGTGCAAGATTTCATCGAGGCGCATGACCGTCATCGGCGCACGGATCGCTCTCCACGCCAACACCATCGACTCGCCCATATTGCGGAAAGGGAGACTCGGGGCGACATTATAGGCTTTGAGCAACGCCTCAGCGTGGAAGAGGTACGTACCATGCGCCAGACTCCATGTGTCCACTATGGCGAGTTTGAGGTTCCTGCACCCTCTCCTCTTGAGCGCGAGGGCCTGGGCGAACACCCAGACGGGCGACATCGACAGGGACACCCAGGGACTCTGGAACGGCGACGCTTTTCTGTTGCGCATGTGGTCAGCGAGGCTGTCGCGGATGTCTCTCTCAGTCATGACCTCGAGGTCCGCGCACATGTCCTGTTTTTCGCGCTCGCTTTTGAACTGGCCTGTGACATTTCCTCCGCCGCTTTCATCGTGCCAGAATCGAAAAAGGTACCGTGGCACGATCGCCTGCGTGCACGCCGACACGGCGCCCATGTTCACGCGCCGACAAGAGAGTTTCCACAGCCAGGCGTCCCTGACCGCGACGGCCTTGTAGATTACCATTCTAAATGGGTGTCGAGGTTTTGAGCTCGTCATGGTTTTGTATGTCTGCAGAGGGCCTTCCAAGGGCGTTGGCGGCCCTTCAGATGCATTCCGTAGGATAGAGAGATTGGATGGGTTCGATAGGCCAGATGGACCAGATGGACCAGGCAGCGGCTCGTTGATGCAGCAATACAGATCTTCGCCATTCTCGTCCTGATAGAGATGATGTTCTCGGAGGTATTGGTTATACCGGGACCAGTCTTGTAGTGTCGGCATCGTCAGGGTCAGGATCAGGGTCAGGATTTACTATAGTCATATAGCGATATAGTACTATAGCAGACCATGACCGAACGGCAGTGAGGCACGTAAGCAGGCTGCCAGGCAGGCAGACCGGTAGGTAGATTGGTAGGTATGTATGGTGGAGGGGGAGGGTAAGGTACCAAAGAATCGAGAACCGAGCAATGAAATAGAACAAAGTAGACGAGTACTGCAGACGAGGAGAGCAGAGTAGAACAGGGCTGCGCAGCGAGGACCATGGGATGGCAAGAGAATTGAACTTTCCGAAGGCGGATAAAACAGAATAGAAGAGAACCCGGCGTCTCGAAGAGATGTTGCTGTAGCAGCGGTAGTAGCAGCAGCTGCAAGCACAGCAAAGGCAGGCAGGGATAGGTAGGTAGGTAGATGGTCAGGCAGACCACGGCAGGCCAGTGCGGGACAGGGAACGAGGCAATGAACCTGAACCACTCCCAGAACCACATTCACAACCAATAGGACCAGGGGCTAGGATTCAGACTCGGATGTAGATGTGGATACGGACGTGGAAAGTAATGAAAGAGGGCAACAGAGCGCACATGGGTCAAGCATTGGCAGGCTTTTGGGGGAGAGGCGAGAGGGTTATAAAGGACAAGGATGAGGTGGAATAAGAGGGAGTGTGTGTAAGGTGAGGTGAGGTAAAGTGAGTTGAGTTGAGTTGAGCTGGAGCGAGGTGAGGTGAGGTGAGGTGAGGTGAAACGAGGTGAGTTGAGGGTCATGGTAGGAGAAAAGTAAAAGCTAGATACCTGGGGTAGGTAGATGTGAGAATAGAATGAAGGATAGAATGATTGGATCACGGTCAAACGACAAGACTCTGGAGAGGATGGCCAGAACAAGAGACCTGAGAGTTGTGTGTAGTAGGCCACACGAGAGAGACAAGTAAGGATGAAATGAGGAGCTGTCAAATAGAAGACACATGGATTGATTGGAACGAATTGAATTGACATGTGTATTGGAGAGGCGGTGAAAAGACGCCAATATCTGTAGGGAGAGAAAAGGCTTGGGATTGCACCAAGTGCATGTCATGTGCATGTGCGTTACTCCCGTCAGGATTGATATCGAGGGCATGTGAAAAACAGTGATATCCTTCAACAGCCTCGAGAGCATTGACTTGTAAAACATCGAACGACATCAATGCCTTGCACTGTTTGAACTGAACCATGAGAATCTCGCAGATGCCAGGGTCATTCGTATCGCGTCCCAGACGAGAAAACCCGCGCTCTTCGCTTCCCAAAAACACCTATAAGAAATAGATCGAATCAATCAACCAACCAATCAAAAACAAACACAGGATACTGTGGTGCGGAAAATGTCTGTCATGAAAATAGTCCTGCTTCCTCACGAGTGCTGGAAGAAACAGGGTGGAGTAGACAGGGCCCTGCTAAAAGCCCAGATTTTGGTCTTCCACTTTTGCGATTGAATTGGGGAGTTTGGAGTCTCTCCCCGGGATCCACGTCTTGATCATGGGGGAGAATGAGGTCAAGATGCTTCCGAGTGTGGGTTTTTTTGCATTGTCAGCCAGAGAAAGGCCAGTGCTTTATCTTTTTTTTTGGATAGCGATTTGTGCGTCTGCCAGATAGATAAGGGGGTCAGGGCGAGCAACGCATGTGCATGACATGATGAGAAAGCGGATAAATTGTCTCGCGTCTTGTTATGTGGCTGGTGCGAACACCAACACGCCCTTTTGACCAGATGTTCACGAAGGCTGGGGACAGGAATAAGGAAAGGGGAATCTTCAACATGTAATAGAGAGGGGGAAAGACTGTAAAGTACCGTGAATATGGTTCAGGAGGCCCCTTGAGATGGCAACGGCATTTGTTGAAGAGAGAAAAGGTTGCTCGGAAGCTCTGATAGAGAAGACGAAAAAACCGAACCGTGTCGATGCCAAGGCCCAATACCACGCCAGCCCTGAAATGGTCAAGTTCCGGCAATAAAGATTCTCCGCACCCCGATATCAAAGACTACAAGTACATCTTCGCTACTACGTGCCTTCGTTCTTCTTTTTCTTTCCTCACACTTCATGAGAACGCATAATCAACCGCCAATTCCTTCATTCATCAATGGAGTGGTAGGTCATATTGGCGTACTAGACCGAATTTTTTCAAAGAGGCACTTTTAAGGCTTTGCGTTCGAAAATGGGAGTTTTCGGATTCCCGTAGTGGATGTAAAGTCACCTGCGTGCCGGACATTTCTTTTTTTTTTCCTCTCTATTCTCCATCAGGGAGCCA
This sequence comes from Fonsecaea pedrosoi CBS 271.37, assembly GCF_000835455.1. Lineage (NCBI taxonomy): Eukaryota > Fungi > Ascomycota > Eurotiomycetes > Chaetothyriales > Herpotrichiellaceae > Fonsecaea > Fonsecaea pedrosoi. The sequence goes on along the minus strand of NW_013550614.1, from coordinate 4,239,761 downwards.
GATAGTTTTTAGATGAGAAAGACCAATTGACGATATCTTGTAACATTAGAATAAGACATTGGTTGTAAGCTCCTCGACTGAGGCCGAAATTTCTGCAATTCTATTGTATATCCCAACGATCCTCTGGCTTGGCGTAGAGAGAACTTTCCCGCTCGACCAACTTTCTGCACAGTCTCTCCCCTCTGCATCCTCATGTTGCGCATCCGTCAAGCCGGCAAAAAAATGAAGCTCCTCACCACAAACTTCCTGACCTGTGCCGTCAAGGCGTGCAAGTCCTCGTCTGCTTCGTTCCCGCTGCACTTCAAGGACGCCGTGCTGGAACGCACAGAGATCGACTTCAACCCGCTCTTCATCAAGAACATCCTGCCTCGCGTGAACTGGGACGCGTTGACCGTCACGGCGACCGAGCTGGGCCTGCAAGCGATGGTGCCCGAGAAAAACCCTGCGGACCTTGGCGACGACGACGAAACCGCAGCAACAAAACAAGAAGATGACGACCACGAGATGGATGTCGAGCAAGACAAGGAAATCGACACCGCCCAGAAGGAGGTAGAAATTGACGAGGACGTGCTGAAGAAACTACACACCCTCCTCCTCGAGACGGCAGTGTCCGAGGGAAAACTGGTCTGTGGAAACTGCGGCTTTGAATATCCCATCAAGGAAGGCGTGGGCAATTTTCTCTTGCCCGCGCATTTGGTGTGAAAGCGGGGGAACATACGCGAGAAAGAGAGAGAGACGAAGTGCGTTTTGAACAAAAGATGGGAGGCCGCCATCTCCAAGACACCACCTGCTTCGGGATCCTCTACCGTCCGGTATCACAACGGCACATTGCGTGGATCGATTCCGGCAATAGCAAAACGACACAGGGATGCACCGATCCACCCTCTGCAGGCTCAGGCTCATGCCAAGGCCACAGAACAGATGCAGGAAATGACGCGGGACGAGAGCATGGGATGAGTACGTCTAGTACGGAAGCCACACCAGCCATCAGCTATCAGACCGCTTCAAACAATATCGCATGCCCCCCTGGGCGAGAGTTGAAAGCCGACTGTCGAGTCATCCCACAGAATATGCGTGAGCACGAAGCGACCATCTGCGAGTCTCATGCTGGGACAGTCCCCCACAAAGGATAACAAATTATCTTTACCGACCCGCCATATTTCGACCAGGAGAGAAGAGGTTCAATGAAGCACCCACCAATGTTTTGTCGAAACTATTCAAGGAGACCCTCTGAAAACGCCGGCAGTGTAAACAGAGCACATTGGCCACCATCTTTATGTACGGAGTACCTAGACACACGTCCTCCGCCGTCGCCGCATATCAGGGGTGACCAGACCCTCTGCGCTGTCCGCGGCGTGCAATCGCTGCGCCTGTCGAGCACTCGGTCGAGATGATACAGAATACACAAAAAGAGGGAGAGAAAATCTCTCAAACTCGATTCATTTTTGCAGTGTCGTCCCCTCTGCAACGCCCCATCACTTTGAGTTGAGTAAACGGAGCTCATTCCTTGTCGGCCACTTCTCTGCCACTCGTCACTTCCCTGCCTTTGTTGAAATAGGATTACCATGATCCTCGAGAACCCCCCTCACACCCTGTTCCACAATATCACACCAACCTTGCTGGTTGTGTCAATGCAAAAAGAAACCCCCCAGCCTAGCCTTGCCGTTGCCCCATGCTGTGCCGTGACTTTTAGTCAGATATCCATCCTTTCATCATGCCGTATGGAAGAGAACGCCGGCCCAAAATGCTCTTCCACATTTTCAAATGCTCTTATAACATCGAAAGAAGGATGTGTCCGCCAGATTCCATCACGCATTTCAAGACCCCTTTGTTATCGGATATGCCGGAGTATTAGTTAAGGAAACCTTTGCAGACCGCCGAGCCACAGAGACATGGGATGCGGTCGTCGCTGCCGATCTCACGCTCGAATTTATAGTCGTACGTTAGTTCTTCGTCTGTACGCACAATGTCAGCCTTCGCCCCGTCTATGCCACAGACGGTATTTATTTACCTTTCTCAATATCCCTTAGAGCATAAATGACGATTCGTTTGGTGCCGCCAACCCTGATGATCTTGGCAGTACAGTTGGGTGAACAGCTGTGGTTGATAAATCTCGCAATACCACCCTTCTTGGTGGCATCCACGACAGTCCCTTCGTCGATTCGGAAGAGGTAACTGCTGCCAATGCCACTCTCCGTGTACTTGATCTCTCTCAAGTCGGCGATCTCTTGCCGGATCTTCTCGCCCACATACTCGATGATCATCTCGCTCGCCTGTATCCGTTCCAGTGAATACAATCCCCAGTTGTGGATGGCGGATCTGGCAAATTTGACAGGCTTCTTGCGTTTCTGAAGTTGATTGAACCGCAGAACATCGGCGTCCTCGGCTATGCCCTGTAACATCTCCCGCTGCCTGTCCAAGTCCTTGACAGTGCGTCGATCATCGGCACGCTTGCCGCGAGAAGAAGCTTTGGGCAGTTCCACAACTTGCTTGCCAGTATCCTTCTTAGCCTCGGCCTCTCTCTTCTCCCGGGCCTTCTGCACCTTTATGCGGTGAGGCAAATATTTGGACTTCTCAGACTCGAGGATTCTTCGTACCGGTTCCGTCCTCGCTGAGCCGGATGGGTTGGGTACGTAGTATCCGTCAATCGGTGGCTCCGTCCTAAGGGCGCCAGGCTGAGTTCCAGGCTTGAGATTGCGAATGCGCTCTTGTTTCCAGGCCCAAGCCATTGGATCGCCAATGTCCATGGCCTTCTTCAACTTCATAGCGGATGACAAGTATTCAAGATCTTCTTCGTCAAATACACTTGCTTGCCATCCGCGGAGATCAGGAATGATATCGTCGTCGTCGTCGACCGTAGGCAAAGGTTCCACGGCTGAAACACCCCATTCCACTTCTGGCCTCCATTCAGCAGCCTCCGCAAGAGCCTCTTCTTCCTCGGCATATTCCAAAACATTATCCACCACTTCAGCTGCTTCGGCCTCTGCTTGCGCTCGTCGGAGCGCTTCTTGCTCTTCCAGTATCTGTTTCTTGGTTTTCTTCTTTGGCTTCGGCTTTTTGACCTTTGCAGCGTCCGAATCGACCTCAGGTGTTGCTTCAATCGGGGTTTCCGCTTTGAAATCCTCAGATCCTTCGCGATCCAACTCATTTTGACCGACGCCAAACAGTTCGTCGTCTGCCTTCTGGCGTTTACGGGCCTCCAGCTCTTTCACCAGCCTCTTCCGTTTCCTCGACGAGGGGGACATTTCGTAGATGTTTCTTTCAAGTTTGGCGATGATGAGATCTTCTGCAGTCTGCTTGCCGGCGTCGAACTCATCTTTGACCACGCTATCTCCCATCTCGGATTCTTCACGGGCGTGGAGACGGCGTTTCGCAACTTTGCGCAGAAGCTCGTCATCGTCGTCGGACATGGAGGTCATACTCATTCGGCTAGGTGGACGGCTCTCTGGATCTTCCGTGTCACGAGTAACCGAAGTTCGTTGTTCGTCGTCGGAATCGTCATCGTCATGAAATTGAGCCAGTTGGTGGAACAATGGTCTGACATTATGTCTCGTTGTCGGGGCCTTCCTCCTCTCGTCGCGGAAACCAACCATACCTCTGTCTGCGCCAGGCCTCTTGCCTATCTTCGGCAGAGAGAGAATATTGAGATTCTTACTCCCAAGTGGGCGTCGGCCAGTGCCCAGGCGCGAATCTGGGGTTTGAGAACCTTCGTCGGCATAACCCTGCCTCCTGATTCCTTCGGGGTCACTCACGCCTAGGATCCGTCGTCGTTCTGCGTGTCGACTCGGATCAAGATACTCGTAGAGGACAGGAGCAGCGATGCGTGATTTGACATCTTCCAGCAACTTATCCCGAAGCTCCTGTATGACCAACTGTACAACAGCCCTAGACGGATCCAGGTCTCGCGCACGCTGTCTCTTTTCTTCCTCCATGTCGAGATCGTGCTCCTTCCTTAGCCGATAGGCTTGTCTGGAATAAACAAAATCAACCGGTCCTGTTGTCGTAGGTATAGCGTCTACTGCAGTGGCCGCCTTGTGATGCCCGTTGAGATGTAATTCCAGGTTCATCACATACGTAAACAACGGCTGCATATGACAACCGTGAAATACCTTCTTTGCCTCCACCTGCCCATTGCGCGAATGCTCAAATGTGATAAAATAGCCGGTCTCGTCGCAGCGGACTTCTCGCCAATCATACATTCTCAACCTCTTCTTCAGATGCGGGATCGTAGTGCTCATAACTGGTACATAACAGTGCGCAATGAAGATATACGGTCCTTTCAACGTTTCGGCGATCGGCGTGGTCTCAACAAGGGAGGTAGTGGCCGGCACGGGTTTTACTGGTCTCTCGGGCTTCACGGGGAGTCCGAAAGGAGCTTGGAATGTTGACTGCGGCCGTGAGGGCGGTTTTCCTGAAGGTCCCTTTGGAGCCGTTGGCGGTGGGCCAGTGGACTTTGCAAACCCAGGCGACTGCACTGCAGTAGGTGTTGAGGGAGACGGAGAGGGTTGTATGCGGGACTTGTTTGTGAATCCACTCTCTTTCCGATGCAGCGCGATAGCCCTTTCCACCAACTTTTCCGTGACCGACCCATCTCGGTCGATAGCCACCTGCACGGTCTTCAGGCCTATCCTTTGTCCGCGCTTGCCCTCAAGGTATGCTGTTTTGGCGGCGAGGACTGCAGAAATCGGTCCCCCGCCTTGGAAAGAAGCGCAGTCTTGGTAGGCGATGCTGCAGATGCCGAGGAACCGCCCAGTGACCGGGTCAGTCTTGTTGTCCAAGTCTTCGATCTCGCCGAAACTGGAAAACAATGCGCTGATTTGTGATAACGGTGTCATAGGGTCGAAGCCAGTTACGACGACGGTGGTTGGCGGCGGCGGTGCAACCGCAGTCGCAACGTCAGGCACCCATGACTTCAGATTGTAAGGTGCGGGACGAAATTTTGCTTTGCCTTTTCCCACAACGGCTTTTGTGTAGTTAGGAATGGCTAACCGCGGATCGGGAGGTTGGAAGTTATCTTGAGGTTTCGCTCCGAATTCCTCGAACTGCGCTTTCAGCTTGCGTTTATCTTTGGAGCTCAGATTCTTGTCAAGCTCCGGATCGTAGGTGCATTTGGTCCCCTTGGCTTCGGCATTAGCATCGCGCGCACATCTTCGATGGGTCGGCGGCGTGTGGAGGGGTGTCATCGAGCCTTGATGAAGGGTGGACACATTATTGCTGTGGCCTATCATGGGCTGAGAGCCGGAATCAGTAGTCGGACTCATGAGTTTACCATTTGGAGGAGAGTCGGAGTTCGTAAGAGGGGTAAGGGTGGTGAAGTTGACATGGCTTGCGCCAGCCATGGCGACGCTTGCGACAGGAGCACTGAAGACCGATGAAGCGGTACTAGACGAACTGGCTGAGCCGACACCATTGAGAAGGTCGCCTGCGTACTGGTCACCCTCTTCTGGAATCACCGTGACGGCCGCAGTCTTTGCCAAGTTGTCCTGTTTAGCGGGCAAACGCGGGTGAAACGTGGTAGATGATGAGTTCAGCGAGAGTCGAGCAGAATTCTCTTTCGCGTTGGCATCTTCTGCGCGATCGTCAGGACGGCGCAGTCGGGATCGGTCGAGATCAAGCAGCTTGGAAGTTTTCCGTTGCTGCACGCTGGGAGCGGTTGGGAAGAAATCAGCGAACTTGGAGTGAGAGTGAGTGCCCTGTGGGCGCGACATCTCCTTGATTAAAACGCCAGTCGCGCAATCATCTTCACATCCGCCCTCCTCGGTTGATGGTGAGGATTATGAGAGTGTTTTCACCATGTAGCGCAGGGATATGTCGGCCGTGATGTGGATTGCAGGTTTTCTACGCGTCAGTGGGCGAGCGGTCGGAAGGGGGCCGGTTTCCCAGGAGGGCGCAGTTTGGGATTTTGGGCGTTTGACGACGGTGCAGGCCTGTAAACACTGTGTAAGTGGAGGTTTGAGGTTGATGCTTGCTTGCTGGCGAACAAGGCGAGAGGTAGAAGTCGTGTACGAGGGGATTTGAGGTTGACTTGGTCTATTGCAGTGCCTGCACTTTGAACTTGCAAAGCATCGTCTTTGCTAAGTTTCCTGTTGCCAAAGGAGCCAAGCCGAGAATGGTTAGGAGGCTGAGGGCTCGGCATGCGATCAACCGCGCTCAAGCGAACAGCTGAAAGTCAGGGCGCGGGCGCAGGCACGGGCGCAGGCACAGGCGCAGGCAAGAGCTGAATATTCTCATCCCCAGCAAACATTCCAACACAGCCAATTCATTTGATGTCAACAACAATGGCTAATTGACTCTAGCTTACGTGTCGGTTACATACATGGTTTGCCTGAACAAGTCTTTGATTCTCATCCCGAGCATGCCGCCAGACTTGCGCACGGGCGCTATACACAATCAATCCGAGAAACCCGTTCCAGGATTTCCATCCTCCTTTGCCCTAAAGACTTGTCCTTGCGTTTCGCGTCCCTCCGCTGCACTGCCTTAAGAAATGAGAGGTTTTCTGTTAGGTTAATGAAAGAGCTGGTTCAAAGAGCACAATGTGGCACAATGTTGATATGGGGCTCTTTGTTGCAGTAGGGTCGCGTCGATGGTTCTGATTAGCAGCAACATGAATACTCTCGTCCAGCACGACATAGCATAGCTCCAACGCCAGAGATGCCTAAGAATTGAAAATAATACCCTCACTCACACTCCGACTGCGAATTGTGATAATTGTAGTTTCAGTTCTGGTGCGGACCCACTGGCGTCGGCTACCATGCCTTTCTGCAATAATCTGGATTTCATCGTCGTCTTCGGTGATGCTGTTGTGATGAAAGTCGGATTGTCGTCTGTCGACTGTCGTGGTTATCATTGTTCTTGTTTCCGTCATTACGCTGCTCGTCTGGAGTTTCTTCGTCTTCGCAGACTCAGAATGTGTGGTTTTTGATTCATGACAGCTGTGGGAGGCCTCCGAAGTGAAGTCGATCACAATATGCCGTTGGACTCTGTCGAGGTAGACTTGTAGGCGCCGGCTCTGTGTTTGTGGGTTGTTGTTCTTGATTCAAAATACGAGGTGGAGTTGGTGTTGGGATCGTCGCATACATCTCAAGCTCCCTAATGAAATCATGCACTTGAGTGGCTTGTTCTTGAGGTTGAACACTCTCAGTGTCGAATCCGGTCTTGTCTTCTCCCTCAGTTGAGGCGCTATCTGGTGAGCCTGCCTCAACAGCCTCAATAAATCTCTCAAGATAGATTGAATGACGATCCTTTTCGTAACCAGGAATCTTAAACACACGAGCAAGTTTACGTCCCACCACAGCTTTATACACGGGTGGGATGCCCCTTAGACACTGTAATGGTCAGTCTAAACACAGTAAGTAATGTTGAAAGTGATTCGTACTTTACCAATCAGTGAACCAGAGGACTCATCCATAGCTGATTTGGACTGTTCCAGTGCATCGAGGACATGATAGACCCGGAGGGCTTCATCGTAAGACAGTACAGCAATAGCATCACAGGGTACAGAGGCCCAGATGAGGAACTAGAGTACATTAGTTTGAGTTACCTTGAGATTCAGGATTGGATCACAAACTTCGCCTCTACCTGTGTAACCATCTCCCTCGATGAGTGTACGAGGCCGATCATCATCAACCTTCGCCAGGTCCGTGAAATTGTATCTTTTTGTAACTTCAGGGACGAGCCAAGGTCCAGCATCTGAACCGTATAGCTTCTTTAACTCTTCTTCGAGTACATTATAGTCCAAAATCGCCAAAGACCGATGTCCTGAAGTATTAGCGAGGTGGAGCTCCAATGCCCGTCTAGGATTTTCAGTAAGTGACAAGAAGGGCGATGGAAATGCTCTATCTTGGACAAGATGTCGGTAAGCTAGCTTTCCGAATTTGTCGCTACCATATGTTGGAGGTGGCGGTAGAGGTCTTGAAGAGGGCCAGCCTTGAAAGAAGCGAGCATGTAGTCCATGTTCGGTGTCGAAGGCCCGAAACAGAAGTCTTGGTCTTTGTTGGCTCTCCTTTCCCCGATTATCAAACCTCAGTTTTAGGATAGGGTTGATTCGTCTCCGTGCTGAACTAGGGAAATCGTCATCATTCACACGTCGGTCATCTTCACCTTCATCGGAGTTGTTCGCAGCGTCCCGGGATCCCCGAGAGCAAGATTCATTGAACGATGAATCCGTTGATAGCGTGGTTATAGACTCGCTTGTAGACGCGCTTGATTCGGAACGTGATCGAGTATTCGACTTTGTGGTCATGGTTGACCGTGGAGCTGGATGAAAGGTGTTTCGTCTTTTGTCCCGCGTTGAGGGAGCGCGGTTGGTAACTCGAACTTCAGGTCTCCGATTGGCCCGTCTTAGTGGTGCACGTTTGACTCGTTTTGACATGCTCACAGCAGTAATGGACAAGCCTGTGACGAATTTGCGGATGGATATCTTTAGGGGGTCATTGGTCACAATTCGAGCCTAAAAGAAGAAGGGAAGACGTGGGATAAGTACTAGACAGCAAATATCGAGCCGATAGATATCAGAGAGGGCCGAATACGTAGTAAAGGTAGTGTAAGTTGGAAGTGAAGTAAGACGAACAGAATAACGAGCATGTCACATTGAAACGAAACGAGGCCTGAAACGGCTGATTCGTGATCTTCTCCTGCCTCACCTTGTGTTTAGAGAATGTACTAGCGTGTACTCTGCTACATAATGCAGTTCTCCTGATATGAGTTGTTAATGAAGTGTTCGTTGGCTTCCTTGAAACTTGCCTTGGGTTAGTGAGGAACATTGACATTTGGGCTTAGCCTCTCAGCCTCGTTGCCAAGACCAACGGCAAGGCTGAGCCTCTGATAATGTTGCTACGGAACTTTTCCATTCCCCAACCTCCGCCTCTCTCCTCAATTCATCATAAGGAAGATACATCCAACAATACGCTACGAAAGAGAGGCTTTCGGCCCTCTTCCTATCGACATCTTCTCTGCCTCCAATATGGAAGAAGCCGAGGCTACACAGTTCCTCGAATCCTTGCTTGGAAAGACCTTCAATGTCACTGTTCTTGATGGGCGTCTATTTTCGGGAACATTTCGATGCACCGACAGTGACAGCAACATCATCCTTTCCAATTCATTCGAGTACAGAATGCCAACTAGAGCGACCGAAAAGGTCGCGATTGACAAGCTGAAGACTACGGGACAGCCCAGCAGAGTGGACATGACATCGCGATTCGTGGGCCTCATTGTCATTCCAGGCAAGCAGATTGCAAAGATGGAAGTAGAAGAGAAGAGAGACTGGCCCGGCAGCCAGTCCTTGTCAATTCGGACGCGACCATGAAGCGGTGGAAGAGTCACGCCAGCCAAGCAAGACTTTGATCAGAGTACCCTGTCCTTGGAGACATGGTGAACCCCTGCGAAAGCTCTACTGGCTGCCTACGAGTATTGGCAAGCTTCTCGAATCGAGCTATTGGGAAATGCTTTGCTGTATTCCCAGCAATTGGCGACTAGGTACCCTCTACCTGTCGTCAAGGCACAAAATGGGGGAGGCATGTGAAGAAGCCAAGTTACGCTTCGCCCTCTTGTGACGGACCGCAGAACTGACCGCCTCTCCCACAGCACTTCAAGGGAGGGAGGAACAAGGAACTCAATGCACTGGAAGCTGTAATCAAAGCGAATCAACTGCAGAGAAAGCATCAGTCTATGGACAAACGGGATCAAACTCTCGTGTTGATCTGCGCCAAGCTGCTCTCGGCATTACCAGCATTGAGCTGACCAGGTGTTGTATACGTATGTAACTTTGTTAGGAGCCCTCGGGCCCGAAGCAACACAGTAATCACTGATATAAAGACCCCAAAATCATAGTACGCAAAGTGACCTCATCTGGGCTCCCCTACGAGCCAAATTGGGGCGTGGTGACTAGGAGTTAGGGGTTTAGGTAGTGATCACTAAGGCTGGTGGGCTTAAAGAGTTCGAATGTTCTGGGCCCCGAAGCCGATATGGCCGAACAGGTGGCCAACCAGAGCAGGCAACTGCCTGGCGCCGCGAAACTAGACCGTGTACGAATGGCCTGCGGTGCCCTGCCTGCACTTTCGGGCCTTCATGTTGCTCCCTCCACGAATTCTAACACCCAATTTATTTATCAACCCTCAGATCGTTGTCCTCAGCTTCCCACCTCCACCATCTCTTAGGCTCTACAATCTAGGTGCTACGTGCTTTGATTCTGTTGTCTTCGGTCGTCTCCAATCGCCATCTCTTCAGCAGGTCAGTTCCCATCCCAGCCCTTCCGCACGGTGACGCAACGTGTTTCACCATCCACGCCTCATGCGACATTTCTATCCTTACAAAAGAAATCCCTCTTGTTTAGCTTGCTCGACCTCTGACTCGTTGCTGGATGACTTTGCTGACCTGTTATGACCTCTTTCATGCAGGCGAGACCAAGGAAACCCAGTCCACAAAGCACACCTCCATGAACAGTCGCTGTTTGTCACTTATCCCTCTAGTTCCATCGCAGGAAGCCGGCCGACTGAGCGACATCGCGCCCCAGAACTTGAAGGTGGATTTTGTTTGAGCATACTTCCAGTGTGCTCCTTTCACAGTGCCCTTGAGTAAAGTCGCCAAAACGCATTCCTCAAAGCGGCTGCTTATCTCACTCCTCAAACCTCCTTGACCCGCTCGTTTCTCAAACCCCGACCTCTTCTCCCGCGATCAGCCATATCTTTGCCAGGCCGAGAATTCAATGGGCCAACAACAGTCAAAGAGCAGCGATGGAACTAGAACTCCACTGAAGAGCGGCTCGTCCTCTAATCTGCCGGATACATTACAGCAGTATCCCTCCATATCCAAATCCGACACGAGGGAGAGTTCCTCGCGATCCATCCGATCGTCCATTCGAAGCAAAATAAAGAGCTCGGGAGATGACAAGACCAACGACAGCCCCAGGGCGTCGGGCTCCACCCTTGCGGGGTCGGAAGTCCCAAACAACGACAAGGCTGACGCCAGTTCTATTGCCAGTGGCCGTTCGGGCTCTTCTCGAGCCCCGAGAGAGAAGATCACGACCAACCCTCTGGTAGAGTCTCCTACGTCGCCCAACGACGACGATGATGCTCCATCACCAGGTGCCAACACTCCTGCAAGACCACCGTCACCAACCCAGTCCAAGTCTGTAGGCAAAGGTCACAAGTCGGTGGATCGTGCTCAGAGGACCGGAGAGGTAGGCGCAGTCTCTGAGGAAGCTCCTCATCAGGCTCATGTCCATTCATCTACGCAAAAGGCGGGGGATTCGATCTTGGTCAAGCGGGAGAACCAGATCAACCCGCGAGCCCCAGAGACCAAGGCCTCACTGCGGGCCAAACTGGCAGAGTTGCCAGGTGCTTCTCCAGGAGGTGGTATGGGCATGAGCGAAGTGAATGACATGGATTTGGACGACATGATCTCTCGTCTCCTGGATGCTGGTTACACCACCAAGGTAACGAAAGCTGTCTGCCTTAAGAACGCCGAGATTACGGCAATCTGCACCGCCGTACGGGAGGTGCTCCTCTCTCAGCCAGCACTGCTGGAGCTCACGGCACCGGTCAAAATTGTGGGGGATATTCACGGCCAGTACAATGACCTGATCCGACTTTTCGAAATGTGCGGATTCCCCCCAAACGCAAACTATCTTTTCCTGGGCGACTATGTCGACCGGGGAAAACAGTCTCTTGAGACAATTCTACTCTTGTTTTGCTACAAGTTGAAATACCCAGAGAACTTTTTCATCCTTCGAGGTAACCACGAGTGTGCTAACGTCACTCGAGTTTATGGTTTTTACGACGAATGCAAGCGAAGGTGCAACATCAAGATCTGGAAAACATTCATTGACACCTTCAACTGTCTGCCCATTGCTGCGATTGTGGCCGACAAGATCTTCTGCGTCCATGGCGGCCTGTCCCCGTCTCTGTCTCATATGGATGATATCCGGCAGATTGCACGACCGACAGACGTTCCTGATTATGGGCTGCTGAATGATCTGTTGTGGAGTGACCCAGCGGACATGGATCAGGATTGGGAGTCAAACGAACGGGGCGTCAGTTATTGCTTTGGCAAAAAGGTCATCGTCGACTTCCTGGCACGCCACGACTTCGACCTGGTCTGCCGAGCTCACATGGTTGTCGAAGATGGTTATGAATTTTTCAATGACCGCTTGCTCGTCACGGTCTTCTCTGCGCCGAATGTAAGTGCAGCGTTCCTATGCAGAGACTATCGCTAACTCTTTCCCAGTACTGTGGTGAGTTCGACAACTGGGGTGCTGTGATGTCGGTGTCCAGCAATTTGCTTTGCAGCTTCGAATTGCTGAAGCCGCTGGATTCGAGTGCGCTTAAGAGTCATATTAAGAAGGGTAGAAATGCCCGCCAGAATATGCTCAACAGTCCGGTGCGTGTTTCCGGCTTTTATTCACCCCTTATAGCGGAAGCTAATAATTGTTTCAGCCAGCACAAGTGTCGGCTCAGAGCTTTTAAGGGATCACGACATCGAAATAAAGAAAACATCTTCAGTCATTCCTGCGTTTCTCATGACCTGTATTTCCGGCAACGTCGGTCTTGTCACTCGTTCTTGTACAGACAGTGGGCAATGTACCAAGTCTATGACTCGGATCTTGGTTGGCCGCAAGGTCTGGGAGGCCTTGCCGTCATGGCCTCGTGCCGTCTCGACTGATTCTAGTTTAATCGGCGTCGGTTGGCGCAACAGGGTTATTCCAACACACAAAGAGACACAGGCAGCTTCAGGAAGCTACGTCTTCGGAAAAGCGCATCGGTTTTCGTACAACAATTTGGAATTCGGTCGATATCAGTCGAGTCGAAGGAAAGGAGCAGAGATTTGGTGGTCTTGCTGGGAATGTACTACTGCAATCCGGAGGGCATGGCCCCCGAGAAGGTCAGGCAGCTGGTATTTGGAGCTCTAGGAGCAAAGAAGTCTATGTCGAGTGATGACCTAATGCTATTGGGGGGATGCAATAGAATTTCACCAATCCCACCAGAATTGAAATGTTTCACGTTGAAAAAAGGATGGCGCTCACTTCGAGTTTGGCCCCAGGGTTGAATGAGTGACTGGCCAGGTTGATGTGGTCAGACGCGCCAGGCATCCAGACGTGGGTGATGAGGGAGACACGGGCGCGTCAAACTTTCAAGGTCCAGGATTTTTTTCGTGTGGGAGGGAGTAGGCCGCAGCAAGATAACAAGAGGTAGCTGAATGCGAGCCTATAGCAGCTGTGAAGCAACAATTCGAGGTACACGTAGTGTTGGAAGATCAGGGCTGGACCTCTTCTCCACCTTTGAAGCCGCCCAATTCCAATCTGGCTGCGGAGCACATTGGCAACCCTCCACGACGAGGCATGCGGCCCATCTCTTTGTCTCTCGACTAGTAATGGTTGAACTGCGCCCGTTGCTACTCAGACGACCAATAGCCCTTGTTTCAACCTCTATCCCGATACTCAGAGAATGAGAAAAGTATTCTCTCGTCCACTTCATTACACGATTTGACTCAGCAAGCACTCTCTGCTGGGGTCCGGTTGTTGATCTCCGCCTCAAAGAACGCAAACGAAAGCTCCTCTGCCGCCTGCCGTTTACCCACCGCATCTTACCTGTACACGAGCGCCAACAAGAATCGGCTACATATTCCACGGCTCAGTTCATCCACAACTTCAACCAGCCATTTTGAACTTCCGTCAAGTGGCCTTCGAGGCCGCTCTCCAATGCCGTCATGAAAGCCGGACCGCTTCTCATTCAGTGGCACCATGAGAGCCAGCCGATCTATTCGGTCCATTTCGATCCTCATGGTAAAGGGAGGCTAGCTACGGCTGGAAAGTGAGTTCTCCCGTTACGACGTATCCTACAATTTTGCTGACTAGAATAGTGATAACAATGTCCGGGTACAAAATCCTCTCTGTTCGCTCCTCTCTTCGGTACAATCTGCTGATACGGAAGAAAATAGTTATGGAGCATTGAAGCTCAAGGCGAGGAGAGAAAAGTAACCTACCTGTCAACTCTCACCAGGCATACTCAACCCGTCAATGTCGTCCGGTTCTGTCCCAAGGGTATGTACTCTGAAGCTGGCTTGAACGCTGTTTGCTGACGGAAGGCAGGTGAAATGCTGGCTTCAGCCGGCGATGACGGCAACGTCCTTCTTTGGGTGCCCTCCGAATCTTCCATGGCCACCTTGACCGATGAACATGCCGATGACAAGGAAACATGGAGGATTAAACACATGTGCAGGACTTCCACCGGAGCGGAAATTTATGACCTGGCATGGTCGCCAGACGGCCAATATTTCATTACCGGTGGGGTCGACAACACGGCGAGGATTTTCAATGCGCATACCGGTATGTGTGGAAGTTGATGTCTCTCACAGCATGACGCTGCTGACTTTGCCCAAGGAACCATGATCCGCCAAATCGCAGAACACAGTCATTTCGTGCAAGGCGTGGCTTGGGATCCCCTCAACGAGTTCGTTGCGACTCAGTCATCAGACCGATCGGTCCACATCTATGCTCTCAAGCTCAAAGATGGCACGCCCACACTATCCACCCACGGCAAGTTCAACAAGATGGATCTCCCCGGTCGACGGATATCGTCCAACAGTCCGGCACCAGCAGAGTTGACGCACCGTGCCTCGAACTCCAGTGCCAACAACCTTGCCATTGCGTCTCCTGCGCCCTCCAACCCTGGAACGCCTCTGACAACTCCTCTACCTATGGATCCTCCTCTCCTAACATCAAGCCGGCGGTCATCTTTCGGCTCGTCGCCCTCGTTCCGACGATCTGCTTCACCGGCACCTTCGCTACCGCTCCCAGCCGTTAGACCAGAGATTTCGTCTCCGAGTCTCAGTGCAGCCATGGGTCTAGCAGTAAAGAACACGAATATCTACCACAACGAAACCATGACCTCTTTCTTCCGTCGTCTTACGTTCTCACCAGACGGCAGCCTCTTGTTTACACCTGCTGGACACTATAAGACCAGCTTTCCAATGGCGTCTGATCCAATGAAGACCACGGATGATGTGACAAATACCGTCTACATCTATACAAGAGCTGGCTTCAACAAGCCTCCAGTAGCCCACCTTCCTGGGCACAAGAAGCCGTCCGTGGCGGTCAAATGCTCTCCTATCCTGTATAGCTTGCGCTCCACCCCGAAACCCACAAACCACATCACAATCGACACCTCGTCGGCGAGCGAAGAGATACCTCTCCTGCCAGATCCTATAGTTCCACAGAGCTCATCAACGATCATGGAGCCTCCACCTTTGTCGGCTTCTACTCCTGGTCCTGATTCGATGTCTGCCCCTTCACCGAAACCATCGATCGATGGTGAGCCTGCCAGCCCTGCACCCACTCCGGCCTTCTCCCTGCCGTATCGAATGATCTACGCCGTGGCAACGCAAGACGCAGTGTTTGTTTACGACACCCAACAAACCACCCCTATCTGTGTCGTGAGCAATCTTCACTACGCCACTTTCTCAGATTTGACCTGGTACGTCTTGAAATGCTCTGGAGGCAAGAATATTACTGACAAGGTGACGCAGGTCAAATGACGGTCTTACACTACTGATGTCCTCTACGGATGGCTTTTGCTCTACTTTGGCGTTCGCACCGGGTGAATTGGGCCAGGTCTACACCGGGCCCCATCCAACATATAGCCATCCGGTTGTTACAACCTCGATACCTTTACCAACGTCTTCTTCAAATTCAACACCTGTTCCAACACCTACCGCTGCAGCTTCACCTTCGCTGACAAAAGCATCTCCTGTTCCTGTACCACCATCACATCCTTCACCAGCCCCATTTGTACTCCGTCCTGGAAGTCCGACGAGATCCAATTCGCAGTCATCAATAGCTACAATGACGTCGGTCCAAACTTCGGGTCTCCCAAATAATGCCACCCCTACCTTGGGACATGTGCCCCTGGTGACCGCCTCCAATTCCGGTCCTCCGATAGCTATTCCACCGATGACAACGCCGCCTCAGACTCCTGCAAGTGTTCATGGTGGTCAACATTCTGCAACAAGCTCTATTAGTGGCTCTGTTTTGGGCAAGAGGGACGGCGCAACAAGCGAAAGCGAAAAGGAGGAAACCAAGTCGAAGAGGAGAAGGATTGCTCCCACTCTTGTTGGTCCGTCAGGCTCGACTGAGAATGCCAAGGAAGAAGGCAACTAAGTCGCCTTGTCTCGATTACTCTATTTTCTTTTGTGTTGGGATTTTACATGATCATTATTCTATGGGGCTGATTGTGATGCCCCTTTATGGTCTAGCACGGCGTCAAGTACATGCCGCTGGGAGGCGCCCCTTTCGTTGCAAAAGGTGGGAATTCGGTAGAATGGGCCTTGACGGGCGGCAGAATTTAGTACAACATGATTGTGATCAAGGAGTCACTACACAATCCTCTCATTATCAAGGCTATCTTGTAATCCGGTGCTAGTTCATTTTGCCTTGACCCGTAGAACTCGGTGAGGGGCTGGGCATGTGAGTTCGCGTCATTATCGCGTGACTCAGGCACCAAACCGCAGAATACATCATCGTTTTTCAGCAGCATTTCCCACTTTCCATCATATGTGCTGCCGCGGCGCTGCAGCAATGGTGGCAATAGAGTCCTTCTCCAGACTCCGGACGGCAGAGCGTCAAGAGCGGAGTCACGGGCGCACGGTTTTATCACCCTTTCCTCATTGACCTCGAGCGTTAAATCATGGGTGTTACTGGGCTGTGGACCGTGGTTGCCCCCACCGCCCGTCCAACCCAACTCGCCTCGCTGAATCGGAAACGCCTGGCCGTCGATGCCTCCATCTGGATCTACCAATTCCTCAAAGCGGTGCGGGACAAGGAGGGCAATGCCCTACGCAACAGCCACGTCGTCGGCTTCTTCCGCCGCATATGCAAACTGCTCTACTTTGGCATCAAGCCCGTGTTTGTGTTTGATGGCGGGGCACCGGTACTGAAGCGAGAGACCATCCGGAAGAGAAAGAGAAGACGGGAGGGTAGACGAGAGGATGCGGCGAGGACGGCGGGAAAGTTGCTCGCCGTGCAGGTTGCTCGGGCGGCCGAGGAAGAGGAAAAGAGGCGGAGAGCGGACCGAGAGAAAACACCCGAAGAGGAGTTACCGGCGGACCAAGACTTGGTGTACGTTGAAGAGCTGGGCATGACGAAGCAAGAACGCTCGGCTGGTCGAGGCGAAAAATTCAGGAAGAAAGACCAGTACCATTTGCCCGACTTGGATGTGAGCCTTGAAGAGATGGGTGCGCCAAACGACCCGCGGATCATGTCTCAGGCCGAATTGGAAGAGTACGCGCGACAATTTCATTCGGGCGAGGATATCAACCTCTACGATTTCAGCAAGATTGATTTTGAAAGCCCTTTCTTCCTCTCCCTCCCAGCAGGAGATAGGTACAACATCCTGAATGCCGCGAGGTTGAGATCGAGGCTGAGGATGGGCTACTCCAAAGAGCAGCTCGACGGCATGTTTCCCGACCGCATGGCTTTCTCGAAGTTTCAGATCGAGAGAGTCAAGGAGAGAAACGAGTTGACGCAACGGCTCATGCACTTGAACGGTATGGTGGAAGGAGACTTTCTGAGAGAGGGCGGTGGCAGGATCGCTGGTGAGAAGGGGAAAGAATATATTCTGGTGAAGAATGAAGGGGTGGAGGGCGGATGGGCGCTGGGTGTAGTGTCGAACAGACAGGGTACCGAGAAGGAGAATGCAATCGATCTGGAAGATGAGGGAAAGTCTGAAGTCGCTTTCTCTGCAGACTCGGATCAGGATGAGTTCGAAGATGTCGCGATTGAAGGCCTGAACCGGCTCCCAAAAACATGGGCTCGGAAGAGGAAAGCTGGCGTTGATTATGACATGTCGTATGAGGAGGTGGCAGAAGAGATCGCGAGAAAGAGGAAAGCAGTATATGAAGCAAGGAAGGCCGCTTCAACCGCTACCCAAGCTGCTCCGAAGACTACACGGCCTTCCCATCCTCCCGTTCGGGACATACCCATGGAAACGGCCGAGGAGTCGTTATTTGTCCCAGAGGACAAAACAGGGCCCGAGGACGAGGACGATTTATTTGAGGATGTTTTGCCCCTATATCCTGAGCCGGATGAGCATGACGAGGATCTACAACGCGCCATAGCCATGTCCTTGGAGGAGCCAACTGATGACGACCGAGGAGGCGGAGGATGGCTGGCTGAAGGAGCACCAGAAGTACCCGCCGAGGAGTCTGCAGAGGAGGATGGATTCGACCTACAAGCTGCCCTTGCAGAGTCAAGGCGAACTAAGCTCAAGCCCAAAACGAATGTCAGAGACCGGAGTCCGACGTCGTCAAAGATCACAAGCACTGCCGCGCCAAAATTTGATGGCCCGTTGCCCTTCGAGTCCCTCAACCTCGGACAATCACTGCTGGGGAAGAAGAAATCCAAGAAAATCGAGGAAGATCTATCAGGTGGATTCGATCGAGATCTTGGAGAAGATGCATTTCGTAAGGAGAGGCCTCCTCAGCCATTGCCGGAATGGTTCAATGCCACTCCAAATGTCAAGGATATGAAATCGAAAACTGCACCTACAGAAGATTCATATGATCTGCACAGAGAGGAAAATGCGGATCTATGGGACACCATACGACGCCACGACACCAATGAAGTGATCGACCTGGAGGCTGAAGATGACAAAGGCAGAAGTCAACAGCCAATTGATCTTGAAGAGGAAACTGTTCAGGAGGAAGCTCCACTGTTGACCCAACCATCTGAGGAACCTGTCGATGAGCCTGTCCCTCCCAGCGGACCTGAAATTGCTGTAGTTCAAGAGGTTGAAGATCTCGAAAGACGGAGAAGAGACGAAGAGCGCGAGAAGCGATACGAGCTTGGACGACAAATTGCAGCCGAAAACCAACCCGAGGAAGAGCCACCACCGACGATGGGCGAGATTGCTGAAGACATACAAGCATCACCGCCTCAACCGTCTGCTGTTCCTCAGTATTTGCCTGAGCCGGCTGGTACTGAACATGTCGCGGCGAATGAAAGTGATTTTGAGGAAGTCGAATGGAGTGAGTCGGACAATGAGCAGCCTGTACAACCAGCGAGTCCAGGATCGCTCGGTACTGTCGAAGAGGAGCCTTCCCCGCGCCAAAACGACACCGCAACTGCCGCCCAAGATGAAGACGAAGGTGAGGAATTTGAGGATGTCGAAATGGAGCCTGCAGTTGCGTCAAATCAAGGCCGAATGTCGACGAATGATTTCCCAGTGCGGCTTTCAGGACTGAGCGAACAACCCGTTGCAGAATCGGGCATCACGGAAATTCCAGACGCGGCGCAAATCGAAGAAGAAGACTTCGATTATCTCTCTGCCTCAGAGGAAGAGTTGATGCGCCAGCTAGCCGAAGAGGCTGAAGAACACACCCGGTTCACATCCGCCCTCAATCATGCCAAAGGTCCCTCGACTGAGCAAGCTATGCGCGATTTCGATGCTGAACTCAAAGCCTTGCGGTCCCAACAGAAACGCGACCGTCGAGATGCCGACGAAGTCACGCAGACTATGATCCAAGAATGTCAAGCACTGCTGAGATTGTTTGGCCTGCCGTACATCACCGCACCAATGGAGGCTGAAGCGCAGTGTGCCGAACTTGTCCGCTTGGGCCTGGTGGATGGAATTGTCACAGACGACTCAGATATCTTTCTCTTTGGAGGAACCAGGATATACAAGAACATGTTCAACGCGGCGAAATACGTCGAGTGCTATCTCTCCTCAGATCTTGAAAAGGAATTCTTGCTGGACAGGCGGAGATTGATCAGGTTCGCGCATCTATTAGGCAGTGATTACACCGAGGGTGTTCCTGGCGTTGGACCTGTGACTGCGCTAGAGATTCTCACCGATTTCGAGAATCTAGAAGAATTCAAGGCGTGGTGTGAGAAGATCCAACTTGGCAGACCCCAGGATCTGGAAAACCAACTGACTACCCCTTTTCGACGGAAATTCCGCAAGACGGTACAGAAACGTCTGTTTCTGCCAACAGGATTCCCCGACTTAAGGGTGGATGACGCATACCTCAATCCGGAGGTCGACTCAAACCCGGAACCATTTCAATGGGGAGTGCCGGATTTGGACAAATTACGAGGCTTCCTGATGGCGACGATCGGGTGGTCGCAGGAGAGGACCGATGAGGTTCTAGTCCCGGTCATTCGGGATATGAATCGGCGAGAAGTGGAGGGCACGCAGAGCAACATCACCCGATTTTTCTCGGGAACGGTTGGTGTCGGCGGACGGGGCATCAATGGAAACCCAGGAACACATGGCAAGGCACTTGCTGTCGGCGGCGAGGGTGTTGGGCAGGCTCGAGCGCAAGCGGAAGCGATGGCGCCCAGAAATCGCACCGGCAAAGAGTCTGGACGGATGAGAAATGCATATAAAAGGCTCAGGGGAGAGGCAGAGAAACGGCGGAAACGACGGGCTGACGGAGGGGATGAGGACGAGGAACAGAGCGAAAATGAGGACGAGATTGAGGTTCTTGACGGACTCGGCGAGATCCAAGGTATCGAGGAAGTCGAACACCAGCCTGGCACGAATGACAATACTGCTGACACCTCGCCCAACCTGGTTATGGACGGAGATATCGACGATGACGGAGAATTTGCGGGTGATGAAGCCTCGACGAAGCGCCCTGCGGCCTCGAAGTCGAGATCCAAGTCAAAGACCAAGGGAACATCACAAGATGTCACGAGGCCACGATCAAAGGCGAGTAAGAAGGGCTCGAGGAAGAGAGTAGGTGAAGATGGGGAATAGGGTGCTTTTATATGCCCGCCTACGTCCTGCATCCGTCTCATTTGAGCTGAGCACATACATACATCATAGTTTCATCCATCCATCCATCCCGTGTCTGTCGATGGGTGCGTAAAAGGATAACTGGCTTTGCACAGTATGTTTTACGCGATCCACGATCTAGATGAAAATATGGATGAAACATTCCGAACGCTGAGGAGCGTCCTAGAATGAGAACGAGCTACCAGGTTTTTAAAATCCTTCCTCCTGTTGAATACTCGCCAAGGTCATTACTCATCACTGCGTTTGTAAGTGTAACCTCCAGTCGAGTGCGACAATGTCTTGTATGTACTTGTATGCCTCCCCATCACGTTCGTAAAATCCACTCGCACCGGGCCCTTTCCTAGCTAGCCCGATGAGGTAGGTATGTATCATTTCTGAAAAGATTAACATGCTTGGAGGTTCGTTCGCCAGATGTGCCTGTGTGGCCTTGCCCTGGCTTTTTTTTTCCCCCTTAGCTGTGACGGGATGACAGGGCACGCAGGGGGGACAGTGACAGTGTCTTCCCACTACCATTGCTTCTCAGAGTTCAATTGATGGGTTTTACAAGAAATCAAAGCCAGTCTCTGGCATAATATGTCTTTGGGAGGCACATTCTCTCGTCCTGTGTAACGCTTCGTTTTGCCCCAGAGTCTCTGATAGATTTTAGAAAGCTGGGAAGTGGTATTGCGGCGTGTACTTTGGACGTGGTTACGTGGTCGGTGCGGAAGAAGGACTCAAACCATTTCGGCAACAAACGGGGCGAAAGTTGGTGAGAGTATTTCTGGTTATTGCTGTTTCCGCTGCCGTCGTCCGAGTCTTGTTGTCTTGGTGCGTTCAGTGGGTCCGCGGTCGACCTTGTATTCAAGCTCTATATACGAGTGTCGAGTTCGAGCAAATGGCTGGGCTCGTGCTTTTCAGGGGAGAAAAGGGCCGGTATCCCTTTTCTTTTTTTGCTCTAGCGTTTTGTGTGGCACTGTATATCGGTTTTCGCACGTACAATGTGGATTAAATGTGAGAGGTGAGTTCGAACGTCACGGTTTATCCATCCGCCTGTTCAAGTCGGGACAAACGCGTTCGCGGGTGTCGAGGAGGCCGAGTGGCCCATTCACCCTGCGCCGTTCATAGAGCCCCTGACTGGCGTAGCTCGTGTACTGGAATACGCAACACCAGGGACATCGATACTGAAAGGCGACGCGATTATAAAACCACATGAGGATGTCGTACCAGTTGAGGTTGGACCGGTCAAAGACGCCCGACGACATCTGCCTGTCCCAGTACTCGCCGCCGCTCCAGGGCAAGAAGCGGAAACAGGCGCGACACAGCTTCAGGTGCGGGGGGATGAAGTTGTTCCTCCGCTCGAGGAGGCGGAAGAGGCCGTCCTTGTCGCGGTAGCCGCGCCAGGGGGAGAAGATGCCCCGCTGGGCGGCCACGCGCGCCATGGTCTTGCACGTCAGGGCGAGCGAGACCTGGAAGTGAGGGATCTTGACCCTCTTGAAGATGTCGGTGAGGAGCTCCTGCGGGAGCTGGAGGAGTCTGCTCTTCCTCTGTGGAGAGACGGGCCCGTACAGCAGGATCGAGTCTGGGATGAAGAACGGGTCGTAAGGGTCCGGTTGGGACGGTCGGGGCCCCGCGGCTTCCTCCTGCCGACACCAGTCGTCGAATTCTCTGTCGGCCGCGGCTTTCTGGTCCGTCAGAATCTGACGTCGTATCCGGAACCCCGACCCAAAAATCGAAAGGTGAGGTGTCGTCAAGGAGGAGGGCGGCTCGAGGATGTGCTCGGAGCCGGAAATGCATGGCGTAGGCTGGGCATATTGTGGTGCGGCATCTGCCATGTCTGAATCCATGGATATGAACTGAGGGCGCGGGAAATATCGAAGTGAACGACTCTACGTTGATGTTGGATCTTGTAAGCCTTTTGCAAACTCGAGAAACGGGCCCGAGATGAGAACGTTTGATAAGGCCAAGAAAGAATCTGGGGAAGAGGCCTTGGGGAAAGGCTAGGCACCCAGGCTGTTGGGCGGGGCAGGCGGGATGATTTGAGGGGCGGCTGGGCGGTGAACCAAAGCACGCACTTGGAGGAGAACAGCGTGGCTCGCCTATCAACAGCCTGGACTCTTGTTAGCAAGTTCCCGGTACCTGACGCCTACATACGAGTAGGTATGTACCTAATGTTTGATGCCCGATGCATGCGGACCCTTACTGGCTCTCGAACACGACACCAATGCCCAAAACTGAAACAAGAGTCTACGAGTACGAGTCTGTCCATTGCTGGTTAGGGTGCTACCAAGTCCCATCTTAAAGAACCCCTCTTGCTCTTGTAGGTGCCAGCTGGCCTCGCGTAATGTGCTGCCCCTCCATTGTGTTATTATTACCTGGTGCTGCGGCCGACCTTACAAGGCTGAGTGCCAAGCTGCATCGGGCAACTCAAAAGTTGGCGACCTGCGGAGTTGGGTTCGAAAGGATGTTCGTGTGCCTTGCACTTCTGCAGTTCTGGTGACTTGTCGTGACATCTCAGAGTTTTGAGATTGTCGCTGTTTTATCTCCTGTCAGCCAACCCCCATAACCTGTGCTATACTTCGATCCCGTCTCCCACGATTCTCTCTTGACCACCGCTTCGATGGCCGAATCTCACCCAGTGGGTGCTCCGCTCGAGGAGCAACTGGAATCAGAGTCCGACGCGGAAGAACAGCACCAGGACGGAGCCACAGAAGGCACTCACGATGCAACGGAAAAGTCCTCTGGAAAGGCGAAGAAGAAAAAGAAGAGGTCCAAGAAATCCAAACTCGTCTCTGCCATCACCGGCAAAAAGTCCCCCGAAGAACCTACAGACCCCTCCAAACCTGCCTCCAGTCTGGCCGGCGACTCGCTAGAGAATCTGCTTGACATGAACCCTGCCCTCAAAGGCGAGCTCGCGGGGCTTTCTCCAGAGAAAGCAAACGAACTGCTCAAGAAGATGGACGTCTCACAACTACTGAGTGGACTTGCGTTGACGGGGAAAAATCAAAAGGACATGGCGTCTTACAAATTCTGGGCGACTCAACCGGTACCGCGCTTCGACGAAAAGGCAGAGGAGGATAAACCAGATGGCCCGATCAAAGAGGTTATCCCGGAACTGGTGCCCAAGACAGCCGCACCTCTGCCCGAAGGGTACGAGTGGGTGGAACTCGACTTGACCAACGACGAGGAAATCAAAGAGGTCTACAAGCTTCTTTCGTTACACTACGTCGAGGACGACCATGCCATGTTTCGCTTCAACTATTCCGCCGTCTTTCTAGATTGGGCCCTGAAGTCGCCTGGCTGGAAGAAGAGTTGGCACGTGGGCGTCCGAGCAAAGGGTCCAAGCCGACTTCTGGTCGCGACCATCTTTGGCATCCCGATCAAGTTGCGCATACGGCAAAACGTCCTCGATGTGGTGGAAATCAACTTCATGTGTGTCCACAAGAAGCTGAGATCGAGAAGACTGGCGCCGGTGCTCATCAAAGAAGTCACGCGCCGCTGTCACTTGGAGGGCGTTTACCAGGCAATCTACACCGGCGGCGTCGTCTTGCCTACACCAGTAGGGAGCTGCAGGTACTTCCACAGAAGCCTCGACTGGTTGAAGCTGTACGAAGTCGGCTTCTCGCCTCTGCCGCCCAAGATGACACAAGCGAAGATGATTGCCCGCAACCAATTACCCCCCACCACCAGCACGCCAGGGTGGCGGAAGATGGAGGAGAAAGACGTCGACGCCGTCCACGACTTGCTGTCGCGGTACCTCGAACGGTTTGAGCTCGCCCAGGTATTCTCGAGGGCCGAGATAGTCCATTGGTTCCTCAATCGAGAGAAGCCGGAGAATCAGGTCGTGTGGTCGTTTGTGGTTGAAGGCAAGGACGGCAAGATCACCGACTTTGGGAGCTTCTACTGCCTGGAAAGCAGCGTTATTGGCGAGATGAGCAAGAAGCACGACAAAATCCGAGCGGCCTATCTCTACTACTACGCGACCGACCAGGCGTTCAATCCCAAGGAAGAAGGGTTGAAGGAGAGACTGTTGCAGCTGGGCCAGGACCTGCTGATTGAGGGGAAGAAGGTACGTTTGTTGCTCCCTCACGCTCTCTGCTTTCACAAACCCACCCTCTTTCCCCCAGTACATTCAATACTAACGCGTGGTCAGGCGAAATTCGACGTCTTCAACGCCCTCACGCTGCACGACAACCCCCTGTTCCTGGAACAGTTGAAGTTCGGCGCCGGCGACGGCCAGCTGCACCACTACCTGTACAACTGGCGCACCAAGCCCATCAACGGCGGCATCGACGCGAATAATATTCCCGACGAGAGCAAGAGGGGCGGCATCGGCATTGTGCTTCTGTAGACTGGCTGGTGCGCGACAGACAGCGCGGGGGCGAGGGCGAGGTGCGGATACACGAGGCAAGAGGGCAGAAAGGCTAGAAGAGATGCTGTTTTCGAGAACAAGCGTTCATCGGTGCTGTAGTGCGAAGTGCGAAGTGCGACGTGCGGCAATGATACACGATGTTACGGACGTTTCTCCTACTACCGTACCTTGAGTACAATGTGCTGGCGGCTCCAAACGACAAGTAGGGTAAACATGATTTGACAGTTGAAGAACTCAACAGTTTGCTTCGACAACACTCGGATAAGCCGATGATCTAGTTCTGCCTACCTAGGTAGCGAGGTTTTGTTCACCTATACTCGGACCGCATATATTACAAGCTCATTCCTTTTCTATATCACCGTCAATTTCGGCGCTCTTCCTAATATAAGGCGACTTCCGCCTATTGAATGGGTGCCCTTGCACCATCATAGAATTGTTATCTTGCCGCTCGAACACGTTCTTCCGAGTGCTGTCCCTCTTGGTTGAGATTTATGCTTCTCTTGTAGACATGGCAGTGCACTGAAGCCACACGATGACGGCCATTCCAGATCATGCATTTCCTCGGCCTGAACAGAACCTGCTCTTGTTGGCGTCAAAGTGCGCTTGGACAGAGTATTTCCATCATGGCTTGCGTTTGAGGGGGGATTGTAGTAGATTTTGATGTCTATGGACCATTAGCTCCTCTTTTTCTTCCCACTGCAGCAGCCACAGCCCATCTTATGCGAAGGGAGCCTGCTCGGTCCGATCGACCTCGAAAAGGACAAAAAAAGGCTCGCTGGTCTGCCGGGACTCACGTCCCCCGATGGTGTCGCTTAGACGACTCCTCAACAGGAACTGTACGCGTATCTGAACACATTCATTTGCCCTGTCGTTGTTTGTGCTTAGGGTTCTTGTCGCAGATGATGAAGACGCGGTTCTTGCGGCGGACGGCCTGTCAAACGTAGCGGGAAATGTCAGCGGAGCTCACAGAGCCACCTCGGGGTGCCGGAGACAAGAGGTCCAATGGGTGCGAATGTGCACGACTGGTCTCGAGCTCAACAGGGGACAGCGTACCTTGCAGCCATCACATAACCTCTTCACCGACGAGCGCGTCTTCATCCCCCGCACCTGAATTTGTGTGCTTAGGGGCAGCTGGAATTGTGAGACTCGCAAAGGAGATTCCGAGCTTCGGGAGAGGGCAGTGAAGTATGTTCTCGATGTGACGTTGGACGCGGAAGATCTGAAAAGAGGAAGACCGGCAAGGATAGGCCGGAGCAGACGGAGACGGGCAGATAGTTGGGCGAGCATCTTGAAGGGTTGTACTGTAACAATGGACGGTGTCGGTGTGAGGCAATGAGCTCGGGTGTTCATGCAAATGAAGATGGAAGATTTGATTGAAGATGCAGTTGCGGAAACCTGCTTTTTGCTTTGTCTGGTCCGCCGTAGTTGTTGGGTGCTGCGCTTGCTCCTTTAGCGAATTCCTGACGCTACGATTGGCGGCGTGCCTCCACCATCTTCTTGTGTCTCTTCTTGGACCATCACAACACCAACACTCCTCGCCTGTTGCCATATCACATGCTCGCTGAGGAGAATAGTCACGCAGATTCACTCTGCGCGTCCATATGGGTCTGAGTGGCGATGTATCCACGTCTCTCGAGATCGGGCGCACTTATCGCATGCTCAGCGTGGCTCCATTTAACTATTTCTTCTTCCTTCTACAATTAAAGCGGGCGCGTCCATATCTCCGTGTTTCTCGCGCACGCTGCTTCTTTCTCGAGCCGTTGGCTTGCTAGTCTTGCATGGGCCCTTCCCATGCTCGGAACGAAGACAGCGGTGTGCTAGCTACACGGATCTGTGGTGATATGGACTTGTCAACAAACTAGGGAATTGGGAGATGTAGCCTCACAACCCCCGATACTGGTTCCTGCTACTGAGTCGAAATAGCTCCGAGCTGCTCCCAAAGCTTAGGCTGACGTGACTGATCTAGTCATGCCCCTTGTTGAGTTTAGGGGCTTCAGCCTCGTTACACGTCGAAAGCAAGCGGGACACGCGGGGTGATTGATTCCCTCGAATGTACTCGGTACCCTGAATCTTCCCTTTCTGATTAGCCGCTCGCCGCTTTGCTCACCCTCGGCTCATCTGTCGCTCCCTGAGCGCTCGGGTGATATGTACTCAGCCGAAGACTCTGCTAAAGCTCAGCTGGAAGCGGCCTTCGCTCACCCTCTAGGATCATCCCGTAAATGGCCATGAAGTTTTTGGTTCGCGAGTGATCTAGGTAGTATCACGTGAAAAACCTACCGTTCCTCGTCCCCTTCTGACATGGCGAATTCTGCAGTTCTAATCCCCATATCATCGACGGCCGGAAATGGTCATCGGGCTCCTCAGTTGGCGTCAGAAAGCCCCGCGGCTAGTTAAAACGCATTTCGCGTCATACATGGTCCAAAGGATCTTACTTCATCTTCATTCCTGACGCTCGCTCGTACCGGAACGAGAACAGGCTGATACTATTGCTCGTGCAGCAGCTCTACAATCCGAGACTGGCAGATAGATAAATTCCTTGAGTTGCAGCTTAGCTCACACACCTCCACAGACGTATAAAAACAAACGCCCTGGATAGGGTCAAATGAACCGCCATCACGTCTTAGTTGTCCCTATCTTTCGTTTCTTGCTTGGGGTGTTGTCGTACTCGGTGGCCATGGGACCTCGATCTTGATTCCGTGAGCTCGTTGAGCGCTGCGAGTAGAAGCTGGTTGTTTGCAAAGCTTCCACGCCTTGGCTCAACGAGGTGCTTTCTGGGTCTTGTTGATACTCCCTCCTAGTCGTACTGAACGTGAAAGTGTCTCGCATAGACATGGTGTCTTTGGGCGTCGGATCATGTCGTGGGCTGCTTCCACCCGCTGGTGTCGGCAGCCGGCTAGTCATTCTGCTACCGGGTTTTCCGGACTGGCCGTAGCGGTAATCGTTGAAAAAGCTTTCCCATGGTTTCCGGCCCCTGTTCTCGTAGGCTTCGCTCGCCTTTACCCTCACGCTTTTTGCAGCTGTCTTGAGAAGAGGCAGCAACTGTTCTTGTCCATATCCCACCATGATCCTTTCAAATGCCTCCACAACCTTCAAGCGATCGAAGCCGTCGCCCATAAAGCTTTGATAAATCTGATGTCGGAACTGAAGAGGATACTTTGGATCGATCCGTGCTTTCGACACATTAGTGTTCTCGGTCAGCTCGCATGCCCAGTGGGCGCGTATTATGACGCCTTTTTCGGAGGCAGTAGCGGAAAAGACTCGCACGCGCAAAAAGAACTCTGTAGTTTGCCCTGCTTCTCTGAAAAATTCATAAATGTTATGGAGTGCCTGACTGGCATCGTTGAGAGCCTGGTTGAGAGCCGTTTCGTCGTCCGGCCAAAGCCTGGATCTTTTGGCCTCAACGAAGAAGAACCCAAAGGCCCGGGCTGCCTCATTATTGAGGTCTCTTATGCCCTCATAGCAAATGAGTTCTTGCGTGGTCGGAAGGAGGGTGGTCCAAAAGTCTGGGTCCAGGATCTCGGTCCTACGAAACGAGACACAAAGGTCTGGCCTCGGCATTTTGGCAAAAGGGTTTCCCTCATTTTGTCTGTAGTACTTTCGTGTGGGCATCGGAGGGCAAGTCCACGAGGCTTCGACACTGAACATCAAAGGGGATGCTGTTGCTATCTTGTCACCAGCAAAGATAAGTCGATGTCGGTTGATCATTGCCATCATGACCGTCCGCTGAAATATTGCTTCCTGCTGATTTTTGCAAAACCCAAGGTCTGCCAACCAGAGCCTATCCAAGAAACCAGTAATTGGATCGTCTTCCGAGTCTAACGTGGGCTGATATGACTGTAGATGTGCCCATTCGGGATCGTCCCATTTCGTCTCATTGGAGAGAACATTGCGGTCTACTCCCAAGGTTTTCCTGAATTCTAGACTGTCAGATCTGATGCCTGCCATTTTTATTGCTGCCTCTTTGCCGAGGACTACTTGGATCGCTGCTAATGCGTCGTCACTCAACTCAGTTGTGTACCCGTTGCGCTGCAAGAAAACTGTCTCGGCATCTGGTGGATCTCTGAGCCAAGTGGTGGTTTCAGATTCGGTGGAACTCCGGAGGCTGAGAGTCTCTTCAGTTTGAAGATCGGCTGAAAGCAAGTCGAAACCCAATTGTTCTTGTTGTCCTGCAGAAGCTGATTCTATAGGAGAGTTCTGTTGGTCGATAGAAGGTACCACGTTCGTGGTTTGGTGTGCTTGTTGTTCCGCGACAAGTGATTCTCCTGGACTGGGAGATTCAGCGACGAGTGATGATTTCGCTGGACGTCGTTTGCGTTTCCATGTAACCGTGTCTATATCGTCTCTTTTTTCCAAAAGCGGCAAAGTTTGAGATCTTCGGGTATGTCTCTGTGTTCTCTGAACCTCTGGTCCTTGAACCTCAGGCTTCTGGATATTCTGAAACGTCAGCCGCAGAGGTCAGACAGCGCGACGATGGCATGTGAATCTCGCAGAAGCTATGAGGGCTGCTATATCTTGGAGATCTCAGACCTACGTCGGGTTTTCTCTGCTTCCTGGCAAGTTTCTGAGGCTGCCGGACTGCCGCAGGCACGTTTTCTGAAGCCTGTGGCGCAGTCACAGACTGGCTTACAAGGTTCTTTGCTCTGCGGGAACTAGATTGAGCCTTTGAAGATCGTTTAGGAGGCATGGAGAATATTTTCAGGTGTAGGGAAGTCCATCCTCATTGTTGTCCATGTTCACTGTTGCAATAAATGGTAAATCAACAATCGTGGGACCAAGGAGAAGATATTTTGTAGAGCTGCTGTTAAGCGGGGTGGTAAAACGAAGCCATCTCAAGCGACAGCCATGCAGGGGTGACGAGGAATGCAGACCAACTAAAGACTTCAGTAAGATTGGTCCATCTAATCCGGTTCGTGCAGCAGGGGCATTCCCACGCTCACCATCCGACTGGCATGGCGTCCAAAATACGACCATTGAGAAGGCAGATGGCCGAAGCATTGGCCGAGCGAGTTGCGAGACTGCATAAGTGGCATGGATGGGAGCTATCGGGCGCATAATGAAGGAGCGTCGAGCTGTACGGAGGCTCAGGTAGCATGGATCTTCAAGCATGAAGGCGTTCCAAAGCTACGAAAGACAGGAACAATAGGAGACCACGTGCCAGCCTCGGGCGGCTCGCGATCCCCGCGAAGCCCGACCGAGCTGCCGACCGCTTCCGTGGACGGCGCCATTCTCGCTTTGATAGGTCTTCAAAGTCTCTCTGTACTTCGAGCTTCCGTAATCTGATCAGGTACTCCGTAGTCTGTACATACCATATCCTCCGTATCGCACAGCACCGTTCCAAAGCCCGAGTGGCGCTTCTACAGCTGCAGAAGCAGATACAGCGTGGGCGAGGTCCAGCATCCCGAGCCCAATCTCCTCGCTCAAGCCTCCACGACAACTTCTCGCGCTGATCAATCGTTTACGGTTCAACCTGCCAAAGAACGGGTGGTTGTTGTGCTGGAAAAGTGGCGCCTGATAAAGGTACCGCACTGGTTGCTACTTACCTGGTGACAAGGCAGCCGTGAAGAATAATTCTCTCGCGATGCACTTAATGGGCTCTTCGCTCTATTGATCACAAACTGTCCGGGGGGCACTCCGAACTATCATTCTAGTTAGTCCTTTGGAAAAAAGAGGTATGGAATTAAACTAAGGAGAATGAGGGCTAACTCCAAGATTAGGCGGCGCAGATTTATTGGGCTCATGGTCGCAAGAAAATTGAGGCAGTAGGGTGCGAGCAGGGAATCTGGCAGGCTTCCCAACGCCTGTCTGAAACAGATGCCTAAGTAAGGGGAAGGTTGAGCCAACTGCTCAGGGGCTTGATTAGGCCTTACGTAGCTACGTAGGGGAATGCTCGGAGAGCGCTTAGTGATGCTCAGGTAGTGGCTCAGTTGAAAGCCCAGGTTAAGGCGGCCTTCGCTCACCCTCTAGGACTAAACCGCATATGACTATTATTAGGTTTTTCGTTCTCGAGTAACAGAGGTCCGCAAAGAAATGGCAATTTAATTCTGAAATATACTGGCCTTCAGGAAGTGACGTTATCCTCTCCTTGACCTAGCTATCAGACTCGTTACCTAACTGGAGGGTGAATGTGTATTACGAACCGCTAAGTATAACTTATAATACGTAATAATCCCTTATTATTTAAGTACTATATACTTACCGCCTAAGGGAAGCCTCCTTCTCTTATACTTTAAGTTTTAGTTAAGATATACTATTAAGGAATACCTATACTTACCTATTACTATCGCTACCCTCTACCTATCTCTATAGGCCGTTCCTTGATAGGTTTTTCGCCCGCGACTACCTGTTTACTCGAATAATACAGTTGAGTAGCTAGGCATCCCTTTTTAGCATGCCAGCAAGGCAATACGGACGACCTACACGTGTGGGAGCATAATTGATGTCCACCTGGCAAAAGCAATGTTTCCATTCAACGACCCGTTTCCGATATTTGAATTGTTGTCGGAATTTGTCAGTGGTCTCCAAAATGGTTGAGACGACCTGTTGACGGAGAGGAAGCCGAAAGGATTCGTTATTCAGTCCTTCTCCGTGGTTCTCGTTCATCGAGGTCTACACCTGTTCCAACTCGGCGGAGAATCGCGGAGAAGCGAGGGATGGATCATCACAGTGGAGCGAGTGAGTGTGACTTAATGCGGCCAAGTGCGGCATCTATCCGCATGTGGACAGTATCCATCCGTTGACCATGGGCTCATCCAAGCATTCAAAAGCCGTTTGATTCATGAAGGCCAGTCGACATATGCAATCACAAACTTCTTGCTTCACTCTCATCGACCAAGAACCACCTCCACAATGGCATCCAAACTGTCCGCCCACGGTTATGTCTCATCAAACGACAGCAAGTTGTTCTATGAGACCGAGGGAAACCCCAGCGGTCCTTCGATCTTGTTCATTCACGGCTTAGGTGGCACAACGAATGCTTTCCAGCCTCTTGTCCCCGAGCTTCAAGACTATAACATTGTACGCTTTGACTGGTCTGGCCATGGCCGCAGTTCTACGCCAGCGACTACTAGCATCGACTCTTACGTGGGAGATTGTCTTGGTACGTCGGAAACTTCGTTTTGTACGGCGAGAAAATGGTGACTGACTCTTCCGTCTCAGCTGTGATGGAAGAGTTGAAATTAAAGGACGTCAATGTCGTCGGTCATTCGTTAGGCGGCTTGATCGCTCTGCACCTTGCTGCCAAAGTCCCTGAACAGGTCAAAAGCCTGGTCTTGTTCGGCCCCGTCAATCCACCTCCCGAAGCAGGCCAGCAAGCACTGGGAGGCCGTGCCAAAGCTGTTAGGGAGAATGGTATCGTGGGCATCGCTGATACCGTCGTCGGCAACGCTTTTGCTCCCGAGTCGTACAAG
Source organism: Fonsecaea pedrosoi CBS 271.37 (assembly GCF_000835455.1). Classification (NCBI taxonomy): domain Eukaryota; kingdom Fungi; phylum Ascomycota; class Eurotiomycetes; order Chaetothyriales; family Herpotrichiellaceae; genus Fonsecaea; species Fonsecaea pedrosoi. Next base: position 4,207,221 of record NW_013550614.1, on the reverse strand, counting down.
TCCAAGAAGGGCGAAGTGGCCCTGGCTCGCGAGATGTTGACGAGACAAGATCCTGAAGGGTACGCTCTCGCTTGTGAGGCATTGGCCAAGAGCACGCCTGCTCCTTGGGATCGCATCAAGATGCCAGTTGCGGTGGTGTCGGGCAAGGAAGACAAGGTCTCGACCGTCGCGGCTGGTGAGACGACCACCAAGAATCTCGGGTCGAATGCGAAGCAGACGGTCCTCGAAAGTGTGGGACATTGGCACATGCTCGAAGCCACTGAGAGGGCGATTGAGATCATCAAGAGCACATTCGCATAGAGGGATGGAACCGGTCATTAATGTCTAATTTAGGAACCTTTCCATGAACCCAACTCGATCGACATACGTGTTCGGTACGTACGACATATATAGAAGACTACTATTACCCTCCCTTCGCAACTTGGTACTTGAGTTGATACTTGGTATCTATTTACTACCACCTCCTCCTTTACTACCTACCTACATACCTAGGTATCTCCCTATTTTCTAACCCAACTGTTCCTCTTCCTCGCCCTCATGATTCGACGTGATCATCATCATCATTATTAACGGGTTACTACCAAAAAGAGGGCCATTCCATTCGTAAAAGCGTATTCATGTACAAAAGAATTCCCGTGCGACACTCCTCACTCCCCCTTTCCTCTTTTTGCCGTGAAAGTGTTGCTCGCGACACATTGTGAGAGAGAAAAGTGCAGGGGCGGGAGTTCTACAGTAAGGTGGGGAGAGTTGATCCATGTTCTGTTGAGCATGGATGTCATTTCTTCCTGGAATCGGGACAGAAGAAAGGAACAGGAACCTTTCCAAATTGATTCAGGAGGTAGCTGTTCCACTTTCGCTTCTTTGTGGCACTGGAGGTTCGAGCAACGAACGATCGAGCCCAAGGTCCCAAATCCTGGGCGTCTGTCTCACAGCAGGACGAACGTGAATGCCAGGCAGACGACCAGTCCCAGCGCTGGCGACCGGAGGTGCAGGTCCGGCGGCGAGAGTCTCGATGCGGCCGCGGCGCCGGAGAAGGCCGAGGGGGATCCGGTCGTGGTCCCCGACGCGCCCGACGCGCCCGAGGAGGTTGAGGCGGCGACCACGGAGCCAGCCGAGACCGACTCGCCGGGCGCGACCGTCAGCGTCGTGGTGTAAGTGGACGTCGTTGGCGAGGTGGGCAGGACGAGAGTGGCCCCACCGCTCGTCAGGTCGGTCCCGAAAAGTGTCGTGGTGCTGTTGTCGCTCACGGGCAAGATGATGGTCACCTGCGACCACGCGGGGCCGGACACCGTCACGTGCGAATAAGACGTGGTCAGGACCGTGGCTGTCGTGGTGTAGGACTGGGATGCCGATGTCGCCGGAGCTGATGTGGTGGGGGCGGCCGTCGAGGTTGACGGGCTCGAGGTCGCGGTGGAGGGCACGACCGTCACGACCGAGGTGGGTTGTGTGGCCTGCGACGGCGGCGGTGGCGAACTCGTGGGCACCACGGTCGTCGAGAGCGTCCCGGTCAGCGTGCTGAAGCTCGACCCGGCGGTGTTTGTCGTGGTGGCCACGACCGAGGTCGAGACGACCACGGTCGAGAACTGGTCGCAGTAGTCGAGGAACTGCTGGAACTGGGGCGCGATCTGCACGAAACTGGCGCTGTCGTCCGACTTGTGGTAGTCGATGCACTGCTCGCACTGCACCAGGGAAACGTCGAACGCGGAGCCGGGGACGCAGAGCGCCGACGTCTTCCCGTTCGCCTGGGCCTCGAGCAGACAGTTGTTGCACCAGGGGTAGCAAGCGCCCGGGACGCTCGTCTGTGCCTGTCGCGCCGCGACGGTGGGGCTTGGCGGCAGAAGGATCGTCGTGGTGAGGGTCAAGACCTCGTTGACGACAAAGATCTCGTACGTCAGCCCAAAGTCGGTCGGGTTCATGTTGAAGTAGTCCTGGATGGCGTTGATGTGGAGTGCCGGGTCCGTGGCCGGGGTGACGTTCCCGTAGATGTCCAGGTCCCATGTCGGCAGCGGCGACGGCAACGCGTTTGCCGGGACGCACTCGTTCGGGCTGCAGTAGAAGTTTCGGTCCGGGATTCCTGCCTCGAAGTTGCAGTTCTGCTGTAGAGGTTTGCAGAGCCAGCCGGGAGGACATCCCCATCTAAATTCGGGGTAACATTAGCAACGAGTCCGCCAAGGACAGAAAGACAACACAGAACTGGGAAAGACCAGCAAGCTCCAGGCTGAGATTAGTGACCACAAGGGGGGCAAACTTACGTCCAGTCGGTGGGGTACGGTCCGAGAGCGGTATAGGTTGGGTTGGCGACTCGAGTCGGACACACTGTGATGCTCGTCGCCTGGGAGGTGACCTCGTACAGCGAGACGATTTCAGTGGCTGTCTCGGTGGTGGGAGTCGTCGAGACCGTGGTCGATGTTTCCGTCAGCGTGGCCGTGGCGGTGGTAGGGCTGATGGAGACGGTGACGGACGTTTCGGTGGCGGTGGTAGGGCTGATCGAGACGGTGACGGACGTTTCGGTGGCGGTGGTAGGGCTGATCGAGACGGTCACGGATGTTTCCGTGAGGGTGTCAGTCGCAGTCGTAGGGCTAATCGACACCGTGATGGACGTCTCGGTCAGTGTCTCAGTGGCAGTCGTAGGGCTGATGGCGACCGTGGTCGATGTTTCCGTCAGTGTGTCTGTGGTCGGGCTGACCGACACCGTGATAGACGTTTCTGTCAGCGTGTCAGTGGTCGGACTGATCGAGAGCGTAGTCGAAGTTTCAATCAATGTCGCCGTGGTCGGGGTAGCCGAGACGGTGGTTTCTGTCACGACCTCGGTCTGCAAACAGTCAGCGTGTCCAGCCACTCCACGGACAAAAGGGCAACCCCCACCGTGGTCAATATCGTGGTTGAGATGATGGTCTGGAATATGGTGATTGGGAGGGTGGTTGTGTCGTGGTAGGACGCCGTGGTGGCGGTAGTGAGCGGCACATATTCAGTTTGAGTCACACTAACGAAAACCGTCGACGGCGGCGGACATGTGTATTCCCAAGGCTCTAATGGCGTAAGAGTGGAAGCCGGCGGAGTGTCGACGGAGGCGGTCGCCAACTGAGCGAAAGCAGCGCTGATTGCGAATGACAGACTGGCCAGGCGGCCGAGCGATAGATGCATCTTTGATGGTATTTCTTTTTCAAAGCTTTTAGAAGACGACGACAACGAGAGCGACAACTATTTCCTCCTCCTCACAGCACATTCATGACGCAGCCAACCACACAGCGCGGAGCTGAAAAAGCGAATGGATTCTGGAAATGAGAGCGCGGGTTCGAAGCGAACGACAGGTAAAAGAATAATGAAAGTTTCCAAGAGCTGCCACAACTCAGCGGTCAAAGGTAACATGCACGGGGGGAAAGAATGCGAATCGCTTCGAGGAAAGACTTGCCGTCATCATTGGAGCAAGTCCTCGGGGGACATTGATAAACAACAACCCTGGGATGGTGGACTTGAACACGCCACATGGCATCGGGCTTTTCCTTGACAACTCTGCCATTGGGGGCTGGGGAGCGGGAGGATGGGCCGGGTAATGCACGTTTGGTGACGTTCCTGGATTTACATCTGCCATTGCCCTGCCAGAAGCGGACAGTGACGTGCCAATCAATGGTCGAATCAGCCCTTTTTTTCAAAGGAAGCTCGCGTTCGGGGACTTTGCCCCGTGTTGTCTAGTCTCTTGAAAAGTGGGCAGGCAGGCAGGGTCAATGGGGATGGGCGATCCAAGGAAGAATGGGAGAATTGAGAAAGTGACAGAGTGAGAAAAGAGGACGTTGAAAAAGCTGGAGAAAGTTCCCGTCGGCGGTGGAGCCTCGTCCCAAGCCTTTGCCCAGGTTTCCCGCTGGTCCCACCAGCCCCACCACTTCCCGCTATTCCCTCTTCGGCTCTGATGTGTCTTCAAAACCGGTTTGTCGTTTGCCAGACAGCATAAGCGCACGGCACGGGTTGATCTAGTCTCGAACGTTTGTCTCTACCCAAGCACCGCAAGGGTGCCATTGACAACTCACAGCGTGTGCTTTCTCATCCTTTTCCAGGGAATACCAACGGTAGCGGGTAGCCATGCCCGGTTCCAGGCACGATTGTCCCTGATCCTCGCCCTCTTGTCTCTCCTGCCCGCCGCCAGGGTCTGATATCAGAGGGCGCAGTCCAGCCGAGACCCAGCCAGACATTGAGACCATTCGCCTAGGGGACTATGACGCATCGACCCTGGCAGACAAAGTGACAGACGACCACTCCGCAACCAGTCCATGATGGCGATAAAGACCCTGAAATGCAGTAGGGATCGAGCATCGCGAATACCGGTGCAGGTGCGAAATGCTGCTCTAACGACTGATGTAGTGATTGTCCCTATGGTGGCAAATTTTGGTTCTGACGAAGATCGCAAAGTATCAATACGAGGTATGTCTCACTCGGAGCGTGCACATGGATTTTGCCTCGAGCGAATATCGACGCTTTGGAAATCCCACACCCAAGGTAAATCTGTTTAATGCTTTGTTTGGGAGGCTCGCATTCAGTGTCTATGAACTGATGAACAGAAATGACACCGGCAATCCCGCAACATAACTCGTTATGAAACACTTTCCCAAGTCTGCGGTGCTCGGGGCGTTGTTGCTTGGAGTTGCGCACGGCATATCGGTCCAGGAGAACTACACGATATGCAACTGGGCTCGTCTGAGAGCTGGAGTCATTCGTGATGCGCTGTACCTGGACGGTGGTTTGCTCTGGTGGCAAACGGCGTTTGCAGATGGCACCGCGCCGGTCGTGAGCAGTGACGGTAACGTCGAGGGGGACATGTTCGTTCTGAACTTCTCGACGCCGTTTGATACCACGAAAACGAACGTGTCGGGCTTGTTTGACCGCATGGCGAAAGCCGGCGGCGCAGGAAACAACATCGCCCCAAACTATGTCGACGGGACGATGTTCACCAATGACGGTGAACTGTATCTCTACGGGTACGCCTCCTCTTCTCCTTATTTTGTCGCCTTGTGTATTATTATAGCTGACATGGTGTTCTCTCGATGACAGTGGCCTCCCCCGTCTCACCGACTCCGCTTCGCCACAGAGCGCCGAAACCGTCCTGGGATACGAAGCCTACCAATACGGTCCGGACCGAGCAAGCTGGAGTCCAGGCTTCTACCAGGGAAATCTGCCGGACGGCGTGACGAGGTACATCACCAACGGCGCGGGCGTGTCCGTGCCCGGTGAGAACCTGGGCTACTACTTCAGCGGCATGCGGTCGCCGACATGGGGCCCGATCTACTACGAAGACTCGTCGGCCAACGTGACGGCGGACACGCTGATCGAGGTAGACATGTCGGTCATGAGGAGCGAGAAGTGGACAAACACGACGCTGCCGGCCGAGATCCAGCCGCGTGCAAACGCCGAACTGGTGTGGCTGCCCGTCTCGGACAAGGGCGTGCTGGTCGCCATCGGCGGCGTGTCCGCGCCCGAGGAGATCTGGGCGTCGGGACTGAACGACTCACAGACTTCCGAGAGCGAGGCGCAGAGTCCCGGGTTCATGACCACGCTGCCCGTCTACGACATCGCCTCCAGCACCTGGTACCTGCAGAACACCACCGGCCAAGCCCCGGGCCAGCTCACCCAGTTTTGCGCCGTCGTCGCCACGGCCCAGGACTCGTCGTCGTTCAACGTGTACATCTACGGCGGCTACGACGGGCTCAACGCCGCCGACGAACCCTCGGACGACGTCTGGATCCTGTCGATCCCGTCATTTCAGTGGATCAAGGCGTACAGCGGGAACAAGGGTCACGGCCGCTCCGGACACCAGTGCATCACTCCGTATCCCGATCAGATGTTTGTCGTCGGCGGGGTGCATCAAAATCAGGCGAACTGCGTCGAGGGGGGCATCATCCAGATCTTCAACCTCAACAAACTCGAGTTTCAGGACGCCTACGATCCCGAGACCTGGTCGGACTACGAGGTGCCCGCGGTCGTCACCAAAGCCATAGGCGGCGACGCCCAAGGAGGCTCGACAAAAACCGCGGCTTGGTCAGACGGTGCTCTGGCCGGTGTCTTTGCCAAATCGTACTCGAGACAGATCACGCACTACTACCCATACCCTGTCAATGGCTCGTCGACCGGTTCGTCAGACAGCGAGCACTCAGGGGTGAGCAAAGGCACCATCATCGGCGTCAGTGTCGCCGCCGCCGTCTTGTTCGTCCTTCTCCTGATCCTCATCTTCCTCCTTGTCCGGCGCCGTCGGATCATCAACAGCGGCTCCTCCGAAAAGTCGTCGCACTCGAGCAACAGCCGGATCACGCGATGGTTGAACGGGGCTTCATGCGCCGGAGTGAGTCCGAAACGCCCACCACACCAGATCCGACAGTCCTCGCAAACCACACCGCCAGAGGTGCAGCAAGTCGGGTATTCCTCGTTGTCTGAAGAGCCGACTCCGCCACTGCAACCCGTGCGGCATGAAATGGCCAACAACACCGAACGACCCAAGCCCCCTTACGAGCTGGCCACGCCGTACAACAATCTCGGCCACCCGCGTCACTCGGGGATCGTCGACTACGCATACAATGCCAATTTCGGCCACACGCACTCCAACTCGAACTCGAACTCACAGTCGACATCGTCCGACGAAGTCTACCGCCCGTCTCCACTAAGCAACAGCCTCAATGGCACCACTCCCGCAACCAGCAGCAACAACCATGGCAACGGCAACACCGCCACAGCCGGGGCCACCGCATCACCTCTGCGCAGCGTGCGCTTCCCCCCACCAGGCGACACATCCGAGATCTCCAGCCCCAGCCAAGAGAACTCGAGCTCGTCCAACTACTCGTCGACGGGCACGGCCGAGACGCTGGCCTGGCCGTTCCCCGCGACCCAGAACAACTGGCGGGGAGGTGGCACCGGCCGGACGCCGCGCAACACGAACGCGACGCGGTTCCCCTTCGACCGCGAGCGCAGCAGCGAGAGCAGTTCCGTGCAGCCCATCATCGAGGAGGAGGAGCAGGAAGAGCCAGGCTCGCGCCGCGGGAGCGTCGCCCACGAACTGCCCGTCGACAACGACAAGGACGACGCGCACTGGAACCAGTACCGGCACGGCAACGAGAGCGCGAGCAGCGGGATCGGGACGCTGCCGAGTCCCACGCGCGCAGCAGGCGAAGGAGGAGGAGGAGGATCCCTGCCGCAGGACGAGGACCGCAGGAGGAGTCTGTTTGGGACGATAAGCCCTGTGAGTCCGACGGTGGGGAGAAACTGGAAGCACTAAAACGGCAACGACAGCCCCAAAAATAACGATGAGAAAACGACGATCAGTTCACGACCCCGGGAAGCGCGGCCCATCTAGAGCAGTGTACAGAAAAAAGGGGTTCACCTGCGCTCCGGCTTAATATTTGGGAATTCGACGAGGAATGAGCGACGTTCAGCTGGGTTCGTTCCGCGTGATTGACTGTGAGTCACAATGTGTTATATATTCATACATATATACATGTCTACTTGGGTATCATTTCTATATTGTAAATCAGCTGGCGATGAGGCCATCATGGCATTTTCTTCGTCAAATCCTAGCATCAGTTGATGAGTCTTGGTCCATATCCCTTAATCCGAGCTGCTCGTACTCTCCAGAACCTCCAAGAACCCCCCAACGAGGTGCAGACTGCCTGTGACCAGTGCTGCCACCTGTTTCTCGCCATCTGTTTCGGTTGCATTCTGTCGGTAGGCATTGGCAAAGTTGCGGACGATACCGACGGCCTCTTCGATTGTCCTCACGACTTCAACCCGAGCTGAGGAATCAACACCTCTCCATGTCTCGGCGAGATTGTTCTGAACCTTCAATGAATCGACGTCTGACGCATTGACATTGACCGAAACGAGGTCGGGCTTGAAACCGCTGTCCTTGAATGTCGTGTTGGTGCAAAAGATAGCGTGGGTAAACGGATGTGGTTCATCGAGCGCCTTGGACAGTGTGTTGAATAGTGCCATCGCAAGGGAAGCGGCGTCGCGTGTTTGTTGATTGAAAATCAAGAAACGAGGCTGAGGGGGAAGAGGAGCTGAAGCGCCTTGGTCGGGCATGAGTTGAGAAGCGAACCACTTGCCTGCCAGCTCAATGCTTTCCAGGGTGTGGCCACCATCAATGCACCATTTGATTCCGGTCTCGAACCGTGTCTCACATCTGCCTGGCCACCGAACGTTTTTCAATCCCTGTGTGATTTTTTGCTTGTAGTCGGGGCCATCCGCGAGGCCTTGCTGGCCCAGCCACGTTTCTGCTAGAGCCACAGCAAGACTAGCGTTCATCTTTTGAAAGTCTGCTTGGAGACCGAGTTTGATGTCGCCGCTGGCAATGGCCGGATCAACGTCCACGTACTCAAGCATGCTCCCTTTCTCGCTTGCGACCTGCTCCATGACCGCTTTCGCTTCCGCAGGCTGGGTGCTCGGGGTGAAACACTTGACGCCGCTCTTCATAATTCCAGCTTTATGCCAGGCAATCTCGCCGATTGTAGAACCAAGCATGCCGACATGATCTATCCCGAGGCTCGTGACGCAAGTGACGGCTGGGGCTTCGAAGACGTTTGTGCTGTCATAAGTGCCACCAATGCCACACTCGATCACCGCAACATCAACCTCTTCCCGCATATAGGCATGGAAAGCCATCAAGGTGAGGTATCTGAAATAGACGGGTTTCGATTCCGGAGAGTGAGGGTCCTGTCCTGCTTCTTTTGCGACATTCTCCAGCCTGTCCCAGACCTCGAAGAAATATTGCGCGAATTGGCTCTCTGACAGCGGCTCCCCATTGATCTGTATGCGTTCCCGAACAAACCGAAGATGCGGAGATGTGTACAAGCCTACTTTTGACAACGACTTGGGTTCTTTCCCTCCGACGAATTGAGTGAGGATGGAGGAGGTGAAAGCGGCCGTCGACCCTTTGCCCTTGGTTCCGGCGATATGTATGACCTTTAACGCATTGAAGTCTGAGGGCTAAGGCAAGCGAGGGTTAGTTAGTTGGGCAGTTCTGGCGAGCTTTGGTCGTCGCGTACTTCGTATCCAATCTTGCGGCACCATTCCACCATTTCCGGGATCGACAGCTCATTCAGCCTGCCTCCGGACTTGCGGACGGCGTCGACAATCGCAAAATTCGACTGAAGGGTGTTCAGCGAGGTCACGGCATCCTGTCGAGTGGTCAGTTATGTGCGTGAAATGCATTGCTGCTCGTGACAACTCACAGCGTACGTCCGTGCCATGGCCGAAGACTTGGTCGCAGAGCTGCGAACAATGAGACGGAGAGGCGTGGAAGACTTGAGGATCCATCTCCTCATCCTAGAACAGGCGTGAACGAGCGTCAGCGGTTCCTGCGACCGACCCGAAGTAGAAATATTCTCTGGCGGGAGCCGAAACAAGCATTTTGCGTCCATGTCCGTCCTGGAGCCCCGTAAGCTGGTGTATGGCGGAGCATTATGGTTCCCTAATGAAGGAACTTTGTTTGTCAAGCAACGTATGTAATAATAGGCCATGCAGCCTGGCGGCGGTCCTGGTGGTGCCTGGGCAGATACGGCCTGACACACCATTATCTCAAGACGCTCAGTGATGACTTTTATCGAGGGTTTCTATATCGCTTCTCCCAATGACGATATAGATCGAGACAATAGCAAGTCACAATAATGGGTCAATCACATTCCTCGCCGCCGCCGAGGGAGATCCCAGTCGGTGAGTGAAACCAATCTAACCAGCGACAACGACCCTTTTCTCCGGGTTCTGTCAGTTGTAGACTCACTTCGTCCAGAGCAATTGAGCCATGAGTTGGCCCTCCGCTTTGCCTCCAAATGCTACACCCATCTGGAGATAGCGCACTACAAGGACAACTTCAAGACCTTGGCAGATCACCAGGAAGACGTCGAGTACTGGAAGGAAGACACGTTATGCGGCTTCCTCGCCCTGCCGGAGCCTCTCAAGGCTGGGCCCGTGTTGTATCACATGTGTACATATCTTGGGGCATTTCCATTCCCTAGTCTAGCGCCGTGCATATTGACCAGAGAGGCCATGCTGAAGGTCATCACCATCATGACGGGTAGGTACAAGAAGGTCCTGAGACGAGGCGACCAGGACAAGATCAAACTGTTGTTTCGCAGCCTGGCCGTTTTCGACCGGCGCCACAGCGTGACGTCGCCGAAGGAGAGGCCGGATATGGACGAGATTGTGATAGAGCAGCTTCCCGACGACATGTTGAGGGAGCGCGAAGTCGAGAAGGGTGTGAGCTCCCACGTCGGCGGGTTCGCCATTGACGAGCCTGTGAATGACGACGAGGAGGAAGACGATGACGACCTTGCGCTGGCTGCGCTCGACTCGCTCGACGCCATCGAAGTGTTAAAGCATGACCAGAAGACCAACCGCAAGATCAACCACGCGATGATCCCTGTGGAGAACCTCAAGAAACTCATCACTCTCTTGCTGCTCGTCGCCGGCGTCACACCCTTGACCACACTGGCCACCTACGGCGAACGCCTGGACGCAGACCGTCTGCAGGCCCTGAACACGTCAGCGGATGCCATCGTGACGGCCTTCGACCCCGAGCCGCAGAGCAGAGGAATCCGGTACTCCAACTTCGTCAAGACCGTCACCACGACGTTGCCCGATCTATTCGAGCCTCTCAATGCCCTGTTCGAGCATTTCCTGTTCAGCAAGAACTTCAACCTCAACAGACACCGTGACCCTGCGCCAGCAGCCGTTGACACGGTCGAGGCCATACCGTCATCACCCATCTACAAGTCCCCCGAAGACACCACCTTCAGCACCATCTTCACCGACACCCTCCTCGCCCAGTTGTCCATGTCCCTCCAAGTATCCACGTCTGTCTCGTCGAGCTCCTCCCTCAAGAACATCTTCGCCTCCAACGCCCGCTTCAACCAGCTCTATGCGACCTCGTCCCACGGCACGTCCTTGTCCTCCTTCTCCCGCCAAGTCCACTCGTGGCAGTCTTCGACGCTGGTCCTGATATCCGGCACGCTCCCCGACACGAACAACCCCATCATCATCGGGGCATACCTCCCCGAACCGTGGCGCGAGAAGCCAGCACCCCCGTCATCCTCCTCCACCTCTAGTGACAGCCCGTCCAAGGCGTCCTGCCTCTTCCAGCTCCTGCCGCGGCACTGCGTCTTCCTCGCGAACCAGTACAACCGCAGCATCCCGTTTTCCTATTTCAACGCGAAAACGGGCATCGCGCTAGGCTGCGTCATCCCGCCACAGCAGTCTCGGACGGGCCCGCCCCTGCCGCCGATCTTGGGACCGGTCAGCGTCCTGATCGACAGCGACATGTCGACGTGCACGTTCCAGCACGACGGGGACGGCGGAGCCGGGGCGTTCATGACGGACCCAGGCCTGGAGACGGCGCAGAAACACCATCCCGAAACCACGCAGCCCAAAAGGGCCGAGTTTGACCTCGACACGCTCGAGGTGTGGGGGATCTCCTTCCCGCTGGCCCGCACGGGCTCGCTCTCGGACAACGCGGGGGAAGACGACGAGGTGGCCAAGCAGAGGAAACGGCTCGCGTGGGAGGAGGCCGAAGCCGCGCGCCGCAGGGGGGTCAACTTTGGAGGGGACAAGGACGGCGCGAGGGCCCTGTTGGAGATGGCCGGCCTGGTCGGGGACAAGGCTGGGAACAGGAGCGGCGGATCTGTGTAAAAGGATGAAGGATGAGAATGGCTGTATCCATGGGCACGACAGGGGACACGCACGCGAAAAAGTAATGGAAAAGGATGGAGTTGCGCGGGCTGGACAAAGGGTCTCGAAACAAAACTGTATCTCTAGGCCATTAGAGCACTGTGCTTGATAAAAACAAAACGCCACACACACCCCCTGGTCACCGACAACCTGTGTTCCCAGAAACGCCTGTGGGCACTGCCTGGCAAAGTATATCGCGATCATGGAAGTCGGCGGATGGTCTTCGAGTCGGGGAAAAGGGTTTCTCACGGGACGCCTTTGTCCACACAGCCTCATCGAATTAGTCCTGTTGGAATCTGACCTGTCGGTAGCCAAAACCCCCAGCGTCGAATGTGCTGTGAGATGGTCGGTCTCGACTAGGCTAGCATTTGCAAAATCCAGATTCCTCTCCATCCAGCATCCGCGCCCTAAATTGGGCCCCCACGCGATACTTTCCTTGTCTTGCGCCTGCTAGATTAAAACCTTTGGAAGACGGACACAAAATAATCTCAAGAGAACGGCCACTTGGCGGCTGCTTGGGCAATCAACACTGGCAATTCCCAGCGCCCTGCGTCCCAGTCGATTCCGGCCTCAAATCCACACCTGGTCGGGGAGTCGCCCTCAGATTCCTGGGCCCCGCCTGGTCAAGGGGCAGTTTCTTTGCGATGGCGGTGAATAACTCCTTGACGTTCGTGGACGTCTTTGCGGATGTTTCAAAAAAGAGCAGGCCGGCTTCTTTGGCATATGCTTCGGCGTCGGCGGTCTGGATGGCCCGCTTATCGGGGTACTCGTCAACGATGTCGAGTTTGTTCCCAGCAAGGGCGATGATGATGTTTTCGTTGGCCTGTCTCTGGAGTTCCTTGACCCATGACTTGGCCTTATCTAGAGATGACTGTCAAGCACGATTAGTAGGCGTTCAATCGTTTCGAGGACAGCAGGGAGCATGTACAGCCTGGGTAATATCGTAAACGACCACGGCGCAGTTTGCATTCCTGTAGTACATCGGCGCCAGGGATTTGTATCGCTCTTGGCCGGCGGTATCCCATATCTCGAATTTGACCGTTGTGTTCTCGTCTAAAGATATCGTCTGCGTGAGGAATGCGGCACCGATGGTGGATTCGCGGTAGTCGTCGAACTGGTCTTTGACGAACCGGAGGACTAACGAGCTCTGCGGAAAGGAGGATCTGTTAGGATGGAAATGGTTCGCAAGGGAAACGCCGGAGTTGGTTGGCAAAGTACCTTTCCTACTGCCGATTCACCTGTATGGCATTAATTAGTCGCTCGCGAGTGCAGGGTTGTCCTCAACATACCGAGAAGGACGAGCTTGAATTGGGCGAATCTGCCGCCTGCGCCTGGTCGGCCTGCGGGAGCTCGAGCGGCCATGATCGGGCTGTGGTTGATATTTGCCTAGCGGTCGCGTGTACAACAGGCCTCAAAAGGTCGGCCTCGGACTAGGGTAAGGATTGAAGAAGAATTTGGTACGTTTGATGATTGTCTGGCCGGTGGTGTTGTTACCTTGCAGTTCGAAAGTTCGGGACAGTTGGGGAGATCCTGAGAGATTCTGGGCCAAGAAGATGACGGAAGGCAGCCAAATCACCGCCACAAACAGCGCGGGCAACGGTTACGCAGCCTCTCCCTCTTTCACGATTTCTCGATCTCTCAACTCTTATCCTACACTCGAATCATGATACGATAACAAGGATCCCACAAGGCCTTTTCGCGACCTCCCTCGAGCCTTTTCGCAATGGCTAACTTGCTGCCCTTTCGAGACATCAATGTCCACGCTTCCACCAGCCACTATGCATTCACCTCCCCTTCCAACTCCTCTGCGCCCACCCTGGTGGTGGAGAGGCCGTCGGGGGACATTCGACTGAACGATGGATCTCTCCTGGGGGCAAAACGAGTGACGAGTGTCGCTGGAATTTTGGGCATCATCAAACTGAAGCTGGACAAATATATCATTATCATCACCAAAGCACAACCCATGGGCAGACTGCGTGGCCATATGGTCTATAAGGTGGTCGCTACAGAATTTCTCCCTTTGCGGGAACGACCCGTCCGAGACCCCGACGAAGATACCTACCTCTCCTACCTTAAGGCGTTGCTTAGCTCGAGTCCCATGTACTTTTCCTACTCGATTGATATCACGTCCAGCTTCCAGCGCCAGTCTGAGTCGGATCTCTCGCAGCCGATGTGGAAGAGAGCAGATGATCGCTTCTTTTGGAACAGATTCGTTCAGACAGACCTCATCGACTTCAGACTGGGAGGTTTGCGAGGACAACAACAACCTGGGGCCGATCCATATATTCTCCCGGTCATGCATGGCATGTTGCGTATCACACCGGCCAAGGTCAAGAACACTCCATTCACTTTCGCCCTTATCACTAGAAGATCTAGATTTCGCGGTGGGACAAGATACTTCTCTCGGGGCGTTGATGAGGACGGGCATGTGGCAAACTTCAACGAGACGGAGCAAATTGCTTTGCTCAACGATGCCTCGGGCCCCGTGGGCTACTCCGGCGGACAACGTATGCAAAACGGAATTGCCGGAGGACAGACCGCGGAAACCCAAGTCATGTCATACGTCCAGACGCGCGGTAAGCAAAGCCATTCTTTTTAGTCGTTTCCAATATTAACATGGTCATGAATAGGCAGTGTCCCTGTCTTCTGGGCTGAAATCAATGATCTCCGCTACACACCGAAGCTGCAAATTCGAGGGGTCGAGTCTGCAGTCGATGCTGCGCGGAAGCACTTTGACGAGCAGATCAGAATATATGGCGAGAACTACCTGGTCAACCTGGTCAATCAGCGCGGCAGGGAGGAACGGGTGAAGAAGGCTTATGAACAGATGGTCCGCATCCTCGTCAGCTCCCCAGATGAGTCCGTCGAAGCCGATCCGCGAACGGATGAAAAGTTCCGAGATATTGAGCCGCAGAGCAGCCGTCAGAGGATGGACAAACTGCACTATATCTACTTTGATTTCCACAGCGAGACCAAAGGGTACAAATGGCACCGTGCTGAACTCTTGCTGGACGAGTTACTGGATGGTTTGAGGAAAGGACAGTATTTCCGGGGCGTCGAAATGCCCGGAGATCCATCTGGAGCACTCGAAGTTCGATGTCGGCAGACCGCAGTGGTGCGCACCAATTGTATGGACTGCCTAGATCGGACAAATGTGGTTCAGAGCATGTTGGGCAGATGGGCCTTGACTCAGCAGTTCCAAGATGCCGGCATCCTGCAACCCGGCGAGAGAGCACAAGACGACAGAGCCTTCGAGTTCCTATTCCGCAATGTATGGGCTGACAACGCCGACGTGGTGTCGAATTCATATTCGGGAACTGGTGCACTGAAGACGGACTTTACTCGTACCGGAAAACGCACGAGAGCTGGGGCGGTGCAGGATTTCAACAACTCGGCCACGCGCTATATCCGCAACAACTTTCTTGATGGCCCTCGACAGGACAGCTTCGACCTCTTCTTGGGAAACTATCTGCCGTCCACCTATGGTGTCGGATCTTCTTTGATGTTTGCCGACCGAAGACCACTCATCATTCAAGCTGTGCCCTATGTGCTGGCAGCGTCATTGTTTATCGTTTTCGTGTCGCTTCTTACTCGCCGACCTCCAGATGCAGCAATATGGCCGCTGCGTATCTTTGTTATTTTGTGTCTGGTTGTGGCAGGGTGGGCGTTCCAGTTCATCTATGCACATGGACTGCTGTATGTGAATTGGCCGAAGCTCAACACACCATCATTCGCGAGTGAAGGGTATTCAGAGGCTTTATCACGAGCCCACAAGGACAAGATCGTTGGACCGATCATCGCCTCGGCAGGCGGCAAGGATAGAAGACTGAGGAACGCGAGCGCGGCAAATATGGGATATATGGAAGAGGGCAAGAAGAGAATAGAGTAATAGAGGGAACCCACGGCTGCGGCTATTTGTTTTTGCGTTTCAATCGTCCTCTTTGGTGGCCCGAGTGGTTACAAAGGGAATACTGGAGAGGCCTGGTTCGAATATGCCATATATCATATCAATCTCGACAAGTCCCCGGGAGAAGTACCCGAAGAGCGCAAGACATGCTCCTTCTACGAGCCCTATGTCCACGCACCCTGGCTACTGATGGGTTTGTTTGTGGAAGTGACAACTTGAACTGGTCCAACAGGACCGACAGGAAACCCCATGCCACAACTTCACATGCCGGATGGACGGAACAGCAGCTGAACGGGTAGAGACCGTCTTCTACTGGTCCATGCGCCATGTGCCGACACTAGAGGGCCTCAAGCGTGCGGCTTCTCTACCTTGTTGCCTCCACCTCATGGCCTCCCCGCCTCGTAAACTGCGTACCTCGAACCTCATCGCATCGTCTTTTTTCTTGCATGAGGCATTTTTGGGTGCACCATGCATCCCATGTACGCTTCTCGCTCGGTTGTCGTTGTTCATGCCTCGAAGATGGAATGCAGCTAGTCGCAACTGCTCGTTATCTCATCCATCGTCTCTCCATTGATTCGTGGAAGAAAAGCACCTGAGATGCTATACCGAGCGAGCAGTGCTTGTAGGCAGAGGACCGCTCCTTCCTATGTATTTCCAGGAGTTCCTTCCCTGCGCTCTAAAGCTTCTGACAAATTTCCTTTGTCATTTGTATTCCCTCCCGTTACCAGATCAGGCGCAGACTCAGACTCTCTCACCCTCTGTCTGCCTCTGCAATAATGCGCTTGGTTTCGTCTGGGCGGTGGGGTATGCGGGCTCATGGCATTGTGGCGATGCAGATCCATGCAGCATACCATCCCACATGTCTCCCGGTCACTTCTGCCTCCCAAGAGTCGTGCGCTGTCCACGCACGTCTCGACGCTCCAGCAGAAACGGGCTTATCACGCGCCTATGTTGCTCCCGCCCACAAGATGTATTTCATGCCGGCATCCCACAAGCTGGGCGTTTTCTACCCTCGGCTCTTGTCCTTCTTCCAGCGTCCTTTGCGAGTCTGTTGATGTGACTGAGGTCTCGGCGAGATTGACAAGTCTCGAGATCTCCCACTGAGGCTGTGCGACTTGACAAAGCCTTGACCGAATGGCCCGCCCTAGCACTCAATCCGGTGATGCTATCCAACCTGTGGCATCACACTTCTATACTTTAAGAAGCAGAGAAGTGGCGGGGGTTGGAAGCATTCGTGCTCAGAATTCGAAAAGACATGCGAGAAGTGAGGAAGATACAGAGTCCTTCAAAATCCAGGACCGGGACCTCAAGAGGAAACAGGTAAATGGCAGGCTGCCTGTCTCCGCAGCTGCACAACGACACTGATCAGAGACAGACCTTCACAGGCATCAAGCTGCTCTGGCTGGCATACCAGTCCACCGGGGTCATCTACGGCGATATCGGCACAAGTCCTCTCTATGTCTACTCGTCGACTTTTACGCACGACCCTTCTTATGATGACCTTCTTGGAGCTTTGTCTTTGATCATCTGGTCACTCACTATCATGGTGAGCATCAAATACTGCCTGATTGTCCTTTCTGCGGACGACGAAGGCGAGGGAGGAACATTCGCCCTCTTCTCCCTCCTGTCGAGGTACGCAAATATTGTCAGACGTGATCCTCGCGAAGAGCAGTTGGTCAAAATAGAACGCTATACTGCTAGTGATCTAGGAAGACCAGCGCAAAAGGCTCGAGGTCTTATGGAACGGTCACAGACGACACAATGGCTACTAAAAGTCTTTGGGGTGTTTGGCGTCGCTCTCGTCATGTCTGACGGCGTCCTTACACCTGCACAATCGGTGCTCGGTGCTATTCAAGGTATAGAGGTGGTCCACCCTACTATATCACAGAGTATAGTCATCGGATCGTCATGCGCTATTCTTATCGTCCTTTTCTTGGTTCAACCATTTGGTGTGACGAAATTGGCCAACACGTTTGCCCCGATTGTTATTGTCTGGCTCCTCCTCAACGCTACATTCGGCATATACAATCTAGCTCGACATGACTCGTCGGTGCTCAAAGCATTTTCACCTTACTTCGCTGGAGCCTACTTGGTCCGGAATAAGGCGGATGGTTGGAAAAGCCTGGGAGGTATTCTTCTAGCATTTACTGGCTGTGAAGCCCTCTTCGCCGACTTGGGGGCATTTACTCAACGCGCCATCCAGCTCTCCTGGCTTACGTTCGCCTTCCCTTGCCTATTGCTCGGTTACATTGGCCAAGCAGCATATATTTCTGACGACCCGTCTGCATGGTCGAATCCGTTCTACAATACAGTTCCACCGGGATGTTTCTGGCCGTCGCTGATCGTCGCGATTTTGGCAGCTGTCGTTGCGAGTCAAGCAATCATCACAGCAGTCTTTCAGCTACTAACCCAAATCATGAAACTAAGCTACTTTCCGCAAATAAAGGTCGTGCATACATCGAAGATCTTCTACGGCCAAGTCTACATTCCCATTGCGAACTGGCTTCTGATGATTGGTGCCGTCGTCGTGACCGGAGTCTATACCAATACCACGAAATTGGGCCATGCCTATGGTGTATGCGTGGTACGTGATCGACTCTGGATTGTCATTCATCATCTTCCAAGAGCGATTGAACTGATCATCTTCGCTCCGCAGATCTTGGTGACCATGTTGACAACCTGCATGGTCGCCGTAGTAGCCTTGATTGTCTGGCGTGTGCCAGCTATTATTGTGCTGCCCGTTTGGCTCATCTTCGCTCTCTTTGATGGCACCTTCCTCTCCTCGGCCGTGACAAAGGTACCCGAAGGCGCATGGTTCACGCTGGTCCTGGCAGTTGCTCTTTCTTCCACCTTCCTCCTCTGGCGCTACGGCAAGGAACAGCAATGGCGCGCTGAAGCATCAGATCGCTTCCCACCCAGTCATCTAATCCAGGTCATCGCGGCTCCTGTCACGGATAGCAGCAATATCTATACTCGAAGGCTGAAGCTTTCGCCGGCGTTTGGCGGTCAAGAGGTCAGGCGTATTGAAGGCATGGGGATTTTCTTTGACAAGTCAGGTCTACCCTCCAGTACACCGACAGTGTTCATCCACTTTTTGCAGAAATTCCATGCTGCGAACGATGTCATTGTCTTGTTCCACTTGCGACCCTTGCAGATTCCCACTGTGCCGCCCGACGAGAGATACACGGTGTCGCGGTGCTATATCGGGGACGAAGATGGAGACAGCAAGCGAATCATGCCTGATACATATCGCGTCATCATTCGGCATGGATACAACGACGAAATCGTGTCAAATGATTTGGGAGGCATGCTATACGAGCAGATCCGAAATTATCTCATCCGCGAATATGTGGACATCATCTCAGCAGGAGACGCAGATTTGATCATTGAAGGTGCAAAAGAAAGAGATCCTGCCATCTCTTATGCCGAAATTGCTTCATCCACACCAGGGTCCGGACGCCCTTCCTTGGAAAATCTCGAGCTCACCCATAGACTCTCCGAACTGCAACGAGCGTACGAAAGCCAGGTGATCTACATCGTGGGCAAAGAACAAATGCGCGTGAAGAAGGAGGGGAAACTTTCTCCAATGTATATCATGCGCAGAGGCATATTGGAAATATTTTTGTGGCTTCGTGAGAATACGCGAACAAAAGTCCAGGCCTTGAACGTGCCGGTGGAGAAGGTTGTCGAGGTGGGCTTCGTGAAGGAGGTATGACCACGTGGTAGAGTGAGAATACTTCCGAGCAATTTGGAGCCAAAGAGGTAAAGATAAACGGGTCAGAGTTTGAATTGGACAATGCCGTTGATCTTTGAAGCATGTCGACTTGGTCAGGTGCGTCACCAACTCGCTCAATTCTCGTCTTCAGCAGAAAGGCACCTCTAACAATCCCAGTGCTTCTGATTCCCTAACCCTTGACAACGGCCAAGAGAAACCCATCAAACGTCTCGCTTTCGCGTCCCTTGTGGCTACTGACCACACTCACTAGTGTGGCCTTTACTCTGTCGTCTTTCCCTACCTTGACCGGCAGACTCTCCTTCCGCCCAGCTTCCAGATCTTTACTATCGGTTCCCTCGAGTATCTCACGAACGACGTTGTCGATGTAAATGCAGGCATTTGGGCGCGCAAGCCGCACGGCGTGTTGGAAATAATCGTATTGCTCGGCCCAGTCGGCGTCAATGAAGATCAAGTCGAACTTGGCCCTTTTGCCGTTCTGTTGTTGTACAAGAAGTTTGGGGAGGCTGTCCAACGCGGGTCCGAGGATGATTTCAAAATCCTTCTCCTCTTCGTAGCCCGCATGCCTGAGGTTTTGGATCGCCACATCACGGTGATGAGGGTTTATCTCGAGAGAAGTGACGTGGGCGCCGGCACTCAAGAACCAGAGTGTCGAATAACCTCCCAGCGTGCCGACTTCTAGGATGTTCTTCGCGTTGATCAGCTGTGCTTGGATCGCCAGGTATTGGCCTTGTAAAGGGGAGATGGTTATAGGTGGAAGACTGTGAGCGGCGGAGTTCTCAAGAGCATAAGAAAGAGCTTGGGAGAGAGCCGTATTAGCTTGTGGGAGGAGGGAGGATTGTGCAACAGCGTCGATGTTCTGAGCGCGTTGGTAGAGCGACATGATGAAGAGATCCTGGTTTGTGGATTAAGTCGAAAACAAATCTTTGTTAGACTATAATTTCCCTCTTCATTCTCGAAGACGACAGTCAGTTCATTTATATAGCCATTTGTATCGCCTATTGTAATGGCGACTATCAGCGATAGAGCCGAGTTCGCCGAGGAGTCGGCCATATCGAGGCATTAAGCTGTCAGGCTGCCTGCAGTATTGGCCAATGAACCAACACCATGCGTATGTTAGTGGATTGGTTGCCGTTGGGAGAGGCAATGTTCACACACCTGAGCGAGAGACGCGGAACATGTGCATGGACACGGAAGAGGAGAGGAGTTGGTCGTGGCAAGCCATTCCAGATTGAACCGAGTCTCTGCCAGACGAACAAGCAGAGTCTGCAGTCTCGGATCAAAGTTTCTCCGTGGTTGGGCCTCGACGTGTCTGTTTGTACCGACGCCGAGTAATTACATGTATCAATCAATTCACAGCTGTGAACTCGAGCACAACACACACCCTCCACCACCTTTTTTATGAGCGGCACACCCTCCCCTGGCGCTAGTGCGGGACTCAACGTCGACACCTCACCTCACCTCACCTCACTCTTCTTGCTCCCGCGTATGTCGATCTGAGTTCTCCCAGACGACACTTGCGGAGACATCCTGAGTGACATATTCCTCTCCAAGATGGCGCCCTGATTCTTGTATCGACGTCAACATCCAGACGCTTTTTTTTTGGTAAGAACCTCAGCGGTCCAGCGTGTCCAAGGAGTAGTATACGGGATTAACACTTTCACGCTTGCGCTGCAACCCCCCTGCAGACTAGGAACTTCCGCCCAGGACAAATGCCATGGCTGACACTCGAACTATACTTGCCCTTGACCGCTTCCCCAGAAGAAGATCTGAGCATGACAAGGTGGTAGGGGGATTTCTGCGACCAGTATCAACAGGGCCAGGGCAAGAAAGCGATGACCAAGACATAAGTTGGCCTCTGGTTGACTTACCGGAAAATGAAGAGCCTCAACCCAGCAACTACTATCTTTGTGAACACTGCGGTAGGCATTTCAAGCACATTTTTTCGCTCAGAATCCATCTTTTGGAGAAGCATGAATATGTTCGTTGCCGTGGATGTAAGCAGTTATTTGCGGGAGCCGAAGCCTATTCACGCCATCGAAAGGAAGGAGGGGCACTTGAGAATTGCAGAAAGGCCGCTGCCGATGCGGCGGGAAGTCTCGCTAGACCCTCCGTCTATTTGGCCGACCATAAAGTCAACAACACACGATCTGGAGCCCATGATCAAGCCCCGCCTGAAGATAAATCAACCGATAATCCCGGCAATGCCTCCCAGGTTCAGGAGAGACAAACCCCTGTTCAAGTGATCTCAGTCGGACTTGCGGAAGAATCGGATTCTTTCACACCTGAGTTCAGCAATGCTTTTGTGGCTACCACGACCGACTCGCGACATATCAACATCACTACGATGGCACCGAGAGCCTTGCACTTCCCAGTCATCGGTCGTGCGAGGCACCCATCGCCTCAGTCACAGTCTGAGTTACAGGTCGCGGGTCCCGCCTCCCCAAGCCTCAGCAGGACGCTCAACTCTTCTACCTCAGAAACATCAAGCTCTGGCTGGACCGAGGATGGCCGAGAGCGAGACGTGAACCTGGTCGTTTCTCTGTCGTGCTATACCTTGCTTTGGACATTCCTGAAGTTGGTGACAGCACCTTCCGAGTCTGGTCAGCAGCCCAGGGACGGGCCGAATCACACGAAAGATGTCCTTGGACACAAGTCATCATCTCGGAATAGTCGAGTGAGTGGAAAGAAAAGGCAAGATACTTCCGAAGATGAATTGGACGACGAGGACGGTGAGAGAGGCGCAAAACGCAAGCGAGTAGATGCCACATGTGCAGACGAGCATGATATCCGACCACTTGCGTGCCCCTTCAACAAGTATGACAACGTGTTGTTTGGGCCAGAATCGGCAGACGAAGCATATCATTGCTGTGCTACTTCCAGCTTCATGAATATCGCACGTCTAAAGTAAGGTCTCTAAAGTCGCATCCGTGAACTCAGCTAACTTCTGCTAGGCAACACCTTCAACGAAATCATTATGCCCCTCGATATTACTGCTGTCGATGCTGTAGGCGCGATTTCTCTTCGCAGGCCATGGTCGCAGCCCATTTGCGCGAAACCCCGATGTGCCCCGTCCTTGAACCACCGCTCTTTGTGGAGAAGATCAGTAAGGACTTGGCCGAGGAGCTCGGGCTCGATCGCAAAAACTCCCCGCGCACGGACAGGATTGCATACTGGCACAAGATTTATGACACTTTCTTCCCCGGTGCTGCTAAGGAACGTCCGGTCAGTCCCTGTAAGTGACAATGAAAGCAGCTTTATGACCGTCGCTTATTATCTCAACAGATTACGAAGGACCTGCGGCAGAGCATCTCCGCCAATTTCTTCTGTTCTCAGAGAGAGCTTTAGGACAACTGATACCAGCTGTCCAGGAGCGAACAGGTCTTCTGACACATTTGACCCCTGGCGGCCAAGAGCGGCTACTTCAAGAAGTTCAACAGGAGGCAGGTCAGAGATATCTCCAACACATCGCTAACAGATGCATGCCTCGCTTATGCCGTCCAGCTCCCATCTCCGAAGTATTACGGACCCGCAGCAGTGCCCAAAATCTAGATCCATCGATGAATGTCGTCGAAGCACCATCTCTGCTGGCCAGTACCTCTCTAGAGACAATCGAGAGAAACGTACATCAAGCATCTCCGAGCGATATTGCTGCTGGCGTGGACGCGGCTCTACATACCTTGCCCCGAAATCTTCCAGGTTCGCACGTCGATATTGGATACGCTCCGCGCACTTTACAGGTTCAAGAAAGTCGCCTTGATCCACAGAGCATCGATGCATTGTTTGAACCGTTGCTTGCAGGTGATTTGTTTCGTGCAGCGGTTGGTGGCCCCCAAGACTTTGGACATGATTCTTCGCAAATCCATTTTTCCTACCCCGGACAGTTTGGTGATGTTGTGTATTTCCCAGAAGGCCAGGTTGAAGAATGAACAGTTGGAACATGTTATGAGAGGAAATCTAGCGTAACCTTACCGCAACAGCAATTGTTATGTTCTTCCTATCTCGTGGGCGTTGAAACGAACATGGTTCTCAACCTTGTGATACTCGCTCAATAAAGGCCAACATGATTGGCTGATGTGGACGACCGGGGTCTGTCTTGGCGACGCAGGGTTGAGCTTCAAGAAAAAAAGTTCCCCGTCAACCGATCCGAGCATTGAATGTTCGAGGATCTGCGTTCCAGCATTCGTGGCCTCACCATCAACTAACTGTCAAGATGAGTGCCTCGCGTGCTATCGGAGGGTCCTCGAGGCTTCTCGGCAATTTGACACGCTCGCACAACTCAAGTCTCGCGCGACACTGGCTTGGCCGACGCTGCGCTTCCACTGCAGTTCTCCCGACCTTGTCCGCGAGCCTGCGGTCGCAGTCGAAACAATGGCCGCTGGATCGACGGTGGCAGCAACGGCGAGGTGCCGCCGGCGCCGCAGCTGCAATGTAAGCACTTCTCACTGCTTTTTCCTGTCCCTCGTCTAATACGTGACAGGCTGGAAGAAGCCCAGGATGACCCCGACGCCCTCTCTCAAGAAACCATTATTCACAACCTATCGCCCGAGGAAGCGCACCGGTTATCAAGAGTGCGGAACATTGGTATTGCGGTCAGTCACGGGTCTCGGTTTGCTTAGGTACAAGTTGGTTGACATCGACAGGCACATATTGACTCTGGCAAAACGACGGCGACGGAACGTGTCCTATTCTACACGGGCCGGATCAAGTCCATCCACGAAGTTCGCGGCAAAGACGCCGTTGGCGCGAAAATGGACTCGATGGAACTCGAGAGAGAAAAGGGCATCACCATTCAATCCGCAGCCACTTTCTGTGACTGGGTCAAAAAGGAGAACGGCAAGGAAGAAAAATACCACATCAACTTGATTGACACACCCGGACACATTGACTTTACCATCGAGGTGGAGCGTGCACTGCGGGTGCTGGATGGTGCCGTCATGATCCTGTGTGCGGTGTCCGGCGTCCAAAGTCAGACCATCACCGTGGATCGGCAGATGCGGAGGTACAACGTGCCCCGAATCAGCTTCATCAACAAAATGGACAGAATGGGCGCAAACCCGTGGAAAGCCGTTGACCAGATCAACAAGAAGCTCAAAATCGCCGCTGCGGCTGTTCAGGTGCCAATTGGTGCCGAAGACGAGTTCCGCGGCGTCGTTGACTTGATCACCATGAAGACAAACTATGCTGAGGGTGAACGTGGCGAGATCATTGTCACCAAGGATGAAATCCCGGCCGAGGTCCAACAGCTCGCAAAAGAGAAGAGGGCACAGCTGATCGAAACACTTGCCGACGTCGATGACGAGATTGCCAACTTGTTTCTGGATGAACAGGAGCCTACGACCGAGCAGCTAAAGGCCGCCATCCGGAGGGCCACCATTTCGCTCAAATTCACTCCCGTCTTTATGGGATCTGCCCTCGCCGACAAATTTATCCAACCGATGCTCGACGGTGTCTGCGATTATCTTCCCAACCCCTCCGAGGTGTCCAACACCGCTCTCGACCGAAGACAGAAGGAGGCTCCCGTCAAGCTTGTCCCTTATAACTCGTTGCCTTTTGTCGGTCTGGCATTCAAGTTGGAAGAATCGAACTTTGGGCAACTCACGTATATCCGCGTGTATCAGGGCAAATTGCGAAAAGGCCTCAACGTGTTCAATGCTCGGACCGACAAGCGGGTCAAGATTCCCCGTATCGTCCGCATGCACTCCAACGAGATGGAAGAAGTCAACGAGATCGGCGCCGGAGAGATCTGTGCTGTGTTTGGAATCGAATGTGCATCGGGTGACACGTTCACGGACGGACAATTGGGGTACACCATGACCAGCATGTTCGTGCCCGAACCCGTCATCTCCCTCAGCATCAAGCCAAAGAACAACAAAGACTTGCCCAACTTCTCCAAAGCCATTGCGCGGTTCCAGCGCGAGGATCCGACCTTTAGAGTTCACTTTGACACCGAAAGCGAGCAGACGATCATCTCGGGCATGGGCGAACTTCACTTAGAGGTCTACGTCGAGCGGATGCGCCGAGAATACAAGGTCGAGTGCGAGACCGGCCCCCCGCGCGTTGCTTACCGAGAGACCATCACCAAACGCGTCGAGTTCAACCATTTGCTCAAGAAACAGACTGGCGGAGCAGGTGATTACGCACGTGTTGCAGGTTATATGGAGCCCAAGGGTAACCTCGAAGGCAACCACTTTGAAGAACATATTATTGGTGGCGCCATCTCGGAGAAATTCTTGTTCGCTTGTGAAAAGGGTTTCCACCTGTCTTGCGAAAAGGGTCCTCTGGTCGGCCACAAAGTGCTCGGCGCGACCATGGTGATCAACGACGGTGCGACCCACATGACCGATTCGAGCGAAATGGCCTTTAAAAACGCAACGCAGCAGGCCTTCCGCAAGGCGTTCATGGACGCCGACCCAGTGGTGCTGGAGCCCATGATGAAGACGGTCGTGACGGCCCCGACCGAGTTTCAGGGCAACGTGGTCGGGCTGTTGCAGAAGCGGAATGCGGTGATCAACGACACCGAGGTCGGCGTGGACGAATTCACCGTCTGGGCCGACACCAGTCTCAACGGCATGTTTGGCTTCAGCGGCAACCTCCGCGCGGCGACGCAGGGCAAGGGCGAGTTCAGCATGGAGTTCAGCCACTACGAGCGTGCGCCGATGCAGCTGCAGAAGGAGCTCCAGTCCGAGTTCCTCAAGGCCCAGGCGGAGAGGAACAAGAAATGAACAACGACCAACAGCGCACGAGGTTCGTTCAGGCGTTGCGGCCAGCATTACCGCTCGAAGCAGGTTCGCAGACCCTTGACCTTGACCTTTCTCTCCACGTGGATCGTGTGGATTCAGGCCGAGTTCAGCATTTGCCGGCCCGTGCAAACGAATATCCCTAGCGAGAGAAGACCATCACCGCGTAGCGTCCAGAGCACGGCGTTTAGAGTTCCCAAGCCCAGAGCATCCTGCCTACCACTGGGAGTGCAACAAGTGACAATTGTCCGTCGACCCTGCCAAAGCCAAAATGTCGCAGTACACAGGTCACCGTGCGGATTATCTTGATGGATACCTAGCCGTGTGTGCACAAGTCACGCATCACCCGCCTCATCTCGACACGAATACCAAGTCCTGGTCGGTATATGGAAATCCCAGCATCTGCATCGATATTATCCAGGGGTTTGGCCAGACATGTTTGCTGTTACCATCAAAAAAGTAGGAGTTGGGGGGGGGCAAAAGATTTGGGCGATGTATAATGTCATCATCATGATACCTACACAAGGTACCAGGTACCGTGTACCGGGTACTAGGTATTTTTCGAGAGCCACGGGGCATACATGTGTTATTACCTACTACTTCCCTACTTACCTACTTACCTACTTACTTACTTGTGTATCTAGATTAGTCGAGAACGAAAAACCCAATTACCATACACATTTTGATCCTAGAGGGTGAGCGAAGGCCGCTTTAACCTGAGCCTTGACTGAGCCTGTAGCTGAGCATCACTGAGCAAATACGCCGAGGGACTAATCTGACCCCTAAGCCATATTAAAACCTGCCCCTCGGCTCAACATCTATTTCAGACAGGGTGTCAGGAAGTTCGCAGATTATCTGCCCTCACGCTGCTGCCTAAATTTCCTTGTGGGGCCGAAATAGATCTTCATCAAAGTTGTATACAGAATCTCCTTTGCCGGCTTCTAGGACCGAGATGGGTATATTTATATATATATTGGTTTCTTCCCTCTTTTTAAAACTTCAATCATCAAGTTCCCATCCCCTAGCCCTTCTCCCCCGCGAATCGACTCGCCTACCTTAAGTACAAAAATAGTGTCCCTTGCATCCCTTCAAACCACTCACCTCGAGCGGGGAGTGCTGTATCCACGGTAATAAGGTACTGTGAGGCGTTTGATGATGTGCAGAGGAAGTTCGAGCTCAACGAGATATGTTTTCGCATTGGCTGCGGCACAAGATTGTGGTTTGGTTGCGTTGTACACCATCATAGGTTCGGAAACATTCTTTGGGGAGGGACTGTAGCTGGATTTACGCGCGTTGTTGAGATGTTGTAGGACTGTTAAGGATTGGATTATCTTGCATGCTTCATTTAGTTGGGTTAGGTACAATGTTATCAGAAGAGTCCAGGTAATAGGCGGCTGCGTTTTGCTTTCGAACCAAAGCAATGAGTTCGACTGATTTGCCCTCTCCCCCAAATCCGCCTCCCCAGTACATACCCGGTTGATCATCATGGGGCCAATCTATCCCTCTCGAAACGACGCCCAAATCCCACGGGACGCATGCCTCCTCTTTTTCCTTGATCAATAGGTAGATTTGGCCGCCAGCAGTATCATCTATTCCATTATGTCCGTCTCGGATCGCCCACATTTGAAGACCCAAGAGGTTGAGACCGTCGGAAAGAGAATAGTGAGACCGTGTATCTCGTGGATATAGTGGAAGCGCTGACTTTGTCGGACGCGATTGGTTTGCCGATTCAGTGCTGCCCAAACGAACGCAAGAAGCGAAGCAGGATAAACAACTTTGGGCCTGGTGACTGACACATGACGCTCCCCAATCAAAAGTGCAGACGGAGAGATTGACCGACTCCCATGATCCTCCGACTAGAACAATGAAGTGGTATTGTGGTTACTGTTCGTAATGAGCCCTCGAATACTTCCATACCTTTTAGACATCTCGAAAACGGCTCTAGTGTCACGAACAGCTTCTTAGAGGGTGAGGCAGGGCAGGTGAATCAGGTGTGGTACACAGGGCAGTCGGGAGACGAGACTGTCAGGCTAGAACACAAGGTTCTCTTGATGCATTCGGCCTATTAGCCGGCAACGGTGGCTGGGTGGCCAAGACGGCAGAACCTCGGTATTTCTGGTTTACTCAATATATATATTGAACATAACACACATGTTTCCAATTCATCCCAATAATTGGCGACGCTTTGGCCGAGCGGTTAAGGCGGTAAGTGCGACTACATTCATACGTTTACCTGCAGTCTTGCTAATTCACATATAGACACCCTGCTACTCTTAAGTTGTTGAGGTGTTCTCTTCGGAGGCACAAGTTCGAATCTTGTAGGCGTCGATATTATCTTTTTTTTTGTTTCTTTCAGGGGGCGCTCAAGAATCGGAAGCTCTCAGCAAGCAGAAGATGACCAAGGGTGAGCAAAGCGAACGAGCGATTAATCATAAGGAGACGACGAGGAGCAAGTTTTTGCGCTTGAAACTACCTATGTACTTATGTACTTACCACTCTACTCTACATTACACTCTTCTGAGCGATATTGGCATTGGGCCATTGCTGGACTTTTACCCGGCCAGTTCAGCATACCTCTACATGTATACCTAGACAGACATACAAAAACATACAAAACAACTCAAGTCAAACCGGGGAGGGGGAAAAAAGGAAACCCATTATTTTCTCAACTCCCTTTCTCAATAGTGTCCCATTTTTGCTAAAGTCATATGCAGCTAAATATCCTTCTTGATCAGATCCGCGCCCTTCTCAGCCACGGCATAAGTGGTGGCCATGATATTCCTGTGTCGTCAAAAATCAGCTTTGATCCATGGACACTCTCTGTCAGCCAAAAGACAGAATTCAAGACTTACCCAGATACATGGCCAGGGAAGATCGAGGCATCCACCACCCTGAGGTTCTTGACCCCTTTGACCTTCAAGTCTGTGTCCACAACCTCGCCGAGCGCGCACGTCCCGATCAAGTGGTACTGTGTGCTGATGTGGTTCTTGACATACTCGATCCTCTTCTCCTCGCTGTCGAGACTCTCCTTCTCGGGCGGCAGTTCTCTCTCAGCGAGTGATTTCGCCAGCAAGGGATGCCTGGCGACTTTGTCCATCCACTTCATACCGGCCGCGAGGATTTTGGCATCGACCTCATTCCGGAAGTACCCCGGATCGATCTCGGGTGGCGCCAACGGGTCCGACGATTTGATGTGTACTGTGCCTCTTGACAGAGGGTGTTCTAGGCACATAAGCAACGAGAGCTGCTGTTTGCCATTGGGTGGTTTTCCAAAGAACTGCGTCTGATCGGAGCCCTTGGCCACATCAAGACGGCATGGGATGCAGAAGGTTTGGAGATTGGCAAAGGTTGGGTCGCGGAGTTGGTCGACAATTACCTAGCATCAGCATGGAGTTGTGTCAGTTCAGTCAATGGAAGAAGTACTATGGACCTGGTCTATTGTCGACGACGGTTAGTCACTTACCTTTTCTTGAGCTTTCTCAAAGTCCGTCTTTGCAAGCGACTTCTCTTTGATTTCTTTAATCGTTGCGTCGAGCTCGTCAGGAGTTACCAGGGACGCGTACGACACGAATCCCATCATCATGCCTGGGCTAGCATACAGTCCTTTCTGACTGTTCTGATAGACGTCCTGCTGTGCTTTCATGAACTCTTCGCCGTGCAGAGCATCCATGGAATCAATGCCGGGTTTGAGGTCGAATAGGAGTCCTCCGAGAACATGGTCCTGGAAATTGGCGCCCACTCCCTTGTTCTCAACGACGCACTCGACACCAGCCGCCCTGAGAACTTCGGGATCGCCGATTCCCGAGAGCTCGAGCAATTGAGGACTTTGAATCACGCCGGCAGACAGAATGACTTCGCGCGTTGCGTCGACGCTGTATTTCTGACCCTTGTGGACGAATTCAACGCCCTTGGCCGTGTCTCCATCCAAGATAATCTTGGTGGCCTGCGCTTCCGTCAGGACTTTCAAGTTTGGTCGTCTCAGATTCGGACGAAGATATCCGGTTGCAGCGTAGGATCGCTTTCCAGGATCATCGGATCTGTTCACGGCCCCAAGACTCGAATAGAAGCCCAGATGGTCGCCGCTCCACGCGTCATTAATGGTCTTCTTTGTCCCGGTAACTGCATAGGCAGCTTCGGCAAATTCCACCTCCAATGGCATATACCAGTCGTTGAAGCTGGTATGGACAGGCCCACTGGATCCGTGATACTTGTCCCCTCCCGCGATAGGCATGAATTGTGGATCACTGTGCCGGGCAGAGTCGTCTAATGTTTGGTGTTTCTTGAAGTAAGGAAGCATGTCCTCCCAACCCCAGCCAGGGTTGCCCATTGATTTCCACCCTTCGTAATCATTCTTTGACCCTCTCACGTACATGAGATAGTTGATAGCAGAGCTGCCGCCGAGCACCTTTCCGCGAGGCATCGAGTAGACCTTGTTGCCCGCATTGGGCTGTGGTGTGCTCGTCATGCACCAGTCGTATTCTTTCCTGCCAATCTATAGAGGGGGTCAGGCACCTCGCGTGGAGATGTAACGTCCTACTCACCATGGTGGGATAGAGTGAAGGCGTGGACACGGCCTTATCGTCCATTCGATTCTCTCCAGCTTCCAGGACCGCGACTGAAATATTTGGATCCTCGGTGAGGCGAGCAGCAACCACTAGACCAGCAGTACCTCCTCCAACCACAACAAAGTCATATTTGCGAGACACCAATTCATCAACAGAGCAGAGGGCACTCGAGGAGCCATTGACATGGCCGTTGACGCCGTTTGTGGCGGACATTGTGGCTCGAGAAGAGAGTCGTGTACAGTAGATTCAGTGAGCGAAACGGGAGATGCAATGCCTACGATCGCCAGAACAGCGAAACGGGGTTTTCATAGACACCTCATCAACCTACCTATGCGTCTACCTGGTCAAGAATGCCACGTCCTTCTGCTTCCCCCGCATGCGGACTTGATGTGCCCGAGGAACATCTTTTGCGGGGTGCAGCCAATCGCCGGAACTCTGGCGAGGACTTGGTGACGAAGAAAAGAGGAGAAGGGATCAGATTCGAGATCTGTGTTCGGGATGATCATCTCGGAATCATGGATGGCACATCACTCAGCCCAGGGTTGGTTGTGGCAACGGCGAAGATCCGGTTAGAGGATATGGCTAACCGCCGCGG
The DNA here is from genome assembly GCF_000835455.1 of Fonsecaea pedrosoi CBS 271.37. Classification (NCBI taxonomy): domain Eukaryota; kingdom Fungi; phylum Ascomycota; class Eurotiomycetes; order Chaetothyriales; family Herpotrichiellaceae; genus Fonsecaea; species Fonsecaea pedrosoi. Next base: position 4,175,984 of record NW_013550614.1, on the reverse strand, counting down.
CAGCCGGCGTACGACGTGGACCATAGTATGCTCTCGTGAACGACACCACCAAGCTCAGAAGACGATCACGATGGTGAGATTGAAGACTGCTGGATGGCTAGACACATTATACCAAGTGTGGGTGCTCTGCAGGCAGGGCCAAAAATAGGGGAGGCGTCTGGCTAGAACCAAGTCATGGATATTATTGATGGCAAAGTGGCCGCAGCCGCAGCCGCAGTTACAGTCCGCAGTTTGCCAGTCGCTTCTGCGGACCGGATACGGATTGGGATGCGGGAACCGTGACAATGGCCTTCGTGGCTCTGTCTCACTTCTCACTCCTCACTCCCACATGCAAAACATGCATAATTTTTTTTCTTTCTTTTTTCTCCTCTGTTTATCCGTCAACAACTGCCCCCTATTTCCCTTTTCGACACTTACTTTTTTCTACCCGAGCTCCCGAACCCATTTCTGGTCTTTCGGTGCCCTTTTGTCGTGGGTGGATGGTCAGCGGCTGTTACCTTTCACCTCTTTTCTCTGCTGAGAAACCTCTACGACCACCACCGAGTGGCTCCCTCCTCTCGCTTGTCTCGTCCTCACACAACACATGTGCTCAGAATGTTGGGATCCATTGCCTGTGGACAGCTTTACTTCGGGGCTGTTCGTTTCACCCTGCATGCCACGCATGCTCCAAGACGACTGTTATCCACAGACAACAAGATGGCACAATCGACACTAGATAACACCACGTCGTTCCACGTCCATGTCCTACGTATATCTCAGACCTTTCCGTCCCTTTCCCCCAGTTGCTGATCCTTTTCCCTACATCCTGTCTAATTGTGCTGTCCTTGTTCATCCACTCATTCCTACGCGTTCCGTCTTGATTATCGGTCATCATCCCACCTTTTCCGCCTTGATACGTCCTTCGGCATCTCAACACCCTCATTTTGGTGGTCATCGGCGCTCCGGATTTATGCATTGTTCCCCAAAGATCACTTATTCAGCGCATCCCACCTCAGACTACACGTCATTTGTTCCTGCTATACCGGACCTACTTCTCTCCAGCGAACATATTAGGACCCATCCTTCCCTCGAGAGCTGTCGACCGAGTGCCTCCTGTTAAACTCCCGTCGGCCCATCGTCCCTTTGTTCACAATGTCTCACGCCAGAGCATCCAGTCGATACTATTCTGACTATGAACGGGCGCTCGAGAAAGCTGCTGAACGACCCAAAACATCCCCACCTTCTTCGACCACTTCATCTCGAACCTCCTCGGCCACGTCGTTGCAGCCAACCGCCCCAGTGGCCGAATGGTGCCATCAAATGCACTTGATCCAACAGCGAAAATACGATTGGTGTGCAAGCTGCTATCCCAAGCCTCCGCCCGCTCCAAGCTCTATCAGAATACCGTCACAGAAAGCGCTGCAACAGTCAAGAAGCAGCAACGAGCCTGGTCATGCATACCAATAGAACGTCATCGAACGACTATCCTTGTCTGCATATTAGCATGGTGTTGGGGCGTTTTGGACAAACAAAAATCTTGCTTTGAAGTGTTAAATCATGAATTATGACCTCTCTCTGCTATAACATGGCATCGAATTGAAAGTCGTAGAGACAATGAATGTACATCATGAACTGCCGGCCATGGCTCTGTCTTTGGCGGCGTTCAGTTTCTCCACCTGCTCTTTGAACTTTAGTTCATATGCTTCTTGTCTGAAGACCTTTCTCATTGTTAGCGTAGACATGGCGATCGTGACAAGACCGTGACATTCATACTCTTGTTGCCTCCAGAGCGCTCGGCTGCCCGACCTCAGGATCAGCCCCGGCTTCTAAGAGGATGTCAATCACTTCGGTCTCGTTCTTGAAGACCGCTCCTGCTAGGATGGATTGCCCTCGATCGTTCAGGCGATTGGGGTCTGCGCCGTGCTGCACAAGCATCGAGGCCAGCGGTGCATGACCGTGGTAAGAGGCAAGCATCAGCTGAGGGAGTTAGTCATTCTGGCGGAAGTCGCTCTGGACAACCCAGAGCAGTCGATAACTGAGAAGGCCCCTGAAACTGGCTCCCCCATCCTTTCTAAGCACTTACCAATGTGTCGCCCTTGTCGTTGGTCAGATTCGCAGGTAGACCCCTTGGCAAGGCTTGCTCGAATAGATCCGTCTGACCTGCCCGGGCGGCGTCGAAGAACCTTCCTGCTAGAGCCACGGCTTCTGGCGGGAGCTGCTCGGCTGATTGGGTATCGGCACTCGGTGCTGGCTGTGAGACGGGCTCCATTGTCTGAGGAGTCTGTATATATTTCTGACAGCAGGGGAGACCAACCCTCGAGAGAAGTATGGCTGATATATATGCCTACTCTGGACTTTTGTCATTGAGAGGTCTAGTACATTGAGTTGTAATCGGCAATTCGTCGGAATGACGTCGACGAGTTAGTTTGGTTTCCAACATTCTACAGATCTCAAAGAGGAGGTTGACAACATTTAGCCAGGGGCACGCTCCCTTGTTAGCCCGGGCTACAAAATAATCAGGGAGCCCTAGGAAGAAGATGCGGACCTGCGCGTCTCTTTGTCGAGACAAAAAGTTAATGGGGACACCAAGATCCAGCCTCGCACGTGAATGGAGGGGCACACGCAAGGCTGTGGATGCCGAGCCACGAGTGTCAAACAGGCCAAGCGCCATGCCGATTGCGTGATCAGGTCTGTTGCTGATTGTCTGGCTTCGACGCAGTGGACACCATTCTACCACCTCTGACATGCTCCCGCCCTTGGTTGGGTTGTCTTGCTTGCCTTGCTGCTAAGTGCTGATGCCATTATGGATCCCGCCCGCATCATGGGAGCACGAGGGGCAAGCAATCAGCAATCATGCCACTAGCTGGAGCCAGGGATTTGTCCCTCGAGGTCAGAGGCTTGTTCGAGAAGAGCAGGAAAAAAAGATTTGTCGTCGCCGCTTGAGCCTAAGAGTTCTCAAGTTTTCTTCCCCAATCTGCCATTCTGGTTGACTAGTATAAAACTCCTCGCCTACCCCTCCCATCGCATTCTTGCGCAATCGCAGCCTTTGTCCTCACGCCTGCTCCCTGCTGAACACATCCATTTGCAACACTCCATACACACCGTCAGAGAAAATGGCCGACCGCCCTGAACCGTACGTGGCATCCTTCCCCTCTCCAAAGCTGTGTGGACTTTCAGAAAGAGCATAACTAACGACCAGCGCCCTCCAGTCTCCGCTTGGGCTCAATTGCCCCCAATTTCCAAGCCCAAACCACCAAAGGACCCATTGACTTCCACGAGTTCATCGGCGACAACTGGGTCGTTCTCTTCTCGCATCCGGAAGATTTCACTCCCGTCTGCACGACCGAGTTGGGTGCCTTTGCAAAGCTGGAACCCGAGTTCAACAGAAGAGGCGTCAAATTGATTGGGCTTTCGGCCAACACCATTGACAGTCACGGAGAATGGATCAAGGACATCAATGAGATCAGCGGCAGCAACTTGAGCTTCCCCATTATTGGAGACAAGAACAGACAGATCGCGCTTCTCTATGACATGATTGATCATCAGGATGCCACCAATGTGGATGAAAAAGGCATTGCCTTCACCATCCGATCCGTCTTCGTCATTGACCCCAAGAAGGTCATCCGCACCATCCTGTCCTACCCTGCCTCGACCGGCCGCAATACTGCCGAAGTTCTGCGGATTGTCGACTCCCTGCAGACCGGTGACAAGCACAAGGTCACCACCCCAATCAACTGGGTGCCAGGTGACGACGTGATTGTCCATCCCAGCGTCAAGACCGAGCAGGCGAAGGAGATCTTCCCCGAGATGAAAATCATCAAGCCTTACCTGCGAACCACACCTCTTCCCAAGGAGAAGACCAGTGCTGCTTAGAGGAGTGGTGGAAGCAAAGTAAGCAAGGGAAAGTAAATTCTGATACCACCGAAAATGTAGCAGCTCGAGAGATACTGTGGAAGAAACCAGATTTGACTTGGTGCCATACCCATTCAAGGTCATTTTGCGACGTGCATACCCCAACAAATTGCTCAGAAGTTATTTCAAATTGTTTGCGACGCGTCTTGTCTGTTCCTCTCAATGCAGGTACCACTGAATACACGTCAATCAACCACAGCAGCAGTATGTACCCCGTACTTTGTTCCATTGCCCTTTTAGCCCCTGAACCTGGTCACTGAGGTAATCAACCTGCCCTGAACTTGACAGCCGTGAACAATTGGCTGTCACAAGCTGTTAGGGCTGCTGATAACCGGCTTGGCATAGCGGCAACACCCTCCTAACTAACTGCTACTGGTACCGCCGGCACCGCCTGAATCGCCTACAATCGCCTAGAGCGCCCATGTCTTTGCGGCCCCCCATGCCCTGAACGCACCAGTGACAAGTGCCAGTGCCAGAAGTAGCTCCAACTTCCTGCGACTCCCTGCACAGGCGCAGGCACGTAGGTCCATCTAGACTTGACATGGAAACAACTTTTCCGCTACACAAAATTTCACCCCCAGCGTCCTAATAATTCTCCTAGAGTCCTCCACAGAGAGACCCAGTTGTACAGATCTGGACATCGACTTCGTTTTGGGTTCAATCTTGCATGAATGTTTTGCTGTTTGCGAGCACTTCCATCTTCAATTCTGATCGCGTTCGGGTTCTCCATCTTCCGACATTCTCACCACCAACTTCCCCCCTTTTCTTCTGACATCAGCTAAAGTGACACGGAAGAGAAAACGACCCTTCACGAAAAAAAGCGACATCCCGAGACAGGTTCTTTGTCCTCTCAGTCAGTGGTCTATCTTTTCTCCCTCTACGTCGTTGAGATCCTTGCGCCACCTCTGCTGCCCGATTTCGATCCCGCCTGCCTTTGCCTCAGCATTGCCCGCCGGGACAAACGAACGCGTGCTTGTACCCTTTATCGCCATGGCCTACAAAGATCCGAGAAAGGGGAACTTGTCCATCATGTCCTATCGTCGATGTTGTTCTTTCTACTTGTTCATCTTGTCTGCTCATTTGCCACATTGCCGTGTTCCTCGTTATTCGCTTGCCCTCCGCCTCTGGCCTCTTGGGACTAGAGCTGACAGTCATGGCTAGGTTCCGACGTAAAAGTCCTGGGAAACAGGGTTCTATCCCACGGCTGAGGGAATCGCGGTTCCTCACCTCCCATCTTGACCCACCATCACCGGAGGAACACCACTGGCCGCCCCTACCGCCGTTAGCCACAGACAACCGCTCCAAATCGGTGGTGTCTAGCGTTTTCGCTCTCTGGCAGAGTCCGTCCTTGCCATCGGTGACAAACGAGAGCCCTGATATCTCTGCAACCTCGCCACAGACACCGAGCGAGGTTTCCAGATATCGATTGACGAGATTACCTGTTCATGATTATGTGCCAGACCCGGCTACGAAGTCTTCCAGTACCACACGATTGCCACGATATGTACCCATAATAATTCCCGAGTTTGCACAGCCGTCATTTACTAGAGAACTTTACTCTACCACGTCGCAACCAGATCTTCGGACTACCACTAATTCCTCGCCAACAACCCCGACATTAAACAGCCATCCACGCCCCGCGAGATATTTGGATGAAGCTGGTCCGTTTGTCACGGCGGAACTACGAGACTGCGAGGAGGAAAGGGACCCAATTTCCACGATCAACCCTGCGGAAATGAACAACAGCCAGGTGAGCCTCGTTGCTTCGGAGGCAAGCAATGAGGGCGCAAATGGCTCGAACCAACCCGTGGATGGTACAGGAGGAAATATCGGCATCTCATCTTCGGTTACTCAGCATACCTCAGCTCCGACAAATTTGTCGGGTTTGGTCTGCAATGTGCACAGGACGACAGGTGAAGAGCCCCCGGGGTTGGTTGGCGCAACGACAACAATACTGGGCGACAAGCTGTATGTTTTTGGGGGCAGGGTACACTCTCGAACGAAACCACAGTTGTCCTCGGACCTCTACGAGCTTGATCTCATCCGCCGGCACTGGATCAAGGTCGATGCACTCGGAGATGTACCTCCACCTCGCTACTTCCACAGTGTATGTGCCCTCGGGGACTCGAAGCTGGTCTGCTACGGTGGCATGTCACCTGCACCGCACAGCAGCAGGCCTGCGCAAACTGGCCAACCGGGCAAGCCAGAAGGCCAACCAGAGGTCGTGGTCATGTCCGATATCCATATCTTTGATGTACCTACGCGAAAATGGACTCTAATCCAGGCCCCTGAAAATCCCCAAGGCCGTTACGCCCACTGTGCGGCGATATTGCCATCGTCTGCTGTGTTCACATCCGCCAATGCTCCCTTCTCCGCCATCCAGCATAACCCGCCGTCTGCCGATCCTCATTCCGGTACGCTAGGAGTACAACTGGACGGAACTGGTGGCGCAGAAATGGTTGTCGCCGGAGGCCAAGACAGCACGAACAGTTACATTGAACAGTTTAGCGTCTTCAACCTGCGCAGTCTGAGGTGGACAGGCACGACAGCTTGGGACCGCAAATGCGGAGCATATAAAAGCATGGTTGCTCCCATGACAGGACTATCCGCGGAGCTGATTGGTCGAGGGGTTCCGTTGAATGATCCACAAGCCCAAAGAGCCAGTTCGCGTCCCGGGACATCGATGCTGATATACTCCAATTACAACTTCCTGGACGTCAAGCTGGAGCTGCAGGTTCGCTTACCAGACGGTTCATTGATGGAGAAGCCTGTAACTGGCACCGTGTCCCCGCCTGGGCTGCGCTTTCCCAATGGCGGCATCATTGATGGCCACTTTGTAGTCAGCGGGACATACCTGACTTCGTCGAAACACGAGTACGCGCTGTGGGCGCTGGATCTCAAAACTTTAACGTGGGCACGCATTGACACGAATGGCTTGATCTTCTCCCAAGGGAGCTGGAACCGGGGTGTGCTGTGGAACCGAAGAAATACGTTTGTTATTCTTGGGAACCGGAAGCGAAGCCTGGTGGACGACTACAACCATCGACGGATCAATTTCAGTCACGTTTGCATGGTTGAGCTGGAAGCATTTGGCCTTTATGACAACCCTAGAAAGGTGGCTCCGACCTCGGGCTATGTTTCGGTATCTGCTCCCAACATTCCTCCGTCGATGCAATCGAGTCTGCTGGGTCAAACCGCTGGCGGAAGACCATACAATAGCACCGCCGAACAACTCGGTCAGGCGGCTTTGAGTCTGCCAGAGCTCTCTGACATGGAGATTGTGGCATTGGGCGGAGAAAAGATTCCGTGCAACTCATACATCCTGTCTCGACGCTGGGGCCCGTTCTTTAATCAGCTCCTGGCTGAGTCTGTGTCAACGCACGAGAATGTCAGTATATCGGACGGGGCGACGTTGAAGCCAAGTATGAGGTCGCAGGCCAGCCGCAACTCTACGCTGACGATCACGCCAGCCGCAGCGAATGGCCTGGCAGTGGCTACGGCAGGAAGTGATGGCATCCTGGATCCCCAGAGATCACTGAGTCGATCCACGGCCAGAACACTGGTCGAGCTGCCGAACACCATCAACATCCCACCTTCAAGTCGACCGAGATCCTTGTACCTGCCTCACATGGCTCCCACGATCCACCTGTTGCTACATTTCCTCTACACATCTTCGCTGCCACCGGTGGGATCACCATTGTGCACACCGCACACGCTGTGCTCTCTGTTGCAGATGGCCAGACCCTACCAGGTCGACGGACTGCTGGAAGCCACAGTCGAACGTCTGCATGAGGTGTTGGACGGGCGAAACTCTGCCGCCGTCTTCAATGCGGCTGCGATGGCTGCAGGAGGTGGCCGAGGCCTCCGGGGTGTTGCCGGCAGCAACCTGGTAGGCATGAGTCGACGAGAGAGCGAAGCCACGACCATTGCAGAAGCCACAGTGGGTCTCACGAACAAGACTGCGGGACTCAAGCTGGCGACAAACTACGAAGAGCCCAGCAAGAAAAGAGGGCATGGAAAGTCGAGTTCAATGGATTCAGCATCGACGGCCACTTCGGCGTCAACGTCGACTGACATGTCCCGAACGGACACCGAGACGTCGGGGCAAGACGACAACGCCGAGCACACTGGACATGGAGAGAGGGACTCGCAAGAAATATGGACGGGCGATCTCAGCTCAGTGATTGGGCTTCAGAAACGGGGTCTGCGAGGACTAATGGAAGGGCGGCGATTGAGAGAACGGGCAAATACTGGAGGTACAGGCGGAGAATAGGTTCTTGTGGGGGAAATTGTGTAGATGAAAGATGGCAACAAAAAAGCACGTGCTGATGTCCATTACCCTGGAGCAATGACATGTGATGATGTTAGTGTAGTCAAATTGGCTGTACAAATGCCTCGGCACTTGGCACCTTGGTGTGTGTACAAGGAGGGAAGTGTCTGCGATCCGCCAAAACATCATCTGACCGACCCCAACAACGAATCAGACGCTGGGTAAATGGACCCAAATCATCATCGGAGTCTCCGGTTTCCAGTTAACCTCGATCCCCCTTTTTGTGGAGGAGCGTGACCCGCGATGATGATGATGATGGATGATGTGTGCGACATGCGGCGCACGGCGTGCGGCTTTGCGGTTACTGATCATGCCCTTGCCTTGTGTCAGAATGCCGGGGCATGTGAAAATAACACACAATGTCAACCTTTACAAACGGGGACTGCATCCCTTCCTTTTCTTCTGCTTCTCCTTTCTCCTTGGATCTTCTCTACGCTCCTTGACCACCTTTCCAGTGAATCTTGTTTTTTTGATTCTTGAGGGAGACACACACCCTCTGAGTTCTTGTGCTACCACCTACCACGTACTTTACTCACCTTCAGTGACTCGCAAACCCGCCAATCCCCCCATTCTGAACTTGTCCGTGCCACAATGTCGAAACGATTCTCGACCGCCGACGTGGCGTCGCACAACAAGGCCGACAACCTCTACATCATCGTCGACGAGGACGTCTATGACCTGACGAAATTCCAAGATGAGCATCCAGGTTAGTCCCTCTCCGGTCCCTCCCTCCCTCCGCATTTTGTGAAAAGAAAGCCCATTTTACTGACTCGGCGTGTTGTCCTGCATTTATATAGGTGGGAAGAAGAGTGAGTCTCCCCCCTCCCTCCCTTGCCCGGGCCAAAAAGCCCCAAATCCCCGAATGCGCCCCCCCCCCCCCCTCCCTTCAAAAAGACTAACGCGGCTCGATTTTGGACAGTCCTGCAACGCGTGGCCGGGAAAGACGCCTCGAAGCAGTTCTGGAAATACCACAACGAGGGGATCCTCAAGAAATTCAAGGCAAAGTTGCAGGTCGGGTCATTGGACACCAAAAAGGTAGAAGCAGCAGCAGCACCGCCCACACCTCCGGCGACGCCGCCCCCGGCGGAAAAGGTCCGCCCGCAAGCAGAGCCTGGGACCGTTGCTCCTGCACCGGGTCCGGCTGCGTCGGAAGAAGTCGAGGCGTTGGATCCCTTCGGGTCTCTGATTCCCTTTGGTGATCCGAGCTGGTATCAAGGTGTAAGTTTGACTTGCTTTCCTTCAACCGCAATTGGGACGCTGAGTAACAAATGAATGCAAAAGTACCACTCGCCATACTACAACGAGACCCACGCAGCCCTCCGTGCCGAAGTTCGGGAATGGGTCGACACCGAGCTCGAGCCCTACGTGACCGAGTGGGACGAGGCCAAGAGAGTACCTGAGGAGATCTACAAGCAGATGGGCGAACGGGGCTATTTGGCTGGTCTTTTGGGTGTCAAGTACCCGGCGCATCTGGTAAAGAACCCCGTCAAGTCCGTCCCGCCGGAGAAATGGGACTTGTTTCACGAGTTGCTCCTGACGGATGAGCTGTCACGAACCGGTTCTGGTGGACTGGTTTGGAATCTGATCGGAGGCTTTGGGATCGGGTGTCCGCCGCTGGTCAAATATGGCAAGAAAGAGCTCCTTAATCGTATTCTCCCAGGTATCCTCTCTGGAGACAAGAGAATATGCCTGGCCATCACCGAACCTGACGCCGGCTCCGACGTTGCCAATCTGACATGCGAGGCCAAGCTGTCAGAGGACGGCAAGCATTTTATCGTCAACGGAGAGAAGAAGTGGATTACCAACGGCATCTGGAGTGACTATTTCACGACTGCCGTGAGAACCGGTGGTCCAGGAATGGGCGGCATCAGCCTCTTGTTGATCGAGCGCACCGAAGGGGTGAGCACTCGACGTATGGACTGCCAGGGTGTCTGGAGCAGCGGGACTACCTACATTACATTTGAGGACGTCAAGGTGCCTGTGGAAAATGTTCTGGGCAAAGTCAACAAAGGATTCCAAGGTAAGAAGACGCCTACCACTGTCGAAGGTATTAGCTGCTGATTGGACTGCGCGACAGTGATCATGACCAACTTCAACCACGAAAGAATCGGCATCGTCATTCAATGCCTGCGCTTCTCCCGCGTCTGCTTCGAAGAATGTGTTAAGTATGCGTCCAAGAGAAAGACGTTTGGGCAGAAGCTCATCAACCACCCCGTGATCCGCATGAAGCTCGCACACATGGCGCGCCAAATTGAGGCCAGCTACAACTGGCTGGAGAACATCATCTACCAGTGCCAGCGGATGGGCGATACGGAGGCCATGCTGCGGCTGGGCGGTGCCATTGCAGGGCTCAAGGCTCAGGCTACGACGACGTTCGAGTTCTGCGCCAAGGAGGCGGCTCAGGTATTTGGTGGCCTGGCTTATTCGCGCGGTGGACAGGGTGGGAAGATTGAGCGGTTGTACCGTGATACTCTGGCATACAAGATCCCAGGAGGCAGCGAGGAAATCATGCTGGATCTGAGTATTCGACAGAGCTTGAAGGTGCACAAGGCGCTGGGCATGAAGCTGTGATTTTGTTTGCATGTACAGCGGTTGTACGGAGTAGGTGGTTATACAAGTACACAATACTGCATTTCTTGGGGTGTATTCTTTTGCCTGGGCCGGTGATGCGAGCTTGACTTGCTAGTCACGACACCAACCCGTGGAAGGAGCAGGGCTTACAACTACTACAAGTAGGTGAGGGCACCAAGGGAGACTCTGAATGGATGAGTTTCAGGCGGAAGAGTCAATGGAAGCACGCGGAGCAAGTTTTTGACTGGCCCACTTTTTGGTTGGTACATGGGTAGGTCGTAAGGACTCGTATGATGCAGGTACGACCGTCAATTGTGCAGTTGCAATTGCAGTTGCAGCTGAGTGTCGGTCCTTCGTGCCTGTAGTTGCCAGTGGAATCCTCCGAAACCATCCTTGAGAAAATACGTCACCATCATCATGAACCCCTGCTCAACCCCCACCATCCCTGCTACGCCATTCCACTGGATGCTGTCACCCACAAACACCCATCAGAATTTTTCTCTATTCGTACCCATCGTTCGGCAACGGCTTTTTCTTCCCCTGCCAAATGCCCTGCTGGTGCTGCCAGTGCCTGCTTCTGGGTGTCAGTCTATGCGTCGCCTCAGAGTCGTAAGCGACAAACCAAGCATGTCGACCCTCTTTTTGCCCTGATCATCCCGTCGAATGGCTACTTTTTTCTCTCAGCAATACCCACCACCACCACCATCATCTGTTTCTCCTGCGCCTCGATCTTGCCGCCACCTTGAAGTCAGTATTCGAGGTAGAACCTTCCCCGACTTGTTCAAGCTTTGCCCCAACCATATTCGTCCCTTTGCGATTTTCCATTTATTCGTGCCCTGCCGTCTGCTACTTATAATAGATTCCCGATCTTCCTTGCAACCATATAACTTGTTCCTTTTCTTAAATCTATCGATTCGTTACGCTCGTTACTGGATCTAGCATACATCTCATATCTATAATATCTACAATATGCGGGCCTCACAGATTCTTGCCATTGTGGCTGCCCTGCCTTCCACTCTCGCTGCATACAAGGGCTTCAATTATGGTTCCGCGGGCAACGACCAGTCTGCCTTTGAAGGTCAATTCAATTCGGCCAAGGCTTTGGGCTTTGATTCTGCTCGTCTGTATACCATGATTCAAGACGGAACCACCAACACTCCCATCTCTGCCATCCCAGCAGCCATCAGCACCGGCACATCCCTCCTGCTCGGCTTGTGGGCATCCGCCGGGGATGCCATATTCGCCAACGAGGTTGCCGCTCTCAATGCCGCCATCGCACAATATGGCTCAGCTTTCACCGACTTGATTGCTGGCATCAGCGTGGGCAGTGAAGACATCTACCGCATCACCCCAATCGGCATTGAGAACAATTCTGGTGTCGGTGTGGGTCCAGCCACAATCATCAACTATATCAACCAGGTTCGATCGGCCATCGCCGGTACCTCGGCCGCAGGAAAGCCCGTTGGCCACGTCGACACTTACAATGTCTGGACCAATTCCAGCCAAAACGACCTGATTGGAGCTTGCGACTTCCTTGGTGTGGACGCGTATCCTTATTATGAGACGACCAAAGCGAACAGCATCGACAACGCCAACGCTACCTTTTGGGATGATTATGACGTGACGGTTGCTGCCGCTCAGGGTAAGCCTGTCTGGATCACTGAAACAGGTTGGCCTGTCTCGGGTCCCACCAGTGGACAAGCTGTTGCTTCGGTCCAGAATGCGCAGACTTACTATGACGAGGTCGGATGCACAGCCTTCGGTGAAGGCGTCAACACCTGGTGGTACATTCTTCAGGACACTGGTGCCAGTCCAAGTTTTGGACTTGTGGGCGCTGGCTCACCTCCTCCAACTACGCCAGTGTACTCTCTGAGCTGCTAAGCATAATGTTTGGGTATTAACGGTGATGTTCATATACGTAATAGATTAGGGTACATCAGAGTGGGCCAAAAGTTGGTGTGATTGGGTACGAATAACTATAGAAAAATGACCAATAATGAAGATACATACATAGTCAACAATGACGAGAAAAAGCTTACATCTGGGCCAGTGAAGTGAAGGGGGTTTTCAGATCAGCCTCGTCTCGAGCGAGACAACCAATCAACGGGCTTGTTAGGTGAGTCGAGGCGCTAACCCGTATTGGGCCATGTCAACATCTCAGATTGTAAACAATGGCTTGTGCATCGAGTCTCAGTCTTTTCTCTCCCCCGCATCCGCCCATTCTCTTTCTCAATACTACTAACAACAGGTTTTCTTGGACAATTGTGCTATACCAAAGTGTTTAGCATTGCAATTTTCCTTCAATCCGGTGTTGGGACTTTGGAGCCACTGAAATGGCGCCGAGGAAAGCTGTGAGCCCAGCGAAGCCTCGCCGCATCACCCGCGCCCGAGCAGCTGATGCCGGCACCACCACCGCCGCGACGACACCAATCGAAGAAACGTCCAAGCGACGAACCACCAAAGCCGCGCCCATACCTACGACAAGCGGTGCGAAAGCCCTGGAGGCAAAATCCCGAGTTACTAAGAAGACGACGACGAGTAAAGGGACAAAGGGTGGACGAGCAAACACGAGGTCGGCCAAGGTGCTGCCTGTGCCAGAGGAGGATGTCAGTGATCATGACGACGATGAAGAAGTGATGGCAGCCACGGTTACCAAGCCACCTGTCAAGCCATCGAGGACCTCGACGCGAACCACTTCAAACACCTCCGCCCCTACCGCGACTGCTGGTCTGGCAGCAGCGCCTCGACGTCGAGTAAAGGTCACGCCATTGACTCAGAATGACTCTCAACCTGAACCAGTCGTTACAGCACCTTCAGAAGAAGTCACCACAGCGAAGAAGACGTCTGCAAAGGCAAAGAAGGAAAGCACCTCGGCAGAAGAGAAGAAGCCAGCTACATCACGAAGTAAGAAAGAATCTGCGGCTGTGAAACAAAACAAGGACGCAAATGTCGCGGGCACCAACCCAGAACCAAAAAAGCGAGGACGGGGTCGAACTGTGCAGAACGACCCGGGGCCTGAAGAAGGGCCTCCGCAGGTCTCTACGTCGACAGCGGCCAAGTCTCGTGGAAAGCCGAAGAAGGAGAAGATTCCTCTACCACCGGTGGAAGAGCCTAAGCCTGCGCCTGTCACTACTCGGCAGACTCGAGCCAGGGCCGGGTCCGTGAACTCATCTGTAGCCGCAGAGCCTGCTGTCAGTGTTGTGGTCCCCGTGAAGAAGAAAGTCACCTTCGAAGCTCTCCCTGAGGATGACGACGAGAAGGAGAATAAACGACCCAGAACCATGGCCAAGTCCAAGAGCACGAAGACATCAGCTGCCTCAAAGAAGGCCGAGACGACAGCCACCGGCATGCGTGCCAAACCGATTCGGAAGCCTGCCACCACTAGAACAACAAAAGCCACTCGAGCAACAGGTGCCTCGCAAGCTGTGGCATCCAAACCTCAGAAAGAAACCGAGCTCACAGAAAAAATCCAGGCCCGAGCACTAACCCCGAAAAAGATTACACAAGTCGCAAAGGCAATGCCTATGGATAGTGACGACGAGGAGGAAGATGAGCTTGCTGGCGCGAAAACACCGGTCCGCGATCTGAGCCTCTCACCCAAACGTGGACTCGCGGCTTCGGCGACACGACCGTTGTCGCCCATCAAGAAGCTTGACTTTTCACCCGCATTCCACCTAGGATCACCTCAGAAAAACCATATATCAGAGGCTATGGCTATGTTGAGCCCGCCGCGGCGGCAGGCTTCTCCAGCCAAGGACTCGTTGAAAGAATCCCCTCGACGAGCGCCTGAGGGCGTTACGATTTTCCGGGCAAATGTTCCAGACATCCATAACACCGCAGCCCTGGTTCTGGACCCTTGCAACACCCAGTCCATGCTTCACCAATCCCCAAAGAGAGGCTTGTCCGATAGACTGGTGTTCCCGCCATCCGCTGTAAAGTCGCGAACCACTCCACTCAAAACCTCCTTGTTGTCTTCGCCTGCCCGACGCCTCTTCTCGGCTTCAAAGCAGCGGACGCCTGCTCAGGTGTCGCCATCGTTTGGAAAGATTTCCGAGCAAGAATCACCGGAATCGTCAGTCGACGAGGCAGTACTTCAGAATGAAGAGAGTGAAGAAGTTGTAGTGTCCTCGCATTTCAGGTCGTCAGTCTCTCCACAGCGTTTGACAAGGGTTTATAGACTGAGTGAGGATGAGCTGGCCGAGGAACGGGACGGTGACGTTGATTTCGACCAGTCGGTGCTGAACATCAGAAGTCCTCTCAAGGTGGACAAGTCGAAGCCCGTCGAGGAGACTTTGACCGAGGAAATGGTTCTGGAGGACCCGGCCGTTGAGGATGATGATCAGTCAGCTGCGGAGGAAAACGGTCATGAGGAATACATGGAAGTTGATGCCACCGACAACACAGCTCCAGATCCCGCAGTCGATGCAGACGAAACTATTGTGGATCCTGAGTTTGAAGCTGACGAGCCATCTGACGAGGAGGAGATCTCGGACATTGTCGAAGACGTCGGTGCTCACGCTACTGAAGATGCCCACCAAGATGTGGAAAGTCCTGTCAAGAAACCCAGAATGTCGGACGCCCTCTTCAGCCGCCTTCGACACATCGACGACGACTCTGAAGATGAACTCGCTGTAGAACAGACACCAGACAATCGAGCTCTTAGACCAAGCTTCCGATCCAGCATCGGCAGCGTGGACATTCGATCTCGTCTCTCAACTGGAGTTGTCCCAGAGAGTGCATCTAAAAATCTGGGTTTCACTCCTCTGGCCGCCCAAGTCCAAGGTTGGCGTGCTGCCAGTCCCGAAAAGAAGGCTTCTGCCCTTTCCAGGTCACGGGGACTGTTTTCGCCTGTTGCTCAGATACACGTTACTGGGGCTGTGGAGCTGAGCAGGCCTAATACTCCAGGGCGGGAATCGTCGAAACGAAAGTCAATAGCCAGCAGGCTTTCTCTGGCTGCTTCCACTACCGAAAGCCCCGCCGGGCCTAACTTCTTCGCTGATGGGATGGCTGCGCAAGACTTTGAAGATCAGGTAGAAGACGATGCTGCTGCTGTGGAAGACGAAGATCTTCACAACCTGATAGCACAAGATGTTTCACAGCAAAATACGCCAGACGAACTCGACGGAGAGGTTGAAGCCTCATCTGGAGACGAGGCGGCCAAGACAACAGCAGAGTTGACGACTGACTTGATCAACTTTACCAACGCATCCGATACCGCCATGGTTGATTTCAAGGCTCTGGCAAATGAAGCTGAAGATCTTGCGGCTCAAGATGGGCACGACACGGAAGCTGCTCTCAACGAACAGGAGGCTAACGTGACAGTTCCCACTGTTTTGCTCGAGACGGTGAATGAAGCGCAATCTATGCTTTCTGTTTCCACTTCTTCTGGATCATATGGCGATGAAAACACAGCTCCCATTGAGTCGTCGGCAGATGAGTCCGAGACGGATGAAATGGAAGAGTTACCTACCGAGGAGAGCGCGGAATGCCACGCCAAAGTGATTGACGAAGCCCGAGAAGAGGACAGCGATATCGATCAAAGTGTCCCTGAAGGTGCAGAACAAGACGAGGATGCTATAAACGCCACATCTGACACAGAGGACGAGCTGCTTGAAGTCACTGCTGCCAGCATAGAGACCTCCCCACCCAAGAACGACCACGCTCCTGCATATGTCGAGAGTGTGATCCAGGAAATGGATTTCAACGTAACTCCTGTCCGTCCGGATCCAGGCCTCCCGAGATATGTTCAAACTGTGGTGTCCAAGGTCCCGCTTCGCCCTGAAGGAGAGATTCCTCTTGCTTCATCGCCACTTAAAGTTCAGAGGAAAAGACCGCGGTCGCTATCTTCTTCGCATGTACAAGCGGTCAAGCGACGTAGCTTGGGCCCCATCTTGAACGGTCCCTCATTTAATATGGACCCTCTTGCAACCCCGAGGGCGAATGTGGCCATGTCACCTCAGAGACGAATTCGCAGTGCTGCACCCAGTCCAGCAAATTCACTCGCCTCAGGCTTGACGACACCTGGTCAAATGAGCTTTACCGCCGACGACTTTGGCGACAGTACGCTTGATGGGATCGATTTGCCGGAGGAAGAATTGATGTCTGATGATGTTGAGGAGACGGAAATCGCTGAACAGGATGAGAGTGTCCTAAGCATTGGCTCTGCCTTGTTCAGAACGCCAGCCGCCGCGTCGAAGAGAAGCAGCATTGTCCCTTCTACCGGGCAGTCAAAAACAGCTACCACACCTCGCTACGCAATGAGCACAAAGTCGAGCTCCAACAGACTCAATGCCACCCCTAAATTCACGCCCTTAAAAGGAGCTTCCGGGCCTAAGACGCCTGCTACTGTCGCCCGAGCCAAAACTCCCAGCACCTCAGTGAAGCCAAAGTCTGTCGCGAAGACTCCACAGACCGGCCGGAACCCTCTGAAACCAGTCGGAAATGGTGTTCTTCATGGTGCAATTGTTCACACCGACATCCACACCAGTGAGGGGATGGACGCTTCGGCCTTCTACATTGACCTGCTTACATCTATGGGAGCGCGAGTCGTCAAGGAGTGGAGGTGGAATCCCAGAGCCAGCATTCCTCCCACCAACCAGGACTCTACCGACTCGGGTGACTCGATCGGTAACGTTGGCATAACGCACGTCGTCTACAAGGACGGTGGAAAACGCACCTTGGAAAAGGTCCGCTCTGCCAAAGGCCAAGTGCTCTGCGTCGGGGTCAGTTGGGTGCTCGACTGCATGCGCGAAGGCAAGTGGCTTGACGAGTCCGCATTCGCTGTCGACGCAAGCATCATGCCTCGGGGCGGATCCCGGAGACGCAAGTCCATGGAGCCTAGAATGCTCGTCAACGCCAATGGGCTTTTATCAACTAGCAGGGACCAAAGACGGAGCGTCTCTGCCGAGTACATGGGGTTCACTGGGGAGATGAAGGCGGACTTGATCCAAACTCCTGTGAGAGGAGATGAGAACCGTGGAAACGGCGTCGAGGTCGAAGATGAATCGGAGATTAGTTCGACATACAACTCTCCGACTGCGGCGACAATGTGGGGAGGTGGTGATACTGCCAACGTGGGTGCTCTGATGGCCCAGCAGGACAAGGAGACGCCTGGATCAGTCGTTTCCAAAAAGTTCACCACAAACGTGTCGACTCCAAAGTCTGTTTCCCTGGAGGTGGACTACGATCCTCGCACCGCAGCCACGCC
This sequence comes from Fonsecaea pedrosoi CBS 271.37, assembly GCF_000835455.1. Taxonomy (NCBI): domain Eukaryota; kingdom Fungi; phylum Ascomycota; class Eurotiomycetes; order Chaetothyriales; family Herpotrichiellaceae; genus Fonsecaea; species Fonsecaea pedrosoi. The sequence goes on along the minus strand of NW_013550614.1, from coordinate 4,157,985 downwards.
GTTGACTCCCTACCTTGTAGCCAAGGGACGAGAGTTGGTGCAAATGAGCGCGCCTCCGAAACAAATCAACAAGAGCCTCTTTGATCGTGACGAAGACGATGACAGCGCTGCGCCAGAGAAAGGGCAAGCAAATGGTGGCAAGAAGTTTCAGGTCAAGATGCAGGGCAAATCGGCTAAGGGATTGCTGGACGCCAGGAGGAAGACTCTGGGCGTGGGTGTCGCCGGGATGGGATTTCAGCCTCGTTTCGGAAGTCCCTTGAGAAAGGAGTGATGTGGCACTGACGAGGGTAAGGAGTGAAACAGAAACTGACTTGGACTCTGGAGTTGGACGTGTTGTATATACATGCATGCATGCATGCATGCGAGGCAGAAGCTGAAATTTGGACTGTGGGTTTGGCGTTTTTGGGTTACGAAGGGCCTTGAGGTTTTGGACAGGGGATGATAGTAATGGTTGGGAGAGGCTGATCAGGTCAATTGCCAGAACAGAGTGGAGTGGAGCGTGGAGTGTGGAGTGGATAGGATTGAGATTGATTGAGATTGAGACTGAGACTGAGCTTGAGAATGACCATGAACACGAACACGAACATGAACACCTATTGATGTTGTTGTTTCCGTTTTGTTAACCTAGATTCGTCACGTCCATTTCCTCATATGATGGTATCCCATCTCCTGCGCCAGGTGTCTTGCCGCCATCAGAAGTATGTACTCCCCTCTCTTCCTTCCTTGATGAATTTTGCATCCTACACCAGAACATACCACAGCGCAGCACATCACGCCGCCGCAGCGGAGGAGGAAGAAGAAGAAGAAGAAGAAGAAGAAGAAGAAGAAGAAGAAGAAGAAGAAGAAGAAGAAGCATCACGATAAAACCCCGCGACCAAAAAGGCCAGCTCGAGCGCCTGCTTCTCGTTGAGGCGCGGGTCGCAAAAGGTGGCGTAGTTGAGACTGAGGTGCTCCTCGGTCAGGCCCTCGGCGCCGCCGATGCACTCGGTCACGGCCTCACCCGTCAATTCGAGGTGGACGCCGCCCAGGTACGAGGCGTGGGCGCGGTGGATCTGGAGAGCCTGGTGCAGTTCGCTGAGGATGTCGGAGAAGCGGCGCGTCTTGATGGTCGTGGTGGCGCCGCCGGGTGTGCCTGCTGCGTCTGCGGACGATGGCGACGATGATGAGTTGGGGGTAGGAACACTGACGGTGGCGTTGCGCCCGTTGCCGTGCATCGGGTCGCACTGCCACACCACGGTGCCGTGGTGTCGCGACTGCTGCACCGCGCGGATGTGGGCCGGGAGGTGCGCGGCGATCTTGTCACAGCCGTAGCGGGTGATGAGGACGATCTTGCCCACCTCGTGCTCCGGGTTGAGGATGTCGAGGAGCGGGACGAGATCCGCAGGTGGCATGCTGGGACCGACCTTGACGCCGATCGGGTTGGCGATGCCCCGGAAGAACTCGACGTGCGAGTGCGTGAGCTGCCGCGTGCGGTCGCCGATCCAGAGCATGTGCGCCGACGTGTCGTAGTAGCCCTTTGTCGGGGGCAAGGGCGGGGGCAGCTGTGTCGGCAGGGACGTCTTGCGCGTCTTGGACAGGTTTTTGTGGGTGGTGGTCGGGGAGGAAGGGCGGTGGTGGGCGGCGCCGGCGCCGGCTTGGTCTTGGTGGTGGTTGGGAGGATGTTTGAATTTTCTGGTGAGGGATTGTTCGTATTCGAGCAGGAGGCCTTCGTGCGACGTGAACAGGTCGACCGTCTCCAGCCCGCCGCCCGTGTCCAGCCCGATGGTACGCATCATGTCCAGCGTGTCCGTGATCCGCTCCACGATGACCTGGTATTTGTCTCGCACGGTCGGATCGCGCACGTGGCCCAGACTCCAGTCCAGCGGCGCATGCAGATCGGCCAGTCCGCTCGCCAGCGCCGCGCGGAGATAGTTCTGTGTCGCGGCCGAGTGAAAGTACGCATCGACCATTCTCTTGGGGTCCGGTTCTCGCAAGGCCGGGTCCGCCTCGTAACTGTTCAGGATGTCGCCGCGGAAACTGGGCATGGGAACGCCGTTGACGACCTCGGTCGGGGACGAGCGCGGCTTCGCATACTGGCCGGCCATGCGCGCCACGCGGACGACCTTCTTCTTGGCGCCGTAGATCAACACCAGCGACATCTGGAGGAGGAGCTTGACCTTGGCCTCGATCATGTCTTGGGTGCAGTAGTCGAACAGTTCGGCGCAGTCGCCTCCCTGGAGGAGGAAGGCGTTCCCCGTCGCGACCTCGCGGAGCTCGTTCTTCAACTTGACAATCTCCCGCGGCGTGACCAGAGGTGGCAGGGTGTTTAGTTTTTGGACCGAGGCGTCGAAGGACTTGACGTCGCTGTACTGGACGGACTGCACGATGGGTTTGGCTTTCCAGCTCGACGGCGTCCAGAGAACCGTCGCGGCGTGCTTGGCCGGGCCGTTTATCTCCATGATGTACGTGCCGCCCTAGGTCGACTCTAACGAAAACAACCGCTCAGATTCGCAAGCACGTTTAGAAGGTGGTTTCCAAAAGAATCAATATGCGAGAGGTATACAAGGGATGAGTCACCGCTAGTAGAAAGTGTGGGGACGTGGCTGTAAGCAAGGGTACATGTAGACTCTCTAGATTCTCAGCACAACTCAATGGATGAAAATTCCCCTAAAGATCAAAGACTAGACTGCTTCCTGTCGCCGGAAGTGGGTGAAAAAGAGAAGTTCGACTTCCCTCGTAGTCTTGAAAGGCCTTGATATGACGCTATCCCTTTTCAGGCTAGCGTCTTGTAACGGTGGACTGTTGACCTGCAGAAGTGCGGGATTTGGGAGATTCAAACACTGCCTCTTGCGTCGCACGACACAATTACCCATTTTCTTCGTGGCCTCCCCCCAAAACCAGCCAGTCAACTCGGTCAAGATGGCGGAACCAATTCCATCGGCATCTACCGCCGCCGCGGACGCTGCGGACGACGAAACCTCCCAAAACCTGCCCAACAACGCCGAGGACCGCAAGGCCGCGGCGGCGCTCAATTCTCTCAATGCCAACGAGATGTCCACCGAAAACGGGGAGAGTGGCACGAGACAGCCCTCCGCGGCCGATCAAGAAGCACTGGGGAAGGCCATGTCGAGACTGGAGATTGCCAGCGGCGTGGGAAAGAAAAAGGAGGACACAACCAAGACGCAGGCGAAGAAGGAGGTCGAGGTGAAAAAGAAGGTCAAAATCGCGGCCGAGGATGTCAATCTTTTGGTGCGCAATTGCCGTGGATTCTTTTTCGGGCTGTCCCAAAAACTTGCTGATACGTGGGCACAGGTCGAAGAACTGGATCTTTCCAAGACCAAGGCTACCGAGCTGTTACGCTCGCACGACGGAAATGCTACGTTGGCGATCAAAGCCTTCATCATCCCTTCTGCTCGAGCTTGAGCACTCTTTGGAGTTGCTACAGGCTTGTTTGGACGGAGGGTCCTGGACTCGGCACCGTGATCGACTCAAGTCCTCCGTCCAGATACACCCAAAGCCGTGGGGGAAGATGCACCCGAGTCTGGCTGTCAGGACTAGTCAACTGCAAAGGATAAGTAAATCCGTGCACTGATCCTACCGCAGCATACCGTACGACTACTCAAGGATAATGGGCAACAACGCATGGCGCGACGCGGGCATAGTGATAGATTCGTCATTTTCGAGAGCCAGGATCAACTTGGACGGATGATATAGAGACTCGAACAAAAGCTGATGGAGGATTCGAACAAGTCGCCTCTCAGTAGCCGCCATTTTGTAGACAGGCACTACAGGCTATGCTCCGGCAGAGATTCGGGTCATCTTCGGCACAGCGGCGCGATTGATGAGCTGGCATTCGACGGTCGACGGCAGATACTCCGTTCTTCTGTTGTTGGGACCACTTGGATTTATCCAAAGCCACTGGCATGTAGCCGTAGTTCAGATCTTGCAGGCTGTCAAATCGACTGTTACGGTTGATTGAATTGAAGGTCTTGGCAGCCCGAAACCACTCAATCCTATATCATGATGATGTAAAGTCGCACGTTCTACATCTAATCAAGACAGACGGACTCCCTCGCCATTTAAAACTGCCTGCAAGCAGACCACTTCTTTCGCGTATACTAAGACCACCCAAGATCAGTCGCTTTGCAACACAATGGGTATACAAGAGTGGACCGTCACAGAGGTTTGTTGGTCCCAAAAACTCCTCGAGGACTCTACTGAGGTTTGAGCCAGGCATACTATCCCTCAAAATGCAGCTTGGGTGAAGGTCCGTACTATACCAAAGAGCGAAATGAGCTTCGGTACATGGTTTGTGGATAATGACTTGACCACTTGCATCGTTGTTGCCCCAGCTGACCACGAGTCTAACCCAGGACATCAATAATAAAAAACTCTTCATCATCGACCTCGCCAAAGGACCCGAGTCGGTCAAGATCATCAACACTTCGCAGCCGATTGGAGTCACGGCGAATATCGAGGGTGTTGACCCCTCAGAAGTCATTCTGGCCGGCGCAAAGGACGGTGTCACCAAGTTTAACCTGAAAACCGGGGAGCATGAGTACGTCGCAAAGTACTGGAAGGGAGCAGATGCGGAGGACAAGGCGAGGAGGTAAGAGCTCCCAGAACAGGGTCAATTGACAAATATATCACTCACTCCAGCACTCAGAATGCGGTCGAACGATGGCGCAGTCGACACCCAGGGACGGTTCTGGGTCGAAGCATTCGTCGACCCGGAGATATCGCAACTGACGGACGAAGGGTGCCTTTTCCGGCTCGACCACGACGGCACGCTGCAGACGATGCACGAGGGGATGGAAATCCCCAACGGCATCACCTGGAACGCTGGCGACAGCACCATGTTCCTGACGGACTCGCCACCGCAGAACGTGTATGCGTTCGACTACGACGCGCGGACGGGGGCCATATCCAACAAACGCATCTTCTTCCACCTGGACGAAGAGGGCGTGCACCCGGACGGCCACGCCATGGACGTCGAGGGCAACATCTGGCACGCCTGCTACGGCGGCTCCAAGGTGATCCGGATCTCGCCCCAAGGCGCCGTCACCGGAATCGTCCACCTCCCGACCCGGAACATCACCTGCCCAACCTTTGCGGGCACGGCGCTGTTCATCACCAGCGCCCGCGAGTCCCAGCCTGACAAATACCCGGATTCGGCCAAATTCGCCGGAAATTTGTTCAGGGTTGACGTCGGCGTCGAGGGCATGCCCAAATACAGGGCTCGCTTGGACTAAGACCCCAGTCCTGGTTTTTTGTTCGTGTGCAAGGGTTCGTGTTTTCTAGAAAACAATCAGTGAACCGAGACGCGAGATTAAAGGTTTGATTCGGTTGGCCATTTCGTCTAGGTATTACCTCGCATTAGGAGCAAAAAACGGGAAGAGTTGCCCTGTTGAGTTAAGGCAATGAGAACCAGCAGTTGAGCAAAAAGAGATGACGGGGTTGGGGCAATTAATTACATACCTCCTCGCTTCGCACTGTGTTCCTCGTAGTTTCCCAGACTCTCGAGGAGACAGGGCTGCACCTACCCGCCTAGGCAAGGTAAGGTACCTAAGGGAAAAGCGACGTCAATCATCCCCAAAGTACCAAGTAGTACCTTGTACAATTAGTCTCCCTGGCCTCCCTTGTATCCCTTGGTGTTTGTTCGCCCGCTCTCACCCCTGTACTCTGGTACTCGATACCTTTTCCCCCGACAGTCATTGTCTCATAAAATCATAAAATCCCGACAAGGATCCTTTCATCTCTTCAAGGTAGATGGCAGGGCTGACCTGACCGGGGTCTTGCGACAAGGCTGCCTAGCCACCCTTGCCTCGCTGGCTGGGTCTTGGACAAGGTCGGTCGGTGATCATAAATAGGTAGATAGCTATTTACCGAACACTTAGACGAGGTTGTTTTTGGATCCAAGAGGATCCTAGGAAGGGGGAACCCGAGGAGGGTATTAGAGAGTATTACTAAAAAGTTGAACGAGGGCTACGTTATCTACATTCATACGTAGCTACTCGGCACTCGTAGCTAGCTAGGTACCTGCTGCTTGTGCTTGTACTCGGTACAAAGTACAAGTACTCGTAGGGACGTGTAAGTACAAGCAGTACCGAGTGCTCGTTACAAGACACACACAAAACCCCCCTTTGCTAGAAAATCAAGGTTTGATTGTGCCAATCTACTTGCCCCCCGCCGTTTTGTGCTTGTACGTAGCACTACTACGCTGTGCAAGTACGCTGTATAATCCGCAGGCATGGCTCATCTGCTTTGTTCACCGTGCACCCGTGGTTACAAAGTCCCCCCTCCCTGCGCAAATTGCATCCACCACCATCCCCGTCCCACGGCACTGGAACCTCACCCCGTTCGCCATGGATGGATTGACGTGATTAGCTTGCGACTCTAACGGCCAAAAAGGGCTTAGAAGTCGACATCGGCTCGTCATATGCCGCACAACGGCGTTCGGGGAATGGAGGGGCCAAGCTTGAATTTTTTACGAGTGTACCGTTTCAAAGGGCAAGGATGCGCACACCCTCTGCCGTCTGTCCTCTGCAAAGGTCCGGATCAAGCTGCATGCAGCAAGGACTCGTATGTAGGTAGTTTAGTTGTGCCTTTCTCTTTTCGCCAGTTGTCTGGGTCTTGGGTTTCTCAGGAGAGAGAGATTAAATCCGAACAAAGGTCTGCATTGAAACTTGTCTTACTCGTACACTCTCGCTTAGTTTCCCAGCCCCGGGAATAGACGTGATGGTGACGGTGTGAGGGGACATGCTTTGAAGCACTTGGTGACTCGCCAGTAAGTGTAGGCCGTGGCTGGCGAGCTTGGACCCTGTGAAACGGATCCTCCAATTTCCCCTTTTTTGGACTGGAAAACTCTATGAAGGTTTCTGCTCGTCTGGGGAAGGGGGGAAAATGGTGGTACAGGTGGTACAGAAAGAGAAGGGGTCGACCCCTGATGAACCTGTTGCCTGCTTCCCAGTCAGCCTCTTCCCATTCCACAGCGGGGATCACAACTCCCAAAGCAGAGCAACAAGGAGACGAAGGCTGTGACGAAACCAGTGTCGAGCGGTATAAGCGGTACCGGTGGTGGCTTTTTTTTCTCGGCAGGCGTCATCAGGAATAACGGACCATCGACAAGCTAGCCCAACACCCAGGCAGAGCGGCGTGGGCGGCTGCAGGGGGTGTTTTGAACGCCCACTTGACGCCTCCAGTCCAGACTAGGCAATGGCCAGGGTCCCTTGGTGTTTAGCCTCACCGGGCGCGCGCGGGATGGCATTTTTCCCACGTGGCCCATGCCATGCTGGAACGGACCCTCTTTTGGACGACAACTTGGGGCTTTGCTTGGGCTAAACTACCCCTCACACACCACACCTCACTCGCTCTCGCAGAAGAAAAAGAAGCTTCACGCTGGAGTCTGTACAAGTAAAGGCGGTCAGGTAGTACTGATGGCTTTGGCTGCTTTGCTGCTTTTGCATCGTATCAAGTGACCACTTCTTAGTGATCCCAATGGACCAAAAGCTCAAACAACAAATAAGCTCTGCTTTGTGGGACCTGCCTGTTACTTTGGAAGAGGTGGAATGCTATTTCCACCACAAGCTCCCTCTTTGGCGTCGCGGCACCAAGACAACCAAGAGACCATCTCGAGGGTTTTCGGAGATTCCACCCGTAGAACGTGACAAAGAACAAGAAAGTATGTGAGAAAAAAGCAAATACCGCCTCTGGAAGTTGGATTGCTGATCGAGGTAAGGAGAGAGAGCACTTGGCCTGTCAATTCACGCAGAAACACGAGGGTATCCAAGACAGATGGCGAATTCCTTGGCTTTGCAAATACAAGCCAACTCAACGGCGTTGCAGGTCTCCAAGATCAGCACTTGCCCTCATTATTGTTTTCTTTTCTTTTGCTCTTTTCAGGAAGGCGACATCACGTCCCCCAAAAACGTGCCTCGTCATCCCACGCCCAAGATGCAAGATACTACGATAAGGAAAGTCACGAGGAGGTCAAAGTGCTCGTATAGGCTTCCTCTCTTGCCAATGGGATCTTTTTATGACCTTGATCTGGGCTAGTACTCGTTAGTCATGAAGAAGGTGGGTTGCTGGTAGTGCCTTCACACACTTTACCTGCATGCATGAAAGGTGGTGGTGCCGTTTTGGATGGTGATTTAGTCCTGGTCTGGTCTGGTCTGGTGCTGCATGACGCCAGAAGGTGCAGCTGCAGCAGCCACAGCAGCTGTGCATAACCGACCACAAATGCGAAATGCGGCTGTGGCAGAGTTCATCCCCGGGGCTCGTCAAACCACAAGACCAATATGTATCCCACTACGTCAATGTCAACCGAGTTGTCGTGTTAGGACAGCCACAAGGCTAGAAAGTGACACCATTGGGAGGTAGTCACAATCATGTGCTCCCCTACGACCAGACCGCTCCGAGTCTACTCGGTACAGAGTCCTCGTTAGCATGTCGCCTACCCCCTGCCTCTCTGGTGGGTGGGTGTAACAAAAAGACCTGTCCCAATGGTATGGCACCAACGGCTTTTTCTAGCTTGGTGGCTGCAACACGAGATTTGTGCCGAAACACCCAGTCGAGATAGACCTTGCAGCTGCGCGCTCTCAGCGAAGAAGGCGTTAGCAAGTGCAGTAGCTGCAGATGTCGCCAGCCAAACGGAAATTTTGTATGTTCCAAGTAATATTGGGCCCCAAGACTTTTCCGAGCGGGCGCGCAGGCATCTTGCAGGATTGTGAAAAAGAGCAAGCGTTCTTTTTGTCAAGGCTTTGACACATCCACCATATCTGGCTGCGCAGTGGTCGACAATGAGGCTAGTGTGGAAGATGACTAGTGGTGGTCGAGGCTAAACATCAATAGATTGGGGCTCATCAAGGCAAGCAATGGCGGTCGTGGTGGCAGTGGTGGGCAGGGACAAGCGATCTTGACGTCCAACTTGAGCATTTCGGGGCAATGATCTGCACCTTGTCCGTTGATTTCCTTTGGCTGTGGATCAAGGCTCCAGGATCGAATCCAACGATCTCTTCGCACTGCAGCACGGAAGGCGGCCGAACTCTGAACAAAGCTCATTCTTCCATTCGCAGCCCGGCTGAACCTTGAGAAGGAAAAGAGTGGCCGTTGGATTCCCACCACGCTACTACGTATGTACGTGTCCCAAAAGGGACACAATGACATAGTCGCCATCGACGCAGAGGATTCAAGGGCGGTACGAGGACAGACAGCCATTGGGGGCGTTTGCTCTGTATTGTATTAAGCCAGATACATACAAAGTGAGTAGAGATGGACAACCAACCACTGTGTCAAATATCTCCAGCCACCAGCACCAAAGCCATCGCATTACACGTACAATTCTTGTGCCTCTTGAATAAATCCGAGCTTACCAGAACTTCCTACCTGCCGCTATTTCGGTAATCTAGCGAAATCCGCCTAACGGGGGTTGCTGGCAAGGGGGTCGGTCCCCTCCGTGGGTACCTATGACAAGTACCGGGTACTCTGAATGTAGAGCGATCCACAAAAATGGGATCATTTGGCTGCACCAGGATGCGCAAATTGAAATCCTGAAGCGGTGAACGGATTTCGTTTCGAGCGTCCAACCTGGGACTTTTTTGATTTTGGTCCCGGAACGTACGTGTGATATGCGAGCGAGATCCAGGGGGGAGGGGGGTGTCGGGAAAGGTGCTGATGCTCCCTTCAACCCTGGCACCCGGCCAAATGCTGTGATCGACGTGATCGTCCTAAGCGGACCATTTACCGGGACAGGGCCTGACAGGCTAACTCGAGGTTTGTTTGGAACCAGGCAGGCCAGGACAACTTTACTCTGTGCCTACCGTTTGGAGTAGGAGTACTTGGGGACAGAATACTAGAAGGCTAACCCTCGCCAGGCAACGTCACCCCGTACATACTGGCCGTAGTACATAAGTAGTCCAAGAAAGACGGACTGCGATTGGGGTTCTCAGAAACTTGGACCCCAAATCATTGAAGTGGCAGCCTGGCTATAATATCTTTTTTTTTATTTCCCTTTGATGAGGTTCGTGGGACTGTCACCCTACAAGTCGTAATCTATCCAATGCTTGCGCTTAGTTGCTACTCGTCCTTACCAGAGGTAGGCACCGCAGGCAGCCGAGATCGCAAGCCTCTGAACTAAAGAGTGGTGGTCCACGCTTCACCTGTTCGAGTGATGGGAAGGTGTTCCTCGTGATGTTCTCGAAATGAAAGTGGGAACTTTTGTCAGTGGTGAATTTGTTCCCTGATACTCCGTAGGTCGTAGATACCAGGTGCGGAGTACAACTAGGGGAAAGTAGGTACTCGTACCCGTACGGCCTTGTAGACCCTGTTTCAATTGCCCCCCAGGAACAAATTGGGGCAACTCGCACCTCCCAAAGCAGAATCATGGTTCGCATTGGGCAAGGATAGAGTCCTTGATGCCTGATCCCAGGCGAAATGCCACAGGAGCCGCGACCCAATTGGAAGTCATGGACATTTGGACAGGCAGAAAAAGGGCCCTAACTCGCCTTGCTCTCACCTCACGGTTGCACGCACACAGCGAATAATTTTGCTTCGGAAAGAAATCATGTACTCCGTACCTGACCTACGAACTTCCCACACCGTGCCATCTTCACTGGAAACAACCCAAAACTACAACGGGGGGATACAAGCCGACGTCGGGGACAAGATGAATGAGGCGACACTAGCGCGCTCTCTTTTCTCTGGTGGCTTTTCTCTCTCGTCATGCCTGACATGGCTGATGCATGGCAGACAGTGGCTTTTCTCACTCGTATTTTTTGTTTTTGGCCGCCTGTCCCGTATCTGGATGGCCAGGTCAACAACCCCCCTGGTCGAGTCGCAAACGTCAATTAACGGTCAATTTTTACCTACATCCCGAGAACCTACAAACGAGTACGTGACCTACCTACCAACCGAGAGTACCTACGAACGAAGTCTTCCCCCACTCTCCGCTTCGTCGCTCGCAGCACCATGAGTGGGAAAAAAACAAACCAAAAACCCAAAAAGAGCTGGACCACTCCAGATGTGAGGACACCCACCCTTTCCAAGTCATGGGGATCTCATCTCCAAGGGCTCTTTAAACCCATCCAGGAAAATAAAAGGTCCTGCAGGATTTCGTGAGAGTTTGTGGATCCCCCGACTTTCGCTGCCCCTGGGCTTGCCAGGGACACCAAGCGCGCCAGGCAAAAAGGGTGGCCCACGAAGCGGACGTTAGTTCATGACAAGAGCAAAAGCCTCCCAGAAGTCTAATCAGCCCGTTCAGCCCCACGCCATCTTGTTCTACGAGTCTCCGTGCCTCGTCGTTGGCACTAACTAACGAGAGTACTCCGTACACTACCCGGTACATGTAACTTGTACCTCGAACGTTCCCGCAGCGCCACATCACTTGCGTCGGCCCACCCACAAAGGCGCGCTATCACCCAGGTTGCTGCCCAGCGATGCCATCATCCCGCCTGCTGGGTCCCCCATCACGCGCTTGACAAGGCCATGCTCGAGAGCCATGAGCCTACCACCATGTACAGCTCGTCTGGAGCTAGCTAGCTTCCCTGCATCCCGGTGTCCCTAGACTAGGCTCGAATCTGTCTGAAATCCTCAATCACCCTGGTGGCTTCTTCCCTTCCCATCCCCCATCGGCTTCTCGCATGGTCGAAACCCGTCGGACGGCTCTGACCCACTCGCTCCCCTTCCCTGCTCACCGATGGATACCCAAGTCCCTCCTCGTCGGCGTTGGGCCTGAGCGTTCCTGCCTTGGAGGGAGAGGGGGAGAAGAAAGAGAGACGACACACTCAGATCGTGACGAGACAGACGGGCCTCAACGCTAGAAAGCCTGGAAGCATCTCGCTTTTCCAACACCATCAAATAATGCTACCCGCTTCCCCGTCCCAGAGAATTGCAGCGGTCCACTTCCTCTCTTCCCCCATCTCCCAAGTGCCTCTGCTTACTCTGCCCACTCCGACGATGAAATATTACGAGCTGACCTCAGGCTAGCCTGTCGAGACTATTTGTTCTCCCTTGCCCTTTCGCTCATCTAAATGCTTCTGGGGCTGCCTGGTCTCATTTGTGCTGGTTCTGCTTGTTTTTTTATTTTGCGAACGGACCTCTCAGGACCAGGGTTGCCGTTTGATGACTCTCATTTGCCGCTTCTATTGAACCCAGGAGACGAATTATCGGACGATCCTCACACAAGTCCATGGGAGGGGAGAGTGGGTTGCGCAAATGCTTGTGATCTTGGGATGCGCCATCTTTCTGTCCGGCTTCCTGGCCCTTGCGTGTGTTGTAACCTTGCTCTGACCCTCCCGGCGTGCCAGTGACTTTTCTAGAAGTACTCTTGTGAGTCTGGCTTCGCGCGAGCTTACCACTTAGTCCTTTTCCCCCTCCTCTGACTTGACCTTGCCCAGTGCCACCTACAAAGGTAGCTACGAGGCTTTCAATCTGGCTACCCTCGGCGTCACCATTTCCACCTTCCAGCACTATCCCAGGTCCCCTCCAAACTCGGGATACCTTCAGCAGCCCTGGGACTATCAGTCTCGCCAAACCAGTCCGACATCTCCCACAGGACCTCAGGATAGGTGGAGGAGGAGGGAAGGCGGAGGTGTGCCGCAGGAGGGTCATCCATGTTCGCGACAAGGGGACCAGCCGCACGAGGAGGCTCATAATAAGTACATGTCACCATCCCCTCGGTCGGCAGACACCACACCCACCACTGCCGGAGGACGAATTCCTCATCCTCAACCGTCTGGTGGAAGCGCAGAATCCTCGCGACCGAGCACCGCGAGTCTGGTTCGGACGGAGCCTTATGGCGGCTATGGTGGCATCGCTCCAGCCCGAGCTGTGCCGGACCTGGGTCTGGGAATCTCGTCTCGTCGACATTCGGCCGAGTCCAACGTCCAGACTCCGTCTCGAGCCTTGGGCGTCCACAGCATTCTAAACCCTGCGGCAGAGCTTGAAGACACATCCTCTCCCGATGTCCGATTCGCCCCTCAGCACGCCATGAGCCTCAGCCAAACTCTCGTAGCCGCGCCGACCGAGTCCCCGCGCAGTCGAAAACGCGCAGACCCAAGGTCACCTCCCCGAGAATTCGAGCCGGGTTCCGGACGCATGGGCAGGCGTGTGCTGACCCCGAAATCACCGGGTTTGCGGGCAGCGAGTTTGGGAACGAGAAGAAACCCGGCCTTTCACTCCTCTATCCAGCCGTTACCACCCCCAGCAGGCACCAGTAGCCGCCTCTACACAGCCGAACCAGGCCAGTACCAGACATCGGAGATTCCGCCCCTTCCTCCTCTATCACTTGCGACCGGTGCACCTTTGAGTGGCATTGTACCACCCGAAGCAGGACAGCCTCGCTCAGCACACGTCCAGGAAAGCCCTGTCGCCCGTGGAGCCGAGCCAGCATCCACCTCTCAGACTGAGCGATCTTCAACAGTGCAGCCTCCATATAGCAACATCGACCGTGGTTCGCCAGGGTATCGATATAGTGTGTCCAAGCCGCCACCTGCGCCTCAAGCACCCGGCCCATTCAGGGCTATCTCGGCGGGCGGTGGAGGATTGTACATTCATGAAGCACCAGGACACCACGGACTGCACGAGGGCTACCAGCAAGACCCGGCGTCGTATCAGATAACTCTGAACACCGACCAGGGCCCACTGAACATCCCCGTTGAGTTGGACCTGCAACAAGCGTCCAAGGTGGCAGACGAGAAGAGAAAGCGTAATGCCGGAGCTTCGGCACGCTTCCGCGCTCGCAGGAAGGAGAAAGAGAAGGAAGCTTCGCAGACCATTGCCGGCTTGCAGCAGGAGCTGCGGGATTTGATCGAAGAACGCGACCACTATCTGTCCGAGAGGAATTATTTTCGGGAGTTGGCCATGAGGTATGTGTCGGGAGCGCAGCTGTTACCACGACCAGAATCGCCTCAGCAGCGCAGAGTGGCGGGTGCGACGACTGGGGGCCCTCACGTATCGAGTGGTCTCTTGGAAACTCCCACCGTGTCTGACGACTCGTCGCGGGAACGCAACGAACCTGGGCCTTCGAGTCAACGCCGTCGAACGGGCGATTACCAGCCTAGTTTTACAGGACGACAGACACATTCACCACCTGCGCCGGGCTATGCCACAGCATTTTCGTCACAACCCTCTCTACCACTTCCTCCGCCTCCGGTCCCGAGCATGTTTGGAGCGTCCAGGGCGTTTCCACCTGGCCCGCCACCACCTCCTCCCGTCACCCGATCGCAGTCCTACGACCCCTTTCGGAGAGATCCGTTTGACAGGAGCTGGAACTCTGGCCGGTGAGAAAGGCGATTCTCGGCATCAAGTGATCCATTAAACCCCCCCTTTTTTCACCCTTCGAAATGACTATTCCTAGAGAGACGACAATGAGGGCGACCTCAGAAGCGACATCCCTTCACCGCCGTGGTGGGACATGATTACGAATGACCGAGATCAGAATGGGATATTGCGCTTGCCGTCACAAGGGCTTTACAGGCTTGCCCGTTTTCTTATTGCACAAATTGGACCAACACAATTTTTTTTGGCATCATTTCCTTGACTCATTGCTTTTGTTTTCACATCGGTCGTGGTGTTAAGACCTGCGAGATACCCGCCACACACATACACACTCATATTCCTTTTTTTTGTTTTGGATTAATATTTTCTTCTCTGTGGCGTTGGGGACCATTGGACAGAGATGAGGCAGACTATAGCAGTCCCAGACCACTGCAGGAGAAGGAAGCCAGAAAACTCCACCGGAAGACAGCAAAGGCTCTACGAGTATTTTTTTTTGGCCAACTTTTGAACCCACCATATCGCTGGTGAACTGTACTTTTGTATATTTATCCACGAGAGACGACCCCACGCTTCACAGACACACCCATTTGTTTAGATATTGTATTCACAGAGGGACACAGCGCAGTAGGCAGCTTGTGGTTCCAAATTCCCACCCATCCGCCGTGGATCAACCTATTGGGGAAATCCACCAGACTTTTTTGGCAGCCAATTTGCTCGAAAACGGCGACAGAGCTAGCCTTGACCAGTCATTCTCAGAAACCAGGATGACGCCTTTGTCGTGGTGGGCCATGACGGGCTGCCGCCGCTTTGATTCCCCGACCAAGGACCCGAGTTGCAGATTGACGGCATGACAGCAGGCATGACTGGTTCTCGACTGATGCGAGAGGTTGGTGCTTGCCTGGTGAGGCAACCTGGCTAACCCAGCAGTTGACGCCAAAGCATTTACGAAAGAGAGAGAGAGCACTTGCGAAGTAGATTTGACGGCCAATGACAATGTCTGAACAGGTGATTTCTGACGCAGATATTGGACCGGATCCGGAAAACAGCTTGTTTCGTGCACGACGATTGGTTGGCATGATTGACCATTTCTCTTTTAAAAGAGGACTTGACCGGGTTCTAGCTTGGCTTGGAGAGTGATGGCGCTCTCGTTTCTGCGCAACATCCACATTTCCACCTCGAACTCTGCAGGGAGTGAGAGGAGAAGAGAGGAGACGAGACGAAGAGGGGCCAGCAAACGCCATGCAATACCCATTTGTTTGTTATTGCTGACGGGTCCCGATCCTCGAGTATGCACGAGCAATTCTCGCAGCTCGCAGACAGGCTGACCACTCGAGTTGCTAGATGCCGATTGCCAGGATTCCCCCATGGCGCCAGCCGCCTCACCTTGTCTAGTCCTAGTTGTCCTTGCCCTTGTACGAGTTTGGCAATCAAGCGACGATCATCTCTTGATCCCCGAAGCTACTGACAAGCCAAGGTGTACAATACTCGTAGAGTTTGTTCCCCATGGATGCATGTATGTAGGTGTGTGCGCTTCGCCTCACGTTTGCGGTTGCGGCCGTTTCTAGCAGTGGCTGGCTGAAGCTGAACTGTGGGTCCTGACGACACGAGACGACACGAGATGACCACGAGGCTTATGTACATGTAACGGAGTATGTATGTACCTACTCGTAGGCACCTAAGGTAGGTATGTAGGTATGTAGGTAGCTTGTAACTTCTACCTAGGGTAGGGTAGTTAAAATGCACGAAAGATCGGGATACCCGAGCAAATACATCTCGATGGTTCTTGCATGGCGCGAGATCACAAGACTTGATTTTTGTACTCGCGGGAGCAGTGTCTAATAATAATACTGGACACGTTCATTCCAACCCAGCCGGTCAAGCACCTTTTTGTTACCACTCGTACGAGTTTCTTGTCCGGAGAAGTCCTCAAGTCTGCTCAATACCTATTACACATACGAGCACTCACCACACTCGTATTGGCTGCTTCACGAGTTGGGCGACAAACAACAAGGCAAGGGGGGGCCATGTTTCTCCGATTTTGATTTGATCCTTCCTCACCCAACCGACAAACCTAGGGGGGACGTTCGAGACTGGTTCGGCCCGGGATGGAGGGAGGATCGCGAATAAGAAGAAGGAGAAGACGAAGGAGAAGGTGATGGGAGAAAACACAAAGTCCTTGTGATGAAGCCGTGGAGCAAATCCCTGCGAGGGTAGGTAGGTGGGTGGGTAGGTAGGTAACACGACATCACGCGAAATGACGCGACCTGACACGACAGGGACAACGGACCGGGACGAAACAAGGAAGCAAAGAAGACAAGACGAAAAGGAAGGGAAATGAAAGCGGACCGTAAGAAAAACGAGGTACGAGGTACCTCTTACCTACCTACCTACTCGTAAGGTACTTCGATACTCGTGTGTCTGTCTGTGTGTATGTAGATAAGACGGACAAGATCCACGGCACGCTACGCATCCACTCCCAAACGTTCCTGGCAAGCTGCAAAGCGGCCCAAGCAATGCAAACAAGTCGACGCTACCGAGGACGCTACCGGCGCTACCGCTTAGAGGCTGCATTGCATTTGCAGCTGTCAAAAAAAAAAATCTACGAGGTACCGGACGTGACGAGGTGGTGCGGTGCATTGCATTGCATTGCATGACATGCCGCATTCCTGCAGAGCATGTTTCTGGTAGGCCCAGGCAGAGGAGCAGGAAGCAGGGAGCAGGGATCAGGGAGTCTGAGAGGGTGGGTTGGTGGTTCCCCGAGTTACAAACAACACGTGGTTGGTGGGTGATGATACCTACAAAATGATGATGGTGGTGGCATCGAACTTCTCCACCACTACCACCAATACTGGCCAGTCCCTGCGACCCAATGCTCCCAGTAATCACTCTGGTCTGCAAGCGACGGGTGGTGATGGGTGAGAGAGTGTTGATGTCACTTTGGCCCCCCTTTCCGCCCTCGCGAACAAGCAAACCAAACCAGACAGATGGAGCACCTGGTAACGGAGAGAGTTCAAAGAGGCGATCATTGCGGGGAGGCGAGGCAGGCGAATACAACCATCTCCCTGGTCAGAGCAAGCTGGTGGCTGAATCAGGAGGCAGAAGGCAAAGGCAGGTGATTTGCGTGATGGCATGCAGTCGAGCTGCAGGTGGCATTCCTGTACAAGTAGAGGTGGCGGCGATTGGGCTTTACAAGGTCTGGGAAAGGATCTCCTATTCTCTTCTTTCTTGACGAGTTCGTTACGTCCCGTCTCCGTCGTGCTAAGTCACTCGTAGTTCACCAGGCAGCAAGCATACCTTTGTTACTTGATGGTTTGCTGATTGCGTGCTTTCTGAACCACCCCCGCTCTCAAAACCCCTCGCTTCGCACCTACTGGGCAATAGCATGCTCGAGGTGACTTAGTCCTCATGCTTGGTTGGAGGTAACCTCACAACCTGGACCAATGTCCTTTGAGAGAAAGAGGGGGGTGGGAAAGCAACACGCTCGAGAGACAGGGGAGGGGTGTGGGCAAAGAACAAGAACAAAAAAAGCCACGACATCAGATCATCTGCAAGGGGACGGGGGGAAATCAACACGTGGCTTGCAGGGACGGGTTGGGTACCTATGTACGCAAAAGTTTATGGGCTTTAAAATCCAATCCGACCGTTCCTTCGGACAATTCTTTTGTTGCAGCTAGATCCAAAAAGGGCAACTGACTGACTAGGAGCTTGACAGGGTATCTGCCCTGGTTCTTGGGGTTGGTATCCTTGTGACCTCCCTGCCTTCCCCCCCGTGCCTCGCCCGTCTTGGCTTCCGTCTCGTAACTTGTGCTCTTGTCCAAACGATCCCATATCTCTTCTGCCTTGGTCACACCCTTCTTCACAGTCGACTCGTGCATTAGACGCTGCGCTATCGTCGAGAAGAGCAGTTGTTCCGGTGCGTGCAACAAACGGCCCCGACAGCCTGACAAGGCCCGATGCCCTCATCCGGCAGTCGAGTCTCTTTCTCCTCCCATCCTGCGCATCTGTTCCCGAACCATGATTTCACAACAAAGATCCGCTTCGAGGGTACCTCGTAGGGTAGGGCCGGCAGTCACGCGACATCGGGCCGAAAGGAAAAGGGGGTTGCTGCTGTCAGGTAGGACAAGTGCCGATTGAAGGAGTATCAACGTTTTGTTGGATCGAATCACCGACCGGTGGGAAAGAGGTGCGAGGAAGCGGAATGCTTATTCAGGCTATCAAAGTAACTCCGGACTCCGCGGGGTTTGACGTCCGTGTCCATGGTTGCTGAAAGCCTGAGGCCGAAGTGTCCTCGTAGGATGTCGCCGTTGCTACGTGCCAAACAGCATCAGCAATGCGAAAGCAGGCTGAGCTCTGTCTCTGTCGTCATATGAAAGGAGAACTTGGAGGTACTGGAGGAGGATTGGCAGTCTGTCGAGCTTCGTGATCACATCCACTATCAACTTTCTTAGTTCATTGCCGTCGAGGGGTTTCTAAAGACGATGAATGATAGAAACTAACGCTGTCAAAGGGAGATTGATTGTTGTGTTTCTGAATAGACACTTATCAAACATGGCAAATGTATTGGTGCTTCCCTTTGTTCTCACTTTGTTCTTCCTTTGCTCTCGATCACCGGTGACACCAGCAAGCAACCTGATTGGGCTGGATCTGCTTGGCTTGGCGCGATCAAACTACGCGACGACGCGTTTATCCATGGCCTTTTCTTTCTCTTCATCATTAACTTACATTTCAGATCTCTGTCTGGTTGGACTTCAGTTGTCTCCACAACCACTGTCTTCTCCTTCTTTCCTGTGCCTCGGCTAAATATCTAAATCGGCGTGTGCACAGTCCCTCTACTCGGTTCACGGACTTTTTGCCATATCTCTGTAGAATTTAAGCATCATGCCTCCCAGGAAGCGCAAAGTCTCGTCGACGGCCAGCACCCCGGCTACCAAGAAAGTCCGCATCGGCGGCACATCTGAGATCTCCGACCACCCCGCAGCTGCGCCGGCTGGTCGCCCCAAGCGGTCTTCTGTTAGTGAGCCCCGGTACACCTTTACAAGACGCAGCTCATCTAGCGATCAGCATGCGGCTGCGGCTGCGGCTGGCGCCAAAGACGAAGTCGTGAAGAAGAAGAAGCGAGGGAGACCACCCCAGGCTACTACCTCGCCCGCGCCGAAACAAAATCTGAGATCGAAGCCAGCGGTATCGGCTGTAAAGAAAACTAAAAGTCCGTCGAGCTCTTCTTTGACGCGAAGTTGTGCATGGTGTTGATTCATTAAACAGGCTCCAATAAGTCCACGTCCGTCACGTCCTCTACACGGACAGCTCGCGCAGCAGAGCAGAAGCCGAGTGCGAAGAAACCTACTCCGACGACGACAACCGCCAAGGTCGGCAGAAAGGCGAAGGCCTCCCCCAAGGTGAAGAATGCATCGTCCGAGTCCGAGTCTGAAGATGCCCCGATTTCAGAGAGACACCCCGCAACGAGCAATGGCGATGCAAATAAGTTTGGCGAGATCGCCGCGCTTGACCATGACATACAATACTGGTTGATGAAGGCTGAACCCGAGTCTCGAATCGAAAAGGGCCACGATGTCAAATTCTCCATCGACGACCTGGCTGCCAAGACGGAGCCTGAGGGGTGGGATGGTGAGTACTAGTGTCCATCCATGATACGAACCCTGACAAAAACGCAGGCGTACGCAACCCTGTGGCTCGAAACAATATGCGGGCAATGCGCAAGGGCGACTTGGCATTCTTCTATCATTCTAATTGTGCCACGCCCGGTATTGCAGGTGTCATGCGGATCGTCGGCGAACATACCACGGATGAGTCGGCGTTTGACCCTGCCCATCCCTACTTTGATCCCAAGTCCGACCGCGCAAAGCCTAAATGGGAACTCGTCCACGTCGAATTCGTCAAGAAGTTTGAAAACCTTGTCACGCTCAGAGAGCTAAAGTCTTTTGCAAAGCCTGGTGGAGCCTTGGAGAATATGCAAACATTGAAGCAGAGTCGGCTCAGCGTCTCGGCGGTCACACCTGAGGAATGGAGATTCATTCTTGATCAGGCTGGAGAGTCAGTTTCCTTGGGACATGGGGATGTCATGGGAGGTTACGAATCGGAAGTTGATGGCGAAGGCGAGGAGACCGCTGCCGCCAGCGATGGCGACAGAGACAATGGACTTTCGAATGGAGCTCTAGGCCTAGGAATTACAGGCGCCATTTAAGTCGACGTGTCGCTTTAGCCGGACTAACTTCACGGCAGCGATTCGGACATTGGTAACAAGTGCTGTGGCGGAGTGAAAGAACGACCCTGCGCAACCGAGCACAACAAGACCTGGATAGTGGCAAAAGAGATGCACAAATTTGTAAATGGAGCAACACTGAACTGAGACGGCTGTGCTCACAACATTTGTGAGCAACTGGAAGCTGGTCAGGGTTTCCAGGTGTTGACTACCTTTGAGGGAGGATGATGCAAGACACGGCGATAGGGCTGACATAGGAATTCTCGAATTTCGATACCGCACATTTGGATTTTGGCTCCGTGGATGCATCCCTGGTGCAAGGCCTCGTATCGAATGCGCGAGTGTTACATGAAGGCAGGCTCATTTCCCAAATGAGCAAGCTGCATTTGCTACTGTCCACTTTCGGGCGCTTGTGTAGGGCCGTCGGGCTCCTTGGCCGGGTGGCTAGGTGTCGATGACTCGGCTAGGTTGGAAGGCTTCCAGATCTTGGAGGTGCGTTGTAGGTCGTTACCAGACTACAAGCTGTCTCTCCGCACACGGCGTGTTTGTATCTACGTCGATTTCTTTCAAATCCTTCCGTCCGGTGTTTCTGTTCTTGCCGGCCCTCTGGATTTCTGGTGGGGACAAGGAGGTGTCTTCACAGAGGAGAGTCAATCGATTGGTGGAAGGAGTGAGCCGAGTGTCTCGCCATTGCCTGCCGTTTCGAGCCTCTGGCCATCCATGTGGAAGTCGATTGAGTTTGCGAGTTTGAGAGGTGCCCACAGTGTGCTAAGTAACAGGACTCTGCTTCCCTTCCGCTCTTGCAGCCTGCAGGACGGCGCTCCCAGAACAGCAGCAGCAGCAGCCTCCTCCACAGCCGCCCGCCCCTTGATCCTGGAAGATGGCGAGCGAACCTCGGCAAAAACGATGAGTGCACAAGGCTGAAGTTCCTTTCCTGTGCGGGCGGGTGCGAGTATGTGAAGCCAAGAAGGGCAGGCGCAGCCGGACAAGCCTAGTACAGCCTTTATCGTCGTTGCCCCTCAGTTCCCCTCTTTTCTGTTGGCTCTTATCGGAGCTCAGCGACTTGCTGGGAGCTTTCCGTTACTACGACAATGCCACACGCTGATCGCCGTGGGCATGGACAGCTCCAAACAAGGCAATCGAGTCCCGAAAAAATAGCTTGCGGGTGGCTCCAACGTCGACACAACAACGTGTGTCAATTGGCCTGTTCACCTGGTAAAGGGCGTTGACGCGGGTCTGTCCTGGTTGATTAGATATAACAAATCTTTCTTGACAGGATTTCTCCCCCCCTCCCTTTGACTTTTGTCCTTTTACATGTCCAAGTCCTCGCTGAGATTCCTGCTGTTGACTTCGAGGTCCTTTTCTCTTCGCTGTCCACCCTGGAATTGTGCTGTGAACAGGCATCTTGATCCACGACCGTTTTCCACTGCTCGCCAGTCATTGTCCAAGATGGCAGATCTGAAAGTCGAGCTGACTGCGCCCAATGGGCGGAAAATCACCTTGCCCACTGGTCTTTTCATAAACAACGAGTTTGTCAAGGCGAGTTCGGGTGAGAAGATCACCAGCATCAACCCCTCGTGAGTGACCTCTATACACCCTTTTGGACTCTGGGCTTTTGGGTTGGAACTCGTACTGACTGTTACAATCTGCTCAGGGACGAAAAGGAAATCTGCTCCGTCGAGGCGGCCTCTGCGGATGACATTGACAAGGCCGTCAAAGCCGCTCGTGCAGCCTTCAATGACCCTTCGTGGCGCGACCTCCCTGCCACGGACCGCGGCGCCCTCATGTACAAGTTCGCAGACGTCCTCGAGGCAAACAAGGAAACACTTGCCACGCTAGAGACGTGGGACAACGGAAAGCCATACAGTGTCGCGTTGAATGAGGACTTGGGCGAGGTCGTCTCCACCATCCGATACTATGCGGGATGGGCGGATAAGATTCATGGCGAGACAATCCCCACCAACCCCCAGAAGTTTGCCTACACCCTCAAGCAGCCCATTGGCGTCTGCGGCCAGATCATTCCCTGGAACTACCCTCTGGCCATGGCCGCATGGAAACTGGGACCGGCTCTCGCATGCGGCAACACTGTAGTTCTCAAGCCCGCAGAGCAGACGCCCCTGTCGATTCTCTACCTCGCGAGTCTCGTTCCGGGTATCTTCCCTCCTGGTGTCATCAATATTGTGAATGGTTTCGGAAGGGAAGCAGGACACGCTCTCGCCTCCCATTTGGATGTGGACAAGATTGCCTTTACTGGCAGCACCGTCACAGGTAAACAAATCATGAAGACAGCCAGCGTCAACATGAAGAACATCACCTTGGAGACTGGCGGCAAATCACCCCTTCTTGTCTTTGACGATGCCGATCTCGAGCAAGCCGCCAAATGGGCCCACATTGGCATCATGTCAAACATGGGTCAGATCTGTACGGCCACCTCCCGCGTGATTGTTCAGGAAGGCGTCTACGACAAATTCGTTGAGCTGTTCAAAGAGGTTGTCAAGACCACGTCCAAGGTCGGCGACCCATTTGCGGACGATACGTTCCAAGGCCCTCAGGTGACCAAGGCTCAATATGAGAAAGTCCTCGGATACATTGAGAGTGGAAAGTCGGAAGGCGCAACTCTGGCAACCGGAGGCGTTCCGTACAAGAACGTCGGTGACGGAAAGGGTTTCTTTATCGAACCCACCGTCTTCACGGGCGTCAAAGACAACATGAAAATCTACCGCGAAGAGATCTTCGGCCCCTTTGTGGTCATTGCATCATTCAAGACGGAGGACGATGCGGTGCGCATGGCGAATGACACGACTTATGGCCTGGGCAGCGCATTGTTTACCAGCAACATCGAGCGAGCACACCGTGTGGCGGGCAGGATTGAGGCTGGTATGGTCTGGATCAACTCCTCAAACGATTCGGACTTCAGAGTGCCATTTGGTGGCGTCAAGCAGAGCGGCATCGGACGAGAGCTCGGCGAGGCTGGCCTGGCGGCATATACCCAAACAAAGGCGGTGCACGTTAATCTGGGGTTGAAGTTGTAATGAGACAGAGGAAAGGAGGGATTGAAATTTGACTGTCGGGGTGAAGGAACTTGCCACAGGAAGCAAGAGTCTACCCAAAAGAGCAATGGGAGGGTATCGAGCATAGCATTTGCGAGTCCAGGAGCTCGAGATCCTGATTGTGCAGTACCAGATCTTGAAGTCGTGAGCATTTGCACAAAAGAGACATGAATCAGTCATCTTCACATCGTTTTGTTGGCGAATGCGTATCCGTACTCACACAGGTCCCTTGCTCGAGCTGTCTGATGATCAATTTTTCCAAGCCAACATGACCCCTTTCCCCTGGCATTGCCTGTGTTGACCTGAAAGCCTAAGCACCCATTGAGGCAGCTTTGAGTTGCGGCCAATAAGCGACCAGTTCCATGCGGTCACGTGATATCGAATTCCCGCCAAGCATCCAAACCGCCTGCGCTGTCCATCGGGGGATTCTTTTGGGCTCAACAATCACCATCACCTCGCCCATTTCACAACCCCAGAATTGTCTAACATTCTCCTACAAGGTCGCTCTACGACCAGCTACCGAGTCCTCGACCTCCACAAAGCGGCCACTCGTTGCCCCTGATCAACCAAGATGGCTTCAGGACAATCGTGGCTGAACCAGGACTTTGGTGGAGACGACGAAGAATCGGACAACGACTTCAATCCTGGGTACGAGGGCGGGTCGGACGAGGAGGGTGAAGAAGCAGATGTAAAGACCGAGCGCGGCGCCAATGCAGCTGGTGATGACGACGAAGACGAAGACGACGACCGTCCTGCACCTACCACGAACGGTAACAAATCGTCCTCTCCTGCGAGAAAGGATCGACGACCGCGACCGGATGAGGACGATGAAGATGGTGACCAAGAAGAGCAGGCGGACAACGGTGAAGATGACGAAGGCGAGGGTGAGGACCTGAACGGCGAAGACGAGGACGATGAAGATGAAGACGATGAAGAGGATGAAGATGCAATCACCAGTCGGCCCAGGAAGCGCCGGCGGCGAGGCCTGAACCAGTTCTTCGAAGAAGAAGCCGAAGTCGACGAGGACGACGATGAACTCGAAGCCGAGGAGGACGATCTTGGGCCCGATTTCATCGAGCAGAATCACCCCGACGACGACCTCCCCCCCGAAGCAGACCAGGATGACGCGAGACACAGAGAGCTGGACCGCCAGCGGCAGATCGAGGCGTCGATGGATCTGGAGAAGCAGGCGGCCGCTTACAAAGAGCGGTACGGTCGAAGAACAACCACGGCCTTGAGCCAGGGCTCCTTTGTGCCACAGAACCTGCTCATGCCGGACGTCAACGATCCAAGTATCTGGGGAGTTCGATGCAAAGCTGGAAAAGAGAGAGAAATTGTCAGTCGGATCATGAAGAAATACTTTGAGAGCAAGGGTCGGAACCAGCTGCAAATCTGTTCAGTCTTTGAAAGAGGCGATGGTCCCATGGCCGGGTACATCTTTGTCGAGGCTCTGAAGAAGAGCGATGTCGAAGATGCCCTGACCAACATCCCGGACGTCTATCCGCGATCCAAGATGAATCTGGTCCCAGTCAAGGAAATGCCTGACTTGTTGAGGACTAGAAAGGACAAGGAGCTGGAAGTCGGTGGTTACGTGCGCATTAAGCGAGGCCTCTACATGGGCGACTTGGCCATGATCGAGGACGTCGAAACGAATGGTCTCGAAGTGACACTCCGACTGGTCCCCAGACTTTCCTACGGCTTGGAAGAGGACCAGGGACGACCGGCTCTCGCAGATGCAAAGCGCAAACGACCAAACGCATTCGGGCCAATCAACACGTTTCAAAATCGACCACCACAGAGGCTATTCAACGAGCTCGAAGCGAAGAAGAGGCACGAGCGATTTGTCACACAGAACAGAGGGCTGACCGGAAAGAGCTTCACCTACAAGGGCGACACCTACGAGAATGGATTTCTGATCAAAGAATTCAAGTTGCAGCACCTTATCACCGAGAACGTCAACCCAAAGCTCGAGGAGATCACAAAGCTCACCAAAACCGCCGCCGACGGCTCCGAGCTGCTTGATCTCGAAACTCTGGCCCACAGTCTCCGGAACACGACTGCCGAAGGCAACTACATGCCTGGCGACGAGGTCGAGGTCTACGAGGGTGAACAGAGAGGCATCGTCGGCAAGACGGAAGCTGTCCATGGCAACATTGTCTCCATTATGGTGTCCGAGGGCGAACTGACCGGCCAGCTCGTCGAGGTGCCTGTCAAGGGTCTGCGGAAACGCTTCAAGGAGGGTGACAACGTCAAGATCATTGGTGGTAGCAAGTACCGCGATGAAGTGGGAATGGTGCTGCGAATCAAGGATGATAAGGTCACGGTCCTCACCAACAACAGCAACGACGAAATCACCGTCTTTAGCAAAGATCTCCGGGAAGCCACCGACTCGGGCAGTGGTGGCGCCGGAACCAGCAAGTTCGACGTGCAAGAACTGGTGCAGGTCGATCCCACGACAGTTGGGTGTGTGATCAGAGCTGACCGGGATTCGGTTCGGATTCTTGATCAGAATGGCTCGGTCATGACAAAGATACCATCACAGATCCAGAAGATCGAAGCCCGGAAGAATGCGGTCGCGACGGATAAGAATGGTTCAGAGATCCGCATAGGCGACGTGGTCCGCGAGTCTGGCGGAGAAGGGAAATCTGGAACGATTCTCCATATCCACCGAGGGTATGTCTTTTGCCACAACAAGCTCGGGATCGAGAATTCGGGTATCTGGGTCAACCGGTGCACAAATGTCATCACCACGGCGGCAAAGGGTGGGCGCATCACAGCCCCGACTACAGATCTGACCAAGATGAATCCCGCTCTTCAGATGAAGCGACCAGACATGGCCATGCCGCCTCCACAGCGACCTGGGCGAGATCCTCTTCAGGGGAAGCTGGTGCATATCAATAAGGGAACGTACAAAGGTCACCGTGCTCTTGTCAAAGACACGACAGCTGGCGAAGCAAGACTTGAACTTCAAACGAAGAACAAGGTCATCAATGTCAGCAAGTTTGATTTGTCAATCATTGAGTAAGTTCTTTGTCTTTTGTACTATTTGCTCTACTGACACTCTACAGCCCCAACTCGCAGAATCGGACAAGATATGAAGACTGGATCAGGCAGCGTGGCGGCCCATCGGCAATCAGAGCAGGACCTGGTGTTCCTGGCTCCCGGATTCCCGATGCAGGTTTTGGAGGCCGAACACCCATGGGCGTCATGGACGGAGGCCGAACTCCAGCATGGGGTTCCTCATCAAGGACGCCTGCCTGGAGTGGTCCTGGAGCTGCGAGTCTCGATTCCAGCCGCACCCCATCGTGGAAGGCACCTTCGGGCTCTCAGACATCGTATGGAGGTGGTGGCATGACTTCGTACGGCGGCGCAGGCAACTACTCGACCAACGCAGGCTCCCGCACACCAGCGTGGAGCTCCGGCGCAAAGACTCCCTACGGTGGCGACCACGGATTCAGCTCTTCGGGTAATCAGGGCTTCGACGCCTTTGCCACCGGCTCCCGCACTCCAGCATATAACCCAGCGTCGTCACGGACTCCAGCCTGGGGCGGGCCCGGCAGTTCTGCAGCGTCGGCTCCCACGCCTGGCGCGCGTCCTTACGATGCGCCGACTCCGGGAATCTCAGCGCCCACGCCGTCTGCGTCTGGACCTGGCCGCTATGATGACGAGGCATACACTCCATACCTCAGCGCCCCGACCCCAGGCGCATCAGCAACCGCACCACAGGATGCACCGACTCCAGCGCCCCCGAGCTTCGCAAAGAGCGCAAACCGCGAGCCGTTGAAAGCCAATCGGCTGGCCGTGTTTGACGCACCGACCCCTGCTGCAAGTGCACCGACACCGTACGCCAGCGGCGCCTTTGACGCGCCCACCCCGGCAGCAGGGGGACCTCGATACGTGGATGACGACGATGACGATGAGTAGTGATCTGCTATACTACGCTGTGCTTGTGCTGTGCCGTTCATCAGGGTGGACATGGGAGAAGAAGTCTTGGAGATTTTTTTTGTACGACTAGGTAACCTCTCTAACCAATTTTTGCTGCCGCGCTTGTCTACTTACTTTACTTTATTTTTGCTTTGCTCTGCATGCTCTCCCAGTACAAGGATTTGCTCAAACTGTCTTCTTGGAGGAAGAAGGACACGGGCCTACCTAGCGAGTCATGTGATTTATTCAATTGGTTTGCTGTGCATTACAAAAACATGGGAATGAACGAGGCAGCTGCAGCAGCGGCGGCGGCGGCGGCCAAAGAAGGAGAACAAAAACTGGGCTGTGACAACAAGTGGATGTGCCGCGCAATGCAATGTGATGCGATGCAACGAAATCAAGCAGACGCGGAGCAAGTCACAGACAGACAAACAGACAGATAGATGAGATATCTGGATATCCGAATGAAAAAGTAAAAAGGACAGCTCAATCGACCAAAACCTCTCTTCATCATTGTCAGTGTCATTGTGTTTCCCTTTGCCTCTTTCGCCGTTTCGCCAAGTACTCGGTAGAGAGCAAATAGTGGAATCAAGGTCGCGTGACCCATCCCCTGCCTGCGCTTCAAACAACAAACGCAAAAACACAAAGTCAGGGGGAAATCGATTTCCTACAGGACCTCGCCCAAGTTCTCAAAGGTACAGGTTACTGGCGCACTCGTACTCGTACTCATCACTCATCGAATCGCCCAGCTGCACGGCACATGCGTGAGTGAGTGAGTGAGTGCGTGACAGACCATTCCGCATCGCTTCGGAAGCGAAGTTGCAAGGTTGCAAGATTCCCAAAAGGTCGGCCACTTTCGTCTAGGTACCGAGTGCACTCTCTCGTATGCATAGACCTTGGCTTGTTGGCCATTGTTGCGACTCGGAGCCGAAAGTATGACCCTGCCTGAGACAACGCGAGTACACGCTCGGTGTTTCCCTGTACGTACCTGAGCATCCCTCGCCAACCGGGGGGACGGGATGAGGAGTAGAGGCGAGATAACGAGTCGACCAAGGTCGGTTGGGTAGGTTGGTACCGAGAGCAATTGACGAACGAGCACTCGTCTGCTCGTGCTCGTATTGGTGGAGTGGCGCTTGCCCTTGTCGAGCAAAACAAATCAGACCTGAATTTTGATTGAAAGCACGAAATAACGTGCGAGGAGCGAAGACGAGCATATAAAAATAGTGACGACGACGGTGGAATTGCAGGGGTTCCGCTCCGTTGGGAATGTCGTCGCCTCACCTCGCCTCGCATCATCCTTGCATGATTATATGACCCACTTCCACGTCTCGCAAAGTTGCAAAGTGGTGAAATCCGTACCTACGGGAGTCTCCAGTGATCAGCGTTGAAGACAACTTGACTGCAGGGCGATCAGGATCCCGGTTTGATGGCGTCGTAGGCGAAGAATGGCGTGGGCAATGGAAGCTTTAGAAGCATTCGAAGGTTTGCAAGCGAGATAGCCCTCTTTTCGATAAACCCCATGCATCATGCACCAGGACCAAAAGGGAAACGAGGTCCGTCTTCGGTCGGGTGGAGCTACAGGGGTCTGATGGAGACATTGGACTTGTACTTGGACTTGTCCAGGTAAAGCCTTGCTGTGGGGACCGGTCCGGAAATTGCTGCTGTCAGACGGGCTCTTGCTTGGTGCTTCCGGCGGATGATACGGAAGTCAGACCAAAGCGAACCATGATGCGGAGCAAGACAAATGAACTCCCGTGTGGTGTGATTGCACGGGCGACTTCTCCTCGCTCCCATTCGCTTTGCCGCACTCCTCCAATGTGAGTGATGATTAATACAAGCAGCACTGCCCGGGAGCTCAATGCAAAGTGAACTGTCTCTTGTCCCAAGCTTTACAAAGTCCTTGGACAGACCAAAACCCCTGACTGCGCACTTTTGACTCTGCATTTTCTTGGAGCGGGAAGCTGTGGGAAAATGGCCAAGCTTGCGGAAGGAGATTCAGGAACCATTGGCTCCATCCAACAGACACCACCAAACCGCTCCAGCTCCATCAAAGTCATAGTGACAGGAGGTCTTGGATTTGTGGGTTCAGCCATTGTCCGATCTTTGCAGGAATTCCATCCCGACTGGCACGTCTGGATTCTCGATAGGCATGAGGATCCACGACAAGGAAACCCTGACGCGCGAGATGATGAGCTGGACTTACTCAGGGGTTGCAAATATGACTATGTCCAGGCGGACATCACGAACCAGGGCGGCGTCATGGATGCGCTTGCCATGATCGACGCAGATGCCGTTATCCACTCAGCAGGTATTGTGCCGTCGTTGAGCGAGAGGTAGGTACGTTTCGTAGTGCTATGCGAACGACGCGGTTCCCGGATAGCAGCTCCCGTTTGAGGCGCCGAATCTTGTTCTCTACCCTCGGGGGAGATGTGCTGCGGCGTCAGGCACTTCTATTGGTCTCGATACTTTTCTTAGGTGTAACGAGACACAGTCGCTCATTCAATTTGTTCTGGCAGGTATGCGCGACGCCTGGAAGCGTTGGTCAAAGCTGTCAACGTGGAAGGGACACGGCACATGGTCGAGGCGGCCAGAAGGAGCAGATGCAAAGCATTTGTGTACACGAGTAGTTGCTGCGCTGTGATAGACGACATGAGCCAGCCGTATGCCAACATTGATGAGAGGTGGCCAGTTGCACCCAAGTCGTCCATCTACGGCGAGAGTAAAGCCGAAGGGGAGTGGATAGTGCTGGAAGCAAACAATCAGAAAATGTCGACCTGCGTGCTGAGACCATCGGTGCTGTTTGGTGAAGGGGACAACCAGCTGATACCACCAATTCACGCCTGCATTGCCAAACAAGAGACTCGCTGGGTGATTGGGGACGCCAGGAATCTCTGGGACACGACTTACGTTGGCAATGTGGCTGACGCACACGTTCTTGCCGTCGAAAACCTGTTGGATTTGCAATCAGCGGGATCAAAGCGTGGTTGCAATGGTCAAACAAGAGCGGAAAGCGCCGCTGGGCAGATCTTCTTCATCCAAAACAACGAACCCGTCTCTTTTCGTGAATTCAGCCTTGCTGTTTGGAAAGAGTTTGGGCATTTTCCGCCCGCCTGGGAAGTTCACATTCCAGAAGGACTGGCATGGGTCTTAGGCTTGGTCGCGGAAGTCTTTACCCGAGTCTCGGGCACTCCAACGACCCTCTCGCGTGGAAGCGTGATGGACGCCTGCGCGATGCGGTATGCCAGTGGTGCTAAAGCCAGGAGGATCCTCGGCTATCACCCTCGAGTTGGCCTTGAAGCTGGAATTAGGACAAGCTGTGAGGTGAGTGCTGCCGTCTCCTCCTCTCCTCGTTTTTGAGACCACTGGCTGCCGGTTCGGTAGATTTTTGGAGGTACCTAGGCGCTGACTGATGTCGATGCGGATCAGCACTATGCTAAAAGACTGACGAGAGGCTCCTTCCGTGCCAAATGATGATGATACGCAGGACGTACGAGAAATCCACCGCGTGGGTAAATGGGGAATGCGTCGGCGACGCTACTGAGCTAAAGGTGCCGGGGCAGGGGCAGCGGTTGTAGTAGTAGACAAGGACTTCGCCATATGATAAGATCAGGTCAGCACTATGTAATCGGAGAACCGGTGCTTTGAGGGTGCGCGATTTTTGATGGCGTTGAGCAGGGTTCGCCATGGTGGCCAGAGGCCAGAAGCTAGGAACTTGGTATCGGCAGAAGGGCATCTGAGGGTTCATTGAGACTCGACGTGCGTTCTTTGCCTAGCAGTGCTTACCCAGGTTAGGATCTAGACCTGGAAAGCTGCCGGGTACCTGCTTGGGGATCCTGGAAGTGTGCAGCACCAGCGAGAATTAGTGAAGGGGGCCAAAGTCATGCACAAGGGGGGCATATCGGGTACCTGGCCGTCGGAAGCACGCACAAGACGGAAGCACGATGGTGGTGCAGGCTAGGCAGGTACCCAGGTAGTATTTCCCCATTTCTGAGCAAGCACGACCATGACAGGAAGGAGCAAGCATCCGTGGCCACTATCAGCTGTTCAGAGATTGGTATCGATGCAAGTGTTGTGCGAGTATGCCTCGGTCCTCGGGAGGCCTGTGGCTGGTGACGGGTTGAAAAGAAGGAAATGAGGTGGTGCTGCTGTTGCTGCTATGATAGCCTTGCACCAGTTCGTCGTCTCATGTTTGGTGCTGGATCCAATGACTGGTGCAACCCGGCATTTGGAATCAGTGACGTCGCCTTGTTCTTGGCAGCCGCACAGCCAATGATCTTCGCTAGCAGGGATGGCATTGACGGGTGGCGCAGGCGCAGGAAAGACGCCAATGCTAACAAGTGCAGGGTAAGTGGTAAAGCTGCAGAATAGCGAGGCTCCATCCCCTTCTCCTCCTGCTCCTCATATCCATTTCCCCCCCAGACACCTCAAGCTTCCCCTTTTCTAAAACAGCTTCTATCCACTTTCCGCTGGCTTCCTCATCAAGCCTTCCTCAATCCTAACCCGTCTCTCTCCAAACTCATTCCTGCGAAGCACAACTACTCCAAATCCCGAGTCCTCCATTTGACGAGTCGTTCGTCCCGCTGCCTCCACTACCTTCCCGCTTCCACGGCACCCCATGATCCTAGACTCGTTATTTAGCCCACAGCACCTGTACGGAGTAGCACTGGGCTTCATTATTCGGTTTCAACCCTGACGCTTCTCCAAGAGATGGATCCTTTGGAGCCTCGGGAAACTGGGACTGGATTTCTGACCATCGGGTCGCCTACCTTTACCACCGAAGCCAGTTGGTTCTGCCCTCACCCAGCTGTTGCTGAGACTCTCGGCGCTTTACGGGGTACATGTTCTCACTCCAATGACCTGATGTGGTCCCCGACTCCCTGTAAAGACCCAGACTGTTCCTGGTCCGGGCCAAAGGACACCTTTTCCGGCAGGGGCCAGCAAGTACAATAGAATCCGCAGTCCTTCTGGTTCGCTCGAGGCTTCGCAGCCCTACTTCGAGAAAATTCTGCCGCCTCCCCAAGGCCAGTGCAGATCATCTCCGTGATCGGCACCAGGGCAAGCTATTGAGCTTGGGCAGCAATAGTGTAAATGGGTCTTCTCCAGTCCTGCACCTTTCGTCACGGGTGCGATCAGCGAGACCCTCGCCCTCGGCACCCTCACTACTTGCTGCTTAGGTACATGGCTCTACGGGTAAATATGTTGTAATGGTCAAACCCTTTTTGTGACTCGGGAACTATTTGCCCCTATGCACCCCCGGTCTGCAATTATCATCTGTCTTTGAGCACTTATGCACAGCCATTGCTCTGACAAGCCTGGGCTGTGATGGCTAACTACATAATTCTTCACCAAAGCAAATAGCCGGTTCACCAGATCTTGCGACGAATTGATCTTCAGATACCTGAAAAGGACTT
Source organism: Fonsecaea pedrosoi CBS 271.37 (assembly GCF_000835455.1). Classification (NCBI taxonomy): domain Eukaryota; kingdom Fungi; phylum Ascomycota; class Eurotiomycetes; order Chaetothyriales; family Herpotrichiellaceae; genus Fonsecaea; species Fonsecaea pedrosoi. The sequence goes on along the minus strand of NW_013550614.1, from coordinate 4,125,127 downwards.
GGGTACCCTTGGGTTACCCATGCGACTCGCTAGCCCAACGCCTCACGCTCATCACCCGTTATGCTCCACCGACCGAATCTTAGGGGTTATGATCCACCGCTTATACTCGAAACGGCCACTCGAGGCGTTCTCGCAACCCTTGTTCTCCATGTTAGGGCTGTGCGAAACTCGACACCCCATCGTCCTAGACGGACTTAGCAGTGTGTACGTCCTGCACGACAGTGTCCAGCGTCTCTTGAACAACACGTCGATCAACAACACCCGCGTGACTGACAGGTGATGCAGCTCACCGTGACCTTGAGAGCACGAATCGTCCATTGAACGCGTCTCGGGCATCAAAAGAAACCTTATACTTGCGCAACAGCCCAAAATATCCAGGGATGGGGTCACGCCGCCGTTCCCAAGACGAGATTAACGGGCTTCCAGAACAACCAAGGTTCCAAACCTTTATTATTACGCGGGCCCCAACTTTTTCCCTGCCTGCGAGCAGCGAATCAAGGGCCCTTACCATGGAAGTGCTAAGGCAGACCTTGTCAGTCTGCTAAACTGGTGTACAATGGACGGCAGCGCCTCGACGCCTCGTCCATGGCCGTCGGGAACAACCCGCTGCTCAGGGTCATGGCACTTTCGTTTCAACCCCCTGTCCGTGTGGGTCTTTTCGTAAGAAAGTAGAGTCTCCCGGGGATTGCGGAATCGGTGGGAATCATCAGAGAACTTCAAGCATAGTTCTGAGGGCCGAAACTGATTCGCGTTGTCCCTCCTCTCTCCACGTGCCGTCATTGACAAGGTCAATATCCTCGTTGTCGGGTTTTCCGTTTTGTTGTTCCCTTCCGCCAGACCAAGTTCGGCATCAAAAATTATGCTCCATTACCTGATGAGTGCCCTATACGAAGCCCCCTGGCCATAGATCATTCGACAACCCTCCTGGCCGTAGTGGGAGACAAGACACCCTCACCTCCTTCCGAACTCGAATTGTTCTCTTCTTTTCTTTTCGCTTGCACACCACTTTGGTTCGCTCTGATCATGTTGGCCTTGACCTCTCCGATCAGCAATCTACAGTCTACCTACTCGTCGGGAGTCGCCCCGGGGGTCCAGTTCGCTCTTGATTTAACAGACAATACCGCGGGCATGTCGGAGAAGGAGGATTTTCTGTTTTCCAGGCAGCAGCAAGATACGGCTACCTCGAGGTCGCTGGCCGACACCTCTTCTCCATTTTCTTTCTCCAGGTACGTCGTGCACCACAGACGCTTCAATTCTCCTTCTGCTGACACGGGACCCGCCTTAGGTTTGCACAGTGGCCATCGTCCACCTACGACCCGTTTGCTGGGGAATCTGGCGGCCGCATATCTCCAGAGCGGTCGGAGAGGCTGCGGCAGAGGCTCCCTCTAGAGATCCACAACGCAGCTCGTATACCCACGGCGACTCCTGTGGGCGATCCTTTCCGACCACTCTCATTTGTATCACAGTCGTCTACATTCGCATCTGAACCGGGCTCGTATCCGCAACACGGTCTGCCACCCAGGTCGAATCCCGATGACCCCAATATGACGCTTCGGAGGCAGAGCCAGGACAGTTTTATTCTTCAGACAGGGTCTCCCACAAGTCAGGGCTATGCAGAGTACGACCTGGAAACGCAAAATCGACGGGCTTCCGAGATGGGCAGGACCGCCACTCGCTACCACACGCGGAGACGACCTTTCAACCAAGACGAGTTCGACGGGCCTTCTCAACTGCTCCCGCTGCCGGTACCGCAACAGGAGCACGCACGGTCACAGGCTTTGCCCTCGCTGCCAGTCCACCTCGACGTCGAGGAGCAGGACGAGATCACCTCTCGTGTGAATGATATTCTGTCCCGATGTGCCTTTCACTTTGTCGCCAAATACCAGTTTCCAATCCCGCTAGAAAGGGATAAACCCAGGGTGCGCACGCCGGGAGACCGCGAGTGGACCGAGTGGGCGTATTTATTGAAGAGACTGGCCACCAAGCGAAGGATCCCAGCCCGCGTGCTCTACGACAACCAAATAAAACAGTTCGTCACGACATTAGAGAACTCTATTGCCGTCAAGCAAAACAACAGAGACCAGCAGCCCAGAACGCCAAAGGACGACCGGTATATGCTGCAACTAGTCAGCGCCGCCACGCAGGTCGCGAAGATCTTGATGGATTCATTGTCTATGGAACAGCTCGACGCTCTATATAGGCAAACCGAAAGCGTAATCCTCGAAAGAAGAGCCAGACTCAGAGGGTTGGGATTTCAGTGAAACAGTCCCCGCAATCATGTTTGCTTATTCTTTGCCATTCTGCGAAGGAAGGGGGGGGGGCCTGTCCTCCTGCAATGATGCACATGCCAGATATTTATTCTCCTTGGAGGCCATTGAAATTTCTCCGCCCGCAAAAATACCCATGCTGAGTGTCAGCGAGATCGTGCAGGCTCATGATCGGACTTTGTTGCTGGCCTGTTTTTTTTCCTCACCATGTCATGAGTGGCACCCAGTCCAGTAAATGGGGAGGGGCAATTCTTGAGGCCATAGCTAAAGACCATTTGTATGTCGCACCAGCTGAGACGAAACGCAACGTTCCTATTTGCACCGACATTTACTCGGAAGACGCTTTTCGTGACAGGCACAAGCCACGAATAGGCTGACGACGCAGAATACCAGATGGATTAGCAGGTGCGTCGAGGTGCCATTACCGCGATTCAAGGCCGGGACGACCGAGGAAGGTACCCACTGACTACAAGTTACGGTAATGGTGTCCACGGATCGGATTGTACAAAAGTTCCAGCCAAGAACAATGCAATTGTGAATTGCAGCCAGGCCCCCGGTCGAAATTACTTGTACATCTGGGGGCGGAACGAAGGATTTCTCCGGGTCTTTCCCGGTATGGAGTATGTCAGACTTTCGGCTTTCCTTGCTTTTGTGAGCGATGTCGAAGGAACAATTTTGCTGACCACCGCCTCGTCACAGCGTGCAAAAGACAGGTGTTTTTCTCCACGATGTCCCCGTGCCATTCCCTTTCGCTAGGCGGCCTTCCGACGTTGACAATCGAGCCTCGAGGAGTGGTTGCCCCATTTGTCCTTTCCACGTCGACTGGGTGACAATGTGTGGACCGCCAACAGAGAAGTGGAGTATAATGTCCCTCACGACGACGTTGTGTGACCAAGGTACGGAATTGATGCGTCAATAAAATGCATCATCAGGTCGGGGTAGACGTGCCTTGTTCGTCTTCTCAAACTCGAAGGTTGGCAAGATCAGAACATACATGAAGGTCGTTTGCTGGGAAGGGATCAGGCGCTGCAGAGAAACAAGTGGATTTCCGAATGGGGAGAAGGAGGTAGAGGTCGGGCCCTGCGCTCTCGACGGACAGGAAGCCTTGAGAAGGGTTGAGTTACCACAGCCGTCGTCACGCGTGTCAATGCCCGGTGCTTCTGCGTCTTCAAAGCAGCCACCGAGTGCAATCATTTGTTGACCGCCTTCAAAAGCTGCCTGGTGACTCTTGCGACCCAAGCGCCTTCCCAACGAACGAGGGCCGCTGCCCAGCAAGGACCTCACATTGGGCAGTGGAAGGGCGCAGACAAGAATGCCACACGGCTTGACTGCGACGCGAAGAGCAGGCAAATGATGATGCAAGAGTGGGATGCTGCGAGGGAGATACGGTGTGAGCAGCGAGCCGACAGGTCCAACGTGGAAGACTCTGGGAGACTCTGACCTATTAGCCATCACTGCGTTGCTTTTTCCACCAAGTTTTCTGGGCTTCCGACGTCCAGCTGAGCATGCATGTTCCTCGAGTTACTCTGGGTCTTACCGAGTGGTGATGGAGTAAGTGGGCGCTGAGGTCCTCGACGCTAAACCCTGGAACGAGGAGCACGTACACACCGTGCCCCGACATGCGTTGGGCAATTTGGGAGTGATTGATTGTCTGTGGGCCTTCCTGCTCTTTCCTATCTGCAGAATTCTAGAGCTCCGTCTGTGGCGTCCTTTTGAGAGAATCCGGGCTCTTCTAGCTCTATCAACTCCCTAAACCTGTACACGCTCTCTCGATCCAAGTACAACCACGGCGTTGGTGTCAAAGTCACTAATTTTGGACCTTGCAGGGCTTTGCTCTGTGACTACCGGGCATTGATGACTCTTTCGCAACTGCCCACCTCGTCAGGTACCTTCCGTGTACATTGGGCATCGACGTCGCCACCTCCTCGTCCCCCCCACTCCACCAGCATGTACCTTCCGTCAGTGACTGGAACGACAGGGAACTTGGCTGCAAGACATGAGTTTGGGCAGCAATCAGACGATCTTCAACGAGGGAGGCTAGAGCCAGGGCTTCGCTGCCGAGGACTTCGTAGCGTGGGTTGAGGCGGTGATGCGAAGAACGTTCTGCGCGTTGGAAAGCTTCGGAACCTTGACATGTAGATCACATTCTACCTTTCGGTGAGTGGACTTGCCGCCTATCAACAGGTCCATTGCCTAGGATCTCTGAGAAAATGTTAGCAGGGTAGGGCATATGTGGCCTGCCGCACATATCAGATAGAGTTCATCCACACCGACCCCAGTTTTCGGAGCACAAGTCCTATTGTTCTGTGACCACTAGGTTCGGGCTTCCTCGCCGAAGCGTACACGACCATTTCGGGGCGGCGGTCGATCCAAGGCGAGCACGGACTACTTAGGTGAAACATGGAATGACCTAGCCTCCGAGGTAACTGAGCCTCAAACTTCAAACACGTTTGAATTCTAGACTTCGACAGGCCTGAAAGATTGTTCAGTCAGGGTTGCATTGGCAAATCAGATGGCTCCCAGCTGTGAACAATCTAGTAGATCTGGGGGGGGGGGGGAGCAACTTGTTTTGGTCCAGCCTTCCGCAGTTTGACTGATGAGTACCAAGTACTTTTGTACGAAGGCATCAGTCTCCTGCTGCCACCTTCCAATATATCGGGTGAGTCAAACGGAGGTGCCTTCCCCCGAGTGGCCAGTCTTCCCAGTGGCAGCAACTCTCCGACTCTGGCCATGGCAGTTGAAATTCGTTTGGGTGAAAAAGCTCATTCGTGGACAGATAGACCGCTTCTTGTCCAGTCACGCCAGTCAAGTGTCACTTCAAATGTTCACTGTTTCTTTGACCACTCGACTGCTCTACGCGGATGTGACGTTCTCCCCTGTGGCTTTTGGGCTACGACGTCTAACGGCAAATTGTTCTACGATGGATCCAACCGTGTTTGCCATATTCGTGGTCACAAAAAGTGAGGCGAGATGAGGCACGCTATTCGCTTCGTGGCGCCCTGGGCCTTGGGTAATTGAGCACGGCACACACTCCTCGCGGTGATTTCTCTGGCTTCCTGCCTCCACAGGTAGTTTGGACACAACATCCTCTCGCTGTGGACTGAGTCTCTTCTCTGTAGGCGTCTGCTGGCGACGGGAACGATGATCTGAAACCTTGTCTAAGAATGCTGTCGATCCTCAACGGGATTCGTGTGCTCCTACTGCGCCCACCGTTTCCAACTCTTGTCGATTGATCGCCTTCTTGCCTGCTGGGTAGCGTTCGCTTGGGAGATTGCAGAACATGGTCGTCGTCTATGACGCTGTCACAACACACAACAAGAGGGGGATATCCGATCTGGAAAACCCTTCACGCTCTTCGGCAGGCTCCTGCGCAGGGCACACTCAGGATGCGTTGAGGGCGCTCGATTCTCCATGGCCACCTTGTCGCACATACGCTTAGCCATGCTGATTTCTTGATGATCAATCCTGTATCCTCATATAATACTAACGATGCGGTTAACAGGCTCTCTGCGACTGATGAAACAAGATGCCTTCAAGTGACAGAGACAACAGACAGACACCCTAACTGTCTGTTGGAATGCCCCCTCCTACAGTTCCAGAAAACTTCACACCCCTGTCATTACGCGTTGGCGGCTCAAGGTTGCAGCGAAACCACCCAGGACGTTCTGAGAATATTTCCGCAGCACACTGCTTCCAGAAGGGGCACTCATCCTCAAGCGTTAAAGTTGTTCAGCCTTTTTGGGTTTGCACAATCTGCAAAGCAAGCAACTTCTCCCAACAACGAGTTTTGTGCTGGGTGTGCTCACCCTGAACCCGTTGCTGCGCCTTCAGCCACGGTGTTTTGTATTCACAATGGATCATTTTGATGTGCGAAGATTTTAACATGCCCTACCAATGAAAGCTGACTTGTTTTAGGAATGCCGCAGACCTTTTCCCTCGCTGAACAGCAGCGTTCCTGTCCTGCTTCTCGATTCTCATGCCCTCCTCTCAATACGCGTGGTCCCTGCAGACCAAACCAGTTGTCACACGCACAGCTGAAAAGGTAGACAAATGACAGAGATCAATTTTATACAAATACTGTTGGTTGTGAAGAACTATACCAAATAGGCCCGAAAGTATGAATATCTGTGCTGCCGGTATTGGAGCTTTAGGGTGTGCAAATGTTCTCTGAGCCAGCCTCAATTTAAGCCCTGATGCCGGATGCCGACTTGAGGTTCTATTGGCAATTGGCCCAGCCTACTCTCGAACACAAAGCCCGGCCCCAAAAGATTCTCACGGCACCTCAAAGACTTTGTAGGGAAATACAGTCGAAGAACTGGCAAGGCTGACAAGAGACACAAGACAAGGCTGCAGGCAAAAGGGGTCCGAAATGTACATGAGCGCTGATACTGAATCCGGCCTTGAAGCCGGTGAGCGAGCCCACTACGAACGTCATTGCCGCGGACGAGGTTTAAGATGCGCATTGCAAGCTCTGCAAATATTTACCGGAGCTGATGAACAGCAAGAGGTTCGACTGCAGCAACATTGCACTTTGCGGACGAAGAATCAACGAAGTCTGCATTCGTTTCTGGCTTCCAGCCAGGGAATCCGCACCAGCCACAAGGCTGTGCAGCCATCGATCCGGTGGGAAATGTCAAAGACCCTGATAAGCCAAGTCACTACCAAAAACAGAGTCGGATCACGAAAAAAGAGTCACTGCTTGTATAATTTCGAAAGAAATCGGTGACCAGGACGACACCCTGCCTGAAACCTCCATGGGAAAACAATCAAGTGTCTTCCAAGTCTCATATGGGACTTCTATGGTACATTCAATTGCAGGCAATCATGGAGCCTTTCCCAACTGCAGAACGATGATGACCAGATTGCAGAAAGCCTGCAGAATCGGCCAACATATACGAAAAAGAGGAATCCCTGACAATCTTCCCCATCGCTCTATCTTCGCGGGTGGTTTTCAGGCGGGTTCATTCAACAACTGGGGTTATCACATTCGGGTCGTTTCATCGTAGAATTCCCTCCCTCTCTCTCTCTCTTTCTCTCCCCCTCCTTCTTCAAGAGGCGTGGTGCATTTTCCGTGCATTGCCATCATATAAAGTTACCCCGCTCATCATCAGGCACTCGGAGCTGTCCGAGGCTATGCTGATGCTGCTCAGGATAATACTCGTGTCCGCCACTGGGTCCAGGCAAGTCATCCATGTCTTCACCAACGCCAAAGTACTGGTCGTGGAGATTCGGATCTCGAACTTGCTCTGGTCCGGGGCCGACAGCTTCGCGCTGAAAACTGTTTCTCAAGGGAGTGGTCTGCTCTGAACCTCCTGTTCCCCCAGTCTGATGACTCCAACGGCCTTGCGCGACGCCTGGACTCGGGTGTTTGGCGTGCAGCAGCGTCGGGCTAATGGCGTGCATTTCTCGCGGTGGTTCCACCACGCCCCATGGGAGATTCTCGGCTTTCCAGGCTTCAGCTTTGGCAGACATGGGCGAGTACATGCTGTCGGCGTGCGATTCGTGCACGCGGCTCATGCGACCGGTTTGGGCCATCCGCTGGCGGCGTTTGCGGGTGAAAATAAAACAACCCCAGCACGTCCCTGAGATGAGGAGGATGCCACCAATGACTGGCAGCACAATAGCCACAGCCAGTTTCCATCCGTGGAGCCCGCTGCGGTGGCCCGTATTGCTTGATGGCGGCGCGGGCCCGGCTATTAGTGTTTCATTGAAGATGGACTTGGCGTCTGGAAAGAACGGTTTACCCGGTTCTGGCGGCTGGCGACATGCGATGTGCAGAGCTTGGAGAACTATTTTATGATTCGGAGCAAGTGAGCAAGAGTCGACGAACCTCACGCATATTGGACCAAAGCAAGGAGAAGAAGCGCGGGGCCTTACAGTTTGCCTGGTACAACTGCTGCGGGATGAAGCTATAACAAGTGGCACAACGGTTGATTGTGTAGTCGTCAAAAGGGTCGGCGGCACAGAACTCGTTGCCCGGTCGAGCGGTCGAGCTGTCGTTCGTGACGTGGTAACCGATTGAGGCGTTCAGCGGGGCACAGCTGACTTGACATGGACTGCTGATCGAGATATGGTCTTCGGGGATGGCGAACATGCACCCGGCGAGTGTGTAACGAAGGGCCACTGGGAGGTTTTGCAAAAGTCACGTCTCAGCATTTCTAACACATTTTTGACAGGGAAAAACAAGTAGTTTGTCATACACAGTGCCCATTCTACGTCCGTCTCATTGCTCGCCGTATCTACCGCGGTGCTGTTCAATTGACAAGCCACGCACTTCTGGACCGCTCGACCTGTGGAAAGGGACCGGTAGTCGGCATCGAGGCAGAGGACAACTTGTTCGAGGGAGCCGGCGTCGGCGCAGACAGATTCGCAGGGAGATCCGGCGACAGACTGCAAGGCGGTAGTGACGCGGAGGAGGACGGCCAGCAACAGGCCGACTATGGCCAGCATCGAGGGAGGCGCGCCGGTCGCAGGGCGGTCATGCCAGTAGGCCATGACACAGACGGGGAGCGCAGCGACATATGAAACAAGAGGGCTCCAGCGCAAAAACCGACAGACGGGCGAGTCTGTTTGGATTGCAACCCAGAGATTGCGCTGCGCTTCTATGTTATCCCAAAATTTGAAGGCCCCCTGACCAGCGGGAGAGGAGAGCTGAAAGGTGTGGAGGGAAGAGGCGCCCTTTTTGCCCCTCTCCGTGAGAAATGTGAGTGTGTGTCAGTGTGCTATGCTGTGCTGTGGTGACTTGTAATTCCGTAGCATCAGCCAGCGGCAAGCATGGAGGAGGAGGAGTTGCAACTGCGAGTCTGCGACTGCGACTGCGACTTGCAGCCAGCCAGGGATGTTTCCATGGCTTGCGGTGGCTTGCAGAATCACTCGGCGGTTAAAGAAAGCTGATCTGCCAGTCAGCAGCAGAGGATGAGCGTGGACGAGGTTTTGGAGGAGGCGAGTGATTGGCAGTTGGGCATGGTCGGGATGTGACGAGGTGCGATGGCTGCGTCTGAGTGGTGGGAGCAGGTGCGGGCCTAGTGAACGGCTACCGGGGGGCCTGGGCCATCCACCCAGAAGCACGGCTGCCCTGCCATGCCCTGGACTGCCATCAGTTCCGGCCATCTCATCTCCAGTCTTGTCACACGTCCTGCACGAGTATTAATTAGTTAGTCGGCCCCTCACCGTTTGGGGTTCGGTCGTGAATTGTTGCTTGTTGTGTGTATCACAGGCCCTACCGACTTGGCACGTTCTCTTACTCGGTACGAGTCAGTGAGAACATCTCTCTGTTCGAGATGCCCAATGAAAACGACGAGGACGAGCCACCAATTATGACGACAAAGAAATTCCCTGTTTGGTTATCCATTGTGCAAGCAGCTCCGGTTTTCTTTTCTCTACACCAGCGAGCGAAATATGCCGCATCTCGATCGGTAGTCCCTCTTTCCGGTTCTCCCCTCCTCGAGCCGCCCAGCCATGACACTCAGTCCCATCGCTTCGGGAATTATGACTCTGTGACGATGCGGTGATGCTGTGATAAACTGCCGGTCCCGCAGGTTGAAAATGTAGGGGTATGCATTTTGATACATCTAGCCGCTAGGACTATCTACAATACAGTTTTGAGCAGGGAGAGCGCTCTATCACTCAGCAATATAGTCCTTTTCTAACCCCGATCCAGATCGCCCCTTTACAAGCTTGGGATGAAAAAATCGTCGTCGCGCACAGATCGTCATGTATATGTTCGATCGGAGCGGAGTGGAGTGTTGAACATGCTTGATGCATCGTCGTTATGAAACGACCTGGATTACCCCTTCCCAATTGCCCCTTTCGCTGGTACCTCTGCTCAATCCAGAAACAACAGACCAAGAGATTGGAGTGGTTGACTCTGGGTGGATGAAGCAGATTGACACGCGCTCAGTCGTGTCTTGGTCGAGCCTCCGAGGCAGCGAGCTTCACGAACTGGTGGATAGGCGAACAACCTCCTTGATGTGATTGTGTTTGGAGGAATTTATGACCGTTGACGCATGTCCCTGGCAATCAAACTCCGCTCCTTGGTGCACTCTGCCTTTCACCGTGGCCGCATCTTCTGCTGCTCATGGAGCTCTTCAACCCTCTTTTCAAAGGCAGACATCATTGTACTTGCAACCTTACCCTCGACCTGGGCAAACATTTGATCGTAGAGTGGATTTCGAAACTTGACGTCGACGTTCAGTTTGACAGCGGTGCTGTCGTTTGCCGTCTTCGAAGGTGCGATGAGCCATTTCGTACTCAGTGTCTCAAAAAGGCCGTTACTGTGCTCCTCGCTGCTTCTCGCCTCGATGGTCCCTCGAGCTGGATCGCACCGGACGATGCTTTCCCAATCTTCCTCAATGCCGAGTGTCGCGTACCCAACTTTCAGACTAGCTCGGGTCGGATAGCCCGCAGCATCCCTTGATGTGACGTTGGAGGAAATGGTAAAGGGTAGAAATGTCGGATAACCCGCCACGTCGGAGACGGCCTTGAAGACCGTTGCGGCGGAGTACGGTAGAACTTTGGTGTGACTCATAGAACGAAGCGCACAATTCCCAAGTGTTGAAGACAGCAGTGAGTCGAAGAGTGTTCTCGTCTGTTGTATCGGTCGTGCATTTGATGATATCAAAACGGCCGGCTCGAACCGAGCTTGAGAGCTGAGTAGAACACTAGCCGTGCGGCGAACGGCCATGTTTGGCCCAAACATCTCCAAGGGCAGATTATAAAGAGACTGGACCTCTTTTTATAATAAATACATCATGTCTAAGTGAGCGTTGGGCCCTGAACAAGGGTGGACGGGTGTCGAGGAGCAAAAAAGTGATGATGGCTAGGGCTTTCCTCAAATTACTGACTCAGGTGGAGAGTTGGCCAGGCTAGCGTCTGAATCGTGCAAACACGTTGCAATACCGAATTTCCATTGTCCTTCTAAAACTGCCAACAGCCCTCTATATCTAGAGGCCAGCAATGCTTCCTCGGTCGTGATGGACGTGTCATGAGGAATAATCAGCAGAACCCGATCGTTGATTTGCCTCTCTAGCACCTGGACCTGCCGCAATGGAGCAAGTCCCTACCACTCCTCCCGACGCTGTACCTTTGTCGAAACAGCCTCCCCCCGAAACACCCGAAGCTGTGAGCCTGCGAACAAAGATTGTACTCTCCTTCTGGGTGGTGATTATACTGCTGGGACTCCCAGTATGGTGGCAAACCACCTCGATCTATCGGGCAAGCCTGCCACTGCAGGACATGCTGGACTGGGCAGACGGACTTGTAAGCCACACACACCAGTATCGCAGGCGGGTCGATGCTGATCACAGACTCTAGAATACACCCACAACGATTCCTCTACATATCTGGCTCTCTGCCTCCAACCTACCTTGCTCAGACGCCCAGAAACTGGTACAGGACACCCAGCGAGCCCTGGATGACCTCAACGAGTACCCGACCTTCCACCAGAGACTTCACCTGGTCAATTTAGGACGGGATGGCCAGGGCGCTGGTGGAAAGAGAGAGACAATGGGCGCGAGCTGCGGTGAGGATCCTGCATCCCTACACCATGGAACGCCCGCTCTGAAGATTCTCCTTGAACCGACTGAGGGTAACTTTGCATTCACTCTCGACGCTGTCACGGCGACTGCACGTGCCAGTATCCCCTCAGGTCTTGGGGGAGACATTGCCAAAATTCTTGCCGAAAGCCTCTATGCACTATTTAGAGAAGAACAAATTGCAGCTGCGCTTCAGACTGTCTCTCTAACCAGTCACGGTCACAATGCACAGGCATTTCTGAGATCTCAACCCTACGATGTCGTTGTCAAAGTCGAAAAGCAGCTCAATCGAGCATACAAACCGTCTCCCGAATTCCATCTCACCTTTTCTCTGCTCACGGCCAGCGGTGCTCCTGCAGGGTGGGACATTGACGAAGCACTCCGAGACCACATTGGCCCTCTGGTACAAGCACTCTCGTCGATTGCCGATTTCGAGATCCAGACCCAGGTGCAACTATATTCGACTCTCCCTCCCACCATCCAACCGACTCGCCGAGAAGGACAAAACGGCACTTTCCTCCAGCAGAACGAGCTCACAGCGTTTGTGAATTCTGCAGAGTGGCCTCTAGCGCCTTCCATTGGAGATGGACCTACGCTCAACTTCATCCTCTATGTCCCAGCCAGGGATCAGATACCTCTGCGCGTCGATGGGGTTGACGAAAATTCGTGGCTGATTCCTCAATGGGGAGGCATACAAATTCTCAATCCACCTCTGTACCTGCACGCTGTCCACGGCAACATGGTACCTGCTTATCTTGATCTAGAGCTCTTGCACCTGCCCTTCGAGACATTTGCCTTGCAATTACTGTCCTTGCTGGGGGTTTCGCATCCTGGTGATCCTGGTCCGCCACGGCCGCTTCAGCTACGACTCGACGCCTACAAACGCCTATCAGCTCTTTCCCTTTCCCTACATGCCGCGTCTAGTCTGGGATCGCTTGCTCGACTGGCTCAACGACTCAGCAACATTCCAATCCCGAGACACGTCGCTCAGCTAGTTGACGACTCCATTGCCAACCTCAAAGCGTGTTGCATATTCTTGCTCGAAGGCAGATTCGATCTCACTCTCGAACATGCGAAAACTGCCTTCAAAGACAGCGAAAAGGCGTTTTTCGACAAATCCATGGTCGGCCAGGTCTACTTTCCCGACGAGCACAAAATCGCCGTGCTCCTTCCACTCTTGGGCCCTGTCGGAGTTCCGCTGATTGTTGGCCTCTTGAGGGAAGTCAAACGGGTCCTCTCGACGCGGCGAGCAGCCAAAGTAGGCGCACACTAGAAGAGAGCAATGGCATCCACCAAATGACCCGGAAAGTGCTTCGAGCCAAAAAGCTAAACCAGTGTCTGGTATACATCTCCAGCAGGGTCAAATATGAATCATGATGACCTTGCTGTTCGGCTTGGTGCATTTTACGGGAATTGTGTTGGTCAGTGCACCGACTTTGAGCTGCCTAATTTGGCAGCTCGATAAGTCTGCTCGTCTGCAATGTTGTGGGGTAGCGCCTTGCCCGACTGTATCGATGCAGATCAAGACAAAGGCATCAGCCAATTGCAGAGCAACCTTTTTGCAATGGCCCCGGCTTATCGACCAGGTGGACACTGATCGACGCGTGTATTCAGGATGCTCTCTCTCAAGCTATCTGTGTGGCAACTTGTGCATAATCCGTGATCCGGGCCTGCAAGCCGCTCTCGACTCAAAAAGAGCACAAAGAGCTTCCCGTCGGCCTCATTCTGCGCATTACCTTCATCGTGTCCGACTTTCACCAACATGGCGTTTGGATCAGTATACCGACTGCTGGGAGTCCTGCTGGTTTCACTGTCGCTGAATACTCTGACCGCTGCACGCTCATGTTGGAATCAGCGCACGGCAATTAATGGCACTGATTTTCCCCCATTGATCGAGGCCACCACAGAAGACCTCATCCGCGGGCTGGAATCGGGCCTGTTCACAAGCGTCGATCTTGTCACAGCATACATTGCACGCATCATGGAAGTCAACGCGACTTTGCATGTGGTGACCCAGCTCAACCCAGATGCCCTTTCTATCGCCGCAGAACTCGATGGGCAACGTGCGCAAGGCATCGTTGGTGGTCCACTCCATGGTATACCGATACTGATCAAAAACAATATTGCTACTGCTGATGAAATGGACAATACTGCCGGCTCTCATGCGCTTGCCGGTGCCAAGGTTCCTCGAGACAGCACAATTGCCGCCAATCTGAGGAAGGCTGGGGCTGTGATTTTAGGGAAGACCAACTTGAGCCAATGGGCGAATTACCGATCGTTCAATACTAGCAACGGCTGGTCTGCCATCGCAGGGCAGACGGTCGGTGCTTATTATCCTGGTCAAGATCCCAGTGGTAGCAGTTCTGGCAGCGGCGTTTCTTCTTCGTTGGGACTGGCCTTGGCTGCCTTGGGCACTGAGACGGATGGCAGCATTCTGAGTCCTTCGGACGTCAACAATCTTGTTGGAATCAAGCCTACTGTTGGATTGACGTCTCGTGATCTGGTTGTTCCCGTGAGTGGCCCGCGCATACGACATGCGATCCGTGTTCGATATCCCAGCACATCAACGTCGATTCACTGTTCCCGTCAGGGCACTGACTGCATCTGCTTCAGATATCTGAACACCAAGACACTGTTGGGCCCATGGCTCGGACCGTCAAAGATGCGGCCTACGTTCTGTCAGCGATAGCGGGAAAGTCTCCATACGACAACTACACATCTGCAATTCCCTTCGACACCATTCCTGACTACGTAGCGGCATGTAACTTTTCGGCCCTGCAAGGAAAGAGGATTGGCGTACCACGGAACCTCATTGATCTATCTTTGTCAGTATCCCTGTCCTGACCGAAGTGACACGGATCAAACGGTCAACATTCTATATCGGTACAGAGCTAATCTCTGTCTGTAGTGACGCAACTGCTGCACCAATCGTTCCTGTCTTCGACGCTGCCCTAGACGTCCTTCGTGCTGCAGGAGCGACCATCATTGATTACACCAACTTCACTGGCTATGACGCTCTCAATGAAGGCAACTTCTCCAACATCGTCCTGGAAGCGGATTTTATCAGTGATCTTGCCAACTATCTCTCGCAGCTCTCGCACAATCCCAACCATGTCTACTCTGTGGCAGACGTTCGCAACTTTACTCATTCATTTCCTTTGGAGGATTGGCCTGAGCGTGACACGTTAGTCTGGGACGGCGCGCTGGAGCTGGGCTTCAACAACACGTCGCCAAACTTTTGGTCTAACTATACCATGAACACGTATCTGGCCGGTCCACTTGGGGTCACAGGCGCGCTTGCCAACTACTCCTTGGATGCTCTGGTGTTGCCAACGGAGTTCTCGCCCAATTTCCCTGCTCTGATTGGCTCACCCGTCGTAACAGTACCTCTCGGAGCGTTCCCTCCCGACACAGCAGTTACTCCCAACGACTTTGGTAATCTGAATGCCACCGCACCTAATCTCCCTTTCGGAATCAGTTTCATGGGGCCACATTTCAGTGAAGAGTTGCTCATCGGGATGGCATACGCCTTTGAGCAGAGAACTCTGGTCCGAAACACCATCACGCCCTATATTCAAGCCACGGTGGAGCTTGTGGACGTGGTCAATGCGAAGCTGAGCAAGACGCGGGACTAGATGTGGCGGAGGTAGGCTTACTACGGCAAACTTGCTTGGCATCCCCGAAGTGGGCATTTTCGATCCAGCGCTTTTTGGGCCTTTCTCCTATAAAGGGTGTGCGATCGACCACTCCAAAATGCTAGAGAGGCAGGAGGCGTCGACACTAGTCGCTTGAGGATGCGAGGTCTAATCACTGCAAGCCGAAATGTCGTATGACAAAGGAAAATCCGAGTGATGTCCGTAGTTTGTTCCGACTCGACCCAGCCTTGTGCAGCCTCGTGCAGCCTGGTTTAGCCGGGTATTGCGGGCCAATCACAAGCCAGCCAATTCGATTGTCTCTGAGGTCGATCATGATTGGTGGGAAGAATGGTGAATTCAACCTCGGTTTCATTGACAACAAGACAAAATGTCCGAGAAGTTGGAGTTCATGTTAAATGTCCCAAAGTCCACGCGCTGCTGCCTCTCTCATTCTTAAAGAAGTTCTTTGTTTTGTGGGAGCGTTGAGCGAATATTGACTGACGGGATACGTTAATTCCTCGCTCGCCTACCTTCCTGAGTCTTTTCTCCATTGACATCATCTCACATACAGCCATGGCGCAAAAGGCATCTCAGACGATCCCCAGCAAGACGCATACCCGCGCAGAGGTTGCATCGCATAACACTGAGGACGATGTGTGGTGCATCGTAAGTTCGCTTTAGACCTAGAGCACCTGTTACCAAACACATCACTCTAGCAACCTCCAGTTTTTGTCGACGCGTTTGTCGAGCGCTGACTGACTGTCTCAAACTCTCAGATCGACCACAAAGTTTACGACCTGACAGACTTTCTCGGTGCGTTTGCTGCTCCCTCTTTGACGAAATCACACAGCACTTTCTGCAGCTGGCTGGTCGTGACTCAGAGAGAATGTATGGGGCTGACAACAGCGCTGCAATAGATGCCCATCCCGGTGGCAATGTCGTTCTGCAACAGGTCGCCGGCCAGGACGCCACGACGGCCTTCTACAACCTCCACCGCCACGAGGTTCTCCAGAAGTACGCCAATCTCTGCATCGGCACGGTCCAAGGCGAGACGCCCGAAGTCATCGATCCACAGCCGGGCGATCTGTCGAGGGTGCCGTACGCGGAGCCGCTGTGGCTGACCCCCCAGTTCAAAACGCCCTACTACAACGCCTCGCACCGTGCCCTCCAAAAGGCCGTGAGAGAGTTCGTGGACCGCGACATCTACCCCGAAGCCCAAGAAAAAGAACTCGACGGCACCTACGTCTCACAGGAACTGGTCGATAAGATGGCCTCGAACGGCCTCCTCGCCATGCGACTCGGGCCCGGCAAGCACCTCCACGGCCGCAAACTGCTCGGCGATGTCAAGGGCGAGGAATTCGACTATTTCCACGATTTGATCGTCGCACAAGAGCTCTCGCGCGCCCTGGCAAGAGGCTTCCAGGACGGAAACATGGCGGGCATGATGATCTCGTTGACGGCCGTCAGGCAGTGGGCAAATGATTCTGCGTTGAAAGATAAAGTCACCGAGGAGTGTTTGAGCGGGAAGAAGTTCATGTGCCTTGCCGTCACCGAGGCGTTCGCGGGTAGCGATGTTTCGGGAATCAGGACAACTGCCACAAAGACTGAGGACGGCAAATATTACATGTGAGTTCTTTTTTTTGGTTGAGCTTGTTGTGCAAATGGGTTATAGTGACTGACTTCTGTGCCAGAATCAATGGGACAAAGGTGACACCGAATCGATGCACTCTAAATTGGATTCGGTAAGCTAACATGGTCGCAGAAATGGATCACCAACGGCATGTTTGCGGACTATTTCGTCACGGGGTGCAAGACCGAAAAGGGATTCAGTGTCATCCTGGTCCCGCGGGACGACAACATCGAGACCAAACGCATCAAGACATCATATTCCACGGCGGCGGCCACGACATTCGTCCAATTCGACAATGTCAAGGTGCCGGTGAACCATCTCCTGGGCAAGGAGGACAACGGCTTCATCGTCATCATGAGCAATTTCAACCACGAGCGCTGGGCCATGGTTTGCTTCGTGACACGGTGGATGCGCACCATTGTGGAAGAGTGCCTGAAGTGGACGAACCAGAGGATCGTCTTTGGGAAGCCGCTGGTGACCCAACCCGTGATCCGACAGAAACTCGCCAAGATGATCTCGCAGACCGAGGCGTGCCAGTCGTGGCTCGAGACCATCACTTACCAAATGAACCAGATGGACTATGCCCAGCAGTCGAAGCTGCTAGGCGGGCCGATTGGGCTGTTGAAGTCGTACGTGACGCGGTGCGCGCACGACGTGGCCGACGATGCCGTCAACATCTTTGGCGGCCGCGGCATCACCCAGACGGGCATGGGCCGCTTCGTCGAGCAGTTCCACCGAACGTACAAGTTCGACGCCATCTTGGGCGGTACCGAGGAGATCCTGGCCGATCTCGGTGTGAGGCAGGCCATCAAGGCGATGCCCAAGGCTATGCTGTGATTCGGTGTATTTTGGAGGGTGGTCACGGCGGCGTTGGATCCTCGGCTTTTGGGACGTGTGTAAAAGATGAAAGAGTAGCGCCATGACCGGATACATTGTGTCTTGTTACATATATACCTCGTGTGTATTTCATCCTGGCCCCCCTCGTGTGATTCCTGTTGTCACCCAGACACCTTTCCCAGTGGACTGCGGAAGGGGCGACGAGGTTAATTACAAGCACCGCAAGTCATACAGCACGTAGTTCGCGGCCGCATCGAGGAAGGAAGGAGGAAAGAAGCTCCAAGTAGAGAGCGGCGGATCTCATACCTCGTACCTCCTTCTACTCGTGATGTAATTGTATGGCTAATAAGGATGAGCGGGAAGAGAGAGAGAGAGAGAGTGGAGACTGAGCGCGAATCCATTGCCATTCACGTCTTCCTCTCTTTACTCTCTTACTACATACATACCTATTCGTACCGAGTAGTCATAGGTATTACGGGATCACGTATATAATAGACCTGGGAAGTAATGCTCCGAGGGCTCGTATCGACCGATCGACCAGAAGTAGTAAGCTGATGTCAGTCTCATATTGGCCGTTTGCGTGGCTGGCTATGTGCAAGAAACTGTACTTGCACTTGTATTTGTGCCCGGTGGTTGACTGACTGATCACGTACAAGGCACCCACAAGGCGTAGGCGTGGCGGCGGCGATATTTTCCGACAAAAGCGTTTCGCCATGTCTCGCCTCGTCTCGTATCTGACAGCCTGGTTCGTTCGTTGCCAGTCAAATCCCAAATATCGCACGCCTTCTCTAGTCTTTGTCAGGATGACGATGACCGTCTGTCCCACCCGTCGTGCGCTCGTACATGTGCCATGACCCTCCTCCTCCTCCTCCTCCTCCTCCTCCTCCTCCTCGTCGTAGGTAGAGTTCTCCGTACCTGACGCTCCACCGTTCCACCGGCTCCACCGCTCCGCCGCTCCGATATATATCCCCCCGTGCCGTCACGTAGATAGATACACCATCCGCTGAGTCCTTACGAAAAGTGTGGGAGAAGCCGCCGCCATGTAACCGAGGTGGACGGCGAACGGCGAACGTCGAACGTTGGTGAGCTGATGCACTCTCCCAAAATTTGAAAATTCATCTCTCTCTGCTGGCTGCCCATCTTGGGGATTAAAAGCATGAAATGTGTCGAGTTTGGCTACTCTCGCTCGGCTCACTCTTGTGTGAAAACTTGGGCTTTGTCTTTTGGTGCTGACTGCCCAAAAAAAAGTGTGCGGGATAGTCGTCCGGCTTCCCTCGCTGTGCAATCTGTCTTCATCTCTCACTCGCTACCAGCCTGGGGCACCGGATAGCAACCAGGGTAGCACTTATCAAAATCTCTAGCTCAGAAAGATGCCCGACCATTTAGACCAGCCTTCGACGCTTGCAGAGATTCATGGGCAGCCACCAGTTCATAGCGAGGAAGAGCAAGAACATCGAGTGCAGCAACCTCAGACAAAGGACAACACAGCCTGGATGGCAGCCGGAGCCTTGTCGTGGTCACCACTGCTCAGCCTCCCGTACGAGCTCAGGCAAAGGATTTTTCAGTACGTGTTTATGGCCTCGTCTGCAAATTTCCCACCTCAAGTACGCTCTCCGTCAAGGGCCCCAAACGCGGTGGGGGATGGATACAACGTCTTGGGTCCCGGATCGAGCACAAGAGGTGGAAACCATAAGATTGTGCAGTCCCTTCTTGTATGCCGCCAGCTCTACCAGGAAACACGCCTGATCCCTTTCCAAGTCAATTGTGTCAAGTGCCCGGCGGTGATGGGATCGAATACCCTGGCAACAAAGCGTCTCATAGATGCTCTGCAGCCCTTTCAGCGACGAGCGATCCGAAGGCTGGAGCTGCACCTGCTGGCGAGTGTGACGGAAGCATGGTCCCTGAGGTCGATTCTGAGGTCAATAGCCGGGGTTACGGAGACAGAGACTAACTGCACCATGCGCGAGAGCGGTGGCGGCACTGATGACAAGATCAGCTTCGGTGACAATGCGGAAACCGGCAAAAAGCCAGAAAAGGACTCGAATACCAGCTTGAGAGAATTGTCGGTCCATATGACCACACGAGACCTGCTGTTGGCGCAGGCGGACTCAATGGTGGGGTTGCTGCACATGTTGATGGTCGCGCCTTTCTCTCAAGAACGTCCTTCCACTGCATTCGCGTGGACGGCGGCGTGGGTCACCGAGGGTCTAGCCTTTCTTGAATCCCTGAGGGAATTGACCATTGTCGTTGAGTCCAGTCTATCGGTGGCAAAACAGCTCGCTGCCAACGAGAGATGGCAATTCGAGCAGACCCTCAAATCGTCGTTGCCGAGCGTCGAGGTGAAGGTCGAATGGAGATTGCACCGCGATATCAACTTGGAAAAGGATGACGGCGATTGGGTCAATTTCCTCTGGGTGCACGATTCAAACATAGGTGCGCCTGAGCACGGAGCGACTGAGTCTGGTCTTAGACGCAACGATGGGGTTTCCAGTTGGACATACATTGTGCCCTGAGACCCGGCAGCCCTCGAATAAAGCCATGATATACCCAGGTGGTGATCACCGTCCAGTTGTCATGAATTTGTGCAACGCTTCCAAACTCAGCTGACTGGCGGTTGGCAAAGTAGATCTCGTTTCTGTGGACGCTGTGTTGGCCTCAATCTTTGGTGCTTTTTGTTCGACGTCCATTTTGTCTGCATCCTCGTCCTCACCCTCCTCGTCGCTGACCTCGTATTCTTCCTCTTCTTCAGGCCCATCATCGTCCTCGTCATCAGGAGGTTCGACCAGTTGCCTGCGTAGCCCCGTGGATACGTTCTCTACGCCTTTCTGCTTCTCGTCCAAAGTGAAGTCGGCACCCCATTTCTGCTTCCGAGCTGCAGCATTGGCCGCTCCAGGTGCCCATTGCCAAAGACCGTTGCGGTCATTCTCCGACAGCCCTCGAAACGTGGCTTTGTGCTGTTGTGCATTGATGTTCTCCCCCTCTTCCACCCACTCTTCCACATTGGGTTCTAGCTTTGTTCGAAGGAGGGTCTCGAGAATGAAGGCTCGTTGAGTTCCTGGAAATCTGGGTGTGGGAAAGGCAACGGTAGACTGATATGTGTCCCGATTCTCCGCTAGTTGAGAGACAATGGTCTGCAGGTTGTTAGAGACGAGGTTTGCATGTAGTTGGAGGGCTGGCCTGTGATGCAGTTAGCGAGAGCCAGTCGGAAGAAGAAGCGTCTCTACCAGGTGGGAAGTTGGTTTTGAGTCACGAGCTCCGATCCCAGAGCGACCAGGGACTTATGGAGAGCTAAGAGTCTTTGACGCGTTTGATCCAAGGATCTGACCTGATCTGTCGTGAGCTCAGCCATATCGTCGAGTTTGGAGTTTGTAGTAATGTTGTGGACGCGAGTGGTCAGTTGATGAGGGACAGATTCAAACTCCGCACTCCAAGCTTCTTGGAAAGTTGGACTTCGCTCTTCACCCTTCACACCACCTCGTGTAGTTCAATGAACCCCCTACGATTCCCGCCAGCTTAGATCACCGCCGTTATGGCTGCTGCTCCGGCAGCAGGCCGATTGTCCGGATCTGGCTATCGCGTCTGTTCAAGCTGCATCGCACGATGTCTTCGTCAACCGTCGCGACCGCACAGCACTTTGAGATCTGTCCTGCAAGCAAACCGGAAGCTCCACAGTGGCATAATCCCGGGTGAAAGACCCTCGAGAAGCGCAATTGTTCAGTCACAGAGCTTTGTGGACGACTATTTCTCGGCCAACACGTCGATTGAGAGAGGATGGATCAAGAATGGGATGCTGGCTGCGGTACGCACGGTGGCGGAACCGACAGGACGAAGGGAAAATGATGTGTCTGGCGAAGTCGCACGGATGCGGACACAAGGAGAACTGGAAAAGGCTCTGTCTTTCAAGGCAGAGCCTCCGAGTCAAGAAAATCAGAGCGCCCAAACTGGTCCGGAAGCTAGCAAAGCTGTGGAGGATGGTGAACCAGAGGCAGATGTACTCCCACACAGAAGACGGAAGAGACGAAAGAACACCGAGAATGCGTCCGAGGAATCTCTTCCGTTGGACGCTTCATCCCAATTGACAACTGCTGCCACCGCAATGCCCAAGTCAGCCGTCTTCCGACGCAGGCTGGCCACCTTCCTCTCACTCACCAAACCGCGACTATCCTTCCTGATCCTACTCACGACCACGTCGGCATACAGTCTATATCCACTCCCTGAAATCCTGTCTTCCACATCCTCGTCGGCAACTTCATCACTTTCCACTTCGACCTTGACATTACTGTTCCTCACTTCTGGCACGTTTCTGTCGTGCGCCTGTGCCAACACCCTCAACATGCTTTTCGAGCCCAAATACGACGCTCTCATGTCTCGCACCCGAAATCGGCCTCTCGTGAGAAAGCTGGTCTCTCCGCGTGCTGCCGCCCTGTTTGCGTTGGTCTGCGGTGCGTCTGGCCTGCTTCTCCTCGGCCTGGGTACCAACCCGACAGTGGCCGGTTTGTCGGCCCTCAATATATTCCTGTACGCTGGGGTCTACACTCCAATGAAGAGAATCTCAGCGGCGAACACGTGGGTGGGCGCAATTGTGGGCGGCATCCCTCCTTTGATGGGCTGGTGCGCCGCTGCGGGCGAAGCTGCGACATCTGAACATCATTCATGGCAAGATCTACTCTTTTCGGAGAACTCGATAGGAGGCTGGGCATTAGCGGCCCTCTTGTTTGCCTGGCAGTTTCCTCACTTCATGTCCTTGTCGCACACCATTCGAGAAGACTATCGAAATGCTGGCCACAAGATGCTGGCCTGGACGAATCCTGCTCGAAACGGACGTGTTGCTTTGAGGTACTCCTTGGCCATGTTCCCCATATGCGCGCTGCTCTATTCTACGGGATATGTGGACAAAGGCTTCCTCGTCATCAGCACGGCATGCAATGTGTGGATGACTCGGGAGGCGTTCCGCTTCTGGAAACAGCAAGGGGCTGGGGGAAGTGCCAGGGGGCTCTTCTGGGCGAGCGTATGGCAGCTTCCTCTTGTGCTGGTTGGAGCTCTGGTGTGCAAGAAGGGGTTGTGGGATGGCTTCTTCAGCACCGATGAACCCGCCAGTATCTACGAAGAGGGTGATCTCGAAACTGACGGCGACGGTCTTGGGATGGATCCATCAAAGGCTCGGCAAAGGCCGCCACCACCTGACATTAATTTGGCTATGATGGGGTTCAAGAGACCAACTTGAACCCAACAACGGAAGCTATTTCTTTTCCACAACAAGGCGTTTTCCTGGACATGGACGAGATGTATTCTTGCAACAACTGAGACATGATTTCGCAGACATGACAGACATTTGGACCGGCGTATATTGTACCGAGTTCGCAGTACGACCCGCATCAACACGGAGCGAGCGGACAAGCACATCTCCGCTTGCTCGCCGGAATAGATCTGCAAGGCACAGCGAGGCACGCACTGCACGGGAATGCACGGCAAAGCACAGCAGTAGATGTGCTGTGGCGTCATGAGTCTGCAGATCGCCGTTTTCAACCTTTGAATTACACTCTCCTCGACACACAATGCGGGGAAGAGTCAGTGTTGATCCAACATTCAATGGAACTCTACCAGTTCAATAGCCGTCAGCTCAAGCGGGCAAATGTAACATATCCCACGGGCGTGCATGCAGAATACTATGAATTGTTATAACGACACCTCCCGGTGCTGCCTTCCTTACTTTCGACCCCTTCCATCTTTTCGCGTTCGGTCCTCCCTTGACTTACATTCTCTGTGGAACCACAATGCCTTCCAAGTTCGGGTTGTTCACCGCCAGAAGCAGCTCGCTTTTTCTTGCGCTGCTTCTGCAGAACGTGAGGGCGGCAAGCCTGAGCTACAATGGCCTCGCTCAAACACCTCAAATGGGCTGGGTAAACTCCCGTCGGCACTCAATCAACCTGCTGAAAACATATTGACCACTGGCTCGTGACAGGATACATACAATGCTTATGGCCTCGCATACAACGAGTCCACAATCCTCACCAATGCCGAGCGCCTGGTGTCCCTCGGTTTCCGTGATCTGGGCTACCGTGTCGTCATCTTCGACGATGCCATGACGGAGCTCAATCGCAGTGCGGATGGCACCTTGGTTGCAAACGCTGCAAAATTCCCCTCGGGCCTCCAGAATATTGCCAATCAACTCCACGACTATGGACTGTATTTTGGCGTGTACAGCAGTGCGGGCAAATACAGTTTGTCGCCCGCCTTTTTGTCACGCCCCTCCTAGCACTAACCAAATTTTCGCTGGAATCGACAGCTTGCGGAGGATACCCTGGAAGCCTGGGGTACGAGACTCAGGATGCCGCATGGTGGGCAAGCATGGGTGCAGACTATCTGAAATACGACAACTGCTACAACGAAGGCCTCTCGGGCACACCGAAGCTGAGCCAAGGTCGCTACGCCGCCATGTCGAACGCCTTGAACGGTACAGGTCGGGACTTTGTGTATTCGCTGTGTAATTGGGGAGACGACAAACCTTGGTGAGTTCTTCCTTTCACCAGGCGATTTGGCCTGTCCCAGACTGACCACAGCAATAGGGAGTGGGCGTCCACCATCGCCAACAGTGCCCGCATCTCGGGCGACATCCAGGACAGCTTTTCCATGCCTACGACGTCGTGCCCGTGTGGTCCCGACGAGTACTACTGCCAGCTGCCCGGCTATGGCTGTTCGGTCATGAACATTCTCGGCAAGGCGAGCTCCATCCGGAGCAAAAACCAAGCGGGATACTACAACGACCTCGACATGCTCGAGGTTGGAAACGGCGGCATGTCTTACGACGAATACAAAGTCCACTTCAGCATGTGGGCCGCCATCAAGTCTCCACTGATCATGGGGAACAAACTCGACCAACTGTCTCCAGAAGATTATGCGATTCTCATCAACCCGGCCGTGTTGGCCATATCACAAGACCCTAGTGTCAGCGCCGTTTCACGAACAGTCAGGCAACAGGTCGACGACAAGGACGCGTGGGGGTTCGGAGAGGTCCACGTGTGGCAGGGAAGCCTGAGCAATGGCGATCAGGTGGTCGCCTTCCTCAATGCCGGCAACAACTCGCGCACAATGTCCTATAGCCTTGTCGACGTCTTTGGCGGCCTGCGCGCAAACACGAATGCCCAAAAGAGCTGGGATCTGTTCGATGTCTGGGGCAACCAGACGGTCATGAGCACCGAGGTGGCAGCCCAGATATTGAACGGCACGCTTGCGGTGGGGAACGCGACGGGGTACTATAATGCCAGCGAGACAACTTGGGCCAGGGGGCTGAATCAGAGCAACCCCCTCTTGATTGGCACGCCGGCTGGGACTGTTCAAGGTGGTGGGATGTTGCAGGCTGAGGTGCCGAGACACGGGATTCAGATGTGGCGGTTGAGAGAGGCTGGAGGAGCAGGCAAGCGGGATGAGCTGTAACTCCTGGAAAAGGATGAGTGGGCTCTGGAGACGAGAAGCTATGACAGGAACAACTCCCTCGACCACACTTCTTAGAGCTTCGTAGCATACGTTATTGAAGGTATCAAGCTTGATTGTTTTCATACCGTTTGGTCCGAGGAATGCTGCCGATGCTATTGACGACCGACCCGAAGGACTCTCGAAACTCCTGATTATGCTGTTTATTTCATTCCGTTTGTTTTTACTCGTAAATCGTAGAGTTTTATAACGTCCCAAATAGCATCATCCATTCAATTTGTACACGGGAAAGAGGACCTGTCCACAAAGTCGTCGTTCCCAATTTCCCGTCAAACTCCTCTGTTTCGCTCGCCGCTCGTGTCTCATCCGATCTTTGCGTTCGAAAAGTCCATCTCGGGATGCTCCTTCATGAACTTTTTCAGAATGTCGTCCTTCTTTTGGTCGTCGCTCGTCGGCTTTCCCATGGCCTTTTGGTTCTGATCGTACATCATCCTAAATTTGGCAGGGCACGGCTGCGTTAGTGATTTTGATCTTCTGGCCAAAAAAACACGGCGGTGCTGCCCGGCCCTTACCAAGCGGGTTTGGTGGAGTGCATGAGCGTGAAGCATAGAGAGAGGGAGAGAGACCTGGGAGAAACCTACTTTTCGACCATCCCCCTCGTCTCGCCGTCGAGTTCGCTCAGCTTGGAGTTTTCGGGCACGATCTTTGCCGTGTCGATCTTGGGGGCCGACGTGACGATGTGCGCCCACCAGTAGGAGCCGCGGGCTTTGGCGAGCGTGATGAGGATCTCTTTGCTGCCGTCGGGCTTGGTCGACAGGACCCACGTCGAGTCGTCCGTCTGGATCGGGTGGGGGAAGTCGCCCTGTCAGCGGTCAAGAGTGTCAGTTCATCATGGTTCGGAAACAAAGTAGCGCGGCACCATGGCAGTGTTCAGTGCGCCCTAACGGGTTCGGGGAGCAGGCGTTGGTGGTAACGATGCAGCACAGCACAGCACAGCACGTACATCAATAATGGGCTCCTGCCCCTTTACTGCGACCTTGATGTGCGTCTTCTTCAATTCCACGACCAAGTCCCTCGCCTTCAGGTTCCCCTGTATGGGCACGCTGACCTCGGCCTCTTCGAGCGTCTGCGTCCATTTGTACGGCAGTTTCGCCTGCTCCTCCTCTTCGCGCTGGCGGTCTTCGGCGTCCTTGCGGGCCCGTTCGGACGGTGTCGGTGAGGGTGCGCGTTCGGCCATGTTTGTGTTGTTTTTTGCAAATTCTGGCTGAGAAATGAAAGGGGGTTGGGACGTGGGTAGCCACGGGCTTGTGAGTGACGGTGGTGGTTAAGTCGCGGTTTTCGAAGTATTTCGCTGGCCTTCCAGGTCGCGTGCGGAGAAACAGGCCCAGATGAGAATGTAGTGGAAACCGCTTGCCGCTCACCCCTCTTCAGGACTAGGGTGATGCCGCCCTATGCCCACACCGAGCTCACGCGAGCCGGGTGAGAGCGCACCCGTAGAATCACCCTCTACAGTACAGGGGCGAAAGGTCGTGCCCTCCAGGCGTGGATGGATGGTGCGATACCCGACCGCCTCGGCGTTCCACGCACGGCGATCATTGGCGTGAGGGACGAAACTAGATCTCAATCAGGCGGGCCGTTGGAAAGACCGAATCACTGTCAGGACGGTCGTAAAAAGCAGCGCCGGTAATATGGCGACGTTTTCGACCTCAGTGTCTTTGACCGCCTAATACCGCTTCGGGGCCGGAAAAAGCAAATTCTACCACTTCTGAGGGTATATAGAGGGATTCCGACCCTTGCTGCTTTCACCTCTACCTGCGCCGCCACTCTCGGAACCGAAAAATGGATCTCCCCTGGGCTGCCTGCTTGTGGACGATGTGCAGGGATCCAGGACATGTGGGCATTTCCATTGGAGGGATGCTGGTTTGTACGTCAATTAGATTTCATACCCCAAAAAAAGTTGTTGAGTAATTCCAGATGGGTGTCACTGTGTTTGGTCTGCCTCTATCCAGATGTACGAGGTTCATAGGGAGTGACACGTGGATGACAAGACACTAGATGATCCAATATACAGCACATGCAAGAGATGATGGCAATCGAATGGATCGTATTGACCGTGGACCGTAAAGTCCGGTTGAAGGCACCGGCCTGACATGTGCCCATTTATCACTTTTCTCTTTCACCGTGCTTCCGCCCGTAGTTCAGCTAACTATTGACGATGCACATGCCAGTGAAAGCACCTTGTCGATGCGACCAGGCTATTTCTTTTCTGCATTATTGAGTTCCCGAGGAGGAGGGAAAGGGGGAGGAAGACACGTGACTTTGTTTTGCTCCATCCATTTATCTATCTGCCTATCTATCTGCCTGTCTGTTGACAGTGTCCATCTGCCTGTCTGATCGAGGTGAACCCATGTCTGTCTCTCCGTCTGTTTCTGGTGCTGGACCAAAGCCTTCCTGGGGTTGCGGGGACTGGGTGAAGGGCGAAATCTTTTCTGTTTTTGGCAGCGGTGAACGCGGGTTGATATACGCACATGTACCTACCTACCGACCTGGGTAGGTACATGGATAGCTCGTAGTGCGGATGCGCGCATTGCGACGCGATACCATGAGGCACCGAGAACTGTAGGAGAAACCGCACGAAGGAGATACTGGAACGTCGTATTATATGGTTAGGTAGGAAATAGGTCAGATCATGCAGTGGAGGGGAGGGAGAGGTGGATGGCATGTTTCGGTGGAGGTGTACCCCGTACTGTACTGTACTGTTCGAGTACATAACTCGTGTCAACCTTGGAAGTGTGTATCTGGGTAGTGAGTGGTATCCTGGATTTGCTCAATACTATCAAGGTAGGTTAAATGAGTAACTATGAGGTAGGTAGCTATGTACATGCCAGTATTATGTTCTCAGTACATCCGTCGTTTGCGCCCTTACTATATATATGTCAAATTACATCGACGGCCATTTCAACCTAGATACCTACCCAGTTCATGCGCTGGCAACTATGTATATTGCCAGCTGCTGTACCAGTCAGTGGTAGCAATGCTCTTTGTTCATTCGGGTTTCGGAGGCAACAAACACATCTCCGTGCGTATCTGTGCGTATCTCTCTCTGCATGCCGACCTGTCCCAGGAGACCTCGCCATGCGCTCGCTGTATGAGGATGACTGCCTAGAAGCTTCCCCGCTCTCATCCTGGTCAACAACGTCTCCGGCCCCCGTGGGAATGGAATGAAGAATCAACCTCGCTGCCCGGTCTCCAGAATTGGTGGGAGTGCACGGACCGGTCACTATGGAAGTGGAGATGGAGGATCACGTCACAGATTTGACATGTGAAACGAATGAGCAGGCCGCGTGGCACGGGATGGGGATAGCATGGCATTGGCAGGGAGCGGCACGGGAATGGAAACTGTTTCCTCAGTACGGCATTCCGTGTGCTATTCGTTATTGATCTCCCAAGTTTTGTACATGTAGAGCGATCTAGAACGAGGTTGAGAGAGAGGGTAACTCGAGAACTGAAAGGTCGAGAGGGAAACAGGCACAAATGAACGTGCCCGAACGGTGCTTGGTACTTTTAGGCACATATTATATGCAGGGCCGTTTTTAGAAGCCGCAGGATCCACAGCTCATGCATTTTCACATGCCAGAAGGCTGTGAATGATATGAAAATCCATCATGCAAGTCGCATCTCTGGCACATCTCCATGACCGTGAGCGATGGAACGACGGGGAAGGGGAAGTGTCCTCTTATTTTCTTGGCTTGTCTCTCCAGTGGCAATTGATCGTGGAGGGCACGGCAAGTGACATGTATCTTGTCGAATGCCCGTCATCCCTGGATTACGAGGTACTCTTCACTCCAGTGCTTACCCCAGGAAACTGGATTGTTGCTGCATCATGCGTGATGGGTCAGAAAATGACTGTGCGAGGGGACTAACAGGGAAGCTACCCGTTGTTGCAGTAGCAGCAGCGGCAACAGGGGTATATGTTGCAGAATACTACTCGTCCAAGATAGTCATATCATCCCACCTCCTTCTGCATTGTCTGATAATGAAACAAGCATTGACGTCCCAGCCACCCGCGCATGTGTAACGCAAGTCATGACCGGTGGGTAGGGCGTTTCGGGCCGCAGGAGAAAGATGTCATTGCCAGAGGAGATGAGGAAGTTTCAGGGACTCGGATCGGATTTTTGTACGTGGTGTGAAGACGGCGACTTATTAGAGATGGATGTGGTAGGGAGTTTAATATCACGATTGGCTGGAATACTTCTGCAGGCAATAGTCTGCAGGGGAGGAGTCTAGCAACCTGGCACAGACCAAAGAGGACAAGAGGCGGAAGCGAGGGGGAGGCGAAGGAGAAGCGAAGGTGGTTTGGGCATACCCATGGTCAGTGTGTCATTGTCATTCCACGCAGATGCAATTCCCTTAGTAGGTACTGTTCGTCCCATACCTAGGTACCCAGCACCATGTTTTCGGGGGAGTCAGTGAATGGATACAGTGTTGCAGTAGCACCAAACGCTGCAATGAGGGGAGGGATGAGAAGTCAGAGAAATAAAGAGGGAACCAAAGACTCCGCGGCCCGAGACTGTGACTTTCTGCGACTTTCACATGCAAATTCTTGGCGGCTGCGTGGGTTGCAACCAGCATCACCAGGCTTGCGCTCCTGTCCACTTTGTCGGGCCACTGAAGCAATGCGCCCGCTGCCCTGAATGGAGGGAAGCGTAGAGCATGAAATCATGGTCCCTGGCCACCTCTGTATTGGGTTGCTCTTCATCGGTTTAATGGACTTCCGCAGCAGCTCAACAAGATTGCAGCCCTGTGGGACCCAGGCAAGCAAAGGGCAACATTATTAACCACAGTCACTTATTTAGCCCAAAGTCAAGAGCACCACCATACTTGTATTATTCTCGCTCACTTCCTTCTTCCCTTGTTTCCCACCTCGACAGAAAATACTCTCTCTGTGTTTTGCCAGTGCTGTGTCTACCTGCCCCGAGCTGTACTTGGTTGCACACTTCACATCACCTTGTAAGTATACTGACCCTCCGTTCCTGCAGCAAATTCCCCGCGCACCGCAGATCTACACCCGCCTTCCTCAACCAAAGCAAAACCCCAAGTAAACCGACGGCTTTCCTTCTTCCTTCTCTACTACTGCGTACTGGTCTGCGCTCATTTGCACACCTGTCGTCGCCGTCTGCACCTCTTCAGGCGTAACTAATACAGTGCAGTTCCTCCAACTCTCAACCAACAACCATGGGCGAAGCTACCGTCAACGGCGACGTGCCGCACTCGGCATTCCTCTCGGTAAGTGACCGCAATGGACTTTTTGCTTACCGGCACGAACATTGCTAACTCTTGTTCCATCCAGCACATACAATCATACCCTCTTGTCTCAGACTCGATCAAGACCATCCAAGAGAACCCCTACGGTGTCAAATCGATCGAACTGACTAGTGCTGGCTACACGAAATTTGTCAAGCCTACGCTGCCCTACTTCGAGACACCGGCATCCTACGCGAAGCCCTATGTCGCCAAGGCCGATGAACTTGGTGACAAGTTCCTCACCAAAATTGACGAGCAAGTCCCAATTGTCAAGGCCGAGACCAAGGATATTCAAGACAAAGTTCTGAGCTACATCCATTGGCCCCTCGAGACGGCGAATACCACCAAGGATTGGGCTCTGGATACCTACAAAGATGAATACAAAAAGTGCGGAGGAGAAGGCTATGTGGCAGGCGGCAAGGCGGTCATCACCACCTCCCTCATTCTGAGCTCTGATGTCCTCAAATGGATCAGCTCGTTCCTCCAGGCCAAGAAGGAGCAGGCCAAGGTAGTCGTCAATGAAAAAACCAGCAAATGAGGGTATCGCTGCCGACGCCATCCCCTCTCCCTTTTACAGCGCCTCGATTGCGGGAAGAGTAAGCTCACAAAGTCATGTACAAATCAACCGCACCAGCATTTGATACCCTGAGAGCTACGAGTACACCGACCGAACCCCGGTCGCCCTTGTGGCAGAATCCAAGTCCCAGAGAATGTTAGCCAGCAGCGCCACGACAATCCAGCAACCGCATGAAACTCACATGAGCAAGCGATAATCAGACGCTGTTTCCTTTGTCTTGAGCGTCCGCTGTGGTGGATCTCCTTTGCTCCTATCTGAATTTACCTTTGATAGAATTTTGTTGTCTGCGCTCCTGAAAATGCATAGAATTGGTAGTTTCCGTTGAATGAGATCAGGTTACCTCAATTTCACGCTCATTGTGGTGGCGATCGGCAGCGCAATGTTTTGTTGAGCGCGGCTGTTGGCTGTTGTAAGATTTGGTCTTTGGGCAAAAATGCATGTGAAAATGTCTGGGTTTCCGTCTTATCGTTATCAGAAATTTTCACATGCGATGATGTCGTCGGTGGAGACAGAGCCACCAGAGCTATTAACTGCGCATCTGCGCCCCCTCCGAGGCAACTCAACAATTCAAAACGGAAGATGCCAGTTTTGCAACGTGGACGACGCAAAATAGTGAGACATATTATATCGAACGAAATCCATGGAGCTCTCGGGCTCGTCTCTGCCAGCGAGTACCTGCTGATTCCCACGGGACATACCAATCGTACTCGCGTCCCGTGGACAAGACAGGACTCGCCCCCGGATATGGACTCCGCGAGTCTCCGCGACTGGCTCAGCTTACATAGGGTTTAGAGCCCGTGGCTACAAGTGCGAGTAGGTGCCTGCATGTGCCTTGTACAGAGGTATTCAGTACTCAGTAGCTTGTAATACCTAGACCAAAGTATCCCTTGAGCTTACCTTCCTTGCCTGCCTATCACAGTCCGGGGGCACGCGCACTTCTAGGTATTCTCCTCGACCCTCCTCACTTGAAGCTTCGGTCGCCGCCTGATCGTCAACTGTCCCCACGATAGATGAAATGACGGACTTCCATCGCATGATAATCTACTCTTACAGTGCTGTTAAGCTTCCCAGAGACTCCGGACGGCCACATGTCTGTACCTACCTAGACTTGTGTGACTCATCTCCGCCCAGCAGGTCAACATCAAGGCATAACTACAAAACCCTTATACATATTCCTACGCAGCGCGGTGCCGTGCAAGTGCAATATAATACACAAAGATCGAGGTAGTGTAGAGACTGTGGGTTGGTCTCCCCAGACAAAACAGGCACACGGGTCATTTTGCCTTGCATCTCCTTGCATTTCCGCCCCGTCTCTTCTCGTCTCGTCTTGTCTGGTCTGGTCTGGTCTGGTCCCGCCGCACCGGATTGAACCTTATCCCGCCTTTCAGCAAAAGTACAAGGGTAACGATTTCCCCGGGTCGCAGTCAAGACATGCATGTCCTACGTTTACTTGTACAAAATACCTAAGATGTATGAATCATTGGCATTAAAAGAGAAGAGCCTTTGCACATGACTTGCTGGAATTGATGTTCATGGCCATAGGAAAATAGATCAATGTCGGTATCTGTGTACTAGGCTGGGTTTCCTCGCCTATCTAGGTAATGAATGACCTCCTGGGTATTTTGGCAGCTACTTTTCTTAGCCATTCTTGGGATGGGGCTTGTTTGGAGATGGTAATATCGCTCGACTCACTGCTTGTGGACTTGTAGTATCTTGCAGTCATGTCTTTCGAAATTGATCCTTACAACCTCTACATCTACGACTCTGCATTCTCGGATTGAGCATGCGCCCTGAGCTCTGGAAATGTTCTACTGGACTTGCGTTCCTTGTACAGGTCTTTAGCCTACCCACAATCGATACCATGTCGGAATGTACTCGCGCTCAGTGCGCACATCATTCCGAAGGGTCTGGTCCCGACTGAGCGTCAGAGACAAGTTAGTCGAATAGGGTGCCAATCGATATTGTACGCCGACCCATACAGTGGTTGTGTCCAACTTGACCGCCGAGAATATGTCGACACCAGAGTCTTGACATGAAACGATTTTCCCTCCTGGTGTGTGAGACATCTAAATTCCTCAGCTGTAAATGCCTAATCAGGATCAGAAAGCCCCCTTGTGTGCTTGCTGATAAGCTGCCTAGGGGAGCTGTGGCTGCTCAGAAATGGGGGCGCCTGACGGAGAGATCAGGTGTGGAGGAGCGTGGGATCGAATCCGTCCGGAGAAAAGCGCCAGCCCAAGGGAGTGCAGTCGCAGGTCTCATATAATATCGGGTGGTTGAGCACTATGAATGTGTTAGCTTGCTGGGCGTACATCGCGGACATACTCGTTCTCGCTCGTGTTAAGGTGATGTACTCGTACTCGTACACCAGCCCAACTGGTCGTAGTGCGGAAGATCATTTTTCCAAGCCGCCAGCTTCAGCCATCCGCAGGTTTTCCCCATGTTCATCTCCTTCAATGCTCCACTTCCAGTCTCTTTTTCCACAATTCCTACCACGACCAGATTCACGCCTTGGCCTGCCAAACATGCTGTCCACATGGCCGCAAGACCAGCAGAAGCGGCCACTACCCTGGACCGAGTATGGCTGGAGTTCTCCTCGCTTTGTGCCACCAACCGTTGACGTCGGACCACTCGTTCTTCGTCAGGCGTACGACCCTCGCTAGGGTGCAGAGATAAGGTCGTGCAAGGGTCAAGAGATGATCAAAAACGGGGTAACATCAGGTAAGCCTCAGCCAGATAATGCTCTTTACCTGTCGAGTGATACCGCTGTTCACGCTTTGTCCTTCTGGTTATGATAGCCTGTAACATCACAGACGACATTCTTGTTACCACTCGCTTTGGACAGTCCTTTGAAGAAACGAGGAATAAACAACCCATGAACCGCCCCTAGCAAGACGTTTTCCAGAAGACGGGCTATCATATCGCTTGCCCGTGCCTTATCGTGCTCCCTCCAGTCCATGCTTCGCAAAAGGCCCTAGTTCAGTACCGATTACAGTTTGGTCAAGCTTCTCGAAGCCGGTTCATCCTGTCCAAGCAAACGGGATTTGGGTCTTATCAAGAACCTGGAAGATCTCCGTGTGGATCCTGCCTTCGGTCTCCTCCATCCAACGAGCAACGACTACCCTCTCCCGCATCGAGGTCCCGTGCATGATGTCGCCTACGACTATCGCCACGTTGCGCCGCCCTGGTCGCGTATATCTTTCTTTCTGCCCGCTCTCTGGAATGTAGTCACCTTGTGGTCGGCTTCCAAGTTACTGGCAACATGTCGAAATACGTGACAGAAGCGAAAAAGTACATACCCTCTGGGGCGACGGTCAAGGCGAGGGCGACTACTCTCAGTGCCTGGGAGCTTCCGAAGCAAGGTAATTCGGTCCCCCCGGTGGGACGAAGGCGCGGATATATGCTGACCCAAACCCGCAGAATCCGCTCTTGCACCCAAGGATGTGTGGTAAGTCGACGTTGTATAGAGGAGCGGACACTAACAGGCTAACACACTATCCAAGGACCAATGCGGATATGGATCCAGTCCCTCCAAGGTACCAGACATGGACTTTGTGGACGTGGATGGCATACTGGGCAACAGACACGATCAACCTGGGTACCTGGGAAACGGCCTCTTCTGTGCTCGCCGTGGGTCTGAATTGGCGCGACGCAATCCCCATCATGGTTGTCGGTACCAGCTGTGTGGCTATCCCCATGGTCCTCAATGGTGCTATCGGAGCCAAATTGCATATCCCCTTCTCGGTCATTGTCAGATCCAGCTTCGGATATTACTTTGCCTACTTCTGCATCGTCTCTCGGTCCATCTTGGCCATGTTCTGGCTTGGGATCCAAGGCGCCAACGGTGCACAGTGCATTACCCTCATGTTGACCGCCATCTGGCCGTCGTACGGGCACATTAAGAACCATCTCCCCAGCGATGCCGGCATCACAACGCAGGGGATGATTAGCTATTTTCTCTTCTGGATAATTCAGCTCCCGCTATTGCTGATCCCTCCGACGAAGCTGCGCTGGCTTTTCATCATCAAGCTCGTCGCCGCGCCAATCACTGCATTGGCCACTCTCGGCTGGATTGTGCACAAGGCAGGAGGTAGTGGTGCCATCTTCTCCCTCCCCGAAACAGTTCATGGCAGTCAGCGCGCCTGGCTGTGGTTGTCGTGCATGTCGTCGGTCACAGGTTCTTGGGCCACGTTGGCCTGCAACATCCCCGACTTCAGTCGCTATGCCAGGAGCTCCCGTGGCCAGTACATTCAGCTCCCTTTCCTTCCAGCCATATTTACAGTTTGCGGTGTGATGGGCATTGTCACCACCTCTGCCTCCAAGGTCCTTTATGGGGAGTTTCTGTGGAACCCGTTGGACATTATCGCCCACTGGCTGGATAACCCAGGTGGCCGTGCCGCTGCCTTTTTTGCCGCGCTCTCGTGGTATATTGCCCAAGTCGGCACCAACATCACCGCGAACAGCATGTAAGTGTGAATGTGTCCTGTCCTCGAACTAGTGGGCTGACTGGTGATAGTTCGGCCGCGAATGACCTGACGGTTCTCTGTCCCAAATACATCAACATCAAGCGTGGTTGTGTTATCGCAGCTCTTGTTGGTGGCTGGGTCATTGTCCCGTGGAAGATTCTCAGCTCTGCAACGACCTTTTTGGCCTTCATGGGTGGCTATGCCGTGTTCCTTGCACCCATGGCTGGTATCATCGCCTCTGACTATTGGATTGTCAAGCGACAACACATTGATGTGCCTGCTCTGTACGATCCTCGTGGGCGGTACCGGTACAACATATATGGCATCAATTGGCGAGCGATGCTGGCCTTTCTCCTCGCCATTGGGCCTTGCATGCCTGGCCTGGCGTGGAGCATCAACAACA
Source organism: Fonsecaea pedrosoi CBS 271.37 (assembly GCF_000835455.1). Taxonomy (NCBI): domain Eukaryota; kingdom Fungi; phylum Ascomycota; class Eurotiomycetes; order Chaetothyriales; family Herpotrichiellaceae; genus Fonsecaea; species Fonsecaea pedrosoi. Next base: position 4,089,047 of record NW_013550614.1, on the reverse strand, counting down.
AGTCGAGAATCACGGCGGGAGCGCAACACCTGTATTCTTTCGATTGGCTCTATGGCTTTGTGACCAGCATCTTTGTCTACTCGGTGACGAGTCACTTTTGGAAGCCGACGGAGCAGATCGTGGCACACACTGTCTACGGCATCCCTCAAGACCCTGATGAGGAAGAGGCGTACGAAGAAGCGTATGACGAGAAGGTTCTCCGGAAGGACAGTCTCGTGGGCAACCCAAAGAGCTTTGCCAATGTAGGAGGGATCGACGACATGGGCAGTGCCCTCCACTTTCGACGGTCTCTTGACGAGACTGCCAGGGAGAGTCTGGAGGTGATACGAGCGAGTAGGGCGAGTCAGGGTGGTCAAGGGCCACACCAGCCAGGGACTGTCCCCGCTCATCTGAAGGGTGTTGACCCGGAGGTGTTGAAGCAAACGGTTTAAAGGTTCTTAGGTTCGATTAGATTAGCATGACATGCTAGACCTTCTCATCGCCATGTGTGGTGTGCATGGATGGGATTGAGATAAAATGTTGTATCTAGATAGATTTTGTAGAGGGGGTTACCACAAACTAGAATCTGAGTTGCTGGTCTTTGTATAGATGATGTGAAAAGAGTCTGGTCTGATGGTGTGGTAGATTCAAAGTCATTGAACCTTTTGGTAAACCAGGTTTCTCTCTCTCTCTCTCTCTCTCTCTCTCTCTCTCTGTGTGTGTGTGTGTGTGTTCTCTAGGTATACGATACTACATACATCTCCTCCCCCCAATTCCCCCCTCTCTGACACACACGTTCTTTCTTTTCTCCTTCCTTTCTCCTCCTCCCACCACCCCTCCCCTTCTTTTCCCACTCCGCGCTTATTCCCCTCGCCTCGCCTCGTCGCCTCACCCTTCCTCTCCTGGCCTTTTCTCCTTCCTTCTCGACCCCCAGGGAATTTAGTGTTTAGACGTCGACATCACAAACAATAAAATGCCGCTCGACCACCCCGCCCGCGATGATCTTGCCGTGCTTGGGATCCACGGCCGCGCCCGTCAGCACGGTGATCAGCGACCCGTCGTCCCAGTAGAGCAGCTCGGGCTCGTAGTCGCGGGCCTTGACGAGGCGGAGGATGGCGGCCTCGCCCTTGAGGGTCGTGTCGAGGAGGTGTTCGCCGCTCAGGCGGTGGATCAGGGAGGGGACGTCGGGGAAGACTTTTTTTTTTTCGACAAACACAGAGTTAGTAACGCTTTTTGAGAGGGGGGGGGGATGTGTGCCGGTGTGCACATATGTAGAGAGTGAGGTGGCAAGGAGTACGTACTGCAAACGGCAATATCTTCTGTCCCCGGTATCAGCGACAGGTTATCCGCGCCCGCACCGAGTTGCTATATTCACGCGCATCATCAGTCCCGTTCTCAAAAAAAAAAAAAAAAAAAAAAAAAAATTCAGACAGAAAAAGGAATAACTAGGTCAAAAAAAGAACGTACAACTTTCTTGCGCACACTCAACACCTTGGTCTCCGGATCGACGTCGTAGACGGTCGTCGTCGCCTCGACCACGTCATTGATCAGGAGCGTCTTGCCGTCGTCAACCAGCAGCGCGCCGTTGGCGCTCGGGTGCGCGTTCGGCGGCGACACGGTGCGGCAGTCAATGTCCGACGACGACGAGGCGTTGCAGTAGACGACGTCGGTGGCCCATTTCCAGGGCCCCCAGTGGTCTTCGTGGCTGCGGAGGATGGTCGCCAGGGGCCCGCCGCCGTAGAAGTAGTGGTCGTTGGTGATGAAGAAGGAGCTGTTTTTGTTGGAACAAGGAGGAGGGGCGGAGATGGTTAGTCAAATAACTCAACAAAGACTATCTCGGGAAGCTGCGTTACCTCAAACTCGTCGCCGCGACGGCGTTGGGCGTCTTGATGGCCGGGTGGCGAAACTCGCGCTCGTACGTCAGCACGTCGGTCCCGAGCGTGTGGGAGAAGAGCACAATGGCTTCGCCTTTGCGGTCGTGGTTGACGGCGAAGATGTAGATCTGTTGGTTTTTTGCAGTCAGCGATTGACGATTGAGATTTAGACAGAGGGAATATATATCCCGTTACAACTGGGTTCGTCCGGATGGTGACTATTAGTCCAAGGACTTGCAAGCAAGGGTGTATCGAGGATCGAGGACCGCGTAAGAGACACGAATGAATGGTTTTTACCTTTGATTTATCGTCCTTTGGCAGGTAGAGATCAATGCCGTGCAAGATCAGATCGTGCGATGAGTCGAGACCCTCAATCTTCATCTTGGTCGCCTTGTCTGTCTGTGGATTCTTGTCAGTCTCCTGGGCCCTCTATCAAAGAAGCTTTGAACCCTCCGCCGCCTGGATGGTCAAGGAAGATGGGTTTTTGTTTGGTGATTGACATTACGCACCTTGATGTCGTATTTCACAAAGTACTCGTGGTAGGTGGCCGCGCTCTCGGTGTCGTGGCGGTTCATGGGCGGATAAAACGCCTCTCGCGTCTCGGGATAGCCGCATGCTGGAGTTGAAAGAATAAAGTGTATAGGTCAGATTGGAGATTCCACGGAGGTTTTGAAGCATCAGGAAAGTGAAGGGCTCGGAACCTGGGAAAACGAACCTAGGAATGCCGTCGCCGAGTCATGATGGATTCGCACGTCCTCGCACGCTTGTCCAACTGTTGTTGTTTGGCGGACATGGTCAGCACACGTACATACACGTCCGTAAATACCAAATACGCAACAGTAGTAGGACGGGGGGGAGAGTTCGGTGTCAGGTGGGAGGATAGACGGGATCTCACGAACGAGAATTCGTCCGGCACTTGTCATTGTTCACTGGCCCGTGATGCAGCCACGTCGTATGGATCTTTGCGTCCGTCGCCCGTCCACCGTACAGATTCAGCACCGGATATGGGTACGCGTAGAAGATGCCTGACAGCGCCACCAGCAGGGACAGCGGGCCAACCCAGACCCAGTTGTTTACGGCCATGAGTGGTGGTCCGAATAGACGGCAAACCGAGAAACGTTGACGTGTTATGTGAACCAGGAAGCGAAGTAGTCAGACAGACAGTCGGTGGAGAGTCTCGCTATAAGTGTAATGCGGCTGCTGGGATTGATGCTGCTGCTACTGTTCCTAGGATTGATGTCCTGTGTGCCTGTCTGTACTAGGTAGGTAGGTTGTGGTTGCTTAACCGAGTACTGTCCTCAGTATGGTGCTGTGGGTGGAGAGAAGAGGGGCAAAACCTCGGCTATGGGATGTTTTGAATCTTGACAGTAGCTTCACTGATTCATTCGTATATTAAGTTCAGTGGAGGGACGGAGGAAAAGGAAAAATCGGAGGAAGAGTACATGGGAAGCGGAATTTCCCCGTGGGTTCCTCCCCATTATTCATTGGTGGCCTCTTGATCTTGGACCATATCACTAGGCAATTGACAGCCTTATATCAGTAGGAGGGCGGACGACTTGAAAGGACAGCGTCGTGGCTATGTCCACGCCCTCAACTTCTTCCATAGACTCCCCCCAAGCTTGTCGACCAGACTTGCTCGTCTTTGCTCACGGACGTGCGGTGACGACGCTCCCGCTCCCTGCTCAGACACGTTTCTAGCCCGTCCGCCAGAGTGTGATGCCGAGACACCACCGCTCCATTGTCCCGAGACGGACAGAGCACAGCACATGGGCTGGGCCCGGGGGTGAAAGTGCTCGGGACCAAACATCAGCACCCGGGCTTTGCGGTTGCTCCATCCCTGGCCCTGGTGCTCCGTGGCGTGGTAGATGCAGTAGACCCTCCCATCTCCGTACGGCGAGGCGATGAAGCTTGCGTGCCCAGGTCCAAACGGCCCGCCCTTATCCCCGTCACTGATGAGGAGCGGTGTTGGCCGTTTCCTCCACGACGACTCCTTCAGCGGGTCCGCGCCATCGACCAGTTCGAGCACCGCCAGCCGGTAGTCGCTGGTCCAGCTCCCGTTGGCGCTGTAGATGATCCCTTCAAAGCCCGGGATGCTGACGAACGTGGGGCCTTCGTTGACGCCGTGCGTTCCTCCATCCGCCCTCTCCCACGGCAGTTCTGCTCGAGAAATGCATGTGAGCGTCTCGGCCCGCGCGAGCTCGGGATTCTCCAGCTCGATCAAGAACAGATCCTGCTGCCGGTCCGAGTAGTCGCCCAGCGGCCACCCAGAATAGCAGCAGTACAGCTTCCCCGTGCGCGGCAGGTAGAAGACGGTCGCATCGATGTTCCAGTGGTCGGGCAGGCCCTTCATCTGGCCGAGAAACTCCCACGCCCCGGCCTCCATGGGGTCCTGGCTTCGGCTGCGCAGCAACAGCGTCCTGTGGGAAGGGTTTCCGACCTCGGGATGCGCGCCGCAGAAGTAAATGTACCATTTCCCCTCCAGGTAGTGTAGCTCGGGGGCCCAGATGTCCACCACCCACGGCGTCGCCGGCGGCGGTTTCCACGCGATGATCTTCTTGCAGTTCCTAAAGTTCTCCATGCTGTGCGACATCCATATCTCGACACGGTCCCCGCAGGTAAAAGTCAGGTAGAAGCGGTTGTGCGCGGCCACCATCCACGGATCAGGCGTGTCCGTGTCTGCGATGATTTGGTTCGACATGTTTTCGCCACCCTCGTCCTGAGGGAGGTGGGATTTAGCTGTCGAGTTTTGACCCGGAACAATCTGTAAGATATCATGGCATCGTTTGCTGTCACGGGTTGGGGAAAGAATAGAGGGATAATCGTCATCGACGTAACCGACCCTCATCGAATCACGTCCCACATCGTCTTGTGTTCCACAAGCTTTTTATCGGGCAGCACAGATTACAACCTCGTTTACTCGTTACTGGCATCGCCCAGCTTGTCTGTAACTCAAATAATGTCAGTCGCTCTCGTTACATCATGAGCTGTCGGGCGGATTCAGAAGAGAGCGTGTTATCAACCCCAAGCACCCTGACTTCCAGTATAGTCCTCTCTACAAACCGCGAAACTACCCCTTGGACAGCAAGAGGATGATAGTAAGAAGAGATTGTGAAGATTATATTGTGTCTATAAACTCATTGCAGATCGTCGGGTATCATGGTCATCAGCTCATGGTCACGTAACTCGTCAAAACATCATTCCTCCTCCTCCACTGCGCCGATGTCCTTGCCAAATAAACCAATGGCTGGAGTGTACGCCGGTGTCGTAGATGCCAGCAGTTGGCTCCTTCGAGCCGCTGGCGTCGCGGGAACCAGGGATGCCTCTCTTACTGCCTCCTCCCTCCTCGACCTGGTGGACGCCTGCCTCCACGCCTGGAGGAACCCAAGAGCCCGTTTCTTCTCATTACGATGGAACAACACATCGGCGTCCTCCTCCAGCCGTTTTGTTCTAAACGCCGCATTCCTCCAATTTCTCAGCATTTGAACTGCATAGCTGGCCGTCCTTGTGGAGCGGTATTCATCTGCCTTCCTCTGATTCTCAAGGATTTGGCGGGTTGGCACAAGCCAATTCGACCCGAAGATTTCGAGGCGCTCAATGAGGTTCTTGCGGAACAGACCATCGGCTCGGACATTGGCTTCCTGGATTTGCTCGGTCTTGTTGTACATGATGATGATCGCGCCATGGGCAGTGCGCCTTGCATTTTCCACATCTTTGCGAGCCCGGAATTCCTGAGCTGTCACATTCATCTGACGCATCTGGGTGGCCTTCTCCCTCCAAACATTCAGTGCGGTCCGAGCGATGTTCATCTTGACTTTTCGTCTCATGATTTTGTATGATTCCGAGTATTTCATTTCCTTGCTCTTCTTGGTCGCGGCGCGCCATTTGTGAAAGTAAGTAAAGCTCAAAATATGCTTGCGAGCCTCTATAGCTTTTTTCTCTTCGATTCGGAGTCGAGCCTTTTCCCGCCACTTCTGAAGCGTATGTTTGCTTGCAAAATAGTCTGCTGCGGCTTCTGCCCGTCGTTCATTTAGTCGAATGTGGTCAAGATGCACCAACCATGTCTGAAGCATTTTGCGGCTTAAGTTCCCTTCATACACAAGAACAGCCTGAGTTTCTGCTTGTCGGATCTGGCTTCTCTTGGCCACCATCTTCATCAACGCATTTTCAAGTGCTTGTCGGTCACGGACGTCAGCAGCTGCAACTTCCATCTCTCGGAGGTTCGCAGTCCTCTCTTGCCACTTCCCCAGCGTTTTACGGAGGACTCTCTCATCCCTGATCTTAACAAAGAGCATTTCACGAGTAGACAATGTCCAATTCTTGAGCGAAGATGCGGCATCCCGTCGCATACGAAACCCATCCGCAACATTGTCCAGTTGACGAATTTCGGCGACTGTGTTGCGCCAATGCGACAAAACCTTTCTTGCGAGGTTGCGCAGGTACAGACTGTCTGCCACTGCATTCATAGCCGGGTCTTCATATTCCAGGTATGCAGCTCTTTGCAATTGCAGCTTGTGGCGCCACTGTTCAAGCGCTTGCGATGCCAATTTTCGGTTGTCAAGTGCGACAGCTTGTTGCCAGAGGGGGTCATTTTCATTGATCGAATCGATCGAGTCAGGCGTGGCAGGTCGCACTGGCATAGAAATATGACTGCCGACTCGGCTGTTCCGCCCTTCCTCGTAGTCGGTCGCCGCATCCGTGGATGTTCCATCGGTCGTCAACACTATGTTCGCCTCTTGTAAAACATCGAGGAACTTTTCGTTGAGAGGAATGTCAGGATCGGTCTCGAGGAGGTCAAGGAGCCACTGCAAGCACGCGTCATCGTACTGCGTCGATACATGGTCTTCTGGGAATATGGCATTGTATTCGCGTTGTAACGCAGACGGAGTGAAGCTGATGGCGGCTTCTTGGAGACGGAAGAGAACACGATGTAAACGGTCAATGTCTTCTGGAGAGAACAGCCTCACATCACTGGCGAAATGCGCCAATTTTTCCGGCGTCATGATAGCATCCAGAAAGCACCATTGTTGCAACTAACGATACTTGTTGGAAGCGACAAACGTACTCCGTATTGCGCATTGAACTCATTGAAGAGACATGAGGACCGCGTCTGATGGCGTGTGGCCTTGGCAGGGGACGCGACAGCACGTGATAGTTTGGGCTACTTGTCCGGAATAGGAAGCTGTTAAAACAGCATCTTCAACGGCCCCTTTTCCCCTTCAGCCCTTCGATGTTCTCGCATCCGATGATAATTCCTTATCGTGCATACCACAGATTCGGACCACTTGCAGCTAGGGTCTTACGGATCAGACTGCTTCTCAAGTCTTCTCAAGAGGGACTGGCTCCAGTCATTCTGCAAGAACCCCAAAATGACCAAAATATTACTCGTATGTTACTCAACGGCTGACAGATCGCGTAAACTCCGCCTCGTCTGGCTGACAACCTTCAGATGTTACTACACTAAGTTCAGTCTTCTCCAGTTAGCCAACGCGAATTCTGGGGAAGTCGGCACAGCGCCGCTGTATACCGTTTACCAGCCTTTTCCTCCTTGAGTACTTTGCTCCGAGCTCTTGGGCGGCAAGGATGACGAGGCAAACCATCACCGTCGACATCCAATCGCTACGGCGTGTTGACTAATAGCGCGTCGACGAGACCCAACCGAACCAGCCTCGTCGATCTTACCCCTGGCTCCGATGTTGACTCGAGGTCAAACAGGTCGAATTGTGCCATTCCCCGTATCTCAGGCATTGCACCTTGAGTTTGCGTAACCGAAAACGGCAATTACCCTCCTGAAAGTGCGTCCCGTCGACATGCCAATTAAAAACTGCTTTGAGCTGCCCTGCTCGAAATGAAACCGTTCAACAGCCTTCCGGTGGAGTGATTCTAGTCTTCTTCATCGAGCTGCGGTCGTCTTGTCTGAAATGATCGGCGTGAAGGACGAGAAAGGGAAAAGGTGTCTTGAATCATAAAGGTCCATGAGAAAGCCGAGTCTCGCTTGTGTGAGGTCTTGCATATGGCCGCCGTGGCGCTTATGGTGAGCTTCATGGCACGCAGGATTAAATACAGACGGTAAGGGTCCTTATCTTGTTGCCAGCGCTCCGTCTCTCGATCGCAGCCAGCCCTCCATGATGGCCCAATTCAGCACCACGCAAGTATTCATCGGCGTTGCAGGCGTCCTTGTACTAGCCCTGCTCGTCTACAGATTGTTCATTTCCAAGTCGCAATCCAAGAGCGGCCATTCCCTTCCGCCCGGTCCTACACCCAGATTCTTGGTGGGAAATCTACCCGACCTTCCTCCAGCTGGCGCCAAAGAATGGCTCCACTGGCTCAAGCACAAAGAGCTTTACGGCCCGATCAGCTCCCTCACCGTTTTGGGCCAGACCATGATCATCATCAGCGATCAGAAGGTCGCGGTTGACTTGATGGAGAAGCGTTCCGCCTCTCACTCATCGCGACCAAAGCCGGTGTTCGGGGCTGACATGTGTGGATGGAACCGGATTCTAGGACTGATGCCATACTCGAACAAGAGTCGGGCTTACAGAAGAGCGCTACATACTGTGCTTGGCACATCCTCTGCCATTGATCCATTCCGGCCACTCATTGAGCTGGAAACACGGCGTTTCCTGCTCAGCGTGCTTGAGAATCCTCAAGAAGTGCTGCACCTTATCCGCACCCAGGCTGGCTCTATCATTCTGAAGATCAGCTATGGCTATTCGATTGAACCGAAAGGGCGCGATCCGCTGGTAGATCTTGCAGAGCGGTCCCTCGATCATTTCTCCAAAGCTTGCACGCCGGGAGCCTGGTTGGTGGATGTGATACCTGTGCTCAAGTATCTACCTGACTGGCTTCCCGGCACTGAATTCAAGCGTACCGCACGGGAATGGAAAGCGACTCTTGATACCGTTTCGGAGCTCCCGTACAAGTACGTGCAGCAAAAGCTTCGCGGCGGGGTGGCTGAGCCTTCATACCTCTCCAAGCTCCTTCAGACTGAGGATGGATCACCTCTGTCGCCCGAGGCCGCAGACGTCGCACAGTGGTCCTCGTTCTCTCTGTACGCAGGAGGCGCCGACACCACCGTGTCGTCCATGGCGTGCTTCGTGCTGGCCATGACGCTCAACCCCGAAGTCCAACGCAAAGCCCAAGCCGAAATAGATGCTGTGGTTGGCTCTTCTCGCCTGCCGACCTTTTCCGACCGCGAGTCCCTCCCCTACGTCAACGCGCTCGTCAAGGAGGTCCTCCGTTGGCATCCCGTGGGTCCCATGGGGGTGCCTCACCTGACGACCAAGGCCGACGTCTACGAAGACTATTTCATCCCCGAAGGCAGCGTCCTGATCCCCAACATCTGGGCCATGCTGCACGACGAGACCGTCTACCCCGACCCGGACAAGTTCGACCCTTCGCGCTTTCTCGTTCCTAACCCACCCCCCGAGCCTCGCAACATAGCCTTCGGATTCGGCCGTCGGATCTGCCCAGGCAAGCTGTTCGCTGAGGTGACACTCTTTTCGTCCATCTCTGCGTTCCTGGCCGTCTTCAACGTGCGCAAGTGCGTCGAGAACGGTAAGGAGGTTGACCCCGTCGTGGACTTCGACACGGGCATCATCAGCCACCCGAAGCCGTTCAAATGCGACATCGTCCCGCGCTCGACCATCCACGAGAAGCTGATCCGATCTGTGGAGATTGAGCATCCCACCCCAGAACATGGCGATGCAAAATACTTGGCTCACAGCGTCGCGGTGTAGGACAGGTAGGAGGTTGAGTCTTCACAGTGGCTCTATTCATTGTGGGCAGATTGCCTTGGTTATGTGGCGAGGCGTTGTGAGATCTAGTTGAGAATCCAGCCTGTGGGGAGAGGTCAAGACCAAGTAGCTGCGAGTATGATAATACCGAAATTCGTATATTGGCCGGAACTGGAAACCGAAGAATTGGCGCCTCATGCGCCCCTCATTCAGTTCAGCCTCGGCTCCGCACACAAATCGAGACGCGGACAGAACCACGAGTTGAATAATGACGAACAGACAAGTAATTACTTGGTAGACGAATATCTTCGCGGCCGCAACAATTCTCGTGCGCGTCCTCTTCGCTGACCGCCTGCTCTGACTCTCGGTGGCCCAACTGTAATCAGTGCTGGCCTCGCCTCGTTGATCATACAGCCAGCCCTCGGCCCGCCAGTCTTTTAAACACACGGAGTGCTTAGCCTTTTGACGAGATGTGCTTCTAACCTGGTACCACAGCGTCCTCTCTCACGGAGTTGTCAGCTGGGAAACATGTCCCAAGCACCCTCCCAGCCTGCGGAATGGCTCGAGAGCTACGCGACGAACCGGCATGACTGGCGGCAAACGACAAAGGACGGCCGGGTCGTGTATTACCGCCGCATTGGCATCGTCGAGGGCCTGTTCAACACGGACGGCACGGAGTTCGAGGGCAGAGCAGATCTCACGATGCACCTGCACGTGGAAATGAGGACTTGTCTGTCCCCCGAAGCTCTGAGGGCTCGCATCTTGCTCGCCTGGAGCGTCATGCGCCAGAAACACGTCCTCCTCTCCGCCAGAGTCGCCAGTGCGGCTGACTTTTCCGGCGGGCGACAGTCCTCCTTCGCACCCGCAGAGCGACTATATGTCTTTGAGCCGAGCAACGACGCGCAAATGATGTTGGCCGAGGCGAAAAAGCACGCCGTGTTCGTCCAAGACTGGTATCCGCGGGTGGACGTGGACGACTTCTTCATCCACACGCTGAACTCGAGTCGGTGCATCGATGAGGCCCACGCGCTGAGCAGGCTCTATGTCATGCCGATTCAGAAGGATGCGGATGGCCTGCGTCAGCTCCACCTCATGTTCATCGCTGGACACGAGATTGTCGACGGCCTGACCTCGATGCGGTGGATGTCCTCGTTCATCGACCTGCTCAACCAACCAGCCGAGCGACTGTGCTCGGAAGCGAGCCATCTATGCACCACCTCGCCGGTCGACAGGCTTCCGCCCGCGCAAGAATCGTTGTATCCCCCGATGAAAGGATCTCGCGCGAGACAGCGATGGTCGTGGCTCCTGACTCGCATGCTGCGCCACACCAGAAAACCACCTCCAGCGTCGTTCCAAAACCCGCTTCGACGAACGACGGCACTACCCCGAGCCGTTCCCCCCGACCCAAAGTTCTCCAATGTGCTGGAATACACTCGGAGTCCGCCACTGAACACCTTCCCCCTCCGAGCGACCCTTGGCCCTGTCTCTACGAGGAGGCTGTCCAGAGTGTGCCGCGAGGCCCGGATTAGCGTTGGGAGTGGGTGCTTCGCGCTGGTGGCGCTGGTGATGATGCTATTCGAGGAGAAGCGCCACCCCCATGTCCCCACGCACGAGCGTCTGCCCTTCGTGGGCTCCTTCCCCGTCAACCCGAGGCCGTTTCTCAGCGGCACCCCGACCACGGGCAAGGAGGACAGTCTGATGCTGGCGTTCAGCGACGGCGTCACCCTGCCCTTCTTGACCGGCGACCTGGACCTGGAGGGCCGGCTGCGGCTGCTGGGCAAACAGGCGCACCGCCAGCTGCGCCAGTACCAGAAGAGGGCGAAGAGCGTGCAAGAGGAACGCCACCTCGGCTCCAGGAGCCCCAGCCAGCTGCTGCCCCTGCTCTACCTGTCCACGTTGGAGTATCTCGAGAGGAAGAGCCCGCAGGCCAAGAAACGCGGCTGGACCGTCCAGGGCCACTACCCGGCCAGCACGGGCTCCGGGCTGGCCACCTGTGGGGTGAGCTCGGTGGGCGCGCGAGGATCCTTCATCGCCTCGGGCAAGTACGACACGAGGGGCGACTCTTCGGCGTGGCCACCACCACCACCACCACCATCGCCAGGACAAGCGGGTGAGAATCCTGGGCCACGAGACCTGGTGGCCGACTTCCGCGATCTGCACACCACGGTCCGCGCGAGGGATGGCGAGTTTCTCGCCGGGGTCGTCGGTGATGGCGACTGTCTGATGTTTGGCGTCAGCTACGACGGATGTGCCGTTGACCCGGGTCGAGCGAGCGAGTGGAAGCTCGTCATGGAGACGATTCTCGAGGAGGCAGACCCTGCTCGGCTGATCTCCAAGCTGTGATGTATGCCCACTTCCGCGGCCGCGCGGTAGCCTACGAAGACGAGGACGAGGGACAAGGACAAGCAGCACATGAGTGGTGGACTGATTCACGACCCAGAGGACAAGTGCACACGCAGCAAAGAGGAGGATCAGGAGCCACCCCCCACACGCATCCAGTGGGCGCAATCGGTGAGCGTGATCGTGAGCGTGATTATGAGCATGGTTGTGCCGTCAATGCATGCATGCTCCACGGGTATCTTCTCGGGTCATGCTCTGTGGAATTTTGCCCACCCCCCCCTGGTCCTCATCCTTTCCTCTTGTCCTTCCCCTTTCCCCTCTTGAGCACGGAACTTTGTGATGACGGTGGTGGCGGAAAGAAAGCGGTTTCTCCATCGTCTCACCTTTCAAAAGCTCTACTTGTAGGCAATGAGGTAGGTAGGTAGACAGTTGGGACTGGTGATTCGGTGGAAACAATGCTGCTGGCCAGGGATTTTACTCCAGAATTGATGGACCCCCCATCGTTACAGTCGCGAGGATTTTACTTGTGTACCTTGTACCTCTTCCATACATACATACCTTGAGTATCTCGCCCTTGACCTTGTGTACTTGTACCAAAGTGGCTGTCGCGGCTGAACATCACGGCTGTCTCGTAAAATATAGCAAGTGAAGTGAAAGTGAAAAGGACGACAAGTTATTTTTCGTAGCACAAATGTGAATTGCGAATTTGTAACCAAAGCACCACATTGCATGGCTCTGTGGCTCAGTGGGCTCATTTCATTTGAATGAGCGGTGTTTTGTATGTACGTATACGTTAGGTATATGTATGTATGCCTCCCAAAATACCAAATCTCTGACATGGCTCGTACCAGTCAAGTCATTGTCGACGATTGACAACCTGTTCACCTTGTGCGTGGTCCACTTGCTTGTTCAGGGGTTGGGGGGGGGTCTCCTCTATTCCCATATATCAGAGTAGAAATGCGGCATGTACTTGTTGTACCTGTACTTTGTTCTCGGATACCAGGATGAACTGACCGTGATATCGGTGTTCCCATCGCTCCCCCGTCCCCGGGTCAGTGAGGGTGAGGCATCCCCTAGAGAATATACCTGAAATTCTCGCTCGAGTCGGTCTCGGCGCCGATCTCGTCCTCGGTGTTGACAATGTCCCTGACGGGACCGTACTTCTCGTCGAGTTTCTTGTTCAGGTGCTTCAGCCAGGCGACCTGGGTCAGGGCGAGGAGGGAGGCGAAGGTGCAGAAGCCAAAACTGATCCAGAAGCCCTTTTTGTAGTGGGGGGCCTCGCTGGCCGGGAAGATGTGCGTGCCGACGAGGGGCCCGCACTGGCCGACAAAGTTCATGAGGATGAAGCCCGCGCCGCGCTTGCTGTCGCTGCCGTTGTTGTTGGCGACCCACGACAGCACGAGGCCGATGCACGGGTAGAGGCCGCCCGCGACGAGGTACAGCGCAAAGTATTTGACCCCGACCACTTCGACCAGACACAGGATGAGGTAGCCCACGGCGGCGGTCCCGCTGCACATGGACAGGAAGATGCCGCGGCGCTGGAAGTGGTCCGAGAGATGGCCGACCGCGAGCACGACGAGGCAGGCAAAGAGGTAGGGCGGGGCGGACAGACCTTGGGCGTGGAGAGCGGTGAAGCCCATGCCCTGGAGGATGGTGGGCGTGTAGATGGGCAGAGAGGCGTAGCTGACGTTGCACGAGAAGTACATGAGCGTGGGCAGCCAGTTCTTGAGGTCGAGCAGTGATTGGAAAAAGTTCTTCAAGTTGATCTTCCGGTCGCGCTCGACGTTGCCGACCATCCGAACCATGCGGGCTCGGGCAATCTTCTTTTCCTTCTCGTTCAGGAACTGGCAGTCTTGAGGATTGCTGGGGAGCCACCAGTAGCCGAAGAGACCGACGGCGACGGCAGGGAGACCTTCGACGAGGAACAAAGCACGCCAGCCTGCGATGGCATGATGATGTTTCGTGACAAAGTAGGCAAAGGCTCCAGCAAAGGAGGCGCCCAGGGGGGCAATCGACACATACCAGCCGAGTCGTCGGCCCATCTCTTTGCGGTAGTAGAAGAAAGAGAAGAAGTAGGCCAGGCCCGGGCTGTAGGAGGATTCGAAGATGCCCAACAGAAGTCGCAGGACCAGCATGCCCGCAAAGTTTTGAGCTGCGCCGCAACATCCGGCAATCGCCCCCCAGATGATGATGACGGTGGGCACGTAGTACCGAGCGGGAAAGATCTTGTAGAAGACAGTCTGCCAGTCGAAGAGGATATAACCCAGGTACAACGCAGTCAGGAGCCACTGATATTGGCTGTCGCTGAGACCCAGATCTTTGGACATGCCTGCGGTATTTGCGTTCCCAATGTTGCCACGGTCCATGTAGGCTAGGAGGTATGCCCCGGATACATAGCCCAGGACGATGACATCGATCTTCAGGAGCATGCGCTTTTCCTCGGCGTGGGTGTAGTTGAAGGCGAGGGCCTCCAATCTGCCGACGGCCTCAATCTTTTGCTCATTCTCGGGGGCGGCGATGATGTCCTGGCCTTCGACATGGGAGATGTCGGTCTTGGCTTGGACGACGGTGTCTTTTTCGGCCATGCTCGGATAGCTTGCTCGATGGGAGAGAGGGAGTGGTCAGAATCAAGAGGAAAGGATAAGAGTGTGAGACTGGCTGATGACACGAGGACTCGTCCTACCGCTTTATGTAGGCTGCCAGGGGGAGGCTCTTCAAAGCACCGTTCCTCATCCAACCTCCTGGGGTAACGGCAGTAGTATCATGGCCTGACCCGTGGGGAAGATCTATCCCAACGTCCCAGGAGAATCCCAACCCCCACTGGGACTCTTTGTGGATCCTGTGGTGATCAAATCTGGGGAAAGCCTCTTCGGCGACTCTCCGGGCGGGCAAAGTCCCTGCAAGGGTCCTTCGGCCTCAACTGCCGCAGAAATCGGGGTTGTTGAAACGAGCCGGTTTGGGACATGCTTTCTTAGAGCCCAAAGAGACGGTCGGGGAATGGCCGGCTGGGCAAGTTCAATCCTCGCGTGGGGGATTGTCGAGCGATATCGTCGCTGCACGTCGGGGTCAGTCGCCGTGTCATTGCCCTTTTAAAAAGAAACATAGCCCGGTCCCGAATTTGACAAGGCATCGTGACAATTTGACAACTTACCGTCTTCCGTCTGTTGAACTTGAGTCTCAAAAAATGCCTTCATTCAAGATTTTGGTCCTTCCGGGAGACCACATCGGCGCTGAGGTGATCCGCGAGGCTGTCAAAGTGCTTCGTGCGGTAGAAGCCCATCCATCAGTGGCCAAGCAAAACATCAAATTTGACCTCGACTTTGATTTGTTGGGTGGCCAGTCTATCGATGTCCACGGCATCCCTCTGACACCCCAGGTCATTGAAAAGGCAAAGAACTCGGTTGCCGTGCTCTTTGGCGCGGTCGGCGGTCCCAAATGGGGCATGACGGGCGCCTTGCGGCCAGAGACCTCGGTGCTGGACTTGAGAAAGGCACTGAATTGCTGGGCCAATATCCGACCATGCAAAATCCCTTCTCCCGGGGTTGCCAAATGCTCGCCTTTGAAAGAGGATCTTGTCAAGGGAACCGACTTCATTGTTCTGCGAGAAAACCTCGGAGGCGTGTACTTTGGCGAAAAGAAGGAAGAGGTCGACTATGCCCATGACGTCTGGGGCTACCACCGGTGGGAGATTGAGCGCATCTCACGAATGGCGGCCTATCTGTCCCGCAAACACGGAGGCTCCAAGGGACCCAGCAAGATCACTTCTGTCGACAAGGCCAACGTGCTGGCCGTTTGCCGGCTGTGGCGTGAAGCCGTGACAACGGTACACGACCGGGAGTTCTCCGACATTCCACTCCATCATCAATTGTCCGACTCATTGGCCCTGATAATGGTCAAGAACCCTCGGTCTCTGAACGGCATTGTCATGTGCGACAACATCTTTGGGGATTTGTTCTCGGATGAAGCAGCCGCTGTGGCCGGATCACTGGGTTTCAGTCCATCTGCTTGTCTGTCTGGCATTCCAGGTGAACCACTCTCTACCGGCATGTATGAGCCTAGTCACGGCTCTGCACCAGACTTGCCGCCCAACAAAGCCAACCCCATTGCGACCATCCAAAGCGCCGCCATGATGTTGCGCTACAGTTGTGACTTGGACTTGTTGGCAAATGCCATTGACGAGGCTGTCAGTATCGCACTGGATGACAAAGCCTCTGGCGGTCTCGAAGTCAGGACCGGCGACATCGGAGGCAGTGCCTCGACAACGGAGATGGGGGATGCTGTGGTGACTGCCCTCGTGCAGATTCTGGATAAGGCGGATACAAATGCCATCTCTGAGAGCGCTAGGCTGTAAGGCATTCCCGATAGGATCAGTAGATAGTGGACCATGAGTTCGAATCTGATGCTCTCCTTGAACCCCCACGGATTCTGAAAACGCCGCACAGTATCTCTTCCCGGAAAACCACGTGGAGCTTTGGGGGTAATGCACCGTCTGGTTAAATACAAGTCGATCGGAGCTTGATCGTCACCGACATCTGAAAAACCCCATGATCGGCAGCCCGAGTTCCTCTGTGAGCCCCCCCCCCACGATACCGGCCATTCCCCGGACACGTGAACCATATGATAGATAGCTCTTGTCGCCAGTATGTTTGGCTTGAGAACTGGCCCTGAAACGCACACGACCAACTTCAAACAAGTCAAGTCGAGCCAAGCAACCCCAATATGCCTCTCACGTTGTACGACAAAATCTACCAAGAGCATTTGGTAAATCCTGACGACAAGGCAGCACCGCTGTTGTACGTGGATTCACACCTGATATTCGAAGTGCCGACGGCCCAAGCATTTGATGGACTCAAAAAGAACAAGCGTCCAGTACGGAGGACGGACTTGACATTGGCCACAGTCGATCACAATGTCCCGACCGATGACCGCTCCCAGTATCGGGACGCGGCGTCTTTCGTCCAAGAACCACAGGCCAGAACTCAGATCACGTTGCTTGAGCAGAACGTCAAAGAAAACAACATCAGGTACTTTGGCATGCCCGATCGCCGCCAAGGTATTGTCCATGTCGTAGGTCCGGAGCAAGGGCTGACTTTGCCGGGATCTACACTGTTCTGTGGAGATTCACACACTCCTACCCACGGAGCAGTTGGTGCTCTGGCTGTCAGTGGAGGAACGTCAGACATTGAACATGTACTGGCAACTCAGACTGTGCTTCAGAAGAAGTACAAAAACTTCCGCGTTCGTGTCGAGGGCGAACTTGGTCTCGGGGTCTACTCCAAAGACATCATCTTACATTTGCTCGGCAAAATTGGCACAGCGGGAGCCACGGGGTGTGTCATCGAATTCTGTGGATCGACAATTCGAAATCTGTCCATGGAGGCGAGAATGGTGCTGTGTAATATGAGCATCGAAGGGGGGGCACGGAGCGGCCTCGTGGCACCTGATGAAGTGACCTTTGAATATCTAAAAGGGCGACCTCTTGTTCCTTCGGGGGCCGACTGGGACAAGGCTCTTGCATACTGGAAGACGCTGTATAGCGATGACGATGCGCACTGGGACTATACTGTCGACATCAATGCTGCCGACGTAGTTCCTTCGATCACCTGGGGAACCTCGCCGGACGATGTCATCCCGGTCAATGGCAGGATCCCGGACCCAGCAGAGTATGAGGAAAAGGAACCATTCAAAGCAGCTGCAATCCGTCGGTCGCTCAAGTACATGGACTTGAAGGCGAATATGCTCGCGACGGATATCAAGATCGACCGTGTATTCATTGGGTCTTGTACGAACTCGAGAATCGAAGACTTGAGAGCTGCCGCAAGAGTGGCAAAGGGCAGGAAGGTTGCAGACTCGGTCTATGCGATGGTCGTTCCAGGTTCGGGGTTGGTAAAGCAACAAGCAGAAAATGAGGGTTTGGATGTTATTCTCAAAGCCGCCGGATTCGACTGGCGAGAGGCTGGCTGTTCTATGTGTCTGGCCATGAACCCTGATGTCCTCGCCCCAGGGGAGCGGTGTGCCTCGACGACCAACAGGAATTTTGAAGGAAGACAAGGACCTGGAGGCCGGACTCATCTCCTTTCCCCAGCTATGGCAGCGGCTGCTGCTATCAAAGGCCACTTTACCGATGTCAGGGACTTCTTGACCTCACAGAACGGATCCCTTGGGGTGACACAATTGACGCTCGAGGGTGAAAAGGTCCGGAGCTATGGCCCAATTGAAGCGGCCACAAGCGCTCAGCCTTCTGGATCTGACGGCGGAGATGATGCTATTCCGAAACGGCCATCGGAGCAAGCCCTGCGCAGTGTGGAAGGGATTCCCAAGTTTGATGTAGTTCGGTCTGTACCGGCTCCATTCGACATGCAAAACATCAACACCGACCTCGTGATACCCGGAGAGTATCTCAAAACCACAAAGCGGACCGGCCTAGGGCCGCATCTGTTCCAGGAGCTTCGGTATAACAGCACAACCCATGAGGAGGTTCCCGAATTCGTTCTGAACCGAGATCCTTATCGCAAATCCAAGATTCTAATATGCACCGGGGAGAACTTTGGGTGTGGTTCTTCGAGGGAGCATGCTGTCTGGGCGCTGGTCGATTTCGGCTTCCGCTGTGTTATCGCTCCTTCTTTCGCGTCTATATTCTTCAACAACTCTGGCAAGAATGGACTGCTAGCGATTCCTCTTGACGATGCACAAGCTCTGCAAAAAATCCATGCTGAAGGTCTCGCCGGACGCGAAGTTGAAGTCGATCTGCCCAACCAGGAGATCCGCGATGCCAATGGCAAGTTGATCGCAACATTCAACATGGATCCATACACCAAGCACTGCCTGGTCAACGGCCTGGATGATATCAGTAATACCCTCTTGAGCGAGGAAAAGATCTATGAATTTGAAGTCAAGCAAAAGTCGAAGTTTCCATGGCTGTTTGGCCGCATTCGGAAACTACAGTCACCGAGGCGTCTTGGTCTTTATCTCCCAACAGCGCAGGACATCTTCGACTGGTAGGGGGCGGTATAGGGCAAGGAAGGGAGGTACTTGGAAGCGCCCACCACATAGAACCTGTTGATACCAGTCAGCCATAGTCTAGCAGATTGCTTTCGTTAGGCCAAGAAGGCTGTCAAACCCCAATTTCTGATAGCCTCCCATCGAGTCGTCTTCGAAACTTGAGCTCGGTTCTTCGGGGTTGAGCCCCCGAAGTCGTAATGAATTTGATATGCGACATGCTCGAACGGGTGGTCATGCCGACATCGTCCCAAGGAAAGCCTGGAAATGCACATAGCGGAGAGCGGAGACTGCTCCCCACGCGAACCAACCCCCACGAGAATGAAGACTCCGACCTTTGGAGCTGGGGCTGGAGCTACGCCGAAAGCGGCGGCGTCGGGCTTTTGCCGTGTGTCGTGGGGAATCATTGTAGGGCAGGGGCTGTAATCCGAGAAACAGAAATGCAGTGACTGAACAGCAAAATGCTTTTTTTTGGAGGTAGATAATAAGTCGAGAAAACGAGAGCAACGTCCAGATCAAAGTTCACCATCGAGAGGAATGTCAGCATGACGATCTCTTATCCAACAGTATCACCGCTTCGCTGCGGCTATCTCTCGCCTCCAGCATGGAAGTTTGTGGCGGATGCGAAAGAGGGAGAGAAACTGACCATGCCGTCAATGGCCTTCTTTATCCAGCACCCGGCATCAAAGTCGAAAATTATCTTTGATCTGAGCATCCGGAAAGATTTGACCAAATACCATCCCGGGCTACAAAAGCACCTCGAGACGCGGCACCCCTTAAGCAGCCAAGACGATGTGAAGTCGGCGTTGGCACTGGGAAATGTGGAAGCCTCACAGATCAACTATGTGATCATGAGCCACGTGCACTGGGACCACGTAGGCACTCCGTCCGACTTCACCTCCGCAACTTTCATTGCCGGCCACAATACGGGCAAGCTCCTCAGAAATGAAATGGGACCAGACCTGGCAAACCCTTTCTTCGAGCCCGACTTGTTGCCAGCGGATCGCACGATCGAGTTACCGGCGGTACCAAGCTCCAAAGCCAGTGAGGTGTTTGACGAGGCGCACGGGTGGTATTGGCAGCCCGTGTCTCTGATCCAAAATGCCATAGATATGTTCAACGATGGCACTGTGTATATCGTGGATAGCCCAGGCCATTTGCCGGGACATTTGAATGTCTTGGTCCGAGTGGCCGTCAACAAATGGGTTTATCTGGCTGCTGATGCTTGCCACCACATGCGGATTTTCAACGGCGAGACGGACTTCGGGGCCTGGACCGATGAGAAGGGACGGATGACCACGATTCATAAAGACCTCGAGGCAGCATACAAGACGCTAAACATGATGCGCGTGCTGAAAAGAGACGGGCTGAATGGCGTCCCAGTAGAGATTGTCCTCGCGCACGATGGGGAGTGGCAGGAGAAACACTCGGACCGGTTCTTTCCCAACCATCTGTGAAGGGGTTAGTGATTAACTTGCATTGCATAGCATTTGATATCAATCAGTGCACACGGGGCGTAGCTGGCGGCATGAGCGGGCTCAATATACAATGTGAACTAGCCAATAGGGCACTGATGTGACGAGGTGGTAGCGGTTCCGGCTCCTGTCTGCCTCTAGGGAGAACTGCTGTATGGCAGTGACATGTTCTGTGATCTTCCCCATGTATCGGTACCAAGGTAGAGGGCCCTCCTTGCCGCGCCAATGCAATAGTCCAGGGCGTAATACACGTGGGATCGGTAATCGTTATCCCGAAGCGATATCTCTCCATGCATGCAAGTACACAACTGACGAGACAGACCGCCTCACGAGCCTTGACATGGTCTGCCCACCTCTCGGCCCGATGAGAATCGTTCCACGGGCTTGGGTCTCAACACATCTCTCACTGGACATGGTTCTCTTCAAGTGCCACATTTGGAATCCCAGCGGGAAGTTGCTGAATCACAAGCATGGGGGTCGTCATGATCCCAGTGGCGGGGGTTAGACTGACCCCCACAATAGAGGATCGATAGCATTCTGGAAATGACATTGGGGACGTTTGGGGATGGCTGTTCCCTGGCGAGCTGGTTTCCCCCAGTAGGATCTCCCTCCTTACATGGTGGCAGAATGGCTGGCAATCCACCGCGGCAATTCTCCTTTTTCGAAATAGCTGAGGAGTATGTCACCGTCGTGGCCTTGTCATGGGGTTCTTTGATGGTATTGCCAAGTCAAAAGTTGCAGTGTTGCGGTGTTGCAGTCTTGTAGTCAGGTTGGAGTATGTCGAGTCTGTCCTTCAAGCTTTCTCCAAGACTAAAACGAAGGGCAGAGAATCGCGGGGATTTTAGAGTTTCCGGCTCTGTCGGATTGCGGCGTTTCTATTCGTTCAAACTGATCAAACTCCCAAAGTCTCGGCATCAATTCCGCTCCGCTGGCGGGTCGCGAACTTTTTTTCCCGCGGACGGACGCGTGGGAGTGCGAAATTGAAACTGCCCACGCCCTGACTTCTGGCATAGGAAAAGGTTGTGACAGTATGAATGCAGTGCAGGGCACATTGATGCCCTTTCTCTACCCTTGCCTCTTGCAGCCCTCCTCTCTAAACTGCCTACGCGTTCAAGCACGTCGGATTCGATTCCACAACCGTCTCCGCCTGCGATACCTACATCAAACATGTCGACTCAATAAACCTCCCACTCTCGAGACGAATCCGTCCCCACACGATCCTGCTCTCGAGGCTTCCACGCCGCCCACTCATGCTGCTTTGTCACACTTGAATCCTTCTCCCGACGACTACTCCCGATCGATCTTCATTGACAAATGCCAAATAACGGTCCACGCAGGCTCCGGTGGGAGCGGGTGCGTTTCGTTCCTCCGCGATGCTCATATAGCCGATGGCCCACCAAATGGCGGTGATGGCGGGTCTGGCGGAAACATCTTTATACAAGCTGTCCCTGGACAAACATCTCTCCACAAACTTGCCAGACGAGGCATTATAAAAGCGGGACGCGGGATAGGAGGCCAAGGAAAGTCCCAGGGAGGACGCAGGGGGGAGGACATCTGTGTCCAAGTCCCCGTGGGGACGGTCGTGCGAGAAATTTGGCGGAGCGACCCCAGTGTGGAGGAAGAAATTCGTATCAAAGAACTCCGCGCGATTAGTGACGAAGAGGACCCCCTTAAGATCCCAGACAACGGGCTGAGAAACAAGTTCATCATCTATGCCGGCGCCACGACCGCCAACGACCGCAACCAGATCTCGTCGAATTTGCCCTCCCTCAATTCCCACTTGCTGAAACCGAGAAGATCACATCTTGCCATTCTCCAACCTCGCGCACCCATCCACCTCGACCTAGACAAGCCAATGGACAAACCAATTCTCCTTGCCGCCGGAGCCGTGGGTGGACTGGGAAACCCACACTTTGCGACGAAATCCGACCCGAAGCCGAAGTTCGCGACCAAGGGTGAATTGGGTGTGCGGATCAAACTCGAATTGGAACTGAAGCTGTTGGCGGATGTGGGACTGGTAGGTCTGCCCAACGCGGGCAAGAGCACATTCACACGGGCGATATCGAATTCGAGGACGAGGATCGGCGACTGGGCATTCACCACTCTCTCACCCACCATCGGAACGGTCATCCTGGACAACAACGAAGGGCGACCGTTGGTGCGCTCCGGCGTGCCAGCTACAGACTCGAGCAGCCCCTCTTCATCCGGAGGTATCGTGCCTCGTCAATCTTTCACCGTTGCAGACATTCCCGGGCTCATCGAAGATGCCCATCTGGACAAAGGCCTCGGCCTCTCCTTCCTCCGACATATTGAGAGGGCCAGGATCTTGGCATTCGTGGTCGATCTATCTGCCGGAGACGCCGTCACGCAGTTGAAGGCCTTGTGGAAGGAAGTTGGGGAGTATGAAAATCTCAGGGATCGGGAAGTGAGTGAGCAGACGCAGGCGAGGCTGATCAATTGGTCGCCCTTCGAAGCTCAAGCAGCGCCGCCCGCGGAGGACGAGCTGTTCAACGAGGATGGAGAGAAAATCTCGATTTTTCCGTCTGGAGCGCCCTCTCGATCATCCTCAACACTCGACCCGTTGACGTATCCTCCGATCAGCGCGAAACCCTGGTTCGTCATTGCCACGAAGGCAGACATCCCCCAGTCAACGATTCAAGCGACCGCACCGGAAGAAGCCGAGGCCACATCCACACAGGGAAACTTTCTGTCTTTGGCAGCTTATATAAAACAGGTGGCGCACGGGGAAATCGAACACCCAAGCGGGAAGCAAAACGGCTGGCGGAATCGTGTCGCAGCGATACCTGTTAGTGCAATCAGGGGTGAAGGGATCGACAAGGTGATTAGATATACAGCGGGCGTTCTGGACAGTCTTGTCGTTGGTCGCTAGACTTCGAGATGCTATAAAAGGGGCCGATAGAGGGAGGCAAACTGAGGAAATTCAAAGCACCATGGGTCGTGAGGCCTAAGGACATAGTGTACAACATTTTGATTTTTGAAACATACAACTCATAAGGTAGTGTATCAATGGTGGAACCGTGGACGTGTTGAAGATGCAGTGGTATTCAGCTATTCAGCCCTATAGGCACTAAGGCTGCTCTCTGTGAATATTCTCACACGAAGCTGACAGCAAGCCCACCGTGATACTGATGCTATTACGATGAGGTCTTTAGGACACATACCGTCCCTCCCTCCACAAGAAGCGCAAGAGCACGTACACCTTTCCTTCTCTCACGAAACCCGAATGAACAATGAAATCAACAGTAGCACACGCCAGCTTATTGATTCGCTGACATACTCCTTCGATATTGCTGAGCGTTGGCGTGCAGAAGATTCTCTCTGCGCAACAACTCTCTGCCCAATCTTGTTCTTGGAGGAGTCAACCACTAGAAACTCCTACCTGGAGGTCCGAAGCTATTTGGTTGGCCGACAATGCCACCCAGGGGACTGGTATGGTGGATATGTTGGCTGTGACCCAACAAAGGACTGCCTATCTCGCCAACGCTGCCTCTGGGTGGGTGGCTTGGGGCATCCTCGACAAATTTGATCACTTGTCCTCTGGCTTTGTCGATGATTACCTCGAATGATCCGCCGCCATTCTGTGAGTTGCCCTCGGTGTCGCAAATTCCAAGCATCTCCTCCATGGAGACTGGTGGTTCGCCTGGTGCTTTGAGACTCTCCAGCTGTCGGAGTACATTCTGCACTGGATGATACCCGTCGGCACTTGCAACCGGGATTTGTGACAATTGACGGCAAGCTTGAACAAGCATAAGTCTCACTGCGATCGGTCGTGGGAGATGGGACCTTGAAATGGTTTGAGGCCCAGAGCCAATGGCTCCGAAGGGGGGTTGTCCCCAACCCGGGCTAGGACGTTGCGATCCGTGTGGACCCCAACCACCAGTAGGACCCATGCCAGGGTTGAAGCCGCCCCAACCAGGATTCCCCATACCAAATGGTTCCTGCTTGTGCTCCGGGAAGCTACTCGCGAATGGTATCCTTGCGGAACCAGGCGGACCGAGAGGCGGAAGGTTCATGCGTGAATCCGAATTCCCCAAGAAGGGCGCATCTGAATCGTCCAACAACGCCTTGCTACCGAGTTGTGTGGCCAGATGATCAATATCCCTGTCCGGAGTCTTGTTGTGTGGTTTCTGTTTGTCCGGAGTGGTACTGGATGGTCGTGCGATGGGTCCCAGCCCAGGTCTGCCTATCGGAGCCTGCTCGCTGGATGGCTGTCTGGAATGTACTTGAGGCTTGGGCACTGGTTGCTGATTGACCATGGGAGGTGCCTGGTTAGGAGGTTGTGGGACAAAGGGCATTTGTTGACCCGGTTGGAATGGCCTCGGAAACCCCGGAGGATACTGCATGCCGTTCTGGGAAAACCGCTGCTGATTAGCCATCGGAGGCCCTTGGTACATGTGCATCGGGGGCATCATGGTCGGCATCATCCCTGGAGCACCCATCGGAGGTGGCCCACTTACTCCCAATCCAGGCAATCCATTCATGTTGAATGGATATTGCCCCCGGCCGTGGTTGTTCAATGGCGATCTCGGGGCGGAGGGTTGCGGGTGGTGGAGTGGTGGAGGCTGGCCTTGTGCTTTCGCTGGCTGTCCAAGGGCTGGCGTTTGAGGCATGGCGACGTTTGCTGGAGAAGCAGAGCTCTGGGATATCTCAGTGCTAGCTTTCTGTGACCGCGGAGATGAGCCATGAGAATGCTGGCCAGGTTGTGAAGGTTGTCGGTTCCGTACAGGCGTCGGGACTTTCGGAGGGATAACCGGTGTTGCAACAGACACTTGAGGGGACTGTATGCTTGGACCGCGTGATGGAGGCTGCAAGCCAGGAGGAAGCGCCACAGGTTGCTGCTTTGTCGGGTGTTGATGGGCGGCACGTTCTCTGGCTTCCTTTTCCGCCCTCAGAGTCGCCTCTTTTTCTTTCCGAGCCTGCTCCTCCCTCACTCTTCTCTCCCGGTCTTCCTTCGCCTTTCGCTCCTTGGCCTCCTTCTCCTTGGCTTCTCGCTCTTCGCGCTCTTTCTTTTTCGTCTCTTCGCGTTTCTGCCGTTCTCGCTCCTTGGCTTCCCGTGCCTTGCGCTCCTGTTCGGCTTGGCGCTCGCGTGCTTCCTGTTGCTTTCGATGCTTCTCAGCTTCCTTGCGAAGTCTTTCCTCCTCGACGGCTTTCTTCTCGGCCTCGCGCTTTTTGCGTTGCTCTTCCCGGCGATGTCGTTGTTCCTCTAGCCGCTTTTCTTCGAGTTCTCGCGCAGCTGCTTCCTGAGCAGCTTTTTCGGCCTCCTTCTTTGCTTTCTCCTCATCTTTCGCTTGTTTCTGGAGTCGCTTCTTTTCCTTCCGCTTAGCGGCTTCTCGGGCCTTCTTTGCTTCACGCTGCGAGTCAAGTCGGCTCTCTTCGTCTAATTCCTCGAGTAGCTTTCTCTGCCGTTCGGCGGCAACCTTCTCTCGATAGGCTGTCAAGACACGCTGTTCAAACATTCGAGCGGCAAAGATTTGGAACATGCGTCGACCTTCTTCCATGCGCTGTTCTTCGGTCATGGAATCCTAAGGCAAAAGTGTCAGAAGTTTTGCAGACAACAATGAAAGCCTCCACTGACCATATCGTCCCCCTCAAAATCATCCTCTTCTTGCGAGTCATAGTCCTCGTCATCTTCCTCATCGTCATAGTCATCGTCATCGTCTATGGGAGGATGATTGTGACCTTGATGAATGTCTCGATGAGCTAATGACGAGGAATGGTAGCGAATATCTTCCTCACGTTGCATGCGTCTCTCTGCCAATTGCTCCATCATGTCTATGAAGTGTTTTCCATCATTCTTCAGCAAGTCGTCCGCAACGGTGAGTATACCATCTGTAAAAGCTGTTAGTCCATCAAACAATTCATAAGAACATGGCAGCCAGACCCTTCACAGTAAGACTGTTGCCGAATTGGAAAAAGTCGGGCGGACCAGGCGGCAAGCCATGATCATCGAGTTCTCCTTCATCGTCGCTATAGCCGTCGTCGTCTTCATCGTCGTACTCGTCATCGTCCTCGAGATCCTCCTCGTCGTCTTCGATCTCATTGATCCGACTTCGCGAAGGGTACGACCCGGCCATGGGATGTGCTGTTCGTTTAAACGGAGGACGAGGAGGGGCCATCATCTGAGGAACATTGGAGAGGTCCGAGTTGTGGTTGGCAAACTGTTCGAGTTCCTCGTAGTAAGCGTCGTATAGCACCTCCAATTCTTCCTCAATAGCCGTGCGTTTTCGTCCGCATACGGAGCAGCTGCATGAGTGCTTCTGCTGTTCCTTCATTTTTCGCAGGACCGCTTCCTTCTCAACCTTGACCAACGATCGTCGCTCATCCTCCCCCAGTTCCAGCCAAAACTGCTTGATGTTTTCCCGCTCGGCCTGAGTTGAAGTATTCCAGATGTGATCACTTGAGAGTTTCTGAGATGCCCTCATCGCAGCATTTGATAAAGGTGGAATGTTAGAGCGAGATAGCATGGTTGAAGTCCTCGACAGGGCGTCGTTAGCGGTTTTGGATTTCTTCCGTTTACTGGTATTTAGCCACGAGCTGTCTGGCATCGCATCTGCTCCTTCTCCGTAGTTAGGGTCTTCATCGCCGCTATAGAAAGCTTCTTCCGGACTACCAATATCTGGATAGGCAGGATCTGCGGGATCGGGATAGTCAGGTTCCTCAGTGAAATAACCCTTCACAGGGCCCCGGCCCTGTTTTACAGGCGGTAGTTGTCCATTTGGTTTGCTCTCTGGCGCAGGAACATGACCATTAGGCATCGGTATGTGCGTATTCTCCGCGGCCCGTTTTGCAGCCTCTTTTTCCCGTCTCTTTTGCTTTTTGCGATTTACAGCCGTGGTTTGAGCAGGCTCTCCAGCTGATTCGGTGGTGTCACCGGTCTTCAGATCTGCGTCTGACTTTGCATGTGAGGGCTGGCGGTTCAAAGAAGAGGTCGACGACATCGCCGGCCCGGAACTTTGCAGGGGTTGAGGTTGTGCAGGCGCATTCTTTGCTGAAGTGGTCGCGGGCAACGGCTGTGGTTTGGCTGCGTTCACCTGGGTACTGGCTTTCTTCTTGGAAGGCATAGCGCCAAGCCGTCACTGAAGGACTGCGAGGTTCGATATCGATGTTGATCTTGCTAGGTTCACATCAAAGGCACGGCGGTTTCGGTTGCTGGTGGGGTATCACAAATTGGTAAGTGACGACCACAGGAGATGCAGCAGGGATGGCAAACGGACAAGGAAGGTGAAGGAAGGGAGACGCCGAAGAGCCAAAGGTGTTGAAAAGGAGAAAGCGAGGGTTATGGCGGGACAATGGCGGCTCCAGGGTGTCTGAACGTGAAGGAAGTTGAGTTGTTCGATGTCTAAAGTCCCAAAGTCCAGTCCCAGTTGGGTTCAACTTCAGTTTCGTGGGGCGGCGACGTCCAGTTGAGGCTGCAGTTGCGCTTCGCGGTGCAGTGCCTCCCCCAGGGAAGCTGCGGTGCGGCAAAGGGGCCTTGAAGGCACGTCCAGGTGGCTCGCTGTCCGCCGAGGAGCCGCCAAACAGGGTTCAATAATTGCCCTGTCACCCATTGTGGTACGCCAATTATAGGCCTTCTGCTTCCCAGCCATTGCAACTCCAGTCCTCCGTCTATACTCGTACCACAGCCGACGTCGAGAAAACGCATCTCTGGCACATTTCAAGCCTTGACTAACCGACAGCTGCGATTTTATCATCATCCCCTTCTTGATCCGACGGCAAGGATTGCCCCTTATCGCGAGATCCAAAGCCCTGGTCACCAAGAGATCTATTTGTGGCTGCGCCTCAACCACTGCCTCGTCTCAAGGTCACTACCGTGCCGCTCGGGGTGGATTTGGTTCTCCGTTGGACCCCACGAACTGCCAGCGGACTAGTCTCAGTCATTCAGAAACAAGATAGCCTGTTCCCCAGCTACGGTACAACATCGTTGCAAACGACTGAAACTGCGGCTGGTGGTGCCGGTTGCTGGTGGAGGTGAACGTACCCCGATTGTGGATTTGTTTCGCTGGCTTCGCTGTATGCGACCTCAGTTGCGTCCAGTTACACCAGGCCGCTCCTCCACTCCCCTTTGACTTCATTTCAGCTCGTCCTCACTCTTATCCGCTGCACAACGCCGACTTAAGATCCTTGAAGCCCTCGATCCGCTTCTTCTTTTCTCATCCGCAAAAGCAACTCACCGTCTTCTTCGAGAGCTTCTAGGGCCTGTGAAGCTGTCCTCTCGCCCACCATTCCTGTAGTTCCGTGATCTGTCAGCCCGTGGGACACAGCCCGGACAGCTTCTACCAACATGGCGCAGGACCAGGCACAACAGAATGTGATGAGAAGGTATGTCGGTCCCGTCCACTTTGACTACCACGTGGTGGGAATAGCGATGCCAATGCATCGCTATTCCCCATACAAGGCTGCCAGAGTCGCGCGCTTGGCATGAAATCCAAAGCAATAACTGATGTGTCTATTCTATAGGAAGCTCGTTATAATAGGCGACGGTGCCTGCGGCAAGACATCACTGCTATCAGTCTTTACACTCGGCTATTTCCCCACCACCTACGTTCCCACCGTCTTCGAGAACTATGTCACAGATTGTCGAGTGGATGGGAGATCAGTACAATTGGCCTTGTGGGACACAGCAGGGCAAGAAGACTACGAAAGATTGAGGCCGCTTGCATACGCAAAATCACATGTCATCCTAATCGGCTTCAGCGTCGACAGCCCCGACAGCTTGGAGAATGTGCGACATAAATGGATTGAGGAAGCCCGTGAACGGTGTCCCGATGTGCCTGTCATTCTGGTAGGCCTGAAGAAGGATCTGAGAGAAGACCCGATGGCCATTGAAGAGATGCGGAAGCGGAGTCAAAAGTTTGTTACGTCGCGAGAAGGCGCTGAGATGGCTCAGGCTTGTGGCGCTCGCAAATACCTCGAATGTTCAAGCTTGACGGGCGAAGGTGTGGATGATGTTTTCGAGGCTGCCACAAGAGCTGCTCTTCTGAGGTTTGATGGTAAGCAAGGTGGCGGCGGATGTTGCGTCATTCTGTGATGCACGACACGAGATTGGACTTGGATGAATATGGGCCGGGTTGGAAAAACACAATGGGCGGCTGTTTCCCCTTGGATCAACACAAGTTGGAGGACGCCACCACCGAGGGACTTAATACCGACACTCAAAAATGATGAAAAGGCGGACGTTGTACCTTTCCCTCTTGGACAAATGAAGTCTTGAACCGGGGCACGATGTCTGGGGAGAGATTGAACCATACCAGGCATGAGCTTGAATCTGTGCGACACGAGACGAACGAATTTTTTCATACTCGATTTAGCGAACTGACATCAACGATGGACCTTTCTACTGTATGCCTTCGTCATTTTTTCCAATTCGGGTTTGATGGTCGAGGAAGGTTTGGTCACTGGCGTGACAGATACAAAAAGTTTCCCAAAGCCTTTTCCTCGGTGTATATTATACATGTGTATATATACATTGTCGATTCTTTGTCTCGCTCACTTCTCCTTGTTTGAGAATTACCGTCATGTAGGCACATGCAATGACCTACGCATGCTCGTCCGGGACATATTTGTTGCTCTCGGGCAAATGGGAGGGACTTTGTGTTGAATAGACCATGGCCAGAACTTTGTGTTTCGCCGACAGACCGTTCCGACCCTCACACCCCGACTCTGGCCCTGACTCTGGCATCGAGCTGAAAGAGATTCAGAATATTCGCCTGCACGAGACTCTCGCCCTTTTCCTTTTTTTCCACCCTAATGGAATCTAGAGCACCAAGTAACCCTTTTCATTTCCTTGCGCCCAACCGTCAATATATCCCTTGTGGTGTCCGATCGAACGTGGTGATTGTAGGACTTCCGAGTCCACCATCCACCACAGACAGGCGCGGTCTGTCGGCATGAATGTCTTGTATTATACATAGTTAGTTCCCTTGCTTCGCTGGCGGCTTGAACCAAAATCTCTCCGGCCGGGGTCACTCGATTTCTGTCACCATAAAGCCGGGGTTCCTCTTTGCGTCTTTCTTAAGATTCGATTCGTGTGATCCTTGAGGACAGAAATTAATGTCTTTTCCACGCGTAATCCCAGATCTTGGCCTTGCTGCCACTTCCTTCGCCGGCGTCTTCTTCCACTCCAGCGCCCAATCCGCCCGTGCTGCCCACCCACTCGACCAACCCGCGGGCGTACTCGATGGGGACGCCTCCCCTCCCTCTGGCCGCGGGACCCGAGGCGGCGCCCGGCCCACCTATGCCCCAAACACCGGTCTTCATCTGGGCTTTACGGAACAGGCGCCCTCCGTCTCCGGCGCCGATGCGGAGTTCTTCATTCGCGTCCCGCATCGCGTTGTACTGGCGCTCCAGCTCGAGTTCGCGCGACTTTTTGAGGTTGTGCCGATAGAGATTCCATGCCCGAGCAATCGTCCAGTGTCGGAGGTATCTGTTGCGCGAGAAGCGGAGCGGGCGCGGCGTCAGGGTGGTGGGGTGGTGCAGAAAATAGCGGATCAAAGCTGAGGAGAGTTAGTTGTTAGCACGATTGGGGAGAGGTGAGAGGTGCGGAAGCGAAGAATTGTCTGTGGGTTAAAACCCTCATACAATATATTGGCTAAGGCTGGCGCGAGATGGGAGAGAAGACTATAGAGTAGAGGGTCTGACGGAAAAGCCCAGGGAAAGGATGCACAGAGAGGCCAGCAGAAACAACGCGCGACCAAAGAAATAAGAGACTCACTGATTCGTCTATCAGGTCTGCCACCACCTTTCTTTTTCGCGTACTGAGCGGCACTTGTTGAGAAGGACAACCTTGAGCTCGTCGCCCCTTGAGGCGCAGCTTTGCTGCTCAAAGAAAATGATGTCGGGATCACCCTGCGCAGCGACGGGCGAGGCGTGATCTGGAAAGCATGTGCCAGTGCGGCACGGATCGAAGAGGCGTGCATCTGTAGTCGCACCAGGTGTGGCCAGAAGACTGAGTCGTGGGGTGGGAAGACTGAGTTCGCAGGAATCCCCTAGATTGAGAATTGAAGTTGTTCTAAATCTTGAGCTTGACTTCAATTGAACCGACAGGGTCTGGAGCAAACTTTCACGGACAAGGCTGAATGCTTGGCATGTTTGTAGTATCCAGCCTTGTATGGGCCATGATGCCGGCTAAAGTGTAAGGTATGTACTCATACAAAGGATTCAATTCAGCACAGAACCAAGATCGGATGCAAATGTGAGTCCCAATCCCCAAGGTTTCATATTAGCCTCAGATAAGACTCTGAGGGAGTAGTCCATAATGTCTGTCTATGACTGAATAGAGGCATTCCAATTCTGCCAACTTCACCAGGCTTTCTCATTCCAACCCATCAGGTCATAGTCAATAACGATTCGTGAGAACCCTTATACTAAATATTGTTTCGTTCGCCGATCAAAATTCATAATGCGCCTCTGTCGATGTCCCTGGGCCAGCTTCCATCTGCAGTACAGCAATAAAGCGTCTTTGAGCACCACGAAAAGGCATCCACCCACGACACTTCTTCCCCACTTCGTCGACAGCAGCCCGGGTCGGCCGTTCGTGTAGTTGTTGTAAGTCAGCCATGATGATGGCAAGACACAGCTGATGAGATTGCCCATTCCTGCAGCCACTGCAGGGAAGACTAACGCCCCAAGGATAGTCTGTCCAATACTGCCACTACCATCCACAAGATCGTGGCGGCCCAATATTCGACGAACGTGTTGGTTTTCTGGTTGACCTTGCACATTGGCTCCATTCCCGGCAGCGGCAGCCTGTTCGTCGCCGAGACCTTCATCATCATCTTCGCCGTTCAAGTTGACATCAATTTGAAGAACAACTTCGCCCTCCTCGACTATTTCTTCCACATCGTCCTCATTATCGTCGCCACCGTTTTCCCCTGGCACGTCCCCTCGTTCATTGTGTCTGGGTTGTACTTCTGCTAACCACTTGCGGTTGAGGTCACAGAATGCCTTGTGATAGCACCAGTTGTAGATTGATCTCATGGCAGGTAAGCAAGCAAATACAGTGCTTGGTAGGGGTGGCCATATCGTCATATCAATATCAAACTTGTCCGTGATCTGTGTGGAAAGAAGGATCAAGCTGCTTCCCGGGAGCGCAAAGTCGGCATAGTCGGTACGGGCGAGAATCAGATTGACTGGGATCAGGCTGTACATCCAAGCAAACTCGCTCCGTTGTATCGCGTACCTAAAGACTCGATCCGCGTCGTGATGACCAAACACTAAATAGACGGACTGAAATCCATGAAACCATGCCCCAGCCCATAGTGTACCGACAAAAGAAAGACCCAGACCCGGTAGGACCAATTTTCCCAGTGTCCGATCAAGTGCGCGGTAGCTGTCTACCACGTAACTTCTCGGTCTTAATATTCTGATTTCAGATTTGCATTGAGGACACAGAATGTGTCCAGAGTTCTTGTTCTTATTTTTAGGGTTCTCCAGGTCGGCTACCCAGTCCAACAGGCATGCCTCGTGAGCAGTCAGACTGCAGGAGCATGGCGAACGCCAGATTGGGGGGTTGTTTGGGTCATCCTCGCTTTTGTCGCTCATACATATCCAACATTTCGGTCCGAAGGTTGAGGCTCGTGAGGGCGCCGGCGGTCGTGAAGTCTTGTCTTTTGGCGATGGTGATGATGCGGCATTGTTGTCGGTTGGCGCTGAGTCTGCGGAGGTGTGATCAAGCACGACGGTTTCAGCGCCTTCTGAATCCATAGCGAAGGCCGATGCCTGGGGGAAGAGGAAGGGAAGTTGCGGGCCACTTCAGTTGTCCAAGTCAAGGCAGGCTAGGGCCACGCACGCCTCGAAGAAGTCGGCAGAATTTAGTTATTCATGTGTCGTGGCGAGTGTGTCAAAGCATCCCGGTAGTACACAGAGCAAAGGCGATGCCTTGGTTCACGTTAGGAAACAGATCGTGTGTCTCGGTCATTGTGGTTCGACTAGGACGAACAGGCACGGCAGGCTCGCTCCCTCGCTCGGCGCAGGGTGCTCCGCAAATACGTAATTGTCGCTGTTATTGTGACAATCTATATCTAACTGTTTTAGGCTAGCGCCGTGCAAGTTCTCTCAGCAAGATATTTCGGAGAGATTCTGGTGCTTTACGAGGCACTTGATATGAGGTGCCTTGTATGCTTCACCCCCATGCGATGCAATCTTCCTTGAGCACTTGAACGACATCATGCCCTCGCCTATGCAGCGCAAGCAATCTCAGCGCTCATCTCAGCGAACTAGGAGTGTCACATATATCTCGAGCTCTAGACATCGCGCAACTACGAATAGGTACCCCTTGCTTGAGATGCCTGAAGATACCAGTAGCAGAAAAGTTACACTTAGCGACAGAGGTTGTCGGTTCAGCATTTGCTATGCTCCCTCGTCAATCGATAGTCGAGCATCATCCCTTCGAACCAGATCGACCCTTGAGATAGTGTAATGTCCTCGTATAGAAACCCATTTAGAACCGGTCTGATATCATCCCAAGTGAAGATCTGTATCGACCAAGCAAGCTCAGCTAGTTTCTGATTGAACCGCTGT
Source organism: Fonsecaea pedrosoi CBS 271.37 (assembly GCF_000835455.1). Classification (NCBI taxonomy): domain Eukaryota; kingdom Fungi; phylum Ascomycota; class Eurotiomycetes; order Chaetothyriales; family Herpotrichiellaceae; genus Fonsecaea; species Fonsecaea pedrosoi. Next base: position 4,055,108 of record NW_013550614.1, on the reverse strand, counting down.
TGGTTTATCGGAGCCTGGTCGAAGGGGGTGCCACGCTCAACTAGAGAGCCAACGTACAATGCCCATATCCTCGCATTCAGAAACTCGTTCCCCAAGCCCCGTGCTGCAAACGCCTCGCAGTGTTCCAGGGCATGCCATAAAGCACTCGAGAGCTGACAGTCTTCATAAATTGGCACGCCCATGATTTGTGGACTGTAATGCGTCCACTTCAGGAGCTGGCACGCTGCCAGCGCGAGGGCTTGGTGACCATACAGATAGCTTTCGAGCCCGTCATTCAGTCCCTCACCTTTGAGCCTTTCCTTGTTGTCCAGATAGTAGTTGATCATACGACTGTAGAATAGAAACGAGACTGCCATCACAGACGTGGTCACCAGTGGTAGAGGTGGAAGGCTCTCACTGGCGGTATTCTGAAGCTTTTCGTATTTGAGCATCTGCCGACGCTTTTTGAACCAGTATGTCACCACCTCGTCTTGTATCGCGCCATCCAGTGCTTCTTCGGGAAATACAGGCATATATGGAGCAGCGGCGTCCCAAAGTGGCTTCAACACGTCAGGCAACCAATCGCCCTCGTCGAATATCGGACGGGTTAGAAACGTAGAAGTGAACTGTAGATCGTTGTGTAGTTGATACAGCAACATTTTATAATCAAGACGTTGTTCTCTCCATCCCTGTCTCAAGACATGCAAAAGCATTTTGCCGTGCACAAGGGCTCCGGAGGAATTGCCGTTGATGATCTCGGCATTGAACAGCATGTTCATGTGCAAACAGCCCACGGTGTCCTGCACGTCCTCACTGCGCGAGACCTTATCTCTGAGTGCTCGGATACTCTGATGCAGGTATTGCAGGGCTATCGGCCGCATGCCAGGATTCGCTCGGGTAGCTATCGAGCCATAGCGAGCCAAAGTACCGAGCGCAGTCCCTTTGTCTTCGAGCGTGGCCACATTGTCTCGCCAATCTCGCATAGCAAGCTCGTTGAGGATTTTGTCACCAATCCTAAAGTGGTACATTAGCGGAAGTATGTAGTCTCGGTAGAGGCTCAGTAGATTGTTTTCTTGGGGTCCAATGGCAACGGAGTAGACATGGAATGGGTCCGAATTCCCTCTACCCACTAGTGAGAGAGGCGAGAGGGGCCTAGCAAGGGCATAAGGTGTTACAGACGACGGTTGTAGCAACGAGGCCGGCTGGTGAACCTCGTCCGTCCTGGAATGGACTCTCCTCTGATTCCGGCCTGATGAGGACTGAGTTGTCTTTACAGCTTCGCGACGCTTCCGAGCTCGATAATTGGTTTGGACGTGCGAATATATCTGACGCCTCAGCGGCAGTGCGAATGTATTTTCTGCGTCATGGTGGACCCAAAGCAGTTGGTTGTTTGAAGGTATAGTCGTAGGGGATGGCCTGCTCCCAGTGCTCTCCATACCAACCCTGAGCAAGACCAACAAACATCAAAGTGAGACAGTGGGCTTTTTCACAACTCATAGCTTGAGAGTGCGGGATGGTCCCTCTTAATGGCCTGGGAATTTGGCGATCAGCACTGTATGAGAGGCCTCACCATACTGAAGTCAAGGAGGCATTGTTCTCCGCAGCGCCAGCAAAAAGCGGGATTGGCCTTGGGTCATGCATGCTTACAAATAGGCCAAATTCATCGCGTATAAAAAGCCCTATATAATTGGGCTACGAGCTACTCGATGCAGTATTGACCCTGGCCGGTGTGCCCTGGCCGGGGCGTTGGGTTTGTGATGTTGACGGATCTTACACAAGCGTTGGCACAGTTGATGCAGAAAAGAAGTCAGAAACGATAAGATTCGGCGCTGACGTTTTTCCGTTCCGAGCGCGTCATTTGTGATGCGTTGCGATGCAACTTCACTTTGTGTGCCAAACTTCAGACTGGTTTCCCCCCCTCCAAACCCCAGAGTCTTGAAGCTGCTGTCAGAGCTGTCCAGCCGGTTAACCAAGTCCACTTTGCAAGAGTCAAATCACGCCATGACAGCTCTAGTGCCAAAGGTTGACAGCCTCGACCATGTGTACGCAGGAGCATCTGAAGGTCACACGGTGCCGGTTGAGCTCGAGCAACGCTTCAAGAATTTGATTCAGAGTTTCCAAAGTGACTATGGTCACAAGCCAGATTTTGTATCCAGAAGCCCGGGACGAGTCAACATAATCGGCGAACATGTCGACTACTCGCTCTACAATGTCTTGCCAACTGCTCTCACTGTGGATGTGCTGATAGCCGTTCGCATTATCTCCCGCGAGAATGGAGGCGCAGCTGAAATCAAGATCGCGAATTTAAATCCTACAAAGTATCCATCCAGGACGCTGATTATACCAGACTCTGGCGCGGTCGAAATTGACCGCGAGAATCATTCATGGAGCAATTACTTCTTGGCTGGGTTGAAAGGGTCTCTCGAATACCTCCGAAAGCAATTTGGCGCCTCTTTCAAGGCCAATGGCATGGAAATCCTGATCGATGGAAATGTCCCAGCGGGCGGTGGCTTGTCTAGCAGTGCAGCCTTTGTCTGTGCTTCTGCGCTGGGTGTCATGGCCGCAAATCACCACGACATCTCGAAACAGGATCTGCTTGACCTCTGCATAGTGTCGGAACGTGCGGTCGGTGTCTTCTCGGGAGGCATGGACCAAGCCGCATCTATCTTTTCTGAAAGAGGCTATCTCCTCTACTGCCGTTTCTTCCCAGAATTCTCCGCAGAGCATGTGCCCGTCCCAACATCAGATCCAGAAGTCACTTTCCTGATCGCACAGTCGTTCGTTACCTCTGATAAGGCGGTGACTGCCCCGATTCATTACAACCTCAGGGTCGTTGAGTGTACTCTAGCCACTGTGGTGTTAGCAAAGCTCCACGATATTGCTCTGAATCCAGATCAGAGCTCGCTGGGGTTCTGCCTGCGAAATTTTCAAGAGGAGATTATGAAGAAGGAAGGTCGCACGGATGAGCCGCTAGCCGCTCAGGTCGAGTCCATGGTCGAGATCATCAAGTCAAACCTCAAAGACGAGGGCTACAGCAGACAGGATATTGCCGAGATTCTGGGCATCTCCGTGGAAGAACTTGAAAAGCAGTACATGTCAAAGTTTCCGATTCGAGCAGATGTTTTCAAGCTGAAGCAGCGCGCCTTACATGTCCTGGAAGAAGCCGGACGTGTTCTCAAATTCCGAGAGGCTTTAACGACCTCGGGGAAATTGACTGAAGAGAAGTTGCTCTATCTTGGCGACCTCATGAACAGGACACAAGCTTCGTGCCGAGATGTATACGAATGCTCTTGTCCGGAGATTGATCAGATCTGCTCCATCGCCCACAACGCCGGGGCCTATGGAACTCGACTCACAGGCGCAGGCTGGGGTGGCTGCACGGTGCATCTGGTACCACAGCATAAGGTTGCTGCTGTGACCGAGGCCCTCAAGCGAGAGTACTATTTCAAAAAGTTCCCAGACATCAGCAAAGACAAGCTCGAAGAAGCTATTGTCGTGTCGAAACCCAGCCAAGGGTCGTCGCTGATTGTCGGTGCGGCGCTTGATGTATGAGTGGGAGCGGGTACTTCGTGGCTAAGAATGGAGCTGGATGATTGTATGGGGGACAAAGGATTCCATGCTCCGGCATTTCCTGGAGACCTCTCATCCGCACTCACGTTGCGACACGATATAGATGCCGGTCAGGGTTGATCATCTGGGCCTCGGTGGTGGTTGTCAACCTGCGCACGATCCTCTGCCTATTTACACATCTGAACAGCCATGATTTCTTCGAACAACAAAGAAATAATCCAGAACAATAACCTCGGATTTATGTACTTGAGGCATCCACCATTCGATGAATGATTACTCAACTCAAACCGCGGTGCCCGGCTCAATTCCCACTGGCCGCAACAAACGCCATGCCTCGCTTAATTACAGCCGTTGTAACCACCGTGTCCACTAGCTTTGCTTTACTATGACGCCGGGTGGGAACCAGTGTCCTGATATCGATCCTCATACCACGGTAACTAGGCTGTTGCAAGCTTAGCACCTACCTTCAATGCCCTATATTGGCCAGAGAAGTGGGCAACAATCTTCTACGTGTATGCTCCCGTTATTCCACCAAAAGTTTCTTCACTATGGCCTCTTCTCGGCCTCTTGTCGAATGCACCTACAAGCATCTGGCCATGTGTTCTGTATATCCTAGGCTGACTATTCGTAACTGCCGCAAGGCTGACTACCCAGTGGAATGATGTACCCGATCATCGTCCGGCTACTCCCCATTCCCAAGGTGGAAAGGGCATGGCGTGGCAACTTGGACCTGAAGTCTAATACCAGAAGTGGCTTTCCCCTTTCGATCGCCACTAGGACATGGGTCAGATCATAAGCTGACAAGTCCCACAGATGCGACCCAGAAAACAGCCAGGGAAGGAATATAGCCATGATTGCCGGAAGTAGGCTCTGGCTCTTCAGACGAGTCTCGTCCAATCCTGATGCGAATCTCATTTGCCTAGTTATGGTGTTTGTGTCAGCTTCCTTAACCGGAACACCGGTCGATGGCTCCGCGATATCGTGGCATAATTCCGACTACATCTCTTGCACTTGTCTCGCGGCGACCAATTCATTTATCAGCTGGTTTCTTCGTTGCATCTCGTCCCTTTCATCTCGTCTTTTGTGTCTATATTGGAACTCATACTGATCTCAGGGCTTTTGTACCTTACCAACTAATCCGAGATGCCGGCCAGAATCTACCGCTCATCCTATCCGTCGGTCAAGGTGATTGACAGTGACCTGTTGACCTACCTCTTCTCAAATCCGAATAAGACGCCAGAAGATAAACCAATATTCATCGATGCCGTCTCCGGGGCTTGTCGCACTTATGGAGAGATCAAGCGCAGAACTCGGTCACTTGCCCACGGTCTGCGAGAATTAGGTGTCAAGCCCAAGGATATTGTTGCTCTGTTCAGCCCCAATAGTATCGACTACGCTATTACTTGCTATGGAATTATAGGATGTGGCGCCACCGTGTCGCCCGTCAGCGCAGCATATACACCACTGGAATTGATAGCGCAACTCGAGACCAGCGGCGCCAGGTTCCTGATTGTCCATTCCTCGCTGCTCCCAACGGCCGAGCAGGCGGTGAAATCCATCCCCAGCATTCAGATTATTCAAGCAGATGGGCTTCGCGACAAGAAGGGCAAACCGACCGCCGAAAGTCTCGCTTCAGACTGTCCACCCAGTCCGCTCGTCAGCATCAGGCCGAGTGAGGCGGAAGAACGGGTTTGCTTCATGTGCTTCTCTTCGGGAACCACGGGTCGAGCAAAGGGCGTCATGACAACACACAGAAATCTGGTGTCCAATATTCAGCAGTGGATTGTCCAGTTGCACAGTGAAACCACGGGAAAACAAATAACCGTGGCATTTTTACCACTCAGCCACATCTACGGTCTTACCTCTTTTGTGGCCATGAACACATTCGTGGGTAACACTGCTGTCATCCTGAGCCGTTTCGACCTCGAAGTCTTCTTGTCAAACTGCCAGAAATATCGGCCTGAAATGGTTAACGTGGTGCCACCAGTCATGTTGTTGATGGCCAAACACCCCTTGATGGAGAAGTACGATCTCAGCAGCTTGAAAAGAATCTACTGTGCCGCAGCTCCGTTGAGTATAGAGCTCAGGGAGGCTGTTGAAGCACGGTTCAAGGAGTTGTATGGGACAACGGTTCTTGGACTGCAGGCCTGGGGAATGACCGAGACGAGTCCACTAGGCGCTGCAGTCACTGCCGAGCGACCGGATAAGAGAAATACGGTCGGGGCTATCACGCCTAACATGGAGTATAGGGTGGTTGACCCAGAGACGATGCAGGATACAGGGTATGAGCCAGATGGTTCTGCAGTACCGGGGGAACTGTGGTGTCGCGGACCAAATGTGACCAAGGGTTATTATCGGAATGAAGAGGCGACGAAAAATGGGTTTGCGACCGACGAAGAAGGCAGGCTATGGTTCCGCACCGGAGACATCGGGACCATTGACAAGGACGGATTCTTGACCATTGTCGATAGGATCAAGGAGATGTTCAAGTACAAGGGGTTGCAAGTCATCCCTTCGGAGCTTGAGGGCAAACTCCTGGAACACCCTGATGTTGAGGATGCCTGTGTTGTCCCGCAGTGGATCGAAGAACAAGCGACTGACGTTCCGGTCGGCTTCGTTGTTCTAAGCCAGAAAGCAAAGGCCAGGGGTGAGACGGCCGCTGTTGCGGACATTGACAAATGGCTGAATGCCAGAATCGCCAACCATAAGAAACTGAGAGGAGGCATCCGTGTTGTCGACGCCATTCCCAAGTCACCCTCGGGGAAGATTCTGCGGCGCGAATTGACGCAGATGCTCAAAAAGTCGAAGCCAAGGACGGGATCGAAGTTGTGATTGTAGTGAGCCTCTTGTTGGATTAAATAGGGTTAGACTTGTGCAGGGGAAGGCCACAAGGGTTAGATTGTACAGCATCGAAGCAACCATGATTCATTCTCAGCCTCGCCAATGGCCGCAAGGCTGCAAGATCAAAACATACGCACGTGCATGTTTCAGCACGTGACCTCATGTGACCATTTCAGGGCTTACTTGCCAACTTGCTCTTCCTCTTCCACTATTTCTTGTCTCTTAGCTTAACCAAACCTTGAAAAGCAACACACTTGTACTGATTCGATCCAGTGTACTCACCCACGCTAAGTCGGAGTGACCCGAACACTTTAAAGTGTTTCCGTCGGCACGACCATGACCTAAGTCGCCGCTTCTGCCGGTTGGAGATTGTCGCCACGGTTTGCTGGGAAAAAAATTCTCTGCCAGTCCTTCTTCTCTTGTCGGTCATTGGTCAACTCGGTAATCGGCAATGGTTCAACGACAATGGCAAGGGCGCAGGTCCTCCAGACCCAATCAGGTCCTCTGATATCCCTGCGCGGGGAATGCCCGAGATCGGACTACCCAACCATGAGCGACGATTATTGGAAAGGACTCAAGATGGCTGAGCCCAAAAAAGGAATCGCACATCCGTCGTGGTTCAAGGGAGGTTAAGAGGATCCCCTGCGAACCAGTACGAGGGAAGAGTTGGGGTAACTTCGAAGGTGACGGTGAAGGAGGACCTCGAGATGATTGCTCGATCTACAAGTACTTGTTGTTTGAGTCATTTTCTCTTTATATCCCCCTGCATATTTGCGGTCTGAATCGTCTGTCTTGTGTTGGCGTATATATCGCTGTGCCCCATCCCAAACTACTCGCGAAAGCATCTCAAGATACAGCCCTACCTTCTTGTGGGTCGCCCTCCGGTTTGACTATAGCCGTTCCTTTCAGGGGAAATGACAATCGCCTCCCGAAGACCTTTTCTCCAAACATACTCACAATGACCGGCGAACTTCACCATGACACCGTCCAAGGTGACAACTCCAATCCCGACATTCTTCCTATCTCGTCGCCATCAGATTACCCTGTCTCCCTGGACCTCGAGAGGACACCAACCATGAGCATAAGAGACCATCGTGCAGAAGAGAAACCGGATCTGGTACGCATACGGTCGGCCATCTCGGCGCACGACATACAAGGTGTGCCCAGTCATGATAGCACCTTTGTCGAAATCAATGCCGCCCAATATGAGCGGTTCAGTGAGCGTCGGAAGATCGTCATTACTTGCGTCCTGTCGCTGTGTGGCTTTCTGTCTCCGATCTCGTCCACCACCATCCTTTCTGCTATTCCGGAAGTAGCAGCCACCTACAACACTGACGGCACCATGATCAATTTGTCGAATGCACTGTATCTGATCTTCATGGGTCTGTCACCCTGTCTGTGGGGTCCAATGTCCAACATCTATGGCCGTCGATGGGTGTGCATCATCACTGCCATTCTGTTCTTTGCATTCAGTGTCGGGACTGCGCTCGCACCCAATCTGGCATCCTATTTCGTCTTCCGAATGCTCACCGCATATCAAGGGACGTCGTTTCTCATTGTGGGAAACTCGTGTCTGGGAGACATTTACACTCCGACAGCGAGAGCCACCGCACTCGGCTGGTTTCTCTCGGGTACACTGATCGGTCCTGCCTTTGGGCCTTTTATCGGAGGCATAATCGTCACGTTCCGTTCGTGGCGTGACATCTTCTGGCTGCAATCTGCCCTCGGTGGCCTCGCTGCCGTCCTGGTGATCTTGTTGCTTCCTGAGACGATTCCGGAAAAGAAGATTCACGAGCTTCGCGAATACTCCCAGAAAGAGCGGACACTGCGGATAATTCATTGGGTGTCTCCCTTCCGTATCGCCGTCCTACTCTTCTCGTACCCCAACCTTATCATCGCCGGCCTCTCATCGAGTGCTCTTGTCTGGAACATGTACGGCTTGCTCACGCCAATCCGTTATGTCCTCAACCCTCGGTTCCACCTGACATCTCCCATCCAGTCTGGGCTTTTCTATATTGCACCTGGCTGCGGGTATCTGTTGGGTACCTTCTTTGGTGGTCGTTGGGCCGACCACATCGTGAAAAAGTGGATTCGGAAGAAAAATAGGCGCGTGGCCGAGGATCGTTTGAGATCATGTTATGTGTTCGTCGGCGGTGTCGTGCCCGCTTGCATGCTCATCTATGGATGGTCGGTGGAAAAGGCGGTAGGCGGCATCCCTCTACCCGTAGCGGCAATGTTCCTTCAGGGGGTTGCTCAGCTCTTCTGCTTCCCCAGCCTCAACACCTATTGTCTGGACGTCATGCAATACAAGGGCCAATCCGCAGAAGTGGTGGCGGGAAACTACATGATCCGGTACGCATTCGCTGCTGCGGCGTCCGCCGTGTGCCTGCCAGCGATCGAGGCGATCGGGGTTGGCTGGTTCAGCACAATCTCTGCCGTGTTCCTAGTGATCACCGCTGTCTGTTTGTGGGCCACAACGATATGGGGGGAAGGCTGGAGACAGGCCGTTGACAACAAGAAGAAAATGAAGAGGAGACAAAGACGAGAAGAGAAGGCCAAGGATGAAGGTGGCAAAGAGGGTGTGTGAGGTGGTCTGCCTGACAAGTCTTCTGCAGTGAAGAAGTCATCAAGGTGTATGGGGCAGGAGATAATGTGAGTGTTTTTGATCGGTATCTGATCATGGTCGATGGACGACATGGGGTTTTTTTGTGTAAGGATTTTCACGGCAATAACGACGCGACGAGAACGACCAGATTTCAGGCGCGTGGAGCGATATGCAGCGTACAAAAGGAACATACCGCGGGGTTTGGGCAACAGGAGGGAGTTCGGCGTTGACTTTTTTGGATGTGGGTGGTCGGCTATGGCAAATTGGACTTTACGAGTTTAAGAAGGATATCGGTCTTCAAAGACTTTGGAGTCAGAGACGGTACATGGAGGGAGGCAGGCAACGAAACATAGAATATTGTAGTATAGGCCCCGGGTATAGACACATAGAATTATAGAGCAAGACGGGGGTGGGCATCGACATCAATATCGACATGAATGCAACAACATGTACAAATGGGCCACATGTAAAGGTCGACCGTGTTCCTTGAAGAAGTCCCATTCTGGACTCAAGCTATGCTGAGATACTATTTGTATGTATTTGGACTTGTACAAAGGTCGCGAGACCACGTGCTCTGGTCTGGTCTGGTCCCGTCACATGTGAAATGGTGGCGGGGATCCCATGGCAATGATGAAAGTGGGGTTAGCAGAGAGGAGGGAAAGATTGTCTATCTATCGGCGTCCTCCGCCGCCCGCGTTTTCAGGTGTCGTTTGTATCGAGTAAACACATTGATTTGGACACTACTCACACACACACACACACCCACTACTGGGCGTACCGGCATAAAATTTCTGTGATAATTCCCGGTGTGTTTCTGGTATTTTGCACCTTGCAGATTAGTTTTTCAGCACGTTGCTTGCGAGCATTTACTCCTACAATCCCACGTCCACTTGTTGCGAGCCATATCTTGATTAACCTCTTAGAGATTATTCTGGTTGACTCACCCTGCGGCTTGCACATATTTGAGCCCCCCCCCCTCCCCGCTGAAGAGCGATCCCAGCCACCATGGAAGTCAACATCCAGCCGCAGGCACTGTCCGAGGCCATTGTCGACAGAACGCTCACTTCGGACACCACATCCACGTCCAGGATAAGCGTGACGCCCGTCCCCGCCGCGCTGATCGACACGACCTTCTCATCCTCGACGAACCTGTCCACCACCGTCCTCGGCGCTTCCATCCTATCCTGCTCCGATGAGTACTTCGCAGCCGCCTCCAATCTCCTCACGCCGACACCTGTGATACGAAAGCCGGGGGTCTTTGTCCACACGGGAGCGTGGTATGACGGGTGGGAGACCAGGAGACATAACCCCAAGGAATTCGATTGGGTGGTGATCAAACTCGGCTGTGTGGCACAGATAGAAGCGGTCGAGGTGGACACGAGCTACTTCAATGGGAACGAGGCCCCGCTTGCCGGGCTGGACGGGGTTGCCTTTTCGAGCGACGAGGACGACAGTCAGGCCGCGAAGGAAGGGTATGCTGGGTGGACGGAAGTGCTGCCCCCGCAAAAGTGTGGACCTTCTCAACGGCAGGCGTGGAAGGTGTCTGGTCCAGGCGTGCAGGGGAAGCAGTTCACGCACTTGAGGTTGAAGCAGTATCCGGACGGGGGGATTGCCAGGTTGAGGGTCTACGGGACGGTTGTCCCGCCGTCGCTACCGGCAAGTGTCACGTCGGGAAAGGAGGAGAGACCCCTCGAAGACCTGGCCAGTGCGCTCAACGGCGGTGTCGCCATCGAATGCTCCGACCAGCATTTCGGCGGGAAGAACTATCTGATCCTGCCCGGCAGAGGGAAGGACATGGGCGACGGATGGGAGACGGCCAGAAGCAGGGTCAAGGGCCACACCGACTGGGTGATAGTCCGCCTGGGACTGAAGGGCAGGAAAATCGAAAAGGTCATCGTCGACACAAAGGATTTCAGAGGGAATTTCCCGAGAGCGGTCAAGGTGGAGGGGTGGGCGACCGAGGTGGCAAAGGCGGCTCTGGGCACCGAGGCGGACCCCAAACACGACGCGACGGGCTGGACAGCACTGATCAAGGGAGAGCAGCCTTGCCAAGCAGATACCGAGCATGGGTTTGAGGGTGACCAACTGGTGGTTTCTGATCCTCCAGAAGGTCATGTGTGGACGCACGTGAAGATGACCATTATCCCTGATGGCGGTGTGAAGAGGTTGAGGATATTCGGGAGGCGGGCGTGATGATGCACTCTGCCCGAGTATATAAACCTTGTGGCTGCTCAGCGCGTATACAAGAGACAAAAACCTAGAAGCACAAGTAATCGTACTGACATGTCACCTATCACTGTTTTTGTTGTTTTGTGCCTCTTCCGCTCCGCCGTCCGATGATCGTGGACAACATCAAACGGCCGCTTCGTGGTTGGTTGGTACCAACGAGTCTCGATTCGCCTGGTTGACGCCAAGACCGACATCGGCCCCGCATCCAACAACATCATTGGCCAAACAGCCCTTCTCCGCAAATCCAGAAGGCAAAATTCGCAGATTTGGGATGCCACTCGGTCCTCCTCCATGCCACACTGCTTTCTCCCACTTCCGAGCCTCCAGCTACTTTTGCGTGCACACAAACTGACTCATAATTCTTTTTCGTCTTATCCCGTAGCTTTCTTATTCCCACCCCTTTCGCCCTCTCTCTGGCCGTCACGATTGCACATTAATCCTGCCAGGCAATCATGGCGACCAAAATGACGGCCATACGCCCCGGCTCCAGCGCCATTCGCTCATTGTCCAGAAGAAGACCTTCGTGTTCCCAGTCCTTTTCCTCCACTACCTCGGCAGCGGCGCTGTCGCCCTACCGAAAGTCCCCCAAAACCTCCCCCGAACAGTCGAGAAGACCTGCGACGACTGCGGCCGCTCAAGCACAGTGAGTCGATGTGTACGTGCTTCTCAAGTATCCTGTGTGCTGACCTCGAGCTCAGAACCACTCGACCGATCCCGAGTCCTGCATTCAACAACGACTTTCGCCGAAATGAGCCCTCACCCTTGGTTAACAGGCAAATGCCTGAGCTTGACGACTCGTTCGTCGGCCTTAGCGGAGGAGAAATCTTCCACGAAATGATGCTGCGACAGGGCGTCAAACACATCTTTGGCTACCCTGGCGGTGCCATCCTCCCAGTTTTCGATGCCATTTACAACTCAAAACACTTTGACTTTATTCTGCCCAAACATGAACAAGGAGCCGGTCATATGGCAGAGGGGTATGCCAGGGTATCCGGCAAGCCTGGTGTCGTCCTTGTGACTTCAGGTCCCGGCGCAACAAATGTCGTAACCCCGATGCAAGATGCGCTGTCGGATGGGACGCCCATGGTCGTGTTTTGCGGCCAAGTGCCCACCACCGCCATCGGCACCGATGCTTTCCAAGAAGCTGATGTGGTAGGCATTTCAAGAGCCTGCACAAAGTGGAATGTGATGGTCAAGAGTGTGGCGGAACTACCCAAGAGAATAAAGGAAGCTTTTGAGATCGCCACCTCGGGAAGACCTGGTCCCGTGCTTGTGGATTTGCCCAAAGATGTCACGGCTGGCATTCTACGGAGGCCCATACCGATGCAATCGACCTTGCCGTCACATCCTTCTGCAGCAACCCTCGCTGCCAGAGAGCTCTCCCGGAGACAGTTGGAGGGCACCATCTCGCGGGCAGCCGACCTTGTCAATATTGCCAAGAAACCAGTCATATATGCGGGCCAAGGTATCTTGGGATCTCCCGACGGTCCCAAGCTGCTGAGAGAACTGGCCGACAAGGCTTGTATCCCTGTAACGACAACCCTCCAAGGCCTTGGAGGCTTTGATGAGCTTGACCCCAAGTCTTTACATATGCTCGGTATGCACGGCGCCGCCTATGCCAACATGGCAATGCAAGAAGCCGACCTCATTATCGCTCTGGGAGCTCGCTTCGATGACCGAGTAACCCTCAACATCGCAAAGTTTGCGCCCGAAGCGAAGAGAGCTGCAGCAGAGAAACGAGGAGGTATTATACATTTTGAGATCATGCCCAAGAACATCAACAAGGTCGTCCAAGCGACTGAAGCTGTTGAGGGTGACGTGACGACTAACCTGGCCGAGCTGGTACCCAAAGTCAAGCCAGTGAAGGAACGGCCCGAGTGGTTTGCACAGATCAGCGACTGGAAAAAGCGATTCCCGTTGAACAGCTACGAAAAGGAGACGCCCGACGGCTTGATCAAGCCGCAAACATTGATTGAAAAGCTCTCAGATATGACGTCCCACATGAAAGAGAGGACCATTATCGCGACGGGTGTAGGGCAACATCAAATGTGGACCGCGCAGCATTTCCGATGGCGACATCCCCGGTCGATGGTCACATCGGGTGGCCTTGGAACGATGGGTTACGGTCTGCCAGCCGCCATTGGTGCTAAAGTTGCAGCACCGGACGCCCTCGTTGTCGACATTGATGGTGACGCCTCGTTCAACATGACCTTGACGGAACTCAGCACGGCCAACCAATTCCAGATCGGCGTCAAAGTGATCGTGTTGAACAACGAGGAACAAGGTATGGTGACTCAGTGGCAGAGTCTTTTCTACGAAGACCGGTTCGCACACACTCACCAAAAGAACCCCGATTTCGTCAAACTCGCAGACGCCATGGGTGTGCCGGCACGGAGGTGCTTGAAGCCCGCCGATGTGGAGGAAAGTCTGCGGTGGTTGATTGAAGGCAGCGGCCCAGGCCCGGCGCTCTTGGAGGTTGTTACCGACAAGAAAGTGCCCGTGCTGCCCATGGTGCCGGCAGGCAAAGCCCTGCATGAGTTTTTGGTTTACGATGAAGGTACGTTTTGCCGCGCTGACCGTATCACCGACCCATCCGTACACGGACATTTGAGCTAACTCTTTTTTTTTTCTCGGTACAGCGAAAGAAAAGGAGCGGAGAGCCATCATGAAGCAACGGTCTGGGCATTAAGTGCTTGCGTGCGAACAGACCAACGAGAGCGAGCTACAGTATATGAGTGCAAGTGCGAACTGAGTTGAGCGATGTGAGTGTGAATGTGAATGTGGGACCAGGACAGGACAGACAGCTCCCTGGTATGATATTTCCGGACGGGACCACCAAGGCAAAAGAAAAAAGTTTACTACCTCCTAAAACAAAGCAAAAACCAAAACCCAAATATGGAGTGGAGAGCTTGCCAACATGATACAAAGACGCATGGGGAAGATGTGAGGGAAAGATGGGACCCAAAAAATTACTTGAACCCCCGGTTACCACCCCGGTTAGCCACCCCCCCCCCCTTGGTTGACACCCGTGGGGGAATTGATTGATTTGTTTTTATATTCAGCGTTTGTTGTTTTGGATCAACCCCAAAAAATTCTGTATAGGCGAAAACATACGCTTTTTTTGTTCAACCTTCCACAACAGAACTCAACACAATACACGTCCATCCGGAGGTCTTTCCTCTCCTTTCCTTTTCTTGGAAATGAATAACAAAGGGGAGAAGAAAGGTCCTTCAAAAAACAAAAAACAGAAATTTTGGATGGAAATTTCTGGGAAATGTTGATTTGAATGATCAAACGCTGCTCTGCGTTAGGATTCTTTTTCTTTTTGGAATACGCTATGCTATGCTATGCCATGCCATGCTATACAATGCTGTGTTATCGTCTGACATAGCTATGTGCTATGCTATGTTCCTGCCGCCAGGTAGAATTGTCATGTAGGTCCCATGTATGGTGGTCTTCCAAAAGAGGAATCCGGGCGAGGATCTCGGGTAGCTCTGGCAGAGAAGTACTACCGACCTTTCTTTCGAGGGCCACGTACGAGGGGGCCATCTCCCGGGGAGCACTGTGTATGTCTGATCCTGATTCTGCTGGTGTAAATGGGCGACTGCCTGATAAAGGCGATTGAGTGGGTGACTGGCTGGGTGACTTGAGTGAACCGAGTGATTTGACACCAATTTGGCTTTCAAAGGGCTGGTCTCGTAATACATTGTTTCTCTCCTTTTCCCCCATTCCCTTCACCCCCTCTCTCGCGCTTCCTGTCGCGCACACACACACACACACAACATAGGGCGTGCCTGGAAAGGAAGTAATATCATGCATGCACGTATCAAACTTGTTCCACGTACCGGGGTATTGGACCGTTCGATTCGTTGACCGTCGAATATGTGGTGACCCGAGTAAAATCCCCTCAAGCGAAGAGAAGACAACGGGTGCCGAAGCGGGTAACAAGTAGGGCCATCGTCAATCACATGCTCGGGCAAAAGGGGTTCTTATTGTCTTGCGTTGTTAAAAACGGTGTGTTGCTCAGTCTTTGCTATTAGCGCTGCCGAGGGTTTTGAATGTTGGTGGACAAGAAGACAGACAGCCTTCCCATTCTTTATCGTTGGGTAGGCGATTGAGTCCGAGTCCGAGGCCTCGGACTCAACTGCTCCATGAAAATCTCATAACATAGCCAGCTCCTACCGCTGCTGTTGTACGATCTTCAACTTCTCCTCCACCAATCGGCCCACAATCTTCTCCAGCATGGCCGGGGCGCCGCCCTGTTCTCCGCCCGCAGCACCCTCGAGGTACCCGACGACGCTCTTCTCGACCAGCTTGCCGACAATGTCGATCTCGACGTTGACCTCGTCGCCGCGCTGCTTGGCCGCCATGACGACCCGCTCCTGCGTGTACGCGATCAACATGACCTCGAACCAACCGTCGGCGTCGTTGACTTTGGTAATGGTCAAACTCGCGCCGTCGAGGGTGATGTATCCCTTTTCCACAACGTAGCGCAGCACGGCGCGGTCGCGCGGGGCCAGGCGGAAGGTCAGGGCGTTGCCGTCGGGCGTCACGCTCGCGATCAACGCCACCGTGTCGACGTGGCCCTGCACGAAGTGGCCGCCCATGCGTGTGGCTGCGCTCACCGCCCGCTCCAGGTTGACTTTGCTCCCCTCCTTCAGCGAGCCCAGGTTGGTGCGCCGCAGCGTCTCGGGTGCCACCCCGACCTTGAACGAGCTGTACGGCGGCTGCGACGGCTCGAGCTCCGTCACCGTCAGGCACGTGCCATTGACGCAGATCGAGTCGCCCAGCGCCGCGTCCGTGAGGATGGTCGCGCAGTCCGAGATGGTCAGCGAGGTGCCGTTGCCGCCGGATGTCGAGGGGTCGAGTGCCACCAGCGCACTGACGGTGCCGAGCGTTTCGACGAGGCCAGTGAACATGATGAATATTTCTTCACTGGGGAGACGAGAGGGGAGAAGAGGAGAAGAGGAGAGGTAGGCAAGGTGCAAGGTATTCTTGTCTGACGACGGGGGGGTGTATGTGTGTGTGTGTGTGTGTACAGGGTATACAAATGCCCCCCTTTTTTTCTTTTTATACCTCGCGAGTAAGAGCGGTTTCGTGTACGAGGAGGAGAGATGAAAGGTGCGAATCTCTGTAGAGGACAAACCCCAATTGGTAAGCAGATGATGGGCAGCTACGCAGCTTGATGGATGCAAGGCGGAGGTCGATGATGCGAGATTTGACTATTATTTTTTGCTTCGCTTGCGTGCCCCGCGTTGCGGCATTATGTAGTTGTGCAGCCTCGGCCTCAGCGTCACCGCGCAGTACCAAGTAATAAAGTATGCACATAGTTACATTCAAGGACAATTATGTTGTGTCTATGACAAGGCTCAATGTGGAAAGGCCTCATGAGCTCTTGATGCGACAAGGTCTGTCTGTCTGTCTATCTGTCTATCTCGGTCTATAGAACAGGTCCAAAATCCCCGAGCTGCATGACGTGCTGGTGAGAGGGTATTTCCTATTCAATCTATACATCTATACATCCATCTATAGGTATTTGCCATCTGGGCGGGTATCTGAAGCTGGTTCCAATTCTCGACTTTTGGTGTATGTATTTCATTATTACCACCAGAAGTCAGTTCCTTCTTCCCCTTCCATCAATCTATCTATCCTGATCGTCTCTAGCGAGGGTCCCTGTTCCTTACATAATCGTGAGCTTCCGGTTAGGTGTGGGTGACTATGAAGGTAAAGATGCCGTCAGCATCGTTCCGCTCGGCTTTGATGCGGCGATTTCTCTGAATGCTTCGCAGGGTATGGTATGGGATGCGATTTAGAACGGGCTGCATGCCTTGTCTGATCGCTTCGCTCATCCTCCTTGCCCAGGAAATACTGTGCTCTTTCTGGGTACCTCCGGGTTGCCTAGAATGGCAAGCTCGACCGTCGAGTCCATCGTCGGCTATTCTCGTGCGTTGGTGCGACTCTCGACGGAAGATATTCTAGACCTTCATGACAATTTCGCTGCCGCGAAAGAAGCGCTTCATATCGTGTTATGTCTACCGGTCAAAGAGGAATGGTTGAATGTGTGTTCCGCATCTCGACTTTGCAGCCTTCGAACCTTCCACTCCCAAGGTCAACGCTGCAGGTCAACACTTCTTTGCAAGTTGGCGCCGCGATCCACTCGTCCCTCCTGTTGTTTCACCCGCTCTTCTTCCTGTTTGGTCGACAGCTCAGTGCAAGGTGGAGGAGACTATCACGGTCTATGTCGACACGAATAGTCAGCGCCTCGAGCCTTGAGGGAAAGAAAGCACCCAACTGACCACCTACCTTCTTGTTGTCTGAAATAGATTTCCGCCTTGTCCAGGTAGGGCAGACTTCGATCCCAGGAGAAACGTCTCGTTAGTGACTTTGTCGGACCCAGGGTTGAGTCCGAGTTCAGGGTCGACGTGGACGCTCTCCTCTGAAATTCCATCTCGTCGATTGGAGCATGGATACCGGTCAATAATAGCGTGGATTTGCGGCCGGTCCCTTTGCTCTCGATCTTGATGCTGTCTTGACACACTGGACCCTCTAGACGTCAGTAGCACGACCACCACCAAGTCCTGGGGAGATACCGACGGTTGAATTCCAGGTATTTCTTCCGCCGCTTCCCTTTTTCCTGGATTAAATGCACCATGAATCGCATCTCCGACTGCATCTCCCAGACCCGGACGTTCTCGAAGCCTACCAGGCGATCATCGTCTCTTCCTCGATGTGGCCGACAAATCTCAGTCACAGGTACCAGAAGTCGAAGAGTGGACCCATAGACAACCTGCTGGAACAGCTCGCAATCTATCCCAATAAGTCTTAAATCAGTTTCGTTTTACCCCGAAACTGGTTACGCGACAAAGGAACGACTAACCAGGTACACTCTTGAACTTGTACTGGACCCACGTAGTTGGAATCCTCGGATGATCCCGCCGCTGACCCTCTTCAATTGTGAAGAAGGTCAAACCCTCCCCTTGCTCGACGACAGCCGTAAGTTCGTCGCCGTTGATTGAGTATGGAATAATGTATTCCCAGGTGGGCACTAGAAGACGAAGATGGAGCTCTTGTTAGGTGTAAAGTGCTGACTGACGTTTTTCAGGGAGAAGAATGGAGTCGGACCTCGTTGCCTGAACCGTATCGTTCTCTTGTCGTTCACGGTCCAAATATCCTCCACGGCTGCCCCATTCTTAACGAGTAGCACTCTGCCCGAATCGCTGGCCTCTATCAAAACTCCATCTGAAGCTCCAGGCTTCCGCCAGACAAAGTGGACCGACTCGACGCGACTGTGAAGAGATCAGCAATGGCCCTTCCACATTACCGCAGTTCAAGGCTATAGGTACATTTCGGTGAAGCTAGTATGGGCAGTAAGATTTTCAACGAATTCCTTCTGTTCTTTGATGGACGCGAGCTTGACGTGGCGATACTGATCGCCAGGGGTGACGCCCACAAAACTTTCTGGCAGTACCAACTGGACCTCAATGTCCTGTCCAAAGTCGTAATCATCAATGTCGAATGTTGGACCTGGCAGCCACAGAGGAGCCATAGGTTGAGCTTGCGTAGTTGATGCAAGTTCTGGAGAATTAACCTGGCTTCCAGAACCCCTTACCGTGATCGATGGTGACGTCGGATTAGGTGATGGGCCAAAGGGACTTGACAACGGGGTGGGAGACGGGCTTGACATTGCAAAGGCGAGCATGTCATGCATGTTGCTAACCTGGACTGAAAGTTGACCAACCTGTTCGCTGCAATGAGGCTGAATCAGCTCCCAAGGATTGATCTCTCTTTGATCCCAGCAACAACTTACGAGAGCAGTCCATTTTCCAGCCAGGTTAGCATCTGAATATGCCGTGACAGTTCTGCTCGGAGGCCTTCGACCACGACGCCTTTGGTGGTCCACTCGATCGTCTGGTAAACTGTCTTGAATGCTTCGATCCATTGAAGCCAGGCAGCGTCTGCTCCAGTGGCCGCTCCCTTTCTTTTCACAATGTGCTCATACCTCGTCGCGATCTTTCTCAATTTCCTGGTCGTCTCTGCACACTGTTCAAGCATACCCTGGATATTGCTCTTCACGTCAGCATGGTCCTTCAAAATGGCACCATGCCGGCGTAGTCTGCTCGCAGCTATCCCCACGCATGATTGGTATCGGTCTGTCTCCTGGATAAAGCGCCTGATCTCGTATGGGGCATGCGCAGCAGCGTGAAGTGTCTTTGCTGCCTGTGTGGTGATCTGAACCAAAGCAATAACATCTCCTACGCCGTTTATAGCCATAGAACGACAAAGATTGGGGGAGGTTCCCAAACAGAAGCAATATTCCCTGGAGAATGTCACCTCCAAAAGCCGATGCCGTCAAATGGATATGGAGAGACTCCATGAACGGTCCTGCCCCAGGAGAGTCATCAGCATAGTCATTCTTGTCAGTGGGTGAGGCGAGGTTCAGAGCTCGTCGGCAGCCTCCGCGCGTGGCAGAGGGTCCTGCACGAGCCTCGAATCTGCCAACATGTTCTGCTTTGATGAAGACGAACAAATCGGGCCAATTGGAGGAGGCATGAAAGAAACGTGGGCAACGAGTGAGCCTTGCTACTAGCACTTCGCGCTAGATAAAATCCAGAGATAGCGACAAGTAGTGGAGAGGCGCCAACTTGTGAAACATGGCAACGGCTGTGTTGTTCTTCCTGGCTCAATGCGGAACAGACTGATTCAGAGGAACCTGGGATCCGGTCAGTCAGTGTATGTGACAGGGAGCTCAGGCATTGTATTGACCCAATGGTGTCTGGGAGTCGGGCGCGTGCAGCCGCAGGGTTCAGGGGCTCATCCAGAATCGCATAAGGCTGGCGTGGCTGGCAGATGACTCCCAGGGTACGAGGTAGATGGTCTGTATCTGCATGCTGCGCCCCAAGGCGAATCCCCTGGGTGTTGGCCTTGGAAGCGAGGCCAACGACGGCCATCCCTCTTCCAGCGAAACTAATGTGGTTGGGCCATTCGCAAGGCGAACTCAGCCTGATTGAGTGCTTTTGAATCCTGCGCCATGTACCTTTTGCTTCCCAAGGTAAACAGTGATCCTCGCCATGGTTTCGATGTGATTTACATCTGCGCAATACACGAATTCGCTTGCTCGTGGTCCTTCGATCTATCATCGGTAGATTGTGTACGAGTCAGAGCTATCCATCATGGTCAAGAGGCATAAAGCCTTTCGAGACCTGGAGGATGAGTATAAGCATATACAGGTAAGTTGGACTTATTGAGTTGTGCTATACGCCGTGTGCATTCCAGACGCTGATGGACGTTGCACAAGGATCCGACTCTTCGCCGTCGTCTCATCTTACGGGATATCAATGAACGGTCTTTCAGCCGCGCTCATGTTCGCGCTATCCTGGTAGCGGGGACTGGCTTCCTGACGGACAGCTATGATGTGCGAAGTTGTCACCAGGACTGGGTCGGAGTACACTGACATTCCTCCAGATTTTCGCCATCAATCTGGTATCTGACATGATGTAAAGCCGTCTTCTCATTACTTCTGTGACGCACGACTCCTGTCCCTCAAGCCGCCCTGTCATCTGCGCAGGCTAACAGAAATTGTGCAAGTGGATTTTGTTACTTCCCGAAGCACGGGAACAAGATTCCTCAGGTCGATGATACCCTGATCAAGGTCATGACCTCTGTTGGCACCATCATCGGCCAATTGTTCTTTGGTTGGCTTGCCGACAGGGTCGGGAGAAAGCGCATGTATGGGTATGAATTGCTGATCATCGGGCTGGCAACTCTCGGCCAGTGTATCACCGGTCCTTCGTCAGCAATCGGCATAACAGGCTTGCTGGTGTTTTGGAGAATCCTCATGGGTATTGGCATTGGTGGCGATTACCCTCTTGCCAACATCATCACGTCCGAGTTCGCTTCGACCAAATGGAGAGGCACGATGGTTGCCGCCGTGTTCTCGACCCAGGCTCTTGGTCAGTTCATTGCCAGCTTGGTTGCCACGATTGTCATTGCATCATTCCGAGATCAAATTGACAACGACGACAATGTCTGTCAGGACAGTGTCTGTACTCAAACTCCTGCTGCAAACCTGGCCGTGGATAGAATGTGGCGCATCATCATCGGTGTCGGCGCCGTTCCTGCGGCGATCGCACTTTATTACCGTCTGACCATCCCTGAAACACCTCGATACACCTTTGATGTGAATCGTGATGTGGAGCAGGGGTTTGCCGACTACAAAGGATGGGTTCAGAACACAATTGGACCCAGAACTGGACAAGGAGAAGTCGAGGATGAGCGAAGAGAGATTCGCGCCGGTCTGAGACCTGGTGAGACCCTAGGCGGCCTTGACGCCACCGTTGTACCTCAGTCGTCATGGAGCGACTTCAGGCGATACTTTCGACAAGGTTTCAATGGCTGGATTCTCCTTGGAACGTGCGGGTCGTGGTTTTTCCTGGATGTGGCCTATTATGCCCTGGCCTTGAATAACACTATCTTCCTCCAAAAAATGGGATTCGGGTCTCACAACAACAGCGACCCTACACGGCTATACACGATTCTCCGAAGCGGTGCGGTTGGCAATCTGGTCCTGGTGGTGGCTGGTGCTATACCCGGCTCCATCTGCGCAATCCTGCTTGTGGACCGTATAGGGCGCAAATCGATTCAAGTGGGAGGGTTCGTCATGATCACCATCCTCCTCTTGATCCTCGGGAGTTCCTTCGAGAGCATGTCCGACGCATCGCGGGTGGCTGTGTTCGTCCTGATCCTCTTTTTTGTCAATTTTGGTGAGTTATATTGGCTTTCAACCCGTCCTGCACTCTTGATTGATATTTTTCGAAGGCCCCAACTCCACAACCTTCATTGTGCCGGGTGAATGCTTCCCAACCAGGTACAGAAGCACTTGTCATGGACTGGCGGCTGCCTCTGGCAAAGTCGGTGCTGTTCTCGCTCAAGCTCTGACAGGACCGTTGCGAGGCATCGGATTTGAAAAGGGCGAGACCGACGCATCACCATGGCTTCCTCACGTTATCCAGATACTAGGTGCTTTTGCACTGTTGGGTTTGCTCTGTTCCTTTCTCATCCCGGAAACGATGGGGCGGTCGCTTGAAAGGTTGGCTGGCGAAGAGCCTAAAGCACTCGAAGGTGAAGAAACGAGCGACGACGAAGATGGACATCCGAAGTCGCTGCGTGAGTTGATGTGGGTTTCATGCACGCCTCTGGTGCTGTTTCAGTGGCTTTTCCGCAAGCGCAACCACACAGCTGAGTATGATGATATTGATGCCGGTGAAGGAACGTTGACAGAGCCGCGAATTTCGTTGTCAAGGATGGGGCCTGGCGATGAGACGTGCGCCGTGAGGTCCAGTGTCTCCAAAAGCCACCAGCCCAGGCAGCAAGATGATGGAGGGCTAAAGATACTCGAGACTGAGATCGACAGGATATCTGGGGAAAGCTTTGACCAAAGAGTGCATGATGGTGGTGGTGACGATGATGCCATTCGGCGGATCAATTGAGAGGCGAACTGCGCAGCCTCCATTTTGAGAGACTTTTATTACAGATTCTAGAGTTCTACCTTGAGAGATGATATATGATCTGCGAGCAAACTACCTAATTCCTCATAATTAGTACCACCATACCACCTATCAAAGCCCGGGAGAACGCTTCGCCTGCCAAACTTACTCCATCTCCTCGTATACCAAAACCCTCATTACATCTCGCCCCCACGTGGCACATCACATTAGCCCTCCAGCCCATGAAACAAGTCAAATGCCTGTCCACCAACAACTTTCCTAGAGTCGACGAGTCTGCATTGGCGTCTTTTTGACCACCAGGTCTCAGTGTTCATGGCGATAGCACCCAGCGTAAGAGCCAACCGCCATGCATGGGTTTATCATCCCGCTATAAACCAGCCACCACTCCTGACCCGTCCCCAGCCACAAGTCCATGTCATGCCAGGGCAACGAAGTCTACAAATGGTGGCGGTGACTAGGACACGGGTTACACGGGCAGCGCTCCCCAGAATCCGGCTGTAACCAGATGTTTTTTCAGCCTGATCTCACAAGCCCTTGTTGATAATGGACCTTTACTCGAGGCCTTCGTCTTTTGTGCACTTTCTTCGGGCATCAAAATGGACGAAGAGGAAGGATATCTGCTCTCCCCAGCTCCGACTCGTGGCAGGTCTCGTCTACCCTACAACTACCCAACATCCGAGTCGTCAAGTACCACCCGCCGCTCCTTAGTCGATGGCGAGGATTCCTTGCGTCACTCATTCTCAGCCGGTCAACAGCCACAGACCAGCAAGTCATATTACTCACTCTCTTCGATTGATGTTGACGAGACGCTTTCGTCGCATTCTACCAAGGCGACAACGATTAAGCCACAACCCAGAGCACGTACCTGGAATCCTGCCACATGGTTCCGACGAGTCGACCCATTGAAACTCGCAGGTTGGAGATTCGGCTCCCTTTTAGGATTCGTCCTGTGTGCCGTCGTCCTGGTTTGTAACCTTGTTCTCCTCGCCGTCGGATGGTCTAGGGCCAGTAGGACCAGGGGTATGGGCATTGTCTCTAGTGGCAGCGCAACCGAAGTCGCCTGGCTGGGAACCTTCTCTCATATTCTCATCAACGTTTTCAGCACCGCTCTACTTTCAGCAAGCAACTATTGCATGCAGGTTATAACAGCACCTACACGGGAGCAGGTGGATGCGGCGCACCGTGACGGCGGATTTGTCGACATTGGTGTCCTGAGTCTTCATAATCTCCGCTACGTGGGTGTCTGGAGACAGATACTTTTCTGGACACTCGCGATTAGCTCGCTCCCTCTCCATCTATTGTGGGCCGACCTTTGTTCCGATATTATACTTTGGAGTTCCACATGAACTGACCAGCAGCAGCTACAACTCGGCCGTGTCTGACGTTCTGGGTGGCCGAGCATTCACTGTCACTACTGTTGCCAACACCAGCCTGCCTACATTTCTTGCGAACCACGACCATAGTGCCTATCAATCTATCTCTAATGAGCAATGGGCTGCAGCATACAGCACAAACCCTGTCACCCAGTGGGGCAACCTCTATCTTTTCGTCGATGCCTACTCCTTCGGCATCAATTATGACGTGGAGACTGCTCGGACCTGGCTCGAAAAAGCATCACTAATGCCCCCTGCGTACTTCGGTCTAAGCAGCCAATTGATCGTGCCACTGACGCACTATGCTCGTGAAAATGCGTCCTTGTTCCCCCATGTGTCTCTGCCAGGGCCGTACTCGCCTGACTTTCAGAATTCGCCGGGCTTCACACGGTCAGCCACATACACTCTCGCGGATACGGGTTGGCTTTATTATAGCGATGTGACTCTGCATGTCCAGACTGCCATGGCAGAACACGTCTCCGACTCGAGCAAGGTCGAGATTTCCCTTATCTTTATAGGAATTGTAGTGTTTTGCAACGTTGCCAAGGTTTGCGCCATGGGCGTTCTTGTGAAGCGATGGCGGGCGCAACCTCTTGTGACTGTTGGCGATGGGATAGCGTCCTTCTTGGATCGACCGGACTCCACAACGATCGGCTGTTGTGTCGCGACGAAGAAGGAAATCCTACAGCGTATTCGGAGCAAATCAACAAAAGCAGCTGACCCCGATGGCGTCAAATTGGTCTGGTCGTCAACGAAGTTCCAGCTAAGAAAGTCCATGAGTCGACGACGTGCGAGTGTTTTCCTGGGCATGTAAGTCCTTGTTTCGATACTTTCTTCCTACCGGACACACTGTTGGTTTCCACTACTGACCCATGTATGCAGTCTACTAACACTTTGGTGGACGACCTTCGCCTGCTTGATAGCCGCTTTCTTGAGAAAACAAAGCGGAGGACTTTGGCATTGGGGCACAGCTTCGGAGCTGACTCTCAAAGCCACATCGTCCAGTTTCGATCTCAAAAGCATCATGATCAACACTTGGCTGGCGAACTCACCTCAAGTTCTCCTTTCGGCATCCTACTTTTACACCAACAGCCTGCTGACGACCATGTACTCTGCTCACGAATGGAACGAGTACGGCGCTCACCGCAAGAGTCTCCGCGTCTCGACACCCGAGGGACGGCAACGAAGCCAGCACTTCCTCCAACTGCCGTATCGTATTGCAGTTCCTCTGACAGTCTATTCGGGAGTCCTGCACTGGCTTCTTTCGCAAAGCTTGTTCCTTCGACGAATCGAGTTCCGCGACGAGGCCGGTGCCATCATGGTCGATTCATCCCTGTGTACCTGCGGCTACTCACCGCTTAGCCTGCTGATATTTGCTATTGTGCTTTTCACCGGCTCCATTGTCGTCTACGTCACTTGTTTCTTGACCTTCAAGCAGATACTTCCGTTCGGCGCCAACTGCAGTCTCATCATCAGTGCAGCATGTCATCCCCCGCCAGACGACGTCGACGCTCATCTCAAAGCTGTACAGTGGGGGGTGGTGCAAAATCGATTCTCTTCTGGCGAGCAGGCTATTCGCCACTGCACATTTACCAGTGAGGAAGTGACGCCGCCAGAAGATGGAAAAATGTACGCTTAAACCTGTAGATTCAAGGGTTGTTCAACCATCGTGGACTCGTCACCGCATAGCGAACGACGAGCTGCGGGACACACTTGGTAAAAAGACAAAAGCTAGAGGGTCTCTCAAAGTACCTACATA
This sequence comes from Fonsecaea pedrosoi CBS 271.37, assembly GCF_000835455.1. Lineage (NCBI taxonomy): Eukaryota > Fungi > Ascomycota > Eurotiomycetes > Chaetothyriales > Herpotrichiellaceae > Fonsecaea > Fonsecaea pedrosoi. Next base: position 4,029,248 of record NW_013550614.1, on the reverse strand, counting down.
AATTCTCGGTGGGAGGGTGGTGACTTGTCATGCAGATTACAACCAAGATGAAGCATAATCTGGGTGGCAGTGGAGAGCCTCGGGGGATTTGTATTGAACGCGGAAAACTTTCCCTTTTCGGGAGAAATCGTAACACCCTCCCTCATCCCTCTCCACCTTTCGGAACCAAGATGCGGGACTCTGGGGAGGATTCCGTTGTCGTCGTTCGACATCCAGCATCCAGTATCTTCCACGTTAAACAGCCTCGCAGCACTCTTTCAAGTTGATTGACATTCTCAAGCACGGATCCCTTGAGATACCAGCTCCTTTCATTGAGACTGTGATTTTCCTAACCTCGACGTTCTTCTCGGCCCTTTTTTTTTTCTTCGTCTCTGGAATTGTGGTGACGAACCCCGCCAGGAAAGATGAGCCAGATTCCACCAGGTGCGGATTCCTTCTTCCCTCCTTGCGTCAGACTATAACTACTGTCATCACCAAACTATTCACTCGAATTCGAAAAATCACACTTCAATCAATCATTTGGAACTACGGTCTAGCTAACACGAAGAGGGACGATATCGAAACAGAAGTTGAAGCGCATCATAAGATCATGCGGGAGACATTGTATGCCTACCTCCTACCCTCCCACCGTTCTGTTCTCTTCTCTCCCCTCCCCTCCAATCCAACCCACGCCTGTCGTCGACCCTAGCGTTTGAGCAATCACCATCGTTTCCATTTTTTGCATGCACGAAGATGCAAGCATATGTACGCTTTTAAGCTAACCCTCCGGCGCAGCTTCGCAACGACGACCCCGCTACTCACACCCCTGAACGTGACGCTGGTGATCCTGATCCTCACGCTCTTGTACCTGCGGCTGCGGCCACAATCGACCCCGTCCCTACCCCCGGGCCCGCAGCCGATCGTCTTCCAGACCTTCACGCCGCGCACCCTCCTCAAGAACAACGGCACCGCCAACAACCCGGTCTACCTGGCCGTGCGGGGCAAGGTGTACGACGTCTCGTCGGGCCGCAACTTCTACGGGCCCGGCGGACCGTACGAGAACTTTGCCGGGCGCGACGCCACGAGGGGCCTGGCCTGCCAGAGCTTCGACGAGGATATGTTGACAAAGGACCTCGATGGGCCGTTGGATCCCTGTGACGACCTCACGCCCGAGCAGTTGGACAATTTGAACGGGTGGATCGAGAGGTTTGATGAGAAGGTGAGTCAAATCCATCAATCAATCAATCATTTCGAGCACCCTGGCAAAAATACACACACACACACACACACACACACACACTCACTCACTCACTCACTCACTCACACATTTATATGATGTCCGGAGAAGAGAAGAGATTCGCTGCTTTGAGATGGATATACTAACAAATTTTTTTACAATCCAGTACTTGGTGGTGGGCAAATTGGTACCTTTCAAGAAGACCGACTTCCATTAGTCTCACTATACTCAGGGCGTTCGAGGTATAGGACAGCACCTAATACTGGCAAATACAAAAGAATGTTCTGATACTAGCATGTCTTTTTTCCCTTTCATGAAATTTGCTATCTGCTATCGTAGCTCAAAAGCTCTAAACGTACAGTCTCATAAGTTGTTCATCAGCCAAACTCATGCCATGGTCCTTTGTTGATAGTCCCTTGCCAACCAACTCCTAGGATCCTTGTGTCGCCACTGGATGACAGCCACCTCCATCTAGGGTTATTCATCATTCTTCCACCCACGCTTACAATTCGCTTTTGGCACTCGTGGCACTCTTGGAGGCAACGCTGGCTGCCGAGCTGGCCGACTTGGATGCAGACGCAGACGCAGTCGCACCGGCACCTTGAGCTTGTCCAAGAACCCATTGCAACCCACTCTTAATTCGCTCAAAGATGGTTCCCGAAGGAGACGATGTTCCGTATTTGAAGTAGTTGTATTGCTTCTTGGCTTCGGCGCGAAGCTCGTTGGTGGTCGAACCCTGATAGTTGGGGACACCATAGCTGTCGAGGTACGATTTCAGCTCACTGTCGGACCAAGTATCAAAAGCAGTGTCCTTGGCGGAGTCTGTCTGCTTAGCAAGGTAGCTGGTGACGGATGCGTATTGGGTTCCGCCGCTCTTGGAAGCAGAGGCGTAAGAGTCCTGCGCCTGTCTGATCAAGTCATCACGACTGGCCTTGGCGCTCTTCTTGTATTTCTTGCTGTGAGCCTCAAGATATTTCTGGAGGTTCTCAAGAGTCCAAGTGTCAAACGTCCACGCCGACCAACCAGTTGCAGCCTTGTGCTTGTTCAATCGAACCTGCTTCAAGAGCTCGTCCCGCTTACTGCCTTGAGGCACTGGAACACCACGTGAATCGAGATAAGCCTTGAGACGTGAATCAGACCATGAATCTACCGCCGTGTTGAAAGCGTCATCGGCCATGAGAGAGGCGTCGTCGGTTGCCTTTGCGAACTCATTACCAGCTGATGAAGTCGCAGCACCGAATCCGGAAGCGGCTGTGCTAGAAAGCGAGGAACCGCTTGCTTCGAGCTTCCCACGTTGTTTGCGCGCCAATGCGATGAGTTCGTTCTTCCTGCTCCCTTGTGGGACGGGGACTCCATGAGTGTCAAGGAATTCTTTCAGCTGGCTATCAGACCAGGCATCGAACAGAGCATCACTAAGGCTGGCTTGTGCGCTGGAAGCGGATTTGCTGGCGATGGAGCTAGCGCTGGAGTAGGAAGCACTTGCAGCAGAGGCGGCGGACGACATGTTGAGAGAGGCCAGTCGAGAATTGCGGCGAACGTGGGCGATGAGCTTGTCACGAGTGGTGGGCTGTGGAACAGGGATACCACGCTCGTCGAGGAATTCCTTGAGATCGGATTCGGACCAAGTCGAGTAGAGCCAGTCACCAGGGTAAGAAGCGTACTCTCCCAGTTGTTTTGCAACAGTATCGTAGTGCTGGCGGGCGGTAGTCAATAGAGTATCTCTGGTTCGTGGTTGAGGAGCAGGGATGTTGTGGTGATCAAGGAAGCTCTTCAGAGACGATTCAGACCAGCTGCTGAAAGTTAGCGAGGGTGACAACCAAGGAGCAGCCAAACCCTTACCTGTCAAAGATCCAGTCCTTGACACTATGATAGCTATCACTAGTCTTGTCCCCAGTCGTAGCGACAGGGTCGACCACCTTAGCCTGCCAGTTGTCTTTGACGAGGTTCTCGAGGTCTTTTCTGTCTGCAGGAGTGGGATAGGGGACATCGTGATCGGAGAGCCATCGCTCGAGTTCGGTCTCATGCCACTTGTTGTAAGCTAGGAAAGAAGGTCAGCCGCGTTCTTCTAGGTCCATATGGACTTTGTCCATACCAGCTTTGCTGAACCAAGTACTGGCAACAACTACCTCAGTCGAAGCCAGAGCAACGACCAGGATTTTGGAGAGGGAGAACCTCATGGTTGCGGGTGTAGACGGGGTGTTTTCTGGTAGGCAATAGAGGTTGAGTAGAGACAGAGAAGAAGATTGTGTGAACCAGGGACTTAAAAAAGGTGGAAAGAGAATGAGTTTTGGCAAAGTTGACAGATTGAATGTTTGTGCCAACCTTGACGTCAGAGTTTGTTCACCGTCACCCCGTTTTAATGGTTCGATGAGCGGTGATGAAGAAGGTGAGAGGTGAGGCAGAAGTGGCGCCACAGGCAGGTGAAAGCCAAGGCCACATGCTGTCAGGCACCGAAGATTTGCACCTTACCAAGTACGTTCAGCTACTTTTACTGGATGCCTACCTACTGGCCTTCATTTTTCCTTACCCAGCAACACTGTGTGCCAGTCAATTGTGGCGGGACATGAGTCCGACGAAACAAAGCAGCTGCAGAGCTCCAGGTGCGTGACGCCAGCAACTGACGCGATTCGTGATGCGGGGAAAGCGACACACGCGAAAACTCAGCCTGACGTCACGACTAGCTAGTGCGAAAAACAAATCCGATGCTTGTGGCGCAGGCACTCTTTGTTTCGGGCGCAGGACAATAATTCTAGGACAGAAGGCTCGATGTGTCTATCTGGATAGTTGTCTCGAGGGCTAAAAGAAACCCTCGACCTTTGAATTGTAATATTCAAGCAAGTAGTCCTCCAATACCCATTCTGCAGGTCAAGGAGGCGTCAGGGCCAGGCAAGGCTGGAGCGCCTCATGAGGAGGACAATCAATAGGCTTGGCATCTAATGAAGTCATCAAGTCGACGCAATGCATCAGAGGATCATCAGTGGCACTCGTCAAGTTTTGAAAGCATTTTGACCTTGACTTTTGGTATCTCACTGAGCTATATCGTTTGTGATCTTCTATTGTCAAGAAATTGTAGTACCATTCACCAAAGCCTCGTTAAATCAACCACAATGCAGCCCGTCCTTCGTATGGCCGCAAGGCCAGTCAGAGCTCCTCGCCGTCTTCCAGCTCTTTCCTATCCAGCACATCCACGAAGATTCGCACATCAGTCTTATGGGAACGAGCAATCTGGGATGCAGCAGGGCACCAACCAGGAAAACCCAAAGTCCGACATGGAGCATCCTGGCCCAGAAGCTCCTGCAACTGGCAAGGGCGGAAGTTCATCCTCAAGCCAGGGGGCGAGTCCCAAGATCCACAGCCCCAAATCAGCCGCGGAGGACAACGACCCGGAAGTGCGGAAGCATAACGAAGAACTGGAACAACGACACGAGAGGACAGTAAACCAGTTGAGTGAGGACGATAACAAGGTGGACAAAAAATTCTGGAAAGGTTTGTCTTCTTTGCCCATGCTTGTACAATGTGGTATAATCTAACCATATCAGGCGATGTTGGACGTCCTTCAGAGGACAAAAAGTAGTGAGGATCCAGCTGGCTCGAAGAGGCGTGACATACAATACGCATCTAGGCGTGAATCGTGGTGCCGGAACTGAGACCGCACCAGGTGTTCAAGGCTCTCAAAAGCACGAGTGAAGCCCAGCTGGGGAATCGATTTTTTCCGTGAAATCGCCTCTGTAGATAAGGCCTGGAGAGCACACTGAAAACACCTTGTCACGAAGGGCATGTCTTGCTCGAAGATGTCAGCAAGAGGGCGTTCCTTCTCCAATCAATATGAACGCACAGGCACACTCATAGTTCAACAACTCCCTAGCGGTTAAGAGCAGTCAGGGGATTTGTTATCACCTGAATGACTTAAAAAAGGGTTTTCGTCTTGTATTCCTTTGGTGTTTAGCAGAGCAGATGTATTTTGACTTGCAATAATATGCACGCTCTACCCTTTCCTGAGAGCAAGGATGTCGGCCAGGCGTACTTGGCCTCGCTGTCCCCAGCCCGCTTGGCCTTGTTCGACATCCGGCCGAACACGGGTGTACCACACCTGTGCTCTCTGGTCAAGTTGTTCCGGGCTCAGTGTGGACGCCCAGCTCTTGCAAACTGTGTCGATGGCTTTAAGTGTCATAGCCGCAGCTTCCTCTCTCTTACTTGCCATTTCCTTTGGTGTTTTCTTCTTTGGGATTGGCTTCTTCGCTGTGGTATCTACGGCGTCTGTGGTGCTGGACTCGACAACAATCATGGACTTGAGAAGGTAATTTCGAGGCGAAAGAGGTTTGTGTATAGGAGGACCGGTAGGACTCTTGATATCTTTCCCTGCAATCAGTGGCCCATTGGACTTCCGAAGTGCCTCTAGATCAAGTCCCCAAAACGCAATGTTGGGAGCAGATGTCTCATCTTCAGCAGATGCAGCCACGTGTCTTCGCATTACTGCCACATCACGTCCCATTATATTGACTTTAGGTTGGCCCAAGGCCCAGCCATCCTCTTCCGCAGTTGGCCCCGTAGTCAAGCCAAGGTATTTGGCTTTGCTCTGCGCACCTGCGCTCACAACAGCTTGCGCCAAGCTCCAGCGACTCGAGAGAGGCTGTTCGGGGTGTGTATATGCAAGGACAGCGATAGTGAAGGCCAGGAAAAGAGGAGCGCGGTTCGTCTCAATAGTGGTATTTTCTAGCTCGGCAATGGATATGTCTGTCTGAGGAAGTGCAAGGGAGTCCTCATCATTGAGGGCGTCTTGGTCTGTCTTCGTGCGCTTTGAGGCTGAGGAACTTGACTGCGCCGCAGATCGCTTTTTGGGATTGGAAACACGCTTGGCTGCGTTGATCACCTGCTTCAGCACCTTCTCATCAGCAAAGATAGATTTGAGGTCAGTCTCATTGGCCTTGGAGATGTTCTCTGGCGTATTGAGCTGTTCTTTCCGAAGAGCGTGGATCTTCGGCATGGCTTCTGCCAATGGTATGCGGGCATCTTTGGTCAAGAAACGCAGCAAAGCCTGCACTTCGGCCGCAGCAGTCATGCTGTATGCTACTTGACGGGCCAGATGTACCACATATGATTAACCCCTGAGGCACAAGGCGACGTGCAACGCTGGCGATATTCGCGCAGCCCTGGTTAAACGATTGCAGTATCAGAGAACGAAGGAGATCGACACCGATGAACACCGGTGAACGGTCGTAAAGTCAGCCAAAGTATTATGCGAGAGGCCTGATACCGCTGCCACTTGTCTCAAAGTGAGCATGATCGATGGGATTGCCAAGCCGACTAACCAAAACTAGCACGCCATTGGCCAACAGCCAAGACCTCAAGGGAATGGCAACGGCAAGTGCAGACTGAGTCTAATGAGACCTCCTGTTCCTGCTGCTTCTTGTTCCGCTCTCACAGTTCATGCTCATCCGACCAGTTCAACATCCACCACCCTCACCTTACCCGCAGCCACGCCTCCGATACCTTCTTTCCCACGTCAGACATCGATCTATAATACGTTCCAATTGTCCACCGCCTTCCTCCTCCCCTCAATTGCCTGTCTTCGCGTCTCCGGAGCCGGCCTCCTAAAAAGGTGGCGCAGCGCCCATGGCGCGACGACCTCCTTCCAAACGATCGACATCGATGGACGGTGATACCACGCCGCGAAGGTCATCAATAGCAACGTCAAATCCCAATGTCTTCAGTGATGATTATGCGGTCGACCCTGCCGAATCAATAGGCGCTTCAAGTCCGACGGACTCGATTGACAGCCGACCTGAAGAGCTGAGCCTGAGCCAGCGCAATGACACAAACACCAATCCGCGTGAATACACCCCTCCTGGACTGTCTGGAAATACAATGGGACTAAACAGACTTTCCATCTCTAAACGAGCCCTTCCAACCGAGTCCTCCGCCCACCCCCACCGAGCCGTATCAATCTCGTCCCAATCCATCGCCGACAGCCGAAGAACCCTCAGCACTTCGTCACGATTTTCCATCCCACGAGCTCAAAGTCCTTACAGAGGGCCAACGGCTCCGAGTCAGCCCTATGGTCTATATCCCCAAGTTACAAGAGCGTCTAGTGTTGTCAGCGATTCGACAATTCGGCCTCTGGAACTTCCCTTTGTTCCACAAGGGGGGCCAGAACACCCGTACTCTATGTATCCCCAAAACACAGTGCCTGAAGATGACAGTTCGGACATTGGCTTGGGATTTCCTGGGATGGGTCCATCATATGCGCCGCCAGACACATCATCTTCCAGCAATGAAGTGGGTGACATTGTTGGCAGTGATGGACATATCGAGCAACTACCTCCATACAGCCGATATGCTGACAACGTCATCGCAAAGGGAGACATGGCTCGGATAGACCCGCAGACCTCGACCATCACGGAAGAATCGGAGCCTGCCTCCAACGTCCCACCACCTGCGGGTTCTGCTTCAGATGTTGAATTAATGGCCGTGGGCTCCCCTTCTCAGGACGAAGTTGCCAGAAAAGAAGGACTCCACGAAAAGCGACGGCGGAGGACATGCTGTGGGCTACCTATCTGGACGGTCGTGATTGTTGTTGCCATTGTCGTGCTGGCAGCGGTAATTGGTGGGGTTATTGGCGGCGTCGTTGGGAATCAACATGGGACACACCAGGCCGAAGCGTAAGTTGGCTAACCCACCGTCGCCTTGGATTCTTTTCTAACTGCTCCAAAGTGCCGCAACCACCACAGTCTGGCTAGACGCTGACCCCGCTCAAACGGGTCCGTCGACACCACCGTGTCCGACAGGCCATTATACCATCCCCTTGAATCAGACACAGCAGATTGATGCGTGCGTCATCGATGACGAGTATGCTCGTGCATGGGAATGCCTGGATTTTGCCCTACTTGGGGTTAATGTCTTCAACAAGGGCCCGAATTTTTCGGTGGTGTTCGACGACTACTCGGTGAGGCCACAATTGTTCCGATACGGACCACAACCTCCCGATTTCAACGGGTCAACTTTTGAGATGCAACCATTCAGAGACAAAGAGGACGATCAACTTGGTATCGCGCTCTTTTTCAGTGTTTTATTCGATAAGCTGATTATAGGTGGGCACTTATTCTACTCTTTGCGATCAACAAATACTGACTCGAGTGAATAGTTCCGTCAAATCAAATCTCTCCCGACTCCGACCCCATGAAACGATCGATACCTGCCCAAGAGTTGTCTGAAAGAGGCATGGGCAACTGGGGTTTCGAGTACCTCAGCGTGGGAGACAAGCCCTGGTACTGTTTCTGGAACTCGACCGTCAGCGAATTCTGGGTATTTTTGGACCAGAACATGAATGACGCGTACGACATGTATAGTTCGACGTCTACAATTACATCTGGATCCAGCACGCCGACCAGCACGGGGACGTCAATGACACATACTGCGCCTGGATACGGCAGTGGGCCCACAACTGCGAATCCGTCGGCCACCACGCCGTATCCCAGTGAACCGACTGACGATGACTACTGGCCCGGCACGAAACTGAAACGACAGGCGACGGTGGGATCGCCGGACTTCCCCAAACTTGTGAAGATGGTGGAGAAACGGAAGCCTGACAACAATGTGCAACCTTATTGCCAACAGATGCAAGTGCTCAACAATTGGCAAATCATGCCGATCCCTAATGTGCCTACCGTCTGCATCGAAGAGAGTGACTATGGGACGCCGACGTCTGGGGCCGACAGCAGGAGGAGGATGATGTCCAAGCGGTCATACAACACGGTAGATCAGCTGGGATCGAACTGTATTTGCGAGTGGTTCAGTATATAGGCCTCGGATGATGGAGGTCAGGGGGTTGGACTCCTGTGTCTTTTTATGTGTTACGAGGTCACGAGTGCGCTGCTGGAAGGCCTACTGCTTCTGATATTTTCCTTGGAGAAGGATGGTATCCAAGGACGAAGGATATTTATTTATAGGGATATTTTCTGGAATGTATATTTGGGGATTTCTGGTTCTATCTACTGTCTGCACTTTAGGCATGGCGGACGGGGGGAACTGGCAAAAGTGGGAATTATGGTAGAATTTGCGAGTTGGTAGCAACAAGAATTCCGACTTTTAGTCTACATTACTTACCTCGTAGTCAATTATTAGATGCAGTTGATCACCCTTGTGTCACAGTCTGATGGTCCTGATGATCTGACCAAGTGTTTTGGGGATTGACCGAAATGGGATAAAGCCTCCGGAATCTCACTATGACGAATCGATCAGTCACTCAAAGTCACTCAGAGTTTTCCTGTCTGTCAGCCACATGTCGGAGTTAATTATTTTCTTTCCTTCTTTTACCTTGTTCAGGCTGTTTGTTGCGAGCTGAGATGAGGGTTTTTCGGCCCAAGGATTTGCCCGGGAGCCAACGACAGAGCAGTCCCCCCGTTCAGTACCTTTCGCGCATTTTTCTTTTTGCCTGACGGGTGTTTCTATTCTTGGACTGGTCAGTTAGTTAGTCACTCACTCTGTCTGTTTATCGGTTGTTATGTATTATGTATCATGTATTGTGTAGCTGTAGCTGTTGCAGTAGGTGTAGGTGTATCACCGAACTCGATTCCCCTCCTCCTTTCAGCCCCCATTCCCATCCATTCCCCCTCGATCGCATTTCAGCAAGCGAGTATCATCTCCCCATTCATTGACTGATATATCGTTCTGTTCTGTTGCGCTTCGCTCAAGAAAGCCCCCCATAAAATAAAATAAAAAAGAATGGGTGGCCGCCGAAAAGCCCTCCTCATCGGCATCAACTACCTGGGCTCGCAGCACCAGCTGCAGGGGTGCATCGACGACGTCGCCAACGTGGCCGAGTTCCTCGCCTCGCGCGGCTTCTCCTCCCACCCGGCCGACATGGTGGTGCTCACCGACGACGCGCGCAGAAACGACCCCCGCGGCCCATACTTCCCCACCGCGCACAACATCCTCGCCGCCATGCGCTGGCTCGTCAGCGAGCCCGGCTGCATGTGCTTCCTGCACTACTCGGGCCATGGCGGGCAGGTCCCCGACGAGGATCAGGGGAGGAGTGGCTTCGCGGATACCATCGTCCCCGTCGACTTTGAGAGGACCGGCCAGATCCAGAGCTCCATGCTGCATCGTGTCCTGGTGAGCGCGTTGCATCCCAGCAGTACGCTGTTTATCTTGTTCGATTGCTGCCATAGGTGAGAATTCCTGCCACTTGTTTTTCGCGCGCAGTTGTTTGTTGAGCCCAGATCCGCCTTCCATTGGTGAGGATGGGTGCACCCGTGATTGATTCCAGGGTTGTGATGAGGTGAAGGTGAGGAAAGGGATGAGACCCGATGATTTCCATTGTTACCAAGGTGAATATCATATTGAATCAGGACCCCCCTAACTAATTAATCCGATCCCAGTGGTTCCGCCGTCGAGTTGCCCTTTGTCTACCGTAAGTCTCGCTAATTGATATCATATCATATCATGTGTCTATTCATGTCAACCCTTGTACCTCAAAAAATACCCCATGTATTTGACGATTCTAGCACTATTGTCTGTCTAGGATTTCTTGGTTATCGTCTGACATTCTACGCCTCCGTTGCTTTCTGTCCGAGTTTTGGTTGACGCCCAATGCAGGGACCGATGGTGACGGCAATGTCAACCTGATGGACAATCTGAAAGTTGGTGCTGAGCTGATTGGCGAGGTGAGTTCTTACAAACTGTCGAGTCTCCTGTCGGGCATATATCCTGCATCCGTCTCATGTGATGCCCATGTCCCATGTCCATGTCCCCCATTCCACACCCACGGCATGTCCTCGCGCCCACCACTATAGCAAGATTCAGTGCTGATAAATTCCCCCCTTCCTTCTCCCACCTCGACAGGCATCCCACCTCATCCGCGGGGACTTTGCGTTCGACAGCGCGGGCGAGGCGCGCCACCTCCTCGCCGGCGCGACGTCCTTCTTCCGCGGCCTCAAGCACCAGTACGACGGCGACTACGACGAAGGGCTGCACGCCGTGGGCGAGTTTGAGGAGGACTGGGGGCCCGAGAATAAGTCGGTCTTTATGTTTTCCGGGTGCAAGGACGAGCAGACGTCCGCGGACGCGTTTATCAACGGGCGGCATGTCGGTATGTTCACCTTTTCCAGATTTACCCGGGAAATCGAAGTGCAGACGGAGTCGACCTCTGACACTGGAGATGCTTTATTCTGAATCTGTTGACTGCTGGGGCGACTGACTAACTGGGTGTGGTGTGTTGTGTTATGGTGTAGGAGCCATGTCCTGGGCCTTTCTCGAGACCATGAAGACAGACGTCTACTGGAACATTTCCTACGTGCAGGTATTTTCCCCAACCTTTCCCCTCGGCCATTTCTTTCTCTCGTCTCTCTCTCTCCTCAGAGGTGATGAATCCCCGTCAGTCAAGAAACTAACAGACCACCCAACCCTTCTTCTGGGGTTTGTGGATGAAAACAGATTCTGCAAAACACCAGAGCCCTCCTCCAGCAGCATTACTCCCAGGTGCCGCAGCTGTCGTGCGGGTATCAGTTTGATCTGAATAATCCGTTCCGGGTGTGACGATTTTCGATTATGATTACGATTATGAATGGGGATGGTGATGACGGTTACAAGGAGTGATGATGATGATGACGACTACGATGATGATATTGGTTATGTTGAAGAAAAGCTCGATATGAAAGAATTATAAGACGCGGAAACAAACAAAATTTCAGGAAAATCTGGGGCTATCAACGAGTTGTTGAGCAAAAGGTACAGAGGAGTTTGGGTTCTTCAGTGCATCACAGGTGTGGGGAAAAGGATCAACCTTTTCTCGGAGTCCAGGGGTCTAAATGTCCTTTTGAGGGGACCAAGGGGGTGTTTGAATGGTTTAGATATCGATACTGAAACTGAAACTGATACTGATTCTATAATACACGAAATTGCACTGGCGCGTGGGAAGGTGTCTGTCTGTCTACTCATCTGGGTTGCGGTCTACCTGTCTACCTGTCTGCCTACCTAGATACGCACTACGTCCTAGGTATGTAAGTGGTTACTGTAAGTACTGGGCAGAGGGTATTTATAACATATTCACCTCAAGTACCGAGACCCTGGCTAGTTCGAGTTCGAGTACGAGTACGAGTACGAGTGCTGCTCATCCCAAAGCATGTACTCAGCATTGATTGACACGCTATCGTCGTGTGTTCTGTCTACCGTTCATTACATTGAATTGCATTGTATCGTCCGTCTTCCCCCCGAGTCCCCAGTCGTGAAGCACGCCGACATTTGACACGCCCGGCCACACCGGTTCATTCCGACAAACCCTTCCCATCTTTCAGCGCATGAGACATTCAGTATGCGAGAAATATACCCTTACTACGTCACGCCCCCCGAATCCAAAGCATCGGTATCACGCACCTCAATCTAGATCCGGATCTCCAGTGGATGGATCGTACAAGTACAGGTCACTGCAAGGTCATTTGTCGTCAAACCTCATACTAGGCTAGTGTCTGGATTTTCATTGTCGTTGTCGTTGTTATTGTTGTTGTTGTAATCAACCCTCCTACTTCATCATCAAACCCCTGACAAAAACACATTTCAAGGACACGCCAGCAGACTCACCCTTCGTCAAACAAATAGTAAAAATTGTCAAACGGACCAAACGACGCAAGGAATTCGTCAAAGCCCGCGGCGCCTAGCCCGCAACTCTCCAGAACCGTGTGTGCGTGCGTGTGCGAGTGCGAGTGCACGGTGTTGACCTGATCGTCGCGAGCATGAGGAGTGCTTGCTGGCCCGGTCGCCTCCAGTGAACCCACCCCGCAACCCAAGTATTGGACCACGTGCCCTGAACCGGCGTTGAGCACTTTGAGGACTTCGGCGAAGAGGTTCCGGTACATCTCTGCGCTCCAAAAGGTCTTGTTGAGGTGTGAGAGGACCATCAGGTGCAGGTTCATATTATGTCCCGCATGCTGACGAATGATGCCGTCAGATCGAGCAAGCTCAAAAAGATGGATCTGCATAGTGACCACAATGACGGTTACCAGCATTGTAGGCGATGTCTCAATCATATCCTGCGCGATTAGTCTGTTGAGAGTGTTGGTGGAGTCGGCTGCGGCCAGCTTTGATCTCTGAGTGGCCGCCATTTGAAGTCTACTTCGTTCAGCTGGTGACAAGTGAACAGGGGTCGAAAGAATGTAAGGGCGATGGAGCACGATGATGACAGTCTGGCAATAGCATCGGAAATGGCTCATGTGGAGCATCAGGATGCGAGACTGGTTCTCAATGTCGGTAGGAAGACTGTCGAGGAGATGTGAGATATCCGCATGATCAGCCTCCAATCGAGACAACGATAACGGCGGTCTGCTTGGGCGGTAATGGAGAACGAGAGCGTCTTCCAACTTGATCGACAAGCGCAGTAATTTAATCCAAAGGTCCGCCAGAGCACCGAGGTCGGGTGGCAGGAATTTTTCGCGCAGTTCGGGGGTCAGATCTTTGAGATCTTCCAAGACGTCTGGAACCAATGGTAGTTCCAGATCGCAGTCGTCGAGGTGGACGCGCATAGGTCTCCCAGTAATCAAAGAGAGCCAGGCATCACGATAATAGGAGCACCACCACAACCGTCTCCAGAGTGCTAGTTGTGACGGAGGAAAAGGACATCGTGGAAGCCGCGAATACCTGGGTTCCCGATGGAGTCCTATGCTGAAGCAGAGATGGATTGCCGCACCGATCCAGTAGCAGGGCCCGTCCAGATCCTCCAGATCAACGGCCCAGTAGCCCAGGAGCAGCACCGACGCTATTACAGCGGACTTGTTGGTCTCGAGCTGTGCATCATATGTCCTCTAGATGCCGTCAGCTCGCTGTATCTCATCCGTTGGACGCATCTATGTATCTTGCCTTGGCATTCTGGAAGCACAATTGCTTCAGGACCTTCCGAGATTGAAACCCGGCGGTCTTGAGGGTTTCAGCATCAATGAAGATGGATGCAGCAAAAAACACCGACCACAGCAACAGACAGCTGACGCCGTCCGGGTCTTTGGAGTACGTAGTGATAAACTCCCCGGCATTGACGACTGGTAAAACAGGGTAGACGTAGTGAAAGAAGCTTCGAAGGAGCTGCGTGCAGACCGAGGGTGAGAACTGGGGCCTGGCACCGGGACTTATCTCGGGTTTGAACAACTGTCGATTGAGGACGTTGCGACTGATGATATAAGGGCTGCCCTTCACCGGCCGATTTGGGGAGCAGATGTCGAACACGAATTCGAGTCCCTTACCCTCGCCTGAGCGAGAAAGTCAGTACCGACTTACTGTCCAGCCACACCAGAGAGGTTGAGAAATACCGGCATAATAAGGCACAAGGTTGTCCCGAGGGGGCTCAGGTCCGTGGGGCTTGTCAGATATCGACCCCGAAACCGTGGTAGGCGTTTGCTGAGTGCTGACTGGGATCTCACTTGAGGTGTCCGGCCCCCTTTGACCGTCTCGGGACGGGACATGGACAGGACTCTGCTCCGCACTTACGCGGTCCCGGGGGACTGCAATGGGATCCGATGCTTGTTGAAACGTTGCCTCGGTATTGTGTATAGATCTTGGAGATGGCACCAGCGGGTAAAGTGGCCTTGGTGGCAGGGTCGCTTGATCTGGACGGCTATTGTAGTCGATCGGGGGCGGAAGGTGGCCTAACTGATGACCAGGAGAAGACACGGGCACCGCCACATCATGCTGCTGGCCATAGACCTTGCAGATGGTGCCATCCTGAGCACAATTTGCACACGGGATGCCCTGAAAAGCCAGCGAACACCGAACTTTTCGATCGTGGCAGCGCGTGCATGCGATAGCCGAGCGCTTCCTTTTGCGCATCTGTGGTGCCTCCATCACTTCTCCTCATCCCTGTTTTTGTGTAGGGCGGAGATGGGTGGACGTTACACCTCTGTACCGGGGTAACGCTTTTGTAGTCGGCCTCCACCTTTTGTCTGAGTGGAGGAGGGGAGGAGACGGACCTCGGTCAATTGTCCAATGGAGGGAGATTGCCGGAGAAGGGGCCGTCAGGAGCCAGCCAAGCAAAGTGTGAAAAGACAATCAGCTGGGGTGGCACGGGTGGGTGTTGGGCGCGGAACAAGAAATCCTTGAAGCGAGATGGTGGTGACTTGGTGACTCGGTTGGTTGGTGGTTGGTTGATCTGCCTGCGCCTTTCTCTACCTCTGGTGCCTTCACGCGGATCTCATTGTTCAACCCCTGCACTGCCTGCGCTCAACACAAAGCGCGCAGGGGAAAGAGAAGAGAATCCCTATTGCCGCAGATATATGAACAAGCCTTCTCATTGCGGTTCTCTCCGTCGCCATGAGAAGTCCTCCCCTATCCCACCCTACTCACATCGCCCACTCTGCACCCCAGATAGCCAGACAACTCCACCGAGGAAGGATACCGAGGTAACATGTCCACCGGTGCCACCCCACGTCTCTGCACTACACATATATAGGAGTGATGGAATCACCTCGCTCTAGCGTCGGTTTCGTGATATTTCTAGTCTACCTCAGGCCATCCACTAGATAGATTGTTGCATAAATACCAGGAGGAGGCCAGCCGTGGCCTTCTCGTCTCCTCTTTTTCGACCGCCATTGATGATCCTAAGATTGGTTCATCATATCATGCCCTTTTGTTCCGTTGGCATCTTGTGTCTACCGACTTGGAGGAAGCTTTTCTCTTAGATTATGTGCAGATTGTGTCCGTGCTCGCCCAGTCGCTCGCTTCTACGCCACCACTCCAGACTGTCGCAACGTCTCAATCTCCTTGTCCCCCAACTGGAGCAGATCCCTCAGCACCACGTCGGTGTGTTCACCCAACGTCGGAGGGGCGCTACGGACCCCAGCAGCGCTCTCCGAGTACTTGACCGGGTGGCTGACAACCTTGATCTTGCCGCACGCCTGGTGATCGAGCTCGGTGACCATGCCACGGGCACGGACGTGCTCATGGTCCAGGGTGTCCTTGACGTCGTTGATGGCCGCGTAGGGCATACCGCTACCCTCGAGCACGGCCAGCCACTCCTTCGTGGTCTTGGTCTGTGTGATCTTCTCGATCATGTCCTCGAGCACGTCGCGGTTCTTCACTCGCACGTCGTTTGTGACGAAGCGCGCGTCGCTCTTCCACTCTGGCCGCCCCAGTTTGTCGCAGATTATACCGAAGAGTCGATCATTGCCGCCACCCAGCATGATGTCTCCATCCAGCGTCTTGAAACCCTTGTAAGGCACAATGCTCGGATGGGCTGTACCCCATCGCCCACCATCTCGTTCACCCGATATCAGCACCGAGCTCGCAATGTTAGCCAGGGTCGCGACTTGACAATCCGCCAGGGCCACGTCAAGATGCTGGCCCTGGTTCGTCTTCTGGCGAGCCAAGAGAGACGCCATAATGGCGTTGCACGTGTAGAGCCCTGTTGTCAGGTCGGTAACCGCCACGCCCACTTTCACCGGCGACCCGTTCCTCTCGCCTGTGATGTGCATGAGACCCATTTCGGCTTCCACCATGACGTCGTAGCCAGCGCGAGGGCTATAGGGGCCGTATTGGCCGTAGCCGGTTATAGAAGCATAGATTAGACTGATTCGCGGGGCAAAATATCAGTGGACTCTGTCAGTAGGACGAAGAGGGAGGAGGGAGAGAAGTTGTTCCGCGAAAATACTCACCGAGGATTAATCTTCCGTATTGACTCGTAGTCTAGCCGGTATTTTTTCAAGGCCCCTACCAGTGTCATGCAAAGTGGTCAGTTCACGGTGTCCAACCAGGAAACAAATCTCCCATCCATGTTTCGACCATCCCCTTCCGACTGCCGGCAGATGAACAGGGCCACATACCTGGAATGTAGTTTTCCACCAACACATCCGACGTCTTGGCCAGCTCATGCAGGATTTTGATGCCCTCGGGTTGCTGGAACGAGAGACCGACGGATTTCTTGTTGCGGTTGACCTGAAAGAAAGCGAGTGAATCCCTCCACGTCAGCACACGGCGCCCCAGAAATGACAAGCATAACCAGTATGCGCATTGATCAGAGCTAGAGGAACTCACGCCGATAAAATACGCACTCTCCCCAGGTCTGCCACCTTTTGCTGCCGCTACAGTAGTAATACGGCAGAGGTCGAGTCAGTCGATGGCACCTCTTGCGTTGGAGATTTTGGAAAACCGGGGAGGCGAATTGCCCCTCTGCCAGTGGACTTTTCATTACCATCTCCTTTATACTTTGCGTACGGCGGGCCCCAGGCTCTCGTATCATCGCCTCGCGTAGGATGTTCAATTTTGATGATTTCCGCCCTAGACGTTTCGAAGGATCTCGGTCAGCGGCAGAAACCCACATCATTGCATCGGGAACAGATATTTTGGGTGTGCTCGGCTTTTTCCGGCGTTTCCAAGCCCGCAATATGGAGAAGGTCGGGAAATATGATGCCTACCTACCCTAAATCGCCCAGAATTTGTGTGCAATATGGCTGTGAGGTTCAAAGCCCAGCTAGGTCAGTCGTTGCTCCACAATGGTATATGCAGTGTTTCGGCCCCTGACCAGCAGGGTGCAACGCCACTGGGACCACTTCCCAGCATACAGAACTGCTCAAGCTTGAGAGGAAAACAAGCAAAGTACTCACGCCAGCCAATACACGTGTCATGTCCAGCACCCGGACACCTTCCAGCGGTGCAATTTTCCCGGTCTTTGTGCTTGCTGACGAGTCTTGGACAGATGCGAAATATCTCCGCGACTTGACCGATGTCTGAGGTCGGGGTCGAAGGAGGGAGGTGCAGCCACGTTGGCCCGCTAAGGCTCGTCGGAGAGCTCTGCCGGCATCCATGTTGAAGTTACAATGTGGCACGAAGAGTACACAAGGACGATGAACAGGAGAAGGAGTTTGTAGAGTGTCGGAGTGCGGTTGAACTGAGAAATGGTTTCGGACGAGGTTGACGGCGCCGTTGCCGAAACATCGGCTGCCAAGCTCCGAGGCGATTTCTACAAAGAGACTCGTCGCCGCCCCAGGTAGAGGGAGGTGAGGCTGACGAGGCTCAATAACATTCAACAGTCATCTCAAGTCGGAAGATGGTGGAGCAATCATACCCAACAGCATCTCATATACGACCGCTAGAAAAGGTCAACCCACAAAAACACCGAAATCTAGATCCCCCGATCTCTTCATATCATTCGATGGTCGCTATACGACTCACTCGGTTGTGATTCCTTCCTCTTAACGTACAGGCTATAGTTACATACAGATTGTGGACACCACCACCAGACCACTTCGCAACACCTCCAAATCGATAAAAACAGACATTTCAAGTTGCCAGGCGCAAACCTGCAAGGTATCTTGGACAAAAGACCTCCCAATATTTTTTTTCGTAAAATGGTGAAAATGAAAAAGTACACAAATAGCAATTCAACAAAATCCAGTGCGTCGCATAGGGTCGCAGACAAGGTGCGAAAAGGTGGAAAACAAACGCGCCGTCCCAAACAAAACCCCTTGCCAATAATACCCATCGATTCCTTCGCCATCCAGCACCTTCTAATTGATTTCGTGTTATGGTATCGCGGCTCGCGCCGTATTGGAATCCAGTCTTTTTGTTTCCGTAAAATTTGGGGTCATCAGTTGAGAAAGAAAATTTCGCACGCGTGGAACAAGAATGCGCCAGCAGTCGCTCAGCCTGCAGATGTAGAACTCCAGCCTCAGTAAGAAAGGGCCGAAAGTGTGTTGAAGAGGCGACGTAGATGTCGAATGTCCAACCGTGGAGAAAGCAGAATGTCCCAAACCAGTCCTGCTGTTGGTGAGAGCTAGGGGGCTGGGTTCAAGACTTCTCCGGGCTGCTCTCGGTAAGATCCAGATCCTCGATAAAGGCCAGTCGCTCAATGCGAGGCGAGAGGCATTCTTCACCTCCCTCGACGACCGAGGGATGCATCAACGGCTCGCAGGTGCATTCTTCTCCTTCGCTCGCCAGACGATCCGGGTTCTCGTCGGGGTCTTCCACCCAGTAGCATTCCAGGGCACCTGCGGCACAGACCAGTCCGCAAGCCCACCACGCCAGACCGCCGCAGCCAAGTTTCAGTCCAGCTGTGTGAACCAAGCCCGTAACAACGGGCCCACAGGCACGTGCCAAGCATGCCATCGATGCAGCAGTGCCATTGACCCGTCCGAGCACTTTCTTGGAGTAGACAGCATTGGCGAGAAGAATTGCATTCGAAGGAAATGACATTGCTTGAAAGGTCATTTTGGATAGAAGGGCGGTGTAGATGGCGACCTTCTGGTATTGTTCTGGGACAAGCACCAGATATGGCACGGCGAAGTACAGCAGAGGCCAACTGGTCAACGTAAGCCGGGTCACAGAGAGCACGCCAATGCGTCGGACCATGTAGGGGAAGATCCAGAATTGCGCCATGATTGAGTAGGCGCCCTGGACTGCTAGCATGGTGCCGATAGATTTGGCGCTCATGCCGAAGCCTCCAGAGAACAGGAAGGGAAGGACAGGCTTCGTCTGCATGGGCTCTTCGGCAAGAAAGGTGGGCATCAAGGCGTCGAACGAAACGCTATGGCTACAAAGAACATGTCAGTTGCAGCTAGGGGCCAGGTGGGAAGGAAAGAACATGGCACATACTATGCAAGAATCGCGTATGAGAAGATGATTAGTTTCACCTGCCTGTTAAAGGGGTTGGCGAGGCTGCGCACTTCTTTCTCCCGCAGCATCTCCAAGTCCAGCTCTTTGGTGGAGGCTGAGCGCAGAAGCGGCGAGTTTTCCGTACTCCGGTATCCCGGAGGCGGATCGCGATGGTCGAACGGGTCCGCTGGGTTTCCTGAAGCAGAACGAATCTTACCGAATCGCGACAAAAGACTTTCCAGCCCGAGCCGTTGGAGAATCACCTTGACCAGCGCATGGCAGGCGTCACGACAACCCTTTTTCTCGGTATGTGTTTCTTCGAGAAAAAAAATTCCAACGGTAATGCCGCAGAGGAGCACTGCGACACAGACGAGATTGGGCAACAAAAAGGGGAACTTGTCGAACAATCCGCCGCGCCGAAACCCAAGGGTTTCGCAGGGTTCGGCCAAGGTTCCGCCTATCGAGGGGCCAATGATGGAACCAATACTCCAGACCACGGGCATGATGGAATACGCACGAGGCTGATGCTCCTTTTTCGTAACCAGCTCTGCCACCGTGGTCTGAAGCACCCCCACGTTGCCGTTCAAGAGTCCGCCGACCGCTCTGGCGAGAATGGCACAAGGTAGATTCGGCGCAAATCCAAAGCATATCATGCTCAAGGCCGTCCCGGCAAGTCCCATAATCAGGACAGGCTTGCGCCCAACATGGTCGCTAACTTGGCCCCAAACCAGACCAGAGGAAAATTCGGCAAAGGCAAAGGCTGTAATGAGCATTCCTGCATATACTGATATTTGTGATTCGTCTTGGGTGATGTTGAACGATTCAATCATGCGGTATGCATAGGGGAATATTGACATGAAGGCGATTGGTTCGCATAGGCGACATATTGCTGTCGGATGTGTTAGTGATTCGCGACAGCTTGCCAATTTGGGAGAGCCTGCGAGATGACGTACACAGAATGAACAACTGTTTATACGGAAAACCACTGTCAAAGTATTTCCGCCAGAGTTCACGTGGGAACAGTTTGGTGAAGGGGTTCGACATCGTCACCGAGGATGACAAGGACTCGTCGTGTGAGAACGGGAAGGGAGGTGAGCGAAGAGGAGGGTCATTTAGCACAACGGCGCGAGGCGGGCGGTCATAATAAGGGAAAGGAAATTTCCAGGAGACAAAGGATCGAGAAACGATAGACAGGGCGGGCGGGGCACTCTCATCTTTCTTTTCTGGCGGAATGGTGCATCCGCCGCCGCGTGGAAGAGGCGGTGGACTGCGGAGCATTTGGGATAGCACAGAACGCGGCAGCGAGCAGAACCTTGCGATGGAGACATTTTGCGCATAGTCAGTGGTCCAAATACAGCCACTGTTACACGGGCGAGGGAGTGCGGAAAGAAAAAAAAAAGGCAATCAGGGCAAAAGTCTCTGACATCCGCGCCCGGTTGTCCACAGAAGGCGGTGTTGGGCAGCTCCAGTCACAGCGCTAGAGCCTGAGCCGTAGATGCCGTCAGACCAGTTTGCAGTCACCCGAAATAAATGCCCGCACGGGACCGGGGTGCCAGATGATGCTTCTTCAAATCGGACGCTTCGAGCGAGAGTTGGGCAACTCGGGTTGAAAGTCAGGAAGGGCCGGGAAGTGGTGCGTGATACTCGGGGAAGGGTGCAACTTGTGCCCCAGGTGGGATGTTGTTAGATCCCTGGCCAGGTGGGCACCGAATGGAGTCGAGGTGCCGGGATGTTGAAAAAAATGGAGAAAGAAGGCCAGAAGCCGCTCCCCTTGTGCACTTTGGCTTTTCTCTGCCGTTTGGGCCCCAGAAAGTGGGTTTCAGGGCTGCCATGCGACGGTAGCGGTGTGGATCCCAATTGAAGCGTCATGACAAGGAGACTTGAGTGACGAAAGGACTCAGCAAACGTCAGGTCGTATCAAAAAGGGAAAAGGAAGGTGGAAAGCAAAAAAAAACAAGCTGGTGGAATGGACAGGGGGGTTAGTAGCAACAACCCGGGTTGATACTCGTACAAGGTCAGTTTGCCAGCCAATTAAGGCGGCGGAATCGGGTCTAGCAAAAATTTCGGCATCATGTACCAGGGCCAGTAGAAATAAAAGCGCATCTGAGGCCAGGAACCGCGACAACGGTACCTTTGGGGCCTTGTGATTCGGAGGATCGATATGCATGGGCCTCAGTCTGCCAGAGTGGAATTTACCCCTGACCGGAGCTCGAGTGGACCAAGCTGAACAGTGCTAGGAACAACAATCCTGGTCTTCCGCAGGCCGGGGAGCATTCTTACCGAAGAGTATATTACCTCTAGCGCTGTCCGTTCCACCACTCGGCTAGCATTGGGCATGCCGCTAGACTGCCCCCAGAAGCTTTTGCTTGTTCGCTGGTCCAGTGGCGAACAGGCAGGCTAGGAATCCTCTTCAGTGCCCAGTGCCCTGTACCGAGTTATGTGACAAGGAGGCGCCGCCCACCAACTGCTGCTGCATCAGCAGCATGTCATCCTCCTCGTTTCCATGCATCTCGTGACCAGCGCGCCGCACAGGCTTGACCCAAGTTTTGACATTATACTGGATTTTGAAGTTGTAATCATCGAATTTTCTTGTTTTCTCACCAATCGAACCTTCGGCGACGTGGGATAGAGAAGGCGGTGAAAAAGGCGGTCATGCCCGACGGATTCGTGGGTAAATTAATTCAGTTTGGGCCTGTACGGGAGAGGGAGAGCTGTCAGGGCGCGCTGGGGCGGTGATTGGCGATCGAAAAGGGCGGCCGTGGGGTTTAGAGTGAAGCGCAGAGAGCTGGACGTGTCATTGACCAGGGTCAGATTTCAGGAGTTGGCGGGTGACAGTCGTACGAAGACGGGCAGTACTTCGTAGTAGTGGGCGTCGCCTCGGTTTCCCGATCAAAGCATTCGAGTCGGCAGGGTGTGTGACTGCGCTCGATGTTGCCCCACCCTGCTGTACTTGTACCCGAGTTCCATGATGACGATGATCCTTTACTCGGTTCTGGGGGCAATCTGTTGCAATCTGCTGGCTATTTACTGGCTGACCGACCAATCCTGCACAGGAAAGGGTGTTTTTTGGGTGACGGCCAACAAGCAGCAGATGGTACCCTTGCAGCAGGCGGGGAATTGCAAAATGACTCAGTTTGTTCACTCGTACTGTATGACGAAAAGACCTGGAGAAAAACAAGGGCCGCCAAAGGATCCGGAAGATGAGCGGACCAGGTTCCCCTTCACTCTCTACGTAGACGACGAAGAGGGGAAGTGGATTGGGGGGACAAGGTGGGAAAAAGGAAAATGTCTGACATGTCACAATGCAGGCGGGCGGGTAAAGCAGAGACAGGCATGGGTCACAAGGTTCACCGGTGATGCGTTTTTACAACAATGATTCGACTGCGCTGACTAGGGTAGACGCACAGCCCAAGGCAGATTCTGAGCCAAGCGCGGGTGAAAGGCAAGTGAAAAGGTGAGGTGGAAGTGAGAGGATGAAAAGGGATGGATAACGGAGAAACATGGACATTGATGACAAGGGATAGATAGCAAACAAGAGAGCCGGGAAGCATCACCAGCTAGGAGCAAGGAAGCTCTGGGGAGTCCTTCTCCTTTCTGTCGCTCGCTTAGAACTTCGAATCGAACAATCCAACAGCCGGTACCGTATCATTGGAAGGGCACCAGCCTTTCAGGGGAATAGAATTGGGGCCTACTATCGCAGCTGAACGAGGGGAGCAAAGGGTAGCGAGAAGTTCCAGCGCCTGCGGTTCCTTCTAGGTACCTAGGAATCCACAGAACTTCCTACGAGTACCTACAAGGAAGCAAGGGGTTGGGGAGTGGGTGATAGCGGGTGATGGGAGCAAACCTTTCACGCAATTGACTTTGTAAGTGAAATTCGCCAGTTTCAAGCGGAAGTTCAACCGCCATTGCCCCGGAGAAGGCTCGTTGTTTGACTTGGCGGGTAGCCCCTGATTCATTTTCCAGAACAACGCCACCGGGAGCACCGCCGATGTGGGCGTCGCGGCCCTCTGGAACTTGCCCAGAAGGAGGAGTTGGTGACAAGAGTAAGGTAGGCACGGAGGATTGATGAGGCAATAATAGCATGATCCAAAGGCCGTTTCAAATCTCTAGTAAGTGGAAAACTTTCCGGGGAAGTGGTTCACACACCAACAATAGCACAGAGTTCGCCCAGGTACACACCCCTTTGGGAACCTGGTATCTAAGTATTTACTAAGTAAAGGACCCTATTAGCCAACTAGTGTACTGTGCCTACTTAGGAACCTACAAGTACCATATGCTCGGTACTCGTAGGTACTTTTAGGTGCTTAGGTACCAGTAAAGTGTTGCGTCCTAGTTAGTCCCGGTCACATGCTTAAACGCGGCGACCCCGGCGGTGATTGGGGGTTGATCGGCTGTACAGTTTAGGCAGCGTGTTAGGCACTCGCTCAACTCCACCCTTAGCGTCCCCGGCCTCTTTCCCCCTTCGCTTCAAGTGGGCTCCTTTGCCCAATGTCCATTTCGAGCAGCAACGACATCCCATGGTTAACGCGGAAAATCTTGAAGCCGATCCTACTCGTCGAGAGCTTGACATCGTTCGAGTATTGCTGCATGGACTAATCACCAGAATTGTCGTTCTGTGTGACGGTTCGCTGACATTTCATAGGCTAGAACGACCGCAACAAGAGCACCGAGCAAACCCCCACGGCACCTGCGCCTTTGCTTTACGTCTTCTCTGGTCAAGTTCTAAAGGGAAGAAGTGCATAGCAAACGATGTCTCTTCCCAGAGAAGCCAGATGCGTCTCTTCAGATCATCTGCAAGTGGTCCTTTCTGTCCCGTTTTGCGAGGTGTGTGTGCCTATCGTTCAGTCACTCAGTGAAGAGACCTGCTGTCACTCGCCCAAAAGAGCCAGTTCCATTGGAAGAAAGACTGGGTCTGCTGTTTGCTGCATCATGCCTGTGCCCCGGAAAAATAAGACCTAGTTGCAGGAGCACCACAAGGGCTTTGTCATGACAAAAATTGTTTGCAGCTAAACTAGCTCGGCTTCAGCTACGTGGCTGGCGAGGTACGAGTAGTACAACTGCCCACATGAAGAAGTCGGAGAAAAATCGCTCCTCGGGTTCTGCAGATTGCAGCGGCGTGGGCAAAGGCCCTAGAGCATGCACAATGTCGTATGTGTTTTTCGGGTCTCACAAAGGACTTCACAGAGAGTTGCGTGCCATGCTTAGGCTTGCATCTTGGAGCCTCATTCAGGAAACCCCATCTCCGATATCCAAGGCGCCACCTGACATCTCCCTTGCAGAGTTGGGCAATACCACAACCGTTACTTTCCGCTCAGTCAATGCATCCTCCACCTGGTGCCAGCACATTCCTTGCCGGTCACTAAACCCCTCAACCGGTGAGAAGATCACTTGTTCTGGTCGAGGACGGTCAAAGGTCCAGTCCGGGAGCGGGTGGACGGCTTCCCATCGCCGTGGTTGGCCTGGCCGATAGGTAGGCATTGTCTTTGTGTGACCTGTCACCTTGCCTCCGACAATCAGTCAGACCTGTCCAAACTTACCGAAAATGAATCATGCGCAGCTCGCCCGGGAAGGCAAAGCGACCCGACAAGTCAGTCAAGTAGCGGTCAGATTAAGTTGCATCGTCTCCGATGGACAACGACGTCTGCGTCGGTCGACACGCCCCAAATCTAGACCACTGGATCCCGCATGAGCTGAACCCACCGAGGTACTTTGGTCGGAAATCATGGAGTCTTGCGAGTGTTTCGTGCATTCTGGTGAGTCTGCATGCTGTGGATGGTATGTGTCTCGCTCCTATTCGGTCTCTCACACTCCCTTGCCGTTCGTTTGTCTTACCCAAACTCTAACAACGCCCGGAACACCGAATTTTGGGATGTTGATCGCCTGGTCTGCGTTGACCCGCCTGCGCCCAACGTCCTTGCTTCACCCCAACGCAGTTCGATAACTCTGACCAGTTTCGACAAAACCCACCCGGTCCATGCACTGCCGGAAAAGCTGGATATTGTGGCGTTGTGGGGGAAACAGTGACCCACCATGCGGGAAGGTATCGTGGTCGTCTAACGAAGGGGACACACCCTGACCCTTCGTAAGCAGGGCGTCTGGTGGCGATCTTTTGGGCAGTCAACGGGTCACCTGCTTCGTTTTAGGCCTTTTTCCTTGTTTTGTAGGTATGATGGAGTTGGGCTCCCTTGATTCTTGCGACATGAGTAGGGGTCGCAGATTGGACAAGCAAAAATTCCTTCTGACGTCCGAGACATTCCGGCGCCCCGCGACAGTGAAAAGTCCGGCCTACAGGTGGAGGTCCGGAGGAGTCAGGGTGAAGCTGAGACCAGAATCGTGGTTGTAGAGGACAGAGTGACGGCTTAGGGAGTGGCTCTGGCACGGGACCGACATGCTTCGATTGATGATGGCACCCACACGAGAACTGGATCCGCCAAGTGCCTAGTGAGAGTGACCTGTGGAAAGTATCCCTTCTCTTTCAGTCATGTCGAGACCTCGACTGGCAGGGCGATACCTTGACAAAGGCTGTTGAGGGACCTGAGGATGGATATGATAGCCATCGAGGCTGCGTTGCTGAGGCTAGGCGGTTAGTCTCGGTGAGTGTTCCAAGTATTGAGGCCTCGATATTATGGAGTGACAATTGATGCGTGTATCGACCACACAACGATCTATCATCAGTTCAAACAACCCAGAAGTTGACATATGGTGCAGGGCCACAAGTGACATGCTTCTCTGACAAAAGGATCACTTTGCAGATCACTGCTCGACACGTACACATTGACAATCCCGAGAATGATCCAGACAATGGCAGAGAAAGATCACCGCGTAACTTTGGTATTCCAAGCTTCTCTATAACACACCCTTTGACACACGGTAGGTAGACCAGTCTTCCCATAGGCGTCCATCGCCCTCTTGTCATAGGAGTCTACTTCAAGAGGGAAAGTAAAAAACACCAGCGCAGTATGGTCTTCCTTGCTGCGGGTCCATCGTATGCTTGTTGAACCCCAGAGATCGTCGCTCAAGTTTCGGAAATGCCTGTGTTTTATCTTGGTCTTCTTAGGGCAAACCCTTGTTTGGTCAGAAGCGCGGAGACGATGGTGAGATTGTATCGTTGACTAGCAACCTGTGTCCCGTGAAATGTTGGCGAGGGCACATTCCGTCGAACCAGCCTTGTAAGATCTCTTCCCTAGTGATCGTTTCATTGCCCACCGAACCCTTTCATCGACGGTTGTCAATCACTCTTCTCTTTTACAGGGCATCTGACGGACGCTGGGCCAGAGGGAATGGCTTGGTCGATGCATAAAGTACTCATAGAATCATTCCGTCATCGTCGTGATGGCAATGGTGTCTAAGTAGATAGTTTCTGTGCACCTCGTACTCGGTGCCTGGCGTGCTTGTCAAAGGATCCCAAATCCAGATTAGCGATTCGCGAATGTAACCGCGGCAGTTTTATCTGCCCCGCCGCGGACAATGTAGAGACGTGATTTGCTGAGATATAATCTCGAGATAAGCAAGCCTTGGTCGTCATTTGCCCGCTGTGCTTGCAGTTCGCCAGGCCTTTTCTCCAACCAGCCACTGAGATCCTCTGCGATATGCGAGAACTTGTTTCTACTCCCCAGGCCCAAAAGCAGACTCCGCCATGGCCATTCACACGACGCGCAAGGCTGACCTGTGCTGCTCGAGTCTACTTCGCATGCTGTCTCCGTAGCACTGAGGGATAGTGCGCTTTTTTGAGAACTACTGGCAGAAGATGTCAGTGTCCCTCTCCGATACATGACATGCCCTCTTCCGCCTCCTCTCCTCAGAGCGCCGGTCACAAGCGAGCGTTTCCCGCTGACGAACCCCTCCACCAACCACCACAGGATGGTGCGGCGGCCGCTTCAACGAATTCCCCTCCTCCCCTCTCCGCTGCGTCGGCCACTTCGGCCTTCAGGAATGTCTCGGCCTGCAATCGCTGTCGGATCAGGAAGAACCGTTGCGACCAACGTCTCCCTGCGTGTTCCACGTGCGAAAAGGCCAATGTTCGCTGCGTAGGCTACGACCCCATTACCAAGAGGGAGATTCCCCGAAGTTATGTCTACTATCTCGAGACGCGGCTGGCATATTTCGAGCAGCAGCTCAAGACGCATGGGATCCCTTACAATGCTGGCGAGGTCTACAATGCCGAGTCCAAGGAGCTGGGTGATCCCGTCCAGTCGCCTGCGAGCGCAAAGAGTTCTTGGATAGGACCACAATCCCCTAGTAATGGCTCGCCGCGACCCATCAAAAACGAAGACTGGGACAAGAAGCAAGAGGATGCCGATAAGCTCAACAAGCTCGTGTCCAACATCGGCATGGTTTCTGTGCAAGGCGCTTCCGACGCACGATATCTTGGGTCTACATCTGGGATATCGTTTGCTCGCGTCGTACTGGCTGCTGTAAAGAGCTCGGTGTCTTGCAACAATTCTGAGCGAGCTGGTGTCCGACCGAGTCGTCCGTTGCCCAATATGGCCGCGTCGGGAGGTAGCTCCATGCGAGACTCTTACTTCGGCCTCCAAACCAAGCCCACCATTAAGGAAGCTCCATTTCCAGATCGTCCTTTAGGCGAGAAGCTGGTCCATCTGTATTTTGAGCACGCCAATCCCCAGATCCCAATCCTCCATCGAGGTGAATTCATGGATTTGTTTGATCGTACATATTCGATTGATCCTTCGAAACGCAGCAGTCGCGAACTATACTTGCTCAACATCGTGTTTGCAATTGGCGCGGGCATTATCTGGGGCTCTTCTGACCCCCAGCCGAACTCCCAACAAGGGGACTATGCTCACAAACGGGTCAGACTGGCCATGCAACAAGCTCAACCCGAGGAATACCACGCTTCCGCCATTGTCAATCTTGGGTCATTTTTGGCTGCGAGTTCATCCCTGGAAGCGGCTGAGCGTCCCAATGGTGATTTGGAGGAGCTCCAGGCTGTGTTGTTGCTATGCAGCTTTGCCTTGCTTCGACCTGTCGCTCCAGGTCTCTGGTATATTGTAGGCGTTGCAATGAGGCTGGCCGTCGATCTCGGCCTACACTACGAAGACGGTACCGGTATCGCAGACAACATCGACGACTACCAGGGTCCGCGGCCCTCGATGGATTCAAAACCACTGGGACCAGTCGACGCGAAGGAAAAAGGACGACGAGAATGGATTCGTGATCTTCGCAGGCGACTTTGGTGGTGCACTTATACCTTTGACCGCCTGGTCAGTACTTGTGTGGGAAGACCGTTTGGGATTACAGATCAAGTCGTAACCACCGAGTTCCCCTCCCTGCTCGACGACAAGTACATCACAAGAGCTGGATTTTTGCAGCCAGCCTTGCCAGATGAACCCACTTACAAATGGGTCTCGCACCACTATTTCCGCTTGAGGCTTCTACAATCCGAGATTCTGCAAGTGCTCCAACATCAGCAAGCCCAACAAGCTCGTCTGACCGGCACCAATCGCCGCAATCAGTTCATGCACACCAAGCTCCCATCACCTTTCCTAATCAAGTTCGACTCATTCCGTTCGTGGCGACGAGATATCGATCAGCGACTATATGAATGGAAAGAATCGGCGCCGGAACCCTCCGACACTGGAGTCAGTTTCTCAGTACAGTTCTTGGAGCTCAATTACTGGCAAGCCGTCATTATGCTCTACCGGCAGAGTCTCAGTGTCCCGGCACCTCTAGCGAACGAGTTTAGCCCGACCGAGGATGTGTCCAGCCCGTCAAGTCTGAGGCTAGAAGAGAAGGAGGACGAAGATCTGGTGTTTTTGAAATGTGCCGAAGCTGGCCAGAAGACGTTGAAACTTTACAGACAGCTTCACCGACAGCGCCTTGTCAATTACACGTATCTTGCCACGCATCACCTATTCATGGCCGGCATCTCCTTCTTGTACGCTGTTTGGCATTCTCCGGCTGTCAGAGCGCGGTTGGTAAGAAACCCTCCACTCCTCTGCTCACGTCGCTCCGCTAAATGACTCCTTAGACTCTCGATGATTTCGACTTTACAGTCCTCGCTGCGACGTCTGTCCTCGGCGATCTCATGGAGAAATGCCCACCAGCAGAAGCCTGCCGCGACGCTTTTGAGCGAATGAGCAAGGCCACTGTCCAAATGTGCATGTCTACACCTGGGTTTGGCTTCTCGCTGGAGCCCCGTGGAGACTACCAACCACGACAACCCCTCGCCCGTCAATCCAGCATGCAGAGTCAGGCAGCACAATCTCAGACCCAACCAATGCCAATGCAAATCGACTCTTACCCTTCATCGGCCGCCTCGACTGTCCCGCGCATCGCTCCGAAACCAATGCCTAGACGACCGCCGCCCAAATTCGACATGGATCTCCGCGAGCTCTTCCCCGACGACCTCGAACCTAGTACCAGACCATCTTTCTCCTTTCCTCAACCCCTCCAAAACCTCCAACAACAGCAAAGATCGCCGCAGACGTCCATGGCAATGGGATTGCCGCCGCCGTTGCAACAGCAATCACAACATTCTCCTCGGCAGCAGCAAATGTCCCCGGCGTCCAGCATCAATTCACAGATCAACAACGGTTTCGGCATGGGTACTTCCAACAACCCGTTACTATTCAACAGCCAATCTGCCACCCCACAGCCGACGCAAACGCGGCACCGGCAACAGCAGGACCAACAGCCATTCTACATGCAAAATACGTACAACCCCGACTTTATGTCCGGCTTGCCGGGTATGGACTTTCTGAGCGACGCCATCACAGGAGGCGGCGACGGAGACCTCAACCTGGACGTGGGCGGTGGGTTGGATCTGGGCTTCGGCATGACTGGATTGGATTTCCAACATGACTGGAGCGATGGGCAAGGCCAGTATGATCTGTTTGACGGCTTCTTCTTCGGGAACAACTATGGTGGTGGCAACGGGAATGTCGGTGGTGGTAGTGGTAGTGGTGGAGGCGGCACAGGCGACGCAGGTGGCAGTTGATTCCCCTGAAACCTATCTGTCTTATCTGAGCGAGATTTTTCTGCTACGCAGTGATTACCAGTATGACTTGATGTTGATATTGATGTGCACGAGTGACAGTGAAAGGCGACCGAAATCAAATTAGTGGTACAACCTCAATTCGCTGACATGCCTGTTCGATATCGAGAAAGCACTGTCTAAACCACCGTCTAAAGCACTATCTAAAGAACCTGAATCGGCCTAGTCAGTCAGTCAGTCAGTCAGTCAGTCACCCCCACCAACACAAAAGCTCCTATTGGAAAATTCGCTGCCTTGCTTGCCCTGGTCTTAGTGACCAAGCACGCTTGCTCATCATCTACCCTGGCAGATACCTTGAAGGTTCTGAAACCCATAAACAATGCACTGGGGGGTTACACGCAAGCCGACTCTTCTATTGGGGCAATAGATCGTGTTGAATACGCATTTGCTGTAAACCAAATTAGGTGCATTCCCTTGATCTTTCTAACCGTCCGTAAGGCAGCCATCGTCTTTTTGCGCCTTCGCTAGAATACATTTTCAGAGTGGTCGTGGGTCTGTGCACATCGTGCGTGTCCTGCCACTCGCTCCATGGAGACAGACCTGAAAAATACAACGGATCTTTCATGCCCGTGATATTTTGGTTACTTTGTATTCATGATTCGAGCAATTAAGTATCTCATGTGAGAGACGAGTCTTTATTAGGAGTTCGCAAAGGGGAGTCGATTTCAGCAGCAATATGAACTCGGACGACCGGCCCGACGCTCTCGACTTGTCGTTCACGGCGTACTAGAGTACATTGGAACTTCGTGTCCACATTACCATACCACACCATAGACGATGGAAGAGAGGAGCCTCTATCGCCCTCACCATTTAGCAATTCTACTCATTCCACACCTCAAACTAACCCGCTTTGACATCCCCCGAGCTCACATGTCGAATCCGTCCATGTCCAGACCGAGTGGAAACGTTGGGAATGCCGACGAGTCACAGTCCATGATCTGGTCGAAGAGCTCCCAGTCAAAGTCGACCGTCTGGGGCGCACTGTTGGTGCCCAAGCCGGAATCCTCTGCCGAGCTGGGGGCTTCTGGCATCTCTGGTGGCGGGTTGTATCCCATCCGCAGATCATTCGGGGGGAATAGCGTCCTGGTTGATCGGCCCATGGGCATTCCAGTTTCCTGGCCCGGGTACTCTGTCCGGCTCTGTAGACGACTGTTGCTGTTGGTGAGATCGTGCATAGTTGGTGGCATCCCCACGGGGCCGCCAACTCGAGGACCTCCCAGCAGTGATTGCTGATCACTATTGACCTGGGAAGCGGGCGCCGGCGTCGTCCGACTCAGGCCGTCTTCACCCAGCGGCGTGCCCAGGGCTTTTGCCAGCACCTCCAAGAGCTGCAGGTATTTGAGGACGGAGGTGCGCCGCGACGAGGCCGCGCGCAGAAACTCCCACAGGGTCGAAAAGCGGTGCCTCTCGGCCGGAGTGTCCAGGTCCTCGGCGAACTTGCTGCCGGCCAGGGCGAGGACCAGGGCGGCACGGAAGATGTGGCCGTAGACGACGCCGCTGCAGAACAAGGCCGTCTTCCGCTCCCAGTCGTCGGTGCGGGACAGCGTGTTGACCGTCTGCAGCGTCACCAACGAGATCTGGACGGATCGCGTGAAACACCACTTCCGAAAGTCTTTGTTGAGCGACGTGTCGGTGAAGTGTCTCATCGTGGTCAGTCGGGCTTGCATCAGGATGCACAGGACCTTGAGACACGACGGGTCGTAGGCGTCAGGCTGGGAAAAGTCCTTCATTCGCAATGGGTAATCCTCCCAGTATTGACTCAGCGCGCTGTCCATCTCGAAGAGAAACGTCATGTCTCGTTCTTGGTGGTTGGGTGACGGGGTGAAGTTGATGATGTCGCGCAGCTTGGAACACGTCTGGACACTGACCCGGAGGATCTCGGTCGAGTCGGAGCCCCCGAATGTAGCCGGGTCGACATCTCGCGGGAGATCGACGGAACATTCTTCGTCGAGGAGAGCGACCGTTCGACCCAGAGTCAGGGCAATCTTCCGATCGACCAGATACGTGCCCCAGAACAACCGATTCCTCACCTCCACCTGGGCGGGGGTCACAAGCTGATTCGTGGGGCGAATGTGCAGCCCTAGGTCCTGTATGATGCGCGCGGTGAGCCCGACATAGACCCAGCAGGTGTTGAGAAGGGACGCTCCCTGGAGGTAGATGCTCATCAGCAGACAAATGGCCGCGTCGTCGAGATCGTACTTGGGCGCCGCGAGGTCGTAATGGTCGCGGGCGAGCGAGAAGAATCTCCAGCCACTCCTCACCTCGTTCTTGTCGCTCTCCTGCACGGCCTCGCTCTCCTCTGTCAACTGTGACCCGATGCTCCAGACGGCGTTGAGGAGGACAAAGTCTTTGATGAAGTCGGATTTGCAACCGGACCGCACGGGCCTGTCGTACAGCCGTGCAAACTTGTCGAGGACGCTGGGCCAAGGCAGCACGGGTGTGTATTCCTGGACGTGGACTCGATAAATGTCGAGAAGCTGCAGAGCCTGTTGCCGCCGGGGAAGCAACGTCAAGAGAGGTGCCGCTTTCGACATCTCCCCATCTGACGACGGCACCCTGGTGT
This sequence comes from Fonsecaea pedrosoi CBS 271.37, assembly GCF_000835455.1. Classification (NCBI taxonomy): domain Eukaryota; kingdom Fungi; phylum Ascomycota; class Eurotiomycetes; order Chaetothyriales; family Herpotrichiellaceae; genus Fonsecaea; species Fonsecaea pedrosoi. The sequence continues at coordinate 3,995,894 of NW_013550614.1, read as the reverse complement.
CCGACGAGTGTAGCGAAGTCTGAAAAATCGAAGAGGACGAAACGTGGCCTGGACCTCCCTGGCGCTGAATGAAGTCTTTGATCGCCGAAGCGAATACAACTCCAGAGGTGGGACCGAAGAACTGAGAGTTGTGGAGTTCTCCATCGGAATGATGCAGTTGTGTCGGAGGACTGGTGCTCAGGCTCGAGGGTGGAGCAAGACTGAAATGTCTCGAAGGCGCCAGTTCATCGTTTCGCCTGGGATTCAGTCCTCCAGCCAGGTTGTTTGCGTAACCCACACCAGAGAAACTGGCGCTGCCTTGGGAGGCCCTGCAGTCGTCGGAGCAGTCGACAAATCGAGAGAGACAGGCCTGCGTTCTCTCTTGACCTTCCGAGAGAGACTTGACCCGGTCTTCGGTGGCTGCGAGCTTTTCGGTCAGTCTCACAATCTGGTCTTCTAATTGTTGTAGTCTGCACAAGTCCGACCACGTTAGCGACATGGTTGTTGTTCACTCAACAGCGGGACGAGGGTGTTATCCCATACCTCTTCTGGTCCGCGCCCCCTGCAGCAGGTGCATTGCCGCTGGTCTCGCAGATGATCGAAGCCGAGATACAGCCTGAGCAAGGACGTCTATCCCGGACATCGCACTATCGCGGATGTTAACATGATACGAAAGATCCCGGTCGCCGCGTCCCACAAGTGAGAGATTAGGCCTGGGAATGCTGACCTTGATCTTCCTGTATCGACAACTATCGCAGGCTCGCTGATCTGCTCGACGACGCCTCATCGCTCCCGGATAAAGCTTTCGCGGGGCCAGCGATTGCTCGGATTGTGGCCACTCCTCAAACGGCGCCGCACTATTCATCATCGAAGCCATGTTGTCAGAGCAGAGAAGTTAGGGGTTCTGCTCCGAAAACACGATCTAGAAATCCACGTATAATTTGGCCGGTTTATGCAGCGACCGGGGCAGGAACTCGAAGACGTTTACTGCCAGCGAAGCCAAATGAAAGGATTTCGTGTCTCTTTGCGATAACGGCAGGGGTTCTTTGAGATTTATAGCCGACCACAACAAAAGCAGGCAGGGTTTTGGGCTCTGGGGTCCCAGCCAGCTAGCTCTCTGCCCCCCCAATTTTCCCAGTTCGTGCGCCCCGCAGGGACAGGACTTATCGCAGTGAGTGAGTGAGTGAGCCTCGGCACCTACCAAGTACAGCGACCTATCAATGCCTACACTAGGCAGACCCGGTCTTTATTCTTAGCCTGCTTGATCGTGATTCAGACCCACAGTTTCCTCATCATTGTTCGGGACACGGGACCCTTGTGGCCTTGAGGTACTCCGGTAGCCCACAGCTGGTAGGGGTTCAGGTGCAGCTCGCTTATACGGTATCGATACTCATTGGATGTAAGAGTTCCCGCTTTAAGTGGAGATCATACCCAAAGGCGGCTAGCACGCGACTACAAGTCAATCTACCAAGTAGAAAAAGCAGGCGAGGTTGTCATGGTGGAAGCCTATATACAGCCATGAACGCGCTCCGACTACTTCGGTATGGGTAGGATGCGACTCTAGTATTCCAAACCTCTATTTAAGCCTATGTTCACATGTGTGTGTGTCTCTCTCTCTCTTCCTCCGCGGCCAAAATGCCACGGCATCCAAGCGTCGAGAGAGCCCGACCTTCACTTCTTCAAGTACCAGGCGAGATCTTCATCCGGCCTGCCCTCTCTCTTGGTCGTCCCGTTGCCCATGAAGCGGAACCGATTGCGACTTCTGTAGTGGATGTTGAAGTCTTCCGGCCGCAGGCTCTCGAGCATTTCGTAGTAGGCGAGACCGCTGCCCGCCCACACGGCGACGACCTTGCCGTCGACGGTGTGGTTCTTGAACCAGCTCCTGCACCCGCCCGTCCAGACCGTGGTCTGCAGGATCTCGTCGGCGTACGTGTTGAACTCCTCGGAGACGTCCTCTCGGACGTCGACGTACTTGATGTCCTCTTCGGCGATTTTCTGCGCCCATTTCAGGATGTAGTCGGCGGTCCAGCCCAGGGCGCTGATGAGGGACCCGTGTCCGACGGGGGCGTTGGGACCACTGAACATGAAGAAGTTCGGGAAGCCCTCGACGCACACGCTCAGGTACGCTTCGGGCTCGTCCTTCCACTTGTCGGCAAGATTGGTGCCGTGAAGCCCGACCAGCGGGTAGGGCGGCCGGTGACTGACATCGAATCCCGTGGCGCAGACGATGACGTCGAACTCGTGAAGATTTCCATCCGCTGTTTTGATGCCTGTCTCGGTGATCTCGCTAATGTCTGAAATCACCAGCGATACGTGATCCTTGGTGAAGGACTCCAAGTAGCCGGGCCCTGGAGTCGGCCGTCGACATCCGACCTCCCATTTCGGGATCAACTTTTCCGCGAGCTCCTCATTGCCACCGAGGCGTTCCGTCATCAGCTTCTTCGCGGCATCAAATAGTCTCTCCTGGGCTGCCGAATTTTTGATAAACTGTTTATTTCACCCTTTGGTCAGTTATCGTGGACGCGCCCCCGGGTGCGAAGAAAAACACGAAGGCAAAGGGGCTCTTACCACAGAGAAGAGTTGGTTAGAGCCGTGCTGAATCTGTTTTCGATAGGCCTTCAAAGCCTCGGGGTTGTTGCGGAAGTTTTCCTTCTCTTCTTCGGTGTAGACGTGGTTTTCCTTTCCCCCGATCATCTTGTTTCCCAGACCCGGGATGATCCAGGTCGGGCCCCGGATGAAGTTGGTGACGTGGCTGGCCACTTTGGCAACCTGAGGGAGGATTTGGATTGCAGAACTGCCGTTCCCGATGACGGCCACGCGCTTTCCAGCATAGTTGAAGTCGTGGTCCCATTGGGCAGAGTGGACGAGAAACCCCTTGAACGAAGACAGCCCCGGGATGGAAGGCCAACGCCAGCGACTCAGGTGGCCACTGGCGGACACCAGGATGTCACACTTGTCTTCAATCACCGTGTCCCCATTCTGGACTTTTATGTTCCACTGACCTAGCTGCTCATCGAAATGTGCGTCAGTCAGTCTGTGGTTGTAATGGACGTCCTTCTCCAGGTCATATTTCTTGGCCGTCCTCTTCATATAATCCCAGATTTCTGGCCCAGTCGCATAATATGCACTCCACTCGGGATTCGGCTCAAAGGGGACTGTGAGAATCGGTCAATGGTCTGCAGGATGCTTGTGCTGACGGGTATCTGGACATACACGTATAGATGTGGGCAGGAATGTCACTGTGTGGACCGTCGTCAGTGTTTTATGTCGTTGAAGCCGAGGGAATTTGCAACTGACCTGGCCACTCCGGGATACCGATTCACCAACCAGGTGCCACCAAGATCATGATTTGCTTCGTAGATTACGAGCTCGATGATCGAATCGAGCTTGTATTCATGGTAGATCTTGTGTGCGAGAGATAGACCTGCAAAGCCGGCTCCCACCACCACCATTCTCACTTTCCGCGTAGCTGTCCGGAGTGGCTCTGCGTACAGAGGAACCCACGAGCTCGGGAGAGGCTTACCACGGCGGGAGGCTGGGGCGTCTGAAGCTACCGGCACAACGCCATTGATCTTTGCGGAAGTCACTGGCGGACCACCGTTGATGTCGTTGGAAGCCATTGGACAATGTCAAATCTCGGATATTCCTTGTGTGTGATTCGAACGCTGGAAATGAGCGTCCTATCCATGCTCTATAATGTGCACCAGCTGCTGCCCCGTAGAGAAGTGACATGGCCAAGAACCCAGACCTACCGGTGCGTACCGGGCATAGACACTTGCACCCGCGGGACTTTGGAACGCCGCGAGGAGAGCGAGTATGGGGGTATGGGGGATGCTGCTCAAGAGGTTCGGTCGTCCCCCTTGAGACAGATCCACTTGATCGCCCTTGCAGCTTAATTGGTTGATTTTCCGCGGAGTCCGCGGCGCGCCGCGGCGTGGCGACCAGGGGGGTCAGTCCCACAGGCCCTACGCGGCGAACTTTGCTGCAACCCATGTGAATAGAGATTCCCGCGGGGTATTGACATTCTGGGGTGATCTACAGTCCAGGATGCAAGTCGTCGTGCTCCATCCTCGGCTGGGGGCAGCATCCAAGCGGACGTGCGGGCACGGTATGTATTGGAATCTCCTCACCAATGTGGTGAAAACGCAGTGCGGTTATTGAGACCAGACCCTCCTCATCAAAGTCATCAAGCTCAAACCTCTTGCTCAGAACAAGACTGAGAAATAAGCAATGGCTTCGACCGCCGGGAAGCTGAACTTGCCCAAGTCAACGGTTGCGGTAGAGGTATCTGTGATTGATACGACGACATATATACGAAATGTCCCGGGCAAGATCTTTTTCAATCCTATATATCCCGGGTTGAAAGCCATAGCGATACCAGATTTCAGCATCCTCATACACCACAAACCCACTGGGCAACGCTTGCTCTATGATCTCGGATTGCGAACGAACTGGGCGTCGCACCTGAGTCCTCACCTCCTCAAAGGCCTCGCGCCGCTCAATCTGGAAGTCGATGTTAAGCGGGACGTGGGAAACATCATCACCGACGGCGGCATTCAGCCCTCTCAGATCAACGCGATCATATACAGTCACCATCACTGGGACCATACAGGAGATCCGACTCTCTTTCCTGCCTCCACCAAGATTGTGGTCGGTCCTGGCTACAAGAATAAGTATTTTCCAGGTTGGCCGACCGACGCAGAGGCCAGTGAAACGACTTCAGACATCTATGTAGGCAAGGAGATCGTAGAACTAGACTTCCAACAAGGAAGCAAGGTTCTCCAGATTGGCCCGTATTCTGCCTATGACTGGTTCGGAGACGGCAGCTTTTATCTGCTGAGCACGCCGGGCCACACTGGCAGCCACATCAGCGGCCTCGCTCGGACCACGGTTGGACATGGCGACGATACCTTCATCTTCCTCGGTGGTGATCTCATTCACCACAGCTCGCTTCTGAGACCCACCAAGTACCTCCCTCTACCCGAGAAGGTGCCAAAGAGCGCCGCAGGAGGTGAGAAAAGCACCAAGGTATATTCCGATCTCCATCGACTTTCGAACGGAGGTCCACGACAAGGAGCCGCCAGAGAAAGCCCGTTCTGTCTGATCCCCGAAGACGGGCATATTGACGAGGATTCCAAGCTGGCGCAGAAGACGGTCAACGAGGCCTTCGTATTTGACGGCCATGAGAACATCTTCACCGTGTTCGCTCACGACGAGAGTTTGCTGGGTGTGATTGACTTTTTCCCCCTGAGAGCAAATGACTGGAAGGCCAAAGGGTGGGCCGAGCAGAGTCGCTGGTCGTTTTTGGATTCCTTGACGCCAGCCAAGTAGTTGCATGATTTGAACGGAGTGAGAGACTGGGAGGATCGTACCCGACTCTGCGTGCTATAGCCTCTAGGTACAGTTGTCCTTCTCTTTCGAGTTGAGAGTACACAGTGAAAATAACCCTGACTATGTCTATACAAGGCATGAGTAGGTGTCCGCGTCTCGAGGATACATAAATACATCTAGCATTTTATAGTCGTACAGCACTGGTCCAAGTGCCGTCAGGGAGTAATATTCTCTGGTAGACTATGCCTTGTTCAACCGCCCTAAGCAAGCAAATCGAACGTTTCAGTCGTAAGAGAAGCATATCTACATCCCTTGCGACCCGTAATATTGCTCCACTATCGCTGCGTCGGACAGGCAAATCTAGTCATATCGGCAATTGTCGGCACCCACCCAGGTCGCTGTTACGCTCCGGTGCTATCGCCCTCTCCCTCTACAGAAGTATATAACTGAACGGACCAAGCAACATTTCAGGCCGGCAAAATATCTTCCAAACACCACGTCTTCGTTGCAAGTGAAAGGAGACCATCTACCCGTGCTCGAGACAAGCCTAGACTTCCAACAATGTCATCCTCTCAAGACCAAGACGTCCCTAACCACGTTATCATCGAAAAGCCCCTCGTCAATAGTATCCCCCCTCACTTGACTCCCAGACTCGACCCCGTCTTCGTCGAATACTACCAGAAATACAGCGCGGGCCGCCTCGCCACGCATCAGATCCCGATAGCAGAATACCGTGCCCATCCGGAGAAATACACCATCTCATACGGACGCGAGCTCGTCCCAGGGACGGGTGTCAGATTCGCCGATCTCAAGTGTCCCGTCGAGCAGGGCGAGATCACGGTTCGCGTCTACGAATCCGACAGGAGGTCCTCACAACAAGGACCGCGGCCCGTGTACATCAATTTCCACGGCGGTGGGTGGGTTTTTGGAGGGTTGTCTGTCGACTTTGATCTGTGCAAGAGGATCGTGCGCGACTTGGATTGCGTCGTCTTCGACGTCGATTACCGCCTCTCTCCGGAATACAGGTATCCCGTTCCGGTGGACGACTGTATCGCCGCTGTGCATTGGGTCGGTCTATCTGTTTTCCCCTTTCCATCTCTTTACAAAGCTCACTCTGACGCGGGGGGGGGTCGCTATAGATTCGAAGTACGCAGAAAGACAGATACAACCTCGACCTCTCCCGCGTGGCAGTTGGCGGGTGCTCCGCCGGCGGACATCTGTGCGCGGTCGTCGCCCAAGTCTGCCGCGACCAGGGCATTCCTCTGGCCCTGCAGATCCTGACCGTCCCCATCGTCGACCTCGACGTCTTCTCACCAGACGGCTCCCTCCGCGAGGACCAGCCGTATCCGTCCTACACAGACCTGGCGGAGACACAACCCCTGCCGCTCGAACGAATGGAGTGGTTTCACCGCCAATTTCTGGGTTCGCCGCGACCTCAGCACCTCGCGAGGGAGTGGAAGGTGTCGCCGATCCACGCTCCGAACCTGAAGGGGCTGGCGCCCGCGTTGGTGCTCACCGCCGAGATGGACGTTCTCAGAGACCAGGGAGAGGTGTACGCAGCCAGGATGAAGGAGGCCGGGTGTGAGGTTCAAATCATCAGGTTCAAGGGCGCACCGCACACGTTTATGCAACTCGATGGTGAGTTTCTAACCGTGACTACTGCTGAGATTGATCGACACTGACAATTTTCCAAAGCGATTCTTGATTCCGGGAAACAGTACAACGCGGTAGTGTTGGAGGTCTTGAAGAAGGCTTTCAAATTATGAACGATGGGTCAATAGCGAACTCGATTGATCGAGAGAGTCCAGATTGGGAGAACTCTGTACATGGTGACATTCCTAAAGATAGTGGGATTGATTTCTTTTAGGGTTATACTATATTCGGCCACTCAATCTATCTATTATTATGCACAACGGCCACCATCAACCTTTTTGAGAAGAGCGTGTTAGCGTGGTTCGGCTCGGGAAGACAAGTCAACTGGATTTGAACATACCGGAAGCTCAATGCCTGTGACGAATGCAGACTCTTCACTGGCGAGGAACAGACAAGCATTTGCAATGTCTATCGTCTCTGCCGGATGGCCCATGGGCACCGAATCCTCAACCATACGAACCATTGCGGCGTCGGGATCTTTTGCCCCACCGGAGAAGGCGTCTTTCCTAGATCTGCTGTCAGAAAATCTGTTCCCGATCTCCAAAAAAAAAAGCGTTCCGTGCAGGTGTAAAAAAAAAAAAAAAAAACGTACAAGCCTGTAATGGCCGGGCCTGGGTTCACCGTGTTGAAGCGGATCTTTCTCCGGGCGTATTCGATGGCAAGCGCTCTGGTCGCGTTGCTGACGGCGCCCTTGGAAGCCGCGTACCACACCAGTTTCGGCCGCGGGCGCAGAGCGCTGGCTGACGAGATGTTGATGAAGTTGCCGGGCCTGTCGTTTTTGAGAAAGTACGGCAGGATGACGCTGCCCGAGAGGTAGACCGATCTCACGTTGACGTCGAAGACCAGGTCGTAGTCCTTGTCGGTCACGTCCTCGGTGGGCTTTGCGCGATACGACGTTCCCGCGTTGTTGACCACGATGTCGAGCCCGCCGAACTTGTCCAGGGCGAGTGCGAGCAGCTTCTCCCAGTCACTCCTTTTGGTCACGTCGGCGACCGTAAAGACGCCCCCGGTGGCTTTGGCAACCGCCTGCCCGGCTTCTGCTGAGAGATCGGCAATGACTACCTTGGCCCCTTGCTGGGCAAAGAGGCCTGCGATCGCCTTGCCAAAGCCACTCGCTCCGCCAGTGACGATGGCGACTTTTCCGTCGAGCCGGCGACCTGTGCTGGACATGTTGTGGTTGTGAATTGATTTTACAAGACAGGTCGACTTGAGGGTGCAGAATACAACACTTTGTCTGTGTGAAAGTGGATTGGTAGGAGGGCAACTGCGCGCGAGATAAAGGGACTCACTCGTCTGATCACCTACCACTGCGTGACAAAGGTTCCTCGTGCATGGGAAGGGGGACTCGATCAAATGATGTAACTGACTCCACACTTTTTGTTACCCCACGGGGATTTCGGCCCGTTCGGCGCGGAGATCGCGGCGCGTAGGTTTCAGTCTCTCGCATCCCTGTCGGACAAAGCCTCGCGCGCCCGAGATTGAGGTTTAGTCAATCCTGTGACGGTCCCAAGTCGGCAAGGAATTACACTCTAGCGAGCCTTGAGCTCCTGGAGTGTGGAGAACGGGGTTGGGAATACGAGGACCTCTATAGATTTTGCAATTTGGGCCTCCCAACGATGGCGTCCAGGGAGAAACTCAGTTCGGTGCCGTCCCAGACCTATATCATGGGGTATGGGGCCCAGCGTTGAACAGTCATGCCACGCAGCTTGGGGCGAATAAACACTGGAACCCAACTCAGGTGACGATTCCAAAAGATGGCGAAACACGAAGCAGCTCGTATCAGTGCCTTGAACCTCACAGTGAGTTGTTACATTCCCCTGCGTCCTGTGTGCACACAAGAGTGTCTCACTATCATAGATTGTACTTGCGCTTTGCTTTGGGAGCTTGACCTACGGCTACTCCTTCAGCGTGGCCGCGACGACGTTGGGCCAGGCTCCGTTCTATGCGTACTTTGGCCTGACGACCGATCCCACCTCAGACCGGTATGCTTTCACAAACAGGATCATCGGCGGTCTCAACGGCTGCTATTCGGCCGGCGGTGTCATCGGATCACTGCTGGCTGGCTGGTCGTGCGATGCCCTTGGGAGGAAGAAGACGCTCTACCTGGCCACTCCGATTGGTGTCATAGGAGGCGCGTTCCAAGGCGGAGCAGCTCACCTTGCAATGTTGTTGCTTGGTCGAGCCCTGACTGGTATTTCTGTTGGTGAGTGCTCAGTCGCACGCTGCATTTTGAGATGGCGGTTATGGACCTAACCGTGGACAGGAATACTGATGGTCTTGATCCCAATGTTCCAATGCGAGATTTCACCTCCCGCCCAGCGAGGCTTTCTCGTTTCTCAGCATGGTATGTACACGCTTGTCAATGAGTCCTAATTCAGGCGTCCCTCTTGAGTTGGAAACAAGACTGACGGGAACCAAGGTGTCATCTTGGTCCTGGGATACGCCCTCGCCGGTTGGATCGGGTTCGGCTGTTCCTATACGACGAATGCCGCTTTTCAATGGCGATTCCCACTCTGCGTACAAGCGCTTTGGCCACTCATCATGTTCCTCCTCATACCTTTCATCCCAGAGTCCCCTCGCTGGCGTGAGCTCGAGTCCTGCCCCTTTGCAAGTTCCCAGTGACTGACCGTCAAAATTCCAGTTCTGATGAAAGATCGCCGCGACAGTGCGTGGGAGGTTATCAACCTGTTACACAACACCGACAAGGACTCGGACTCGCATCACATTTCTTTCGCACGTGAGGAGTTTTACCAGATGAGCCACCAGGTGTCGGCCGACCTCCAAATCTCTCGGACCGAGACTCTGTCCACTCTCTTCACGAAGCCGTCGTACCGAAAGCGCATGTTCTGTGCATTCATGACCATGTTTGCGACCGAGTCGACCGGGATCCTAGTCATCTACAACTACAGCGTCATCCTTTACACGGGGCTCGGCTTGTCCAACAAGATTTCGTTGCTCCTCGCCGCCGTCTTCGTGACGATAGCGTGTATCGGGAACGGTGTCAATGCGCTGCTCATCGACCACTTTGGCCGCAAGATCCTTCTAGGTGAGTAGTGAAGCATCACTTCTCTCCCTAGCCAAAGGGACCACTAAACCTGGTTTGAAAATAAGCAGAGCTAACCATCTCACAGTCGCTGGAATTGCCGGCAGCCTCATCACTCTCATCGTCGAAGCGGCCATGACAGCACGCTATTCCGGCACCGACAACAAGGCTGGGCTGAAGACAGGCGTGGTTTTCCTGTTCCTCTATATCGCCTGGTAAGTTACCCCGCCCTCTTATCAAGTATAGGCTTTTTGATGCTGACCGAGCTCTCTCCGGATAAGTTACGCATCCACGCTCGACGCCACCTCGTACGTCTTCTGCACCGAGATCTTCCCAACCCACCTCCGCGCCCGCGGCATGGCATGGTCCCTGGCGGTCCTGTTCCTGTGCACGATCGCCTACCTCATCCCCGCGCCCACGGCCTTTGCACAGGTCGGCTGGAAATACTACCTCCTCTTCATCGTCCTGTCGACCATCAATCTGCCCCTGATCTGGTACTTTTTCCCCGAGACCAGGGGCCTCGCTCTGGAGGAAGTCGGCGAGATCTTCGGCGACAAGATCGAGGTCAGACTCACTCACCTGACCGCCGAGCAGCGGGAGGCGCTGGACAAGGATATCGAGGCGGAAAAGGAGACGGTCGAGTTGGAGCATGTCGACCAGGTAGCAAAGTAAGACGGCGCGAGAGCCAGAGATCTTGTGCGTCATTTCCTGACCTCCAAGAGATTGTTGGTTTTGGTGGCGGACAAATGTGGATGGATGGATGTGTTGCTGGTATCGCGTACATTTTACTTCAAATGGATCAATGCTTCTTCATAAAACAACAATGTACATTTGCAATACACGATGCCCTCTAAAGGGGCTCCGAAGGGTGTTGTGAAGGCTTTGGGACACTGGTGTAAATTGATTTATGCGAATGGCGCCTGTCTCTCGGGCTTGCCGATAAACGCAGAGCTCGTGTGATGGTATAGTACGGACAAAGGGTCGGACATTGAATCAGACTCAGGATATTTCAGTCGGCAACTTGAGAAATTCTACAGCCTCGCCATCTTCGAATCCGGGGGTAGCGATAGGTACATACTGTCCATGATGATGAGATTGTCATTCTTGAGATTGCCATTCTTGAGATTTTAGAGGGCTGTACAAGTACAAACTTGCATTAGCGTGTCGGGCTAAAATAAATGCCACCCATGGCTGCGGACGCCTTGGCTTTGTGTGAGATCCCATGGTGGTGCGAGTGACCCTGGCCGTCCTCAGTCAAAGCCCTCAAAGACGTCTTCTCGCTGCTGACTGGCCTTGACGTGCTGCCGGCGGAGCTGCTCGACCATCCGCGCAGTCTCGGCCTGGTATTCCTTCTCGCCCTCCGTCATCTTGGTGAGCCGGTCGTGTTGTCGTCTCGCTTCCCTCCTAGATCGCTTGGCTTCCTTGGTTGCCTTGCGCTCGAGCTGTTCGGACCAAGCCACAGTGCCCTGCTTCCGCTTCTTGGAGTCGGCGGCCTTGCGACCCGCAGTGAAGCCGCTCGGACCCTCCGCGAGCATTTCTTTCCGATGCTTCTCCCGCTGTTTGTCCTTGTATCCGTAGTTGTCCCAATCGACGTCAGGGCCCTGGTAGGGTTGTAGCTTGGTATTCTTGAGCTCGGCGATCTTCGGCATCTTCAACAGGCCCCAGGCAGCTGCGTGGTCGTTCCAGTCAATGCCACTCAAACTGAAAATAGACTTCGCATCGTGCTTCGAGTAACTCCTCACCCAGCTGACAAAGGCCCTCTGTCCTTTGTCGTACAGTGCTCGATCCGTGAGCACAGTCGTTCGAAACTTCTCCTCAACCTCACGGCAGTCGTCCTGCACCTCGGAAGGACTAGGGTCGGTCAAGGGCTCAATCGGGGTGTGTCGGACTTTCAGAAATTCCACATAGTCTTGCTCATGAGGGAGGAGAAGGACGACACTGAGTCCTTTGCGGCCTGCGCGGCCAGCTCGTCCACATCGATGCAGGAAGACCTTGGAGTCTGATGGAGGGTCAATTTGTACCACCAGGTCCACAGATGGAATATCCAAACCCCTCGCGGCAACATCCGTTGTCAGAAGAACTGAGGGAGAGGCAGAGTCTGTGAAACGGATAAAGTTCTTCTCCCTGACATTTGCTGGATGCTTACCGTGCAAGGGCACAAGCACTGCCTCTGAAGGCATGATCGAGGGTAGCAAGTTCTGGAAGTAGTCCACCGCGGCACAAGTGGACAAATACACGATGGTCCGCAGCGGCATTGGATCAAGGTGTCTTAGAAGAGCTGCTAGGAATGGGAATCTTTGAGAAGCTTTAGTCACTGCATAGGTCATCTTGAGACTTGCAGGGGTCCGCTTGTCTTCCACTCCATTGGCGCCTTTCACTTTGACTTCAATTTTCACGGGGTTTCGCAGTCCCACGCGAATCAATTGATCTAGTGCTTCGCTTACGCTTGCACTGAACAGGCCCGTCCTCCGCTCCTTTGGTAGCAGCTTAAGAATCTTGGTCAGTTCGTCCTTGAACCCATGGTCGAGCAATCGGTCGGCCTCGTCGAGCACGAGCACTTCAAACGAAGATTTCGGATAGTGAACATCTCTTGAGGTCATGATATCGACCAGGCGACCAGGTGTCGCGACCAGCACATTCGGCGAGGTCTTGAGGAATTTACTCAGATCCTGCGCCGGTGTTGTCGAACCGCCCACAAGTAACTGCGGGAGAATTTTCAGAGTGGACGAGGGAAAAGACTTTGCGTCATTGCTCCCGTCAGATTCGTCTTGCGCATCCGACGTCTCGAGCGCCGCAGCGGAAGGCGGATGGAATCTCAGTAACGACACCAGGACATTGTATATCTGTGTGGCCAATTCTCTCGTGGGAGAAACAATGATGGCACCGACATGGTGTCTCTTCAGCGGCTCTTCCAGTCTCAACAACTTCTCCACCACAGGTATGAGATATGCCAACGTTTTTCCACTCCCCGTGACAGCTTCAACCACGACGTCCTTGTAGGCCATGAAGAGGGGAATGGTCGAGGCTTGCACCGGTGTCATGCGGGTGAAATTCATGGCGGACACTGCATCGAGGATCCATGGTGATAGTGGGGGGTTGAGGGTATCCCACGTTCTAGAGAGTTTCCCCTTAGATGGGACTTGTCCCCTGTCCGGGGCCATGAAGTGTCAGTAGAAATGCAGACAGCGACAAGAGAGTAGCAGAAGGGAACATGCAGCGCAGCGCAGGAAGAAGTCGTCGGTATTTCTTCGGGACAATAATTTATTTTTTTCTATCCTTATCGATAAGCTAAAACTCTTGCCACTTTAAGAAGTCTATCTCCTTCCGGCTCGTCCTTTCATGCCAGAGCCAAAATCTCCTTTTCAATCGCCTCTCCAAAACTGTTTGTGGTTCCTTTCCCTCCCATATCCGCCGTAATGATGTTCTCTTCGGCTCGCGAAAGCACGTTCTCGACCGCCTTTAGCATCGCTGCCGCAGCGTCCTTGAAGCCAAAATGTTCCAGCATCATCTGACCCGCCCAGATCATTCCCACAGGGTTGGCGATGCCCTTGCCCGCAATGTCAGGTGCACTGCCATGCACAGGCTCGAACAGGCTTGGAAATTCACCTGTCGGATTGATGTTTCCTGACGGGGCTATGCCTATTGTCCCTGTGCAGGCGGGACCCAAATCTGAGAGAATATCTCCAAACAGATTGCTCCCGACGATGACATCAAATATCTGCGGCCGTTGGACAAAGTGCGCCGTCAGGATGTCGATGTGGTATTTGTCCACCTTGACGTCGGGATATGATTTGGTCATGTTCTCGACCCTCGTGTCCCAATAAGGCATCGTGATGCTTATCCCATTACTCTTGGTTGCGCTTGTGAGGTGCTTCTTCGGCCGACTCTGAGCCAGGTCGAACGCGTACTTTAACACTCTGTCGACTCCGGTCCTGGTCATCACCGTCTCTTGAATGACTGTTTCTCTGTCGGTGCCCTCGAAGATTTTCCCACCGATACTACTGTATTCTCCCTCGGTGTTCTCCCGAACGATCCAGAAATCGATATCGCCCGGTTTCCGCCCTGCGAGGGGACAGCGCACGCCGGGCATTAACCGTGCGGGCCGCAAGTTGATGTACTGATCAAACTCGCGGCGGAACTTGAGAAGGCTACCCCACAGACTAACGTGGTCAGGGACCTGGTCCGGCATGCCCACGGCGCCGAAGTAGATGGCGTCAAACTTGGACAGTGTGGCGTTCCAATCCTTGGGGAGCATGTCGCCGTGTTTTCGGTAGTATTCACAGCTCGCAAAGTCGAATTCCTCGAACTCGAGGTCCAGGTGGAATACCTTTGCTGCCGCTTGGAGACACCGCACCCCGTGGGGCATGACCTCAACCCCGATTCCATCTCCAGGGATGACGGCGATTCTCAATTTCTTGTGTTGAATCATGGTGACGGTTATTATAGCTGCGATGTAAAGCCTCTTGACACAATTAAAGACCAGCTCCTGGGATGTGAGAGGACGTCCCTGGCTTGTTTAGCTTGCGAAAATCAGTATATATATCATCGTGGTTGGGGTAAAAGTTTGCCCGAGTATCTTTTGGCCGACCCTGGTCAGACACGGCGAAATCGGAGTTCTAGTTCGGAGGATATCGCCGTGATAAACTTGAGTCAATTTGTTGCCAGAGTCAATGGAACTCGTCGATGAGAAGAGATTCCTCCCTAAGTAAGATCCTGGTTGTGTCGTCCACCTATGTAGGGACATACAAGTGATGTTGCTGTCCTGCGGGCCCTCTGACATAAGCAAGGCTAGCCACCCCTATCCCCCATCTCTCGCTGGGCATGACGACCAGATAAATGGCGTATAGTGAGTCTCCTTGTCAATCAAGGCAAGCTAGTTAGTCATGAGGATCGTTTGCTTTGGAAGACCAGCTCATCCAGACACACCCTTTTCTGATAGCAGCCTTAGGATCTAGTCTGTATCTTTGTCACATATATCATATCTCGGGGAAGTGTAACTCGATCATTGATGAAAGGAGTGCTTGCACAAGTCGTGGAAGTAATAGTTGATATTCTCTCTAGCCAGCAATTTGAATATCCGTGCCTATGTCACTCTCGGAAGGCTGCTCGACACTGACCATCGACGACAACCGGCATACATATAAGCCACGTAGTCAGTGAATTCCGGATCGCACTTCGAGAAATATGATCATGCTTCCGCCCTTCTCTGCTCACTGCCTTGATACCCATCTTTATATTTTGTCGTTAGATACTGCATGTCCTCGATCACACTTATTGATTCGTCAGTAAATGATATAATTGATTGGCTCGTCTGGGAGTTACAGATCCTTGAATCGCGCCTTGTTTAGGGAGCATGCTGATACAAGTTGAATCGGAGCCGGTAAAGGATCAAGCGATCTTCGATGTTCTCCTCTGGAGCAGAGACCGGGAAGTGTTTCTGATAATCGCCGATGTAGGAGCGGTAGATCCTATGACGCGGCTGGTTCAATGCGCTGAATTCATCTGTGCACATCAGTTTCTTGGTCGTCGACTGTACGGGCTATTCAGAGGGCTTACACTCATTGTGAGCATACATGCCGCTAGCGTCGAAGATGACTGGCTTTCCTGTTGTTGCGTCGACAGAGGTATTGCCGTTCCATATGTCGCCATGCACTATCGTCGGCTGGATCTCTCTGCCTCCTGTTTCCAGAGGTCGTAAGAGGCTCGGGACGACTTGGTGCTGAATGACCTGGTGCATCTGCTGCATTCCCGCATGTATTTCTTGTTCGAAGTTGAACATTTTGCTCACAAGTGTAGAGAAGGATTTCTCCCAGGAGCTCGTCCATTCATTTGTCTGTTCGCAAGCACCCATGGTAGTGGGTACTGGGAATCCATACTTGCCGTTGGGCGAAAGTCCCTCGCGGTTCATTTTTGCAACTTTGGCAGCCCAGGAGTCCTCATAAGAGTCTCGGCTGTCCAGACCGGCCCGTCTGGAACGCTAGCAAACCTCCGTGCCCTCCGTGCTGCCCCTTTCCTCGTTTCCAGACTCAAAGAGGGAACGTATATTTCTCTGCGAAACCGATTCGATGTCCAGCGGCGGTGCGGGCTCACGGTGAAAAATTTTGCTCATTCCCTTGCCTTTTTCCGTACCGTCGTCCATAATTTCTCCAGACATAAAAGAGGATCCCCAAATTTGTGTCGGTTTTGTGATTCATTTGTAGTTGGCAGTCACATTCGCAAAAGGAGCACTTGAGGATTTCCGCGGACTTCAAGGTCATCGTGTTCGTGGACGCACCCTTGAGTAACGCCGATATCTTGTGGTGCCATCCGTTGGTTCGCCAATGCAAGCAAGAAGCCCAGAATAAGAGCTTCACCTGTTCTTTCCATTCCATTCGAAGATCTGCGTCCAGCTCCCATCGCGTAGCAAGCACAAGTTCTCCACCAATCATGCGTGCATCGTTTTGGGACAAGACGCCGTTGCGATGCAGTCCGCTCGATCGCAAGGAGGGTACGGGATACCCGTATCGCTCACCTCGTTCGTGAGCACGGAGAATCGATCCGATAAATAAGCGACTCATTCGAATATCAATTGTTCCTGCTAAGTACCAATATTCGTATACCGCCGAAGTCCATTTAGACATAGTCTGGTGCTGACCCTCGCGTGGACAGCAGACATACATAAGCGGAGAGCGCCATTTGAACATGATTCCGCACACTAGGCAGGGAAGATATTCCGGGTAGTCAGGCTCGAGGCATTTATAGAACCGCAGCTTCGTACTTAAATCACATAGTTTCGGGTCGAGACCCCTAAGTAAGAGGTGAAGTTGTCGGCAGCAAATACGAAGTAAGAGTTGATATTCATCTTCCAGGAAACTGGTGATCCGAAAGAGCAACTCGTTTGGCAGGTTAAGAAGTAGACTACGGAGATTTGAGGTGTTTATGGCGCTCTCCGCGGTGCCCTTGATTCGCGCGTCGGCTGGGGCTGTGATTTTGAAGATCTTCTGTGCAGATCTAAAGACGTGAAGCATCCGAAACTTCTGCTTCGCAGTCATCGTGAGAGATGTGCGCCTTCTCGGGGAGAGATCCAGATGTGGGCTGGAAGAGTGCAGAGCGTGAAGAAGGGCACAGAAGCGTGCAGTATTGTGTCATCACGACGCCAGGGGATACAGAGAAGTAGGGATGAGAGTTGGCAGTCGAGATAATAGGAGTATTTGTTTCGAGTACCAACTCGAAATCACTTCCTTATGTTGGGCGCACTATTTTGAGGTGTTGGTACTTAGCTCCCATTAGGTGTCGGCGGGCGACACTGCTGGATGAGTCAGCATTTGTTCTCGCGTTACCTTCCTCAGACGCTTTGGCATGTGTCCCCCTTTTCTCTACCGCACCCTCTATCAACCTTGGCGTCAACGAGGCTACATGACCAGAACAGGCAAAATACAAACGAAAAGAAAAATAATCACATATAATTAATAGTCTCGAAAAAGTGATCACAATCGCAAAGACCCCTACTTTAGAAAGAGACTTTCAGAGTCAACAAAAAAAAAAAAAAAAAAAGAGAAAGAGACTTCAGAGTCAACACTTGCGAAGGAACTTGGGTTAAAGTAGGCGAATCCTCTCCGATCCTCCTGATCCTCCTCTTCCAACTCGAACAGAGATGTTATCAGGTACCCCACCACCCGAGGTGGGGAGTCAATAATCATCTGCGAAACGGAAAAAACTTGCCACAAGGCGGGTTTCACTTACCATCCACCCCCATATCGAAGGGGTTGGGTGGAAAAGTTTTTTTCCACCCGTCATTCTAACCGGTTCAAAAGAGAACGAGAACGAGAGAGTGGACTTGTTCTTTTTCGTTCTTTGTTTTTTTGGTCCTCGTCCGGTCTCGAACCTCATCACCCCTGGAAAATCGGTCGTAGTGGATCCCGTTCTCAGCGAGGCCGTTCGACTTACATCATGACTAGACGAAGATGGGTAATGAGGGAAGATATAGACGCAGAACTGATGAATGGAGACATGATTGGCTGATTGCTCTCGGAGCAGCCACACGATCAGTCGAACAAGACGACGAGAGACCAGTTACGCTAGTTTATCCACTGCCAGGAGAGCATGCAACACCCTCAACTTCTTGACTGGGGAAACATGGGGTGGTGGTGTTGGTTGACATTCAGGGCAGCAGATATGTTCTGAACGTGGAAGTGATTCATCCGTCCTGACCTATTGCTTAGTTCAAGAACTGGAAACAGTTTCCACGTCGCCGCTCGCCAATGAAAGCCAGGCTTTCGCGCGACTTGAGTCCCTCAGCGAGAACGGGACGTGGAGCTATCGGTGCTATGGATGGATGGAGTTATCCAATACACAATTCGGGGTGATCGGAACCGTATTTGATGCCCTGGCTTGAGCAGGTGGGCTACCGTCAAAGATGATCTCCCGATAGCGACGAGCCACTCCGACCTTCAGACAATCTTCGAGAACTTCCGGATTTCCAAAGACGCGAGAATACACCCACAGGCTGTTTAAGTTGAAAACTACCGCGGGTCAAAGATCGTCGACCTTTCGAGTACGTTAACGGAGCCGTGCCCAGAACGGTCACCTTCTCAATTTGAAATGTCCTACGAGGATGCCATTGTTTACGTCCGTGACTGGTTTCAAGATGAGACGAGCGGTGACCTCTTTTCGGAGCCTTTAATTTGTCTTAACCAGCAGATCCCTCGGAAATAGAATCAAGTGGCCCTGAGCCACTATCAACATGAACCCTTCTAGCACTACCAGCAACTGTCTGGGCCACTTGGTCTCGAGGCTGGCTTCTTTATTAAAAATTGATCTTGTATCGAGGAACACCGCCTGGCTGAATGGACTATTTGTTCGTTGGACGGCAGAACCTCTCACTCCCCGGGAGACTACACCTTGTCCAGCCACCACAAGCAACAAGCCTCGAGCATGTCAAAGTGCAAAAACAATCAACAATTGGGATTCCCAAGTGGTCCCCCACCTTGGTACTAACCAATCGGTATCTGGCTTAAGTACGGCTGAGCGAACGGGAAGCCCTGTTTTCCAGATCCTGTGGCTGATTGCATGAGAAACTTGAATGCTGCAAATTATATTGATGCTGTCCAAGTATACTGTGGAAGAACGAATGGTCGGCGGCAACGAGCGCTTATCATGCACCGACTATAATGAAAAACCCTTCTCCCATTCTCCTCTTGAGCAGGGACATATTGACCAAGGGTCTACCAGGTTTGCAGACGGGAAATTGGTAAGTGTCGTTTATCAGATTGCATTCATGAGAGCATTTGTACAAAATCCACACTAAAAAAAAGTAAAGCACCAAAGCAGTATTTAGTGATGGCATATTCATGATCTAGTGTGATTAGTAGGAAGTCAAACGGCATGTCGATTGCTCCGAGCTCCTTGATAAGCGAGCTACGGGCGGCATGGCAGCCTGGACCGAGCAAATCGCAGGGTAGGCAGTGGCTGGAGGCGCCTGGGAATCACGACTCCACGAGGGGCTTGTGGCTTATGCACAGCTCACAAGTCCACAAAAAGTGGCTTGCTTTGTGTTCGGTGTTCCGCGGATCCTTGCATGTGCCCGTCATGTTCCCCCTTCCACACCCAGTTTTCTTTATCCCAAATCCAGGGCACAAGATCCCATCCATGCGCATCGCCCTCCTGCGTCATCGTCAAATCGCAGAATAACGGCCACATTGGAGATACTGTGCGACGCAAGCGCTGCAACTCCTTCATCATTATGCTGCCAATTTGATTGTTTGCTCGACCCTCCCCTCCCTATCTACGGTGGCTGGTGCGCAGATGCGCAGGCTGTAAGAAATTTCCATCTCACCCTGCTGCCTCGCAGCCCCTCTCACTACCACCTTCGAACCTCATCTGCCAGCCTGAAATCCTCCTGATGTCCTACCAATATCCTATCCCTTCCACTCCGAGAGTTATCTCACCTTCCCCTACCCCTTCCGAGTCCTCCGAACGCCAGGACTCCTATTTTGCGCCTGTCACACGATCGGCCGCGAAAACCCGGCGACAACGATCCCCTCAACCAGACCCCATAAATGAAGAGAAGGATGGCTCCGGGTCCGACTCAAGCCTGGAGAAACGTGCCAGAGCGCGCTCTAGAAGTCCCATCTTGACCGCTGCCACTCACATGAACGGCTCGGCGAATACCAGCAAGAGGAGACGCATGAGCGGCCTCACTTCGATAAAACCGGTCGCCAAATCAGAGCCCCTGACAAATGGCACCATCCCATATCCACAGTCAAACGGGCATCTTTCACCCTATGACCGAGTCAAGAAATCCTGGCGAGAATTCTCCCGCTCTCCTTCACCGCTCGGCTTGATCCCACTCCACCGCCACTATCGAACGTTGATCCACAAGCATGAAATCCCCCGGAAGGTCCTCCACGTCTCGATCGGGTTCTTTACTCTGCGCTTTTTTGTGACAGGCGTACAAACCTGGGCAATAACGCCGTGGCTGTTGGGCGCGCTTGCCATCATCGCCCCAACTGACATCCTCCGTCATCACTCTGAACGATTTAATCGATTCTACATCTCAGTGTTGGGGGCGCTGATGCGGGAAACTGAGGTGGATGGATACAACGGCGTCATTTGGTACTTGGTCGGAGCATACGGGGCGTTGCGATTCTTCCCTAAAGACATTGGGGTTATGTCGATTCTTTTGTTGTCCTGGTGTGATACTGCCGCCAGCACTTTTGGTCGGTTGTATGGACGGTATACCATCCGCTTGCGCAAAGGCAAGTCTCTGGCAGGCTCCCTCGCCGCTTTCCTTACGGGCGTGCTCACGGCTCTCTTCTTCTGGGGTTATCTGGCTCCGAGAACTGGCCCGTTCGTGGACGACCCCATCCAACCTTATATGTTCCAAAACCGTTTGACCCTCCCTAGTCAAGTGAAGGGGCTCCTAGGCTGGGAAGCGAACCAGGGAGTTATTGTCGGCGACGCCGCACTCGCAGTCATGAGCATTTGCACGGGGCTTATCGCCAGCCTCTCTGAATTTATAGATCTCTGGGGTTGGGATGACAATTTGACCATCCCGCTCCTCAGCAGTGCCTGTCTTTGGTTGTTCTTGAGAGCGTTTGGGTAAATGATTCGTTGAGCCAAGGCAGGACAATGGCGTATGGACAGGAGAATTTCTCTTTTCGAGGGGTGCTTGTCCGCCTTTGATGCGAGAAAATTAATTGAATACAATGACGACCTCACACAGAGTTTTACGCTTCCAGACTGCTAGAGGAGACCGTCGTCCGTTTGATTTACAGTATAGTATCCTGGACGCATTATTCGTTCCCGCAACCAAGGCCTCCGAACCTTCCTGGGCCACGTTTTCGCCCGCTCCGCGCCGTGCCGATGGAGACAAATCACATATCATGTCGGATATTTGTCACAAGGTAAAATGTTCGTGTGGAGGGAGCATGCTTGCTCAACCTCAGCCGAGTATGACGGGACGCGAGATGCCGAAAAGTGTCAGCGGTTGTACTCCAAGGACTACGCCAGCTGTTCCGTGACAATCTAGCATGTTCGACGGCGTCGAGCGGCTTCAGCAGACTCCAGTAGCCTTTGTACAAGCGAGCTTACGCAAAGGAGAGCGTAGTCGAAAGGGACACATCACTTGCTCGAGCCTGCCTGTCTGGGTGGACAATGTCTCGAGGGATAGCCTCTGACACGTAGAGATTCGTGCGTCGCTGAACCAAGGACACTCGGCCAGATCATGAATGCACGGTGAGTCCGGAATAATTTGCTCAGATGATGTTGCAGACGCGATCATGCCGACAAAATCAGGCGGACGAGAGCGATACTTTTCTATTCTGCACCTCGCAGACCTCGTATACACACGCCGTAACTCGGTTCAGCCTCTTTCAACCCTCGGCGGCAATTCTTGGCAAATGTCTCCACCAACGAGGCTGAGCCCCTTGCGTTTTGTGCTTGAAAGGCTTCATTCAAACGCCAGCCAGGAACGGGGGTTAGAGACCGACAAGCATTGTCCAATGATGACCTTGGTTATTGACCTACCATGACAAAGGCAAACTGACCTCGGATCATCCCTTGGCTGGTGATAACTTTGGAGACTTTTGCGCCTCTCGGCATCGACCTTGACTACCGGACCATTTCCCCGCAACGTCAACGAGCCCCGAAATTGCCGGGGTAAAAGGGTTGGGTGACACTATACCGAGTACTACTCCGCTATCTCCAACACTGATTACATTGAAAGTCGAATGATTTTTGACAACGAACAAACACGCCTCTTACCCTCCTCCACCAAGTCTGATTGAAGGGGTTTAGAATAGTTCGTGGACAGAAGATGGCACCGGGCGCCTCGATCGCGTTGCGGGCGCAATATGTCTCCCGAGGTCTTGTTGCGAGGCCGTCATCATTTTCCGTTGTCCAATCGACAATGGCAGGCCGCACACGTCGCACAATCTCCATCTCGCGGACAACCCCCGCCGCCGTCGCCACTCAACACATCACCAACAGCACCACTCCAAAAGACCCGCCCAACTTCTCCCCCGAATTCACCTACGGCGCGTACCAAGAGACGGGCACGCGACCGGTGAAACGGATCCGCTACCCGAAATTCCAGTCGCTGGAGAGCGAGCGCGCGTTCCGCAAACTGCACCACGCCGCGGCGCTGCGGTGGCTGGGCTACCAGGGATACAACAACGAGGGCGCGGGCGGGCACGTCACGGTGCGCGACCCCATCCTCCCGGACCACTTCTGGATCAACCCGCACGGCAAGTCGTTCTCGTACATGACGCCCGACGACCTGGTCTTGATGAACCCCAAGGGCGAGGTCGTCGAGGGCGGCAACATGCACAGCGTCAACCCCGCGGGCTGGGTCATCCACAGCGCCGTGCACGAGGCCAGGCCCGACGTCGTCGCCGCGGTCCACTGCCACAGTGTGCCAAGTAAGGCGTTTTCCGCGCTCGGGTGCCACTTGGAGCCGATCAACCAGGACGCGTGTCGGTAAGTTTTGTCATTCTCATCTCAGGCAGCGGGTGAAAGAAAGAGCCTTGGAGGGGGTGGAGAGGGAGTGAGAGCAAGAGGAAGAGGGAACAAGGAAGCAGTACCTAGCCCTTTTTTTTTTCCCTTCCTCCGGACTTGGAAAAAAGTGTCTTTATATTTTCTGCCGAGATCGAACATTGCTAGATATTGCGCATGCTGATACGGGATTGTTTGTCTGAACGTCAGGTTCTACAAAGACCATGGAATCTATTCTGGCTTTGGCGGAATTGCCTTTGTAAGTGTTTCCGCTTTTGACTGCCTCGATACGAGAGGGTGAAAGCTTCCATCCTACCCATGTCTACGGTGGTGTCTGCCCAGATCGGACGGCTAACGACGTCTCCCCCACCCCCTGGGACAGAAAGCCGACGAGGGCCACCACATCGCCGCGGCGCTGGGCAACACCAAGGGCGTCATCCTCCAGAACCACGGCCACCTGACGGTGGCCAAGACGGTCGACGGCGCCGCCTTCCTCTTCGGCGCCATGGACCGCTGCATCCAGGCGCAGCTGCTCGCCGACGCGGCCTGCGCGGGCCGCGGCACAAAGACCATCAAGGTCGCGCACGAAGAGGCAGAGTACTCGCGAAACGTGTACAACGACGAGATGGTGTATATCATGTTTCAGTCGGCGTGAGTTCTCCACCTTCTCCCTACTGCTGTCCATGTCAGGAACGAACCCATGAAACAAATTTGGCTAATTTCAATCTCCTTTTATTTGTCACTATACAGATTCGAAGATGTGATCAGAGCGTCGGGTGGAGAATTGCCTATGCACGTGCAGGGCGAACTACCCCGGGACTGAAGGACTGGCTGGTTGACTGATCAAACGTATGGTATGAGCGTTCTATGGGTTTTCTTTTGTCGTTTCTCGTGATGGGGCGACATGTTCGATCGTCCGTCCAGTGTTCTTGGGGGCATACCGTAGATAATTGTGTGCAGCGACCAAAATTGACGAGTATCTATTTATTGCTTTAAGTTCAGCATACCAGATTCCCTGCTTCGCTTGATGTACGGATGACTTGCGTTCCCCTTATTTTGCGCAATGCCGTAAAAACGAGAAGCTCGAATGGCCGGGCGGTTGACCATCACCAAGCCAAAGCCAACGGAATATGAGGTCGAGGTTACAATTCACTTTGAGCTTGCCGCCACCGCCGAGGCCACATTGCTAGCGAGCACGTCCCAGTTGCCGTCAAAACGCGCTGAACTGTCATCAAGTGACATTGCCATCGCACACAGATCTGCCGCATCGAGGACTGTCTCACCCTGCCCTGCAAGTGGCGAGAATGTAGCGGTCGCGTCAGGAGCGGAACCCAGCGTATTTGCAGAGGCGCCGAGACTAAAGCAAGGGGCTCCCTTGGTGCCTCGCGTAACTGTGATGTCTCCGAAACAGGGGATGGTCATCTTGATGTGATTTTCGCACTCTTCGCTAGCGTCGGACTCGGATCGAGGGCGCAAATCGATGTGTTCGCCCACATTGCCTCGCGCATCTAACAGCACGTCCAGAATTGCCACGGCCTGTGTAGCCACAATACTCTTGTGATTATCTGTCGATTCCGCTCGAAGGATCTCTGCAATGTCGGTGACGGATTTCCAGTCGCGTTCATCCTGTCCTCCAGAAGTATGGGATCCACTGTTTGATTCTGAGTTATTTCCGGTCCTCTGGCTCAGTAAATGTAGGGTCAGCAGCACGGATAGTGTGAATGCCTGAAAATCGAGCATTGCGCATAAATATCGGTCGAGTCGCAAGCCGACGCGGAGGTATTTGTACGCGACCAGAGCATGACGCGATGATCTGAGAGAGGCGCCGTATGAAAACTCAAACGCGCCCTTGTCTTGTTTGTCGATACATTTCAGCATCAGCGGTAAGTGTAGTAGTGCTTGAATGAAGTTCATAAGAAAGTGCGCTTCGATGCGCTCAAAAGCCTCCCGTGTCAGTGGGTCGGAGGACCTTGGGTCAACATCCCACTGAACTGTGTTCATGTTGTCCATGACCTCCTTCAACTCCTGATCTATCTTCAGCGTCCGGAGAAAGACAACAGAGTCGTCGAGCGGCTCCTGGTTCCGATCAATAATCTGGCCAATGATTGAGCTCATGGCGGCATAAAAGAATGTCGCTTGTGGTGAAGTGCTCTGCACGGTCTTGACATTTCCCGCTCGTAAGTCAGGGTATGGATGTCGCACTCCATAACGCAGCCCGAGGATCATACTGATATATCGATCCAGGAAACAGATCGCTTCCCATACTTCAATATGTCGACCAAGGGATTGACCTGGCGTGATCGGACTTTGTTTGATAGAGGCGGCGCGGTCAAGACCAATGCTGATGGCGTATTCGAGTGCTCGCCGAGATAGATGCCAGGCTTTCTGCAGTCGGCCGTGGTTGCAGTGGTAGCGTGCCAAAAGTACCAAGCATTCTATACCGGGTAATGTTGTTGTGATATCATCCTGGAAGACCACTACTCGGTTAATGGCAGGGATAATTCGACTTTCCAAAGTAGTCAGAGCTCCAGGATCTCGGAAAGTGCCACCTTGAAAGACCTCTTCACTCAGCCTCTCGGCACTAATCAAAGCCCAGAGGAGGACTTTGGCAGTCTCGGCGGGATTTGCAAGACTTAATTTGCGGTTGAGCACCGATCTCCAGTTTTCAGCAGTCGTCTCTTCGCGGTTGAATAGCTCTGGAAATCTGTGAGGAGCCGAGTTCCACCAGTCTTCGCTCAGACTGATCAGGATGTCGAGATCTGGATCATGAGGCAGGAGCAGCAGAAGCTCGTATCGACCAGGATGGAAAGCTGGTGGCTCTGTCCTAGCCATTGGCTGGGCAAATGAAGTGTGCGTCGTATGGTATGCTTGTGTGATAATATCATTGTCGAATAAACTCAAGAAAGGGTTCGAGGCGGAAGGGACGCTGGCGGATGCGGGTGTCCCTCCATCTGTTCTTGGGTCTATCATACATTGTCAATTGATATTGGCTGGAGTTAGGTATGCATTATGCCTTAATTACCGGTATACGCGGAATGATTGTCGAGTGTGTCATGACTTTGCCGATTGTTCGACGACTGGAAACTATATTCATTGCTCAGATAGTTTTGGATAAAATCCTCCAGACGAGCAACTCGTTCCCGCAGACTGTATTTCGCTTCGCTACTACCATCTGCTTTGGTTGATGCAGTATTGATAACAGACGTCGTCTTGGGGCTTTGACTTTGGGCCACGCAAGGTGTGCCACGAGCATAGCATTCCTCACACCTCGACCGACTTCCGTCACGATAGGTGCATTTAGTCTTTCGACGTCGACCTGTTGAGGGCCTCAGATCAGCTGTTGTCTCAGCCAGAAGTTGACTGGTCTTGCTATTTACTGAGTGCGGAAATTCGATAACACCGAGCCACCAACCTGGAAAGGCAGTCTTACATTCATGACAGCTCTTAGTGCCCTTCCGCATGTTCAAATGAGCCACTCTTTGTCGCAAGCCAGATCTGGCGTTGGTTGCATTCATTCTAGACTCAAGCATTTCGCACGCCGGGATCTATTATCCGCAGTTCGACACTGTTCCGCTTGTCTGTTGTGGTACATCGAGGACTGTATGGCCTAAAACTGTCTATGCGTAGAGATTTTTCAAAACATTAATATGGCCATAGCAGGAGTTTTGCGCGTTTCAATCGAACGAGGGCACAACATTATCACGAATCGTGAAGTCGTTCCGTACCTCCGGCTTTTCGTCCGACAAAGGCAGAGGCTTTTACTCAGCCTTATCAGACCCAGAGTATTACTAATCGTCCCATATCATTTTGGTAGCGAAACCCATGCCGGTGCAATAGATCCTGACACCTCATGATGCGGTGGGTGAAGGCGCAGAGGTCCTTTTCAGGTATTTCCTTGTGATATTTCCTGAAGGATTGCAAAGTGAATCAAGTTGTGATGACCACAAACAATGGTAAAGGCCAACGTGATTAGCAACGTGAATCCGCCAAGACATTAGCGTTCCGGAAGACTTTCCCATCTAGTTTGCATCCACGTGTTCTGCTAACAAATTCACCATCTCATCAAGCTTCGAAGTTGCTTTCTATGCCATGGCGCCTTGTCTGACCACCTGATGTTGATGCTCATTCAAGCTCCAACAGCCTCTTCGCTGTATCAACAACAGTCTGCTCGAGCGGTCTATAAATCCTCCCTCCGAACAATTGTTTGGCTTCGGAGTCGTCCACCTTGAGTGGGTGATGCTCGTCCTGCTCGCCATTCGCCACGATTGCTGCGGCTCGCACCGATGGAAGTCGATTGACCAGTTGTGGAAACTTGTCGGCCAAGATCCCCAATACTGTCTTCGCAAGGAATGGTTCTGGGCTTGCCACCAACAAACGTCTATTCTCGCTTCCACCCTTGATGATTGATTGAACATGTAGCGCGGCGGCGTCACGAACGTCGATATATCCGATATACAGTGGCCGCGAAGACCCGTCGACTGTGCCCGAGACAGGTTTCAGGAATGTCTGGTAAAAGAGGTCCGCGCTCATGTTGAAGCGACTCTTGCCAGCTGCATTCTGATGTAGGTGCTGCAGTGGTGGCCCGATGATCAACGGTCTTTGTTGGATTAACACATGACGACCATAACCTGAGGACCCAGACTTACACCGAAAGTACCGACACGCCAAACGCTGGTTTCTCTTTCTTGACAAAGTCCCAAAGGGCCTTTTCCGCTAAAGTTTTGGAGATCATGTAACTGGCGCCTGGGTGCTGCAATTGGCGAGCGACCTCAGGACTCACCTGTGACCGTCCCTCTGTGCGTCAGCCCTGCCATTAGTCTTCGAACTTCGACTTGCAACATACCGGGTTCCAATCTGTACTTTTCAGTACACGCCCATCCAATGGCTTTGTTACATCGTGCACAGCCACCATGCTACCAGTATAGGTAAAATGCTTGAGAGATTTACAATACTTTTGAGCTGCGTGCAGCAATTCGAGGTTGCTAACGCAAATCAGCAAAAGACGTGAGGTTGCCATTGAGAGGGAAGGCAAGGTCACCCCTGAGCACCAGGCCCCAAGAAATCCCGGTCAAAATCTGTCCCATCACCATCAGGCACCGGTGCTGCCGTGTGGATGATGTAGTCAAAATGCCCTCGCTCAAAGACTTTATCATAGGCGCCAGGAGTTGACATATCTGATACGACAGCTAGGCGGAGTCTCGATTTGAACTCAGGATGAGCATCAAACACGTCGTCAGCTTTGGCCTCAGAGCGAACTGTGCCAACCACGTCGAATGCGTCCTGTGCGATGTTAGAACACGAGCTCGAGAACATCGGTGACCCTTGGTCGACACTCACTTCCACAAGACATTTGAGGATATGTGTGGCTAAAAAGCCATTGGCCCCCGTGAGAAGAACACTAGGCATGCTTGCGGACAATCGAACACGCAATGTACTTGCCAGGTTCGAGTTGATGATCATCTGAGCACTGAAGGTTGACCATGCTTTATAGGGGATGTCTTCTTCCTCAACAGCTCCTCTGTATTTGCATCAGGAACCACGGAAACACACCTTCCAGCGGACACGAAACTCCATTGACCCATAATCTTTGCGAGTGCTAAGATACTGTGCTGCTCTCTGGTTTCAGTAATCCATCATCCAGGACGAAATCCCGGAAAGCCAACGCCTATATTGGTAACATGCGGTTTAGTAATTCAAGTATGAACATGCTAAACCCGAGAGAACGTCTGGCGCTCCTACTTCTACAACAGATACGATGCTAGTATGGCTAATTCATTTCTATGTTTGTATGTTCTGTAAACCGCCATGGCTACTTGTGCGCTGACAGCGACTAGGTGAGCTAATGATGGCAAAATGTTGGAATATCCACAGAACATTCTCCGAAAGCTTTACAATCTTGTTAGCACTACGTTGAGACTCCATGGTGGATTTTGGTCTTACAAAGCGGTGTTTCATTGCTGTCAGCAATCAGGGCGTCGGCCAGGGTATGAAAGGTCAAACCTATGGCTTGCCTCAACTTGCCGACACTCAGCTGGACTGATGGAGTCGGGGATCCTCTATTCGAGCCCAGGCAGACATTACGAGTCCCCCCAACTGCCGGTTACCCATCGTCATCTTCTTTCTGGCAATGCAAGCAACCCTCGTCTCAGCCCTGACCAATTTCGACAACTGGGTTCATGAGCGCGTTGCACTCGAAAACGTCTCCATTCATCTACGCTACGCAGGCTCGGACCCACCAATCCTTTTACTGCACGGGAGGCCGCATTTCAACCTCACATGGCGCATCAGCGGACCCATCCTAGCAGACAACAACTACACGATCGTAGCACTCGATAGCAGCGGGACCGGAGACTCATCGACCTCCGCCATCCGGGCACTATACTGCAACGGCTTCCGCGGCCGACACCAAGGCTATTCTCGACTTCTTAGACATCACTTCTTTCCTACGTTGTGGGCCACGACTTCGGCTCCACCAAAGAAAAGCAGATGCTCTAGGCGTTCTTCCATCACGGCAGCTACTCCGGCATGACGAGCTTCCCCGAAGAGGTTGTCGAGAGATACGCCAGTTCCATCTCCAAGCGTTGGCCACATTGTGAGGGAAACTTAGCCGTTCACCACCGTGAGTGGCCACCCCACGTTGTTTTGACCACCCCCGCCGACGTCAATTGCACGCAGCTCACGCATTGGCGCCCCGATCTTGGCTGCCGTAGCCGGCAATTGAAGCTCCAGAAGTCGTGCAAACCCCCCGGAATTCCCCCGCGTCCCCATATTTCTGCTTCATCTTCCTCCAGCACGGGCAGTTTTCGCGGCTCAAACACCCTTCAGCAATCAATTTTTGTGCGGAAAGTGAAGGAACGGCTCGCAAGGCGAAGTCTACCAGAGGCCTTCACACGACGATGCCACCTGAGCCGCCCTTGTCGTGCCCAGTTTGCTACAAGGTGTACAGCCGGGCAGACCATCTAACTCGCCATTTGAATTCACACAATACTCACAGACCGCATATCTGCCCCAGTTGCGGAAAAGCCTATAGACGGCAGGATGTATTACGACGGCATCAAGCAAAATGTCAAGATCAAGATGGAGTTCGATCTCTGTATCGTGAAAAGGCGCAAAAACGTCGAGCATGTGATGAATGCGCGTCCAAGAAGCGTGCATGCGATGGCGGTCAACCTTGTATCAGCTGCAAAAATAGGGGTTATACATGCACTTATTCCTGGAAGACTGTCGGCGACGGGGCCATGACTCAAGCCAGCGTGCAATCATCGACGTGGAAGGCCCCTGATGAGGACCAGCTTTGGGACTATCTCGATCTCGACCTCGACGAGGACGCAATACCGTTCCTACCCTCCGCCTATTCTCTCTCTGCTTCGGACAGCAATCACTTAGGTTTTGAGCTGGGCTCCCCACCAACGATCCCTTATTCTCTTTCGTCTTCTCTCTCTGTCTATCTAGGGGTCCCCGATCAGGATCCAGTACAATCTTTTGAATTTCTGATCCGGTTTACCAGCCCCAAAGTCTATGGCATCGCAGCTAAATTCAATGGCACCACCAGAACACATGAGCCGAGGGGCCTCACCTTGGGTCCCAAGGACTACAGCCAGTACATTTGTCGCCAACTTCCCAACTCTATGCCCGGCGAATACTCTGAACTCTTTGCTTCAGGTCTTTCCCGTAGCCCCATGCCAGTCTTGGAAGAAGCTGGGCAAGCCAATTGGTCCTCATATAGTCGGGAGTTTTCCACCG
The DNA here is from genome assembly GCF_000835455.1 of Fonsecaea pedrosoi CBS 271.37. Taxonomy (NCBI): domain Eukaryota; kingdom Fungi; phylum Ascomycota; class Eurotiomycetes; order Chaetothyriales; family Herpotrichiellaceae; genus Fonsecaea; species Fonsecaea pedrosoi. Next base: position 3,965,173 of record NW_013550614.1, on the reverse strand, counting down.
TTTTGGCGGGCGGATACCCGGGAGACCAGAGCAACTTCAACGTGGTGGCGGCCTTCCACGGTTCCAATGCCCGTGATGGAATTCGAGGGGCCTTCTCAAGCACGCCAGACGCCTATACAGACCCTCTTGCCTTGAAAAGCCATGAGATACTGTTGGGAATTCAAGAAGTAGCCATGTCCCAGGCTGGTTGTCTCCGAGGAAATCGCCAGGGGTGGTCGCCAATTCTGGAGCAAACATGCATCCAATTCTTCCATCCTGCACGGTTGCGCCGATACTTGGATCACTTCTGGACTCACTGGTACCCCCACTGGGTGACTATTCACAAACCCTCCTTTAGTGCAATGGACGCCCCTCGATCTCTGGTGGCTGCCATGGCTCTAATTGGGGCATGCGCTTCGCCGGAGGAGAGTGATCGAGAAGATGCCCAGTTTTGGCGCAACTATGTTGAAGAAATGGTGTTCGTTGACATGTCGAGCACCCCCGATTTTGTCACGTCCGGTGTCACTCTCTCGACTGATGGGGTGAGGGCTCAGCTTCGATCTCTCCAGGCTGCTTTTGTGGTCTGCATGTATCAGATATGGGAAGGTCGCAACTTCGATGCGAAGAGAATCCGACACGAGAGGTATGGGACGGTCGTGACCATGGCGAGAGCGCTAATACCCTACGCAAAACACATAGGACTCGACAAGGTCACGCCCGAAAGCTTCCACTGGCAGCACTTTGCCTTGATTGAGCAGGTTATCCGGACCGTGATATATGTTTTCTTGGTCGACACCTACTTCGTCATCTTTCACAGCCTGCCTCCTCAAATGAGCATACAAGAGTTGAAAATGGATCTCGCCTCGCCCGAAGAGTGTTTCCAGGCTCCAGATGCCAGTAGCTGCTTTTACCATCTCCGGCCATGGGCTTCGCTCCCGCTCTGCCGAGACGGGTTCATCCTCTATGGAGCCATCAAGTGCCTTCGAAAAAGAGACATGGACGACAAAGTATTTCTCCACCTCGCGCGGGCTGGCCCCCTCAACCTCTGGGTGCTGTGTTCGGCATTGCACGTTCTCATTTTCAACATTGAACCCGCCTTTGGCCACAAGTCCCAGTTCCTGGCCCACGACAATGCACTGACCAATTGGCGGCGAGTCTGGAATCAGCACCTTGTCCAGAAGCCAGGCGAAACCTCAGTATCCGAAGTCGACGACCGAGACGCATGTCAGCTGTGGACTCGGCCCGGACTTATGAGATATGCCCCCGAATGGTGGCTGTTGGCTCGGCACATCCTGCAACGCATGAAGTCTTGTCAGGCTGATCTAGAAGCCTCCGAGGATTTGTCCGGTCCTGGCAGCTGGCGTTCAAATCTTGGGCCTTCAATCATCCAGCGCAGGGATACCTTCGACACCACGGAGGTCCACCGTTTCATCTGCCGGTGCCCAACGCTTGCGAGCAACGCTGAGGCGCGGAACCATGCCTGACCATGCCTGACCATTCAACCTGCGGACGTTTGTCATCCTGGCCACCAATATCTGAAGCGAGAAACAAGGTTAAGCCCATGGTTTGGACAGGGCCAATGATGGACTGTGTCGCAGATGGAATGAATTCCTGATTCCTAATTCCCCCACAAACTTGCCCCGAGGACCCCAGGCCCCCACAATCATCTCCGACCAGTGATATCAGCGAGATCTCAAAGCCTTCACCGGGTCAAGTCTGAACTATTGTTGTTGCACGTTCCGAGAGTCCGGGAAAGTGTTGAAGTTGAACACTTCTCAGAGTCTATATATGGACTGGCCGGATACCCTGTCTGACCTGTGCGACTCCCACACTTTTCCTCACAGTATCCGAACCCTTGTGAATAGCAAGCAACAACCGAAACATGAACGCAAGTCGACCCACAAATGGGCACGTGAATGGAGACCTCGCCGACCAAGCGCCTGCTCCCACCATGTCACCCAACACAGACATCGACGGACTCTATGGCCTGACTTCCAAATGGCCGGTTGCGTATGATCTCGCCGGGTCCAGCGTACCGTGCCGACTCGAAGGCGAGATCGGAGATCTGATCGTGTTTGGGGATATTCCCCAAGAGATCGACGGTACCTTCTATCGAGTCATGTGCGACCCATTTGTCCCGCCACATCCAGGCAATGTGCCCATTGACGGCGATGGCCACGTCTCGGCTTTTCGCTTCCATCAGGGCAGATGCGATTTCAAGATGCGCTACGTCGAGACCGAACGATACAAGCTGGAGAGAAAAGCGAACAAAGCCCTCTTTGGTCTCTACCGCAATCCTTTTACCCACCACCCCTGCGTGCGGGCGGCCGTGGACTCCACCGCAAACACCAATCTGGTCCACTGGGCTGGTCGGCTGTTGGCCCTCAAAGAAGTGGCACTGCCCTACGCCGTGGACCCGGACACCCTGGAGACACTCGAGTATGATCCGTTCAAGGGCCAGGTGAAGTCCAAGACCTTCACGGCGCACCCAAAGGTGGATCCGCTGACACACGAGCTGGTGGTGTTCGGCTACGAGGCCAAAGGTTTGGCGACCAAGGACGTCGTCACCTACGCCTTGGACCGGACCGGAAAGAAGACGAGCGAGCTGTGGGTCCAGGCTCCGTGGTGTGCCTTCATCCACGATTGTGCCATCACCCCGAATTGGATCGTGCTGTTCTTGTGGCCGTTTGAGGCCAATGTGACACGCATGAAGCAAGGCAAGCAGCATTGGGCCTGGGACTACGACCTTCCCGCGACCTTCATTGTCGTCCCGAGGCACGACGACAGCGGCGCCCGGTTCGGGTGGAAGAAAGGCGAGTACCGCACGTACAAATGGAAGAACTGCATGGCCATCCACACTGCGGCGGCGTGGGAGACGCCAGACGGCAACGTCTGCGTCGAGAGCTCGCGCGTGCACGACAATGCCTTCCCTTTCTTTCCCCCGGAAGATGGACGCATGCCGGACCCGCAGACCAAGGCCGACTTTGTACGCTGGGAGTTCGATCTCTCCCAACCCGACGGTGCGACGGTGCCGGACCCGCTGGTCGTCCTGGACCTGCCCTCGGAGTTTCCCCGCATCGACGAGAGATTCATGACCCAGCCGTACACGGTGGTGTTTTTGAACGTCTTCGTCCCCACGAACATGGACGGGTCGCGGAACATCTTCCACGGGCTCAACGGCCTGGCCATGCACAACAACAAGACCGGCCAGACCCGGTACTTCTACGCCGGCGAGGACTCGCTGTGCCAGGAGCCCATCTTCATCCCGCGCTCGCCCGACGCCCCCGAGGCCGACGGCTGGGTCATGTGCCTGGTGGAGAGGAGGGGCGCGGGACGCTGCGACGTGGTGATTCTGGACACGGCCGCCTTCGAGACGCCCATCGCCGTGGTCCAGCTCCCTTTCCACGTCAAGGCCCAGATCCACGGCAACTGGGTCGACGCTTCGGCCCTCGCGCCGCGGAAGAGTCTGGTCCGCGAGATCGCCCCTGTCCAGATCAGCGGCCAGGGTGCTCTGGAGCCGCTGATTTAACGATTCAAGATGGGACTGCGTTTGCATGGGGACTGAAAGAGAGAGGATGTATACAAAAAAAAAATCCTTTGGCCTATCCTGCGTTGAGTTGGTTATCAATGGGACAAGAATCCTTTGTCTTCTCCCAAGCGTCGAGTTTCATTGTCAATAGGATGCACACGTACATTCAGATAGGGCAAGCCAACTATTTTGCAACCAACCATCAGTGCCTACTGCGCCGCCTGTGTGGCGAAAGTCCTGATACCCTTGATTCTCTCTCTCCAAACAGGCATATATGATGTATATATATGGAGGAGAGTAGGAGAGTAGGAGAGTAGTCGTTTTCTACCCCTATTCTTTGAAGTAAGCTATACATAGATGGCCCTGACAAACAGATAGACAGAAAAGACGGAAAGAAAGTGAAGATGTTGTCCAGCACCGGCACCGACGACGAGAAACATCTCTCTCTCTCTCTCTCTCTCTCTCTCTCTCTCTCTCTCTCTCTCTCTCTCTCTCTCTCTCTCTCTCTCTCTCGGAGAACCATTTGTACGAAGGAGAGCGGGGACGAGAGCGAGAGCTCGAGATATGTACGGATATAGCACATGTAGATAGACAGGTAGAGAGATACATTAAGTTGTGAATGTTGCGCGAGCCTTGATTGATAAGTATCGCTTTCTTGGTATTCTTTGATATCTATCTGTATATCTGGCGTGGGGTGGGATTTAGATGAGTAGGTGTTGATACAAAATGTCTCGAGTCGGCACGACGGCCAAGCTGCGCCACGATGCCAGCAACGAAGCCGGCGGACACCAGGGGTCGTCTCGATGCGATGGCTTACAACCAAAGATGCCCTAGTGTTCGGGAGAAACTCCAACATTCGGAGGTCGCTCAGGGACGCGACAATTCTTCGGCATATACATAGATGTATCCTCCAAGAAATATGTTGTTGAGCTCATCGTGAAGTCCGCTCGTGTGACGATATCCCCCCCGCATAGTCACAAGACTGCGTGGCGTAGAGTCAACGAGGGCCAATCTTCTCCAGGCCGCCCATGTACCTCCTCAGGACTTGCGGGATAACCACGCAGCCCTGGTCTTCGCGCCAACCGTTCTCCAAGAGCGCGGCGAGGACTCTCGGGATTGCAATGGCCGTCCCGTTGACGGTGTGCGCAAACTTCTTCCTCGACCCGTCTCCCTCCAGGACCCTCGTGTCGAGTCTGCGGCTCTGGTAGTCGGTGCAGATGGACGCCGAAGTGACTTCGCCCCAGCCCTCGTCTTTCTTCCTCCTCGACGGAAACATGGCCTCGATGTCGATCTTGCGGTACGCGCTCGCACCCAGGTCTGACGTGGGCATCTCGAGGACTCGGCAGGGTATGCCGAGCGAAGACAGAATCTCCGTCTGTATCTCCACCATCTCGTTCAAAAGGCGCCCGGAATGCTCCACCCACGCCGATTCGTCCGTCAAGCCTCCACCGCTGCTGCTTGGTGGTGGGCAGTCGGTCCACGCGAACATTTCGACCTTTGTGAATTCGTGCACCCGGTACAGACCCTTGGTGTCGACCCCGCGAGCACCCGCCTCGGCGCGGAAACAGCGGCTGGACCCCACGAGCTTGAGAGGTAGGCGTGCCGCGGGAATCGCCTTGCCGGCATACATTCCTGCGAGGGGGATCTCGGCCGTTGCCGCGAGACTGCGGGTTGGTTTTCCGGCATCCTTTTCCGGCTGCGCTATCTGCCAGATCTGTTGTTCGTCGTTTTGGTCCCGGGGCTGGAATCCGCAGGCGGCGGCCATGTGGGAGTAGACCAGGGACGGCGGAGAGACAACGGACCAGCCGCGCCGCATGGCAACGGACAGGGCGTACTGGACCAGCGCGTGTTCCAACAGAGCCGCCTCGTTCAGCAAGAAGTAAAACCCCCACCCAGATGTCATGGATGACGACGAGAAATCAACGAGACCCAGCTTCTCGCCGATGATCGAGTGGTCGGCCGACGGGCCATACTGCGGAGGTTTGTCCGGGTCATAGTTGATGTAGGACCGCAACCGCGGTTCACCACCGGTGGGTGTGTCCGAATACGTCAAGTTGGGCAGGGACAGTGCAATATTGCGCGTCTCGAGCTCGAGTGCATCGTGCTCAGCTTGGAGAGCGTCGACTTCCGGCCTGACAGATTTCATCTGCGCCACGATACCCCCCTTGCTCTCTTTCGCCGCGTTGTTCAGTTGCCTCTGCAGCTCCTTCAACGTGTGACGGGACCCGGCCATGCGCTGGTCCAGGTCCCTCATCTTTCTGACGCTGTCCGCCACTCGGCGCGGGATGTCCTCGTGGCTGCCATAGTTTCGCACCCGGCAGTTTTGTTCGTAGAGCTCGACGTTGTCTCGGATCTGGGTGAGAGGAGGGAATTGTCGCGGCGCGGTCGCCGGGCGGAATTCTTGGTAGAGCGGTCTCGTGGTGCAGTATGCCCTTCTGCATCGGAGCAGGAACGCCTTCGCCTCGAGTGCTTTCCTCGACATGAAAGCTGCTGCAAAAGTGGGCGGTACACCAAGGTCTTTGTAACTGCGCCAATCCGACAACGCGGTTGGACGCGCTTCGAGAAGAAAAAAAAAGTTGCCAATTGAAATCGGCAGAATGTGGAGTGACCATGCCTGGTTGCTTGATCGGGAATAGTCGGGATATCATTACGTAAGGAGGTACAGCCTTGTGATGTACATACAACGGCCAAAACTCCACCTTGGAAGCTCACAACGTCCATTAACACTATCACCCACCGCCTTGGTAGACGCTCTCATATTTCTCGCTTGCTTTCAGAATGACAACAGCCGTGAGTAAAGTCATCTTAAAACATCAAAAGCTCGTCCGAGGCCAAGACTTCGTAAGACCACCACACGCTATTCCGCCCTTGGCTTGCTCATCACATCACCAGTTTGTGCCCAGCCTCCAGGAGATCAGCATATATCCTCAGAGACTCTCCAATCAAATTGACCATCTGCCACACGCTGCTCGACTGATACAGTTTCGCCCACAGCCTGACGACCATGCCACTCAACCGAGCCTTTTGCGCCAGAATGTGATCGCAGCTCATCTTGTATTCCGTCTCAGCCACCAGCTGGACGACGAATTCGAGCACCCTCTGTTCCGCGGGCGTCAGTGCAGGGTTCGGATCGAGCACCGTCACCGCTTCAAGCCACTTTGCGAGCAAGACTGCGCACTCCAACGAGCAGAGGGCGTGTTGATTCGACCAGAGGATCAGTTGTGTCTGGGCGACGTAGTTGATCCCAAGCTTCACAGGAATGCTTAACGCGTGTGCGCAATGGAGTGCCGCCCGGGTCATTTTGTCGCTTCGTTGGACTCTCGGGCTTTGGTGCAGTGAGTTGGCAACCATGGATGGGTCCCAGCTGCTGAGTGACCTCACAGGGCCCAAATCCATGTTGAGCCGGATGTACGCCAGCCGGAGGAGTGCTGTCGATGTAAAAGTCACGGGCCCGTGAGGACTCAAGGGATCCATGGACGATTCTTGATCGCGCTCCCAATACCTGGCCCATCGCTTCAGGGCCCGTTCAAAGACATTCATTTCTTCGTCTGCGAGGCCGCTTGAATCGTGGTGCACAATGGGTAGTCGAGCGTTGCGTGCAAGCCAGATCTGCTGAATGACGGCATGTATGAGAGCACAGCCGCCGAGAGCAGAGAAGCCTCGCGCAACGGCTTGGGCTGAGCCATTACGTTCACCTAGGTCCGAAAAGAGGCAGGAAAACTCGGTTTGAAAGTCTTGTCGAGTTGACCTCGATTCGGCACGAGCTTCTCGCCATTCCAGCTCGTTGCTTGCCTTCCATTCCTTCTCGGAGCAGGGCAATTCGAGCCGGAGGCCGCTTGCCAGTATCATGGGCGGTAAGTCGAACAGAATGGTATGGATATTGAAGAAGCAAAAGACCACGAGGTGGGTTCTTTTGATAGTCTCGAACCGAACCCACTCCCGCCAGTCCTCGGTTGGTTGTTCCCGGGCTCGCGTTATCTCATCGTCTTGAATAAGCGAGTGCAGCACACTGCGGATGGACAGTGCGTCGGTGACTGCGGGTTCGCGTCTGTACCAGGATGCGATGGCGATCAGAAGCAGCAAAGTCTGCACCATCTCAACCACACAGAATCTTTCGTCTCCGCTGCAGCTTGGGTCAGGAATCATTATGGGCGTATAGTGCAATCTTTGGTCCAATCCCATGTTTGCTTTTCGTCTCTGGCGTCGGCGGAGGCGCTCCAAGACGATGGCTCGTGCAACACGAAACAGCTCAATGCCCATCTCTGGCTCTCTGGTGTAGCGGGCTCCAAGAGCCGCAATGGCCAAGAGCAACTCAACATGGATGGCGTCCATTCGCAGAGTGGCAATGTGGAAAAAGGGATAATGAGCATGGAAGTTCTTGAAGTACCCACCTATCAATCGTGACAACGCATGGCGAGACGGGAGAACAAAGTCGCCATCTATACAACCAGAAAATGTCGCCAGCTCATCGATGATATGCTGTCGACAGTCGGCCGAGATGAATAAATCTCGACTATTGAGCCTCGTGGGCCCCTGTGGGTGGGGACCATTGGGCGGAGGCTTTTCCTCGGGAGCGAGGGATGGGAGCCGAGAGCCAAACCGAGAGATGGACGAGTCATTTGCACGGATATTGGAGAGTGACGTGGATGTGGCATGGATGGTTGTCGTTACTGTTGATTCATCGCGGGAGATGTTGCCGTCTCTAGGATCGTTGGTATTTTCGAAAACACCAGCCAAGGGTAAGTCTAGGTTGGAAAAGAAGACCGGCAACGGCTGATAGCTCGGAGAGAATGGGTGAGTGAAGTTGGGCACGCTGTCCATGAAAGTAGCAAAGTCTTGTGTATAGGCTGGCTCGAGCGCGTCGAAGCCGCCGTCCTGCAAGCCCAGATTCATCGTGTAATCCGGGACCGGTCCGGAAAATGACTCTTTGGACTGGCTTGGGCTCTCAACATTTGGATGGGTGAAGAAGCGCGCCGACAGGTGAACCTGATTGATATGTTCCTGTTCACCACTGGGATTGCTTGCTATGGAATGGGTCGTCGGTGGGACTGCACGGTGTTGGGAAGAAAGAACTGGGCCAGACCCAGCTTGGTACTCGGGCCAGTCCACCAGAGGCAATGGTGTTGGCAAGAGCGTTTCCGTGTTCGACGATACATTCTGCCCAGAGCGACTCTGTAGAGGGGACTCGTGCGACAAGCGTATATGGCGGGTCAGCAAATCTCTTGCTCGCAAAAGTCAGCCAGACGACAAATAAACGACGGATTAGCTTCGCTGGGTTGGAGCGGCATACTTTCGGGTAAAACTTTTCTGACAAACGGAGCAGCGAAACGGCTTCTCCTTGGTGTCTTGTGGCCCAAGTCAGTCAATACTTCCCAAACCGCCTTTGTTTCAATTTCCCTTACGCGATCTCTCGTGGCGTTGGAGATGCTCCAGGCGGGCAAATCCACGGCCACAGCGATGACACACGAATGTTTTCGCAGGGCGTGCAGGAGTGGCCAGATTTGTTGTCATGGTTCAGACCTTGCTCATCGCGCGGAGGAGAGATGGCACTGGCGGGCAGTGGGGAATTTGAGAATGAATTCGGGGAAGATGCTACATTCTTTAAGATGAGAGTTGGAAGATGAGGTTGAGGGTTTACAATTGTGGGGAGGCGTCCAAGTCAATGAGTCTAAACGCTAACGAGGCTGCTGGATCCCGGTAGCTGCGGCTGCTCCCTAGCGTAGAGCGGGCACCAATCAAATTGCTTATTCGTGGAGACTTAAACCTCCCCCAATTCGGAGAACATGACAATCCAACGACACGACAACTGCGTGGAAAGGGAATTGGCTGGCCAGGAATACGTTCCTGGTCCGAGGCTGGTCGTATCACCACCTCTTCTGGCCCTTTCTCTGCCCGTACGACGACAGCGGCCAGGTTTCGATAAGCAGCAAAACTTACCAGTCCCACAAGTCCACGCACCCTCCATGCAGCACCAATCGCCTCAGACACTTCCCCAAATTATTCCAGATCGGTCCGGCGTTCCAGCAGTCGAGATAGTCTTATGCAACATGCCCTCCCTACGAGACTCACGAGTCAAATGGCAGTCACACAGACTTGATCACACTCGCACCTCTCGAGACTAAGGCTACAACTACAAGTGGCACGCTCCTCCATACATATCCCGAGTCTCGCCGTGTTAGGCCGTGAAGCCAAACGGTGTATACAAACTATCGAAATCCCAACTCCAATGTAAGGATAAGAGTCTCTGAGGCTATCCTGTCAGACCACGATCTCGACGATGCGAGCACAAGTGTTAGAGGCCTTCAACACGCCTTACAAATTCAAAGATGTGCCTGTCCCTCCCGATCCCACTGGTCAAGACATCCTGGTCAAAGTCGGAGCGGCGTCGTACTGCCACACCGACGCCGTCTTCGCGTCTGGTGCCATGTGGCAAGACCTGCCCCGAATAGGATCGCACGAGTTTGCGGGCACAATCGTCGCCATGGGCCCGGACGTCTCGCCGAAATTGAATCTCGAGGTCGGAATGCCCGTGGGCGTTCCAGGTCGAGCCTTCCATCCTTGCGGATCGTGCTACGAGTGCCTCAACAACGACGGTGATCCGGAAAAGTACGGCGTGTGGTGCACCAAGGCTGGCAACCTGGGTCTCTCGGCTAACGGCGGGTTTCAAGAATATTGCATCGCGGATTCTCGCCAGATAGCGCCCATGCCGGAAGGCATGACCGCGGTCGATACCGCTCCGCTCATGTGCGCCGGTCTGACCATCTGGAATGCTCTCGAAAGGGCAGGCGTGAAAATGGAGGCCGGAGGCGGCAAAGGGCTGACGATTGCCATTTCCGGTGCTGGCGGCGGCCTTGGACATCTGGGCGTACAGTTCGCCGTCAAGCTCGGCTGCAAGGTCGTCGCTATCGAGGCGTCTGACCCGGCATTAGCTCTTCTGGAGGATGTGGTCAAGGACCTAGGGCCGTCAGGTGCCGACGTTACCATTCTCGATGCGCGGAAACAGTCTGCCGAGGACGCTCGCGTGTCGGTCTTTGGATCTCCCGAACCCGGCCTGGAAGGCGAGAAGGGCGTCGACGGGGTCCTGATCCTCCCCGAGTCTCAAAAGGCTTTTGAGTACGGGATGAAGCTGGTCAAAAACCATGGCGTCTGCGTGACTGTCAGTTTCCCCAAGGAGGGTTTTCACATGCAACCGCGGGACCTCGTCTTCCGCCACATCTCCATGGTCGGCGTCTTGGTCGGGCGGAATCGGCAGCTCAGAGCCATGCTAAACTTCGCGGCAAAGGAAGGGGTGAGGGCGCGAGTGACCACCTACAAGCTGGAGCAGCTCAACGACCTGGTAGACGACTACCATAAAGGCGCAAGTGGAAAGCTGGTCGTGGATATGTCAAAGTAAACGACGATCAACCTCTCGTGCCTCTGCAGCCTATTTACGGCTCGGTCGTCTGGGATGTACATCAGGGGATCACCTCTTCACAGCGCATGAATAGATACAGGCGCACATATTGCACATCAGCTTAATTGGAAAGTGCCTAGATTCGCGTGCCACTAGTATCTCCTGCATCAATGGCGACGCCGTTGGGACAAAGGCCACCTCGCTAATCGAGACAGGTATGAGTCCAGGGCTCGTAACACTAACCTCTCAATCTCGCGTCGACGCCCCTTTGACAACTCGCATCAATGAATGCCACTATAGTCTCGCGCCCATCATGGAGATCCAGCCGCCCAGTCGACGTAAAACATCCGAACACAGACCGGATCCATTCCAGAAATCACGGAACGTGGCACTTCCTTGCCCAGACTGTGCTCCAATTTGGGGCACCTGGGTCTTGTTCCGGATTGGGAGATGAGAAAGTGATCTGAGGTTGATATCTCGAGCTGGTCGGAGAAGGGCAGCCTATAGGGCGTTCGTTGACGGCAAGTCACCCAGCTCCAAATGCTCCTGTTATCGAACCAGACGTAGCACGGCCCTGGAGGCCTACTTCAGTTGAGCTTTGTCGGGATGTCCTTTCCCTCGAGCCACAACTCCAGATTCGATGCTGTATCCTCGTACCATCGGTTCATGACTCCCTCCTCGACGTAGCCCATGTGCGGGCTGAGTAGTACTTGGCTTCTGCCGTCCTTGCCCCAAGCAGTCGTACGCCACGGGCTGTCGAGCGGCAACGGTTCCACATGATAGACGTCCAAGGCTGCACCCTTGATCCTGCCGTGGTTCAAAGCATCGAGTAAAGCCGTCTCGTTGATGAGGGCGCCTCTCGAGGTGTTGACGAGGAGAGCAGAGGGCTTCAATAAGGCGAGCTCTCTCTCCCCTAGAAGATCTCGGCTTCGATCAGACAGAACGTAGTGGATGCTCAACACGTCCGCTTCCCTGAGGAGCTCTTCCTTGCTGCTCGCCACCTTGAACGTCCCTGATGGAAGACCAAATGACCTGGCCTTTTGCTCAGCAACCTCCTGCGTGAGACTACTGGACCATGCTAGAATCTTCATTCCAAACGCCCACACACCACTCGAGGCAACCCTCGCACCCAGGTTGCCAAATCCTAACAGACCTAGCGTTTTGCCCTTCAGCCCTGTAGCCGGAGAAATCTCCCAGAGACCAGACTTGACGGCGGCGTCGTCACGGGCAATGTTCCGAGCGATACCCAGGATGAGTGCCCAGCAGTGTTGCAAAGTAGAATCAATCGAGGTAGGGAAGCTCACGTCCCCAGACTTTCCAATTCCCTTTGCTCCAGCGACGATGACATTCTGCTCAGTACAGGCAGCCATGTCGATTGCCGAGTTCTTCATTCCGGTGGTCAGAAGCAATCTGAGGTTCGGAAGAGCCCGAATCACATCCCCCGGCAAGGGTGTTCGTTCGCGCATCGTCGAAATAACAGTGAACGGTCGAAGGCGCTCGATGAGGACATCCTTCTCCGCCTTTCCGCTCGGGTTGATAGTGTCAGAGAAAGTGGTGACTTCGACTTTGGGCTGTAGATGAGCGAATTTGGCTGCAGCAATGCCCTGGTAGTCATCCAGTATTGCTAAACGTGTCTTTGAAGTGGCCATTTCGATGCTATGTTGTCTCAATATGCCTGTCCGGGAGTTGGATAGAGCGAAGTGCTGAACGCCGAGCTCCAAAGCCTTTTACAACGTGTTTGCGGTCATTAAGATGCCAGCCAATTGGTCTCGCGGACCTGGAGACTTTGGACAGATGTCGATGCTGATGAGGCTCTCCACGGCTATCGTCGGAATATGCTTCTCCAAATCGGAGGCTGATCGATACTTGTTCAATGTAGAGTTGAGGTGACCGAGGTAAGGCCTGCTGTAGAACGAAGCCCGGAATGGGAAGAATGCATTCCCACCCCAACTTGGGGACTCGCGGATCCCAGGATCGTACGGAGATAAGTCGCATCGAAGCAGCATTTGTAAGTGACACGGCAGACGCAGTAGACGATTAAAACCCCTCGATATTTATCCACGGACTCTCGATTTCATCCCAGGGTGGATTTTCCCAATTGAACCTCACAGAAGAAGAGAGAGACGCTCCAAGGTTATCACCTTTGTCAATTCACTATGCATCCGGCCATCGGATTCTTCTTTGTTGCCTCTGTACTCGCGCTGCTCGTTAGATGGGCCAATAGAACCGATATCCCAAAGATCAAAAACCTACCCGAACTTCCTGGGGTGCCGATTTTTGGGAGTCTGATCCTCTTGGGCAAGTATCATGCCAGGAACTGCGCTCGGCTGGCCAAGACGTATGGCGATGTCTTCCAGGTTCGCCTGGGCAACCGCGTAAGTGAAGGTCCCCAAGTACCAGATCACAAGTCACTAGGTCGATCGTATTGACTCTCCTTGCGGTCCAGAGATTCATTTATGCAAACTCGTTCGAATCGGTGAAGGAACTATGGATCAGAAATCAGTCAGCACTCATCTCTCGGCCAAAGTTTTGGACATTCCACGACGTGGTCTCGCAAACCCAGGGAGTGTATACCCTGGGGACCTCGCCATGGTCTGAGTCCCTCAAGAGAGCCCGCAAAGCGGCGGCCACGGCCCTGAACAGACAGGCGGTGCAGACATACCTCCCATTCATCGACCTTGAGTCCACCACCAGCATCAACGAACTGGTCCAGAACATCAAATTTGGGTACGACATCGACCCCAACGGCTATTTCCAACGCTTCTCTTTGAACATCAGCCTGACCCTGAACTACGGTATTCGTATCCAGGGCACTGTCAAAGACAGCACTCTTAATGAAGTGGTTGCCGTTGAGCGAGAGCTGGGAAACATCCGCGGTATTGCGCATAACTGGCAAGATTATGTCCCGTTGCTCCGAATCTTACCCGGGTACAAGTCGAATGCCGTCAAGTATCGGGCCCGACGAGACGAATACATCCTTAGTTTCTTTAATCAGTTGAAAGAACGAATCGCGAACGGCACCGACCACCCCTGCATTGCTGGCAACGTCCTGAAAGATCCAGAGGCTAAATTGGCGGATAGTAAGCTATCAGATGGTGCCATCTGCCGACGGTTGATTGCTGACTGAACGCTTGCTTAGATGAACTCAAATCCATCTGTTTGACCATGGTCGCTGCTGGCCTCGACACATTGCCAGGGAATACCAACATGACGATCGCTTACCTTTCGTCACCGCACGGCCAGGACATCCAAGCACGAATGTACGATGAAATCATCAAATCGTACCCTGGAAAAGACCCATGGCATGAATGCTTATACGAAGAGACGTCCGAGTACGTCATTTCCTTTGTGAAGGTGAGTGCAGGGACTTCAAGAGTGACCTCTGCCACCACCAACTCGAAGACTGACCATGTCGTAGGAGGTGCTTCGCTTCTGGTCCACCCTCAACTTGTCATTCTATCGCCAAAGTGTCAGCGACATCACTTACAAAGGTGCTGTTATCCCTGCCGGGACACCTTTCTTGATGGTATGAGATGTCACCTCCCAGACCTCCCAGGGCCGTTAGCCGACGGTCGTGCTAACAATCCATGGGTAGAATATGTGGGCCGCGAATCATGATCCTGCGCACTTCAAGTCTCCCATGGAATTCATCCCGGATCGCTTCATGGGGCAATCAGGCGCCGGAGAGGGCACACAGCACTTTGGGTACGGCGCCGGTACCCGGATGTGTGCCGGAGCACATTTGGCAAATCGAGAGCTGTACATCATCTTCACACGCCTAGTCCTGGCCTTCCGCATCCATGAGGCCACCGATCCAAAGGACAGGCCGATTCTGGACACGATTGAGTGTAACTCGGTGCCGACAAGTATGGTCACTCAGCCCAAACCCTTCAAGGTGAGATTCATCCCTCGAGACCAGAAACAGCTTGAGACGTGGATCGGTCAGAGCGTCGAGAACACCTCACACCTGTGAAAGTGCGGAGTTTTCTTCCAGTTGTAAACGAGAATTGTCGGACTTGGAGATGCTGGCTGAGAGTGATTGAAACAGCCCTCATATATTGTCTGACCACGGGGCTATGTTTCAAGAAAGCATCGTGTTGACGTTTGCCTGGTGAGCTGCACGACTTGAGCGTTGACTGCCAAACCTGTTTGACGCCGGCCTGGTACGTCGAGGGATCTGGAACCCCTGGATAAATTTCCGAAATCTAATCAAAATTGAAATGTCGCATCTAAATTATTTTGACCGTACTGTTTGACATTCTTTTTCCAAGACTGTGAATGACTTGGAAAAGTGAAGTATTTCACTTGTAACAGGTAACGATTGACTACTTTGCCAAGGGAACCTCTTGCTGCTAGTCATATATTTCATTAGCCAAATATAGTTTTGATTTGGCTCACGAATCGCACACAGAAAATGCGATTCTTCTACACCTGCTTAGCATGGTGGCGTGGCCTAATGGTAAGGCGTTGCTTTCCGGTTACATTCTTGTATCAATCAGGAGCGTGGCAAAGACTGTGGGTTCGAGTCCCATCGCCATCGAGGAGTTCATTTTTTGCTTTGGCTGTCGGGTAATCACGTGATCACTTCTCCACTACTATGGCTTGTTGTCTCCAGCTCCTGGTCTAGGTATCGCGTCTAACCTTCTATGTGACACTATGGAGTACGAGGTTACAAGTACTGAACGAGGTATTGACTGCAAGACCTCAGCCTCAATGCCCATCATTTGAGAACAACCAGGCAAACGACCGTTGCAATGCCAAAACTCCTGCGAGCCTTCAGCAAGCGCCTTCACAAGTCATTGGCTCACCATGTTCCTCGCCGAACGATATCAATCACTTGTGGAGGAAAGCATCCCACACTGATCCCCATGTTAATTCTTGCTGACATGAACACCCCAGGTGACACTATCTGTACAAGCGAGCTTTTCAACTATTCCAATGGACGTTTCCTGATGAACGAACAACATGAGTTGTCAAGAAGACATGTCAAATTCGACCTTGAGCGGCTCTGCGCCTTAGATTCCTCCCTCCCCTCAATCATGTCTCCCGTATCCAGCATAGACAAGCACGAGGGCGGCTTCAACAAGGCGTTGAAACTAGCCATGGAGAACGGCAAAGAAGTGGTTGTCAAGATCCCGTTCCCAGCCATGGTGCCCGTGGGATATAGCATCTTTACCTTGGTCCAAGGGGACCACACTTTGGATCTCCCGATTCGCATCTGCACCATTTTGAAGCTGCCATGAAGGTGATCCCTATTTTGGCCAAGACTCCCCTTCTGCGAGGCCATGCCAGGCCGACTCTGTGGCACACAAATCTGCACATGGGCAACCATCTTCGTCTCCGACGACGACCCTACCCAAGATCGTCGGTGTCATCGACTGGCAGTTCACCTCGATCTCACCGGCATTCACCCAGGTGCGGTGGCCGCACTTTCTCGAGCCGCCGGAAGACCACCAGACCGGGGCGATCAAGCCGGAACTCCCGGCCGATTTCGAGATCATGGACCCAGACGAACAGGCCTATGCGCTCTCACAACGGGACCAAACCCTGCAGGCGAAATGCTACGAAGTTGCCCTCGCTCAGCGTGACCGCGAAGCATACTTGGCTCTCATAAAAGTCCCTGACACTGTGCGCCGCTTATTCACCCTGTGCGATCGGACGTTCAAGAACGGCGTGGTGCCGTTGAGGGACTGTCTGATCCAGCTGTCCAGCAATTGGCACAGGATCGGACTCAGCGGGAGCTGTCCGATTACGGTATCGAGCGAGGAGATGACTGCCCACGAAACACAACTCGGTGAGTATCGAGACTGGGTTCAACTGCGGAAATACACCCAAGAGATTCTATGCTCGGATGAAGAGGGCTGGGTGTCCCCAGAGTTGGACTCTGAGAAAGTACGGGCACAAGAGAGGGAGCTCTTTGGGATTTACCTCCGCAGACAGGCACCGGACACGTTAGGAAAAGATGCGAAGGTGTTTTGGTTCTACCCCCCCGTGTAGCTAGGACTGTTGAGGTAATGTGTCGACATAACCGAATATACAGACTGACGGCGTGTGGAAAAGTTTGATACCACGAACATAGACCAAAGACTGTAATAACTACCCCTTGTGGCACTGATTAATTGCACACTAAGGAAGGGACTCTCTGGCCACCAAATATCATACTCATTTCAACACCACCTAGCCTCATCACCATCCGGTGTACAGCTACGTAGCACTGTCAGACAATACCTTGACAAATACCCGCCTGTATCCAGCCAAATATCAGTACTTTAACAGGTTCCTCTTCTCTCCAAATTTACAGCCGCATCTCTTCCTTTGCTCATCCGACCCTGCTGCGTAGTAGCGACTTAGCGTCGACCATAACCACCTCGGCCATACCCGCCGTTGCCTCCATAGTTTCCACTTCGGTTGTCCCTCGCTGGCGGTCCCCGATTTTGGCCTTGATAATAACCGTCACTGAAAGATCTTCCACCATTCTGTTGATATTGTCCGTTACCGCCGGGGTACTGGTTGGAGCCTTGTCCGCCGTAGTTTTGGTTCTGCCCTTGTTGGCCATAATAGCCTTGATCCTGACCACCATAACCCTGATATCCTCCATAACCATTTGCCGGTGGCGGATTTCGGTTGTAACCTCCTGGACCACCGTAGCCCGGTGGGGGAGGGGGAGGCAAGCCCGGAGGCCATTGACTCGGTGGTGGTATACCAGGAGGGCCTGCGTCAATGGGAGGTCGGTCGGCAGCGTAGTTGATACGTCCTCCGCGATTCTGCGTATCAAAACGGTCACGTCGAGTGTTGTCATATAGTGGCGCACCGCCAAAGTCTCTACCCGATACCCTAGCCTTCGATCGCACCATGGCCAGGTCGCTCTTGTCAAGAACAGGAGGAGGCAAGACAACCCCTGGGAACAGCATGGACTTGTGAACGTGGGTAGGAGGTGGCATCGTGAAAAATACATTCAGCGAGCGATCATCGTCAACGTCAGGCTCCAGCCTGATGTCGTCTTGCGGCCCAACAAGGTCCATATGAGGCAGGAAATCTTCGTTCTTGATCACCTCACCAGCCAGCTGATTCTTTTGCATTGACAGCTTCACGGTGTTTGGACCGCCTTTGGCTTTCTTCGAGTAAAATTTCATCGCCAAGGTGTCGTACAAAGGATTCTGATCAGATATTATCAGAGCATCATGGCCGCGCTCGTTTCTGGCGTGCTCGTCATCCGTCAACAAGTGGTACTTTGTGGCCATGGCCGAAAGGAGTCGTTTCTCGTCAATGAACGGTAGCAACACAACGGCTTTCCAGGATTGCTTCGCACCATTGAGATCGAGGTCGAACTCCTCTGGGTAAAAATCGACAATGTCGGATTCGGGATCGGTCATGAGCGGATGGAAAGCGGTCGGGATGGCATGATTGGAAGATGCTGGTAGCACGCCCATCAACTGCTCATATGGTTTGAACGGCGTTCCTTTATCGAACTTGACTGTCTTTTTATCAATATCGACAAAGTCTGCAGCGAACGGAGCGTAGTGATAAGGATAGTACCACGTCCAAGACGGGCATCCTTGGAAATAGTAGAGAAGCACCCAACATAGCCCTTCGACGTAGGCTTCAGCCACCTTGTGGCGGAAGCTGATGTCCTTGGGATCCACATGGAACTTCTGCTCGTAGTAGCGGTCGGCATATCCCTCCTCCCACAAGCGGACTGTATCTGGTGGAGGGTTGTTGGGATCTCCGTTGTCGAAAGTCTTTTTCTCAACAGGCGTATTTCTTCCAGGAGTGCCAGCACTATCTGACTCTTCATCCATCGTGGCCGCTTTCAGCTTGTCTACTGCCGATGCAGGGGTCCCTTCATTTTCCACGTCTTCTTCCAATGCTCCGGCCTTTCGTTTGCCCAGGATTGACGAAGGACTTCCGGCTGAGGAATTGGGGGTGCCATTGATGCCGTTAGCACCATTCTTAGTAGGTGTCTCAGCCGCCTTTCGTGCGAGCATCTGCTCTTTCAGCACCGCTGCTGCGCTTTTGTTTGACGCCAGGCTTTTGTCGACAGCAGCTCTGTTCACAATAGAATTGTAGTCCAGAACCGGAAAGTTAGAAGCCTCGAACGTCTCAACAGGTCCAGTCGGTACCCGAGCATCCGCCCTGCCACCTTTGCTGTAATCAGGGGAGCTACGTCGTCTCTTTGCAGCGCGAGCCTCTCGAGCTTCATTGGCTTGGTTGCGGCGCTGTTCATTTCGAGCTCGCCTGTCTTCCACTTCTTTCCTGCGTTTGAAGATAGCGTCCTCTTGCTTCGCCAAACCCTGTAGAATAATTTGGGCTCGTGCAAGATCAACTCGTCCATCGCAAGTCAAGTAACCACCCATAAGGGGAATATTGTCTCTCCAGATGGCAATAAGCTTATCGATGCCGTCTTCTCTGATTTCAAGACTAGGAAGATGAGGCAAGAAGTCATTGCCGACGAAGAAACACATAAACACCCAATCGTCAAGGGCACGCTCAAGATCGAAACGGAACGTCTGGCCAGGAACAAACATCTCTGCACCGAGATACTCACGTAGGATGGGCACATTTAGCCAGACAAATGGCTTCAGCTCTTCTGTAGTGCCCTTTTCATCGAACTGGCCTGATTTTATCTTGGCTTCGCCTCTGCAGTTCTCGGC
This sequence comes from Fonsecaea pedrosoi CBS 271.37, assembly GCF_000835455.1. Lineage (NCBI taxonomy): Eukaryota > Fungi > Ascomycota > Eurotiomycetes > Chaetothyriales > Herpotrichiellaceae > Fonsecaea > Fonsecaea pedrosoi. Next base: position 3,945,621 of record NW_013550614.1, on the reverse strand, counting down.
ATAATGACCTTGTTGACCGCAGATCCTGCAGGTCTTGGCTTTGGCATCTCTGAGTTCAACGTCTTCTCGAAGGACGCGAAAGTGAGGCTCATGGGTGGCGATTCCAAGCATGATCAAGTCTGCGTCAAGTCCATACATGACGTGTCTTGTGTTTGGGTCATAGGCAGGATCCGAGCGTTGGGAACGAATGAACTGCATAATCTTGTGCTCACCTTCTCCGGGCACACTGGCGTCTGAGATAATGACCTTCAGTTGAGCCCAGGCAGGATCCGTGTTCAGTTTCCACTGGACCCAATATCGAATAGATTGAGCAAGAATGAACATGAAAGGCGTGCCAGGTGTGATGACATTACTATCCCATGTTTTCTTGATTACGTCGTCCACTGTTTCTTCGTCTTCGTCATCATCTCCATCACGCTGCTGTTGGCGAAGGAGGGTTTGAAACTCTGCCTTCTTTTCGTCCGCCTCTTTCGCATCTCTTGCCGACCGGAAACGACGAGCTCGTTGCTGGTTCATCTTGGCTCGAGGAGCAACCCCATCTGTTCTACGTCAGATTCACAGTGTTTCATGACCACAGGGGATGGGAGGCACATCAAGGGAGGGAGAAGCTTACCAATTGCGATCATCAACAGTCTCCGCGGTCGCACCATATTTACGACACGATCTGTGTACTTGAAAATTTCCAGCATCATCTCGCTCTCATTTGCTGGAGGAGGTTTGTTCTCAGGGTGCGAACAGGGGTGGACGATGCCGTTGAAATCAAGATAGAGGTTGTGCATTTCTTCTCCATTCGGGTTGGGCTTGGTGGTGTCCACGGGGTATTGCACGCCATCAATCTCGTAAGGTTGTTCCTCGATCACGGGAGAGATAATCTTGGGATACTTTTTGGTAAGCCATCGAAAGAGAGCCGGGACACCCATCGTGACTTGACAACACTGCGGGAAAATTCAAGAGAAAGGAAGGGATCAACTCGGAAGTTGAGTCGTTGCCTGTGGAAAATTTGGTGAGGAATCACACTCCTAATTGTCACAAGCAACACAATGGAAGAATGCTATTGCTCTGCGCACAGAAGAGATCTCAAGGACTGTGTGCGATCCGAGTCACCATGAAGGAAACATACCGGACTCGAGATTGCGAAGCGTCTGTTGCAGAGAGATGAGATGGTAATGAATGCCGGAAACGAAACTGCGCCTTCAAGCCTGAACAAGTCTGCATCTGGACCCTGCGCCGCGTCCAAATCTGGTTGGCGTGGGCTTGGCAGATTTGTTCACAACGGCGGAGTATAGGGTTGTAGAGCAGCTTTGACAACACATCTACGGTGGGCCACAAATGACATATTATCACATCTACCAGTCATGACAGTGAGTGCAACCTACATAGATACTGCACAGTTCTCCATTTGTCTATTTACCCCGTCTTCTAACATGTGTGATTTCATCACAAGGTGGGTCTGAAAAGGACAAAAGCCGCCTGCTACCGCCTGCCAGTGTCATCTTCACTCGTGAGCACGAGCATCTGGTCGTCAAAGATGATTCACATGAGCCCCTTCGGGACTCTTGACCCAGTCACAGTTTCCAAGGCCGAGGCGACAACACTTGAGGTAGCTTTCGTCTCATAATCTTCCCGCTTCCTGTTCTTGGAATCTCATCAACAAAGTAAATTCCTCCAGTAAGCCATTTGTGAGGAGCAAAATTCTTCCGGACAATCTCGAAGATTTCTTTCTCTGTAAGTGAATCATTCTTTCGGACAACAAACGCCCTGACATATTCCTCCCCGTTTCTACCACCGTATCAGTTAGCCCATCTTCAAACAGAAGCTGAGAATACTGTGACAGCCTACATCATGGCACCCACAACGGCGGCGTCTGTCACTTCTGGATGGTTGAGAAGTGTCAGCTCCAGCTCGGTGGGCGAAACTTGAAGACCTTTTATCTTGATAAGTTCCTGATGAGTCCATTAGTCAGAGACCGATATACCCGACTTCCCGATTTACCAGGTTAAATACTTGCCTTCAGCCGATCAACGATGTAGAACTTCCCTTGATCATCATAGTATCCGATATCACCCGTCCTCAACCATCGGTGGCCGTCCTCGTACACAATCGTTTCTGCGGTCGCCTCAGGCTTGTTCCAATATCCCTTCATGATGTTAGGCCCTGACACCCATAACTCCCCAGCTTCCTGCCCCGAGGAAGTGGACTTTGGTATATCCTCGTCAATAGGGACAATCCTCGCTGCACAGTTAGGATTCAGCCAACCAATTGAGCGCCCATCATCTTCCTCATCTGGTGGGAAACTGGTCACAGAACAGGTGCACTCTGTCATTCCCCAGCCTTGCTTGACCTGCACACCTGGCCGAAGATACATCCTTGCTAGAAGTCGCCCCAGCCCCGGATCGAGAGGCGCTGAGCCGGTCACAACCTGCTCAAGGGACTTCAAGTTGTATCGTTCGGGAGCATCTTGCTTGCACAACATAGCGATGACGGTCGGAACCCCTGTCATGAACGTGATGCGATAGACGTCAAGGTACTGTAAATACCTCGTAACGTTGAATTTTGACATTATGAAGACCTTTGCCCCCCATGCTGCAGCATTGATACCGTAATATGTTTGACCCTATCACCAACGTAAGTTTGTCTTACGGGGTTGGCTGTCCAACACCCACACCCGAGAGAGCTATCACTCACATAGGCGTGATACATGGGCAGAGGCGCCAGCCATCGTTCGCCCGACACGTCGAGTCGTTCCTTACGAGCACGTGCTTTGGCTGTGTTTCCCACCATAGACCGTTTGAAAAGAAGCTGTACTGAGTTGGCGACGAGATTATAATGAGAAATTTGGACCCCTTTTGGCAGCCCGGTGGTTCTCCAGAGCTGTCAGCAAGTGATGGAGCACTCTAGTAGACTTGAGAGGTATCTTGCCGAAACTTACCCACTGGAATAGTTGACGATTGCGGTCTTTCCATCGAGTTCCTCGACGGTGGCTAGACGCTTCCAGGACCACTGTCGAACGGCGTCTTCAGTCGTCCAGATATTCGTCCATGATTTCAAGCCATGGAGATGGTACGATGAGAGATCTTCATCTGGATCATGGAAAACTAAAATCCTGTTCCGTGATAGCCCTACTTCCGAAGCAGCTTTAAGGGCAATATCAATCCCATCGGGTCCAGTGAGCAGCAACGAAGCACCGGAATCCCGCACCTGGTAAGCCAGTTCTTCGATGCGAAGTCAGTCGACGCAGCATCCTCTGTTGAACAACCCATTCTATAAGACGACCAGAAAACAACGCACCAGACGCGGATGCTGAAGGTGAGGCGGCAGTAAAAATGCATCCCGCAGCAATAGTTCCCCATATCACGATCGGAAAGAAAAGTCGATTGTTGGAGTATAGGAGTATGCGTTCGTCGCTTTGGAGGCCCAGTTGTTGTAACCCAAGGGCCAGTCTCTTGGAATAGATTTCACCCTGTGCCAGACTGAAACATTTGGCAGGACTATCAGCATCAAAGTATTGAGGCGATCCCCGCGAAGTTTCAGTTCCAGATCGGAAGACAAAGGTGTTGACATCGAGAAGGGGAATATCGATGGTATAAGGAGATCTGAGCATTGCCTGGCCTGATTGGGATCCGCAGCGCGCTCAATTACACAGAACAAGACGGGGGCAATGTGGAATCGATGAGCGGCGGCCTTTCGTGCAATAGCTCTGAAACTCGTTCATACGAGGCAGAGTGCGCCAACTGCCCCATACACCTGCTAACTTACATATTGCTTTCATCAACCCCGAATTGTCATTGTTGGAGATGTGTGGGAACATTAGAGAGGGGAGTCCCCCTTTATTGCCTCGGGCTACGTGGAGTGGCTTGAGTGGAAAGACAGCCTTGCCCTGTAGGACGAGGCTGATTGACCGGTGGATTAATCGTGCTGCTGCTTTTACACCCGGAGTCTTTCTTGGCCTGCGGACAAGTTGTCACTTCAGACTCCCAGAGCACAAACGCGGTCCATGCGAACACTGGTTTAAGTCAACCGTTGCCAGCCTTCACACTTCGCCCCTCTGTACCTGTTCTGACTCTGTCGAGAATGTGCGCAGAGATTCCTTAATCCATGGCTGACAGACGCGGAGTCAATATAAGACTTTCCAACCCACGACAATGACCCTGCCCTCAAAATGATGCGAATCCTCGAAGCCCAGGCGCCTGCACGACAGACTGCCACCGACACCATCCAGACACTCAGCAGCCGCCTTTCAACTGCCACGTTACTAGAAGATCGGCGGGCTGCTATACTCGGTCTGCGTAGCTTCGCAAAGTTATACCCTGCTTCGGTCGCTTCCGGCGCATTGAGAGATCTTATTGCCGGATTGAGGCGAGATGGAGAAGATTCAGACACGATCAAGATCTTGCTAGAGACACTGTTGATGCTGTTTGAGCCGGATGAGAAATCAACTGAGGCGTCGGAGGAAATCACTCTGTGGCTGGCCGACGAGTTCACGCAGAGACAAGACAACATCACAGCTCTCTTGGACTTGCTCGAGCTTAATGAGTTCTATTTACGCTTATATGTCCTCCAGATTCTATTCCATATATCCACCGCGCGGCCACAGCGCACACAAGAGGCTATTTTCTCTGCGCCTCTGGGTGTCTCTCGAATAACAAATATTTTGGATGACAGACGGGAAGCGATTCGGAATGAGGCATTGGTACTGCTGGTGGCCTTGACTCCCACATCTGGTGAAATACAGAAAGTGGTGGCATTTGAGAACGCATTTGACCGTGTTTTTGCTCTGATTGACGGCGACGGTGGTCTCACACATGGCTCTACCACCGTGCAAGATTGCCTGTCACTTTTGGCCAATCTTCTGAACCTCAACACATCGAACCAATCGTACTTCAGAGAGGTGGGGGGAATCCTAAAGATCAAGAACCTCTTGCTGGCCGCCGTGGACCAAGAAGATTCGGGGGATGGTAGCTCAGAATGGCTGAAACCACAGCGCGATATGAATGTCTGGGGCTTATTGGGCGTTATCCAGTTATTTCTTGCTCAGGGTGCCCAAGGGACCGTGGTCAATCAACAGGTATTTTGGACGACCGGAGTTTTAGACGTTGTTTTGCGAATTGCCTTCCATCCTGCATTCAGCATCAGTGTGCGAACAAAGTCACTGCAAACATGTGGCGACATCATTCGAGCAAATCATAGTCTCCAGGAACGGTTCGGAGATCTTGGAGTCCAAGTCAAAGAGCCCGATAGTCCTCCTACCAACGGCCACCCGTCAAATGCCACCAGTGAGAAGTCGCTCAAGCCGAACAAACCTGCTTTTCGAACTCAGAACGTAATCGAGTCACTGCTAGAAGTGACACTAGAGCCAGCTCCTCTGGCCCTATTCGACGTCCGACTGGCCGCATGTTCCTGCCTCGAAGCTTTCATGAATGGCCATGTCGGCATCCGGAATCACGTGCTACGGAGGGCTATTGAGGGACACAAAGCGGGCGACGATGCCATTCCTAACATGCTTACCGTCTTGCTCGAACCTCCTGGGTCACGTAACAACTCTGACCCATACCAACAATGGATGGCCGCGGTGCTTTTGCTACACCTCCTGTACGACAATGCTGAGACCAAGGAGATGGCCCTGCAAGTGACAGAGGGTGACGCCGAAAGTGGCGAAGAGGTCGTCACCTTCCTACAAAGCATCGCAAGCAATGTTGTGGCGGGCGTACAACACGTCGAGGATGAACGTGCTTTGCTCGGCTACCTGATGTTGTTATCCATATGGCTGTTTGAGGATCCAGAATCAGTCAACGACTTCCTTGCCGAGGGCAGCAACGTGCAAGGTCTTATTGCGGCTGTCAAGCTCACCAAAAGTTCGATGCCTCTCGTTGCTGGTCTCTGCGCGTTCGTGCTAGGAGTAATTTATGAATTCTCAACAAAAGACTCTCCTATTCCACGGAGCACGCTTCATGGGCTTCTAACCACAAATTTAGGCAGGGAGGCTTACGTGGATCGCTTGACCAAGCTGCGGGAAAATGTCTTTGTGCGAGACTTTGAAGTTCTACCGCAGACCGGCAACGGTGGCCTGCCTGAAGTGTTCTTCGACAAGACTTTCATCGACTTTCTGAAGGACAATTATAGCCGTTTCCTCCGAGCCATTGACCGGGATCCGAACTTTGAGGTTTCTATTGTGAGCAACGGCGTTCAGAAGGGCATCTCCAGAGACCTCGTCGACGGTCTCAGAGCTCAAGTCGAGGAACAGAAACAAGCATTGGAGGCTGCCAATGGTGAATTACTGCAGCTCAGGAGGAGGTTGGAACAAGAGGAGCTCGATCACCGCCGGACGCGAGAATCTACGACGGTTGAGCTCTCCAGGATCAAACAAATCAATCAGAGCCTGCACCAAAACCACGAGGACGAAATCAACAAAATACAAAACGACTTCGCTCAGGAGAAGGCCACTCTGTTGAAGCATCATGAAGAAGAACTCAACCGAAGACGCAATGAACATCTCACCGCCATTGAAACGTCGCGAAAGCAGCACGAGTTGGAAGTCCAACGGTTCGAACAGCGGTTGAAAATGATTGAGCAAGAAGCGACGCGAGAGCAGATGGCTCTCAATGAGCGTCACACACGAGAACTAAAGGAGGTAGAAGCCCAGGCACAAAAGGCCCGAGAGAGAGAAGCGGCCGAGATTGCGGACCTCAAGCGCAGGATCTCGGAATTGGAATCCCAGCTGCAGAAGGCCGACGCCAACCATGTCCAGGACCTTGAGACCGCGCACGAGGAGTATAAGAGCAAAACCGAGAGTTTGGAAGCGCGCCTCAAGCGAGCGGAGAGTCGTGCTCAAGACGCCGAGAACCGTTCCAAGCACCTCGTCGAAGACCTCGAGAAAGAGAAGGCTGCTCGAAAAGACGTCCAGACTGAACTCGACGACCTTTTGGTCGTCTTTGGCGATCTCGAAGCCAAGAGATCTGCTGACAAGAAGAAGCTGAAGGAATTGGGCCAGGAAGTCTCTGAAGATGAAGACGAAGACGAAGAAGATGAGGGTGACGATGCCGAAGCCGAAGACGATGGCGACGAGGATGCAGGAGCTAGCGATGACGCCGTGGACTGATAAAGCCTGTGCGTCGCCGAGATGCTACGCCAGTCCATTTTACCGCGTCGTATATGCACTGGGCGGGGCGCGCAGCATACCGGGGAGCCATGTAATTGGAAACAAAAAGTCGACACAGTATAGAACGATACCCTGTACAGTAGGTAATTAATGTTCCCTTGCACCAGAAGAATATCCCGCGTCTCTGAATATCAAAGGGCCCGAGTAGTCTATATCCAGCAACTGAAAGGGATAAAGTGAGAAGAAAAGAGGACTGCCACACGCATCACATTCATCAAGAAGTGGGGTTAATAGCAGCCCGAGACCTCGCCATTCATTGAGAGAAGAACAGGAAGAAAAGCATAAAGTGCGAGACTGCGAGACGTGAGACTGTGAGACTGTAATCTTTAATTCTCGACACCATCGCTCCCCCCACAATATCTAAAGTTTTCGCACATCACTTCCGCCATCTTCGGCGAAGAGCTTCCACACGCTTCTCGCCTCCATGCCCTTGCACTTGTCGTTTTTCCTCGCCTCGACAAAGACCTTCTGCACCGGCTCGGCGAGGACTGTGCTGGCGCCGACAGAGTCCATGAGGGCCACCGCGTCGTCGATGACGCCGCCGGCCAGCTCGGTCGTGAAGCCGCCTTTGAAATCTCGCGCCGACGATGCCGCGGGGTTGACTCCCTTGACGGGGTTGTGGTGTAGGGAGTTCCAGTTCATGCCAGACGAAGCGTTGATGACGTCTTCAACGAAAGGGAGAAAGGGACCGGGATTAGTATGTATTTTCCGCTTTCTCGGTGAAAAGAGCAGGCAAAAGAAGGGGAATGCCCGGGGGTAGTAGCATGGCATGGCAGGTTGTGTACGTGTCATGGACCATGTGGAAACTCACTTGATAGAATTTTCGGGTCAAGGCCGTACAGCGTACCGGCATTCATCACTGAAATGCAGTACAAGGTCAGCTGTTGACCTCAGGGAGCAAAGCGAGTGGCCACGCGGTAGTCAAGGATCCATGGCAACTTTACCTTCACAAAGCCCCAGATACCCAACATAGCCCAAATAGTTATTCAACTGTTTCGTCGCGAGGCCGGCACCCAATCCTCCACACTGGTAGATATTGTCCTCCTTACCCATCATTGCCAGAATTGGCTTGACGACGTCGAAAATCCGCTCGTTAGGTGTTCCAACCATGAAGGTCAAGGTGCCTGCATTGGACCCTTGAGGTCCTCCGGACACGGGAGCGTCGACGAAGATGGCCAGTCCTGTGGCAGCCACCTTCTTCGCGAGAGCAGTTGATGTTGCGACATCGACGCTGGAGCATTCCAGGAACAGTCGTGTGGATGATGAAGACGACAGCCCCGCCAGGAAGCCTGTCTCGGGGTTTGTAAAGGCATCCTGGACGTGCGGTGCTCGTGGCAGCATAGTGATTATAATGTCCTAGACGATGATTGCTTCCCTTGAGTCAAACTCATTCTCTACCTCTAAGGCGTTGGAGTTCACTTACAGCCTTCTCGGCCACCTCGCGCGGCGACTGTGCTACTTCCACAGAAGCCTTACATTCCTGGAGAAACTGCTCCCTTCGTGTCTCGTTGATCTCACACAGCACAAACCTGGCGGTCTCGGGGATTTTGGTCCGGAGGTTCATTGCCATTCCATATCCCATCACACCGATCCCGACGAAGCCATATACAGGGTCCGTCGGGAGCTGGTAGGATTCACGAGCTGCGCTGTCCTCCATCTTAGGCCTCTTCACGATCGATGCACACGGAATGTATCTCTTTCTCTCTGATTCGACTTGCACATAATGGAAGTATGGAATTCGGTTTGGAGACGAATTCCCCGCATAGCCTCATTTGGACCGCCGTCACTGTGGACCGCGAAGACACTTTGCTCTTGACCTGCTGATATTTTTGCTGGCTTTTCTCCAACAGCTCTCCAAGCGCGACTGGGGCCGATCTCCTTGTGGATATCTCAGCAGAAAGTGGAATTCACGTGGTCGGGGGGCCAGGGTATGGCTGCTTTGGATATTCTCAGCACAGATCTTGGGGCGGCGACGCATATGAAGGCTCTGGGAGGGCGCAGTGGACTCCGACAGTGGAAGGGTACAGTAAGGATGCTTCTCTGCTTGTCAGCTCTGCTTTTGGCGTTATTGTAAGTGTTTGTCCGAGGATCAACGGGTGGATGGTAGGTCTCGTGAATCCAATTTTTCCATCTTAGTACTTTTCTGCGTCTCCAAGCGGTCTTGAGGTCAACTTGTCAGCACTGTGAGAAAAATGTCTTCGTAGAACTCGCATGGACGCATGCATCTACGATCTGACCGTCAGACTAAGGATTGATGAAACCAACCAACAAGTCGTCGTGTTGGAGCAAATGAGTCAATACTCGGGTTACGAAGTAGCGCGTCCGCCCCAGATGGAATACCATGCTCAAAACAACTGAAGTAAAGCCTCGATGAGATTTCAGGCAATGCAGGACAAACCAAGTGAGACGGCTTCGCTTGACCTGAGTATCACAGTTGCTTGACCGTTTAGCACCATAACCGGCGAAGTTATGGGGCAACGGTTTCATCTGCAGCTGGGGGCGTGTCTGGGTAAGGGTGGAGGCATGCCGCATTAGTGAATTCGAAGTGTGAAGACAATAGCGCATGCCCACCAGCGACTCCAGAGATAACTTAGCACCCTAAAGTGCCCAAGTACCATCGATTGCCACACGAAGGACTATCCGGGTTCTTCTTGAACCTACCGAACCCAGACTTGTAGCAGGATAGTGTCCTCAAAAAGAGAGAGAGTTTGGTGAGTCAATCGGCGGTTAAAAGCGGCGCAGGTGCGTTGCATGTCGCCGCCAAGATTTGTATCAAATATTGAGTCACTCAGCCTCTTAAGAGCACTTCTCATTCTCAGAGCTCCCAACAATCCGTACGGAGATCCAGCCCTTCAAACATGGCAGTCGACTTTTCTGCCGAAGAGGCCGCGACTCTCAAACGCTGGCGCGAGATTGACGCCTTCCAAACCCAACTGCGCCTCTCCAAAGACAACAAGCCCTACACCTTTTACGATGGCCCGCCATTTGCGACCGGCTTGCCTCACTACGGCCACTTGCTGGCTTCTACCATAAAAGATATTATTCCGAGATATTGGTCGATGAAGGGCTACTATGTCGAGAGGAGGTTCGGCTGGGACACCCATGGCCTGCCAATCGAGTATGAGATTGACAAGAAATTCAACATCTCAGGACCAGCGGCAGTGAAAGAGATGGGAATTGCAAAATACAATGCGGAGTGCAAGGCTATTGTCATGCGATATGCAGCCGAGTGGAGGGAGACGATTGACCGGTTGGGACGGTGGATTGACTTTGACAACGACTACAAGACCATGAATCCCACCTTCATGGAGTCGGTATGGTGGGTCTTCAAGCAGCTGTTCGACAAGGGCATGGTGTATCGCTCCTACAGAGTCATGCCCTTCTCAACCGCACTGAGCACACCGCTAAGTCAGCACGAAGCTCAATCCAATTACAAGGAGGCACAAGACCCAGCAGTGGTCATCGCCTTCCCGCTCCTTGAGGATCCTGAGACTAGCCTTCTTGCTTGGACAACTACGCCCTGGACCTTACCGTCGAACATCGGCTTGGCCGTCAATCCCAATTTCGAGTACATCAAGTTTGTGGACCAAGACTCCGGTCGCAAGTACATCATGCTTGAAAAATTGTTGGGAACACTATATAAAGACCCGAAGAAAGCCAAGTTCAAGGTGCTAGAGAAGATCAAGGGTTCAGACCTCAAGGACAAGCAATACTCACCACCCTTCGACTACTTCTATGAGGCATACAAGGATCGTGCTTTCAGAGTGCTAAATGCTGCTTATGTCACGGATGATGATGGTACCGGTGTCGTCCACCAAGCACCCGCGTTCGGTGAAGAAGATTTTCGGGTGGCCATGGAAAATGGCATCATCAGCCACGACCACCTCCCTCCCAACCCCGTGGACGAGACAGGACGCTTTACAAAAGAGGTCACAGACTTTGCGGGTCAGCATGTGAAGGAAGCAGACAAGCACATCATCAAACATCTGAAGGGTACTGGGCGCCTCATCCGGGACAGCCAACTAACCCATCAATATCCCTTCTGTTGGCGGTCAGACACACCCTTGATCTACCGTGCTGTGTCCGGTTGGTTTGTCAATATTGCTGGGAATGACAAGGTGCCAAGCATCATTCCAGATATGCTCGACGGAATTGCAAAATCGCACTGGGTCCCAAATTTTGTGAAAGAGAAACGATTTGCGGAGTGGATCAAGAACGCTCGTGACTGGAATATCTCGAGAAACCGATATTGGGGAACCCCTATTCCGTTGTGGGCGAGCGAGGACTACTCGGAAATTGTTGCTGTCGGCAGCATAGAAGAGCTGAAGAAGCTCAGTGGCTATGAGGGCGAGATCACAGACCTTCACCGTGACAGTGTGGACGAGATTACAATTCCCAGCCAGAAAGGCAATGGTGTTCTGCGCCGCGTTGAAGAGGTGTTTGATTGTTGGTTCGAGTCTGGAAGTATGCCCTATGCCTCGGCACACTATCCCTTCGAAAACTCAGAATACTTTGAGAAGACATTCCCGGGTGATTTCATTGCCGAAGGTCTCGACCAGACGCGTGGATGGTTCTATACCCTTGTCGTCTTGGGGATCCACTTGAAGAAAGTACTGCCCTTCAAGAACTGTGTGGTCAACGGTATTGTGCTTGCGGAAGATGGCAAGAAAATGTCCAAAAGACTCAAAAACTACCCAGACCCCAACACAGTCATTGACAAGTACGGTGCAGATGCGCTGCGACTGTACATGATCAACTCACCCGTCGTACGAGCCGAGCCGCTGAGATTCAAGGAATCCGGTGTCAAGGAGATTGTTGCAAAAGTTCTTCTGCCTCTGTGGAACAGTTACAAATTCTTTGAAGGTCAAGTAGAGCTACTGAAAAAGATTGAGGGCATTGACTACGAGTTCAGGCCGGAAATGGACACCACCAACACCAACGTCATGGACAAATGGATTCTCGCCAGCTGTCAAAGCTTGCTGAAATATATCAACGAGGAAATGGCGGCATACCGACTCTACACGGTCGTGCCGGGGCTGCTCAACCTGATCGATGAGACCACAAACTGGTACATCCGATTCAACCGAAAGAGATTAAAGGGCGAGCTGGGCGTGGATGACACGCTGCATGCCTTGAACACTCTGTTTGATGTCCTCTTCACCCTCGTCCGCGGACTCGCACCCTTCACACCATTCATCGCCGATCTCATCTACACTAGACTCCTGCCTTATATACCGAAATCCCTCCACAGCCAAGACATGCGCAGCGTTCACTTCCTCTCTTTCCCCGAAGTTCGACAGGAGTTGTTCGATCCAGTCGTGGAACGACGAGTGGGACGGATGCAAAAGGTCATTGAACTAGCCAGACAGTCCAGAGAAAGAAGAACTATCGGTCTGAAGACGCCATTGAAGACGCTAGTGGTCATTCACAAAGACCAGCAGTACCTTGACGACGTCAAGTCGCTTGAAGGGTACATTACAGAAGAACTCAACGTGCGGGATCTCGTCCTGTCGTCAGACGAAGACAAATATAATGTACAGTACAGCGTAACGGCGGACTGGCCAGTCCTTGGCAAGAAATTGAAGAAAGACATGCAAAAAGTCAAGAAGGCTCTTCCCGATGTCACCAGCAATGACTGCAAGACGTATCTGTCAGAGGGGAAATTGACGGTGGCTGGGATAGAATTGGTTGAAGGCGATTTGGTGGTCCGACGGGCGCTCAAGGAAGACGAGACTTCAAAGAATCAAGAAACGAACACTGATAACGACGTTCTGACCATTCTAGATGTGGCTATATACCCGGAATTGGCACAGGAAGGTCTCGCCAGGGAGATCATCAACCGAGTCCAGCAACTCCGAAAGAAAGCAAACCTGAAACCGACAGATGATGTCAAGATGGAATACAAAGTTCAGCAAGACCCGGACAATATCGGGCTCGAGCAAGTGTTCCAGCAACAAAGCTCCTTTATTGAAAAGGCGCTGAGACGGCCCGTTGATCATCACGTTGTCACGGAGGTCGAGGGACCAATTGTGAATGGCGATAAAGGCGGTGCCGATTTGATTGTGGAAGAGGTGCAGGAGGTACAAAAGGCGACGTTTCTGTTGAGGTTGTTGAAGCTCTGAGCAAGAGGCTTTTTACTCAGTGGCATCACGAGCATGAGCATGAAGATGACGTTGTTATGACATTTCTTGTAGAACGACGGAGTCGGTGAAAAGGGGTGTGTGTTGTGGATTTGCTCAAGAGCGTCCGAAAGAGAGAGAAAAAGTGTAAAACATAGAGCGAGCATGTCATGACTTCTTTGCGTGTCTCTGCGCAGATGAAGAAAAGAATTAGCTAGATGTTTTGCCACAGGAAGCAATAGATAGAAAGATCTTCGACGAGAGGATTGGTGTAAACCACTCGTGACTTGTCCATCTCTGCCTTTTCGCCCCAGTCGAGTACCCGGGAAGAAGAAAGGTGTCGAGTCGTGTTGAATCATCTCATACAGAAGGCGAGAAGTAAAGCACTCCTCTCTTTTCGAGAGAACCTCCATGGCTTTCTTTCCTTATCTCCTGAACATCGAAAGGTATCGTCGAACCGACTTCACGAGTCCCCCTTTCCCACACGCCAGGATCAAAAAATGGTGACTTACCAGATAACAGTCCTTCAACCTCATAAACTCCTTGGCACACATGTCCTGGTACGTCGACTGGTAATCGGCCAAGATACATTTTCCGTACGCAGAAGCCTGAAAAGAGACGGCGTCAGCCACCATAAACAAGATAGCCGAAATGCGATTCTCTGGGGATCTCTGAAACAAAAACGGGAGAGGACACACACACATACCTCGACAGAACACTTTGCGACGGCGGCGGCGAACTTTTCAATCGGCCTGGCGCGGCCGGACATGGTGGGCATGGCTGTTCGTTTTGATCGTGTGAGAGTTGTCAAGAGTTTTAGAGGTTGGTTATCTTTTGAAGTTCGACTTTGGTATGGTGGTCGGGTTACTGGGATTACATTAGGTGATCTGTATCGTCGTGTGTATATCTGGATCAGAAGGGGAAAGATGTCTACATGGTGGTGTGGCTTGATACATACATATCGAGCTCAAATGCACTACCGTAGACCATGTCCGGCGAATCATATGCTCCTAAAAGTAGTGGGCTAGACAAGGCTGTCACGGCAAGGCAACCAATCGCAAACCCCGGAAAAACCCCCCCCCCCCTGTCACAGGCAGAAGCACCAAGTAACAGGTAGAAGTTCCGAGTACAAGTGTTGGCGACAGGCAACCAGATGCCCACGACGCCCAGTCACGCCAGTGAAATGCCTGTGGGAAGTTGGGTACCCAACTTCGGCCCCCAAAAAGACGCAGCCCAATCAATTCAGCATTCCGGCTGGATGCCACACTTTTGTCCGCCTTGTTTTTAGAAAACCCACCGCCCACGAAAGGACTGACCTACAAAGTACTTTTGGCATCTGGCACGGGAATTCTAAACACTAACTAAGTCGGTAAATGGTAATCATATCGGAAGCCCACTTAATGCCAACCTCAATCGATAACAAGTTCGTTCCAACTTCACTGGCAGCAGCAGCAGCAGCAGAGCCTGAAGCGGGCTCAGACGACGATTCGACCATCGAGATCTCCAGGCCGGCCACAGTCACAGAGCTGGTGGGAGATGCTCGCTGCCTCTCCTGTATGCGGGCGGGCAGTAGATGTCACGTAGAGCAGGGCTCGGCGTCCTGCTTGCAGTGCTCTGTGCCAGATGGCTGTGTCTTTGAGCGCCTCATAGTGGTCAAGGGCCGTGTCCTTGATTTTGCATGGTCTGACCTGATCGGTCAAACATCCACCATCAGGAGACGATCGGCTTCCACTGTTGCGCCGCCAGCCAAGGAGGCTGTACGCCAACCGATTCTCCCTACAATACGTGACATCCTCCATCAGGATCTCCAGGGACATGTCCACGCCAACGATTCTGCTGTTGGGAGAATGCAGCGCCCCTCTTATAGTCCACAGGACAACGGCCTCGCTGCCGGTGAACAGAACCCTTCGAAAGACGATGCTCACACCAACATCTCAGAATTGTCTCCACAAAATGGCAACTCCATGGCTTTAGGACAATCACAGAACGTCCATGAAACGGCTTCGCTCGACGAGAGACTGCCACATGCTGCGGCAACAGTGCTGGTCGCCGCTGCAAGAGATGGGCGCACGAGCATCGGAAGACTGAGCAGTCTGATAGACCTCGAATGTGGCGATTGCGGCTACCGTGCAAAAAGCCGCTCAGACCTTAAGTATACACATCCACCCCGCTCTTATAGCACTCGAAAGATCACCGCTGACGTACTAATCACAAGAAAACACCTTGCGCGCCACAACCGCGATCACAAATGCCCAATCCAGGGCTGCCCGCAGAAGTGGAAGGGCTTTGCCACCCGCAACGACCTGGACAGGCATCTATTCGTCATCCACAGGATCAACAACAGGAAATTAAAATCCTACAAGTGCTTCGGGAGAGACTGTTCAAGGCCGCAGAAGGAATGGCCTCGACTGGATAACTTCAAGCAACACCTCAAAAAGATGCATTCGAGGGAGAGCGAGGAGGTCCTACTCCAACAGTGAGTGATTGCCCAACGTTTTGGAACACAGCTGATTTGGCTCCAGATCTAATGAATGGTATGAGCGTCAGCTAGCCCAACAGCTTGAGCATGGTACCCTAAGAGTTTCCCCAGCGGCCGAGGCTGCTGCAGTTCAGGTCTCAGCCCCTGGGAGGGTTTCTTGTGCCAATGGCAATCGCACCGACAGCGACTCTGCTGTAGAGGTCTCTTGAAATGAGATATCTTCTGGCAAGGGAGATATTGCACAATGAACCCCGTCGGTTGAATGTCCGCCGATGACAGTCGACCTGATTGTGGGACGGAGGCAGTGTCTGCCATTTATCAGCCTCGATATACCCGTGGAATGATGCGTGGTTCATTCATCGATCACAGAGACGACCGCCGCGGTAGGGGAGATGCCGCATTTCGCCTTCCATGGACCTGGCAGAGCGTTGCTTGGTCAGGGAAGTCACATTGCCTGGGTTTCCAGACCAACAACCTGTCTGCACTACAGAGTACATGAAGCGGCTTCAATCCAGGAGAATACAAGAACTGGGGACTACGCCCGGGTGTATCTGGCACGAGCTTTTGGCGTCGAAGATGGAACACGCATCAGACAAATCAGGCAAATCGGACAAACAAGGCTGCCTCGATTCTCATTGGCTTATGCCTAGCACCAAGCGAAATGCCTGCACGTGCTTGGATCCAAAGTTGTGACGTGAGACCTACGTCATCGACAATTCCATTCACTGAATACCTTTGTGAGAAACGAGGTACTCGTCGAGGTGAATAGATGCCAGGCTGAAGTGAGGCTTATGGAAGCAACCTCTTCCAACCCCCTTGTCACTGCTCCCTGATCACACACGGTTGAATCTACAAAAAAGACCACCGAAAGCAAACTTTTACCAGTGTACCTCACAGCACATCCCCCAACCCAACTACCAACCTCATCGAGACTGACACAGATCCCGCACACTCGGTCAGAAAAGACAGGTTGGAAATCATGTCCTCTCATAATCACCACCATAATCACCCCGATCACCACGCACACTCGTCTCATCAACACGGCCCAACGCATGATTCCTCCGTGCACTCCCCCCATCGACACAACCACGCCAACAACCCCAACCACCATCCATCCCTGCAAGGACACAGCGGTCCCGGCGGTGCTGGTGGTCCGACCACGCACGACAAAATAACCACGGACCCGACCGCAACAACCATGGGCACCATCACCACGGGCCAAGGCCACAACATCTCCACCGCCCCCAGCGCGACATATACCAGCTCTTCAGACCCGTCGACCGCACCGCACGCGCCCTCCACGCACAAGATACTCGGCGACATCAAGGGCGCGGTGCACGGGGTGACGGGCTCGCTCCAAGCGGCCACGGGGACCGTGTTGGGTCAGAAACACATGGCCGACAAGGGTTTTGCAAAGATGGGCGAAGAGGATGCGCGCTTGGCAGCGAAGACGGGCAAGCCACCAGTGGGTACTGAGCAGCGGGGCACGGTCGTGCCGCCAGAGTCGACCTCTTCCACCTCCTCCACAGGTACAGGTGCAGGCGCTGCCGAGCATGGGAGGGGTCTCGCTCACGACCGAACCTGAGCAAGTCACCAGTCACCAGTCATCAGGCACCGGTAAGCCGTGGAGCGTGGAACGTGGAACGTGATATTGAGCTAGCTAGCCAGCAGAGTGATGGGGAGAGCGAGACCACATGCCAGAGAACTGGAGAGACAAAGACAGAGACAGACAGGAACAAGACCACCCCACGACAACCACTCTTTTTTTTTCCCCTCTCCTCTTTTTCTGTTCCGTTTTCTTTCCAATAACGATAAACTACGACGGGTAGGAGAGAGAAGGGTAAAAGCATCGGAACAGAACCGGACAATTCTTTGACTAGGAAAGAAAGAAAGAAGAAAAGGGGAAATGAATACCGCAGGGGTCGAAGGGTCTCATCTCATCTCACCTCGACCATAGATCCCATCGATCCCAGCTGTGAGGATACATCGAGCATGATTCTCCGAGGTTACTCGATTCATACATGCAGATGTACATACGTACCTATACACCTACCCACCAAGAGTACTCGTAGTTTCATATTGGCACCACGGTTCATGGCTCGCTCGACATTGTATACACATGACTTCAGTCAGACCGGGCCAGACCAGGTCAGTCAAAGAGGACTTATGGGGATTAGCATGAGGATGAGAATGACCAACCCGCCCAACCACCCCCCCCCCCCCCCCCCCAAAACAAAAAGAAGAAAAAACAGAGAGCAAAATGGGTAAGGAAAAAAAAATTGAAAGCTGGAAGAGGCTGAAAGAACACTCCAAGATTGATCAACGGGAGTTTTGATATACAGTACCAATCTGCTTGTTTTGCATGCTTGCTTTACTCATCACCGTGTCTCTCTCGAGCCGAACGCTTTTCCTGGTCCAGGTGTAGGGTCCATGTGACTGTCTCGTTTTGGTTTTACTTTTTGTAGATAATATTTTCTTTTCCAGCTCGGCCCCTACATACATCCATGGCCCCCCGGCTGCAAGCCATATACCATCCATCCACCCACCCATCCATCCAGGGCCGCCGCCCGCCCATGTCAAATTGGAACTGGATTCGTTCATTCGGGATTAACAATTGCTTGATCCCTTTGCCTTTTCATCTTTGTCTCGTCTCGCCAGATCATGATAGCCCAATCAATTCCCAAGTCGTTAAAACGTAGCGCGTGGAAACACATGACGACCGAGGGTAGAAAAAAAAATTAGAACAGTTTTGCTTTTTGTTTTGTGGGTTATGCAATCGAGCATGCTGCGCCAAACCCCACTTCAAGGTATGCTCCAGCATGAGCAACGCTATGCACAGAAATATCATTATGAACGTATGGTGGCTTTTGGGGGTCCTTTTCGTCCTCTGGGTATTATCAATGGGTCCGACAAGCTGCCGTGTACGTGGGATTAGTGAGCCACATTAGGAAGCCTGCGCCTGTGGGGATTGCGCCACGGGCTCAGGTATCCAACAAGGGCATAGGCGTCAAATAGCTTCTCAGACCTTCATTCCTCGAAAAAGAAGCCGTCCTCACCCGTCTTCTGTACACCGCTCATTCGATGCTCAAGCGTTCTCGTCCGAGCGAGGAAATTGTCATCGACCCGATGGTCTTCGGCATCTCGTGCCCCACCAAATTGTTGTTCCATGGTGCTTTCATCCACAAAGGTGAACCCTTGGAAGGCATTCTGCATCGTGGGCGATAACGGCGTCGATGCTGGTGCGGCGCCAGCAGCCAAGGCGGCCGCCCGAGCATTCAGAGATGATGAGGTATTGAGAGCGTTGGTGAATTCGGGATCAAAGTTGGAAGTATCAGCGATCGACGTCAATTTGGGCTTGAACGGAGGCACGAGATTTTTCTTGCCAAGCGCATCCCAGTCAATGTCCGCAAAGAAGGGATGCTGCATCAGCTCCTCCGCATCTCCATGGGCACCAAGTCGGTGCTTAGGATTGCGGTTCAGCAGTCCCTTGACGAAGTTTCGACCCTCGGTGCTCAAAGCGTCTCTCGGGAACCGCACCTTACCGAATGCAATGTTTTTGTACATTTGCTGGGTGTCTTCGGCATAGAATGGGCTCCATCCACAGCACATTTCAAACACCAGGACACCGAGAGACCAAAAGTCCACCATCTTAGTGTAGCCCTGCTCGTCAAGCAACACCTCCGGAGCGAGATACTCGGTTGTTCCGCAGAAGGTATTGGTAGTGTCGTCCTGTGCCAAGTTGGCCTTGGAGAGACCAAAGTCACACAGAGCAATATGGCCATTCGCGTCAAGAAGGATATTCTCGGGCTTGAGATCTCGGTAGACAATGTCGGATTGATGGAGATGCTTGAGAGCAAGGATAAGCTCGGCGATATAGAATTTGGCGCGGTCTTCTTTGAATCGACCTTCCTTTTGGAGATGCCAGAATAACTCCCCCCCCGACATGAAGTCGGTAACCAAATAAAGATCGGTCGGGGTCTGGAACGAGAATTTGAGACCCACGATAAAGGGAGACTCCGTGGTTGCCGTCCGCACCAGTATGTTTCGTTCTCCAATCGTGTGCTGAATCTCCTTCTTCTGAATAATGACCTTTTTTGACAGGACTTTCATAGCGTAAATGCGGCCAGTGTCCTTCTTCCGGACTTGATAAACTTGCCCAAAGGTGCCCTTCCCGATCAGCTTGAGAATCTGAAAATCATTTGGGCCGACATGTTTCTTCTCGACTGGAGAGAAGTGCATCCTGATGTGAACTTCGCCTGTGATATCGTGATCATCTGGGGTTCGAGGTTCCAGTTTGAAGAAACCTTCCAGTGTAGGATTTTGTTCTGTCAGCTTTAGGCACAATCTAATATGGCCCAGGAATGTTTCTGCGTGACGATCATAGACGGTCACATCCAATTCCGACTGGTCGCTCACGACGTCGCTGGAAAGCAGTTAGTTGGAAAGTAGATTGAGTGTGTCTCGATTCACTTACAAGATGGCCTCGTGGTCCCACTGGGGGTCAGTGACTCTGCCATCTCCGTTTGTGCTGCTTTGGCGACTTCTCATGGGAATAGCCATTGGCTTCCCCATGTCACTGTCGGTTCTCCGGACTGACTGTAACTGACCAACCGGGCCTTTCCGGTCATCGACGTCAACATCCATCTTGTCATGTCTGGGTCCTTTGGAGACATATTCATTCCATTCAAATTGACAGACTACATAGGGATCGAATGACGGCTTCAAGTCCCGACCCTCGGCAATCTTGATGGAAAGTTTGCCCCGTGGCGTACTGTTGGGTATTTCATCTTTGACTGGAGAACGTTTCTCGACTTGGGAATTTCCTTCACTGACGGTGGTACTCGTGCTCGAAAGTGGCGACCGAGTATCAGCCCGTCGATGATCTTCTTGGGACAGGGCTCGAGGGGTATGAGGAGGGGTGCTCTTTTCACGCGGCACATCGGCCACGTTGGAAGTTAGCTCATCTGACCCTTTTGAAATTGCAGACGATGGTAGCTTAGCATGACTTGGAGAAGGAGACTTGGGGCTCTGTGGTCTCGAAGAATTCGTGGATGATGCAGGGTTTGAAATATGTGCGGCTGCAACGGTGCTTTTAGTAACACCTGAGACGGGTAAGGATTGGTGGCGGCGATCCTTCACGCTTGATACAGACTTGGGGAGTACAAAATTCCTCAAGGCCTGCGTGATGGAGGATATGCCACCATCCAGTAGGGACCCGCCATTCTCTGCCACTTCGCCATCTCTATGCACCACGGAAGCGGCAGATGAGATTGGCGTAGGTGGTAACTGAGAAGGGCCCCCGTCCGTGACGGGTGGTGCAGACTCATCATGTAGCTCTTCTGGTGGTGGTGTTGGAATGGAAGCTTGTTCTCGTTCCACAATCACCATAGAGCCCAGCGAAGCCGACGAACCTCGCCTGCTCTGACATTCTGTTTTAAGTTGTTCGGATTCATGTTCAGGGTTCGCGGCAGCTTGAGATGCCCGTGACGGTGCATGCTGAGAAGGATCTCTACCCACCTGGCCAAAATAACCGTGTATTATACCCGGCAGCCGTTTGTCGTGGAGATCTGGACGCGGCGTCTCTACACCAGACGGTGTAGGTGAATTCGATCCAATCTGATCGTGAAAGTCTTCTCGGTTTTCATGTCTCGCACTACTATGCGGAAGGTTAGCTAGAAGGCTCAGAGGATTTGCACGTTCAAAAAGAGAATTCTTCGATGACGACGAGCTTGCAGGTGCAGCATAGCCGGAGCCCAACCCGACGGGGCGGAACATGGTATCTGCCTCTGGATCCTGCTCTTTGATCGGACACACGATATATCTCTTCCCCAATGACCCATGAGCCTGGAGACCTGACTCACAAGGTCATAAGTCTTTAGAAGGCCAGGGTGACAAAGTGCCCAGTTGGTTTGGATCTCCTCAAAACCGAGGCTGGGGTAGAATCAACCCCGCCATCCACATGGCCAGCCATACACAGCTCTTTCCCGACACGAAACTTGATGGCTCAAAGGAAAAGATCGGGACATACTTTTGAGCCACGGCTTGTCTCAACAGATCTGCAGCAGCTGCTGCATTTGGGTTGACTCCAGTCTGCGCCATGTTGGCGGCCTCCTCTCTCGCTCTGGTTTTCCTCCTCTTTCAAAAATCCGAGCACAACTCTTATTTTACGAAGTGTGCGGGCTAAGTGTCGCCGCGCTCACCCGTGCAGGGAGGGGGTATTTTGGTTCCTGAGATTCCCGGACCGCAGGCTCGAAGAGGCAGTGACGGAAGAGATGCAGAATTTGGAGAAAATCGGGAGATCGGTCGACAAGGATTGTAGGGCTTTCTCGGAGCTCGTTCGCGATGTCGTCTTAACTCAGAATAGTGGCCATCCGGACCTTCACTGAAGTGTGAAACTCGAGTGAAAAAAAAATTTGGGCTCTGAGGTGGCGATTTGGTGGTGAGGGTCAAAGATAACGACGGCAAGCTCGTCAGGACGGGGGAGCACTGGTGGGTGATATAATCGAGTTGCAGAGCGAGAGGTCAAAAAAGCGTGACTTGGAGAAAAAGTAGGCGGGCCCAGGTCCTCCTCTCTGGGAGGCGAAGCCTCTAAGGTTTTTGGGGGGGATGGACGTGGGAAGGGCAACCACAAAATGGGGTGAGGGCGGGATAGCGGAAAGTGGTATGATGGCAAAACTATGTGCAGAACGAGGTCGTTTGGGTAGCCCGGCGAAAGAAGCTCAATAAAGTAGGGAAGAAGAAGGGATTTTAAGAATTGGGAACTGATGGCAACATCCAAAGTCAAATAATAGAGGCTGCCAGAGGCTCTAAAGGTCCATGCTAGGTACAAGAGTCATGTTGTGGTCGAGTGGCTACACCTCCTGGTGCCGCCTATGGGGGCTTGGGGGGTCAAGATCCAGGACAAGTTCCGGGGTCCCTGACGCTGAGTGACGGGCAACCCAAGCGTCAAGTTACAGCAGACGATCCGTCATCCTCATTATTATTCGATTATCGGTGAGTCCTTTTCCGGCTGTGGGAATTTTGCACTGGGCGGGCACCACCAGAAACCTACCAATTCATAGTACACCATGTGCCACTCAGGACCAGGCTGTGCTCAACAAAACTAGCAAGGGCTTACGACACAAACATACAAGTACCAGGACACAGCGACGTAGATAACGCGCCTTTGCCTAGCACCCATGACTGAATGGCGGTGGACGGACGGATCGAGAAAATACTAATGAAGGGAGGGAAGCGGCGACGACGTCATCCATGCACATGGGGAGATGCGAAGAAGGGATTGACTTCCGCATGGCCTTGAAAAGTTTAACCCTCATTCCTTTTCGAGGCCTC
The DNA here is from genome assembly GCF_000835455.1 of Fonsecaea pedrosoi CBS 271.37. Lineage (NCBI taxonomy): Eukaryota > Fungi > Ascomycota > Eurotiomycetes > Chaetothyriales > Herpotrichiellaceae > Fonsecaea > Fonsecaea pedrosoi. Next base: position 3,922,535 of record NW_013550614.1, on the reverse strand, counting down.
CTCATGTTATTATCTGCCTTGGGCCGAGCACAAGTGGCAGTGGAGGAAAGTCCCTCTACTTCGTTCTTGGAAGGAGAATTCGTTGCTCAAGGCTCGAGGTTGGTGCAACTCATAGGTAAGAATAGTAGCCTGAGATCGAGATTGATTTGCATGTGGAATCTGCGTCTCTTGGTCAGCTGCAAGTGTCCCAAAAATCCCTGTTCGACCAAGCACCTCAGCACTCAGCACATGCAAAATCTCGGAGGCCCCGCCATGTCATATGGCCTCTGAAGGTGCCAGTGGTAGCAGTGACCCTCGCTCGGCTATCTCGTCTACGCAGGCTACATGATATCGCACATCTCCATAACTTCACGGGATGTCTACTTTGTAGGTATTCGACCCACTCATGACAGAGGAAAAAGTCTTCTTCGTGGAATATCTGCGCAAGGCGTGTCTGACCTGGATGAAGAAGACATCCTCATGTTCGAACACAGGAGTTCTTTCCATCTCTTCGCGAAGGTCAAACAGGTCAAAAAGCCTTTTTTCTAGGGTAGCTTGCCGGACGAGAGCGACACCCGTCCAATAATGAGTGCGAACGATGTTCTCCGATGAGTCGGCGATTCTATGCACGGCTTGGCCGGGGCCGGCTGTGCAGATGACCAGCTGTTGAGGAATAGTAAATCGAAGACACTGGCAAGATGTTGTGTAACTACCTAGCTTAGTAGGGTGCTTTGCACTTTGGTGATAAGGCTGAATGCAAGCAAAAGGCCTGAATGATGACCAGGTTTTGGAGGTGGGATGCCTTGTACTCCTGCAACTGACATTTTCATCTCGTATTGATTTGAGAGCTACCTAGTAGGCAGGAATAGAGGGGCTTTGAGACAAACTCTTCATCTTTATCGCGAGAATTCATTGCTTTGGAATGCTTAGCATGTTTGGCTGGCATGTTTGGTCGAATATTGGCGCAAAGTGCTTGAGAAGTCGACCGTAGATGCCCCAAGTGGATTTATAGCCCGCCGTACCACGCCAAGATTATTGGTTCATTCGCGTGGCGCGCTTTCGCCGCTTGTTTGCAAGGTGTGAAGTCGCAAGACGGAGATCCTTCAAGATAAAAGACTACTACATTTCAATTGGGGGCTTGTCGACACAATGGCTCGGCGCCCACGTCTGGCGGCTCAAGCGGCTCAAGCGGCTCAAGCTTCGATGCGTAAGCCTTTCTGATACATCTTCCAAACTGAATCACATCCGCTAACTTTGAGCGAAGGTACTCCTATCCCTAACATATCCGACAACGAGGACGAAGAGATGCCAGATGCTACACCGGTGGAGGCGCCTACACCACAAGACGATGACGAAGATGCAGAGAATGAAGATGAAGAAGATGGGATGAACGATGCAGAGGAAGCTCCAACTCCATCACGAGAGTCAGAGCAGCCGTCTCGGTCCGCGACTCCTCGCCGCGGTCGACCCCCCTTACCCCGTGGGCGTCGAGGAGGCAGACTCGGCAGACCCCCAAAGCATCGTGTTGCGACAGCGTCAGACGATGGAGATAACGATGCGGCTTCTGAAACAGCCACCCCAAAACGTAGAGGAGGTTTCCGGGGTCACAGGGGTGGGCGATGGGCTAAATACCGGGCGGGAGGGTCTCGGCCACAGCAAGCTCCTCTTGACGATGACGGAAATCCGATGGAAATTGTCAATGACGAAGTTCTACTACCTGAGGACTCGGAAGGCGAGCAGAAGGTAGATAAGAATGGGCGTTTGCTGGGTGGTAGGGAATACCGGGTGCGAACGTTTACAATTCTCGGCAGAGACGACAGACTCTACATGCTGTCAACAGAGCCGGCGCGTTGTATTGGGTTTCGCGACTCCTATCTGTTCTTCCAGAAACACAGGCACCTCTACAAGATCATCATTGACGACGATGAAAAGCGGGATCTCATTGAAAGAGATTTGATCCCTCACTCTTACAAAGGTCGTGCCATCGGAGTGGTAACGGCTCGGTCTGTGTTTCGAGAGTTTGGAGCTAGGATCATCATCGGAGGCAGAAAGATTATAGACGACTACGAGACTAAGAAAGCACGGGAACGTGGTGATGTCGAGGGTGAGATAGCTGTCCCGGAAGATCGCCTGCCGCCCCCTGGAGAGCCTTACAATCGGAATCAATATGTGGCGTGGCATGGTGCCAGCGCAGTCTACCACACAAACGCGCCCAGTGTGCCTCTTCCTCTCGCGAAAGCGCAAGAGGCCAAGCGGCGAAAGATTATGGTAACGAGCGATAACTGGATGTTGGAACATGCAAGGGAAGCCAGGTAAGAAGCTGACTATCAGATGGGCGGACACCTGAACTGACTCATGTGCATAGCCGATTCAACGCGCAATTGACGGTGAACCGACTGGAAAATATTCACGGTCTCTACGACATACACACCAATGTCATGCAGTACCCAGCCCATATGCAACCCACGCATGCACGATGGGAAATGGTCGATGATCGAGAGGCCACCCAAGATCAGGAGAAAGCAGGGCATTTACCTCACCTCGACCCTGTATATGGACGAAATTTCCGGATTCATGATCTATGTCTTGAATCGGCGCCGGAGTCCTGGTATGGGTCGCCTGGTACCACTGAGGAAGGAGGTACCCTCTCGTCAATCCCAATGGACATCCTCGAAGAGCTTCCCGATGATTGTTTACGCGCGTTTGAAGAAGCCAAATCACGCGAGCACGAATGGCGGGAAAAGTGGCGTACAGAACGGGAAGATGGGCTTAGGGCACACCTTTTGCCTTCGTTTGAATGGTTTCCGAAATGAGTCGACCTTGTGGGTAAAGCATACTCTTCGAAGGATTCAACCTCTGCGGATATCGGACCATTCACACCCAGCACTGATCAGAAATATCTAAACACGACCCTTCAAGCCGACGCCGCTATTTTCTGGACAGGGTCCCATTTACCAGACATCAACGTTCTCCTCATCATTGTGCTCGTCCATCCGACGGCGGAGTAGTGATCCCAAAGATCACTGACTTGGATTGGGTCTTTGGATCCAACGGTCGTGAAATGCCAACCATGTGTTCCTGCCGTTGTCAGGAACAAGGGTGGGGCCCCAGGGTCCGTGGGCTCTGCAATTCCCGGCCTTTGTGTGTGGGAAGACAATTTATTGGAAGTCCCGAACTCAAACTCGGTGGAAGTCGGGGGTTGATGAGGGGGCATGCTTAAGATGAGCTCCAGAAATTCTCTACCTTGAAGGTAAAGTGCACAAGCAGACCGATTTCCGGCGGTATTTCTGGGAGAGAAAATCGTCGAGGTTGTGATTGGACAAATCAACTCCATCCCCGACCACCCTGGGCAGCTTCTGATCCGTTGGACCAATTACCCCTTTCGAATATTCAACCCAGTCCCCTTGAAGAATCGACTTGGCAGTCTGCATATGACCGCCGAGAATTTTGTGCCGCGGTAAGCCGACCATTTCTGAAGGGCACGGGAGCAGGAAGCTGCAGAAGAAAGCTACGGTGTGGGTGTGCATCACGGGCTAAAGCTCCCTCTGCAATTGCCTTTGCACATACTTCATTGATGGAGATGATTCAGAGCTAGACACAGCCGATGGGCCGGATTGTGTGCTGTGGAGGGTATACCGTCGATGGGTGCGGCATCTTATGCAAATGCACTTTGGGAGGCACTTGCACACCGGCCACGTGAGGGGCGGGCGCACGATGATGTCGTTGTGCTTAGGAACCAACCCGTGTTCGAAATAATAGCAACATCGAAGCATGCACAGCTCTACGAATACGTAGTTGCTGTAGCGGCCTTGTTTCCCTTAGCGGATCGGGGCTTTGTCGGTCAGCAATTATTTGTCCTACGCACATCGATGCTTAGTGACGCCGAATTGGGTTTCTCTACCGAGTAGACACACCACATGAGGCAGGGGAATGCGTAGGGGTGTGAGGAGAATAGGCATCAACATTGGGGCCCAAATGATAACAGGGTAACGCCGTCGCCGTTACGTGTGTAGAGAGAGCCACAGCGGCAAACCATCAGTCCTTGTTGGGGCAAACTCATTCCATGTTCATGCTGTCACTTCTGTCATGGTGACGCGGGGTGGCTTTTCTTCTTTGCGAGTGACTACTCTTGGCCCTGGCTAAAGAATTTGAACAACCACCAACTCGTAACGAGTGGCGGATGTTAGAGCCAGTTGATTGTGCTCAAATCATGTCGTCAGGTTGGAAGTGGCAAGCGGCACAATAGTGGGAAAGTTTTAAAGGAGCCGAAGAGTGGATGAAATATTTTGCACCGATATAACTCGTATGGAATGCTACTCTTTCTTTTTTGTAAGGCAACACCAGAGCCGGTTTTGACAGTCATATCAGTCATTGCCAGCCAATTCGAGGCCCGGCCGAATCATGACCTATGGTGGCTTGTCGATCAAAGCAAGCCATGCACCGACGAGTGATCATTCCAATTTGGGAGTCTGTACCCAAGGACTGGATCGCACGGCTGAAGGCTGAGGATGAGGGGGGTGCGTGAACAGGGACTATTGATGGGTGCCAGTGTCGTCAGTGCTTACCCTTGCGGCGGTCTCGAGCGTTGCAGTAGGGGATCAAAGGGATCTTCCTAGGGGGGGGGCGCAGACACGCAGCGCAATTGCAGAATTGCGAGTTAAAAAAAAAAACATAAAAAGAGGCCAAGGCGGTGTTCGGACGGACCGGAGAAACGCAGTTAGAGTGAGCACCAGTCAAGGCTGTCAAGCCATTGGCTGGCACTTGGTCGTAGTTTCTTCAGTTAATGATCGAGGCCTAACCCCAACTTTTGGGCCACTTAAGCCACTTGGGTCTCTTGGAAGCGACTAGTCCTGTTTGTCTACTAGCGAGTCTCTCAATTATTAATGGCTCTCTCACTGTGGTGCTGTGATGACTGCTGGTGTTGCTAAAACCAAACAAAGCCCCATGGAAATTTGATGCCTAGATATGTAGATGCCCACTTTGACTTTGGTTCTTGGCTCGAAGTGAGTGGCAGAAGGGACTCTTTTCAGCTAGTGATCAGGGGCTGTCTCAACCACGACACCTGCTCGTACTTCATAGGTATCAAGCATCGTAAAGACATATACGAAGGAGCCTGTGTGTGGGTGTGTACCCCTGTGTGATATTGTCATAGCTGTTATGCTCAATGCCTCCTCAAACCCAAGCAACAGCACAATCAAGTCAGCCCACCACCTAGAATGCTTTAGCCAGGTCTTCTGACTGGGCCAGAATCCCCTCGTGCAGGTCCCTTGCCCTTGCCCGCGTGGCCAGCCAACGGGCCTATGGGCGGCTGTGGGTGCCTGTGGGTTGCTTTAGGGTGCCTAGGGTGCCTAGAGGGTGGCTCTCTACAGCCCTCCTGACGAATTATCCGGCGCTCCCTTCCTACTTTTTCCCTGCCCTTCCGACTCCTCTTCGCTGCAGCCGCCTTTACCCAACCCAGCCCAGATTCAACGAGCCTAAGCTCGCTTTGAGCCCTGGCGTCGCCCATCGTCCTGCGCCCATCCTCGGTTTCGCCTTTGGCTCACCCGCGCCCTCTTACCTCCGCCTTTCCCTTTCCCTTCCCTCCCCCTTCACTCTGGCCCTCCTCCACTCACACATCTTCACTCGTACGTTACTGCCCTTTCTCAGAGTTTCTTCACCACTCCTTTTTCCCTTTCCCTGGCCCTCCCCTCTCTCCGGCTGCTGTAGCTCAAATTTTCGACCTCATTCATCTCCATCTCCCTTCCAGTCTTTTTTCTTTCCATCTTCAACCCTCTCTTCTTCCCTCCTCCCTGAAATTTTTCTCTCAAAAACCTCTTATCCCGAAAAAAAGCGACCGGTCACCAAAGCCCCAAAAGACCCACGGCCTGAGTCGTTGTTTGTTGGTGCAGCCACCAGTACTATTCTCGGCGGTCCGACAGGATTTTCCCACGCCCACCCAGCCCTTCGAATTGTTAATTTCGGACTGGGGCCCACGTCCTGCCTCAAGTGAACCTCGTGGGTGACGACTCCTTGCGGTCAGCTTGATTGCCACAATTTCCCACGGCACCACTGTCGCCAGGCTACCGATATTTGGTCTTGCTTCGCCATACCAACTACGTCTCGCAAGCCTTGCGTCGTCCCAGGCACCGTTCAAACCATTTCGTTTGCGACTTGGTGGCCAGATTGGAGGTTTTTGTTTTCCTGACCAACGAACATCCAGTCACGAGTCCCGTCAGAGCCATTTTTTCCCTGGCCCTTGCCTGCGCTCCAGTCTTTGTCGTTACCTAGTGGCTGTGTGTTGCCAAATTCGGGGCGTACCCGTCTGCCCACGCTCAAATTCTCCGTCACAAAACCTCTGTGTCCTGTACTTCCTCTCAAACAAACGTCCAACATCGAAAACTGCTACTTCATCGCGAGAGCAGTGCATCGTGGATTGATTTGGAGTGATCCGGCCACACATCGAGGTGTCACTAGGTATGCTCATACCCCATCTCTAATGTCACTTGTCTGTGACAAACAAATGCCTGATCCCGACATCTCGCATTATTGATCTTCGTGGACCCTCATGTTCTGACTGCCTTTCGCACCTGCAGGTTGTCCTTCGAACGAGCCTCCCATTACAGCACCACCTTCCACTTGGCCACCGCGAGATTCAGCCATTTCGACGAGCTTTTCACTAAGTCTTGTCACCCATCTCGAGCTTTGCTGAACTTAGATTAATCTGCAAGGTTCCTGTCTGCCAACCACTGTCCACGACAGTCTACCCATCAGTCAACGCAGATTGCTACGACTACGTCGGATCGACCAGACACCTGTTATCACTGTTTCTATCATTCAGTTTGCCATCCCTCTTGGAACCGCTGCGCTTGCTAAGACAAGAACACCGACTCCATCCATGACCTGCTTTTGAGTGGGATCAAAACAGCAGCACCTAAGCTCCGGCTTCAACGCCTAGGGCGTGGCCGCGCAGTCAGCGGAAGCAGACAGGTGAGTTATCTATCCTAGCTCAAGGAGATATATCGTACTTGATGCTGATAATCCCAAAGCCCACGGCTTGTCTGCTCTGCTCAACCCTCCTCGATCGAGCATGCCTTCCTATCACAGCTGGGGCGCAGCCCCCCAACACGCGCGACTTCCCCCAACGCCGCCGGAGTACCAGCCCACTTATCTCACGCCCTTGAGTGCGGTGTCTGATCAAGGCTTCTATCATTCGCAAGGTTATCACTCTCGTCGATCGCTCTCATCGCGAGACTACAACGACAGATACCAGCCTCCCCCGGCCTACACAGCTCAGCCATCTTTGGCAGGACAGGTGTCGCGAATCGGGCATGCTCACCCGTCACAAGAATATCCATATCCACAACCCTATCATATGCACGGCTCGTCCTACTGGGCAAACCACGTCGGGGCGCCTATTCTCCCTCCTATCCGTGTCACCGAGGCTTTGGATCAATTTCCAACACATTATGGAGCACAGCACACTGAGTCCAAGCCTAAGGAGGACAAGCCGACAGGAGGGGTAGCGCAACACTTGGACTACGATATGGACTTGATGTCCAGCTTCGTGGCCGAGATGTCCCAAAAACTGTGAGTACTGCAGATTCAGATCCAACAGACCACGCTCTAACTTCTTGCCTCAGTGTAACACCAGAGTCCGCACCAACATCTCAGTTCCGCAAATATGTGTCCCAAATTCTGTCATCTACTCGCCTCCCAAGCTCTACAATCATGCTGGGGCTGTACTACCTGGCTTCACGAATGAAGCAGGTGAATGAACGCGGGCAGTCAACTTCGTCCTCTGGCACTGTCTATCGCATGCTCACCACTTGCCTTCTTCTCGGCAGTAAATTTCTTGACGACAACACATTCCAGAATCGTTCCTGGGCCGAAGTCAGCAGCATTCCAGTGCACGAGCTGAACATGATGGAGCTGCAGTGGTTGACAGACTTCAACTGGGAGATCCACGGGATGATGTACGACGAGGATGATGGCTTCTTCATGTGGGTTGAGCACTGGCATGCCTACGAAGAAAAGGCTCAGCTTGCCAAAGTCAAGGAGCTTCAAAAGCTCGCTCCGATCGAGACAAACCTTCATCGCCATCATCCCATCCAGAATCAACCCTTGATGTCCCCGGAAGGGCCCATTCCACCTCAGTATCAGCAAGGCTCGCAATACGATACCCGTTGGGTTCGTGCTTATATTTCGGAATATTCACCACCATCTGCTCCACACAGTGGCCCGCCCACGCCTGATTATTACAATGCTTCCTGGACGTTCACACCGGGTGGTCCTCCAGCATATGGCCGCCAGCAGTACCATTCTGACGGTGCGTCGGCATACTCGACTCAACGGAATCAGCTGCCTACGTACTCTCAGACGTTTGGCTATGGGTCCGGTTTGGCTCCGAATTGGGTCTCCCACGGTCCCAACTGCGGCTGCAGTCTCCATGCCAAGCACTCAGATTATTACTTCAATCACCCTGGATACGCCATGCAAACTGTAGTGGGTTAAATTGTTCACACTCCAGCGTTCAGCGATATGGGTCCGGTTCAAAAAGTTCTCGAATCATACCGCGGTGTTCGGTATTGTTTTTACCACCGTCGACCTTCTACGTACCTTCAAACGAACCAATGTCGGGACTATGCGAGGGGCGGGCCCATCACGGTTGATGGTGCCATGGTCAACATGCTCCTCGTCCACCAAAATTTCTCTAATCGAGTTCCCAATCTAACGACCTTTTACGACCGGCACTTTCTTGTCTTTCGTTATTCAGCATCTAAAGCGAGCAACTCTCCAAGAATAGATCAAAGCTTTCCTTTCTCTATACATTGACGATGGGGATGCCCGGGCGGCGCTTTCATGGCAGGAAAAGTCACCAAAAGTTCCGACTCAGGACAGTGTTTATTACCGGGCTGGCGTCGGGGTTATTCAGCAAATGGGTTGTCACACGGGGGCCTGTTTTTCTTCCATTCAAAGACTTTGTTTGTTTCACAGTTATTACACCGTGTTTTTACGAGACTTCAATCGACACAAAAGGATGCCAACGGTTCATGGCTTGCGTCAGAGATTGCATCGCATGGCATCGCGGAGGATGGTGGATTGTCCCAAGAGGTTTGCTGCATCATCATTCTTGTAATTAGCTATGTGAAATGAGGTGGTGGGTTCAATGAACGAGGTTGAAATGTGCTTCATGGCTGTTCGAGTTGGTCCAACAGGGCCATTGTCACGGTCAGAGTCTGCCGCACGAAAACATGAGGCACCTCCTGTACGGAGTACGGTGGTGGTGGTGGTGTTTGGCCAAAAAGGAAACACAGGACACATCGGTTGACGTTGTCACGGACCTTGTTGTCGGCCTCTTTTACTTCTTTCTTTCAGCGGCCGAGATTCGATACTCGGCAGGTATATACCCCCGATAGACTGCAATGGGCGCCCTTTTCGTTCGCTTTGAAAGATCACAAAAAGCTTTCCATAGAGATAATTTGTCATCAACCACTTTCCTGTCTGCTTTTCTACGGTGATGAAGTTGAGCTGTGGAAGGGACCAGGACCACCTCTTAGAGGGTTGATGGACAACTTATTAGACGATATGGCAAGGTGTACGGTAGGCAGACTTGAAAAGAACCTGATCATAAGGCTGATTACTAGGTGGGTGGATGCTTTAAGATCAGGCGTGCCAGGCTGCGAAGAGTGACGCGGTGAAGAATGGTGCCAAGCCTGGAACCGCGGTTTTGCCGCAGCGACTCTCCAACCTCAACTGCGAGCTTCCATCTCGACTCCACAGGATTGTAATCAAGCCAGTTGCCCATAAACCCTCAACATAACACTTGACTTCCACGTTTCAACCGACCTCCTTTGCCGTGATTCCTTATTTCAAGAATCATCAGCGCCTAATCCTAGTCAGAACCAAACAAGACCCTCATCAAAAGGGGCTCCATCATGTCGACGTTAGAGGATCTCGATGACCTGGAGCGCGATGAGAAAGAGCAGAGAAAGGACGGCGATGACAAAGACAAGAAGCCTAACTCCAACGGCGATGCCAAAGATACCGAGATGAAGGACGCGGAATCGAAGAAGGATGAGGAGGAACAATACATTGATGACGAGATTCTTCAGTCAAGTACAAGAGACATCATTAACCGGCGGCGACTCCTCGAAAATGAAATGAAGATCCTCAAGAGCGAATTCCAGCGACTAAAGCACGAAGAAAGTACAATGAAGGAGAAGATCAAGGACAATTTGGAAAAGATCGAGCAAAATCGGTAGGTTTTAGTGTCTTGTTTTGTTGCAACAACTTAAAGAGCTGTGGCTAACACGAAACGCATCCAGGCAATTACCATACCTCGTGGGCAATGTCGTCGAACTCCTTGACCTCGACGTCGAAGCTGAAGCAGCCGAAGAAGGCGCCAACATTGATCTCGACGCCACACGAGTGGGCAAATCAGCCGTGATCAAGACAAGCACCCGCCAGACTATCTTTTTGCCTCTGATCGGTCTGGTTGACCATAATAAACTGAAACCTGGCGATCTAATCGGTGTCAACAAGGATTCATACCTAGTCTTGGATACCCTGCCGGCTGAGTATGATTCCAGAGTCAAGGCGATGGAGGTAGACGAGAAGCCGACAGAAAAGTATACCGACGTTGGTGGGCTAGACAAGCAGATTGAAGAGCTTGTGGAAGCGGTGGTCTGGCCGATGAAAGAGGCAGAGCGGTTCAAAAAGATCGGCATCAAAGCACCCAAGGGTGCGTTGATGTATGGACCTCCCGGCACGGGTAAGACTCTTCTCGCTCGTGCCTGTGCTGCCCAGACCAATGCAACCTTCCTGAAGCTCGCAGGTCCCCAACTTGTGCAGATGTTCATAGGTGACGGTGCCAAGTTGGTTCGCGACTGCTTCGCTCTCGCAAAGGAAAAGGCTCCGTCAATCATTTTCATTGACGAGCTGGATGCTGTTGGGACAAAACGTTTCGATTCAGAAAAGAGTGGCGATCGCGAAGTCCAGCGGACCATGTTGGAACTGCTCAACCAGCTTGATGGCTTCGCTTCAGACGAAAGGATCAAGGTCCTTGCCGCCACGAACCGCGTTGATGTCCTCGACCCTGCTTTACTTCGATCTGGCCGTTTGGACCGGAAGATCGAATTCCCCTTACCGAATGAAGAATCCCGTGCGCAGATTCTGCGGATCCATTCGCGAAAGATGACCATCGACGAGGGCAACATCAACTTTGACGAGCTGGCCCGGTCAACGGATGAATTTGGAGGTGCACAGCTCAAGGCCGTCTGTGTCGAGGCGGGTATGTCATTGTCCGTTGTCCGTGTGTGGCCCAATTCGCTAACTATCTCTTGTCAGGTATGATTGCGCTTCGCAAAGGGCAATCAAAAGTCAATCACGAAGCATACGTGGAAGCCATTGCGGAGGTGCAAGCGAAGAAGAAAGACACGTACGTCCATCTGAATCCCATCTGTCGCTTACCATAAGACTAACACCATAGTTTGCAGGGTCAATTTCTACGCATAAATCCAAGCAGACACTTCAAGTCAGCCTCACTGGGAAACTCATGGCAGAACACGGCATGTACAATACTCAAGCAAGGGGTGACGTCCTCAAATAGATGACTGCCGTGCTCAGGCAGTTCTATCATAAACCTTTGGATTCGTCCTTGTGTTGGTGCTTCTTCAGATTCCTCTGTCTTCGTAGACCTGTGCTGTGCCACTCACTGTTCCATCTGCCTAGCGGCGTGTAGTTCCACCAACTCTTCTACAGGACGTATTGCTAGATCTACCACAATTATGACCGAGACGACTGAATGCAGAAGCACCAAGCACCAAGACACTAAGGGTACAGCAAGGATCCTGGGTCTTCGACCCTTTGGGGGACGTGAAAAACGGGTTCCTATTGGACAAGAATGCAATGGCTTCCCTGTTTCTCGCGCCACGTCCTATTGACGTCCAACTTTTACCTCAGCTACTTTTCGTGAACCCAGCCATGCCAACCTTTCCTGTGTACCTTTTTGTGCTCCTCGGGACTATTGAATGAATCCATTAGTGATTCTAGTGGATCTTGAAAACACCCATTGTGTCGGGTTCTCTGTTGTATGGACTCAGAGAAGAAGGTTACAGAGGGATATACCAACACCCGATGGAAGTGGTAGCAAGATATGCCCAACTTGGCCGCCATGAGCAGCCATATTCTCCTCCGGTGTTGCAACCTCGGTTGATACCACTATTGAGTATCAAATCTCGCACCTCAACAGCGAGGGCAAGAGTCAATTGGAAGACATTGCCATCATCGATCCTGAAGCTTGTCCTGGACCATCTCAGGCGTCTCCATTTGGATCCTTACCCGCGGTCTTCATCCTGCTCAACGTGCTATATGAGGGATTTGACTGCGGTACAGTTAACTTGCAAAGCTTGGTTCTCCGATGCTCAACGAATACTGTAAGTCTGTCCTTCTGCTGATGGAAAATTCTCCTCAATAGTCTAGGTATACCAACATACAGATTGTTGGCAAGGATGATCCCTTGATGCTTCGGAGATGGAAAGTCTCGCGGGCAGTACGGCTGATACGTTTGCGGTCAACACTTCGCTCAAGACCCCTTCTCGCCGCTCTGGTCAGGACGCTCCACGTGCCAGATCCAAACATACCGCTTTACTCGACCCGTGGCGATCCAAATCCCGAATATGATGCATATCTTTGCACGGTAGCGTCCGTCGTCATGCAATGCCCCAATCTAGAAGCCTTGACAGGGTTCGCGGCTTTCTACAATCACACGTTTGACAGGCTGACGCACGCTTTGTCGACGCGAACCAAGCTCCGCCAGCATGTTTGGATCATTGCCGAGAATGAGGATGTGAGCGTGCGAAGTCAGACACAACTCCCGCCGGGCCTTCTGGACGAACACCAAACCTACCAGTTTGAGCTTTACCATCAGCGATGGAAACGCCTCGAAACCCTCATGTTGTCTTCACCAGGCGGTCTCGGAGTCATCGAACATGAGCTATTCATTCGTGTCCTCCATTCCTTGCCCGAGTTGCGTAACCTGTGCGTGTCTTCCTTCGATCCTGATGATTTCCACGACAACACGCTCCTTGCACTTCCACCCTGGGTCACTACGCTACGCCTGGAGGAATGCTTGGGGGTCACGGACGCAGGGTTGACGCAGTGGGCAGCGAACCCAAACGCAGCGCAGATTGAACGACTGAGCCTGATCCATCAGAATGTCACGAGCTTACTGACCCTGTCGAAGATATTTGCCAGCTTGGGTCGCCTATGGAAATTCACCATCTTGCAGACTGACGTCGTGCTCTCCTGGCCCAAGGAGGTGAGAGTCCTGTTCCAACCGGTGCTGGCCTCGGCGTCCTTGAGATTTTTACATTGGGACATACATTCTTTATCGCCAGAAGCACCTGGTGATGGCGACGGTATTGTTGCTGAAGATGGAAGCCAGATGCCAAACATGCACCTTGCACTCTCCATCTCGCATAACGGGTTCCCTTGGCTGAGGTGCTTGCGCGCCCCTAGAGACACTTGCCCACCCGGCGCCCTACAGTCAGTTTGTCAAACGGTTGGTAAGGGAGATACCACGGTTTCAGACGACAGCTCCATATACCATCTGCAGGGCTCGACCAGATCGAATTCCTTACAAGCGGCGCGCCTGCGGGCTCAGAAGATAGCTTGCCAAATCAGCACTCAGAGCTTAAACCATATACTGCCGTGCGCCCGTCAATGTCCAGGGATGTCTACTTCGAGCCCTATGTCATCACATTTGGCACAAATCTCCAACATCCAAGTGCCAGCTGTTTCCCATGCTTGCAATTCCAACAGAAACAACTTCAGTGCTTATGAAAATACTGTACACGAATTGGTTTCGCCCGTTTCTCCCGAGACGAACCCATTTTCACCACTTGTTCCGGACGATGGCATCATCTCTCCAATCACTGCGGACAGGGAGGAGAGGTCTTGGTACAACCGGGATTCCGACAAGGAGGTTATGGCACCACCACCGCAACGGCCACACGTGTCCTCTGAGGCTATAGCAAATCCGGAGTCTCGCAGGCGCCCTAGAAGTGAGGAGGGTATGTGCGTTTGTGGTGGTTGGGGATCTCAAAAAGTTGAAGAACGCAGGTGTGGTCTCACGCCGCCACCTCGTAATCCTCTCAGACTCGCAGCTGGTGCTCCCAACCTTGTTTCGTCTGTCCATGTCGATCTGCTTGGCCACAGTTCTTCTGGATTACAGCCGATGGATCGGAGATGGTCTCTGGTGCCGGATAGCACAACAGGCGCCGAGCAATACTCTCGTCCTCTCTTCTATCTCCAGCCAGATATCCCCGGACGAGATGAGAATGGCGGTTTGATCGGATGGGGCGAACTCTTGAACGTCCATGAAAAAGTAAAAGTACGCACGGATGACAGCAGTGTGGCGGTGGAAGTTGGTACTCTATCCCCAAACACGTGCTCGGGCAAGGGCAGCTGGGACCAATGTCCCGGCTCTGGGGAACAGCAACCGGGTGAATTCAGCGCCATTGTTAAAGTGTTGTCAGCGCCGCCGTTGCTGCACACAAAGAAAGACAGACCAAGATCGAAGCCGACACCCAAGACATCCTCCAAGTTGAGTTTGGCTTTGGGTCTTGGAAGCTCAAAGGAGAAATTATCCAACGAGACAGCATCGAGACATGTGCCACGGCCCAATGGGGACAGAGGAGGGTGTGTTTCTGTGTCGGATTTCTTCTAGACGAGGTATGCGAGGTATACGACGATGTATGATATACATGCGAATTAGACAGCGACGAGAGCAACTGCTTGTCGATGCTCAGTGTTAACCCTTGGGGCTTTGAAGCTCAACCTAATTCCACAGAATATAAAACATAAAACCTCAGTTGCCTCCCAGATAGTCGCAACCGTAGCCGTCGTCGTCAAGTATAGGATGGATCTGACCGACCAGAGATTTAGAACGCCTTATGGGGTAGCGATACATACGGAAAGGGCCGATTCCGCTGCGGGCTGACCCATGTACCGACTGTGTGATCGTGATGTACGTACGTGCAGGACGCGTCTGGATACTGGGCGATCTCGCCTATTATATAGAGCGACCAGCAATTCCCGTTCCCCCCACCACCGCATGCAAGTCCAATCATGTAAACGCCATTGGCAGGAGCCATCGATGCTGGTTCGTTGCGCTTGGCGGCAGGTGCGCTGTCCAGGAAGAGTCTACGAGTCACTTAGGTTTTCTTTCACTTTGGATTCAGCCTCAAAAAGAAAGAGTTGAATCATGATCGACCAAGGACACTGACGACAGCTTCGAGCCTTCCACTGCGTCTAAATCTATGTGTCTTCGCAGTCTGTCTGGGCTGTTGAACCCTGTACCCTGAAAGCCCATCACAGCCTCATCAACCCTCCAACAACAACTCACCTGCATTATAAAAAGGATGCCTTTGAAGCGCGTTTTCTCCCCAGCGACGAAGCCTCCGCCAGGCTCATCTTTGCCCCGTTCGGACTGGGCTCTGCGACCAGTCTATTCGGCTGCTTCGAGAGTTGACCTCGAGAAGGAGGAATCCGCCTTGAGCCTGTTGAAAAACGATAGCGACCTCAAGGATGCCGACATGGTGGCTGTCGTCATGGGACCGACTGGGGCCGGCAAGTCGAGGTTCATTGCTGAGGCCTCGGGGCTCAGTGTCGACATTGGCGACTCTCTCCACTCTGGTGGGTATAACCATCCTCGCATTCAGGTCCTCGTGGAAGAAAGAGTCGTGACATCTGCTCAGAAACGAGAACCGTCCAAGCATATCACTTTGAGCACCATGGATCACATGTGGCCCTGGTTGACACGCCAGGGTTCGATGATACCCACCGCCCTGATACTGCCATCTTCCGAGACCTGTCAGCCTGGCTCGCCGCGCGCTATCAGGAGAAAACTCGCCTCATGGCAATCATCTACATACAGCCCATCACATTGACGAGGGTGTCTGGCAGCATCCTCCGGAACTTGACAGTGATGAAGCGAATGCTTGGTGTCCAAAGTTTCCCTCATTTGACCTTGGTCACTTCCATGTGGGACACTATCGATCCTTCTTTGGGCGAGAAGCGTGAGGCAGAGCTCCAAGCCAGTTTCTGGTCTGATTTGGTCCAGTTTGGAGCCAAGACCGCTCGGTTCAGTGGTGATGCCACCTCTGCGGCCAAAGTCCTGGATACGGCGTCGTCCAAAGATGAGATTTTAATGACCATCCAGCGCGAGCTCGTGGACCAGGGTCTGACTCTGGATCGGACCGCCGCTGGTACTTACTTGGACAGCGAGATTTTAGGTCTGATTGACGCTGCTATCCAGGACCCCTCCCGGAAGGGCCTTTCTAGCCGCCTGCTCGGCAAATTGGGCGGGAAGGGCAGCGAGCCTGGGAGAGCTGACAAGCAACAGGAGCTCGAACAACTCGGCCCTCAACGCTATCTCAAAGCATCTTGGGATCCTGACTACGGTTCTCTCTGGCTGGAACCTGCCGCGCCTCCACAGCCCATATGGGATGCCGGCATCTACACAACTCTCCGAGAAGACCAGTTCCGCCTCATCGAGCTCAAGGCGGGCGAAGGGAGCGCGCCGTTGGAGATAGAACTTGTCGTCAGGAGCTTTTCTCAAGCTTCCAAATATGTTGCGTTGTCTTATGTCGTGGGGACTGACCACAAGCTGAAGCAGCTCGGCTTGCGCTTTCAGAAGTCCCTATTCAAGCATGAGATTGCCGAAAACTTGCATTCTGCCTTGTCCCACCTGCGGCAGCCGGGTATAGATATTGCAATATGGGTGGACGCTCTGTCTATCAATCCTGCCAGCCCTGATGAGAGAGCCCGGCAAATCCGCAAGATGAGTCGTATTTTCCGCCACGCTGACAATGTCTGCATTTGGTTGGGCGAGGAAGACGAGAACAACAGGAAAGCCATGGATCTTGCCCAGGGAATCCTCGATTTTGACTACTTTGAAGCCGCACTGAGCGATCCCTCCGTCACCGAGAATTTTCTCCAGCTCGCCAATCTGATGGGTAACCCTTGGTTTCGCAGGCGTTGGTGCGTCCAGGAGATTCTTCTGGCGAAGTCGGCCACGATACATTGTGGACATCGAGTAATGCCTTGGCTAGACTTTGTGGATGCCGTCACGCTGCTCCGTCCACGATGGATCGAGATCCAGCATCGCGTGGACGGCAAAACTCGACACAGGCTGGGGCACGCATATCTGATTGGGGCTGTCGCGTTGATTGAAGTGTCGGCCAAAATAGTCCGAAGGACCCCCAACGGCGACGTGATTGACAGACTGCTCGATCTCGAGACGCTGCTGTCAATGCTGCCCACGTTCGAGGTCACCTTCATGCACGACACCGTCTACGCCATCTACGATCTCGCGCGCGACGTGGCGGGGACCAATAGGCTTCAGGTCGACTACTCCAAGGAGCCGCGAGATCTGTTCCGTGAGGCCACAGAGTTGATTGTCAAGAGTTCTGGCTCGTTGGATATCATCTGTCAGCCGTGGGCGCCCAAGGCCGGCCTCCCCTCCTGGATCCCCACTACAGAAAAGCTTCCATACAGCCTCAAGCCGCGACCCCAGGGCACGGTAGGGAGTGCTGAGGTTCTAGGGGCGCTGCGCAGTGCTGTGGCGGCTGGCAAGACGCTCACTGGCTTCTCTGCGCAGAGCACTCTCCCGGTGTACATTCGCAAAAACGGCTGTGTGCTCGTGGGGACCCCCGACTCGCGAAGCTACCGTGCGTGCGGCCACTATTCGTCGCGCGGCCACGTCGAATTTCGCGCCGAGGGCTCGCAACTGGTGCTCTCGGCCCGAGGCATTCCCATCGGCACAGTCGCCCTCCACGGCGGCGAGTGCATCAACGGCAACATCCCTTCCCGCTGGATGGAGCTGGGCATGTGGGACGAGCTTGATTCGCGGCCTGTTCCCCCGGTGTTCTGGCGCACCTTGGTCGCGGACCGCGGACCCGACGGCTTACCCGCGCCTGGGTGGTATAAGCGCGCGTGCGAGTTCGCGTTCCGCAGAAACGCCAGCGCCCACATCGACGTCGAGGAGCTTTATAGCCTGACCGAGTCCTCCCACGTGCGCGAGTTTCTGCGACGGGTCCGCGATGTGTGCTGGTCGAGAGCACTGGTGAATTTGAGCGCGTCCCAAGAATCCGCAGCGGCAGGGAGGTCTTGCGGTGGCAGTGGTGGTGTTGCCTCGTCGTCATCGTCACCACCACAACAACCAATAATCAGTCTCTGCCCACCCGAAACCAGCATCGGGGACGTGGTCGCCATCCTCTACGGCTGCAGCGTGCCCGTGGTGCTCCGACCCCAGGTGTCGGCGTCGTCATCATCGTCTTACTATACCCTGATCGGCGAGTGTTTTGTATACGGTTTTGTGGACGGCGAGATCATGACCGACGACAACAAGAGCCGACTCTGTTCGCGTATCTATGACATTATCTGAGAAGTTGTCTCACTTAGCCATCCCCCTTTTTCTGACCCCCGTTCCATTTTTCCTGGTGTTTTAGTGAGCGGCCAAAGGGATCTTCTACGATGTATACACCACTAGAAAGTACGAGCGGTGTTCACTTGAGCGTATCGTTATTTCACCACCAATGACAGGAGAAGGCACCGAGAAAGAAAGATTCTTCAGATAATCTTGAAAAAAGACATACGAAATCAGCAGCTTCAGAGAATGTCCAGCAGGGGCACGACAAAAGGTAATCACCACCCATCTACCTCCCTCTTGGGCACCTTGGGCACTTGGGTACCTAGCCACCTATGTAAATGTAAATCCAAATCCAATCAAAACAAGAGGGGTTCGGTCAAGAAGAGAGAGAGAGAGAGTTCACATCCCGTTCGAGTCCTGACCCTCATTCGTGTTTTCATGGGATTATCCTAACTACCTAGCCTAGCATAGAAAAGACGGTCTGACACTCTGGCACTCTGACTCTGGGAGATAGATAGATGTCCAGACAATGACCTGAAGAAGGAGCAAAACCGTCCTGACCGTCATTATTTCCCCAAGTGGTGAATGGCCGAGGGGGGCGGGAAAAGTACCCCATCCCAGCATCTCGAGTTTCAAATCACTCATCGTACAAGAGATGCAGCGTGGTCGGGATGGGCGACTCCTTGGCATTGCCGTCGAGATAGATCTTGGCCTTGACGCCCGCGATGTCGTGCTCGATGACGCTGAAGCGGCCCAGTCGACCGGCGGCGCGGCGCAGGTTCTTCAGCCGGAACACCTCCTTGAGCGTGGCGACCAGGGCGGGGCCGACCAGTCTGGCGCCGAAGCAGTAGTGCATGCCGTGCCCGAGAAGCGTGTAGGATGACATTGGGCGGTGCGGATCGATCTTCTCCGGGTTGGGGAAAGCCACTGGGTCCATGGCCGCCGAGGACGTGGCGATGAGCACGTATTGACCGGCCTTGATGTCAACGGGGCCGCGGGCGCCGTCGTCAAATGTCACATCCCGAGAGGCCACGCGGGGCAGACCGGGCACGACGCCGGCGTGGCGCATGCCCTCGAACACGAACCCCAGCAGTTCCTTGTCCGAGGCTTCGTCGTCCTTTTGCGCGAGCTCCACGATGCGCTTTTTGTATTGCGCGTATTCGTCGCGGAGGTAGAGATCGATCAGCAGGGATGCTTGTTGCGTGATGTTACCCGCGACAGGGGCACCCATGCCGATGCAGTCACCCACGATGTCGCCAATGTCCAATCCTGTCTTGTTCATGGCGTGGTAGAACCGGTCCGCATCCGGCCCAACTTCATACGCGGAGCCCTTGGCGAGCCAGTCCACAATGTACTCCGTGACACCCCGCTGGGTCCGGAGATGAGCCGTAAAGATTTGTCGGAGGATCGGCGCAACCGTCTCGGCCGTCTCCCTCAGCTTCCACTCATTCACCGGCAAGATATTGAAGCTCTGGTACATGAAGAGGACGAGGTAGATGTCGAACAGCTCCGGAATGGTGACCAGGCCGCGTGGATGGGCGGCGTCCTTGATCGGAATCGCGAAACGGCGGGCGAGCCACATGATCGGCGTGACGTTGCAGACGTCTCGGACAATGTCAATCGACCGTCGATGATCCGGATACTTGAGCGTGCTCTTGTGGATCAGGCTTCTGACCGTCTCTCGAAAGTATTTTGTAAGATTCGCCTCAAAATTCTCTTCGAAAAAGGCCTTGTGGAGGATGACAGAACGTGGGTCGTGGCGTTTCTGGTCGTCCCAGCCGATCATGAATTCGTGGCCGTCGGTGCAGTTGCGGATCGCGGCTTGATACATGACGTGGAATGTTTCTCGATCTTCAAAGGCCTTCTTGACACCTTCTTGAGTGTGTATACCTACTAGCTTCATCGCATTTGGTCGAGGTCTCGCAAGGTCATACTTGGCCAGCACTTTGTTGCCTTCGAGGATGCCCTTGACAGCCTCAGGCGTGTAGAACGGCAGCAAAGCATAGGTTGATGTGCCGGTAAACTCCCCAGGGAGGCCGTTGAAGATGAGCTTGGACAGTATACCTCCGTATGCGCCTCCGGGGAGATCGGCAAGTTTGGACACGCCCCAATTGGTGAGGGTGTTGCTATTGAAGTCATAGGTGAGGAAACGGTCGCCTCGCACAAGGGCCACGGCATCATCAAGGATGCCACGTCCAGTGGTTTGACCTGGACAGACACCACTGCCAGGCATTGGTGGCTTGGTACACTCGGCCTGCAGACCCGGATATAGTTCGAGATTGTCGATGTGGCCGTACAGGAGCTCGGCGGCTCGAGAAATTTCCGGGTCATCATTCCACTCCGAGAAACTCTTGTACGCCGTCAAGTTGAGGTATTTCCGGAATCTAGCGATACCTGTCAGCATATCTGCAGTGGTCACATCACATAATCTCAATGTTGATATGATGGGACTCACTCATTCAATGTGCAGGTGTTGAATATCTCTCTGGCCTGAAGCTGGCCCATGAGATCTACCACCTTCAGGCTTGCTGGTGTACCATTAGCTCCAAATGCGTGAGCAGGCTCCTCGATGCAGTCTTTGATGAGGCGGCCAAGATCGGCGTCGTCGAAGCTTCCATCAGGGCCACGCTTTAAACCTCCAAATGTCCATTCGCTGGCAGGCTTCGACATCAAGTCCGTTGTGATCTTCTCTGTCATCTGCCAGAAGAGCCGCGGCGTCATTTCGTCCACAGACTTGATCTGGGAAAGATTCCGACTAATCACATCATCCATCCATTTCGCGTCGGCGGCGCTGAGTGCGGCGTGCCAGTGGTAGAGAACTGCAAACTCCACTGAGACGACATTACCCGAGCCTCTCTCTACTCGTCCCTGTGCAGACTTGATCTCCTCACCCAAGTTGAGAGACCATTCGGAATTAGCCCGTGGCGTATTCAAAATGGCGGCAACATAGTCTCTCAGCACAACAGAGGCGAAGAAGCCGACGTTGATGTTTCTGCTTAGCTGGAAGATATCTTCGTCTTGTCTGTGAGGCGTCAGTCAGATATACGAGCCACCAACGTTGCTATGACGGCGGGTAAACTCTCTCACGCTTTTTGTTTTTCTTCTGTCAGGCTATCCCATTGACCATAACTTCCTTGCTCATTGATGGACAAGAGCGTTTCGGCGATGTGATTGTGGTTTCTAGAAAACATCATCAGAACAGCAATGACGCCCGGTGGCATCAGCATGATCCTCTCCGAAGCGATCGAATCTGGGTAGATGAGTCCATTCTTGTACGTCCGCACTCGCTTCTGCTCCTTGCTCGTGTTTCCGTAGAGCGTGCTCAGGTCGACATAGCTGGACGTCTCGTTGACCCATTTATTGTCCCTTGAAGTTTGGAAGCACTCATGAATGACGACTGTGGCAAAGGAGAAGAACAATCTGTTCAGGCCGGATGGGTGCTTGCGGAACTCTCCTTCTTTCCGCCTAAGCAGATATTCAAAGACCAGTTCCACGTCCGGCAAATTGGGGCCCTTTGGTTTCACGGGCGGCACGCTTCGACTGTAAGGGGACCCTGCCTTTCCCAATTCAGGGTCCCAGAGATTATTGTTACCTCCGTCGTGCCTCCTGTATCTTGTCGTAGGACCAGCTGTGGTTCCTGGTGGGTGAGGCAAGTCATCCCACAGCATTTTGATGAACCGACCAGCAGCATTGGCACCTAGTCCGCTGTTGGCAGGGAGAGACTGAAGCATGTGCACGCCATGTTCGAGTAACAGCTCCTTGTCATTAAGCGGTTCTCCTGATACCAATGTGTTGAAGGCCTGAACCAAAGTCGCCGCGTTGTCTCGTCCAAGGTGAGTCAAATCATGGAGTAGCGACGTCTGCTTCACCGAGGGCGTTGCTGCAGCCTCAGCATCGGACCGGCCATCTGGAGCGGTCGGAGCATTCTGAAAAATGGTTGCTTGTAATTTGTGCAATTGTTCCATATCGGACAGAGTTGTCACAGGGACGCCTCAGCTTTCAACCTTCTGACGAGGAATAAGACGGCCTGGACGACCTGAGTTGCAAAGGTGGGAGAGCGGGGAGGTGCTGCATAAATACGCCCGGGCAGAGGGGAACAGCCATGGCGGAATGTTCTGCATTTGCAGCTGGAGGAGGACATGCGCAAGAGCAGATGAGTGGAAGAACATATTTCTCAGACGTGTCTAGACTGACCGAATCCGGTGAGGGTTGAGGTTGTCCACGACAATCTGGGCGTACTCATGAGGAATAGTATCCAGTGACGGGACAGCTGCATGCCGGTTTCCTGCTGGTGTGATGGTTTGATGTCAATATTGCCCTATGAGAAGCTGGACAAACATCGCTAGCCCAGAACACTTTTCAGCTCGGTGGACCAGCAGGGTCCTTTGAGTGGCAGCTGGCGGTCACACAGGCAGCCACCCAAACAGTTATTCAGAGGCAGATCGCACGATCAAGTCGCAACGGAGCGTTTGGAGCTCAACCAGCGGTCAGTATTGACTGAGTGATCGACTGTGAAGGTTCTGTTTTCGGTTGCGCCGCACTCTGTCCAACAATCGAAGCGCAAGCGGATATTGATTGATTGAGTCCTCGCAGACATTTCATGTGTATTCCCTCTAGCTCTTCCCGTCTCCGGCCACAGGATTCAAGTACCGTAATCCTTGTCCCCACAAGGCCTGATTCGTCTCTGAGGAAGGCGAGCATTGGATCCATGATCTTGTTCGCGTTAAGCAGCTTCGGCTGTCGACTCGGTTCGCTCCGAAGGTCTTGGCTTCGCACCAGTTTGTGAGGCGAGTGGGTGATCCCTGGGGGATTGGGCATTGGTGAGACGACAGATGGGTAGCAAACATCGCTCGAGCTGCAAATGTGCAAGGGGATGTCGGACAGAGACAAATTTGTGCGGATGGGGTTTGCATGTCACAATCTCGAACAGGACATTGATGTTTGAACATGAAGGCCAGAGACTCTGACCAAGCCACTGATAAAACGCAGAGCGATGTGGGATAGAGAAGGTCCTGTCAAGTCAGTGAGCTGTGTTGGCATGCGACGTGTTCAATCCACTTCACGGCACCCCGCAGCCACTGCCCCCCCGCGCCCCCATTTTATCTCACCCCGTCACGCCTGTCTACAATGTACAAACAGGGATGGTTTGAAGATTTGAATATCTCAATCAGTGGGTTTTCAGAGGCCTATGCTAGATACACGATTGATCTAAATAGATTCATATCGAACAAACCCGATGCAGTGGCTTTTTGAGTCTGCCAATGGAACAGGTCCCCGCTATCGCTTATGCACCAACCAAAACACCACGACCAGCTAAATTGATCGAGACAGCATTGTCGTAAAGGATGCTATTCTGGCATCGGAGCAAACCGCGACATCTGCCGCAGCTTCCGCCCGTATCTGTAGAAGAGGAATGGAGCCGGGATCGCCAGCACGCACAGAAAGCCGAGGACGCTCGTCGCCCATGGCGTACCCAAAGATTTATACATGCGTGGTGCCGCCAAAGGGAAGCCAGCGGCAACCAAGCTCCTCACAATCGTGCTTGCCGCCATCGCACTGGCGGCGGACTGGAGGTAGATGTCCACGAGATATGCCACGGCGTTGGTGAAAATGAGCATGATGCCACTCCCAATGAAAAACCCTGCGATGATTTGTGGCACGGGGGAGATGTGGCGTGACGAAGTCCAGGCGAAGAAGAAAAGGCCGACTGGGAGAATCAGGCTACCGAGCATGACCAACGGTAAGCGGTCCTCGGGCAGAACCGAGCCACGAGCCAGCAGCCTGGGACGATAGTATCGTTTCGAATACACCGCCACTCCAAGCGAGCATACCACCACACTCGTCAGAATGCTCAAAAACGGGAGGGACCCGGTACGAGAATCCCAACCTCGACCCTGGACGAAGCTGTAGGGAAAAGCGAAGAAGGTCAGATAGAGAATCCCATAGACGATGGCAATGTACAACGCCATGACCATGAGCATCGGCTCGACGCAGAACATGATTGCCGGCTTGAACATGTACTTTTGGACGAACTCGGAAAAGGCTGGAGCTGGCTTGCTGATCTGTCTACTCAGTGTTGACGAGTCCTGTGCCAGTTTGAGTTTCTTGTTTGCTCTTTGTTGGAGAGTTGGCCCGTATGTCTCAGGGACGAAGAGGAATGCAGGGACTCCCACGACGACGCCGAGAATGAGAGAAACCCAGCCTGTCCAGTGCCAACCAAGACTGCTTTCGGTGAGAAGGGCGCCAAATATAGGCCCCAGAGTAGGACCTACGTAGACAGCCACCGAGTAGACTGCGGTTGCGACACCACGCTCCGCGGGTTCCCAAAAGTCCGCGTAGGTTGCACCAACCAGGACCTGTGGCGAGGCTCCGAAGCAGCCGGCTAACAAGCGACATACTAGCAGTGCAGGGAGGTTGTTGACCACTCCGACCGGTATTTGAAGGAGTGTCCACACGAAGAAGGCTGAGAAGAGTGGCAATCGACGTCCTTTGAATTCTGACAAGGGTCCTTGAACCACCACAGCCCTCAGGTCAGCACAACTCGAAAGGGATATCGATGGCAGGATCCTCAATGGACATGGAGACGAGAACATACCCCAAACAATAGGACCCACGGCAAATCCCAAGACATAAAGCGACACGCCCAAGAGGGACACTGTTTCACTGACATGAAATTCCTTGGATGTGACGGCGATGGCTGAAGACCACACCGAGCTGGCAAACGTGACGGCCGTGGTCATCAACGCCAAAAGAGTGGTTATGACCCATTTGCGCCATACTGGGAGATCGAATGGACTGTCAAACGTTGCGAGGGCTTCCGGGTCGCCGTCGTCTTTGGCAACGTCTTTCTCATGCGGATCGTGTTCGACGCGTAGAGTGAATGTCCCAGTGTCTTCGAGGTCGATTGACATGCTTTGCTTCAAGACAATACATATTGACACACCACAGACACAACACTTTCTTTTTGAAGGTGTAAAGAGCAGATTTGAAGTCGTAGTTGTCCGCCAGATGGTGCTGGTGCTATCCTGTTTTTGGAGGTTGGTGCCGTCTTAGCCGGCAAAGGGCGCAACGAGCATTCTCCACGCCGAGGCAGATCACCAATTGCTCCTCACTGAGGTCCAGATTGACTTCGACGCCACCAAGAGGGGGGATTGTGCGATGGGTAAAAGACGGTCTGTCTGTGCCGAGTCTAATAGCCGGTGTCGCATTGCCAGGGTGCCAGGATATGCCCCGGTTACATGTACAAGAAGTTTCGGTGTCCGGCCGATATCACCGCTTCGCTCCAGATGGTATGCGGGACTTGTAGAGAGGATGACGAAATCGGCGCCAAACTTGGACGTATACGAGATATTAGTTAATATTATACCGATTACCAGTATAGGAATCCGTGGGTGGAACTGTGCCACGCCTTGGCTGATCCTTGCGGCGGGGCCAATGAGGCTGATGAAGCTCATCAGCCTCCTTCACTACTCACTCACTTCCTTGATTGGCTTCAACTGATCTCTGTACTCGACTCACTCTACCCCACGAACGACAAGCCAGCTCGACGAGTTACGATGCTTCATCCTCATACCTCGAACAAGAAACCCCTAGAAATTTGACGTTCTCTGCTGTGAGGGCACCGCAAACCGCTCCCATGCTGCTGTACCTTGTCACCCAAGATCCCGAGTGCGGACAAGACTCCGTCCAGATTGAAGGGCATTATTGGAAATTGGCTGCTCATGACTTGGACGCTCCTGATGCTGAAGACATACGATTCGCCTGCGTCTCCTACACATGGGGTGCGGAAAGAGAGCGCAGTCCATTTCACCGCGACTACCAAATTTCCGACCGCACAATCCCAGCATTGAGTGCCGTATTCCAGCACCGCCCATCCTGCACTCGATTTTGGATCGATGCATTCTGTGTGCCTGTCGACGCGCCGGAGAGGATTCACACCTTGGAGAGCATGGGATTTATCTACTCCCGGGCAGATGAAGTCATTGTCGTCCTTTCCACGGCCGCCCGCCCTGTCCTCGAACAGATGAGCACTTCGGACCGCGTCGACCCGGTCTATCTCGACGTTTTGGAGAAGGAGAAATGGGTATCGAGGGCATGGACGTACCAGGAGGCGGCGAACAGCAAGGTTCTTTCCATCACCTGCGAGGAGTCCCGCGGGGTCATCGTCCCAGGCAGTCATTTCCTGAATTGCCTTGGTTACACCCTCACTCACCTCGATGACTCGATCTCTGTGGCCAGCGATAGGAGGGAGAGATACCCACGTCTCGATGCGTTTGAGGATCTGATTGCTGAGCACATGATTGCTGGGTACCTAGAACGGCCTGCTTTGCAGGTCATGTCGAACATGGATCGTCGCACCCAACACCGTGACGAGGACCATTTCTACGCCATGATCGGCGCCATCAGCACCGCGCGTGCCAGCTCTTCCGCAACCTTGGATCCTCCCGAGGCATTCATGTCCCTTTGTGAGAGGAAGGGTGACTACTCGTTCATCTACTCGGTCGCGAAGCGTGACTCGACGCCATCTAAACGCTGGCGTCCAGTGCCAGGAGATCTCCCGTCTATTCTCCCCTGGCATTGTTACGGCGAAGGCCAACCGGCTCACGAGGAGTCCGGTTCGTTGTATCTGGACCTGATGCTTCCGCTCGAGATCTCGCCAATCAACGAGGACGGAAAGAAATTTGTGCAACAATGGCTTGCCTCGAGCAAACTCGGTTCTACTAGGTCTCACGGATCCCTCCAAGAATCAGCCTACGCTGCCCTTCGGACCATGGGTTTCCAAGGCAGTCCGGAGTGCGTGACCACTACGCACGGCTTCTTTTTTCCCGCCGACACAATCCCCGTGGAGGAGGAAACCACCGTCTTGGTCGCAACTGGGGTCCGGTGGAGTTGCGGTGCTCCAGGCCTTGCGCGCTGCATCGGAGATGCGGAGACATATATCCCTGGGGTGTTTTTCGGCCGCATCGACGACACAGCTGCTGTCTCGATCAAGGTATCCTGATTGATGGATCGTGAAGATTGTCAATGATTTCGTCGTGTAAAGGCGCCAAAAGGTGCTGCCCAGTCCAGGTAGGCTCTGTTTGAAGTGCTTTACCGTGTTGCCTCCATTGTCGCGTGGAAGCTGCATCGTGGCGTGTTGGCCTACCTGGTCTTGTGCCCGCTATATAATTTCGACAGGCGTCTCGGGAAGGTCAGCAGAAGGCAAAGCCCATCCACAACAGGTCGACTGAATAGATTCCGTGGTTCCACCACACGCCCATGCTGACGACAAACATGCATCTACAAGGCGCACATGCAAGACACAGACAAACCCCGCCTTTCGGAGCCGTGGCTCCGACTCGGATCCTTTCCCCTTCGCGCTCTCTCACACATGACAACCTTGATTAGAGTCCGCACATCTGAATGTATAGGTAATCAACGACGTTAGTGCTGGCTCGTACGTCAATGCCACACGCGGCGTCTGGAACGGTTTGCGGTACGTAGTTGTCGCTCGCGCAAATGATTGATTCCCTCATCTCTCCAAGATTGATTGGGCCATCGATCGTGTACGTATTTATGGACTGGGTATGATAGGGTATAGGGTATAGGGTATAGGGTATAGACAATTTCATTATCCTGTAGACCTCTTGGTCCTGCGGAGTGACTTTCCATCCTGCCTTTTACATGGCGATAATTTCTTCCTCGTGTCTCTCCCCTCTGGCTTTGTCTTGTCTTTCTGTATCGGGGAGTGTCTCGAACTAGAAACTATACGAGCTGCATTCTATAGTGGTGTTCAGGCCCTGCTCATATAAAGATGGTCTCCACGAGCGACATCCTCCTTAACAACACTTCGCTGCTCAGTCCCGGCAGCGGCCCCGTCTGCGCCCTGGTCGGGTGCACCGAGGGAATCGGGCTGGCGACGCTGCACGCGGTGCTGCGCCACACGTCGGCGCCGACCATCTACCTCGTCGGAGAAACTGCGCGCCTCGACGCCCTCAAGACTTCGGTACAGAGCCTCAACGCGTCTGCGAACATTGTCCCGATCGTTGTCACCCCCGACGAGGGCTCGAATCTGGTGTCGTGTGCGCAGGATGCTGCGCGGGAGATGGTCGCTTTGAACCCGCCCAGGCTGGATCTGTTGATCATGTCTTCGACGTCGCCGTCACCGTCACCGTCAGCGGACATCTCCCTCACGGAAGAAGGCATCGACCGCACCATTTGCGCCGAGTACTGCGCGCGGATGCGTATCCTGGTCACACTGCTCCCGCTCCTGCGCCTAGCGGCGTCTCCTCGTGTCGTCAGCGTCCTCGCCGGCGGACGAGAAGGGCGGGTCGACGTGGACGATCTCGGCACACCACGGACAACAGAGCCTTCCACCACAGCCGCCGCGGCGACCATGACGACGCTCTTCTTCGAATATCTCGCCGCACAGGTCGAGAACGACAAGATCGTCTTCCTGCACGTCAACCCGGGCGTTGTCTTCGGGGGTGTTCACACGAGCGTCGACGAGGCTGAGGGGGGCGAGAGAGTCCTCTTCGCCGCGACGAACGGTCGATTCCGCCGCGTCCGGGACCCCGAGCGCGCAAGGGGCACGCTGATCCAGCAGGGCAGTGACGGAGTGTTGGGCTCCGGCGTGTACCTCGTCAACGGAGACTCGAGCGTCGTCGAGGGCGGCGGGAGCGAAGAGTTGAAGAGGTTGAGACGTGACACAGGTGGTGGTGTCGTGCACAAGATCTGGGAGTATACCATGGGGCGAGTTTGTGGGGATTGAAGAAGTCCATCCTGTCAGAGAATCGTGTGATGTGTGTGAATGACAAGGGGTTCTCTCATATACTACCTAGATACCTACCTAGTAAGTATTGGTTTGGATACCCATATAGGTAGGTAGCTGGACAAGTCACGTTGCAGACACAGATACAGACACAATGGGCGCTGGTTATCTAGCTTCGCTGCACATACACAGCTCGATAGGCCACACACAGTATATACATGCTAACTTCTCGGTAGATCAGCGCCCCTGTCACGTTGATAACGTTGGTATGAAGCAGTACCAGGCACCAGGTACGCACGGCATAATCGTATAGGGTCGTGAGGCGCGTGCGTGGGTGACCCGATGGGAAAAGATTGAAGAATCTTTCAAAAGATCTTCGGGTGATGCTCCTATGCGAGATCGACGACTGCTCAGGGGTCAATAGATTCATCCAACGCACATCGGTTTGTGCCCAATGTCCTTTTCACACACAAGTCCAGCACACAGTCACACAAGTTGATCCCAAAATGGGTAAGATCGTATCATATCATTCGCCGACTCCAAAAGACAGACTGTACCAGCAAAGCACAGACCTCAATCCAGCGTCGCTTCCTGGACAAGATGAACCTCTCGCCAGTTGCGTTCGATCGTCCCGGTGTCCAGGTTCGCTCTCCAGACACTCAATTGCCATCGGGGAGATCCATCCCGCGATGTTTCTGGCAAATGGAACCGGATAGGGAAGACGAAGAACATGCTATAGGCGCGTCGGCGGGTCTTCTGGTTAAACGCCTCCATCACCGGGCCGTATCCATCCCTGGACTCCAGCACCTGCCACACGTGCAATATGACATTCGCGTCCGAGAGCTGGTCCGAGCCCGCCTGCTCGGGAATGGTGATCGTCCAGCCCTTGGGGTTCGGCGCGAACGTCGCCGTCTGTAGATTGGGGAATTTGTCCAGCTTGAGTTCCCACGTCGCCTCGAGTTCAAAGACATTCAGTCGCACGTGGCGCACGTGGCTCAGACTGTGCAGGGCGTTCATCCTGTTCACGAACGAGTGCAGCGCTTGCTGGCAATGGAGTTCCCACATGGCCATCTGGATGAAGACATGCTGAGCCTCACGTCGCACTTGGCCCGGCGGCGCGGACCTCAGCAGCCACTGGTGGTCTGCGCGATAAGGCCCCGTCGCGTCCGAGAAGCAGTAGCAGCCCGACTTGGCGGTCACGGCGACCCGGTTGCCATTGAAAGCGTGTGCAAAGACTTCCCATCGTATTTCAGCGGGCAGCTTCACCAATTGTGAGATTACATCTGCGAGCCGCTCGTCGCGAGTTTCCAGGGGAAAGAAGTATGGCCGCGCATTGAGGGTGTGGAAATATGTGGTCTCGGCTACTGCTGACTCGGACATGGCGCTGAAATGCTGACTACAAGAAGTGGCATGGGCATCCAGCTGTTACATCGTGGTCGCACCGGAGATGCTTGAGCTGTGAAGATGCTGGCTCCGGCATATCATGCTATGCTGGTGTTGGGACGAGGTACAGAAGAAGCGTGACCGATAAGGACCAGACGAGGCAAAAATGGTGCACCGTAGAAGTTGCTACGGTGACACAAATGACCACAGCTCAGCAAACAATCACGTGCCATAAACCAAAAAGAGTACCAAGTACATATTATACACATATATACTTCATGATAGACTGTATTTGAATATTGATACAGGAGGCATACCCAATCCTGCATAGATAACCCGAAAGCCTTTCTCTATTTCCCATCCATGGAGATCTATCCAATCTGTCGAGCCAGAGCCTGGGCGTCGAAGGATAACTCGAGAATCGCGCCCCCAGCAGAGGATGATTGTGCTTCCCACATTGATAGTACAGTTGAACAGATTGCGCAGATGCCAAGCTATAATATGGCGAATCCGAAAGTGTTGCATAAACTTGCGGACAGTCATTCAAATGATGGCCCGTAGCATTTGGAGCAACGCCTATAGTAATCATAAGATTTGACGTTGGTAATTCGCAAAGAGGACCTGCCCCCTGTTGTGCACATTGGGCCTTCCTTCAGCAGCGTAGCTTCAACCACGAGATACACTATACACCTCTTCTGCCGGAATATAGATCTTGTCTTGACCGACTGTGTGAAAGGGCCTTCGTGTTGTGCGGGTGCCTCATGTGATGGAGCTTGTCGTGGAAAACATCCTCGTCATAGTCTATTGTCTTCGGCAGACTGTCGACACGAAGTGGACGTCCGCCAGTAGCAGCAGATGACAGATGACTTAACATAGCAATGTCCTGACTGGATGGCTTCACAGCGGTCGAACGGTGCTTTGGTTTGACAGAACGAGACTCTCTCGGTACGGCTGGCACTGGAGGCAGCTCTCGATTCGGGGGCGGCTTGGAGGGTGGAGCAGGAGGCCGAGGAAAGTACTTTACCCCCTCATCTGAGGAGGCGCTCGTGCTGTAGTTTAAGTAGGTGAATGCGCCCGTCTCGATCGACTCACCGAACGACAGTCTCGGGTCCACTTGACTGTCGTTATTGTGCCAGTTATTCCAGTGCTTCTGCCGGGGTGTGTCCAACTCATTGCTCCAAGGTACCCGATTGGCAGGGATAGCTACCTCTGCGCGTCGAGCATTTCGGTGTAGAGAATGATCGCGGGAGCGCGGACTATCTGCCACTACCGTGTCGGAGACGCCATCAAAATTGAAGGACAAGAGTGAACTGACGGAAGTCGTGCCGGGGGTCGGGGTTGTGCTTGGAGGGGTATGACTGAGGGGCGAGTGAATTATTGGAACATCGAGAAGCATGGTTTGCTCTTGAGTCTGCCTTTCCTCTCTTGTTGTGGGTCGTGGATCTCGAGATCCTTGACGAAGGGTCCTCCCTGGACTGTAGTCATTAGATCGTCCCTCAATAGATTTTTCTGAAGATTTCTTTTCCCGGATTGGCGTATTCCTAGATCCTGCACTGCTCTCTGCTCTCTGTTGAGCGGCGCAATGGAGTCTGTCGACACTGGCAAAGCGACGAATAAGGTCACCTAGTTTCTGCTCGAGCTGAGCGCTAGTCAGACGTGCGAGTGGATCTCGCTCGAGACACTGGAGAATGAGCTGCACGATAGGGCCGACGGCATGATATACCTGACCGTCATTCTTTTTGGCTTTCTTTTCAGCTTCGTTTTGGAGGCCTTGGGCCCAGAGGAAGACCTGGCCAAGGTTGGCGTGGAAGCTCGCATCAGCCAGGCCTCCGCCACGGCCAGCCATCCGATTTTTGGCAGACCGAGCCCGCGAGAACGAGCTATAGCTGCGTTTGCAGAGAAGATTCAAGATGTCCATTATCACAGCCGCAAGTGAAAACACATCCGAGGCGTACATGTCGTGCTCGACCGACTGCCAGGTCTGAACGACAGCGCTTCGGCCTTCTGGGGCCGAGACGAAAATAGGGCTGTTAAGCGAAGGAGCCTTCCGGCCATTCGAACTAGTAGAAGACAGAATCGAGGGTGCCCTCCCTGGGACGATCGGATCATAGGTAGGCCGTGCTGTATCTTGGGTTACCACGGATCTGGTGTCCGTTGGAGACCCCAAGTCCCTACCGCGACCAGCAGACTGAGGCGGTGCATCAGGACCGATCGCTGCGCTCAATCGAAGCCTTGCATAGCCTCCTTTTGAAGTGGGTTGAAATGTATAAGTTGCTCCCGACGAAGCTGACCTGCTTCTCGCAGAATTCTTGCCGTCTGAATGGTTCTGTCTTGAAGAATTTCCACCCGCCTTCCGGCCAGATCGTCCTCCAGATGGAAGCGAGAGGGCAGCGGAGCCAGTGCTTTGAATTGTGACCGCTCGCTTCCATCGCTCGGGCGGACCGTATTGATATGCTTCGATGTCGTCATGGCGAGGTCTGTGACGAAGCAATCCGTCTCCGTCCAGCAACCCCAAGGAGATGGAGAAGGAGTTGTCAATTTGAATATTGGAGGGGCGGATACCTCCGTGGAATTCGCCGTTCTCGTGCAGCCATGCTAACGCACTGGCAATGCAGTGTGGCCAATTGATCAAAATACGTCGTCGCTCAGGCTTCGGGAGAGCACCAAAGCTTTTAGGCGTATCGGTGAGAAATGTCTTGAGGGTCCATTCGGCTGCTGGGGTGGAGATGACATTGAACACCCCTTGATAGAGATAGGAGCCATAGACAGACACGATGTGTTCGTGACACAGCCTTCTGCTCGCAGCGATTTCATTCAGAATGTCCTCCTCGCCGAGCGGTCCCTCGAGGAGGATGCGGCGCCGTACAAAGACCCTCTGATTGTCTGACGGTAACCGCACTCGATCGGTGCCTTCATGACTAAATGAGAGAACCACCGATTTCAAGCTGACAGGGACGACTGGGACTGCCTCTTCATCGGCATAACGGATGTGCTCCCCCTCTCCAACAACTCGTGTAAGGAAGCGGAACTGGTTCTTGTAGAAACGTTTATCCAAGGACCTATCCGGCTCATAGGAGAGCCGAAGATCGGGAACGGCTTGCTCGATGATGGGTAGATCTTCGTCGTCATACGAATCGTCGATGATGCCAAAGATTTGATCGGGCACACCGGTGGCTACCAGTATGAGGAAGAAGCGTTTGGCCCTAGTCAAGATCCAGTCCAAGTAGGTATCATCGGTCAGATCGCCTCCGAAATACAGAGGCCGCTGAAGATATTCCTGTTCATCTGCGCGGAGGTGCGAATGGACATATGCGGAGGTGACGGTTTCGTCCACACGCTCATCCGTCCACAGCGACATGATTCAGACGCTTTGTCCTCGTGAGCAGGATGACAGGAAGAAGGCCAACGCGAGGTTTTGAGTCGGTGACTAGTAAGAAAGCCATAGTCTTATCGGAGAGCATCCGGCTTCGAAGACAGGGGCTTGTCGGCAAACACGTGGAAAGTGGGCAACAGTCATGGTTAGCAGAAACCCAGCAGGGCTGTCAGGAACAGAAAGTAGCTGCAGTGCTTACTCTACAGGAGATGAAACCGGGGAAGAGGCAGATATAGATCGAGGGACGGGGAATCCATATGTCTTATTTGGCTCAAATTGGGAACGTCAGATCGCTTGAACGGGGTGTGGAGTTCGAACGGTCTCGCATGGCCAGTGGCGGCGCCAGAGAGCAAAGAAGATAAAGGCATGAGCAAGGGTACAGGAGTAGGTAGGATGTCGAGTGGGGGGTTTTAACCTACTACTCCAGTAGGTACGGGAGTCAAAGGGAGAAATACCTACTAGTAGATACACAGTTAGCAGGTCGCTGATAACATGAGGGGGAGTAAGACGGGGAGGGGACAAACAGCAACACAGAGACACCACAGACACACACACACCCCCTTATCTCGGCTTGAACAGGGGCAAAAGCAATGAGAAGCCCGTCTCTTTTGATCAGTTGATCCTTGCCGGCTCTCGGAAAGGATGGCATCTCCCTCCAGTGTATGTGTAGAAAGTAGATTTTGAGTTTTCTCACCTCCTCCTTTTTTCATTCTGAGACACCTCTCCTCATACGCCGCTGACGGAGTGATGATGGAGGAGCGACAGAAGGTGGCCTGAAGTGAACGGTGTGCCAGACCGAATCGCAATGATTCCAAAGTCTATCTGGGGGTCGAGTGTTGGTGACAGGTGGACAGTGCTGTGACGAGGTCCAAGGCTTATCCAGGAGAGATCATGTCGTTTGCTCGGACTGGACGGATTGCGGCGGCGGCGGCTGCCTCGGTAGCGGGTGATATGAACAGGGGAGGGATAGAGGGAGAGCAGACGATCGGATGCAGGATCGAGGATCGAGGATGCATGGCTCCTGTGGAAAAGGTGCCCAGGGCGCATTTGACTGGTTGCTTGCCAGCCTTATCAGGCATGAGAATGGATTTAAGCCTATTATCAGTTTAGTTACAAATAAAAGAAATGACAAAAGTCTCAGGGTCCCGAGTCGCGTGGGTCTCTGCATCCTTTTGACAGAAGCAACTTCGGCTCCCTTGATAACAGCACCACCGCATCACTACTC
The DNA here is from genome assembly GCF_000835455.1 of Fonsecaea pedrosoi CBS 271.37. Taxonomy (NCBI): domain Eukaryota; kingdom Fungi; phylum Ascomycota; class Eurotiomycetes; order Chaetothyriales; family Herpotrichiellaceae; genus Fonsecaea; species Fonsecaea pedrosoi. The sequence goes on along the minus strand of NW_013550614.1, from coordinate 3,887,413 downwards.
TTACTGAGTACTCGTTCCAATACTCGACAAGACCTCTGCCTCATACTAGTGATCGAGGCGACTTCCGCCTTCCCATGTTGTGGAGCTACGAGTGCCATTACTCGGTACTTCTCCTTAGATCCTCAGAAAGAGAGTGGGACGATGGAGTGACAGTCCCTCCTGTCCTCTGAATCAAACACCACCGAGTCCTTTCCCTCCTATAAGACCCTTAACGGCCCGACACGTTTCTGGGCTGACTTCCAAACTTTCTTCCCGGTACAGAGTTTGGCAATATGCTATAAGGCCCTCCGTCCCTCTCCTCCGTACAGGGATCGCCTCAAGGAACAAACACCCCGCATAACCTGAAACAGCATAGCAAACATTCGGACCAATACCAGCAGGAAATGATCTACGAGTAAAGAGCCAAGGGAATCATCACCGTCATCCGAACTGCGAGATGAGTGAAAGCGGCCAGCCATCACAGACATCTTGTCCGGGTCAGTATCACAATACGCACAGTCATCCGGCTGGGGTGTGACAGGGGAAAAGTATGGGGATGGTTGAGACAACTCCTCATCACCGTTTACCGTCTCAGATATTGCTTACCGCCAGTTGTTACTTTGCTCACCTCTATATAGTTTGCCGAGTATCGCTGACCCGTCTCCAGTTATCATTGTTTCGACTCTGGGCAAATTTAAGTATCCCTGGTGCTTGTTTCTTCCAGTTCAGCAGTGGGAGCGCCACCCGCCTAATCATCCCGACCAAGGAGAACTCAAAATGGTGCCATGGTGCCACCTGGAGTCTGAAGATGTTCAAGTCTCGCAAAATGTATCCTTGCAGGCCTGAAAACACCCCACATATACTTCCTCCTAGAGGGATGACAGGATGACAATTTAAGGGATGCCCCCCTCAACTTTGTTCCAACAAATACGTGCCTGAGGTATGGGTGCACCCAGCTTCTTCAACCTCGAAGCTTGGCACAATTATCCATAGGGTGCACAAAAGGATCTTGAGGAACCAAGTTTGGAGGGCTTCGTGGTTTTCAAAATATGCGGCAGCTGTGTTCATGCCGCAGCAATGTGCTTGCCATCCATAAACCCGCGGACGTGATCAAATCTAACCCAACCACCAAGCATGGCACATGATGGTCGCCCTGAGCTGCACGGACCATTCAGTGGCCGCTGCTCAGGTACAGACTGAGGTTTGCGACAACGAGATAATCAAATCCTGGCCACATACTTTCCTCATGCACGGCATCCATGGCGAGACGGAAAACGGGTGCTCCCAGAAGTTCTGAGGTCCGGCTCTGCCCGGTGCTCGAATCAATGTGACAGCCGTGCTTTCTGCACGGACAGCAGCGCTGATGATTCGTCTTGACCCAAAGACCTTGCTTGCACAGACGCGGAAGACGCATGCTGATGAAGCGCCCACACCCCAAATCCTCGAGAGACTTTTGGGTGTCCCTGCTGTTGCCTGCAGGAACCCTACGAGGTACGAGGTACACATTCCTTCCACATGGCCTTCACCGCCCGTGCAAGCAAGGAGGAGTGCCCGAGTAGAAGGCTTTCCATGACAGATCATTGCCAAGTCTGCGGGCTTTGGCAAACTTGGGGGAGATTGGGCCCCCCTGATCGACAACCAGAGAACAGTCAGGCGCGAAGAATTTTCTTCGCAATTCTTCTGATTCGACTATAGGGCTTAGGCACAACCCAGCTAACGTGTCAGTGCAAACAGCGGTCTATATGGCACGGAGACTACTGCGGCAGAATGTCCCTCGCAGAATGTCACAGGGACCATGTGCAATGCAGCGATATGCAAAGTTCGTCCAAGACTTCGTATAAGTCCAGCCTGATATCACCAGAATCACCGTATTCCTGGCGCCACCAGCGCCGAGCCCAGAGCTTCGTTCGGCAAATCGGGCAGTTCATCTGAGAGAAGCCGGATGAATTACGGTCTGGTCTACCGCCACAGGATTCCTCTGGCGCCCGGTTGCCCCAGCTTGGTGCTTAATAATAGCATCTCTCTCTCAAGGCTAGACACCGGTTACGAAGGCTCTCGTACCTAGAAGTCGTAAGCTCTGGGTTTATAACGGCAGAAGGCCAGCTATGCAAGGCCGAGGGATGCACTGGGGCAAAAAAGAGCATAATTGTCTGGATGGGAATTTCCAGGGCACGGACCATCGAGAGGAAGCAAATGCCGCCCAAAGCTTACGGGCTTGAAGGTGATAAGTCGAAGTTTATGAGCTTTAGGTAAGTGCCTAATGGATCTCCAGACGGAACTGTTTCCCCCCCTGCGAGCGGCCTACTACTAGGTACCAAACATCCATAACAGTATCTAGTACTTCGTATGTTACTTCGTACTGGTGAAGAAGAAGAAAAAACCCTAAAACACCTCATGCGCAACGGCCCAAGATGCTCCACTGGCATCGCTAAGTGCCAAAGTCCCACCCCCCTCTTCTTCTCCCACCCCCCCTTTGCTGGACAGATGGACAGAAGAATTTTGAGGCCACGGCTAAAACAATAGAGTTTCCCCTTCTGCTGCCGAGGCCCCTGTCGTGGAATTGTGGCTCGTACGATCCACGAGGGTCTAGAACACGCCAACTGTCATCCTCAACCACCCCAATCCCAGGGATTGGCAACTCCACTGCAATGTTCTGCATAGCCAAATGCCTGTGCCTAATCCTCTCTTGCTCGTTGTTGGGCCTTGTTCGAAGTGCCCACGTAACTTTGGAGCTCGAAAAAAAATGGCGCGAAGGCTACGGTGTTGTACCTGCAAGTGCTCCAACCGGGTCTCCTTGACCGCGCCTCGCCCGCTCAAGGCCATCTGAGAAAGAAAATAGACCCTCACATCTGGTCGTACATGAGTCTTGTGGCCCGACACAGCCGAGTGCTTCCTCGACATCTGTTCTTCTTTGTTCGTTCACCAGCAGGTTTCCGTTTGGTCCAAAAGGGCTGTTTTCCAGAGCATTTGGTTGCGTGTGAGAGAGTGTGGCCAGTTCCCCTTGTCGTTACTCACTTTTAATTCTTGTCCTTCATTATTCATATTCCTCTTCCCAGCACCCAGGTTAGAGTTCCTGCTTGCACTCTCCCCCGGAGAATCCCAAACGCACCTTTGTTCCGATCGCCTTCGCCTTTCACGTTCTTGCCACGAGCAGATCTTCATGGGCTTACGATATCTCCCCTGCCAATGACCTCCCAGCCTCTGTCGCTGGATAATGGCGTGGCCACTGTCTTCAAACCGCAACCGGTAGTTGTGCGAATACAAGAGCTCTCCCTATGTCTGTCAAGCGGAGACCGGTGCGATGAATCCACGCAGGGAGTTGTAAAAGTGTTCGGAAAATCGAGAGACGGTCTGAGGAATGGTTCAAGATCCATGCTGGACGGACAAGGATTGAAGAGACCAGACGATGATATTGGGCAGGGTCAACAACGAACTACCCGACCCAAGCCACGGCGAAGGTCGTCGTCGTTAGGGTCACTGGAGGGTTTCAGCGTGGGCCATGACGACTACTTCAGTCGCAGGATTCAATCAGCAAGCATCTATAAAACCAGAAGTTCTGACGCCGCGGGGCCTTTGATGGCGCGGTCAGAGAAAGAAAAGCACTCAGAATCCTGTCACGATGTCATCAGAGATCCTTCAAGGCTGCTAGACATTACTGCCGCTCCTATCAAAATCTCAGAACCATTACCCACGCCTGGGTGGTTCTACCCGTCCCAGGTCCTTGGACAAGCGTTCAACGGACCGTGTGGGATTGTACCACCCCTCACACCTCCAGAGGATCTCGACTCTTTCAAATGGGAGACACCGTCACAGACAGATTCTAGTGGAGGTGCCCGCACGGTATCAAGCTACGAAAGCGATTCAGGGAGCCAGAGACAAAGCCAGCCTCGCACAAGTTCCACGTCTCGTCCGTCAGAGATACGAATGCCAGAACCGTCAAACATGTCGCGGGACGAATCGAGCCGGTTGAATTGGCTTGAACGAGCTTGCCAGCATCTTGGTATGCCCTTCTCACTTGAAACTTGACGTGTTTACTGACTGATTTATGTGCAGTATCCTCTTCGGGGGATTTCACCAGTCAACAACAAATTCAAATGGTCGTCCAGGCTCTACCTTCCCAGCCAAGGTCAACCCATACGAGACCCATCTACGACAGAGTGGTTGAAGACGTGCAGAACCACTTCACATCCCCTCCCTACATCACCATCACGCACGCATATTTCCAAGCAATCAGCATGGACGAAGTTCCAGCCTCGCCTCCCGCAACACCAAACACGAACTATCCGAGCGACGATTACTTCCAGGATCATACTGTCTTTACGCATGCGGCCGTTGTTCCAGCGTATCATTCCCATGTGACCACTTTCAGTGCTGTGGCTCCACGCCCATCGAACATTATTGCGGCTCCTAGTAGTATACAGATTTCGATTCTGGAACGGTATATTCCGCCTACGACGCCTCGGGAAGTGGAGGACTTTTTCACGTTGAGCAGGCGGTCTTATTTGGCGGACAGGCTATTGGAATTATCTTCGAATGAGGGCTCGCTACTACTGATCTACCCGACGAAGCTGGGCGGACAAACATTTGCGAGTCGATATATCGGACCGGTTATCGAGCCTTTCCTGCGGCAATTTATCCTGCTCAACAACCTCTACACAGATATTGCGATTCAGTTAGGTCGAATGGACGCGGTCGCAAGTATGAAGAGCTTTGAGGAGATGCAAACCATGCTATTAGCCATGTGCGAAGCTCTCAGTCAGAGAGCACCATCACGAGGGCTCCCAAGTCGATACCAGATTATCCACGCAGAAACCGCTGAGGTAGTGCTCGACCGCACCCTGTGGAAAGAGTGGTACATTGAGCAAGAGCAGCCGCGTCTACGACAGAACTTAGTGGATTATCATAAGAGTGGCGGGCGTATGCCAGCGAGAAGCGGTCGGATTGAAGTGACACCTGGCATGCTTGCAAGAGAAGTGGTTGATGGGATCCGCCAGAGTCGGGAGACAGCAGGAAATGTGGGCGTCGAGGTAGCTGTGTTTGTTGTTCGACGCACGACTGTCGTGTAACGTTCTGTCGCGGCCAGAAATCCGCATTACCTGTGGCGCAGGCTGGTCGCTGGGTCTCTCTCTATCTCTCTCAGAGCATGCATGGCAAACATGTAATTGATCAAAGCAAGGCGTTGCGGGCTGAAAGTGAGATTTCGCGCGGGTTTGGGGTCACAGGACAATGAATGAGCCATGAGATACCCCACGGATTGTGCGATTCTAATGAAAATAAGGTCGATGCACACCAAAAAAGAAAAGGGAATGAAAGAGGCACTTCTCAACTGGCACCAGTGATCCGTATAACTAACTGATCCATATGTGCTGTTCTCAGTCCTCGTATTCACCATCGACGTTCACGAGTTCTCGTACAAGAACCACCCTCCACTACTCTCTATCAAATTAGCACCGCCACCACCCGCGATAATGAGGATGACGTGCGCAGTCAAGCGAGATTGTACATGTTTCAGAAATCTTATCACACCGGCCCAGGATTAGGGTAGTTCCCGATGGCTTGCTTCGAGAAAGCAGGACTGTCGGTCGCGGCATCTTAGAGTTCCATGTAACCTACTGCAGAAGGCTAGAGGGCACCTACCTAGCGAGTAGTACGAGTCAGTTCATGGATCTTAGAAGTCTGGAGTTAGTACTTGGTATTAGTGCATGAACCAAAGGAGCCGTTGAATGAAGGTGCCAGTGCTTGGACTCACCAGCGAGTGGTGCAAGGGGCCAAGGACGCGCAGCCAACAACCCAACCAACCAGCCAACCAAGCTTTCCAGGTACCTTATAAGCCACTTAAGCCTGACAAGTCAAGAGGAGGGCAAGCCCGGAGAGTTTATCCGGGGGTGGTCAGGATCCTCCAGAGGGATTGACCACGGCCTTTTCAGATGTGCCGCCACAGTTCCCTATCTTGGTGCTTGACCACCTGCAGAAAGCCAAGTACGGAGTAGATAACAGATAACGGACAATCTTGCAACCATCGTTGATGGCCAATTCCGTCCACGACTTTCCAATCTGCGTCATCGATTCGATAGCATGGCTTGAAAAATGGAGATAAAATGATGGACAATGCATGAAACTTGGCCGTCTCCCACGTCTCCCGCACACGCTATGGCCGAATTCTATTTCGCGTCTTCCCAACTACCTGTTTCCTGGGCTTGCGATTGACTAGGTTCGGGGGGCAGCGTGCAGCGGGAGGCGACCTTGAACTCTACAATCCTGTTGTACGCTTCCCATCATCGCCAAACGGATGCGCAAATGTTGGCCCTGCGGCTGAAATTGAACCATGTTGAAAAAGCTCTCCGTCGGGTCGTGTCGTCGAGATTTCACCACTTTTTATCATCCCCTTTCGCGCCTCCCTGCCCAGCTCTGCCATTGTCGTTGCTGGCGTCGCTCACCATGTTTGTCGTTGCTGTATGACCTGCTTCCTCCTCTCTCGTTTTCTCCTGGCTACTGTCGCGCCTGCTCTGTGAAAAGAGAATTGTGACTGCCCGTCGCTTTTTTTTTTGTGGTCGCACGCTCCTGCTGCTATTGTTGCAGCTCGCCCCTCTTTATCACCCAACCTTCACTTCCAGATCGCAGAGTCACTCAAATCACATCGCCTTGGGGACGAGATCCTTCTCTTCTTTTGCACATATTATTTGTCACTGCTAGTGGTTGGTTTAGACCCGACCTCTGGCACAGCTTGCTACCTTACCACAACTCCCAACCCTTTGGTGCGCTCGAACTCTAAAGGTCCTGACTTGCTCAGAATCACCAAAGTGTTTTGACATCAATATCGCTCTTCGAATTGCCTCTTTTAATCCCAGACTCGTTCACCTCAACAAACCATGGGTGCTCCATCGACCTTGATTTTCGTGGTCCTGGCGGCCATCTGTGCCACGATCAACGCAATTCCCACCATCTCAGTGGTCGGTTCAAAGTTCTTCACAAGCGATGGCGACCAATTCTTCGTCAAAGGTACGGGTCAAGTCGGCGGAAGGGCTGTTGTTGATCCTGGCTGACTGAGGCGCTTCTCGTAGGTGTTGCGTACCAGCTGGTCGAAGACGACCCTCTCGTCAACACCACCCAATGTCAACTGGATGCCACACTCATGCAGCAGCTAGGCGCAAACGCCATTCGTGTGTACCATGTGGACGCCTCGGCCGATCATGCCGGTTGTATGAACGCTTTTGCCGCTGCTGGGATTTACCTGTTTGTGGATATGGACAGCTTCAAAACATACATTCGATATGTAGGGCAGATAACAATAAACCAGACCACGGCTAGAGACGGCGCAGCTGACACTGCCCCAGGAATCTGACTCGTCGTGGACCGCGAACAAATCGGCTTCGTATAGAGCTGTTATGGACAACTTTCAACAATACGACAACACCGCTGGGTTTTTCGTGGGCAACGAGGTGCTCAATGTTTGTATGTGACACATCAGTCTCGATTGAGGCTCACGCACCCACTAATAAGCCAACAGTGGCCGATTCTGGCGCTGCGCCCTATCTTCTCTCCGCAGCTGCCGACCTCAAGAGTTACCGAGATGCCAAAGGCTACCGCAAGATTCCTATCGGCTACTCGGCAACTGACACTGCCGTTCTTCGGCCTATGCTTCAGGACTACTTGGTGTGCCGCCCTAACGTGACTGAGCGCCTCGACTTCTACGCATTGAACAGCTACGAGTGGTGTGGCTCTACACCTGATTTTCAGACTTCAGGATACATTGGACTGCAGGCACTTGCCGAGGATTACCCAGTACCTATTTTCTTCTCCGAGGATGGCTGCAATACCGTACCGCCGCGCACATTCAACGATCAAGCTGCCATCTTTGGACCGCAGATGGTGGACACCTGGTCTGGAGCCATCATCTACGAATGGATTCAAGAGATGAACAATTATGGACTTGTGTCGTATGGTCCGCAGGTGGGACCAGACGTCAACCAAGGGTCAACCATAATACAAGGGTAGATATGATGGCTTACGAACGCACGGATTTCCGAGGCCGATCGAGCTGACCGCGTTTACAGATTCACCCGCCAAGGAGTACCGACTCCTGTATCACCAGATTTCAGCAACCTCCAACAACAATGGAAGACCCTGAACCCTACAGGGGTGAAATCAGTCCAGTATGCGGCGACAGTCAAGACCACGCCACCACCTTGCCCAAGTTCGACCGCAGGAGGATGGACAGTGGACCCTAGCGCGCCTCTCCCCACGGTTGGAGTCGGTGCCGTCTCAGCAGGTATGCCAAACGGCGTGCCGAAGGGCAGCATTACAGTGGACCCTTCTGCCGCCAGGACCCCTTCTCCTTATACTTCGCTCTCTGTTTCTGCTCTTTCCACGTCGCTCGCATTTTCGACTTCGCAGACCGGTAGTACTTACAGCTCGACAGTCACCCCATCGTCGATGACCAGCAGCACGGCATCGGCGGCCACCTCGCAAGGTGCTGCTGGCAGAACCGTTTACGGACCTCCCTCGTTCAAGGATGCTGGGCTGGTAGGTATGGTGCTTGCATTGGCGTCTGTGGGCGCTGGGGTAATGGTGTGGCTGTGAAAACACCAGATGATAACTCTCAGGTACCTCTCGGAGATGGATGTGGTTGATCTTACGATTCACGAAAAGGATAACAGCGAGTTTCGATTCGGGAAGATTGCAGCAACACGATCAAAGTATTGGGTGAAAGTGAAAAGGTAGACGATACACAAAGTATGATACGTGACTGCAGCGAGGAAACAAAAATAGATTTAATGGTAATCCCAAGAATGAATGATGGGCCCACTTACACGTCTAGTGTTCACCGACTGGTGTGTTGATTACTTTACAATAATAATTACTGGTGTGCAGTTCGCGTTCCGATTCATGCTGGAGGCTAGCTAGTTGATGGGCCACCTCGATCTGCCTAAGCGAGACCGCCTACGGCATCGGCTGATGCCCGGGACGCCGTCCCCTTTGGGGGTAAGAGTAATTCCCATCTGGGAAAGATCTGGGTTTGAAGAAAGATGATGAGTTAAGCTGCAACACGGCAAGATTCCCACATATGGTCAGGCAAGCGGGAGCATCTTTTGAGGACAAGAACGACAAGGGGTTCTGGTGGAAGGCGTACTGATATACAGGACTCATGTCTACGCGTACCTAGCATAGAATAATACGTGGTACTTGGTTGGTGTCATCCGATAGAAGGCGTCACCAAGGGTGATTTCCCTCGTTCACGGTTCCACGGCCTTATCTTTTTGGCCACACGAGCACTCCACGGCGTATCCCGGTAAGATGTATTTTGACCGACACTTCGGCCGAAGAATACGGGGGAAGCAGGCAGATCTGGAGAGTGGTATAAGTAAGGACAGATACAGACTTGCAGCTGACATGTATCTGATGGCATACAGAAGGACTATATTAACCTCTAAGGCAAGGCAAGTAGAGAAGGGGAGATAAAAAACGTCGGAAAAAGAGTTGTTCGGGCCTCATAAGTCCGGAAAATCATCCATGATCCACTCTTATCCCACTTGCTGTTTTAGCTTACAAGTGGCTTGGCACCCACACACATTGGCCTTTTGGTGACTCGAAGCTTCCTTCTATCTACATAGTATCTAGCCTAACCTCGTAGTGTGATTGGACCAACCTTTCCCTGACCTCACCGAGAAATTTCGATCTTTTTTTCTCCAATGCCCTGCCCAACGTGACGACATTATCGTCCAAACCATTTGATTGAACCATCAAATCCATGCCGTCAAAGGGGAAGAAAGGGGTCTTGTTGATGGTGACATTGCCCCCCTTCAATCATTGCTTACCCAGCTGCATGTTGCAGTCACAACGATCCGTGTGGTTCGGACGAAGAATCCACGTCAATGATCCATCCATACACAGGTCGTATTCCTTTCCCCTTCCTTTTTCTTTTCCTGCTCCCAACATGCTCAAGGCTTATAAATCCATCCTCCTCCACGTGCTTCGCGGTTACTTGTTGAGCTCCGTAATGTCCGGCCCTCAACTTGCCATTGGTGTGGATTAATTCTCTAGATACAGTGTGCCTCTGTGAAACCTAGCGGTGTAGGGCCGACTGTCGCCGTGTATCTCCATTCGTTCGCTTCCACTCTGTTCCTCTCACTCTACTTCAATATCTTCGTCACCTAACTCCCCCCTTCCAAGCCTTTTCACGACCGTCGTTCTCTTTATCTTTGCGGTTCAAAGCCCTTGTTTCAAAACAATTTCCGGTCCGTCGGTCCGACCTACCGGACCACTTACAAAGCATTTGACCTGAGAGTTAATTGACCTTTGGCGAGGGACAAGGGTCATCTGCATATTAAGCTACTCACAAAGGACTTCACCTCCCACAGATCTCAAGAAGACAACGAGGCAAGATGTTCAACCAGCACAGTGGAGAAATGTTCCGTAGGCGGTACGGCCACGACGGTGAGTTCTCCTTGATCCAGGACGTCAACATTTGTCAGAGCGCTAACTTGCACAGAACCACTCGCAAACTTGCACAATGTCGCCTTACCCGGGGAGCTCTCGCAGGATACAAGCGCAGTGCCTTCGCCGCATGGGTCCGGTGAGCCTTCGAGAAGTCAGAGCCAGGAGCGCGAGGGGACATGGGGTGAACGCGATATCGGAGGCCCTGTCAGCCGAGAAGAGGCTATGGCCCAGTTTGAGGAGATCCGGAGGGAGATCTCCAGACTCAGCCTGCAACGTACCGCAACCCGTGATTCCGGTGCCGAAAAAGCGAGGACTTGGCTCTCCAGAGCTCGATCTCGACCGTCGATGGCTCGGACCCGCACAATCGCTTCAAGAGCCAGCAGTGAGGCCACCGATGCGACCTGGGACAAGGAGGCAGGCCCGGAACCGGTCGAGGAGGATGACCTGGATCTAGGCGCTTTCCTCAAGGACGGTCATTTCGAGAAACGCACCGAGGCAGGGGAGTCGGCCAAGAAGGTGGGAGTAGTGTTCAAGAACCTGACCGTCAAGGGAGTGGGCGCTCAAGCAACCTTCACAAAAACCCTGCCAGAGGCAATCGTGGGCACCTTTGGACCTGACCTCTACCGCCTCGTGACCAGATTTGTCCCTGCTTTGAAACTCGGCAAGCCACCTCTGACCAGGGATCTGATCCACAATTTCACTGGCAGTGTCCGCGATGGCGAGATGATGCTGGTGCTCGGTCGTCCAGGGTCAGGCTGTTCCACATTTCTCAAGGTCATTGCCAACCAAAGGGAAACCTTCGCTGGTGTTGAAGGCCTGGTCACCTACGGGGGCATCTCGGCCGAAGAACAAAAGAGAAGCTACCGCGGCGAAGTAAACTACAATCCCGAAGACGATCAACACCTCCCTACTTTGACCGTGTGGCAGACTTTGAAGTTTGCGTTAATGAACAAGACCAAGAAACAGGATGCGAACACCATCCCCATCATCATCGACGCGCTCTTGAAGATGTTTGGCATCTCCCACACAAGAGACACTTTAGTGGGAAACGAGTACGTACGAGGTGTCTCCGGGGGTGAACGAAAACGAGTTGGTATCGCGGAGACCCTGGCAACAAAGTCAACGGTGGTCTGTTGGGACAATTCGACGCGTGGTTTGGATGCCTCCACCGCTTTGGATTATGCAAAGTCGCTTCGCGTCATGACTGACATTTCGAATCGAACGACCTTTGTCACTCTCTACCAGGCGGGTGAGGGCATCTATGAGCTCATGGACAAGGTCTTGGTCATCGAACAAGGCCGCATGATCTACCAAGGCCCGGCGAAGCAAGCACGCCAGTATTTCATTGACCTGGGATTCCATTGCCCCGATCGACAAACCACAGCAGACTTCCTGACTTCAGTGGGCGACCCTAACGAGCGGCAATTCCGAAGCGGCATGGAAGCTTCGACACCTAAAACTGCACAAGAGTTGGAGGCGGCGTATCTCAAATCGGACATTTACAGAGCGGTGCTCGCCGATGTCGAAAGCTACGAAAAGGAAATCAAGGCTTCCAATTGCTCCGATACCAGACAATTCCAGGCAGCCGTTCAGGAACAAAAGAGCAACAGTAAACTCATCTCACCCCGGTCCAGCTACACCGTCTCCTTTTGGCGGCAGGTTATGGCTTGTACACTGCGCGAGTTCTGGCTTTTCTGGGGTGACAAGTCGACGCTGTACACCAAGGCCTTCATTATCATTTCAAACGCTCTGATCGTCGGTTCCTTATTCTATGGAGAAAGCCTCGACACCAGCGGCGCATTTTCTCGAGGTGGCGCTCTTTTCTTTTCCATTCTGTTCCTTGGCTGGTTACAACTGACAGAGTTGGTGAGGGCGGTCAGCGGCCGTGTCGTGATCGAACGACATCGCGACTATGCGTTCTATCGGCCTAGCGCTGTGGTTATCGCTAGAGTCGTTCTCGACCTGCCGGTCGTCGCGGTCCAGGCGGTCGTCTTCACGGTAGTGCTCTACTTTATGGCTAATCTCGATGTCGATGCGGGCAAGTTCTTCATCACTCTCCTTTTCGTGTACATCAGTACGATTTGCATTACGGCACTCTATCGGATGTTTGCAGCCTTGAGTCCTACCATTGACGATGCGGTTAGATTTTCCGGCCTCGCACTCAATCTCTTGGTCATCTTCGTCGGTTATACGATTCCAAAGACCATTTTGACCGGCGATGTGATCTGGTTTGGTTGGTTGTTCTACATCAATCCGGTTGCATATTCGTACGAGGCAGTATTGACGAACGAGTTCCACGGTCGTTTGATGGAATGCTCTCCTTCCAACTTGGTGCCCCGTGGACCCAACGCACAACCGGGCTATCAAGGATGTTCTCTTTCCGGAGCGACTCTAGGCAGCACCAGCGTCAGTGGCGATGCTTACTTTGAGAATACCTTTGGCTATTCGCGCTCACATCTCTGGCGGAACTTCGGAGTGGTCATCGCCTTTACGGTCCTTTACATATCGATCACAGCCTTCGCGTCTGAAATCTTCTCATTTGTTGGAGGGGGAGGTGGTGCTTTGATCTTCAAGAAAACCCGCAAAGCAAAGAGGATGGTCGGCGAAGAGACCAAACATATGGATGAAGAGAAGGCTGTGACACCTGCGGACCCGGGCTCGAGCGGCACCTCGGAAATGATGAAGGAGGAGCCGGGCGCCATGGTGGATAGCATCGCCAAAAGTAAGAGTGTGTTCACGTGGGAGAATGTCCAGTACGAAGTTCCATACCAAAGTGGCACGAGAAAATTGCTCAACGGGGTCAACGGATACGTCAAACCCGGAATTATGATTGCGCTCATGGGTGCGTCGGGGGCCGGCAAGACAACCTTGCTCAATACCCTCTCGCAGCGGCAGACCACGGGCACTGTTTCAGGGGATATGCTTGTCGACGGACGTCCTCTTGGGATCGAGTTTCAGCGGGGGACCGGCTTCTGCGAACAGATGGACTTGCACGATGAAGCTGCCACCATTCGTGAAGCTCTCGAGTTCTCGGCGATATTGAGGCAAGATCGGCATGTGCCAAAGCAGGAGAAGCTCGACTATGTCAATAAGATCATCGAATTACTGGAACTCCACGACATCGAGGACGCCATCATCGGCTCTCTGGGTGTCGAACAGCGCAAGAGATTGACCATTGGGGTGGAACTGGCTGCGAAGCCGGAGTTGCTGCTGTTTCTCGACGAGCCGACCAGCGGGCTGGATTCTCAATCTGCCTTTTCGATTGTCCGCTTCCTGAAGAAGCTCTCCCAGGCGGGTCAAGCCATCATCTGCACCATTCACCAACCTTCTTCGATGCTGATCCAGCAATTTGATATGGTCTTGGCCCTGAACCCGGGCGGCAACCCGTTTTACTTTGGTCCCATCGGGGAGAATGGAGCGGCTGTGATTGAGTATTTCGCCAAACGAGGTACCCAATGCCCACCAAACAAGAACGTGGCCGAGTTCATTCTCGAGACGGCTGCGAAAGGAGGCAAGAGAAGAGCAGATGGAAAGCGGGTCAACTGGAACAAAGAATGGCTTGAGTCAGAAGAGAACGCCGCCATGCTCAAGGAGATTCAACGCCTGAAGGAAGAACGGTCCAAGGAGCCGCCGAAGGAGGTCAAGGAGCAGCTCGCCTTTGCAGCTCCCATACCACTCCAGACCTACGAGCTTACGAAGCGTACCTTCCGCTCTTACTGGCGGGACCCGTCATATTTGTATGCGAAGCTCTTCACCAGCGTCCTCATCGGCATCTTCAACGGCTTCACCTTCTACAACCTTGACGACTCAGTTGCGTCGCTGCAGGAACGGTTCTTCACTTCTTTCCTGATCATCGTCATTCCTCCGACCATCGTCAACGGCGTCGTTCCCAAGTTCTACCAAAGCCGCGCGTTGTGGGAAGCGCGTGAATATCCATCTCGCATTTACGGATGGTTCGCTTTCTGCACGGCACAGGTCGTCGCCGAAATCCCCACGGCCATTATCAGCGCTGTCATCTACTGGCTGCTGTGGTACTATCCGACGGGACTGCCACGCGACAGCGAGACGGCGGGGTACATGTTCCTGATGACCATGCTGTTCTACTTCTTCATGTCGTCTTGGGGCCAGTGGATCTGTGCGTTTGCCCCTTCGTTTACGGTGATTTCGAACACGCTGCCGTTCTTTTTCGTCATGGTCTCCATCTTTAACGGGATCGTGAGGCCTTACAGCCAGCTGCCCGTGTTCTGGCGGTACTGGATGTACTACGTGAACCCGGCCACGTGGTGGCTGCGTGGCGTGCTGGCGGCGACATTGAAAGACGTGGCAGTCCGCTGTGCGCCGGGTGAATCGACGCTCTACAACGCCCCACCTGGCCAGACCTGCCAGTCGTACACGCAACCGTTCATTGACTCGTCAGGTTTGGGTTATGTGAGCACTCTCGCGAACGGGACGTGCGCGTACTGTCCATACGCGACGGGGAGGGAGTATCTCGCCACGCTGAACACCAAGCCGAACGAGCAGTGGCGTGACTTTGGCATCTTCCTAGTCTTTGTGTGCTCAAACTGGCTGCTCGTCTACTTCTTCATCTATACCGTGAGGGTGAAGAAATGGAGCTTCGGGATGCGCTATGTCTTTGGTATGGTTGAGAAGGTGATTGAGGTCACGAAGGGTTTGGCGAAGAGGAACAAGTAAAAGTGAACCATGGCACATTGCTTTAGAGCGGTGTGGCATAGTGTTTTGTGACGACGGGCAAATCAGGATCTGGTGAGAAGGAGAAGAATAGCCAGGAAGTGACGAGCCCTCGAAGACGTGTGGTCTGGTTGAGTGCCAACAGGAAGCAACTGGCCGTGCAAGAATGATCTCGGACGAGTGGTGCGAGTGGATGGGGTGGAGAGGTAGTAGTAGAGAGAAGGAAGAAGTAAAAACAAGCCAAAAATGGAAAAATGTGCGAGATGAAAGTCACACTATAGATCTAGTCCTGTAGCATCTGAATCCCTGGATGATGCAGATGAGGTTCCGCTAGGAAGCATTCGATCCTCGATCCTCCAAAAATAAAACACGGAGAGCAAAGCTAAAGTGCGGTCAACACCAGTCATTCCACACTCACAGGGCCCAGGACCAACCAAGTACATATGTAGGAGTCAGAGAAATTTCACTCCTGATCATCCTCAACGCCCACGATTTGACAACTAACCTCCCACAGCCTCTTTGCGTCGTCGACGTCATAGCACCAGGGCGCATACCCCGGAGCCCAGAGGACATCGGTCGCGCCCTCCGGGAAGGGCGGACTTACTGCGCAGTCGTCGAGGAATTTGCCCCCGGTACCCTCGAGTTCCTTGTCGACGGCGGCGAGGACCGTGGTGGCCGCGCCCTGCGCGACGGATTTGAGGCAGCGCTGCACTTCGGGGATGGCGACGATGGCGGACACGTCCATGTGCGAGGCGAGGCCCGTTTCGATGATCCCGCCCGGGTGCAGGGACCAGGAGTGGATCCCTCGAGTGTTGTAGCGCCGCTCGATCTCGTTGGACATGTAGATGTTGGCCGTCTTGGATTGTCCGTACGCCTTGTAGGGGGTGTACACGCCGGGGCCCGACAGGGTGAGGTCGTCAAAGACGATGCGCGACTGGCGATGGCCGATGGACGAGACGTTGACGACCCGCGACTGGAATGCTGGGGACGACGCCGCGAGCAGCGCGGGCTTCAGGAGTTGGAACAGCAGGAAATGGCCGAGGTGGTTGGTCTGGAACTGCACTTCGTGGCCATCACGCGTGAGTTGCCGCTCCGGCACGGCCATGACCCCGGCGTTGTTGACCAGCACGTTCAACTTGGTTTCGCGCGCGAGGAACTCTGCCGCACAGCGCCGCACGCTCGCAAAGTCCGCCGTGTCCAGCAAGAGCAGCTCGACCCGACCGCTTTGGAGCAAGTCGTCGCCCAGCGCCGCGCGCGCCTTGTCCAGGTTCCGCGCCGTCGCGTACACCTTGGCCCCGGTGGCCGCGAGCGCCCGCACCGTCTCGACCCCGATCCCGGCCGACGTCCCCGTCACCAGCATGACCTTGTCGCTCAGCGCGTTTTCCAGCCGGTTGTCCGCGATGATTTGGAGGGCTGTTGGGCGTGAGTCGCCCGGCCCGGCGAGCTTGGATGGGACGTGCGCTTCGGCGTAGCGGGTTGTCATTTTCTTTTTCTTCCTTTTTTTTTCGTAGTCGGGGTTCTCTCTCAAGATGAGATGATCGTGTGTTGTTTAAACCAAGAAATAAGGATGAATGAATGGAAAAAGGGGGCCTGTGATCCTTTCTGGATAGGGGGGAGGGAGGTTTGGCTTCAATGGAGGAAAAAAAAAGCGTAGTGTTGCGATAGATATCTGAGATGTCTTGAGGCGTCTGTGCTGTATGTATGTATCGTTTCTTGTGTATTATTATACTTGACCAAAGGTTCACCACCCACACAGATCCAAGGTCTTGACAAGATCAGGTCTTCCATGCCCTCTTTTTATATCCAAAAAAAAAACCAACCAAAACAAACCTTTCCACGGGACCGCTCACTGGATCCAGTCTTCTCTCCAGTAAACGTTTATGCATGCTCGCCTTGCTGCAAGATCGAGGAGATACCTTTTCGTTATTTCCTCCCTCCTTGTCCGAAATTTAATGCATCTGGCAATCTGGGGAAAAAACTTACCTAAACACCGAGTTATGCATTGAGCTTGCCTTGGCTTGGCCTTTTTGCGCCACGGAGCGTGGCCTCGTTGCTGGGGTTGTTATATTGACCTGACCCAGGGGGAATAGGTTGTGTCTAATCAGAATGGAAGTGGACAGATTCGTCACTACTATTCGGGCGAAATGGTGCGGTTGTACATTGAAGCTGGATTGTGAGGCTCGTTCCAGCTCCCCAGATGCAGGGATGGAATGTAGGTTGCTTACGGGGTCGGAGAAAATAAATCCTCGGCGGACAAAGGCACGGCCATGGACGGACCAAGATTCGGAATTTGGTCTGTCTCTCATGTTCATTTATGCACGTAGAGCTCAACCCGTCTTTGTTTTCTGTTGTATATACGTCCATGATGCCCACGAAGCCATGGTATCAGAAGATGGTTGGAATTTGCGACTCGAGCCTCTTCTGCCAGCCAACTCTATACTAAGACAGGATAGGAACCTCTATAGAGTCTGTCACTCCCAGCTGATGACCCTCTTTTCCGACCAGAATTGCCCATTGGCACCTTTAATGTCTCCAATGGCCAACAAGACGGGCGTCTGCGCTCCTTGGTCGGGCGTCTTCACTCCCCTTCCTTTGGTCATGTCCGTGTTGACGTAGCCTGGGCAACAGCTATTGATCAGGACTTTGCTACCCTTTTGCGCAGTCTGCCTCGCAATCGCCGCTGTCATTCCTATCACGCCAGCTTTCGAGACACCGTACGCAGATTCGGGCCAATTCTTCTGGTAAGTCCCGTTCGACACCGCCGTCGAGAACTCTTCCATGAGTTGGGTGATCTCTTCGGGTGTCTTTGCGTGCAAGAATCGAGATCGAATGGACCTCGAGTACCTGGAGTCCAGTGCGCCTGCCGTACTGGCCACATTGACCAGTCTGCCGCCATCCTTGATATGTGGCAGCAGTTTCTGTGTGACATCCAACGTCCCATAATAGTTGCAGTGCAGAGTCTTCCGGACCACGTTTTCGTCGAATCCATCCATCGCGATGGCGGCGTTGTTGATCAAGAAATCTATGCCTTCGGGGTGTTCTTGCGCGATGTTGCCTGCAAACTCCTCGATGCTCTGCTTGCTGTCAATGTCCAGCTGGAGAAACTTCACATCCGTGAGCCCTCCATGAGATCTCAAGGCTTTTGCATGTTCTAGTTGGGGGTCTGCCTTGATAGACTCCAGAGCCGCCTTCCCCTTCTCTTCGTTCCGCGCAGTCAGGTAGATGAGTAAAGGGCCGCTGTTCAGTGTAGAGTGCGGATACTGGAGTGCGAGCTGGCGGATAATGGCAAGTCCGATCCCTTTGTTGGATCCTGTGCAGGCACCCACACGCGCATATGCTGTCATTTTGATAGTTACTGGGCAGAAAAGCGCAAAGAGGATGAAGCACCTAGATAAAGCCACCGCATGACTAAAGTACATTAAATCAAGGGCTCACCTTATCCGGAGTTAGCGGGCAGTGCAGGGGATGCGTGTCATAGATCCGCCTGATGCTCCGATAAGGCCCTGCACAGAGCAGCTACAAGACATTGTACTGGTTGGGAGGTACATTTTTGCAAGATGGTATACAATGCATCAGAACTTGATAGAGCTTTACAGTGACAGCCCCAGAGGCGACAGTTGACAGAGAAAACAGAGCTAGACTTTGACGGGCAGATGGAGAGACTGATTTGCATTGCAGGGGCATCCATTGGTGGGCGATTCTCGTAGCCGAGAGTTTTTGCAGTGGTTGAACCCTAGGGCCGAGGCCAACCGCTGTCGATAGTGACGTCTTTCGCACCGAGAAGTTCAATCGCCGAAGCATTTCCATCCAAACCTATCGCCTCAGGTCAAAAACCACCGTCGTCCCCAGCTTCGCACCGATCTTGCAGACCACCAGACCTCGCAATGGCCTCGAAATCCCTTCCTAGACCTCTGTTGCGGCTGGCGACACCTGCTCAACAATGTCGTTTCTACTCCAGACCCTCCGCTTCGATATTCAGAGCTTCCCCCGCCTCACGTCGAGCTGGTCGCAGCCTGTCACGAGCCATACGACCACTTTTTGTTGCAGGCCAAAGGCGATCCATTTCTGCTAGCTTGCAGCGACGCTACGCCGATGTCGAAGAAGACAAAGGCTTCGACCCAGCCTCCGTTGAACGCGAATCCGATGAGGTCGATGTCTGCATCGTCGGCGCTGGCCCAGCGGGACTGAGTGCTGCCATTCGATTAAAGCAATTGGCCAATGACGCGGGGAATGAAGAGTTTCGCGTTGTCGTTCTGGAAAAAGCTGGCGAGGTTGGTGCACATATTCTGTCCGGCAATGTGCTGGAACCCAGGGCTATAAACGAGTTGATCCCGGACTGGTTGAGTGAGGACAATGAAAATCGATTTACGCAGGCCACACCTGCCGGGTCAGATAAGATGCGATTCTTGACAAAATCAAGTGCAATTCCTATACCGACACCTCCGCAGATGCACAACGAAGGCAATTACATCATTTCTCTGAGTCAATTTGTCAAGTGGTTGGGTGAAAGAGCTGAAGAGGTGGGCGTCGAAATATATGCCGGTTTCGCGGGTGCCGAGATTCTCTACAACAATGAAGGCGCAGTCAAGGGGGTTGCCACAAATGATCAAGGTGTGGGAAGAAATGGAAAGGCGAAAGCCAGCTTCGAGCGAGGGATGGAGTTCCATGCCAAGGTTACGCTCCTGGCCGAAGGATGCCATGGCAGCCTGACCAAGCAAGTGTCCAAGAAGTTTGACCTGAGGAGGGACTGCCAGCCGCAAACGTATGGGCTCGGACTCAAGGAGGTCTGGGAAATCCAACCGGAAAAGTTCAAGAAGGGGCAGATTTCTCACACCATGGGGTATCCGCTGTCGAAGAACGTTTATGGTGGCGGATGGATGTATCACTTCGGAGAAAACATGGTGAGTTTGGGGTTGGTCGTCGGCCTCGACTATGCCAACCCCTGGATCTCTCCCTACGGGGAATTCCAGCGCATGAAGCTCCATCCATTTTACAAGTCCGTCCTGGAAGGTGGCAAGTGCATTGCATATGGCGCTCGCGCTCTCAACGAAGGTGGCTTCCAATCGATACCAAAATGTGCGTTCCCCGGAGGTGCCCTGATCGGCGACACTGCTGGCTTCCTCAACGTACCTAAGATCAAGGGCACGCACACGTCGATGAAATCTGGCATGTTGGCTGCTGAAGCCGCGTATCAGGCTCTCGCAAACAACAGCGAAACAAGCACTATCTTCCTGTACAACTATGAGGACGCCCTTCGGGAAAGCTGGATCTGGCCTGAACTCAAAGCCGTGCGCAACATGCGACCCTCTTTCCACAACCCTCTCGGCATTTATGGTGGCATCATGTACTCTGGTTTGGAGGCTTTCGTCTTCCGTGGCATGATGCCCTGGACTCTGAAGCACAAGCAACCCGACTGGGCAGCCACTAAACCCGCCGACCAATTCAACAAGATCGAATATCCAAAACCTGATGGCGAAATCACCTTTGATATCTTGACTAGCGTCTCACGGACTGGAACCAATCATGAGGAGGATCAACCTGTGCATCTGCAGGTGAAGGATTGGGATGCACATGCGCAAAAGGAGTGGCCGAAGTACAAAGGCGTCGAGAACAGGTTTTGTCCTGCCGGTGTGTATGAGTATGTCGAAGATGACACCAAAGATATCGGGGTGCGGTTTCAGATCAACTCTCAGAAGTAAGTCCCCTTTACCTTGGGCACGGGGCTTTTCGATATCATACTTACACTGACGCTACTAGCTGCATTCATTGCAAAACATGTGACATTAAAGTACCAGATCAAGACATCAACTGGCAAACTCCCCAAGGTGGTGAAGGGCCAAGCTACAGCATCACTTGAGAGGCCTCTTGATTGAAATTGTGACGAAGAAGCAGTGACTCGGCCCAGTCAATTGCCTCAACCAGAGGATTCTCCCTCGTGTCGCGCGGCAGGGTCCGCGTGTGATATGCTTAAGTTCTGGGCAGCTTCTTATAAGGCCTATGCTTTTCTAAGCAGTGTGTGAGAGATATTTTGGGGGTTTGATCTCATCACAGAAACATACGGCCATAATTCCTGGCGGCAGCAATGACTTTCAATAGACACACTCAAACAACCAGGGTCTGAACAACAGGAGAAATGCTATGGACGCATTATCAACGCCAACGGGGTGGCGGCGACAAGACAGAGGGGATGGAGTGCCAGGAAGAGGAAATACATGTATACTTTCGAGGGCATTATAGGACAAAGACAGCCCATCACCTTTCCTGACTGCACATATCAGTCAAAGTGAACATAGCATTTGATCTCCAATGAAAATTGCAGTTATCTATTTACCCCCGCTTTGGTAAACCCAGCGAGTCAAATCAATGGAAAAATCCCCTGTACCAGTACAGGTGGACGTACAAGTAGAGTTGATGTACAAGTACCTACAAGTACAAGGGAGGTAGCTAATGTGGATAGAGCTCATCTCCACTCTTCGATGGACTGGCTCTCTAGGTCGGCTGAGTCTTCTTCTGTACCGCGAATCTCAACGAACTACGGATCAAGGTGTCAGGCAAATGAGAGACCGGCCAGACTGATCCATCACCTTTCTGTTTCGTGATGTGGTGGTCGCACCCTTGAATAGTGTGTGGTGACGAGACTGCAGCCTTAGTAATGAGGCACGTGTGAGGCTTTCGCTTACAAGGCTGCATGACCGGAATGGGCAGGCTCTCCGAGAGCAAATAATTTCTCGTACTTGTTGGCGGATAAAGTTGCGCTCTTTCGAGCTGGGAAGGCACGAAGGGGTGGGCCTCGTATGGATCCTTTCGGAAAGTGCCACCAATCTATTGGCTGGAATGACACCGGTTTGGGGGATTTTTGGGCGACCTTTCGGGACACGGTTTCCCGGTGGTGATTGGCTGTCAAGGCCTCGTCATCCCTGCCACCAACGACATGCCAAGCCAGCATGTGAAACAAACCGACCTACCGATCGCCCAAACCGCGTCAGGTTCGTGACTCATTTCCGCATCTCACCATTTTCCTCTTTTCTTCCCTTGCTCTTTTTCTTTGCCTTCACAATTCTCTCTCCTCCTTCCTTATCACCCATTCCATAACTGGCTTGGGTTGTTTGCCATTGTGGGAGTCCGCAGTCAAACGGCATTCGACCGCTTGTCAAAACGCAGGTGTGTTTGACAGCTGACTGCTGAATTTCCAACAGCTCTGCCAGACCATGTCGCAGGCAAATAAAATACCCCTGGATGTGGTCGGCGGCAAACCCGACCTCTCCTAGGTACGAGGTACTACGGATGTTACTGCAACAACTCTCCAGCAGAAAAAGCCCGAAGCACTGAGTCCGTCCAAGAAACACGTGAGGGCGACCCACTTTCCGGAGTTCACTTCCCAATCTTGCCAACTCCTTCCGAAAAGGTGAAAATCCTGTTTCACACTCTCCCCAGTGTTTTTCCATGACGCTTCCAGGCTCTGGAATGACTCGAGAGCAAAAAAACGTTGTGTTTGTTGCATCATGGCATACCTTAGTTTAGGGGGCGCGGGAGGGCGGATTAGGCAGGAATGCCCAGCGAGTGGCATGCAGCGAGGCAGAGGGAATGAGAAAAAAAGGGGCAGATAAGGTGCAGCAGGGCAGGGCGCAAAAGGTTGCAGGGGGGGCTGCACGGGGGCTGCACGGGGGCTGCAGTGGTCTGCACAGGCGAGTTGCTGGGCAGATTCCTGGTGGGTAAGGGCGAAATGTGGGCTTGATTGCAGCAAGCTTGGGCATTTCGATGACACCAGCTAGGCCTGTTGTAGCGTAGCGCCACTGTCCTGGCGGGGCTCCCAGTCTGCTCTCTGTGGCGACAGCCTGGGACTATAAATGCCTCCCTCGCCCTCTTTCCGCGCGAAGTGCAGCCGACCTCTTTCTCCTGACATTTCTCGTTCTTGGCACTCCCTCCTGCCAGATTCCCATCCACCTTCCCCTCATTCTTCGCACGGCATCAGAGCGCATTCTTGCCCAGCCTGCGATTGATCCTCCTATCTCCCTCCCACACTGACATCGACTGGCTCTCTCACATAGTCGTGTCGCACCATAAATCTCCCTTGGGCGCACCCCCCCGCAAACCAGATCCGCAAGTTCTTGGACAAAGACCCAAAGATCTCACCTGCGACCCGCGCCTGCCACTCTCTTCACAAGGGCAAAAACAAAGGAAACAAAGAAAAGAAACCAAGCCACAATAGACTGTCTGCAATTTCCGCTCTTAGTAATTCGCAATCGCAAATCTACGCACTCTTGCTTCCTCTTGCTCCTCCGTTCTGCCAACCTCGTCGTCGCTCCTCAAGGCCAGACGAACCAAAAAAGTTTCTCAACGGACCTGATCTGAGACAGAGCCTCATCGGTCGACGGGACTCATTGCCAATTGGAAGTAGGGCAGTTGTGTTGTAGGGGAGACATTGAGTTGTTCATCTCCCACATCTCGGTACGAACACCACCGCATCCATCTTCTCTACGTTTTCTTCCTCAGGTCGATTCTCCGATCTCAAGACCCATCGTCGTCGTCGTCGAGTTGATACCGCGGCTACCTCGTGCTGGTCAAGTGAATTCAATCAGAAATTCACTTTGACCTTGAAAGTCGAGCCTCGCACCGACCGACGCGACCGATCGCCTCTCTCTGCCGCACCCTCGCCACCCGCACAAAGTCACTTGGCGATTCATCATCCTAACCTCTAACATTTAAATTTTTCTCCAGACTGCTTTCATCCTTCATCGATCTCTCTCATCGACGAGGATATACCCAGTGCGACCGCTTCACTGCGCCGCAACCAAAGATCTCACACATCTGCAATCATGGAGTCTCTTACCACTCACCCGTCCACGGCGCAACAGGCCAAAGCCTTCACCTCTCCCGCGTCCTTGTCGTTTCCTGGTGGCGCTGGGGATTTGACACCGCCCTCCTCTGAGAAAGATGGACAAAACCTCAATGGTGGCTCATACGCAGATGGGAAGATCAACGGTCAGCAGGGAGGAAACGCCATTCAGGCTCCACAAACTCCCGGCGCAACGCCTGGTGCTGGTGTGAGTGGTATTGTGCCCACTTTGCAGTGAGTATTGTCCCTTTGTTGTCCTTTTCTCAAGGTCAGCAGAGGTTAACATTCTCTGAAGAAACATCGTTGCTACGGTCAATTTGGACTGCCGTCTTGACCTCAAGACTATCGCACTCCATGCTCGCAACGCCGAGTACAATCCCAAGGTAGGCAACCCCTTCGCTGCGTGAGATGGCTGGCACTTACTGACTCTCGCAGCGTTTTGCCGCTGTGATCATGCGTATCCGTGACCCGAAAACCACGGCCTTGATCTTCGCATCTGGCAAGATGGTCGTCACTGGCGCCAAGTCGGAAGATGACTCGAAACTTGCGAGCCGCAAGTACGCTCGGATCATCCAGAAACTGGGCTTCAATGCCAAGTTCACCGACTTCAAAATCCAGAACATTGTCGGTTCATGCGACATCAAGTTCCCCATTCGACTAGAAGGTCTTGCCTCCAAGCATCACCCCTTCAGCTCGTATGAACCGGAATTGTTCCCTGGTCTCATCTACCGCATGATCAAGCCTAAGATCGTCTTGTTGATCTTCGTCAGCGGCAAGATTGTGCTCACGGGGGCTAAGGTCCGTGAGGAGATCTATCAAGCCTTTGAACAAATCTACCCTACACTATCAGGTGAGAGGCATTTGACGAGTTGTCCCAGAAGCAGTCAGCTAACGTGGGCCAGACTTCCGCAAAGTCTAGATTTGCCTTACGCGGGACGGGATTCTCTTCCGGCAATCTTGTATCAACATTCAATCTTTTCCTCGGCCGCTCCTCGACAAAGGTCACATTGTCGCGGGTAGCAAAGCCGACACGCTCAAGTGCTGCATATAGCAAGCCAAGCGTGACTGAAACTACTTACCAAATCTTACCCTTTCTTTTTCGCCTGTGTCACGACTATCTATGAGCATTGCATGGCGTTTTTGAGCGAAATCCCTTCATTTTGTTGCGTGGGGCAAAGGCACTCAAAAAGGCTCGGGTGCAGTCGGCCTGCTTACACCTTATTAGACATTGGGTCTCATCGACAAAGGGGATATCAGCTTGGGGGACGGTATTCGGCGCTGGTCGATTTCGCATACCGTCTTGTGTGGAAACATTCTTCGATTTCCTCTGCGCTTGGTCATGTGGTTGTGAGAGAGAGAACACACCATTGACCAGTTGCTGGCTAGCGCGCACGGACAGCTTTACCAATAAGGGGAGGCTTAAACATTTCAAAGCTTGGGTTCTCCATCCATGAGTGGAACTTTGCCAGTCATGGAAACCAAAAAAAAAAAAATACACAGATGGGCAAGTGAGATCCTACCCGTCTGCTCAGATTGTTGTTATAGAAAAGCAGCAGAAGATGCTCGAGTTGGTCTCTGGGATGGAGTCAACGTCAGGAGGGTTGACACGATACCTTGATCGTGGTCAGTAGTGCCCACGACTTGATGATAGCTCAATATGAATTCTCATCCCTCCATCTCTGTTGGACTTTGTTTTTGTAACAGTACTCCAAGCCACTGCACGTCTACATGAGAAGAGGATGTCTCATTGCTCGTTCCTATGTCGTCGCCGTCCCCCTCTTCATCTCCTCGTCGAGAATCATGCCCTTTCTCCCCGCCCGACTCCCGTCTTCACATGCGATAAACTCGTCCCCGCCATTCTTGATGACTTCCTCCCTCAGGTCCTCCGGACTCCTCCACCGCCAGATGTGCGCCAACTCGGGTTCCAGTCGGCCCTGGATCGCCGCGACAATCTTGTCCCCGATCACGGGAAAGAATTTGAATCCGTGGCCCGAGCCGCCGGTAGCGAGGAAGAGGTGCTTGAGTCGCGGGTGCGAGGTTATGAGGAAGTCGCCGGTCGGGCTGTGGTTCGGTAAGTACATATGAGGTAAGTAGGTAGGTGGGTAAGGTAAGGAGGAAGAGTTGAGCGAGTGAGGTTGTTGGCCCCAGTGTTGCTTCGCGGTACAATAGAGTAGAGCGGCTGGCTACAACAAGTACGGGTACAGTGGGCAGCCAAAAACAGGTACGAAAAAAACAATGAATCACTTACGTGTCGCAGTACCAGCATATCCGCGTGCGCGTGAATGGTCTGTCTGCCATATGAGGCAGAATCTCGCCAAGGGCTTCTCGCAGGGCTTCTTCAGCTTCGCGCGGAATGGGGATGCCAACTTTGGGGACGCTGACGTGCACGTACCCCGGGTCGACGCCGTTCGAGTCGTCACCACGAGGGTCGATGATCGCCCTGGATATTTTCACTGGGTTTCGATATCCGTACCCGTGTCGTGCGATTTTGAGCTCGTTCCCTCGTGGGGGAATGACAAACATCCCCCGACTCATGTTCATGATCGTCGGCCGGTCTGCCATCGCAGCCTGTTCTTCGGGGGTGATATCCAGATATGCCATGGTCTGCCCGGTGGCCAGACATCGGCCTTGAAGGTCGATGAGGCTGGGACTCCACGCACCAGCCGCCAACACGGTCAGGTCTGCCTGGATCTGTTCCCCTCCAGCCAATTCCACGCCCTTGCAATCGTCTCCGGAGAAGACGAGCCTGGCGACCTGTGCGCCTGGGCGGACGGTTACACGGCCGGCACCCTCTCGCCGAATTCTCTTCAGGGCATAAGCGACACACGCTTCGGCATCGGCCCATCCTGAGTTGAAGTTGGCGTAGCCATGGTCCCCGCTTACATTGTCGTAGCCAGTCGCCTTTCGAATCTCGTCATATCCACGTAATTCCCGGATCTTGCTCAGGTCTACGTTGCCGTGGTTCTCTTGCGCTAGTCGCCGCACGTTGCTCAGAGATTCTCGCAAGTATGCGTCCTTGTCCTCGTCGGCCGTCAGCACGAATCCAGGCTCGTGGTATCTGCCCTCCCCTCCCCACGCTTCCGCCCTCGTGTCCCGCCAGAGCCGTTGCGCCTCGGAGGCTAGCCGAGCATAGTGTCTGTTAGCGTAGTCGGCGCGGACGATGCGGTTCGCGTCGACAGAAGAGCCCGAGGGGTTCGGCAGGGAGGGAGAACCGTCGATGATGGTTATGCGGGTACCATTATACGTGGGGTTGGAGAGGAGCGAGAGCGCCGTGGAGAGACCAAAGACGCCAGCGCCTATGATCAATATGTGCTTCGGAACTGAGGCGTTAGACATAAGGGGAGGGGAGGAGATCAGACCTGTATATGTATATATATATCTGCTTTGCGAGATTAAAGAGAATCCTCGAACTTACCAACCGCAGCACATCGAGATACGAGGTCCTCTTAGCCCACCTTGACCCGGTTAACCAAAGTTGACGTCGTTCTCCGCAGAAGAGAGTTGGCGAGTCTGGATGGCGCGCGCCCTTTGAAGCCCGAGGTCGGATCAATCTCGGCTAAAAAGGGGAGCACAAGCATCTCGATTTTTGGGCGCAGTTCAATGTTGGACAGTACATATCGTTCCTCAGATCTGGAAAGCTCCAACAGAGATGGGCCGTTGATTTTTGAGCGCGAGTACTCATGGCGGAGGTCGGAAGGCTATATCTCGAGTGTTCGAGGATTCCGCACCTCGCACTCTCCATTGCTGCGAACCGCACAGCTGCTGCTCGCTCCACGTCTACATGCCTCAATCAGCGACGGCTTGTTGTTTCGCAGCCAGTCCGGCGGTCTGTATCTGTGCTGTCAGAGCCTTTACAGGCCGCTGCGAGAAGAACCGCATATAGGTCCTCTTTCCACCTCCCCTCCTCGCGGCGCAGATACGCCTCCCCTACAACGAAGCAGACCCTCCCAAACCCCAACATCCCTCGTCCGGTAGTACAGTCCCAATCGCAACACAAACCCAGACCGACGCTCCTGGACCGCGCCACCGCCCAGGATGCGCTCGACGCGCTCGCGGCCAGGAACAGGAGGCAGCGCATCCACATGTCCTCCAACACGTACTTCTGGGTCACGTCGCTGTTTGGCTTCCTCCTCTCCACCTACGTCGCCTACACGTACATGTCCTACGCGCGGTCTGTCAGGGAGTCGGAGCGTCTCGATCTCCCGCAAAACGCCGACGTCTCGTCCCGGTGGCTGGACCTCTCGAGGAACTTTGACGACGAGGTCGAGTTGTCCGAGAAGCTCATGTTTTTGCGGAGCAAGAGGGAGAAGCTGTGCAGAGAGGCGCGGGGGAATGTGCTGGAGGTGAGTGCCGGTACGGGGAGGAATATGGAGCTGTACCGTCTGGACCCGCTGGTCACTCCCGAGGACAAGAGAGTGCGGGGCTTGGTCTTTAACGATTTGAGTGGGGTGATGCTGTCACAGGCGCAGAAGAAGTTTGAGAGGTTGCAGGAGAAGGCCCAGGAGAATAGACGGTTTTCGGGACCTGTGCAGTTCGTGGTTGGTGATGCCGGCGACAAGGGCCTGATCAAGAGGCCAGAAGGGGGGTTTGACACGATCATTCAAACAATGGGGATCTGCAGCGAGACTAACCCGGTGGCGTTTTTGAGGCAGTTGGGAGAACTGTGCAGACAACCCGGGGAGAAGAGCCACGGGGTCGACGCGAAGATTATCGAAAAGGAATCTCGGCAACGTCTTGAGGATCTCGGCAAACGGAGTGTTGTCTCGGACCCAGAGCAGAAGAGGCAGCAAGAAGACGAGGATGCGCTGGTTGCAGAGTATGGAGGTGACCTGGGAGGGAGGATTCTCCTCCTCGAACATGGCCGGTCATACCTCGGATTCATCAACCGGGTCCTGGACAACGGTGCCAAAATGCACGCTGATCACTATGGATGTTGGTGGAACAAAGACATTGACCAAATCATCAGGGATAGCGGTCTGATTGTGGAGCGGAAGAGGAGATATCACTTTGGGACGACGTATGAGTACGTGCTCAGGCCGAGACCGAGGCCGAGACGTGGAAGTGAGGCAGAGGATGAGGAGGACAAGAAGACAGGTGCAACGAAGAATACTGTAAAGGATTTGGATTCGAGTCAAGGTGAGCAGCAGGTCCAAGGGTGGACGGGAGGATGGTTTCGCAGGAATTGAATTGAACGAAGACGATATAAGAGGGGAACTAGAGAGAGATGAGATACTCGCTAAAGTAAGATATTGTAATTCACCATGTACAACGCAGCGTAAAGCGACTAATTCAACTCTTGCCCCTGGTCTTTTTGGTCTTTCTTAAGTTAAGGTATCCGGTACTTGTCCGTAGTGAAATTTCATTGACGCTGTAGGAAGTGAGAGGTGAGAAAGACATGTCCCAAGTACCGCGAGGCGAGGCTGAGGAGAAAAGGAGGGGGGGCTGCACCGGGAGGACCAGAAGTACGTAACTTGGGTAGGAACACGTGCCCACCCAGTGCCTACCGACCATACCTATTTGTTGGTCCTGACGACGAAAGTACAACACCTGGTTGACCCCGTCGACCTACCACTTATCACCTTATCACACAATTCGTACCCAAATTCATACTCATACATGACTTCGTGGTGCTTACATCACTTCCCCTCATCGATCCTTCAACCCAGCCATCAAGAACAGCCGATCGGTTTCTCGCTTGAGGGCCGTGCGTTAAGAAAACCCCGGCGGATGCGTGCATCACCCAAAATCCTCTTGGATGGGATGCTGGGGGAGATACAACCATAATGTAACAACGTGGAGGCAGTAGGGTGCTGCATGGGTACCCAAGACTGGGTACTGAGTACATGAGAAGGCCCGAGTACTCAGTACCACCGTACTACATCGAGTCGGGAATGATGAGCCTTGATGTGTTGCCGGGTGCCAGGGGTGCCGAGGAGTGGATGGATGGAGGAATGGATCCATCGTCAATAGGTGGATGGAGAGGGGGATGTAAGCGAGCAAGTGAGGGAGAGATGTTCGCCAACACTACCCAGGTAGGTAGGTAGATCAAGACCGACCAACTGACTGACATTCAGGGGTTGCTTGCCCCAGGAATTGCCTGCCCAACCTGTCCATCTAACCTGAGCGGGAAGTGTTCAACAAGTTCAACCAGAGCAACAATACGAGCCCGGATGGATCGTAGATCCGGCTCAAGGTCCTGCGAGAGAGTTGAAGGTCAGGGGTGAGGAGGAGGACTCGAAACTGCTGTTGGGAACGAAGTTGGAGATGCCACAAACGCACATGGCTGGCTCTCCGCATGACTGCCAACTCTGTACGAGGTATTGCATCACGATATTACTTGGGCTGCAGATAAACGCCCTCGCTAGATTGGCGGGATTCCAATGAGGCGCAGAGCGGTGTACCTAATCGGTACCGTCTCGCCGTGTTTGCAGCAGACTGATGCGAGGTGTGGATCACAAAGGGGTGAGAAAACGAGGGTATCACGATAGCAAACACGAGGATGTCCCAACCGTGATCTCATAGATTTGCATATCCAAGCACCAGGAGGAGCGAGAAGGATGATAGTGGTGGTGGAAGACAAGTAAGATACAGGGTTGACCCGACCTGGATTGTACGGGCTGCCCCACAGGAATGACTCGCTGTGATGCGATTCAGTCTTGCCTCAAAGCCTGTCGTGTTATGAGTTGGTCGTAGATTCACCAGCTTCGGTTCGTCGAGATGGCGTCGCTCCCGCAACTCACATCACCCAATCACTTGATCCAGACACAAGTAGTCCCGTGTTTCAGGTGGTGTCTGTTGCAGCTGCGCAAGCCATCATCTATTTCACATCGCGGGGTTGGGTGGTTGGACCTGTCTAGACTCATGTCTGCTCTGACCGCCTTGTTGTAGACCAATCAATCACCCAAAAAGAGTTGTTCAATGCGCAGTGCTCATCCTTGCCACGAAAGTGGACGTTCTGACAGGCGAGGGTTCAGATGTGCAAGCTCGACAGGGGCGCATCTGACCTTGGAGGCTAACCGAGGATCACGTGAAGATAAGGGCTGGACTTCGGCTGTAATAGACGGATGGAGCGGATAGTGGAGGCTTCGCCGCAAAGTCTGATTTTTTTTCTGACGCTTGGTTCACTGACGTTTTCACGTTGCGCTGAATACGTCAGTCATGATGGCCAAAAAAAATTTGAGCACTGTGGAGTTTTGTAAGGGAGAATCCGGCTTGAACTTGTCGCAAGCGACTCGAGTAGACATCGGCGTTGTTTCTCTACGGTGCATCAGGTCTGCCAGATGCAGGAGAAGTATGAGGTGCTCGTATCACCATCCAAAAAAAAAAAAGAGCCTGGGTAACGTCGCCTAGAGCAACGAAGCTTCACATTGTATGCCGTGCATCTCGATTGGTGGTGGAAAATGCAGGGCGACTGGTGATGGGCCTGGAGAATTGCCCGATGTAGCAGGATCCGTAAACTCAGGGAAGAGGAATTGTACGGCACGAAAAA
The DNA here is from genome assembly GCF_000835455.1 of Fonsecaea pedrosoi CBS 271.37. Lineage (NCBI taxonomy): Eukaryota > Fungi > Ascomycota > Eurotiomycetes > Chaetothyriales > Herpotrichiellaceae > Fonsecaea > Fonsecaea pedrosoi. The sequence continues at coordinate 3,855,983 of NW_013550614.1, read as the reverse complement.
AAGTGAGAGAGACAAAAAAACTAAATTTCGAATGGGGATGGAGGGGCAGCGGGCCGCTAATTGGCGGGACGATGATCCTGGCTTGCCTGGGTCGGTGGTCATCGAGCCACCCCCTGGAGACTGCAGCAAAACTTAACTCTTACAGACATCGCAAGCGCATCCAGCTGTCTCCGGGTAACAACCTTGGCTCCAGAGCCGGGCATTTCCAGAATTCTAGGGGGAGACAAAGTTGAAGATCACTGTTGGGTATCATGGTGTCAAGATTGGCATGCCTTCTCTACAACCTTTTTCCGCAGCACCAATACCCAGACGCTGCCAGACCACAAGCGCTTACTCGAGATGCGGTTACAGAAACTTGGCTCTGGATTACCGATGTTATATGAGTCTTTCCACTGGCGGATGATGCCCGTCAATTGTTGGCTCGATTAGTGAGGGCATCAGAGGGGATGAAGAGACGAGAAATAGGGTTTATCGACATTTCCGAGATGAGTAAAGTGGTGTTGCACAGCTACAGTACGACTAAGTAGTTAAGTGACGGGCGGGCACATCACAGTTGACGGGACATGGGTTGAGAGTGACTTGACTTTGATGTCTTGTCAGAGATGTGGAAAATCACACCACAATAAACTCCAGCCATGCTGCAACGGACGGAACAACAGCCTGGCATCCCAATCGGCGATGGGTGCAGGCTGAATATAGCATTGCGCTGGTTGGGTCATGTTGGGCCGTACTGGATATGGCCGATGCAGCCATGACAACTTTACGACGTAACAGGTGGAGGCCTTTTCTTGTACTTGTAGGTACATGTAAAAGCAAGGGGACGGTTTGACTGGCGTCGGGCAGTGGTTTGGCAGCCAGAGGCGGGCAAGTGCATCCGTGAGTCCAGTAGGCAGTTTATAACACAGTAGGGTCTTAGGCGCTCAGCGTTGCCTCCAAAGATACTAGCCTGGCCCAGATAGAAGGGGCTAGTAGGGCTAGTGAGGCTAAAACAATAACACCGAGTTGAGCTTGGCGACTGGTCAACTGGCGCCTGGTGGGCACTCGGATCTCTTCTACTAGATACTTACGGAGTGCCCAGTGAAAAAAATGGCGAGCAAAAGGGACATTCTAGGGAGGGTCCTAGGTATCGAACTTCGCCATTGCTCCCTTGCTTGCTAGGTGACGGTGGCATTTTTAGGACTCACAGACCCATTCTCGGAGTGTCCAAGGGCCCAAGTGTCCAAGTCGCCCACGAGGGTTTTTGCTTTGGGGTTGTTGTGGCGTGTTACCGCTCTTCCCCTTCCGCCCCCCCCCCCTTTCAGAATACTGCAAGTCTCTTCCTGCGCATTCCTGGCACCTGTCACTACAACTTGGTACACCAGCTCTTCCATCCCCCTCCGTTATTACTCGTATCTCTTCCCCTTTACTTCCTCTACCACCATCTTGTCTCACTCATTCACATTGACCCTACTACGGCATCTAGCACCTTGCATCTATCTTGCTGACTTTTCATACCACGGACTATAGCCCTACATCCGTTTGACAAACCGCCAAAAATCAATCTGGTCCGACCCACTTCCGCACACGACCATCTCCAAGCAAACAACAAAAGGTCTCCATCTCCATCACCAGGACCCTGAGTTGCCTGAGCTACTTGCGTACCGAAGGGCACGGCCGCCTAGCAGGCTCCCATTACCGCCATTTCTCGCTTCTGCAGTCTCCCTGTTCATCATCACCAGAATACTCTTTCTCCGTACAAGTCGTCGCCATCTGCCTGCTTACCGCCGTTTGACCTCAACAAGTCAAGTGGTCAGGACAAGATCTTTTTGACGCAAGGAGGCGAGGGTAGACCAATTGAAGCTGGTCCCTGCTCCATCTGGGAGAGTTTTCATTGCTCCACGATCCTAGCACCCTTGGTGCACCTTGCATTGCAGCCACGCATTCCAGCTGCCTTCCTCCTCCAATCATCGCCTCGCCATCCACCCTGCCTTCTGTCACATCTTTCGCCCTCCCTTGTTCAACGCTACGCAGCTCGGCAGCACTAGTCCATCCCTCGACTGGTGTCGCCGCAGCCTGAATCATCATTCTGCCATTCGACGATTCCACCCATCCTAAAAACAAAATTCCCTGCTTTCGGCACTCCTCTAGGTTACCAGAAAAAAACTCCCGTTTACTGTTGTACACGACTCCCTCACCATCCATCCCACCCCCCGGCCATACAGTGTGTCGCGACTTCATCCATTGTCCTGTTATACAACAGTGCACCGACAACATCCTCTCGTACCTCACCAAGCGGCAAACACATGACATTCCCACCATGGGTTACAACACTCGTCGGAAATCCCTCTCTTTGCCTTCGCTGGGCATCCATCTACCCAACGCCTCTCGCGCTCACCGCCCAATTCTGAAGACGACAACACCTCCTGCTGATGCCTCTGCGTCTCCTCCGCCTCCTACCAAGAAACAGAAGCGCTCTCATGATAGCGACGAACCTCTGTCCCCTGTGTCCTCTCCGCGCTCCAAAGTCGGCTCACCTGCGATCGACCTCCCAACATCGACCACATTAGCACTTGCTACTGCCGTGGAGCAGACGCCACCCCCGTCTCCAAAACTTGGAACCCCCGTTCGAAAAATCGACACAGATGGTATCCATGATGACATTGTCATCTCGGTGATTGAGCAGTTGGAAAAGACGGGGAATCGCCCGCATCTGATCAGGGATTTGGCGACTATACTGGCTTCCACGAACGCCAGTATCGCTCAGTAAGCTTCTATGAATCGGCTGTTGACAGGATTCTGGCTAATTTTGCTCTTACAGTTCTGCGAACCCCGCGGCTTTACTTTCCTCGCGTCTGAGTCTCTACCTGAAAAGGCCATGGACTGCCTTGTCACCGTGCCCGTTGGCGAAGGAACTAATACCCGTTCACCCCCGGAAGGTCTTCTTCTTTCTTACAACACAACCGCGAATGCCTCTTCCTGATTCCTCGGATGACATCCTCCCTCCACCAGTGATCTCGGTCAAAAACCTGACCCCGAGCGTCTCGGAGCATAGCCAGGTCGATGACCTGGACCAGCGAGACCGTGCCCGACTATCGCCCAGTCCGGAGGTAGAGTTGTACTCTCCCGACCTTGATCACCATGACCCAATGCAGCCTCCGACCCCAGGCGACCACTTCAGCGCCAGGAGCAGTCTGAATCCCGACGGCACGCCTGATGTTCGTCGTAGAACCAACCGGGCCCCGAGTCCTCCACTTGAGGAGGACGAACGCGGGTTCACTGAGACGGCCACTGCGGTTCGTGCCCGTGGCATGAGCCTACACAATCCTATCGTTCAAGCATCAATTGAGGTTGATGAAAAGACCCCGGCTGTTGAGGTGTCAGAAGAGACACCGGAGCAGCGTCAGAACCGTGATAGAGAGCTTGGGTTTGCCCTCTTCGGTCAATCTCATCAAGCCCTCCATGTGCCGGAGCAGAAGCTGTTTTCAAGCAGTCCGATGATTCAGGCGAAACCCGACCACCAGGCACCCGTGACCAAGACGAACTTGACTCTTGACCTGGATGGAATTGAGATGGGAGTGGCCGCCTGGAGCATGATGAGCCCCGAGCAGATCGATGTCGAAGAGCTCGACGAGATGTTCATGGGTTTCTAAACCCTGGCTATTGCTGCAACAAAAGTTGCTCGACGCCAGGATAGGCTCCCACCTCTATAGATTTTGTTCACCCTCCCAACATCTCGACTTTGGCGTTGGCTAGCGTTCCCAGTCATTGCCAGCCAAGAGCTTCCGCGGTTGGCTCGTGGTGAAATGGCATGTTATTACTTTCGGTTTGTCGTCTGATGTCTGCAGCGGGCAAAGCCACGTGTTGATAGAATTCCCATCTCACGAGAAGAAGAGATTTTGTAGCATTAGAGCTAGGATGTCGGAGCTGAGATTCTGGAAAAACAAGTGTATCATGAGCAATCAAACAAGCCGTGTATTCATTCTTCGCTACAAACTTCTCAACGCTCCCTGAGGAGTTTTAGCCCATCTTTGCTAAGTTAGCGACCAGTGCCCATTCCGGACTAACTGTTTGCAGTTTGATCACATTCATATGCCTCGTATCTCGTATCTTGAGTAACGATGCACAGTTTCCCCAGTCTAGGTGCCAGTCGCGTTGAATTCAGTTTTGTAATCAGGATACCTTTCTATCTACCTGTCTGCCTATCTGTTCCATCTGACGCTCACCAAGATGGAGAACGAGTGAGAAGAAACGAGTACGTTAGGTAGGTCTTTTGGCACTCGTGGCCTGACCTGATGCTAAGTAGTCATCGTTTGAAGTTGCAAATTTCCTACATACCAGAGGAGCGTGAAGGGCGGAACCAGAGGAACCTTACTGAGATCCACTATCCATCTTATTTGTTGGTCCTCACTTCAATATTGGTATGTGCCTGTCTGGCCTTGGGTGGTTGGTTGGGTGAGCCGGAATCTCCGGTTCAGTGGTTACGTTACTGACCTCGGAGCCAGGGCCCCAGAGCGTGCTCGGACATGGTTATCTGTCGAGGCAGAGGTTTGAGAGGTTTCTTTCTCCGAGGGTTAAGTCGAGGGAAGGGGAAGTAAGCCAAGTCCGTCCAGAGGGGGGGGGGGGGTTAGTGGTTAGTGGTTATTCACCTTGCATACCCGTGTTAATGTATACTATCTACCCAAGGTAGGTGACTAGATGACTAGACGACGGCAAGTTGATGAACAAACTAATGAGTGCTCGTGACAGTCAAAACAGGCAAGTGGATGGGATGAGTGGGCGGGTTGATAGGGTGATATAACCAACGTTCTAGCATACTTTTGAGCCAGCCGGTCGTCGCCTCATCTCACATGATGGGATGGTCCGGTCGGGTCGCTTGTTGTAAGAGAGATACGAGGTAGATAACTCTCGATTTTGACAAACCTTTTCGTTTGGCGGCGATGGCGGCAGCGGTAGTGGCGGCGTGTTTTACTTGCGTGCTGTAAGTAATTGGTTTCGCCTGGCTCTTTGGCACTCTTGGGCCCCCTTGCTTGCTAGTGATGGATGGGGGAAAACCACTTACCATATTACCGCAAGAAGCCGAAGGGGGCGCCGAACGGCGCCTTTGTCCTCCAAGCAGACGTTGTGGATGTTAATGTCAATGACGGTTGAGCCTTGCCTTGCCTTACGGTGGTCCGGTGGGTGGGTGAGCGGGGGGTGAGTGGGCTCCAAGATGTTCCATGTACACGTCCCTTCCGTGCCTCTATGAACTGTACATTGCCGCAGAGGTTCAGCAATTGTCGGTGTGTCTGTGTCGATGTCAAGGGCCCAAGCCCAAGCCCAAGCCGATGCCCCAGTGCTTGACCTCCAGCCGCGGGGTGGTGAGCTCAGCATCACTATGCAACGAGTATGGCTCGCTCGTCAACATCACGTCCTAAAATCGCTCTCAGCTCATGAGATAGTGAGAGGGTGAGAGACCTCCGGTGAGGACACACTCCATCAGACCGAACCTGTTCGGTCGTCAGGGTCAGACACATAGCCAGGGAGGGAGGTAGGTAGGTACATACCTCAGGCAAGGTATTGCGGAGCCATTTCACTCATGGAGCCAATGGAGCCTGCCAACCCATCTACCTGGTCCGACCAAACGGGCCATTTACCAGTATGTATTCAAGTATGCACGTATATTGAGAGTGAGTGACTCCTGACCATTCACTCATTCGTTCACACATTCACTAGTACCTAGGTAGTGTATCAGATACCGATCTTGGAAGGAAACCCATCCTCCCGTTACTATGGATTCCAATTCAAGAACGCCTACCGGGGCCACAGAGGGTTTAGTTACTAACTGCATTGGGACGGGTCGAATTGACTTTGGGAGATGTTGGTTCTGTGATATGTGCCTCGTATGCATGGCCGGTCTTCTAGAGTGTGGAGTTGGTGGAACGACAGGCTGGCACAAGTAATTGCTTCTAAACTCGGGTGAGAAGTCATCGTGCATACTTGGATCACAATAGTCGTATACCGAGATACCCGTTTCAGTCTCGAGTGGCCTTATAAAGATAAACGTATTATCATGGTGTTTATTTGTAAAACAATAGGTAATTCCATAGTAGTCCCTCGCTAGTACTACAGTCCTACTCCAGTTGTACGTACGTACATGCTTATAAGGGTATGTTCATATTCATGTTCATGCTGTTATCTGCTGTCCACATAATCGCAGTACCGACGTGTTGCCCGTGTCACCTCGCATCTCCTGGGCCCTGGTGCCCTGATAATAGCTTTTGATAGGTTCGCATGCCAGACTTGAGCTTTAAAACGTTGAATGGTGAATTATGCAGGTGATATCCATGTTTAGTTAGGATATACATCTCCGTGACAAAGAATTGCCTAAATCTCAGCGAGAGAGAGACAAAAGAGAACCAAGTATCTGATTTACCCGAGGGCAGCTCGGTGGTGGTGATGTTCTTCTTCGTTAATTACTACCCTCCCGGTTTTCGGCCGTACACAAAATGAAAGTTGACGTAGAGATGGTTGTGGAAATCCTGCAGTTCTCGGAGGACGTGCGCCACGAGCACACGGCACTCGTCTTCAGACCATCCCCGGTAACGGGTGAGAAAACCCAGGGCAAAGGGCTCGATGGCCGAGCAGACCTGTCCGAGCTGGTATTTTCCAAGTGTCTTGAGCTTCGGGTCGCGTGGCCATACACCGACAGGGACCTGCAACGAGGTATGAGATACGTTTGGCGACCAGAGTACCCAGAAGGTAGGATGAAACGAGAACAACTCACTTTGTAGATATCATCTCGGACGTCGACAAAGCCTGCATTACTCATGCGTTCTCTCTGCTCTTTGGCCACGTCGAGATCCTTACCAAACACCTTGCTGCCCTCGTTCACTTCGTCTTGCCATCGTTTCAGATACGGCACCCGGGTGAGCTCGGGATCGTCGTCCGATTTGAGGTGAGTCTCGTACTCCTGCACCTCGAGCCACCCGCCTGGGTTCAACGATCGTATCGCCTGCTGGTATAACCTGTCCCAGTCTTTGATGCTGCCGACCATGGTGCGGCCGTGGATGAAGTCGTATCGCTCAGCCTCGGTGGTTGCCTCGACCCAGTCGCTCTCGACGTCATCCACGTAAAACCTGACATTCGGAGGCACCACATCCGGTTGGATAGGGCTGAGGTCTGTGCCAATCACCGAGGCCATGGGAAATTCATCCGCAAAATCGACGGCCCAGATGCCAGTGCCGGTGCCAAAATCGAGCACCCGCTGCGGACTCGCCAATATTGGTGCGCGAAAAAGTCGGCCGTCTAAAGTCAGTCGGAAGACGTGGTGGAGGAGATCAAGGCGGGCTTGTTCCAGTTCATCGTTGGGGAGAGTGTATGCGCCTTGACGGTATGCATGGTACCGTCGGCCATGTTCGTAATGGTATTTGTATACTGAGGATGCCAAAGATGTGCTGGCCGCTGTGGCGTCGTCGCCCAAGGTGGAGTCTACATCGCTCGGTTCATTTGACTATCAGAAGAGATCAGCCATGATGTGTGTGTAACAAGGTGCGGAATGAGGTGCGGAGAAGGGAAACTTGGTCAGTCTCACGTCTGGCTGGATCTCTGCATCTGGATCTGGTGCAGCTGGTTGTTCGACGGTGGCGCCCGGCTCCAATGAGTGTTCGGGAGATTGCTTGGTTGTGTCACTCATATTCGAGTCTTAGTGCAGCCTTGTTCACCCTTTCAGTGGAGGCTTGGATTGTGTTCGACGGGCGGCGGGGAAGTTCGTGGAAGAACGGGCCGCACGGCGCAGAGGGCATTTGTACTTGTAGGCGAAGCCGGTGGATGGTGGTAGTTTGCACACAAAGCTGCTCAAGGACGCGGTACGGTCCGCCCAGTTCTTTTAGGTACTACCACTACTGCCGACTAACTATGCTTCCGTTGGGGGTATATTGGGGGTTGGAGCGTTAGTGCATCGTGAAACCTCTAGGCGCATATCTGCGCTTCCTGAAGGCCTGTCGTGCACCCGCAGGCTAGCCTAACACATTCCATGACCACCACGACCTGCCTATCTCTCGCTATACTTGTCGGCATCGGGGATCAACCCCCACGATTGCGTGAGAATCGGCCATGTCCATCCATCCATTGGTGCCACCCAATTCATCTTGTCTGCGTGCGTCTCCATCGAGAACAGACTAAATCCAACACGTTTAACATGTCCAGACGCAGTGGAGGCATTCAGGTCATGTCGGTTCTGCTCATCTCGTGGTAATGGATCCTTCTTAGACCTCTCCATTATTCATTCGTTCAATCCTGCCACTACCTTGGTCTGCGAATCTTGAACCATGGCCTCTTCAACCCTTGATGGGTTTGCCCTGAGCTCCCTGACAACTACCGTGGCCATCCTGGTTACCACATGGCTCCTCTATCTGATGTCACTTGCTCTGAACCGGCTGTATCTGTCGCCGCTCGCAAATTTTCCTGGGCCAAAAGCTGCCGCCCTATCACGATGGTACGAGCTCTACTACGAGGTCGTCCTGAAAGGCCAGTACTCGAGGAGGATAGATGAGATGCATCAGCAATATGGTGAGTCGACTTCGGGTATAACAGTCACCAAACGAGTCAACTAACATGCATCCAGGCCCTATTGTTCGAGTCGCCCCGGATGAGCTCCATATCAAGGACAGCGACTTTTTTGACGAGCTATATGTCAAAGTTCCACGGGTAGACAAGCACGACTGGGCAGCTGGGAGGTTTGGGAATCATGGCTCTATCATCACTACCGCAGACTACGCTCTACATCGTCGTCGTCGTGCAGCCCTCAACCCCTTGTGAGCTTTCCAGGGTACATGCGGAGCGATAGCTCTTTGGACACGGTTAAGAAGATTCTAACCTGAAGGTAGCTTTTCTAAACGGTCAATCATGGACTTCCAACCAGTGATTCGACAGAAGGTTGAGCAATTAAGCAGGACACTGCGTGAGTATAAAGCAAAAGGCGAGCCGGTGGTTCTGAGCGAGGCATTTCCAGCCTTTGCGGGCGACATTATCACAGAATACTCGTTTGGAATCTGCTACGATCATTTGGGTTCTCCGGGGTTTTCAGAGTCTTTCCATGCCGCATTCATGGCTGTCGGCGAGTTCGGCCATGTCGCAGTCCAATTCCCTTGGTTTCACCCAGTGAGTCCCCCCCTTTGGTGCTCAAACAGCTCCACGAATGCTGACATAGACATAAGCTCTTGAATTCTCTTCCGGATAGCCTAGTTCGCAAAATGCAGCCAGCTCTAGGGTCTCTCCTGCAGCTTCAGATGGTGAGTCGGGCACATCAAGCCCTCGGAATTGGGGTTCCTCTAAACGTTGCCATATAGGATTTACGAAATATGATCAAGCGACTGACAGAAGGGGACGAACTTGGGGAGGGGAAGGTTTCTCATCGCACTATATTTCATGACCTGCTTCAAAGTGCCCTCCCACCCGAGGACAAGGGAAATCGCCGCATGGCAGACGAGGCCCAAACCGTTATTGGAGGCGGTCTCGAGACGACTGCGTGGGCGTTGAGCGTGGCGTCATTCCACATTGTGAACACCCCTCGAATTTACAAGCGATTACACGAGGAGCTCGTTCAAGTGATGCCCGACACATCCTCCATTCCAGATCTGTTAGAGGTCGAAAAGTTGCCCTACCTTCGAGCCTGCATCACAGAAGCCGTCCGCCTTTCGTATGGCATCTCTGCACGGAATCCTCGAGTGCTCAACCAATCTCTCCAATACAAGCAGTGGACCATACCTCCACGAACCGTTGTCGGCATGTCGATTGTGGATGTCCATCACGACGAGAATATCTTCCCCGACTCCCACTCATATATTCCAGAGCGATGGCTGGGGAATCCGAAGGCACCTAACGGGTCTCCACTTGATCGTTACTTTGTTGGATTTGGGAAAGGAAGCAGGAGCTGCCTCGGGATTAAGTACGTATCATCACTGTGGTCGCATTGCTTCTTCAATCACCCTTGAGCTGATTTCTTGCTAGTCTAGCGTATGCCGAACTATTCCTTCTCATGGCCGCTCTTTTCCGACGGTTTCGCTTTGAATTGTTCGAGACTGACAAGTCGGATGTCGAGTTGGAGCATGATTTCTTCCTGCCGAGTCCAAAGCTAGATTCCAAGGGCGTGCGGGTCAAGGTTGTTGAGGTCTTTGAGTGAATTGATGACAGTGACTGACCCGGCACCATATGGTGGTATATATCATATTTATCCTTGGTCTCAGCCAACCTCTCTCCCTTGTTCATCATATACACAAATCTGAATGATCTGAAATGGCCCTTCTCCTCCGATAGTATCAGTGTCAAACCGACGAGACAGTTAACCGTGCTTAGTCACTCGCTACGGTTGCGCGTCGCGTCGCCCCAAGCGAGCCAAGTTCCGACACCTTAAGAGAGAATGACGATGTACTCGGCAATGAGTCCCTACCGTCTGTACAGTCTGTCTCAATTCTGCGAGCTCAACAATTGAATGGGAGGCGGAACGATCGGGGCAAGTCTTGGCTAGCTACCGGACGCGAACTACATGCTTGGTGTGTACAAAAACTTGTACTTGTGCATGAAATCCTTGCTCTTTACGGTGCGGATCGTTCCTTGGTCGTTCATTTCCGCTTCTCTAATTCCTTGTCAGAAACCCGATTAGCCAGTTAGCGAGCTACAACTGGCAGAGCAATCTGCAAGGATACGACAAGATCCCGGACCCTTTGAACCTACAGTACCGACCCAGTGATGGAGACTCAGGAACCCTCGATGCAGCAGCCGGGGATGACGGCTTCATCTCCGCGCTTTGACACGGCATACATCGACCAGGTCTCGCAGGGACGACGCAGCCTCAGCACGCCTCTTATCGAGCCCTTGATCACTGGGACGGGCGCCAGCATCTACAGATCCAAGATAATCCCTGCCATACGAGCCGCGCAGTCCGAGATTGTGCTGGTGACGTGCTTCTGGGCCTCGTCCGTGACCCGTGTACAACTCTGCGAAGCGCTCAAAGACCTGTCCAGGCGTGTGCTGGCTTCGTCGTCGTCGTCGTCGTCTCCGAGAAAGGTATCAGTGCAGATATGTTTTTCCTCGAGCTCGCTGGCGCGCAATATGCTCCTACCAACGCCTTCGGACGGCCAGGTCTACGGCCCTGAGAGCTGGGGAAAACTGGGCCTCCCGGGACCCGACGAGATCAGAGGCTTGAATTTGCGGGTGGTGCGCAAGTTCTTCTGGCCTTGGGGCATCGTCCATTCGAAGTATGTCATTGTTGATCGAAAGCTTGCCATCTTTCCCTCGTGCAATGTCTCGTGGGAGCGATGGTTCGAGGTTGCCATATCCTTCACGGGGCCGGTTGTCGACCATTTACTGCACTTCCATACGGATTTCTGGGACAAAGGGAGGCGGCCGGTGCCGCCATCACCGCCACCTCCAGATGTTCGTGCCACCACCTCGCTCACAGATGAGGCTACCGCTACAACGGTCCCGGTAACCCTGCTGCCCTCGCCACACACGCCGGCCAAGGTTCCAAACCACCTCCACCCGCGCGTCCTGCTCGGCCAAGTCATCCCATGCATCCCCACCGCCGGACCACTCCCGTTCCCCCCCACGCCGTTGTTGCAGACCACTCACCACCTGCTCTCGACGGCACAGTCTAGGATCGTCCTGCTGACACCTAACCTGACCGAGCCGACCGTGGTGGAGTCCCTCGTCGACGCCCTGGGGAGGGGCGTCCAGGTCTGCATCTGGACCAACCGCACCCTGATGACCGTGGAGCAGATGGTCACGGCGGGCACGACTACGCCGAGCTGTGTCCAGAGACTCGTCGACAGGGCTTTGCACCTAGGACGGTCTGCGCTGCTCGAAACATCCTTTTTCGACGCCGACGACGGGCCCGGTGTTTCGCCACAAGGGCGTGGGCGAGGCCTGGAGGGAGATGATGAAGAGCAAGACCAAGAGTCCATCCCCGTCAAGCTGCACGCCAAGGTGACCATTGTCGACGACGAGCGCATCCTGTTGGGGAGCGGCAACATGGACGCGGCGAGTTGGCGGACCAGTCAGGAATTGGGCGTGCTGGTCGAGAGTCGCGAGGTTGTTGACGAGTTCAAGAGGTTGTGGAGATACAGCAAGCTCTGAAAACTCCACGTGTCTGAAGTGGTGAGGACAGGCCGGCCTTTTTTTCTATCTTCCAGGAAAAGGATGATCTTTTAATCCAGTCGACTGGCTTTTGTCGAATTCTTACTTGTCCGAACGAGCCTTGAATCCTCCTGTGAGAATGAGCGGTTCCTTCGCGAAAGAGCTATGGGGCCTTCTCAACGGGATACTTCATCCCATGCTGTACCCTCCGATTCACCACGGTCTGCTTTTCTAAGGGTTTGATCTATCATGAACAAGATATACGCTGATGACGATCCGCTGGGGGCAGGAACATTACAGTCTACGACGACCAGAAATACATCACAAAATTTTGTCTGGAATCGCGATGGCTTTGAAGAATCCTTACATACATACATGCATTTGCATGTGCATATTCAGACTGTCGTCTGCAAGGCGCTTGCCTGTACGTGTACCCAGCAGAAAGGTGTGAAGGGGATATCTCTTTACCCACGTCACGAGACGTGTGTGTCGAGGGTTGAACAAAAGCCAGGAAGGAGCACCAACACCAGCACCAGCACTGTCAACATACAAGGGCCGAAATTTGGTCGGTCAGTTCTTGGTCCCTCTCCGAAGAAGCATCAACGGTTTCCCAGCCTGGACCACGTCGTTTGGCTTGACGAGCAACTTCTCGACCGTGGCGCCCTCCATACTCTGCTCGGCCTTGACGGGGATTTCGAGCTTCATGGCCTCGAGGATCGAGACGACCTGCTCGAGCTTGACCGTGTCGCCTTCCTTGACCTCGACTTTCCACACGTTGGCGTTCAGGGGAGCTTCGACGGGGATGATTTCCGGGTCTGAAACACGCACACACAAGGAAAAAAGTTCAGTCTTTGGTAGATATTTCACTGGGAGGGGGAGGAGAAGAAGAAGACGAAGAAAATGATGTGGGGTGGGGAAGGAGACATGTACATACCATGCAGCAGCTCCTCGACGGTGTCCATGCTGATTTTGCCGGCTTCCTTCTCCTTGCTCCATTTCTCGAGGAGTTCCTTCTCCAGCTTGTCCATTTCGGCCTGTGCCTGGCGCTGCCGGGCTCGGATCTGGGCGACCTCGTCCTTGGTCTCCCTCAGGAGCTCGTTGTGCTCCTTCATGTCGAACTCGGTGTCCTCGTACTCGTACTCGTAGCGGCCGCTGCGGAACGTTGCCATGAGCCCTTCGTACTCGTCCTCGGTCACCTCGTAGAAGGTGATCTGGTCAAAGTCCTCAAACAGCCACGGCTTCTCCGCGCTGTAGCCTCTCTTGAACCCGAGAATGTCGGCGCCCGGGATCGAGAGGCCCGTGTTCATGTACCCGCCGGGCGACTCGACGTTGTATAGTGCCATGCATGACCCACCCCAACCGACTTGTCCTTCTGGGGTGTGTACCCGGGACGGGTTCATCTTGGGACACTGGATGCGTTGACGCGGATCGATCGGCAGAGCTATGGGCAGTGCCACAAAGAACCCGACCGCAACCACCATCAACGATGATTTTGTGTATATATCTCGAAGCTTACGACCGTGTTAGAGAGAACCTAGAGTGCACAGAAAGCAATATACTTACTTGTTGAAGCGTAAATGCGTTGTTCTTGGCCACAAACTCCATCGGATCCGGTAGGTACGAGGCATACGGTCTCTGCGTCTCCATGTACCTCTGTAGGCTTTCCTTCTGCCTCTTGCTCTGGAATGTGATGGGGAGTTTATACTTGCGACTTGGAAACTTGGCTTCGCTGAGATCGCCGAGTTCCTTTTCGAGCTGGAGGAGATAATCCAGCATCTTCTGGCGGGGCACCTTTGTCGAGTCGTAGTAGAGCATGAGGGAATTACCGCACGCCATTCCCGTATGCATATCGCCGTTGGAGAACGAGATCTCGCCCGTGTTCTCCCGCAGCTTTCGATACAGTGCGACCGCGCGGCAGCGGTAGTTGAGGTCGAAGGAGCCGTGGCCGTAGTCGATCAGGATGAAGTCGTCGCCGCCCTGTCGATACGACACGAGCGGTTGGTTGCCGTGTTCCTCGATCTTGTGGATAATCGCTGGCTCCCACCCTTTCTTCTCGGAGGAGGGTGGAAGTCCCTCGTACTTGAGCGGTGAAACATTGTCAAAGCTGCCTTTCCCCTGGCAACAGTCGTGGATAGAGCCTAGGAAATCTTCAACTTCCTTGCGCTTTGCAATGGCGTCCTGGTACGACACCCTCTTGAATCGCAGCTTGTTGCCAGCCTTCATCTGCCCGAGTCTCCAGTACTCGGCCTTCACGATTGTTGTCGCCGACACAAACCCTCCGAAGTCGGGCGCGTCGATGGGGAACAGGCACGGGTCATCGCCGGTCCAGTTCACAGTGCCGATGGGGTATCCGTATTCGATGACATTTGAAGGATGTGCACCACCCTCCCCTCCGTCAGGACGTGCCCATTTGGGTTTCGGACCAATCAGCCGAATGCCCCCTCGAGCGGCATTGTGTGAAATCGTCCAGGTGCTGTCGTAGAACTCTTCAATGGACTCGTTGGTGACGAAGCCCTCATCGTAGGGCCCAGGCATGGCCAAAAGATCCCATTCCTCTGGGTACGACGGTCTCAGATTCTGTGGCAGTGACAGCTCGCCACTGACATCTGGTAAATCGGTCGTAATTACCAAGAAATCGCCAGCCGCGAGGGCCCTCCCCTGATAGCCACCGACAGCAGTCATCGGCGCCGTTGCCTTTGAGCCGAACCACGTTGCAATGCTCGGGAGACCTCCGTATATTGCCAAATACGATCGACATCCGCCTCCTGTTGTCTTGCCGATCGTGAGTCGCTGGCCAGCTTGGATCTTCAGCCGCGTCCACATGGGTGCATCCTTGCCGTCGAGCTTGACCTCCATCGGAGCACCGCAGATGGCGATAATGGCTGGCCCGAGGAATTTCAGGTCCGGTCCACTCAAGGTGATCTCAATGCCCTCCTTGCCAGGAGGATTGCCGACGAGTGCGTTGGCTATTCGGAACGCCAGAGGATCCATGGGACCGGAGTGTGAAAACCCTCTTCCGATGGTAGGGCGGCCCGGCCAGTCTTCGATCAAGGTATACGCGCCCCCCTGTAAGACATCTATTGCCGCAGGTTGAAATTTGAACGTCTCGAGGAATTTTGTCATCGTATTGCCGGATCTGAACGTGCTATCTTTCAAGATGGCCTCCAGGAACTCGATGTTTGTAGGTGGCCCAAATATCTTGGAGCCTTCCAGCATTTCACACATCAGTCTAAGGGCTTCGGGACGGTCTGATGCATGAACCATGACTTTTGCCAGTAAGGGATCGTAAAATGAAGTGACCTTAGTCCCTGTATGGATCCAACCGTCGATTCGAGAACCCGGAACTTCTTTCCAAGACACATGCTGTAGTGTGCCTGGTGATGGAGCAAAGTCCTTTGCCGGATTTTCTGCGTACACCCGTACCTCAATGGCTGCTCCTGAAGGACCCTTGGGCTGAAGACTGCTCAGGTATCCGCCATCAAGTCCGCCCTTACCAGACAGCTCTGCGTCGGCTTGCTTCAACATCAATTCCACCAGATCGATTCCATAGCACATCTCCGTAATGCCGTGTTCTACCTGCAAACGTGTATTCATCTCGAGAAAGAAGAAAGCGCCTGATTCGTCGTCCACGAGAAACTCGATGGTCCCGGCGGAACCATAGTTGATCGAGGCCGCCAGACGGACAGCCGCTGACCCTAGCTTTTCACGGAGTTCGGGGTGTTTCTCGACGAACGGGCTGGGGCATTCTTCAATCACCTTCTGGTGTCGCCGTTGAATCGAGCATTCGCGCTCTCCAAAATGTATCGCTTCACCGAGTCCATTGCCGAAGACCTGGACTTCGATATGATGTGATGAAGGGTAGAACCTCTCCATGAAGACGCCCGAGTTCTTGAAGAGAGTCTCACCACGCGATTGAACTGTCTTGAATGACTGACGGACTTCTGTTTCGTCCTTGCATGTCAACAAGCCCATACCGCCTCCGCCGGCGGTAGCTTTGAGTATGATCTGGAGGTGTCAGTAGATACACCAGTTCGAAGAGTCGTGCCTACCGGGAAACCCAATTTCTTTGCCTCCTCAACTGCTTCATCCTCTGACTTGACAAGACCTTTAGTTCCTGGGACGATAGGGACGTCGGCTTTTGAAGCAAGTTCACGAGCTGTGTGTTTGATGCCAAAGTCCTCTATACACTTTGGACTTGGACCGACAAACACCATCCCCGCCTCGGTGACATGCCTGGCGAAGTCGGTGTTCTCAGACAGGAATCCATAACCAGGAATGACCGCGTCGGCTCCCTTGGATTTTGCGATGTCGATAATTTGCTGTGTATCGATGTAGCCTTTGGCATCTGGCCCGGTGAGCAAAACAGCTTCATCCGCAGCCCCTACGTGTGCCGAGGCGGCGTCTGCTCCCGTGTAAATGGAAATAGTCTTGAGCCCAAGCTTGCGGGCTGTCTTGCATATCCGCACCGCTATCTCTCCTCGATTCGCAACCAGCAATGTCTTTAATTTCTCCATCTCACAATGACTGGTGATGAGAAACAAGCGGCAGCTGACGCACAGCTTTGCGGATGCGAAGGATCTTTGGCATTATCAAGCGGTGGTGTAATGGCTTGATATCAGTGGAAGCCACTTGCCGTTATTGGCCTGATGTGCAAGGATTCCCCAAAAATATCGATGAGGGGCTTGAGAGTTCATCGTTGCCTCCGCAAGTCGTTCTTCTCCGCCGTCATTAGTGACGTAGGATTGGATGGGCAAGATGGGCCGAGTGAAGTTCGTGGAGTGTTACTTCCATAGCTCCGGAGAATGAAGATAATGTAAGACACGACGCGTGGTTGCTCAAGACTTACACATTCTTCCCTTTTGATCAAAAAGTGTCTCGCCGTAGAAGATGGCGCCTCCACCAATCAAACACAAAGCCTTGCTGAATGTCGATCTGGGTGAAGGGGTAAGTGTGTTCCGTCAAGCCGTGGGCCGTTTCTGATCGCTGGCACAGTACGGCAATTATGTCTGCGGTCCAGATCTGGAGTTGCTGCCGTTGATTGACCACGCAAATGTCGCATGTGGCTTTCATGCGGGAGATCCGTTGATAATGCAGGAGACTGTGCGGAACTGTAAGAAGCACAATATCAAAGTCGGGGCACACCCTGGGCTTCCTGATATACAAGGTAAGCGACCGAAACCTGTTGAGTATAACCCGCCTCTAACACCACGTAGGTTTCGGTCGACGCGAGATCAAAATGTCTCCCGAGGAACTGACGGCCATCACTGTGTACCAAGTTGGTGCATTGAAGGGTTTCCTTGACCAGGAAGGCGTCCCTCTACATCATGTCAAACCCCACGGCATTCTGTACGGAATGATGTGCCGTGATTATGAGGTTGCCAAAGCCGTCATGCAAGGAATTCCCAAAGGAGTCCCGGTCTTCGGTCTTGCAGGGACGAACATGGAGAAGGCGGCCAACGATCTCGGGATCACCTTCTGGGCGGAAATGTATGGAGATGTGAAATACAGCAACGATGGCATGCTCGTCATTGACAGGAAGAAGAAGCCCTGGAATCTCGAAGATGTCAGGAAACATGTTAGTCAACAGCTCAATTCGCAATCCGTGACGGCCACAGATGGCAGTGTTGTTCAGTTGCCAGTCAAGGACTATCCGATATCCATATGTTGTCATTCAGACTCTCCCGGGTGCCTTGGAATCATCAGGACCACAAAGGAGGTGATTGATGAATTCAACAAGGAACATGGAAGGATATGAATGATGACCACAAGTCACGAATAAGATTTATACCTCGAAGTATTCTGGGCTCTTTCGTCCCAGTCTGGTTCATCTCCTCCCACTATTAGCGAGTGGTCTCAGAGCCAGAGAATACACACTCATTCAGTAGTTCAGTTCATTGTTAGTTTCGAATGAAGGAGCAAAAGCCACCAAAGTGCCGAGGAAGTTCTGAGGACGAACTGGAGATTACTTACAAAGGTAGCCAACGGACCAAACTCCCGGTCTCGACGATCTAGGAACAGAAGGAAACCAAAGCACAGGGTAATCACCTGTCTGATCTGGCCTACCTAGGTATTTAAGGAAGATAGGATAGGCCTGAGAGTATTCAATGGTGATGGAGAGTGGCTTGGTTGGTCCATTTTTCACTCTACGCTAAGCCGTTCTGGTTAGTACTCCACACAATGCTCCCCCGGAACAAAAATTACCCTTATATATTATTGTTACTCACTTTTCTCCAACAATTACCACAAATCATCCGCAGTGGTGTAATGGTAACATCTGTCGCTCTCACGCATCCAAGGATGTGAAATCCGACAAGCCCGGGGTTCAATTCCCCGCTGCGGAATTTCGAATTTCTTTTTTTTTTTCATGTTTTCTTTTCCATCATTTTTTTTCTATTTTATGTTTTTCGAAGAAATTAAGAGAGGCACGTTTCAAATTTTGGGATCGCAGTATTGTCACACTTTCTTTTTGATAGACTTTCGTCGCAAACACCAACACAAGCTGCAATTTGTTCGAATCCCCAGTTCAAGAGGTGGAAGACTTAATGCATTATGCTAGAAGAGGGTCGCTGGATCTCTGTAGGCACAGGAATGTTTTGCAGTCTAGTAGTGGTGGGGAAGGGAGCTCTGTCCCTATCATCAGCCCTTGCTGTCTTCCGTTGGCTCAATGGCTCAGAGACAACGACAATTTCACCATTCAACACCAACGCCAATGTCAAACCAAACCTCCATGCCATGTTTCTTAGTGCTTCCTTCCTTTCATTCGGCCGTTGTCTTGAATAAAGACCATCGACGACGGCTATTGAAGCCTGAATTGATCAGGCTGCTCGTTGCATATTCCGTCCCTCTTCCTGTTCCATGAGTTCGTTCGCCTGCCCACGACGGCAGTCTCCCATCAGATGTCCATATTTCGGTGTCGTATACCTCGCACAACACTCCGATGCCAACTAGTCATCCATCCTGGCACTCAATGATTTTGAAGAACACGTGCGACTGCGATCCCAAGGGTCATCGCTCAAGGTGGTCGAAAATGAAAGACGGAGGATTCTACACAACCAGGTAGGAGCGACGAGGTTGACATACTCGCATGCTGTGCGGAAAATACCACTGGCGCTTCAGCCCGAAGATCAAGCGTGATTGTGGTGCTAGTGGTTGCAAGGCCACCATGATCGTTGAGATGCAAAAGACAGAACACAGAGAGATAGCCATGAGACATAGTCTGCCCCAGGGTGACGATAGCAGACACCTTACTGAAGACGGATCGATTCGCCTCGAAGCCTTCTATGGAGTGGAGAGACCAACAGCTCGCTGGATCGGTTGAGCCGTGTAGATCCTGAACAACCACCCCTATCTGGCCTACTGAGCAGCCTTTCTATCCCACCATCTTTGCAAGACAGCACTCTCGATACCTTGTCCAGGCGCCTTCTCCAGCGACATGTTCTATCCTTGGTTCCGAATGTCGGAGACGCATAGAGTGAGTGCTCCAGGTTTTTCCTCTCCCCCGGATGCTTTCCCCAGTCAGTAAATCCCTGCTGAATTGGACATGGCTCTGAGATCAACTGTACCACCACGAGAACAAGTACGTCCGAGTTTGTCAGCATGCACTTGATGGTGGCCAGGCCTGTCAGGGTCGAGCAAGTCATTAATAACGCCGCTGAGCCTTATTTTCCCGTACGCCAGGGCCAATACGACGTTCCAACAGTCCACCCCCAGCACAAACGCAAACAATACCCCGCCACAAGCCACTATCAACTGCGATGACGGGCGAGAGGGGCCGGCAATTGGCTGCGGGAGAGAATCGGAGGGCTTCCAGAAGGTGACCTGCGGCGGCATAAGCAGCCACCTACGACGACGCCGCGACACTTAGCGTACTCGGACATGTCCACCATCACCCACCAAATGCCCACCACAACCAATGCTCGATGGTCTTGTGGGAACCAACTTCCGCAAAGAGGCGCAAAGGCGAGAATGCCCATGTCCAAATGTCGTGGGAAGGGCGTGCAGAGCCAAGGCTCTGACACCACCCGTTGGTGCCGTTGACCTTCACCTCGAGGCCTGCCTGAGGAGTCATACACCCTATCCACCGATCTTCGGAGATTCGTGTTCTGCTCCGAGGAGAAGGCTGAGGATCTGACAAAAGGTACCTTCTGGACGTCTTCTCATCCTTCCATCACTCCTTCCATTGGTATCCCACTGTAAGTCCTTGCTCCTCGTCCCCAGTCTCGAGGATCGCAGGTGTAAACCATGGAGTACTTCGATTTTGACGACGCCTCTCATGCGATTCCCACCTTGGACCTTGACGATTGTTCGTCAATCGCAGGTGAGGCATGTGAGGCGGACGCCACTGACTGCTATGAGTCGCTCTTTTTCGACAAATCAGCGGCACTCCCAACAAGTCGACCGGCGGCCATCAAAATTGTGAAACTCAAACTAATCAACAATGTCGAAATTGAGGCCATCCCACATCCTTCCGACATCACTGCGGAATACCCAATGTTTCGTGCCAAAGAGCCGTGCGATCTTTGCGCGAGAATGGGTCTCGATTGCTTCTTGGCTACAAGAGGTGCACTGGTCGCAGGCTGCACCTGTTGTATCTCTCTGTACCGAGAGTGCAGCTTCGTCCATCCAAAAATCCCCAAGGGCTTTGTTAACACTTTAACGGGAATTGCTGAAGACCAGCAAATCATAGAAGGGTCGTTGACTGAACGGAGGAGGGCCATGAAGTCAATGGAAGAAGGCCGCGGCCGGAAGACTGGTGCTCGGTTTCCGCGTGATGCTGTCAAGATACTGAAGCAGTGGCTTGCTGAACATGCTGATCATCCGTATCCCAACGAGCGAGAAAAGGACGAGCTCAAGCAAGTCACCGGCCTCAAAAGAAGCCAGATCTCCAATTGGCTGGCCAATGCACGACGACGAGGCAAGGTCAGGCCTGCCGAATCTGGTCCATCCTCACCCATGCTGGGGGCAATTGATATCCCTCACAGGGTTGACAACCCGGACATTGCAGATCTCAACCCCCTAGACAGATGGAAAGCTTCACCACCTGAACACGAACCTGCATCCATGACTGCCATTGCTCGAGCCGTCACTTCCACCCCCCTACCAGTTCGCAATCCATCTCTGCCCAGTATTCATGGCTCCAGGCCAAGCTCGAAGAGGGCGTCGAGCGAAGACGATTCGTCCTTTTCCATGTTCCGTGCGCCGTCGGTGAGCAGTTTTGGAACCAGGGAATCCAGCAATTCCGATCTTACCTTTGCTTCCTCTCGGTCGAATCGGTCCAAAGGATCTTTTGCATCGTCCCAAGATCGACGCAGGCGTAGGCGAGCTCCCGTGGCTCAACGAACAGCTGCGCAACAGGCTAAATCCAGGGCTGCGAGGATATTCCAATGCACATTCTGTACAGATTCTTTTCCCGCCAAGTATGACTGGCAGAGGCATGAAAAGTCTCTCCATCTTGCTCTGGAGCGGTGGACATGTTGTCCTAATGGTGGTACAATGAACGATGCACTGACCGGAATGGTACTTTGCGTCTTCTGCCGCGAAGCCAACCCATCTACGGATCACTTGGAGTCGCACAATTTCACCGCATGCCAAGAGAAGACATTGCAAGAACGCACCTTTTATCGGAAGGATCACCTCAGCCAGCATCTGAAATTGATGCACAATGCAAAAGTCCAATCTCACATGGATACCTGGAAGAGCACCACCAACGAGATCAAGTCTTCTTGCGGCTTCTGCCCGTCCAAGTTCACCACTTGGCAACAACGAGCAGATCATCTCGCTGCTCATTTCCGGAATGGTTCGGACATGAACAACTGGAGCGGTGGATGGGGGTTTGAGCCATTTGTCGAAAGACTGGTCGAGAACGCCATCCCACCTTACCTCATCGGCCACGAGAGGACCACGATGGATCCGTACGTCGCCAGGTTGACGGCAACGCCGTCCGCCAATACCGACGGAGGATTGACCAACGGCACTTCCGCCGAAAGCACAGAACCTGATCAAATGACCCGAGATTCTAATTGCTGGGGAAGACTAGAGCAGGAATTGAGCAAATTTGTATCGCAACAAAGAGTGGCAGGTCGCCTTCCCTCAGATAAGGAGCTGCAGGATCAAGCTCGCATGATCATTTACGAGGATAACGATCCTTGGAACTGGACCTGTGCGGACAATCAGCAATGGCTCGACACTTTCAAGTATCAACAGGGTATTGGGAATGTCACAGACGCAATGATACCGACCCACACGCTAGCCGAAGTACCTATACTCGCTCCGTACGTGATCAAGGGCGGGCTGAAGTCGAAGCCCCCGACTGCTCAACATCAACGCAGGACGTTGAGCACTGATACCAACTCTTTCCCAGCCATGACACCTGACTGTGGGAGTGTCCCCAACTCGACCACGGCAGGAACATTTGACAACGGCATGGAGCTTGACTTTGACAGCATCGACTTTAGCAACCTCGATCTCGGAATGGTCGACGATTTGAACTTCGACCTGGGCCTCGACAACAGTCAGGGAGGGGGAATAGGCGTCTCGTTGGCGCCTTCAACGCCGTTCTCATCGAGTGTGCAGGCTGACTCTTTGTTCGGCTCATACGGGCTGAATCCCCAGATGGGCATGGGCATGGACATGAACCCCAAGGTGCCTCTTCAGCAACAGACACCACAGCCCAGCAGCAATGGTCAATTCATGAGCAGCCGAGACCTAAACCAGCTGTCCGGGTACGTCGCAGGGTTTAACTGACCTGTGAGATACACAAAGAGAGAGAGAAAGAGAGAGTGAGAGGAAGGCAAGGAATAGATTGGAAGGGTGGATATTGGAGAGTATTTCAACACTATAACGGACAGATAGATGACGACGACATTGGTCCATGCGTGAGATGTTGCATGCACTCACTCAACTGTCATGCGGAGGGCGCAGGGCTCAATCCAGGCAAAATAAGAACATGGCGCCATTGGCCCACAGACCAGGTCACCAGGTAACTACTACGACGAGCAGAATTAAAAAGTAATCAAATAACATTTTAATGAGAACGGGCTCTTTTGATCTTGTCACACTCTCCTGCTTTCGCACGCGCGCCCTGCGTCTGTCAACGCTTTGGTCGGCTTTCGGCCTTGTCGGGAAAAAAGAGATTCCGCTTCCGAACACACCACTCACTCACTCGTTCTTCGATCAAGAGCAAGGATGGGTGTGAATCCAATCCTGCATGGAATCAATCTCATGTACGTACGTGCTGGGAGTAGTTTCTTGGATGTGATGACCTCGAGGCACACAGAAGAGGATGAGAGGGTTGACAAATTATCACCAAGTAGACCGAGATAACGGGCGCAAGGCACAGGGCACGGGCACAGGCATGACTTGGCCATGCTCCGACAGAGGCAAAGAGGCTTAAACCCTCTACCGCCGGTTTATCTTCACATGTCAGAAATCCAATATGATTTTTTTTCTTTCCACTTGTTCCGCGTATCTGGTCTGGCCATCCACCCCCAAGCACGGCCCCAGCTCGTGCAGGCTCAACAAAACCACAAAAGGAGCTACTAACCACCTGGAGAACAAATCTTATCCTCTCATCCTCTCATACAGCCCACCGGCCTGCGTGCTATCTTGTCCCCTTTTCCAAGTTCGTCCTTGGCTTTCGCCTCGAGTATGCGGGACAATGTCGTGCATCATCGGATTATGTGCATGTGAAATGCCCACATGCCATCGTCGAGTACCTCACAACCTTCGCTCACATCATCTCCATGCTGCACCAACTTCCTGAGATTGCGCCTTCATATGAGCGCTTCTTACCCCAGAATTCAGCTTCTAGCTAGGACCTGCGGACAGAAAGAAACCCTACTTACCTCTCACGATCCTCCTTGACTTCCCTAAACGAACAGTCCCGAGGAACAGTCCCCCCATCCCCTGAACATTAGCGCTCAGAATGGCAAGCGTTGTCCCTCGACCTGATGCGAAGGTGTCTGAGCGAGAGCAGGTACATTGCGAACAGTTCTCCAGATCGACCATCTACACCATGATTCCCTCCATGGTCCGTTCGAAGATACCTGTTTTGACCTCTCTTCGGCATACTGCAAGGACGGTTGTCCTTCATGGCGCAAGTGTCCGTAGGAGAGCATACAACTTTTCCTGTGTCGAATCTACCAAAGAGAAGGACTATGAGGTCGCGTCGACTAGCAACTCCAGTGGAGCTACGACACCCATGATCAGAGCAGACAGCCCGGAAGGAGGCGTATCTCCACAAGATCTGGCTTTGAGAATGCTCCCACCCTTGGAGGCAAGATCAGGTGTAGACTGGGATGTTGCACTCACTGGGGTCAGGCTATGGGTCAATGCCAAAACCCAAGCAGAACAAGGAGGAGACCCGGTTGCGCTGCGGAGCATGCACATAGATGCGTTGCGGTATATGCACATGGCCCTTCCCTCAGATCTGACATTGCTCGAAATTCAGACTCTGCGGGCTAGCATGGCACCTCAACTCTTCACCCAAGAAGAAAACATCACAGACTGCCGTTCCCAACGACAGCCCAACATCCTCCGTCAAGGTGTTGCACATGCTGTATGCTGGCTTGTCGCTGGATTGCTGCTGGTTCTGCCGATTATCATGACCCTTCTCAATCGACTTCTCCAGTTTGAGCGCGAACATCAGGTCACCGAGCGAGTACTCGCCAATGGTCTTGACCTGACTTCGGCTCTTGGTGAGCGTGGTGTAGAGTTGCACCAGGCGATTGCTCGTTTCAAGGACGGACGGGTAGGAGGCGCTTGTGTGGATTTTGGAACGTGGTTCCTGGAAGGGATTGTTGGTGGCGTGAATGATGGCATTGATGCTGTGGCTCGAAATCGAAGAAAAGCGCCCGTCACAAATTATCCCAGCTGATGATATGCTTCGATGTTATGCATAGACCTGAACACTGTAGAATTGTAAGACACTCACATTCTTCATCTTGTCAAGTATAGGCGGTGATGGTGTCTTTCCGCTTCTCCCACATCTTCCACTTGACGCCCTGCAATCCAGGTGCCATACTCATCGGCGACCAACACAGCTCATTTCACTCGCCGAGCCACACAGGGCGCGGCTGGTGAGGCTCCCTCTCCAACCGCGCCGATAGGGCTTGAGGGTCCTTTGGGTCTCGGCGTGGGGCACGATGGAGGAGTTTGTCTCCGCCATTTCCAACTCAAATCTCCAACTCGCATTTCCTCTTTCACAACAATGTCCCTTCATTCTTTGCTTCCTTCCTTTCGAAGACAACAACTTGTGTTGGACTTGTGAGTGAGTCACTGAGACGCTGAGCACATGGACTGACACTTCTCCAAGCTCTGCTCTGAGAGGACATTGTCCAGACGGGCTTTATGTTTCACTTACTCCTGGCGACCCTTGTGTCTGGGCCGCTGTCATCTTCGTCCGCAAAGGTAGGTACCATCAGTCTTTCCACGCATTCGCATTTGCAATAGCATCATCAGAGCACTTCTTGGAAGCTGACATGAAGAGCTTAGGACCGTACGCAGGAGCGATTCTTCGCTTCCAGATCTCTTTTCCAGACACCTATCCCGATCTGCCTCCCCTCATCACCTTTTCGACAGACATCTTCCATCCTCTGATCGTGCCTCTGACTACATACACCTTTAGTGCCAGTAGTCTTGATGCATCAGGCACTGTCAGCGCTTCAGATGGATATCGCCTGCCCCCAGGAACATTCAGTTTGCGCTATGGATTTCCTCAGTGGTTCACAAGAAGCACTTCGTCAGAAGGCAGCTCTTTAAATGCAATCAAGCAGGGAGACTCACATCCTTTGGTTCATCGCAGTTCGACTTCTGACGGAAAGGCTGCTTCCGAAAGTCCTCATATTGATCCACGACCTCAAAATCGCGGCTTGATTATTTTGAACTTGCTTCAACACGTACAAGATGCTTTCGAAGACGAAGGGTTGCTGGACAGACTCCCTCTGGAAACTGTTGGAGACCCCAGTGCGTGGCACGCATGGCGCGCACACCGTGGACGCGTGGAGCGGCCTGTCGAGCCTCCGACGCCTGCAACCGAAGGCAAAGAAGCCGCTCCATCATCGCCAAAAAATCCCGGAGAATGGAAGTGGGACGGTGTCTGGGAGTCACGCGTGAGGAACGGTATCGAAGCCAGCATAAGTGAAGCAACCCTGTTTGGTAGCACTGCCGGTACTCGAGCTGGGCCTGCGGCGATGGACACCACAAGCATGGACCCCCACCAAAGAATCCTGGCTGCGGCTGATCGACAAATCCGTTTCTCCAAGCTGAGCGACGAACTTTTGGATAAGGTCAAAGACGAAATATCAGCCTCTGCCTCTGCCACGCCGACCTAAAGAGGAGATCCCGCAAACGTTGAAGGAGCCAATGAGAAAGTGATCAAGGTCGCCTGAATCTCTTGCCAGTCGAGCCTTGCGATCGCCGAGTTCCTGCACCAGCTATCATTGATAGTGCCTTCTCAATCTGCGACCGGAAGACACAAAAGCCTGTGGACGCTCTTACCGTGCCAACACAAGCATGTACCCAACATTTCATTCATCCGCAGCCTCATACCTTACTTCTCTCCCATACTGGTTATCCTGCACCGATAGTCCGTATGGTTGCTGCTTTGGTTTTGCATCACAAGCCACATGAAATATAGCGTGTATGGCTTCCTCATATGACTGATGCACTGAAGAACGACGAAATTGTCAACCCAAACGGCACGGTGTTCGGCATACTCATCCTCGGAATTGTTACATTGCTCGTTGACGTCGAAACTTCCTCGCTCTTCGGCATATTGGCATATCCCGAGCCTGCCAGGTACTGAGTGTTACACATACCTGTACCGACCTGCGAAAAGCACCAGCTCCCTAACTTGTGTCGAGGCCAACGCTGGTTCCTCGACCGTCTCCTTCGAATCACTCCCCCAATACGTCGACTACTGCCTGGACATCTGGCAAATCGAGAAGACAAGGGCTCTGTGATCCACACAACGCTCCTCTCCCCGAGGAGAAACCTTAAATGTATATAAAAATTAGCAACTGGTTGATCAACGGATGTTGGGCTCCGCTGCAAGGAGCGTTTGTGTGTTGTTTGTGAATGAGTGTGCGCGAGAAAGAGGACGAGTTTTGGCGACAGCGCTGCTTGTTGGTAGCGCCAGAGCCAGTGAGCAAAGATAGTAGAAGGTGGCATCTTATTTAGCCATCGGCGGCCTTGAAGTTTTGGGACTCTGTGACTATCATGGACAGAGAAGATATCGACGCGACCCCAAGGGTTCTGAGAGTGAGAAATCCGGAGTCGCAGGAGAAAGCAGAGGATGTGGATGGCTTATCACAGTTTGACGATGACAAGGCTGCGAAGTTCTCCCTGAGGTCAATTTCGGCTTCACTGTCTTCGATCTGGGCCAGGAGGAAAGCCAGTACCAGCACCTCCTGTTCTCAGTCCGAGTCCAGCCAAGACCAAAGTTGGTCTGTCGCACCCGATCTGAATTTGGACCTGGACGACAGTCTACCTTCACGCAGCTGTGTCTCCTTCTCAACCTTTACTACCCGCAAATCTTCCTCTCGAGCGCTCAAGAAGAAGAGGCTGAGCTCCGAGAAGGACATCAAGGTAAGCAAGCACCTTTCCTCAGGCGTTGTGACCTCTTCACAAAGGATTTCCTGGGCTAAACTACCATAGACTTCTTCACAGACTTGCCCTTCTGTTTCCAAGCCAACTTACCGTCATCTCATCCATCCACAAACAGTTCACAGGCGATTTCCCATAGACGTGGAAGACGAGGTATGTAGCCGACAGGAGTCTAAGTCTCGTCATCGTCTGAACTCCCAACTGATCATATTTTAACAGTCCTCATTGTACAGCTTTGCATCTTTCTCCACCGATCATTCCTCAAGACACTCAAGAAGGCCCCGTCACGATCCAGCGAAGAGGCAGCCATACGCCGTCGGACAGACAATCTCATCAACCATGGCGTCAAATCTTCCCAACGGGGTCTACATGAATGGTTTCGCAACTGACGAGGAGAGACGAGCTATGGCACCGAATAATCACGTCAATGCCCATGCTGTTCAAGCACCCACCTTTCAAGACATCTTACATCTCCGTGACGCTCTCGCAGACGAGGCTTTTGAAACACCGTCTTTCCGGACTCCTGCTTACCAACATGGGCCAGTAGTCAACGGGGAGACAGTACCGTCCGCTCCACCTCCCACTCTTGCCAGCGCAATTCACACCCAAGAGTCTGTTGATACCCCCATCAACCATGATCATATCCGGCCTCAGTCCGATGTCGGTCATTTTCGCGACAACTACGCCAACTTTGGAGGGAGCTACCATCGCAATCCTCTACAGCATCCACCGCCTGCACGCAACATTCGAATTGCCCCATTGCCAGCCATCGCGGCACTAAAAGTAGAGACTTTTGCATTCAATGTCTTGGAAACAGGTGCAAAATCAACCATGGCCACATATGTCACATTCGATCTTACCGCCGTCAAACAGAACAACATCGAGACGCAAGGGCGTGGCCTCCAAACTCAAGACCGGTCTTATCTCCTCATGGAAAATAACGAAGGTTCCTTGATTGATCTTCAAATCCAGACCAATGTCAACGGTCCTGCCAGCAAGCTCTTTGAGGTCGGGGTTGAAAAGATTCACAAGCTGTGTCACAAAGACCGCTGGAGTGTTTTACTCAAGCTCGGTGCAAAAGAGAACACCCTGAGGTCCAGACTCTCCAGCTCCCTGCGATCAGACACTCGAGCAACATCATCCCTTTCATTGATCGACCAATTCCTGGCAAGCCTTAAGATGGACGGCAAGAGAAGCGAATCAGTCTCTGTTGAAGCAGTGATCAAATATCGCCATGCATTTCTGCCGGATGATACGACTTTGGAGACTCGTGCCGTCTGCCACGTTGGCTCGCTCGCTTCCGCCTCGTCCATGGACGCCATTGAAGCCGGAGTGCTCGCAAGCTCCATTGTTCATGCCCTGGATCCAGGGATCAACACTGTCAAGCTGCTCTCGGTCGAGCGACCAGAACAACAGCACCATCTGGAGCTGGGGGGGGCCCAGGCGCTGGCACTCATCTACGACTTCCGACATGCGTTGGGCCACGTCGTTTCCGAATCGGTAACCTGGGACCTTGCGGTCCTAGAGACCTATTACCGACAAGTCCAGGTATTGGAGTTTGCGTCTCCGCAAACTTCAACGCCCCGAGATACCCTTCGCCGCCGTGTGGCAACGGTGGCGAAGCGGTTCTCGCCGAGGAAGTCTGGTGGTGCTGGCCGTGGCGCCGAGGGGCGCGTGGAATAGGATGCCACGGGGTGCGGCGTTGGCGCGGGCGGCGGTGGTGTTGGTGCTGGCGGTGATGGTGCAAAGGGCGAGGACGAGGAGAGTGTCCATAGCATGGACGAGGCTGCCCTCGTGTGGCAGCATATGAGGGAGGCCTCCGGGCTGAGTGACGAGGCCGAGAGCCTCTACGAGACGGGAGTTTGGGGGCCGCCCTGGCTATGAGGGCCAATCAATTCTACATTCAATATGTCCTGTTTCCATTTCTTTCTTGCGTGACACTGTAGCTGGTTACGATCGCCTGTAGGCCGTGTGGTTCCAGGCAGCGTGGGACAGATGGATTGTTTTGCGAATGATGCACGCAATGCCTTGCCCAGCAATGCCTGCCAGCATCCACATACATAGAGTTGTCGCTCATCCCGAGTGCAAGTGAGGCGCCGGCGCCTCTAGTGGTGCTCTGGAATTGGAGGGAGCAAGGGACTTGTGTATAATATATGGCTGCAAGTAAAAACGCCATGTGTACTTACACTAACTACTTGGAGAGAATCGACGCGAGAAATAGAATCCGATTGGATCATGGCAAGGGACATATATCAGGGACAGAATATAACGGGTCCCGGGAGTATATACAAAATCCAGTCGTATCCTATCTTTTGATTGTTTCATTTTGTCTCATTCTCTCATCTCATTCTCTGGTCTCTTTTCTTGGTTTTGGGAAAAGCACTTCTCTCATCCCCCGCCTTTCTGGCGGGGTTTGCTCGTGGTCAGTACGGGAGGCCAGATATCGCGGTGGAGTGGCGGCGTGTTCATGTATGTGTTTGTCTGGCGCAGACGTCTGCAGAGATCCATTTTCGGCCGGCATACTCAGTCCAGAAAGGCATCCGTCAAATGGATCTCTGGTCGACGCCTGTGGCTCTTCTCCACGGTTCAGGGTTCAGTGACCTCTGTGCCAGCCTCATTGTCTTCCTTCCTTTGTGTCTCGACCCCCTCCGATGAACTCTTTTTCTCTATCGTGCCGTCCTTCCAGCTCACGGGCACCCCGTCATCTGTAAATCTCGCCCATTCGAACCACCCGCATCCCTCGCCGCCACCTGGCCTATTCCCAACCTGACACATCCACATATACCTACCCCGGTTAGCCCGCTGTTTCTGCACCGTTTTCAATACACAAGGGGTTCCGCATCTACACTTTGGGGTGTGTTTGGGGCGAAATTCTTCTCGGTACCACCTATAGGTGATGTTGATGCGCTTGTTACCAGCGATTGGATGGGGAGTGACAGTAGGGGCGGGTGCGATGCTGTGTTTCCACTCCTCCTGCATCTCAGCATGCATCACAAGGAGAGAGTTGTGGGGGAGATGGATTGCGATTTGGCCTGACTTGTCTGCTGCAGTGGTAGAGGTGCCTTCAGATTTGTCGGTTTCGTCAGGATCGTCCTTGGGCACGATCCGTCGAACGCGGAACTCTCTCGCAACCCCGAGACTCAAGCTCCCTATGATGGCCCGAGGCCCAAGATAGGAGAGTTGATCAGAATGGTAGCCCACATGCTGTGCGCCGCCATCATAACAATTGACAAAGGCGGCGTTGGGTTTCCATACTTGGGGTGATTGGTATTTTAATTTTTTTCCTTCCGGGTAAAAATCACGAATCCGAGTGGCAATCTCCCTGTTCACAGCGTCACGAACCAGACCGCTGACTTGCTTCATGACAGGTAGAATCTCCCTGATATCTCCGAGATCATTCCCATTGTAGTAATATTCGCTTCTTTGTCGCTCCACATCTGCCAGGCTGTCGACGTAGAAACAAGCTGTGTGCGGGGACTTGACCACATTGTCAAAGATTTTGAACTGAATAGAGTCGTAGCTCGGGACTTCAGCAAGGAGCTCTTCTAGAAGGGCGTTTGCAAGGCTGGAGGGAAGGAAATTGTGGATTATGGAACAAGGTGTGTGGTTAGCGATATCGTACGGCGTGTAAAGGTGAAGAGTTTTGCCCTTTCTGGTCAGCGGTTGCTGCGATGTTGATTTTGATGGGCTCTTGTTCTCTACCGCATACGGGAGACCAGTCTGCATACTGGCCCCGGTCATTCGACGCTTGGATGGCGGAGAGGCAGGTTGCTTGACGGTCGAGAGCGCCTTGATGGCAGCATCTACCGAGCCGTCACAGCCGAGCAGGATTTCCAGTAAGTCATCCTGAGACCTGTGTGGGTGCAGGGATGACAGAATTGCCAGTTTGACGTCGGTTGACTCTTCGTCCTCGTCGATCGGAGGTCTGGCATCGACTCTGGTGGGAGACTCACTCTGCAGCGGCGACACGCGACGTCGCTTTCGCAAAGTGAACGGGTCCATGTTCGATGTGTCCTCGACTGGGGGCCATCATATGAATTTGAGACACGGGCGACTCTTGAAGTAATATGGGTTGCAAAGCGCAGCCTGCAGAAAGTAAATCGCCAACGTCGCCCCAAGAAATGAAACTCTTAGTAAAGTCCAATACGCGCTGGTCGCGTGGGCGTGAAATGACGAAGGCAATAGCAACAGGAATAATGGCGGGGAGAAACCTCGGCCCGCAGCCAAGGTTCACCATCACCGCCTCAGAGAATCATGGCATTCATGTTCACAGACTTTGAGCCTCACATTTTTACTCGACCCGGTCACTCACGAGCCGCCAGTCAAACACGTTACCTCAATCTCCCTCAACAGGCCTGGGGC
Source organism: Fonsecaea pedrosoi CBS 271.37 (assembly GCF_000835455.1). Taxonomy (NCBI): domain Eukaryota; kingdom Fungi; phylum Ascomycota; class Eurotiomycetes; order Chaetothyriales; family Herpotrichiellaceae; genus Fonsecaea; species Fonsecaea pedrosoi. The sequence goes on along the minus strand of NW_013550614.1, from coordinate 3,823,928 downwards.
TAGATGCGAACCTGGTCTTGCGTTCGACACATGCAGTGACAAGCTGGGCATGATGAGTGACGGTTCACCTCCGACACCAGACATTCATTATCAGTCATGCTAGAATACCGCACACAAGGCTTCCAAGGCTACGCAGTCAAATATTCTCCCTTCTTTGACAATCGCATAGCTGTGGCAGCAGCTGCAAATTATGGTCTCGTCGGAAATGGACGGCTGTATGCGCTGGAGCTGACAGCTCAAGGCATCGTGCCTTTGAAAGTGTACTGAATTCTGACTCGATGAAAGAGGAATATTTGTGCTAATCGGTTCATCAGCTACCCTACACAAGATGCCCTCTACGACGTAACGCACTCTGAAGCCCATAGCTCCCATCTTCTCACTGCATCTGGAGATGGCGCACTGCGACTCTATGATACCTCCCTTGCTCCGGAATTTCCCATTGCAAAATTCGAAGAACATTCGCGGGAAGCCTTTTCGTGCAGTTGGAATCTCACGTCCAAGGCAACCTTTGCCTCGTCATCCTGGGACGGAAGTGTCAAGATATGGAGCCCCGAACGGCAGCAGAGCCTGCTAACACTACCGACCCATTCCTGCACGTACAGCGTCCAATGGAGTCCTCATACTGATGGAATGCTGAGCGCGGTATGCTCCGACAGCCATCTACGGGTGTGGGATTTGAGAACCCCGGCCAGTGCTAGTAACCATCTCATATTACAAATCCCTATTCATGCGGCACCCTTGTCAGTGGGCGCTGGAGTCGGGAAGATCCAACCGACCTTCCCACCTGCTGAAGCACTCACCCACGATTGGAATAAATACCGCAGCACAGTCGTCGCCACGGCCGGGGTTGACCGCATCATTCGAACATTTGATATCCGGCAGCCCAAAGGCCCCCTTCATTTGTTACAGGGACACGGCTACGCGGTGCGGAAAGTTGCATGGAGTCCACACCTCCCAGATCTACTACTCAGTGCCAGCTATGACATGACCTGTCGTGTCTGGACGGATGGAGGGGAGCAGGGAGGTCCCGCCAGAGAGCTCGGTACGATGGGTCGTCATACCGAGTTCGTTACCGGGGTCGACTGGTGTCTATTCGGGAGTGAAGGATGGGCGGCCAGTTGTGGTTGGGACGAGCTTCTCTGTGTCTGGGATGTGCGAACAGTTATGCGTCCTTGATGAGAGACGCGTATTACGCTGCAAACTGTGTACTCGAATACGAGGGTCTCATTGGATTGGGTTTCACGACAGGCGCCACCTTCAGGATTGGCTAACAGAATATTCTTCCTACGAGTGAAACAATACAAAGCATGACGCCTCTCCCTACAGTCATCAACATCAGTTCGAAGTGGATATGACAGATACCCAATCTGAAACTCTTATGCATCATGGCTGATCTGACCCGGAATCCAGGTTCATCGCCGACTTATGTTACATCTTGCAATTCGAACAAGGCTTTCAACCGCGTCTCGACCTGTCGTTCGGCAGACGCTGGTCGGAATGAGAAGATGGATAACAAAGGATTGCCTTGCAGTTTAGTCCCGGGCATCTAATCTCTTTTCCTCGCTTTCCGACAACGTCTCCAACCAATCGGAGTGCCAAGACCTTCTCGAAGTCATGGATGTTTGTCGATCCTCGACGTCTCTTCAACTTTTCTTTTTGCTTTCGTGCTCAGCATCTACGCCTTGATAGGTGCCGGCAGCAAAACCTTATCTCGGCCACCCTTGTCGCTAGGGCGAATCCTTCACATTGCTTGTTCACACTCCGCGTCCCGAGAGCCTCATCCCTGACTCCTAGCATCTTATGCAGCCGCCGGTCTGGGGAAAGGTCCGGGATTGACCACTGATGTTCTCCGTTTCGAGTGCAGCGGGTACCTGCTTCAAGCAGAGCAGGGCTACAGCCTGGCCGTGGTTGATCGGTCCCTTTGGCATCCTGGTCGGCCGAGGTTGGACACCCACTCTTGTTAAGCATATCGCATGCTGGGACAAACATGTTTTCCATTTCAGCTTGAAGTGGTGGAAATGATTGTTGCAGGGTCATGTGGACTCTTGTTTGTGTTACAAAATCTGCACGTCGAACACTGGCGTCGGATCCCATGAAGGTTCGGTGCCGCCCTTGAATACTATTTAAGGGTACGCGCAACCGTCGTTGACGAGACATGATCGAGGACTACAAGAAGGACTATTGGAAGAATACATAGAGCTACCTCATAGCCTCGCTATCCTATTGCTATTGCGCATCACGGTCTCAGACATCTCTTGATCGTATCCCACAAGCCCACACTCTGACAGCACGCAGACATAACGATGCAGCTCCCCAAGGTTCGATAACAGATTGGTGTCTCGTTGCAGCTTCTAATACACTTCCCAGGCGCTAGCCAGCCTTCTCCTCGTCGCTCTGACTCCCGTTGTCCTCGCCCTTCCACCTGGCCTCATGCCCAGCAAACAGCCCGTGACCCCGTCCTTCTGGCCGCGCGAATTCCACGCTGCCCCGACGAAACGCCAACAACAATCCTGCGCCGAGACCTGCGGCGGCGTGTGCTACTTCCAGAAGACCATCGACGCCGCCGTGGCCAAGGGCTTCTCGCTCCACCAGGCCGGCCAGACCGAGGGCTCCGACGACTACCCGCACCAGTACAACAACTTTGAAGGCTTCGACTTTTCTGTCAGCGCGCCGTACTTTGAGTTCCCCATCCTCGACACGTTCAAGGTGTACAACGGCGGGTCGCCGGGGCCGGATCGTGTCATTTTTAATGACGATGGTGACTATGCGGGTGTCATTACGCATACGGGCGCCAGTGGTGACGATTTTGTCGCGTGTGAGGGGGATCTGCCCTAGATAAGCTCGTCGTGTCGTGTGTCGTGTCTTCTCTCGTCTCGCAAGGTTGAAAGTTGAAGGTTGGGATGCGGGTCGAACGGCAAAGAGGGGGTGTCGCGACTAGGCTTTCAGAGCCTGCGTTCGGATGATACATTCAAGGGAGCAGAGCAGAGCCGAGCGCAGCAGAGCGTATCTAGGGGTTGCCAGTATGGGCACAAGCTCTGTGTTGGGTGTTGGACAAAGTGATGTGTGAGCACAAATAGGATGGTTGTTGCATACGAGGCTCCTGATGGGTCTCTCCTCTGACTCTTTGCTGTGGGTACATGGTATTAGACTGGTTGGTCCATACTAGGGAGCAGTAGAATGATTTCGTTCTGTTCCTCTATCGCAACAAGTCTAATGTACGTAAGGTGTATCCCGCTATGCTTGGTTCCCCTATTCGCCAAATATGCATGTATCGTAAGAATAGGAGGAGAAGAGAGTAACGACGAAGACGAAGACGAGGACAAGGAGGACCATGCAACCGCCCTCACAAAGTCTTCACTGATTCACGCTGCTTTGACCCGTATCCATGTTGCAGCCCACCACCACCACATCAATTAATCGTGTTCTCGTAGTATGTCATCTAGCCAGCAGCTGCTCCCCAGAGGCAGCACATCACGCACCGCACCGCCGGGAGAAATGAGAGAGACTCGTCTTGCTTGTAGGGATTTTCCACCTCTTAAAATGATAGCGGGCATGAATCTTGTTGATAGAAAGGAGAGCTTTTCGTGTTTCTTTGTCCATGGTATGATGAACGTGGAACCCACGCTGCCCGGTCCAGTCGCAGAGGGAGGCCGAAATGGATTGTGCATTCCAGAGCCCACTCCCTGTCCCTCCTCCCTCTCCGGTTGGGAGGGGGGTGAACTTCTGGTCTTTTTGGAAGGAGTTGGAATTTTCACTTCTCGCCCAACCGGTTTTCCACGCCCTCTCTGACCTTTTTCCTCACTTCGGCCAGTTCCTCCTTGCTGGCATCGTACCGGACGTTGCCGGACTGGTTGAAGGGGTTCTCGTCCGACTTTTCAAACTCCTTCTTAATGAGCTCGATCTTCTGGTTGCGGCGCAGGCCCGGGCGCTCCTTGTCGATCTCGGGCAGCCGCCGCTCCTCGTACGCCTTGTATGCAGCCGGGAACCGTCGCTCCGGGTGCCGGTCCAGCTTCATGTCGTGGGGGGAGCTAGTCGTCAGGGACAGGGCGTCGAGCGCGTTGTCGATGCCGGACGCGTTGAGCGCCCTCTCCTTCCCGCCGGCGCCGTTGTCGTCGTCGAGCTGCGCCAGGTCCAACGTACCGCGGCTCTTCTTCTCGGCCGTCTTCTTGTTCGCGCCCTTGGGTTTGTCTCTCATGCCCTTCTCTTCTTCTGCGAGCATTGCCTCCCGCTCCGCCTTCTTCGCCGCTTGTTCGGCTGCCTTTACCGCGGCGGCCTGCTTCTTCGACGTGTCCTTGGCTCCTTGTTGCCATTTCTCCTCTTCACGGGCGGCCGCAGATGCGTTGGCGGCTGCTTGCTTCTGCGCTGCGGCTTCGGCCTTGCGCGCGTTCCCCGCGACTTTCTTGGTGTTTTCGCCTTTTCCTTTTGGCGCCATTGCTGCTTCTACTTCTGCTCTTGTTGCTGTTGCTATTGCTGCTGCCTGTCCGAAAGGTATGCGGGTGCTGGTGGGGTTAGCGGCGGCAGCAGTGTTGGTGTTGTAGTAGTTCCCCTCGCAGCGGGGTTGAGGGGTGGAGGACGCCCTGGAGTCGAGGTACGCTTTGGTGGTGATGTAGGTGGTGATGTTGACAATCACGAAAATGCGGATGAATTGGGTAGGGGAGAAGATGAATGGATTATGAGGCATACATACAAAAAGCGAAAATGTGGGCGAATATTAATTGTGCTAGACTCTCTTGTGACTCGACTGGATTGGAGAATCGGAATAGGCGCAACTGGTGCCAACACAGGACAGTCACGGTTATGACTCCTCCGACTTCCTTGGTGGTCGCCTTGCGCATTTTCCATCAGATGCTAAAAGTCGCCTTTTGATCTCTATAAGCTGTATTATGATGTAATAATAAAACACGGCTTGAAAGTTTGTTCCAACGCTGGACTCGGACCCTGAGAATTTGGAAGTGGTACAGTAGATTCTCCTGCGGGATTGTGGCTGGTATCAATTGTTTCTTTGCAAAAGCCCTTCCCATAACCCCCGCCATTACCAGGCCCAGCCCATAAGCACCAAGAGGGTATCATATCTAGAAAAGCTCCTGACTCCCAACGGGGTAACCTGCACACTCTCACGGGACTTGGAGGGAGAATGTATGCATGACCTGAACGCCGTCGCTTAAGACCTCAAATCAACCTCAAGGGCGTCCTCATTCCAGCGAAGCCCTGTCTCATGAACTTGTACTTGTTTGGCACGGTCTGGAGGCGTCGAAACGCCTCTCTGACATGCTTGGGCTCGACAGGTGTCCTGCCTTCCTCGGGCATCTCGAACAAACTGCAACCTTCCCGCTTCCGTTTCTTCGACGCGTCCCGATCGCCTCTGCCACCATTCAATTTCTTGTTTGCCATATCTTCGGCAGCTTTGACCTTCAAGGCCTCCTCTGTGAGAGTCTGGACAATCTCAAATGTCAAGAAGCCGAGAATATCAACTGCATCGTCATTTGGTCTGTTGTCAATGATGGTACCGAATCCTGCCCATTCGCGAAATCGTTTGCCCTTGCGGAATGTGAAACTGGCTTGACGGCAGTCGGACCAGTAGACATATTCGTCCTTGGTCATGTTCTTAGTACGTTCATCGGCGGAAGCGAGGCGGGCGAGTGTGGCTTCATTCTGCTCCTCTTCCTCCTCGTCTTCTTCATCGTCCCTTTCCGGTACTTGCTCAACGTAGAACGACTGGATCTCCCAGGGCAAGACTAGTTTGGCTTTCTTGGTCGTGGTAGTTTTCTGTGGAGCAGATGGGTTGACACCTCCTGATGCCTAAGGGCGCATGCATTCAGTCGTCTTTCCATGAAGTGACAGACGTAAGAAATACCTACCTCGTCGAAATCGCCAACTTCAGCAGCGTCGCCTCCACCTTTGTCATCTGAATCTTTGACATTCTTGCGGACATCCTTCCAAGAAAGAAAGGTCTTGAGTCTGGACACTTTTGCTCGATCGTGGCGAATCTGAAAAATAAGGTCGGCGATTGAGATGGTCTTGGAACCTCGACGGTTTGCCAGAGCAGTTGCTTGTGTCAGCTGGTTGTAAGTTAGCAAGGCTGTAGATGATTCTGCGAGTGTGCCTGACCATTTCGATAACTTGCTCTCTCACAATTTCCTCAATCATCCAGGTTGTCTCCGTGCTTGGTTCAGCGGTCTCACCACTCACGAACATCATCTGCCCAATCCAATATATCAGCCTCTGCTTGAACTCTTCCGGGCTTTCAAAGTCATCATCGTCTCTAGGAGTGTCGGAGGCAGTTGGGGTAGCAGAGCTAAGGCTTCCTTCCGTGGACACACTGCCGTTTTCGGGCGTGTCCAGAGCATTTCCAAGGATGAGAGGTCCGTAAGCGTCTCCTTCAGCACCCTCATGTATCTGATCCGCCATGATTGTCTTGAGCTCCGATCATGCTCCAAGATAGATGTGTTTGTTTAAAGGAACAGATCGGCTTTGAACTAGCAGCTGCATGATATTTAAGGCAAATATCATGGAGTTGGGCTTCCCCGTCACTAGGCAGTGAAATCAAGGAGACGGTCCGGTCGATGTGACGGACGTCCATCGCGACGCGACGCGTCTTCGTGGATACAAGTGAAGTGAATGCTTCAAGTGTCCAAAATTGATGGTCCAGATCCATGGCATACTGATCTTCCCCATACGACCGGAACAGAGGTGATCACTTCGTCTTCAGCCAGAGGTAGTACTCTAGTATGGATCCTGCTCCCACGCTCCTTCTAGTTCTGATATCCAGGGACTGATTTGTCGGTGTCTCCAACGGTCCGGTACTATCCTGGAAGGATATGATACAACAGAGAAAGACGCTTACCTGCTGAATTTCCTGCCGGTATTTAGCTGGTCTCTCACCCGCCATCTTGACTACCTTGACTCCTGAGCCCACTCTGTCAAGTTTGTTCGTTCAGCAATTTGTCTGATCTGGCTCTGTTTATTTTTGTTCGAACAGGCTAGGGATAGCGACTGTGGTGCCTGGGGCCTGGCTCTGATGCTATGAGGATGAAGGAAGTGCTGGTTGATGAATGAACGATGACAGGGATGGCCAGCCTGAGAAGACTGAGGGGATTGAAAGTGACAATCTGCCCGCCGACTTCCCCGAAGTTGTGCCGCGCCGTCACTGATATTTTGCCGTTTGTCTGCGCCCTCCCGACTATTGATGCTATTCTGTTGTTACTTCTGTCAACTCACTTCACCACGTTTTTCGTGATAATACGCCAATATGCTCTACCTTGTTGGTCTTGGTCTCGCCGATGAGATGGATATCACTGTCAAAGGACTGGAAGTTGTGAAACGTGCTGCCAGAGTTTACCTTGAGGCATACACTAGCATTCTACACGTTGGAAAAGATAAGTTGGTATGTGCAGACACATTTTCCCGTTATTATTTTTTCTTTTGAATCGTTTGTCGCATCTCTCGCTGACACGACTCTTGTCTGACAGTGAAGGTAGGAGTCATTCTATGGACGACCCGTAATTGTAGCGGACCGCGAAATGGTCGAGTCCTCCAGCGACGAGATCCTGGAAGGAGCAGACAAGGCAGACATTGCTTTCCTGGTTGTTGGTGATCCTTTTGGGTAGGATGGCACATCACGCAACTATTGGTCACTTTTCTAACGAGGCTTGCAGAGCTACAACTCACACAGATCTCGTCCTTCGAGCCCATGAGCTCTCTATCCCTGTCAAATCGATCCCCAATGCCTCTATTCTCAATGCCGTTGGTGCAACTGGTCTCCAGCTCTACAATTTCGGCCAGACTGTCTCCATGGTTTTCTTTACCGAGAATTGGAGACCAGCCAGCTTCTACGATCGCATTCAAGAGAATGCCTCAATCGGCTTGCACACTTTATTGTTACTGGACATCAAGGTGAAAGAACAGTCACTGGAGAATATGGCAAGAGGAAGAAAGATCTACGAGCCTCCCCGGTACATGACTGTCATGCAGTGTGCCCAGCAGATGCTGGAAATAGAGGATGAGAAAAAACAACACGTCTATGCCGAAGACAGTTTGGCCATCGGCTGTGCAAGAGTCGGTGCAGAGGACCAACAGTTTGCTTGTGGAACACTAAGAGAGCTTTGTGATGTTGATCTAGGCGCTCCACTCCACAGCCTCGTGCTTCTTGGTAAAAGAGCGCATGAGTTGGAGAAAGACTATATCAAAAAGTTTGCTGTAAATGCAGAGACTTTTGAGCAGAGTTGGAAGAAGTACCATGACAGGAGCCAATGAGGTTCGACCGTGCTCGTGTGGACGAGGTGGACAGACTCTGATACACACGATGAATATACGGCGAGCTCGGGGCTGTACTGGGCAAACCCACCAGCCAAGCGTGAATATTCGCGCTCAGTTAGGTCTGTTGCTAAGTTTGCAGTTCTCAACAACCATAAGGTTGACGGCGATGGGAAGATCAAGCCGTTCAGGCGCAAGTGCCTCTTCAAGGAGTCAAGGAGTGCATTAAGACGCAACCTTCACCACTCTACTGGCTGACTTCAAGTTGGGTCGTCTCTACCTCAATTGCCTGTTGTAGACGGGGCCATATGTACCCGGCAAGAGTGAATCATAAGGTCAGCCTGCGCGGGACCGATCCTTGACAAGAACGATCTCTGACAGCGAGATGAATGCAATTGGTCCGGTGATTAGATCCTAGGCCAGTGACTATGAAAGTCAGACATGTCGGTACGTGAAGATACATGGGCAAAGCGAAGATTGTCCCTGCATTGGGTTAGCAGGAGGGTGGAATACTCTCTGTATTGGACCCTCACCCGCCTCGCTTGATAACAAGGCTGCAAATAAGGAGGAGGGGAACAAGTAGTCGACGGTCGATGGGCGGCAGTAGCACCGCTTAGCACGTGGTTTAGGCTCGATGGGAATCGTTTCCCCGATCCCCTCGGCCCTGGACGATCTCTTCTCGTAAGTTCCTTCCACACTTGGCCCAGCTTTTTGGCGGGCTGCAGCAGCTCTTCTGTTGTACATTGCACCCACATTGTGCGACACAGATCTTGCGTTCTGCCCTAGTACTTGACGGGATCGGTGTGAGAGAACGGAGGAAGGAGGAGTCCCTGGCTTGTGCCCGTACAAGCAGCAGTCTTCAACTTGTTTCGCCGACCGAAACCAAAAAGGACGCATTGAAACATGCCTGTACATCGACTACTACTCAACATGCTGGCTTATCCACATTTACGTGTATATGTCTAAGCTACGCATCGTTTGCTTTCAGCAAAAGCAAAACCAACAGTCATCTCCGCAGTGGCTTGGCCTTCTTTGTATCGCATTTCCCACGACCACCGCCGAACCCCACTCCTTTTGATCGTACCACCGTCCTGCCCATCCTGCCGACCAGAGTTCCAGAGGCTGTCATTTCGCAGCAAAGTGAAATTACCTGCAGGCAGGAAAAGAGAAAACAATGCCGGTCTACCTTGTCCATGGCTTCCGCTGGCCGCGCGAGGGCTTCACGGGCATCCGTGTACATGCTGTCCTGCACAACCTCGACGATTGCAGTGTCGAATACATTCAAAACTCCAACTCGCGCGAAGAGATCCTGCGTTCCTTTCGCGAGATATACCCCGAAATAATGAAAGAACTTGACCACACCGATGTGAACCCAGCAGCGACGAGGAGGTTGGAATTTATCGAGCAATACAATCCGGACGACCTGGAGGGACCCTACGCGGTGAGCCAGCCGTATGCTTTTGTGGGAGACAAAGTCGTGGTGATCGCGGCAGGACCGGGAATGGGTTTGGCTGGACCTGGTGTAGCGCAGGCAAAAGCATATCACCATGTTGCAACGGAAGTAGACCCTGCCCAGTCTCCGCAGAAGAAACAACGCGCCACAACGTTGCCCATGTCCAAACCGGCACCCTTCAACTCGCCAGCGGATACCACGGCGCTGAGTGTCAATTTGGATGAGGTTGTCGCCGACGGCCCTGGCCTAACGAATAAAGCGTGGGAAGCGCTAGCAGATCTGAGAGACAAGATCGCAGAGGGGGAGAAGATCGGATGGTGGGTCGTCTACAACGGTGACCCAGAACGCTCGTTTGATGACGCTGAAGACGACGAGGACGAGCAAGAAGACGAAGAAATGGAAGACGTGGCCGAGGAAGACGAAGACAGAGAACACAAGGAAACTATCACTCCTGTTGCTTCGCCTGTTGCTTCTCCTATTTCGCCTCCTCCGCCTGTCGCTGCTGCCGCTGCTGCTTCCGCTTTTACTCCATCGAAGAGAGGACATCGTCCCACCCCCAGCGACTCACTTCCAATTCCCACATCCACCATGACGAATTATCCAACATCGAATCCGTCGGTCGCACCCACCCATTTCGCATCACAACATATAGCCTCCCAACAGAAGCAGCAACAGTCTCCGCAACAGCCGCAGCTTCAGTATCAAGACGGAGGCTCACCGGGCCTGACGGCCTTACCTGTCCGACCCACACCCCCATCATCAACAGGACCCGGGACGCGGCCAAACACAGCATCCGCAGCCTCGGAGGCCGGCAAGGGCAAGCACAGGGAAAAGGAAAAGGACCTCCTGGAAGATCCGACCAGAGCCAAAGACGCATCCAGGCCGCAGGGGTTGAGAAAGAAATTCTTTGGAAGAAGGACATGAACGAATCGTTGTCCATAAAAATTAATGACTTGACGATTCTGACGATACTAACGCATGATGCACGGAACCGCGAGATTGAAAATTTCAATAGACCAAAAATTGGATGGATTCCTATGAACCGACATTCACCTCGAAGCAAGCCGTTGATTGTCTATATTATTACTTTGGATTTTTGACAAAAATGTCCTACCTCGCATCACCATGCCGAAATTAGGCAAGATAAGATTGACGGGAGGACTGGCTGTGCTTTCCTCCAGGAAGCGCAGGTATCATTGCCACCCTGGAACAGGCATGCAAGCTGCCTGACTACAATGATGACACTCGTCATTTATCATATTGAAGCATTTGTATCAGGACGCAATCCTGCTACGCGTGTCTCGAACCGGTCGACGGCCTTGGCTTAGGGCTGCCATTCAAGCACGGAATCAATGCCTTTGGGACTACAAAGTGGTCCACAACGCGGCATGGAGACACGCACTTTTCGGGTTGGAAGGGGGGAGATAGTACGAACTTACCCAGCTCCTATTTTCTAATCACTCGAGGGCCAAACTCTACCAGATAGGTCCAAAGTGGATTTACAGCAGACCAAGGGAATCTGGCCAGCTGCAAGAGACGCTAGCAGCATGCGATCTGAACGTGAACGGGGTTGGAAGCCTTGGAATGTCTCGACCACGCAACTTCGGAGCCAGATAGAGCAGGTCAAAACTCACCTACGGAAGCTGGAAGACGTTATGCGCAGGGAAAGCTGGTGGAAGCAGATCTGAGTCGGAGAACTCCTGAGACCATGAAGTGAGATGTTTCCTCGTTGATGGCCAGCCTCAAATCAGTACTGTGAAAATAAAAGGTCGAGAGTCGGTGGTGTCCTTTGGTCCGATTTGGAGTAACACAGAAGACGTCCAGACTATGACCTTATGAAGTTCTCTCGGGTATCAAATGGCTTTCATGTCGTACCTCTGTCATGAAGGTCCGAAACAGTAGGGGGTTGTCCCATCCATTACAGAAGGAGTCCACGCAGAGAAAAGTTGAACCAATCCGGCTTTGAGATCCTTTCCCATAGTGCAAAGCACTGAAGCTGCAACCGAAATCACCGAAACAATTTTGTTGTGACAATCTTCCGCGCAGTGGTCACCCGGATCCGACAAGTACAGAGTAAGTGACCTCCTGCGGCATACAAACTTCCTTTGGCTCCTGCATCGTCATCGCCTCGTCTTTCTCTCAAACCAGGAAAACTGAGCTGCTTTTTCGGTCTTCCTTGAACCTGGAGTGGTTAGATGTTAAGAGATCCTTGTGATCCCCGCTAGTATCGTCGATCGTCGTAGCCACCATAGCCACCTGGATAGCCGTAGCGTGGAGGTGATCTGGGCCTGCCGTACGGATCACCGCGCACGTATGGATCTCCATAGCCTCGGATTGGTGGCGGTGGTGGGCCGCGAGGATCATAAGGATCCGGATCGTATCTCCTCGGTGGTGGTGGTCCATAGTCCCGTGGCGGCGGAGTGCGCCTCCCATAGCCTCGGTCATAATAGTCGTCAATGGGTGGGCGACGTCCAGGCGAGCGTTCACGATAGCCTCGAGGGCTCCAGCCTCGTGGATGAGGTCCGCGGCGATCGTAGTCATCCCCGGGTCCGTATCGGCCTCGAGCCGGAGATCTCTGTCGATAGGCGCGGTTGTCTGGTCTTTCCTCTTGAATCTGGGCGAACATGTTAGGTGACATTACAAGGTGCAATGGCAGGTGATACGTACGTCGGGTGTACAGTGAACAGTCGCTCCCTTAAATGTCTGTCCATCTAGTTTCTCCACAGCAGTCTTGAGGTCGGACGAGGTTTCGAATTCCACAAACCTTGGGCGAATGGTGAGCAGATGCAGATTGAGAAAGAAGGTCTAGATTACCCTTTGCCATCACGGTCACGGCCAGTCTCGGAGTAGACGACGTCCAGTTGGCCCGAGCTTCGTGCAAAGTCCTTGAGGTCCTGGAAGATGGTGAGCAGGTTTATGCGGAGGATAGATCGAATGAGGAAGCAGGATGTGGTGAGAGACAACGCCGAACAAGATCTTCTCAACCAGCCAAAATATAGAGCACCCCGAGCTCAACGCATTATCTCTCCGAGCAGGACCAGGCATCATGAAATCTTGACCAGCTCCAAGGAATGGGTACCAAGAATCAAGGTGTACAGAAGTCTCATCGGTAATCTCTAATCCAAACGGAATTGTGCAAAAATGCAGCAGAATGGGAATTCTAACCTGCCAACTGGTGTCCGGCTGCAGTCCAGTTATCTGCATGCGAAAGACGGTGCGACGTGGTCGAGGGACGTTGCGATCAGAAGGACCAGCGAAGTCATCTTTCCGGCGCGGGCCTCTAGCAAACTGCACAGTGAGACGCTCGCCTTTGAACATGGTTCCATCTATTGTCTTGTCAGGAAGGGCCGTAGGAGGAGAGGGAAGAACGGGAGAGGGAGGCCATACGGAACGCTGTCAGAAAGTTAGCGCATTAACATCGGTCTGTTGGTAAAGAGGGCTTACCTGGAACAACATCTCGCGCATCCATAGCGTCCTCGTACTCAATAAAACCAAAACCATTCATGAGCTTGATCTCTTTAATAGAGCCAGTGCCATGAGTGCCAAAGTGCTCCTCGATGTCCTGTTTAGTGACTGGAAAGGAGAAACTGAGAGTCAGCGACTGGCGCAGTCCCGGGACAGGCGGTGAGCGGGTCCGGATTCAATGTTTAGGGTTCAGCTATCCTCCAAGCATGTAAAAGTGTCCAGGAAGACCAAAAGAGGGAGAACGGATGGATGTGAGCATACTGTTGCGCGGAAGGTTGCCCAGATAGAGCCGGGTAGACGAAACGTCGGCCATGGTGGACTCGGGCCTGCAAAGAAGTCCGGACGACGATCCAAGCAGGTTGCGACTGTGATGCAGTGGTCAAGAGCCGCAGGAGAGACCTAGTTGGCCGGCAGGACACAAGCCCAGGTGTAGAGTGAGGCGGAGACGATAGAGCCCAGCAGGGACAGGGGAACCAACAAACAGGTGGGTGTGACGGGGGCGGAAGGTGTGATAGTACTTAAATTGCCACAAGAAAGGTATGTGATGCGACAAGATGGGAGAATTCAGAAAGTGATAGACATGCACCCAGCTTGCGGTTGTGAAGAAGGCAGAAGAAGGTGGGAAGACGAAAGGCGGGAATGTGGAAGTGGAAGTGGGAGTGGGAAGGTCAAGTCGCGGTCTAGTTTGCAACCTGGGGAGCTTTGCCTCACTTCGAGGTGGTGGTGCCAAGCCCAACCGCCAACATGGCACCAAATATGGGGTTTGGGGGTTGAGTGGCTGAGTGGCAGCCCATTTTTCAATCCCTTGCACCCATCCACCAGCCAATCACTTCATTTTCCTCCAGCATCCCTTTCGTTTGTCTCTACCTCCTCCGCCAAACACCGTCCGACATCCTCGAGTCTCTCATTGCCTCTCGAGGTCTCTCGAGCTCTCATGTCCGAGAACGCTGACGGCACCTTCTGGCGTTCAGTAGTAGATCAGTTACAGAGTTGCGACGAAGATGATCCTATTCAGAAATGCTTCCCACACGGCTTGGGCAAGAATGTGATGGATCAGGTTGACGAACTCTTCAGCCTAGCAGACCAAAAACTCCATACGTTTCCCTTCAAGGATGTCCAACCCTGTTGGTTCCGTCTCTACACTGACGCCAGCATCGCCAAAGTGTTGAAATTACTTGGCCTCCTCACCTTTCCGGCCCAGAAAGACTGGAGCCTATCCGACTCTCTGAAAACTCATGTCAACGGTATTGTGTCCATATTAGACATGTCGTTAATCATGGCCGGAGGGTTGGGAAGGGAACAGATGATTCACGACATCTTTGCCAGGTTACAAACTGGAAGTGTAAGTGACGAAGAAGACAAGACACACCCACGAAAGAGAAGGCGAATCGACGGTGACTCTGGATTGGGCGGATCTCCCGACCATCTCCCTGCAGCGAACGTCTCCATGCCTACCATTGAATTTCCCATTGTGCAAATGGATCGTCCGACTCTCACAAAGTTCTCTCAGCATATTCTGCAGGTACGAGAACCTGTGGTCTTGACAAATACCATAAATCACTGGCCAGCTCTCGAGAAATGGCAGCGTACCTCCTTTTGGCTCAATGCCACGATTGGCGGGCGTCGTCTCGTCCCGATCGAAGTTGGGCGGAGCTACACTGACGATGACTGGAGCCAGAAGATTGTGCCCTTCGAAGAATTTTTACGTCTTTACATACTGCAGTCCGGGGATAATGAAGTTTGTGAGGTTTCTGGAGATGATGTCCAAACGGGCTATTTAGCGCAGCACGATCTTTTTAAACAGATCCCAGCTCTTCGAAACGACATTGCAACCCCAGATTATTGCTATCTGGATGCTCCTCCTGCTGAACCTGGCACGCCAGTGGCCTTGAGCAAGGCAAAGGGGCACATGAAGAAGACAAGTCATCCCAAGACCACTCATAATGCCCCGGGTCCGCCCGACAATGGTTCTGATGAACCAGAGCTTGAAAACGAGGTCCAGGCTAATATCTGGTTTGGCCCAGCATGGACGATCTCACCACTCCATCACGACCCATATCATAATATCCTGTGCCAGGTTGTGGGACGAAAGTACGTGAGACTGTATTCCCCACGTCACAGCAATGCATTACTACCTAGACGCGAAGACGAACCTGCTCCTCACATACCCTCTGCTGGAAGAACAGATGGGGTAAAGGGTGCCGTAAAGGACGGAGAGCAGCAGGGTGAAACCATTGACATGTCAAACACGTCGCAGATTGACATTGCCGCAATGGAATTGTCCCCTCTCGAAGACTGGGACGAGGTTTACCCCGGAATTAGCAAAGTGCCCTACGTCGAATGTATTCTTGAAGCTGGCCAAGCGCTCTATATACCGATCGGATGGTGGCACTACGTGCGGAGCTGTTCCGTAGGGATATCTGTGAGCTTTTGGTGGTGATGAGCCAAGGACGTACGGTGACATTGGTGACATGGCGAAATCAATCGGACGATGATCGGCTTTACCTAGCTGGGTGGTTGGTGTGCGCCGATCGACTGGGAGAGCACAGACCCGCCCATGCGAACAACGAAATGGAGGCATTCCTAGCCCATCTTTGACCCAGCCGCCACTCCTGAGCCTATCGAGGGATTTTACGCTCTGTTATTGTTGGTCGCTGGGAACACAATACAGGTGAAAGCACACGTGCTGAGCACGCAGGTCCAGACTCCGATATGCAGAAGCCAGGAAGTGCGTCTATTCTGACGATAACGTTCGGTGACGAGGGTGTTTGAATGGAGCACCTCGCGTGCTCATCCCTCAAAAGGGAACGCCTAGCTGGAGCTTGACAGGGGGGCCAACTTTTGGCCCTCGATCGTGGGCTCTGGCTGGGTGGGTTGTTATCAGTGAGCTAAGAACCCTACGATCGTCTGCAACCCTGCTTGCAACTATCTTTTGAACTGTGGGTTATAAAGATAATGATGTCTGCCAGTTGCTGGAGCTCTCGACACGACTGACCGACTTCACGGGCGACTTTTTCTGTGCCGCGCTCTTGCAAACACAGGCCGAGTTCTTGTTCTAAGTCCCACCCCCGCATTCTCCAGGAATACAAGCTCGAAGACTATCGCTGGTTGACCGCGATCCGCCCGAGCGCCCAGCATGACGGACGCCGAGAACGCGGGCACTGCCGCCCGGACCATGTCCAAGGATGAAGGCCGTCTGCGCGAACTCGGATACAAGCAGGAACTAAAGCGTGACTGGTCGATGATTCACAACTTTGGCGTCTCGTTCTCTATTATCTCTGTCATTACTGGTATAACGACGCTGTTCAGCTATGGGTTGAATACTGGCGGGCCGGGTGTCATGTCCTGTGGCTGGCTGGTTGTTTCGTTCTTCACCATGTTCGTCGGACTAGGCATGGCTGAAATTGTTTCTGCGATACCAAGTGCTGGAGGGCCATACTTCTGGGCCGCGATTCTGGCACCCAAGGCCTGGGCTCCGTTCGCGAGTTGGGTCACAGGATGGTTCAATCTGCTGGGCCAAGTCGCCGTCACCACGGGCATCACTTTTGGCTGTGCAGGACTGATTTCCACCTTGGCAAGTATCAACGGTTACGAGCCAACGGCAGGCAGAACTCTGGGCATTTATGCGGCGCTTTTGACCTCGCATGGCATAGTCAATTCGTTTGGCGTACACATTCTGCGGTACTTGAACAACAGCTCCATAGTTCTGCATTCTCTGGGAGTCTTCAGTTTCGCCGTGGCGGTTGTGGCTAAGGCTCCTCATCATCAGTCTGCCAAATTTGTGTTTGCCACGTTCTACGATGGCACTGGTGATCCAGGCTGGTCCGTCCGGGCATCTTCAGCCTACGTTGCCTGCATTGGTATCCTGATGTCACAATATACCATTACCGGGTTTGATGCTAGGTAGGCCATCTCTGACGAAGCGACACGGTCCAATACTAACCTGTGATAGTGCGCATCTGTCTGAGGAGACGCAAAATGCGTCCTGGTCGGCGCCCATCGGTGTTCTCATGTCGATTGGCTGCTCTGCTGTGTTCGGATGGTTTCTGATCCTGTGCCTTTTATTCAGCATCCAGGATTTCCAAGCCACCATCGGCTCGGACTACGGTCAACCGGTTCTACAGATCCTGGTCGATGTCTTTGGCAAGACAAGCGCCATCGTGCTCTTTGTCCTGATTATCGTGTGCGTTTGGCACTGTGGTCTGTTCAGCCTGACCTCCAACTCGCGAATGATGTTCAGCTTTGCTCGTGATGGCGGCATCCCTCACTTCTTTCATAAAGTGGATGCACGATTCCGCAGTCCCATCCGTGCTATCTGGCTGGCTGCGACACTGGCATTTCTTCTGGCCATTCCCAGTCTTGGATCATCAGTCGCATTCGCGGCGGCGACCTCGATCGCCACCATTGGCCTCTATCTATCGTATGGGCTTCCTATCTTGATCGGTGTGATCAATCCTCAGGGGTTCATTCACGGGCCTTTTAATCTCAAATGGGCATCACGACCAGTGGCCCTGGTTGCCTGTTTGTGGATTGGCTTCATCACCATCGTTTTCTGCCTGCCAGAGCTCAATCCTGTTAACTCACAGACGCTCAATTACACTCCAGTCGCGGTGGGGATCATCGCGGTATGGTGTTTGGGCAGCTGGTTCTTGTGGGCTAGAAAGTGGTTCAAGGGACCCATTCGACAAGTGGAGGCTGAGGTTGCTGGGGTCAATGTTGATGATCCTGATGCGATGGACCGAGCTGAGCGAGAAGGGAGGATTCCTCAACTCGACGACTCTCAAGGTGGCAACGAGAAGAGCCTGCTGGCCACTATGAAGCAAAATTACAATTGAGCACGAAGATTGGGGGATCATAATCCGAGTGGTAAGGTGTGGTATGGTTGATATGTCTTGAAGCTGGATATTATGCAACGGAGCTTTTGGTTGAATCGTAATGCGACATGAACAAAGAAATACCCAGTCGGTCCCTTTAACTTCCCCTCTAGGCTCTCCTTCTATTTTGGTCATCGTGGACCTGGCACCGACATTTTGGGTTCCACTGCCATGAATCCAAACTTTGACCTGGCAATCCACAGCGGGGTTAACGAGGAGGACAAGAGGTGGGGGGGGAACCTGAAGCTGTCCAGGACGATAATCTGTAAAATGTAGCACGTTTGCTTCGTATACTGCTGCCTGATGGCTTGAACTGATGCTGCTGCTGATGCTGCTAATGCCATTATTCTTGAATATCGACTAAGGTGTAAGATGGCTTTCGTAAGATGGTGAGGAACCGAAAACGACGTATTCGTAAACACGGTCGAACTCGTTCAATGAGCATTTTTCTTGGTCAATCGTAGGCGGTTTCCAGCCCAAGACCATGGCCCAAGACTATAACCAAGACCCGAGAGGAGAGACCTACAAAACCTAAGGCTCGGGGTACAATTGAATACGAAGAGAAATGATGAAGTAAGTAAGTGAATGAGGATAAGAGTTTCTGGGTCTGGGCGAGGCATCCCAAGGCATTCCAATCTCTCAAGGCATCAGCGATGGGATGGCCCCGGCTGGGTACAGATGGGTTCCATGTTGGTGTTTGCGTTGGAGACAACTCCCATCTAGCCGAAGAAACCACAACCATGGGGTCAAGAGGATTGGCGTTTGCTTATGTACTTGATGTATTATACCGAGTTATGTCCTAGGTACCTTAGCCGCTCTCTTAGGGGGGGAAGGGTCCCATTTCCGCTCTCGACAGCCCATGAGGAGAGGAGAGTTGAGCATGTAATATGTAAGAGAACATTATGATGGGATGCATGTACCTCTTACCGAATCGTAAATATATAACCTATCCTGTCTGGCTGCTGACTGCGGGCCGCTACCAACTTTCTTAGAGGGGTTTTTCTATCTATCTGGCAGAGAGGGTTGGATTTTATACACCTTTTCAATCTACTCTAACAGAACCATTCCGAGACTCGGAGGGATCTGGCTTTCTGCGTGCTCGTGTTCTGGTCGATAAACCAAGGACCTACCCACGCATTGAACACATCACATAACATCGCATAAAACAGCGAGTTGGGCACGAAGTCAGTTAGTTACCTAGGTACATAGGCAGGTAGTTGGTATTATGGGCTCCACCACCGCACAATCCTCCAAGCGGACCGTCACCGACGACGACATCTCGAGTCTCAAGTCGCTGTTGGCGTCGACCAAGGCCGCCGTCCTCACCCCCCAGGACGCATCCTACGCGGCGTCGATAAAGCGCTGGTCCAACGCGGCCGAGAAGCCCGCGGGCGTGGTCGTCGTCCCCACCACGGCCGATGAGGTCGCCGTCGCGGTCAAGTTCGCCGCCGACAAGGGGATCGACCTGGCCGTCAAGGGCGGCGGCCATTCGACAGCCGGCGTCAGCAGCACCCACGGCGGGTTGCTGATTGATCTGAACACCGGCATGAAGCGCGTCGACGTCGATCTCGACAAAAAGGTCTTCCTCATCCAGGGCGGCGCTGCGTGGGGGGACGTCGACCAGGCTGGCGTGAAGCACGGCCTGGCCACCGTGGGGGGCACGGTCGCGGACACGGGCGTCGGCGGGCTGACCCTCGGTGGTGGCTACGGGTGGCTCTCGGGCCAGCGGGGCCTGGCCATCGATAACCTGGTCGAATGCACCGTCGTGCTCGCGACGGGGGAGATCAAAAAGGCCAGCGCCCAGGAGAACCCGGACCTGTTCTGGGCGCTGCAGGGCGCGGGACAGAACTTTGGCGTCGTCACCGAGTTCGTCCTCAAGGCGTACGATCAGGGCGACGTCTTCGCCGGCATGCTCATGTACCCGCCCACGCCGGAGAACATCGAGAAAGTGGTCAAGGCTACCAACGACCTGTACACGCCCGACGAGCACGGCAAGACCAAGGTCGCCGGCCGGGGCGCCGGCGGGATCGCGTTCGCTCGACCACCTCCCGCGCAGGGCCAGGTCATGCTGATGGCCGTGGTCATCTACTTTGGCAGCGAGGCCGAGGCCAAGGCGCAGTACAAGGCGCTGTACGACATCGGGCCGGTGGTCGACACGACGGCCACGGTGGCGTACCCGGTCATCAACACGGTGCTGGCGCCGCCGATCGGGCTGCGCGCCAGCATGAAGGGCACGGCGTTCACGATGCCGCTGCGCGCGGGGTTTGTTGAGGAGGTCCGCCGCGAGTACACGGCCTTCACCGACGGCAACGACGACACGGGCATCAGCCTCGTGCTCTTCGAGGTCTACGACCCCAGCCAGGTCGTCGCGCACGACGCCGGCAGCTTCGCAAACCGCGGCTGGCACCTCAACGGCATGGTCTGCCCGATCTGGACCAAGCCCGAGCACGACGCCTCCTGTCGCCAGTGGGCCAGGGACTTGACCGCGCTGTTCAAGCGCGAGCTGGAGGACCAGGCCAAGCAGGCTGGCAAAGGGGTGGACGGGGGCGTGGGACTCAAGGGGAACAAGGGCGCCACGATGCTCTATGGGAATTATGACCGTGAGTTTTTGCCTTTTCCTTTTTACCCTGTCTTTTGGTTTTTTGACACTATTCATTCCATAATCTCCATTCCCCCAGCTGGATACCTATATTTAACTGCCTGACTAACTAATCCTCGCTTGGTGTGTTAGAATACGACGAAAAATCCCGCGACATCTTCGGCGACAACTACCCGCGCCTGCAGCGGCTCAAGGCCCAGTACGACCCGGGGAACGTGTTTAACAAGCTCTTTGCGGTCACGCCGCAGGCTTAATCGAGATATAACATAAACTGGGAGAGGGATAGACAGAGGGGGGAAGGGGGCGAATAGGATGGAGGGGGGAGGGAGAGCAGAAGGGAGAGAAGGGAGGACGATATATAGATATATATATTCTATGACTACGAGGCTCTACTTCTTAAAAAGATCTATCTATCTTGGTAAAGTATACTAACACACCCTTCCAGTAATAGTCATGTCGTCCCATGTACAGGACGTTGGGCTGGTCAGTCTTGACTCTTTGTTGTGGAACTCGACTCATTCTATCTCTGACGAGGAAGGCGACTCGCTGATCTGCTTCGAACTTATCTGTTAAATGTATCTCCAGTTAATGGATTCATTCTATCAAAGATGACTCATTATCCACGGCAGATATCCATGTTTTTTTTTTGGGTAGGGACATCATCTCGTAATCCTCAATGTCATTCCTGATAACAGTCTCAATCTCAATGCAATTCAATGCTTAATCACAATCTTGCCGCCCGCGTCATGACTGTCCAGCAACGCATGCGCCTTCTGTATATCCCTGTATTCAAACACATGTGTCGGCCGTGCGTCCCACTCCCCCCTCTCGATTTTGTCCGCAATCTCTTGCAGGGGAATCTTCTCCATGGGAAAGTCATCCGTGCCTAGCACTTTGCTGTGGAACAGGCTAAAGTGCACGCCCGGCTCCATCTCGATCATTGGGTTAAAATCCTTGACGGGCGCGAGCCCACCCAGCCATCCGGCCTGGAGCATCCGGCCCCCAGCGCGGGTGAGGCGGAGGGTGTCGAGCAGGGCGATGTTGCCGATCAGGTTGAGCGTCTTGTCGAATTTGTGGTCTGGGAGGAAGCGCTGGCTGAGCGGGTTTTCCTCGAGGACCGCGTCTTCCACGCCCATCTTCGTCAACATGTCGAACCGCACCCGTCGTCTCGTGGTTGCTGTCACTTTGGCCCCCGCATTCACCGCGAGATGAACTGCCGCTTGACCGATGGTGCTTGTGGCGCCGCGGATCAGGACCCTCTCGCCCCTGCGCAGGTCGAGGATGGTGAAGAGGCACGAATACGCCGTGGAATACACCTCAGGCAACGCGGCCAGTTGCTCCCAAGAGAGGTTGGTCTTGACCTTGACCACGTTCGCGACGGGGACGTTGACGAACTCGCCATATCCACCTGGTCGATTCCGACCCATGCCACCCATCACTCCGACCACCGTGTCGCCTTTCTGAAACTTCCCCAAAGGATCGGCCTCTACAATGCCCACGCATTCGAGGCCGGAGATGGGGTTCCATTCGTCCCATTCGCCCTTGCGCATGTGCATTTCGGCGTGGTTTAGGCCGAATGCTTTCACGTGGACGAGCACTTGGCCCGGAGTAGGAGCGGGTTTGGGGACGGTTTTGTGTTGGAGGACTTCTGGACCGCCAAAGGCGGTGATGACGATGGCTTGCATGGTTTCGGTGTCAGACATGGCTGTGAGTAGAGTGTGCTCGACCAGCTAGACTATGCAAGGTTTGATATTATACTAGAGGTAGTGATTTGATGTTGAGACTCGGTTTATTTTTCCACTAGATAGGTGATCCGGTATTTGACTGCGTGGTCTTCCATCCTGCCAAAGGGGTGCTCACTCACGCATTTATACCTTTTGTTCGTGCTCACCAGGGCGTATCCGACCAACATCTCCATTAACATACTGCGCGGCACAGCACAAGCCCTGGAGTCATGAAATGTAAACATCGATGGATGTGCAAGGATGAGACGTTGCCCATTTCGTAACAAGCGCATCACAACGGCACCGAATGCAAATGCAGCGACCAGCGTCTAACCCAGTGATAGGTTCGTCGAGCTGGGTGAGGACCAGCCCAGGACGCGAGGGGAAACCCTGAGTTGCTGGATTAAGAAAATGCTCCATCAGCAAGTAAGGCTGTCGCTCGCCAGACAGGGGGATTGACGCCATTATGCATTACAGCGTGATTGGGGAGGATGCCCGGGGAGATGGTGTGTTGAGTTGATTGAAAAGCTGACAAAGGCTGCACTAGGGAGAAACTCTGAGCAGAGGATATGCTGCTGTTGTGGTGACGTAGCAGTTGCGCACTACGCTAACTTCATCTGGAAAGCCTCCCGCCTGTAGAAGCACGACACCGTCAAAAGCGGCATTCTGCGCGCACCGAGCTTTTACCAACAATATTGGTGCTGCCTGCGCCGCTTTTGCAGTGAATCACCATACTTATGGCTAATGCTCATCTCTTCTCCCTCGTCTACGGAGAGTACTGAATCGCCCCAATAGCTATCCGCCATCATGATCACTTCCCCACGGCCAAATCGAGCAGCTTTGGAAAGTCCGGCGTGCCCAGCCCCGTGGCAGCATCCCAGCCCTTGACCGCCTGCCACCCAGCGCCAGGAACCCCTGGCGCATCGTCACCGGAGTTCGTCACGTTTTCACATCCGCTGGACGACCCTTCTGTGATGTCCGTGACCGCCTTGTTGGTGTAGGCCTTGGTGTAGAGCCAGGGGTTCAAAAAGCCCAGCGGCTTCTGGCCCCGGGACAGGCGGGCCGAGTTGATGTTGGCGATGATGGCGGCCCAGGTAGGCGTGGCGGCACTCGTGCCCCCGCTCAATTGCTCCCGGCCGAGATGGAAGATGGGGAACGTCGTCCACGCCTGCGCAGCCACGTCCGGGATGGCCCTCCCAGTCCGATTGTACAGGCCCTGAAACTTGTTCTTGACGGCGGTGCTGTTCAGATACGTCTCGACGTGCTCGCGCTGGTAGTCCGGCCGGGCGAACACGTCGCTGAAGCCCCCACCAGACATTCGCTCAGCGATCTCTGGCTGCACCTGGCCCGTACCGCCCACACTCGTGACCCACGGGCAGCTGGCGGGGAACTGTGGCATAAACCTCGTCCGGTTGCGCCCGTCGTTGGTCATGCAGCCATCCCCTGGACCGCCGTCGCCGCTGGAGGTGATGACGCTCACACCGCGAGCGCCCAGCTTGGCGAACAACTGGCACACACTGAGCATGTAGGACACGGGGTGAGTCTGCTCGTCTTCCCCGTACGAGATGCTGATCACCTGCGGTAGTTTGTCGTTGGTTAGATTGACCATGTACTGCAGATACTCCAAGAACGGCTCCTGCTCGTTCAGCACGCCTGGTTTGTCTGGCAATTGCAGGTCGGGAATCCACGGGCCCCTGCCGCCGACCTTGTAAAAGTCCACCGGCGTCGGATACGAGAGCGTCAGACCGTACTGGACATCCATGTTGGCTTCTGAGGCCCAGTCCGCGTCGGTGGATTGGTTATTAACACCACCATTCACGGATGTGATGGAAAAGTTTGCACCTCGCGCGTACGGTGCCCATTTGTCCACGAACAGGGCCAGGTCGGATCGGAGCACGTTTTGGCTCGCAAATGCGGGAATCCCCAATCGCGAGCCGGAGCTGGCATTGGCACGGAAGTTGCCTATACCATACAGCGCACGGATACAGTCTGGTGAGGTGGTCGTGTTGCAATATGTCGCATTCAGTTTGGTTGGTGATCCGTAGACGGGGATCGAGCTCGCAGGAGGACCGGGTTGTTGGGCCGCCCGCGAACGGGCGAAATGGGTCGTCGGCTGGATCGTTTGGATGTAAGCATGAAGCCTATCAGGGACGGAGTATTCGAGGGTGCGAATCCGCCAGCTTTTGTCTCCTGCGTGGTAGAACAAGAAGAAGGTAGTGTCAAGTAGACTCTCTGCCTGCATGACGGTGGTGTTGACATTGATCCAATCTCCATTGTCTTGCACGTCTGTCGCCAAAATTCCTTGTTCCTCAAGCCAGTCAAGCACAGCGTTAGAAATTGCCGGCTCGGGACGTAAGAGTGCGTCGAGCTCGTGGGCCTCGTAATGTTGGCCGTACAGCTCGTTGTCGGGATCGGATATCCTCAGCAACTGATCTTGGAGGAAAGTGTGCTTGTCATCCTGGCGAATCGCGATGTGGAGTTTGAGACATGCGAGCGCTGGTGCTCGTGGCCCTTGGTACCAGCCTTCAGGAATGCCAGCGACTTGCTCAAACACCCTGAAGTGGCTGCTGCCTGGAGCGGCGCCTGCGAGGCTGTGCAGCAGCAGAGCACACAGCACAAATAGCCTTGTATAGCGCAACATTCCTGATGAGAAACCGCAGATTCTGAACGAAGTATTCGAGTTTCAAGAGACCTGTGATGCCATTTCTTACGTCGAGAAACGTGCTCATGCGCATCCTATATGTCTTTCCCCCCGCGGTTCCGTTGATCGTCGCAAGGCTGTGCAATTGGCCCCGAATAGCGGCATTGTTCTGGGGATATTATTCAGACCCGAAAGCCGATCTCCACAAATCTGGCCGCAGGGAAAATGCAAGGAGGCACTCAGAGGTCATTGTGTGAGATTATGGTGTAGCCCAGCCTGTCATACCCTGGCCTGGTGCCTGGTCTCGAGGGTGTGACGATCTCTCACGCGTGCCGAGTTGAGTCGAGGTTTGCTGTTCGCGAGGCCATGGTGCCGGGGAGGAGGTTGACAGTATTGCTTCTGCCTGGCAGTGAGTGGGTAGTGCTGATGGCCAGGATTGCCAGACACGCCAGATTGAGAGTATCATCCATGTTGGAGAATGGGTGAGTGGCAGGGTTTGTGTGTATATTGTAGCACTGAGAAAGGATTCTAACAAAGGTTCTACAGTCTAATCCCCGCGGGGCTCCACTGATGGACTGCCTGATGGAGAGATACCAGCGCGCGCATACAAAGTATATCTTCGGCGTTATGGCATTTGCTGAGAAAGACCTTAGGTCTAGGAGTTATGCTTAGCATTGTTCGGTATTCCCCCAGCTATGGGTGAATATACCTGGTCCGCGCACTTCAACACCACCACCTAAAACACCCGACCTGCTACACGGCACATTCTCGTCCCAACCCAGTAGATGTTACACTCAGTTCCGAGTTCTGCTATTCTGGCAATTTATCTAGTTTCTTCACACAGATGTACAAAACGGGGTTGATAGGAAAAGGGCCATCTTTCAGGTCATGTATCCCATCAAAAGTCAGCCAAAAGCCCTCATCAAAAAGGTCGCCGTCGCTCATGATGCATAAAACCTCCGCATACCAAATGTAGCCCGTCAGTCAGCCCAGCATAGCAAACGTCCACTCCTCATGCCGATTGCAGTCTCTGTAGCACCTTCTATGCACCCTCCATGCACCCCAAACTTAACCAGATCAGCGCTATCATCCAGCAAACGCGGTCAAAAGGACACTGTTTCTCCTCTGTTTTCACCGGTTTGTGTTGAAAAACCAACTGCTCCGCTTGTTGCCTTCTGATCCGCTCAGATTCGAGATAATGGGTAAGCTGGGCGCACCATTGGCTCCATCAAGATTCGATGCTGCTCCGCCGCCGCCGCGAAGAGGTTTGGCTATCCGTGCACCAGCGTTCATTAGGCTGTTGAACCCACCGGTCGCTCCAGGCCCAGCAGTTGCCATGTTTCTCGAGGATACCTTGGCTGCTTCCAGACGCTCCTTGACGGCAGCAAGTTGTGCTTCAAACCTGTGAACCCCTGTTAGTTCCGAGTCTTGTGAAAGTACAATGACGGCGCCATACCTGTGGTTCGCTGCTGTCAATTTGTCTTGACTGTCGGCCAGCAGACTCTCTAGACTCAGTATCCGTTCATTCCGGGCAATCAACTTGCGCTCCGCAATCGCGACCTCCTTCTTCAGGCTCGTATTCTGGTCGACAAGCTGTCTTTGTACCACCGTAAGTTGCTCCAGGTTGCGCTCTAAGAATGCCATCTTCTTCTGCTGTTGGCGGTTGTTGCTCGAGCGGAGCACGTTGTTGTATTGCTCCCGCGTCTCGTCGAGTGAAATCTCCAACTCCACCACCCGCTCGCACCGGTTCTGCAGATCCCGCATCAGGTTCTTCTTCATCGATTCAAAGTCGGCGATTTGTTGTTGCAACGTCTTGCTCGTGCCGCCGTTGGCCGCACCAGCTCCATTGGCCGCACCCCTTGACTGGAGATCTGTAATGGTCTTCTGTAACCGTTCGACTTCTTGGGACTTGTGGGTAAGTTGATCTCGTAAGTCATGGACCAGTTCGCTCTGCGTTTCCTGGCGGTCTGAGAACAATTGCTCGAGCCGTCCTTTGACATCCTCCACATCTTCCGGGCCAAGATTTCGAGTCAACAAATCTTCATAATCCTGTTGCACCGCCGCTAGTTTCTCTTCCAGTCCAAGTGTTCGGTCCTCGTGCTCGTCCTCGGCACGGTCGTTGAGGGATTTCTCTGCTTGTCGGACTAGCGTCTGTGATTCCAACAATTTCGAGCGCAGATCTTCCAGAAGATGGCTCGGTACAGCTTCGCCACTGAGGCTGGCGGCATGCAAGGCGTCCACTTGATCGAGCATCTCTCGCATACGATTCTCATTATCGGAGAACGCGCTATCACCGAGGTCAAAGCCCGCCATCATCTTGGCCATCTTCTCTTTCTTCTTGCGGTCCTTTTCGTCCAAAGCCGCTGTGGTCTCTTTGGCGCTCATCTTGAGGTCCAGCAACTGCTGTTTGACTGAAATCAGCTCCGCCTCCAATTCCGAGTTCGCGTCTTTCAAGCCCTCCATGGTGATTGCGTCTTCCTTGCTCTGGTACGACAGCTTCTGCAGCTCCAGTTGTGTCTTGTTCAGTTTATCTGCCATGCTCTCGTTCTCTTTGGCTGTCCGCATAGCACCTTCCTTGTATGATTTGAGCTCCTCTCGAGCCTCTTGAAGGCTTCGCTCTGCATTAGCGACCTGTGTTTCCTTCTCAGTAAGCTGATCTTGAAGTTCATTCTCTCGTCGTAGAAATTCCTCTCGCTCATCTTTCTCGAGTATAATACTGGGTGTACTTGATCTTTCGCCAGCCCGAGAATCGGGTCGACTGGGGGTGTCTGACCGGAGAAGTTCTGAAGGTGCCCTCGAGGGTGTGTCTGGTCTTGCTTTGGCTTCCGATTTTTGTCCTGAGCCACCCAACGGAGGCACCCACTTTTCTTTGGGGACAGTCTCGCCTTTTCGCCATTGCTGCAACTCGGAATCCAACGAGGCAATATACTTTTCAAACGTCATGGTCTGGTTCTGAGCGAGTTTGAGCTGGCGCTTGAGCTCCGCCGGACTCAACTCGGCGTTGATCTTGGCCTTGTTCTTGATCGTCTTTGCTCTCATACCAAATCGCAGGGTGCTGACAGTCTCGGCATCGTTGTAGCTGCTGGGGGAACAGTTTATAATCAGGGTTGTCCTTGAGTTACCACCCAAACTTTCTTGCAGGATCCTGGTCAATTTGGAGTCTCGATAGGGGACGTGTGTTGATTTGCCGTCAGTCAGAGCATTGATGACCATTCCCAGCGCGCTCAAACTCTTGTTGATTTTCTTCGCCTCTTCCAATGTTTGTCCACTCGCACCCGTCTTGCCGACCTTTTCTGAACCTGCCAAGTCCACAAGATATAGCATTCCACTCTTTTGCGACCCGGTGTTGACATCTTTTTGATTGATGGTGACCAAGAATATCGAGTGCGAGCGTGACGACTCCAGATTCATGTTGGTAGATGCGGTGACTCGTGATCTCTGCCCCAGATGCATAGCTGTATAGACTTCCTCCACCGTGTTGACATAGATTTCACGCAGTCCTTTCACGTACGGGCCCCTTGGTCCTTCGTTTATGGGAAGATTGTCCATGACAGGGTTCAGCAAGTCTCGTATACGTTCCATATAAATTTCCAGGTAGGAGATGCCCACGGTGTATTCGATTTGCGCCGAGCCGTGAACGAGGATGGAATCGAATATCTGCTCGGTAATGCGAGGAATTATACCCTTCTTGTCCGCATCGTCCATATCTCCCATCATTGTATAAGACTTTCCAGCACCTGTTTGACCGTAGGCGAAGACGGTGCCATTGTAACCATTCATCACATCTTCAACCGTTGACCTTATGGAGAAATCGAATATATCGGCTTGTTGCGAGGACATGTCAAAGACTCGGTCGAAGGTAAAGGGGGCATTGGTTTCGGAGGACTGCAAGTATGTGAGTTGGGCTGTTATGCGATGCGGTCAAGGTCAATGGGCAGCAGTCTACCTGAAGCTGGACCGTGTCTTCGCCCATAAACTGGACGACCGGTTGGCCGCCATTTGCGAGCTCGACTTTATTCTGAGGACGGAAACGGGCAACAACTGGTAGAGGCAGTTAGCAAGGGACTGGACAGAACACTGGCCCAAGGGGATCTCTATCGAACCTTTAATGTTGTTCCCGCCTCCGCTGCTCCCTGCGCCAGAACTAAAATTCGTGGTCAGTGCCGACATCATAAGGAGGGAAGGGTTGCCAGAGCATACGCCATGTTTTAGTCAGGACTCGACGTTGTCAATCTGGCCAGGCGGAAAGCATCAGTTCTGCGAAATGCTGGCCCGACTGCGCGGGTCAAGGTTGGTAAACAGGGCAAATTCAGGATCGCGGGAGTTTCAATGTTGGCGGACTAGACGCGATTGGAAAACCTGGGGTCAAAGGGGACAATGGTGAAGATTGAAATGGGAAGCGCAGTCAAAGTCCAACGTTGACTCCCGAGTGATCCTAGGATACTTTTTGGAGGTCTCCGTTTTGGGAGTCGTCGAGGTGTCAGGCATACACGCGCGGTGCAGATGCAAAGTGCCAGGCGTGCCTGCAGCGACACCCTGTTTTCTCCCTGTTTCTCGGCTTTGTCTCGTTGACGCGCGCCCCCTTAGAGTTACGATCCTTTACCCCCGATGCGGCGGCTAGTGCGCCTACTCTTCCCCCCCTGTCGGCCTCTGAACTGACGTGACTGGCTCCCGTGCTCCCCTGTCTGAGGTGCACGAGAATGCTTGTAGGTCATTTTCCCGAGTCAATCCTCCACCTTGCTTGTGAGTTGCCTTATTAAGTACCGAGCAATCGAGTTTAGTAATTGTTATATAGCAAGAATAATACAGAATCTGCTCGGATCAAGTCATCCCAGCGGACAAGGTGAGATACATATAAGAAGTCTCCAAGCAGGAGGAGAATAGACTTTGAGTTTCTATCTTCCTTCCAGATCCTGTTTCATTTGATTACAGACAGCCAGATCCTTATGGCCGCAGCAAAGACACAGTCGCTTTACTCCTCGCTCAAACTCACCCACAATGTCACCAAGACGTCTTCGGGCTCAGAGGTCCATAGTTATACCTCCGACCTGGGTCCCGACTCTCCTATACTGACTCTAATCCATGGTTATCCTCAATCTGCTTATGAGTGAGTGATCCTTCCAACCATGACTATTAGGCGAGGCTGACCTGTTTGTAACCTAGGTGGCGTCATGTCGGTTTTCCCCCACTTGTCCCAGCCTTGCGGACATGCATGCAATATGCAGTCTTCCTTTAGCAGGCAGGGTGTTACCCTCATAGTGCAACACCACCCTCGCTTTAACAGGCTAACCAATACCAATACAACAGGTCGTCCCTCTCCTTCAAGGCAAGTTCTCTTTGTTCGTTCCCGAACTTCCAGGCTATGGCACTTCGACGCCCATCCGGGATCCGGCATCGAATACAAAGCGCGCTGTAGGCACCGCCTTGCTGGAGGCCCTCGCAGACGTCTTCAAGACCAGAACGGCATCTTCTCCAAGACGCGTCGTTCTAGGCGGTCACGATCGCGGCGCACGCATCAGTCACCGTCTTTCAGTCGACTTTTCCCACCCAAACCAATCCTCACCCGCGCTGTACAAGGACTTGAATCTGACGATCCCCGGCACGATCCTGCTCGATATAATCCCGACCAAGGAACAGTGGACCGCCTTCTCTGACCCGGCCATATGCCAGGGGTACTTTCACTGGCCACTCCTGGCCAACGCCGACCTGGCGACAGAGATGATCTCTGCGTACGGCGGCGGCAGATGGGCAAGGGAAGCGCACACACGCATCTCGGGCCCTAACCCGAAAGCGCTGGACAGAATCTCGTCTCACGACGCCCTCGACGTGTACGCTGGCCTGTTCAGTGACAAGGATGTCATCTACTACTCCTCTCTCGACTACGCGGCGGGTGCGGCTCCTGAGGCGACGGAGCAAGACGAGGACCAGAAGGCAGGAAGGAAAGTCGGCGTGCCATTGCTCGTCATGTTTAGTAAAGCGAAGTTGGGGGCACGCATTGACGTCGAAAGCACATGGAAAGGCTGGATCGCAGATGGAGTCGATTATGAAGGGTACGGCGTGGGAGATGGCTATGGTCACTATTTGCCCGAGGAGGCCTTCGAGATCGTCGCAGAGAAGATGTCGGCATTTGTCAAAAAAGTGACATGATCACGGTGGTGGATCAACCGTGGATCGCACTGTCCGGGAGGACATCGCAGAGTAGGTAAGGCTGACAACTGTCTTGAGTCAAACAAGGGTAAAACGCGTCATGATCACATTCCAAAACAAGTTCCTCGTCGTTGTCTTGAGCGAGCAACGTGTCATTATCATATTACATTATCTGGTTCGCGGATATTCCAGGAAGGCCGGCCCAAGAGTCTACTA
The DNA here is from genome assembly GCF_000835455.1 of Fonsecaea pedrosoi CBS 271.37. NCBI lineage: Eukaryota > Fungi > Ascomycota > Eurotiomycetes > Chaetothyriales > Herpotrichiellaceae > Fonsecaea > Fonsecaea pedrosoi. The sequence continues at coordinate 3,792,556 of NW_013550614.1, read as the reverse complement.
CGTCTTATCCCACTCATGCTTCGTGATCTGCCATTTTCAGGGGGATCTCTCAACTGCGGTCCACCGCCTCTTCCCAGGGCTTCTCTCTCTCCTGATCGAAGATTCACCACCCCAGAGTCCCGCCTGACTCGCACTACGAACAGGGAAGAGGGAGGAGTCCGATTTCTCGGTATCGCCTCTCGCTTCACTGTTCGTTCCGCTGCCGTTCCAGAGCGGGAACTCCTCTTGTATACTTTCTGAACGTCCAACACTCAGCGAATTGGGTGTTGCGTAGGCATCACTCGACGACTCTGCAGTTTCATCGCGGGAATACCGACTTCCGCGTCGCCAGAGACCTGTAGGAGGTTCAGAGGAGTCCATCGTGTCTGCAGCATGGGATCGTTGACTGATGCTTCTAGCAGGCATCATCGATACAGAGCCGCGCGGCGCCATTGACTCCCCCAGACTGAATCCTTCTGGAGAATCGGCTCCCACCGCCCGACGACTGGCAAATGCTGGCGACTTTCCAAGTCGAGGCGAGTTCAACCCCAATGGGTTTGATGCGCCACGGAGATGTTCGGTAGAGGCTATGATTTTCATGTCGTAGTCCTCCGATATGGTCAGATCGAGAGAGCCCCTTCGACGAGTCGGCGATGAAGGTTCTGGGGGTGCCTGCTGGGTCTCTTTCCTCACCGCCATAGACAAGGAAGACAGGCCCACATCCCGCAATGCTGGTGCAGCTGTTAGCAATCTGATCAGAGCATTGCAGCCAGCTTGATGGGTGACCAGGATGATCACGAGATCTTCGTCGTCATCCTGATCATCACTATTCCCTGCTTCTGAGCCAGCTTGGTTCTCGTAGAATGCGATCATTTTCTGCAGACCATTGCGGAACCGCCGGTGCATTTTGCCCCAGTCCTCATCAAAAGGCCCACCATCACCCCAGTCAAGTGGCTCACTCTGGCTGTCCCACTGACCGTCAATTTCGACACACGAATCCCGCGCATGAGCCACAAATCCCGGCGGAATTTTGTCTGAGGGCCCAATTGCATAATTCGGTATGGGAGGGCCATAACCCATACTCGCCTGGAGAGCCCTGTTTAATATTCGAGCACCGTTTGCCAACTCGGTTCCAAATGAGATGTTGCGTGGCCGTTTTGGGAGTGAATGACCAACCGCTGCCATAGCCCGCAGGCCAGTCTTTTCATGGACCGGCACAGATATGGCATCAGGTTCTCCCTCTTCCGTGTCGATCGGTGGCATATTGAAGGCTGGGGAGCCTGAGAGATCGGCACCTTTAATCTCCTCTTGCGGGATTTGTAATGTCATTTTGGCTTGCGAAACGAGAACCGCAGAGGGTGGAGGAGCGGAGCCCTCGTCGAAGTAGCTGGCGGTTTGCCATTCCCCCAGGAATGCATCAATGCGCAGCTTGCAGGTATTGTACCCAAGACGGTTTGTGTGCCCTTTGTCTTTGCTAGCGGCGCGGTCGAAAAATGCTTGATCACCATCCCCCGAGTCCGGAGCCGCAGCCTGCACCACCTCATCCATGGGCGAGAGACTAGAGCGAGTAGAGATTTGACGAGACTTCATGCGTGGTCGAGAGTGGTTTTGAGGATGTTGCATGCCCGCGGCAATCGCAATAGAAGACTGGACACATCGCAGATATGGCGAACTATGGATAATGATCTTCCGTCTCTTGCGAGGTTGGGTTTCGTTTGCTCCGTCTTCTTTGCCATCACTTTGAGGTTTCGATTGCTTTTCGAGAATATGCAGTTCGTTGTTGATCCTCAAGCCGAGAGACTGGCACTGGATCCAACCGCCGTAGGATAGAGGAGGGTCATATGGTGCTGAGGCTGTGGCAGCCCAGTTCCTATCAGCCTGGTCTAGACGGGCTCCATGACTATTGAAACCGCGTTAGTAGGAGTACTTGAAAGCAGAAGAGCATGTATGGAAGGTAATCGTACCGGACAACAAAGATTACAGCTGGCTGTCTCCCCATGGTGGAAGCCGGACGGTTTCAACGCAAATGGGTATTGTTTTTATATTGCAACTTGAAATAAGGAAAAAATACGTCAACGTCGAAAAATTGCGGGGGTAGAGCTGGCAGTACAAAAGATCGGCTCCCGACAGCCTAGAAAACAGGACTGGAAAGTAAGAGGAAATGGTGTGTCACCGCAGCCGTAGGCGTGTCATCTTGAAGGATGGTGTGGATGTACCAAGTTGCTGGTACAATGCAGATGTGTAGTCTGCGACGATCAAAATTCAGTTCTTATGATGTTTTGTCCTGCGCCGCTGAGGCGATGGTGAAGGGTCATAGTGGGAACTATTTGGGGTGCGGTGTGAATCCTCGGTGAATCAGGTTTGTGAGAACAACTCCCCATTCATTCATCGGTCCGCTTTCTTCTTTTGCTATGACAGGCGCCCGATAGATTCAACTCGAGAGGCGGAATTTGTTCCAGGTACCGAGGACTTTGTATGCACTTGATAATCGAGAAGAATATCGTACAAGTCGACTCTGAGGTACTGGTGAGTACCGAGTAGAGTCAAGGATACGGGGTACAGTCTCACTATTGGAAGCCCAAGCACCAGACTTATCCCCAACCCATTCTACTTGGTACAGGTATACCCTGTATGTGCTTGTCTGTCTCACAAGGACTTCGTACATCGTTATCGCCGTGCTACCATTTGAAGATTGTCGCTGGCTCGTGACCATTGTCTCACGTGTCTTCATTATGTACCCGTTCACCTCGCGAACCAAACACCTAAGGCATGCTACCAGCCTCGGCAGGCCTCCGCGTATCTTCTCTCTGTGATCTTCCGTTTCAAGACGGGTGGCATCTTGCTATCAGCGGAACACTTCGTGTCGGACCGGCACCCCGCGTATCTCTTGATCAATCTCGTTTCGAAATTGAACACCAAGAAGCAGTCCACGAACACGAGCACAGTCAGGCTTATTCTCCGGGGCGCCTTAGCCGGGAGACACTAACTATGGCCACGAGCACGAGTACCTAGCTATATTTCATCTCGCCCCCAAACACGATCGTCTCCCGTATCGTATCAGACCGACTATTTCCTACAAACAAGGACCTTAGACATGTGCGGTGAGCTGCACTTGACTGAGGAGAAAACACTCAAGAGAAGGACAATGGAGGAACAAGTGCCAGCGGACTTTCCTGAATGACGAGTACGAGGTACCTATCCCCAGACAAGAAATCAATCTTGTCTACTTCGATACCCAGACGCGGCTAGCTTTGCCAGCCTCTGGGTCTTGCCAGCTCATGCACCTGGAGTCGTTTCAAGTTTGTGGAGCAGCAATTGCCCATGCAAGCACGGCCCTCGGTGTCACCTGAATGGATGAAGTCCATCTAGCCTGCCACCCGCAATGCTCTCGAGGACATACCCCTGGCAACTTTTAGCGACGAGGGATCTGCCGCGCCCGTGCCCACGGTCGACGCCTCAAGCGCAGCTTATTAAAAAGGCATCAGGCCAGCATTGTGGTCACAAAGGTGCACCAATCATGCCTTGTAAATGCGGTCCTTTCGACTTCTTGAAGATGGCTGCCTAAGATACGAAGTAGGGGGGAGGCGGCAGCATCTTCGTACGTACCGAGTACAGAACACAGAGCCCAGTTGCCAATTCGTCGGCATCGACCTGCCACCCTTCCCTTGGTTTTCCTGCCCGCTGTGTCTGTTTCGAAGTGCCAGTGGCTATCCACCGACTCTCCACATTGGTCGCTCTTTAGGCATCCGACCATGCCGATGGTGTCGTCTTGTTCCTGACGATCTCGAGCCAGGATGAGGGGTGGCTCGCCCAGGAGTTCGTGGCTGGATCCAATCACTTCACCAGCTTCCGTTGAGCCCCTGGCATGGCGCAGGCATCCTGCCTTGTTCCTGTTGGCTTTGGCTGGGGCCCCCTAGTGGCCCTTTCGCAAAGGTCAGTCGATCCCTATCGCTTCTCGCTCTTTCGTGTGTTTCAAAGTTCTTGATTCATCGTTTTGCTTTATTTGCGTTCATCGACGATACCTAAGACATGCCTGACATGTTCTTTCGTTGACCGGCTATCTGCATTGTCATCATCCGCACTACAACCCACTTTGTCGCAAAGGCGGGATTGTGTGCGTGGTAATCGAGATTTCTCGTCCCGCCCTCGCTCTCGCTTTCTTTCGCTTCTTCTCCGGGCCTGCATCATGTGGCTCATTCTCAAATTGACCTGTCTAGATTGGCAAAATCCACCTTCGACAATGACGCTATGTTCCTTTCATTTACATGAGGACCCTGGCCCCCATGGCTCATGGCATGGTCAAAGCATTAGGGCTGGCAGTCGTGAGCTAGACTCCCCATCAGTGGTAAGGATGTCAATCCATTCAAGGCCGTTAGAAGCTCCCTCGTACTTCCACCATCCTGTCAGAAGCGGGAAGCCTGGTTAAGAGGCCAAAGGCAAACTTCTGGATCCCATTATCCACCTGCTTCTCGCTCCCATTGAGCGATCTCCCATGCGAGTCGGGTTGTCATTATCGTCATTGGTCCAGGCATCTTCCCTGCAGCACTGCATACACTTTTTTGCTGCCTCTCTTCATTCATCACCCGGAACCTTACTATCTCCTTCAATCCTGCGCTCCATACCTCTCGTTACTTTCACCTGCTGGTTCTTGTTCTTGTTCTTGTTCTCGTTCTTGCCCCCCGCTGCAGCCGGAATTCTTTTCTCCAACCCCCGATATTCGAATTCTTGTCCCTCTTTGACTACCCAGTTCTCCCCTGTTGAAGGAGAGGTTTCAATTCTATAACTCTCCAGTCACATTCCAAGTTCTCTTCACCTCTGACAGGCGTATCCTTGATCATCACGGCGACAATCCGCAAATAGTCTCGAAGACTGTTTTACACCGATACCGGCAGTTTTTTTTCTTCGCTTGTCTACGTCCAAGCGTCTCGAAGATCCAGGCTGTGCCTCATCAAGTCTCTTACCAGCTACACCTCAAACATCTCGACGTCCTTTTAAGCTGTTCATCCTACCAGGTGTCGATGAATTAGTCACCAAGTACTCGGTACATCACCCTATTCCTAACACTGTCGCTGGGAACGCGCTCTCTGCAGTGAGCGGTTTACCACACCCTCGAGGTGACCCGATGTTCCCTGTCCTTGTTGCGGCACACCATCCTTCTTCATGAAGACTCTTCTCGATGACACTGGTTTACCTGTCTGGGTCTACATCGTCATAATCGTTCTCGGTTCGACACTTTTGTTGGTCATCATTGGCGTTGCGTTCCGATGGTGGCTTTTGCGTCGACGGGCGAAGCAACGGAGGGAGGTGGACAACCTCACCGGGCCTCTTCGCCGCGTCACCTTGAGACGGGGACGCCTTGTCCCTACATCTCAGCATCTGTCCTTGACAGGCTCCAAGTTCGGTATGAGACATTTTGGGATGCTGGCAGATAATGAGTCTGCCATGACGGGTAGAAAAAGTCCCTTCGAGTGGTGGAACACTATCATGGACAGATCACAGTCCCGGCAAGACCACATGTCTCAGGTGGAGACTGCTTCGATAATCACTCGACCTACATCTAGAGCCACCATTACCGGCAGAAGGGAACTCCTCAATGCTACTCCCGTTCAGACACCCGAAAGGTGCAAAGACAAAGAGGGACCTACCACAAGAACGTGGGAGGTAACAATTCCTTCTCCATCGCCGTCGCCATCACCGTTGGGACCAAACAGGCACACAAACTTTTCCCGCTCGTTCAGCAACCGTGCTCCAATCTCCCCTGTCACGCAAAGATCTCAAGCGACTCTCTCAAGAATATCGGAACGCTCGCCCCATCAGTCTATGATTTGTACAGCGAACGGGCCGATGATATCCGCACACTCGTCTTTCCATTCGGCTTTGAATACTCTCGATAATGAATCCCCCGAGGGACAGAAACCACAGCCTAGTCCTGCCATTTCACAAGACGCAACGTCCCTTACTGTCCCAGTTCCACGCCCTCAGCCTGCGAGGACATCTCTTGCTTCACAACACGACCGTCCCCTTTCCTCTCACCCAGTGGCGCCGCCTCAGACACAGCACAGGCAGAGCAGCTCGCCAACCACGGCATCTCGTCCTTTTGAACCGAAGCAGTCACAGTATTCGATGCCGCCTTCGTCTTACCGCGCGAGCCGTAACAGCATCCACTCTCCACGCTCCAGTTCCTTCTACCGACAGGGTAACCAATCCCAATTTAACGTCTCCCGTCCTGGCCCAGATAGCAACACAAACTCCCCAGCAGCATCGAGTACGCACCTATCTCGGGGTTCTGTCTCTAGCATCGGCCCTAGTGGAATCGTCTACGACACCCAGGTTCCCCGGTCGCACTACCCAACGGAATATTGGTCGACCAGAACGGACTTGCATGACATTCCTTCCCATGGGGGCACTGGTTCTACACCGCGTTCGAGCACAGATCAGACCTTGCGAAAACCAAGCCCTTCAGATCATCGCAGAGGGCAAGAGACGGAAAACGTGATGGGGATCATAACTGTACCGGGGAAGAATAATACGAAAGTCCTTCGAAAGAAATCCTTGAAGAGAATGCAGGTTGTCAGCTCGGTTGCAACATGAACTGGTGGTGGGCATTACGACAAGGATTCAACGGTTTATGGGCGGTAATATGCGAGCAACTCCTTTTCTGACTTTTTTTTTTTTTTTCGAGATTCCAGAGCGGCGATGATTTTTTGACGAAACAATATGACACCCAACCCCTTGAGGATATATGGCGGTCTTTTCTCAAGGGTTTATTTCTCCACCACTCAACATCACACCACATACCAACCGAGATGACTTGTTTTTGATCTTGACTTATACCCGGCTCACGAAGTTGTTGTTTTTTGGTTTCAGATCCCCCGGGTCTGGAATTCGGGGAATATCTGAGACAGTCAGTTCCGTTTGTTTTATTTTGGGCTTTGCTTGCCCCCGTCGAGGTTCAGCTCTCTATCAACTCTCCCACAGCCCTGCCCTCCCCTGGTATTTTCAGCTACATGGGTGGAGGGGAGGGGGGAGAAAGCAGCCACAACAAAAATCCTCCGCCGCTCAGCAGCAGGCGCTTATCTGCTTCTTTATGTTACACCACGGCCAGAGTTTCGGTTGGTCGGTCGGTCGAGTTCGTCAGTGGCAGCAGGAGAATCTTCGATCCCACGCACGCCTGTATACACAGGGGCAGCGTGGTGATGAGGACCATGGAATTTCAAGAGAGCGAGGCGAACACACCAACCAACCAAGCCAAACCATCCACCACTCCATGTAAAAGGTTACATACACATATACATAGCAAAAAGAAAATTGCTAAACATTTTTGCGCTGAACTAAACAATCCATCTACCCGCAATGTCTGTCTTTGCCTCTACCTCTACCCCGTCCTTCTCCTGTCATTTGAGAGTACCTCAGTAGGTAGTATATATCCTATTCTATTCAGTTCAGCAGGGGTCCTTGTTATTCAGATCAATTCCCGACTAGCAAACTGGACAAGATTTCTCCAGTCATGAAATTTTTTTTTGGCCCAGATAGATGCGACAGTCGCTAGAGCGACAACGTTTTGAATGTTTCATGGTAATGGTACTATACAACGCCGGCGCTATGCCTGCAACAGCAGGATACCTCTTTCCACTAGATAAACCCCCAGTTTGAGGCGAGATAGGTTCACTTCCAGCTGTCACCCATTCTCGTAGGAATCGGCTCCTTGCTCTGTCTTATATTTTTGCGCGTTCCGCATCCAATATTCATGCCATATAGCGCCCAATCTAGTCCACATTCTCGATTCGTTGCACAATTATGGCGGTCGCTGCACCTCCTCCGTTGCAAATGGCAGCACATCCGTACTCGCCAGGCTTCAGCTGATGCAGCAATGTTGTCAAGATACGCGCGCCCGAACTGCCTAGGGCGTGGCCGATCGAGATAGCACCGCCCAACAAATTCACCTTGGCATTCTGCAGTCCCAGGATCTGTGCAGAGGTTAGTCAGAGACCTTGACGAGACGTAGTTTCGAAATATAGACGACTTACCTGTTCATTTGCCTTGATGACTGCTGCAAAGGCCTCGTTAAATTCCCAGATGGCAATGTCATCCTTGGTCAACCCAGCCCTTTCTAGCGCGATAGGTACAGCCTTTGAAGGCGCGATAGGGAAGTCCACTGGATCGATGGCTGCATCGGCTGAACTGACAATTCGCGCGAGGACACGGCTTCCCTTGCCATATTCTCGTGCAATTTCCTTATTGCCCAGTACCAACGCACTAGCACCATCATTGAATGTTGACGAGTTCGCTGCCGTCACTGTTCCCTTCGTAGGATCCTTTACAAATGCCGGTTTCAAAGTGGGAACTTTGTCCTTCTTCAAGTTGTTGTAACCCTCATCTTCGGAGACAATAGTGTCTCCCTTCTTCCCCTTGACCGTGACAGGGACAACTTCGTCTTTGAACTTGCCCTCCGCCCAGGCCTTTTGTGCCCGTTCAAAGCTTTGGATGGCATATTCATCCTGCATTTCCCGAGTGATATTGAACTTTTGGGCCGTATTCTCGGCGCAGTTCCCCATGTGAAACTGGTTGTACACATCCCAGAGCCCATCTTCGATAAGACCGTCCTTCAATTGCATGTTTCCAAACGCCGGGTTCTGCGCTGCTCTCGGCAGATAGTAGGGAACTCGAGACATGCTTTCCATACCGCCTGCAACTTGTGCCTCCGCCAAGCCGAGCTGGATGTTCTGCGCCGCAATAACAACTGCTTTCATCCCCGAAGCGCAGACCTTGTTGATGGTTACAGCTTCAACTGTGGATGGTAGACCGGCGAACATAGAGGCCTGTCTGGCAGGTGCTTGACCGATGCCCGCTGCAAGTACATTGCCCATATATACATCTGTAATCTTGGAAATAGGAACTTTTGACTTTTCAATGGCAGACTTGATGGCTACGGCGCCGAGTTGCGGCGCGGACATGCTCATAAAGCTTCCGTTAAACTTGGCTGTCGGCGTGCGCGAGGCAGATAGAATGTATGCTTCGCCGATCTCTTTGTTGCGAGCCACTGGGGAGGTCGCCTTGGAGCTCATATGGCTGCGCATTTGCGAGAGGCGGGCGCCAGCGCTGGCGGGGGATGCGCGAGAAGCCATGCGGGCAGCGGAGGTGAAGGAGGGCATCACGACGGTGTCGGGGCGCTGAGAATCCAGGTTTGATGTAAGTTCGAACACAGTGACACGAGTAGAAATTTTGCGATCAACTGCACATGTCAAGGCTTGCGCGAGCGGGGATGAGGAGGATTACCAGGAGCGAGAGAGATGTAGCGTACCGACCAAGTATTTGACAAAATCACTTAAGCCTGAGGTAGAGACACTCTACTAATCAGTTAAGATCACAGGGGAGTGCGAGGAGCTTCTTTCATAGTCGACTGGCATTGACTGGAAGGCAAACTTGGCCTTCGGTCTTTCCCCCAGCTCGCTGAAGTGCGGAATCCGACCTTTGCGCGGAAGAATATCCTCGGCTTGATGGAGGAATTTCGGAACAATTTGGGAGGTTCCAGGCAGGTAGTCACGTGAAAGAGATAGAGGGTCTACTCCGGAGTACAGCCACTGGTGCCACTTCCCCCTTTCGCTAGGGTGGAGTGTTCATCGTCCCTTCTGGAAAAGTGAACCAGATGATGGGCAATCCACTGCCTCGTACTCGGGCGCCACTCCGCCTTCGCTGCTCTTCTATCTCTCGACCTCGCGTGCGTTCCTTCTGATCGCCCTGTCCCCTTTACACACCGAGTTGTACACTCATCTACATCGAGGACCAAGTCTCTATCGACCCTCTCTTCGTCTACCAAACCTCAACATCAAAAAAATCCACCATGTCCACCTCCGCACGACGCCGTTTGATGCGGGACTTCAAGGTACGCCGCCTATATTAGATTACCAGGTTTGACTTGACGCTGGCTTTACCATGAGTGCTAACCCACGGCCCTCGTAGCGAATGCAAACAGATCCTCCTGCCGGTGTCTCTGCCTCCCCTATCGCCGATAACGTCATGACTTGGTAAATCCTACCCCTCCGTATTCAACCCACCTCAGAACGACTTCTGACCGAAGTTCAGGAATGCCGTGATCATCGGTCCTGCAGACACTCCCTTCGAAGACGGCACGTTCAGACTAGTCATGCAATTCGAAGAAGCCTACCCAAATAAGCCGCCGGGGGTGAAGTTCGTTTCACAGATGTTCCATCCCAACGTGTATGGCACCGGCGAACTGTGCTTGGATATCCTACAGAATCGGTGGTCTCCAACATACGACGTGGCTGCAATCCTGACATCGATTCAGAGTCTATTGAACGACCCCAACACAAGCTCCCCCGCCAACGTGGAAGCGAGCAATCTCTATAAAGATAACCGAAAGGAATATACCAAGAGAGTGAGAGAGACGGTAGAAAAGAGCTGGGAGGATTGAGGCCATTGAAAGCGACTTCAAGAGATTTTCGAACGGCCTGTGTTTTCAGCGACTGCATCTACAAACGGGTGGGCTGGCGTCAAGTCATTATCGAGCATTTCTTTTTTTCCAAAGGGGATTTTTCTCGGGATAAGCGATTCCTTGGATATGGAACATCACATTGTCACTTCAACATTTGCATGCCTGGAGATTAGCGAAGGAGTTTCTGCGACAGATATCCCCCTCAGGGTCTCAGGCTGAGCGGTCAGGCAAGAGCAGCTCCCCGGCTCTTTGTTCTCGAAGCTTTCGCCGACAGTGGGCCACAGTTTTGTCAGAAATGGGTTGACCTTGATCAGATAGCTCCAAGATACCAATCATAATGGTTCACCTCCTGGTTATCTCAATCGGTTCGGGATTGGCATCAAAAATTCGACCGCACGAATATGTTCACACGCTTCATGATACATCCGTTGATACTCGTGTCTATCATTTGGAATATACTCCATCAACCCCATTCCTCCTCCTTATCTGTAAATTATTCACGCCAACGCTCCCATAGGATCCCACAAGGGCAGCACGGTCGGCTCGGCTTTCAACACGTCGCGAACCTCCTTGGCGACGAATCCCGGATCGACCACGACCTGGTACACGAACTCGTCCATCCATTTGTCGGTCATGACAAAGTATCCTTTGTCGCCGGCGCTTTCGCCCCAGGAATTCATGACGCGCCATCTCACGCTCTTCTCGCGGCCCTTGCCGTCGTCTTCCATCTGGACGCCCGTCAAGACCATGGCGTGCGTCATGGCGGACTCGCGGACCTTGAGGCGCTGAGACTTGGACAGGTTGAGCGAGATGTTGAATGCTAGGCCGTAGTCGTACAGTTCTGGATCCATGATGCCGCTCTGAGAATTGGAGAACTTGCCCACGTCGCTGCCAAAGAAGACGGGGATACCGGCTCGGAGCATGGCAACCGCGGCTCTCTTCATCGTGGCCATGTCGACGTTGACGTAGGTGATCGGGCGTCCCCCAACGACGTTGCCCAGGCGGGAAACGGTGAGATGGGACATGTACTTGTTTCGAGGGTCGTTGACCAGGCTGAACATGCGAGAGACTTCAGCGCCACCCAAGCTTCGGACCACGCTCGGAGTGGACAGAGATTTGGCCAGCTCGAGCGGCGTCATGGCTAATTTATGGTACTTTTCGTCCTTGTCGTAGAACTCCCAGGTGAATTTCTCATCAGGTTTGGGAGGTGGCCCGAGCATGAGCGTCAGGATGCAGTGGATTTCACGCATCATCTTTGCTTTTGCTAGCAGCAACGAGGATGACCGTCGGGTATTGGACGAGACTCCGTTGTGGACAAGAGCACGGAGAGCAAGACCGTCTTCGCGCAGTTTCGTCGTCAGAATCGACCCCATGGCCGAGGAGTTCATGGCGTTGTAGCTGTCGGGGTACAACTTCTGCGGAACCTGAATGCCACAAAAAACGTCAGTAATCGAAGTTCCAGTACGAGCATGGCCGCAGGTATCGCCTTACCAGTCCATACTTCTCCACCAAGTTACTCGCCATATCCCACTGGCCACCATCATTAACAGGCGCCCCCAACAACTCCTGCACCTCTCGATCTCCCAGGTCCTTGTCGGCTGTATCTATCATCTGTTCCAGGAACCAATTGGCCTTCTCCATCTTGTCCCAGAAGAACAAATACGACTGGCTCAATTCAAACTCTTTCAAGTTGTGTTTCTTCATAATGGGTACTCGCAACACGTTTGTCGTGGCGAACAGCCAACATCGTCCCGAGGACCGCTGGTTTGTCACGGGCGAACCCTCGAAAGGGATCTTGACATTGAACGTTTGTGTGTCAGAAAGAGTTGCGACTTTGTTGCTGATCACGGAGCGGATGTCGTTGGAGAGCAGGGCGTTCAATGCGAGGCGGTTTTTCGGCGAGGAGAGCAGTTCCCTCTCCCATTCTAACGTGGCTTTGACGTCGAGGGAAGGATCGGTCGTGTACGAGTGCGGGATGCCCTTCTCGGCCGTGATTTGGATATAGTCGTGATCGGCTTCGACCTGAGAGAGCTTATCGCGTGTGCGGAGTGATTGGAGTTGTTGCACGAGGATCTTCTCGACCGCGGGCTCATTGACATTAGACGAGCTCTGGGAGTTGCCCATTTTGACAATGGTAGATATAATGGATGTGATAGGAGAGAGCGCGAGTTTCTGATCTCGTGCCTGAAGAAATGAGGACCTTGAAGGGAGGGAATGAAGGACGGCAGGTCTGGAGGCGGGGGGAGGTTGGATGATCAATAATGGAGCCCGACACCTGGGCAGATAAGCGATAACGGAGAGAGACAAGGCACGGATTCACGTGAAGGTGGGGGGCAGCCACGGGGAGAGCCATGAAGCCTGGGCGGAGGCACCGCGAGGCTGAAGCCGAGCCCAACTTTTCTCCGTGCCCAGGCTCTGCTAGTTGGCTAGGCAAGCTTAACACAACAATAATTTATGATACGTGACATTGTTCCCTCTCTAATCATGACAAGATATCAGATACATATACTGCCCGAGACGTTTATTACTGGAAGTCCAAGAAGGAACGTGGCTGATATCTCTTTACGCAAACAAATACCCCAAGTAACCTAGGAGACCAACCAGAAGTCCACCAGTCAGCTGCTCACTGCCTTTATGGTCCAGTCTCGCTGCAGGGTTGGAATTGGGATTGGCACCTGGGGTCGCCCCGCCTACAGTGACCACAGAATAAGACACTGAAGGGGCAGGGGTTGTCGAGGGTGTCTCTGTGGCAGGAGTTGCAGTCGTGCCAGCCTCGGTGGAGAGCCCAGGATCGGTGAGCTGAAGAGTTGCGATTTGTTAACTGGCTGTACAGAGAAGAGACCAGCGGGGTTTACGCGGGAAGAACTCACTGGATTTCCTTGAATACTGCTCCCTGGTGTTGCCGAAGTCGTCGCCGATGCTGCGGACAATGAAGAAGTGATTTGGGCATCGGCTCCAAACAAGGTGCAGAACCCTTCCAGCGCACTGGCGTCGCTTGCTATTTCAGTGTCGATGGTGGCATACTGCGATGCACATGAGGACGCCAGGCCGTCGAACTCCTCGGGACCCCATGTCAGCGTTGAGAGCTGGGTGGTGCAGAGACAAGAGGCCTGCGAAGTCGCGGGGAGCAGTGAGAAGTTGCTGGTTTCAGCTTCGCACAGTGAGAGCACGTCGACCAGAGCTTGACAATAGTCGACGGATGTGTCTTGAGCAAGTACGGTTGATAAGCCATAGGCAAGGAGGAGGAGGAGGAGGAGGTGCTTGGCCATTGCTCACAACTTGCTGTTGGTTGGGTGTTCCCGGTAAGGCCGCAACGGACAAACTGACTATTTCTCTGCAGGTGGGCTCGAAGAAGGTTCGTGTAGGAGTGGCTACAAACCAAACGTAGGAGGGACATGCTGCGAGCCTTTTATGTTCATGGTATAGTACAGCGCTGAACGGCAAAAATAGCTGGCGTGCCTCTAAGGTCACACGAGCCCTCAATTTGTGTCGATGGTGGCTGAGATACGAGGCTATTTGTTTCTGGACCTTGCAGGATGTGATGGCTTGGAAGGACCCGAGACGGCGGAGAGTCTGATGGTGTCCTACCTCGTCCCCTGCACAGTCGTTTTCTGCGGCCCTATTTGAGACATTGTGACAGCTTCGGTCACATTATTGGACCTTGAAGGGGAATATGGTTGAGGAATACGAGCGTCGAGCAGGTGGCGTTTGCTCTAGGCACATCGAGACACTTTCAGGGGTAAGGCTGGGCTTGGTCTATAACTGCCACAATTTCAATTTTGGCGAGCTGTGGCGTTTGAGTCTGTCTCTCAGCCTCACGGGGAGATTGCGTCGCTTTTTCGAAAACATCAATGCAAATAAAGCTGAGCTGGCGCATAGCGCTCAGGCAATTGATGGCTAAGTGGTAAGTACAGTATGAGGACCGAGTCCTGATACCCTTTATCCATACAAGTCCAATACTGCCAATTGCTGAAAGCAATGTCTTCTGATCCCGGCCACATCTATACTGGATCATGGGTCAACTACTCCAAGGGCCCCATCACTGGAGGGACATTGACTCTGTCCAGCTCTCATGGAGCTTTCTTGGTCGCATTCCTCGGTGTGTTCATCACCTTGGTTGGATCGCAATTCTGGGTTCTTGTCAGTTTCACTCTTCACCAGCTGAGTTGCACCAAGACATATGACGGGCTCAAGAAGCAGCACCAGGTGATCCTGCGGAATAGCGGGACATCCGCTGGCGCTGCATACGAATTGCTCCTCCTTCCATTCAATTGGAAGCCAAAAAAGGGTCAATTAAAAACCCTCGATGGTTCCCGCCTATGGCCCTTCTTGAAACGCTCCTGGCTTCTGTCCCTCGTCCCCCTCTTCTCGTTCGGGTTGTTCGCTGGCGCTGGGGTGCTCTCTTCCCAAGTGACCAAAGCGGCAGGCGACGAGTTGCTGGTCTTGGGCTCTAGCTGCGGACAATGGAACTTCGATGCGCAAGCGCCGATGAGCTCGTATCTGGAGAAGTCCCAGAACGAGAGTCAGATTGCATCCAACTACGCCCGCGAATGCTACGGAGCCTCGACACGGTCAACTACCTGTAATACTTATGTGCATCAACAAATTAAATGGTCCGAGGATCAGAATACTACTTGTCCATTCAAGGGCGGAATGTGCCTTCCGGGCGACACGGCTGCCTTGAAGCTGGACACGGGCTATATCGACTCCCATTCGATGCTGGGGATCAATAGTCGGGAAAAGGATCGCATCAATTATCGACGAGTCACCACTTGCGCGCCCTTGAATGCTTCCGACAGGATACTTCCAAACAAAATCCCTGGCACAAGTATCATCTATTACAATTACGATTTTGGGCCTCTGAGTAGTGGCAATTACACATGGACATACTATGAAGTTTTCTCTACTCTAGGTGGACTTTTATACTCACTCTTGTAAGTTTACGCCGCTGGATAGTGCGCAGCTCGAGGCAAGCTGACTGTATGTAACCAAGACAACAGGTGAACGAGGCCGGGGCACCCAACCAGTCTTGGTTTCCAGATCCTGATCTGGCTCAGACAGACGCAGACATCACTCTCTTCATGTTGTCAGCTAATAATGTCGCATACACCAAGCCTGTAGCTGATCCCTTCTTTCAAGCAACGAAGCAAATCAAGGTTGAAACATCATCGGGAACGGAAGTGTACTACAAAGCGAATGGTCAGTGCCTTCTCCCTCCCTTGCTCTACGCTCATGCCCGAGCGCTTCAGCAGCTAATTCTTGGTGCTTCGAGTAGATTACGACGAATTTGTCCACTTTGCGGCCTGCGTGGACCAGCATCAGCTTTGCGACCCGAATACTACCCCTCCAAACTGCACGGCTCTTCACGGATGGACGACTCTTCAAGCGGGAGCATTGGATTTACCATGGACTACGTCGCGTCAGCTGGCCACAGCGCTACGTGTCCAGCAAGTGTTGCAATACTCGTCCATGTTCTACACCACTTCTGGACGGGGCGGTCTGGCTCTGCGTGCGTCGGAAAAGGTGTCGGATATCATCAGCGCAGGCCTCCCAAATAATCAGTGGATGCTCGAGATGTCGAATCTATTTGCGATGGCGCTGGCTCGGCTCCAGCACAGCGTCGTGGAGTATGCCACGGGGCCTTCCGACGTTACAGATGGGATGATCGTGCAAGGCCCCTCGGACTCGGAAGGTCGAGCTCTCTGCTCTGCACAGATGATACGAAACACGGGCTTGTACGCGAACTTCTCGGTGCTCGGCCTAAGTCTTATCGTGGGGTTGGGGACACTCATCATTATTGCCAGCATTGTTCTGGAGGCTGTGGTCGAATTCTTCCGTCGTCGCCGCCAATACAAGTCGGTCAACGATGCTGTGGACAAGAGCTTACAGTGGGTTCTAGACGGCAAATTCCAGCTCATGCGCCTGGCATATGAAGGTATCGGTGTCGGGACGTGGGTTCGGACAGGGCAGCATATTCCAGTGGTCAAGGAAGGAGAACAAAAGATCTTTCGCGCATTCAAGGAATCCAAGATGGACCGTGGGGACTCCTGACGGAACATCGAGTCTGTTCAGTTGATATCAGTGTATACCTCTGTCTACCTCGAGACACGCTGATGGATGACCTCACTCACACATCATTCCACGCGATGGATAAACCGAGGTACGAAGGAGAGGGTGTCATGTCGTGCTTCTTCCGTCATTCAACCCGCAGATGTCGACCACGAGATCTTCCTTTGCCGTTCAATCCCAGCGGAAACCCATGGCAGCCACTCAGATGGGCGAATACGAGCTCCTCCCCGTCCTTGGCACAGATAATTCCACATTCAACGGCTTCCAATGACGCTCGGGACAGAATGCGGGGTTCCGTATATTATGAAAAGCCAAGATGATCGTCGACAAGTAGCTTTATCAAAACCCCTGCTTGTGTTGCATTTGTACCTCCAAGCCCTTGTTTGCTGCCTCTCACAACTCATGCCGGTCACCTCTAGCAGCTTGGCAATTGTCATTCTCCCATGCTTCGATAGGAAGGAGCCACGGGAGCACGATCTGAGGGATGGAGTTGTGTTGCGGTTCTTGCGGAAAAGGTCGACCATGATCCACTGCGCTCGAGTGATAAAGAGCAGGATTCTCCCTGCTCATACAGCAGATATGTATTCACTCGTCGGACCGGAATCTAGACATCCGAAATGCTGCTCAACAGGCTTCTCGCTCTACTCGCTCTTCGTTCGATCGCCGTGCTTGCTTGCGGGCGAGAACACCTCCGTTCTCAGGTGTTTGACCCGCATGTTGCTCTTTCAAAGAGGCAGGAGACAGTGTTTCCTCCCGTTCTAGACCAGAATGAAGCCATCTTGCTCAATTCATTTGACAACACCACCATTGAGAGTTGGAGCTACTATTATACTCATGGTCTTCATGTGGCCGGTACCAATCAATCAATGGCCCAATGGACGGCCGATCGCTGGAATGAGTACGGCTTCACGGCGGGCTTGGTATCATACTGTACGCCCTCGGGCTCCTTTGCGAGAAAACAAGACTGAGTGAAAGTAGACGTCTACCTGAACTACCCGGTGTCACATTCATTGACCGTATCCTACGCCAACGGTTCGACTTTCTCTCCATTACTTGAGGAGGAGGTATTGGCAGAGGATGAGACGACGTCTTACCCCAACAGAGTGCCTACTTTCCATGGCTACTCCTTCACTGGCGACGCTGAGGCCGAGTACGTCTACGTCGGACGCGGCCAAAAAGTGGACTTTGAACGCCTAAAGGCATTGGGCGTGCAGCTCGAAGGTAAAATTGCACTCGCGCGCTATGGCGGTCCATTCCGCGGGCTCAAGGTGAAGAACGCGCAGGATAATGGCATGGTTGGGTGCATTATCGTAAGTTACATGTCCCCTTGACCCTTTGCAGCGTATGGAAAACTACTACTCGGCTGGATTATTGCAATGCCATTCGACATGACAAAGCGAGGAATTGACACGTTTACAGTTCACAGACACCGCAGATGATGGGAACGTTACCGAGGCGAATGGCTATGCAGCATATCCAGATGGACCAGCGAGAAACCCTACCTCAGTACAACGTGGCAGTGTCGAATTTCTCTCCACGTACCCAGGTGATCCCGAAACACCAGGCTACCCGTCGAAATTTGACTCGCCAAGGTCGGACAGGTCTGTGGTGACGCCTCAGATACCGTCTCTGCCGATCTCGTGGAAAGATGCACAGCCTCTCATCCAAGCTCTCGATGGACACGGTCCAGACGGCCAGACGATCAACCGCACCAACTGGATCGGCAAGCTCAATGCGACCTATTCGAGCGGACCGGCTCCAGGGACCACTATTTCCATGTCCAACGTCATGCGTGACGAGATCACTTGGATCTGGGACAGTATCGGAATCATCAACGGCACTAATGAGGACGAGGTCATCATCCTCGGAAACCACCGTGATGCCTGGATCGTGGGCGGTGCGTCCGACCCCAACTCCGGCTCTGCCGTCTTGATAGAGATGGCCAAAGCGTTCGGGGCGCTCTTGAAGACCGGCTGGAAGCCCAAGCGCACGATCGTCTTTGCCTCCTGGGACGCAGAGGAGTACGGCCTGCTCGGGTCGACTGAATGGGTCGAGGAGTACATCCCCTGGCTCAAGGACTCGGCGGTGGCGTATCTCAACCTCGATGGGGCCACTTCCGGACCCAACCCAGAACTGTCCGCCACTCCCGAACTGCACAAGATCGCGACCGAGACCATGAAGAAGGTCGTCTACCCCTACCACGGCTTCAACAACCTGACATACTACGACGTCTGGTACGGCTTGAGCGAAGGCGAAGTGGGGGTACTCGGTTCCGGCAGCGACTATACGGCGTTCGTGCACAATGGCATTGCTTCGCTGGATACGGGATGCGGCGGTGGGGCCAATGATCCCATCTACCATTATCACTCCAACTACGACAGCTTCCACTGGATGACCACGTTTGGTGATCCGGAATTCCTCACGCACAAGGCTGTTGGGCAACACCTGTCCCTGCTGGTCTACCATCTCGCCAACGAGGACATCATCCCATTCGACGTCGAGAACTACGGCGTGCAAATGACTCTGTACCTGGACGAACTGGCCGATCTCGTCGAGTCGGAGAACGCCACTTCCAGCGTTGACCTCTCGCCCCTCGAAGCCGCCATCTCAGCCTTCAACGCGTCAGCTCAGGCATTCACCTCTTTCGTCCAGACCGCCTCCACCGACGCCGATGTCAAGCTGGCAAACGCCAAGTTGAGGGACTTTAGCCGCGGGTTCGTCTCCCAGGGCGGTCTGCCCACCAGGGAGTTCTACAAGCATGTCGTGTTCGCGCCGGGTCTGGACACGGGCTATGCCCCGGTTGAATGGCCCGGGGTTACAGAGGCGGTTGACGGCGGTAACCTGACACTGGCGCAGCAGTGGGTCGAGAAGTCGGCCAGGGCTGTGGAGGTTGCGGCCAACATCCTGACACCGTGATTTGGTAGTTGTCTGGAGACGGGACTGGAGTTTGCAGTCGCGCAAAAATATGTTAGGTGCTTTGCATGCTCACAAGCCTCACGAAGAGCTGCGGCCAAGTTCGACCGACCATGGAAAGTCGTTGGCATGAGTGTATGTATACTGTGCAGGTGCAGGGCATGAACAGACAGACTCCATCGAAGATGTCTCAGTGGAGTTGCTAAACCATGTGAGAAGGCAGGAGATGTAGGAGACTTTAGTTCACATATCATATATATCAATCAAACAGTAATGAATATCTCATCAGAATATCGGGCGTGTTGACAAGGAGGAGCGAATGTATACATTGCAGTGTTCAATTCACCCTCCCTGGCGCAATAGAGAGGATGTTGGTGTGATAGTGCCAGCACTAGAGATGAGTTGCAGATCCTGTCATGTTAGCCTGGAAATTCAGTCATAGTTCAATATACCCGGCAGCCATGCCGGCAAGCTACGTCGGGCCAGACTCTGAGGAACCATTAATCCGTCTTCGCGGGTAGCTTCGTCGCCGGTTATGTTTAGATGGTGGAAATCCCGTAGAGAGGTAGTATGTTACACGTATCTATATAGTCCAGGCTTGGCCTATGTGTCTCGATGATGAGTGAGGCCCTTCACCTTGATTACTGGCGCCTTCCAAAGAACTGGGTGACCGGTCCCTGGTTGAATGGTGTCAAAACCGGCCGAGGTCGATACATTTGAGCTGAGTAGTCTGGGTACGGACGAGTATAATACCAGTAGACGGATACGCCGCAGTGTCTCTGAAGGCAGCAGGCCGACATATCCCCCCTCCCGCCATTCCTGACCGGGTCACGCCCAACAACACGGTCGGAATGGGGTACCCACGCTTTACCCAAAGAGGTCCCTGCACTAGTCCCAAGATGGAAATCTTGGCAACACTTGGCGCTGATTATTGTTCCATGATTGGTCCGGGGATCCCATGTGGCATGGAGTGACTGCTCTGCAAGACACAGTTCGCATGGCGCAAACAACAAGGACCGGTTAGAACGACTACAAATGAAGCGATGAAGCAGCCATAGACGAGGCCAGAACTTCTTAGTAATGACAGCCAGCCTGTCGATCTCTTGCGATCTTGTGGAGCCCTAGAACTTCCTGGTGCCCGTTCCTGAGATGAATCTGCTAATCAGGCGAAAGCCGTGAGCTCCTCGCGCGTCCCCTCGAATATGTTTAATAGTCGTGCCGTCTCTCCAGAGCTCTGCCGTCCTGTATCCCTCTCTGCCGGACCTGGTGACTTGAAAAAAGGCTCTGAGACATGGACAGTCCACCCGAGTTCGACTCGCACGCGTTTGTTTTTCTCGTGGATTTCAGCTCTCTCCGTCCATCGTCTCACTTCGAACGAAAGTCGGCGATCAATAGCCATGCTGCCAGGAGAATGCACTTGAAGCGGAGAGAGTCGACAAAGGATCGACTTCGCATCAGTGGCATGTCGATCTGGACGTGGCAAGGCACGCTGTCGAGTGGACGAATCTTGAAAACGGACGAGCCTTCTTCTCTTGATGTGGCGTGCAAGAACCAAGTGAGTTACGCGTTGAATAGATCCAGCTTCTTACTATCTGCCTGGTGTATGATGATCCTTTACCATGTTCTGGTACCTCGAGAGTTACCCTAACGCAAGTCTCACTCCCCGCAGGAACGCAGCAGAAAGCCACCGCCACTCAGCCTTAGGGGTTGTCGACATGATCTAGAACTGGCTAGACAATGCTGTCTCAACAGCCTCACCTGTCGCCGGTCTCGAAGACGGGTTCACCGTGATGCTTATACCCCAGAACAATCGACTCACGATCGTTGCTGTGAAGGCTTGGAGGATTCCAACGAGGATGACAGTCGTGGCTTGAAATCAGAGCCGCTGTCTCCAGGTTCGGAAGGCGCAATCCAAAGCCCAAAGGCAGCAGCGAATTCGGTAGCTGTCGTCGATCCAGGAGAAGGGGCTTGTTTCGCCTTGCAGTCTTTCATCTGCACAAGCGCCGAGCGCGAGCTTCTCCATTGTCGTAAGCATTCCACCCTTCCACATACTCACTAGGGGCAAGTCATAACATACTCCGCACATCCAGTTTACAATACGACGACAAAAGTGGGCCATACTTGTGTCCCGATAGCCACTCTATGCTACTTACGACAAGTGGCGCATCAATTCGTCCATGACGAGGCCGTTATGGAGCTGACCCGGTCGTTCTCCAGTTATGTTTGGTCGAATTTCTTGGGGGGAAATGTCCACTATGAGAGACGGGCGTTGACGCATAAGATCAAGGGGATGGCGCTCGTCATCGAGCAGCTGGGGCACCCGCAATCCTCGGCCTTGGAGAGTTCCATTCAAGCGGCTTTGATCTTGTCGGCAATAGAGGTGAGTAACCCCCTCCCGCAAGTGGGGCGTACTCTAAAATATATATATGCCTTACAGGCCTGTGCAGGGAATATCGAGGGTTTCAGAATTCATATCTCGGCTGCTAGACAGATGGTCAAAATTTGTGGCGGCCTGGATAATCTCAGCCCGCTCCTAATAGGGCAAATATGCTCGTAAGGGGCCCTTCTCTCCTGCAGTTCGATCATGGCATCTTGCTGACATGGTATTGCACTCCCGATGGAAGATTCGAGCCAGGTATTCACCGAGCGATTGGTACTGAGACATTTCCTTGTACGGATCGCCACTTCGGCACCTTCCTTCTCAATTGCCGGCGAGACGTTGCTACAAAGCATACCGCATTCAACAGAACATCACCAACTGCCAGACAACCTATTGAAGAGGTGCAGGAGTTTTGTGATCCCCTTGATCTGCCCCCGAGTCTCTACTTCTCTGCATGTATTACGGAATTTCTGTCAGTTACGAAAGAGTTTCGAGAGCTTAGTATTGCGAGGAGTCAGTTCTTGGCCGATCCATCAACCGAGTCGCGGTCCGCATACGCTTCAGCAAGGTGTCGATCAGTATCGGACACTTTTAGCTCGGCACTCCAGTGGATCCTCAACCCAGACTACACTCCAACAGAATCAGACCGTAGCAAGCAAAAGTCGACATCTGCGGCTGTGGAACAGCAGAATGCAACGGGATTAGTTTGTTTGTTCTACATCCACGCCACACTTTGGAGGTATAGGCATGAGCCAGTAGAGACAGATGGGTACATGAAGAGCGTGGCGGAGAAGGTGCAACGCAACGGTTCGGAGTTGAGTAAAAGTCTGGATGCATTGTCTTCACTGCTTGTTTGGATTTGCGTGAGCGACGAGAATTTGAAAATGGAGGACAAGCAAGTGGGTTGGAGAGGACTGACGAGGCTGGTCTCCCGCTTAAGTCGTGTTGCGTTGAGGTTGAGCAGACGCAGCCGAAGGAATCTGGAGCTGGCGCTATTTGAAGGCCTGCGAGGGAGGATGCAGCCATCTATGATTGAGGAAGTTGAATGTGTCGAGAGTCCTGAGCCGACAACCGATGATTGCATTTGGCCCAATCTTGAGGGTATCTGGAAGGAACTCATTGAGTAGCATTACCACTGCCACATATCTCAAAGATAGCTGGGCAGGAAAGGGCACACCCACAAGCATCCGGAATGGACGAGGCTCTCGCCTTTGAGTCCATCGGCAGTCTGGAACTCATACCGCATATTTCGCCTACTTTACCAGGTGCGATATTGCCCGTGCCATGAACCGCACGGCAGGTATCCTTATCTGCTCTGCCGAGATTGGCGACATGTTCAGCCAAATCATGACTACTGTTGACCTTCGCCAGAGTGACTTGAGCGCTAGAGAGTAGTGAGTATGTATACCCTCCGTCTACGAACCTGATTGGATGTGCCTACTTGACACCTGGACCGACCCCTCCGCTAAGGACGAGGTATTTCTCTAGGCACCCGCTACCGAAGGAAGGCAAAACTATCCTTATGGACTAACCCATTACTGTGAAAAGGAGGCGTTCTCGTCCCGCGGGCTTGCAGGATAACGATAGCAAGCTGCTCTGTGGACCGACCTATGAGATATGCCCTCCCCAACTTTGGCCTTGTTTGAACAAGCAGAAGACATTGGATGGGGCCGACATATCCGTGGCGTGATATTGGCTTTCTTTGCAGACCAAGAGTCTTCAACCACTCTTGGGCATCATCGCTAAAAGCCACTTCGCTTCATGATTGATAATACCGCCACTTCAGCGATCTCCTCGTCGGGATTGGGCGCTCTTGGACTGCCCAAGGGCGTGTCTCGCTAGTTATTGAACAAGCCTCTCCTTGGACAGTTTGGGAAATGCTTATTAAGGCCTTGGGATGTCAAGGCACCACACCAATGCTGTATAGGCACAATCTGGCTTCCGAGGCGTGAACTGGCGCAAAAGCTGACCTCTGAATGATTCAGCAAGCGGACTGGGACTTCAACACGCGCTCGTCGTGCTCGGTTTGGTCACTAAGGAGGTTCCGACGGAAAGTTCCCCCAGTAGCAGCCAATGCGGGATGGTTCTCGGACTGCAGCCCTACATCAACGTCTCGGGCACCTGGGTGCCAAGGTGTCTAGAGCATCTCGGCTGGGGGCTGGAGAAGCTTCAAGCAATCAGCAGCAGAGCGACAACACCTAGCCCTGCCGTTGTGCGGAAACCTATTTGGTCGACACGGCCTCTCAATCGCCCTTGTAAGACCGCGACACACAAAAGGGGAGAGAGACAGAGAGAGAGAGACAGACCGACGTCTTCTCCCGTCTACCTTCTCCCGTGGCCATGCGAGACATCATGGTGATTGTCTTTCTCCTGCCTAGAAGGATATGTTGCTGCATCAATAGGTTGAGCGTCTAGGATTATACCAGATATTCGTGGCAAGGGGTGAACCTCTGAATTTGTGGGATCCAACAACTCCATGGAGCCCATTGAACTATGCTTTGTCGAGGGCCGTCCCAGCAATCCAACCCAACGGGCTAAAGAACTGGTCAACTCGGCTGTCCGCGCGCACAATGCCAAAGTCACTCACGCGAAACGCAGTAAGAATGTCGCGGCACTTGTCGCCGGGCGCCAGTCAGCCTCGATTGAGCCGCTGGTCACTCGCTTTCGCGTAGTGCCGGCAGCGCGTGAGCGAGACCGCCAGCGAGCCGACGAGGAAGAGGTCTCGAAGCGGGCGCAAGATATTGCTCGCGCAGAACAGATGGGCCACTTTAAAGGCAAGCAGTGGTTATACGCCATGCTGCACCGCCAATGGATGGATGCCATATGGACTCCCTTTTCGGGAAATGTTCCAAAGCACATTGCAATATGTACGCAAGCCTTGTTCTCTCAGTACCGCTGAATCTAGAGCTACATTTCCCTCGGAGCTGACACGCTTTCATTCAGACCAGCAAATGATTGTACCAAACATCCAACTCGCTTTTGAAGTCTTCCACGTGCGCAACACTCACAACTACGAGTTTCTTCTCTGGATGACGCGACCCACGACGTCGGGTTATCATGCTGGGGCTGCTGGGTTGCAGCTTCTCTACGACCAACAAGTCTCACCTGGGTGTGGACAGACCCGTCAATGTCTCTCCCACAAGGTGCAAGCGTCTGTAATCTTAAGAGAGACCTTGTCCCGGTCAATGACCAGAGTGCCTGACGACGAGTTGCTCGTCATCTTGTCCTTGGCCACGGTAGAGGTAAGACTGAACTTCATCCTAACATCGTTACGCTGTCCACATCTAACATTCAAAGTAGAGGACCGTGGACTTGTCGGTACACCAGTATCATCTCGAGACACTGTCAAAGATTGTCAAGGCTCAGGGTGGTATACATCTGGTAGCCGACCACCCTCAGTGCACGATTCTCCAGTAAGCACCATATTTCTCAATACCGTAGATTCGAAGAAAGGCAGGGGACAACATTGGTGAATCCTTGCTAACACCTGACGTCTCTTATGGTAGGTTCGACGCATGGTGGAGCCTGTCAACAGGACTCCGATACTTTTCCTCCCCGCTGTCTCTCCCTCAGCCTGAAGCCGAGCCGGAAAGGCTATCGAGTCGCTTTCGGGACCAGATCCACGAGGTTCCTGTGGGCTTCCACCGCTTTATTCTCGACGGGAAATGGTCCGCCAGCACCGTCGAGATCCTGATCCGTCTCGCGTACGTCTACCAGCGAGGAGGGAAAGTGGAAAGAAATGAGGCGGGACGGATCATTGGCCTTCCCATTACGGCCCAGCCAGTATGGCGAACTTTTCAAGAGGCGTGTCCAGCGCTGGACGCTCCGGGGGCAGACCTGGAGAAGCTCCTGGCACTGGCCTTGGTCTTGTATTGTGGTATCGGCTTCGACTCGGCGCCCGTGTCGAGCAATGGGGGTCTCGCATCCAGGGGGGCTCTAACTAAACTACTCACTTTGGATGAGTCGTCGTCGTCGTCATCATCATCATCATCGTCCTTGCCAACGCGCTCGCCCTCGCCCCTGCCACAATCAACCAAGTCGCCGGACGATGAGCCCTTCGTCTTTTGGATATGGATGGTTGCGATCTGCGCGTGGCACAATGCGTCAAATAGCGGATTCCTGCCGCCGGGCATCGACCTGCTGCAGAGGTTGCGCCGGAAATTTGTCAAGGTCGGCGATTGGAAGACGGCCCAGGATCTCTTGGAGCCGTTTTTCTGGAACGACAAGCTTAGTGAGTTGTGCAGGCCTAGGTTCGACGGAGAGGCGTCGGCGTCTTGATATATTACCTACAGCTACGTCCATTTTCTTACTTGGGTAGTAATCAAACTGTGATATTTTGGTACATACCTAAGCATCATAGGTAGTCGAGGAAATTCTATGAGCAGAAACCCACTGCAAGCACATCGGACTCCTTGTGCCCTTGTAAAGGTCTTGCCATCTAGTAGCACATGCATGGCGTTGGGAGCTTCAACCCCTTAGAATTGTGGTCGTGGCGAACGAGAGGTGATTCAGAACTCATATACCACATATCTTTGGTTACTACTACAATAAAAAGTTCATCCCCTTATCAACTGCTCCATAAAAGCCCGAGGTCTGAACAAGGAAACGCCTGATCCATCTGCCTTCCAAAATATGCCATCATCACTTCCCATATCGATTTCCAACCCAGAATTCAGCAGCGAGCGAGACGACTGTCCATTCCCGACCTCCATGGCAGTCGCAATTCAGACCAGATCATGTCAGGTCGATTTCCGACTTGACAGAACTGACGTGAAAGCCCACGATCCACGAGTACGGCAGGACCTTGAGGACCAGGTTGCGGAAGTAGTAGGCCAGGGAGCTCTTCGGGATGAACATGTCGGCCATGCGCTTTGAGCGGGCCTGGAGGCGCTCGATGGCCGGACGGAGCTTGGCCTCGTGGTTGCGCAGCGCCGCGAGCACGTCGTCGGGGGTCTTTTCGAGTTCCTTCCCCAGGATCTCGGCCGACACGAGGGCCATGCCCGCGCCCTGCCCGGACAGGAGCGTCAGGCAGTGCGCGGCGTCGCCGAGCAGGAGGACCCGCCCCTCCGACCACCGCGGCAGCGTGACCAGCGTGAGGCTGTCGAGCGTGACCAGCGCGTCGGCCTGCTCGGCCTGCTCGACCGCGTCGCGCACCTGCGGCACGCTCTGCGCCGTGACTTGGCGGAGGATGTCGAATTTGGCCTCCTTGGACGTCCCTGTCGTCGACAGATCCCGCTCCTCGCGCCAGATGTTCATGCACGTCAGGCCCTTGTCGCGCAGCGAGAACAGCATGTCCAGCTGGCCGGGACGGTTGAACGAGTAACAGTCGTGGTCCTGCTGGGATTCGGTCTGTCGGTTGCTGAAGTTGTACGCCGCGTAGTAGTAGCCCAGGTGCTCGAGGAAGTCGCCCTCGCGGCCTTTCCAGAGGGTGCGCCGGATCTGGGACCGGAACCCGTCGGCCCCGATCAGCAGGTCGGCCTCGATCGTGTCGCCGCCCGCGAGGACCACGCGCACCTTGTCACCCTGGTCGGCGAACTCGCGCACCGTCTCGCGGAACCGGATCGACGCGCTGGAAGGGAGGTGTTTCGCCAGGAGGCGCGCCAACTCGTCGCGTCGCACGGGTAGCGCTTCCAGCCCCCCGCCGTGCACGTCGACGTATCTGATCCGGCACAGTTCCCTGCCGTAGCCGTCGCTGATGATGTTGTACTCGAAGTGCTGCGACACGGACTGCAGCTCGGCCAGGAGGTCCATGTGTTGGACCGTCTCGTGCCCGAGCCCCGAGATGGTCATCGAGTACCCGCTGGCGCGGAGGGCGTCGTCTCGCTCAACCACGACGGACGTCCAGCCCGCCTTGTCGAGCCACCATGCGGCGGACAGGCCGGCGATGCCAGCGCCCACGATCACCGCGACTGGTTTGGTCATGGTGCGGCGGGCTTGTCGTAAAAGTATCCACGATCAGAGAGAGCGAGTCTTGCCTCTAGAGAGTCAATCGATCAGAGTGCTCGGCAGGAAATGTCGACACATAACATACATATGGACCAGGTATAGTATATAGGTCAGATCAGATCAGATTAGATACTGCAACAACATAACATAACATGGCTGCAATAGCTCCATGAGCTGCCTCCAGATGCGAATACGAGCTCTGGCAGCGCAGTGGCAGTGGAGTGATTGACATCCCGATATCGGATTCCAAGACCGTCGACACATGTGCGTCCAAGGCTTGTCTTGTCTTGTCTTGTCGCCTCGTCTCGCTACCCTACCTACCTACCGAGGACTTGTGCTGGTACTGGTACCAAGTGGCTTGGAGTGGTGAAATATGTACCCGCCACGCGTTTCATGGGCAGATTCGCGAGCTTCGGTTGGGTGGAAAATTGGGGTTGGGGGGGGGGGTCAAGCTTCTCTTGGAACGAGCGACGCGCAGCTCCCAGGCGAACGCCACAGAGATAATGAATGGCTGGCCTGAAGCCTAAGAATGAGGACCTCGACAAGGCAGACAGGGATTGCGGTCTCGGGTTGACCCCATTCTCGCTTGGTAAAATGTCCGTAAAGGAGGAGGGAGGAGGAACTGTATGTGTCCTGTGTGCTGTGGACAATGGACCGAGTGCTGGGTATTATCCAGGGACATCAAGCAGTCTCGCAAGTACTCGGTATTGAGAACCAATCACTGCTGTATGTCAAATCAACGGGTGTTATTCAGGTCGAGACAACGCCACTGCCCTCACGTGGATGACGAGTATATCAGTCCTTCTGTGAGGTCGCTGGATACAGGCCGTATCTCGTGCATACTGTACTAGGTACATAGTACCTACCTACCTACAGACCTATCCAGACACCTAGATAGCGTGCACCAGATAATATGAAACCCGTCTCTGTCACGCCGTGTGGAGTCTTGTCACTCTACGACACAATCTAATTTCTGCCATCAATCAATGAATAATGCTGCTTAGAACATCACACAGTGCATTCAAAAGACGGGTGAGGATATGGATGCCGAGTTGGGACGTCAGCATAAACCCAGTATTTCGGCGCTCTAGGTTGTCGTGGCGTGGTTGATTTCCCAACGAAAGAACGGCTTGCCGATGTAGAAGATGACGAGGTTGCTTTGACGAACAAGGCCAAACGTCGAGAAAAAAACTGCGAAAGCTTGGAACGGGAATCTTGGAAGCCACAGGAATTGACATCTGGGTTGCGAGAAACGATCTTTTCCACGCGCGCCGTGGGAAATTTGGAATGGACTCCTGGTGGGCCACTATGAAGCCGGCTTGGACGAGCGCTCTGTCGAAGAAGTCTGCTGAACAATGGCTTATCTTTATTGCAGAGGGGATGCCAGAAGAAGTGAAGAAGATCCTTGGAGGCTTACAACTTCCCATAAATGACGAACTCGAACGTCTACATCCGGTCAGTTCGACGAATGCCGGGGTGTACGCTAGGCTGGTCACCTCTCGATACTCGGTCCCAGCAGCCAGTGACCGATATTTGTACGTGGGTTCAGCCAGTAAGTACGGCAGTGGACTGCAGGGCAGAGTCAGTCAGCACATCAGAAAGGGCCAGGAAAGACTGGTTCGGGACCTGAGAAGCAGGGACCTCCTAGCGCCCGGCCGTTTCGTCACCTTGATGACCATGAAGATGGACAGCGCTGAAGAAGAACACGTCTTCGAAGTGCGCAGGACGGTGACGTTGGCAGAGGCAATCTTGACGATATGGTTAGGCGCCACTCCAGTCCCCTGGTCACCATCTCCCAGGGGCTGTGTCCATGGGATTGGCAGACTCTCAAGTACAGAGCATGGTCATCTCACAATCCCTTGGAAGTAGACATCATGCTGCCAAACAATGAGATGATCGGGGTTTCATCCGTTACATAATGAGGCGGGTCTGTATGTTCTCGACAAAGCTTCTGCGTTCTGTAATAGCCCAGACGGAGGGGGGAGGAACGAAGCTGACCTGCGAGAATACCCTGACTACCCTGCAATGCTCCCCGCGGGAGTCCCTAATGGAAAATGGCATAAGCGAAGAAACTGTTTCTTGGGGGACCGAGGGATATCAACGCTTTCCTTTTTGGGTATCGATGTGCTGTCGGATCTAGATTCTAGGTTGGACCTGAATGACCGACGCAGAGACGGTAGCAGGATTAGTCCCAGTAGGATCGCTCTGGACCTCGTATAGTGAAACTAGCTCATGAAGGGAGAACCAAAGATACCTTGACCTACCACGAGAAGACCACAATAAAAGCAGCGTCTCTGGAGGAACAGATTAGAATTGGTGTTCGATCCTCCGCTTCGTTGGTACATGGAGGAAGCCTCTCCATTGCTGCTTTCGAGACACCTGCATTCTGGGCCGGACCTGTACGGCGTCCGGAAATCCTTCTGTCCTTTCGTTCGCAGTTTTGGTCGACATACTTGTCTGCTGTAACAAAGCAGATGACGGGCCTCTTATCTATTGTCACCCTCGAGACACCCTGCCGTCACCTAGCGAATCCGCCCGCGCCCATGGCTCTTTGCGTCCATATTCGCGGCTCCTCTCTGTGACGACCAAACCTTCCCACGCCGATATACCCGTCACAGGAACCAACCTCGAAGCAAGCGTTCAATCTTGGCTTTGAAGCTCACATCATTCAGCTCTTTGAGGGCCTGGATCACATCTCCCATGGACTTGAATCTATCATGCCGACAGTCGTCAATCAGCCGGCTCGTTGGAAGACCTGATAGGTCAGGAACTTGGCCCTGGAAGCTGCCACCAATCGATGACAATTGTGGCATTTTTGTCCAACCTAGGCCGTGCTGCATGAATGAAGGATGAGGTTGAGAAGAGAAGAGGGGGGAGAGAAGGACATGCCGCTGCTTTTGGAGGTTTCTTTCCAGCATGCCAAGAACGGACTCCCATCATACCCCTGGTATTATCCCTAGTAGGAATACCTAAGCAGCCTGGCAGCCCGGCAGCAAAGGTATGTTACCTTTGCCTCAGTGAGTTCTGTCGTCGCAGCAAGCAGGCATTGCGCCTTCTACATTCGCCGAACACTTGACCGATCTCGACAAGCTGAATGTAACCCCATATTCATGATTCAAAGAGATGTCCAGCAATACAAGTCCTGAACGAGCAACTCCTGAGACACCGAAGCTGCGACCACTCTCGATAAATCAGCCCGACCCTGAAACACTGCGCGACATCATCGCCAATGACCACTTTGGAGGCGAAATGCCACCATCCATAGTCGAAGCGTGGGTGATGGCACTACAGCCTGGCAGCCGTGTGCCGTTGCCTCCCAACGTGAAAGGATTCTATGGTGGAGGCCTCAGGGCTTCCATGCCTATTGAAATCGCCCGCGGCTCGTACAAATTCATCACACACGAGACTGCAGACAAGGAGAAGATCGAGAAGTGCTCTAGGCGCATGTTGACGGCTTTATCGATTGTTGATATCGACGAAGTGTCTCGGAATGAGCCGACTACCGGTGTGCTCACATTGTGGCATAAGGTTCTCGCACTTGTGAGACTCCCCGACGCAGCTGATGAGCTGTTGCAAACATTCACACAGTACAAAGAGCTTCGGCCCAAATCTTCGCTGCCGGACAGCAAATTACCACTGCCAGACCGCCTAAAGGGTCGTCTTCTGAACATTGCTGAAGAACTTGGAAATACGGCTGCCGCGCAGCTCCTCTCGACACAATAGTAGCAATGCAAACACCCGTCAAGGCGTCCCCTTGATGTTCTAATCTAGACCTGCGAAAGAGGTAGATGGAAGGCATCGAAATGAGTCCCCAAGGCACCAACCATTGGATGGCCTAATGGGACCATGGAAGTCGGGGTCAAAACAATTTTGTCACAGCAGGCTGCATGCTGACCATCGATAAGTATAAAGCGACATTAAAAGCGGCGCCACGCTAAGCCTACGGCCATATCCGAGACGTGGCGGCTGCTTAAACCACAACCAGATTTCCCAGCAACCTTTACCAAAAGTTAGAAATGCAATTCAAGTACCGAGTATGGCTTCACAACTTGCTTGGCACGATATCCGGCACGTAAGCCATGCTAGAGATTGGGATCCCCACGCCTGTATTGAGCATTTTGCTCAACTCTATCCCAGAATGATTTCTCCAATGAGCGTCAGCTTTGCCCGCACTTTAGGGAGTGATGAGACCAGGGCGCAGTATTGCCCAACTCACCCAACTCAGCCTCACCCCACAAGCGCTTCTTCTACCTGTAAAAGGTTGAGTCAAGTCTAGTTTCCACTATGGTCATGTCCATCTTTCTGCACATACCGTTGTCTATGGGAACTCACCGTCGACTGTGTTCGATGGGTGCAGACCATTGGGGCAAGTTCACTTCTTGAAGCACTGACAGATTGCTTCACTGACGACAGCAATCACAAAGTGACCTAGCCACGAAGGCGTACGAGGCCTGTCAACCACCAATCTGCCCATCTTACCGATGTGTTGCATCTAGCCTCCGCCCCAAATCGCTCTCATCCCTCTACAATGGCGACCCGAAAACCTTTGTCGCATGACGATTATACTGTTGGGTGGATATGTGCTTTACCTGTCGAGGCCGCGGCAGGCAAGGCTATGCTCGACGATGAGCACCAACCACTGCGTCAGGAGAAACATGACCACAACAAATACACACTGGGACGCGTTGGGTGTCACAATGTCGTCGTAACCTGTCTTCCTGCCGGAGTTCCTGGAACGAATGCGGCTGCCATCGTGGCCACGCAGATGCTCCGAACCTTTACCCAGATCAGATTCTGTTTGATGGTGGGAATCGGAGGTGGTGTTCCCAGTCATGAACACGACATTAGACTTGGCGATGTAGCTGTTGGTCTCAGCGTTGTTCAATATGACTTCGGAAAAACTGTACAAGGTGGAAAATTTCACCACACAGGGCCGTCGAATAGACCGCCCAATTTTCTTCTCGCTGTCGTATCGGAGCTGAGAGCGAAGCACATGTTGGAGGGAACTGATTTATCGGGCCACTTATCCAGGGCCTTTAAAAAGTACACCAAGATGGCGGCGACTTTTACCTTTCCTGGGCAGGAGCACGATTTTCTCTACGAGTCCGATTTTGATCACCCAGAAGGCCTCGCCGACTGCTCGCAATGCGATAAACAGCGGCTGGTATCTCGCTCAACTCGCCCTGTGCAGGAGCCGATCATCCACTATGGTCCCATTGCTTCAGGTAATCAGGTGATGCGGCACGGCGCAACCAGAGAGAAGCTGAGGAAGCAGGAAGGGGTTGTATGTTTCGAAATGGAAGCTGCCGGACTCGTCGATGTTTTCCCATGCCTTGTGGTCAGAGGCATTTGCGACTATTCTGACTCACACAAGAACAAAAAATGGCAACCGTATGCGGCGGTCACAGCGGCTTGCTTTGCTAAAGAGTTTCTGTCAGAAATTGAGGCAGTTCATGTTCAAGAAGTGCGCACAGCGGCTGATACCACGGAAACCTTCCACGCAATTAGCAGGACTCAGTCGCAAAACACTTCTTTTCAGACTTCGTCGCCAGTGTCGCTCGCGGAGAGTCGGCAAATGCACACTGGGGCCAATCAACTTGATGATAGCTCAAATTCTGTTCTCGCCGGCTTCTCCAGACTCGACAATCAACAGATTAGCAACCACGCGCACGGAATGGCAGGAGACATATCACACTTAAAACCCGGAATTGATTTGGAACTGAGCGATGAGTCCACCTTGAAGTCAGATCTCATATCGGTCCTTGCGATCCAAGCGTTCCAGGACGCTCTCGGACAATTCAAAGCTTGTCTTTCGGATACCCAACTTTCAGCCTTCAGGTCTGTCACCTTTCGATCAGTCCGCAGTACTCTCATGCGTCTTCAGAGGGTACAGGCGGAAAGATTCGGCGCCATGAATTTTGCGCGGCTAAGGAAATTCTTGGAGAGCATACGACTCATCGAGAAGGAGATGCAGTTTGCTCAAAAGGCGGAATTCCTTTCGTACGTTTTGGGCACGATGGTTGCTGCTCTGCAAGTAAGTCAGCCAACTCAAATCGATACTAGAATGCCATCATAGACAATTCACCATTTTACTAGTTCTTTGTCTGCTATCTCTCTACTGTACTTGTGGCTGATGTTGGAGCACAGGACACAGCCGACATCCTCGACCCATGCGATACATTGGTCAAGGTTTATGAGACTATCGGGGCCTCTATCACTTTTGGACATCTGGATTCCGCATATACATTGAACGCCCCTCAAAAGCATCTGGTTCTAGCAAGAGTGGCAGCAGACGTTCTGCGGCTGAACATGCTTATTCTACAAGTATTGGGTATTCCAAAACCGTTTCTGGGCGCGGCGTTCAAAAGCACCTGGAATGCACTGTTGCCGCAAAGGGAATCCATCTTTCAAAATTTGGAAGGGATGAAAGAATTGGTTGAGAAACGGGCAGCCGCGTCAGCTTTTGTCGAACATGAGCAGAACCGAGGTCCATCCCTTACAGTTTCGGATCGTGATACAGTGCGCTTAAGAGAGCAGTGGTCCGAACTTCAACAATGGCTGGCCGGTGTGAACACGTTGCAGATCCATCAAGACATCTGCAGGGTCAGACAAGGAACAGCAGATTCCGGTGCTTGGCTATTGAAGCAACCAAAATACGTCGCCTGGAAGTCGGACGATGTCCCGCGATGGCCAATTCTTTGGCTCAATGGAATTCTTGGTGCAGGGAAAACAATCTTGGTTTCCAAAATCATCGACGATTGCCGGACCAACAGCAATGTTGTTACCGCATTTTTCTACTGTCACCACGACGAGCCGCAGCGGAGAAGCTTCATGTCGATACTGAGGACACTGATTGCACAGCTTCTTACTGTTCGTCATATTCTGTTACCCTGGTGTTATGAGCAATATAGCGGAAGCAATCAACTTTATTTGATGGACGGAAAGATGTGTGAGCATATGTTGACTGCACTACTACTGAGTCATGACAGGACTGTTGTACTGTTGGATGGGCTTGATGAATGTGAAGCCATTGATCGCAAACAGTTACTCGATTTCTTCACCCGAGCGGTCAGTATTTGTGAGTCGCACGATCCTGGCAAGCTTCGAGTTATGTTTGCGAGCAGAGATGAACCGGGTATCCGTCGAGCCCTACATGGGTCAGTTGAAATTACCATAACGCCTGCAAATAATGAGGGAGACATGAAAAGATTCATCAAAGTTTGGTGCCAGAAGATATGCGACAAGTTCGAAGACCTCGAGGCTGCCGAAGTTTCCTACATTGAAGAGTCCACGCTGAGTCGTGCAGATGGTAGGCTTTGCAGAGTCAAAATGGTGCTTTGTATTCTAACCAAGTGTCAGGAATGTTCTTGTTTGCGAACTTGGTTATGACAAACCTCGAGGCCCAAGTGTCACTCCAAGCCCTTCAGGAGCAGATCCATCCAGAGAATTTTCCGAGCGAGCTCGACGCAGCGTACGTATGAGTTCTATTCTCAGTGAAAAGGATACTTTGGAGGCGTGAGCATCAGGGAACTAATACCCTTTAGATATGAACGCATCCTCCGACGTGTCAGCAAGGACTCTGACAGGGAAAAGGTGTCTCTTGCAAAGAAAGTATTGGGGTGGATGATGTGTGCAAAGCGACCATTAAAATGGCACGAAATTCAAGGGGCATTGTCGACGGACACAACCAGCCGGACGGTTGATTTTGCTCAGCGTCGATCGCATGTGCACATTCGAGAAATCTGTGGATCTTTGATCAGCGAATTGTCCGGCGACAGACTTGAGCTTGTTCATGTCAGCGCCAAAAAGTAAGAGGAAGTAACTGTTCTTGCACTGGCATGGGAAAGCTGATCGATCCTGTAGCTATCTGAAAAAATCCTCTTTTGTGACAGCACTATTTGCCGAATGCACTTTAGCATCACTCTGTCTCAACTATCTCTCATTCGACTGTTTCGAAAAGCAACTCCCCGAAGCACTGGTCCAAGACTTCATGTTGCGTGGGTCCTTCGCTCTTCAAGACTATGCAACGTCTCATTGGTCCGATCACGCTGCGACAGTCATCAGGGCGGGCCTTTCTGACTTAAGATGTGAAGGAAGCGCTAGTGAGGATTTCTGTTCAGCTGTAATAGATTTTGTTGAGCATTATCACCTTGGGGCGCATGAAAGTACCGAGAGTGCGGAGATACCAAGCGACTGCCTCAAGTTTCAAGAACTTAGCTGCTTTGTTGAGGTATGTCATTTGTACCGGCACATTCAACGGCAGAAGGCAAAGGGTCGCCAAGGCTTCGACGAAATCACTCCACCACCGCTGGACCAAACGATTGCGCGCAATCGCTCTTGTCTCGAGCAATCTGCAAAGTCAACCACGCTTGACCCGGCGACACAAAAGGAGCTCGAACAATGCTATGGGCGGCAGTGGTACAAGTGCACCAAAGCGGCTTGCTACTATTTTCATGAAGGCTTCCAGGATGAGAAGTCTAGAGAATATCATGCTGTCCGGCATGATCATCCGTTTCGTTGTCAGCACGAAGAATGCGAGAGTGGCTACAAGTTTGGCTTCACAAGTTTGAAGCAGCTCGAAAAGCACGTCAGTCTCTATCACCCGGAATCCGTCAAGATCAAGGCGACCTTCGCGAGATTGAGCAAGGCCCGAGAACGCGTCAGTAACTCTCCCATGCGACATTCCAGCATCGCGAAGGAGCCGGGCCGGTTTTCCTGCCATATCTGTTCGAAGACCTACACGAGACAGGAGAAATTAAACAATCATCTTCGAACGCATTATGTGGGGCAATCCTTGTCCCACTGCTCAGTAGATGGCTGTGGAAAGTCATTTGCCAGAGACGATGAGAGGAAACGCCACGAGAAGGAGGTTCATTCTGGCGAGAAAAAATTCCTCTGCGCCGGGAATACCAAATATGGCAAACCTGGCTCCAACAGTTTCGGTTGTGGCAGAGGGTTTACAAGGCTAGCGGGCTTGGAAAGCCACTGGCGCAGCAGGGTTGGTAAAGACTGCCTCAAGCCGCTGCTTGACGAGGAAGAGTTCGAGAGACAATTGGCAGACCAAGTTGCTAAGAGAAAAGCAGAGGGTTTTGAACTCCCGCTTCCTCGAGCGCTCTATGATAAATACCCTGAGCTACGCAAATCAGCGACCTTGCAAGATCCAAGTCTTCTCGAACCGGCGCCCAAGAGACGGCAGCCGTTCAAACCAAGCGCGGCAACGACAGCATTATCATCCGAGGCAGGCACACAACCATCATCTGACTCTTCCGGTGCCAACGACAGTGAGATACCTAAGAACATTGACATTTGAGCCAATGCGATCATGAGAGGTAAAGAATACTACCGCAGATATGCAATGAAACAGTATAACGCCTGGACTGTCCATCTCCTTTGGACACTGTCGCTTTGTTGCACATTCAGTTACAGGTGTTTGCTATGAATTAATTTAGAGACATCGCATTTGAGAGGTGCCTTACGGGTCCGTTACACAATGTACATATGTAGGCTACGTACGCTGAGTACGCTAAGTGGAGGTCTTGCATGTAAATAATCCCGCAGGGTGCACCAGGCGACCAGTTCTTCCACACCCTCTTTCGACGCTAAGATTTTCTTTCTGGCGGTGCAAGTGGAGCTCGCTAAAGGTTTGAGCCTATCAAAAGTGAAAATACGGGGTGAGATAACACCGCCGGAGCCATTCTATTTTAGGCCTAATGTCCTGGACTCACCCAGAAGGACTCAGGACGAATTGTTCGGCTAACCTTCCTAATTAGGGTTAGGGCAGCACACTTCCCTCTAATCGAGGCTTCACAAGGACTCTTGGCGAGGAGCTCCAAATCCCATCTCTGCGATGCTCAGCTTACTTCCTTGCTGGTTCAGGATATCCTGCAAAGTGTAAGTCAACAATCACAATTTTGGGGCGGCGGACATACCTCTTCGATGGTGCCACGAACCATGTATCGGATGACCAAAACGGATTGTCTTTGCGACATTCTTTGCGCTCTGGCGATGGCTTGTACTTCAACACTAGGATTCCAGTTCGGTTCCAACAGAAACACGCGGTTGGCGCATGTCAAATTCACACTGGATTTGAGTCAGCTGAGGTTCCCTTCGAACACAGCCCATGCAAAGCGTACCCGTATGCGCCTGTACCAGTTGTCATGAGCAATATCCGAGAACTCTCATCGACCTTGAAGGTGTCGAATATTTGTTCCCGCTTGGCCGACTCGGTGTTTCCATCCACACGCATGAAAGCGATATTTCGATGCTGCAAGTGCATTTGTACGAGGTCGAGAGACCTGGTCCAAGAGGAAAAGACAATGCTGGAGGTCTGTTAGCTGATGGGCTTGGGGTGTTATGCGCAGACTTACCTTTTTGTGTCGAGCAGATTTTCGTTCAGGTCCCTCATCAACATCTCTATCTTGGACGAATAGCCCTGACATCCAACGTCGGTCTCGAAAGATTTTTGCAGTCCCAACTCGGAGTCCTTTGGTCGGGATTTCGAGGTTGAATTGGTGGCGGAGGCTTCTGTTGCTTCTTGCGCATCCTGGGACAGTTCAGCAATGCATTCGTCACAAGTAATCCTTGCCCGTGGTCCAGAAGCCTCCCTTGCGTTACAGTTCGTTGCTAAGGCGGCGATCCATTCGTGGCAGGAAGAACATCGCACCACTTGTTCCTTGCCCATAGCGACGATGACGTCCTCTCTTTGCGCCCGGATGTCGACTTGACTGTTGTTCCACGATTTTTGAAAGGTGCCATGGTTACACAAGCGTCGAAGCCGATGCTGGATCTGAAACTTCCCCAACGGTGTTCCCGAATTCTTTTTTCGTGATCCATGGGTAAGCTCCCACAACATAGAATCCCGAGTCGTTTCGTATTGCTCCTTCTCGGCTTGGGAAAGTTCGACAGTGTGGTACCGCTGTATCATTGGAGGAAGTTTTAGTCGTCCGATCTTGCGGCGCATGCATACAGAATTAAGTAAGAGTGAGAGTTTCGCCGTGGCTCTGGGCTTATCATAGGTGAACGGCGAAACAACATATTTTCGAAACATGGAAATCCTGTCGAATGGCTCCGCGCGAATGAACGCCAGGAGGGCTCCCAAATCGTCTAGCTTATTTTGCACTGGAGTACCGGTCAAGCACCATCGATGACAAGCTTCGAGCTCTGCAACCGCTACATACAAGGTCGTCGACTGCCGGCGGATGCAATGCGCTTCATCTAGAACCAGTCTGAACCAGTTGATTGACATCAGGGGACTTTTCTTGATCTTCCGTTCGGCTGCCAGTGTATGGTAGGTGGTGAACACAATATCTGCCTCGCTTATCCGCTCTACCTGACGGCAGCGGGTCCTCCCATGGTATATCAAAACTTTCAGGGAGTTATCCGTGAAGTTCTTAAGCTCGTCGCGCCAGACAGTCATTATCTCGAGAGAGGGAGCGATGATCAAGGTCGCCCTCGACCGGATAGGTGACTGGACGGGGTTTTCATCCTCTTCGTTTCGCGACTGTGACCACAGATGCGCATCTGCAAGTCTCTGGCTGATAAGACTCAAAGCTGATAATGTCTTTCCAAGCCCGGGTTCATCTGCCAGGATTCCACCGCCTGTCTCAGGGCGGGGCTCTGTGGCCCAGCATCCAGTAATCAAATGTCGAAATCCGGAACTCGTCTCATTCTCAGTCCATTTCCAGAGCCTTGATTCTTCAGGAATAGGTCCAACTTCCCTCTCGATCATGAACGAGACTGCTTGTTTCTGGGTTGGTAACAGCGGTACGGTGATATGCATATATGCATTCTCTTCACGGAAATGCCGGTCATTGGTCTCCGCCATACACAGGTCGAGCATAGTTTTTTGGAGGTCCTCAGGCCTGCGGTCGTCCTGCTCCAAGTCATCAACCTCCATGTAATCCTCATCCAGATCCAAGTCGTCGAAATCGAGCATATGGGGGTTCATGTATTCGACACCAGGATCTTTTTCAGGGTGTCTCAAGTTCTGAAGGTATAGACCCTCTTCTGAGAGCACCTGACCCACTGCAGAACGGGAATTTGCCGAGCCATATACATAAATATCGATATCCATCTCGCCACTCTTGGACCTATTAGCACGCTCGATGGTCTTTAGCCAGTTCTCGACCAATGCGTATGCCACAAGCTGGGTTGTTTGGAATGTGGTTTTGATTCGCGTCAGGGGAGCGCAAACATCGCGATCCAGCTGAGCGCACAACGTGCCATCTTCCAGTCTCAGAAAGCCGGTGTCAAACGCGGTGTCAAATTGCAGGTTTGTCAACCCACTGCTTGGACGTAACCGTACGAGCTTCTTTCGCAAAGTATCCATGTCTCCATAGAGCCTCATTCGCCGGTTGGCGATCATGCCAAAGCACTGAATATCGCTATCGTTATGGCTTTCTGTCTCGTCGAGTGACGACAGCCAGTTTTCATCATCTTGCTTTCCAGCTTCCGTACATTGGGTTATCGTGGCGTTGATCCATGTCTCAATTCGTC
The DNA here is from genome assembly GCF_000835455.1 of Fonsecaea pedrosoi CBS 271.37. NCBI lineage: Eukaryota > Fungi > Ascomycota > Eurotiomycetes > Chaetothyriales > Herpotrichiellaceae > Fonsecaea > Fonsecaea pedrosoi. The sequence continues at coordinate 3,752,321 of NW_013550614.1, read as the reverse complement.
GACCGACTTCTTCCAATTGTGGATTGGCTCGTGACGATCCTGGTTGGAAACTGTCATCGATGAGCTTGTCATCTATCTGCACCTCATCGGCCTCGTCGGAAGGCGTTTGATCGACTCCCAGGATAGATGTGAGCAGTTTGGTCCAAGGTCGTGCCGAGGCGTCCACTTTCTCCAAAGTGTCACCAAAGTTGACGTCGCGGGCGGTCCTCTTTTCCGATGAACCATGTTCTTCTCTATCGAGTTCCTCCACAGCAATGCTACTTTTTTCCATGTTCGAGTGGCGAGCCCTCGATTCGTTCAATCCTTTAGGAATCTTTCGTGATTCCGGAGGGTAGTGCGTCCTGGATATATCGCGAGAAATGTGGCGGCGATCAAAGCTAGAGTACAATGGCTTGTCCGGAAGAGCCCTGGTAGATGACTTTGGGAGCCTGACCAAAACCACGTTCAGCTAACCATGGCGCAGCGTCACTATGCGAAAAGACTAAAGTGGCGGACAAACTCAGCCTTGCTGATGCCTCTCTGCTGGTATGGACGATGGGCATATCTTCAAGGCGAAAGTCACTTCACACAAGGCTTGAAAGGTAAGAATTCGAGAAAAAGAGTCCTTGTCGGGAGAGGAAATGCTGAGCGGGCGCATCGAACCTTTTGCGAAGTTCAGCCTCACCAGCATTAAAGTCCAGGCTCCCTTGCCTCAAAGATGCAACACTTTCTCCCAGGTTGACGGCTAAGATAGCGTCTCAAGAGCAGATTCGTATCCCTCTTTCCAAAGGGTCGTCCATTCTACTGTATGCCAGATATATATTTGACGGCTGCGACTGTTGAAGAAAGAGACAACACCCAGGCAGTCCGGTTATTATCTACATGACCTCCCGAGGATTGGGTAACAGGCGAGCACCTCAGGAAAGTGGGTCCTGGTGCCTAGGTTCTTGTACAGTACGAGGTACGAGGTACCCTGGGAGTCTAGACCCCGTGACCCCGTGACCCCGTGACCCCTCATCTGTCTGTAAATCCATCACCTCCTCAGAAGGCACGGAAGGGTACCTCGTACATAGTGCCTATTACCTCATGTGACCAAGGTGCGCCTGGCACTGCCTCATTTCGTCCTTTCTTTCATTGACCCAATCAACCAATTCATGACCCTACAGTTCGACTCACGAAAACAATGCAAAACCAACTTGAATGTTAGCAACTGGAAAGAGATCTCCTGGTCAGGTATAAAAGAAGTTCCTCTGTCAAGAATGCCACTTTGTATCAGAACAGTTTTATTGCAGCAGGACGAGATCACAGAGCGGTTACATTGAGATCTCTCTGTATTCGACAATCTGAGCGCATGGTTGATGGTCCCTACGACTTTGTTGTCGGCATAACCACGTCAGCAGCCTCGCAAGTCGCAAGGGAGACGTAGAGAAGGTTGTTGTGAGCACAGTCGGCCTGCAAACAAAAGGTACAGAGCTATCAAGTGCTCCGAGTATCAGTCCGGTCATGTCAATACCTGGGCGTTCAAATGGACTCCAGACTTCGATGGGACCACCACCGAGAGAAGGCTGAAGCCAAAGCTACACAGCGGCTGTCAGCGCTTTCGGCGACTTTACTTGCCAAGGCGGAAAGTCAGACACTTTCCCTTTCCAGTCACCTCAGCCTCAAACTCCCAATGTGGAAACTGTTTGGCCATGACTTATCGTAACGTCTACCTATGGCTACCCAACACATGGATCCAATGGGCCATTCCAGAGTCGACAAGCGTGTCTAGCTGACCACTGACCCTGAATCGCGAGGCTGGCTTGCAAGGCAATAGCTCCTCATACCAGATGTTATCAAGGAAACCGTGCAGCCCCCCCTAACATGGGTCTCAGCCAGCCCTCTCCTTCTACAGTAGGTGTTGAGATCCATCACCTTCGGCTTCAGTGCTGTCAAGGTCAAGCGCCTTAACATGAGCTCATCTATAAAGACGAGCCACAAGCAAGTGGGTGACAGCATGGTTGAACAGTTCTGCCGTCAACATTGCTCTCCTTACATTGACATCGACAATGGCCGGTTTTATCAAGGAGACGCCCGCAGGGCAGTTCCTTCGACTGCTTGGCTTCCAGTCAGGTCTCTTGTACTCTGAAGAGAAACCTGGCTTTGAGCCTACTAGCCTCCCTGTCGTCTGCGAGCCGGCACCCTCTCCCACTGATTGTGACCTGGAGAAAACCCTGTCCAAGCTCTCCACCACCGCCCGCGCAGCTGAGAAGGACGTCACGCTGTCTCCCTCGAACAAAGAGGCAATCATTGTATCCTGGGCCGAGAATGATCTCGAGAACCCTCGCGACTGGTCGCAGGGTAAGAAGACGTGGACTCTCGTGGTGGTCAACCTGTACACCTTCTGCGTCTACTGCACAGCATCCATCATCACGCCCACCGCGGGAGCCATCCAGCAGCGATATGGTGTATCGATTGTGGTAGCAAGTCTAGGACTGTCCGTGTACGTTGTTGGTTGTAAGTCTGCACCTGTTTTCCGTCAATACTATACCTGGCTGATCCTCACTGTCTACAGACGGCCTGGGACCCATGTTTTTCTCTCCCATCAGCGAGATCCCTAGCATCGGACGGAACCCGCCGTATCTTTATTCCTTCGTCGCATTCTTCGTCGTATCCATTGCACTTGCTTTTGTCGACAACTTCCCTGCAATTATCGTCCTTCGATGGCTACAGGGTCTCTTTGGCAGCCCGGCTTTGGCCAGTGGCGCGGCGTCCATCGAAGACATATACGACATTTACAGCGCGCCGTATGGCTATGTGTGGTGGATTGCAGCCATGTATTGTGGTCCTGCCGTTGGGCCGTTGATGGCGGGATACGCTGTTCCTCACGATTGGAGATGGCCGGTGAGTTGTCTTGACTCTTACAACACCTTGTGACCCCTTGACACCTGTCGAAACAGCACTAAAGAAGACATTCACAGCTCTACGAAGTCATCATCATGTCGGGAATTATTCTCTTCTTACTACCCTTCCTGCCAGAGACCTACCCTGGCACCATCCTTCTCAACCGAGCAAGACGACTCCGCCAAGTGACAGGCGACGATCGATACCGTGCCGAGAGTGAACTGCACCCCATCCCGCTCCGGGCACTCCTCTGGGAAGCCCTCGTCCGACCTCTAGAAATCACCATCAAAGACCCCGCGGTGCTCTACGCGGCGCTCTACGGCGGCCTCGTCTATGCCACGTACTACTCCTTCTTCGAAGCCTTCCCGCTCGTCTACCTAGGCACGTACGACATGTCTCTCGGCCAGCTCGGGCTGATATTCCTCGGCTTGATGACGGGCTGCATCGTCGGTCTGGCCTGCTACTACATCTACCTACGCCGGTGGTTCATCCCGCGGGCTCGAAAATACCACTCCGAAAAGGGCAAGGCCGTCGAACAGGAAGAATGGCTCCGGCCAGGCCTGGCGGGCGTGTGGGGCCCCCCGATCGGTCTGCTGTTGTTTGCCTGGACGGCGCGCGCGGACGTGCACTGGATCGCGCCCACGATCGGCATCAACGTCTGGGCCGCCGGCAGCTTCTGCATGTTTCAGAGCATCATCTGCTACATCGCGCTGGCGTACCCGAAGTACGTGGCCTCGCTGTTCGCCGCCAACGATTTTGCCCGCTCCATGCTGGCCGCGGGCTTCGTGCAGTTTTCCCGCTCAATGTACCTCGATCTCGGCATCGGGAAGGGTGTCACCGTCATTGCGGGCCTGTCAGGCGTCGGCGTCGCGGGTATGTATGGTCTGTATTACTTTGGGGGGTTTCTTAGGGCGAAGAGTAAGTTTACGGGGTGAATTGATGTCTAGAGGGGTTTTCTCAGAGGATGCCACCAGAGGGTTTGGGGGCATTTTTGAGGAGATGGGTGGGGTGTGGTCTGGAGATGGTGGGTGGATGGGTGTGTGGCGGATTGACGGATCGTGGGACGGGACCGAAGTATGGGATTAATGAAAGGATATATCGGTGGATGGATTGATCAATGGACGCATGGAAGGATGGTTTGGATGAGTGGGTGGAGTTTGATGTGCCACTACAGCTACAAGGATGGGTTCGAAAGTATTCGCAAGGTGTCAGCACGAGGCATACTATATAGTGATCAACTTGCCTGCTTTTCCTGTTTCTTTCTGGCCCCTTACTCCGTCCTTTTTAGGGAGGAGGGTAAAATGTACTTTTCGTCTCTACGTACCCAAGGGAAACCGGCAAACTCGACAAATCTTCAGTGAAGCATATCACCATGTCACCACGTTCCCTATTCCCCTATTTTTTTCCCTTTTCATATTTCACTCGACTCGATCATATGGTATCCCACACACAGCCTCTTCGATGAAGTCAAGTTGAGGCCCTCGAGAACGCTTTGGTCCTGTGCGGGGATACAACGCTGATCAAACGCCGCTGGGGCGGGAATGCCAGTATTCGTACTCAGGATATAGATAGATCCGCTCCCAACCTCCAACCTCCAACTTCCCAATTCTGGCTTTGAAGGCCTTGCCTTCGCTGGTTGGCTTGGGGTTATCAGGACAGTATAGCTCGTTCGTGACTCTTGCAATTTCTTGGTCTTGTTCTTCTTCTTGATTGTGATTGATTACGTGGGTTGCCAGATCAGGTCGCCGAGGTGGCGGAGCACAGTAGCTCGTGATACCCCGTGAGAAATAGCTCTCTCTAGCCCTCTAGTCTGAGGGTAAAGAAAGGAGTCCGAGTCCTGTTGCGGATCCATGCGGGGACAGGTAATAAACCTTTTGCAATTTTTCTCTCTAGGCTTTTTTTTCTTTCTTTTGCTCATAGACATATATGCCTGGAGAATGGTAAAATCTGACTGAACAGAATATACCTCGTTAGTGACCACACCGGCGGGATCTGGCCCAGTCTTATCCCGAACATACTTAACTAGGCCCCCTTGCGACTTTTGAAATGCATCTTCCTCAGAACCTGGTACGACAGCCTCTCGTTCCAGAAGAACCTCTCACAGATCCTGATCCGCTCCATCCAACTGCGCTCCACCTCCTGCTTCCCCAAGATCCTCGTGCCGAGCGACCAGGTGAGGTCGTTGGTGTGCGAGCTCGCGAGCATCGTCATGCCGACCCACGTCAGCCACTCGGCCTGGTATCTCCGCGGGTAGGAGGTGTCGAGGAAGCAGGGGCTCGAGGGGAGGAGGCCCGTGTGGACCTGGAGATAGGCCATGTTGAGGAAGCGGCCGCGCTCGCTCCAGTCCATCAGCGAGCAGTAGGCCTGCAGGGCCATGAGGACGAATTGGTCGTGCAGTGGCAGGTGCGGGTGCTGGAGCAGTTCCATGCACCGAGTGGCGTTGGTGAGGTTCGCTTCGACAAGTCCCCGGCTCGCGAGGAGGTAGCTCTCTTCACCTCGTGAAACGGCTGCTCTGACGGAGTCCAGCCATGCGGTGATGACGAGGATGATGTCGATCACTGCGGCCACCGGGCGTTCGCTGATGCAAAAGTCCTCGAAGCCCTGAGGGAGTCTTGATATCTTGGCGCACAGAGCCGGTGGGAATGGGTGGACTGGACGGCGAAGGTGTTTGGCCGTGTAAGCTTTGCCACCTAGTTGACGGCACACGGCTCGCTGACATTCTGCGTGTGATACGAAGCTGGAGAGAAGATGGTCCTGTAAGCCTGGCTCTTCCTACAATACACTGGGGCCACACCCACCTGTCCGTCACAGTCGCAAGCCAGCCATCAAACGCCATCTGCTTGGGGCCACCTCTGCGGTCGATCGCTTCCCTGATGGCTTGTAAATGGATCCAGGCACTGTCGTGATTCGACGTCAATTTCTGCACCGTGGTCAGCTCGTCAGGTCGCGTCCTCGAACACACAAGAGCGCTTTACGTCAAACGTCGCCAAAAACATCATCGTACATATGACCAAGTCCGACACCTTATCCGCAGTCGACTGCAGGTACTGACGAAGCAGTCGAATGCTGGTATCGTACAGTGCCTTTGCCCGTGGAGAAGGCCCATCGCGTTCCCGGTCCATCAAGTCGAACTGCAGCGTCGAGTTTGCCAGCATAGCGACAAACGAGACGTGGTGGCTGAGGATCAGGGGGATGTAGTGTCGCAGAAGGGGTCCGTCCTCTGCCACGCCCTGGATTTGAAGTCGACGGAACGTGGTAGGCGCATAGATGTCGGTGTCTGCGATATCAGGTGAGCATTCTCGTTTGAACCATGTCCGACAGAGAGAATTCTCGACGCACAGTACCTGCAGGCAGCCTTTGCCATCCCTTCAACTCGAATGGGAAAGATGTCAAGCTCCAAGTGCGTGAGCGTCAATGGTCCATGTTGAGCACCTTGCTGGTCCGCATTATGACCACGTTCAGACTCGTACCAGACTGTCTTGGCCTCGTCCTTGAACAGCACCATTCCAACCTCATGCCTGCTCTCCATTCTCCCAGACTTTTCACAGAGGATGTTCTGGTGGGAAGTGCGCCGGGGCCATTTTACCGTTGGTCGTGTTTGAGACCGATGGCTCCGCCTCCAGGATATATCTCTATGGCAGTTCGTCAAGTTGATGGATGCGCTATTCACCAAGGGGGTCGATGACTCTGGGTAGCTCCTTTGCGACAGGTGATCTGGCGTCAATCTGATATAGTCTCTTTTGCACTGAACATCAACAAGACAAATAATAAAAGTAAACCTCCAGTCCATCTAGAGCATAGACAGAGGTAATATCGTCGAAGATGATTATCTCAGCGCACCTTGTTTAGTCCTAGCGGTTCTCTCGCCCTCGTATTCTGAACGACGGAAAGTGGCCGGGAATGCACTCGGTGACTCGGTAGGGCAAGTATACGAGCAGAAGTAACATAACCAGCTACTTGGAATGGCATTTCTGGGAGTGAGCGGTCCGTCTCGTGGGCTGTTGGCCCAAAAGAGCTGGAGGCCACATCATTCGTTATTCGCTCGGTTGCTGGTGCGTCCAGCCTGAGGTGTTTTGATCCGGATCCAAGATCAAGCGGTAGGTCGCGAGCGGACCGCTCTTCCGACGATTGAGCATTGTTGCTATCACTCAGTGACCATTCTCATATGAGGCGCATGGCTTGCGGCCTTTGAAGAGCCCGTAGGGACACAATCAGACCTGTTCGGTGCGTCATCTGCCCTTCAACGAGACCAAGACATGGAATTTCTCTGGAGAAAGGCGATACACTTTCGATGGGGGTCCCGAGTGGGGGAATGCCACCCACTCGCGTATGTAGGAAGCCGTTTGATTCCGGGGCAGCTCCAGGCACCCAGGGGGATCGTCTGTCGTTAGTCATATGCCTGCATATGCCGACCCGGCGACGGGCACCGAGAGAGCGGCCCTCAGCCCTGTAGCAATACCGCAGCATAGTATCAAACACAGTGCAGGCAGACCGTGCTGGTCAGCGCGGCTTGCGTGAAAGTGAATTGAGATACCCCCAAGGGGAGAGGTGGGGATGAGCCGTCATTCTTTCGAGAGAGGGAGAGAAAGACGCAAGAACGAGAACGAGAAAAGAAAGTGTAGCACAAGCAGCAAGGAATTGCATTTCCATTCCCAAAAGTGTTGGACCAGTCCTTGAGGGTGTGCAACTGTTGTTTTCCAGGCTCATGGACCAGTATCTCCAGTCCAAGATGCTCTTTGCCTCTGTCCTCTGTCTTGAACGTTCCCAGTCAAAAATAGTCGCCCGTTCTCCGCGGTGTCAACTAGTCGCACCATATGAAGCATTGATCCTGCTTCAACATCCTCGACCTCTCAGTTCTTTCAAGATGCAGAATTCTGCGAGACAGAGCCTCGTCTCTCCTTGACAATGGACCCCAGAATGTCGTCGACCACCTCACTGATTCGCCGTGGCAACATAGCTGTCAACACGCTGAGTGCCCGCTTACCATCGATTTGGCCGCCTAGCTCTCCTCCTCCTTCTCGCTGCCGCACTTCACGTGTCGACGATACTCGGAGGATTCCCTGGCACGTAAACACCATAGCATGCATGGACACAAGTCTGGTCGATCGCAGCAACGCCTAAATTCTCGTCAGTCATCGAGGCCACTCCCCTATCCATAGACGGACGGGCACTCACGCAAAGTCTGCATCGCTACTCCCCAAGTGCCTGGTCTCTTCTTCTTATCCTCCTCCGAAAGGCCGTGTCCATTCTTATCCGCAAAGTCTGCATCGGCACCGGGGTGGGCGAACACTGGATGTTCCGGAGCCTGGTCAGCGATAGTCGTGCCTACGATTGCGGCAAGGCGATCGCTTCGTTGCAAAAGTGGGAGCCAGTCGCACTTTCTGGCAGCTTTCGGCATCCAATATGTGATGTGTCCGGCGATGTAAGTGTGGAGGGCCTCTGCGTCGCGGTGCTGGTAGAGCGCGTCGATGAAGGTGGGACTGGGGATGGTGGATTCTGTCGCGGTGAACATGCTTGTGATTTTGTCAAAAGCAACCGTCTTCACACCGTGCATCATGAATTTGTCCGCGGCGATGTAGACCTCGAGCCAGAACGTATCTGGTTCCCATGGGGATGGAGGGGACCATTCTTTTTCGGGAACGGACTTGACATAGAGCCAGTCGCACAAGAACTTGATGACATCTGGTTCGTCCTCGGGTAGTTTGAGCTCTTGGGTCGCCGCCTCGAAGAAGGTTCCGTTGAAGGTCGCTTTAAAGAATTTGGAAGCGGCGCAGAGTGAAGCTTTGGGGACGACATACTTGACTTGATCAGCGCCAACCAGGATACTCACCTCTGCATCGTCTGGAGGAAGTCGTGTTCCAGAAGACGCAGACTCTGACTGGAACCTGTTTGAAGCCATTGCCACATAGAGGAAAACAAAAGAAGCAAAATTCTGAACCAGGAATGGACGGTGTGCTGGGAAAGAAACAAAGAGGAAGAGAAAGAAAAAGGAGAATCTCTCAAGGTCAGGCAGTGAAAATTGCGGAGAAGCTGTGAGAAGCAATAGAGGTGAATGAATACACTGTGGTGCGCATGAGGACACTGCCTTGATGTTTGTGTCGAGAGACATGAGATTCCGCTTGTCTGTGAAAGGGTTGTTGCGCTCTTCGCACTCCCAACATGCCACTTGGTGACTTACAAGGTATCTAGTAAGGACAAAGTGAAGCAAAAGTGACAACAGACTTGAACAGAATCATTGATGGGATGTGAAGAGAGACACACAATGACCCGGGCGGCCGCACCCAGTTGCAAACAGTGCAAAGGCCAACATTGACCACCAACGTCCGCCAGTTTATGAACATCTGGCAAGGCACAGAATTTCCCTCCCGATGCCCTTTCATTCCACCCAGACACCATAAAGAGAAATCCCGATCATGGATACATCATCTGTCCTGGACTCACATAGGGCTGCTTGGTCTTTGGATTCATGCCCGTCGTCCTCACAATGGCTTCCTTGTCTTCCTGAATCAAGGTGCAACATCCACACCAGCACGATGTGCAGAAATCACCCACGCTCCCACCCTCGATACCATATCTGTCACGTGTGGAGCCTCGATTGATGCACTGGAGAATGCAATGTCCCCCAAGGTGCATCAAACAGTAGAATGCGCAGCACTGGATGAGTGTCAGTCAGAGAAACCGGGGTCATAAAGAGATTGGGAACACAATGCTGATTGAGTGAGCAACAGGGACATAAACACATACCTGTCCGTTGATGCCACTAGAGTCGTTGTCGCCCTTGTACCGATCTTGTGTCTTCCCGTAAAGAATGCAGGGACACCAACACGCCAAACAACCTATTCAGCAAGGTCAAGATCAGCAGATATTCTCCGGCGACGTTGACCAAGTGGAGCATACAGGTACTAAATGGAGAGAAGCAGTCAAAAAGTCCGAACGACCATTTTCCCGGAGCTCCGCCGGGGTACGCTCCAGCGGTTCCGTTAATGGGTTTGTCATTGGACATTCCCATGGGTTGTTGTGCCATTGTCGCTTGGAATAAAGAATGTCTTGGGTGAGAGTATGTGAATGAGGCGAGCGGGCACAGTATCAACAACGACCGTAGGGAAAGAACCAAAGTTGAAAACCTCAGGTGTCAAAAAGACATTTCAGTCAACGGAGGCGAAATATCAGCATATTTCAGTCATCCACGAGTCATGATTTAGGGCAGCCGTTTAATTGAACATTCCAGGAGACGCGCGGACGGCCCAGACATCTGATCATGGCGGAAGTCTCCGTTAGAGTCTACACCAGTGAAAACGCTGGGGGCTTCAGCTCAAGAAAGAGTTCAGCCCCCTCGTGGACACGAATATCGTTTTCGCAGGAGTGAAGGCTGCATGACTGTCAGCCTCCTGACCCTTTGCTTGATCACGGCATATCAACTTCTTGGAAGCTATCATTGGACCAAAGGATGTCAGGGCGCCGCATAGGGCTGGATTGGGGAAGGTCAGAGCTGGTGGAAGGGGTTCTGATGTCGGAAGTTTGGTCGCCTTAAAGTTTCAGCAGAGACAGCACGAGATGGTAACATACGAACTGGCAAAGTTTTGGGTACAGTTTCTGCCATAGAGAACTTGAAGGCATTGATAGTGGTCCAGAGCGTTCCACAAATTTGTGGGCCAGCAATACAGATGTTCACCATTGCAACTTGTGGAGATTTGACTCAGCGACTGGCCTGGTCGATCTTGGAACTTGCCGGGTCTGGCTGCTTCACGGCTTTGAGATGCTGCTATTGCTTCTTGCACTTGATGTCTACGAGTTAGGAGAGTCCAAAGGCTTGAGACTCGGTCCCGGGAGATGAATGCGCAGATTTCTAAGTCTTTTGGAGGATGACGTTGCAGCTTCTTTCACGAGTACGACTTGAGAAATCCGAGGGCTGCTCAGCTCCAAACTGGCCCCCTGGGACAAGGCCACCTCCAGCTGCTCCGTGCATTCAAAAAGCACATGATTCTGCTAGGGTGTGGTTCGTCAATGAGGCCCTAGCTTGGCTTCCAACATCGTACGAGGCAATTTTCAATAGTTTCGGGTTTGAGAAAGGGATCTTTCTTCTCGTTAGCGAAACCCCACAGTTGGGGGCTGAAAAACTTTGAGGCTGAAAATAGGAGGTGGAGATCAGAAGTACGAATAGGTATACCCAACTGTCGAATCAATGAGAAGGGCTTCTTGGACGCACGACGCACGAACGGGCAAGTCTCGTACCTCCTCGAGAGTACGAGTACTTCTGCAGCTCGAGCACAGGATAGATAGCACGGTATCCGCTGTCGTGTTAGGTTGACTGACTGCAGTATGACTGTCCAGGATTGTTGAAACAACTGGCCTTGACCCAACGTGCGTCGGCGTGGTTTCTGGTGAATCGCATGATTGGAGGCTCTGATCTTCGCCCTCACGAGTGTGTTCGAGCCTGAAGTTTGTCCGGTTTGGCCTCGAAAGATATGTTCGCCGAGCCATCCCGTTGAAACCGTCACCGATTGACATACAGGACGCGATCCGTTGCAGGGTGCGCAGAGTGATTGTTTTGTCTTTAGTCGAAGACAAGGTCGGATAAGAAACTTGCAGGCACTCGAGATGGTAAGGGTTTTAACAGTTGAGGCCTGTCTCAATTTTCTCCAAGTCGAAGTCCTTGGCTCTGAAGACAACAATGGGCTGCCAGGCGGCTCGCTTCCGCGATCTCGTCGACCTTTGTCGCTGGTCGTTATGTATTCCTCTCGCCTTCATGGACATTCGTGTCTCCGTTTGTTGAAGCGTTCGTTGCGTGGGCTCGATTGTATTCTTCCCGCATAGTCTCCAGTATCTGCTGAATCTTCGCTTCGCCTTCTTCACCGGGAAATCGTTCCTCTAGCTCTTCTATCACGAGAGAAAGAAACTGGCGATCGTCAGGTTCCTGTGGCTCTTCGTCCCCCTCTGCAGTACCATCCACGCCGTCAACGTCGGCATCGCCGCCACCGTCATCTTCACCACCATCACCCTCGCCGTTGACTCTCTCTGCTTGTGCGTCGCCATCCGTAGTTTGCCGTAGCTGCTGCCCCCTCGGCAATCCCAATCCCAAATTGATCAAGACGAACGCTTCGGTTTTCGTCAATCCAAATGCTCGCAATCTAGGCACGACATTTTTGATAAAGGTCTCTGGCGGTGGGTATCGGGCGATGAAAGGGACCGTATTCGTGACATAATGTTGGAACTAGACACAGACACAGGTCGTCAGCGATAATTCGTCTCTTTGGGGGATATTTCAGCCCAAGGGATATATCCCCTGCGCTGTAGACATACGTCGTCTCGCACGCGCTCATAGTCCTTCAAATTGACCTGCTTGTAGGAGCCTATCTTCCGAGGCGGAGGGCGAGGCGGGTTTTGGGACAGGAATTGATGCACTTCAGAAGTTGTCAGGAGGGCGGATTGGGGATCGAGGACCTATGGACCGTCAGTCACTTTTCTCTCCAGCCGCTGGTAAAGTGGTGGGGGTTCAAGATCATCAGAAGACACGTACCCGCATTCTGCCTAGGCCTGCTACTGAATGGCAATCTGAAGTCAGATCAAGCTTGGAAATACATGCTCTTCGACTTGTCCTGAGGAAAGCAAGATGTCTGGAACTGGAGACTCTTCTGACCTACTGCAATAACATCAGTAGAGTGCGAGCGAGCCCAAAAGCGCAGGTGAAATGCGGAGAAATTTTTCCAGGACCAGAATCTGCTGCGGGGAATCTTCAGCCTGACGGGTGTCAACGAGGCTGCGCAATTGGTGCATCCACTAGCAACGCTTTACCACCCATCCGGTCCTTTGCACAGAGAGAGCTAACAGTGCATTTGTATTGGAACACAAACACTAAACCGGCTATCTAAAAGTAGGCTCATCCAGTAGTACGGCCTTGTCCTTGCAGATTGTACATTTTTCTCGTCGACAGCATTACTCCGACCAGCTGGAACCCCATCCCCCCGACGCCATGCAGTAACCTGAGATGCAGAACGACACAAGACAGCGAAGATAGCAGTCAGCACATTATGCCTTCTCTTTCCGCTTCTTTTTCTTCTCTGACTTCGACGTGTCGGCGTCTTCTTCAACTCGTTTTCGCTTTTTGGTCCCCTCAACTTCGCCATTTGCCTCCTTCGCCGAAGCCTTTTCGGCAGCTTTCTTAGCCTTCTTCACCTCTTTCTTTGAGACTGCTACAGGTGTGCCGTCCTCTTGAAACTGGATCTCGCCTCGTGCTAGCTTCCGCTTGTATCTTTCCACGCTCAATCCACACTGGGCAGCTAATGTTTCAATCTTATCCTCCTGACCAGCTGTTGCCGCCTTCTCTACCCTGGCCTTCTTTTCTTTTTTCGCCGCCTTGCGAGCGGCTTTCTCGGCATGTTTTCTCTCCTTTTCAGCCTTTTTGGCTTCCTTTTTGGACAATCCGTTAACTCCGTTGACGACGGATGGCACTATCGCTTCAACCTCGTCCGCAGTTATTGGCTCGTCAGGTTGAGACTCAGCTTCATCGTTATCCAATTCGCCGACCTCTTTCATATCGACATCCTCGGAAACCTCCTCGATGAGCTTCTTTTCCTTCTTGGACTTCTTCGGTTTTTTGGCTGGAGCCTCATCACCAGCCAACCCATCGGCATCAGGGTTGTATTTCCGCGCTTCTTTGATCTCCCATTTCTTGGGTTGTGGTGTAGTGGAAGTGCCATTGGGCGCAATGGCGACACCTCGAGGTTTCAGTGGCTTGCCCTCCATAGCAGCTAGCTTGCGCTCAAGGTTCGCTCGTGCGGATAATCCAAGAGCGGCCTTCTCGTCCTCGGGAATGTTGACTTCATCATCCCCCCATTCTTGCAGGGCGTCTACTCTCAATCCTAGTGCGGCCTTTGCGGCAAGCACTCTTGCCATCTTGCCCTTGTTTTTGCCACTCGCTTGGCCAATCAAGGACGCATGGTAAATAAGACCGTATTTAGGGGTGTCATGCTTCGTCTTTAGTGCACGGAAGAGTGCCTTCTCAGCTCCGAGGATTTGTATCGTACTCGCAGGGCTTTTGGACAAATTCATCAGACTTCCAGCGTGGGCGATCAGCCGAGCACCCACAAGATCACCGACAAGGGTTGTTAAATTGGGGGCGATAGCTGTCATTCTTGCGGACAGATAGCTGGCAAGCTGTGTGCGGTATTCTGTGAATTGCACCACCTGCTCGGCTAAGCTCTGTATATTCTCCAAATCTTCGTCAGTGATCTCGGTGCCCATCGACCTGTCGGCAGCGGCCTTTACTGCGGCTTCAATCTCTTCTGGTAGAATTTCCGCAAGATCACAGGTTTCCCAGTTTGTCCGCATGCCCATCTTCAACACCACTTTCGCATATGCGAGGTTGTCGTTCAGAATCTTTGCCATCTCGGGGAAATGCCAACCATACCATTCCTTTACTCTCATGGCATAGGTGTTCAGCTCTTTATCCAGGTCATCCAGTAGGCCGATTGCCTGTACAATCATGACATCGATTTTGTCCGGAGAGAATTTGAGCTTGTGTCTCGCAAGAGAGTGTGAAAGACCCAGGGACATAGTCTTAACATCGTCCGGCAACAGACCAGGAATGAGAGAGGGCAGATATTCTCGGATGGCTCGATACAGGTCGGCGGTGGTGGAATCGGCGACGGCTTTGATCTCCAGGCCGGGAATTTTTCCAATTGCGTTTCCCAGCTTTGGGTCTGCGACGGCAAGAGATATCTTTTTCTCGTCTTTCAAGGTATTCAGTAGAGAAGAAAGTTTCGGGGTGACTTTGCCTTCCACAATTGCGGCCGCTTCTTCCAGTGCCGCAGCCGCGCTATCGAATTTCTGGAACTCCTTCAATTTGAGCATAGACGTGACATTTTCGACATTGCTCAGTTCAGAAGCAAGGTCGTCGTGCTTGAGCAGTTTCTTGTCTTTGGCCTTGAGCAAGGCATAACCCGCAGAGGTTTCGGTGAGGATGAGGAGGGTCATGGTGAGGATATGCGCAACACGCGCCTCTAATGAATGTGGGAGATATTAGGATACTGGATGTGCCTCGAAAGAAATATCAAAAAGCTCTCCAAAATTTCGCGAACCTCAAACTGCACAATTTTGCGGAGCGGACCCACCCGTGCCAAGCCTTTCTGTAAAGAGCAAGTGCGGCGAGAAAATCAATGGCGACAAGGTCTTCTATGAGGACGCACCCTGATGATATGGCACGCGACATCTATCCCTTTGCTATCGAATTTCAGCGACCTCATCACTATAATTCTATATGTGCAGCAGCCCATAGTCGCTCGATTTCTGCCTCCGGATCATGTCCATACGCCCACTCGGTCAACACCGGGTCACTCCACTGGTTGGGACTTTCCTTGATCTCTGCATGCTGAAGCTCCGCCTTCATAGCTTCATCACGGGCTCGCTGCACTGGTCCGTCCGGAAGATGTAAGATCAGGCCATGACCAAAACTAGCTTCATAGACTTTCTTGACCCGGGGTTTCCGCGCTTCTTCCCACCTGGATATCGCTGCTGGCAGGTCTTCTATTGATCCGACATGCTTCAACGTGGCAGCTAGTGCAGCAGCATCTTCCACTGCCATTGCAGCCCCCAATGCCATGTACGGTACCATTGCATGAGCTGCGTCGCCTGTGATCAGAAATTTACCTGATGGAGATGACCAGATTTCGGGAATATCGATGCAGTTGATAGGCCAGTCTAGTGTTGAAGTCACCATCTCCAGGAGTCGCCTCAGACTTTATTTGATGGACAGTGGCCTCACAGTCAGCACAATTCGGTTCCAGAACCAAGTGTTATGCTCTAAGAGGGAGACTTACCATGGATCCCATCCTGCATATTGTGCCCTCATCTTCTCTAGCACTTGAGGCATGGTTTGCTCAGGACCCTCATGGTGATTTTGCGGATGGGTGACAACCAAATTAAAACGTTCTCCTCCAGCAATGGCATAGCTCATTACATGTAGGTTATGTCCGACCCTTGATGAAAGTCAGCTAAGTCATGCGTTGCACATTCTGAATATTCCCGCAAATGTCTCGTACCACAAATGGAGATTGGGCTGCTCGGCAATCCACCTGGTCAATGGGTCTGCCCTTATATCAGCAATGGAGATTGTTCCTCGATATGCAGAAAGCCCATGACTCCAAGGCCCTTTGTCTTTGTCGCCATTGAGCTCCCGGCGAGCCAACGACTTCAATCCTACGGGAGTATGTTTCAGTTCACGTGCAGTAGAAATCTGATCTTGGGTCGCTTCTCACCGTCAGCTGCGACAATGAGATCCGCGTGGATCATCTGGCCATCGACAAATGTCACTTCGCCTTTTTTCGTGTCGTACTTCTGCACTCTTTTCGACAAATGCACAGAAACACCCAGTTCAACTGTGCGTTCATGCAAGACTTCATGCAAGTGCGCTCTATGGGTCACATAATACGGCGAGCCAAACCGTTGCTTGATGTCAGGATTGAGCCTGGCTTTGCCAATGACAGAGCCATCCTCCCAGCGTCGCCAAATCAGAGCCGCTGGCTTGACAGACCGCCGTTCAAGCGCAGAACATAAGCCCCAGGAATGGAGAATCCGGGCTGAATTCGGGGGAATCTGGATACCAGCTCCTACCTGCATCAATCCATGAGTTGATAGATCGCATCAACACCTTCGCACAGCGGGACAAAGCCACCAAGACAGATCAGCGCCATGGAGAGCTTACCTCACTCAAAGCAGAAGCCTGTTCATACACGGACACATCATGGCCTGTTTGAGCCAAAGCAATCGCATTCGAGAGTCCCCCAACGCCGGCGCCGATGATGGCCACTTTCAGTTTCACCCATCGATGCTCGTGCGTCCCGTTTGTTCCATTCGTGATCATGGAGTCCGTTCGTCCGTTTGGGATTGCAGCTGCTCCATTCGACAAATTGCTTTTGACCAGCGTCGGCCCTGACCATTCCTTCTCCTTGCGAAGACGTCGGATAAAGTTGTACGATCCTGCTGGATAATCAGGTATCTAAAGGATATTTTTCACCTGTCAGTGTTCCTCAACGTGGAAACAGTGAGCTTGGCCAACGAGACCATGTTCACTTACCTCGATCTTATCCAACTCCACATTCATCTTCGTTCCTCAGTTTCCCTACGTGTGTTGACGTTGGAGTAAGTGATAGCCACTTTCTTCGGCCCTGCTTCTGCACGCCTCCTTTTCGACTTAGAAATATTGCGTGCGTATCATCAGGTCCTGAAGCCGCGTCTGCCCTTCTGCTGATCATGATGCTTTTATACCGACACTCGGATTTCCCCCGATCAAGGCAGAGAGAGGACCCTTTCGTGGCTGCGAACAAAAACGCCAAGTGCAATGACACGAGTTCCCGTGTCAGCAACCTTTCTGGAGCATCCAGTAGGAGCGTTACATGGGCAGATCGTGGACATATACTATGTACCTGCCAAGGTCTGATAGCCCGTAAGATTTTTGGGAGCCGCCCGAAGCGTTGATTACATACACAAACTCTATGCAATTGGTATGGATTCACTTTCTTATGAAGCCAGCCAGCTTTTCCCTGAACAATGCACCAGATCCCACAAATGCCGCCGGTTTTATCTTCCATTTTGGGCAGAGAGGTTAATCTTATCAGCGTCGTCACTCCGGAGCTAATTTTGGTGTTGAGCGGATTCAGAGGACGATAGGTATTATTATTACAACAGGCAACTTACCGTGGGATAATGTTTCATCCTGCTGAGACGAGAAGGCTCGCCACTCTTCGAAGAACGATCAGAGCAAATACTGGCTAACAGCTTCCTGGTCGCAATGAGGCCGTACATACTCGCCCTCTCTGCCTGGCGTCTCTGGTACAGTACACCGCTGGCATTTGTTGCTAGTCTCCCAAGAAAAGAATTTTTACAGCCCGATCAGAGGTTTAAGGCTAAGCAACAAGTCCTGCTGACAACATGAACATATGACAATCTTAGGAACACAATGAGTATGTGTGCGAGTTTGGGACATGTACTGGATCTCTCCTCCGGCTGCCAGCTCGCGGCCGCTCTCCCGCTTCCACTTGCTCCAGGTGTTCCTCATATGCGGGAAGCCCCGTGTCACGCTGTGGCGCCTGACAAGTATCTTCACAGGAGAAGAAGAGAGGACTGCTTATTGAGAGACTGTGTGCGAAGGAGGTGCTCGAAGCGATTTGTCTCTCATTATTCCTGCTGCTCTATCGTTGAGGATGGAAAATGCCGATGTTCAACAGGGAGCTACTCGCTCACCTGTATATTTCCTTTCTCCACCGAACATTCTTTGCCAAGTCGAGTGTTGGTGGTATAGAGGCGGGTCTAGGCAAGCAGGGCAGTAGTTACCTCGTATCCATGGCCATGCCATTGCCGTTCAGACCACAGCCCCAGCTTGCCCTCTGACCTCAGACATACGGACAGCATTGATGGTTTACGATGATCTTCAATATCACCATCTAGTCAGAGCCTCATCTCGAAGACCCAGCTGGCAGTCAATGAGTAGCTCTTCAGCGCCCCTCGATTCACACTATCCCCACGATTCATGTCGTTGGCCTCAGGAGAAGAGGACTTCAGATCCGCAGAATGACAGGAAGACTGCTTTCTGTCGTGACTCTGACACCATTTCCTTCCCTTTATACCTAAACCAAGCCTTGTTCTTGGGGCTTACCACACCACCATTCGTACTTCAACTTCATCATCATTGGTCAAGTCTCTTGATATTTTCCTCCGCAGAGCTCAGGGTTCAGTCGTATCCTCTCAGCAATATTGTCTCTGTCCTCGATTTCCGTTGGTTGAAGAACACCATGGATATACAAACTAACAAAAACCCCAGATCAGAAAACCCCACATTGTGGTCATTCCTGGGGATCTATCGGACGATTGTGTTGTCTGAATTCGATATTCTATGGACTCACTGCGATGTCGGAGGGAATCTGGCATCAATAGGCTTTCCTTTCAGTCACGGACCTATTGGCTCTGCCCATTTGCAACTAACATACGAGGAGTTGCCGGCTCTCTTCCGAACCTTTCTCGCTGCCCATCATGATTCCCCAAGGCGGGTTCCCCAATTTCTAGGCGCATCCTCGGTATATCATCAAAGGTTAATTATCAAGCCTGCCCAAGAATTCCAGTTGGGAGTATATTGTGCTGGTCAAAGAAACATATTGCTGGATATCTAACCATCTGGCCGTCTCAAAGAGTATCCAATTCAAGATGACCACGGGAAACGAGAAGGGATCGGTGAGGTTTTCCCTTTTACTTATATCACGGTATATTTGGCTAACTGTTCTGTTGTATACCAGACTCGCACGGAGACGGATGCGATTGGCTCCATCGAGGTAGCCCTGTCCTTTGAAAGCGATGCGTTGACGAGGACACTCCTGACTTGTTACCCTGTGGCTAGGTCCCTTCTGACAAATACTGGGGTGCTCAAACGCAACGGTTAGCCTCAGCACCCCCTGTTCTTTGTGCTTGTCCTGATGTCAGAGCGGATACATAGCTCATTTCAGAATTTTCGGATCAACCAGGAACGCGATCGCATGCCAACCTCGGTGATCCGTGCCTTTGGTATCATCAAAGGTTCTGCAGCAAAGGTCAATGTGGAGCATAACGCACTGGGTAAGTTGTATCTCGTTCTTTCGTGCCAAGGCTTTGCAGACGGTGATGACCAGGGATGACTGAAGAATGACGATAACAGACGCGAAACTCGGACAAGCCATTCAGCAGGCAGCTGGGGAAGTGGCTTCGCTGGCACTGATAGACCACTTCCCTTTGGTGGTATGGCAAACTGGGTCAGGCACGCAGACCAACATGAACTCCAACGAAGTCATCTCGAATAGAGCCAACGAGATTCTTGGCCATCCGCTCGGTCAGAAGAAACCGGTCCATCCCAACGACCATGTCAACATGTCCGGCTCTTCAAACGATGGGTTTGCAACCGCCATGCATATTGCTGCCGTCCTGGACCTGGAGGACCTGTTACTCCCAGCATTGACTAGCCTCCGCGACATCATGAAGAAGAAGAGCGAGCAATTTGCTCATATCATCAAGATCGGACGGACTCACCTCCAAGATGCCGTGCCACTCTCACTGGGACAGGAATTTTCTGGCTTCGAGAAACAACTCGAGCTGGGAATCCAGCGGGTCGAACAAGGACTCGAAGGTCTCCGCTTTCTGGCCATGGGTGGGACGGCCGTTGGGACAGGTTTGAACACATACAAAGGATTTGACGAGGCCTTTGCGGCTGAAGTCAGTCGGGTCACAGGCAAACGCTTCTTCACGGCACCCAACAAGTTCGAGGCCATTTCCGCGAACGACGCCATTGTCTATGCCTCTGGCGCACTCAACACGGTGGCCTGCTCCCTGTTCAAGATTGCCCAGGATATCCGCTTCGAAGGGAGCGGGCCACGGTGTGGCTTGGGGGAATTGCTCTTACCCGAGAACGAACCAGGCTCGTCTTTCATGCCGGGTAAAGTGAATCCGACACAATGTGAAGCCATGACCATGGTCTGTGCGAAGGTCGTAGCGAACCACGCAGCCATCACTCTGGGAGGTCTGAGCGGACAGTTTCAATTGAACGCGTTCAAGCCCCTCTTGATCTCTGATTTCCTGCACTCGGTGCGAATCTTGAGCGACGCCATGCGCAGTTTTGAAAAGAACCTTTTGGAAGGGCTCCGCGCGGACGAGAGACGCATCAACTACCTGTTGGGACAGAGGTGAGTTTCATATCCATCTCCCCGGTTATCCGGCCTTCACAAGGGTGCCGTTTCTCTGACATACACACAGCCTGATGCTCGTGACGTGCCTTAGCGGGAGACTGGGGTATGACTTGGCCTCAAAGGTCGCGAAGCATGCCTATAAGCACGATCTCACCCTCAAGGCCAGCGCGGTGGAGCTCAACGCTCTGAGCGAAGAAGAATTCGACCTTCTCGTACGGCCTGAGAATATGATTGCTCCGTCATAGTCAACCCGGGACAAGTGCCAAGGCGGGTAGACGTCGAGATTGGTGATAGTAATAGCGCATCTAGAGGAACCGCGGAGTCCATTTCGAAGTATCTTTTCTGGTTTGGGTTTGATCAACTGGTTTGCTGGTTGGTAGGAAACTCGACTATACGAGGTGCATGCGATCTCACAACAACCCAACTGCCAGATTATTTTAGATCGAGGGCGGCGAATGCGGCCGACGAGCTGGGTAAGATCTCGGCGCATGTCCGAGTTTCTAGCCGGCTCACATCTCAATAAACAAATAGAATTCAATGGGGCGACTGGGACAGAACTCTCCACGACATCTGTTATAGGTACTTATATAGTCATTACCCGAGGTAATACCAGGTGCTCTTCCATTATGCTGGGGATACAAGGCCCAAGACGCAATACATCGAACAAAAGACACCCTTTCTTGAAATCGAAAGCTGACTCCAGCAGGCTAAGATGCCACTTACACTTTACACAGTATTTTGGGGTTTCTTAAGCTGTGACTATCAAAAACCATCACAGCCTTGCTACCGAGGATTTCCCCTCTTTCTCATTTCCCAAGATATAGGAGGCCATGAGGCGCAAGACTCAACGACCATCGCCCTCTTCGGGACATAATTGTTGTAGCCGAACAACCTCGGGTCTACATTCCGGACGCGGAACATCTCTCGTCATCTTCGACCTACGCTTTACGATTGACGATCGACAGGGACATGAAATAGGGAGCCATTTATTGCAAAAAGACATCGTTAAGGGGTCCGTTATCACCCATTACCTCCCGCAGGCAGTCAACCATGGTGACCCCCACCGCGGATGGTCTAGCGTCGCGGCATGGCCTTGACGACGCTGCTCTCGGCCAGTATCTCGTGGGAACGCCCTCGATGCCGCCGCTGAAGTTGCCCGTGGTGTCGACAAAGATTGGCTACGGTCAGAGTAATCCGACGTACTATGTCGATGATGCAGCGTAGGTGGTCTCTACGTTCAAAGCTATGGCTCTGTTCGACACAACTAATACGGTGCTTTGTCAGAGGTACCCGACTGATTCTCAGAAAGAAGCCAGCGGGCCAAATCATCAGCAAGGTCGCACATCAGGTTGACCGCGAATATCGCGTGTTGAAAGCCCTGGGGACGGTGGAAGGGTTCCCCGTGCCAAAGGTGTACGCGCTATGTATGGACGATTCTGTCATCGGCACGGCATTTTACGTACGTTATGCCTCTTGCATGATCCGAAAATCTCCTCGTGAAAGCTTTGGCTCGGGCTAACTGGGAATCGAATGCTGGGACAGGTCATGGAGTTTGTCAAGGGGAGGATATTCACCGATTATAGCCTCCCAGAGCTATCGCCCTCGGATCGGCGCAAGGCGTGAGTCGAGCGAAAATCCATCTGTGCCTGTATCGAGTGTCAGGGGCTAACAGCGCGTCTTGTTCGCTAGCTGGTTCTCGCTGGTCGAGACCCTCGCGTGGCTTCATTCCATTGACCCGTTTTCCATCGGCTTGGAAGGGTTCGGCAAGACCACGGGGTTTTACGCGCGGCATTGCAACACCTTTGCGAGGATCGAGGCCGAACAGGCCAAGATCACAGACAGCGAGGGAAAGCCGCTGGGGAGGGCGCACGAGCACTACGATGAAATTCTCGACTACGTGAGGAGGAATCTACCCGGTGACCGCTACGCGATTGTTCACGGGGACTATAAATTCGACAATGTTGTGAGTAATCTGCTCGCCAGACGGCCATCGACAGAGTTATCATTTGCCCTAACATAATAGTGATACAGATCCTCCACCCTACCGAGCCACGAGTCATCGCGATCCTGGACTGGGAACTTTCCACCATTGGACACCCGCTAATGGACGCCGTCTTTATCGTCTCATCTTTCTGGAACGAAAAATACAAGAACACCACCGGCGGCTCTGGTGTCGTTGGCGCCGCACGCTCCTCGACACCTCTCTCCACCGTCAGCGGTGTCCCCAGCGCCGACGAGCTGATAGACCGGTACAGCGAGATCGTCGGGTTTGATCCACGCAAGGAAGGGGGAGGCAAGGACTGGGAAGTCGCCAAGATCTTTCACCATGTCCGTGGGAGCACGATCACGCATGGGATCCAGGCGAGGACGATCCGCGGCCAGGCAAGTAGCGAGTTCAGCCATTTGTATTTCGAGTATACCAAGTCAGGTCTGGACATTGCGTGGAGGATTGTGCAGGAGTTGAAGGCAAGCGAGACGCCGTTGGCGAAGATCTGATGGCACGGCTTGATGTGATGGTCCTTCGTGGGTACCTATATAAAAATTTGAAATGCTTGGTTTCAACCTGCGGAATGGTGGTTGAGTGGGTGGACTTCAACTCGGCCTCTCTCAGCAGAGGGCAAGTTGTGCTCGAGCGGTTTTGTCATAGTTATTATTCGAGAAGAGTTCAAAGCAATGCCTGATAAATAATGCATCGCAACACCTTCTTGATCACTATCGAAAGCAGAGTGGGTTCCGTCCACCCCACAAACTGGGACCCTCCGTCCTAATTCAGCCTCGTCGTTCCGAAAGCGGATTTGTCATTTCCCAGCAAAAATCGTTAAACTTTGGGCTCGGCAGCATCTTCAAACCTCTGTTTGAGGATGAGAAGAACAACCTTCCGATCCTCGAGAATACGACTACGTCTTCTTTTTCCCGAATATATTCCCTTGGCCGTGCTGTATCCGCTAAGCTTGCGGGTTTCCCGAGGTCGCGGCTTGTTCAAACATGGGGAACCCTTGGCGATGGTCACAACCAATCCTTTCATTCTGGACCTGGTGACTCCCACACGTCGTCGCATTCGCTAAACGATCTTGGAGATTGGTAGACACATGTATACACCTCCTTGCACGCACAGATTCTCCAACGGTACCACCATTTACAGTTAACCGACTAGCAGAGGTGGGCATCGGACACCATAGCTCTCCCGTCCTGCTTAATCTGACCCCATTCGTACGGTGTATGTCTCACAGCACGCAACATTGACCACTCACTCGGCCTGAATGATGGCCACATTCGTCAAGACCCTGGATGTTCTTCCCCATTTGGTACCGTCGACTTCGGGTATGTATACAATCGGCATGCCCGAGGCTATCGAAACAGAGATTCTCATCATCAAGACCAACATCAACGGGTTCAACCCCGCCTTTCAAGGAATTCGATAAATGAGAACCTCAAAGCTCAGAGAGAGTCTCTCTTCTGCTCCTTCCAATCTGTCCATAGAGGACGTCGTCTGTCTCTGGGATTGGCCCTCAAAATGCAGAAATACCAGCTCCTGTGCATTATTTTCGTCACTTTTGGCTCCTTCTTCTACGGCTATGACTCTGGTGAAGAGACTCCAAAGATCCCTTGTTGTAGCGTGTCGGTGTACTGACTCTCTCCAGGATGTACAACATCGGTCTTGGGCTATTCGTCCTTCATCGAATACTTCGACCTCAATGCAACGACTATCGGAGCCTTCGGATCTGCCTACTATGGCGGCGGTGCCGTTGGCTGTTTCCTCAATTACTATCTGCCTGACAAGTTTGGACGTCTACGGACCATCCAGGCGTCCTGCGTCCTCGGGTTGATCGGCTCTGCCATGCAAGCTGGGGCGACCAACTTTCCTGTCTTCTGTACCGGACGTGTCATCACTGGCATCGCAACAGGAACCATCTTTTCTGTGTGTCCGACATACGCTTCAGAGATAGCAACCCCAGAGATCAGAGGGCGTGTTGGCTCGCTCTACGCGTTCAACGTCAACTTTGCATACATGCTGACCGAGTGGGTGGGTCTCGGTTTCTACTACATCAAGGGCAACGCCGCATGGCGCACTCTGCTGGGGCTCCAGCTCGCCCCGGCCGCTTTCATGCTGGTTGCCTCGTTCTGGATGCCCTTCTCGCCTCGGTGGCTGATCATGAAGGGACGAGAGGACGAGGCGCTGGAAGTGCTCCGGAAGCTGCACGAGGGCGTCGAGGGATACGAAGAGGACTTTTACGTCAAGGAGTTCCACCAGATCAAGACGCAGTACCAGATCGACAAGGCCAACAAGCTCGGCCTCGTCGCCATCTTCAAGAAAAAGTCGTACCGGAAACGCATGTACCTGATTCTGTTGTTTGTGAGCTTCTGCCAGTTCACCGGCATCATCCCGCTCCAGAACTATCAGGTCACAATCTACACGAAGCTGGGGTTCACCAATGTCTTCAGTCTGATCCTGACAGGTATTTGGGGGACCTTGGGTTGCTTGTCGACGATTACCGCCAGCCAAATTGTCGACAGGCTGGGTCGACGACATCTGATGGTACGTAACTGCACTGCAAACAACTCACACTTATCCAGCGATATCATCAAACTGACACGCACCCAAAAAAAAAAAATAGTTTGTGTCATACAGCTTCATGATCCCCGGGGGCATCCTGCTGGTGGCCCTCTGGGCCAGCTTCGAAGCCACGCACAGCACCAACTTCTCGCTGGGCAAGGCCGTCATCTTCGGCATGTTCTTCTACGGCTTCGGCTACGGCGGCTTCATGAACACCTTCTTCCCCGTCTACTGCACCGAGATCATGCCGACCAACATCCGCGCCACGGGCACCGCGAGTGGCTACGCGCTCTTCAACCTCATCGTCATCATGCTGGTCCAGGTGACACCCATGGCCATCGAGGCCATCAGCTGGAAGTATTTCATGATCTTTGTCATCTGCGACGTCGTCTTCATCGTCATCTTTATCCTGTTTTACCCGGAGACCAAGAATAAGACGTTGGAGGAGATCAGTGCCATCTTTGGCGATGAGGTATGTATAACGACACACACACTCTCTCTCTCTATATATATATATGCAAGGGAATCGTCCCAAGGCGATGACCATACAACAAAGCTAATACCGGGTTCGTTCTAATTCTAGGTCGCCGAGACGCTCGAAGAGGCCGGCCAACATGTCAGCGAAGTCCTGCACGAGCACGAGCATGACCACGAAAAGGCCGCGCATCACGTCGACCACGTCGCCGTCAAGAGTGCGTGAAGGATCGATAACAGAGAGAGAGGGAGAGAGGGAGAGAAGACACACGGCGGGGTGATGCGAGGAGTAGGTCGCAAAGACGCACGAACCTAGTATTTTTGGTAGTAGCTACTACACTACCTAGCCCCTTGGATCTTACCTTGGTCTTGGAGGCTCGGTATGAAGAGGCTGGGACGTGGCGTGATCCGGGAGGATGACCGCGCTCTATGCGGGTATCAGTAGCAGTAGCATTTTGCATTAGTTCCAAGATATGTAGGGTTTCCTGTGTGCGAGAAAGACTTTACCTTCTCGAGAAAATTAACGCTTGATCGGCAAAGCCGTCCTCATACTCGATAGTGGGCCAACCATAATATACTATTCAAGGCTCTTTTTGAGAGAACAGACCGGCCCGCTTAGCCCATCAGATTTCTTGCTGTAGACGCGGTTGACAAGACCCCGTTCGTCCTGTGCCCTTGTGGGAGGAAGAATCTCGATCTCTATCAAATTGCGAACTCTATGGCCCACCATTTTCTCTCTCTCTCTTTCTCCCGTCTTGCTCTTGACAGTACACTGTATGATCCCTTTATAGAAGTTTTCCTTACATCGCAACTTGAGTTGCAACACTATACTCAGTTAGGTAGGTATCATTTGTAAAATGCTCTAAACAGTCCACCACCAAGACTTCTTGGCTGAGGTCTCATATACCAAGAGCAGTACCTCTCTCGACAGCTTCAAGCTGATTCGCCGTGACGAGGAACTTGACGTGCTGTGAACACAGAATGCCTTTAGTGCCTGCACCACCACTGAGACGGCAATGGAGGCAACTTACCTGCGAAAACTCGCGGCATCCTCGACCATTCAGCCATCTCACGTTGGTGTTCAGGAAGATGGTGCAGGGCTGCGAAGCCAGCTGCGTCAAGCGCACGAGCTCGTAAACACCCAACACGTCGGCGGGGTATGCGAACTCGTTGTCCATTTCACCCGCAGCGAATGCATTCGGGTATGTCTCCTCGTTGACTCTCAGCCACTCGGGCGTCAGGAGGTATGGGTTGTCTCTCTCCACGAATTTGTACCGGTACGCGTTGTAGCAGATGGTGATCTGACTGAGGCACGGGAAATACATCAGGATCATCCTGCGGACCGTATCGAACCCGCTGTCCACAGTCCGACCCGACAGGCCGCTGATATCGAGCTCTGTGATCCGATGTCTCAGCGACGACCAGGTCGGTGCGCAGATCTTGGAGAACGCGCGATCATAGTTCTCCTCGTCCCAGACGACCCTCATCCGACCGTTAAATGACCGCCGTTGCGCCTTTCGAGAATCTGCGCGCATCTTTTTGCAGACGAGTCCGAGACCGCCGTAGTCGTGGCCCTGCACCACTATTTCAGATGTCGGCCCGGCTTCATAGTATTGTACTCCTTCGAACGATTCCAGACGCGGACTCATAAAGACCACCACACCGTGCTGTTCCTCGTAAACGAACTCGTAGACCTTGTCCTGGAGTTCCTGGGGCAGCTTGAGGAACGGGAATGGGGCATATAAGGGGGACTGGGAGCGTGGGGAGGATGCACCCCTGTCTCCAGACCAGTCGTCGTCCCAGCTCGGAGTACCATATGCAACGTCGTTCGGTTCACTGGGAAGATCGTCCCATCCTCGACCGAGCCCACCACAACTACCTCGATTCGTCGCGCCATAGGGTCGGAGTTTCGGGTGGGCGACCCAGCACTGGCTCGTGGTGTGGCCGTACTTGCCGCACTGGGGGTGGGTACATCTGATCGGACGTTGGTGAGGATATGATCGATGCTTTCTGGGTGTTCTTGGTGTCATTATGTCTCAGAGCAGAGGCGCCATCGAGTCACCAACGAGGCTGGCAACTAAAAAGAAGGCGACGAATCTTCACCATCCAGTGGTGGGAAAACATCACAGTCGACTCAGTGAACACCCGACCCCCAGAGTGACTAAATAGTATTCCTTATACAAGTGGCAAACACAGAGCAAGTTTGAATATACCGACCCCATAGTTTAGCAAGGGCACCCAAGTTCGTGGTGTCACTGGACATCTCGCGTAGCGAGTTGAAATGCATGTGCCATGTGTGGCAGTGACATGCCCGTGGGTCGTCGGCGAAGAGCGTACACGGCCAACCCACTCCCACAACAGAGCCGTGAGGAGCCTCGGCGTCACCAAGAGAGAGTGACATGCCTCTACGTGTGAATTCTCCGGTTCGACCATTTATGGATTGTGCAGGTTGCAGTGGACGAGCGTTATATGGGTCGGAAGGTTTTCAACAAAAAGTCTAGATCTGTGGATCGGCAAAGTAATTAGATTTGGGAACTTACCAATACGTCGGTATCTCTCTTATCTGCCTCTTGGCCTCGGTTGCTGTGTGAAAGCTTGCATCGGTAATGACTGCCTGTTACTGACTCATGATGGTCTGGCGGTAGGAGCACTATACTTTGCCAACATATTCCGAACCGGCAAGACTTCCAGTGGATTCCGTTGAGGAGGGAACGATATGGTATTCTGTTGCTGGTGCGAACACGGATTCATGTTGCTTGGAATGACTTATGGCTTCGATATCTGATGAGACTGACGAGATCTCTGACGATTGTGACTGTACGGGAGATATGTTTGCGGATAAATCTTGACGTGAGATGTGGATTTCAGATAGAGTTCGCAGATGGCATTGTGCGATGACCATGAGAAGACGAAAAGTCGAGACCCAGAGAAGGAGCTGCGCCAGGATCGTTGCAAGGCATTTTGTCGGCTTTCGATGGCTCGATACTGGGATAATAGTGGATGGCGCTCGAACGTTGTCATTCTTCTCCGCATTGGAAGCTTGGCTAATCGAGAATCACGTAATGCCATGGCGTATGTGGTTGGTTCTTTTTAGTCAGAGGTGTCTCCCATCTGCTGGGCTTCGCTGGATATTTTAGGTAATATGACCTTTCTCGGGTGAAGATGAGGAACCCCCTCTCGTACGAAAGTTTCACAGAATCAGGGAATTGACTACCCCAGTATCAGGGATGTGGAAGACTTGAAGACATAAGGTTGTGAATAGAGGTGATGATCATTTCTCATTTCTATCACAGTGGGAGATCTATCCAAGGGCCCATGATGCTGTTTGCGACATTGTCTGTGGGTTGTTTGCCGGAAAAAGAATAACGGTAAATGGAATGAATGTCTGGAGTCTCGGAAACCAATAGGAAGCTCTATACCAGGGTTGTGGATGCTGAGTAGTGTTCCTGATTCTGTGAATTCGGCCGCTCGAAAGTTAGAACTCGAACCAGCGCTCCAGAGCAGCTTTGACGATGTCCATATCTGGGTTCTCATGCTCATCAACAGCCCAAGCGACAATCCCATCCGGTCGGACCAACAAGGCGCGCAGTCCGCGCGTATCTTGTGCCTTTGTACCAATGTACGAGACTCGAGCGTCATATTTTCCATTGACAAGCAAGTTTTTGAATGCCCCTTCATCTTCAAAATCAATCAAGACTCCCCGGCCGTCTTCTAGCTTTGATCCGAATCTTGAGCCGTCGAGCAGCGCAAAGTCCGGGGCGCTGCAGCCAATGAGCGGGTGTGCGTAAGCCTCGCCATCGCCGAGTTTGTAACGTTGTGAAATGCCCGAGAAGCGCCCCATGAAGAAGTTGGTCCCGTCGGTCGTGTCGATGAGGTCGCGAATAATTCCCTGAACGGCTTGGCCATGGGGATCAGGCTGCAGCACGAGAGCTTGAGCGCGCGTCCAATCAAGCACGCGCATTCCAACAGGGTGACGCTCGCTTTCATACGTGTCGAGCAGTGCTAGGTTTTCTCGAGTGTCGTCAGAGCGGGATTCTCGTCGTATCGTCGCAGCAAGCTTCCAGCCTAGGTTCATAGCGTCGCCCAGCCCCAGGTTCATGCCTTGCCCACCAAGGGGCCCGTGGATGTGAGCTGCATCACCTGCTAGGAGGATGCGCCCTTTGCGATAGCTTGTAGCTTGTTTGCACCGGTCGGTAAACGTGGAGGCGAGATGGACCTGTGTGATTTCGACATCCGTGATTCCTGAAACGCGCTCGAACACGCTCTGGATGTGCTCTTGTCCCACTTCTTCTGTGCGTTCGAAAGCGCCGCCGTCAAAATCCGTCAAATACAGGGTGTCGGGCTCCCTGAAGATGTACAATCCGGCCTTTGTAATGTGGAAGCCCGATTTCAGTCTCTCTGGGTGATCCCAGTCGCACTGAACCACGTAGCCAGTGAACTTGGGTTCCGTCCCAACAAAGTCGAATCCGGCCAACGTGCGAACCACGCTGCGCCCGCCATCGCATCCCACAAGCCACTTTCCACGAAAGATCTGGTCTTTTCCAGCTTCCACGGTGACTGTGGCGTCGTCCTCGGATACAATCCTCGTAACGCCATGATCCCTTAGGATGGTCACATTCAATTGCGCAGCACGCTCCAGCAATACGGTCTCAACACGCTCGATGGTCGTGGGACTGGGCACCAAGCTCGGTCCGGGAAGGTAATATTTCCACCGAGCCATATCCCACTTGTTGGCATTAAGTGAGATACCAGCAAAGTGGCCGCCGAACTGGAAGCCTCCGGTTTTCTGGTAAGACAAGGGCCGCTCTTTGGGACCACAGAGATGGCTGAGGAGTCCTCGGCGATAGAAGCTTTCGAGAGAAGGCGTGTTTATACCGCGGAAGCCCAGAGGCTCACCCTTCCATGGTGATTGAGGGCTAGGATCACGCTCAAGGACCAGCACAGAAGTTCCGGCTAGAGCAAGCTCGCAGGCCAGGAAGAGCCCGATTGGACCTGCACCAACGATGACAACGTCGTAAAGCTCGCTCATGGTCAGGTGTTGTCAGTGTCCTGGAAGAAGTGGCGCGGAAGAACGAGTCTGGATGAAGCATTGGACATTATTTGAGGAGATTCCATGGCTCTTTTATACCTTTGCTGTCTGTGGTACGCACACATTGGCTTCGGCCCCGTGGTCGTGGAAGTTGTTATAGACACAGCAGCAGGAAAAGAAGCTGCATTCCTCGGGGGAGAATCAACGTCGTTTCGGGCGCCGCAAGTCTGGAGACTCGGGGATTCAACGACACGTTTCCCCGAGACCCACATGATCATGAAGCCCACCAATGAGAAGTGAGCTTATGGGCCCACCTTCCCGATTGTTCAAATCATGATTCATCGTTGCATCTGCCCGGAATTCTTCTTCCTGCACCATTTTGTAAGGTGCGCGGAAATATCCTCTCGCTTGTGATCAAATCCACTGCGGCTTCGTTTCAGTCGCTCCTACATCCACTGAAAATGAATCCTTCAGATCTTTCAATCAGGACACCCTCAACAAGACCGAGCTCCGCAGCCTGCATCCAATGTTCAGACCGAAAAGTCAGATGTGATAAGCAAATC
This sequence comes from Fonsecaea pedrosoi CBS 271.37, assembly GCF_000835455.1. NCBI lineage: Eukaryota > Fungi > Ascomycota > Eurotiomycetes > Chaetothyriales > Herpotrichiellaceae > Fonsecaea > Fonsecaea pedrosoi. The sequence goes on along the minus strand of NW_013550614.1, from coordinate 3,721,139 downwards.
CCATGTAGTACATGCATCAGACATAATGTGCAGTGCATTTTCCCCCCACCGAGAACAAAACCCCTCAAAACAACACGGAAATGGGTAAACGTCCACGAGTTTAATGCCCTGTTGAGGCAATATAAAGCGTTGCTCCGAGAGAAAGGCATCGACGTTAACCGGGTTGACGCCACCGCCCACCCTCTATGTGAGGAGCCTTCTACGACCAGTGACTCGGATGTATCTCGGACCAATGGGCAGTTCACAACGCCAGATTTTACCGTTTCCGCGGGACAAAGAACACTTTTCGAGCCCGAGCTATTGCACGAACAAGGGGGCACGAAACTTGTGCACAAGTAAGCAACAAACTCCAGTTTACGAGTCCATCAATGCACGAGGCTGAGAGTCCAATAGCAGCTTGTGGTCGCGAGTGGCACAAGAGGTACGTGGGGATGGGATTTTGTAGGCGTGGCAGACTCGCTTGCCTTTTCCTATTTACAGAGGCTTACAGTAGAGTCAGATCCAGGAAACAGGACATGAACTTGAAGATGGTTCAACTGATGGTTCCTGTGAAGGCCAGTCGCCACAAGACGATTTTTCTTATGTCCTGGGCTGCAATGCACCGGCTATTGTATCTTCACACCCGCCTTCCCAACACATTGATAAGTTATGGCGAACTTTCGTCAGAAACGTCAATCCTCTTACAAAGATAGTCCATGTGCCTAGCTTGCAGTCTGCGATAGAGAAGGCAGCTAACAATATCGACCACATCCCAAAAGGCTTCGAAGCTCTCATGTTTGCCATCTATAGCATTGCTACCTTGTCTCTTACGGAAGCTGAATGCAACGAGATATTGGGCGAAAGCCGGGCAGCCTTGCGTTCCTGTTACGTGGAAGCTACGAAAAGGGCTTTGTTTCGTGCCAAGTTCATGAGCAGCACGAGCATTGTGGTACTGCAGGCACTAGTCCTTCACCTTCTTGCTATCCGAGACGACCACGAACCGCGTGCGGTGTGGAGCCTTACGGGAGTGGCGCTTCGTGTTGCCGAAGGAATGGGTTTAAGTCTCGACGGCACACTTCTTGGTTTATCTCCATTTGAAACTGAAATCCGTCGACGCATATGGTGGCAGCTTAGGACACACGACTTCCGTGCAGCAGAGCTAAGTGGCCAGGCCAAGTTTCGAGACTTTGAAGTCAACGACACCACCCCTAAGATGCCCGCGAATGTCGATGACAGCGATCTTAATCCCACAATGTTGCAGGCGGCTGTCGAGTCGACGAAGCCGACTGAGATGATATGGTGTATGGTCAGGTCCACAATGGCCACCTTTGCTGCCGGACAAACAGCCAAGATGGCCAAACTCCGCAAGGTCGCCTTTACATCGGATGAATATCCCGCCATCGACGACTTGGAGCGCAAGGACGACTTCATCAGGGGAGTAGAAGACATATTGGAGACCAAGCACCTGCGATTTTGCGATCCATCTCAGCCCATACAACTCATGGCCCTGATTGGTGGCCGGACAGCAACAAACCTTGTCCGCTTCATGGCTCATCATCCACGCAGATGGGCCCACCAGAACAGTGTCCCAGCATCGGAGCGGCGTTTTGTCTGGGACATTGCCGTTCGACTGCTGGAGCAGTATAACATGATGCAAACCGACCCTCATCTGCGGCGCTTTGCGTGGCACGTACCCTATTTCATTCAATGGCACGCTGTTATCCATGTCTTGGACACACTCCGAACAGAGCCTCTTCACGTAGACTCTCAAAGTGCCTGGTCCCTCATCGACACCTTGTTCGAGAACAATCTCGGGATTATGTTGAGCATCGACAGACCGATCGTTGCAGCGGTGGGAAATCTCTGTCTGAAAGCCTTTGCCGCTCGAGAGGACGTTTTGAAGAGACAGAAAGCGGTTGTACCTCCTCCGCCGGAATACATAACTAGGCTGCGCGATCAGCGACAGGCCGCCAAAGCAAGGAGAGAAGAAGCTGCGATGAAAAGTTGGGCGCGAGTACCATTGAGCCGCCAACAATCGAGCATGATCAATGTCGACCCAACACCACCAGACTTGGATTCTGCGTCGAAAGACACGCCGCCTACGTCTCAGTTACAGCAAAACCTGCTCCTCAACCGGCAGGTCAGTGCCTTTGAAGGACGCGCCCGGAATGACGATGATACATTCTGGCTCGGAAACGGCGCTCGAGACGATGAAAATACAAGTTCCGCAGATGGTGCTGGAGATATGCTCAGCCAGTATACCGACGCCATTTTGGCCCAAGATTACGCGCTCAGTACTCCCAATGACGATGCCATAGATTGGGAGCGATGGGATACTTGGTTCGGCCATCTCGATCCTCTGTGTCCGAGTGCTACTCCACAGAGAAAGAGGGGGGTCAGCAATGAGAGCTTAATGTCCAGGTGAGGTCAACCCTCGAGGACCTGTTTTCGAGTGCCGATACTGGCGCACCTTTGGTTTGTGACGTGGATCCGCCGTGGCATCAAGAACTCGGTAGCGATGCAGGACTTGAGGTTTCTGCATGGCACTGCTATAGCCATCACAGACACAGCTACAAAATCCACCCACAAAGTCTTCTTTTTCCCTGGATCAAGTAATATGAAAATAGGAGTCTCGGCTTTGTTCAGCCACTGTACACCGTTATCATTTTTGCAGTGTTCAGACCAGCTTGAACTATGTCGGAATCACCAGGCGTGATTCATGAGAGTCACAAACGTATGATAGACTGGGCCACCAATCCCGGTTGTTACCCCATTGATACTCCTGGGTATCACCAAATTATTACTCCTATGTTCCAATACGAGCAACCTGCTTACTGTGCAGGACATTCTCCAGGGGGATCGGACAGCACGATACTCGTGCGTCAGTGCGCTGGTGCCGCGCGAAGGAAGCATTCGCGTCTCCTCTAGCCACCTACTCCTACTCGTACCTATGCACCTTCAGACTTCTACGGAGTATGCGTTGAAACTCCGTAAAGACTGACACTTCTTTCCCGGTTCCGCACGTTTGGTCGGTCCACTAGAATCCTACGGGATGGAATAAGATGAGATGGGACATGTTGAAACCACCAGGGATTTCCACATCCGCGTTCAGGTCGCAATCTGTGAAGGAAATACGGATGGTGTCCATTTCAGAAGTTTCACGGTCATCAAGATCAAGAAGAATGGGAGACCTGAAAACGCCATGCAGCAACAATATCTGGGGTTTTTATGAACGGACCGAGTTCGACACACCGCGAGGCTGAGTTATTATGGTCGGCACCGGTTCACAATAACACTTCTCACCCCTCTGTCCTAGCAGCACAGCTTTCATGCCTGGATCCCTCACTCCTTCAGAGAGGAGCTCCGGCACGGCCAGGGCCCGCAAATACCTTTGTCAGCGACTCCCAGATCGGCTGGCCCCCATATGTCAGATCACCCAGGGGTGGACACGTCAGAGGATCCAGAGCCGAGCCCAGCGCATCCGTGAGCAGTTTCAAAGGCACCGCCAGGGTCGAGTACAGCGGAGATAGCGAGTCTGGAGACACGGTGTCGACGATCTGCAGCGCGAAGCAGAGCAGGTTGTTCCCCTGCAGCAACGTCTCGGCGTTCAGCACGCCGCCGGTCAGGTCGCTGATGTCCAGCGGCGTGAAGGAGTTGACGGTGCCGGTGTTGCCGCCAATCGACGCGAGCTGGGGATACTTGACGAACGCGTCGACCAGGTCCAGGTTGAGCTGCACCACATCGTAGTCGACGGGGGCTTTATACCAGTTGTTGGGGATGCGTTCCCATCCGCGCTTGTACTGGAGCGAGCCGTCGTCGTTGTCAACCACGCCCCAGAAAGACTTCAGTACCTGTTTGGCTGGCCCAATAGTCAACAGTGCCCCTCGAACAAGCCGCGCTCTGATTACTTACTCATGATACCTCCCGGGTTTTCTGCCGAGTGATTCGAAAGCAAGCGAAGAGCAAGAGTCGGCCCAGCATTACGAACAATGGCGCCAGTCCAGGGTCCATACCAGCAATATGGGTTAGTGGAGATGCACTCGTTGAGCATGTCGATGGAGTGCTGCATCACATTTTCCGTCGAGAGAACGTCTGTATCGTTGCTGGCACGGTTGTAAAGTTGAAGAAAGCGACCCATGTCCATGATGGAAGCGTCACCGGTGACATAGAGATCGTTGCGCGTCATCGAAGCGTCTGTCTCGATCAAGTTGTGCGACCGTCCGATCCCCTGTGGTTCACCGAGGAGACCCAGCAGATTTCCGAGGAGATTCTGAGTCTGGGGGGATGCTGTATCGATCGAGAAACCTGGACTCAAGGAGAGTGGGTTGCCGGTCCAGACGGTGCCTGTGAAAGACTTAGCTGAGACCTCTGCGTCTGGAATGAATGTTGAGGTCGTACCAAAGACGGCGAGGATGGTCGAGAGTCCGATGCCCATCCCGTATACTTGTCTCATCGTCAACACCTTTGCTGTGGCGATGACTCGGCGAACGACTCACCCTCGTTTGTGGCGCCTATAATATCGGGAAACTAATGTCCACGGCATTAGACCTGCAACAACCATATTCCTGGGGAATGACCTACTTTTGCAATTCCAGACCGATCGATATAGCCATGGTTCGCCAACGCATTGAGCCCAGGACAGGGTCCCCTCTGCGCGCTGGAGCTAGGCGCCTGCCATTCATGTTCGCCGTCGACTTGTTGGAGTGTCAGTCCATATTCTCACGAGACAGTCCAGCTAACTAGAGGTGTCTTGTCTTACCTTGAATCGGGGTATCTAGGGGGTTGACCAGGAGTCTTTTCTCTCGTTGATGCTGTACTCGGCGCACAATTTCCTCAAACGTCAAGTCCTCCGAGATATCAATCCCTCCTGCTCTGGCGAGAAGTGCAACATTGGAAGCCGTGGGAAACGCCAGGCATGGCACACAGATTCCCAGCAATGCCGTACAAGCTGATAGCAACAGTTTCATCTCCACCAACCAAGAAGAAGAAAAAAAAAACGAATGACAGCACCACCGAGATGGCTAGCAGATGTATCAAAAGAGTGACTGAGGTGAGTATTGCCAAATGCTGCTGGACTGAGCAGAGGGCGAAGGTGATGTTCAACCGATCAAAGACATTATTCCATGTCGACGAGTTTGTGGTCGAAGCCCGTTGGAAGATCGACATTTGCACAAATGACTCTGATTCCGATGTCTGATTGGGGATGCAGATCCATGCTGTCGCGTCATTTCGCGGAGCACGGACGATCGTCAATGGAAAAGAGGCCAGCGAGGTTAGAAGTGGGTTGGGAGACAAGCGTGACAAGCTTCCTCCAAGAGTTGAGACTCCGGATGTGCACAGACTAGCGAATGGACCGGTGGGGGGGGGGGAGGAGGCTGACTCTTTGCAGATGTTGCAACACCGGATTTATTATCGAATGGTCCCCATTGTGGGATCGAGACAGTGGGAAAACGGGGGCCAAAGATGCATACTATCGTGCCACCATCGTCACTAGCCAAGAGCCAAAGTCGTCCCAGGTATTCGTGGACTGTGGCGAATGCATGGATCCGTCTCCACGTTCCTTAACGGCTCAGCTGGTGGGTCAGGTAGACACCGTTTGTCGGGGATGCAGCACTCTTGATGTTGGTCAATGGACGAGTCTGAACTTGGGCCCCTGGGAAGTCATTGGGTACAGACTGTACTGGGTACTCCATACGAGGAGACAGGCGGAAGAAGTCTTCTTGTAGTGGATGTACTCGGGACTCGGTACGAGCCTTGACTGAATGTGTGTCTCTGTAGATATATAAATGTGACCCTCACAACGTCACTCTACGGAAAAAAATCCCCTCAAAGCATCCTACTTCTAGCCCCTGGCCAGTGCCATGACTCGTCAGAAGGATCAAATACTTCTCTCCTGCTTAGGTACGGATAGACCATGTACTGTTCGTACTCGTAATAATCCTGGATCCCAAGAGAAGGAAGCTTAGCTGACCTACAACCACTGCGCACTAAGCATTCAGAGCTCTTTCCTGCAAGGCAGATCCTTACTGATGCTTGACTGGTTCCCAAGGTTCTGGGCATCCAGAATGTGGGAAGCGGGGAAAAGGAGGCGGCGACCCACGAGGCTGGGGGAACTTATCCGCCGTGCCTCGCGGATGCAGGCATATCCTAGTACGACGAGTCGTCGAGTTTTTAACGGGATTAACCAGGGGCTGAAAGTGGAGTCGGGAATGGGTTTTGGTCGACCAAGGAAGATCCTCGAAAGCTGGGTTCTTGTTAGTAAAGGAATATACCAAGAGGTGACATCGGATCCCTGGGGACTCATCTCGTCTTATGTGTTTGTTTGTGTAGATCACCAGCCCAGGATGCCTCGAGATTTGCGATAGAACACACAGAATGTTATACCCACCCACCCGTGCCATCTTTACTCGGGTCTCGTTTTGATTGCAGAGTCCAGTTCGTTTCCCCGTCAGTGGACACGTCCAGTGTGCAGATCTCGAAAAGGTCTAACAACCGGGAAAACGAACCCACGAGGACCAAGTGTTGCTCATGTATTCCATCCTGGTCACAGAAGCCGTCCTCCCTGCTCTATTCTGACTGCTGATCTTCCCCAGACACTCTCACTACTTTGGTATCTGTGCTTCTGTTCTATACTCGAATTTTCCAAGTTAGTGGACCGCATATTTCACTGTTACTTCAGTTCTCCACCGCTTCAACAACGACCATTTCTTCAATGTCGTACTCTTGTGCCTCCCTGGTGGGCTCTCCATAGCTCGAGGAACCACGTTGCTAGTACTCCTGGATCTGCTCGAGACTGGACTCAGAGCGCACAGGGGCGGAAGACTTCGAGGAGCGTCAACCAGTTCCCCCTGAGGTTAAACAACCACTCGACCTCTTAACAGACAAGTCATATCATGCCTGCACTGTTATTATCCTCTCATCAGTCTTCTCACGCCTGAAAGAAGATACTGCTTACGCTCGAAACATCACTTTATGACCACCACGTTATGACAATGAGATCGTTCACGGCCATATTCTTCCTAGTTGCCGCCACCTTGCTGGCTGTCGTCAGAGCCGACCTGGAATCTGCAGCGGCCCTTTATCCCAAATGTGGTGTAGGTACACCGCCTCCCCAGTCCTGTCGTCGCTGACACGTCCAGCTTGACTGCACTCTGGCGGGAATTGCTCAGTCGAACTGCTCTGCCACTGACCAAGCATGTATCTGCACGAACCAACAACTGGCAGAGACCATCACAGTCTGCGTGGCCATGAACTGTACGATTAAAGAACAACTAAGTACGGAAAGCCTCAAGGTCAAATGCCCGCAGCACGCTGACAATGAAAAGCCACGAAGAATGTCTCCCTGACGGCTTGCGGTGCTCCAGTCCGTGACCGAAGCAGTCTCATCTCTGGATTTGGAGCAGGAGGCGGCGCCGTGGCCCTGGTCATCTACGCGGTTCGGATATTTGCGAAAATTATCGTTCCAGCGGCGAGGATTGGCTACGACGACATCACTATTAGCATTGCAATGGTAGGGATTGAATCGACGTGTGTACCCTGAGGACTCGATTGCTGACTCTGTTGACAGCTTCTCCTCGTTCCTTTCTCAGCGCTGTCAGTAGTTCGTATGTAGCAGCGACTGGTGACACCGGAGATCTAGGCTGACGACTTGCAGTTGCCAGTCACGGCTATGGCAAAGACATCTGGACGGTGCCATTTGACGACATTACGCTTATTCTAAAAGTATGCCGACGACCTCACAGAGTGGGACAAAAGCACTGATAAATGAGCCCAGGTATACTTTGTTGACGAAATCCTCTACCTCATCATAATATCCCTGACCAAGGTGGCCATCATTTGCTTCTACCTTCGAATCTTTCCCGAAAAACAGTTTCGACGCGTGGCCTTTGGCACCATGGCCCTGACGATCGCGTACATGGTGATCTTTGTCATTGTGTCGGCCTGTCAGTGTGAGCCGGTGTCTCTGGCGTGGACGTCCTGGGATGGCGAGCACGAGGGTCGATGCAACAACGAGAACGCACAGGCGTGGGCCGCCGCAGCTGTCAACATCGCGCTGGACGTCGTCATTCTCGTCATGCCACTGCGGCTTGTGATGAAGCTCAACCTGCACTGGAAGAAGAAGTTACAGATCATGATCATGTTGAGCGTGGGAGCATGGTACGTTCTCTCAGCTTATGATGAAGCAATCTCTAACCCAGCCTCTTTCCAGTGTCATCGTCGTCAGCGCCCTCCGACTCGACACGCTCTTCATGTTCGCCAGATCCCAGAACCTGACGTGGGACACCACGGCCTTCGGCTACTGGTCCTGCATCGAGATGGACGTGGGCGTCATCTGCGCCTGCATGCCTGCCATGTACTCGTTGTTCAAGTACTACTTTCCCCAGATCCTCAGTGGCACGGTCCAAGGCAAGAGCAAGGCGAGCGGTGTTGTTGTCTCGGGTAGTCGGAGCGGAGCTCGCACTCCGGGGTTACAGTTTGACAGACGGAGGGACGACAAGGATGGGGGCAACGACTTTGTCCGCCTGGTTGACCTGGAGAGCGTCAAGGAGGAGCGAGTAGTCGGCACTGCGCCGGGGACGGCATGCTAGTCTTGTTCCTCTGGCTGGATCATGGATTTGTTTACAGGTATTGTATAAGCAAGCATACGGGTACACAAGCTTGGAGACACAAGAATACTTGAATTGATAAGGTGCGTCCCTCGCGACGCTTGTGTAGAAAATGTGATGATTAGTATGACTTGACTTGGCCTTGCTTGTATCGAATAGCGAGGGTTCATAAACTACAGCAAGACCTACGCGAGGGTATCGACTTGTCAGGCACAAAGGAACTCCTCGTTAACAAGACCTCCAGATAGGTACTTCCAGCCACGCTTCCTACCCTGACCGCCATATCCTCCGCCGTCTTCCGTCGAAGGACGAGAGCTGTGCAACCACCTCCCCAGGAACTGTGTTGCACGCAAGTTACGAGGGGTAAATGATCCCGCGCAGCCTCACTCGCCCTGGCGCCCTGGCACCCTGCCAGCCAAACCCCTTACTCGTAACTTGTTATGAGGTGAATCCTGTAACAGCCCGCCACCCACCGCTAGCAGGCTAGTCTCTGGAAAAGCCCCGGAATATCTACCCACAGCGGGATCGTCCAACGGCCGGCACCTAAAGGGAACTAGGTACGAGAAGTAGGCAAAGTGGACCCAGACTCCAGTGCTCTACCTCTAGAGAGAGAGGGAGGGAGGAGAAAGAAAGAAAGGGGCCCGCATTCAGCCCGCACGCTTCGGTGGCTCTCAGCCTTGCTCGCTACTCTACTCCATTCGACCTTGTTTGGGGCACATTGCGTCTCAATTTGGCCGGCGAGTTTCCTGCCCCATGTACCTACTTTGTAATGCGCACCTAGCTTCCGAATGTATGGGTTAATTAGTAGCGCTTCAGGGTGTCCTGGGACTTCTCGCTAGGTACTTACATAGCTTGGAAGGAACTGGCCCTTCCAGACATACGACATACACTGCGGAGTCCTCGCTCTACCTACTCGGCACCGTCTGGACTCCCTTGATGGTATTGGGGTGATTTGATGAGCATTGAGCCCCAATTGCCAGGAATAAGTCTAAAGCGCTTTCGTTTATGCACCTCCCGTGGGTACGGGTACTTGCCGAGTATAGGCTGGTACGCGGGTAGTGGGTTATAGGTAGGCACGTAGGGGTATTGCGAAGTGGCCCGCCAAAATCCATACCTGCCCGCCCGGCTATTCCCACCGTCGATGGAGCGAGCCATGGCTTCAAACAAGCCTTTCAACCTAGCTTTGGCACACTTGTCTTACCTAGGTAGGTACTGTAGGCAGGTGCAGAGCTTTTTGGTCGCCTACCCTGTGTGGTGTCTGTGGTCCCTGTGGCCTGGCACCGGGCAGTTCGTTCGACCAACTCTCCGAGCGAGAAGATCCCAGGAGGAGCCAATTGACGATCCCAATTTCCCAATCTTCCCACTCTCCCACCGTTTTCTCAGGATGATGGGATGTGATACGAGGTACACGTACGACGAACAATGAGAGGGGAAGGGGAGAAGCCATGGTGGACTTGCGCCCATGCATGAATGCCGACACCTTACATATATACTACTATAAGATAAACAGAGGACATCATAATGCCGCCGGGATCACTTCAGGTGACGATGTATGGGAGTTGAGCCATCAAAGCCTTCAGTTTGATTTGTTTGGAGTCTTTACTTTTTTTTTCATCCGATACGCGGTTTAATGCTATGGGGCCATGAGGGCGACATTGGCTTTAATAACCCTGTTGGGGGGCACGACGGTGTCGGCTCTGTGAGTATTACCATCATAGCATTTTCCTTTACCAAGACGTGGGAGGGTGGCCTGACTGGCTAACAACTCCTCCAGAACATCGGCACATAGACATTGGCATAATAAATTCCACAGGCGCGACGACAACAATATAACACAGACGATTCGAGTGGACAATTCCACCACAGACCCCACCGCATATGATTATGTCGTGGTCGGCAGCGGCCCTGGAGGCGGTCCTCTGGCTTCACGGCTGGCGATTGCAGGGTACAGAGTCCTCCTGATCGAGGCGGGAGACGACCAAGGCGAGGCAACGTGGCAGCAGGTGCCGGCTTTGCAGCTCCAGGCCACAGAGTTTACGCCCATGCGGTGGGATTACTTTGTCAACCACTACCAGGACCTTGCGCGGCAGGAACAGGATTCCAAAATGGTCTGGAAGACTCCCTCCGGAGACGAGTACGTCGGGAACAGTCCGCCATCTGGCTCGACTCCCCTGGGGATCTGGTACCCACGCACGGGAACCCTGGGAGGTTGCTCGGCGCATAACGCAATGATCACCATCTATCCACACGAGAGCGACTGGAATAATATCGCGTCAATCACGGGTGATAGTTCCTGGAGTGCCGGGAACATGCGCAAATACTTTGAGCGCTTGGAACGGTGCAGATATCTCCCCAACAGTGTCGTCGGCCACGGCTTTGATGGTTGGTACGAGACCAGTCTCACGGAATTGTCGCTGGCAGTCGAGGACCAGAAACTGTTGTCGCTCATAATCGCGGCGGGAACGGCAATGGGTAAGGGTCTGCTCGGGATGGTGCTCAACACGGTGGCTGGGTTGGGAGAAGTCTTGCTCAGAGACATCAATGCCGATGTTCCCGGCCGGGACTCTCAGGAGGGCCTGTACCAGGTCCCAATTGCAGTTACCGAGGTGGACAAGAAACGCAATGGTCCGCGCGACTTTATCCTCGACACCGCAAACGCCGTCAACGCAGACGGATCGCGCAAGTACCATCTCGACGTCAAGCTCAACACCTTGGTGACAAAAGTCCGGTTTGACACTTCTGGATCCAAGCCGAAGGCCGTTGGCGTCGACTATCTAGAAGGACAAAGTCTGTATCGCGCCGACCCTCGCGCGGGCTCAGCAGCGGGTGGCACCCCGGGTAGCGTCAATGCGAGTCGGGAGGTGATCATCTCTGGTGGTGCGTTCAACTCGCCGCAATTGCTCAAATTATCTGGTATTGGACCTGCTGCTGAGCTATCCAAATTCGGCATCCCCGTGGTTGTCGACCTACCAGGTGTGGGAACCAACTTGCAGGACCGTTATGAGGCAACGCTTGTGGGAGACAGTAACACCGACTTTGCCATCACCAAGGACTGTACCTTTCTCCGCACTGAGCCTGACCCATGCTTGGAGCAATGGCAAACTCAACCAGGTCCCTTTCTCAAAGGCACATACGCGACCAACGGTATTGCCATTGCTGTGATCAAAAAGTCGTCTGTTGCGGACGGGGATCCCGATCTCTTGATTTCTGGTGCTCCCGCATTCTTCACAGGCTACCATCCCGGATATTCGAATGAGTCACTGAAAGACGCCCACCACTGGGCCTGGATCGTTCTCAAGGCGCATTCGCGAAACAACGCCGGGACTATCACCCTGCGTTCCACCGATCCGCGCGACACGCCCGTCATCAATTTCAATTACTTCGACACAGGGATCACTACCGACGACGCCGACGAAAAGGACTTGCAAGCCACATACGAGGGCATGGAGTTGTCGCGCAAGATGTTCCAAGACTATATACCGCTGCAGGGCACGTTCAAGGAGGTTTGGCCGGGCAATAAAGCCACAACGGAGGCTCAGATGAAGGACTGGATAAAGAAAGAAGCCTGGGGACATCATGCGAGCTGCACATGTCCTATCGGCGCCGATGACGACAAGATGGCGGTCCTAGATTCCCAGTTCCGTGTTCGAGGTGTTGACGGGTTGAGAGTGGTCGATGCGAGTGTCTTTCCCAAAATCCCGGGATTCTACATCGTGCTGCCCACGTATATGATTAGTGAGAAGGCAGCGGATGTGATTCTGGAGGATGCTGCCAGTACGTGAGATCCAGTGGACGCTTGGACTGTTTTGCTCTGCATCATGGAACATGGTGTCAAAATAAGTGTACTTCTTAGTCTTGTTCTATTGCAGAAATAGTGTTGCATTGCACGGAACTTCGAAGGGCTTAATGAACTAAATTGTAGCATCTTTGACGGTGGTAGAGAAAACATCGAAGAGAAGCGTAGAGCAATACAGTCCTCGCCAAATTTGTAGTTGGTTATACCATTGCAACATCAAGGAAGAAATTGAACGACGAAGAGTCGAAGAGTTTCAGGGATTAAAAGCGGCACGAAATTTGTGCAGTGGGACAGAGCCAAGATGGTAAAGCGGCAACTGCGCAGCTCCCAATTCCGACCTCATGCCCGGTAGATCTATTCGCCTGCCTGTTCATCGACGTCGTCTTTACTACAACATTGCAAGCTGCCTTTACTTTCAGAGCTTTCTCGTTCGACTGCAGCTTTATAATTCCTTGCCGCTCATTTAAGTTGTCGAGGCTTGGTATTTCGGACCATGGAAGGTGCGCATCCTCTACTCTCCAGCATTTCACAGCTAATTTGCGACTCAGGCCTTTTGTTCAACGTCAACGGTGGCTATTTGGAGGGTATAGTTCGTGGCTACCGCAATGCGCTACTTACGAGCACGAACTATGGCAATGTATGTGGTCACTGCACCGCTTTAGGACACTTCACTAACAAAGTGCAGCTCACGCAATGCGAAACGATCGAAGACGTCAAGACCCAGCTCGGTCCTGCGTACGGCGAGGCGCTCTCAAACCTTCCTCCCAACCCCTCCACGTCGGCCCTGGCAAGCAAGACCACGGAGAAGCTAGTCGCCGACTTCAGATATCTCCAAGGACAGGCGACGGGATCGTTGGCAAAATTCATGGAATACCTCACATACTCGTACATGATTGACAATGTGGCACTCCTCATTACCGGGACTTTGCACGAAAGAGATACTAAAGAACTCCTGGAGAGATGTCATCCGTTGGGTTGGTTTGAGACAATGCCAGTTCTTTGCGTGGCCACCAATATCGAGGAACTGTACAACTCGGTCCTTATCGAAACTCCCCTGGCACCATATTTCAAAGGAAGTTTGAGCCATCAAGATCTGGATGAGCTCAACATCGAGATTGTGCGGAACACCTTGTACAAAAACTATCTGGAGGACTTCTACCGTTTCGTAAACACGGACCCCGAGATGGCCATGACTCCCACGGGGGAAATCATGTCAGAAATCCTCGAATTCGAAGCCGATCGACGAGCTATCAACATCACCATCAACTCTTTCGGAACCGAGCTGAACAAGGACCAGAGGAAGAAGCTCTACCCCGAATTCGGAAAATTGTACCCAGAAGGGATGCTCATGCTCTCGAGAGCGGACGACCTGGAAGGCGTCGGGCTTGCAGTCAGCGGTGTGGGTGACTACAAGCGATTTTTTGATGAAGTCGGATTCAACCAAAGCAGCGGCGTGGGCGCCGGGAACATGGCTGGAGGGGCGGGCAGTGAATCCAAGTCCCTGGAGGACATGTTCTACCAGAAGGAGATGGAACTCTCCAAGATGGTTTTCACTCGACAGTTTACCCATGCGGTTATATATGCATGGGTCAAGCTACGGGAACAGGTGAGTATCCCTTGTTGCGAGAGACACAGCTGCTGACCCTCCGGCAGGAAATCCGAAACATCACCTGGATTGCTGAATGCATCGCCCAAAATCAAAAGGAGAGGATCGGAAACTACATCAGCGTGTTCTAACATGGGTTAGGGTCAGTGTCACGTGGGCAGCACGGCGTTCGGTAGAAGGGGGTCTTGCTTTGCGGCCTTCCAGCTTGATAGCTCCAGACCTAATGAACAACTTTTTCAGCAACAAGTCAACAGCGCTTCTTTCAGCTTCTTGCGAAGACTACTTGATCCAACAACTCTCGGAAGGAAGGTACGTCTGCATTTTGGGGTTTCACCTACCGCCCGTGCAGACAGCCCAGAGCGTGGTTGCCTGAAGAGAAATCATCAACAGCTCACATCAATTGAGGCGCAAATCCATCTCATGAAGTGATTTGTGTCTGGCCAAATTATCGAAAAGACCATCTACATCGAACTTATTGTTGATTTTCCGCTCATTTTTGGTGTTATCGTTACCCTCGCGAACCAGCGACACAGCTTCACCTGAAACCAACAACCACTCGTTTGACTGATTTGATCTCACTACATCAGCAAAGCTATCAAAACCACAATGTTGGACTCTCATCTCTCTACAACACGGTTTCGCAAGGCTCAAAATCTTGAACCGGAACCGATCTCGTCGTCCACAGCATTTCCCTACAAGATCGATCCGGGGCATTGTTTTTCCGAATCTGACCTCAGGCATTCTCCCCTCAAGCGACGTGATTCCGGATTTTTCGAAGGAACCTGTCAGGTTGAAGAGAAATCAAACTTGTTGGCATGTGTCAGGGATGATAAGAGCCACAAACCTCGGGTCTCAACCCCAAAGTCTCACCCTGGCCAGTCCCCTATACCACAACGATTACGGGAAGTCATCCGACAAGACCTCTGGGACCCCAACACTGTCTGCACGGTGCACCATGGCTATCGTCATCCAGATGTTTCTAATGATAAACGAATCGCCGCGCTCTGCTCACATGCGGCGAACTCTAGTCAAAACGTGGAGGTTGTCAAATTCACAAGGACGATTTCTGGGAGTGGAGACGAGGCTCCGATGTTCGAGACTCGCCCGTTGTATGGCGCGGGTGCTCCTAACGTAGAAGCTCGCTTGCAAAAATGGGCCGCTGCACGAGCCATTGCACAGCGAAAACAATCACGCACGAGCGTTGCCACAATGAAGAAAAAGCAATGTCGAGCGTATGGAGGACTTCTAGCCAGCTTGCAAGGGCGCATCAACCGACGGCCAGGACGTACTGGGATCGTTCATTGTCAAGTGAACAAGCCTCTACGTTCAGAGAAGATGTTGCTTTCCAGCTACGAAGACGCTTTCAAGGGATGGGATGTTGCCATGTCGAAATCAATCCCAGGCTATGCTGACAACTACAAGAAGAGGCATTGGTACATATCTCAATGGGATAAACCAAGTCCTAAATGATGGCATAGGTGTGGTGCAGATAAAGGCTATAGCGTTCGGGCATTGGAGAGAATCAAACAGCGGTCTTTGTTGTTCTCGCCCTAGCCAATTGGTCCAGGTCGATCTCGTCAGTGGTGTAGGGGGCGCTGGTTTTGGCACATGGATTCAGTGTATCACCCAAGTCTATTGTATGCACAAAATTATCCAATCTAAAAACCCATTCTCCTTCTGACCATTCCTCGACCCTCACTCAAGATGCGAACAAGTCTATAGAGGACGCTGAGGAGATGCTAATTCTCCATTTCACTGGAAATTCTTCACCCCAAGGCCTCGTACGCAGCTCCGCCGCCACCATTCTTCGCATCCTTCTTCGCCACCTTGGCCATCCGCTTCATCTCCTTTTCCGCCCTCTTGTCGTCCTTCTTCCTCTCCTTTTTCGCCCTCTTCTCCCGCTTCCTCGCCTTGTCCTCCTCGGAGAAATCGCTCCGGGAACCCTGCAGGAATTTTCCTGGGTTGAAGACGTTCAAGACCAAGAGGGCGAAAAACATGGGCACGCCGTCGAAGACGTACGCGAACCACTCGTGCGTCACGGTCGGGGAGTTGATGCCCGTGCCGAACTCGACGAGGCGGTAGATGTTGCGGAGGATGATGAGCGCGAGGGTGATGTAGAGGAGGCGGAGGAGGGGCATGGCGAGGTCGAGGTCGGGTATCTCGACGTCATCTGGTGTCGTTGTCGGGCTGGGGGAGTCGGTCCGCAAGGGCAACGGACGCAGAAGGACAGATTGGTATTGTGCTTCGGTGTCGGTGGTGTAGGAAGCAGGCCGTGACGAGACGAGACGCCGCCTGTCTTGCCTGAGGTGCTTGACCTTGCGCTGGAACCTGATCGCCAGGGCGACGAAGATGACGAGGAAGAACAACTGCACGCCCACGCCGCTGGTGTAGATGTTCAGTCCCGTCTGCTGGACCGAGGCACTCACCCCGGGGCCCGTCATGGTGCCGCCGGTCGCCTGGATCAGGAAGGCCGTGATGTCAAAGGCGACGAACATGCGCGTGATGGCGCGGGCCCGGACGCGAAAGACGCGGTCGTTGCCCTCGGGTAGGAAGAAGTGGATCATCCGCCCCAGCAGCATGTAG
This sequence comes from Fonsecaea pedrosoi CBS 271.37, assembly GCF_000835455.1. NCBI lineage: Eukaryota > Fungi > Ascomycota > Eurotiomycetes > Chaetothyriales > Herpotrichiellaceae > Fonsecaea > Fonsecaea pedrosoi. The sequence goes on along the minus strand of NW_013550614.1, from coordinate 3,704,569 downwards.
ATGTACGCGTTGATCCAGAGCGGCGCGAGCAGGATCAGCAGCAGCTGCGCCGTGTAGATGCCGCTGGACAGCTGGTTCTCGATCGACGAGACGCGCGCGACGTAGCCGCCCGTCTCCCACAGGGCGCCCATGATGAGAACCATGGCAAAGGGCTTGCGGTAGACGACCGCCTGGACGATGTGCGCGCAGGTCGTGATGCCGAAGAGGACCGTGAACAGAATGGCGGCTGCGAAGGATGGGCAGTACCCCCAGTTGTCATCGGGTCCTGTGCCCGCGTGGCACACGATCTTGGGCATTTCGCTTCAAAGTATCCCCCTTGTATGGAGTTCCCTCGAAGAGTTCTCTTGGAGAGAAATAGTGTTGCTCGAGGGCGAATTGAAGAATGACTGCGCGTGGGCGTGACGAGGTAGTATTTTTCTGCAAGGTAGGGTTGGGAATGTCCTCCAAGGTTGAAGGGGAGAATACAACGAACGGTTTCAATGGAGTCATCCATGGTTGATATAGATATGCACCCTCCCCTGGGATGTTGGACTGCTGAATGTGGCTGCCTGGAAAATCGACAAGTGATACTCGTCTGCGGTCGGCATCAGACAACATTGTGTGGCTTAGTTCTTTGCAGGGTTTCAGAAGCCGGTACGAGGTATGTTTCCACTGTCAAGGCGAGGGAATGAATGAGTTTAGCTCTTACGAGCTCGTCCACCAGCCCGTTGGCCAGCTGTTGGCGACGTTTGATGACAAAGGTGATGGTGATGTGGGCGAAGTTGAATACGACTTGGTAAGAGGGCCGCGAGGGGCGGTAGCATGAATTGGCCAAGGGGGGGTTTTGGGGGCCACTTGATGCGCAAGGCTAGGATGTGCAAGCGGTCATTGGTCAGAAGCTTCCTCGTATCGTCTAACCTTTCCTGGCTAGCGTGGGTGGCCTGGTTTGGAACACTAGCGTCCCTGCGTCGTCTGCTCCCTCAGGTACTGGGAACCTCTCGACACCGTCCCTTGCTGTTGCTCTGCCACTCTCGAGGAGTCTCCCTTCACTTAGACCTGGCACCTCTAGCCGCATGTGGCGCTACCGAACTCTGACAGCCCGTCAACACAGTGCAAACTCGGTTGCCTGCGCGGATGCATTGGGGTCCAGGAAATGTCTGGCCGGGACCGTTGATTTCCAGGCAGTGACCAAAGGGGCTGGTGAATTTCTTTCAGCTGTGTCTGTCTGTTCGCCTTGGACACGCTTGAACCTCTGACACAGGCTGATAGAATATAATAACATATGCGACGCTCGACTCGGACACATCTTCATCGAGCCATGAAGACAAAGGGCCCAAAGTCTTCGAAATCATGATCAGGATTGGAAAAACAAAAGTCCGAACTGGTTGCATCACCTGCAAGTAAGTCCAGTTCTAGCCCTGTACCCTAGCTAGCCAGTTCCTGCGGCTATGACCTCTCTCTAACGCGGTCGACCAGACGTCGACGAGTAAAATGCGACGAGACGCGACCCAGCTGCAACCGCTGTGTCAAGGCTGGGAAATCATGTGAAGGATACGCCAACGATCCGAGCTCGGGTCGAGGGAGCGAACCCGTGAAATTCGTCGTGTACACCCCACGCAATCCATCGCCTGTCTTGTCGGAGCAGCCAAACCTCGATTGGTCCGAGCGACGGGCCTTCAGCTACTACCAGGATCGGACTGCGTTGGAGCTTGCCGGTCCCTTCCAGCCGGACTTCTGGCTAGCGACCATGCTACCACTCGCAAGAGAAGATGGCTCCGTCAGACACGCTCTCATTGCCCTGAGCAGTATGCACGAGCACTATTCAGGGGTCGATCATTTCTCGCCCGCGCGAAGCGTCGACTTTGCACTGAACCACTACGGGAAGGCGATGCGGGAGGTTGTGCGATTCAACCACGCCCAGCTGGATCAGAATCTCGACCGTGCTCTGGTCCTCTGCGCTCTGTTCTCCGCTTTTGAGAGCCTTCAAGGTCAGTATCACGAGGCGTGCAACCACGCCGTGTCCGGAATCCGAATCCTGGCCGAGGAGCAACGAAATGCAAGTGCCAGTCCCAATCAGCCGCGGCTGCTCCCCAGCGATGACCTCGCCCGCTTCTTTGTCGCCATGGGCAGACAGATTCTGGAAATCGGCGGCCCAAACTTCCTGGGCCCCAAACCGAAGTTCTACCGTACGGGGACGACCACTGCACACATGCCGTACCAATTCACCTCGCACGAACACGCCCTGCTGCATGTGGAATCCCTACTTGCAGAACTCTTCGACTACGTCGAGAGGGCCGAGACTCTGGCGTACGAGGGCCCTGTACCTGACGACGTGGCCCAGGCCCTCCTGGCAGAGTTCCACGCGATCAAACCGCGATTTGAGGAGTGGCAGGCCGCGTTTGAGAGGTTCTCTGCCGTCGAATCAAACGAATACTCACGAGAGACACCCGAATCTTGCAGCTCGGCCGCCTCGTCGCCCCCGTCGGCGCAGCACGCCAGACCCCGGAGTGCCGCATTTCTCATTCTGCGGGCTTATCAAGCTCTCATGGTGGCGTTCCTGGCACGAGTCGAGTCCAACGACGAGGCCGTGTTCAAGGACCACGGAGCACAGTTTTGGACCGCATTGGACGCGGTGGAAGAGTTCATTCAATGTACCTCTACCCTTGTCAGGCCGGTGGACGGGGGCGTGTCGCCTCGACCACCACCGCCACCGTCTGACTGGTCAACGTCAACGTCAACATCAACATTAACGTCAATCTCAGCCACGAACGTAGCTCCGGCTTCGCAGTCTCTCTCACAGCTCCAACTACCACAAAACCCCCCGCCCGTGATTACGCGGCCGACATTCTCCCTCGCCCTCGGCGTCGTGCCGACCCTCTTCCTCATCGCCACCCGGTCCCGCGACCTCGCCCTGCGCGACAAGGCCCTCTCCCTCCTCCGCTCGTGCAACCGGCGCGAAGGCCTCTGGGACTCCCACCTCGCCGCGAGCGTCGTCGACCGTGTCATCGACCTGAGGACCAAGGCACGGTCAATGAGCCGCGCACAACTCCTCCTCGCCGACGCGGATCTCCTCGCGTACATACAGACGACAGAGAGGCCGAGTGGCAGAGAGCCAAATGCCTCTCTTGGGGGCGGGGGAGAGGGCGCTGGCCTCGACGACGACGTAGACTTCAAGTTACTGGACATCACCTTCCTCCCGCGCCGCCGATGTGCATTGCGCTATGCATTCGCCGCGAGACAGGCCACGACGCAAGGAACGCCGACCTCGATGTTGCACGGTGACGTGCCCGGTCACTTTCCCCCCGGCGGCGCAGGCGCGCGTTGTGTCAGGGAGTTTTGCGAGGAGTTGCGGTGGGAGCGATAGCAGCAATGCGTTGTGTGGGGGGGTTTACTATGGGGGTTTGCTCAGGAGAACAAACGGGGGAGATGGATTGGGTATTGTTGTTTCGATCATGAATATGGGTTGTTAGTGGGCTCCAGGAGTAGCGGCCAACCTCGCGTCGAGGGAATGTTATTAGGGATTACGCTGAATGGCACTGTATCCACTATATCCATAACGAGCAAATGAGATTCTTTGAATAAGCTTCTCATGCAGAGCATATCCATTCAAGAAAAGAACGCGGACTTTCCTATCTTCCAACATGCGGTACCACCTTGGGTAGATTGAAGTTGTTGGAAGGGTAGCTGGCTTCATAAAGCCACACAAAGTATTCGTCACGGTCCCCGTCGAGGCCTTCTGTGCTACCAAAGAATCCATAGTCCTGACCCATAAGACGCCATCCGCCTGGTGAAGACCTCTCCAGCACTTGGTTCAAGGAGCTTCGTTTCTTATTTTGCATGTTGTCGCTGTTTGTAGTTTTTTTCTTGGTTGCTCGGACTTTGTGCTCGCGTGGGCGAAACTCGATCTTTGAATGTCGAAACAGAAACACGAGATGGCATTCCAAATGAAAGATCAACGGCAATCCTACTCGCCATGATGGTTGCTCGTAAGGAGGAGTACGAGTATCACTAGAGTTTGAGTAGGCTCTAGCAACCAGCTTCGCACATGATTCTTGGACATCACTAATCATATTGGAACAGCACACTGATGCTCTCGCCATAATGCACCCTTCGAATCGCCTATCGAGAAAGATCATGTTAGCATTTGTCACCTGTCCTGTAACCCAAACATCACAACTAGTGTTGAACTCACCTCAGCGAAGACGTGGCCGACCTCGAGTACCTCCAACTTGGGACATCTTCTGACATGGTGCGACTGGTCCACGGTATTGGTGACAATAACTTTATCCAACGCGCTGGCGTTAATTCTTTCAATTGCATCTCCACTCAAAACACCGTGCGTCACCAAGGCATAGACTTTGCTGGCACCTTCTTTCTTCAGAAGTTTCGCGGCTCGGGTAATCGTGTTGCTCGTGTCGGCCAGATCGTCGATGAGAATGGCAACTTTGCCAGTAACATCGCCGACGAGCATCATGGTTGCATTCTGCCGATCGGTGATCTTGGTGGGTCTACGTTCTTTATGAATCAGTGCGAACTCGATTCCTAACGAGTCGGCGATGGCAGTTGCTCTTTTAGCACCTCCAGCGTCGGGACTAACGACCACTCCATTTCTGTAATCTGGAATGTTTTGCTGGATATACTTCTTCAAGATCGGCCGGCCGTAAAGATTGTCAACAGGAATGTCGAAGAACCCTTGATACTGTGGATCGTGAAGGTCCATGGTGATGATGTGATCTGCGCCAGCGCAGGTCAAAAGATCTGCCACAAGAGTACCTGCTTGAGCAACCCACTGTCGATAGCCCGGTCGAGGTTTGAAATTGTCTTGCGGATCTATTTTTGGCGGTGGAGCAAAATCATAATTTGCAATGCCGTTGGTGGCTGACGCTGCCGAATCTCCTCGTTTCCGTTGGCTTGGAAAATAGTCCGACTTTGTTGACGAGTGTGAACTTACATCCCGGTCCCGGTAGTGGCTGAAGCGGGCCTGGTATGTAGGGCTGTTCTCTACCTCATCGAGCTGTGACTTTGAAATAGCTTTGTGCAAGGGATGTCCGTTGGCAAGGCCTTGGCTTTCAGTCTTATCTGGATGTGGAGTTGGAGGGGTACTGTCGAAGGTGTAGCCATTCGCGTCAGGAACCAGCTTGTTGGACGCATTCGATGCCTTAACCAGAGGCGCACCGCTCTTGTTGTAGGGTATATCGGACTGGCGAGAATACGGGAAGAGTGGTAGGACAGCGGTGACCTTTTTCGCGGACGCAGTCTTGCATGCCGAAATGGCAATCAGAAGCTCGACGAAGTGGTCATTCACCTTACCACCACCAGATTGTATGATATAAACATCTTTTCCCCGGACCGACTCGCCGATCTCAACCCTGGTCTCTCCAACTGCGAACTTGGAGAAGAGAGCTTGACCAGGTGCAATACCGAGAATCTCGCAGATAGTTTCTGTCAAGGTTGGATGGGACGACCCTCCGAACACGACAATGTTTCTGACCATGGTGTCGCAAACAAAAGGTCCAGCGAAGTGGCTTACAGTGGTAGGCAAGGCGAGGTCGTAGAATCTGACGGGACAGGGCAAGGCAGAGTCAAGGGATCAGACCACAGGCGAGGGGTGGGATACGTGAAGTCGACGTTAGAACAGGCAGCCTAATGTGGGCCGTGAGGCCAAGGAAGTCGGGAAGTCAACCTGGTGGTTGACATGATATAAAAGAGAGAAAGAGTCAGTTCGCAAAATTGGAAAAGTTCAACTCCAAGGTAAAGCGCAGTTGGTGGTTTGCTCTCCCCACGAAACTTTTTGTCTCGCCCCACCTTCCGCGTCAGATCCGCTAGATTTCCCGAGGTTCCAAAATGTCGTCATTTCATTTATTGTCCATCGAGCCATGCACGCCATGTCGTTGGGTGCGTTAGATGTGGCTGCAGCTGATCCTGGTCTACATACAGAAGTGGGGGCAGGTCGCTCACTGAATTCCAAAAGAATATCTATCTTCAGGCTTGTAGATACTCGCCATCCTCACCCAATGTAGTCAGCGCCACTCAAACGCTGTGGCCCTCGCCTGAACGGCCACGTACACATGCCATCAATCCCCTGTATCAACCTCAAGATCCAGCTGGACATTGTTGCTGACACCGTAGTCCTGAAGTGTCAGCTGGTCTTTGAATGGTCTTTCGCCCTGTCGCTTGAGCAGTATCTCATGAGGTTGTCTGCCAATCATCGAAGCAACGATAACTTTGAAGTCCTCTGTTCTTTCATTAGCACGGAAAAGAAGCCCACGGTAGCTGCGATAAACTCACTTATTGGATCCGTGGGATAGCATGGAATAGCTTTCTTCGTCCCCAATCGGTCGTTGACGTAAACAATAATCATAGGCTGCGCTGGTATCGCAGGCGCTGGTTTCTTCTCTTTCTTGTCTGGCTTGTCCTTCCTCTTTTCTTCGTGGAGTTCTGGTTCCTCTCGATCTCGGTGTCTGTTGCGATCTCTGTCGTCTCTTCGGGGGGAACGCCTCCGAGGAGGGGGGGTCCTAGATCTCGAGCGAGGTCGATAATAATCTCTATAGCCTCGCTGCAATCCTGCTTCTCGGTCACGTCTCGAGTCGTCATCGTCTCGACGTTTTTCCTTCCATTTGAACCCTGCGTCCTTGCGCCGCGGTCGATCCTCGCGCCTGTCCCTATCCCGTCGAGGAGACCTGCTCCTTCTGCGGTCTTCGCCCCTGGACGATTCTCGCTCTTTCCTGTCAGTATTCGTGGGTGGAGGTGAGGATGGTGAAGTCTCACGCTGATTGTCGGCCATTTCGAGGCCAAAGCGGCGTCCGAGGGATTTTAGAAGCGTGAGTGGAAGGGCGTGACACGTAAAGAAATTCACAGCGAACCGCCATCAGGGACCGGAAAAATATGGTGGACCGGAAAAACTTCGGATAAACAGTACCTCAGTTTGTGCTTGGAGCTCGTCAAAAGTATCAATGAATGTCATCCAAATTCAAATGATTCTCACCTAGCGTTTTTAAACTCCACGAATACTACCTGCCGACACACGTCCCGCCTCCAAGTCTCATGAATACCTTGACCTATGAATGATGTTACAGAATCAGCTTCTTGACAACAAAAAATTCCCAACAAACGTCGCAACAGGACTCTACTTGCCGGGAAAAGCCATTGTACGGTGTGGCGCTGTGATCCGAATCGCTCCATCGGAGCCGCTTCACAAGACGTTGGGTTCCTTGACAGGCGCAAGGTACAAGGCAAGACTACCTAGTACAAAGGAAACCTATGAAATGAGTGTATATGGCTCTGTCATGTGCCCTCATAGTCCTCGGCTTCCTCTCCTTCCACCCGAACTGATTCGTAACACGATGGCGAAGTTGGGCAAAGGTTGTTGACCGTTGAAGGTGCTCGTGCCGATGTGTGGTCTGGTACAAGTGCCGCCTCATAGCCTTGTGCGCCTGAGTGTATATCTCTTCGTCTCGGCCAGCCCCGGATTGGTTAGCGCTTGGGAGTTAGTCGCATCGAACGAAGCCGATATCGTCTCGACTTCTCAGGGGTTCGTGGAGACGAAGGTGGTGGTTGAGTAGCACGCGGCGTGCCACTTTCCGGCGCCTCTGCGACACTCTTCTCTGAAGTGATATGCTCAGGCTCAGAAGACTCCTCCTCATTTGCTTCCTCTGCTTCGACCATCTTTTCTGCCTCCTCCCGCATTTCAGCCATCTCAGTTTCGAATTCAGCCACCCTCTTCTCTACCTCGACTTTCTTCCTCTCCACGATCTCCAGCTTCTCGTCTACCTTTTTCATCTTCTCCTCCACACCCCCAATCGTGTGCTTCATCTTGTTGACATTGTCTTCTACCTTGGAGATCACCCTCCATACCTCGGCCAAGTCTTTCTTTTCCATGACTGTGCGGTTTCTGGGGTCTTTCACTTTTTGCTCTTGTATCATCTTCTTCGCCCTAAGCATCTCTTTGACGGCAGCGTCGGCATTCTCCAGTACTTCGTCCATCTCTTCCTCTGCCTTTCCCAGCACATGAACTATGAAAGCCTGTCGGTAAAGATCATAAAGCTTTGTCGAAGGGATTTCGAGGGGTACATCCTCAAAGGGTTTCTGCAAATGCTCCTGCTCTTCGCATATGAAATCCTTGAGGGAGAGATGCAACGAGCAGTCTTTGACGGCTTGTCCGTTTTCGTCGAGAAAGCTCTGGGTTGTCATTAGAACCTCCATCACAGCATGAGCACTTCAGGATGCCGGAACACCACCCCTTACCTGATTTTCAACCACTGCAGTCCGAATCCAATTGTTTCCAACATGTTGGGCTCTCCAGACCGAAAATGTCGCCCCGCGCCCGCCCCGGTAGATGTCAATCATATTCAAACCGACAACAGTTCGAATTCTGCCCTTCTTCAAGTCGATAAATCGCTTAGCCCTCTCTGGCAGCTTCAATTTTCTCTGAGACCACGCCACTTCTACCACTAGGTCAGCAATTGTGCAGCCCTCATACACGAAAGAAAGATCTGGCTCCATTCGGCCGCCGTGAGGCCCCGCCCGCCGTACCGTTGCTGCCGTCACAGGACGTATCTTGGTCGCGGCTTTCATGGTCTCATCTTTGGTGCTCTGAACCGTACAAAGTGTCCCCGTCTGAATGTCACTCAGCCATTTCACAATCTCCGTATTGAACCCGCCAACCATGCCTTCGTGAAAGACAGACGGCATGTGAATCACGAACTGCTTGCTGCCTTTACAAGGGCGGGGTATATAGTCGAAGCTGGTATCTCATTAGCCACTCAAAGCCAGAATTTCTCAAGGAAGCTTACCGAAACCATTCTTTCTCCACATATTTTAGCAGCTCTTTATGTGCCTCCTTCCTCAATTCTTCCCATAACTTCTGATAGCCGCGATAGTGAAGTGTTCGCTCAATCAAGTACTTTCCACCAGGCCCACCCTTTTTCACCGCGTATGTACCGCTCTTGAGTTCTTCTATCGTTTTCAACACTCGCTTAGCATCTGCGACATCCTGTCGTCGTTCTCTGGGCCCAGAAACCCAAGGGCTCCCTGAAGATGCCAGACTGTTGATGCTTTCAGAGGATACTGATCGGCTTCTGTCAGAACGACTGCCCAGACTAGAGTCTGACTCTTCGTCAAAGGTCTGAGTGAAGTGGGAGGGAGTCGGTGGAAGGACTACCGTCTCCCTTGAAACTGAAGATGGCGGGGTTGATGATGGTGGAGGGAAAAGAAGTGGCCCAGAGGGAGTGGATGTCGGTTCAACAGCTTTGGCTGAAGTGGGACTGGGTGAGGAAGGTAGGGTTAAGACCGGACGCTTTCGCTTGAACCGATAGGACAGCGGCGAAGAAGGTGCTGAAGCCGATGCCTTTCGCTTGGAAGAAGTATGTTGGCTATCAGGAAGATTTGATGAAGGGCACTCTTCCTCCTGTGATGCCGAAGGCTGCGGTTTGACCGATCTGAAGAAGTCTGTGAGGGAGCGGCGAAAGCGAGAGATCCTATCTCGCTCGCTGCGTGTTGTCATTTTAGAAGAAGGGAAGGCTGATACATGAGGCATCTAGCTGATTTATATAGTGGCACTCTGTACAAGGGACACAGTGATACGCGTGACTGCATGCTCTACATACCATCGTACTTCGGCACATGGTATGCAAGCGATCATAACTCTCAGACCTTACAGGTCTGTGTAAGGTCTGAGTCCCGGGCCCAAGCTTGGAATTCATAACAAATTTTATTTTTACGCTTCCAAGCTTTTTGGTGTCACCGGGCCATCGACCTGTCTCTCGTCCGTGACAGTGGTATACAAAGGCACTGACAGAGGTAGGTAAAGAAACGAAGCGGCCAGTAGTCTAGATAAGAATCTAGCCTCCTTGCACAAGTGGGTAGCCTCATTGCTGGTGGGTCTTGTTCCCTTGGCGCACATTACACATATAGATAGCTGTCGTATGCACTTTCTCATAGGTAGTTATCCAGAAACCCATACCGCTCCTTTAGGCTTTACAGGGCCCCTCACTAGAACACCGCATTCGGCTGTTAAAATGAGGTATTCGTGGCCAAGCTCCGTCGACTCAAGGAGTATTCTACCTCTCGTAACGCCTTTATCGATGTCCTATTTAGGCTTAGTCTATGTTTAGTGGCACTAAGTTTGTAGTCCACTCGCTTTACGTAATATAGTAACGCAAGGAGGAGGCCAGCCACGGTGTTCTCAGTAAGAGCCTGTTACCTCCATCTTCTCTAGGAGGTATACCTGTCCTACATCTCCTAAGAGCCCAGCCTCCTCGCATAAGAGTCTCACCCTTCTCTTATACTTCAAGTGTTAGCAATTCCATAGGGAACCCGCATGTGCCGCGGATAAAGACACACCGCCTCCGGACTCAAAGCCCTCCTTGAGTCTCTTGTTAACACCCTGACGCTTGCCTAGAGCTCCTGATGGTGGCCGAAATCGCCATCCTGACCACCTTATGACGCATATCGACCTGGTAGAGGTCAACTGTGGCCACCCGTTCACGGCCGGGTTTGATACCATCCTCTGACCCACCCTTCAGAGCAGCCGCCATCCTCAACATTTTGTGTGCCCAACTTTAGCCAGCCTCATCTGGACGGGTGTACGGCGTTTGTGAATCTGGGCCAGACCCATCGGAGCTTTCCCTTGAAGATCAGCAGACTTTAGCCTTTCGCGAACCTGCATGTGATGGATGGCCCTTTGAGCTGCCTGCCAAAGCAGGAGTATTTCTGACCATAGATTTACTGTCGTCAACGGCGGCAACAGCGGGAATTGGGATGAAGAGCTGGAACCTGTCTGCGTGGAATGCTGAGTCGTTCACCCTGGAACTACTTGATAAGCATCTGCGCCGCAGAAGTACGCTGAAGTGGGTTCACGACCGCCATCTCTGCAAGCCTTGACAGTCTCGTGTGCAAGAGTGCACATGAGACTGTAGTCTACACTTGCTCTATCTGTCTGAAGTGGATTTGCTGAGATCCATCCACATCCAACGTCCACATCATTGCCACAAAGAGCGACCAAACATCTGCTTTGCAACTCTGACGCTCACCTTTATGAACATCTATGAACCTCTGGGGCCACGAATTTGGCTTCCGGGAATTATGGCGGCTTCAACGGCAAAATTACAGCAGCTAAATAACGGAAAGTGATACCTGCTACTTGCGTTAGAGACTTGAAAATGTTCTCCCGTTTCATGTCGCGGTGGATGATGTTGTTGAATGCTATGCAGCCAAGCGGCCGCAGCGTGTGCGGGGAGCCAGTGTTCGCAACAGGAGTTGTGTCGGCACTGTTTCCAATCAATGACTCCGAGGTCCCTTCTTTGAGGCCCACGAAGATGTCCACATCACTGGCGAACCAACCTTGTGACGCTATATAGTTGACAATATTTGGTTAAACAGGCATCAGGATGGACAGAGGTAGCTAATTCGGGTGTGACTCGGATCTAGATCCCATGCTTCACTGAGAGAGCCATAGTTTTCTTCCATACATTCTTCGTGATAAATCTTGATGTCGTCGTAGTAGTACCTCTCCCTAGTGTTGTGAGGGCTATGGGCGCCTTCCCACATAATGGGAAGCCAATAGTGAAAGTCTGTTATCAGGATGAGAAAATACACGTTCAGCCTTGTCGTATTCTGGGCAAGGAGAGAACCAAATGTGGCTATACAGGTACCTGCCTGCATGGAACGAAGAGACGCAGATGCGCTATGTGGGTGGAAGAAGATCGGCAATAGGAGCTCTCTCCCTCGCTATTGGCAGAACAGTTGGAAATGGTTCGATCTGAAGATCAGGACTTGACAAGACATGTGAGGCTGGTAGTTCGTCTCATCTCTTGCCGCGCGCCAAAGCGAGTCCCACGGTATATTTATCACGTGCGCGCTGTATATCTACCACTTGTAACCTGCCTTCTTCGCATGTCCCTTACTCTTGCTTCCAAAACATTGTCTATCTACCTCAGTGTCTACTACGCACATGGCTTGCCTCGGTGATTCTATCCGTGGGGACGGATTAATGCGGCTTCATGCAGCTCTAGCCGCGATAGAGGAAAACTTCCCGAAACTCAGTGGCAGCATGACATTGTCACGATTCAACCATCCACCACCACTTTACGCCTCAGACCTATCCGGGACGACGACTCGATCACCGAGTCCAAATATCCTGACTAAGGACCAGCAAAGTCGGCGAGACAGGCGAGACCGGCTACTGGACGAGCGAACCGCCTCCAGACCTAACCACCAGTTCCGGCAACAGAGGGCGGAAGAGGAGGAGCGCATCATTGAGGCGGACAGGAATCAAACGCAGTGTCTACGGGTGGGCGAAAGCTTCTCAGAGGTTGCATACGATATTGTTAAGAAGCGATGGGTCGAGCCGGGCATCTGGAGCGACAAATGGACATCCACAGCCCTCGGGCGATGGAAACATGAAGAACCGCTCGAGATGGAGTCGGATTGGGAAACAGACCCTGAAGTGCCCCCTTACTTTCCCTCTCCGAGACCAAAGCCGAGACGCTTAAAGAGTGATGATGCACGGCGACAGATTGCAGATCGTCGAACTGTCCTAGAGCGCGAGCGTGAGGCGTCACGCCCCTATTATCAATTCATCTACCAAATATCGAAGGAACGGGAACGAATCCATCAGAAGACAGCGAGCGGAGAAGACGACTTCCCTGAAAGATATTAACACACGAGCCTACGAGATTGTCAAGAATACCTGGCATCGGCGAAAGATTTGGAACGAAGCATGGGATGTCATGCCAGGAATGTCATGGAAGCATGAAAAACCATGGGATCAAGCGATTGCAGAGTTTGGTCTTGAGTTGACTCCACCGAGAGAAGTATCAAATCCCGCTCGCGTAACCCGAACTTTGGATCAACCTACTGCAAATGGGTCCAACTTGACCGTCGGAGGTGGCTCTTTTCGTTTTCACGAAAAAGGTGACTGGGCACCCCTACAGGAATCATACGGCCATACCGAGCCCTCTGTCTCAACACTGGCTCGACTTCAAACCCATCCAGATCGCACAAACCTCGCGCTCGAGCGAGAAGGAACCATGCGCCGCGGCCAAACAGGAACACGATAAGCCGCGATCCCTGTCCGGCGGACCACTTGACCCAATGAATTCTTCCACGATGTCAAATTCGGCTGTTAAGAGGAATGTGGCACTCCAGCGACTATCTAAACTGGCTCAAGCGTCGCACAACAATACCATTGCGTCAACCCAGGTCGCTGCATGCATAACCCCACGCCGAAGTGAACGAATTCCGCTCCTCAAACGTGCCCCCAGACAACAAGATGGACGAAATCACAGCACGAAAGAACCAGAGAAGAAGTACTTCACGCGTCCAAAATAGGACTACAAGTACACCGAATAAGGGAAAAAAGTAGAATATCTGACAAGGACAACGCGAGTGGCGGTCCGTCAATGAGAAGGGAAGCGACTGCTACAGCTGCATCCCCAAGCTGACCTTACAGGTAAGAGTGCCGGAGCTTTGACCTCGCCAAAGAACGTTGTCGTAAAGTCGTCATGCGTAATTAAATATGTGAATTGTGGCCCCGAAATTCCACTCGGCGACCGACCGATAAGCGTCAACGATGCTGTGAGTAGGAAGCGGCAGGAAGCCAAGTCGTCGGGCTCGGAAACGATCAATCTCTCTGTAACGATCCACGAGCCCGTTCAACCAGACACCGAGCCTACGGAACGCTAACCACGTAGCCTCCTACTACTGCCGTTTGAAGGGAGCACGCGTTATACCAAAGGCTCGACGCGGGGGAATGATTCTCCGTTCCGAATTTCAAAGTTCAGCCACATATCTCGCACAGGTCTATATCTCTCTCTTCCCTTCTCGTCTCCCCTCTCTCCGTAAACACAAAGCTAAGGAACGAACCCCTCGTCAAATCAACCTGACACAAGCCATGGGATCATGTTCACCGGTCCTCGCCAGTATCTTTCCATCCACCTCCCAAGCCCGACAACGGTCAGCTTCACCGTGTCGACGAGAGAGCCGGTCCAGCAGCCCGCATCATTGATAAATCGGCCTTCGTCTTCGCACCTCTTACATCTCCGACGTGTCCCTGTCTTTTCTCTTCTGAAGCACGCGCTACGGATCCTCCTCGTCCTGCTCGTCCTGCTGGTCAACCTCACGAAAGCCCGGATCGAGGCACCACGGCCATCCTCAGGCCTCGACGCGTATGCAGACTTGGAACTCAAGCTCAGTCTGGTCGGCGGGACGATCGGAGCCATCGCCGACCGCGCAGAGTGGTGGGTCCTGGCGCCGGTGAGCTTGGTCGTCGTGTACGCGTGCTTGAGGCGCGACTATGTCGGTATGTGCGCTGGTCTCTCTCCCTTTCCCCGCTCCCTGTACTCTATGCTCGGAGCGACGAGTCCTTGTGCCTAGGTCCATACCTACGAAGCTCTTCCTTCTCGCTAACCCCCCCGGGCAGAAGAATCCCTCTTGGTCCTCCAAGGTCTCGGGATCCAGACATCCACTTCGTCGCGCTACTTTTTCACCGGCCCAACCACGACATTCATCCCTACGACGCAGATCCAGGACATCGTCATCCATGAAGCCTTCAAAGGGCTCGAAGTCCGTTTTTACTTGGCCGTCATAGTCGAGGGGGCTACGGAGGTGGTGGTCGTCTTCCCTGTAAGCCGTTCAACCTGTTCTACTGATTGGTACCGTGTCAATGGAATAAGGACAGAAGCTGATCGTGTTTTTCATCCTGCGTTCAACCTGTAGACTCTCCTTCCCCGCCGCGAAATTCTCGAGGAAGTCTGGCGAGGGGGTCGGAAATGTTTGTATTCCGGTATCCGCTGAGCAACAGGAGCGAGGCCAGCTTCTAATCTATTCAACTGCAGCATTTGTCTCTTCAAACTCCTCCTTGGCTTTATCTCTCGCTTCCCGACTCTTTGCCCACTTGGCATTCAACACCTCCAAGGTGTCCATCCTCGGCTTCTTCATCACGGGCACATATCGACCACTGATTCTGGCTCTGCTACTCCCGTCAAAGACCTTCTGACTTCGCGCTCCCGACTTTCGGGGTCCATCCCGTGTCGCGCCTCTCTGGAAGGGGGTGCCGTCACCCTGAGAGAGCGCCAGATCGAGGAGACTGCCAGAGAGGAGTTCTTGCGTCTTTGCTTCTCGCCACTGGGTCCAGAGTTCGTCGACGACCGAGCCAGTGCCGAATTTCCCGTCGTTCTTGGTAGAGTTTGTCGTGAGCGCGGGCACCGTGGCTGCGTCCCCAGCATACAGCCAGTTCAATGAGTCTTCCATCACTCCGCCCTCCCCGCTGTCACTGTCGGGAAAGATGCAGTCCCACAGCACCAATGGCGCGTCGTCGGCCATCTCGTACGTGGGTCGACGGGGGTTCTTCTCGACATCAAGCAACTCATCGATAATACTCGGCTCCTCGAGGCCCTGGCCGACCAGGAACAATAATGCCACCATGCACCGCACCTGATGCCACAGGAACGCGGTGCCGTGGACGCAGAAAGTATACACCTTTGGGCCTCCAGAAACCGGGGGAACCGTTCCATTCGCGAGCGCAGACGAAGCCGACCCGGTCTGATTCAGAGCCTCGTGTTCCAGAAACATCCTCCCGTTTTGGGGAAACTCGACCACGTCGGCAAACGTGATCCTCCTCACGCAGTTGGGCATCTGTTTGCTCGCGTCGATCTTGCAGAGGTTTCTGAAGTCGTGCACCCCGACAAGCTTGCTCGCGGCTTGCCTCATCTTGTCCACGTCGAGCCAGCCCTCCCTGACGACGCCCGCGGGATCCTTTCCGTCCGAGCGCCGAAGACCGAGAGGGCCGGGCGTGGGGCAGAACGCCGGGTTCGTGAAGAAGTATTTGTACCGGCGCTCGCGGCAGGAGAAGCGCGCGTCGAACGTGGGTGGCGGGGAGGGGCACCAGGCCAGAACGCGGATGTCGGGCGGGAGGATCGAATTGAGGAGGGATATGTACGGTAGCTCGTCTTTGACGGGGTCGAAGGGCTTTGCGCGTTGATCCGCTGCGAGATCCGCGACGTCTATGGACGGCATAATATCACCTTGGCCACTTTCATGTTCCACCACACCCGCGTGCTGCGCCCCGTCCCCTTCTCCCTGCACAGATTCCTCCGGAGCGGGTTCTCGACTGGTCTCAAGAGCCCGGTTACTCCTGACACGAACCCCAATGACCTGGCCGAACGCGGACACGCCCCTGTCCGTCCTCCCGCATTTGCTGTACTGGCAGCCTTCCCAGCTGAGGTCCAGCCGGACCCTGCCCTGCACGCTGGGATCCGGACCTGACCTCGGCGCTCCCGACTCTCGCGCACTACTCCCCTTGACGTATGTCTCCCGCCTCTTGTCCTCGCCCCACACCACGTCGTAGCTCTCGTCGCTCCCCTCGGCCAAGCTGGGCGAGATCAGCCGCGCCTTGCGCAGCGCCTTCCACAGCACCTCCTCGACCGTCGGCTGCGCCGTTACATTGCCGTTCGCGTGCTCGTACCCGCCGTACCGCCCGCCCAGGTACGCGAACTTCAGGGCAATGTGCCGCGTCGAGTATGCCGCCGGGTTGAACGGGCGTGCACGCCTCGGGGAGTGCGAGCGCGAGCGCGATTGCGACCGGGATCGTGGCCGTGACGGATCAGCAATGGAAAAGGGGATTTGCGCGCCTGTACAAGGGCGGGCCGGGAGGAGAGATGTGATCGGAGGGTGGGAGGGTCGTGGAGATTTCGAGTCATTCCCGCGTGTCGTCAACGAGGCCAGCAGCGCCGTCTGTTCGCGCAGTTGCTGTTCCAGCGCCGTGATGCGCCCGACCAGCTCGCTGGTGCTGTAGCTCGCATAGTCTTTATCCATACCTGTCCGCACAGCAGCAGTAGCGAGAGTGGCAGCGTGCCGCAACGGAAGGAACGTACAGAGTTCGTAGTGGCAGCAGAGAAGCCGGCGTGGCACGAGCCCGCTCGCGAGAGATACTGGCACCGCGGGAGGAAGAGCAGGCATTAAAAACACACTGGCCCAAGCGCCCCCGAGGACATTGTACCACACAAGCGCTGTCGTACCCACACTACCTACTCGCTAGGAAAGAATGACAATTGTGATTCACAAGTGTGTAGGTTTGGGTGTTGCGTCACGGACTTTTTCTCTAGAAATGCCAGAAAAAATCTGGATGAACTTCGGGACAATTTAGTCCGAGGCGAGGCTACATCACAGCCTTGCGAGATCGAGGGGGGCGATAGAAACGACACACGGGTTCTATTGTTTCGCGCTATCCGTTACAGAAGAGGGCAAAGCATCGCCCTTGTCGGCCTCACGTTATCATCGTTGACAGTCTCCAATGCTTGCGGCACTGACAGAATATCCAGCGAACCAGCAGTTCCTACATGCCTCACTGGCCTCCACCGGGGTTGGCTTGGGGTTGCACCGTCCAGTTGACTCCAGCCCGTGGCCAGCAGTAGTCCCCTAGTCCACTGGGTCGTTGTTTTCCTGTCGCGCTTCGTGAAACTCTTGTTCGTCGTCCTCATCATCAGGGCTATCCTTATTTTCTTGTTCGATGTTGTCAACTTGTTCCTGCGAGTCCTGGATCTCGATCTCGTCCTCTGCATCGTGCATTTCCTCGTCTTCGTCTTCTGTGCCGTCATTGTCTTCAGCTGCCTCTTCGACTGCGTCCTCTTGCCCTTCTTCACCTCCGTCGTCCACATGGTCCTTGGATATCTCGTACTCTTCCAACATGTGCTTCTTTTCTTCGTCCAACTCATCAAGCTCGCTAAGCTCGCTGCCAGAATCCTCTGCGTCGGCTTCCCCATCCGCACTGTCCTGGATAGAGCCCCGTCTAGAGCTTGCTCTGCTGCCGTCCATGTCTTCGTCCCTCGTTTCAGCTAGCCGTTTGTCGACCGGAGCTTCTAGTCCCAGCTCCGCCTTCGAAGGCAACTCCACAATAGGTGTCTTGGAAAGTATGGGCGTCTTAATGGGTGGTGGCTTCAGTATGGCCGCCTCCGCTTTGCGCTGTATCTCACGTCGGGTCACTGTCTTCGTGCGTCCAGGTCTGCCTCGTTCACGCTGAACTTCGGGCACCGGTTGACCGGTTGCCACCGGGAAGGGGGTTGGCGAATTTTGAAGTCCAAGACCTGCAGGTGTAGAGATGGACACAGCCAGTGGTCCCTCGGCAGCACCGTCGCCTTGGGCCCGGAGCATGTTCGTGAGACGAGCACGTTCAGCATTGTCGTCACCGCCAGCAGCGATATCGGTAGTCATGTTGATGAAAGTGCCTTGTGGAAGCGCTGCAGGCTGTGGCTTAGGCTGTTCCTCTGGAGGTAATTGCTTGAGGAATTCTTCGTAGAGACAGGCATATGAATCCCCTATGAGGTCGTCAATCACCGGGCCTTTCATCAGACTGTTGTTGAGGCGTTTCAAGTCAATCGCGTCTCGCATAACGTCCAAATACACAGAGGTTGTGTCAGGATCATGAGCCCATTTCTCCATCATCTCCGACTTCTTGGTGAATTCTTCATGGTTCATGCCATCGAATAATGCCCGTTCTCGGCCTTCAGGTATCTTGCCAAGTCGTCTCAACAGCCGCACGTAGATTGTGGCCACTTCCTCCCAGATCTTGGTGTGATCGAGAAAGTCCGTAGTCTTCCTGCGAATACGGCGAACGAGCGCGTCCAGGTTGGCGCGGTCGTTGAGCTGCTCCAGAATGTGCACAAAGAAAGAAATGTATCGTCCAGTATAGACATAAT
Organism: Fonsecaea pedrosoi CBS 271.37; assembly: GCF_000835455.1. Classification (NCBI taxonomy): domain Eukaryota; kingdom Fungi; phylum Ascomycota; class Eurotiomycetes; order Chaetothyriales; family Herpotrichiellaceae; genus Fonsecaea; species Fonsecaea pedrosoi. The sequence goes on along the minus strand of NW_013550614.1, from coordinate 3,685,898 downwards.
GACGCCCTGGTCGCTCATATTCAGGCTTCCAGACCTGCATCGTCATGGTCTTTGTGAATATCTGTTGCGTGAACTGATGCTTCGCACCAAGTGCCCCAGTGAAATTTGGTTCTTCATCATATATTACGTGGGCCGCGCGGTCTGTGATTCGATGATGCCAATTGGACTTGTCCGCGTGTCCAAGTTTCTTCAAGATTTCCAGCATGTAGGGCACCCAGTCGACTCCTTGTTCATCTTCGGGCAAAGGCACACCTTGCGAATAGCGCGATGACTGTAGGTACTGGTAGGCTTGGGCGTGCGAGATCTCTCGGCTGCACACCATCTTGTGGACAATCGACACCAGTTTGAAGTGGGGTTCCAGGATCGGCTCATGGTTCTTCTCCTTCTTAGGAAGCGCCTCAATGGCCTCGATGATGGCCTCAAGAACAGCTTCCGAGGAGACGCGACCTCGGTTTTCACGGCTTCGAAACATTTTCCACAGACACTTCGCGCGTGTGTAGTGGGATGTCCATGGTTTGGGCCGATCCGTGAGCTTCATTTCGAGGAGATACGCTGCGAAATGCCACAAAGCATACTCTCCCACTGGTTGGTGATATGGTTGCTTGGACATTTTCATGTCGACGACGCTGCTCATGTGTCGTATGTGTTTGTCGGTTCTAAAAGCTTCCATACTCAGCGGAGGGCGAGAAGATGCATACAAGCGTGTGGCGAACTCCGCGAGCATGTCCTCAACCTTCTCTACGGTCTCGGGTCGATCGTCAGCAGATCGCAAGGCTACTGCAGTCGCCATGATATAGCTGTGAATCGCTTGTCGCTCGAGCAGAGCAATATCTGCCCTTGATTCGTTGAGTTTGGTAGAATTCCAGATCAGGTCGTCCTCGATCTTGGCCTCATAGACCTGGGCCAAACGGTACCAGGTTTCCCATTTCTCAATGTTGTGGTCCAAGTCCTGACGGAAGAAGCTCGCAGCAACGTCCAAATCGTCGGTCGGTGTTGGATTGACTCGTTTGATCGACTTGTATTTCGAGAGCGTAAGATGCCCGAGCATGAAATACCAGCCGCTCCTTGCCGCAATCTGCGTATCCGCTTGCACAACGCGTGTAGGGAGATCACCAATACCTTTGATGCACCTGTACAGGTCATTTGCGTTGATGATCGACTTGAGGTAGGAAGAAATGATTCGTTTGTTTTGTTGCAGCGCTGGAGGGCTCTTGATCACTCCTAAAGCTTGCTGCATTTTGTCAATTGTGGCTTTGAGCTCGCTTTTGTTCAAGTCTTTAACACTGAAACGTTCGGCATATTTCATGATCATTGGGATCAAGGACCAGGCTGTCTTCTTGTCCAGGTTTTCTGGAGGACAACCGTGGTCGACATCTCCCATGCCATTGGCGATGCGAAGTTGATAGAGATCAAAGAAGATTTGAGCAATCTCGCCAGTATAGTCCTGTTGGGTGGCAAGGCTTCCCAGCTCCGATTTGACCAACTTTATGAAGGACTTGTTGGCGTGTTTGCAATACTGTCGGAGGCCGAAGGAGTTATGGACCGTACATAAATACTCCGCCAAATCGTCTGCGGCTCGAGGGTAAGATAGCGGTTCTTGGACAGTCGCTTCCTTCAACAGTGTATATTGCAGAGTCCAAGCGCGGACAAGCATTTCTCTGAGCCGATCCTTGCTTTTCTCATACAGTTTCGTCGAGGTTGCGCCTTTGATTTGAGGTGCCGCAGACTGGCCAACACGTATTGAGTCTTCATAGATGACAAATCCATGGAGAAGCTTCACAACTGTGGCAACTGCTCGCAAAGATGAGCGGAGGTGGTCACCGTCAACACATTCAAACGGGTTCGAATCACCGAGGACTTTTGTCAACAATCTGATCATCAACTCGTCCACATCATGCAACCATTTAAGCATTGAGATCTGCCGGAGAGTTGGTTCCTGTTCGAGATGTCGTGTGGTGGACATTTCATCAACGATCGTCTCCATCGCTCGCAGAAGACAGGATACAACTTTAGGAGTATATGAAATCGCCGTGTAAGCGTTCTGGAGGCGTCTCCACAGGTACAGTTTGAGTGCCGCGTCGCCGGACTCGAGAAATTGAATGAGCTCTTCTGCCTGGGTCGAGTGTGGGAAAGCGGGATTTTCATTTGTAAGTCTCGATGTTGACTCCAAAATGGGTTCCAATTTCTCGATCACTGCCACAGGGTCGCTGTTATCGTCGTCGAAGATGCTCGTGAAGAAATCGCGCGTACTGAGAGCGGATAGCTCTCGATCAATCGCCGCCACAGAGATTACAGCCATTGCACTATTGTTTGGTAAAAAGATCGAGTCGGCCTCAGTTTTTTTCAGGAGTGCCTTAAGCTCTTCAAGCAACGATACAATGTGATCCTTAGTGACATTGTCGTCCAGTCTGGCCTGGGCAATTGACGCCCAGGTAAAGCGGAGAATCAGAGGGTCATTCAGCCCTAGAGCAGGAGAGCGCAAATAGAGCTGGATGAACTCGCTCGCCAGACTGGACCATCTCTGCAGGCGGTCGTGACTCGCGTGATCAAATTCTCCGCCTAGATCGAAAGCTGCAGCTGCTGCATCCAGAAATATCTCGAATAGTGACTCGACAAACTCAACAGCGGAGTGGGCACCTGGGGCGATTCCGTCGACCAGGTCGTCGCTCGATTTGGATAGGGAGTAGAGGCGCTGGTGCAAAAGCTGCCACAGATATTCCTCCATTTTGCGCGCCAACTCACCCACCAAGTACTTCATATCTGTGGTCCACTTCTCACTTAGATAGGGCGATGGACACGACTTGCCCATACCGTTCGACCCAGTGAGGACCGAAGACAACCAGGAGCTTGCCGCTTCGTAGATGTTTGTTGGCTCAGAATTGATTGTATTAGCCAGGGAAGTCAAAACAACTTTGTCGAAGCTCCTGGGTCGCTCGATCTCCTTCGGATTGGTAGGTTTGAGATGTTGAAGGAACAAAGACATGCCGTTGGCTTTCTCAGTAAAATCCTGGTTACCATGACCATTGATGATGGCGTGGCCCTTGTCATCAGACCAGTTCATCAAAATCAAGCGGAGATCCGAAACCAAGGTCAGGTTCTTCTGGATACTCTCAAAACCCTTCCCGTTCGCTTTCTCATCGGTACCTGTCCAGAATGCTTGTTTGGCTTGCTCTGTTGACAGGTATAGCTTCATACCTAGTTTGTTTAGAAGGGAATTCGCCACGTCGAATGTAGCCTGATCCGCCTGCTCGAACATGGCGAGTTGGTCCAAGAAGTATTGGGGATCCTCGTGGGCCGCATCCTCCTCTTGAGCATTTAGGTCAGCCATCGATTCTCTTGCTCGTAACCTTTTGCTCTTTGCTCGCCCTTCGGTTTCATCGTTCCCAGCCACCGTCGTTGACCGTTTGCGTGATGTTGCTCCAGAAAAAGGTCGCGCTTCGATGATCTCGATTGTGTCTCCGTCCGGCAAGCCGTTCATCGGTTCGTTCTCTCGCAGTCGCGTCTCGCCCGAATCAGCAGTCACAGGATCCTGCGGTGATTCCTTCTCGGGGGGTGGCTCGAGCTGGGTTCCTATCTCCCTCGAATGTTGTTCAGGACTCTGCGATATGTCCACTAGACCTGAACCGGCGACGACGCCTTCCTTCCCCACGACCTCTGATGCCGTTGCCATGTCGACTTCGTGATCTGTCATGTTCAAGTATATTTTAACGGTAGCGGCGCTACTAGGACCAACGGCATCTTGAATATTTTTCATGGTTTCGGAAATCATCTTCCCCAGAGAGTAAAGATCGGTTGAGACCGGTTGTAAAGTGAGTTGAGCCACCGCAAAGCTTAGGGGACGATACCTATCATCCAGATATTCAAGAGTCGATGCGTGCTTCGGTAGGAATGGGTATGGGTCATTTGATTTCTTCAACACACTCAAAAGCTTATCCTTGGGTCTTGCGTCCGAACTTTGAAGGCGGCTCATATCATCCTGTACCAGGTTGACCATCTCCTCGAGCTCGCCAGCTGCAAAGGCTTCGTCCAGGCCCGATAAGTCGATTGTTTGTTCGCCATCCTCATCTTCACCAGCGAGGACACTCTCCAAGCAGAATCGTGCGATGCGCTGGGTAGACAGAACGTCTGCCACACGTGCAGCTTTCTTCCACGAGTCAAGATCAGTGTCATCACGCTCAAGAGCTTGCGCGAATTGCCTGAGGCTTTCCTTGCTGGACGTTGCGTAGTAGTGACAAAGCTCGGAGCGAGTCCCTCTGCGATCTGGCACCTGGTGGCGTGCAACGTCCAGGAGAAATTGGCCTCTGTTCTTGAAGGCGAGGTAAAGAAGCTGAGGAATGGAACTTGCGGAGGATTCAGCAGCACTGTTCGGAAGCAGAGATAGTGCGCCAGAGTCTGTCTGCGCGGTAATGACTATCGTATCATCGTCGATTTCGTCGTGCTGAAAGTCCGAAACAACATCGGGATATTTGAAGACTTCGGAATTCAGAAGTTCGTCGTAAGCATCCTCAGCTTCTTGGAAATAGTCGGGACCCTGAGAATGAAGTTTCAGTGCATTTTGATAGAGTTTGAAGGCTTCCTCGAGCTGGATCTCTCGCGTGTCATCGACTTCCTCTTGAAAGGTGTCTTCAGGTTCGACATTTAGGGCCGTGAAGGCGGACATGGTGAGTCTAGAATCGCAAGTCGTCTACTTGAGCCAGCACTGGTCGGGGACGATTCATATGGTGTTGGGGGAGGGACATTGTCGATCCAACACATACATTACCGTCGTCCTCGACAAAGAAGGCGTGGCAATCGAGGCGGATATCTTCTAACCCTAAATGAAATCGATGGTGTTTCCATGAAGATAGGAGGAAGTAAAGATGTCAAGTGAATGATCGCTAACATGGCATCATGTCGTTCAACGTTCAACGCGTGCAAATGTCCAAGTGAAACGCGAGGCGAGAGTTGCGCATCCCATTTAGGAAAGCTTGCCGAAAATGCACTCAATTGTTCCTTCAACAATCTCTGGGAGGATGGATTGAGACACGTAGCATCCAAGTCTCGTGCAGTATAAGATCTTGAAGGCTCTCTCAACTACCCGTACTTCTCAGGTTCACTATCGCCGCTTACCCCGCTAGGATCGTCAACGATTCGAGTTTACGGACTACCTCGACACGCCCCCTTTTATCAGTCTGTTCTCGACATATTTGTCCAACTCCGCCCATTAAGGGTGCGCGGCCATGGTTGCGCCAGCAGTGCCAGAGTGAGTCGCATTACAGATTCTACGTCTCTAATCACGCGCTAACGGGTTTCTCACAGGATCATTGAAGATGATGAGATCGGCCTCGCTGTCGACGCACGCACAGAAAGTCTACCGGGACTTCGCGAATTGGGACCTCCGGATCTTGTTCACCTGGTCAAGCAGAGCGTCAAAGCTGGCAACAAACAAACTGGAGTTTACCACCATGTGACCGGTGTTGATGCTTCATCCTCTGCGAGCTTGGCTGCATATGTCAACACCCTGACTTTCAATCCTGTTGACAAAACACACAAGGTGGTGTCGGGTCTATACTGCTGTTACAATGCTTTTTCGCATCTAGACATGAGGGTGGAAGTCAAAATTCCAGGCAGTGTGGAGAGTTATTGTGTAGATGAAAGGGGTGACAGAAGAGTTGCAACTGAGAATTTATGGCTGGAGACATTTCTCTGCGCAGTGCTGCGTGCATATTCATACTCGGACAATGGCAGCGGTGACACGATAAAAAAGATTATTGGTGTCCGAAGGTTCAATCCGATTATCAACACCGAGCTGGAGCACCGTTTCTTCGAGGCCGCCGAGCGATTATTCTTCAGCGGCCGTCAACTGGGGTCAGACCCCGAAATTCAAATCCCTAACGTGGTCTCCAACCATCTCACTGCGGGACTGTTGAAATACATTCGAACGACAGGACGGTTCGCATCAGGTATCAACTTGTTCGAGAAGCTACGAACAAAGGACGTGGAGGTCTCGTCTTTGCTGGCGCGGGTGTTACTGGATGGAGATGAAGAGATCCAAGCCGTGCGGCTCCTGCATGATTCCTTACAGGATGTGCCGATGGATTATGCGCTTCTTGACTGTCAAGCTGCGTTCTGCCAGAGCAAAGGTGAGGGCGAAATGGCTCTGGAACTGGCCAAGCAGGGAGTCACAGCGGCTCCCAGTGAATTCAGCACCTGGGCTCGATTGGCCGAGGTCTATGTTGACCTAGAGCAGTGGGATCTGGCCTTGCTTACCCTGAACTCGTGTCCCATGTTTTCATACCAGGACAAGGACTCGCCCAGAATGCCTGAACCAAGTCGTGTGCTTCTCCCGATCCTACCTGAGAGTGCACTAGACGAAATTGATGAGGGACAGCCCAGACATGGAGAGCCGTACGATCAAGTCCATGTTTCATTGCGAAAACTACAGGCGGCCACGTATCAAGGGACATTTTTGAAGGCGTACAGCTTGCTGACACGGATCGCGGCCGCCATCGGATGGGACACACTCCTCAGGACGCGAAGTCAGGTTTTTGTGATGGAAGAGGAGTACCGAACGGAGAAGCAGCACCAGGTGACTCCAAAGATACCCACCAGCAAGAATGCTAGCACAATCGCCCTATCCGGCACTCCGAACGGCCACTCGAAAGCGAATGAAAATGGCGCAGACGAAGACGACGAGTCAGAAGATGGCTCTGCTGTGGAAGAGCCGAAGAAAGCTGATGATGAGAAGATTCTTGATGGATCCTCCTCCACTGCACCCACACTAAATGGTGGTGTCGATGAGACCGAGAATGCAGAGATCAAAGCGCACCGATCAATGGAGAAACCAGTGCCCACGATTGCAGCTGAGGAAGTCAAGTCGGGTAGTGACGAGCCAGATACATCCCATGGACACTATCCCCAATTCCAGAACAAACGCCTGTGCGAGCGGTGGCTCGACAATCTCTTCATGGTGCTGTACGAAGACCTCCGGATATATACAATCTGGCGGACCGAAATGGGTCAGTACCGGCAACAACAAATGCAGTACAAGAAATCCGCCGCGGAGTGGGAGATCCTGGGAGATCTTGCCGAGCGGCTCCATCACACAAACGAAGCTTTGGAAGCATATCAGCAATGTCTGAACATTAGGTTCTCGCCCAAAGCCATGAAGGGTATACTGCGCATGTACGAGAAGAAAGGGGACACGAGAAATGTCCTGGCATGCTTGATTCGACTAATCACCTGGCAATACCGGTGGTACTCGGAGGTAAGGACTCTCTCTACATCGAACTCTTCAAACGCTCTGCTGACTAATGTGACAGTTTTCGCCCGAACTCTTCTACTCGATACGGAAGCTCATTGAAGAAGAAGGGGCCGTCAAGATCCGCTCCATCGTACAAAGCACCAATCTTCCACAGCATGTACTAGATTTGACTCACGAATACTGTCGCCTGTGTGTCACTTTTAGAAGCAGCGGCACCGATGGATGATGAATGATGGGTTATGGAACTCTTTGTGTCAGGTAATTGTCTTTGTACAAGAGGAGGGATCGCATGTTCTGTTGCGTTCATTGCTCCTGAGCGACTTCCCAGCGGGCGGCGTCTTGACAGAATCAGACAGAGAGAGTGTTAGGTAGAATAAGAAGGCCACACGCTCAAACTGGGCTGCTTGTGTGAATACAGCCCATAAAAGAAAATACATGGCGGCCGCCTTTGGCGGTGCCTTGTAATCGTCCATCCACTCCTGTCACGGCCTTGATGCTTTTGCGTATATGCACGTAATGCGTGTCCGGAGAGATTGACTACGGTCGATCATTTGGCATTCGACTTATCGTCAACCAAGTTCAATCACTATTATTCTCTGACTTGGACTTCAGATAGACCATCAACATCCTTCCATCAACCACTTCAGACTGCTCCTCCAAGCACTTTTTCCGTCGATTATCAGTTCGTTCATCATCCCAAGAGCGATCAAATTGTACCCTCCAAAGCATTCCGTCGCCGAACTCCCGTTCCAGTGGCCTTGAGGCGGAACGGCGGGGCTAGGCAGTGAGGAGGCTCTGAAGACCGACCCACACGTTTCCATCCAAGTCTGCATCCACCATGACCAGCCAGAAGCGTATCACCAAGGTAAGAACAACAGCGGGAGAGAAGGCTGTCGATATCGCATCGAGCTCAACTGACCCATGCGCGCCAGGAACTTGGTGAACTCACCACTTCTCCCCCTGCCGGAATCACGGTCGCTCTGGCCGATGAGGCGAATCTCTTCGAGTGGAAAGTCACCATGGAGGGACCAGCTGGATCGCCGTATGCTGTAAGCTTGCCCCAGAGTCTATTCCTTGGAGCCAGGTAGTCTGGGCTGGCGCAGTGACCTGGGTGATCCTGCTCAGACCAGCGCCGTCTTTGCATCGCCCTCAGACGTGGCAGCATGGACACGAAAGGAGCAAACAAACACGGTAGGAAACACTGGCTGACATGTCTTGACACACTCTTTTCTCGCCATCTCCAGGGCCACCTCTTCAACCTCTCCTTGACCCTCCCACCAAACTACCCTTTCAAGCCGCCAACCGTGACTTTCACCACCAAGATCTACCACCCAAACATCTCCAATGACTCTCCACCAAACTCCGGCACCATGTGCTTGGGCATGTTGAGAGAGTCGGAATGGAAGCCGAGCACCAAAGTCGCCGCGGTCCTGGAATTCGCTCGTCAATTGTTGAAAGGTACGTGGATAGTGAACCCCCTAGCCTTGCGACGCAGTCTGAGTTGTGTCGGGCCTCTATCCCCCTCTTTGAGAATCTTTGCGGCCAAGGCTCGCCCGCTCACCCATGACCGAACTGCCATACCTGAATCTGCGTAAGCTGCCTTGGCTTGAGTCAGTCGGGTTGAGGTATACAGCCTGGGCTGTATCGTGGAGGGTGCTTTGTCAGAAATGTGTTCTCTGCCTCTATTCACCTTGATCAGCACAACTAACAACATGTCATTTTTGATCCGCTTTAGAACCAAACCCCGACGACGCCGTCGAAGGCAAGATCGCAGACCAGTATCGCAACGACTACGGCGCGTACGAGAAGGAAGCCCGTGAGTGGGTCAAGCGCTATGCGACGGTCAAGAAATGAAATCCTATCATGAAGAAGTCTGCGATCTTGTCGTGTCTGCCTGCCTGCCAGCTCAACACCCATTCTCATTTCCGTTTGGAACTAGAGTAGGATATGTTTCTTTTTGTTGGCACTGGCAAAATGAAGAAGAAAAAAAGAGAGAAAAAAAGATTGCGACTCCTATTCGACATGCGTTGTGGAATGTGGGCAAATCATTCATATGGCTTTTATGGGGCGGAGCGCATCGATAGCGGACAACACAACACAAGATATGACATGACATGACATGACATGACGGACGGACATGAGATCATGCACATATGGCGATGGATGGCGAGAAATGGAAGACTGCGACGCAAGGGCGGAAAAGGCAAAAAAGCAGTGACCCAGTAGGTGGGCTAGCGAGGAGGTATGCAAGGAGATGGATATGAGCATGGACCTCGCAGTCACCGATGGAGACAGCACAAGGCACAGACAGACATGGCCAATCACCCCCAAAGCTCAAGCAGGTGAGCAGTCGACTCTGATTCGAGTATTGAAAACAACAAAGACCAACCAGATCACTCCTCATTCTCATCCTCGTCCTCGTTTCCCTCGGCAACATCGTCGTCCATCTCCTCATCCCAGTCTTCCAGGTCGTCGCTATCCCACTCATCCTCGTCGTCGTCATCGCCATCATCTTCCCCAGCTTCGCCATCACCCTGGCCTGCATTAATTTTCGCATTCTTCTTGGCCAGCTTCTTCCTCTCGACATTCTCTTTCTGCTCCTTCCGTCGGGCCTCTTTCTCCTGCCGCCTCTTCTCCCATTTGACTTCCAGAGCCTTTTCCTCAGCTTTAGTCTTGGTGACAAACTCGTTCCACATTACCCGTCCCTCGCAGATGCCTTCTTCTACTTTGACCATGCGGAGGCGCATCCGAGGGCCGAGTTCTACCAGTTTCACTGCTCGCTTTTCGACGTGCGATTCCACATTTGCCGCGGACTCCTTCATGGGTGTGTCTTTGTCTTTTTCTCCGTTTTGCTGTTGCTTTTGTTGTTGCTGCTGTCTCTGCTGCTCTCTCTTACTCAGGACGCGTTGGGTGGCGGTTTCCAAAACCTCAATCTCAGCATCCGTGTCAAGCTCGGTCTCGCTCGCTGACGTATAACCACCAGCGGAGGGGTCAAGGAGGTAATCCGCTACGTCCTCCAGTTTGCCCAAGTTCGGTAGTGCTCCCGACTTCTTCTCACGTAGTCGCTGTTCGCTTGGATCAAATCTGCGTACCCGTTTGGATATGCCTGTTCGACGGGTTGTGATGGCATAGTGGCGGAGGTTGATTATATATGTACCATCGGACTGAGGCTCGCGATTTAATAGTAAAATTCTTCGTATTGAGCTCAGAGGGGTCGTCTGTGGCGATATGGGAGGGAATATGGATTGGAATATAGTGGTAGTGAGGGATTCAAGCTGTTTCTTGATAGGGTCGGCTTTTGAATCTTCGCTTGTCTGGGAGGTGAAATTGTTCATAACCAGTAACGGCGCACTCAGATATTCTTTCCCTCCACCACGGGGATGTTTCTGCGCCTTGGCTATATCTTTGCACAGGGCATAACGGTCGACTCTGAAGGTGAGGGTCGGGCCTCGAGGTGTAAGTGCAACTCTAAGGTGCACATTGCCCGTTTTCGAGCGCGAGAAGAGGAAGAGGTGCGTTACACCCAGTGGACCAGCCATGGCGGTGTAGTCTTTTAACTTGTTGGCTCGTCGTTCCTGGAATACATGCGTCAGAGAATCGACACTGGCATAGAGGCGATACATCGAGTTTGTACTCACCTTCAACCTGCTTGCAGTGTCTGGCTCCATTACTGCTCGAAAATCTCGCGCCAGTTGTGTTACGCTGGACCCGACATCACCTGCGCCCATTCGAATAACCATACTCTTCGGCCGACGGTTCGCCTGCCCCGGCTTTCCGGGGGCGTCGTTGTCAGGCACATGAGTCCTCTTCTTCTTTCTCACTTTGGCCATGATCGTGGTCTGCGCTCCAGACTGTTGAAACAGAGAAATGTGGGCTGGCGCAGGTGTAATTGTGATATTGTGAATGAGGAGCAAAAAGTCCGAGACAACTTTTTCTTATCGATAAGAGGCTGATTTCAGTGGAGCATTCGACCTGGAAGCGTAGTCGAGAACCGCCTGTGCCTATTCGCAGGCAACCAAGCACCCAAGGCAACTAAAACAAAAGGAAGCCATTGCACCCAGCACACAGCAAAAAGGCTTATTGCAGAGGGTTCATGCAAGCCATCGAACAAACCTCGTGATCGTGGCTTCGTTCACAACACATGGACCGCATGACAACGCACCATCGCCAACACCTTTATCGGCATTTTAGGTCGTTGGAGCACTTTCCATGTGGCCTACATGTGGCCTACCATTTATCCAACGAGTCACCTACTACGCTTTGAACAACCGCGCCTAGCTGGTTATAGGCCACATTCACGGGGCGCCCTTACTCGTATTGCTCAGCCCTCGTGTGTAGGGGGAGTTGGTTCAAGGAGCCAATTTCCGATGGGAGCCACCATCCCCGCATCAACTAGCTAGCTGCGTCCAAGCCTCTCGCCAATGGCCTAGGAGGGCCCGGCAGGTCTTTCACAAGGCTGAGCAGCTTGTCGGCGTGGACTTCAATAGTGAGTCACCAGGTAGGGTGAAGAGGAGAGTATAAAGGGCTGCTCACGAGGAGTTGTCATGGACTCCTTCTCCAAGGACTCGAAGACCTCAATCATCCCTTTGTCCTCCAGCCACAGCTCCTGGTGTTTTTCCAATGGTTGAGCGCCAATTATACCACAAACCGAGTATCGTGTGACCACGATGCCACGCCGTTCTCACGACTCCATCAACACGGAGCCTCAAAAAGATCTACGATCTCAGAGACGCAGCAGAAACCGACTCGCGAAGCAATCCGCCAAATATTATGGATACCGTTGTGTGCAGCCCGGCTGGATCGACCAGGAGTATTTGTCCATAAGCGGATTACCACGAAACCCTTTCTATCCCAGCCCTAGCATCTTCGCAAGCTCCGGTCCCCTTCTTACAGATGCCGCCAACTTGAAGGTGGCAACATGGACCAAACGCGACATGTGGCTGGACCGTGACGCGGACATTTGGCCACTCGACATAAGACGCCACAAAGGACGGAGGATAAGGGATAAATTCTGCTGGAAGTGGAACGAGCTAGAATTTGGCCGAAGGACGAAGCAGAAGTCCCGGTATCTCGACTTCGCCACTGAGGATGGCGAATACTTGGCCGTGGGTCTCGATCTCGACATGGACAACTCGGTTTACTGGGACTTTGAAGAACACTGGTTCGATGACCCTGATGAGATTCGCAACGATCGGAACGAGCGACTGCCCCGCTATGTCAGTCTGGATGGCGAACTTTACATGGAAGATATCCCGGATGAGGTCGACTCTGAGTACGCTGACAGTCTTTGCGAGAGCGAACTTAGACAGCTTTATTACAACACCAGCGACGGAGACGATTTCAGCATCATTTCAGAACTAGAGCTATTGGACACTCAATCCTCAGCTTCTATTGAAGATGATTATGAAATGATTTGAGAATGATCGAGAGGCCTGAGTCACTCATGCGCAGGCGACGACTTTCCAGTGTACATTACCTTATTGCATTTTAGCGCTGTGTTACAATTCGGTAAAGGCAACATCAATTGTCCCTTTGATTACAGGTAGACAACGAGTTTCTTGACGTGGGCCAGCGCCCAGATCAACCACAAACATTTGAATAAGCATCCACAGTGAAGGCAGTAACTTCCCGTGACAGTCTAGGTCTAGCGAGAGCTTTTGTTCTATGGTAAAGACGGTGAGACATTGGAGCAATCCTCCCATGGTGGAACGGAGCATGGAAATACTCTCTTATTTCCTCCCACCCTTCTAAGCGCTCACTACGCGGGTGACGCTTCGGCTGGCGACGGTCCGTCTCAGATAGACTCGAGGTCCCTGCCCTTGCCGTCGGCGCTCACATGGACTTTTGTGCTGCCTTCCAAGACGGGAGACTCGCCCATGCTCGACGCCGTGCCGCCGGCTTTGACACCATAGACGACGCCCTGTTCGATCTCGTCCAGAGTACGGCCTTTCGTCTCGGGAATCAACAGCGTGCAGAGCGCAGTGAGGGCCATGATCCCGGACAGGATGCCGAGCACGGCAGGCAGGCCGATGGCATCTGTGAGCGAGCCAAAGGAGAAAGCGGTCACCATGGCACCGGCCTTGCCCGAGGCTGCGGCGATGCCGTGCGCTGTGCCGCGGACCCGGGTTGGGAACACCTCGACCGGTATAAGGAACGTGGTGCAGTTGGGGCCCATGTTGAGGACCAACTGCGACAGTGTGAACAGCGTCACCAGCCCGGCCGTGGAGCTGTGGTTGAGCACACCCGCCCAGATCGCGTACAGCACGGCGACGGCGGCGCTGCAGTAGAATTGCTGTTTCACTCTGCCGATCCAGTCTGGGAGGAATATTCCAATGTAGTAGCCTGGGAGATAACCCTGTTTTCCCCCCCATAGCGTGGAGACGTCAGTATAATGCACTAGCTCACAATAACGAACTAGAGAAGTGGGAGATTCCATCTTACCGCAGCCGCTACGATGATGTTGCCGACGGCGGTGTTCCACAGGGTATGCCACGGGGTTGGTCCCTTGCCGTATCCAATTCTCGACAGCACGATGCTCTGGTTGAGGTTGACTCCGTAAAAGGCAATATCACTTGAGGGTTTTTGTTTCGATCAGCATTTTGTTGCGGAGGATGGAAAAATTGTTTAAAAGGTGTAGCTTACAAGAGAAACCAGCACATGCTGACAGCGAACAGGACTTTGGCGTGCTTCCATTGCGAGAAATACTCCCTGAAATCTCGGAATTGCTCGCGGAGCCCTCGTTTGCCGTCCCTTTTGAGGGATGTCTCCTCGGCAACATCTTGGGATGTAAGCACATGCCTCGTAAGGAGCTGAGGGTGGACTCACATTGTCGATAGGGCTGGCTTTCTGGCATCGTCAACCGGAAATAGAGTGTGATGATAAGTGGAATGAGTCCAATGCCGAACAATAACCTCCACACCCATTGCAGATGGTATATGTTGTCGTTGACAGACGACTTGAAGGCAGCAAGGAGGACGAGATAGACGATGCCAGAAGTCATGCCTCCAAGACCGATAGAGGCAAACACTGTCAGGACCAGTTTCGCTCTCGAGCGCAGGGGGTTGTGTTCAGCGGATAAAGCTGAGGTCATCGGATAGTCTGCAGCAATGACTTGAGCAACACTTTCGAAAGGGTTTCCTGTCACAGCTTACCTCCGCCGATGCCGATACCTGTCACCACACGAAACACGGACATCCATGCGACAACATCGTGGTGCGAGAAGCCCTTCCACGGCATCAAGATAACCAGCAAGGTTCCAAGTATTGTCACTATAAGCTCTTTGCCATAGATCCTATGACGGCCCAGGGCGTCCCCAAAGATGCCAAAGCCGATCTGGCCCACGATCATGCCCATGGAGAGCGAAGCTTTAATCGTATCTGCCGGGACAGTAGGGATTGCGTTCTTCTCATCTTGGAAATAGAGATATCCGAGCATGGGAACAGCTGCGGGAGTCAGAACGTGGGACATCATGAAGAGGAAAAGGGGGACATACCAAGCCCGATGCTCAGGTTCAAGTATCCATCACCAAACAGACCAACACCTGCCACCACCAGGAATTTCAGAAAGGAGAAGCTGGAAGCTGTGTCGAGCATGACGACAATGACCTTAATTTGTTGATGCACCTTGACTTTAGCGGTATATCTCGGTGATCAAGCTCCAAACTCAACCTCATTGCCATCATTGCAAATATACATCTTTTCAACTACCTTGGTCGGGATGAGGCTATCGCTGAGATCTCGGGCCAAGCCCGCAGTGACTGTATATCTTTTGAAGCACATGTTTTCAAGCAAGACATGCTGTGAGGTGATCTAGACCGGCCAGAACGAATTGAGGGACTCGGGGAAACCACGTGCAAATGTGGTTTCAGAGATAATCTGACAAGATATCAATGAGGTCTGAACGGCCCCTGTTGACTTCCTTCCGATGTCTGGGACGAAGACCGATGATCCATTGAGGATCCTGCGAGGATTAGGTCTTGGAGCGAAGAGGACGTCAGCCACCCGCCGACTGGGCCGAGTTGTCTTGACACGACAGCCTCGAGATGAGTGGGAAACGGGTGGCCATATATCCTACCACGTGGACACGGATGAGGAGAGAAAAGTGGCTTGTAATGACGACTGCTCTCGGTCATGGATTGGTGAGGTAAGTTGTAATGTCAAAAGATATCTTGAATCCCGCTCAAGCAGCGAGACCCAATCACGTCAGCAGATTAAACGGCCGGCAATTGGTTGGAGAAGCACGACATTTGATCGACGCGGCATCCAGGCAGAGTCCCTTTTCCTCCTTCTCCTCTCCTTGTCACATTCGCCGGGCAATAGCGCGACTGAAACCATGGCGACAAGCCCGAGCGACCCCGGCTCATCAGCCGTGCAGGCTCTGCGAGAGTCCTTTGGCGACCGCAAGCCTATCGACATTAGCCGGAAAATCACAGCGTGCGTTTCTTGCCGGAAGCAGAAGATCAAATGCCACATGGGAGATGGCACTCCACCGTGCGCGAGATGTAAGAAACGAGGACTCTCATGTGTCGTCAATCGCAGTTTGCAAATGCTCCTTGAAAGCGATGTAGCGTGAGTCTGATTTTCATCCACTTCTACCCACCCTTTCATGAGACGACATGGGCCAGTCCCGTGAGGATAGAGGCAATAGCCACGATATTTGGCGACAACCTCTGACAGTCGGGCGAACTCGCGGAAGGCGCTGGTGCCGTGTCGTCTCGTCCAATCCAGTGTAGGCCTTTCACGGTCAAGGCTGACCCCAGCAGATGGAAAGCCAATATCGAAGAAAAATTGCGCATGTTAGAAGACTCTGTCAGGCAGCTCAATCAACGATCTTCGGACAGTCAGAATGCCCCATCTTATGTGCCCCAAGACAGTGCTTCTTCGACCATCCCAACCAATCAAGATGCTACCATGGCTACTGAGCAGCGTCAACCGACGGAGCCAGGCTGGGAAGTCGTCATGGACCTGAACAGAGGGCCGGGTGTGGTGCCGGCATCTTGCGTGTCGGAGGTAGCAGAAGCCTCGCCAGAGGTAGCCCGTCAGAACATGGCTGACACTCTCGACGTCATTGACCAAGGTATCATCACGCTCGCAGATGCGGAATCCTTCTTCCAATTGTACGCTCGGCGCCTTGATCATTTCCTGTACAGGATTCTGGCAGAGCACGACTCGCTGGCAAGCGTCCGGAGAAGCTCGCCACTGTTGACCGCCGCTATCTGTGCCGTGGGAGCCCTGCATACGCCCTCCAACTTGTATCACGCTTGCTACCAGCACTTTGTCAATTTGGCGTCTTCCAAGATGTTTTCCAAGAAGAACAATCATGATGACGTCCGCGCATTTTGCATTGGTGCCTTCTGGATAAGTGATATGTCGTGGACGCTCGTCGGAGCAGGCAAGTCTGCACTTACTGGTGTTTCCCGAGAACCTTGTGCTGACTACAATGCCCTATAACAGCTGCTCGGCTTGCGGGCGAGTTGAACCTCCACCGCTGTATACCCAAAGCTCCTCACACAAAGCGTGCTTGTTATCTACGGACCAGATTGTACTATCTTGTCTTCGTTTGCGACCACCATTTCTCAATCTGCTACGGGAGACCACCTTTGACCAGGGATTTCACATCGATCACTCCTCCAAGTCAGTTTCTGCAGTCTGAATTTGCGACTGAGGACGATTCTCGGCTTGTTAGCCAGGTGGAGATCTGGACCATTAGCACCCGTGTCTTTGATCAATTCAGTCTGGATCCGGAAGCCCATCTGTCCGATCAACTTATCCCACAACTCCGCCGGTTAAGCATTGCGTTGGATACCTGGCGGGCCGATTGGAACGAGCGATTCCACTTCAATGAATGCGTCGGTAACTACCCGCGGAAGGGAGTAGGGCTGCATTACCATTTTGCGAAGTTGTTTCTCTGCTCCCACGCCTTTAGGAGAGCCCCTGTTGCCGAAGGCGAGCATCTCCAACTGGATCCGGACCTAGAGGAGTTCGCTACGAGCGCAGTACAGTCGGCGATTTCGATCCTGCAAGTCATTGCTGCAGATCAAGAGATCCAGTCATATTTAGATGGCCTCCCTGCCTACTTCGATACAATGATCGCGTTCGCCTTTGTTTTCCTCCTCAAAATTACCATCAGGAACCCTGCCAACCTGCGGGTCGACAAGGCCGGGATATCTGAGACTTTGGACGTGCTAGCTACCGTCTTGAATAATATAACAAGTTCAATGCACCCACGCCACCTGCTGACCAGCATTGCAAGCAGTGCTCGAAAGCTGTTGGATCGGTTCTCGGGCCAGGAAGCCTTTCCGGCACAGCCTCAGGCTGCGCCAGGCCCATTGACTGCCTTTGACCCAGACAATCAGTGGCTCAGCCCTGCAGACGCCATGTTTCTCGAGAATTACGACTTTCTGTATTCACCAAGCGGTGATCTCAATTTTGACGGTGACCTCGGTTTTTCCCGCCATCAATAGGCAACACCATCTGGCAAGGGGCCTCTCACCAGTTAAGAGCCAGGTCAAAGGCATCGAAATTCCTCCACTGCCGGTCCTCAACTTGAGTGCCGGTAGGGTGAGATCGCAACAGAGGGATCAACTGCTCAGACAGCCCACCGTGGGAGCGAAGCCGATGGCCATGCAGATTTTCGAGGGCGTGTTCTTCTTTTCGACTTCCCAGAACGGCATTCTCCTTGGCGACCAGCACGATGTCTCCCTCGCGGTCGAGGGGCATCTCGAACATCTGAGAAGCCGTCGGTCCGTCTAGGGCAACTTCGATTTCTGGAAAGGTTCGACAGTAGGCCAGGGCGTCGTCGATGCTGATGTCTGCACGGTTCAAATATACCCTTACAAAAGAGCCCAATGCGCCGTGGTGGCGGACGAAAGGGTCTGTGATCGGGCAAATGACTCTCGAGGAGCCATGGCCAAATTTCCGATCCAGCTCTTCTTCAACGAAAAGGACGTTTGGGGTACCGTCATCCTTGGATTTGTCGCTCATTCCGTGATCTCCGGTCACGACAACAGTCGCCCCTAGTTGAACTAAGCGACCGATACAGTCATCAACAGTCGCCATGAAGGCATTTGCTTCCTTGCTACCAGGGGAAAATTTGTGCTGGACATAATCCGACAGGGTGAGATAGAAGAAATCAGCCCGATCTTCTTCGAGTAGTTTGATCCCGGCCTTGAGCACAAATAGAGACAGATCTCCTGAGTATTGGTCCGGCGCGGCAATTCCCAGCCACTTCTCGACATCAGATATGCCGTTCTCGGCCTGGGTACACTTGTCGGCATATTGGGCTGAAAAACAGATGTCTCCGCGCGAGCAGTTTAGGCCGTGGTTGATGATCGCCCTCAGCTTGTCTTTTGCAGTTATGGCAGCGACACGCACGCCTCGCTTCGACATCTGCTCCAGAATGGTTGACCCTCGAAGCAATGCGTCGTCGACAATCATTTCCTCCTTTCGAGTCGTGCGATCCAAGAAGAAATTCCCCGCGATCCCGTGCACGGATGTTGGCGCCCCGGTGATGATGGAGACGTTGTTTGGGTTGGTGAATGATGGCATGGCGCATTTCGCGGTGGCGGCGAAGCCCGATCGGACAAATTTGGCCAAGTTGGGGGTGATGCCGTCGGATATCCCTTGGTCGAGGTATTCGGGATCAAAGCCGTCAATGCAGATGACGACTGTGGGTTTTTCTGGGAGCTTGTATTTTCGTCCGTGCAATTCAAAGACAGATCGCGATGCTAACCATTCCGTTTCCTCGAGATCAGCTTTCTGCGACCTTTTGGGGACCATGGAGGGGAGAGAGCACGGTTCGCCGCACTTACCCAGGAGGCTCTTGGTCGCCATGCGTTCGTAGTATTCGAGCGGCAGTGTCGCCATCTTGGGGACCTTGGCCGTGTCGTCCCAGCGTCGAACAGCCAATTTGGCCTGTAGCAGGGGATCCTTTTGCGCCTCGGCGACCTGCTCCGGGGTGAATGTCCCGCCCTGGTTTCCCATGTCTTGTCAGTCTCGCGCTCAGCCCGAGAGCGAGCGAAACAGAGACAATGAATGTGATTACGCCAAAAATAACGGACGACGAAAACGAACCTGGAATTTCAGAGTCGTCTTGCTCGACTGACTCAGCCCGTCGTAGTACCCCTTATCCACGGCCGTCAGATATCTCTTCGCCATGACGTGCGCGCCCACCAATTGGCATATGGACTCGTTGAACCCCAGGCCGCGGAGGTACTTCTCGCCCAGGACCTCGTGGCTGCCGCGGCCGACAAAGACGCCGTCCGGCGCGATCATCGCCGGCATCTTCGCTGCCGCGGGGATGAAGCGGCCCACGTCGTGGAGCAGCGCGCCCAGCACTGTGTCGTCGTCCGCGCCGGCTTGGACTGCGAGTTGTCCGGTCTGCAGGGTGTGTTCGAGCTGCGAGACCTGCTCGCCGAGGTAGTCGCCCTGGCCTTGGGCGGCGATGAAGTGGAATAGTTCCTTGACGCATTCGCGCGTGTGGCGCTCGACGGAGGCGAGCATTTTTCGTTCTTCTCTCTTTCTCTTCACTTTTTAAGAAGTCCTTTTCTATCGACTTTTGTTTCTCGCACCTTAGATTTTGTCTCGTGCAGAAATGGCAGACAGAACCTATACGTCTGGTTTTTTTTTTTTCAGACAAAGAATCAGAATGAGAATCAGAGATTGAGGAGTTGAGGAGTTGAGAAGTTCGAGGACTTTTCTTTTCGGCGGGATATGTGTCTTGGATATTCAATCAATTGTTCGTCTGACTCCTTCGTCTACTTGCGGTGCTCACAGCCTGTCAATTGGCCCGGGGTGGGTGATGGTCGGCAGATGCCCGACAACGGGTCACCCACGCCGGACTGAAGATCGAGCTTTGTATGCCTGGAGATCATAAGCATACGGCGATGTGCCACCTGTACTGGCTCGGTGGACACTTAGACTCTCCCCAAAGAAAGACATGACAAAGTCTTTCAAGCACCTGAAGGGTGTGGAGCGAGACCATCTCCTGCGATGCTTCGACGCGGAGTTCGACCGATTCCATGGCGCCGGCATGAAGACCGCAAGGCTGTGGACCAGGGGGGGCCCCCAGACCCGTTGAAGTCGTGCAGTATTAAACAGCCGGGCCATTTCGGCTCGCAATTGGGATGCCTAGAAAACTACAGGCTGAAAGCTCTTTTCGTCTGTGTGACGTTATTTCAAGAGTAAAGCTCGACTTCGATTTCCTTTTCGCTTTCTTTGGCGAGATCAAACGCTCGAGTCCTCTAGCCATGCCGTCCTTCGTGCCGAGCCCGGAAATGGTGCAGCAATACCACCGCGACGGCTATCTCGTGCTCCGTGCAGAAGAGCACGGCCTCGTCACGCCTGAGCAGCTACAAGCCTGGACGGGGGAGGTGCGCGAGTGGCCGGCAGAAAAGGGCAAATGGATGCCATACCACGAGGTCAACACCGATGGCACGCGACAGCTCATGCGCACCGAGAACTTTGTCGACTATCATCCCGAGTTCCACGCGTTGCTGTGCGGCGAGGCTCTGGCGAGGATTCTGAAGAGTATTTCGGGAGATGTAAGTTCAGTTCAGTTTCAGTTCCGCTTCGGCGCTCGTCGTGTCACGGCGAGTTGTGAATGATTGCTTACCTGCATGCCTGGTCGCTTGCGTCCCTGTGAATGCTTTGACTGCATTGTGCTGCGCTGGACTGGACTGGACTGGACTGGACTTGGTTTTGTTAACATATATATTCTGTGTTGCGTTTCTGCAGGACATGCTCCTCTTCAAAGACAAGATCAACTACAAACTCCGCTCGGGCAACGGCTTCGCGGCGCACCTCGACGCGCCCGCGTACGACCACATCGGCAAGATCGAGCACCTCACGGCCAACTTTGCCGTCGACGAAGCGACCGTCGACAACGGCTGCATCGAGGTCGTCCCGGGCTCGCACCGCATGCCCGTCGAGCTGTCCCACGGCGGCGCCATCTCCAAGGCCTGGGAAGACGGCCACGAGTGGGTCAAAGTCCCGCTGCGGCCGGGCGACGTTCTCCTCTTCGGGAGCCACCTCGCGCACAGGAGCGCGCCGAACCGCTCCCCGAAGAACAGGAGTAGCATCTACGCGACGTACCATGGGAAGAGTGACGGCTTGGACCTGAGGCGGAGGTATTACGAGCATCGGAGGGAGAATTTTCCTCCTGACCACGGTGGGTTTCCGAGAAGCCATTCTCTCAAGATTTTGCCTCTGGTGCGGGAGGCTGACGTTTTTTTTTTTTTTTTTGTGTCACAGAACGCGTAGCTGGAAAGGATTACAGCCAGGGTTACAAGACCTACGGGTTCGCCGCCCCGTTCATGTCGGAGAAGCAGGTCGAACAGGACACGGCTAGGGTACAACCTGTCCATTGAGGCGGGAGGCATTGAAAGAACTACTGGAAGGGCAGAAGTTCCCCACGGGATATTTTTCTCAGGCCCATGCCATGGCATATTTTCAAGTTGGATGTTCTTACTCGTCGCTCCCATTTCTTCTGATTTGTGAGATGGATGTGTACCTGGGAGGCAACGGGGTCGAGGCGAGGCGAGGCAAGGGCACTCATGCTTGAATGCTTCGAGGTCAGCCGCCGGCAATGGAGGATGTGCTATGTGTGTGATTTATTAGTCAAACTCTCGGCGAGAGACACCCTTATCCTCATAAAAAATATTCACCATGATCAAAAATGGACTGACTCAAAAGCCGTGAGAAAAGGATGGTGGTGGAAATTCTGCCCGTTTTTGGGCCTTTAAAAATCCGCGACGGACACACCGCTTCCCCGTTCCCTGGCCAGAGCCAAAATGGCCATGCCGGCGGCAAGATCGGTCGAACTGACGCCAATGCTCTTGTAAACCACGAATCCATGTGACAGCCATTCGTGGGGACTCTTGTTTGTCGAAAAAGAAGACGACGACGAGGACGACGAGGAACTGCGCGCCCAGGAAAGCATCTCGCCTGCCTCGATCAAGTCATCTGCTTGGAGCTGACTGCCGATGACTTCCCCAGAGCTTCTCAAGCATTCATTGCGGTCGTCGACGAGAACGAGTCCGCCACCGTGGCCGAGGGGGTTTTTTCCACGACTCGAGTCGACCGCGTCGCGCAGTAGTTGCGGGTCCAGCTCGATCATGTCGGGTTGCCACGAACCAACGCTCGACACGTAACACCCTGTGCTGCCGGTGCTGCTGTTCAACTGCACTTTCAAATACCGCGCTGGAAACAACGGTTTTGCAGAAGGGGTGGTGCAGAACACGATGTCCGCTTCGGCCAGCAGACCTTCTAACCTCTGTTCGTAGTTTGGTGTAATGGGCGAAATGCAGGTCACCTTGGCCGGCGACTTCCAGTGCGCGTCGTTCTCGTGTTGCAGCTGGGCGACGAGCGACTCGGCCCTTTCTGCGGACCGGTTGACAATGGCGATCTGTGCGATCTCGTCACCCCTCAGCGCCAGCGTGAGCCGCACGTGCCAGAGTGCCTGTTTGCCGGCGCCGAAGACGACGATGTGCGCCGTCCGCGCCCGCCACACGTAGGGGATCATCACGGAGAGTGACGTGCGATACGCGGTGATTTCGTCGGCGTTGATGATCCCGACCGGCACACCGTGCTTGTCACATAGTGCCAGGAGCCCGTGCAAGGTCGCGTTGTTACCCTTTCCGGACGACGACTTCGCCGTCTCGAGTGCCTCGCTCCCCGCGGAAGGGTCGACGATGATCTTGATCCCCACGTTCTCGCTTGAGGTGAAAGGCCGAAACAGCGTCTTTGCGTGTGGTCGTGTGACGACGACTGAGTCCGGCGCGATCTGGCGCTCTTCGGGCGTGGAGAAGTCCTCGAGCGCTTTGGCCAGGTAATCACGGACACGGTAGATTTCGTCCTTGGACAGGGAGATGAGAATCTCGTGCACAGCCGCGTCGCCAAGGACGAGAAGACCGCTGCTCATGGTGGCTTGGCCGGGGCCGAATATTTCTCTCACTCTCACTCTGTCTCTTGTCTCTGTCTCCGTCTCTTCCGGGGTGGTTTTATCATAGACCCATAATCGACGCTATTGTGGTTGGGAGGGAAATGGGGCAGGGGGGGAAGGGTAGAAGGAAGCGAAGGAAGCAGGGAAGAAGAAAAGAATTTGGTAACCCATACTACAATGACCTGGGGATGTGTGTGCTCCATAACACTAATACCCCGGACTTCATCCACATTTTTCCCCTGGAGAACAAGTGGCTCAAACGTGGAGTATCGGCGTCGCATCCGATGGAGAAACTGGGCGTCCAATACGTGAAACTCGGCTTGGGTAGCCGGGGGATCGGGATGTCATCCGGGAATTATTGTAGAGTGAGTAAGTAAGAATTACCATCAATGCGCTCCTGACGGCAATGGTAGAGTAGAGATGTTTCCTTATGCGGATCAAGCGGACGGAGGTAGAGGCTGTGGCGTTGTCAGCACCGATGAATGTTATGGATCGATCGACTCCAGACTATCTTCAGCGTCAATCTACTGCTCGGACTCACGCCAACGTTGCTGGGGCAGGAACGAATGACTTACAATGGGCCGGAATCCAGGATGAACCCCATTGTATACTGGCCCGAAACGTCCGACAGACTTTTGGCTAGGAGACACTGCTGGCCCAAGACCTTGTTCTCTGTGGTGTGAGTCTTTTTGTGTGCTTTGTATCAAGGAATTCTGTGTAGCCGTCTCATCTAACGAAAGTCTTTATACACATGGGTGTAGAGTCTATAGCTTCCCCATTTCTGTTGATGTGCAACTTTACATCTTGGAAACCTGCACTCCACATCGCTGCCTCCGCTGACCGATTCTTCAAGGATATGCATCTTCTCTTAATGTACCGAGTTTGAATTGTCGGCGCATGAAAAGGCCGCAGACCCGCCGGACGCCTTGTATGAGTCGATAATACCAACAATGGATCCGTAGGTACCGCCAACCATGAGGAAAGTACCGGACACGATGACAAAGATGCTCCATCCGACCATAAACGTCCACCAGCGGCCGCGCTCGGGCTTGGGCAGACCCCAATGATCGTAAAGCCACATGAAACCCATGGGTTGAAACGACAGTAGTGTACCGAGGAGGGCGCCGATCAGCGACACAAGACCGCCGAATACGGGGATGGCGCTGGCGATGATGTAGGAAATCACGGTGACGCCAAAGGTACATCCGATCCAGCCGGACCAGTGGACCATGGTATTGGACGTGAGATGTCGAGACTGTCTGAAGACGCGGATGAAGATGTACTTGGCAGCCAGCTAGAAATTCTCCAAGTCAGGGGTCTGTATGGACGTGCTGCGTGAGAGGAGAGACTTACATGGATGAAAAGCGTCGTGGACACCAGCAATCCTGGAATTGCGAGGCCGTAACAGACCTTCTTCATGAGTGCACCCGCGGAGCCCAGAGCTGGAGAGGCAACATAAGATCCACAGTAGTAGTAGACAACCACGCCAATTGTAATGTATGTTGCTGTCACGCCAGATTGGCAGATCAATAGCGCACGAGTGTAGTGTTTCGGATTGCGCATCTCTGACACAATGGCAAAGAATCCCGGAGTGCCGGCATATGCAAATACTAGGGAGGATATCGCAGATATGGCATCGGTGAAGCTCGGGTTCTTAAACAACTTGTAGTCGGAAGACCACGGTCCCACTTGAGGAGCATCGGCAGGTCGACTCTGCACACCGACAGCGATGGTCACAGTCAAGACTGAGGAGCTGGTTAGATCGGAGAAACAAGGTAGAGACGGGAGTGGTATAGCTTACTTGCGGTGACGATGGAGGTTAGACCAACCCAGGCGAGCCATGAGATTCGGCCGAGTGTCTGAATGCTCCCCAACAAGCATCCTGCAATCGCCGCCACCAACACAAACACAGCAGTACAGGCGCCATGGGTCGAGACTGCGTTCAGCCCGATGGAGAGACCGAGCATGCCGGAGCCGCCAACAAAGATCCAGTCTGCAAAGGAGTCAGAAACCTAAAGCAATAGAGTGCGAGACCAGGACTAACACAAGCAAAAAGCAATTCCAAGAACCTCACGGCCGGGACGTCCAAAGATCAAGCCGCCAGCATCGTCAATACCATAGACTGCACGATGTCGAAGCTTGAAAGCTCCCACCATGTAGTCGGACCAGGTGGTAATGATGGCAATGGCTAGCAAGCAGATGACGCCAGGAATCAAGCCTAGCGTGTCGAAGACTGCTGGAATAGAGAGCACACCGAGGCCGATCTGGGTCTTCATCATCAGGGCAACCGTACCCAACCAGCCCACCTGGCCGAGCAAGTCAGCATAGTCCTGGTATATATATGTAGGGAGTGATTTGATGCTCACGTTGCGATAGTTGGGTCCCTCCTCTGTCACCTGCCCAAAGACAGCGTCATGTACGCTCACGGTGCTCGCAGAACGTTGGACATTAACCATTTCGCCCTTGTCTGTAGTCTGGACAGGGGCTAGGTCTTCAACGTCTTTATATTCCTTCGACATTTTGACGGCGGCTCTGTGGAAAAATGCAGAACGCGATGGTGTAGCAAGAGTCAGGGCAGGGTTGAATGCCGTGAGACGATGGAGATGGGTCGGGAACTCAAGGGAAATGTTCTCACTTATCTACTTGTGACTTGCCCCTTGTACACGGCAGATTGCAGAGAAGCTTGAGCCTGATAAGCCATATCCCGAGGGACGCATATTGACGTCAGGTTGTCGCATCCCCCAGTCTGGACCAGAAGCCAAAGTCGACTCTAGGTTTAATCCATAAGTATCGGTGGCACCTCCCCGCAAGTAACGGGATGATCCTGTCGCGCGTGGGCATCTAAGAGACTAGGCCCCCCGTTACTGCGATAAGTGGATTTCCCTGGGCCATTTCCGGTCGAGCTACCAGCCTCGATCCTACCCTCGGATCACGTCCCGATACTCATGGGCGTGATATCGGATCCTCAGCCGGTGATTCCCAAAAGTTCCTGTGGCCTGTAGAAGGATTGGCCGAGGTCGTATGAAATGCACTTGATGTACGAGCTAGTGTGTCCATACTCTGGTCAGAAATGCCGAGGCAGCTAGGAGTCGGGGCTGCTGCACTGGATACAGGAAGTCCATGCGCAAGCCTTTTCGATGCTACAAAGAAATGCTAGAACAGAAGTCGGCGTGCAGTAGCTTGGGTACGATCATCTGGCGTGTTTCCGAAGCTGAAATTGAGGCAAGTCTCTCGAATATGGTGAAGACTCATAGTCTTGTACTTGCTCTTGTAGGTGTCATAGGAGTGGTCTTCAATTCTAATTCAATTGCCATCCAAAACTTCAGTTGGTAGTGTCGACAGTGTTTGCAAGTGTGGGAGTAAATGATCTTTCAAGTCTCCGGTTCGTACCGACAAGCCGAATCGAAGCTTCACTAAGCCTTGCCAAGCCATACTAAACCCTGACATTTTAGTGAGAACGCGATCGGGTAACCTGCTATTTGCGGTTGAAGCAGTAGCCGGAAGCTAGGCCGAGGGCAAGTGAAGCGAGAGATAAATAACAACTTGTGGATTTCTCTATCAATCTTCTTATCATCCTACCCATTATTTGTCCGATCGATTCTCCGTCCCAGAACAGATTTGATAAGGAGGTAGTAGCTAACTGTCTCTTCGTATCTCTCCGCCGATCTTTGAAATTAGAGGATGTGCACCACTGAATGAAAACCACCTGGTGTGAAGAACCTGACGCGAAATCCGTGTATCGCTACCGTCCCTCTCTCATATCAAGGGCCGGAAATTGAATGAAGGTCATGACTGAGTGACGAAGTTGTTGCAGTCAAAATTTCGATGCCGCTGGCTCTACGCCGTGCTGTCGGTTGTCCCAGATGTGATTGAAAACAAGTGTTGTCGACGGCACGGCGCCCTTCCAACTCGGTTCTCAAGATGCGCATATCACGGACTGGCAGCATGAATCTTCTGTTACCCGCTGAGTTCTTGTCAAGCTCTAGGAATGCAGCTTACCACCTCTCGAAGGGGTGCTCTATCGTACCTATGCATCATGGCAAACGGCTGACCCTGCCTTTGCTACGCGTCCGGTTCCCGATCTGTTGCGCCGCATCACGTTCCTAGCTGAGATATCTCTCTGATGACGATGCTGCCAGAAAGAGCCAAGAATGGAAAATGCACTTTCAAGAGGACGAGTATCTTACATCCTGTCGCAACTCTGTGCCTTTCGTGATCGATTGGATTCTCCACCGCGACGCCCATTCTTCCTCAGAGCGTTTGACCCACGGTGGCTGTGTAAGCAGGTGG
This sequence comes from Fonsecaea pedrosoi CBS 271.37, assembly GCF_000835455.1. Lineage (NCBI taxonomy): Eukaryota > Fungi > Ascomycota > Eurotiomycetes > Chaetothyriales > Herpotrichiellaceae > Fonsecaea > Fonsecaea pedrosoi. Next base: position 3,658,426 of record NW_013550614.1, on the reverse strand, counting down.
CTGTGCAGATTCGGCCAGCCCTAGCATTCGTCAAAAGCAACATGATATATCTGGTGATCTGGTGACCATCGTGGCCCGAAGCATCACCTGGTACTTCTATGACACCACGACAAACTCTCTCTGCGATCCAGCATTGCATTGATGCTTAAATTTGCGTCATATATCAGGGAAATGGCGATATCTTTAGTATCGAGTTCAAGAACCCGTAACAGAAGCAAATTATACGCGGTCGACCGCAGATCGGGAGTCCACGCCCGAGGAGCCGAAAACCTACCAAGACGAATGCCGCTTCAGGAATACGCCATCTTAACGCCCAGTCCAGCATTTACCATGTTGAATTCACCCAGTACACCAACTTGTCAAACATAGTATGCTTCATAAGTGTCTCATGGACCCTGGAAGCCCTCTTGGTAACATGGGTAGAACGTCTCAAGAGCAATCCCAATCCGACCATGATGACTTGGGTCCATTTTCTCCCGAACCACAAACGGCTTCGCAAAACACTGCGACAGATATCGAGGCACTCGAGACGCCGATAGTAGAGCAGAGCAAAGTGCATCGAAGCACCTGGAGAATAGCCGCTACACTGGTCGCATTGTTCGTAAGCGTCTCGACAGAAGCTTGTGGCCGACCTGCGTCCTTACTGATACATGTCTAGTTGTCCTTGTTCGTTGCTGCACTCGATGCCACCATCACTGCTACAGCTACACCAGTCATCGTTCATGATCTCGGCTCAGCTGTCGGATATACCTGGATTGGGGGTGCCTATCTACTTGCGAATGCCGTGGGAGCTCCAATATGGGGCCAGCTGTCGGACATTTGGGGACGCAAAATGATCTTGCTGGGCGCCCTTGCAATATTCTTTGCGTCGTCCACCGTCTGTGCCGCTGCCACAACCATGTCAGGAATGATTGTTGGTAGAGCTCTTCAGGGTTTCTCCAGCGTGGGCATTATATTGATTGTCCAAGTGGTGATTTCTGATCTATTCAGCTTGAGGTTGGTTTCCTCACCGACCTTTTCAGTCCAGAAGCCTAACCTTTCTCTAGACAAAGAAGTCTGTTCCTTGGACTGTCCCAAGGGGTCTGGGTTGTAGCTGGTGGCTGTGGCCCCATCATCGGTGGCTTATTTGCCTCTCTTGTAACCTGGCGTTGGTGTTGTAAGGGTCATGATGTTCGATGGACGTCCACATACTGACAGCGACCAGTTTGGATCAATTTACCCGTTTGTGGCTCGTCATTCTTCATGACGTTGCTCTTTCTGCGAGTTCAACACACGAAAACCGCCTTCCGAGTCGGAATGAAAGCTATCGATTGGTGTGGCCTCTTGACCTTTCTGGCTGCGATTCTGATGGTATTGATCGGACTCAATTTGGGCGGAGTCGTCTACCCGTGGACGTCTGCAAAAGTGATCGTTTTACTCGTTGTGGGAGCTACCATGTTTGCCGTTTTCATCTTCTGTGAAGCCAGACTAGCCGAATATCCGTTGCTACCGCTCGGTCTCTTCAAGCAATGGTCCAATGTGGCTAGTCTGCTTGTGTGCTTCTCACATGGTTTAGTATGGTCTTCCTGCCCGAAGAGAAATGCGTTTGCTGACAGCGGTTCAGGTCTTTATGGCTCTGGAATTCTACCTCCCGTTGTTCTTTCAATCCGTCAAGACAGCCACTCCGCTCAAGTCTGGTCTGTATGTCTTGCCCATGGCATTATGTACAGGGCTGGCTGGAGTTGCGGCCGGGATGATCATCCACCGTTTTGGTAGGTTCAGAGCACTCATATGGGTTGGCACCTGTGTAATCTGCCTTGGAAGCGGCTTGCTCGTCATGCTCGACACGGAATCTTCGATTGCCACAGCCCTCGGAATCCAGGTTGTGATAGGCACTGGGTCTGGGCTTTTATTTCAGTCGCCGATGATCGCCATTCAGAGCAGTGTCGATCAGCAAGACGTCGCAACAGCGACTGGCACGTTTGCGTTTGTCCGAAGCACTGCCATCGCCGTATCGGTCATTATTACTGGTGTAATATTCCAAAGCTCCATCGATCAAAAAGCGTCCATGCTCGCCGAGGCTGGCCTTCCATCATCGATTCTGGAACGATTAACGGGCAAGGAGGCAGCTGCGAACGTCATGATCTATACCGAGATAGGGGATCCCTCTCAGAAGCTTGCCGTGTTGCGAGCGTTTGCATGGTCGACGCGCCAGATGTTTATCGCCACCACCGCCTTCGCCGGCTTAGGCCTTGTTGCAGGTTTGTTCGTCAGACACGGTCATCTGAGCGAGGAACACACTGAAACAGTCACCGGAATCAAAGAAAAGACGCCAGTCACTTGAGCGCACAATCCTTATCAGGAACAGCATTAGCACACTAAGATAGCCGTCACTCTCGCGACAACGAAGGGTGAATATGCACATTCCTCTGCGACTATGCACTACCGAGGACAGCGAATCTAGAAACGAATCCCTCGGGCTGCGCAAAGCAAAAAAAACCTTGTACGGAGGGACTCTTCACTCGAATATCTTGCTACCTCTACAACCCTCACAGATGACTGATTCGCACCAAAGTGATTGTGTATTGCTGTCAACTTAGAGGCTGCACGGATAGATACCGAAAGACGACGACGCCATCGCCAACCTATCTTCGTGTTGTATACCATTCCACAACCAAAACTGACTCCGTTCCGGGTCATATCTGGGGTTAGCCCCAAGCGGCATCATCGCAATCTGCGAAGACGCCGGACCACGCGAGTGACCGAGATCCAATTGCTATTTTAGCGGATTCAGACCAGATAATCCCGAGTTCCCGTATCTATCCGAAGCGGCATATTACCAACACAAGCTATACGTCGGCCGTTCTCCCCGAGCCTGGTGGATACCAGCCTTCGAGAGCCATAATTCCAGATTTAGTCTAGTACGCCTTCGTCACTTATGGACGCTATCATCAAGATATTGGACGTTATAGCCCTGTTGAAGTCAAGCGATAAGCAGCAGCTTCTCACTGTCCTTTTCTTCTCACTGTCCCCCTAACTCAAAGGCTCTGTCTTTGGCTGGTTTGTCTTCCATTCGCAAAGACAGGAGTCTCAAGATGCTTCTACCGTCCACCACATTCTTGGACTTGGATAGTTTATCCAGGGTACTCAGTATCTACAAATGGATTGCTTTGCTTTTCCTGGGAGTCCCCTTACTATGGATTACCATTAACTATGTGAGAGTGCTACGCTTGCGACGGCGGATGCCTCCAGGCCCGTTTCCCCTGCCCATCATCGGGACTGTGGGTAGGATTCCCATGTCAAAGCCCTGGATCACGTTTGAGAGGTGGGCAAAGGAGTACGACAGTCCACTGATCACCATCTGGACGGGCACGACCCCAACCGTGATTGCAAACGACTGTTGGAGCGCGTCGGAGCTCATGGACAGAAGGGCGAATATCTACTCCTCACGGCCTCATATGGTCCTTGTCGGTGATATGTTTGACGAAAGCACGACGAATCAAACCTCTTTGGTCTATGGGGATCAGTGGAGGACTCATCGCCGGATCATGGTGATTGCACATGTATATCTTTTTCCTACCGGGTTGAAGCTGACCTACTCTAGCATGCTGCCGTCGGGGCACAAGCTGTCCGAGCGTACCGCAGTTTCCAAGGCAATGAATCTCGTGTGCTGGCTCTCAACATACTGGAAAGTCCTGATGACTATGTAAATTCTATCGAACGATACTCCACCTCAGTCGTGTCCATCGTCGGTTGGGGCCGACGAATTCAGGCCAACAATGATTACGTCCTAGGGATTGCCCTGTCCTTTGTCCAGAACGGTGCCGGCTTTTCTAGTCCTGGTCAATTTCTAACCGAGTCGTACCCATGGTTGTGCAAGCTTCCTGCGTGGATCTATCCGCTCCCTTCGATCCTGTGGAAGGAAGGCCAGAGGTCGCTCAAGTACTTTTACGCTCTGTCCCTGGAGGCTTCGCTGTCAAAGATTGACAACTTCTCAAAGCACCTCATAAAATCACAGAAGCAATACGGCCTGAGCTACAAGGAAGTGGCCTCCTTGACTGGAAATCTGATAGGAGGTGGCGTGGACACGACGACCACGTCGACAATCTCCTTTATCTTTGCCATGTGCCTCTTTCCGGAGGTTCAGCGCAAAGCGCAGGAGGAGCTTGACCGAGTCCTTCCGGAGAGAGATCGCTTCCCTACCTGGACAGAGGAGAACCAGCTCCCGTATCTTGACGCCATTATCACCGAGAACTTCAGGTGGCGATCGGCCATTGTCCTAGGCGGGCCTCCGCATGCACCCATCAAAGACGACGTCTATAACGGCTACTTGATACCCAAGGGAACCACCCTGATTGGAAACCTATGGGCCATCCACCGCAATCCGAGAGACTACCCGAGCCCGGATGAGTTTCGTCCAGAGAGATGGCTGAACGAGGATGAACGCCGACCGAATCCTACAAAGCGAGGCATCTTCACGTTCGGCTGGGGAAGACGCGCCTGCAGCGGCCAGCCCATGGCCGAGCAGGGCATTTGGTTCACGTGCGCGGAGCTCCTGTGGGCTTTCAAGATGAGGGCTATCGATGAACATGTAAGCATTTTCAGATCCTGTCATGCCATGCCCGACACTGCTAACATGTACCAGGGAAACAATGTCAAACTAGATCCGTTCGCCTACGACGATCGATCCACGTCGCGTCCATTGCCTTTCCGAGTCGAATTCAAACCGCGATTTCCCGGCGTCGAGGACATTATAAGATCCGAAGCGAAAAGAGCACTCGCAGAGCTCGAGATGTACAACGGGGAGACTGCTGTGACGATGGACAACGCGGAACAATTCCTCAAGTAATAATAGCTCGCGGATCCGGTCCTTTCTTTTTCGGGACCTGGAATCTCTTTGTTGAATATATGCCACGCGCCTTGAAATCTCCTCTCAACTTGGGAAACTATTCCCGTGCCCACGGGACCTGTGATGTAGGGATGGGCGGCTTCTTTCCCGATTCAAAGTACGCCGACACTTCGTCGATGAATTGACGTCTCCTTCTCGATCCCGTTGCCAGCATGGCTAGAGTGACACGTTAAATCTTGCCTTTCTCGTGGGGTTTTCCGCGCTCTGAGATGGGAAGGGAAAGGGGGTTTACTACTCACCAGGATTGACGTCGCTCGTGTATTCGCCGTCCATGACTAAGAGGGTGTAGCCCTTGCAAAATCCGTAAGTGATGGGGAAGAGGCGGATGGTGGTGACGACGCCGATGTATTCGAGAGGCAGCTTTGACCAGTTTGTGCTGAATTTGATCATGTAGTCGAGATGCTGTACGGATTTCCAGGTCAATCAATCACAACTTCGTAAACCTGGACGAACGCCGCTATACACACACCCCCTCTCCACGGTGGAAGAGAGTTTTGGGATCATATCAAGCCATAGAGAGAGAGAAAGGGGGGTACTTTGCCATACATCCAACGCCTCAACTCGGCAAATGATTTCATGCTCGTCCTTGAAATCCCACCGCACAAACTGCGTCTCCTCGCCCTTGTCGTCGTAGATCTTTTCCGCCTTTTTCAGACCCGAGTGAATGGGTTCCCACTGGTGGATTTTGGAGACGAGAGCCCAGAGGTCCTGGACGGGGGCTTTGATGACGCCGGACTCCTTCACGTACGCCGCGAGGGGAAGGAAGCTCATCTTGGCCAGTACTGAGCAAAAGGGGTATTTGTGCGTGAGAGAGGCCTTGGTCGGTATTGTCGTTGATGGTGGCTTCTTGTTGACGGCCACATGGTTTCTGATGGCAGTACGAGGTATATTGTCCTGGTATTTGATCGTGTGTAGCGTTCGGTGCTTTTCCCGAGCTCTCGGGGCGTGGCAGGGCGATCTCCAAGTCGCAACTACGCTGCTAGGCAGCTCTGTATACTGAAGGCGGACCTCGCGGAGAACTGGCTCGGCAGGTCTCGGCTTTGTCATTATATGTTTCTCAAAGTCAAATGGTCGCTATATCCAAGAAAGACCCGTTGAATCGGCAGAGAGGCAGGGCACCGACGTCAAACACGGAATGCTCCAAGGGGGGTTGATGGAACGATTATGGACGAAATGTCTCTGCCACCACTGATTACGCTCGAGGAGCATTTCGTCTCCTCTCACCTGCTGTCTCACCTCTCCGAAATCTACTCGGAACAGCTGAAGCACCTCCCAGATGTAGCGTCCAAGCTGTTGGACGTGGGCGACATCCGGCTGCGGGACATGGACACAAATGGCATCTCCTTGCAGATTGTCTCTCATGGCCCCGGCCCAAGTACTCTGCCGCTGGCACCGTGCCGACAGGCCAACGACCAGCTCAGCGAGGCCGTGAAGAAACATCCCACGCGATTCGCAGGGTTCGCCGTCCTGCCCATGGCTACTCCCGAAGACGCAGCCGGCGAGCTCCGCAGATGCGTCGAGGAGCTGGGATTCGTGGGCGCCCTGATCGACAACCACGTCCATGGCAAATACTACGACGCGCGCGAGTTCTGGTCCGTCTTCGAGACGGCATCGGAGCTGGACGTGCCCCTGTACCTGCACCCCATCTACCCTACAGAGCAGCAGCAGCAGTTGATCTACCAGGGCAACTACAGCCTCGGGGCCGAACGCGGCATGGGCTCCAGCAGTTTCGGCTGGCACCAGGACTGCGGGCTGCACGTGCTGAAGCTCTTCGCGTCGGGTTTATTCGACGCGTACCCCAAGCTCAAGATCATCATCGGGCACTTTGGGGAGATGCTCCCATTCATGCTCGAGCGCGTCGAGAAGCTCTGCGTCCGCTGGGGCGAGCGACGGCGGGGTTGGCGACAGGTCTGGGACGAGAACATCTGGGTCACGACCAGCGGCGTGTGGAGTCTGGCGCCCCTGGCATGTCTTTTGCGGAACACCGCTGTCGAGAGAATCCTGTATAGCGTGGACTATCCCTTTGAGAAGAATGAGAATGGGCTGAAGTGGATCAAGGAGTTACAGGAGAGCGGCATGGTTACGCGAGAACAACTCGAGATGATTGCGTTCCGGAACGCGGAGCGATTGCTGCGCGTCCAGGCCGGGAGGAAGGTCACGACAGCGACAGAGAGCGGTATGTCCCAATGAGCCTTTAGGAATAGATGCTGGAGGTGAGAGGAACCCCCGGTCTGGGTGTAATTGATTCCTTGGATGGCTCCCACCCTGAATAGTTCCTGCTGTGTCAGCCTGAATAGAGAAAAGCGATTCCATGTGGATTCCCTCGGCGCGCGTAGCTTCTCGAGCTCGTACATTCGGCGTCCAGGCCTGCCGGTCGCTATAGGTCCCCAGAGCCGGAGGTATCGATCCGGCATTATGTGAGGAAGACGGAGTATTTCGGACATGAGGCCATCCAAAGCCCTGTCCATGCGAGGCGCTGTTGTGATTCGTCGCATTAAATACTTGACACATGGGCCATGTATATAAAAGCCACATATTTCGTGCACCTGAATTCCATTCTTAGCTTGTCTGATCCTCGCCTACGATTACTTTTAAGCCGATCGACAACATGAGTACGTTTCAGAGCAGCCTCGAGGCTAGGATCGCCGAAGGTCCCAAAGGCATCTTGTCTGCCGTGGTAGTGGGATTCGGTCGAGATGGAAAAGGTAAATGATGGCCTTTGCAACTTCCAAGCTACAAGAAACCTGAGCTCACAGACGTCTAGATGTGGTGATGCGCTACGAGAAGAGCGCGGGTCGACAGAGCTGGAGTGCGGATACACCAGCGTCTCTGGACAGTACCTTCTGGGCGTTCTCTTGCACAAAGCTCCTCACCACCATTGCCGCTCTGCAGTGTGTCGAGCGAGGCTTGGTGACGCTGGACACCGAAGTGGCGACCATCCTGCCGGAGCTCAAGGACCCTCAGGTCATCGTCCCGGACGGAGACTCGTTCACGCTCAATCCCGCAGCGGCCAAAATCACGCTGGGACACCTGCTCTCACACACCAGTGGGCTGAACTACGACGCCATGAATCCGTTGACGACCGCGTGGAGAAAGTCCCGAGGCGAGGCGCCCCTCGTCTTCAGTGGCCGCGTCAAGGACTCGTACTCGACGCCGCTGCTCTTCGAGCCCGGCGAGGGCTGGGTCTATGGAGGCTCCATCGACTGGGCCGGTATCCTGGTCGAGAGACTCAACGGCAACGTCAAGCTCGGCGAGTACGTGGAGACGAACATCTTCAAGCCGCTGGGGATGAATTCTTCCACCTTCGACATCAAGAGCCGGCCGGACATCCAGGACAAGTTGCTGGAGATGAGCTACCGGGGCAGCGACGGGCTCCTCGTCCCCTCCACGTCGCCCTATACCGGCTCCTCCGCCGAGCATAGCGGAGGGATGGGCCTCGTGACGAGCGTGGCGGACTTTGCTGCTGTGCTGATGGATCTGATCAGGGAGACGCCGATCCTCCTCAAGAGCGAGACTGTCGAGCAGATGTTCAAGCCTCAGTTTCTCGTTGGGAGTGCCCAGCACAAGGGACTCCTTGCTCAAGATGTAAGATATGCCCCTTTCCCCTTTAGAGACCTTGCGTATTCGCCTTCGACAGGTTCACTAACGATAATGAATAGTCCCTACACAAACAACTCACGGGCATCGACAGTGGCGACGCTTCCGCTCCCATCAGCTTCGGCCTGGGCGGCTTGATCACGTTGGAAAAAGTGCCCAACCTCCCCAAAGGCACGCTAACGTGGAACGGCATGCCCAATATCGGGTGGTACGTCAACCGTGGTCTGGGCCAGGGAGGCTTGTTCGTCACCCAGATCTTGCCGGCGGGAGACGAAATCAGTGTGCAGTTACTAGGCCAGTTGGAGAGAGATGCGTGGAAGGCCTACTACGCGCACCATGGCGGCGAGTAGAATGCCATTAGATACACAGCTACCCATAGTAGAAAGACCGTGTTATATAGACGGTCTTGCAGGCCTCCAGAACGGATAGACTTGCAATTTCTCCCAGTCCCAGACTTTCCCAGTAACGAGAACGTCGCGCTCAAGCCGTTCCAAAATCTCCTCCTTGCTCTCTGCGTATGCGAGCATACAGCTCCCCGTCATGGATATGGGTTTCCCAGCCAAAGCAGGCTCATCCAGGAGAGCGCCTTTGGTTCCGTTTTGATTGTTCCAGATCAGCAAACTTCCAGGGCGGAAGGAATCAAAATTCGAAGTGGTGCGGATAGCCGTATGTACATACCTCCAAACACCCAGAACCCAGCAGGATCGTTCTTGCGGTCCTCGCCGTGTTTACTGGAATGGTCAGCGAGGAGGTATTTGGGAGACTGAAAGGTCTCACTTACGGGAGGAGTTCGCGTCTTCGATCCGCAGTATCGGGCAGGTCGTGGACGACGATCAGCCATTCCGACTTTTGGGGAGGTGCTGTCGCCATTGTTCTCGCACGGGTTGTACGGATATACCCAGTTGAAATGTACAGGCGATGATGATGAAGATGTGTGTATAGACCGCGTACGAGTCGCATAGAGTTCCTTATGGACTAGCTAGCTGTATGGTTGTGAGGGTTGTGCAGTATGAATGTCGGGTTCCTTGTTGCCCTTCAGCCTCTGTCTGATCGGACCCTGGATGTGTTGCCGATGCAAGGCTGAACAGGGGTTCACTACGCCATGCCTCGTAGCCCGCCGCAGTCAACGCCATCCGCTATTGCCATTGGTCAAGATCCTGTTTACACCCTCTTTTCAGCACTGACAGTCTCCACAAACGCGGCCTCGTAATTCATCGGCCGAAAAACCCGAAGTGATCACAGTCCTAGATGGCACTGACTTGGCTGCTGTGGCGGATCCGACTTGGTAGAGATCCAACCCAGAGTCCATGGTGATATAATTATTTTTCACTCGGGAACGTACTCAGGTCAGGAGGCTGTGTGGTATTCTGTGCGTAAATCGTTTGTGAAGGATTGAGTGGCATCGTGGAGGGGAAGGGCATTTGCGGTATCCATCGCCCCGGGCTCAGATGTGCTCATGCCAGATGATTGTGCCCGGTAGATGCCGTGCATTCAATGTTGGGAATAATCCGTCCACAGTCCATCGCTCGAGGCTATCGATAGGACTGTGTCAAGCTTGATATGGGAGGCGAAAACATTTGCCGCCGTTCCAGTATCCGAGTGTATCAAGGCTTGTCAATGGGTGGGCACGGATATGGTCTCGTAGATTTTCAAGACATTGGCCATCCGTCGTTGAGCCATTTGCAATTGTGGGTGTGTCGTCGATAAGTCTAGGCCTAGCCACTGGTTCAGGGCCCAAGCACCCAAGAAGAAGGTGGAGGAGGGAAACTCTAGTTACCCCGCTCCACGCCAATACGCCAATGCTGCCTGCGCCCTATGCCCCCTGCGGTCGTGTGAGCGAAGCATCCTAGGCACTCTCAACCTCCCAAGCCTCCCTGCGCCAATCTACGCCCTCAACTCTCTCGTTTCGACGTCAGCCAAAATATCTTCTGAGTACCTCAACTACTACGTCCACCTGCAATACGTTGCTCATTCCACATCCCATCACAATCGGCGCTGCATTTGATATTGCCGCCCCCAACTCAGGCCACGATTGTTTCACGTCCTCCCAAATCCTCCCAGACCTCGTCCCGCATGGTATGACACCCGGGGCTACTCCGCCAAACAGCGTTGACAGCTAGCCGTTCCCCGGGCTATAATGGGCTCTCGAGATCCTTCACCTGCAGAACTGCAACTGCACCCCCAGGCCGGCAGCACCACCAGGAACCAGGATAGCGAACGTCCCTCTACACAACCACAACCCCCTCAACAGGAACCTGGCCAAGAAGAGGATGAGCCTCAGACAGGACCAAAAGATGCCATCCAACCTCGGGTGTGTGTGACATGTCGCCGTCGCAAGGTCAAATGCGACAAGAGGCAGCCCTGTCAAAACTGTGTCAAAACTCGCACCGAATGTGTGTTTCCATTTAAAAAGTCGGCCGTGGAGCGCCAGACCGCTGCCGATGCTGAACTGTTGCATGAGTTGAGGAGACTGGAGCCATTGTTCCAATCCCTGGTATCCAAAATTAATGACGATGGTGCTGGCGCTGTGGAACGATCCCTGCAGGCCATCACCAGCGCGGCCATGGAGGCTGCTGCTCCTCCTCCTCCACCGCCTCCTGTCATTGTAGAGCAGCCCATCCCTCGCGCCATTGCGCATCCTATCGAGCCACCAGCAAACAGCCCAATGATTCTGGATTTGCCAAGTCTGCACGGCTCGCCTATGACCATTAACTCAATGTCCGGGTCGGAAACTACCCCGTGGAGCCCCTACGGCACGACTGTTGGTAAGCTGGTCAAGGATTCGGGGAGGCATCGCTATATCAGCGGTCTGTTTTGGGACTCTCTACATACAGAGGTGAGTGTACTGAGCCGGTCATGATTTGTGCTCACCCAAATTCGCAGGACGACGATAGCTTGTCCGACTCTGCATCCGATACATCTGATGATCCGGCAGCGGACGATTTGGTCGATGACCAGCTCTATCTTGGTCACGCCCCCACGGGGAGAAGTGACCTTCGGTCACGACATCCACCGCAACAACATCGCTTTCGGGCGTGGCAACTGTTCCAAGAAAACGTTCAACCTTTGGCCCCGATATTGCATCTTCCCACTGTTGGACCCTCGGTCGTGGAGGCGCTGAAATCTGCAGACGAGCGTCCCCTTCCACCTCGCATCGAACCGTTGATTTTTGTCATTTACTATGCCGCTGTCACCAGTCTGACCCCAGAGGCGACCCGGCAGGAATTCGACGCTGATCAGGCCGTCCTGTTAAAGAGGTACCGTGTTGGCCTCCAGAGTGCCCTTTCACGCGCCAAACTGCTGGATACCGACGAGATCCTCGTCTTGCAAGCTTTTGTTTTGTTCTTGATCATTCTGAGACCACACGATCCCAGCCTTTCCTGGAATCTCACCGGGTTGGCGGTGCGTTTGGCTCAATCGAGAGGCATGCATCGAGACGGGAGCTTCCTCAAGCTTTCAAAGTTTGATTCAGAAATGAGGCGAAGAGTGTGGTGGCACATCTGTCTACTGGATGCTGCCTCATCTGAAGATCACGCCTGTACGCCCACCACGTAAGTAACCCCATACAGACCCTCGGAGGGGTACTCCGGTCTAACAAACTTTGGCCATATAGCCTGGAAATCAGTAGTTTCGATGCCGCACTGCCTTGCCGGGTCAACGACAGCGACTTGTTCCCAGACATGACAGAGTACCCTCCTGAACGTGAAGGATTTGTGGATACTTGCTTCGCCAATGCCCGCTATCGATTTGCGGACATTTGGCGGACTGTAATTGACAAACGACGCCCCGCTGGTGCGGACGGTAAAAGCTTTGCATCAATGACCATGCCGGAGAAGGTGAGCTGGGTGGAGGACCAGCGGCAAAAGCTAGAGAACGAGTTTCTTCATTCCACCCCCAACGACCATCCTCTGCAATGGGTAAGCTCAAGTGCCCAGTCTGTAATGCGACCACGAGCTGACACCCTCCAGGTCACCGGGACTATCGTGAAGCTTCTGATCTGCAACCTTCGCCTTTTTGTTTATAACCCGCTGTCGCAAAACAACTTGCTGACCGAGGAGGAAAGAATCACGGCTTTTGTGGAGGCTGTTGCAGCCTTGGAACATTCCTACAGCCTCAGAACCGACCCGAGAGCTCGCAAATGGGCATGGTTGCTCAGTTGCTATCATGAGTGGTTTGCGTTGGCCGTGGCATTGGCCGAAATGTGCTCTTACCCTTTGAGAGACCACGTCGAGAGAGCTTGGCGAATTGTGGAACAAAGTGTGGTTCTCAGGTGGAACTCGTCGCGAGATCACAGGCGCGCTCACCAATGGCGCTCCATCATCAAATCCCTAGACAAGGCCAGGGCAGAGAGGAAAAAGGCTCGAAAACGCCGGCGCTCAACCTCCTCTTCTCAGGCAATTACACGAACCGCCAAAATTGCAAAGTACGCCGCGCATCCTTCAATTGCGCCACCATCGGCCCAGAATGCTTTACAGGTGGCGGCCCACGGGTCAGATAGTACAGCACAGACGTTGGTCCAGAGACCTGACTCAATCGGACTCGGGGATGTGGATATTCACGAGGGCGGCCCTTTTGGGACGTCCAACATGCTTCACTTTGATGCTGACCTTCCCGACGACGGCCAGACAATGGATCCATTCCTGGGGACAGATTTCGATCCAAGCTTTCTCGACATGAGATCATTTGAGAATCTTCTACATACTCCTCAAGCAGCGGGGTCCCATTACCGCGATCCTGGCTAGAACTATCTGTGGGGGAATGAATGTCAGGGGTATTGTGGACGTCTCGATGCAGGACCAAATGACCCAGATCGCTGTCTTGCTTGTCTTCGGCAGCCCTCAGTATCGACCACTCTTGGCACGGATACAATCAACCGCTCCGGGTAGGAAGGGATTGCCAGTTTACACAAACATTCCGCACAAGTCGCACGGTGGCTCGCATATAACAGTGTAACAGCAACGATTTGGTCACAACGCCTTATTCTGGTGGTTGGTGTCTCAGGAGAAGATCTCTCAGCTTGTCGCGAAATGAAGGATAACATCAGCGCTACAGATCCTCGCTTGCTGGACTCCTTTACGTTCGAACACACCTAGTCCCAGCGCGCGGCAGAGCAGGACAGCTGTATCCCTGGTTATAGCACCTTAATGGCAGCAAAGCGATTCATTGACGAACGAATCTTGCCAAGTATTGCTCCAGTTCGCGTTCGGTCAATTCGGAGATGCCGAGTGCCTTGTTGTCGTTGTTCCCATACAGGCAACCGAAATCCGGTGCAAAGGCCCCGCGGATTGCGTAGGCGTTGAACACCCGCAGGCTGAAAATGCCCTTCGCCGCTTCTTCTTGGACGTCTCGGACCAGTTGGGCGGAGTCGACTGAGATGACAGTCCATTCCTTGCTTGGCTCGAGTTTTTTTGCGATTTCCAATAGATGTTGCTGGGAAATGGCAACCTCGCTGATCCGAACAGGTCGATTGCTGAACTTTTCAGGTTGCAGCAGGATCTGGACAACTGCTTGGCTAATGGTCGACAAGGTTGAGGTGGAAAATTTGTGGGCGCCGCCGTCGTAGATGCGAATTGTGTTGGTTTTGAAGTCGAGGATGGAACCGACTCGAAGACCAAAATCGAGGATCACGTTGTTGTATACATACGTGTATATCAATCGACTCTTGGATGCTGCCTCCTCCAGATATGCTTCCAGGGCGACTTTGCCCTTGTATATTGGAAACGCGGATATCTTTTTGTTTTTCAGATCTGCCCCAAATTCCGAAGGGATGAAATGCTTGACGCCAGCAGCCACTGCAGCGTCAATCAGATTGTGCTGGATGCGTGCCGTGTCTCCCTTGCCAATGGCCGAGACCACTGCGTCTTGTGCACGGAGGGCGTCGGTAAGGCTGTCGACCGAATCATAGTCGACTTGTTTGTACTGGACACGGTCATTTCCGACATGGCCATTGCCATTGCTATGGACTGAGCGAGTGAGAACTGTCACATCGAAGCGGCCAGAGTCGGACAGCGCCTTCAAGATGGCTTGACCGACGAAGCCAGAGGCCTGTCAAAGTCAGCACCCACGGCATATTAGAACGAGGTCAGCCAGAATCACTCACCCCGCATAATGCCACAGTCTTGATTGTAGAGTTTGCCTTGTCAATAGCCATAACGTGCAATCGAATTATTGTACGCGATTTGGATGCGACGAAGTATTCCTATAGACACACCACTATAGCGGATGCACTTGGTGGAAACTTGAAATGCGTGTACCTTCATACTCACAGCACAATCTCGTGAACCTCTCATGCACATCGTATTAACGGTCCCTGGCCTGATCGTCTCGCCAGCCGGTGGTAGGTGGTGAACGGCCGCCTCGCCTGGATCGCCCCGAGAGACTCCGTATGGGGGTGGAACGGGGTTTGAGGGATGCTCGGGCAAATCCATCAGCAGCCCGAACCCCTTGAGCAGGGGGGCAGTTCCATGTCCATGTCTGGGCCCCATTCCGCCCGTCACGGTCCAGCAAAGGGCACGAGGCAAGATAATTCGACCAGAGCCTTGTGTGAGGCGTCGTTCTCAACGTGTGTTCCTCGTCAAGGTACGTATGTATTTCCTCTCCCTAAACCGTGAAAGAGATCGAATGGTGAATTGACGCTCTAGAATATCTCGTGTACGGATAGAGACCTGGTCTGAATCATTCTACAAGTTGTATTGGAGACTACACCATGGAAATTCGCATGACTGGCCTTATACTGTGTGTCGTTGCGGCCATATACACTATCGTGTGGCTATACCGAAAAGTCACATCGCCAGAATGGTCCATCCCGGGCCCCTGGCTCGCACGCTTCTCACGCATCTGGTACTTCTGGCACGTACGGGCAGGTTCATTCCACCACGAAAACATTGAATTGCACCGAAAGTACGGCCCCATCGTTCGCGTCGGGCCCAACCTGTACTCGATCGCCGCGCCGGACAAGGAGGTCTACGGAATTGGATCCAAGTTTCGCAAGTCGGACTGGTACGAGGGCTGGAAACATCCCAGCCCTGACAAATGGGCCCTGTTCGCCGACCAAGACATACGCAGGCACGCCGAGACCCGGAAGCGATTCCAGGGCCTATACAGCATGAGCGCGCTGCTGTCGTACGAGAAGTATGTCGACGACTGCACCGCCATCTTTGACCAGCGGCTGACCGAGTTCGAGAAGGCGGGCGAGCAGGTCGACATGGCGCACTGGTTCCAGTGCTACGCCTTCGATGTCATGGGCAACCTGACGTACTCGGAGCGGTTTGGGTTCTTGGACCGCGGCGACGACATCGCCGGCACGATCGCCGCGCTGGAGAAGTCGGGCGTCTATTCGACCCTGATCGGCATCTACGCCTGGCTACACCCGTTCGTGTACCGGGTCATGGAGTTCCTCCCCAACAACGGTGCTTCGGGGAGGACGTACCTCATGAACTTTGTGCAGCAGAAGATTGACGCGCGAGAGAAAGAGCGGACTGCGGAGGGGACGAAACCGACGACAACAACAACAACAACAACAGCAAAGCATATCCAGCAGAGCCAGCTCGCCCCGGAGCAACAGGAACAGACACCGCGAGACTTTCTCGACAAGCTCCGCGACGGACACCTGGAGAACCCGCAGCAGGTGACCAGATACCACATGTTCATGATGGGCCTCAGCAACATCATCGCCGGCTCCGACACGACTGCCGTGTCACTCTCGAGCGTGCTATTCCACTTACTCACCAACCCGGGCACGCTGGAAAAGTTACGGCGCGAAATCGCCGAGTACAGAAAATCACGGACATCCGTCCAGGAGGACGGTGATGCACCGACCCTCCCGTTCAAAGTCACCCAGGACCTCCCCTACCTGCAGGCCGTCATCAAGGAGGCCCTCCGCATGCATCCCGCCACGGGCCTGCCGCTGTGGAGGGTCGTTCCTGCCAGGGGCGCCACCGTGCTGGGCCACTACTTCCCCGCGGGCGCGATCGTCGGCGTCAATAGCTGGGTGGCACATCGGAACGAGGAGGTCTTTGGCAACGATGTCGGCGAGTTCAGGCCGGAGCGGTGGATTGAGGCGAAAGAGGGGGGTGATGTGGAGCGGTTGAAGCGCATGGACGCGTTTTACATGCCGGTACGTCCAGATCAATGAGCGATATCACTCTCTATCCCCAGATTCCTATCTCCACTATCCCCATCCCTCTCTTTCAACTATCCATCCTCCTTCCCCCCTTCTCCTTTTCCACTCACTGTGTCCTTATCTTCCTTTCTTCTACTTTTTCATTTTGAGCTTGGACATCATCCATAGCTAATCCTGGACATATGTGTACACAGTTCGGCCTCGGCTCCCGCACCTGTCTGGGCCGCCACATCTCCACGCTCGAGATGAGCAAGCTGGTCCCGCGCCTGGTCGAGCACTACGACTTTGAGCTGGCCATGGACCCTGCCGATTGGCGCACAGTCAATTACTGGTTCGTCCGGCCGGAGCGGTTTCCCGTCCGGGTAAAGCGAAGGGCTTCGGTGGGTGCGTCGTAGGTATGGTTTGTATTGTCGGCTACATTGGAGGGGAGTTTAAGTGAGGCGTCGGAGAAGAAGGAGGAGAGACGGAGAGGGAGGGAGAAGGAAGAAGATACTGTGATAACGATCTGGGCGACACGACTCAGTCTATCACATTGGAGAGGATATGCTGAGGTAGGAATATCGTATAACTATGTATTTTCATGAACAGCCCCAAAAAAGAAGAGCAATATCATCTGTTGTAAATTCATTTCCCAATTACGCCGCCTATGTATATGCATGTATGTATGTGATGTGATATGTCTGTCGACAACAATACCTTCCTATTATATAACATTGCACTTTTGCTTGGTTTGCTTGGGGTTTCAATGTGTTAGACCAAAGGGCACGGACATGTCTTTTAATCCTCACACTACGCGTCCTTGACAAGCTTCGACCGATCAATGCGAAACATGGCGATCAACGCCTCCTTGGCCTTGTCCATGTTCAGCCCCTTTTGCTTCTCGGCAATCTGGCCCGCGCTGTCTCTCAGCTTGGTCCGGACGTGCGACCACTCGAGGGTTTCGTTGGTGCCCTCGACGGTGACGGGGCGGAGCTTGCCGTCCTTCTTGCGCCACACGCCGTCGATCATGACGGCCTCGACGTCGCGGACGTCGCTGTGCCGGACCACCGCGGTGAGCGGGTCCGAGTCCGCCACGCAGCTCATCCCCGTGCTGTGCAGCGTGTCGAAGACGACCAGGTCCGCCAGCTTGCCCTCGGCGAGGGACCCGATCTTGTCGCCCAGCTGCACGGCGCGCGCGGCCCGGATCGTCGCCGCGTTGAACGCCTCCTCGGCGCTGCCGCGCAGCGTCAGTGCCATGGCCCCCTGCTCGACGTTGGGCAGGTTACCCTGCTGCCGCGCCATCTGCAGCGCCGAGCGGGCCAGTCCGAGGATCGACGACGTGTTGTTGGTGTGGCAGTCGACGCCGAAGCTGAAGTTGACGCCGGGATGGAACGCGATGGGCCAGCCGAACCCCATCTGGGACTCGGTCTCGGGCGTCGAGGACACGGGTACTTGCGATGATACGAGTAGATCGGTTTCTTGCGCCGTGAGTCCCGTGGCGTGGGAGAGGAGAATGTCCGACGGAGACTTGATCAGTCCGTAGGCGTTGAGGGTGTTGATTAGAGGGTGTTGACCTGACATGAGGTGAACGAGTTAGTCCTTGATTCGTCATGAGCATTTTAGGAAGTTGGTCTTCTTCGTCACTGGAGAAAAGGGCGCACCAGCGCGGGGATGGGATCACGCATAGATAGGTAGCTATACATACCAAAGGTAGCATTCTTGGCATAATGACTGGTGAAGTTTTTGACGCCCGCGTTTCTCAACGCTTCAAAGATGCCCGTCACGGCCTGCTGCGGCAGGAAATAATAGTCAAATGCGAACCCGAGCGTGACGCGGCCGTGGCCAAAGGGCTGTTTCGCCGCGAGTTCGAAGAGATGGTCCATGGTGGATTTGGGCATGATGTCCATGGACGGTTCGCACGTGTCTTTGTCCCACTTGGTGAAATACGGTGCGTGGCCGTAGGCAAAGATGGAGCGGATGCCAGATGCACATGTTGCTGCTAGAGCTTTGGTGACTGGTTCGCTCAATTAGAAAGGAGTAGCAGTAAGGCTGTCTGAGAGGGACTCACCGTGCTCCCTGGTTTGGCACCCGTGCGCGTGGTCGAGCACAAACGTTGTCCCCGCATCGATCGACTCCAGCGCACCGCCGAGCTGGCCCCAAAAGATGTCTTGCGGGCTGTACACGTAGCTCTGCCAGAATCCTGTCGAACTGGTCAGTACCCCGCGACTTAAACCAGATCCCAGAAAAAAAAAATAACAGAAACTGTCGCTCGGCACCTACCGCTGGGAATATAGTCAAACACCGACTGTTCGGCGTGTCGACCCTTCAACTGCGTCTGCCACAGGTGATGATGCGTGTCGATGAAGCCAGGACTAATAATCTTGCCGCGACAGTCGGTAATCGCCGCGCCCGAGGGAGCAGACAATTTCTGTCCGATCTTGACGATCTTGTTGGCCTGGATGAGAATATCGGTGTTGCGGAGCACCTCGACGTTGTCCTTTCTGCCGTGGTAGAGAACGGTCCCTCCCTGAAGGAGAGTTGTAGCGGCAGCCATCTGTTTCTGGTGGTCCGCGCCGGCGAAAAACAAAATTCGTGTCGAGGGTCCCGGGGATATATTTGCAAAAAAGGCAGAGGTATAATTACGAGTAGAGCTCTGCAAGTGGTTAAGACTTTTGCTTTTGGTGAAGCCGCGAACGTCCAATCATATCCCAAGACACTGTAAACAAAAAGTACGCTGCCAGCGGGATCCGCCTCGCCGCATCTTGGTAAAAAGGGGGGAAATGGCGCGGGGTGCGTCGGCCGGTCGTGCCGAAAGCAGAAACAACAAAATGATTGGTCAGATGAGAGCCTCGCACGTGATGCTGCCGAAAACGGCAAGT
The DNA here is from genome assembly GCF_000835455.1 of Fonsecaea pedrosoi CBS 271.37. Lineage (NCBI taxonomy): Eukaryota > Fungi > Ascomycota > Eurotiomycetes > Chaetothyriales > Herpotrichiellaceae > Fonsecaea > Fonsecaea pedrosoi. The sequence continues at coordinate 3,638,961 of NW_013550614.1, read as the reverse complement.
ACTGAGCCCCACATCTATTGTCTTCTTATGTAGGCTCTACGCACCTACAGTTTAACCCATCATGCACCATGATAAAGAGGGACCGATGTAGAATTAGTGCGTCAAGGGTACTAGGAGAAGACCATCTTGTTGTGTATCGAGCCTAACCCATCGATAGTCACACTGACTACATCGCCGTCCTTCAAGCACCCGTTCGAATGCCACCCAACGCCCTCCGGAGTCCCCGTCATTATAACGGTCCCACGGCGCAGAGTCCGCCCGTTCGAGCAGAACGCAATGAGCTGCTTGCACGTCCAGATCATCTCCGACGTCGACGCCTCCTGCCTGACGCTCCCGTTCACCTTGGTCACCAGGTGCAAATTCTGCGGGTCGGGAATCAGCTTCGGCGACACTAAATAGGGTCCGATGGGCCCGAATTTGTCAAACGACTTCGCATAGCCCATCTGCCAGCCCGAAACGTCTGGATTGTTGTAATACCGTGCCGAGACGTCATTGCCGACGACATATCCCAGGACGTAATCCAGGGCCTGGTCTTCGGGGATGTTGATCCCGTCTTTGCCGATGACGAGGATCAGTTCGCCCTCGTAGTCTAGCAAGCTCTGTGCATCTGGAGGGATGGGGATGTCCTCGAGAGGTCCTGCAAGTCGGTCTGGAGGTGTGGCGAACACCACGGGCTTCTTGGGCGGGGTGAACTACAGAGTCATGTCAAAAGGCGACCCCGAAGTTTTGTATTCGTAGGACGAAATAGAGACGCACCTTCGTCTCACGAGAGTGAGAGTGATAGTTCACACCGGCACAGAGTACTAGCGGGGTGGTGCCGAGAGGATTAAGCAGCTTCAAAGGAGGTTCAGTATGGCACTTGCTTCTAACACATCAGAGGGTGATGGGGCCATACTTGGTGCACTACCGCCTTCTGAGACGATATCTGGAACCCGGATTCTAGATCACCGGAAACCAGTTGAACTTCTGAACCTTCAATGGCCTTCACGTCGACCTCTTGATCAAGGTTACCATACTGTGTCGCGCCATTTTGATCGATAAATCGAATGAGTCTATCAAACGACATGATGGGACCGGAGTTCACAAAGTGGCTCTTGGTGCGGTCTGGGTCACAAGTTCTAGGTAGTAAACGTCTACGGGTGTTGGGGATGTTGAAGTATAGTTGCACGGCCTGTTTTGGTGTTGTGTTATGCAGTGCCCCAGATCCGCGTCCGGGACGCCCCCAAGCATTTCGGCCTCGTTTGCCGCCACTGGCCGAAATGGGATAGTTGAGCTTGACTGCGGTCAGCGGGGCCGGTTACCGTTATACCGATGATATTACAGCTCAGGCGGGGGTGGGAGTGGCCACCGAGGGATTTCAAGCCTAGTAGCCCGTAACTGCACCTTCACTTCCTCTCAAAGTCGACAACGAGGGTTTCTTCACCATCCAGATCAAATACTCTCACTACGGCATCTCTTCTCTGTGACCAGCCATGACGGACAAGATCTTGATAGATCGTCTCTCGCACTGCCGCTACGGCCACCCCGATCTCCAAAAGGCCAAAAAGTTCTTCATCGACTTTGGCCTGATTGTGGAAAAGGAGACGGACGAGAAGATCTATTTCCGCGGATTCGGCAAGGATGCTGTCGTCTACGTCGCCGAGCAGACTCACGACGGCAAGCGACGGTTTCTCGGGGGTGGCTGGATCGTGCAATCGCTGGCGGATTTGGAAAAAGCAGCAAAGGTTCCTGGCGCGACGCCGGTGCATGACTACGAGGGTCCAGGGGGCGGCAAGTGCGTGATCATGCCGGATATCATGGGCGAGGAGATCACGCTCATTTGGGGCCAGACGGACCGGACGATCGATGAGCGAGAGGCTCCCAAGCCGGTCAAATGGAATACATGGGAGGATAAGCGTCGGTATGGAGAGTTCCAACGACCGGAGCGGGCGAGTCCTTCCAAAGTGCACAAATTGGGCCACTATGGCTTCGAGGTCGATGTCTCTCGACTCCCCGAGGTGGTGGACTGGTATTGCAAGACCTTCAACCTCAAAGAGACAGATTCCCTTCGGCACGAGCAGAGCGGCAAGATCATCATGACCTTCATCCACATTGACAAGGGGAAGGAATATGTCGACCACCATGTAAGTGATCGTTCTCAAGCCTCGTCATCACGTTCGCTAAGTCAGTGTCGGTACAGAACATCTTCATCGCCGGCGGCCCGATCGGGGAGGGCATCAAAGCACACCACAGCAGCTTCGAGGTCGACGACATGGACAGCCAGCTGGTTGGCCACCACCACCTCCAGAAGCAAGGCTGGATCAACGTATTCGGACTCGGCCGTCATGTACTGGGGAGCCAGATTTTCGACTACTGGTAAGTCTTCTGACTACCTGACCATCTCTATATCGACTTGTTATACCTTGCCACGATACTCACAGTCGCGCCTTAGGTTTGACTCCTCTGGATTCCTGGTCGAGCACTACGTTGATGGCGACCTGGTCAACGAGGACAAGCCGCATGAATTCGAGCCTGCGACGGCGGCAACGGTCGCGAGCTGGGGTCCGGACATCCCGCGAGCATTCTTCTCCAAGAAACTCGAGGACGTTCCGGGTCTCACGGATATTCCTGTCGTCCCTGCCGAAGCTTAGGAAAAAGTCAATAGTTGAAGGGTTACGTTGCGTAGGATTGGTTTAGTCGAATGCGAGTATACGTCTATAATGCAACTGAATGTATTTTTTTTTATGCCATACCAGTTTGACATGCCGGGTGAAGACGAGACCGTAACTACGTAGTATCCTCGACTTTCTGGCCTTACTATGCACATGCGAACTTCACGTCGATGTGGAGTGTGGCAAGCGGTACATCGGTCTGTAGATAGGAAGGCTATACCCGCAAGTCGGCGGCTCGGCCGATCGGATCTATATCTTTATGAACATGGTATCAGGCCGTCATTTTCCGCACAAAGCATGGAACGGCCATCTGAATCACATGTTACCGCTCCAAATATGATTGCACCCTCATATCTTTCGATCTCCTATGAGCACCTCCCTTAGAAGCGTTCGTTCTCGACTACAATGGGGTCTACCGGAACAAGCACGGCTCAGACGATGATTGGGAAAATCGCCGTCATTTCAGGATCGTCCAGAGGAATCGGCGCAGCAATTGCTTTGGAACTGTCCAGTCGGGGCGCCTCGATCGTCCTCAACTACCCTTACCCCGATCTCAAGGCAGAATGCGACGGTGTGGGCGCGCAACTCAAGACCGACTGGATCTCCGCCTGTGCTGACCTGTCCACCGTGGATGGACCCGCGGACCTGATCCGTCAGGCCGTCGAGCGGTTCGGCCACATCGACATTCTCATCAACAATGCCGGCTGGGTCCCCCTGGCGCCGCTGTGGGAGTCCGATGTCGAGACGTGGGACAAGGCCATGTCGCTGAACGCACGCGGTGCGTTCCTGCTCACGAAAGCCGCACTGCCTCACCTCACGCCGTATACGCCGTCGAATCGTCTCGACGCAGCCGGCGCGACGAACGGATCACGTATCATCATCGTCGGCTCCGCGGCCTCACGCACTCCCCGCGAGAACCAGGGCATCTACGCCGCCACGAAAGGCGCGCTTGACTCGATGCTGCGCGTGTGGGCGAAAGAGTTGCCGCCAAAGTACGGCTGTACGGTCAACGCGGTCGGGCCTGGGCCGGTGTTGACCGACGCGTTCAGACAGAATCTGGGCGATCACTTTGACGAGGTGCTGGAAGCCGCCTCGAGGGAGACGCCGGTCGAAGGAGCTTTTGCGGCGGTGGAAGATGTCGCTTGGACTGTAGCGTTTCTGGCCGAGGAGAGATCCAGGTTCATCAATGGGGCATTTATGCTGCTCTCGGGGGGAAGATATATGCAATGAACCAAAATGCCGTGGCTAGAAGGGTATCTATCTCGTGAATAGTAGTGATATAGATCTTCAGGTTTCAGAATCTCGTATTGTCGCCATCTTTCAGGTTGACCTCAAAGTGAAAGAGCATTTCTGTGTTCCAATACAGCACCTCCAAGACTTGTATTGATCTCTGTACATAATATCTATCCAAATTCCAAATCCCCTTTCCCCCCTTCCTTTCCGCACCGAATCTATCATCACGCCCCTGCGATCGATCTAACATCTCTTTTTGAAAGACAGCTCCCATTCCGGATCCGGTGCAAGCTGTACGATGAACGTTAGCTCCAAGGACCACAAAACGAGTGGAATGGATGTCGCCATCAACACTTACAATTCCTTCGTAGATGACGTTCTCAGGCCTGGCCTGGCTGGTCGGGTACTTGACATCGTACCTCGTCAAGAATTCAATCATGATGAGCTTCATTACAATATCGGCCATAAATCTCCCCGGACAGGCGTGTCGGCCGTAGCCCCAGGCCAGATCGTACTTGCCCACCGTGACCAACTGGTGTTTCTTTGCGTTGTCTTCACTCTCCAATCGCTTTCTGTAGAATCGGAACCCATCGAACTGTTCTGGAGACTCAAAGTATTGGCCGTCCATGTTGATAGCTCCGGTGGGAATGACAAGCGTGGCACCCCTGGGGATGCGCATCCCGTTTGAAAGTGTGAGAGGTTGCATTACTCGTCTTTGATAAGATGCTTTCAGTTATTAGATCAAGTCTCTTCCTAAAATATGGACTTCTGGATGCGGCAACTTACTCAAGTCAGGCGAATTGAGACGTTGAGTCTCTTTCAAAAAGCTGTCGAGCTTCAAGAGTCGATCCAGGGCCTGCTTCGTCCAAACACCACCAGACGACTGCAGAGTTTGCTCAATTTCTTCACGGAGCTCGGGGATGTATTCGGGATATCCGGACGCGTCGATCAAACACTGCATCACAGTTGCAGCCTGAGCCTGGATTGCCGCCACACACAGATTCATCTGGGCAATAGTGTGGTACTCGGTATCGTTGATGGAGTCGGAGTATTGGCCCGATGTGAGGCAGTCCATCAGCGACGGCGGATCGTTCAGAGGTTTGTTACCATTTGCCTTCTTCTTTCGCAGCGATTCCGACACGATCATTCTACCCTCTTCGAACTGTTGCCATGCTTGTCTTCGACCGTCGACAAATCGCCACACCAGCGGACGAAGTGATTTTGGCCATTTCTTCAAGTTGGTGATCCAGTGCTCCACAGTTTTGATATAGACGGCAGCGACATCGAGCCAGCGATCGTCCCGAGCAGCAGCCTCACCGAGAAACATTCTCGCACAAATCCTCGAGACTAGTCTATTTAGGGGCACATAGGGCTTGGTAGTAGTCCAAGCTGTGGCTCAGGTCAGCGTACTCCATCTCTCATACATGCGTTGGAGTTACTCACATTCACATTCTCCTATGGGAAAATATTCACAAATCCAGCGATGTATAGTTGGTATATATTGTGCTAGAGAGTGTGAGTGGCTGTTTCGTCAAGGAGGAAGGACAACGTACGCAGCAGTGGATTGAAGTCTCTGATGTAGACCTGGATCTGTGCCTCTGTAAGGTTTCCTAGTTTGGTATATTCCTTAAGGGTAAACTAGATACATGTCAATGATCCGTATGTCCAAAGATGGTGTAGAGATTCACCTGTTCCTCGAGGAAAGCACCGAACGTCAAAGTCCTTTGACCTTTCAGATCATCCAGATACTTCAGCGGAAGAACAATATTGGTCCCTGAGACGTATCGTTAGCACACACGCTCTGGCCTCTGAGCATATTACTTACCTTCGGTAGTGTTGATCCCAAACACTTGGTCCTTGAACTGAATAGCCATCTGTCAGCATTTCTTCTCTCTTATATCTTGGTCGTCCCATACGACTCGATACCCGTGGATCAACAGCTCTCTCGTATCATTGACATATCGCTCAATCCGATCCTTTTCATTCGGCAGTTCTTCCTGCAAAGCGATCGGCAGGTCAGGCAGCTTGTGGGCTCCAGTGCCTTTGGCGAGCAGGGCATTGAACAAAGCTATGACAACCAGAACTGAGATTGAAGCCAGCACCGCCAATTGGCCTGTCCGAATGTTGCCTGTAAGCGGTGACTCCAGCAGCGACCACATCTTGCTTGGACGATCACGATCGAGAGAATTATCCACCCGCTTCGTCTAACACACAACCAGCGCCTTCAGCGGACACAATGTAAAGAAAAGCCTGAGACCTCACGCATCTTGTCTATCTGATCAGAAAACCCTTCATGGCCGAATAAGGCAATGCGATTCGATGTCTGGTAGGGACAACTAGGCTGGAGCTGGGCCCGGAGCAGGGTCCGACAAGATACTCAGCATCACGAATGCAAAGGTGAGTCTCGGCAAAGATGGGAATTCGCCCTTCGGGGCCGACACCAATCATATCACTTCTTGGGATACGGGACCCCAGAGGATATCTGACTTTCCAGCTCCACCACGGACGAACTGGTATCGGCACCGATGTCCCAGATACACCGATACACGCAGCCCTGGCTAGAATCTGGGCCATCTACGTGCTCTCGAGGCATGCTCGACATGGACCTCACAGGGGATTGGAAGGTGCCACGCGCCCCCAGCGACACGGACAGGTGCCTCCTCTACAGGTCTGAAGCTAAGCCTGCTTGGCCACCTGGCAGTCGACTCTAACTAGGAGTATCCTAAGTGTGTTAAACCACTATCGTTGCGAGCTGGACAATATCGAACAATACGTCCTCTCATCAATAAAGCTGCTTTCCATGGAGAGGTCTCCCTCGCTGTTGACGCTCTGCTCACGACTTCAACAGCCGAGCTTTCTGCCTATCTGTCACACATATTACGACCACAGTTCATAATCCCTCGGACTCAAGGTATCAGCACCGTTACTGCAAGAATGATGCGGAGTACCCCAGTTTCCCAGGAGGACTGTGGAGTTGCCCCAGTTCACCCTGTGCTCCCACGATGGCCCATGCTCTTCGGGCCTCTGCTCAAGTTTCCCGGTAGTCCTCACTCTCTTAAACCCCTCATGGTTGGCAACACAGTGATGCGTGGTTATTCAAACTCTCCACCTAGAGAGAGCCCCGAGCCTGCAACTAGATTTTCCTCCAGGTAAGCTATTTGTCAAAAATGTCAACAAAGCCAGACTTCGACATTGCCATCGTGGGCGGGGGCATCGCTGGCCTTTGCCTCGCCTTGTCTATCATTGGCCAGTCTTCCATACCTGTCACCCTTTACGAAGCAGCACCAGCATTTGGAGAGATCGGTGCCGGCGTCGCCTTTGGGCCCAATGCAGTGCGGGCCATGTCCCTGATATCGAAGGAGTTTGGCTCGAGATTTCAAGCCCGGGCAACGTCCAACTTGTCGCCAGAGAAGAAGACTACATGGTTCGATTTCCGCATCGGCATGGATGGCAAGACTGACGAGGCTCGGCAACGAGGTGTTCGAGCCGGCCAATTCCTCTGCACGGTCGACGAGCCAGAGCCGCACAGTGGCTTGATCAACCGCTCTCACTTCCTCGACATCCTCGTTGACCTGCTCCCGCCCAATTTCGGGACCTTTGGCAAGATCCTGACGTCGTTGGAGGACAATGGCCCTGCTGGTGTGCTCTTGCGCTTTGAAGACGGCACAGAAGCCACGCACAGTGCAGTCATTGGTTGCGACGGAATCAAGAGTCGCACGAGACGCATCCTTGCCGGGGAGGATAGTCCCAAGGTCCTGCCGACTTTTACCGGGAAATACTGCTATCGCGGCATGATACCTATGCACCTTGCAGTGGAGAAGCTAGGTGAAGAGCTCGCGCAGAATTGTCAAGCTTACATGGGATATCATGGGCACATTCTAACCTTCCCCGTCGCCAAAGGGAAGATGATGAACGTTGTCGCGTTCCACTCGCAGGACGAATGGCGACACGAGAGAATGGTGATACCGGCCACAAAGGAACAGATCTTTGCCGACTTCAAAGATTGGGGCACCCAAGTCAAGGATATAATCAACCTGATGGGGCCCTCGGACATCTGGGCGCTCTTTGATCATCCCAGTCTCGACACCTACACGCGCGGAAGACTATGCTTAATGGGCGATGCAGCTCACGCATCGACGCCCTTTCAGGGCGCAGGCGCCGGGATGGCGGTGGAGGACGCATATGTGCTGGGGAGTCTTTTGACGAGTATCCGGAGCGGTGATCAGCTGGAGTCGGCATTTCAAGCTTTTGATGCGCTACGACGAGAGAGGACACAGAGGCTGGTGACCTCGAGCAGAGAGTCTGGTCAATTGTGGCACTTTGAGCTCGAGGGAGACGATGTAGAAAAGATCCGAGACCTACTTGCGAGTCGGATGCGTTGGATTTGGGAATATGACATCGAGGCCGATGTAAGAGCCGCTGTGGCTACGCTGCAGCAGCAGCAAGAGTGAAGCCTCTGGGCGTAAGGGCTATTGTCTTTCTAAAATCTATGTACTAGTATGGGGCTCCCATGCTATGAAAAGCCTGAGAGAATGCTTCCCTTACAGGAGTTGATGCCCTTACTGATCTGGGGCGATAGCATCGAGCTGCTCACAAGGACAATAATGGAAAGAAATTCGGGCCAGGAATCTACCTATAGTATAATACGACTTGACGAGTACTCCAAGCACAAGTACGCATAACTCCAATTTACTGTAAGAGGCTAAAACAAAGCATTGCGATCTCGCCACTCCACATTACTATCCATCACGGGGGCACATTGTCTTCAAATCCCCATGGCTCAGGCTACACACAGTACGACTCCTCGCATGACAGCGGATTCCCATGTGCGACTCTAGACCGTCTGGTACGACCATGAGTTACTCCTCTAGAAGCGGTGGCCAACGACGCAGCTTGTCCGAGATAATGCGAGCTCGTCGCTTTCCCTCCGCGTAACCGAGAAGAAGCCCGCATGCCACCTTCTTGCCACTTTATATTTCAGACGAAGGTGCGTGATGAGGGTTGCGCTTCGGGAGATTCTCCGACCCGATCATCGCAGTGAGAGATACTGAGACGCAACGTGGTAGGTAGGTGAGTGTGTCTGGGCCTGGATACCTTGACCAAGGGAGGAATATACTTCTCGGCTGTCGCGTGTGGGCTGATAAGGTCTGGTGTCTCTGTACTTTGTATATGCTTGTATAACAGCCCGGCTTTCTTGTTTCACACTGCATCTGTCTTTGCTTCGAGGAGCTTTACACAAGACAGCCTTCCACTTCAGACACTACGCAAGCAAAATGATCGCTCAGAAACCACCCCTCAAGGTGCTCGTGGTCGGTGCCGGCTTCGCTGGGCTGGCTACCGGCATCGAGTGCGCCCAGCGCGGAATGGACGTCACCATCCTGGAGAAGTACACCGACTCGAACAGTCAAGGCGGTACGGTAGCAGCACCATTCATTCCAGCGGCGAAGATAGTAAAGAAAACATATCTCTGACTTAATTCTCCCCTTCCACAGATATCCTCGACTTCTTCCCCAACGGCGGCCGGGTCATCAAGCGCTGGGCCAACGGCGCCGTGGGCGCAAAGATCCACGAGACGGGGTGCAACAAGATCCGCGCCATGGAGCTGTACAAGTACGACGGGAAATACATCGTCGACGTGCCCTGGGCGCGGACCGAGGAGGAGTTCGACGTCACCTACGCCGGCCACAGGGGGAAACTCCACAGCATCATCGCCGAGTACGCGCGGAGCCAGGTCAAGGACGTCCGAGTCGGCGTCGGCGTGGTCGAGTACCTGGAGGAAACGGACCGAGCCGGCGTGCGCCTGAGCACCGGTGAAACGCTCTGGGGCGACTGTGTCATCGCGGCGGACGGCCCACGGTCCATCGCGCGCAAACAGGTGCTGGGCATCACAGACGTCAAGGACGGGACCTCGTGGGCCGTGTTTCGGAGCTTCTTCAAGACGGACGAGGCGGCGCGGAAGCACCCCGACCTCCAGAACTTCTTCTACGAGGACAAGGACACGGTGCGGTTCTGGATGTGGGAGCATCTCAGCCTGATGGCGTTTCAGTGGAACGGAGGCAAAGACGTCGCATGGGTTCTCATTCATCCGGTACAATACATTTCCTCTCCATCTTGACATGACATGACTGACTACTGACAACCCCGGACCAGGAACAAGACAACTCGGACGAATCGTGGTCCAACATCGCAAAGAAGGAAGAGGTGATTGAGTGGATGAAGCCCTTCACCGGCAAAGACGCCCGGGCCCTCCTCGACATCACCCCGCTGCACAAGACGATCGATTTCAAACTGGTGTACCGCCCCGCGATCCCCAAGTGGACCAGCGAAGGGGGCCGGACGATTCTCATCGGCGACGCCGCCCACGCCAACCTGCCCACCGCCGGCCAGGGAGCGTCGCAGGCCCTAGAAGACGCCGTCACGGTGGCACACTGCCTGGCCGAAGCGGACGGCGACGTCCGGCTCGGGCTGGAAGCCGCGCAGAGAATCCGGTACCATCGATCCAACGCCGTGCACAAGAGCGGCCAGATGAACCGCGACGCGTTCCGGAACATCCCCTGGGACGAGATCGAAGCGAACCCCGAAGAATGGGCCAAAAAGAGGTTCCCCAAGCTGAAGCCGTGGGATCCCCAGGTGTGGGCCGAGGAGAATTTCCCCAAGGTCGCCGAGGAGATCAGGGCTGGCAAGACGGGGCCGTTGGACGAAGTTGCAGTGCCTTTGCCGGAGGGTGGAATCTGGTCGATTGCGACTTGAAATCTCACAAGCTTCATACAAGAGGCTCGGGGGGGGGGTTTGTTAGGCGGACTTCGTGTTGATATGCTGAATGCTGGGAAATATAAACACGTTGGGAAAGCTGTCCCTCTCTCTATTAAGATAGTATATAGTTTATCGGCGTAGATAGTACAATGCACTCTCCATCAACAGCTCGGTATACCACATATGCAGTCGCTGCACTTTCTCCATCGGCTTTTCCGTCGTCGTCGCCGCCTTGCCCGCACCCTGATACATGGCCGTTTTGATACTCAGATCGGCGACACCCGCATCGAAATCCGGGTCGATGGCGACTTCGAGAAGACTGTCGTGGTCGCGCAGAGACTCTCCCGCGGTGCCCTGCGACTTGCCGGCGCGGAACAAGATGGACGTCGACTCTTTGGCAATGACCTCGAGATGATCCGTGACGATGGTGCCGATCTCATAGTCGCTGGCCAACAGATCCGCAGACTCCCACAGCTGTGTTGAACGTCCGGGCAGGCCGCGGAATAGTTTTGCCCAGAGGAGTCTTTGGGGTGTGAATCCTGAATCCATCCATCCATCCTTGGTCAATACCAGACCCGTATATTCATTCTTGTCCGATAGGCCAACGCGAGTGTCAGACTCACCGAATCCACCCCACACGCTTCCGCAGAACCTCTCGATGAGTTTCGTTCCTCCCTGCCGCATATCGCTGACGAGCTCCGGGGGTAGGTCCGACAGGCGCACGCGACGGACACAGACATCGATCAGCGTGGGATTGTGCCACGGGTTGTATTTGTTGAAGAACCTCGAGGTCATGATCGAATCGGACGCGTCGTTGATCTCGTGCCACTGGCATTTTCTGGTGAAGAGATAGAAGCAGCCGATCGAGGTGGCGCCCACGGCTGTTGTGCCTCGGGCGAGTTTGAAAATACCGGATCTCAGGCCCATCCTCGACTATCAGCACTGAAGCAAGGGTCGAAAGGTCGTGGTCACCGTCTCTGTCCTCTGTTCGGGAGCAGTGTCGATCGAGTGAAAGAAATAATACTCGTACAATTTAACAAGGTACAAGCCTTCCTGGGCTACGGGGCTCTCGCCCGACGGATCCTCAAAGGGGGTAATCAGGTAGGCGGTCGGGCTTTCGAGAACGGATTTATTCTACCAATTTGATGCATCATTGGAGATAGCAATATGTTATATCCATCCATTCATTGCACGCAGCTCCCATCTTGTGCTACTTTTGGCACTTCGCAGTTCTTGCTATAGAGCTACTCTGTTTAACTCAAGGCAATCGTCCCATTTACGGTGCTTCCTAGATGACTTTCAACCTGGCATACATTTCAGATACTGCTGTCTCAGACTTCTCATAAACAGCCACATAGTTTTATGACTTTGTCGGCTTAGGGATAGGCAACGTCGCATAATTCGCCATTGCGTCAATATGCTCCTGTGCCGTGATGGGCCGATCTCCATTCACCATGGTGCCCAACAACTTGAAGTAGTTGATATAAAACGCCGGCGTGTACGTGTTGAAGAACTTGGACTCGCCGTCGGTGGGATTACTGAATGTATGTGGTGCCCGGATCGGCACGACAACGTAGTCGCCTGCTTCGGCGTCGATGGTCTCCTCGGTGCCGTCCTCGCGGGGGATGTGGTAGCGGATCGTCCCCTTGGTAGTCCAGAAGGTCTCATCGTGCATCTCGTGCCAATGGGCCGGAGGACCTTTCATTCCTGGGGGGAGAGTGAATTCGGCGGCACCGATGCGGTTGTCTTTTTTTGACACAGTTGTCAGCATTCCAATACCTTGTTGTTTCGTTACCTGCTTTACATACCGGTACGTGAGCCATCTTCGAGCACTCGACAAGTGATGGGGCCGAGATGGATGATCTCGCCAGCCTTGGCCGGGACGAAGTTGACGGGGATCCCGTTCTGGGGGAACTTGAGCAAATGACCCGGAAATTCTTCGCCCATTGTCGATTGCAGATGGGAGTTTCACAAAAAAGAGACAGGAGAGGAGACCTCGTAGATGCTGGAGCTGGATCTGGCCATTGAACAGACCATTTGCTCTGATAAACAGTTACTGCCGTTGTACTGAGTAACACCAGTCGGCGGTCTGGTGCGAGGCTCTCGGCTGCTGCGGCCGAGTAGGAACAACACGATATTCGCCGAGGCCTCCATACCAAGTCCAGGGCGTCCGGGGTACCACGTTCCAGGCCTCACTCGACTTTACACAGGAAATGGCTTCCTTCTGCTGGCGAGAGACTGTCGGGTTCAGTGCCCGAAGGAGGCTGATCACACGTCTATGCTCGTCCAGGTTGGTATCAGGGACAATGGGGTCTTCTAGCGCACCGACCATCGATATTGAAGCAAACATCAATACGGTCGCTCCTGATCCAACCGCCAAGAAGGATTGATTGAATCACATCCATCCCTCCCAACCGACCAAAGTCCAGTCCTTGCCCATCTCCCTGGCACACACAAAACATTCCCCAAGACAGCACGAAAGCCCAGCTTCACCATGCTCTACGAACCCGGAAAATCACCACACAACCTCCCCCACGACCCCTTCAAAGCCTGCGTGATCCCCCGACCGATAGGATGGATCTCGACCATATCGGCAGACGACCCAAGCGTGCACAACCTGGCGCCCTACTCACAGTTCACCAACCTGACATTCGACCCCCCGTACGTCATGTTCTCTGCGAACCAGAAGCCCAACCTCGAACGCAAAGACACGGTGCGCAACGCCGAGAAGACGGGCAAGTTCGTCTGGAACCTGGCGACGTGGGACCTGCGCGAGGCCGTCAACATCTCCGCCGAGCAGGTCCGGTACGGGGTCGACGAGTTCGCGCGGGCCAACCTCGACAAGGAATGGAGTCAGATCCTGCCGGGCCAGAAGGTGCCCATGGTCAAGGATAGCCCCGTCAAGTTCGAGTGCGTCTATCACACGACGTTGCGCCTCCCGGGGAACCCGCCCATGGGCACGGTCGACGTGGTGGTCGGCAAGGTCGTCGCCGTGCACATCAAGGACGAGGTCCTCACGGACGGGAAGCTGGATCCCAAGAAGACGCTGCCGATCGCGAGGTGCGGCTACTACGACTACACGGTCGTGCGGGATACGTTTGAGATGATCATCCCAGGGCTCGACGAGTCGTCGCTTGCTGGGCTGGAGGGCAGTAGAGCCAGGCACCAGAAACTTGGTCAATCAAAGATATAGTCGCAGGTCTTGGATCTAGAATCCGTGGGTAATTTTTCATTGCTTTGGGAAATTAAAGACGTGTGTATATTGTGTGCTTGTGATATTCTGGACTCGCTCAACCAACTAGGAAGTAAACCAGACACTCTGCCATCTTCCAGCGTTCATAATGTGCACTAGTTTGACATATACAGCCTCTATGGATAGTCACGGAAACCCTCCCATATTAAAGTCCGCAGAAGTAAAGTCTGGGATATCTTCGCCAAAGTCCAAGCCGGGCATTTGATCCGCGTCCCCGTCTGTCTCGTGCTGGTCGAGCCAGAAAAGGGCGTTGTGGTCACTGAAAGACATCCTGCCCGGATCGTCGAGTGGTTGTTCCTGCTGAGTCGACAGAGCGGGATATGTCATTCCCTCTGCTACGTCTTCGTGGCTGCCACATGCAGACTCTACCGCTGCTCCCATGCTGTCGGGAGGAGGGCCTCGCACATCCACCGAAGCCGAAGCTGAACCTGTGGAAGGCACCGACGCGCTCTGTCTGCGCTTCGCGGCTTGCAGGGCTTTCCGCCTCTGCGCCTTCGCCTGGTCCATCATGCGCATGATCTGCCGCCACTGGCGCGCCTCCCTGTGAATCCCCGACGACATGGGGTTCCATCTGAGCACGGCCATTTCCTCGACGGCGCGCCAGCCGCGCTTGGCCTTCTTCCCCAGGGGCTGCAGACAGAGGCAGTAGAGGACATAGGCCAGCGCCTCCCACTGGTTGAAGGAGTGGAAGAACCAGTGCCACTTATGGGTCCGGGGGTCGGTGCGGAGTTTGAACGTCGTCTCGAGAGTCTCGACGGCGTCCTCGAAGAGCCTGTCCCTCTCACTTTCGGTCAGGGTGGTGTGTCTCTGCAGGGGTTCTTGGATGTGGAGGCGCAGTTTGCGCGTCAGGATCGAGACGAGTTGCTGTGTGGCCTGCTCAAGACATCAGTTTTCCTTTCCATTCCTACATTTGACATTGGGGAGGGAGTGGTATCTGAGGATATGTAGACATACCCATTGTAACGGACTTGAGGGCGAACAGAGCCGGCTGTACCGAAGGAACAAATGCTGTTCGCATGATTGCACCCACATGTGTCTCTCTTGAAGAGACATGTCGCAGAGTCGTTTGCCCATCTCGACAAGATACCGTCGTGAATCGGACATGGTTCTCATGATGTCGGTGATCTCACACCGGAGGAGGATGAAGGTCGTGTCTGTGAATGTTTCCTGCCGATCCGGGTAGTCTGTCATGTCTGGGAACAGGTCTCTATCGTCCAGATTCCGCGGGAGTTGTGCATCGAAGCTGCTGACCTCGAGTCTTGCCATGGAACCAGTCAGCAAATATCATCCTCGCAGGCGTTTGTGCCAGGTACTCACAAAGTATACTCGGATGCAGAATCTTCAGAGGCCGGCGCCTCGAGAATCGCAATCTGCCACCATAGCCTCCGCCGGAGCTCCAGCTGGAACAAGGGCAGGCCAAAGTCACCAGACCGGTGTAGACCGAGCGACTGTCCCAGTCGGGCAGCGAGGCCGGTCAACTTCCACGATAGCTGAGCACTGTGGTTTCGCAGCAATACCAAATATAACACAAAAGCCTGCAGGACCTCGAGGTCGTCCGTCGAGACCAGCTTGCACTTTGCCAGTGCTCGCTCGACACCAAGGCGGAATCGCGAACAGAGCGTCGAGCGATCCTCGGAGAATAGAGACTGGCATTCCTCGTTTGACAAACTGGTGACGGATCCGAAGAAGATGGCAAAACAGAGCGCTTCGAGACTGTCAGAAGGCCGATGATCTTGTCTCATCGCGTCGACCAGTCTAGGTTCAAGCGTGGGGACATGGACAATCTTCGTCATGGGGTCGATGTTTTCCTTGAAGATACTCCAGAGTAGCATTCTCGCTTGTGGAGGTGGCTGGAGAGAGCTTGCGTTGTCAGGACCTGGATCGAGGCCGAGAAAGAAGCTGTAGTCTGGTTGGGGCTCCTCTTCCTTGGACGCAAAATCTCCTTCTTCTTCCCCTTCGTCATCGTCTTCGTCCTCTGATTCCGAAACAGAGGCTCCCGGCGGCTGATCTACGTCAATATAGCCCCCTGAAGCATGCACATCTGTCACCCACATACATACCCGCAAGTTCAAGGCATTCCACGGGGACTCCTTGACGTAAGTCAGCTTGCCCTGATCACGAACCAGCCTGCCGCCAGCCGAGTCGGGTGTTCTCGTTGCAGACACCCACTCTCTCCCAACATCGACCCCGGCCTGCGTGGGCAGCTGGCTGGGGGGTATCTCTGGTAGCATTCGCTGCTGGGAAGATGACTGAGGAAGGGAAATCTGTGGCCCAGGCTGCGGGGCTGGGCGAGGTGATACCGGTCGAGGCGCCGGTTCAATCTGTCTCTGCCTGAGAGCCGGCTCTAGTGTATGCACTGCTTGCGCGAGGGACTGTATTGTCCTCAACAGCTCCGGCGACGAGGCCAGCAACTTTCCTCTCGACGTGGTCGGATAATTGCACGGCATCTGCATCTTGACACAGTTCTCGCAGGGCTGTTTCTTGTTGCACTTGACTTTTCTTCTCCTGCACGCAAAGCATGATCTGGATTTTATGGCGTTGTCGGTACCCTCGACGCCGCCGCTGAGGTTCCCTGGCTGCGATGGCGGCTGCTGGTCTTGATCACTACTCGTCGGTGGCTCAAGGTTCCCCAATCCGCTCTGAGCCTTGTCCATGGCGGGGTGTATGTATCTCTGGTAGAGTGTCGTGATCACACAAGTGTCAATCTGGCGACCCAGCATCGCCTGACCTCCCTCGGTCGGGGGGTGTACAATAATGGGACTATCGAGATCCAACATACATATGATAGGCGGGCCCTAGCGCGACCACGGGGAGGGATAAGGCAATGGATGCAACCTGATATGATGCTGATCCGACCAAGACTGGAATCTGCCCAACCACCACTACACCTCTCCCATCAGGTGCATCGAGACAGGAACAGGGAGAATGAATGGCCGTTCCCGCGCCTCCGAGGCTCAGACTTGTGCGGTCCAAAGCAGGAATTAGGTCAAGTCTGATTCGCTCTCGCCGAGTCTCGTATCTTCGCCCGAAGCGTCAATACTGGGAAGGAGAGTCCTGCCGGTTTGCTCGGTACGAAACACCCGCCCCGCCAGACCCTTGTCGTCAGGGCTGTATCACCTAGAACAGATAGATAGATAGATAGCGAGGGGATGGAGACGTACGGGTGTGAAAGACAGTGAGAAAGCCATTCAAGCGCCTCGGACCTGGCACACCATCGCTGCACACAATGTTGCTGACCCCGTTCTCAGTCTTGGTTGTCGCCCCTGCTCTCGCCCTGCTCAGCGGCATCCTCATCGTCCTCTACCAATGGGTTGACGTGCTGATCCGGCGTCGCCGCCTTCCTCCCGGGCCATTCCCTTTGCCCTTGGTCGGCAACCTCTTCCAGCTGCCTCGGGAGAAGCAATGGTGTAAATTGGAGGAATGGTCAAAGGTCTACAACAGCCCCATCATCACGTACTGGGAAGGGTGCAAGGCCACGATCGTGTGCAACGACGCCTGGACCATCTCGGAACTCAACGACCGACGCGCCAATATCTACTCGTCGCGCCCGTACAAGACGGTCACGGGCAAGCTGTTCGGGCTGTATGATATGAACCAGGCGGGGTTGCCGTATGGTGATCGATGGCGGCTGCACCGGCGATTGACGGTACGTCACTTCCCTCTCTGCCTCTCGGGTCGATGAGTGTAGGAGTGAAGCAGCCACCCAGTATTTAATATGCGAGGAATGCTGACATCAAAACCTCTGCTAGCACGCCGCGACGAATGCTTCGATAGTGCACAATTACCAGCCTTTTCAAGGTCAAGAAGCCAAGATCCTCGTCAACGACTGCCTGGAGCGACCTGAGTCCTTCGTCGACGCGGTGGATCGATACACCGTATCAGTCGTGTCGACGATCGCCTGGGGTCGGCGGATCAGGGCGTACGACGACCCGGTTCTCCGCGTCGCGCAGGCATTTGTGGGATCGTCGTCGCTCGCGCTGCCCGGTCGGTGCTGGACCGAAGCGATCCCCATCCTCGCCGACATGCCCAACTGCCTCAACACGCTGCCGGCCATGATGAAGACGCTGGCGACCAGCTCGAACAAGTACTTCTACGCGCTGTGCGAAGAGGGCGCCAAACAGCCCGAAGACAACTTTGCCAAGCGGCTGATCCGCGAGGGCGAGGACGGGCTCGGTCGTGTCGACATTGCCAATTTGACGGGCAACTTCATGGGAGCGGGCGTCGACACGACCAGCTCGTCCCTCCTCTCGTGCATCCTGGCCATGTGTCTCTTCCCGGACGTCCAGGCGAAAGCCCACGCCGAGCTGGACCGCGTGGTCGGCCAGGACCGGTCGCCGACGTGGTCCGACGAGAGCCAGCTGCAGTTCATCTACGCGCTCGTCCAGG
Organism: Fonsecaea pedrosoi CBS 271.37; assembly: GCF_000835455.1. Lineage (NCBI taxonomy): Eukaryota > Fungi > Ascomycota > Eurotiomycetes > Chaetothyriales > Herpotrichiellaceae > Fonsecaea > Fonsecaea pedrosoi. The sequence continues at coordinate 3,620,685 of NW_013550614.1, read as the reverse complement.
AGACGTTGCGCTGGCGCCCTGTCTTCCCGCTCGGCGGACCCCAACACTGCCCGATCCAGGACGACGAGTACCAGGGCTACCGGATCCCCAAGGGGACGCCCATCCTGGGCAACCTCTACGCCATCAACCGCAACCCGCGCGAGTACCCGGAACCCCTGGAATTCCGACCCGAGCGCTTCATCGGAGACCTCGAACGGCCGTACCCTAATAAAAAGGGACATAATGTCTTCGGCTGGGGTCGGCGGGTCTGTAGCGGCGAGTCGCTAGCGCAGCAGAGTCTCTTCTTCACCATCGCGTGCCTGCTGTGGGCGTTTGAGATCAGACCAGGATTAGACGACAATGCAAGTTTCTTTTCCTCTATCAAAATCTTTGACACACAGAAAGGAACCCCTTCAAGGTGACAGTAACAAAAGACTAACATGCGTGACAAACAGGGCAAGGAACTCAAACTCGACCCCGAAGCATACAATAACATGCAAGTCAACCGGCCCCTGCCGTTCAAGGCACGCTTCATCCCCCGCTCGGAGAAGATTGCGAAGATCATCAAGGACGACGCCGCTGCTGCGACCGAGTTTCTCAAAAAGTACGATGGCGAGACAAAAGTCACCAAGGAGAATGCACAGTCGGTTGTGCTTGAGGCGGTCACGCCGGCGATTGAGAAGGCGTAATTACAGCCCCAGAGGAGAGCACGTTGGAAGAAGACGAAGAGGAGATGCAGAATCGTACATACATGGCATATAGCATTGACACCTAGGTGTATAAGCCCAGGTTGCTGGTCGAACATGAGTAGAGGTTGATCCGAGAGGCTGCATCTCATGCACATTGGGACAGAAGTAGAATAGAAGCTCGAGCAATTGGAGGGTTACAAAGGAAACCACCCGAGGTATATCGTTGTAGTACAACCAAAAAGAAAAAGGGCGGCTTTTGGTACGAACTAGGTCGATCAACTCGAAGGGATCTTCATTTCAGAGCAAATCTGGGTGTCGGTTCTCACATGTAAATTCAGAGGCAGGACAGTCTCGACGCGAAACCAAAGAGATGGGAATCGAGATGTTGAGTTGGGAATCCATGTTGCAGTGTACACCTAGGTAGTGTGGTGGTAGTCCACCTCGAATGAGTGAGTGGATGAGACTGTATCTCTCCCTGTTTCATTACCCTTACTCCGGAGTGTCCAATATTCCAACGTGATCTAATCACTTGCATGTAACCTAGCATGCTGGCTCTGTTCAACTCCCTCCCATAAACGACAAACGACCACACGTTTCATCACGGCCTTTCATGCCCTACCAGGACAAGGACGATCTTACCACGCCAACTTGGCCGCATCCGCCCCTCCAGCACCATCGCAGATCCCTTTACAAAACGCCTCGTCCTCCTCCAACTGCGAGCCGCTGGCGGACCTCTTCGCGGGCCAAATCTGCTTGCCCGCCACTTTCTCCCGTTCGGCGTGCTTCAGGAGCATCTCCCGAATGATGGACTCGGTGTAGGACACGCCGGCCTCGAGGTCCGGGTGGAGCGGGCCCGTGACGAAGGCGCCCGAGTTGAGGTTGCCCTGGGCGCCGTTGGCGAGCCACTTGTCCTCGCCCTCGACCTGGCTGTAGAAGTCGAGTTCCTTTTCGAGCTTGGCCGGGTCGATGCCCTTGCGGCGGTAGACCTCGTACCGCATGGTCGAGGTGGTGGCGGATGTGGGCACGATTTGCATCATGTAGAAGAACTCTTGACTGGGACACACCGTTAGCGGTAACAGCTTGGGGATTGGAGCTGTGGTTGAAGAAAAGGGGGGAGACTCACGTCATGGTCACCGAAGAGTTGGGAAACATATACGTCGGACTGACAAACGCTGAACGGTCTTCCTCGGCGTTGCCCATGTGCTTGATATAGTACCGCTCACAGCCGTAGACCAGCTGCTTCTGCGCAATGAAGGGCGCCAGACCAGGATGCGCGGTTGGACAGTGATAGCACTTTTCAGGCCAAGTCAGTAACTCAGCCAGTCGTGGGAAATGCCCATAGGCGGCCGAAGGACAGAGGAGAATACATACCTCGTTATAGTTCTCAATCAGTGTCTTCCAGTTGAACTTGCCCTCCATGCCCCACGTGTGGTTATACTCGTAGTCGTCCATGTCGAAATTGGACAGGCGCGGCTGCGTGTCGACGCCGCCAAACTGCTCGTCCCACGACACGGTCGGGGTCTCGGCGGCGTCGAGGTTCACCCAGATGAAGCCCCGGACGTCGACGTGGACGTGGACCTGGAACAGCGAGTACTCCTTCTTGTCGAAATCCTCGACCGAGTCGAATCGGGGTGCTTTGGCCAAGTTTCCATTCAGGCCGTAGGACCATCCTGTTGGTAGTCAGTACCCACTCGCTCACTCACTCGCTTACACCCTCTCTCTCTCTCTCTCTCTCCCCACAGGATGAAAGCATAGCTCAGGGCTTGATGCCTACCGTGGTATTTACATGCCAGAATACTGACTTTGCCTTCGTCCTGGTGCACCAGGGGAAACGCCCGGTGTCGACAGATATTGAGGAACGCGCGGATCTCGCCCTGCCGGTCTTTGATGAGCATGAAGGGAATGCCGGCCACATCGTAGCGGACGTAGGTGCCCGCCGCGCCAAAGCGGAGCTTATGTGAGATCAAGAGCCATGACTGCGAGAAGATGGCGCGGCGTTCGAATTCGTAAAAGGCCGGCTCTGTATACCACGACGCGGGGAACGTTTGGCGTCGTTCAGGGGCCTTTTGCGCCGGCATGGTGATTTGTAGGAGGGGGTCTGAGGTTACTGAGGATATAGCTAGCAATAGCGGCACCGAATGGTCTGGTAGTCTGGTAGGTTACCGGTATGTAATACTATAGTTCTGATATCCAATACTGTACTTACTAGGCCAGCCCGTCCAATGTGTGGCTCTCTAATAGTTCCAGAGGGACCTCCTCGGATACTCACGGCCGCAAAGCCGCTTAGGCGACGAGCCTCTGAGTGGCCACGGCAGCCCTTGGGACGGGGACAATCAGGGCCCAGAAGCCAGACACAGGGGCGAAGATGCCCGTCCGAGCCCTCGCGACTTCGCCTGTGCAACCCCGAACCAGCTCGTTTTCGGGGTGTTATCATCTCCTATCATTGCAGCCTGAAAGAAGGTTGTTTACCTGTGATAACAAACACAAAGGGTTCAGCATGATACAATCACTTTTGCCACAATCAGCTCCAGACATCTGCTGATCCTCTCAAGTCTCAAGATAAGAAATGAATGATTGATATAGTTGCCATTACTGCTGTTGAGTAGAAGCTAGAAGCAAAGCAAGCTGCCATGGAGATCAACCAAAGGCCGGTATGGGCGACATGAGACTGTGTTTCTATCTCCCATTACTCACTCCAATGGCCACTGTGTATTCTGCCAAACATGAGTATGCTAAGAGTGACAAGGCACCGTCTAAAAGGACTGCACAAGATGGATATCGGCGGGATCCTCTTGTCGTGTTGTAACCGATCTGACAATCTTATCACGGTTTGCCTCTCACTGTAAAGGACCAACACATATGGGCACAGCTCCTCGTCATGGATCTCGCTCGTCAGTAATATTAACGAGATAGAATCTGTCTCGGCGAGCAATGTGTCTGTCAAGGATTTTACGTAGAAGCATTCGGGAATGAACCTTTAATTTGATGCAAAGTCCATCTATTCCACAGCCAGCAGCTATAGTTCTATGGACCAACATTGCACAACGACCGTCGACAAAACCCTGCTGCATTCCGCATTCCCTTGAATCTGTCGTCGTTGGCACTGGCCGGAATAATTCTCAGCCATCTACCGGCAAGAGAAGCGGTCGCATCTCCCACAACTAATCCACCTCCGACACTGCGTTCTCAGGCGTCAGTTGCGGTGACTGAAACTTGCCCCATCTTGGACTTCAGACCTTGGTCTTTGCCGTCTTGCCCAGCGGATACTTGGGGACTGATCGTGTGCCCATTGAGCACTTCCATCACGCTGTGGTCGCTGTGGGTGACATGCTCAAAGATTTCGTCGATTTGCTCCAGCGTCTTGCCTTTGGTTTCCTTGAACAGAGCAATGATTACAATCAGAATGACCGTGTCCCATCCAGCGGTGATGGCGTAGTATTTCCACTGGATCTTCTCCAGCGCGATCGGCGAGGTGTAAAGGTTGATGAAGCTGATCGCAAATCCAATAGCCTGGCTGGCGGCAACACCTTTGCCTCGCTGTGAGAACTTGAGGATCTCGGGTGGATAGGTGTAGGCCAGAATCATCCTGCATAAATCAGCATCACCTCAAAAGGCTCAGAAAAAGACGAGGCTTACCAGCTGGTGCTTGCAAAGAAGATGAACACGCCCACAATCACGAGTGCCCCAATTCCGAAGCGGATGTCGCCTGTAGTCTGGCCCCGCTCGACCAAGATCGACATGAGGACGAGGCAAACGATGATGCCAGCAGTACCAGTAACTGAGATATTTGTGTCAGCGCAAAGGTTATAGGTCAGAGGAGGGGGGTGAAACTTACTCAAAGAAGGTCGACGCCCCAAGCGATGGATGGAGAAGACGCCGAACAAGCTCACCAAGAATTGCCAAATGATGAGACCCATGTTGATCAGCAGGGTGTTCCAAATGTCGGTCACGCCCGCGCTGAAGATGACAAAGGACAAGAAATACCTTGTCAGGCGTTAGCAGTGCAGGATACGCATTAGGTGACCTTTTGACTTACAGGATCATGTTGGCTCCGACAATCTGGTAAAAGGTGTTTGTCAGGGCAGCGATGATGAAGCGGCGCCGGTTTGGTGCTGCAGTCAATGTCAGTCAGGCCATTTAGTCACTGCGTTGTTGAGCTGCAATCGTACCTGGGCTGATCAGATCTTTCCATGTTCCACCGTGCGACGATTCGTATTCCAAAGTGTCGATAATCTCTTTCAGTTCTACCTCGACGATCTCGCTTTGCGCATTGCCTCTGGCGTGTAGTCGAGCGATGATTTCGCCTGCCTGTTTTCAATTAGTGATAGTTCTTCTGCGTAGTCTAGGTATGCTTTCAACTGACCTTCTCCCTCTGACCTTTCGAAACAAGCCAGCGTGGGCTTTCGTCGACAAAGGGCAAAAGACAGAGACCAAGAAGGGGGCCCGTGGCCTCGCCCTATTTGCAGTCAGATCGAGTTTGATTGAAAAGAGTTGTGCAACTCACCAAGACGGCTCCTCGCCAAGCCCAGTCGCTTCCAGCATCATAGATGCCCATGACGATGAAGCATACTAAGATGGCCGTAAAGGGAACAGCACACATCACGAGACCAGAGATCAACTGCCTGGTCTTTGGCGGTGACAATTCGGCAATCCACATAGGGACGGCGGTGGCGGCCACAGTTGTGGCCACGCCAATGAAGAAACGGCCGACAATGAATTGAGCCCCTAGGTAAATGGTCAGAATGTTGTTGGTGTCACTGGCGGACACTGTCGACTTACAGGACTCGGCACTGGCTTGAAGAATGACTCCCAAGATCACCAACAGGTTCCCGCAAGCAATGCTCTTGATTCTTCCCCATTTGTCGATCCAGGCTCCGAGAAATGGACCAGTCACCACGGCACCAGCGCTAATAATGGCAGTATTGAGACCGATCCGGTTGTGGTCCAATTCGAAATCTGCGCATAGAATATTAGCTTCCCAGGCAGATTTCCCATTTCGACATGGTCAAACTTGCGTTCAAGATATTTAGCATTGATGTTGAGGTTGTTGACCATGCTGGCATCGTAGGATAATATGGCGATGCTGAACGAGGCGGTCAGGAATGCCAGGACCATGGACGTGCGTGGACCAAATTTGATGAGAGCCATCTCGATAGATACACTGGCAACGAGAATTGCCAGAGTTGGATTGCTTGAAAGGGTTATACGGGATCTGCCAGCCTCATGAGGATATCAGGAGCGCGTGGATCTGTAATGTTCCAGGCGTCCATGATATACGCACAGGGTGTCGATTGATATACCCATGCATTGAGGTCGGGCTGTCGGGGGGTCTGCGCGAGTACGAAGCTGCTGCAAAACAAAAGGCAGCAGAAGTGAACTTGTTCGAGACAAACTCCAGGAAGCTTTCGAACGCGCGGGCCGAATGGCCGATGGGCTCCAGCTTGGCTGGATTGGAAACACAAGACCATTGTAGGGTCTTGAGCCATTGCCATGTGCCCCCCAACATCTTATCGCCCGCCTATCTTGGATGGGCACTCCACCCGGACCCAGAGTTAGAGATAAGGACAATAGATACGGTGCGCAACCCATTGCACCTCCAGAGAGATAAATGCACTTGTGAATATGCCCAAAGGACATTTTCGTATCTCACGGCCGCTCTTTCGGCCTTTTGAAAACAGAAAGAAAAGGCCGCTTGCCAGTCAGTGCGATTCGTTCAACTGCCGAAATTCAACTCGCTGCGTTCTCCACCACGCCCCAGAGTTTCAGTTGCGCCCCCAGAATCCCGAGCTTGCGGAGAAGTGGACTCTGGACTGCAGGCTGTGGTTGCTGTTACTTAATAGCCCAGCGACAGCACGCGTAAGCCACACCCTTGGCCCGTGTTGGGAAATTCAAGATGGTGAGGGAATATATCGAAACCACAGACTATTCTTTCGCTGATGGGCAGAAAAAAAAATAGTTGAAGACGCTGTCCACAGTGATGTTGATTCATGTTTAGCCGTATTCTGTCATCGAATCTTCATACGCTGCTGTGGGTGCCATTTGTTTTTCACATTTCTATCACCAGGAGCAGCAGATTGAAGAAGTCCGTCTCTCGGGTCTGCTTGAGCTCGAGGGATTTGCTGGTACAAGAAAGAAAAATTTATGCAGATACTGCCACTCGTAGTGAACAATACACGTTTGGACCGTCAACACGGTTAGTAGAGATATGAAAATTAACCAAAGATGTGCAATATTCTTGTTCGACCTTGGATGAGACAGTGTCATTACCCAGGGTGGCCGGGTTCTTTGCCGATTCTGAGAGCCAATCGGGATGGCTGCATATCAGAAGCAGCCCCCAAACATATTATTGACATAACTTGATCAGGGTATATAATTCGCTGGAATTGAAAGCAATGAATGGAGCGCCAGAATACATCCACCCTTTGGGACAGCCTGTAGCTTCGCTGGTAACGAGTATACCATTTCGCTTTAAAAATGGGTGCCTGTGGCAGAAATCTGCCATTGGTTTCATGATCGTTGTATGAACCTCTTCGTCGCTTGTTTGGCCATCTTTGAAATATCGTAATTTCAATTCGGCTTGTTGGTTTCTGGCAGACAAGAAACAGAGGCACGGAGGTTCAGCCCCTGAAGAGGAGCTGAGCGCCAAGACGCCAAGAACGCACAAGGCCTGGCCCATTTGTGGTCAATGGTCAAGCGCAGCAGGACGATAGACCGCGATCTCTGCTATGATGATACTTATAGTGTTGTACTAACAGAAATACAACAAAGTATGGGCACAGAAAGGTGGTGATATGCATCTAGGCTCACTGTACCGAGTACATTAATTCTCCAAGTGATGCCGCCATACCGCATCTGGGCGGCCTGACGGCTTAGCCAACGCCTCCTGCGGGTGCAGATTGCGGGGAACTTCAGCGCAGTCCCTTGTTTCTGTCACCTAAGAGGCCGGGCCATGACATCCTTCATCCTCGCAACACAAATGTCTCGAGCATATCGTCATGATGCACTGCAATCATGTATTGTGCGACAAGGCATCCAGTGTTACGTCACTGGACGCTGCAACAACGCTCAGCGATGCAAAATGACAAGCTCGAATATGACACGCTCTCCCACATACGGAAAGCTCCTGGCTGAAGAGTATACAGTGACAACAAATCCCCGCTACTGACCATGGTCAAAGTCGCAGAGAACCGTGTTATTGATCTCGACCTTCTCCCAGGAGATCCAAAGGCTGACAGGCTCTCGGAGCAAACCAAGTGAGTGATAATGAAACCAGTCCATTCGCCTGCATTGCTGATGGTCCTTGCGATTTCAGAGCTGCAATTGCTGGCAAAGTCCCCCAAAACGAAACTCAAGGAGTCTCCTCTAATACCCAAAGCGCCGTCGCCGCCCTCGGAGGTACCGTAGGAGGAGGCGTCAAAGGACTCGTCGACACTGTCGGCAACACTGTTGGATCTCTCGGTGAGGGTGTGGTTGGAACCGTTCAGGGTGTCGGAGACGGCTTGGGCAGCACTGTACAATTTGCTGGAGGTGCGGTAGGCGCTGGTGCCGGCAAAATAGGCGACATGTTCTCAGGTGGTAGCAAACAGGGCAGCCAAGGTGAGCAATCCCTCTGACCCGGTCTACACGAAGACAAAAGACCAGACACCCATTGACCAACCCGTGACTACCCCAGATGCCAAAGAAGCCCAAAAAGCACGCTTGGAGGAGGCTACAGACAAGACCAAGGAGATTGGCGGCGATGTAGCAAAGTCAGTCGAGGAACACAGCAAGCAAGCGACCAACGCGGCCAAAGAGGGTGGTGAAGGCACGAAGGATACTGTTGCAGGTTTGGCAGAAGACAGCAAAGAGAAGGTGGCGGGGGTGTCTTCATCTTCGTCATGAAGAATGACTACACTGACACTGCGACCATGTAACACTGATGTCTATGTTCATTGAGCAATATATACCTGTTGTCCATCGAACCAGGTCTGGAGGACCTTTGCCTGCAGCAGAGTCTCTGGTGACCATTCCATGTCCAAGACTACGAAGTCAGCCTTCATGCCGACCTCCAACCTCCCGGTGATCTGGTCCATGAAGCAGCTGTACGCCGCTCCCTGCGTAGCCGCCGAGAAGGCATTCAACAGCGGCAGCGCAAAATGCTTGTTGACCACCTCTTGTGATTCCGGTTCCCTAGCCGACCGCCGGGTTGTGGCGACGTAGAGATTGGGCAAAGGCAGGTTGGGGGCCGTGGGAGCATCGGTGCCCAGGGCGAGATTCACGCCCTCATCGAGGAACTCTCGGTACGCAAAGGCACGACCACGTCGCTGCTCGCCGAGTAAATTGTTCCACTGCCGCAGAATGGCGGGATCGGCGTGCACGGCTTGAATCGACGCGGTGATCCCAGCCTCGCTCAGCCGTTTTGCATCCCCCGGGGATGTCAGCTCCAGGTGCTCGATGCGATGGCGTCGCCCGCTCGAGGCGACGGTCCCGAGGGTGTCTATGGCCATCTTGATTGTCGCGTCTCCGATGGCGTGTAAAGCGCACTGCAGGCCCGCAGCATCGGCGCGTTCAACGACTTTCCTGAGCATGTCTGGATCCCACAATGGATCGCACGAGACACCGTTTGACGAATATGGTTCCAGCAGCGCCGCCGTGCACGCATCAATCACCCCATCACCGATGACTTTGATGCCCGCAATGCGGAAATTCGGCGATGTCTGCAGGTTATATTGCTTCCACAGTTCAATGGCGCGATCAACCTGGCGCAGATTCTCCTCGTCTGTCTTGGACGGATAGATCAGCCAGTGCGCAGCCACACGAATGGACAATTCCTCCATGGCCCTTAACTCGAGCAGGGCCTCCCATGCATTCTCGTCCATGGCCATTTCCACCATCCCCGTATATCCGCAGGAATTGTAAGTCTTGATCGCTTGACGAATCGCCGAGAGTTTCTCCTCCATCGAGGCCACCTTTGCGAGATGCGGCCACACAATCGTGATGGCGGCGGCCTCACTCAGTAGCCCGGTGGCATTGCCCTGCTCGTCCCGTTTGATCTCTCCGCCAGGCGGATCTGGCATATTCTGCACGCCCATCTCCTTGAGGGCGGCAGAATTGCACCACGTGGAGTGCAAGTCCTTCGAGTCGATAAAGATAGCTCTGCCCTGCTCGTCAAGCCCGTCCAAGTCCTTTGCCAACGCGCGTCCCTCGGTCATGAAATGCATCCAGCCACGACAGAGTATGCGACGTTTCGAAGGATCCGCCCTCGCAGCGTCTCGGATCGTGGATTGTATGTCCGCCAGCGTCCGACAATGTTCCAGGCTGATCTTCTGCAACGAGGTGCCGAACATCAGGAGGTGCATGTGGCCGTCAATAAAGCCAGGCGCTAGAGTGTGTTTGTCGTCAAGGTCGACAACTTTGGCTCCTTCACTCGTTGCCGCATGCACAGCAGCATCGGATCCATCGCCCACATATTCGATTCGGTCGCCATTGATCATGATGCATGTATGCATGCCGTACGACGATGCATCCTGCGAGCCAGTGAAGACCCTGGCATTCCGAAAGACCGTGCGCATCTTGACTATGTTGCCCCTTATCTATGGCGTGTATGGCTGGACAAGGCTATCGTCCGTCAGGGGGGCTAAACACCACCTGAAAACTCTTCCGCGCTCTTTCTCCCCGCTTGAAATGCGAGCTCAAGACCCAAAAATTCCTTCGAAAGCTGAAGTTACAATGAGCACTAATGTTAACAGTCTTACTTACCTGTCTGGCTTTTCAGATCTACGAGACAGACAGCATCTGAAAAGCTCCCTCCAACAGCTATACGGAAGCCCTGGTCGGACGAGCAAATGACAGAGCCAAATCTCTCTGCTCCAGAAATCGAGGGGTCAATCACGCCCCTTCGGCAGCTCTTCGGGGAAAACGACATCATAGCACGCCCTGTGCCCCTCGAGTTCTCGTTCGGATAAATCTGGCTAAATGCTACCAACACTAGTCCTCTTCCGTGTGGGAAATTCAAGCAATGGAGCCGTTGGGAAGGCAGATATATAAGATGGTGCAGAGACGTAAAGCAGAGCGTCTTTCTTGGTGTCTCTCGGCTGGAACCATCAGAAAGGACTAAATCACGAAGAGTACTGACTTTTTCGGTCATAAGAGAGAGGAAGTACCAGAGCCATGGCGCCGCAACCACTAGTCACGCATATATACACGGCGGATCCGTCAGCGCATGTCTTTGAGGGCAAGATCTACGTCTATCCATCTCATGTAAGTCGCTTGCTACGGATGATGGGGAGGGAGTGTGCCAGATTAGACGGCCGATGCAGAAGAGCATGTATCGCGGTGACTTTGGTGTCTCCAACGACCGCGACTCTATCTCTGCCAGCCGGACTCCCTTCTCCCTTCTCTACCCCATAACTAACACCATTCCCTCGTCTTACAGGACCGCGAAACAGACATCAAATTCAACGACAATGGCGACCAGTACGACATGGCCGACTACCACGTCCTGTCCCTCTCGGAAGTGGGCGGGCCCGTGACGGACCACGGCGTGGCGCTCAAAGCCGAAGACATCCCCTGGGTGTCGAAGCAGCTGTGGGCGCCGGACGCGGCGACCAAGAACGGCAAATACTACCTATACTTCCCAGCACGGGACAAGGAGGGCATCTTCCGCATTGGGGTGGCCGTCAGCGACTCGCCGGCGGGGCCTTTCACGCCCGACCCAGAGCCCATCCCGGGCAGCTACAGCATCGACCCGGCCAGCTTCGTAGACGACGACGGGCAGGCGTACCTGTACTTTGGCGGCATCTGGGGCGGCCAACTGCAGTGCTGGTCCGAGGAAGGCAAATTCGACGCCTCCATGTCCGGGCCCAAGGAACCACAGGGCCACGACGTCCCGGCCTTGCTGCCCCGCGCGGCCAGGCTGAGCGACGACATGCACAGCTTCGCCTCCAACGTGCAGCAGCTCGAGATCCGCGACCCGGACACGGGCGCCCTGCTCGCGGCCGACGACCACGACCGCCGCTTCTTCGAGGCCGCCTGGATGCACAAGTACCGCGGCAAGTACTACCTGAGCTACTCGACGGGCGACACGCACTACCTGGTGTACGCGATCGGGGACCACCCGCTCGGCCCCTTCACCTACGCGGGACGCATCCTGGAGCCCGTCCTGGGGTGGACCACGCACCACAGCATCGTCGAGTTTCGGGGCAAGTGGTACCTCTTCTACCACGACTGCGAGCTCAGCAAGGGCGTCGACCACCTCCGCAGCGTCAAGATGCGCGAGATTGTCTATGACGACCAAGGCCGGATCTCTTTGGCCGAGAAGCAGTAAGAGAGAGTGGGATCGAGGTAGGGAGATGTTGGGTGGGGTGGACGCGGAATGGGGTCGTTACGTCCACTGATGGTTGGAGCACTGGTAGAGAGTTGTGGAAGATATGAGAAGAGTATGGTAAAAGAATATTTTCCGGTTTTATGTGTACGAAAAATGAATGAATGACCTCCCCCTTTCTCATTCCCAGCTTTCTTTCTCTCTAGGGTCAACCCCATTGTGCGTATGCGGATCAAAGAACGAGAAGTCCTTCGAATTCTCTCTAATCCACGTGGATCATCGAGTAATATCGCAAGCCAGAGTTCGAAGATAGACAAAGCTTCGTTAGTGACGTGATCGTAGTGTTAACCCCACAGTCTACCGTTACAACGGAACTCAGCCAAAGAACACAGGATGATCGCGGTCACTGTTATTCTATCGTGTACATATCAAGGTTATAGAGATAGGGATCGCCGCCGAGGTTGACTGGGGCAAAAGGCGCTCTGGTGCCTTAGTTCTCCTTCTGCTTATTGCAGCGTCCAGCCTCCCTCATCGATGTGTCCATTTCAAGTGCTGCTCAACTGCGCCTTGGCCAGTTCCTCGGCCACCTTCATACAGTCAAAGCCATAGACCATCTTCTGGACGTCGGCATCAGCCCATTTGTCCGGCACGGGTCCCTTTCCCGCCTTGAGGGCTGCAAACTGCTTATCGCGCTCTTCCTTGGCTGCTCCCTCCCCCAAATGCAGTGCCCGCCCACTCGCGGCGGCCAGCTCGACCAGCGTCTCGGCGCGCTCTTTGCGCACCTCCTCGTACAGCTTGAGGGCTTTGTTGATATCTGCAGGGGAAGCGCCGGAGGGGAGGTGAGAAAGGACGACGGCAAGGACCGCGGCGTCTTCAATGGCCTGTGCGGCGCCCTGCGCGAGATGCGGCAGAGTCGGGTGGCACGCGTCGCCGACCAGGGCCATTGAGCCCATGACCCACGTGGGGAGAGGCGCATGGACACGCAGTTTCCACTCGCACACCTCACCCTCGGGCACCAGGTCGAGCATGCGATGAATCATGGGGCAAAAGTCGGCAAAGACGTCCAGCATGGCCTTTTTCGAGCCTCGGGTCGTGTACGTTGCCGAGGGAGCGGCCGCGAAGTTGACGTCTGGCTGTGTCGTCGAGATGTTGTATATCTGTTTGCTCGACACCGGGTACGCGATGATGTGTCTCTTCTCGCCGATCCAGCGCGTCACCTTGTCGGCGTCGATCAGGGCCAGCAAGTCCGGATCAGACGCCATCTGTTCCCGGCTGAGCATGATTCGGTACGCCGCCTGGCCGGTGTCGTTGATATCAGCTTCGACGTTGAGTTCCTTGAGCATGGCGACACGCGCGTTGGACTTGATGCCGTCTGCCCCCAGCAGGATATCGCATTGTACCTGGTACGGCTCTGCGTCTTTTCGTGGGATGGCCGTGAAGCTCGGCTTGGGCACAAACGTAAAGTTCTCACATGTCGTCGCAAAGCAGAATTTGATGCTCTCCGACTCTCTTTTGCACCCGTTGTAGAGCTCGCCCGCCAGCGTCGCCCGATGGCCGACCGTGTGCGGGAAGCCGTATGCCTCACGGATGTACTTGAGGTCGACATGGCCGAGCTCGGTATCGGTCGAGCCCTGTCGAATGCTCGTCTCGTTGAGAACCACCGCTTCCTTCTCGATGTCGTCCCACACGCCGAGTCGGTCGAGGATACGCGCCATATTGGGCGCCATTTGTATGCCAGCACCGACAAAGCCGAGATTCGACGCCATTTCATACACGGTGATGTCCTTGAATCCGGCACGAGCCAGGGCAAGGGCGCACGTCAAGCCGCCCATGCCGGCTCCAATGACGCATATCTTGAGTGATGCGACGTCTGGATGCATCGTGAAAGGCTGCTGGTTGACGACCCCTTGTCTTTCCTTTTCCCCTACAACTCAGTTCCTGTTCCTCTTTGCCCTTCTTTATATCCTTTTGCCTCGCATTGGGGGGGTATTGAGGCAATTATAGAATAAGGTTCCCCACAGAGCGATATTGGCGGGTAAAGACAAACCCGATCGGGTCGAGCGCGACTTCTTTTGTCACTTCAACGACAAGTCGCGGAGATCGGAAACATCCGACGGCTTGTCGCACCTTTGCCGGATCTCCCTGTCAGTAATTGAGGATGAGAAGTCCTGGCCAAGGAAAAATAAGAAGTTGACGACTAGACAGATTGACGAGGAACAAGATGACGAACCATCCTCCACAAAGGAGGAAAGTGGAGGAAGAGAGCAAGAATGTGGAGATGTCCATGGGCCCCCGAAATGACAATTGCCGAGTTGTACAGCCGACTTTCACCCGGCGGGAGATGACATGTGGGTTTGATTCTTCTAGAGAACGTCTGTACAAGTATTTGTAGATATCTATACGACGATCAAATGAGGATCAAGCTCCTCGATTTTCCGAGTTAACCCTGATGCCGCTCGAAGGGGACTTTGTCCGGGAGTGATGTCGCCGGTTTCTTGATTCTGACAGATATTGCACAATTCGGTGCAGTCATGTTTCAGATCACCACTGGCAAAGATTGCGCCTTTGATATCTACCAGGAGTGGACGCAGATTGGGTATCCAACGGTCTGGCCTCCACGGGATACTCTTCCACGACGCTTGAGAAGGAAAAATAGCTTCGAGATGGAGTGAGAAAAGGCAAATTCTCTCAGCTTCACGAGATCTGGTGCTCAACAAGTCTGCCTCGGGAAAACAAACGAAATTCAATACGACTGCCCATGGAGACGCGGCCAATCGAGTCAAACGGTGACTTCTATCGTCCCAAACAGTCACACTGGAGACTGATCACACGTACCGGAATCATGCATGAGCAAGCAATCCCAGCACTCCAGGAAGAAGGAATTCTCGAGGGTGAAGGTGGGCTGTACCATATCGAAGAGGAGTGAGATCGCTCGTTAAGATCCTCTGGCTCGAGCTCGATCGAGGCTCTTGGGTCGGCGTGGAGACTCATGTGAGAGCCAGCCTTGGATAGAGCCACAAGCGAGGGCTGACCGAGAAAGGGGGCTGGACATCACACTGTACAGGTTGACTAATATGTCCCAGAGAGACCCCTGCCCCCGATGGCACACATCTAAAACAGACCGGATGCGATTGTCGAGTACTCAAAGTAGCAAATTCCAAAGATCTTGGGAGGAATCAAACGAGGTCTTTCGAGGCCCACGAAAGTCGCATTTGAGAACACGTCTAGACCGCAGGCTTCCATCGCGCCGCCACGGCGGACAACAAGATGGCTGTTCCGTGGGATGTAGAGATATACATAGAAAAACCAGGAAGTTAGCTTTATACCACAATAGTCAGCAGCGAATCTTGATCTCTCCAAAATCCATACTCATCAGGCCTTAGCACGTTGCTGCTTTGCTTGAATCCTGACTGGGCGATCCTGAGCTATGGCTATGCGGCCCCTTGGTGGTTCCTGAGGGTGTTCAACAACAACACCGTCGGTCTGTAGTTTTCAACTTGCGAAGACCCAGGCACGTAGACTTGCCCTCACTTGACGAAATATCGATGACGAAACCATGTGTCTGGCCTGCTGATGCGACGTCTCGGGGGCTTTTCTTTGGTTCTTTGATCTTCTAGTTTCTGGGCTTCGGATTCCTCCCCAATAAACCGAACTCCTGAAGACTCAGCCTCGACCTCTGGTATCGGTGCTACCGTAATGGTTGGTTGGTCCAAGGTTTTAATGGTTGAGCGTACCTCAACCTGCTCAATGACAAGCCTTGTGCTGTTCGGTGGTGACGCCGTCAGAGACACCACCGAAGCTTTCTGGCATTGGTATCCCAAGACCGCCGACCGCTCGCTCGTATTGCCGTCCGCTTCTTTGCTGCCATAGATCACCCCGGTTACGATGTGGAATCTGGGCTCCCCAACCTTGAGGCTTTCTCTCACAGCCTGTAACTGCAGAGCAGCCTTCAAGTACTCGACTGTGCGATCTGTCGACCACTCCTCCCTGACCACGATCTTGTAGCCCGCGCCCTCAATATCAGGACTGAGAAGAGACTGCCAGTACTTGAAGTCATTCTTGATGATGCGCGACACCCCAAAGTCAATTAATTCTTTGTACTGAAAAGGCACGACATCATCTCGCGTTGCGATCGGTCGGGTTGTCGAACTCGGTGAGGACATCTCCTTGATGATGTCGCCCAGCGCTACGCTCACAGCAGACATATTCGATTTGCCCTTCCAGCTCAGGATCCAGTATTTTTTGGCCGACTGTGGGTCCCACTGCCACGCTGGATCGTTGGACCGCGACGAACCAGCCAGGGATCGCAGCGAGAGTAGATCACGGGTGAGTTTTTGCCCCTCCTGTATTGCTTTGGCCCAGTCTGCGAGTCTTTCGATGATGTACGTAAGATCCTCTTGTGCTGTGTTGACACAAAAATGGCTCGAGTTATGGATTTCGATCGCTTCGACAGAAGGAAGGCAGCAAAACTCTGGAGACAGGAACTATTGCAAGTCAGACTTGTCACGAATTACGACAGACAAGACATGATGCAAAGAAACAACTCACGAGTTTTGTCACCGGGTCAGGTTGCTTTGCAAAACAGCAGGCAAGTCTGATCTGGCTGGCTGATTTCTCAACGATGTCGGCAAATTGTGCCTGCATCCTGGATATTCTGATGAAATCATCCAAGCATCCTGACCAATCCTGATCCTCCCTGCTCCTCGCCGTGGTGAGATTGAGTTCTTTCGCAGTCAAAAAGGTCCACTGCGCCAACCCGGCTCGGAAATGTGGTGTGTTGCAAAGTAGCATCCCGCGCAATCGTTTCTTCGCCCGGGCCGATTTCAGGCTCGCTGAGTTGGTTTGTAGCCGCATAAAGGCCTGTTCACAAATCAAGCCTCCATAACCGTGTCCAACAAGTATCTCATGCTTTGAATCGAGTTCACCTCGGCCTAGGAAATCTAAAAGCCGGTTGGTGTGATTGTCGAGTTCAGTCTGGGAGAGGATCTTGTGCATCGAGCTGATGGATGGGTTGGTATACCTAAATGCGATGCCACCACTATTAGGTATCTTATCGGTGAGGGACCGAGAGAGTTCCTGAAAGTCCTGGATTCCAGACTGTCGCTGCAACCGAGCCTTCGCTGCTGAAAGTTGATTGAAAGATGTCACCGGGTTCTGCTTCAGTATTTTTGGTTGGAACGGAGTAACCGAGAGGACATAGTCGTGTAGTACTACAAACCTGATATTGTTAGCCTGAGATATGGAATTGGTATAATGACTGTATAATGAAGAAGCCTATGCCGCCACTACAGTCATTTCGCTGTTCACGGTGAGACGTACCTCAGGTCAGCAGCATCCGGCTCTCCGAACAATCGGTAGCAGTCATCTTCTGAATGTAAAAAAGCATTGCTAAGAGTGTAAAGCTGTGCGCTTTGCACTTCTGCCATTTCGATAAGTCTGGTATGACCGGATGGTATAGGCTGAAGGGTAGTTTGCAGTATTCACCAAATGGTTTTTCTTGAGGCTGGTGATGTTGATGGATGGATAGATGACATCTGTCGGACATGTTGCCCTTTGAGTCCCACCTTTCTCGTCATCCGTTCGACGAGACACGAGGAAACCAAAGTCCGGTAACACAACTAGGCAGCCCAGCCCTGACACGGAAAGGTGCCAAAAAGGCCAGACTTAACTCCGGGACTAACCGAGCAAAAGCGCCAACCCCAAGCCAGCCAAGCAGCGCCTACTGCCACCCTACCACGGCCGTGCATACTTAGCATTGGCAGGAACTATCTTGGGAAACTTATATTAGTGTGAACAGCCAACATCCTGAAATATAAATTATTTTGTAAGTTTCCCTGATTCGAGCACCGGATCAAAGTACATCATCCGTGGCCTAATGCAGCCGCGAGCAGCGAAGCGACACATATATCGCACCAGCAAATTGGAACAAGCTGACCCCGGCTCGCCCGTTCTCTCAACCCAGTCATGGCTAGGTTGCATCTAAATGAGGCTGAGACACAGTCAACAGCGCCCTAAAAGATCACATTTCTCGTACCCTGACTACCCTGGTCTCCATTGCCCGACTGCTATGGTCCACCATGGGTTGTCCGCCTACCCGCCCGAGCCTGCACCCGGCAGTCAGGCTGAAAGCTGGAAGACGAATGTTGGGCTGCAGTCACTCATGTGAATGGCTGAAACCGCAGCAGAAGCACGTTTGAAACCCCACGTCCCAAAAGTGGGTGGCTGATTCTCCCTTTCAGAGGGGATGGTGACTTATATATCGCGTCGTGCAATACATACAATCTTCTCTCCATTAAGTGACTCAAACACCATGGCTCAACAACCCAGGAGGATCGTTCTCTTCTGTGACGGGACTGGTCAATCAGAATACAACCCTGAGAATCGATTAACAAACGTATCACGCATCAAGAGTTACATGTCGATCAGGACGAGCGGTAACACCAGTCAGTCATCCTTCTATATCCCAGGGATTGGCACAGAAGGTTTCCACACGGATAAACTGCACCAGGCCAATGCCAAAGGTGGGGCATCCTGACCAATAAGCCATAGTGATATCGATGGCTCCGATGCAGTTTCTGTGTCGGGATTCTGGGACCCGAATACCTTCTAATTCGTGACATATAGGTATCGAGACAAGTATCAAAGCAGGTTACACCGCCATTCGCGACAACTATAGCCACGACGACGGCGATCAGATAATCCTACTGGGATTCTCTAGGGGCGCATTCGTTATGAGATGTGTGGCTGACATGGTCGGCAGAATCGGGGTGCTCACAAAAGCTTCCAATCGTCTTGCCGACCACCTTGTGGACCTCGTCTTTGAACAGTGGAAAGCACGCAAGGACGGCCAATACCAACGATATGATCCCGACCCAAGGCAAGTTGACTTTGCAGATACTCCCACTACTGATGATGGGCAAGTTGCTGTCTCAGAAGTTGTTCCAAGCCTGGGTGATGTGGATCGAAATGACAAGGACGCCCTTTTCACATTTTTGTTGCAACACAGCACATATCTAAACCGCGAAGTTCCTATCAAGGTCTGCGCGCTCTGGGATACAGTGGCGGCAGTCGACACACCCCTTCTTGGAATTCAGCAGATACGCGTTCCCGGCGAGTTCGCCTTTGTCAACTCGGGGCTGGGTAACAGAATCCAACATGCGATACACGCACTTTCCCTCCACGAACGTCGTAGGCCTTTTCTGCCGATTGTCTGGAGGACATCTGATACCGCAGAAACTCTTATAAACCAGACTCGAACTTTACGGCAGTGTTGGTTTGTAGGATACCACAGCGATATTGGTGGCGGACGTGAGTTCCAGGGCCTCAGTCATATTTCACTGGCGTGGATGATCGCAAGGCTTCAGACTTTTCTGGAGTTTGATGTCGACAAGTTTTCTAACCCTCCCCCAACAAAATCAAGCTGGATACTCCATAGAGAACCTGACAGTAGTGGTGGCTCAACTGTCGGTGAGAAGACTCCTATCTTCGAATCATCCTCCCCATTTGCAAGGTCCACAAGCATCTCCTTTTTAGTCCTACTGTGGAGTCCCCAGTGGCTGACAATTAAGCTACAATAGTACGTCCCCAAATCATTGGACCCGACTCGATGACAGCGAAATTTCGCGTAGCAGGAACGAAACACCGGAAGCCACGTCGGCATTTCTGGACAACAACAACCTTCGATAAAATCAAAGAACCAAATGCCAACACAGGTGACTCTAAGGAGACGATACACTGGACCGTCAATGTCATAACTGGTGTGAGGTGGTACCCGTCATGCAAAGCTCTCGCGTCGTCCTTCCCGGGGGTAGACTCGATCGCAAATTGCCGATGTGGACAGGGTAACACCAGGCACCGGCGACACTGGACTATCCCACTGAAATCCTCAGCCATTCGAAACTACCGCGTCTGTGAAGAGACCGCCTTGGAGGCGAATCCGAATTTGGAGGTCGATGGGGGGCTGGAGCTGAAGCTGCTGTTGAAGTGGCTCTCGTCCGAACTGGAGGCTCTCCAGAAGGACAGCAAGGAAAGCGATCCAATTCCCAAGACCTGCATAGTCGAAGTGATGGGTGACATACAGAGGCGATTTAATAACACGGCGAGAGGAATCCTGTGAGTAGCCATTTTTACATTGGAGCAACCATTTGTTTCCTCGCCTTCACAAAGATTTCGGCACCCTCCCTCGGAGGTGGTCGTGTAAGCTTTCCACATCCTTGAAGAGAGACACGAATTATAGCGCAAAGTATCCAAAGACTACGAGGACTGATCACGACGACTTGAGGCTGAGCTGAAGTTGAGTCTGGTCACATGACACATGAGAGTTGAGGGCAGCATGCCGCTGAATACATACTGGGCGAATCTTGACCTCTCTATAATCTCTGGGCGTTCCTATAATCAACCACGGAGATACCAGGGGAAAAATTCAAAGCTGTACGTAGCATGTTCTGAAATGATATCGTAATGCAATGAAACTCATGCCTAGTACATGTGGCAAGCGGTTACCCGGAATCCCACCCAGCAGAAAACTTAGACAAGCATGAGCAGCCGCTGCGGAGCCATGCCTTGTTGCGCGGGACAAGTTCGTTGAATGAAAAGAAGGGTAAGGAAATAGGCGCAGGCCAGCGCAACCTAAGACGGGCCTTTGTGACGTTATCCGCCTTGGACAAAAGTTCTATCTGGTCAAGCTTAGGCGGGCCCAACCCCCAACTTACAAGGAAGATTTAGTCCAAGATTCCGAGGGGAGTGAAGTTATGCGGAATGCCAAGGCTATTGGTGGAGCGGAAGCCTTGGCGATCGTCACGGCCTTGGCGAAAGTTGTCCTCCAGATTTGTCTGACGCAGACGGGAAGTAGAATTTTGTACACTTTGTCAGGAGCCAGGCTTCTTGTTCTCACATCTTCTTGTCGAAATGTTGCCAAGTGTGCGTTTGGATCATGAAGATCAGGGACCTCGGCAAGCTTGACCGATCCGACGGGTTCTTCTGATCGAGGATTCAAATCACTATGCTGCACGACTGAGCGACCTCCAGACACGCAGTCTGCTGCGGTGGATCCGTGGCGCCATATTTTCTGGACAAGGTATGTATATGCCACCAAGCGCCCTTGAGAGGTCTTGGACAACGACATCGATCGCTTGGCAACCTCATAGTCCAGGTCACGCAATTCGATCCGTCAATTTCACCCATTGTCGTTCGTCACCAGAACTGCAAGTCCTTCCCACCCTCGTGGATATGCGTGGGATGGTCCGCTTTCTCGACTGCGATCGGATACGAGGGTATATATAGGAGGTGGACACCTTGAAAAAAAAAAAAAGCCAGGGTGCTTCTCGCGTCACGTATATTGCCGACAAGCGACGTTCCAGCTACCATGGTGTTCGTCCGATACCTCAAGAAGGCCGCCGATATCTTCGCCCCTCCGCCCCAGAAGTCGGAGGATGGGCGAGACCAGTGGCCCTCGCGGACGGCCTTCCTGCTGGCCTCCATGGGCGGTTGCGCAGGGCAGGGAAACCTGTTGCGGTACCCGTCTGTGGTGTACAACAACTACGGCTTGCAATGGTTTATTCCGTACCTGATGGCTGTCTTCATTGTGGCCATCCCCGCGCTTATCCTTGAGATCTCCATCGGCCAGGCCTACCGAGGAGGCAGCGTGATCGCGTTCAACAACATCAACCGGCGCCTAAAGGGCGTTGGTGTCGGGCCAATCTTTGTCAGCTTCATCGTGGTTCACTACTTCACCGTGAACCTGGCCTGGATTATGAGCTACTTCCGCCACTCTTTCACGAGTCCGTTGCCCTGGGAAGGGCGCATCGAGGAATTCTACATGGGGGATGTCGTCAATAACGTTGATCCTATCCCTGGCAGTCTTAGCAACGGCAACGACAACGTGGTCGCGTACACGGATTACCCCGGCATCGGTCTGATCGGAGAGACTGTCGGATGGAGTGCCTTTATCTGGTTCCTGGTCTGGATTTCCATCTTTCGCGGCGTAGGTCTGACTGGTCGAGTGGTCTACTTCACCATGGGTCTGCCAATCATCACCACCATCATCTTTGTTGGTCGGTCTTTATCTCTCGACAACGCTGGCGCCGGTGTTCGACTGCTCTGGGCGACCTGGCGGGGCGGACAACTCGGGTCTGGCACCATCTGGCAGACCGCCGTCGGACAAGTCTTTTTCTCGACCGGGGTAGGCTTCGGATACTTCACCTCGTACGCCTCCTACAACGCAAAACATTCCAATGCTGTGATGGACGCCTTCCTCATCTGCGGTAGCAACGTCTTGTTCGAGAATTTCGCCGCGCTGGCCATCTTTGGCATTGTCGGTTACATGCGCCTGTGGCCGGAAGATGGTGTCAGACTGGGTGCTTTCGTCGTAGGCTTTCTCACGCTGCCTGAGGCCGTGATTCAGATGCCTGGAGCGAATTTCTGGGCCGTGCTCCTCTTTTTCACCCTGGTGGTTCTCGGGTTTTCGTCGGCATTTGTCATGCTTGACGCCGTTGCTACCATGCTGGTCGACGCCGGCATCCAGTTCTCCCGTCCAGTCATCGTCACGGCACTCACTTTGTTGTCATTTCTCCTGTGTCTGCCATACTGCACCGAGTTCGGCTACTACCTTCTCGACGGTATCGATCGTTGGATCAACAATGTGGCCCTGATCTTTGTGGTCTGGTCCGAGGTGGTGAGTGCCACGACCGTCTATCGTTGGCCGGACGTGGTCAGCCAGACGGGGATGCCTGCCCTCATCACATACAACGTGGGGTATTTCGGTGGACAAATTGTCGGAGTTGCAGTCGCACATGGTGCAGAAAATGCAGCCGCCGGAGCTGGTGCAGGCTTTGGACTCTATGTCCTGATGACAACCATCTCGGTCATTATCTCGGCGACGCCAACTGTGAGGGCGCCGCGCTTCTGGGGTCGAAATGTGTATGCGAGCCGGCTATGGTACCTCGCGTTCTACTCGGTAAGATATTCTCCAGACGTCTGACACTGTGCCTGTTACTTTCTTTTTTTTTTTTTTCTTGTTGTAGCAAACTTACCGTTGATGTCTAGGGAAACCAACTGCGACGAGATCTCAATGTCATCGTTGGCCACGGCAAGAACTGGAACATTCCCGTGGCGTTCCCCATACTGTTGCGATATGTCAGCGGTCCCATCTTGGCCATTGTCTTCAGCTTCGCTTACCCGGAATTTCACACCTTGCGATACGATCCGTTGATGATCTCAGGCTTCATCCTCGCACATCTGGGCATGCTTGCAATTCTCCTCGGTCTATTTTTCCCACGCTGGTATGACGCTTTGATCCCCATGCACCGTCGGCACGAGGGGACGGAACCGACCGTGGTCAACGAGGTCAAGGGTCAGGTGGTTGCACGTGCAATCAACGACCCGGCCATTAACGATCCCGAGATTGCATTTGAGGGATCGAGTTCGCAGGAAGAGATATCCCGGAACGGACATGTTGATAACGAGATCCGCGAGAAATAGATTGGAGTTGGACCTCTCAACAGAAGAATGAAATAGACGCTTTGACTGCACACTGCGATGTTCTACAATTATGATGACGCTGTGAGGGTACTGCTTTGCGCCTGCGTCCGTTGATGCTTCAGGTTCCTTGCAATACCGTCGCCCACGTCAGGACGTGTCGCACTCACTGTAGCGCGGGCAGGGCGAATGCCCTCGGAGTTTTGCCTTCCCCACGATTTCCTAGAATGGATGTCTCGGTCTGGGGAACTTGCCCCTTTCGCTAAATAGATGGATCTTGACTTGATGCGTATGTAAGAACAGAACAATGGACTTCGTCTGCAAGGTCGCGTATCTTGGCCCAGTGTCACATCGTTGCACCTTGGGCTTGGCCAAGCACATGTTCATGAACGTCTCCAACTACTGCCCATCGCCTGCTCTCCGCCTTATTAGGGCTCCCTTGCCGATGAGCGAGACTGTTTCTCCGATCTCGCATCTGTCTCGTTGTATAAGCATAGGCTAGCCCCTCTTAGTCTTACTTCGAACGACTACCTGCCTACAACTACAGCTACGGTAACGGCTCAAGGATAGCGGGGCTTCTCACAACAAGTGGGGAAATCCCAGCCAGCCCTCGATCATGGCTTCGGTTTCCCTTCTACATTCCGGTGCACTGGGTATACTTGTACGGGCCATCCCTCAAACTCGTTGATTGAGGAAGGCAATGTATCGGCAAGACTGTGCTGCGACTCAGACAGCAAGGGACCATTCCAGAGGCACCGTACAAGGCTCTTCAGCTGCAGCTCTTGTCTCACATCATCCTCTTGTCGGGTATGTTCCTGCTAAGAACAAACCAGCTGTCCCAATGCTCTGGTACCGATGATCCCGACGAACTGGCCCGGCAGGACGAACCCGGAATGCCCTACGATGAGCCCCAGTGGATATGGATGCCGACTACTTGATTAGGTCATATATAAGCTGCTGCAGATGCTAGGACCACAAGTGTAGTCCCGAGAATAGTCTCCATGTGAGCCTGACTGACAATCCACTATAACTGCAAGCAGAGTCGCTAAGTATTTCCGCGATAGTCCATGGCTCTAAATAACCGGTGGAGCCAGTTAAAAGCAAGCCTTTGGTAGTGGCAGTCGTACTAAAAGTCTCTAGTGCGGAAAACTCTCATTCCGACCAATGGAAATAGTGTAATCTCAATGTCGGTCCACAACGATTCGTATAGTCGAGACGACCTCTGCAACTATAGTCTCAAGAGACTTAGTCCGGTAAGCACTATCCTGCATAGTTCTGGCATCGCTGTTTGAAAAACCGATGATACTATGCGCATCTCGCACCCTGTAAAATATTCCTCCTGTTAGAAATGCCGACAGACTAACGTGATACCCGAGGTTAAGTGAAGTATCGCCTGACTGCCAACGAGAACCGCACGAGGGTGTGAGTGCCCTGTGGATCTTTATAGGCAGCTTTCTGAGTTGTATGATGCTGACTCTCCACGTTCCCCAGCGTGGAGAGAGTGGCTCTCCAACCCTCCATTCCCCAAATTTTGTCACATCAATTTTCCCCACAAAGAAACTCAGAGTTACTCGGACTTGCTTATCACGGAACCCATTTCCCAGACATGGTGTCAACATGCTTCATCTTCCTTGGTTCACACAACAGCGACCCATAATACCGAAGCGACCAGGCTGGACGCCGTCGCTGCCGATTGTCGGATTCTCACCGCCTATGGTGCCGTGTTCTCCAACACCATGGTGCCCTGCAGAGCAGCGAGCACCCTCTCTCCCCAAGTACATCACCAGTGATGACCCTAGTTCGACTCCAAGATGGCATCCACTTTCGCCTCGTGGCTGCATCGTGGTTGGACTTGCATGAGGAATATAAACCCCTGGTGACGGACATGGCATGGTTCCTTTGTGCGTTTTTTCGATCCCAATCTGTTGGATCTGACTTGATCGTCCCAAGTCTGTTTCGCTTTCTTCAACATGGGCTTGTTCAGGCATGACGCGGGAGACGTGGTTGACGCCTCGCACTCCGCAAAGGCCAACACGTACAACTTCTCCGTCGTCTTCTTCAGCGCGCTCGGTTCCTTTACGTATGGGTACAACTCGTCCATCATCGGTTCCGTCTTTGGTTTGCCCGCGTTCTGGGACTATTTTGACCTTTCTCTCACGGGGCCCAACGCCAACAAGGGAAATGACATGATCGGCGGTAAGTGGCAAGCAAGGGTTCACTGGCGGTCTTTTTTTTTGGCATATGCCCTGACAATGCGAACTAGCTGCCAATGGTCTCTTCGCCGGGGGTGGCATTATCGGTGCTCTTATTGTCAACTGGATTCTCAACAAACTCGGTCGCTGCAGATCTATTCAGATCGTCTGCACCATCTGCGTTATCTCGGCTGCGATTCAAGGCGGGGCGGCTCATATTGCCATGTTTCTCGTTGGGCGTTTCCTCAATGGTGTCGGTGTTGGCATGATCCAAGTCACGGTGCCTGCATACATGGTCAGTTCGATTTCGTTTGAATTGAAAGGTGCCACTATACTGACGTCCGCCCTAGTCGGAGCTATCGCCAGCAAAGCAACGAGGTCGAATGACAGGTAATTAACCCTGATGCTGGTAGTCTCCCTTTGGACTTGGTTCTGACATTCGACCCAAGGTTCACACGGCGTTCTGGTCGTCTGCGGCTACGTGAGTCTTAGATCTTGTAACCCTTTCGCCATTGATTGTTGCTCTAACCAAACACCTTTCAGGGAGCTGCCGCATTTACCGGTCTTGGCTGCTACTTCGCAGCGCCCCAAGTCCAGTGGCGACTATGTCTCAGTCTGCAGATTGTCGCGCCCCTGGTCCTCCTCATCGGCTCGCCGTGGCTGCCTGAATCGCCTCGATGGCTCATTTCGAAGAACCGGGAGCTGCAAGCGCTCGAGATCCTCCAAAAACTGCACTCGCGACCAAACGATCCCGCCGGGCTGGCGGCCAAGGAGGAGTTCTACCAGATCTCGAAGCAGATCGAGCTGGAGAACGCGACGGGTGTGCACGGGATCTGGGGCATGCTCAAGCGCGCCTCGTATCGCAAGCGGATATACTCGGGTCTCCTGGTGCAGTATGTTTTCGATCCCCCTCTCCCCTTCTTCCCCTAATATTTGTATATCTTCTGTCCTAACCAACGCTCTCGTGCAGATGCGCTGCTCAGTCGACTGGCGTCTTGGTCATCAACAACTATCAAGTGCTGCTGTACAACAATCTCGGTCTGTACGGATGGCTCCCGTTGCTCCTGTACGCCATCTACACGTCGTGGGCGGCGTTCATGAACTGGATCAACGCCATGCTGCTTGACCGGCTAGGCCGGATCCCCATCATCACCTTCGGCCTGAGCGGCTGCATCTGCATGATGATCATCGAGACGGCCATGGTGGCCACGTACGCGGGGACCGACAACAAGGGCGGCAACGCCGCGGGTGTTTTGTTCCTGTTCCTCTTCGTCACGTTCTACGGTGGCAGCCAGGACGCCAGCAGCTACGTGTACTGCAGCGAGATCTTCCCGACTGGTGTGCGCGCCCACGGACTGGGCACCTCGATCGCCGGTCTCTTCGCCTCGACGCTGCTGTACACTGAGGTCGCGCCGACCGCGTTCGCCGACATTGGATGGAAGTAAGTTTTGTCCTGTCCTTTTGGCTCTTCCTCTTGAGTCTTGTTCTCTCTATTTCTCTCCTTTCTTTTCTCCCATGTGCGATCGCGGTTGTGTGATCATGCTTGCTGACTGGTATACGCTAGATACTACCTCGTCTTCATCCTCGTGCCGGCAGCCTGCCTTCCGTTCCTGTGGCGCCTCCCCGAGACAAACGGCCTCTCGCTCGAAGAGATTGCCGCAAAGTTCGGCGACGAGGTTGCCGTCGACCTGTCCCATCTCGACGAGGAGCGGCGACGCGCGCTCGACGAGCGTCTGTTGGCAGTCGGGGTCAATATCGGTAGCACGCCTTCGAGCGAGAACGAGGCTGAGGGTAAAGTGACCGTGGTGGCTGACCATCAAGAGGCGGTCTTGAAAGGTGAATGATGGATGAGATGTTGGCATCTACAAAGGGGGCAGAAGACAACCACCGTAGCATCACTGTTATTACAGTAGATGCGATTGCTCAGCTCAGTAGATTATGTGGTAGATCGTTTGGATCCAGACTATCTAGCCGCACTTGCCTCTCTCTGCCGTCGTCTTGAATCTGTGCTGCATATATTCTCCGACTAGGCACCAATCCATTGACGCCCTGCACTGTCTCTCAGTAGGTATAGTTCCGGTTTTCGCCTGTGGTCTAGCGTAGGTGAACAACGTCAAATGTTCCAGAGAGTCTGGGTCCGGGGATCATTGACAATTGGATCCCCATGACATCCATCAGTTGTTCGGGCAGACAGTCAGTCAGTCACTCAGGGAGGCTGCCTTGAAAGGTATATGCGTATATGTAGGAGGCTGCACGAAGGAATGGACTGCTAAATTCGAAATGGGACGCCAGCAGCGTGATATGTAGTCGCTCGACCGATCGTGCAGGGTGTTGCCGACCTCGGGGCACTCTCAAACAGAAGTAACGGAGCAGAATGGCGGATGAGAACGACACATGTACAAGACCCCAGAGGTCTGCCTACCTTGCATCCTCACAGAGCATTCTTCACATTCCTTTGTATTGCAGGGCCTTCCAGAGAAGCGGCTGAAGAGCAATTCCTTCTCACTGCTTCAATTGTTGGCTTGGGAACGGTGTGGGGAGCTGCGTCGTTCGTAGCCTTCAACAAAGATGGAGATAAGAAGTCCAAGGCATGATGGCTAGCGACGGTCAACACTCTGGACAGGTTTCGCATATACAGGAAATTTGAAAGTAGGATTTCGACCTAGGCAAGCAATGCCTTCGTGTCAGGTCTTCTGGGGAGGTCCACACACTCTCTCTTCACGTGTCTCTGGAGTGCTCGGACGATAGATATCATCGTGTAATCATAAAAGAGTCAGAGGCTAGGGAACGAGACGATTGCGACTTCCATTGTTCAGCCTCATCGGCATATACAATAACACACGGTCTTTGTGCAACGAAGACACTATGACGGAAATAGATCTGGTCTCTCGTGCATAACAGCCCCGGCGTATCCTCCAGACCTTTCGGCAGTGAGAGCTACGCGCAAGCAAAGCACTGTGCACGAGTAAGAACACATCCAAAGTGGCTTATCGAAAGGCGAACCAGAACAGTCGAAGGGATCATTTAGACGTCGAAAGCGGATCCGGCGCCTAAATGTTTCTCGTTTGTTTTTTCCTTTTTTTTTTCCTTCTGGCTGTGCCGACGTAGATAGGTGCGAGGTAGAAGCAAACAATCTTGGCTGGTCTAGCGCATCAGCCCTGTGATCTCGGTACTTGATCAAAGTACCGGACCGGGAAGGGGTCGTCATGTTTTGGGTAATATACTAAACGAATCCAAGTGCGATGAACGCTGTGATGAACTGCCGGGACCTCCCTCAAGATCCATCGAGTCTCGGATAGAGAACCTTCAAGTGTGCAGTTTTGAAATTTTACCTTTTGGCCAAGGGGATGGTGGTCGTGGTGGTCGTGGTGGTTGTAGTGGTCACGATGGTGTCAGCGCCGGCAACTCTCCTTGTCGCTAATCAAACAGAAAATTACAGAAGGCAGAGAGAGCAAGAGCCTCGCCGGTCCCGGTTGGAGCCCTGGGATCAACACCATCTCTGCATCTTGAATGGGTGTGAATGGTCACAAGGCCCGGGGAGAATGCCCATTGTTCGCTTCTACTACTACTTTGTACATAATTGTCTTTCACACGTGTCGACTACAAGCACTAGGGTAATGCGAGGCTGCCCCAGGAAATGCGGTACAGGCTCCAAAACTCGGGGTAGGAGAAGGCGGAAAGTGGGAAAATGGCGACGGGGGACGAAGATGGTATAGGTAGTCTTTGTCCCCTTTTACGAGAGGGAGGTCTTTAGTGTTATTATTATTATTATTTATTATGCATGATTCACATTGTGGCTGTTTTCACTGGCAAAGGATGATGAAGAGGAGAGGAGCTTCACCGAGGGGGGAAAACGCCACATACTCTCCGTAGCCACTCCCACCACCTCCTCATCTTCCTCTTCCAGGCTCCCTCCTCCTCGCCGTCGTTGTGGTCCCCGGGTGCGGGACCCCCAGATTCGGACACAAACTCCACTTTGTGGCTCTTCGTTGTCCGGACTCTGGGACACCATCACCGCCTAAAAAACCACAATTATTGGAGCTGTGAGCTGTGGCTGGTCATCTCCTCCTACTCCTACTCCTAGGTGGTCAATCAAACTTGTTCCAGCTCATTCTCCTACATCGGAACTGTCAATCTCTCTCGGCTGAGATAAACCATCGGCATTTCAATCTTTTGATACAAATATACGAGGATTTCATAAGCACCCAATATTAGGGGGAACCGCCCAGGGGGGGGGGGATGCTAGGGGGTGCTTCTACCGGACGCCCGCCACTTGCCAGCCTACCAGCCTCTCATACAGGACTGAGTCAGAGCTCGGCAGATCCTTGGACGAAATAAACCCGTCGATGGGGAAGTCATCAAGGCGTCACTAGCATCGACTACTCGGGCCTAAACAGGGGGTGTTTGGTCATGGCTTCAGCACTCCTCCGTCCGACTCTACTATTCTGTTCTGGAGCAAAGGTTCAAGCAACGGCAGTTGTACTTGATCACGCACCATAAACCCGCGATTGGTCCATCTTCCCTGGTCCCCCCCCCATGGGCACCGGAACAGACCCACGGCGCCTGGACTGGACACCTGGACCACCTGGACGACTCTCGGCGAACTGGGGCAATTCCGTCGACTGGTCTGCCTGCCCCATGGGGCGAGATCATTGGAGAAACGTCTATCTTGGACACCCACGCGAACGAAGCTTTCGAGCTGGGTTTCCTGCATCCTGCCAGACTCCCTTATGCACGAGGTCGAATAATAAATTGCCAAACGAGCCAGATTCAATGAGGGGCCGAGGGCTTTGGGCATATTAAGTACAAGTAGTCGCGTCAGACCACTACATCGACATCTTCTCCTCGACTCTACACTCGATTCTTCCCGTCGCCCAAACAAACAAACAGCCTCTGGTTCCCTTTGGTCCTCTGGACGGACAGAACTCGGCTGTTAGACAAGACAATATCATCACATCCCCGAGTGGTTCAACCTCTTTGGTGGTCGCAGCCCTGCAACAATGGGTCTCGGCGTCCTGGAAGGCAAGCACGCTTTTCTCTCCTACGGTCGGCGGCGAACTGACATCGACCAGACAGGAAGCTGGACCACGTCCCCGGCACGGTCCTACTAAACGACGAAGCCGCGCACTCGGAAGAGATCACCTCAGGGCTCAAGCACGGAAAGGGTTCGGATGCTCATATCGTGCTGTCGCCTCAACCCAGCGAAGACCCCAACGAGTAAGTTGCGCGTGCCTTGTACCTCGTACCCCGGATAGATCGTCCGTTCCTCTCCTCGCGTCGAGAATGTGGGCTGATTCGCACATGTACAGTCCCTTGAACTGGCCACTATGGAAGAAGGAAGTCATCATCGCCATCCTCTGCTTCGGCTCGATGCTTAACGCCGGCACCAATGTAAGCGAACAAGCGAGCGACGAGGCGGTGAAGCCAATGGTTTCTGAACTTTGTGGTGTTGCTTAGGGCCCTTTCCTCAACGCGTCGTATTTCGAAATGTCTCAGGAGCTGAACACGGATATAACGACTGTTGTCTTGGTTTCTGGTTACAATCTTTTGGCTGCAGGATGTATTGGACCATTCGGTACGTGACCTCCAGAGGATCTTCCCCGGGTGAGAAAGACCAAAGACTAACGAGGGCGCCTCTCTTGTGTCTAGTCTCGGCTTTCAGTCGCAAATATGGTAAAAGGCCAGTCTTTCTCGTGTCGACGCTCTTCGATATTGTCGGAACGGCCATCGGCGAGGCCAAAATCTCGTACAAATATCTGCTGGCCGCCCGCATCGTCCAAGGGTTTTCGACGTCCGCCTTCGAGTCCCTGATCGTGTCCGCCGTGGGTGACATGTACTTTGTGCACCAGCGAGGTCTGCGCATTTCCATCATCAACTTCATCCTCAACTCGGCCTCGAGTCTGGCGTCGGTCATTTGCGGCCAGGTGTTCCAGAAGCTCGGCTGGCTGTGGCTGTTCCACATGTTCCAGATCTTTTTGGTCGTGCAGTTCGTGCTCATGTTCCTCTTCTGCCCCGAGACGACGTACATCCGCGACACGCGCTACAACACCGACACCGCCGTCGACGAGAAGCTCCAGGACCTGGCCGTGATCGAGGCCACGCACAAGGAAATGGTGGGCGAGCCCGGCCAGGGCGAGCGCACAGATATCCCCAAGAAGAAGACGTTTGTGCAGGAGCTCGCCGTCTGGACGGGCGTCTACTCGCACGACAATGTCTTGAAATTCTTGTTTGGACCCTTTTTGACTCTCCTCAACCCGGCGGCCTGTTATGCCGTTATCGCGTCTGGCGTGCTCAACAGCTGGTGAGTTTTGGTTCACCATGAAACCATCGAACCGCCCTCCACATCATGCGGAAATGCTCCATCCACCAAATTTCTAACCGCTCATCAGGTATGTCGGATCCGCCATCATCCTGGCCGGCATCTTCTCCGGCCCTCCGTGGATGTTCAACGCCTCGCAGATCGGATACGTGGGATTCGGTCCTTTTATCGGCGGCTTGATTGGATCCATCATCACCGGCGTCACCAGCGACTACGTGATCAAATACCTCGGTCGCAAGAACAAGGGCGTCTAGTAAGTCCCCTCCATTTATCTTCCTCGCTCCTCCCCTCTCTCCCTCTCTGGGACAACCCGAAACTGACATGCCTGGGGGCACCATTTTAGCGAACCTGAATTCCGTCTGTGGTTCATGGCCCCAGCCGGCGTCGCGTGTGGCTTGGGGATGTTCCTGTTCGGCTATACCCTGGAGGTGGGCGCCGCGGCCGAGCTGTGCGCGTTCCTGCAGGGAGTCATGATGGTGGGCGTGTTGATTGGGATTTTCGCGACGCTGTCGTACGGTCTGGACTCGTTCCGGGAACAGAGCAACGAGATTTTTGTCATGAACATGCTGTTCAAGGTGCGTTGCTACAGCCCACTATTTTTTTTCCCCTTTCTCTCTCCCGTTTTTACCATCTGGCAAAACCTTCTAACACTCTTCCCCCGCTTACAGAACTTCATGTTCTACGGCCTCTCCAACTACGCCAACAACTGGGTCGCCGACAGCGGGCCTGAGCAGATCATGTACGTCTTTGGCGGCACCTCGATCTTCCTCTCCCTCCTGGCAATCCCCGTGTACATCTTCGGCAAGCGCCTGCGCAGCTGGTGGGCCCGGCACGACCTGTTCAAGACGTTGAAGATGGAGACGCACGGGCCCGTCAGCGAGATGGGCTAGTGTTACCGTGTACAGTTTGTTCGCGCTCTGCTCATGTAGAGGGGTGAGGGGGTTTGATGGTGACTACCGCAATCGACCGACCGACCGACTTTTGAGACGGAGAGATTATCTAGATTTCTGGACATTTCGAGGTCGAGATGGTTAGGTAGAGGGGTGTCAACCTAGGGGAAGTAGGGGGTAATGTTCTACGAGTACAGTACTTGCAGTGTTTTGTGTCGAGCTAGCGCAGCATGTCCCTCCAGATGTACCTACCCAGTAAGGGAGACATATATCCAGACAGACAGATATACCTACATGGCCTTGTCTGACCCTGTCCAACGAGGTGCAGCTATCCAGGTCTCGTTCCAAGGTGCGTCCAAAGAGAACGGCATGTAGGTGGCGACGCCGTCCTCTCCTCTAGGATTCCATTCTCCTTTTTGCTCCCCATCTCCCTTTCGCCGTTCCCTTTCCCTTTGCTTTGCTTTGCTCCTGATCCCCTTCGCTTCGCCCATTACAGCTCCTGGATCTAGTCTGCCCATCCCGGCCCCCGAGGAGCGAGTACTCTTTCAATAGTATAGTCTATAGCCTATAGACTATATCTCACCAATGCTAGAAGATGTGCGTAGTATAGCATGGTATGCCTGTACCGAGCATACAGAATGATTGGTGCTCTTCTCGGCCGAGGATGTTGCACCTCTCACCTCGCACCTCGCACCTTTCGCATCACGCAGTGGCTCGGTCTCGGCTTTATGCAATACACACATACGTCCATACTCGGTACAATACCTGCCGTCGCAACTAAATGTAGGTATGCCGCTGTCCTATCAACAGCGAGTCCTGGTACCCCGGTCTAGCACATGTCCAACTGGGCTGCGCCAGTGGCAGTGGCTGGTTACCAAGCAACTCCCAGGGATGATATGCACGGACATGTAACTGTAACCACAACAATCTGTAGCTGTCTGTGCATTACGACCGAGCGACACAGCTGAACTGGCACTCAACCGATACTCAACTACCCCCGTTAAGAGGCGGGGTGTACTCGGTCAACCGTCACCATCGCCATCGAGAGCGAGATACTCACACACACACACATACACACTGATTGAGGACGCGAAAGGGGGAGAGAGAGAGAGAGAGAGAGAAAGTAACAATCAAGTCAGGATGGACTGGGTGACAGGCTCGGTGCCGCAGGAGAATGCCTGCTAACCAGGGCATACCCGGTTGTCGTACGTTGAGTTGGGACGCCTGACGACGACGGATGATAAGCCATTCGAGGACACCTCGACAGGTATATATATCAATACACGAGACGAAAGGTCTGGCTTGGACGCAGCAACACTTCTTTATCCATTGCGTAGTTCAAAGAGCTTTACCTCGCAAAGAATATCGCAAATTACCGACAGAAGAATTAAGACTACGACAACGACAAACGACGAAAGAGCAAGCCGCAATACACCTCCGCAGTTGACACTTTGACACAATCTCTCTCTCTCTCCATAACTTCAATATGTCGACCCCCGAAGTGGCCATCATCGGCGCGGGCCTCGCAGGTCTCACGTTGGCTCTGGCTCTGCATGAACAAGGCATCAAGGCCACAATCTACGAGTCCAGACCAGCGCCCCTCAACATCGGCGGTGCAGTCATGCTTTCCCCAAACGCCCTTAAGGTCTTGGATGCCTTGGGTTTGTACCAGGATGTCCGTGGCCGGGGCTACAACTTTGAACTTCTCAAGGTGGTCACAGTCGACGGCGACCTCGTCGAGACCTACGAGTTTGGCGGCAAGGAGAAATACGGCTACCAGGCAAACCGGTGCTATCGCCACGAGCTCATCGACGTGATATTGTCCAAGGTCAAGTCCCTGGGTATCCCCGTGGTGTTTGGTCGAAAGTACGCTCGTGTCGTCGAGGAAGCCGCAGACCACGTTGTCTGGGAGTCGGCTGATGGCACCCAATCCACCGTGTCCATCCTCGTCGGAGCAGATGGGATCCATTCGTCTGTCCGAAAATACCTCTATCCAGACGTGGAGCCAAAGTTCATCGGAATGGCAGGCATCACCTCGGCCGTTCCAGCGAGCCAAGTCACCTACCCCTACGGAAAGATTGACCAGCCCCTCACTATCACCGCTGAGGGCAAGGGTGCATTCGTGATCGCGCCTCAGAAACCGGACGCCTCGGAAATGTTCTTCGGGAGACAGAAGCGCATCGACGAGCTAAGCCGAGAAGGATGGGACAAGTTCCTTGCAGACAAAGAAGGCTTGGTCAAGTTCCTACAAGAAGACGCCGAAGTATTTGGCGAGGTCGCCGTCACTGCCACCGCGAAGATTCCGCATGACAAGATCAACGTTTGGCCATTCTACGTCATTCCGCCCTTGAACAGGTGGGCTTCCCAGAAGCGCAGGGTTGTTATTCTGGGTGACGCCGCCCACGCCATCCCACCCAGTGCCGGGCAGGGGATCAATCAGGCTTTCGAGGATGTATACATGTTCTCGCTTCTCCTGGCGGCAGCTCAGTCGGGCGGTGTCAATTTCGAGGATGCCTTGACGTTCTGGCAGGGGTTCCGTCAAGACAGGATCAACAAGATCTTGGAGCTGAACAAGCAGATTGACTTGAGGAGGATGCCGAAGAGTTCTCGCCCTGGCGATCTGGCGGATGAAGTCGTGCAGAAGGAGTTTGACTTGCGCTGGCTGTATGAGCCGGACTTTAAGGCGGAAGTGGAAAACTGGATCCGAAGCGCTAAGAGTTAGAGATCACAGAGACTCCCGCTACGAGATGGCTAGACAGGTGTAGCTGAGGGATATGGAGATAGCTGTGAGGGCAGGCTGCTGGAATGTGTGCAGAGCAGGAGGGGAGAGGATGGTCGATGCAGAGGCAAAAGCCATTGGCTATGAATTCACGATTTTCAAATGACACACAAATCCCTCTGTTGTCTTGGCGTCATTTGAAATTTCATTCCACCATCCGCGTTCACTTTCAATCCCATATACCGCGGAGTTGAGATTCCTTCTTACGAGTGAAATTGTCTGGTGAGAAAACAGCCGGCATCCTACCGAGTCAAGGCTGCTGCTGAGACCCTAGTCCCCATACATCAACATGGCCCCTTCGACAGAGCCTCACTTGGATGGCAGCGACAGTGACACTTCTTCCTTGTCAGATCCTCTAGATACAACCAACGATGAAGGCTGGGAGGATATCGAGCAAGACGAGGAGCCTCTCACTATCATCTCTCTGCTTGACGGAGCCACATTTCCTGACGCACAGAGCATGCTGGCCCATTGTCGAGACACCCATGGCTTGGATATCTGGAAGTTGAGGCAAGAATTCGGTAAACACTGAAGATCCATGTAGGAAGAGGGTTGATCGTGCTGACTCTGCCTCTTACTAGCCTTGGATTACCTAGGACTCGTCCGACTGGTCAACTACATCCGCACGGAGGTCAAGGCAGGCCATGCACGGCCTGACGTCTCGTCCAAGGCGCTGTTCGATGACGAAAAGTATCTCAAGCCCGTCCTAGAGGACGATGCCCTTTTGTACAGTCTCGACGATGTCTTCGAAGAGGATGTGAGCGGAGCTCCACTTTCCGAAGTCGAACAGCTTCGAGAACAACTGGAAACTCTACAGAGTCAATTCTCCGCCTATCGAGAACAGGTGCAGAACGCCATGCTGGATCGCATCGAGCAGTCGGCCCCTCCGCAAGAATCGAGCGCTTCGCTTGTGGATGCAGCACCCGAGTCAAAAGAACGAGGCAGCAACAACGCTGAGCAATTTGACAAGGCTTATTTCCAGTCATACTCGTACAATGCGATCCACGAATCGATGATTAAGGATCGCATACGTACCGACACGTACCGCGACTTCATCTACGACCACAAACACCTCTTCAAAGACAAGGTCGTCTTGGACGTCGGCTGTGGGACGGGAATACTGTCCATGTTCTGTGCGAAAGCGGGTGCCCGGCTCGTCATTGCGGTGGACAACTCGGGCATCATTGACAAGGCTCGCGAGAACGTCTTCACCAACGGCCTGCAGGACGTTGTAAAGTGCGTGCGGGGGAAGATCGAGGAGGTGACTCTGCCGGTGCCCAAGGTGGACGTGATTGTGAGTGAGTGGATGGGCTATTGTCTCCTATACGAGTCCATGCTCGACTCAGTCATCTATGCGCGCGACAAGTACCTTGCTGCGGATGGCTTGATGGTCCCTTCGCATGCGACGCTGCGCATCGCGCCACTGGCCGACTCGGACCTGAAGGCCTCGCACATTGACTTTTGGCGCGACGTGTACGGGTTCGACATGACGGCGATGCTGGAGAAGGCACACGAAGAAGCCCTGGTCCGGGTAGCCGACGAGAAGGAACTGGCCGGGGAGAGCGTCGCGTTTCTCGAGTTGGATCTGCACCGGACCACAGTGGATGACTTGACCTTTACCAAACCCTTCGCGACGACGTGGAAGGACGGGTTCAAGATCCTCGAAGGCTTCGTCATCTGGTTCGACATATTCTTTCAGACGTCGCGTTCTGAGGGTATCGCGGCAGGCATGACAGCCGCCGAGGCCAAGGAGAAAGGCGTGGTCGCGTTCTCGACGGGACCCCATTCGGAAGCGACGCACTGGCAACAAGGGATTTTCCTGATCAAGGACCCCGTGGACGAGTTTGTCGGCGGAGACAGCATCACCGGCGAAGTGACGTACCTGAAGAAGCAGGGCCAGGAGCGGTCATTGGACATTGACATTGCATGGACCAAGGTGGGCGTCGTGAGCGACAAGGACAAGGAAAAGGACAAGCAGCGGGTGAAGAAGCAGAGGTGGATCCTGGATTGAGATTCTTTGCCGTTTGCCCCTCTCGTCGACACACGATAGAGTATCAACATTCACCTTTTCACCTGCATGTGGCATATTCGTATGCTGCATACTCAATGCCCACTGGCCTGAACCTAGGGCCATTGTCGATGCCAGTGAGTGAGTGAGTTTGGCAAGCGATTCACACTCTACGAGTACGAGTACGAGCACGAGTGCCTTCGGTGCTTCGCTCGGCGCCTCGGCGTTTGCCCAGGGATGCTGGCAGACTGGGTCTGGTCAAGTATGTACTGTAGATAGATACCTAGCTAGATGGTACCTACATGTACCTGCCTGGTTACATACATGGAGAGATCCTCTGGCGCTTTACCTCAGATACCTCGAGTACCTTGTGCACCCAAGTCAGTACCTATGTACCCAAGTACCCAAGTACCTATGTAAGTCGACGCAAAGCCCACGGAGATATCTCGCTATCTCCCTATCATCCCCCAAGCCCCCTCCTGTCCCTGCCCCCCTCTCTCTCCTCTCCTTTAACCTCCGGTCACACAACTTGCAAGTCGCCCCGTCAAGCCCGGTGCCGGCCTCACTACCTGAGTACTAGGCAGGGTGGCATCGTCATCACCTCGCGACAATTACCCGTTACGGAAAAGTGCCGCGGTGTCTGCCTGGGTCTGCCTACCTCGCCCTCAATTCCATGAGCTGTATCGCGCACCGACACCGAATACGATACGAGGTCCTTGAACCCCTGGTGCGCATGATATCCCAGACAAACAGACAAATCAAACAACACTGAAAAGGAATTGGTTGATTTCTTGACTCGGACTTTTGCCAAAAGATCTCGGCGCCGCCCCTGAAAACCCTGACCGTCCGGCCCGGTTTGTGGGTTATAGAGGGTGTGGGTGAGGGTGCAGAATACCCCTATATAATCCCTCGTTGAGCGAGAGATGGAGAGCGGTGGCTTTGTGTCTTGAAGTTTATACCCAGGTGACACTTCAGCCTGCCTACTTTCACACACTTACATATAATTTCTTGCCCCGTCCGTGTGTGTGTGTGCGCGCGCACGCCATTTCCACTAAATTGAGCGCAGCTGGTCTCAATCGTGACGAGAACAATCTCTACACCCAGTCAACAGCGCTTTCGCTCATCACTCACGGTGCACAGCATTCCCATCGAGGCGGGGGGAGGAAAAGACAATGTCAGACAACAATCCCCTCGCTGGTGCCGCCACCGGTTCGAGGTTCATGCACCCATCCCTAATCTACAAACCGGAGTTGGAGCAGGTACCATCACAGATCGCGACGCTGCTGGCCGAGTACTCCGGGATCCTGCCCGAGGCACAGACAGAGCATATCAAGACGGTGCGCGACCGGGCCTTCAAGTCGCACCCATACCCGTGCCTGGGCCGCTGGCGGTTCCTCGAGCTAGACCTGTCCAGCCACCCCTTGTACCACGGCTACATCGTGCCGAAGATGGCCAAAGAGCCAAAAGGCACCGACGGACAGAAGAACCCGGACTGGATTTTCCTAGATCTGGGCTGTTGCTTGGGGCAGGACGTCCGCAAACTGCTCTTCGACGGCGGTGATGCCAGCCGCATCTACGGCGCGGACCTGCGCCCAGAGTTCATCGAGGTGGGGTATGAGCTGTTCCGGGACGAAGACAGGTTCCCACGCGCCGAACACTTCATCGCCCCGGCCGACGTTTTCGATTTCTCGCCCGAGAGCGAGCTGAGCAAAAAGTGCGATGGCCGGGTCGGCATCCTGCATTCCACCTCGGTCTTCCATCTCTTCGACTGGGACCAACAAGTCACCATGGCGCGCCGGTGCTTACAGTTGATGACCACCAACAACGGCCGGGTGCTGATCTGCGGATGTCAGGTAGGCAACGAGAACCCGGGCGAATTCCCTCGGCGCTTGGGCGGAGGCTCGCGCTACAGACACAATGAAGCCAGTTGGAAGAGGATGTGGGACGAGGTCATCCGTCAGGAATCGACCAAGTACAAGATCAAAAATGTAGAGGCTGGCGCGACTTTATTGGGGAGGAACGTGGATCGTCTCAGGGAGGAATTGGCAGCGCAACATCAGGCTCAAGGGCAAGATCGAGAGGCAGGCACCACAGAAGGGGAGGAGGGCAACAATGAGCTCAGGCACATTGGGAGGCTGGAAGAAGGGTTCAGGTGGATGAAGTACTGGGTTTGGATTGATTTTGCGTAGACTCAAAGGGACCATCTGAAACGTCTTGCATTTTGAGCTGGTATCAGCAGGTGATCTGCCACAGACCCTCGATGGTGTGATCGTCCCTCAGTTATCGACGTAGAGACCGCGACTCGAGGACATGGTCACGCTTCATTCAATAGGTCAACCATTGTCTTGGGAGTCGAGTGGAGCACCCCTCGGATCGCCAACGGACCGTCAATGCTGGACTTACTCACCCGTGAGACAAAGTAAAAAATCCGCTTGAACTGCAACTTCAGCAATTCTCCAAGGCTACTGCACGCTTGAACCGGTTGGACTGGTGTCGGAGAGGGGAAGGAAAGGCCAACCGACACGCAGTGATGTGCTGGCAATGCACGTGAAATCCCAGTGAAGCACGATCTGCCCTTAGCGAGAAGCTTATGTTGCAGGAGCCATTCATTGTAACGGACGGATAAGCTGTTCGCGCATCCCCGTTGCCACCAGGTGATTAGCGACGGGCCGAACAGGTGAGCGACTTCACTGATGTACCTCTCGGGCTCGGCAACGTGAACAGTTACGGATCTGCCGATACATAAAGACGCCGTCGTCTCTCTCACTCGGAGGGAGAGTTAGTCATTCGGCTGCGACATTCGTGACTGTTTTCAATTCAGCGACTCCTTACCCAGCACAACTTCAGAAAGAAGAGACAAATTTGCTCAAATCACCTCGCCATGGGTTCAATAACAAACTCAGCCACGTCGACAGGTCCAGTCCCAGGGCTGTTATGGGTCACCACTAGCGTCCAGAAAAAGGACCTACCCGCCTCGCTGCTTGACGCGTGGTACGAAGAGCACATGGGCGACGTCCTGGCGTGTCCCGGCAACGGTGGACTTTTTCTGCGTTATAAAAACATTGATCCGAGCGCCGACACACACGTCGATCCAAAATTCGCAGAGCGCGGCACACCAGAAGCGTCTGAAAAGTGCATTGGCGAGACACTATGGCCTTACCTCGCCCTGGTGAAGCTGAGCGATCTAGCCTGGCTGACCAGCAAGCAATTCGACGACATGCCCAGAACTTCCAAGTTGTTGCCTCTTGAGGCGGACGGGTCGACTGGGAGTGCGTTCACCTGCTGGTGGGGAGCACTGCGAAGTTACGAAACTGTGGGCAAGATTGACGACACCACTGGAAGCACCAGCCGGCCCAAATACTTGCTTAGCGTACAGACGAGAACTGCAGATGAATCGATTTGGAAGGCCTTGGATGACAAGTACACGACGCAGCCAGGGTTTCGAGGATCAATCAGATATCGCATCGTGCAGGGGCTGTTGGAATTCGGAGAACCGGGCACGATGCCAGCCGGAATGGCGCTGTATCATTTTGACGGGGAAGCACCTCCCTCTGTGTTCACGGATGGCCATGTTGTCAGGACTGATGTATGGGAGCTGACAAAGGAGGCGGGTGATCTGTCCCTTCGTCTGTAGCGCAGCTCGAGTCAGTCAGTCGAGGATGATCACAAACTCGGGTGAAGTCGCAGGAGGCCAGATTCGGGTAGCGCATCTCACCTGCTTATGCCCGGCGCTGGGTTTAAAAAGGTGGCCGATTCTGCGGTGTGACGGGCAGAATCCGAAGATGACTTTGGCGAGGTTGATGGACGTTTGTTTGGGCTTCCAAAGCTGCGCGTTGATGGATTGAGCTGGCGTGGTGGCGTTGGAGGCGTGACGCAGCCTGCGGTGGGGCGAGTGCACGACCAACTGCACTTTCTCCTGCGCACTGCTCACCATCTCCAGCGCAGGTTGACTTGGTTGATGCAATCTTCTCTCCACTCTATTACAGAATGAACAGGTTTCTGGTTCAAACAATGCTTGTCTTATGTGCATGTTGCCCTCACGTCATTCCGCCAGCCTGAGACGGTTCACCCGAGTGTTGCCGGACAAGTGCTGGCCTAGAGTCCTCAAGACACAACGCCCTCCTTGTGAATACCGCCCTCGAGATGAGAATGTGGTCGACGACGTCCCTGGCCCAATATGTAAACTGAGCCCGCCATTGCGTCTTGACCAAACGTGAATGAGACCGTGCATCTGAAAACCCTCCCCCACGACATCCAGCAACACCTAGAATGGACGGGACTTTGTCAGGGTATTGGGGTCGAGCACAGAGACGATTGCTTTCAGAGACCCTCTATATGTCGAGTACGACCAAGCTTTCATGATCTCGAAGCTAGATATATCTTGATTCTGAATTTGTGCTGTCCAGAGTGCTATTTTGGAGTGGACTGGTTCGAACGGATGCAGCATAGGATCCAGAGATTCAGGTAACAGGAACAGAAATTGATCATGCGTGAATGAGTGAGTGCAGGTTGAAGGGCATGGGGAAAACCCAGTTCGTCTGATGTTTCAGATGTTGTGTGGCTAGAGACGCAAGTGTAAGCAATAGGAGAGATCTGAGCTATTCTTCACCTTTTATATTCGCCTTTCGTCCAGTCATGGCCCTCAGCGTT
Organism: Fonsecaea pedrosoi CBS 271.37; assembly: GCF_000835455.1. Lineage (NCBI taxonomy): Eukaryota > Fungi > Ascomycota > Eurotiomycetes > Chaetothyriales > Herpotrichiellaceae > Fonsecaea > Fonsecaea pedrosoi. The sequence goes on along the minus strand of NW_013550614.1, from coordinate 3,578,402 downwards.
ATGTTCGTTAAATAAGGAGATGTTTCGGACTGTCTGCGTCCAGTTGATATCACAAATGGTCAACACTCGGGGAGAAGTGGTATTGATTAATTGCTCGAGTGGAATAATCGATCTGTGCAACCAACCGAGGATGTAAGATCCAAGCCACCCAGGATCTGGGATCTCGCATCAGATGAGGGAAAAGCACACAGTTGGACGAGGGGTGGGGCAGCGATAGTTGTATCGGCCAGGAATATACGAGGTATCCCCGTGTCTTTTCTCTTGGAGGTTCCAATCTGTCCTTGGTCCAGTTTAAGGTGTATATTGCTCTCACAGCCGTATTTGAGGGCAGGTCTCGAATATCGAAATGTCTGTCACTGTTCTTTGGTCCCAAGGATAGCATTGAGAACAATATGGCTCTAGAATTCCAGTGGGGCAGTATTGACCAGTTCCTGATGTTAATCAAACCTAGATGCCTAGGTACTTGGACCACCAGAGTACATCCCAGGCGACCGGCCGTTTCCCGAGCTAGAGGGTGGCCCTGAAGTATATCACCATCTTGCATCTGTGGGACATAAACTGAGCAATGAGCATTGGACATAATTCATTTTTCGATATGCAGAGGAGTTATTTGCTCATAGCAGACATGCATGCAGCCTTCGCCCATCTAAAGTGCCCTCTATCAAGGCAAGGAGGAAAGGGGCAGCACGACGAGGGTACTTTGGAACGATGTGGTGGAGGAACAAAGGCTGAGGTCATGGTGGTGGACGCCACCCAGACGCTTCCCCTCATTTCGCTGACTAACGATTCAGTGAGAGGAATCGTCCACGTCGTACGAGGCACTTTCATAGTGCTAGATACCTAGGAGGGCACCCACGGGCACCCTCGGGCACTCATAGTCACTCACAAGGCACCGCGGCACCCAATGGGCATCCTAATAATACGTGCCTGTGCTGCTACCTCTGGGTGGTCATAACCCCGCCCGCCATGTTTGCTTTCTCGAAGCCTTCTTTTGTACGAGGCACCTAACTACGTGTGTGCAAGGATTACTCTGTACTTACTGCGCCATCACCTCGACTTCCTCCGCCTCCTCCTCATCCTCCTCCGCACAAACAACACCACTGCACACGGCCGCCATCAAGTGTGCCACCCAAAAGATGGGGCCTGCACGTGCCAAACAAGCCTCTGAAACGACCGAGTTCCCCAAACGCAGACAAAAGCCCCACGTCCAGAAAAGCACAAGCACACCAGGTCCATTCTCCCAAAACCACCAAAGCCCTCAACCAGTGGGACGCAGGCTAAATGAGGAGTTGCTCTCGCACAAATGCCGAGAGCAGAGGTACGGTATGGCAGCATGCCGATAGGCAGTAATGGACTATGGATTATCAAAAATGGGCATCTTCAAGCAAATCAACCTTTCCCCCGTACAAATCCTTCTGGGGATCGCAATATAATCCAGCTCCCCTCCACAAGTCACCCTGACATCGGTCTGAACCAGATGGTGGTCTGAGATTCCTACACAATTTCGACTGAGCCAGCCATTCATCATGGGTGTAATGCTTCACCTCCAACATGCGGCTCCTAGTGCCAGCCAAATTGCCATCGGGCTTGCATTTTTCGGGCTGCTGGCTCTCATCGCCGACTATGCCCGGATGCTCCTTTTGAGGAGAAAGATGGTAAGAACAATCGCAGATTGCTTGACCACGGATTGAGTAGCACTGATCCTCGCTAACTGGCTTCCACATACCAGCCTCCTGGTCCACTTCCTTGGCCGATCGTGGGTAACACATTCCAACTGCCAGACAACAAGCCCTGGATTTACTTCGAGACCCTCGCCAAGCAGTACAAAACTCCCGTCATCACGTACTGGATCGGAAGGAGTCCCACAGTATGGATCTGCGATGCCTGGGCGGCTTCCGAGATGTTGGACAAGCGAGCGGGTATCTACTCATCTCGACCTCGAATGGTCGTTTTTGGAGAACTTTCGATGGGCCAGTCGAATATCGTCTCTATGTTTTATGGGGATCGATGGCGACTGCATCGCAAATTGACCCACATGGGTGTCGGTCTGCAGCATGTTCGCAGCTACAGCGGCTTCCAGAACAACGAAAGCAAAGTCGTGGCGTTGGATTTGGTCCGAGACCCTGCCGACTATGTCATGCACTTCGAACGGTATGCCGCCTCGGTCGTGAGCATTATCGGCTTCAATCGTCGCATTAAGAGCAAAGAGGATCCCATCATCACAGAAGTCATTGCTGTCATGCAAAGAGCCGCCGAACTGAACGTCCCAGGCAAGACCTTCCCAATGTTGATGGAAACATTCCCTTGTAAGTCCCAGCTTTTCCGGAGAGACACGAGCAGAATCCCCAAATTAACGATGAACGCAGGGCTTTCGTACTTCCCCAACTGGATGGCACCCTGGAAGTGCGGGCTCGGAGCTGGAAAGGGGCGTGGCCGTTCATTTTACTATGCCCTCGCGGAAGAAGCCGTGCGCAAGAGCAATGGCGACACATGTTACGCCAAGAAGATCTTTGACGAAGCCCCCAAGTATAATCTATCCACCCTGGAGATCGCTTCGCTCAACGGGAATCTGTTTGGAGCGGGCAGTGATACCTCGAGTTCCACTCTCATCACGTTCATTCTGGCTTGTTGCGCCTTCCCCGAAGTCCTGCCCAAGGCGTGGGAGGAGCTTGATCGTGTGGTTGGATCGTACCGAAGCCCGAACCTGGACGACGACCTGCCTTATATCCGCGCGTTTGTGAAGGAGGTATTCAGATGGCGATCGGTGGCCATCATTGGCGGCCAACCACATGCTCCGATTCAAGACGACTATTTCAGGGTAAAGCTGCTTGCATTCTTCGCGGTATGGCTTCTCACAGACCTTTTGACTAACACTCGACGTTATGCAGGACTGGTACATCCCCAAGAACACGTGGGTGCAGGGCAACGTGTGGGCGATCCACCGCAATGAGAACGAGTTCCCAGAACCCGACCGCTTTTGCCCCGAACGCTTCTTCGAAGGCCACCCATTGCACCGACCCTTCCCGAATGAAAAGGGCTACATGACATTTGGCTGGGGTCGGCGTGTCTGCAGCGGTCAGGGGTTGGCTGAACAGGGCACGTTCCTGACGGTGGCGAGAATTCTCTGGGGCTTCAACATCCAGAAAGCATTGGATAAGGACGGGAAGGAAATCCCCGTGGATATTTTTGCATACACGTAAGTCACACCGGCGTTGCAGTATTTCCCTGTTTGGCCCACGCGTTGCCTCATACCGGTATGGACATACTAACACTTATTTTTCTTTCTTTCCCACCACAGAAACGGCCTGAACATGCGCCCCGAACCGTTCGAATGCCGCATCACGCCGCGCACGCCCGAGATCAAGGAGACGATCGAGCGCGAAGGGAAGCAGGCGCTCGAGGAGCTGGCCCAGTACGACGGCGAGAGCCAGTATCGCATGAGCACTTTTTACCTAGAAGATAAATTGTAGATTCTTCTTTCGCCCAATACAAGATGGCATGCGATGCATGGAAGAAGCTGAGCGGACTTGAATTCTGAACAGAACCTCTGCTGGAAGGAAGGAAGGAAGGAACGACGGGGGGAAGGGAGTGGCATATAAGCATATACATAAGCAAGACGAGTAAATGAATGAGATGAGATGAAATGAAATGAACTATAATGGACCTCTGGCTTCCACTCAACTGGAGCTTCAATTGAATTGACTTGAATTGAGCGAGCCGTCGGTAAAAAGATTAAAACCAAACCCTTGGCAAAATCCATGTTCTTTCTACCAGTATTTGAAAGGGGTAAAACTCATTTGTCCGGAAGTAGCAACTACATAACCTCATGGTCACATAGCCCGTTACTTGGCTGGGGTGTTGTTTCGTCGTCGTCATCATCATCATCATCACCTGGTTGAACTGGCTGCTTTGGCTAATTGGAGGAGGCTGGCGGGCTGACTGGTTGATTGGCTCATTGATAGATAGGTAGGCTGTGAGACTGGTGGCTGGCTAACAAACTGATAGATAGATCGATAGGCAGACTGGGAGACTCGATATCGATGGATTTTTAGTTTCCTCGCGGCGTAGTGTGTTGCACGATCGTGTACACCGTGTGAGTGAAAAGACGCTCTTCGTGTCTCAACGGGAGTCAAAAATCGAGGCTACAGTCGGCGTGAGGAGACACCGCACCACGCCTTGTATCCTCGCGCTGCCGGATCGATGACTTTATCAGCATCTTCTTCATGGCTCGGGGTGTGATGAGGCGAGGTGCTGTACAAGCCAGAACAGAACAGCGGTACATTCCTTGTTTGGTTCTCCCCCTCCTCGGCGTCAAGCATGGTTCAGAATATCCCGCCACCTCGACCACGGGATGATAGGTGCGCGAGGTTCGCTCTGACAAAGTAGCTCGAGCAAGAAAATGTCCATTTCTGGATACCATGGATATCTGCGCAAAATGGCGGCTGGGGACTGCTGGTCCACAAGGACGCTTAGACGCTCTCTGACACAGTGGAACTCTGTAACCGGCCACGACGAGTAAGTGAGATCGCCCCTCCCGGTAAAGATGTCGTTTCCCATGGCGGCGAGAAACAAAAGCCACATGTAGTCGCTGTCTTGTGCTGGTTGACGCGCTTGTTCCAACGCCTGCGAGACACTGTGGAGGACTTGCTCGATCTTCTGGCATGTTTTGCTGAAGTTGAAGTTGTGGGCCAGATCCAAGAATTTGAAGTTCATCAACATCATCCCACAAAGACACGCGGCGGCCATCAATGTTTGCTTGACCTTGTTCACATCATCCCGCGTGGGCGACTGTGCAAGTTCTGTCGCATCCACATACCCAGTGGTACAGAAGCCGCTGATAGCAGTGCTCCGACTGTTTATCCAATGGACAACCGACTCTTGTAACTTGGGATCAGTGATCTCGCCCACTATCCTCTTTGCATTGACAATCTCATGGGCACTCTCCAGCAGCCTCCACATCTTTTCGTCGAATGCAGCCTCCGGTGTTGCGCTCTTGGCACCATCAGTAACGGCAATGCCATGTTTATCTTCTAGTTCTCGAAGAGCTCCGTCAAACGGATGCTGCGAACGTGGGCCGGGGTCGTATCGCTCCGGCGATATTTCGGGTCTCTTCAGTAGTGATATGGAGATCCACGCATCGCTGATCATGAGGAGATTTTGGGCGTCCACCAGAACTCCAGGTGTCGTCGATGCCATGGCCCAGAGGCCACGCAAATGAACCAGGGCCGATTCATCATCAGAGACGTGAAAGTCAAGAGAGATGAGGAGGCGAATCAATGTAGTGACACCAGGTGAAAAGCCGTGTTTCACTAGCCTATCTCGAAGAAGTGCAACAGCCTTGGTTTTATGCAACAGCTGCCGGGTCATGGACTGCTCGGAAAGCTGCGGGGAAAGCTCTCCATTTACGGCATAACCTGCGGCCAGGATAGCATGGATTTCAGCTTCGTCTCCTATAGTTTTGTCCAGATGAACGTGCGAACTGGAAGTGTCGGCTATTGGAGCCCTCCACACTGCGCTCGTCTGGTCTGGCGAAGCCACAAACACGAAAAATCGCTGAGCTAGTCGGATGATCTCGTGGTCTGGGGTAGCAAGAGGCACCGCGGCAGCCGAAAAAGGGTCAGAATTACCCTTCCAAAGGCCTAGAGAGGGTTTTTTGATCGCCCAAGCACGCCTGTTCCATAGCTCGTAGGAGGCCGTTCGTTGTTGGTCAATATTTTCTTGGCTGCCCTCGAAAGGGTAAACAGGATGACTATGCTCGTCGCCACGCACCCTTTCGACCACTGAACGTCGTACGATGTCTCGCGAAGCGCTCCCGTCGTCTTGTAACTGACTGGGATCGGTGACTGCCCGTGCAGGCGCAGAATGGCCCACTAGGACGGCGTCTGATGGACCAGCCCCTGGGAATCGTGATGCTGCCGCTGGAAGAATCGATCGTTGGGCTGCCACAGCCTTGCTGCTAGATGCATGCAATCGCCTGAGCCTCTCTTCTTTCAACCATTTGCGATGTGTCTTGGACACATGCGAGGATATAGTGAAACTCTCATCTCGGCTTCGGGCCAGGGTCGCCGAGGTTTTGTTGATGAATAGAAATGGGCCATCGTACGGCTTCGGAACCTTCCCATCATCATCGTCGTTGCTGTCTTTGTCCATCGTCGTCTCTTTGTAGCCTGCCCAAGGCAATAGATCTCGGGACCACCCATATCACACAAACTGGCTGATGACAAAGAGGATTCATTTAATATGGGCTGGAGATGGTGCTGGAGCCTCGAGGGGCACTGATGGCATTCTGAAAGCGCCTATGCACCAGAGAAGGTGTGATTCGATGAGGATGGCCACGGATAGCTTGACCGGGGATGGATTTCAGCATTGGGTCGTCGGGTTGGACAGAGGCCACGAGGCGACGAGGAGGGTTGAAGTCTCATCAAAAGAGGCTTTCGCAGGTTTTCGCACCAAGCGACTGCCAAGGACGAGCACAAACCCAGTTGGGTTTGTGCTGGGGTTTGTGCTGCCCACCACGACCAAGTCCAACGAGCACCATCAGCCTCACAAACATCAGCTTGAACGCGCGCCTAACCTCTTTGAATCCAACCGCTAATCGACTAAATAGGCCTCCTCTCTCGACATGCAGACCATATTCAGCATCTTTCTCGAGCTTCTCTATCTCCGTTCCACGAGAGACGAAGTACAAATTATCTTCCAGCCGTCTCGGGGACCAGCGGACGAATCGTTCCTCTTCCTACCCTTTACCCATACTTTCCTCGTCTTTCCCTCCATGCCGCAGCGTTTCATCAGCAATGCGGATTAGGTGAATGCAGCGCGCCGGGCGCAGGCTTCCGTTCCGCCATGGTCGCGTTTTGCATTGCCAGGGAGCGCCAGTATACGAGGTTCAGATCCCCTCCATTCTTACCTCTCTGCCTCTTCAAGCACATCGGGATCTCGGTGACGTGTGAGGCTTGAGCCGTTTCCGAAAGAGGGGTATGCCGCTGGCTATTATTACGAGGTGCTTGTTCAATGGCGCTCTGACGGGGATTGCGAATCCCGATGGGCGGCACAAATCACTGGACAACACACCAATGCGCATCAACAACATAATAATACCCAAGTTCGGGCAAGTGGTCAACCTGCAAGATGGCGCAATGGTTATAATGCAAATTGCTGCTTTCTATGTATTGACTGACCATGCACACTAACAAATAGCTTCACCTTCCCACCGCGGTCCAGGTTGAAGCACCGAAGTTTTTGCGATGCCAAACTCCCCATTGCGAATCACTTTGACAAGATCACTTGGTTCTACAAGCACATCCACTCGTGGGCAAGCACTAGTGCGTTCGTTTGCCTTGCTGTTGAGTCATCCAGGCCCGACTAGCATCTGTTGGCGCAGTTTTCGATCTCAAATCTTCAATTTCGACCATCCGCGACCCCTGCCTCGGGCTTTTAGAGTATCGCCGACGTTGTGTCTGACTCCCCTAGCGCTCCTCGAAGCCAGCTTTTTTGCAGAATCAATGACATGGCTGAATCGTGTTTTACCAATGCGGTACTCACGGCCCCACCTCGAACCAGCCGGGACCATTGGTGTATAGAAATGGGACGCATCGAAACTGTGCGACTGGGATGATCCCGACCGTCTGAGCGAAAGCAGGCCTACATCCTCGCCATCGTCATCGCTGTTGCTATCCATGTACTCGACATTGTCGGCATAAGGTTTCTTTATGGATTCCGCATTCTGAGTCGTGCTGTTATTTTCTCCTGCGACACGGTAGATTGGGCTACGAGTCTTGCTTTTGATTTTTGGCTTTTCTTTGTCTTGTTCAGGCAACTTCGTCCGCATCGGAGAGAAGATAGCGGATATTCTCCTTGGCTGAGATGTGAGGACGGAAGGACGCTCCACCTCTTCCACAACCAGAGGAAGCGGCCTGCGCTTCTGTTGTTCTGATGTGACTTCGGCCGAAGCAGAATCGTGCTTTGGTTGCATTGTGAGAACTGTCGAAAGCCTCTTGCTTCGGGACTTGACCTCGGATACCACATTCCTTCCACGCTCCGTTGCGCTCGAGAGCAGTGAGGTCCGCTTTCTTTTGCTGCTGATTTTGGTGTGGGAGTTCAGCTTCTCGCCTCCACTCTCATGCTTCTCTGGTTGCTCGCTCTCGAATGGCGTCTTCTGCAGCCGCTGGCCCTGCAGCTTGATGGCCTCTCGGATCTTCAGAACATATTCGGGAACTGCTGCGGATTGATCGACGGGACTGGTGCCGTCGTCAGTCTGGGTCGCTTCACCAGCTGCATGCAAGCAGGGCAGACAATGGATGTCGTCTTCTGCCTCGGGCCATTCTTCTTGAATCGTGTCCATCCGCAACACCTTGTCTGACGCAGCCCCCTGTGCTTTGATGTCGCATGTATCGCGCAGTGCTGCAACGATCGAACAGGGTATCTCCACGTCCGCCGATAATGGCGACGACTGTCTGGGTGCGCTCATATCTGAAAATTTGTTACCAAGGAAAGAAAGTAAGTTGCGCAACTAACGAACACGAAAAGCAAGCAGATACAAACTGTGAGATCGATGGTGGTATATCTGCACACTGTTGAATTCAGAGGTATATATGTCCTCGACAGAGGGGGATACTATCGAGAGATTTATCAAACATTCGCTGGATGGGTCGCCAGAAATAGAAACAAAGGACACACACCCCCCTGACTAGGTCTGACAAAGAATCATGGACCTTGGAAACAATGATTCGAGAATATAATTGTCCAGGGCTGCGACAAGTGATTCTTTCTTCATCGTGGAACAGGACAAAGAATCGCCAAACTCAAAATAGACTGCCTGGGCCATTGGTCACCCTTACCACTTGCCAGCTGGCTGGAATAGGCGAATTAACCGGATGTCAAAAGAGGTGGAGAAAAGGACGACAACATTTCGATAGGTTGCTTGTTGGCTTCGAGAACTTCGAAAGTGATTTCCAGAGCGCGGATATATGTCATCCGGAATGAAAGGCCTTGATTGTCCAGTTGTCGTCTTCACGCGGCAATCGAGTTTCGGTACTCCTGCGCCGTCATCTCCACGCTCTTACCGAGCATGATCACTCGAGGCCCGTCATACTGCCGTCTCAGAAGCAGGTAGAAAGTGCCCATGATAATGGTAAGTCCTCCGAAAATGACGCACGTATAATCTACACGAAGATCAGCCGGATGCGCATCTCCAGGCAAAGGAAAGGGGGACAGCAAAGGAAGAAAGAAAAGAGACACTCACTCATCGTCTCGGCGTCGACAGGCATGGCGAACTGGTATTTGTGGTCAGCGTTGAATGTACCAACAACCATACACAGCAGCGAGAAAACGGGGAAGGAGTGAAACGCACCGGAAAGCAGAAAATCACAATAAAAGCCATCATAAACAGGCACGAGACCGTGTTGACGAGGAGCCCGATCGCGCCGGGCATATAGAACCGTCCCGGGACGACCTTTGTTCGTCTGGATAGCAGATTCGGCAGTATCGCGGAGAGGTATGAAGCCATGGAGACTACGCAGGGTTAGGAAACGTTCTTCGTCTTGATTGATCGGCTCAAGGGGGAAAGACTTACGAACGATATAAGAGCTGGTGAAGGCGTTAAAGGCCGTCAAGTTACCGACGTAGATACTATACCATGTCAGCCCAGAACGCTCAACAGTATCGCAAGGGAAATCAAGGAGACAGCGATCTCTCTCTGGTCAGGGACTTACCATCCAAGGATCGTGCAGATCACTGCACACAAAACGATCGAGTTCGCCGGGACTTTTAAGCGCGGAGAGACCTTTGAGAAGAATCCCGCAAAAGGAGTGGCGCGATCACGGGCCAATGTCCAGAAAATCTAGGCCGTTCGTGAGTAACATCGTTCCCTTCACGAGAAAAATAGCCAGGTATTGTAGCATAACTCACTCTCGAGGCCGTCAAATAACATCCCATGCAGGCAATCGTGGTGGGCGCAAGGACGAGGAACAAAAGGCCAATAGCTCCAGCACTGGTGCCTGTACCTTGGCGGTAGATCTCGCCGAGTGGGAAGACGTAGCCTGTGTCAAAGAGACTGTCGAGGTCGGTCAGGCCGTAGAGGACCGCAATCAAAAAAAGTAGGCCGGTGAGGAAGCCGATGATATATTGCCAAAGCCTGGAAGTAGTTCAGTTACGCTTGAAAAAGAAAAGAGCTACGGGGACAGAGACGGTGGAGTCTCACACTGCTACAGGAATGTTTCGGCTGGGACTGTTGGAACTTGTCAGTGGCCGAAGTCTCGTCGCGCGAGGGTGATCAATACTGACTTTTGCATCTCTTCGGCCAAATGACTTGTGAGGTCAGGCACTCCGACCGCAAACGCTCCGTTCAGCATTCCCAATAGAAAAGCAAATCCAGAACTGCTATACCCCGTCAAATTGGTGAACGAGTTCCAAACTTGATGGGAAGTTGCGTATTCCCTATGCTGCACGTGCGGCATAATAGCTGAGACGAGGACCGTGATCAAAAACCCGGCAATGATGAAGAAGCCCCCGATTTGCTCGAGCAGGGGGATGGCCTTGTTGAAGAACAGCACGACTGCTGCGAAAAGCCAGGCGCAGAACAAGAAGAGCACAAAGACCTGCCACCGCTGATACTCATAGGTTGATGCATTGAGCTGGGCCATCGTAATGATTATAGCTGCCGTGATCTGCAAGGTCACGGCCGTGGCAAAGATCCAGGCGAAGAAGTTCCACCATCCTGCCAAATATCCGCATACACGACCATAACGTGGCCCAGCCGTGACCGTAGCCCAGTGATAGACTCCCGCAGAAGAAGGAATTGCGGAAGCCAGTTCGGCAACACTGGCTGCAATGAACCAGTAAAAGAAGGAGACGACGATGAATTCGTAGATTATGCCAGTGGGACCGCCATTGAAAATGGCCACGGCGATGGTGCCAGCAAGGGCAATCCATACATTACCGGTGGTGATGGCTGTCGACACAACACTGAAGGAGCTGAAGAGGCGGTCGAGCTCCTGTTTATGGCCAGAGACGTTGATGAACTCATCGTCGCGCACGTCAACGAGACTTGAGCGGCGCCTTGCATCAGACTCTTCCGTTTTCCTCGTATCGCCAGGTTGGTGGTCTGCGATCTTTTCATGCTCCATGCTAGCTGAGGGAATGAACTGAATGAAGAGCAAGGAACTACAGCTCACACACATGCCATGTTCTTTTAAGAAACATTTACCGCGCCGATCGATAGGTCGGCAATGATGCAAAAGGGAAAGCTCCATCACTCACCAATAAAGTTTTGTTGATAAGAAAGCTGCTTTCCCACCCTTGGGTCTAGTGAAAGATAAGCATCTAACGGGCGAGCACGGCGACTTACTCTGATGGGCCATGGTCCAGGAGTGTCTAGAGCTTGAAAGTACCACCCTATAGCGAGCCAAAGCAGGTCCATTGACTCCGATTGGGGACTGTGAGCACTCGGTTGATTCCTCCAACATCATTCATCAACAGGAGAGAGCATGCAAAGCCGACGGGGTGTTGCGACAGCTTGCGGGGGCTCAGCTGGGTTAGCGTAGGTTGTCATGGCACAGCGAGCTTTGTTCCAAGGCTGTCTGTAGAATTGTCTTTTTTGATGATTGTGTTTGTCTGCTGGAGGAAGAAAGGGAGATGAGTTGGTGGTGGTGGTAACTGAGGCTTAATATGGGCGACATGTGACTTGCCCAGACTTTGCCCGAAAAGGGCATCTTTGCCGTCAAGCAACATCCAATTCTACTCCACTTGTCTCGACACTGGCACCAACTGGCAAGCAATTCATGTGATGTGCCTTGGATTATATTCGACGCCCGAAAGGAGACTCTCGTTGCCCATATATCCATCTTGCTAGCCATTCCAGACCACAACCAAGAAGAGCAGAAAAACCTATATAAAATGCAGCCCCGGGTTTGCCCGAGTCTGCGCAAGGCCTTCAAGATCCAGGTCCAAGGGAATGGATACGCCAGGCAAGGGTTAAGACATCTCTCAACGGCGGGGGCAGGCGCACCAGCGATAAGATGCCCTTCCGTGAAGAGCTCATGTCCGCATAGCATACAGACACCATGTCGAATCTCGACAGCATTCATGGGCCTCAGATATCAAAGCACATCCGCGGCGACGTCGAACGGCGCTGCTCTTCCTCGCGTCCTGGTCAATGACATGGCCAACCAAGAACTCATCGTGGACTTCAACACAGGTGTGGCACTACGGTATCCGTCATTTTGGCTGAGAGATCATTGTCCCTGCCCGGAATGCCAACATCCAAGCACCCATCAGCGACAACTCGACACTTTTGCCATCGATCCAGAGGTCAAAGTCTCGAGTGTCCAGTCCACACCGGAAGGGCTAGAAGTCACTTGGCCAGCAACGGCGACGACAGACTCGGCAGCCGCAAGCGGTGATAGCGTATCTGATGCTGACGGGGAAGGGAGACACCGAAGCGTGTACCCGTGGGAATGGCTACAGAGTCACCCCCCCTTTATACAAGCCACCAACAAGGCTGCTGCTCCAGCCGTGCCCAAGAGAAACTGGACGCACGTCTCTCCTTCGTCGACGTCACTACCTCGAGTACCCTTCCCGTCAATCATGGACAACTCGTCCACGTTCGGCCTTGCCCAGTTTCTCGAGTCCATCCACACCTACGGTCTATGCTTTATCCCTTCCACGCCACCCACGCCGAGCGCGACGCAATCCCTCGTCGAACGCATCTCGCACATCCGGCCCACGCATTACGGCGGCTTCTGGGACTTCACCTCGGAGCCCAACCCGATCGACACGGCGTACACCGACGACTATTTACCACCACACACCGACACGACCTACTTCACCGACCCAGCGGGGCTGCAGCTCTTCCACTGTCTCACCCCCGCTGACAAGGGCGGCGAGTCGACCTTCGTAGACGGCTTCGCGGCTGCCACGCACCTGTACGAGAAATTCCCCCAACACTACCGCGCGCTGAGCACGTACCCGGTGACATCGGCAGCGCTGGGCTCGTCAGCCGGGGAATTCTACAACACGGCCAGCTCTGTCCAGGGCTACCCCGTGCTAGTGCACTCGTCGCCGCCTGGCCCCCCGCAGCACCAAGGTGCGAGTCCGACCTCTCTGGTCCAGATCCGATGGAACAACCTCGACCGGGTGCCGCCGACGTCGACGCCGCCGCCGTTCCCGAACCACACGGCCCTGAAGGCGTGGTACGCGGCCGCGCGCGAGTGGAGCCGCATCCTCGAGAGCCCCGAGTTCCTCATCACCGTGATGCTGCGGCCCGGCGAGCCCGTCATCTTCGACAACTGGCGCGTCCTGCACGGCCGGCTCGGCTTCGAGGGCAAGCGGCGCGTCTGCGGCGCGTACGTCGGCATGGACGATTTCCGCGCCAAGTGCAGAGGTCTGGGAGTCGTTGATGTGTAAATACATATTCCAGAGATTCGTGGGTCGAGGTTCGAGGGGAGTTGTTTGTGACCCGGCTTGACTTTGGGTGCACGGCTGCGAATATGGATTTGACGGATGGAGAAAGAGTACTAGTGGATAGAGACATCCGTCAGGGGATGGTACGGTAGTTTGGCAGAGAGACAAAAGAAACAAAACAAAACGGTCGTGTCTTGGCTAGCTAGCTCGGTATGTGTATGTATATATGCACCTACAGTACATATACGGGTAGATAATCTACCTGTTGTATACAAGCACGAGTTACGTGGGTAGATGAATAAAAATGCAGAGCAAGAGCAAGAGCAAGGGTATGAGCAGCAGCCAAAGGATACGTCCTGTGCTGTACTGTGCTGTACTATACGATGACAACTGCGCAGGTCGAGTTACTTCGCCGCCGCCGCCATCACCACCAGCCCACCGCCTGCGCCACGACTGACTATCTATACACGTCAAAAGCGAATGGGCATTTTCGTCGACGTCTATATCATTCCTGGCTAGATAGAGTCGTCCAGTAGCACCGAGGATGATGGAGATACCAGATCAATCAATCAAGCAAAGGCTCAGTCAGTCGACTGTCATATGGATCGTGATCAATTACTTTGCATGCATGTCAGCTATCTCTGTGTGACTCGATCAGGCTGCCAATGCAACGAATGCTACTCGAGTAACAACTGTAAGGCACACGCCCCAAGCACAAATACCAATGCATGCAAGAAAAAGAATGCCATGCCCTCAACGATTTATCCCAAGTTCAGCGCCATCAGACAAAGCACAAGTTCCAGATCATCCGTCACGATTTGCATGTCCGGTTGTTTCATCTCGTTTTGTCGCACGCCCTTCCGTGCCCTGTCCCTTCAGCTAGAAGTTTCTTGCAATAACCTTGTGCTTGAACACTATGCCAAAGCCAATGTTCATGGCCTCCCCCCCCCCCCCCCCGGAAGCGACGTTGGTCGTGACAGATATCATATCGTGAAAAGTCCTGATACCAGGACCCTTTGAGCCTAAGCTCCACTTGTATTATCTCTCTCAGCTCTCCAGCTCGCCATTCTCCCCTTGAAAAACAAATGCTGTTAATGCTGTCCCCTGCCGTGTCCCATGTGATGTGAATTTTCACAATCCTCTAGGCCCTTGGTGTTGTCGCCAGGTGACTTGTTTTTGACCATTGAACTCCTTGTCACTATTGGCTGTCACAATGCCCCGTCTGCTGTTGAAAGCCAATTTAGTTACCAACTTCTTTTCAGATCGAGAACAGCTGCTCCCACTCAGAGACGCGACGGAAATCGAGATACATGTCGTAGACGTTGCAATCCAGGCCTTGGTCCGCATCCAGCTTCTTCCGATGTTCGGCCATGCGCACGATCTCATTGTGGCGCATATCCACAAGGGCCTGGAATCGGTTGCGCTGCTGGCGAAGGACATGGATCTCGATGTCCAGCTGGCGGAGAAACGAGGGTGCGACTCGCGGTCGCAGGTTGTAGTAGTAGGCTGCGCGGGAGCAGTAGTCTTTGATTTCTTGGTTGCGGGCGACGACGGTGCGGCGGAGGTGGTCGAGCGCGCTGAGCTGACGGTTGAGGAGACCTTCAATCTCGCTGCGGTTGTCGGGTAGAGGGTCGGGCTGGATGGTGAGAGGGTCGTACTTTGAGTCCGACGACGCGTCGCTCTTCTTGCTGTCGTTTGTGGCGGCGCGTCTCAACGACGAGAAGACCGACTTGATGCTGTTCAAGCTGTTGCTAGAGGTGTTCGCCTCCTCCTCGACATTGCTATTCAGGTTCTCCGTGGAAGACATATTTGATGGATGTGTCACTATGAGATGGCGTGGTGTGGTTGTGGATGTGGATGTGGATGTAGATGGGGATGTCGTTTGTTTGTTTCTGCTTCTCCTTAAGAGTTTGTTTGTGGGTGTCTTTGACTTGGGATCTGGGGTGAAGGGCGTCCTGGTTAGACTCATCTGGTAGTTTAGTCGAGAGTAGCACTTGCTTCAACAGGACAAAGTCACTGGATGGCAATGACGTCCTCGTTGTGCCAACAGAAGGTCTGGGAGGCCAGCGGACGTCACTATCAACGGCAACATCGATGGCAGCCCGTTTGTTCGGTCGGCGTACGCTCTTTCCCTGAGCTCGTGCAAAAGACGATTCCCCTTCCACAAAAAACAAGTCACAGCAGATATATCACTGCTATCAGAAGCTCGGGAGACGTCACAAGTCCGACAGGATTCCCTCAGAGTATCAACGGTGCCGTGGCCCATGAAGAGAAGAGGTGAGAGCTAGAGTTTGCTGCTGGCATCCCGATACAAAGAAAAGGTAGCACGAGACAATGAGCAGAAAGGGAATGTTTTGTCTACTCATTTCACTATCGTTGAGGTGGCGCGCAGAAGAGATACATCGCCTCAACGACGGAACAGTGAAACGACGACAACCACATACATTCACAATGCCCAACCGCTGTATCCCAAACGAATAAAAGTGATGACCGAACCACACTCAGTGGCGTTCCAGATCCTTGACTCACCCCCATCCTGCCAATGTCCAGCTAGTCCTCTCGCTGCCTTTCGTTGCTGTGCTGCGCTGTTGATGAAGGGCACTAGGATCTAGGTCGCGATGTGCTCCGGCCAGTCCATGAGAGAGGAATCTCTCCCTCTCAATCTCAACAAAGGATTTCGCCTTCAGACTGGCGACAAGGCTGGCACCAGCCCATGGTCCAAGAGATTCGACCTGCCGCAGGATGGCAGTAACAGGTTGCTGCGCATCCTTTGATTTCTGCTTGAAGAGTCGTTGCTCAACAAAGTCGTCGGTCCCTGGGGGATTGAGGTCATGTCGAGTATCAGGGGGAACGGCCCTCGCTTGAGCCAGTTCTGCAAGGCTGCTGCGCTTGACCTTCGTGTGTTGCCCTCGGATAGGTGTCCATCCGTGCTCGCTGATGACGGTATTGGTTGTTTCCAGGACCTGTTGTGACAAACCTGCCAGAGATGAACCCCTACCTAAAAAGATAATCCTTGACATGCAAATACCCCGAACATCCGATGACACTGCCAGAAGCGTTGCATACAGAAGTTGACTAATTGACTGCTCATGATCGTCCCGATAATCATCGGTCTTTGGTGCGACTAGTGTGTCGAGAGATGCTTCACACAATGCCTGTCTCGAGATGGCGATGGGTCGAGAAGATGTATCCGTTGGCCAGTCAATCACCAAGGTTTCAGTTTCACCACCAGAGGCACCAGCATCTCCTTGGTCCTCCAGATTCAATTTTGATGTCCTTGCTGATAGATCATCTTTCGCGATTGGAAATAATGCATGACATGCACCAGCACGATCCACAAACTCCTCCACGAAGTCAAAATCAAGCACAAGAGAATCACGAATCGACTCATCTTGCTCCTTCTTGATACTCTCCAAGAGCGCCCCGATCTTCAAAATCAAAGCCTTCATGGCGCGGATACTCCGGCGGACGTGTATTTCGCGATACTCGTAGATTGCCGTCACCACCGTTTCCTCCCAGCCTACCTCCACAACCAGACCCGATCGCAATCCGGCCCCGACAATGGACATGGTCGGTGCCGGCAACAGCGTGATGGTAGAGTACTTCCATCGCTCGAACAGAAGTGTCAATACTGTCGATAGTACGGGATGAGGTACTAACGAAGGCAAGACCAGAACCAAACGTGCAGTGCCCGCGTCCACCAACAGATATTTGTTGTATGCCTCGCGCACTGCTCGTTCCAACTTGTCTTCCAACAGCCCCAAGTCGACATCCCTCAGATCATTTCTCCACAGTTCATACTCCTTGCTCTTCAATGCCAGATCTTGCCTGCGTCTTCTGAATCCCGGGAGAAAGGAGCGATAGTCACCCACTCGCCCAGCATTCTGGGAGGTGAACGGGATGAAACACTGCGGTCCACTCTCGCCCTGAAAGCCGGCGCTGAGGCCACGAGGGTCAATCTCGATGATGATGGGATCCTCTTCGGCGCGAAAAGAGTACGAGCCGGGCGAAGACTGAGCGGAGGAGATGAAGCGACCGGTGGGTGTGTGAGGGCTGCCGGATTGCTGGCGTGAAGATGCTTCGCGGAGGCTGGGGCGGATGGCGGAGGCGACGGTGGATGCCATTGCTCGGTCAATTCTGCTTGTCGTCGCCTCCACCTCCCTTGCAAGTAAGTGAATTGTTGTACAGAGCTTGTGGCACGGAGGCTGGTTCACGTAGATCAGGCGTTGTCGTTACAAAATCTCCATTAACGCGACATCCCTTGACCAATCAGAAACGCGATCCCGGGCTTAGTCATCAGCGCGTCTACAGATCAAGGCAATATTAATTCGGCATATACATTTTCATATATCTGCGAAATACTCGGTACACTAACTGACGTTAGAGAATTAATTGCGCCGGCTGGCAGAATTTTACGAAATAGCAAAGGTGAACCTCACATCGTCTAATATGCCTCGAGATAGAACGATTGATATTCGCAGCTGCACCCAAGCAGCTAGTACGTGTTTCAACTGGGACACAGCCCGGTAAGATCATTGGCTCTCGACGGCGACCTACCACCTTGTTCATGTGATGTGTAGTGAGGAATCGTCCATGGCTCTCCCTAAACTATCTGGGTTTGTGAATGGGGAAGCGAGGCGAGGTCCATAAAGAGCCAGCAGGATCATCTGGGAAGCACAGGCAAATAGATGCGGAGTACTGTCGTATTCTCCGTATTTGATCTACAACCTTCTCGCACACGGGCCGACTCGAACCTACCAGGGAACTCGGCAAGCCACAAGCGCTCCAAAGAAGCTGCCTTGCTGAAGCTGCCACCAATAAACACTCGGTATGTCCACTCCCAAACTCCCACTCTTTTACCCTTGACCGATCGACCTTTCACATTGCGATCCAATCCCTGATACATTGCGCCTCTGAGCACCTCTATATTTACTTCGATTGATCAATTGGATCGGATTGTTCCGTGTTCCTTACATATCGGCCCCCACTTGGCCCTGGGCTACACACCACCAAGCGGCAGCTGTAACGGCTTGGTGACGGTAGACGCCCCGCTAGCAAGGTGTCGAATCAATTCAGAGCGTCCTTTTTAGGAATGCTCATCTCAGAAACACTGGGTCGGCATCGTCGCCTCGAGCCGTTACAGACGACTTGCAAAATCTCTAATTCCGCGTCAAGGGGGCCGCACAGCGCAGAGATTCAACGTGGCCGACACAATGTTCACGTTTCATGCTTCATATGTGGCCTTCGTGGCAGCCGGTCTTTGACATCCATCTCGCTCTATTTACTCCTACATTGATTCCCACCTCATTCAACGCCAATGGTCTTCCTCTCGAGCTCTCACTTGACCCGTATCTCGGGATCAGCATCTTTGCTGCGAAGGGCAGGTATCTACCCCAGAATTACACCGACAGCCTTCAAGCCTTTTCCGTTGCCAGCATGGCTGCTCGCGGGAGTAAAGTCGACCCTTATAGTACCTTGCCAGAGTCCTATCAGGTTTGTATTGAAGCTCTATCTACAAGAGTGCGGTCTTCTGACGACAACTGCAGCCTTCTTATCCCGAAGTCTATCACCCTAAAGAGCTTGATCGCACAGAGAAATCGACAGAGTACATATTGCCCAGTGGTGCAAGCAACGACGGCAACTACAGAAACAACCAACACAGGCTACCATTTGGCTGGACTCCAACGATTTTCGGAATTGTCACAGCTCTGGCCACTGCTATAATTGTAGCCGCCATAGTCGGAGGAGGAGTTGGTGGCGCCTGTGCTAGTTCTCAAAGGTATGGGACTGACAAGGACATCAATCTACCGCAGATTACAACTTGTGGCTGACAATAGAGCAGAGCCTTGAAGACGGCTTCCTCGGAAGCGGTAACAGCAACTTCAACTATACATTTGGCAGCTTCAGCACCAACTTCATCAATTCCTTCATCTGTCTCTGCTTCCGCCGCCCTCGCTACTGACTACACCGCTCTAGTCGACACCCAGATATCGAGCCTCGCTCTTGACTGTCCAACTTTGGATGGTCAAAGCTACCCATCCAAGTGGGAGGGCCAATTGTTCAGTTTGAACTGCGACTTTCTGTACAATGACGGCGATCTCGCTTCCGTCTTTGTCTACACGTGGCAGGATTGCGTCGAGGCATGTGCTTCCATAAACCACTACGCAGAAATGAACGGTGGCTCCAACACCACCTGCATACACGCGGTATTTCAGGCAGGGTTGGACCAGAACGTGGTCGATTGGAATCGGAATTGCTGGTTGAAGAGTAACAAGGCTGTGGTTGGGACGGCTGATCCGGCAAGCGAGATCCTGTCAGCTGATGTAGTTTTTTGACGAAGTCCGGGGTCCGTGACGTTAATAACCGTTGGAAAATGTTTTTGGAGTTGGGAGTTCCCGTGAGAATAATGAAAACGATACTGGGTGGGTGCTTTCAATGACATATTACTGGCATTGCATCAATGCGCGTGTACAACAGCCTCGTCTTCTGTATGGCCGAATATTTGTCTCGTAGCATTCCTTCCGAGTGATCAAACCGCCCAACCGCAATATATCTTCGTCCCGATCCCGTCTGTGGGTTTATACTTTTCCCAGCAGAGAACGAGCCTGCCACACCTCTGTACCTAGGTAGGTCACGTAGGTGTGGGTGGTTAACGCCTGCCAATTTCCATGGTGCCACAGCCGAAGTTTTGCCGGGAAGCAGGAACGTCAACCATGTTGCCATGTCAACAAATGAACTCAAAAGGGGAAGAAACGACGACGGCTTTAACAGCTTCAACAACGCCACGCCCCAGAGAATCGAACGATGAAAGGATAGGAGGCAAGAGGCCACGTTTAAAATTACTCAAATGTGAGGACAGCCTGTGGTTGAGGAGATGGGCATCCCTGGGTAAGTCGACCCACATCAACCACATATTCCTGAGTGACGGTGGCATAAAGCCTGTGGCAAGCAATATTGTTGCCTCGAAGAACAAGAGAAAGCAAAAAAAGCCCCAGCATCATGAGCAAAATCCTATGCTAACCCTCACATGCTTGCCGTTTTATGTCAGCCTTTTGAAAGAAATCGGTAAAGGCGAACGCGTGGCTCTTTCCCGCCTCTCTATCGAGCATTTGCAGAAACAATCTCGACCCCTTCGAATCGCCATTGATGCCGCAATCTGGAATTTCCAGACCCAGCACGGCGGGCAAGGGGGCAAAAATCCGGCCCTTCGAACACTCTTCTACCGCCTTGTCAAGTTACTGGCTTTGCCCGTTCAGCCCGTCTTCGTCTATGATGGCAAGAATAAACCTCTCACGAAACGGGGACGGACAGTGTCGAAATGGCATGGGGGATGCGTCGAGAGCGAAATGTCAAAGGGTTTAGTTTCTCTGTTTCGATATCCCACGCACGTGGCGCCGGGGGAAGCCGAGGCAGAGTGTGCGATGCTTCAGCGGAAAGGGATCGTGGATGCGGTTATGACACAGGATGTTGATGCCATCATGTTTGGCTCTGGCCTCACGCTACGGGATTGGTCGAAGGAGGGAAATGGGAAGAAAGGCAACAAGACTGCCACACACGTGAGCGTTTTGGATTTGCATCGGGTGAAGAAGCTCAGCGGGTTAGATCCTGAGGGAATGATTCTGGTAGCACTCTTGAGCGGTGGTGATTATGATGAGGATGGCGTTGCCGGAATTGGAAGTACGCTGGCATGCGAGATCGCCAGGGCAGGGTTTGGAAGCGACCTTTTGGACCTAGTGAGGAGCGGAGACGAAAATGGAATCACAGAATGGAGGGAACGACTACAATTCGAGCTCGAGACCAACGAAAGCGGCTATTTCAAGATGAAAAGGAAATCGATACGTATTCCCGACAACTTCCCCGACAGAAAGATACTGGGATACTATATGAATCCTGCAGTCACACCAGCGGACGAATTGAAGAGATTGGAAAAGTCATGGGTCAAGGCCTGGGATGGAGAAGTCGATATGCAAGCGCTGCGTGTCTATGCTGCGGAAATGTTCGACTGGATGTACAAACCAGGTGCTTGGAAGTTTGTGCGAGTGATGGCCCCGGCTCTCCTTGCGGACCGGCTACAACGTGGTGCAGCAGCATCACATATCACATCTTCTGACCAAATCACCGAACGACGGCAGCATTTTGTGAGTGACGGAATCCCAGAACTCAGGGTGACGGTGATCCCAGGGGAAGTCGTTGGACTGGATCTCGCTGCGGAAAAGGACAGCCCCGAATATCTACAACTTCTTGCCGAAGAAGAGAATGAAGGGTTGGAGGGAGAAACGGAAAACGCAGGTACGGACGGAAATGCGCCTCTGAGCCCGTCCAAGAAGCGCAAATCTCCTCCGTGGCTGCCCCATGCGCCAGAAAAGATGTGGATTGCCCAGGCCATTGTCGAGATCGGGGCTCGCGAGCACGTCCGACGGTGGGAACAGATCCAGTTCGAGATCAACAATGATCCCAAGAAATTTGCTGCGCGGAAGTGTGCAAAGCAGAAAGAGAAAAAGTCGAAAACGACTGGAGGTATGCAGCCTGGGGCTCTTTTAAACTACGTCGTCACTGCCAACGAGGCTGCTGAGCCTGAGGTATACCCTGCAAAGTCCATCTCATCGCCTCGTCCCCGCCCAAAGGCCAACGTCAGCGAACCACGAAGGTCCAAGTCCACCAAATCCAAATCCAGCCAGATGAACGATGGGCAGTCCCCCACGATGTTTGAGCATCTCAAGTCCACCAAGAGTCGTCATGATTTCCATGAGACAGCGTCAGCACGCGACAGTGTATCGTTTGACACTGTCAGAACCGGTATTGGCAGTGGAGACGACCCATTCACACTCAGCGACCAGACCTGTAGTGACAAACATTCGAGGCCCTCTACTTCAAGCTCGACAAAGACGGGACGGCGGATCGTACACAAGTCATCTCCGCTTTATGGAAACACGATTCACCCAATGCTCCACGATACAAGGCCACCTGTGCTCTCGCAACGCGAAAAAAGGTCAGAGAAGGTCTTAGCGAAGGTGACAGCGGGAGAGGACCTATCCAGAAATGCGATCGAAGAGGACTCCCTCCCCTTCTCTTCGCCAGCCCGGGGAAAATCCAACTCAGCAGTGGACCATGGAGAAACGCAGGAAGCCTTGGATTCGCTCAGCAACATCACACGGCGGACGCCCAGGAAAAGAGCAAATAAGTTCCGAGCTCTCACCGAGGTTGGAGGATCGAGTGAGAGCCTCATCGAACCTCAACGGCGTATCGTGAGTTTCTTTAAGCCATATGTGCGCGAGAAGGCGCCACCGTCCCAAGCAGCACCAGCCGAAGGAGAAAGTCGTCCAGTCAAAGTTCTGCCAAAGCTAACGTCGGAAAAGTCTGCAAACCCATCTTCGGCCATGCACATCCACGCAGTTCCCAGGTCAAGTCTTCCAGGCACGTGGAAAGAAGTCGAATGCGAATCGGGCTCGAGTACTCAGATATACCCTTCTCTAGCGTCCCCCCGTCGTGCTCGATTGAGCATAATCGACCTAACGTCCGATTAAAGGATGAGTCTCTGAATGTTACGGGAGCTTGACCTTCCAGAAGTCTTTGTTCTCGAAGAATGTTTTGCTGCGGGTAATTTCGACAGCGGCGGCTTCTATGGAGGCAATGGCGCTCGGTTTTTCGATGCGGATTTTGGCGAACGTGTGTCCATAGTTCATTGTTACAATCTGGGCCACGGCCGTTGCCAGAGATTCGATTGTGTGGTACGCTGAACCTGCGACGCGTTCAACCACTGTTTGGACCATGTCGTGCAGAGCAGCGGTGTAATGTTCTTCCAGAGCACCAATTCCCAGAGCAGGGTCGACAAGAGGTACGCTAATGTCGATGAATAAGGTCTGCTTGTAGATGCGCTCTTGGGGATTGACTCCGATGATGCAGGTGCAAGCAATTTGTTTAACCGTCACAGTGAGGCTTGACGTGTCAACGTCCAGCTCGGACTTGTCGACCTGATATTGGTAGAGCACGCCGCCTCTGGCCTGCAGTAAAGCCTTGGGAAGGGCAATGTTGATGGTGAGCAGACCACAGTTTGGTACCAGGTTGGAGATTAAACCGATCAGGGCATAAATGGTAGGAAAGGCTTCGGGATCGGCGTCCTTCAATGCCGCGGTGATCCTTTTGTACAACTTGCCATAATCCATGGAGAGATTCACATCATCCTTGGAAGCCGCCGGCTCAAGGGTTGATGTGGGCTGAGCCTCGATGGTGATCGACACAGGCTGGGGTTTGCGGAAACGACGCCAGGCATCGAGGCCGACGGGAATGTCGAACCTCATGTTTTTCAGAATAACTTTGTCCATGAGGGAAACTGCCATGCTGGAAGAGGAAGACGTGGTCTGGTCTGGTCTGACGAGCGGCTTTTTATATGCGTGATTCACTGGTACGAGCAATGCGGAGGATTATCTGGTGGCAAGGTTATGGTGTGCTTTGGAAAGGCTTGGGAACAAAAGGATGGTATGACTTTGCAGTGGTGGGAGGGCGGAATAATAATAATCCGGTGTCCAGAGATGATTCTCGTAACAACAGAGCTGAGATTCGGCTGGTCTCTGCGAGCCGGAGAGCCGGGAACTAAGCAAGCCTGGCCAGCCTCTGGAGAAGCACGGGCTATATCTGGGGCAGATCTGTGGTGACACGGGGCCGCGGCCCAAGGCTGCTTGCGATGAAAAAATTGCAGGGGGAACCTATTTAGCCATGGTCTGATTGGGGGCTTGAGGCGATCCTCCCGCTTTCGTTGGCCGACAACGCACTGGGCACTGGGCACTGGGCGCCTCTGCCGCCTCCAGAATTTCTCAGGCTGCGCTCCAGTGGCTTTTTTTTGCTGACCTCGTCCACCACCCCCGTTCTCCTCCTTGGACTTGAACCTCTTCTTCTGTCTTTATTCTTTTGGGCCTTTTTACGAGTCTCTCTTGCGTCTCATCTATCTCGGTCACTTACGGTTAGAGTAGATTTTCTTGTCACCTTCAATGGGTCAAAGCGCCGTCACTACCTCAGCCACAATTTCAGACTTCACTCCTGCCGCTCGCGGACGGATTGCACTTTCCCATGTGATTCCAACGTCACCTTCACTCGCATCGTGCAAGACTGGCCATCTTCTGGTTTGGCTACTGGCGCAAGGTCCGTCCTGAACAAGGGCGGACGGTAATACTACAAGCCGCCTGGGCCTCGAGCATCGTGTTTTAATCTAACTCTCAACCTTCCCCCTTTTTAACTTGTGGGTATCATCAAAAAAGAACCCGCGAATATGAGTATCTCAACTACTCAGGCCATCATGGACAAGGCTCCAGAAACTCCCACTGGGATGCCACCACCCGCCGACGTCTCAGCCGATTTTGAGGACGCACTCAATTCGATTGCGCTGGGGAACAACAACGCGGACCCAGGCGATCCGGAAATCATCCCTTTTCGAAACAAGAGTCCTCCTGTGACACCGCAAAAAACCATGCCGGTCGGTACGCGCGAAGACGAGGCTCTCGTCGAACTGGAGAGCGAAAGAGGAAGACAAGAAGTCAAGGGCAGCGTCATCCTGTCTACGACCGCGGCAAAGAGGAAGAAGAAGAAAAACAAGACCAAAGCGGCCCATGCGGCCCAAGCACTGAGTACTGTCAGAGGATTCACGCCTGTTGACTCGGGAGCTGAAGAGTCGGACGTGTCACGCAACAGCCCACGGGTTTTGTCACCTATCCCTCGTTTGCCTGCGTTGGCTGGTGCCAGCCCAGGACTGAGACCTCAGTCGCCGGGTGTCAGCGGCTTAAAGGCCCAGCTTGATGCTCTGAATTCCCGCAGTCAAAGCCGCTCTAACTCGCGCGTGCGCAATACTCTGGATTCGGAGGCGAACAGCAGCGCCGCCAGTGCCGCGTCGGACACCCAAGGGGAGGAGCCGCACGAAGATATGGTCAGCTACCATGTCCAGATCGATCAAGACTTCGTCAGTCAGTCGCTGGCGGAGACCGAAGTCGCATCGGCGGCATCTACTGCCACTATGGACGCAGATCAGCGCGCGACTTCGATGATTGTCCGCAAGATGACCGCGGCAGATTTCACTCCGATCCGCTGCCTCGGAGATGGGGCCTTTGGAACGGTGCTTCTTGTACGACAGAATGCCACGGGTCGTTTGTTTGCTCAAAAGCAACTCACGAAAGCGTTTCTCAAGGTTCACAAGAAGCGCATCGAATCAACCATGTCCGAGCGCAGCATTCTCGAGTTGGTCAATCGTCATCCATTCATTGTCAATCTCTACTACGCCTTCCAGGACCACGAAAAGCTATACTTGATTCTTGAATATGCCTCAGGCGGTGAACTGTTCCGTCACCTGGAATTGGAAAAGTTCTTTTCAGAGGAAGTGGCTGCATTTTACATCGCCGAGATTGTTTTGGCACTGGACTATCTCCACAACACAGTCGGCGTCATCTATCGTGATCTCAAACCGGAGAATTGCTTGTTGAACGCCGAGGGCCATTTGCTGTTGACAGATTTCGGTCTGAGCAAGGTCGCTGTGCAGGACCCGAGTACCCCGGGCGGGAGTCGTTGCAACAGTCTGGGTGTGGGCACGATCGAATACATGGCTCCCGAGATCATCAGAGGCAGTGACGAATCTGACTGGGGTCCGGGATACGGGAAAGCGTGCGACTGGTGGTCATTGGGTGCGATGGCTTGCGATCTTATGACGGGCAAACCTCCCTTTGGTGGCGGCAGTTGGACTAAGATCCAGCAGAATATCATGTACCAGAAGCTGAGCCTGCCCTACTTCCTATCGCCAGACGCCAAAGACCTTCTCACGCGACTATTGCGCAAGGAGCCTAAGAAGCGACTTGGAGTTGGTCCTAACGACATCAACGTCATCAAGAAGCACCGATTCTTCCGGAAAATTGATTGGAAGAAGTTAGAGGCCAAGGAGCTCGAGCCTCCCATCAGGCCGCTGGTCACCAACCCGGAGTTGGCCGAGAACTTTGCCAAAGAATTCACTGACAGGGCGATTGACACTCTTACGCGACGACACAGCCGAACATTGAGCAAGTCTGATCCGTTTGGGGGGTTCAGCTATGTTGCGAGCAGCAGTTTACTTGAGGAATCGATGCTTTTGGAATTGGATGAAGCCATCATCGACGAAGACATCTAGACACCTACCGAAAGACACAGAAGAGCGATTAGCTGCTCGAGTGACACAAATCGGGTTGGATAGAGTTGTGAGGACAGGTCACATAGACACCTGATGATAGCGAGGCGTTCAGGACTTTTAGAGGCACATGGGCGAGAAGGGGCATGGAATTTGGCAGCACTGGTGGGACGCATTAATATGCCAGGCATGTTAGAGGGGCCGTCGACGATCCGCATACAAGCATAGAGCTAGAGAGACATGAGACACGTTCAGCACTCACTATTCAGGACTCGGTACTCGCTTTTCGCTCCCCAAGCCGTGTGGGACTGATCAGGCTGATATCGAAAGTCCCACGTGAGCCACGTGAGCCACGTGAGCTGGTGCCTGAGTCGCGTTGGCACGCGTCGGACGAATCAGTATCCATTAACCCCGCGCTCTGTCAATGAGCTTTGTTCACTTCAGCCTCACAACTGCCTGACCTCGCCAACACAGGCAGTTCGATGTGACTGGACTCTGCGGTCGCCCCTCTGGCCTTTGCTTTGTACCTTCAAATGACCTCACTCGCCTTTCTCGATCTCCACGGCTGCGCTCTGCCATATTTGACAAAGAGCCTCACTCCTTTCACCTCACTGCAAACGGCAGATACCATTGTACCCAGGGAAACTTAAGTAGAGATCGAGAGAGACGGAGTTATCAGTTCAAACACACCACCTCTGATCTTATGGCACAGCCAGCAAGCATGACCAACACAAACATCCTCAGCCTCGAGGCTGAAGTCCTCGCCCATGTCCTTGAGTACGTTGACAACGAATCCCCTCGCACGATGGCAGCGGTGGCTCGAACCTGCAAGTACTTCAATTTCGTGACTCAGCTTGTCCGCTACCGTCACATCACCGTGCACTGGGACTGCGAACGGGAATCCTGGGTTGACATGGCCGGTCGCAAACAAGAAGAATGGGAAACACCGGAACTCCTCCAAGGCTTGCGACACCTTACAGCCTGCAAGGGCGACCTCCCGGCGCTGATCCTCGAGCTCGGCAACGGCGATCTCCCCGGTGCCAGAAACCTTTGCGAGAAGCTGGACCGGCTGCAAAGTGTCCTCCGCAATGCCAGCAATCTGAAGACCTTGACTTGGAAGACCAGCTATCTGCCAACCAAAGGCATCGTCGAGACCTTGCAGGCCCATCAGCCAAAGGTGAAACTGGACATCTTCCGTGCCAGGAGACTGGGGCTCGCACAAATCCCACTGGAATCGGAAAAGGTCCTGGCGGCAGCGACTTGTTTGAACTCGTTGTCGATGACCACCATGCAGGCCACGTGTATCGAAGATCATTTGGTCTTTCACATGATTTTGAAATCGGCCCCAAACCTGGAATTCGCCTCGATACTTTCTTTTCCCCCGATGGAGTCGTACAGTCCCACCGTCACCTTCCTCCGACCCAATCTCGACAGCTGGTTTCCTCCGGATCTGGAGGGGAAGCAGGGCACATCGCTTCGTCACCTGACCTTGGATGGTTGGGGAATCTCTGCTGAATGCCTGGAGTTCTGGTCCGAGTACGTCAATCTGGCAAGCCTGCGAGGCTTGAAGTGTAGCAGGGGTCCTATCTATTCGTCCTTTTTCGACCGCGCCCCCAAACTGCTAACGAATCTGAAGAGTTTCAGCACGAACCTTGGCGCGGAGCCTCGGTCCGACGTATTTTTGAGAGCAGTAAAAGAATATATTGCCACCTGCCCACCTTTGGAGACGTTGAGTCTCTGGTCGTGGAGGGGGAAAGTGCCATTGTCCACCATTTTGAATCGTCATGGAGCGACTCTTCGGGACCTTCAGCTTCACGAGTGTGAAGCCCCTGAAAGTATTCATCCCAGAGACGCTTTCTCGGCAGAGGAACTTCAGTCGATCCGGCTTTCGTGTCCCAGGCTAAAGGTACTTACCCTTGACCTCAACCGAGTCTCGGCGCAACTCAGAGTCGAGGAATACGAGGCGATCCTTGACGAGCTCCGTAAAATGAACCTTGACAAGATCCAAATCTATGTTGAGAACGGTCTGCCATGGTTCCGTCAAGCGGACCTGCAGATAATCACCAGGGAGAGCAGTTGGATGGAGGCTCTTCGTCGCGTGGATAACGATCAAACAGATATCCGCCTGCCCAGTGGGTGTGATTTCGATGGTGCTTTTGGACATGCCTTGCCTGTGACGGTCCAGAACAGTGACCGGAGTTGGCCCCATCTTTCATGTGACGAGGAGCTTACGTTGCTGCCTCCGACCTCGTACGTGGCCCTCTGCCGTTTTCTCATCGGTGCCTGGAAGATCATCTTTGGCTCGAGGACCTGGGGCCCCCGACAACTCGACGTCAAGTTGGGAGAGTGGGAGAAGAAGTATCAACCTACGGATTATTATATCCGAGAATTGAGGAGGGATAGTCGAGCTTGGGTCCGAGCCAAACCGCACGAGAGGGACGACATGGTTGGGGAGTGCTTTGTCGAACTCGAATGCTGTGGTGGGGACCATAAGAGGAAATTTTCCAGTCGCTAGTTCGGGACGTGTTGGCAAAGGCGCAATGGCATATTTATGGTGTGGGCTGTCATTGATCTGGTCAGTATCCGTCATCCTTGGATTACCACCCTCTACGAAAGGAACATGTTCAGACGTCATGGTTCTTGGAATTGTGGCATGAATGCTCTGGCCGGGCCTTGTCTCACGTGGATTTGGAGTTGGGTTTCGGCGGTAGCGAGAAGGCTGAACGAGGTCTATTGAATACGATCAGCTCGACAGGCTGAACAGGGACAAGGGACACGCGCTGGTGATGGGCTTTGAGGAGTCAACGTGGTTACGGGAACGAGCACGGCTATGACTCGACTGGGGGCCCGGATTGGGTTTGGTCGGATAAGGTTGGATCGGACTGGATCGGACAGTACAGGACAGTACAGGACAAAAGGAAACGGCACAGGACTGAATTAGTTCCACCGACTGAGCTGGCAAGCTGGCAAGGTGATCTGGGCTGGCGTGCTGGCGTGCTGGCGTCTATGGACCACGACGACAACGAGTGATTGCTGATAGAAGGGACGAATGAAGAATTGAAAATGAATCAACGACCCCGAAATGAGGCCCGAGTTCTCGCACTAAAAGATAAACCGATTCCAGCGTGACGAATGATTCACATCATACCACACTAGACCTCTGCCTCTGCCTCTGCCTCTGCCTCTGTTTCTGTCTCTGGTTTCTTTCTTCCATTCTTACTTTATTCTTTCTTGGGAATACCGTACGTACCTTCCTAGGTAGATAGGCAAGGAGGTAGGTACGTCACCTGTCCTGTACCATTCGTGCACTGGACGGTCGGTAGGGTCGGTAGGGTCGGTAGAGTACTTTAGAAAAGGTACCTTTGATCGGCCCACGTAGGGTGCTAGGGTAGACGGATTAGATACAATGTCCTCAGGGTTTCAGCCAGAACAAGATCGTTGGTCTACACGTCTACACGTCTGCACATCCTCACAGACAGACAGACAGATAGGTAGAATAGATATTTCATATCTGACAAGCCCCAAGCTCCCACAGGCTTCATGCAAGTCACAAGCAAGCTACAGGACAATACAAGCCACCTTCTAATTCAATCCAATCCAATCCAATCTAACCGAACAGAATCGCGCGTTAGATCTCCCAGGATCCGATCATCAAAGTCCAATACCGGCAATGGCAATCCCAATCCCAACACCAAGAGTGAATTCAACTAAAAAGTCACCCGGTGGTGATAGTGATGGCGATGACGGAGAACAGAACCAATGAGCACGTCCTAGACCATCTTCTCGGCGAAAGAGAAGAGGAGTAGGAGGAAGAAGAAGAAGAAGAAGAAGAAGGCCGATGAACTTCCACCGCCGCCCCAGATACACTCGACACGTTCGACGCAGCTGCCGACGGCGCTGGCAATGGCACCGGCAAAGGTAAAGGGACCGGACTCACGGTGACGTTCTTCAGAGGCAGGGAGAAATTGAACTTTGCGGTGGTGGCGAGGACGAGGTTCTCGGTCACGATGTCCGTCTCGGCGACCGGGGTTGTGGTTGTGGTCGTGGTCGTGGTCGTGGTCGTGGCCATGGGAAACGAAATGGGGAAGCTATACGGGACATAGCTGTGCGGGTGCGCATTAGTGTCAGCGTTGGCAGTAGCTATGGCTGTGGCTGTAGCTTCTGCATATGCGTGTGCACCCGCGCCGATCTGTGCAGAGACAGAAACAGAAGAAGAAGACGCAGACGCAGACGCAGACCAGCTCGAGACAGCGTCCTCCAAGGTCGAAATGGACTGGGTACACGGGACCGTGAGGGTTGTCATCTCCTCCACCTCGCTATCGCTGTCGCCCTGCCCACCCACTCCGGGAGACAGTGTCGAGGTCGAGCACGCGGCTACGACAGTAGTCGTCATGGGCACCGCCGCTTCAGGCATATCCGTGCATCCGCAATGCAGGACCGTGATGGTTGTCACGAGACAGGTTTCTGTCCGTACGGGGCAGGAGGTCGGGTGTAACGCGCAGATGGTGGTGTATGTGGTCGATATGGTTGTGGGGGAGAGTGTTGATGAGGAGGTTTGTGAAGATGGCGGTGAAGAAGAGGTGGGTGTGATGAAAATCACCGAGTCGGAGAAGGAGAATGACGATGAGGATGAGGATGAGAGAGTGGAATTTGTTGATAATGTCGGTACTCGTGTTGTCGATGTCGATGACGACGGCGACGCTGTTGCTGTTGCTGTTGCTGTTGCTGTTGCTGTTGCTGAAATACTCACACTCGCACTCCCGCTACTCGACGCCGTCACGGATGATGATGATGCCGTTGACACGACCGTCGTATCCACCGAAGAAATCGACGTCGTCGTCGACGACGATGAACCGCCAACATCAGCACCCGTGTTGTTATACAACGTCAAGAGCACAATGTCACCGTTCGCGTCGACGAGTTGTCTCTTACCAAGCCTCGTCGGGGGAGGAAAACGGGCCACCCCTCCACATTTCTGCGCAGGATTGCCCGGACACGTCGTGTTACATGCCGAATCCGGGTAGCGGACAAAGTCTTCGGAAGACGCGGTGTCGTTGTCCAGAGGCAGCGAGTATGTGGAACAGTAGCATTGCCTGGAAAAGAGGTAGGCGTCAGCATAGATCGACCCTGAGCGGGCGGACAGCTTGTGAACCACGTTCATTCACATTCACGCCGGTCGCTAGGGCGAAGACAGTTGAAATGTAGAGAGAGAGAGACTCCAAACTTACGTATCAAAGAGACCAGCGTACACGTCCAATGAGCAGTTATCAATACATCTCTCGATCGACATGAGCGGAGAGTCCTCCACCAGTGTGAAGCTGTTGGCAAACGCAGTGTTCGGCCGCGGTCCCAGACAGCTTGCGAATGTGAAGGAGGAGACTTGGGTGGGACCCGGTAGAGTATTCGTCGTTGTGGGTGTGGTTGATACCGCGGTCGTGGTCGAGGCCGGGGGGTTTGTTGAAGAACTAATAGAGCTGCTGGGTGTTAGGGAGCTCGAGCTGGTGCTGGAGCTGGAGCTGGAGCTGATCATAGTCTGTGAAGTCAGGGTGGAGGAGAAATCTTCAGAAAGAGAAGTGGATGTTGAGGGAGGTGAAGATGACGCAGACGAAGACGTGGAATCACCGACAAAGCTGCTCGTCGTTGACGTCGACGGTTGGCTGGGCGTGGAAGATGTTGGAGAGTCTGAAGACGTTGTTAAAGGCGATGACGGCAGGATTGAGGAAGAGACAGTCGATGGAGTTGAGGAAGATGAAGGAGACGAAGTTGTAACAGAGGAAGAAGAGACACCTGGGTCGGAAGTGCTCATGCTAGGAAGACCTGCACTTGTGGATGCTGAACTTGGGTTGATTACTGTTGCGGTAGTCGTCGAAGACAGAGTATGAGACTGAGACTGAGACTGCGTCGGTGTCGCGGTAGCAGATGCGCCAGAAGTCGCAAAGGAGCTCACAAAATGGGATGAAAGGGACATCGTTGACGACGATGACCCCAAAGTAGAGGTTGAACCCGCACTACTGACGGTTGAGGGTTGATTGGCCGGTATGGACGATGAGCTTGACGCTGTCGAGCTTGAAGAGGATAGCTGCCCGCTAGTCGAGGTCGCGGTAGGGCTTCTTGTTGACGTTGCCACTGACGATGACGACGAAGAAGAAGGTCGATTCGTGGTCGGTGCCATTGACAAGCTGGAAGTCGACGACACACTGGACAAGGTAGAGGTGGTAGAGGCGGTACTGGTTGATGACACGGTTGAAGATCGGGAAGTCGAAGACGTGATAGACGAGGATGAGCTCACCGAAGCTGTGGACGTACTCTGAGAGCTGCTTCCCGTGGATACCACCGTTGTCGTCGAAACATCAGACGTGGTGGAAGAACCATCGTCGGTCGTCGTCCCCCCCAAGGGAACACCATCCGTAAAGCTCGACGTCGGTGTCTCCGAAATCAGCGAGAACGACGTCGACGAAGTGGTTCCCGCAGCGACATAGTATTGGGGCGTGACTGAAGTCGCCACGTATGATGTACTGCTGCTGCTCGAGGTCCGCTTTCGCGGGTCGTCCGTCACCTGTGGATAGGCATAGTAGATGAGCCTGGCGCTGTTGAAGTTGGGATCCGCAGGGGTACTTCCGACGTTTCGTTTCCAGAAGCATGCTCTGGTGCTGACCCTGTATGTCACGCCGCCACAGATGTTGCTGATGTTGAAGGTGTTCCAGTAGCTACATCCAGCCACGCAGTCCTCGAACGAGTTCACGGGGTAATTGGGATAGGGTCGTCCAATATCAGACCCGCCGATGTTGACTCCACATTCAACTTCGTACTTGTAATCCCCGGCTTGGACGACGGTGAAGTTGTACGTCGGGCACAAACTCGTCGTTGGTACTGGGGTTGAGGACGAGATGGTTGATGTGCTGGACGGAGTAGGCTGATTGCTTGCAATATACGTTGTAGCATTGCTGCTGACATTGGCATTAGGATCCACCAATTGATAGACCCGAATCGAGTTGATGCTCCAATAGCTATTGACGGGTCAGTCCCAGGGTTTGGTCCAGAGGAGGTTCTGCAATACGTACGACTGTTGGAATGCTCCAGGCTGAGCCGCCACATAGGCGTTGCAGGTGGAATAGCCAGTATTGATGGCGCAAGAGTTTGTCGTCGAATTCCACACACTGGTTGCTCCTGCATACTCTCCGCAAAAGGCATTGTTCAGGATGATCTTGTGGGCTTGGAAATGCTGGTCAAAGACACAAGAACCCTGCATCTTGGCCGCCGGCAGACCCCAGGACGAAGGATTGGGAGTCTTGCTGGTGATGTCGCTGGGGATCGAGCCTCTGGGAAAGAACCACACACTGACAAAGTCTGAAGTCCACTGCATCGCATAGACGCCGCCACCGATGGCGTTGAAGCCGGTGCCGTAGCTGGCCGGTCGATTATCGCGTATACCGCAGCCGACATTGTAGCCAGGCTATGGCCCTGTTAGCATCTTCCACCCGAAAATCACCATGTCACTTACATAGTAGGCGCAATTGTTATTCGACAACTGGCCTGTCATGGTCCTGCTATCCCCAGCAATCGTACAATTTGGGCTCCTATTCCATCCATCAGCAACGT
This sequence comes from Fonsecaea pedrosoi CBS 271.37, assembly GCF_000835455.1. NCBI lineage: Eukaryota > Fungi > Ascomycota > Eurotiomycetes > Chaetothyriales > Herpotrichiellaceae > Fonsecaea > Fonsecaea pedrosoi. Next base: position 3,544,270 of record NW_013550614.1, on the reverse strand, counting down.
CTCCCACAACATCCTCGTGTCCACATACGTATGTAATGTCGCCGCATTGTAGTTGGCCATATTTGCTCCTTCCATGATATCGATTTCACCGTTGTTAGGCCAGTTGGGTCCCAGTGTCCAGACTGTGATTGATTAGCACATTGTCTCCATCCCTCGCTGAAAGAACATACATGCAGGCCAACTTCCACAAACTCCTCCCGGCGCGTGATTGAAATCCCCGATGAACAATCCATGGGTCCATGATCTTTGCGTGGATATGCGGACGCTGGGTCTCCCTGCTGCTTGTGTGGATCCGATCACCGTGTTATAATCGGAACCAATATAGATCGCTGAGCTGTCGCTGGCATCGATCATGCCCATGAGTTCAGCAGAGCCCTGACTATAATACCTATTCAACTGTCAGGCCCTGCATCTCGATTCTTTGTTCGCTATCACTCACGTTACAAATCCTCCTGTTGGGTCGCCGCCCTGTTCAGCGTCAGCCTTGTCAGAGAAATCGCGTGCACTCATACGACTCACGGTAAAAAAGTCCCATCCTTGAAAGAAATTGGAGCCCGAATACTCCGAGTCCAGCTGATAGATCGAGCTAGTAAAGCCAAGGACATTGTGGAAATACACAAAACACACAAAAAGTGTATGATAAGCCGCACATCGGAGAGAAAAGGAATGGACAGCCATGATCGGCAACAGCAGGCAGACGGTTGCGCTTCAACGGATACGCGAAATGGAGAGTCAAGATCATAATGAAGGCGTTTGGACGAAGCTTGGAACAGATTCCATCGCGAGATCTGCGAGGAATGTGCACGGGGCCTGGCACAACATTGTGGGGGGAAAAGGAAGGGGGCTATCCATGTTCTCATTTTCACAGACTCCAAGAAACTGGAGCGGAACTCCTTCTCAGTATGACAATGGTGTCGCCCTGCTCCTGTTGCAGATGTGGAGAACAAGGCGGCTATGGAAGACTCAAACATTGTAGAGGCCGCTGGTTGCCGCCCGGCGTACTCGCACCCATGTATTGACCGTGCTCTTGTTGTTTGAAGTCCCTCTCGCTTTACCAAGACTGGTTATGGATAGAGTGCCGTATATCCACGAAGAGGGTCCAAGTGCGACTGTCTTCTCGTGGGCCATCGATCAATAGCAATGCCACCGAGAGTATGCGACCACGTGCTCAGCGTGGTGTAGGTCACAGCGACCTCTTCATTGGCGACTTACCATTCGATGAGCCGATGTGCGGCATGCTGTCTGCCGAGCTGCAATGGGTTTTTGGATCACAGGCGACTCAGCCGCTGAGGGACGTTGGGTTGCGATTCCACGTAGGCCCTGTTGTGTCCAGTCCTCTGGAGTCAGGAATGACCTTCCGGTGCAAGTCTCAACGACATGCCTCGCAAGGACTCCCGGTTTGTCCACCCTAATCCTTCTCCCTGTAAGGCTGTATCTCTTCACTGAGTGTACGTTGCGAGGATCGAGAACTGTGATCATTTCCGTGGTGCTCATTGTGAATCTGCACTTCGATTTCCTTCTCCCCCTGTACAGCTTCTTTCGTCTTCTCCTCGCTGAATGGTTGAGGCGCTTCCTGGATCTGGACAGCCTCCGTATCACTTGGGGTCTTCTGGGGTTTCTTTGGCATTCCTTTTCGCATATTATATCCTCCTCGCCAACCTATCCATCCTTGTTCATGCGGACCACGTAAGAGACACACAACCAACGCCGCAGAAACAAACCCAACACTTGCCGACCCGGAAGAGATCCATCCACCATCAGCGTAAAGCGAGTTCCCGACGGCGGTGCCAATCAACTGGCCCACAAAAACGCTGACCATGTAAGCTGTATTGACTCGGTTCCTTGCCAGGGGCGCGACTTTATAAATGGCCGTCCGGTTGGCGATCTGGCTGGTCTGCAGGCCAATATCGATGCAAATTGCCTCAATCACGGGCCCAGCCACCGTAAATTTGCCGGTATATGTTCCAATGACCACACCGACCAAACAGATAACTTCGCCAATGATGACCGAAAAGAGCGGTTGGTGCTTCTCCATGACTGTTCTGGCAAAAATAGGACCCCAGGACATGCTGCCAATGCCGATCAGAGCAAACAGACCAATGACCAGTGAACTGTAATGGTATGGAGATCCCGCAAGGAGGAATGTAAGGGTTGTCCAGTAACTGGTAAAGGTCGTCGCGGTGAACATTCCGACTAGACATGCCTGGACCAAAACCGGATACTTGACCACGAGCTTCACGATGTCCCACAGCAACATTGGATACTTCTTCCAGATATTCTCGCCCGGGTTTGTTGAAGGATAATCTGGCATGAACAGATACAGCAAAATCAGGATGAAGTACTGCAATCCGAATGAGATCCAGTAAATATAGCGCCAACCGATGTATCTAGCAACGACGCCGGACAAGAGACGGGCAATTAGCATTCCCAGCAGCATCCCCGACACGACAATAGACAGAGACGTCGACCGCCGGTGGGGAGGGGCCATGTCGCCGACCAGTGGCAGCATCAACTGAGGTGTCACAGTTGTCACACTTGTAATAAACGTGATAACTCCAAAAGCAGCAAACGATTTGGTGACGCAGAGGCCGATCCTGTAATGAACATCAGTTCGACCATACCACACCCAAAAGGATCTCGCTCAGCGTACCACAAGGTCGCAGTAAACCAGACCAGCCAAAGCACAAACGGCCGCCTCTTGACCAAGTCCCCCAACGGGCACAAGAACAGCAATCCACCCGCATATCCGGCTTGTGCGAGAGTCGGGATATAGGAAGATTGCTCGTCGGTAACGTGGAAGTCGTCTGCGAGGAGGTTGAGGATTGGGTGGGTGTAGTAGAGGTTCGCCACGGTGAAGCAACCGGCGAACGCTACAGACTGTCAATTTCGTGTGACTTATCCGGGGCAAGGTTTCTTTCCTACCAAAGAGCACATTCAATGCCATTGAGAACTGAAACGGCTTCTCGGGGTCATAGCGACACCTCGATGGCACATAGGTCAGGCAGGCGTACACCTTCTGGAGGAACGTCCTTCCCGAGCTCGGGTCGCTATACTGATGGGTGGTCGCTGGCGGTGCCTCAACGCTCAGGGCATTCTCGGTTCCCCGAGGAGACGCTTCTTCTGGCTGCGACATGACGCTCAGCAGCCACAACTTCAAAACCGCAGACAGCACCGAACAGCGAAAGAAGAGGAGCCATGACTTCTCCAGGTCCTCGACTCTGGCTAATATTAACAGGAGGAATTGGAGATAGTTCTGGTGCGAAGGCTAATGTCCGTTGTACGGCGTACGCAAATGACGCGAAGATAAATCGGATAAAGGATAACGGGTAAGGATCGAGGTGGAGAGAAAGACAAGAATCTCCGATCGTTTCTTGGAGCAAGGAGCCTGATCTGTCAAGCGATTCGCGGAATCTGGCCGGGCAAAGGCGTCTTGCTCGGCATCTACGCCGATGCACAGCCAGCTTGCCAGTACGAAGTACTTAACCGTGGCTAGAAAACAGCAACACTTCTTAATATATATAAAAAGGTAGAATATGGAAGTGGGTCGAGTCGGGGAGCCACACACTGCTGTATGAATGCACGATTTTGAGCCTGGTAGGATCCCAAGCAAGGGCGTGTCGACTTTTGGCCAGGAATGAGTACCCGTGCAGACCACCGAACAGATAAGTAGAAGAAGAATAAAGAACAAACAATATCGGCATCCCTCCACCAGTTAGTCTCTTTTCCGCTGGGAATTAGGCAAGGCGATCAAACAGAAGTCTGGAAAGCAACAAGCTGAGCAGAGAAGACATGGCAAGAAAGGTAAAGGCAGGGGTATCCAAAGGCACGAGGCCTCCATTTTGCCGCACCGTCGAAAAGCTCACACAAAGATGGCCGCCCATTTCATCGTCAGTGTCATTAGTCATGTCATTATGGTCGTCAGGTCATGTCACCGGGACTCGTACGTTTTTGGTCGGTTTCGGTCTGCGAATGTCCTCGCGCAAATCTTTGAGCGTCTTGACAAAGTCTTCGGCATCTATACAACGTCAGCCACTCTCCCATCGAACGGGGAGAGTACGTATTCGGAACGACCTACCTGTGAAAACTTCAAAGTCAAGAAGATGCTCGCCGTTTGCGCGGACGTGGGGTGAGTATTCGGAAGAGAAGACATGGCGTTGAAGTTCAGCAAGATAAATCGTGGAGCTATTTTTAGGCCATCGAAACCAACTAGGCGAGGTGATTTTGTGCGTGATAAAAGCTGTCCAGATGGGTGTGCTGCTGGAAAACTCAGCTTTTTGCATTCTCCGAGGCGGCAGTGAGAGCTTACTCTTTCATTTCTTTGTCGAGGACAGCGGCTTCGAGCCGCACGGCGTCCGTCCTCTTGTCACGGTACAATCGTAGGACATGCCGGTAACCACCGTCACGGATGGCCCTGACTGGATCAGTTTCGACCTCATCGACGAGAGCATCTCAGCAGCTCACCCGGCAAAATGGAGAATCTCGCCATCAAGATCATGGTCGATGTTGCGGAATTGCGAGGTGCTGTCATGTGAACGAAGCGACAGAAAGGTACAATGGAAGATGACGAGCCCTGAAACGATCAGCGACATCCCCAGCAGCACAGCTTGAGCACTGACATTCGTACGAAGTGAAGTTGAGGCTTGTCCAACAAGTGCTAGCACCTCGAACTGTCGGACAACAAAGGTACAGCAATGACCCAGAGCGACGTATGTGTAATTCACTCAAAGGAAAGCAAGACATTCGAAGGTTCTTTCGATTGTCATGCCACTCGCAGACGAGTTTGACGCGGTAATCGCGAGCACGCCAATAGAATTTCGTTCTCAGTCCGCCCGGGAATTTTCTGGCCACGGTGAGTCTTCTATCTTCAAACACTCGACAAACCTTACAGTTGGAGGATCCTTTCATATTCTGGATCCGGTCGCCTACGGTAGCGTGCATCCACATCACCGAAACAGCAAGATCTGTTGAAGAAGCAAATGGGTAAGTGAATGTCTGAAGCCAGAGGAAGATTATTGTCCTCACGGGTTTGGGTCCACATCCAGAGGAGTACTGGGCAGATTATTGAATATCTTGGTCGCCCAGTGATTGGTTTCCGAGTCGACACTCGAGGTTTGACTGAGAGTGGAAAAGGTGGTGACGGGTGAAGCAGGAGAAACTGGGGACAGAGGTGGCGGACTGGGAGCCGCTTGGGGTTGGAATGTCTCATAACTGTCCTGGGAGGTTGCCGGCGACATGGGTCGTTGAGGCTCTGGTCTTACCCGTTCATGGGACGGGAGAGGTTTGATAACTGCTGCTCGTCAATACCAAGCATGGCCACTAGCGAAAGGGACTGAGTGACCTTGGTGGACTGGTACCACAGAAAGAGTAGGAAAGGTCTCGGAAGCTTGAATTAATCGTCTGTCTTCGCGTTGTAGGGTTTGTAGGTCAAAAATCTCGAGTCGCAGATCCTCGAGGTGTCGTCGATTGAAGGATTGCCTAACCAAAAATGCTCCTGAGCGACGGCCAGTTCAGGGCTTTGGGAGTACCATACCTTGAGAGAACCTTGCATAGCGAGTAGGTGAAGAGTTTATATGTTTCTAGTCGGGTGTGAAGGGTCTGCTTTCCCATGTTCATGCAATATCGGGCGACTTCTTTCCAGGCATCTTGGTAGTCTGCCGCGACCGGGACGCGAGGCAACTTGCCTAGGATGGTCCATACGTCTTGAAGGGTGAAGGCGACACTGTGCTGGAGGAGTTTCAAGTCGCCTGCAAAGGTCGAGGTGACCTTGCCGCTCACCGCGTCGATCTGGTTATTGAGTTCCCGCAGTGCCCAGCTCAAGCCGTTCAATCCCGTGATGGCCAAGGTGATGTCCTGCTCATGATCTTGATCGCTGCTCCGGATCGTGCTGAGAATTTCGGCAATGTCCTGGGCTCTCCCAGCCTCCTCTCGTAGAAGTAGATCCATGCATGATAGACGGGGGGGATGCGCCTCGGAATCAGACTGACAGATGAGAAGAAGCCCAGATCGACTCGAGATGTAGTGGAGAGGCTCCTTTTGTGCTGAAATTGAGATGCGGGCCCAGGATAAGAGCGGGCTGGAACTGACAATCTCGTAATTCGCGCGGAGGCAAAGCTCATGCAAGCCGTTGACGTGTCAAGCGGACAGCAGGCGAAGCCGAAGGTTGAAGGGACCGATGCATACCTAGACACAACGCCGATTTGTCACCGGCCAGCATGCGCATGAACTGTCGCAGCACAAGCCCTTAGGCTGTCCACCGTTGACCACTGTCATGCTTCGTACCAGCTTTTAAATGACCCTTGCGACCCCCTCAGAGATGTCAATTTTTGTCCTGTTTCTGCGACCCGTCGAGGAAAGACAGGGACAAGACTGGAGCAGTCTGGCAGTATCGGATTTCTTCGACGAAGGTGGCCAGATCTCATGCAGCATGCTGCAGGCAGAGGATTTTGCTGCCTAAGTTAGGGCGTCCAAACATTTTCTCTGATCGCTTTTCCAGGAGCAACAGTCGCAGGTGGGCGAAGCGAGGCTTTTTATGCGGGGCGACGTGGTTCTACTTAGTTGTTGGGAAAAAGAGATGCTTCCTACCTGAACTTCGCGAGTCGCTCACGCACGCCCTCCGTCAGCATGAGATCCGTTCTTCTCGCAGGGAAATTACCCAGGTGACAAATTGCACGTTCAGCAATGAGGACGCGTGGAATGATTGTGGTGAGTGTTGAGGATTCCGATACACACAAACCTCGTCTAGAATATGTACCAGGCGTACGTGTTCAGGGCCTCAAATATCATTCGACTCGAGATGCATCACAATGAAGATAGAAGAGAGAGCCATCATTTGAGCCTTTATGAGGTTGGAGGAAGTCAAACTGCGCCCTTCTTCTGCTGTTGCTGCTGCTGCCTGTGGCCAAGCCCAAATAGAGTGGTAGGGAAACGGGGGGCTGAAACGCGACAACGCCCGCCAGAAGGATCGGTAATGCTCTCAGCACAGCGTGATGGATGGCTCAAGCTTCCAAAGCTGGTCAAGCATGTCCACGACCAACTGGAATACACGGACCAAGGCACGTTGGGCGATTCAACAAAACACCGAGCAAATCACTACTGGAGAACCAGCAAGAAGTTATCAATTGGATCGTTTTGCCAGACATTGCATTGCATAAAAAGCTAGTATACAGCACGGATCATAGTATGCTTATGCAATGTTTGCAGCTCAGCTTTCCGGTTCGTGATCGTGATGATGATGGTGGATGATGTGCCTCACCTCACGACAACATGACTTGATCTCCGAAGGTCAATGATTCCAGCCGTGAGCTGCACTTCGGAAGCATACCGACCCTGTCCATAACTGACTCCCATAACCCCTGCCTCCCAGCCGATCATTGCTAGTGAAAACATGATGACAGAAAAAGAGAAATATCCCACTGGACCTTGAACGCAGTTGCGAAAGACCTCGGATCACGCGTCGTGGGCGCGAGACCGTTTAGTCCTCGTCATCGTCGTCTTCACCAGCCTGGTGTGTTGTTAGAGCATGTCCCTGTCTCAGGGAGGAAGGCAACGTCACTCACGTTGTATTTCGCCTTTTCGTCCTCATATCGCTTCTTGTCGGCGGCGGCCTTCTTCTCGTACGGCTCGCGTTGCTTGTCGCTCAGGGCCTTCCACTTATCACCGAGCACCTTGCCGACCTGGCCTGTGGTCTTGTTAGCTCATGGGGTCATCTGCCCAAGAGGAGAGTGGGCGTACCGAAGCTAATGCCAGGGTTCTCCTCGCGGACGTTCTCACGCTGCTCGTTGGCGAAGAACATGTAGGCAGAGAGGCCACGCTTGGGAGCATTGGGGTCTGCGCATCAAGTCAGTCAGGTTTTCACGATGAGCAAAAGTATGCACCAACCCTTCTTCTTCTTCTCGGCTCCACGGCCCTTAGCCTTGGTATTCTTTGCGCTCGCTTTAGGCATTTTGGTTGTGGAAGATTGCTTCGGGTTGATCGCGGTTGCGGGATTGCTGGCAGTCTGCGTATCGCGTTGTTTAGCCATGGTACCGATAGAGTGAGAGTTCAACGTGAAAGAGGATCGAGTGGTAGAAAACAAGGACTTTGGGGAAGCGCGCAATAACAAGCGTCGAACGACAATCGCGTAGAGAACCCGGATAACACACTCAAGGTGAGAGGGAAACAGAGGCGGGTGGTGTAGGTGCAAGCTGGGAGGGCCGAGCGCAGGCGATTTGGGATTGTTTTGGAAGAGTGCATTCGCGTCCCAAACGCGTGTTTTGAGAGCAACAATGGGCGATTGGAATGCGCTTGGACTCACCGACGCAAGGAAAACGCGTCAATGAAGTGGGTAGATAGCTGGGGAGTGGTTGGTGGTGGTGGTCAAGACCTGTAGGGCGCTGGGTGCTGGAGACGGCGACGACGAGGTCGCAAAAGGGAGCAAACAGTGCAACAGGATGATGAGAAGAGCATTTTGCATCGCAATTTTGCGCGCAAGCTATGGAAGAAGAGTATGGGTGGTGTGGAGGGTGAGGGTGAAAAATAGTCTAGAGAAGAAAGTGAGTACTTACAGTGTATGAGGGTGATTTGGTGGTAGTAGTAACGCAGTTGGCAGCGGCGCTCACAGTGTATGCACACACAGTACAGTGTATGAGGGAGAGTGGTAGTAGGAGGAAAAATGTATGGGAGAAGGGTTGGGAGGTGGGAGGGTAGGGTAGGGTGGGAGGCTGAGGGCTGATGGGCAGAGAGGGCTGGGCTGACCTACTACGACTGGGTAGTAGTACGTACTGAGAGGGGAGTAGTGAGCCGAGTGGTGGTAGTAGTGAGTGAGCGGATAAGACAAGAGCGAGTGAGGGCGAGAGCAAGGAGAGAGAAGGCGGGCAGGACCAGACTCCCCGAACTCTTCCCTCTCCTTCTCCTCCTCCTTACCTCCTTGGGCCCTGGATGGTTGCTGGGCCCCCCCCCCTTTGGCCCTTTGGAGAGTTGATCCTGGACTGCCGCTGCCCTGCTTTGCACCACTTGCACCACTTACAAACCACTTTGGTGACTTTGCACCACTGCACCACGCAATCATCAACCACTACTGAAGTTGCTATGATTGAAGCTAATACCATTGACTCCGTAACCCGCCAAACCCCGTTCAACCAAAAGCTGCTCCTCGTACAATCATTGCCATGTTTTGATCTTACCCAGTTCACTCCTCCTTTTCCATCCACTCACATCTCTCCAAACTCCCTCCTCCCCCTCTTCAACTCCTCATGGCTCGGTGGTTTACCAGCTGAATCAATCAATCAATCAATCAACCTATTGATCTCATCACTCTACATACTACCCACGGCTTCGCTCACTTCCCCCTCTCTCTTGCGCAGATTCCTCTACCTCTCCACTCTCTTCTCCTATCTTTTCCTCTCCTTGTTGCTCAGCACCACCTACTACAGCTCATGTACCTGCGCCCTTTTTCTTCAGGCCCGCAATAACGCCTGCCCACCTCCCTACCTTGAGGGAACCCACTTTCTTTGATCGTCAATTGCAGCCACTGGACAATCATTGACGATAGTGATGGCGCCATGCTGCAACAATCCTTTCTCCCGGAGCGATTTGCACCATATTTGCTTGTTATATCTTTGCCGTGCGCAGCAATGAATCAGACTAGGCCAAAGCTCAGATCATAACAACATCCACTTTCGGACACCAACTCTTGCCGCTTGGGATACATCAGGTGTTTTGCTCGTGGAACTCATCTCCCCTTCCTTCTGCTCACTTGCCGCCAATATCTTGGTATCCCAGCCCCCTTGTTACTGCTTCATTATTATTCCTCAGCAGATGGGTTTCAATTCCGTCTCGTACCCACCACCACCACACCAGACTCAAGCCGTGGTTGCATTTCTGGACATAAACTTTCTGGCTTTCCCATGGTGTAATTGAAGGTCACCAAGGATGGGAAATGAAGGTTACCGAGTAGACAGACTCTGGATGTTTGCTGTATCCGAGGATGCAGCGGCAGGGAGAGTCTTCCTACCCGTACTTGTGGTGCTTGTACCTATCGAGGCTACGGACCTTGCTGCAAAGGTATCTTGGCACACCAGCACCTCTCAAGCATTTATTTAGGTAGGTTTTAGGTGTTTCTGGTGCGCGCATTTTATTTCCAACGTGACGCTACAGCATTCTTCACGCCACGGTCCACGGTCCACATACGGATTGACGGACCTTGAACTCTTCCCGCTACCACTACCGCGGAGTTTAATGCCCAGCACCCATGCCCAGCACCCTACGAGAAGGCAAGGCCCCCCAACCCAACACAGCACAGCACAGGAAAATAAACTCGTGAAGAAAAAGCTACTTGCCTTTGCACTCGCTGCCTGCTCGCTCGGTACCTGGTTACTTGGACCTTGGACCTTGGTATTACTTGTCCCGTCTGCCTCCCTGTACCGAGTACATACATACAAACCTCGATACCTAGTAGCTGTAGGTACGAGTTAAAAAAAAAAACCTTGTTTCCAGTCCGGTCCACAGGTACCTCCTTGTCCTCTCACGAAATTACCCAGACACGAGACATGCTAGGGCTGCAAATTATTGTCTTGTTGACGAAAAAGCATACCTCGTACATGCATGCATGGTGGATGGCAGGTGGAGGGATGGATGGAGGGATGGCTCGCCCGCCCGCCTGCCTACCCTGCCCGCCTGTGGCCCGGGCCACAAAATCTTGCCGTCACGTGTGATGCTCGATGTGCGATGTGCGATGTGCGAGACGGGTAGAACGAATAACCGGCGACCTCTGCCTCGTCTGTCCTGCAGGATCATGAGCACGCACGAGCTGCGTCAGTGATATTGTCACGTGTGATCACGTGATGTATTTCAGCTGCGCAACACACAGACCACCAAGTACGAGGTATAAACAAGGATGTTCTAGTGAAGGCATGCAACTCTCTCAATTCGGTGGAGGAAGAGCCTCTTAAATGAATGACAACGGACAAGCCACGTTCCCAACTGCCATGTTCAAAATAGAGCTTTTGATTTTGCTTCCTATAGGCGTCAATCTCTCCCGTGGTCACGGCTACGATTGTCAAAATGCTGCAGAACCACGACAACCATTCCCCCAAAGTTACAGTCTGCATCAGCCCCCATCGCGATACATTCTACATAGTTTTCTTGCCACAGCCATCGCCATAGACGTGTCTCCATAACTACGACCGAAACTCCATGCTGAACAATTTGTCCCAAGGTCTCTCCCTCGGCTTTGCCGGAGGTGACGGAGTCGAAGCAGTCTCAGCTCCTGCAACACCTGCAGGATTCCTCGCTGGACTTGCTGTTGGCGTCGTTACGTTCTGGTTCCTCGCTTTATAGGGGGATTGTGATGTGCTTCTCGGACTCGGGGCTGAATATGTCGGTCTCTTGTTCAGTCGTTGCGCCGCCAGAGGCGGCTCATTCTGCATCGCTCTGAGGGCAGCGTAGCCAGCTGCAAGGCCTTGAGGATGTCTTGCTATCGCGGCCGGGCCCGCAAGCTCAGACCCAGGAGGGTGGTCACCACTCTGTTTTTCTCATCAGTTGCTACAACTTTTCCTCTGGCTTATGGGCCGAGAAGAAGATCTCGCCTCACCACTTCAAAAACCTGTGCATCCTCCCGATCCGTCTGACTCGCTTCAGTGGGACGGCGCACGATGCTGGGGACACTCGCATTCCCCGCCTGACCCTGGCCCGGGCCTTGGTGCTGACTTGAGCCTGCCAAATTCCGCCCTTCAGGCTCGTCATTCTCGTTTTCTGCGTCTGCATCCGCGTGGGCGTCATCATCCGGGATGGGCACAGTTCTGGCGCTTGCATCGTGTGGAGGCGCCCGCCTTTGCTCGACGTCCGTGTCGCTTGAAATGGGCGCCAATGGTGTAAGCTTCGATGAAGGCATCCCGTCCTTAGCGGTGCTCCGGTCCTGAAGCTTGCCCTTGAGATCCACGCTCTTTTTACTCCCTGAGCTCGACCGCCGACTGTCCAAGCTCTTGGTCAGCGTCTTGGTGACCATCGTCGTCGTGGCGCTGCCGCCGCCACCCATGCCCATACTTGACTTGTGCTCCTTCCTGCCCAGCCCCATATGTCCTTTGACCTCGACATTGCTCGCTGTCACGGTTGACTTTCCCACGGAAGGTGTGCCAGGCGCGCCCAATTTCTCTTCTTGGGCATCAATCATATACCACCGCAGCCCGTCTGACAACTCGAAGGGATTCTCATCGTCAACACTCCGGGTCGACCCACCATCATCCACGATCGAGCTCGCTATACCCACGGTTGAAGACGAGGTGTTACCACGCATGCTCCTACTCAGATCCACCACTCTCTCTTCTATCTTCGTGATTCGTGCAAGCAGCCAGTCTCTCGATTGTAATTTATGTGCATCCTGCTCTCTCAAGAAGTAATGTGGTGCCCCAACGTTGAATGCCGCCCAGGGTCTTGTTGCTTGATTCCTCGTCGGTAAAAACAAGGCCAAGTCTCCTTCCTTGAAGCTCCTGTATGCGATTTTATCGTGCGCCTCGGCCTGAGACCGGTGATTTCGTTCTCGGTAGGCACGAGAATCCTTCTGGTATTTCTTCGCCAGCGTTTCGACGTCCTTGTAGCGCTTTGTGATCAGGTCGATCGTGCTGTCCATATCCAATCTCGACAGGGCGGAGAGGAAGCCAGAGTATTTTGTCGATTCAGAGGTGAGGTCATTGTCGGACGTCCAATACAGGGTGTCCAGGTCCGACGGGTCGGAGTAGTGTTGTGCTGGCGTGGAACCGGAAATGGTTCGCTTCATAGCAGTGCCTGGCCCTGACCCTTCGTTGCCACTGAGCACGGCGCTAGCATTAACTTTACTTGCGCGCTGAATTACCAGCGTGTCTTCCTGTCGGGAAACATAGTAGCCAAATTGCTCGAGCATGCGAATGATTCGATCGTGGTGGTGGAATAATCTCTCGGAAAGTTGTTTCGCCCTTTCACCCCTCTTATCAAAGTGTCTGCGCAGTTTCTCTTGTTTCTCTGCCGCGTTGGCAGCTTCCTGACTAAGATCTTCAATCTCATGTTTCAAGCGTTGAATGACACCTTCATCCTCGGCTTTCCGGTCCATCAATTCCGCGACTTTCATCTCTTCAGATTTCAGCTGCTGCCGGAGGGTATCAGAACCAGTCTCCCCAGCGGCAAACTTCTCGCGCAAAGAATCCATCTCCGCGCGTTCGCCCGCAAGTTCAGTCTTCAGCACAGAGATCTTGCTACGTTCTTGTTCGATGTCTTCCCTTAACTCATTCGCACGCTGTTCCATCGTGGACAGTTTCTTTGTGAGAGTTTTGATCTCACTTTCTGCACTGGCCAATTTCTCCTCAAGCGATTTGTTCTCCGCGGTAGCAAGCTGGAGAGAATCGTCGAGACCTCGAGCATGGATTGCGGCACCTTCGGACAGAATTTCCAGAGCATTGACGAGACGGTGAAGATCATCTGGAGGAGAACCTGCCGGTGATAGGTTCGAATGTGCGCTCTGCAGGATCGAGATGTATTCCTGTTGTTGATCTTCCATCGAGCGAAGTTGGTTCGCTAGAGTCATACTCTGGGATTGGGCGGATGCTCGTTCTTCCTTGAGTTGGTGAAGTTGGCGATCGAGCGTTGCAGCTCGCTCTCGGTGCGCAGCCGCCTCCTTTCGTGCAGACTCGACTCTGCGATCTGCCAGCGCAAGATCCTCCGCAGAGGTTTTCTTGAGCTGTTCCAACTCGTTCCGCAGGTTAATCATAGTCTGATCCTGTTCGGAGCGCAAATGATCTCTCGAGTCATTGAGACGATCAAGCTCCTCCTCAGCCTCTTCCAGTTTAACTTTGAGACGGTGTACTTCGTCATCCAGCAATTGTCGCTCCTCCTCGAATTCTTGTTTCTGCGCTTCGAAATTAGCCATTAGGTCTCGCTTCACCAATTCCGCTTCCTGCATCTTGTCTCTACTCTCAGTACTTGAACGCCGTTCTGCGTGAGCCTCTTCCTGTAACTTTTGGATCTGACCTTCTAACGCAACGATCTTCTGCACTAAAGACTTCTCGTCCTGGTTATTGGAGAGTCTTCTGAGCGAAACAGATGACCTCCGAGACAGGTCGCTATGCCTTTGTAGCGCACTTGGAGAAGGCGTCTGTTGTCGTTCAAAGTCCGCAGCGCTGCCAGGTTGGAAAATTCCACTAGCAGGCCGACTGAGCTGGCTTTGACGATGGAGGAGATCTTCCAACTTCCGCACACGGCTATCTGATGCGCGAAGCTTTTCCTCGAGTCTTACTTTCTCCTCCTGGAGACCTCTCACTTCATCTCCGCTGCGGAGAGCAGCACTTTGGCTAAGGTCATGAATACTCCCATTCTTGAAAGGCTTCGTTTTCTGCTTCCGGACAGGAGCATCTAAATCTTTCATTCGTTGCATGACTGATTGTACTGCGTCGTTGATACCGAGAGCTCTCAGATCGTCAACCCAAGCGAATATTTCGTCCCTGCTTACAAACGGCCAGGAATTTCGAGGTGCTGTTGCTTTCAGATCGATCAGTGCATCTTTGGCATTCATATCCTCATTTAGAAAGTCGCTGTGGGAAGCGGTCCATTTCTTTCGCCGTCTTTGCTCCTCCTCAGTCTGTAGAGAGAGATCTTCATGCAGAACATCGACCTCTGCCCGCATCCGCTCAGTCCACTCGGATCTACGAGTTGCTTCCACAAGTGTAGCGCCATAGACAAGCGGTAATTGGAAAACCCGGTTGAGAGCAGCAAAGTTGTCGTTGTCGTGGAAGTCCAGGTTGGTGATTTCGGATTGTAGTTCTGCAAGGCGAGATTGAATACCCGAGATAGTCTGAAGTGTGGAATACCAGTCATTAGACGCAGTGTTTCGTGTTTCAGAGGCACTCAAGGAAGCCTGGATAATCTCTTCCACGACGCCGTGCATGGCAGGCAACAATTCACGAGTATGCACAGCAGCTTTCCTTGACGCTGCAACCACGGATTTCTGATTGTCTTGCATCTGTACGACGTCTTCATAGTCCGAACTGATCCGCTTCGCCAGTGTCTCAGCCTCATCCAGCAGAGCATTGGTGTCGAAATCTGGCACTTGTGTTGAGCGGGCCTGAGCCTGACTTGTCTCCTGCTTCAATTTCTCCATGCCCGACTGCAGTTCGCGCAGCCTCCTCTCAAAATCTGCCGAGCTTTTTTCGACACTCTCCGCCGCAGCCTGCAGGTTATCTCGGTCCACCAGATCGAAAAGAGTCCCAACAGGTGCCGACGGGTCCTTGCCATCTGGCTCAGCCGGACGCCGCAACACCCTGACAACATCTTCGCGGACGGGAAGTTCTGCAAGTGTATCTACACTCGCTTGCCAATCCTTGAGGATCTCTCGATGTTCTTGTATATATCCCTGAGCCCACTGGTTTGTCTCCTCGAACCTCTGCTGTAGCGTCGTAACATGGTTTCGCAGGTTGTCCAGAGCGACCTTCATGGACCGAGCGATGACGGATGCCTCCTCTGCACAAATTTCAATGTTCTCCACCCCTGTTCTGGCAATTTCAAATGTGTCCAGAGCCCAGGTGCGCCGAGAGTTGAACAACTCGTGCCATGCTTTGAGGCTGGTCTCGTCGGTGAGAAAGGAAGGGGGATCGGAGAGTGGTTTGAGTCGGACATCATCTCGAGAGGGAGGTTTGGAGTCTGGGGAGAGAAACTGCTTGTCATAGACGTAGACCTCCTGTTCGTTGTTGAGATTCTTGACAATCTTGCCTCGAGCCGTCATCAAGATCTGGCGTGAGGCCGGAATAGCAGTGTTGGCTTCGATCCATGACCGCAGGTTGTCGACACGGGCCACGGGGTCGTTGAAGGTGAGAAGGCCGCCGGTATGAGAAATATAGACCTGTAGCGCCATAGTCTCCCCCTTCACCACCACCTCTGCAACTTCTCTAGTTCCGGGCAGATCTATCTGGGGAAGAGAGAGTCGCAGATGGCATTGGGCGAAACCGTTAATCCACACCGCGTCAGTCAGGCAGCATGTCGTGTGAATGGATGGAATTCTTAGTCAGCGAATCCGTCCTCGGTTGATCTTTCCATCGAGTCTCGGAAGATTTGTCCCGATTCGGTTACTGTGGCTGAATGGACACAACGGACTACGCCTATATGCAATGACTTGACTTGGTAGTAATGTCATTGGGCGCATGTACTTGTTTGTTGCAAGAGAGACATGTAAGGATCTTCTATGGTATCTATATGTGCCAGACTGAGAGTACTGTGTAGTCAGTCTCTTACCTTTGGTCCCGAGTCACACGACATCAAAAGGTCATCTGGGTGTCATCTGCAGGTCATCACGACGGATCCGAGTCAATCGACAATCAATAGGAACGCACATTCCCGCCCACGATGAGCAGTTTCCAAAACATCGAGAAGCCGTCCTTCGTATGGCACTGGAGGAGCTGGGAGGATTTCAAAGCCGCCTCATTGTTCACGTTGAGCAATTATGCCAACATCATTCTCCTGGCTCTCTTCCTTGTCTTGGCTTTAAACCAAGTGAGAGTCAAGAATGTGAGTTGTGTCAGCCTTGCCACTCAGGACCTTCCCAGCTATTCGCTTCGCGGACATCGTTGACCTCTCCTCCAGAAAGCGGCAAAGAAGATCGGGTTTGAGAATCGTTATCTCAAAGCCCCAGAGTTCCCCCCAGTGGAAGAACAACCGGAGTTCGACTGGGAAACCACGGAACCTCTTCGTATCCGACCTTTCAAACCGAAATACCATTTGACCATGGGTGAGTTCTCGTTCGATCCGCCACTGTTCCCTTCGTTAGCCTACTTGAACTCTCTTGTCGCATTACCTACAAGAAGAGGCTGACTCTACACGAGCCGAATCTGACGAGTCAGCACTTGAGAACCTCCCACCCTCGGAGTTACTAGTGATGGACAGGAACTACGCAGACCGGGTCGCCTACCGTCGTAAAATCATAGCCGAGCACGGTGAGCACGTCGTTGCTGTAAATGACGACTATCGCATTCGTCCCGCCGTGGTGGAACTCTACCAGTTTCTTTTTGGCACCTATCTGCCACTGCGCTTCCCCAGGATGTTCAAACTACACGAAACCGACTATGAGGAGGGCAAGACGTTTATGCTGGAAAACTTGGTGACGAAAGCACTGTTTCCCGCGAAACCGTCACCTCGCACATCGACCAAAATGCTTCTCGAGACTCTCGGACGAACCCTGGACGAAGACTTTCTCTTCCTGCTCCCCGAAGAAGGGGATCCGAGCATGGATAAGAAGGAGGCGGATAACGAAAGCAAAGAAGAAGACACGAAATATGTTCTCGAAGCCTACGTCTGTTGCTGTCCCAGCGGCTTCGACCCCCGCGAGAAACTTGGTAATCGACTCGCCAAGATCCACGACCCTGTGCCTGGCTACCCCCAAAAACTAGAAGCATCAATGGATCGATTCTTCTCCCGGCTTGAAGTGGGCAAATACGTCCGCCGGGTCAACTGGTCCGTTACCACGAACACGGAACTTTATGCGGCTGGGCGCGGCACCAACCACGCCCACGAGGGTGATGAGGTCGAGGAACTCGAGGAAATCGACGTCGACAAGACATTTGTGAGGTGTGAGAGGCAGACACTCCACAGGCTACCGAAGAGTAAGGCTCTGGTGTTCGCCTTCAAGACGTATCTATATCCGATCGCCCAGGTGAAGGAAGAAGGATCGGGCGAGGAACTCGCTCAGGCCATTGATGGGCTGAAGGAGGGTAGCGTGCCCGCCATGCACTTTTACAAACGCGGCGTCGTGTGGGGGGAGGCCGTCAAGAAGTACCTCAGAAGCTGATAGGCTCGAGGTTCGACGGAATGGAAGTTGCAGACATCGAAGAAGGGGAGCACTGTCTTCACGTAAATACGCCGATCTATCTCACGAGGTTCATGTCAATATATGTTTTTGTTTTGGTTTAAGTGCCACATCGAATAAATGAGTTCCCTCGAGACACGTCTATCCATCGATCTTGGGTACATATCTACAAGGTTGGCAGGATTTGGGACGGAGATTGATAGCTAGACGGAGGGATCTTGCAGGCAAGAACTTTTTTGTATTTATTTTTTTGGCGGCTCCTATGCCTTGTCGGAAGGAGCAGTGTCTTTGTCTATCTATCCCAGCCGCTCGACCACCTTGATCAGGTCTGCTGTGACACCCATCGCGGTGACTTCGCCGCCGGCACCCGCTCCTTGGATGACCAGCGGATTCGCACCATATCGCTTGGTATAGAAGCAGATCAAGTTGTCACTGCCCTTCAAGCCAGCGATCGGGGAACCCTTCTCGACCATTTCCAACCCCACTTTGACCTCGCCTTTGCCAACGTCCACCGACCCGACGTATCGCACAACCTTGTTCTGGGCGGCGGCTTGGGCCTTGTACGATTCCATCTGCTCGTCGAATTCCGGCAGACGGGCCATGAACTCGTCGCTCGATTTCGCCGACTCGAGCTCTTTCGGAATTAGACTCTGGACGGGGAAAGCGTCTGGGCCCTGAACTTTCAACCCGGCCAAGCGTGCGAGAATGGTGAGCTTCCTCGCGACGTCCATGCCATTGAGGTCGTCTCTTGGATCTGGTTCCGTGTAGCCCGCCTCTTTCGCCTGTTTTACGATGTCTGACCATTTTCCGTCGCCAGATCCGTCGACGGGGGCAAAGGAGTTGAACAGGAACGACATGGTTCCTGAAAACACACCTTCGATGCGTGTGACTTGGTCGCCCGTCGCGACCAGATCTTTCAAGGTGGATATCACGGGAAGGCCGGCACCCACGCTGGATTCATGGTATACCATGGCCTTTCCATTTGCCTGATCGACCGCGGAGAAGATGTCGTTCCAGAGCTGCAGGCTGCCGGAAAAGGCCTTCTTGTTCGGCGTCACGACGCTTATCCCTTTTTGCAGGAACGATGGGTATGCGTTTGCAACGTCTTGAGACGAGGTGTTGTCGACAAGTATAACCTTGCCCGGAGCCGACGAGAGATATTTGACCAGTTCATCGGGGACAGAGAGGAGTTTGGAGGAAGAGGATTGTAAGTCGGAGGGAGAGACGGGGGAGTAAGACGTGTTGTAGAGTTGTTTCGAGGAGCGGGAGAGAAAGATCAGTGAGGGGCGCAGGCGAGAAGGTAGCGAGGAAATCTGGGACAAGAAACAGGTGCCGACACCGCCGACGCCGATAACGGCGAGATAGATGCTGGGTGACGACATGTTTAGGAAATCTGAGGAGGTGAAAGCGATTTGCGAATTGACAGAGAATTGGGCGTGGAATATTTTCTCTGCTGGAATCAATCGGATGCGGGGTAGAGTGTCAGGGACGGGGTGATGTGCAGAAGACAAGGCTGCACAACAGCCTTGTCAAGTGGAATAGGCACGTGCTCTAACATCTTACATGAACAAGTGCAATGTAGGGCACTAGTAGGGTGGTTGAACGTCAGTCATGTCGTAGATCATTATTGATTTTGCTCGTCAAGACCAGGAAGACCAGCTTGTCCACCGATATCTTCCCAGAACTTGGCGTAATCCACCCCCTTCTTTTCCAGGCGAGTCCTTAGTTCGCGGATCGCCTCAGCCTGTCGTCCTTGAGTGAACCCGCCAGGTTGCGAGGTCTCAAACTGGACGATCTCGATCCAGCGGAAGAAGACTGCTTCGGCGCCGAGATCTGCAAGAATGCGTCTGAATCTTTCGACAGTGCTGTCCTGCTGCTGTCCATTGGCAATAACGTCTGACTGCTCGTGGACTTTCCAAACCAACCATTGCTTCTCATAATATACAAGAGCAATGTTCTCAAGGTCTCCCAGTTGAATCACACCCTTTTCCACTAGCCTATGCGCGTCCAGCATCGCCTTGAAGTCGAGATCCCAATCCTTATCAAGGAGTAGATATCCAGTTTTTGCAAGAGTTGCGGTGCGCATGGCCGGGTCGACTTTGACTTTGATGGTCAATTCGTCATCCAGATTCCACTTCTTTCCTTCATCTGGAGTGTCCCCGACGAGCAACGGTGTATCCCAATTCCTTCCTCTGCGAACAATTATCTCCGTATCTCTGAAACCTATTGTTCTCCTCCATTCCCACGGACCAACGAACCTCAACAGTCTGCTGCCAAAGACAAATTCCTTGGGCCAGCTTCCAATCAAACCGAATATAACGTAGTCGAGCATGAGTAAGGCCGTTCGTGAAGTGACAGCGTTGAAGAGTTCTCCCGCTCCTGCAGTCTTCGTGTCGATTTTATATGCAGTGTCATAGCCGAAAATCGTGATGATTTGTTCGAGGTAGACGGGAACAGCATAGTAAAAGCGAACACAGAGTCCGATGGTGATGAGAAGATTGAGGAGGACAGGGACAATGAATACACGTTTCTTGAGATTCGGCGACGTTTGATCTAGGTGCACGAGGTATATGTGGTCCGTGGGAAGGGTCGAAAGGAAGGGTCTGAGTGAAATTGGGGCGTATTGGAAAGGAGTCGGAGGGCCAGATGTCGAGCTCGCAGCTGGCTTTGTGTGGACGGTCGAGTTCGCGGGAGTCTTGTTTGCACGTTTCCCAGTGCCACGAGCCATCTAGTCAGAGTGCAGCTGTTAGACTGCCGTGACTACGATGCACGCTTTCACATGTGCAGAACAACAGTGACAACATTCTCAGGGTTCATCTGCGCGAGTCAGGAAGATCACGTGATACTGGTCTCCCTGATTCACGATCATTTTGCGCAATTGGGTACAAGTACATGGACAAATACGTACCTAGCTTGAGGCTTTAATCTCGGCCTCCGTATCCTTGAGGTTTGTCTCCTTCCTTCCAATAGCAAGGAGTTAAGTTGTCACCTATTTAGCATGTGCTCAGCTAAACCATGATTCCCCATTCAGGGTAAAAGGATCGTACTGTCGTTTACCAGATTGGGTCAAGCTCTGCCGAGCGTTGAGGCTTGTGCAAAGCTTGGTGAACCGGTTCGCTCTGGGGGCGGTTTGAGCTGAATGGCCTCGATGGCAAAGCTGACATCGGGTCGGGGGCTGAGGTCCACGAAATTGCCCAATCCTGCGCCTGGCACATCCTGCGCAATCTGGTTCTGATACTATATCAGGCACTCTCTGCTTACAAGACCCTGACGGCCAATAACGCCGTGTCTGAGGTGCTGAAGCTTTTTGAACAAGTGCTTATGCTCAGCTCCCCCGTGCCTGGCAAACGCTCTTACGGTCTGTGCGTGAGCCGCCACATGTCTCCCTGATATACCGTCCCTTTGCTGCTCTCGCGACGATCTTTGGAATTCCCTTTTGCGAAGCGTTGGTGCCCTGGGTTTCGCTGGCAAAGTCCCCTTTCGTTTCCATCTTTTTCCTTTCGAACCGAGTCACTCCTTCGTTGATCAATCCACCTGTTAATTGAACCCTTTGATTGCCCCTAGTTGGCCCTGCCTCTTCTTCGAAAATAATATTCAAACATGGACTACCTTCCAGACGTCCTACTCTTGGGCATCCGAGGCGCGAAAAGTGCAGTGCCTAACTTGGTGACTGATCATCAGGCGACAGCGACCTCAGGCGTGAACAACCCAAAGATTACCCACGCTCTGGGCAAGTTGGCCCAAGCAGGGGTCGGCGACGATGCCGTCAGCTCCGTGCTTGGCCTGCCTACCACCACATCGACTCGCTATCCGGCAAAGATCACCCATGCGGCCGAGAAATTGAGCAACGCCGGGCTCAATTCTGACAATTCTCCATCTCCATCTGCATCGGCGTCATCCAGCAGCAGCCACGGTCTTGCCACAAAGTACATCATTATAATTGCTGTCGTCGGCGCCATCGTCCTCCTCGCCCTCTTGACCGGTGGATGTCTGTGCTGGAGACGGCATCGGAGAAGAAGGGCGTACAATGTGGTCAGCAGGGGCGTGGACACAAAGGGCAAAGGGCCTATGCGGGAGAAAGAGGACATGTTTAACGCCGACATGGGAGAGTCGGAGAGTTTCAACGTGGAAGGTCAGAAGTTGACAGAACGCAACTTTGAGAGTGGATATGACAAAGTTGACACGGGCTATGAAGGCACGGGTTATGGAGGAGTAGAAGAACATGGTGGCGATAAGAGGGCGAGGCTCGAGGCTTGAAGCTTGAATCTTGAGAGCAGAAAGGCGATCCCAGGATGTCGCAAGTGATTGATGTCAATGTGGCGGTATCTTCCCGACGGAATGACAGGCACACGGCGTTGGTGAAGGATGTTATATTGGGGAGAAAAGAAGAAATGGTTCTAGCTGGAGTCGAGGTGAAGTTGACGTGGTTTTCTTATTGTCCTTCTCTCGAGTCAAATTTCCCATCTTGGTTTTCTTTTGTGACTTGTCTCTTCCGTCTGGATGGCAAGACCTTCTTCACTTCTTGACTGATGCCCTGTGCCAAAACCAGACTTGTTTCCTTGACTTGTGCAATCTTTTCCATGACCCTTGAGCTAGAACATCCCTCTGTTCACATCCCATTAAGACCGCCAACATCAATGCTCTGCATAACGTCGAATGGATTGGGGTGCCGGTGCTGATGAAGCAGGGCGAAGAGGCGCAAAGCAGACGTCCACATGAGTTATGATTGTGTCCACCACCTTTTCAGGGGTTGTAGATGCGCAAATGGGCCGACTTCAGTGGTTTGGACGCAGCAGTCTCTGTTCCCTGGAAGGTCGCTGCTGCAGCGTTGCAGTTGAGCACCTCCTCCTACAAGAGAAGTGCACGTGAAGATGCCAACTCTAATGGTACTTCTCAGTCACCTGAGCGAGGCTGAGAGACCCTCGCAGTCTTCTTTTGATTTGATCGCTTCGCCCACTACGAGCAACTGATCTCCTTATCTCATGGAGCCAGGTTTCTTCTTGACACCGCTCCCATTGTGAGCAATGGTACTGCACTTGAAACTCTGCTTGGACGAGCACCTGCCGTGGCCAGCTCCATGGATACAATTTCTCTCTCAGCTTCAATCGCCAGCTCATCGGTCCGAACTTTGAGGTCTAAATTGGAACGTGTAGACCAACTACTGAGTTATAAGCACCTGAGCCCACCTGAGGGAGATTATGGTTCTTCTCTGTTACACTTCCGCGCTCACCTGCCCGGCTATAGTACGGACTACAAATTCACCTTCGGCACATTCACTCTATCCTGTGAATTTCTTCACATCCTCGGAGTCCTGATAGATACCTCACTCGAATCTCAGTTCTAATTGTGAAGGTCTCTCTCTTTTCACACACTTCTAAGTTTCAACTGCAACAACTGCTCAGTTCTTCTTCCCACCCACCCTCCTTTTCTGCCACCCACGCTGACAGTAGGCGATAACATTGAGACTCAGAACTCACCAAATAACCGCAGATCAACGCGACAGGGACAGGCCCCCAGATCTTCTTGATTCAATTTCAACATGAGCGCCAGCCGCAAACGTCCCGGGAGTCCGCAAGTCGACGAAGCACCCACAAAGCGCCCCGCGAAGCTCGTTGAGGTCGTCCAGGATGGAGATGTCCTGCTCACTGTTGGCCGAGGGGACGATGCCCTCAAAATACGAGTCTCGGGGACAGTAATCAGTCTTGCGTCAGGAGTCTTCTCTCGTATGCTCTCGTCATCATTCACAGAGGGAAGGTCGAGAGAAATCGAATTGCGCGAAGACGATCCAGAGGCTGTCCTCGACTTCTGCAACATTGCTCACCATAAAGCTGAGAGTGTCGATCATTGTGACGGCTCGAGGCTCGTGAAGCTAGTAGAATTTGCAGATGCGCGATTCTGTGTGAAAGCACTGAGGCCGTGGCTTTCCGCAAGGCTTGCTGGTATAATAGAAGAATTCAAGGGCTACGAACGCAACATGACACCAATCAATCACAACTGGATTTCTCCTGAAGACGATTCACTCGAGCTAACAATGGAACAGTGCATGAGTGTTGCCGCCGTCTTCAAATTGAACGATTTGTTCTGGTTCGCGACGAAGCATTTCTTGCTCCTACAGGGTCGACGTTCCACCTCCCCAACATTACCTTCATTCGCCGAGTCAGCTCTTGGATTCGGGTACACAGTTTTAAAGGTATGTATCACAGTCCTTTGGCAGCTAAGGCATGTCTCTGATGAATCCGTCCTCCAGATAGGTTTGGAAAGGAAACCATGCTGCCATCACAGCAGTTCTTCGATGATATCTTGGAGTGCGTTGGCAGAGATTTAGATGCAGGTGCAGTTGATGCGTCAGCGATGGAGACCCGGAGCTGTTCATTTGCGAAATACAGCGCTATCATGTTTTATTTAGCTAAGAAAGGCATTAAACCCGGCGAAGACTGGGCATACAAGAAATCAATCTCTCGGGCGATGCTCGATGTTCAGAGTCTCTGCATCAGGGAACCCTGGAGTACGGTACTGGAGCGCACAGAGTGTAACGCAAGCCCTGCCAGTCCCTGCCTCTTCTGCCGGAGAGATATCGTGGGGGACCTGCTCGAGGTTGTGGAATGGTATATGAGGGAAACTTGCAGGGCCTGTTCATCTGTTACAACAGCGGTAGCGAGGATTACTTCCACGCCACACATCGCCACGAGAGGCATTGATGTGTCCACCAGGGTGAATTCGACGTGAGCTACTTTGAATCAAACTCAGGTGACGTAAGTGGTGAAGAAGTCATTGGGCTGGATGGACAATACATGTGTCGATTGGTGAGAAAGACGGGTTGGCTGTATCCAGGACGCCAAGGTCATCGCTGGGGATGACGACTACTACTCTTGTCTCTTCCGAAGGCTCCAATGCGGAATACAGGTGGATGGAGAAGACCATGGATATGGTGGGACCAGGGCAACGTAGGACGCGGTCAACGAGCTGCTGTTACATTCCACTTTCCTGCCTATTCTATTCACCTCTTATCTCCCCTTTCTCAGTGCTGATTGCTCGTCTCCGATCAAGTAGACCTCTTGCTCTAGCATCCTCCTTGCTTTGTCTTACACTCTGCGCACAAACACCGGGAATGGACAGACATAGGTTTCCAATCCGATTGAGGGCAGACAGCCCTGTGAGCGATAACCAATCCACAGGACGGTGGGCAACACTGGCAACCACGAACTCCCTCGGCGCGTAAACAGAGGAGATCAGAGTCGATATCTTCCCAGGCGGGAACAGAGTGTTCGCCATGGACGCAAGCCACAACATGGTGATTTCGCGGCGAGGCTGGCTCGTGTGAGCAAGGCCAATCTCACTTTCTGAGGTGGGTCTCGATGTCATGCTAGACTCCTTCCACGCCGTCCAGGTGTGTCTCACAGTCTCGAACAGCGCGACCGACGACAGAGACTTGTTGGTCTTAGGGTCATCGTTGACGAGTGAATGTATGCCGTTACTCTCCGCTCCCAGTCATAGCAAGAGCTAATCCCCACCATGCAGGGCCTCAGCCAGGGTATGAATCTTGGAAACGTGCAGGCTGCAGGTCCAATCGCCCAGTATTTCATCTATCGATGGCAGATGCCGTGGAGAAAGGCATTGAACTTGTCGGAAATGTCATCTTTGGGGCGAGTAGGGCTTTTTAACCAGCGAATAGTGTCCCACATATTGAACTGTGCAGGCCCGCGTCGAGGATAGTCTCGGTGACCAACATGTGGGAACCGTCTTCTGGAACCCTGTGTCATCTGTATCTTCCTACACGATGACATGGAAGTTTGCTGGCTGCTTCAGCTTGTCCCAAATAAGTTGCCAAGAGCGATATTTCCATATCAGGCTAGCGCAATTTCCGTAAACGATTGCCGTCGATGTCCCCTTTTCAAAGCATCGTCCAGCCTCGTTGTTGTTTCTGTAGCCAACCAGCTGCTCACCAGGACCTCGAATCTCTCCGGATAGCCAAAGCCAGGCGTCAAATTGCGCAAGGCTCCTTTCTCTGCTGAAGTAACGTCCTCTTGGCCCTACTCGCGAGCGCTTCGATACGAGATGCATCGCTCTTTGTTCGTCCAATTCCCAAACTCATAAAATCTCCACGCCTGTCACTTCTCAGAAGGCTGCATTCGATTGCCCTGCCACCCTGTCACAGACTGCCACCACGCAATACCTCCTCCGAAAATAGTCGGTGGTAAGGTTGGCAACTGACTCCTGACGCCAGCCAAGACTCGAGACAGAAAATTTGAGTTCCCATAGAAACATGGCCGATCTGGAGGATGCGCCTCATTTGCCAGTATTTTGGCGCTCATGGCAGCTCAGGCACGGGGCCGAAACTCGTATATCGGACTGCAAGGGAGATTAGTGTCTTACCGACTGCAGGCTGTCAAACAAGGCTGTAAGGCTGGAATCAGCCTGGACGGGACGCCACAGTTTCCATTTTGGCCGGTTGGTGGTACAACATCTCAAAAATCAAGACGGCTGGACCTTCGTGTTGTCTGTCAGCCATCAGCCATCACAGAATCTGTCAATTGTCTATACGAGAATCTCAGGAGAGCGCTGAGGTTTTCTGTTTTTGTCTTGCCTGTCTGTTTGCATCCCCCTGCGTCTGGAATTCTGTGGCGTCCTTGGGTATAGCAACGTCGGTTTCCATTCGATAATTACCATGTTACTCCTGAAAATGAGGCATTGCAGCCTCTTCTCTGGTTGTCGCTCGGACCAGGTGTCTTCTCAATAAAAGGCGAGTCATCACAACCCTCAATCTTTTTGGTGTCAGTCGGTACCTCTCTTTCACTCTTTTCGTCCCAGTCATTCGTTTCCTCCAACTGCAGACACTCGTTACCAAGTCCAGAGGATATCGTCGATTTCTTTGCTTTTCCTTTCCAACAATCATGCGCTTCTCTACAGTTGCAGCCGGCTTCGCGGTCTTTGGTTCCGTCATCGCTGAAGATCTCCTCTTCTTAGACGAGCTTGTCGGGAACGAGGAAGAGCATGCTGTTGCCCTCGGGTTCACTACTAAAGTGGTCACAGAAACAGAATGGCGTGCCATGAAGACATCTGACTTTGCGGCCTTCAAAGCAATCATCATCGGTGATCCTTTCGGCTCTGGCGATGTGAGTCTGATTCAGGTCCTGGAAGACACAAACACCATCTGGGGTCCTGCTGTCACTGGCAATGTCATTATCCACGGTAAAGTCACGCGGTCCTGAGGCATCCTACACCGCTGACATAGTACAGGTGCTGATCAATCCAACCACGACAATTGGGGCGTCGCTGGGGCCTCTGTGCTCATTGACAACAGTATCAAATTTGCAGCCGCTGGTGTCTCTCCATCGGGCTCCTCCCAGACCGGATTCTATCTCTCCTTGTCACAGTACTATAACACCGCAGCGCTCGATACTCCTGTACCAGCACTGTCCTATTTCGGTGACTTCAAGGTGTTTGGCCAAGACAACAATGGTGCGGGAGGGTACAATGATATTCATATTGTGGCTTCGTCTCCCGCAATCGACACTCTTACCGACGAGGATCTGTCAAACTGGTCCTTCAGCACTCACGAAGCGTTCTCGTCGTATCCATCTGTTGGACAGAATGGGTTTCAAGCCCTGGCAATTGCAGACGGCGTCATTACCACCGGCACCCAGAACTATGGTGATGGCCATTCAGGGCTGCCTTACATTCTAAGCCGTGGCGCAACACCAGCCGGCTGCGGTGACGGGAAGTTTGATCCCTCTCTCGGCGAAGAGTGCGACGACGGCAACACTGCGGACGGTGATGGTTGTTCCAAGAGCTGCAAGTGTGAAAGCGGCATTGCTAATGGAGATGGTACTTGTGGTTCCGTTACAACTACCAGCAGCTCAACTACTTCTACCACGGTATGAGAAAGGATATTTGCCCCCGGCCAATGTTCGTTGACTGACCTTTGTATAGACCTCGACGTCATCGTCAAGCACGACCACGACGTTCACAACATCTGTCCTGACCACCACATCCAAGCTCTACTCAAACACGACCACCTCGTCGACAAGCCCGAGACCTACGACAACCACGGCCTCCTCAGTGACGGTAACGACATCGAAAAGAGCCTGGAGTGCTCCTCCCTACGTCACGCCCTCGATCCCTCGATCACAGTGCATCGGCATTGAGATCATCGTGTCAGTGACCGAAATTGAGCAGTGCAGCACCATTGACCCTACCAACACAAGTAAGTCTCTCATCTGGGGTTTTCTCTCCCCTCCCCACATGGTCTTTTTGTCGTGTTGGATGGTTATACTAATTCATCTCACCCAGTCACGTACACGACCACGAGCGTGCTGTCAACCTTCCAGAAGCCCATCTTCAACACTCCCATCCCATCCATGCCCTGCTACGTGTGCGCTTTCCAGTCCCAGGGAATCACCGTGACGGAGTTCATCACGGCGACAACGGTCAGTACCTTCTCCCCCCCCGCCCTCTTAACAAATGGAAGTGAGCCTTTCAAAGGTTCACAGAGAAGGAAGAGCACAGTCAGTCAGTAACTGACATGAACACCTTTTTGCAGACTCATTGCCCATCCAAACCCACTGCGGCCCCCGCAGTCGTCTACCCATGCTCGACGTGCCAGGGCACCACCTTGACGGAATCATGCCCGTGGAAAGTCACCCCAACGGCACCCCTCCGGCCCTTCACCACCTACGGACCTGCCAGCCATGAAGAAGGACACGGTGGAGGATACCCGCACGGCGGCCCCGGCAACTCGGCCCCGGCCACGGTCGCTGCCGCCACAGCAGCCACGTACGGCGGTGGTGCGGCCGGTTCTTCGCCGCCATATGTTCCCGGCGGTGCGCCCCCCGCGGCATACACGCCAGCAAACACCCCCGTCGCAGCGGCGACCGCGGCCTCGCCTACACCCACGCCCGCGATCTCTAGCTATGCTCCTGCCCCTGACGCGACGTCCCTGGTCGCTGTCTACACCGGCGCCGCTGCCTCGAGACCTACAGGTGGTATCGCCTTGATGGGAGTGTTGCTCGGAGCAGGGGCCGTTGCAGTCATCGCCATCTAGGTTGAGAGCACGCTCATCGTAGTAGACGTGTTTCGCTGATTCCTGTTTTATCTGTGTTTGCCAGAAAACTCCAAAGATCAGTGATCGGGAGGTTTGTGGGGGGAGGGGCGCTTTTGCATGCAGTACCGCTTATGGAGATGTTTTGATGAAGGGCGCTGGGCCAGGGGGAGGAGGGAGGGGGTGGGCGAAGTGCACGTTTTATCTGTTGCGAGAGACTTGGAAATATTTTCGCTTCGTCATACTACAATTTTACCCATCTCACTTTTTCTCAGTGGTTCCTTCTTTGTACTAGACAGCTGTGTGTTTAGCTCCATCCGTCAGTCCCCACGCGTTACCCGCGGTCCGAGCAGTCTGCCAATTCGCGGCTCTGTATATATCTCTTCCTAGTTCACGTGTCGTCCGGCTCGAGAGTTGGCGACAATGAAGGGAATGGTAATCCGGGAACAGGAAGTGTGTGTCTGAAGCAGCGGAGAGCGTCGAAGCTGTCGAGATGCTGGTATGTCCTGCCGTCGATATGTCAAGTGACAGAGAGAGCACTTACATAGGCAGGTAATTGTAGCCGGAAGGAGTCGTGCACGACGAGCGTCTCCCTCAGATAGGAGCAGAGTGAATGCTGTGCTTGGAAAATTCACTCGGCCGTCACTTTCTTCTCTCTGCCTCCACTCGCCCAATACTCTGGCTTCTACCTTCAAATGCCACTGCACTCAACACGACCTCATCATCAACTTGCCAACCTGCCGCCTCCTCTGCTCGTCCTTCGCACATATCCAATCGAAACAACCATGGCTGACCTCAACGTCAGAGATGCCAACCTCCCTTCGCCTAGGACCGGACAAACCGCAAACGAAATGCCAGCGCAATAGACCCTGACGAGAACGCACAAGAAAGGCGCAGCGCCAAACTGGTGTAAGATTACGCCAGGCGGCGATGTTGTCTTCAGAGTCGGGACAGGCAATGATGTCCTGGACATTAGGATTTCTGGAGCGGTCGTCAGTATCGTTTCAGTATCGTTTTCGCGGAAGGTGCTATTCTCGCGCACGTAGAGAAGGAGAAGGCAATACCAAGGTCATTTGCTTGCCAGAGGATGACCCAAAGATCGTCCTAAGCCTGCTCGAAATATTACACCACAAGGGAGACCTCCACCATCTCGATGGTATGCAGTTGATCAAGATGACAACTGCTGCAGCCGAGTGGCTGTGTATTCCAGCACTGAGGCCGTGGATTTTGATGAGGCTCTGGAGTGTTATTGAATGCTTCCACGGGATCTATCTGGAGTACTAGAAAAAGCGGTCCGTGGCTGAGGACCGGGCTACGCAGTCTAGGATGCAGCGGGTGGTGCTTTCCGGCGCTGCGATGCTTTTACGTGCTGCCATCGTATTCCGTCTCGAGAGGTTATTCTGGCAAATGACGAGAGTCCTGATCTATTCAGGCGCCACATATCTTGTGCGAGATCTCAAGGAAATGAGCAACTCTGAAAACATCAGTGCAGTCATGGTGGAATGCATTGGAAGAGAGACAGCCAAAAAGTCTCTGACCTGTCAATCCGAACAAGTATGGGTATTTGATGCTTCAGTTGAAGTTTCACGAGCTTACACTCTATGCGGAGACGACAAATGTGCAGACGGTGTATTTGATGGTGTGCAAGGCGCGAGAGATGGCTGCAACCCTCATCAGCAAAAACATCACCTGGAAGAGTCTTCAAGACGAAGCATGCGTTGGCGATCGTGCATACTGCAAACGAGACTTCGCCGAAGAGCTGCGGAAGGCTGTCAACGACTTCATCGGAAACATGCCGGGCATCTGCCTCGGATGTTTCCTGAGCAAACGCGAAGGGTGCCTCAGCACCAGCGAGGATTGTACTCAATGTACGCGAACGACCGGATGAGAGCGATTGAGAGCCGTCAAGAGGGTGCGAGACAGAAATGCCGGCTGGTGGGGAGTATTGAGATCTGCAGGGCCTGCTTTAGGTGCGATATGGCAAGGGAAGGTGCTTCAAAGCATGATGAACTCAAGGCATTCTGTGCAGAGGTGATGGAAAGGCTGATAGATGGCTGGTGAGGCTGTAAAGGACGAGCGCGGCGAGATCCTTCGGCATATCTTCGGATGATTCATTGGCTGATTCCCAAGGCCGAAAACAGAGAGTGTAAACAACCACCTCTTCTTCACCTCATCTTCACCTCTTCATCTCCTGACTAGAACCCCTCTTCCTTCACTAAATGCCCTAGCAACATGAGCTCTCCGGCGTCTAAGCGTATGCGCTTATCGACCTCAAGAATTTCCCTCTCGGGTCGCAAAAGCATTTCGGGTGGGCAATCAGCGTTACCTCGACCGGCTTCCGCAGCCGGTCAAAATCGACTTGCCAGCACACAACCGTCATACGATTTCATTACCGGCGGCGCAGTTGAGAACCCTCCACAGGCTTCCAGACAGTCCAGAGTCCGTCAGCCTTCTGTCTCCCGGGCAGATCAGTCCCGCGATGAGAACCTGCGTGCGAAAATCAACTCCCTTGAATACGAGTTGAAGAATCTGCAACAAGAACGAGGCCTTTTGGCGCTACAACACGAGAAAGAGCTACGAGAACAACAACTCCGGGCCGATGCCGATTTCAAGAGATACCAAACGGCAGAGAGCGCCGCTCAAAAGGCGACGCAGCGACAGGAGGCGCTCGCGAAGGAATTGCGCGAACTGCAGGACCAGAGAATCAACGAAAAAGCCGCGCTAGAACGACAACTACGCGATTTACAAGATCAAGCAGCTTCACTCAAGGAAGATGCTGCGGACGCCCAGGCACGCCTCGCGGATCAAGAAAGACATAACAAGTACCAACTCAACGATGTCGAGGCAAAGCGTGCGGTTCTTCAAGAGACTGTGGACAGTGTCAGACAACAACTGGAAGAATTGACTCAGCAGTTTGAGTCATCGCAGGGGCGCTTGTCTCAACGGGATTCGAAAATCGAAAGTCTCGAAGCAGAAGTGGCTGCGTTGAAGTCGCACACTGGTGACAGCGAAGCGATGCAGGTTCTGCAAAACCAACTCTCAGAACAAATGAGCCACATTCGAAAGCTCGAGGCAACCAACAGAGAACAACTAGCCGAGCTGCGGCGACTGCGCGAATCACATCGCAGCGTCGAGGTCGTTGAAGAACAGAAACACGGTCTAGAAATCGAACTTCAAGTGCTCAGGGACGTGCAAAGACAGCTGGGTGAAGCTCAGATACAAAGAGAAATTCTAGAGGACGAAAAGAGAACCTGGACAAGCCTCCTGCAGCGCGACGGTCAAGAGAGCGAATTCGAATCCCCTGAAGCTGTGGTAAAAGCTCTTATCCAACAACGAATAGAGTACGCTTCAATTGTGGACAGACTGGGCACCGTCGAAAGCGATATCGCCGAGAAGGATGAGATAATCAGGGCACAGGAAAGAGACAAAGCGGCCTTGACCGCCGAGATCGAGGCTTTGAAATCCACGAAGACTGCACAACCAGACGCGGGTCAAGACAACAAAGCTTACAAAAGATTAGAGCGACAACGGGTCCTTGCCGTCAAAGAGGTTGAATATCTTCGAGCACAATTGAAGACCTTCGATACCGAGGAAACTGTCTTGATGGACAACCAGAACTTCGATGCACAACGCTCAGAACAAATCAAGGCCCTGGAAAACTTGGTGGATCAATACAAAACTGAAGTGCAGACACTCCACTCTGATCTTTCGAAACTTGAAGCTGCAGCTGCACCCAGCACCCCAGCTGCGGACGAGCCTCGTGGAACCAAGCGACCAGCAGATTCGCAAGAACCTGAAGGCGAAGGCGGTAGTTCACAACTCGGTGCATTGTTGAGAAAGAACAAGAATCTCCAAATCGCGTTGCAGAAGACCGCTCAACAGTCACAGATGTTGGCCACAGACCTTCAAGCGACAAAATCACAACTCAAAGCCTTACGAGAGAGCTCTAAGACACGAGTATTGGAGCTTCGGGACAATCCTACTGCCAAAGCCGAAGCGATCAAACTATCAACTCTACGAACGCTCAAGGAAGAAAACAAGGCGCTTCTCGCACAGTTGCGGGGTGAGGACCTTGATGGAGTCAAGATGGTCCCAGCAACCTCGGTTGATGCGCTCAAATTGGATCTGAAGGATATGGAAATGGTTGTCGCCGAGAAAGAAAAAAGGATGAGGCGACAGCGAGAGATCTGGACCCAAAAGGCTGCAGAATTCCGGGACGTTATTGCAAGCGTTCTCGGATACAAAGTCAACTTTCTCCCCAATGGAAAGGCCAAGGTTTCGAGTATGTATTATGGGCGACCTCATGATCTGGGGGATGAGAGCGAGGACGAAGAGGACGACCATTACATTATTTTCGATGGTGACAACGGTACAATGAAGATTAGCGGCGGTTCCGACAGTCCTTTTGCTGCAGAAATCAGAGATCTGATCAATTTCTGGGTGAAAGAGAAGAAACAGATACCGTGCTTCTTAGCAGCGATGACCCTGGAGTTTTATGAGAAGTTCACCAACCGGGAGAATGAGGCTTGACAGTCTGATCAGCCTCGTGACCTTGTTGACTTGGTGGAGGCTCTGCTGAGAGCAAATGAGCCAAACAATGAGCTGTGTCGAGGCAGACCGACAGGGTATATGGGGGAGCCCGCCGCTGAAATGAGAGAGGGAAATACAGTACTGCTTTTGAGAGGAGATATTCTCGCAACAGGGCTGAATGTGATTTTATGCAGAAATGAGCTATTGAAGAGATCTGTTTGCAGTTCTGCCCCTTGTCCCTCGAATGGAATGACGGCCACTGAGAGCCACCGAGAGTCTTGATGATAATTCAATCATTCAATGACGATGGGAAGCTGGAGTTGTACAACGCTTGACCCATAGACGCTTAGCGCACATCAATTTAGGATTAGCGTCACTGATTTGTGAGGCGGCCCGATGTCTAGACCCGAGGCTAAAAGCCACATCCTCCTCGCCGTGTCTTGCGTGTCTCGAGTTCCCCTCACTCCTCTGCCACTCTCCTGAGTCCTCAGCTCCGAGTCTTGACATCCGGCTTTACGCCTCCCCCGGATTATTCACCTATCGTGCCCACCGGCCTCGCTTCGTCTTTCCGCTTCGCCAATTCTGCCCATCGTGCCATCATACCACTACCGAGACTCGCAGGAACCGTCGATTCAAGCCCTCCCCCCGGAAGGGTCAGGAAGCAAGACCCAGATATCGATAATGGATTGCTTCAACCTCCATGACCTCGAGATCCGTTGATGCAGGCCGCCGCTGACCATGAAGATCCCCACAAAGACTCCATTCGTGACCTCAAAAAGATGCCACCTCAGTTCTTATTCGTCAATAAGGATGCCGCCAGCACCTCGCTGACCCGCAGCAGCGCCGCCGAACAGACCTCGATCAATTCTCATGTCCAGCGTGGTCGTCGGCATCGGCGCTCTGCCACCAGCGCCAGTCGCGCTGGGACGAGGGCGAGGAAGAATGCGACCCGGGAAAAGCCTACTACCTCTGTAACAGATCCCGACCTGGTCGACTCCTCGCCATCTCCGCCAAAGGTAAAGACCGAGCCCAAAGAAGAGGATACCGACAATAAGACATGGCTACCCGCTAGACTGTCGCCGCGCGCCAAGTTTGCCGAGCAGCCAAAACGGGAAAATCTTGAATCACCAGCCTCGACTCGTAGAAAATCCACCAAGCCGAAGACACCAAAGTCGCTGGCCGGGCCAACCGTTGAGAAAAAAGCAGTTGTGTTGCTGAACTCCCCGCGTGCCGTCGAAACTCCTCGGGATATCAGTCAGATCACTTCGACCTCGCTCGACCCCTTCGGTCAATCGGTCGTCAAACTCGACCCACATGTCGCAAAGCTTTGTCGGTAC
This sequence comes from Fonsecaea pedrosoi CBS 271.37, assembly GCF_000835455.1. Lineage (NCBI taxonomy): Eukaryota > Fungi > Ascomycota > Eurotiomycetes > Chaetothyriales > Herpotrichiellaceae > Fonsecaea > Fonsecaea pedrosoi. The sequence goes on along the minus strand of NW_013550614.1, from coordinate 3,509,571 downwards.
TTCTGCGAAATCTTCCATCCCAGCGTGTGGCACGCTGAGACGTGGGCCTCGCGAGAAGGATCATACACGTACCAGACTACCGCTGTGGATGTTGTTCGGCGAGCCATGCAGAGTGAAGTTGAAATGAATGCAATGCTCGCTAGCATGGCCGCTAGAATCGAGAATGTGGACATGGTCCCCGGTCAGGGCACGGACAAGTACATGGGCAACGCGCTGGAAGCGGTGCGACGGCGCTTCAGTTCTGCACCAAAACAACAATTGCTGCTTATTGTCTTTCACCTATATGCAGCAGATGCCTACCGACAGAACTATCAAGCAGCGAAGATACATATGCAAGCAGCAAAAGTGCTGTTCGATTCTTGGGGTGGCCTCCACCATGTACCAGATCCAGCATTGAAGGAGCTTTTTATCATTGGCGATGGGCACATGTCTGCCGTTCTTCTGGAGCCGTGCAGTCTGCCATGTGAATACGATCCTGGCCCATATTGGGTTGTCACTCCGCCTCAGCTGCAGCTTGCTCCCCAACAAGACTTGATCCGCTTTGCACCTGCTCTGCAGCGACTATGTCTCCAGGGATATTTCCCGGAGGAGCTAGTGGAGATCATACAGGAGACGGCGGAATGCTCTTGGGTTTTGCATCATGCACCACTGGGAGCACCGGAGGCGTCAAAGCACGCGGCGAGATGGCTACAGTGGCGTCACGCAGCAGTTCGATACCGGCTTCTGGCCCTGGAATATCCAGGATCTAGCCTCGACGCCTTCCGTGTGGGGTTACTCATGTGGATCTTGACGTCTATGGTGATACTTGGGTTGAAGCGATTGGGAAGCTTGATTGCACCAAAACTACGAGCCATCTTCTGGTCAGTCGATGGACCACATAGTCAGTGGGAGGGACTATCGCAGCTTAAGACATGGGTGCTAACGATTGGCGCCATGTGCTCTATGATTGGCACTGAGGACGAAAAGTGGTTCATCGAGCAGCTTTTTGAGATCGGATTCGTTGAGCATATCAGACAGTTCCAGGAGACGCACCCAGACTTCGACACGCTGGATGTGCTGAGGAACTTTCAAGAAAAGTTTTTCTACTACGATGCTCTTCAACGAGTCAGGCTGGAGAGGTTGGCACGTCTCCTCAGCGGTGGGTTGAGCGAGACACCCAGTTCGGCGTCGCAGAGCAGTCCCAGTGACCTATCGCGGAAATCGAGATCTCCGGCATGACCAGTCCGAAGACAGCCGTTGCGATACACCACTGTACCATCGCATTGGCTCGATGAATCACTCGAATGATGGGCGAAAAGTATTGGGAAGCCTGGCGAGTCTCGTGCTGATTACGGCCCTCGTCTTTGCGTTGTCGATCAATGTGTACCATGATCCACGACGACATGGACAAATTGCTCAAGGCTGCCGCATTTTCCTTCCTACTGGATAATGAACCATGATACACACGCAGCGGCTTCAGGTGGTGGTGCAGTACGTCGTATGGAGGGGAGGCCGAACGACACTGTTTCTATCCCAGCACGGAAGCTAGTGACCTATTTCTCAGAAGCCCTTTGGACGCGGAGGTCAATTTACTTTCTCAATCTACTAACATGCCTAGGGCTTTGATTGACCTGAGGAATTAGCTGGCTCATCTGAGTGTGATTGCCATTCTTGGTCACAGAGCGACCCAAGATTCTTGCTAGGACCATACTGTCATGGTTGGTCGAGACGCCAACCGTTTCGGCCGTGACCGAGCTATTGCCAAGTGCTCGGCCCTTATGACAAGCAACAGAGCAGGAGAGGCTCATGGTGTACGACCACTTGGACGACTGTTTTAGATAAGAAAGGTCGGAGCGCATTTTAGAAGGAGACTTGACATCTACGAGTTATGGAGATGATAATTTCGATAGTTTTCTTAGAACGAAGACTCAAGGATGGATGTTTGCTGTTTTAATTATTAAATTCGGTGTTCTGGAGCAATCCCACAATGACGGATCAAGTGGGCATAATAATATGCGTTAGACGACCGAAAAGCTGAGCGAGATTATGAGAAAAGTATGTGTGTCTGAGCCGAAATTGTGACCCAGAGCTCGCTTTGAGCAATTCTTCCATGCCAATTTCGCGAAAGAAAAAAAACAAGCAACTTCAAAACTGTTTTGCGCCACAAAAGGGGGGGGGGGTGTGGAGGAAAGTCAAGATGAAACTCTGGAGGTGGAACAACAAGTACCGAGTAGGCAGTAACGAGTAGTAGTGGAAGATTTGCGACGCGCGACGCCCACGCCCACGCCACGCGGTCGAGCGGAGCGGAGAAATTTTGTTGCGGAAACTTGCGCTCGCTCGCTTATGTAAACTGCCCCGCGTTCCAGATAAGCTGGTAATATGTACCCCTGTACTTTCATACTTGTACACACGTTCCATGAGACAGACTCAATCGATCAGCGAATTTCTGATCTCGGGGGAGGATTTTCAGGCCGTGGCCATGTATAATGTGAGAGGAATCCCCAAGGGCGTGGTGAATCACTGTCCAAAGAAATACACGGACTTTGAACAGTCAGTGACGAGAGAAGGAGGTGCCTGAAAAAAAAAAAAAGCTATTGGCAGCCCTCATGCATATGACACGTGGCCGAGGGCGATTGACGAGGAGGGCCGTGCTGGGGCCGTGCTGCCCAACGAACAAACATGTGTACATGTATGTAGGTAGGTAGGTACTCGTACTTCGCTTGTCCAGATATAACGGAGCCTCAAAAAAAAAGAAACCCCCCCAAGAAAGAGAAAGAGAGAGAGAGAGAGAGAGAGAAAGAAAAAAACACAACTCGAACTGTGCTAGAAACGATGCTCTGCTCCGTCTGCCTCGACATTCCCTTTGACAACCTCCCAGAATTCCCCCAGACCTATTATACCCCCTGGGTCAGCTGGAAGTACATCATCCCGTACAATCTCGACTACCGGGCGCGAAGTTCGCGCCAGCGCGGCGGCGTCCTCGGCTTCCCTCACCACCCGGATCTGCAGGCCCTGCGCATCTCCGCCGCAGACTGCGACCTGTGCAGACTCATCTTGGAGCAGGTCGACCTCGTCTTTGACGAGTTCCGCGCGGTGCATAACGACAGGGCCTTTCGCGACTACCACCGAGATGGGTACCCGACTGGCAGCCTGTTCCTGGCGCGGAGACGCGATACGGGCAAGGGATTCTTGGTCCTCAGCCACAGCGACGTGAGGGATACGGTGTTTCTCCTCGGCGCCATCGGCCTGGCGGTGCCGGAAGGCAAGATGCGAATGTGATCGCCCCAAATATGGACTTTCCTTCTGACTGATTTGCTTTCATAGGCGACCCGCTCGGATCGATATTTCCGGGGCGGATCGTGGATGACAATGTCGGAAACATGACGACGTTGGAACGTGCATCTCGCTGGGCTCGGGACTGCGAGCAGAATCACCCGCACTGCGCGCTGACGCCTTCCGTGCTGCCTACACGGCTCGTGGCTATCGACGACGACGTCACCAGTCGCGAGGCCCGTATTGTCGAGACCAAAACGGAGCCGGCTGGGCGCTACATCGCCTTGAGTCATTGCTGGGGTACTCACCGCTTGCCTGCGCGAGTCACGAAGAAGGGATTGGAGACATCAAACATTGTCAGCCTCGATGATATGACAAGGTCCTTCGAGGATGCCATTGCCATTACTCGGTACCTGGGACTCCGCCATATCTGGATCGACAGCCTTTGCATCCTCCAAGACGATCCGGAAGATTGGGACAGAGAATTGGCAACGATGCACGCCGTCTATTCCAATGCCGTCTTGACGATATCGGTCACAGGCGCCGAGGACGGAACACTCGGGTGCTTCGCTGGCCGGAAATTGAAGAAATATGTTCCCATACCCTATTCAGATAGCAAAAGCGGTCTTGATGGACAAGTCTATGCATTTGCGCTGCCGGCAGCCCTGGAAGCCCGTCCAGACAAGTACATTGAGATGAGCTCCGAGCCCCTGTCCGGGCGGGCGTGGTGCTTCCAGGAGAGGGTCCTATCTCGTCGCGTCTTGCACTTTGCTACCGACCAGATGTACTTTGAGTGCAATGCCGGGATTCAGAGCGAGGATGGACTACACTTGAAAAATCGATTCTTCACTTTGCACGGAGACCCTCGGTCTGGCTTCTTACCTGTACCCGGTGGCAGTACTTCTGACACGAACATGCAGTTATGGTATAATATTCTTTGGAGCTACGGGCCGCGCAAGCTCACTAAGAGCTCTGACAAGTTACCGGCCTTTGCAGGTGTCGCGGCAGTATTCGCTGAGAGGTTACAGGACCAGTACCTCGCTGGCATCTGGCGCAAGTCGATGATAGAAGGCCTCCTGTGGCAGGCGCTGGACGTCGCAGAAGTCAAAGACCGCAAGCCGTCTTGGTCGTGGGTGTCGATTGACGGGATTCCCGCCAGCGGCTTAATCGGCCGTTGGGAGCAGCTCGCCTTTATCATCGACTGCCAGGTTGACCGAGTCGGAGAGAGCCGATTTGGGGAGGTCAAAAGCGGCTCGATAAAGATGGAGGCGCCGCTGCTACCACTCATTCTCGTCGAGAGTGTCAGATCATCCGACGACAGGGAGACCGGCTTACCACTGAAGCAGAAGCATTTATTTTTCCGCACTCCTCAAGGTCTTCGCACGCCGGGACAAGTGGATCCTCGCACTCCGGGCGGTGTGGATGCGAAGTCGACTGGGCGGTTCGATTCCATAGGACAGAGACACGAAGAAGCAGAAACCCTGGCTCGCGAAGGCAAGGTTTTTGCACTTGTCCTTGCAGTCGACGTCGGAGACACTTCGCACAAGCTCATGATCTATCATTCTCTGCTCGTCACGCCCGTGGCTGCAAGAGGAGACGGAACAACTCTGAAGCGCTTGGGATTCGTCAATCTGGAGATTGAGAGCCTTGGGGTGGACGAAGTCCGGACATCACGGACGACTGTTACGTTGGAGTGAGAGTGGGCAGGTATAAGCGAGTATAGTAGTTGTTGAAATCTTCAATTACGATTTGAGGATGTCGTGAAGACCCAGTCTAACTTCTGTCAGAAGGTTAGGTGGCACTGGGCGATAAATAGGTTTGAAAGACTAGATGTTTACTCAAATGACCCAGAGTAAAAGGTTACTGACCTTGTCATTTAAAACAAAATGAGTGCACTTGTTGTGGCTCCTGGCAACTCAAAACTTGTGCCTTTTCTTCGGTTCACACCGAGAAAACTCAGCATGCGCAGAGTCAGAAAGCAGCTGCCATCGTCGCCAACAGCTGCTGCATGCGACGTGGGATTCACATGCAGCGAAAACACGGGCCTGCCCATCGACTATCGAGTACCGAGTATGTAACATACCCACACCCACACTTTGAATATGCACGCTCTTGTTGGCAAAGCTACACCAGTCGGTAGCGCGACCCTGTCAACGAACATACTTTTCTGCCACGAGGTGAGCTAAACCCCATCCATTGAAGATTACACCTTGTCTGCCGGTAGGAACGCTGGAAACACATCCGGGCTACCAAGAAGCGGGAACCACACCGCACCGCGCACCGAACATATACTGCATATGGACAATTGACAGTGGGAGTGGCACCGTAGATCCTGGAACACGATAATGCAGAGAGAAAGAAAGAGAGAGACTCCACTTCGCACCGAGAAGTGAAAGGGCAGGATGCGCCCACTCACCACGCACCCGCTACCCACCACCCACTCACAACAGGGGCATTCTTTTCTTCTTTGGACATTTGTTCAACTATCTACTCCGTACAATCCGTCCGTCTATCCATCCCCACAGCATCCATCTCGTTGAAGTTAGCTCGCTGTCCACCTACCACCTTACCGAGTACACTCCAGGAACTCGTTGGCCTCCTCTGCAGTCTAGTCTCCACCCGAACGTTGCAAAAATTTTCAGAGGTTAAAATATTCAATGGACGAGGGAGCAAAAGGAAAGATAAGACGAAGAGAAAAATTTGTCAAAAGGGCACACACTGCAGCGTATAATTGAGACCAGTTTGCGACAAGGCATGGCATGGCATGTGTGCATATGTGCCGCGCCCCTCGTGGATTTAGTGCTGATTTGCTGGCTTCCGAATGGGGAGAAAAACACCAACAGTCCTTCTTGTCCGCACGCGAGGCATACAGTATCCCTTCCGACCCTCGATCAAACCCTGTCAAAGTCAGTGATGGATGGCCCTCCAAACCTCGGCCTCCTACTTCGCTGCCAACGCCACCGCTCCGTAGGTAGCTGCCTGATCAAGGAACGAGTCATGACGGCGAAATGGAGGCGGGACTTTGGTTGGGTGTAAAAAAGCGACGAAGGTGTGGCCGCCAGAGCCTTGGATGACGAATTGGCAGCTGCAGCGTAGCAAGAGGAAAGAGGTAAGAGTCACTGACCGCACCTGGTGAGAAAGAAAACGAAAGAGCACGGACGGAGACTCTACTTGGTGAGGTCGAGGCGTATGAAAGGCTACCTTCGGTGTAAGGAGAGAGTCTGAATTGTACTCTGAATTCTCTTTTGCGCCGTCTATCGTGACAAGCTGCATTTGCTTTACATGGCTCACACCCTCGCTTTACAGTCAGAAGTGGCTGCTTGTTGGTTGTTTGGCCGCAGGCCACGGCCCTGACTTCTTTCCTCGATCAACCCGTCATTAATGTAAACCAGCATATACTGCGTCGTGGGTAATCCTCCCCTGGGCACTAATGATCCCGACCTCTCTACGAGTATCATCTTCGGTGCGCGTCTCATGTCAACCGACAACGCCCTCTCTCGAATACGTCGTGACAGACGCTGCGTTCCGAAGGTGTTTAACTTCAAGTACTCCCAGAGACTTACCCAGTGACTACAAATGCAGGGTTTCCACACGAGAGTATGCGGCCACTCCTACCAAGTGACGGCTAACAACGAATGGTTCAAAACCCACCCCGGTGTATTGACTTGAGCAGAACTTGGATGTCGAGAAGAGTCGAAGGACACTTCTAGCAGATAACTCGGTGAGCAGATGGGACTTGCTTGCTTCGAGCTCGAGGATGTGTACAAGGACGCTCAAAGCAAGGACTGCCATTTTCCGATGAGCAGTGGCATACCATACACTGCCAGATCCGTGCTGTGATCTACAGCTTGTCGCTTCAAGGTTTGCAGGACGATGATCTGCGATCAGCCAACATCATGATGTGCACGGGACGGCCCTGAACAGATCCAAATTGTGTTGATCGACATGGGCAGACTGACAGTGTGCGACCAAGAACACATTGATTGTATTATTCAATGGACGAGGTCGGCGTCGTTGTCTCGCATCGAGATCGGAACCTCAGGTTTGGCAGTACAGGGACAACACTCTACACCCAGCGAGTCAGTGAAGATCTGGAGGACGACATACAAAGCGTGATGGAACCCATCGTCTCCTCCTCCTATATCAACTCCCAGCACTGCCCGTTCCGCGGAGTTTTGACGATGCAGTTTCGAGCTTTTTTAGTAGTCACCAAGAAGACTGCGGAACCACAGCATGACGCTTTCTTTGGAGACCCTGTGTGCAAGCTTCGATAGGTCACTGTTAAGTAACGAGCCCGCGACTGTCGTCACATTCTACGATATGTCGGGTGCATCTTGGGCTCTGAGTACTGCAAGCATTCTCTATTCGCCTTATGGGTTTGTCACGTCTTTCTTCGGATTGCTCTTCACGTCCGTCGGCTAGATTACCACCAAGAGGACAGTAACGAACTCTCACCAAATGTCCAACCTGCCTCGGTATGAGCTTGAAAAATTCCCAAACGGTGCCAAATTTCCGTCTAAAGTCAAGCAAGTTCAGCAGTAGGCGCAGACATCAAAGCTCTGGTCCGGGCCAAGTGTGCAGGTCCCCCGACTCCTCTCATTTCTAGATAAGCGTCAGAGACAGCTTCAAAACGAGGACCAGACTCTCAGGACGACTTTGTCGTTCGTGACCAATTAGCAAAGTACTGGAAGAGATATTCTCTGATTTGACGACGATATCCCTCGATCTTGGGCAGCCTCCAACGATCGATTCCATCCTGCAGAGTCAGTAAAAGCAGTTGCATATGGCGCCAGAGTTTGCAAGCTCCGTACAGGTGTCCTGCGCTTCACAAGAGCGGTATCAGTTGGACTTTACATGACACAACAATCCCCACAGGCTGCCGAACTCGTGTTGACCAGGTACTGGCGTCGGCCCAATTGTTCAACATAGTGATAGGTCTCGAAATTTTAAACGTCGACGATATGCCGACCACCAGTGGACCTGCTCCGGTGTCCAACGCAGTCTCCTCGACAGGAAAACGGAAGAAGAGAGCAAGAAGTGCAGAACGAGAAATCCAAGGTTTGCTTGACCATCACTAGTCGTCAGCTTGGCACATGAGGGTCCAATGGCATCTTATTCAGCTTCACGAGCGTGATGCTATCTACCAAGAGATTGTGATTGTGTACAATTGAGACCAGCAAGTCCGGACAGGCACGTCTGGCGCATTTGGCACAAATATCCCTCACGGAGTTGGTGCTGATTCGCTGCTGGGACAAGTCTAAGCGCCTTGACGGACGCGATAAGGACTAGCATCCTGGCACGCTATCCGGCTGGCGCATCTCGTCGATAAACCGTTGCGATAACCGTTGCAATACCTCGATGCAGTACAGTTTGCGGGGTGGGGCGCACATGGGACCTCTTGATATGTGTGTGTGCGTGAGTGCGTATACAAGCACCCCCAAGCTATCTTGCCTATTGTTGAAAGCAAACAGCTGCATGTCGAATGTTGCTAACTGTTGGCAGAGAGCTACTGATGAGTGATCAATCCATTCCATACCAATTGCACAGCCAAAGCCCAGCCGTTGTGAGAGGGAACTATAAGAGGTACAGCAGTATAGTTACAAGTTGTTGTCATCCTGGCAGTCGGCCGTATGGGAGCACCCAAAAGAGAAAACGGATAAACGGCCGGAGGAATGAGGAATCTGCAAAACCTAGAATCACGCAAGGATGTTGCGTCTGGCAAAGAAGTGTTCTTCCTCTTTACCAAGGTTAGCCCTGTCGGACTATCAGCGGTGCCCTCATCCATCCCATCCATCCCATCCTGGCCATCACAAATGTTTGCTTTACCAAGCTAACAGCATCAGTATGAAGAATACGCATTGCCACGTACCCACTCCATAACGCACACCCAGTTAAAACCTGCGCGTACCTGACAGCACTGGACTTGCCGGGGCCCGAGAAAAGTTAAACGGGGAATCTGTGCGATATCTATCGACTGCCAAGTTTGTTCCTGCATTCATTGAACGGTCAAGATGGTCTTCTGGGATCCACTGCTTCAGTGGTACCGAGTTGTCGGGTTTGCATCGACACTTGTCCAGCCATCCATTGGAGAACTGCAAGACGACTGCTCGAGCCTGGCACCAATCCACTCGCAGTTGCCTCGCTTCTCTTCATGGAGCCTTCAGCTCTCTGGGTCGTTGTCTTCGTCTTAGCGAGCAGGAATAAACGATCTTACCTTTTTTTTTTGGCTCGGTAAGAGACCGCGCAAGTCATGATTGGCCCTGGAACTGATACTTCTGCTGAGTGCAGGTGAGGCGGGTCAAAGAAGAGAGCGGTCGGCAGTTGGATTTCCAAATCCACAACGACGGCGCGGTCATGGTTTCCTCAGTCGCAATGCCAATGCCTTGTCTGGTTCTGCACGCTTGGTCTTGCAGATGCAGCCATTCCGGAGTTCCACATGAGAGAGCAAACACCACTCGTAGGCCGATTGTTTGCTGCGAAGTGACGTCCTAAGAGCATGCCGAACCAAGGTATCTGAACACGACCTGCGCATGAAAACAGGGTTTTTATCCCGGTTATTGGTAAACAAATTCAAGCTTCCGAAACCTATTGGCCGAGTTTGTGAGCAGGGTGCGCCTCCAGAGGGAAACACTTTCACATGGATGCATATGTGTGTGTACATGCTGGTGGTCAAGTGCCAGCCAGCTCAACCAAGGCTTCTCTACCACTGGGTCAGTCTTCTTGGGTTCCATTGGCGTTCTTGGGTTGCCACTTTTGGTTCTGGGTCGGGAGTAAGGGCCGCTCTGACCTTGCCGCCCAGACTCGGAATCGGCCAGCCTCAAGCCTGGAACAACTTCACACACTGTTTGGTGGCCATCGCGCTCTGCACGGCATTTTTGACGTGTTTGTTGCTGGACAGCCAGACAGCCTCCCGGTCGAACTCAGATCTGGAGATCAGGGCCTGTTTCGGGCGCGCAAGCCTCTGCCTTTTCATCGAATCGACAGTCTGTGTCCGAAATGAAAGCCCCAGGTTGGGACTCCGGTCAACGACGCCGGCTGACGTAGGCGAGAGGATAAGCTCTGCGCTGGGTCAGGTACGCGAGAGAAACAATGGCCACGATTCGTCCAGTGCCTGGAAATTGGCAGAGTCAGTGTGAGGCTAGGGCGTTTCACGAAGCCGGACTCAAAGCCTAAAGGGCGACAAGTATGAGGCCCACCGGGGCAACTGACAGGGGCCATCTGGACCCCGGTGCGCCACAGCCGGGGGCTATCTCCTGGGGATCATTCATGTCCATTGGCTGGGTGCTGGGAAATGCTGCTCTCCCTTGCTGGGTCCTCCCATCTCCTAGCTCCCCCTGTGGTCCCCTGCGGCGGTGGGCTCTGTTGTGGCAGCCCGTTCTGCTTGCATGTCTCTTCCTTGTCGTTCTCCTCTTGTTGCTCTCCTTCCTTTTTTCCCGCCTAGAGTGCGTGTTGGCTTGCTTGATTGTTATATTATTGCCTCAGACGTCCCTCGAGACGTTGTCCGCTCCTTCTCCCCAGCCCTGCCAGCAGACAGCTCGCGTTCACTCTCTCACGCGAAAGCCTCGTTCGCTTCGTCGCTCTCTTTCCCTTTCTACAAACACTCCTTTACCAGCCTCTCGATCTGAGATCGACACAGAATCCCAGTGATTACCACTCCTTTTCCACACATAAACCACGAATCCTCTTCTTGACCGGACCTCAAGAAGCCCAGGCAAAGTCAAGCCGGTACAGGACCAGACAACGACACAATGCGCTGCACATTTTCCTCCTTGGTGCTGGCCACCCTCGCCATTGGCCAGGCATATGCTGCCACCGTCTCTGGTGTGCACTCGCATGCGCACAACCATGCCAAACGCAGGCACGACCACGTCGAGTAAGCCTATCCTCGCGGGTGACACAGATCTGTATATGGACTGACACTTGTCAACTGCAGGAAACGTGCGGCAGCTCTGTCTGATGCCGATGCTGCCAAACTGAGCTCTTTGGGTGTGGCCTCGCTTGGTGCCAACTCCTACACCGCCAATGGGCATGCCTGGCTCGGACAGGATGGCCCGTACCAGAATGAGTTCGTCAACGAGTCTGGCGAGGATCTGATTCTCGTCATCTGGGGCGTTGCAGGCTCCTGGATCAACGCTGTCCAACCCACCATCACCGCCTCGCTTCCCTCCAATTCATCTACCTGGGTTTCGTTCGCCGATGGTGCTTCTGGTGCTTGGACTGCCATCTACCCCGATACTCAGATTGTGAACGGACAAGTCAGCAACACCTGGGGCGAGTTCACCTTTGGTGAGTGGGGCGTCGTCGACGTTTCCCGCGAGGTCAACATGAACGGACACTCGATGAGCATTGTGGGACCATCATGCACCACTGACATGGATACTTGCGTCTTTGTCTGCTCTTCTGGAGACGTGTGCATGTTCGACTATCTCCTCCTCAACTGCGAGAACGGCTCTCAACCCGGTGCCAACTATGGTACATTTGAAGGCTCGCCTAGCGGAGGCTGTGGTGGCATGGGATCTTCTGCCACCCTCAAGACAACTTTGTCTTAAACAATCGGCGAACCGGATGATGAGGTTGAGGAGAGGTTGTGGGATTTCCTTTTTATAGAAGAGTCGGGTTCTCACATGGTCGTGCCATGCACGCTACTGCAAATCAAGAGAAGAGGGAAATGTTGGGACTATTTGGGTCACGATATCGAAACATGTCAACAACTGGATCTACTGGACTGATGTTTCCGACCACTCTACCGATGCCATTTGGCAACATTCAATCCTTTGTTGTGTATGTGTCTTGGAATGGGGATGCGTTGGATAGGTGCTCTGTCCCTTGTTGGAAGAGGAGGAGAGTGTTGTTCATGTTGACCTCGAGGTTGTAGTGTCTATCTACCCTGAGATGCAAGTAGACGACATGTACCACTCTGCTTCCGTCTGGAAGGTAGAGACCGGGATCTGTCCAGGTGTTACATATTCAGAATATACGCTCCTGAGTATATACTTGTGTGTTCCTGCTGTATCCTTGATCATGATCCGTGGCTCGTCCTGGGCGAATGCCCCAGCGTTGCGCCGACCGTCACTCACCTCACCCCGTCACGTCTTATCTACCTCTTCCCTGTGTGACATTGCGCCCTTGATAGGCGCTGGCAAAAACAAACTCTCTGTCTGTGCGTTTCTGGTCATGTAGCTTCCCGCCTCCATTGTTCCGTCCTTCCCACTCTTTTCCCGGCCACCGCATCCGCCTCCGCTGCCGCTGCCACTCGCGTGTCCCCATTGATAGCGAGACGGATCTTATTCTTGCTGACACTGCGTGCGACCTGCGAGTCCCCGATGTGACACACGCTCGTACATTATTATTGTGGAGAGGTCATTCAGAGCGGGTAGAAGCATGAACTGCACTGCGCGGTGGTCATGATCGCTTAGAGGGAGAAAGTTCTGAGTAGCGTAGCGCTGTGCTCTGCTGTGCTGTGCTGTGTGGTGCTGTTTTGTGGGCTGTGGTTTTTTTCTCACCACATTGCGACCCATTGGGGGCCAGAGCTGCAAGGAGAGACGCCATGGGGAGCTGCCTAGGAGAGTCACCGACAAAAAGAAGGGAATGCGACACCGCATGCTGTAATCAGCGAGATCCTGGAGACCGTCATGTGTTTATTGTGCGCGCACGCTTACGGGCAAGCGAGTCTGCAGCTGCGAACAAAGTCATGGTCAACAACTCCGGGGATCGCATCTTCACACCATGTCGTCCCTTGCGATCGGCTAGGTAGGTACCTCGTACTGATGACACAGACAACAATGGCGCACGCACCGCCATGTGGTAATGCGAGACCCTATCGGAGGCTTTCTTAGTCAACAAACCTCGGTGGCTCCAAGCAAGGGCCTCCAGGGCCAATCGAGAGGCATTTGACGCCAAAGGGATAAAGGTCGATAGGGCAATGGGTGTCCGAACAACTCTGTTCGCTCGCCCCCCGTTCGAGGCCATCCATGATCGAGAAATGGGTTCGCTTCTCTTCCCAGTAACACCCCCCCCCTGCAACCCAGGTTTGTCGATTCTCTCGGGGGGCCAAAAAGGGGGCCTCGAAACGGCCAGATTTGCCGTTACAGATGCTGCTTTTGGGCCTCCGCTTGAGGGCAGCAGCACCGACCAACCCAGTTGGGAATGTTATGGTTAGTCATTGGTATCTGCTTGCCCACCCAGCCTGTGGGTTGGTCCATGGGGTTGTCAGCCATGTGCTGTTTGCTGGGCTGGGCTCGAGGGCTCTAGGGCTCTAGGAAAATGTACTACTACTGGTCACGACTGAATCACCGCACCGCTTGGGGGGTCCTTGATTCGATACCTGGGCGGCTTGTCCATGAGGTGATTCGACGACGTGTCCTCGGCCCGAGCATAGAGGGCGATGATACCCTGGACACCCCCTACAAAACAAGACAATGGTTGTTCGAGTCGCCCAGCTGGAAGCTTTTTTTCTGTTAGCGATGGCCTGACAAAGCGAGCACAGGGCATAGGGCCACAAGACCGGTCTGGGAGGCCACATTGTCCCAAGCGTGAGAAGAAGGTTTCTTGTCAAGTAGATTTGACCATATTCTATTCCCCCCAGGAGTTATTCAGTTCTTCCACTCCTGTCGTGCTGGCCTCCGGGTCGAACCCATCGTCGCCCATGACGGACGTCGAGGAAGCCAGAGCTTCCGCCCAGCAGATGCCATGAGGCCAAGGTACGCACAGAACTATCCCATACCCCATACCCCGCGGGAGTTTTTCTACGGACCTAATCGGGCGAGGGCAGTAAGCAGAAAACATGGGCCCAACAGAGGCTCCAGCACCGATGGCGAGCGATTCCTCCGTTGGGAAAGAGATGTCCTCCTCCTGCTCCTCCTCCTCCTCCTCCTCCCACCTCAGACGACGCGGCGGAGAAACAGAACAGTACTACTAGCGACGAAGATACGAGTCCTCCCCCGAATCCATGTACGATCCTCAGCGCGGCAAGGACGGATCCCTTTGCCAACTACACCATTCCTCACTACGCGCATGAAGCCATGGATCACGGTAAGTTTTGTGTGAAAACGGGCAACCCCCCCCCCCCCCCCCCCCAAAAGGAGAGCCAAAAGGAGTTTGTTGTTTTTTTTTACTCACGACAAATTGTCCTGCCGACAGCATTGAGTTTCACCTGGCCGCAATGTCTCCCCACCGATCTCGAAAAGATTGTGATACCGTTCCGAGCGACGTGGATGCGGCTGGTCATGGCGTCGCCTCTCGTGCTGCACACCTTCATCTTCGCCACCACCAAGCAGCTACTGTGCCTGAGAGGGCAGAAGGAGGACGACATGTCGCAGCTGGCGGTGCGGGCGCCGTCGATCCACCAGAGCGAGGCTCTCAACCACGCCCGAAACGAGATCGAGTCGCTGGAAGGGCCTCCCTCGGACGGAATGATCTTGGCGGTCATCATCCTCGCTGTCAATGGCACACGTCGACAACACATCCCACCACAACCTCATCCGGTCTCTCCCCTCGCAAAGACCCAGAGCCTCCATCTCTTCAGTCTGCTGAACGTCGTCGAAGCGCACGTCAAAGCGGTTGCCCAGCTCGTGTCTCTGAAGGGGGGTCTGGAAGCGGTGGATACGTACGGTGTCCGAGATACGCTTTTGCTGTAAGTTCCCCTGAAATTTCTTGGTGTAGGTTGTCGGTTAGAGACTAACCCTCCCCCCCAGAGCCGACATTTACTTCTCATCCATACTGGGCACGAGGCCCGGTCAAGTCTGGCCCACACCGGTGACGAGTCTTGTCGATGCTGGCCTGCACTCGCTGGACGCGAGGGCCGAACACCTCGGTTCCCAGCTCGGCACGGGGTTTGGCCCCTTCAAACTAGACGACGACCTCCGGGTCGTCCTCCAGCTCATGTGCGACCTTGTCGTCGCCCTGGACCACCACGTCCGCAAGGGAAGCCACCCGCCGGAATGGTCCGACATCATCCTGCAGCGCAACGCCGTGCAGAACAAACTCCTCTGCCTGAAGCCGTTGACGCACGAGGAATTTGTCAAAGCGGGTACGCTCAACAACATCACCCGCCTCGCCGCCAACATCTTCAGCGACATGGTCCTCTTCCCGCTCAGTCCCGCCACGGGGATCAAGCCGCGCCTGGCCGGCGAGCTGCGGCGGTGTCTGCGGACCCTACCCATCCTCGACATCGAGGAGTACGGTCCCCCCTCGGAGTTTTTCCTCTGGGTGCTCACGCTCGGCGGGATCGCCGCGTCCTTCACCAGGCACCGCGGCTGGTACATCGAGAAGCTGGCCGAGCATTATGGGGAGGTCCTGGTCCTTTGCAAAAGCGGTGGTGGGAGTGGGAGTGGGAGTGATGATTCGGTGCTAAAGCGCATGCGCCCCTTCCTGTGGTGGGCAGACGTCTGCGATCGGCCGGCACGGCTGCTGTGGGCACAGTCGCGCGACGTCTACGACGAGGAGAGGAGTCTCGAGGGGGAGTATCCCCCGGTTTCGACATGACAGGCGCACAGGTAACAACGTGAATATCTGGTGCGCACAGGTTGGGTAGGTACCAAATTACTGACCTAGGCAATGGGCGAGGAATGAATGTTTGATGATATCAGTGATACTACTTTGTAGGTACTTGCTTGGTACCGGCGGAGTGTGTCTTGTTGATCCCTTTCACGGCCTCATGTACTCAGTAGTACCGACGGTCGTGTCAATTGAGAAATCCTACCAAAGTACCAAGGACGTGTGCGAGGCGAGGGTCAACGAGTATGGTCATGGGTCACGGGCCATGGAGTTCTTACCCCAGGTGTTGTCCCTGGCGCACTAATATTGGCTACTTGGTTACTACCTGTTCTGTCTGCCTGTCGCGCTGTGCTGTGCTGTACCAAGTCCTGCACTACTAATTACTTGGTCATTTCAACGAAAGAAAGGGTACGGGTCAAGATGGATAGGTGGTCCCGCACCGTGATATCATGTCCAGCCCAGGATAGTGGCTCGGAAATAATAGCAGGGGAAGCAAGGGATGGATGGTATGGGATAGTAAGGGAAGGGGGTGGTAAGGGATCTCTCTCTCTTTTAGACCAATGGCATTGTACATACAAGTCGAGCACTCAGTCGGCCAGTGCTTTCAAGGGTTGGGGAGTTAAAACTTGAGCTCTTCAAGGTTCATTAGACGCGGTGGTAGTGATGATGGTGATGCATCATGTTGGTTGGATCCACTGATCCAAGATCAACCGTGACTGACGACGATCAAAATTCCGTTAAAGTAAACTCAGTTGGTTCAGTCACCAATATCAGTTGGTTACCATTACGATGTCGGCATTGTATTCCGCAGAGTTTATCACTAGCATGTACTGGTAGATGATTACCTCAAAAGATGTGCGAGGAACTAGAATCGGTGGTATGAACCCGTCCAAAGAGACAGATGATCAACAGACACTATCGACACTATCTTGCAAGAGTATAGATGAGAGGCTTTCGAGGCAAAGAATGAGTAGAGTCACGAGAGCCCATTCATGCCGTGACGTAAGCCAAGAGCAGAGAACATTGCCGTCGCTGTGCACTGCCAGACTTGCTTGACTAGGAACATGTTTTGATTGACTACTGTCTAATAGTCTGTCAGAATTTGGACTCAGGGTCCAAGGGAGGGGCATTCGATGGTAATCAACGAAACAACAAATAACGGCAAATGACAATTTCGATTTTGGTTCACATCGACCATCACGCCTACAGTACCCACGATGGCACATACAACCAACTCGCACGTAGGCAGGCAGCAAACCCCGTCGAACGTACGCTGAGTCTCTAAGTAAATATCCAACTCGATGAACCAATCACGGAGGTCTGGTATATTCACGTATCGGGCATAGATCCCCCAAATTCCCGACACTCCAACCCTCTTCCACACGACTTAAGTCAGGACTGAATCAGGTAGACCTCCCTCTTTGGGAAGGTGTCAGCCTCACCAGCCTCATTCATGAAGCACTTATATTTACCCATGTGGTACCACGATATTCCAAAGATTTCTGTTGGGGACCCCTGTACATTCGTCGCCCGAGTTGAGAACGAGGTACTAGTTGGTCTCTGGTTGGTTGGTTGGTTGGTTGGTTGGTTGGTCGGTCAAACGGGACAGATAGAGAGACATGGAGAGTACACGGAGCAGTTACATACTGAGTAAAAAGGTTGACGAGTACTCGCCGAGTCAAGTCCGCTTGAGCCACGAAAACATATACCAAATGCTCAAGGTTCCCCGTCTTGGATATCCTCGAGTTCTATCTGGTTGGTTAGGACTCATCCGATCATCTGTCTACGCGTGCGCCACGCATGTGCCACGCATGTATGCTCGGACCGGAGCCTGGTCGAGTGCCCCAGTAGTTATCGAACGACGGTGTATGTGCTCGGCCTCGTTACCTACGTCCACATGTAATAGCCTCTCTCCATCTGGCCGCGGAATACCCGCGTCGTTTCCTCGCGACGCTTCTAGTCTCGTCTCCTCGCCCTAGGAAAGGAAAGAATACTGCATTCTACGTTCTCTGCCTTATGGTTCTGCCGGTAATATATCCCTGCAGCGAGCTAGACATCAAGTACAAGGGGCCGTAATTTTCAGCCCCTCCGACATTGATAAAAGCAGCAGGGAAGCTCCACACAATTATGCAAAAGGACTTGCCGCTTTGTGACCCTCCGTGGAGAGAGATAGAGATCTGACACCAGATAATAGTGTGAATCCCATCCACCGCAGTGCCCGATTTAGCATGGATCCAGTCAGCTCGCGACGCTGGGGCGGATAAGGCGCCGACTCTTAGGCTTACCGGGCCTGTAGGGGTTCGCTCCCAAGTAGAGAGCCTCAAAGGTAACCTGTACCCATGTACTAGTAGTAGTTGATCTCGCCTCGTAGATGGAAGCGAGGTCCGAGCTAGATCTCGACCCGTCCATCTCAAAGGTCACGATACGTGCTCATTGCCGATTGATCTCCGTTCGGCGAAGATTGAATCATCAAACCGCACACTATTCCGGAACAACCACACTTGCCGCATACGTACCACAAAGCCATGAGATGAAGCCATGACAAAAGAGGAACTATCCCAAGAGCGTGACCACCGTCGAGCGTAGGGCGCGGGCGCGGGCGCGTCAGGGTGCATGATCCAGTCTAGCCGAACATTCCCGGCGTTGCTGACGGCTTGGCTTGGGGGTTTGATACTCGGTCGTGGTTCTCGGCCTCGTGTCTCTCACATCATGTCCCTGTTGTGCAATTCATCCGGACTTTGTGCTGACGCCGGACAACTTGTCTCTACGAATGCATATGTGCCCGTGCAAGCACAAAGCCGCCATATCGAATATCCACGAATCCGTCGCAGGGCCGCGAGGTTCCGATCGGCGAAAGATCAATCTCCGGGATACGAACAGGATCTTTACTTACAATTCTACCTTTTGGATGGCAGGAAAATGGGATGGGAAAGCAGATCCTCGCCTTGACCCATCGCAGTATGATTCAGCCGTCTTGAAAAGGGATCAACCTACTAGAGGCTCTTATCGCATGATCAACTCGTCACCGTCGTCAAATGGGCTGCAGCCTGTTAAACATCAGCATCTGCTCTGGGCCAGTCTACAGTGATGTCTGTCCGAATGAACCGTCGGCAGGCATGAATGACTCCACCTCATGGTGAGTGAAGCTCTCTCTCAGATTGTGACGATTGGTTGTACGTGTCGTGTGCACCGGACTTTGTCATATCTTCGTGCATATGTAACCAGTCCGCAGTGACCACAAGGTAATGTCCACCCCCATGGGCTTGACAAGTTGGGAAGAGTTGTGCGAGATGTCCGCCGTATGGCGCCAACCAACCAGACAGACTGTTCAACAACCTCTACTAGTAGGTGGGTGATTGTTCCTATGCCTGAAAGTATTCCCGGACAAGGTGTCCCGCTCGATCCCGCTCAGAACGGTCCTGGATGGACATTTTTTGTTGAGGTAAGTGTTGCAGACAGACAACGTGTGGGCGCAGGGAGCTTTTTTTGAGTATTGGGAAAAGAGGACTGGGCTACTAGAACCGCACGTGAGGGTGGTTATGTCGCCATCCAGTCTGCGGCTGATGATGGGACTCGATTGGCTGAAGGTCGTAGATAGGAATTAGGAATCGGGAGAAAGGACGTTGTCCGCTTTACTGGACGGTTGGCTCGTGTCCTTCTTGATGGTTGACTCTCAGAAGTTCTAGATATCATCTTTTGCGTTGACGATGAAAGGAGGAGCACTCGTCCGGTTAAGCAAGGCACGACCCGCCGAGGCCACCCGCCCAGAATCACCCACAAACGCAGGTACTTGCTTACTTACCAAGTCCTTAGCTTAGGCGTGCAACTGGAGAGCTTTCCGGTGAGTGGTTGCCCAAGTCGTTTAATGGGTAAGACCAAGCGGGAGGCTCCAGGCATCCAGTCACCCGCCGCCCACTACGCCTCACCGGTCAGTAGAAGCCAGTGGTAGAAATTGTGGGGAGATTGAGACCGCCAGCCTTACTTGACCAGCCTTACTTTCATGAAGCACTTTCGAGTTTGAAGTGTTACAAGAGTACAGTGAACGTCTCAGTCAAACATGCGTGTAACGTCTCTTCAGACGCCTTTAACTTCTCACCATCTAGACTTCTCATTCATTTTGATCGCAGTCGTATCGCGCAATGGGTCAACCCAGCGACATCGATCCCCTTCTCCTCGAGCCTCCTGCCTCACGATTCATGTGCCCGGTGCAAAGGGAGAAAAATGTCATCACCTCAAACTGAGGCATCGCAGGATTTTCACAATGAATGGACGGCCGAAGCCATCATCGTCGTCACCTGCATGACCCTGTCGCTGTACAACTGCGTCGAACTCCTGTTGACCATCCTGACCACGTTCCGAGAATGGCACGGCCTCTACTTTGCCGCGCTCATCGTCGCCTCTGTCGGCATCCTCCCTTACTGCCTTGGGTTCCTGCTCGAGTATTTTGAGTTCCTCGTCTTCTGGGCCGCCCAGATGTTCAGCACCATCGGTTGGGTCATGATGATCACCGGCCAATCCTTTGTGCTGTATTCACGTCTGGGTCTCATTCTACGCAATCACCAGGTCCTAAACGGGATCAAGTGGATGATCATCACGGACGCCCTCATCTTCCATACCCTCACCACGGTTTTCCAGTACGGGCAGGCGTACGGCGGAGAGCAGCGCGCCTTTGATCGTGCTCTCTTTTACATGGAAAAGATACAAATGACGGCGTTTTGCGTGCAAGAATTCATCATCTCGGGCATCTACCTGTGGAAGACGGTGCAGCTGCTGAACTTGGTCTCTAAAGAGGGCACGCGGAGGGTCATGTGGGAACTCTTGACCATCAACACCGTCATCATCTTCATGGACATCGCCCTATTGTCTCTGGAATACAAGGGCCTGAGGACGATGGAAAGAGCGTTTAAGAGTTTCATCTACTCAGTCAAGCTGAAGATGGAGTTTGCCGTGCTCGGGAAGCTGGTCAATCTGGTGCAGTCGAGCACAAGGACGCTGTCGAATGCTCTGGCCAATGTCGATTCTTTTAGGAGAACACCGTCGTCGGCCTACGCTGATGCGAATGATCAGATTCCGGAGTGGATGGCCAAGTTGGAATCGCGTCCTGTGCATGTTGAACGCGTCAGGACGGGTCGAACGATCTCAATAGACTGATTGTGCTAGCCTCCCTTGGTTGGATTTAAGGCGTACACCTAGCATTGTGACTTACACGGGTTAATAGTAGTAGCAGAAGATCTGGCCTTGGCCTGGGCTCAATATCATGCGGTATGCGTCTCTTGCTTAATGACGAGTGGTGATATTAGATCCAAGTCGCATCTTCTTTGGAAGAGAAAACCTCTGCGATTTGGAGAAGACCATAGTCCGGCTACTGGTGCGATCAGTTTGACTTGCAACAAAGGTAACCTTCACGTCGTTGCTACTCAGCATTTGCGACCAGTGCATCAGGAAGCTAGATACTAGTACTTCAAGCTGTTACTCGTCATGTGCACAGTGCAGTTCACAGTGCGTGCCTTGGTTACTTTGTAGTTGATCGGTAGGTGTTTTCGGTCTCCAAGCTGGAAAAGTTGAGCTACTGGAAAAGGTTCTAAACGCGTCACGAATTTCGCCAAAAGGGGTAATACTACCAGGTAAATGGCATGCTCTTCCAATTCTGAATAATGCCATCCATCAAGAGCTACACGGATGATGCTAATGCGTCTCTCTGGCCGGCCTCCCTGTCTGCCAAAACCCATTGGGTCGTAACCCCGCGAACATCCCAACACTGTTCAAGTCAACGGTCTTTCCTTTTTCGGACTACAAAACCTGGGACTTCCAAAACGGGCAATCGTTACTGCCTCGAAGAAAGGATCCTTCCATTACAGAAGTTGAGTTCTTGACCAGACTAGACTCTACAAGTGGTAATTGAAGGTCTTACTAGCTTTTTAATTAGGCCTTCCCAGCACTTCACTCGCTCATGTTGGAAGGAAGTAGTAGTTCGGCACCGTGGGTACCCTGTGGCATTGTATCTGATGTACATCAGAGCAGAGCAAAACTATCTGAGGGGGCTAAAGTAGTAGTACCCCTTTATTCATCAATACTAATCTATCGATCGATCTTCAGATGGTGGCGGGTACCATTGCCAGGAAGTAGTAGTTTTGGTATTCTATCGTGCAGGGGTGGGAGAATGAGGTCAATCTGATCCCCTGCCCGGTTGAGGATACCTCCAATCGGGATCTCACGCTGATACTTACTGCACGATCGGTGGCCTTACAGCGAGCCAAGGGGAATGAATAACTACTCAGATCCTAGTAGTGGCTATGGCGTTGGTTGATCTCAGTTTACCTGGCCAGACCTCCTTTGGGGATGTGCAGATGCCTATTTTGGAAAAAGGTCGGTGCACCAAGCGGATGCGTACTCCGTATTCCCTACCTGCTGCGTGCGTACGCGGCGCCGACGCAGCCTTGAGCCTCGACTTTGTACAGTTCAAGTAGGTAACTCTGCAGATACCACACAAGGGTAGAGGTAAAAGAGAGGCGAAGCAAGTAAGGCTGTACACGCTCGGAGGATATTAACTAGCCTACTTAGTAGTACTTGCAAGTACCTGATTGGGAGTTTGCGCCTACCACCTACCGCGGGGGAGATGATGCTCATGTAATCAAATCAACCTCATTGCATAACCTACAACGGACGGCTATTGTCAGGCAATCACTCACTCAGTCACTCGGAGACCGAGGTGCCGAGTTCCCTTGTCCATCCATCCATCCATACTACTCGGTCTTTTGTAAGTGATTTCATTCCCGTGCGACATTTTACATTCCGCACGACGTTTGACAAATGCTATACTGAGTCAGCCGGCCAGCAAGCCGGGCAGCCAGACGAAACGGTGCCGAGCACTCACTCCTACGAGTAATCTTCTGGAGGTTAGGCCTCGTACTCTTAGGTGTGCGTGGCTAAGGTACGAGTAGTGCTAAGTAGTAGTTAGGCCCCGCAAATTCCCGATCCCAGCTACTTGCCCAGAGGTGCAGTGCATGCAGTTACAGAGATGGTGAACTTCTTGAATCCCATAATCCTTGCTCATGCATGCGTCGGGTACTAGTACTAGTATCGGGTATCGGGCTCGGGTAGGGAACCTTGGTGCTTGGGGTTTGGCTGTGTGGGCTGCCCAACGGCGAAGAGTGTCCCTCCAAGAGTGTCCCTCCAAGAGTGTCCCTCCAAGAGTGTCCCTCCAAGAGTGGTACCCACGAGAGCGTTACATTTGGTGGGTGCGAGATCGGCCTCTCTAACCCAACCTCAAAGTTCTCATTGATCACTGATGGACCGGCAATGATTGTCTGTCTGTTGTCTGTGGCCTGATTTGATTGGGCTGAACTTGACTTGGAGTTGAACTTGTGCCAGAATGTTCTGGACCATTCCATTCATCAGTACGTACCTTCCTTCTCGAGTGAGCGAGTGTGTGAGTGAGTGAGTCTGTCGGTCTATTCGTGTGTTTCCTGTACATGCAGAATCAATGTCAAGCTCTCGCTCGCTCGCTCCTTCGTTTCGCTCATTTTCGTGGTCAAAGTTTTCGAGATGCGTCTCTGGATGCTTTGCTAACTTTCCGGCAAAGTCTCGTCACGAGTGTCGAGGTTGTTGTGCCGTCCTCTCCACTGAGCCAAGGAATGTTCATTGATAGGGCTTCAACCAAATCCAAATTTGCGGGTGCCTCCCCAATCGATGCACATGGGCTGGCTGGTGGCTGTTCTGGTTAGGCTGTTCCCGAAGAAAGAATGCTTCAGGGGCATTTCATACTTGTACGAGTCAGTAGCGAGCGGTTCAATTCATCTCTTTAGGATCAAGTAACCTTTCCTTTCCATGTGGTCAAAAACTTACGACCGTGGCCGGCCAGCCGCTGCTATAACCGGACCACTGGACGGTCGTTACACGAATATTACCAGACTCTTGAAACTCTCGAGGCCTGGAACAAGCCGTGTGTTAGTTGGATTGATTCAGATTGTCAGGTGTTTCCAGCTCCAGCCTGCATGGTGCAGCAAGCAAGCTCTTGAAAACTTGGGTCGGTCGGTAAGTAGATTTTCAGCGCCCAGATTTTCTGAAATAGGTCTGCATCCAGTCGAGTCTATCTGTAAGCGAAGACAATATCCAATGGTTGACTGCCGATAATGCCGTGGTTGTCAGACCACTACATCAGGCAATGCCAAACCACATTCTTACTACCCTACAAGCACAACCCACGCAAAAGTACTACATCTAATGAACATCGCTGCCGTATTGGCAGACAATGCCAACTCGTATTTGTTGTAGCCAGGGGTCGTATTGTCGTGACACTGGCTGGCGCAACCAGCAATAAGCAAACAATTGACTACAGCAAATCCTCGAGAATGTGGTTGACTTCCACATACTCGCACGCGTCATGGGATCAAACAATCGAGCCGATGCAAAAGTGCGCGCGCCCAACTACTAGGTTAGGTTTGATCAGATGTTGCAAACCCCTCTGTTTCTTATCAGACATGGATGGATGGAGATGGAGCGAGGTCGTTGAGACCGGGCGGGATGCCGCTATTTGCTCCCCTACCTCCCACTCTGAGACAGCA
The DNA here is from genome assembly GCF_000835455.1 of Fonsecaea pedrosoi CBS 271.37. NCBI lineage: Eukaryota > Fungi > Ascomycota > Eurotiomycetes > Chaetothyriales > Herpotrichiellaceae > Fonsecaea > Fonsecaea pedrosoi. The sequence continues at coordinate 3,485,260 of NW_013550614.1, read as the reverse complement.
GCAGCTCTCAGTACATACCTCACATGTGCGCGCGGTCCACAGGAGCAGAGAATGCCGCTTGCGTACGCGGTACTTAGTACTACTCGTATGCATACTAGTACCTCGAAGCTGCCGAACTCTATGCGAACCATCACCAGATGCGTACTTGTAGCTCAGGAGAGAGCTCTGAGCTCCGAGCTATTGAAAGTTGTGACCGACCGATTGAGCGAACAAGAGAAACCCGGCAAGAACATCCACAAAGAGAGGGAGAGAGAGAGAGACATCACGGAACTTTTGTTTTAGTCTTTGACCATCGGTCTCCTGGGGAGCTCAAGCTGCAAGCTGCAAGCAAGCGTATGACCCCCACAACACAAACCTCGTCTCCAGGAGTTACTTTAGTTCCTACAAGGAGCTCTCTAGCTTGCATCTGAGATCTGAGACTCCTTGTAAAAGTGTGCTGCTGCGTCTGCGGTGACCACTGGCCCATGGAACCATGTATCCATGGACGTTTCCCGGATTTATCGTCCGTCCGTCCGTCAGTCAGTCAGTCGGCTGATCCGCACACCTGAGATGGTCTCATCGCTGGCCGACAAGCAAATACTCAGTAGGCGCTAGGTGGTCTGTCTGTCTGGCTGTTTGTTCGTTCGACTCGCTCGAATCGGTGCGCGAAATTGTACGAGAACGAGAGGGACGGGACGAGAACGAGCCAGACTGAGAAGGGAGAAGAATGTGATCTCGCACTGAAACTCGGAGCGAAAGAAAAGAAAGAACGACACAGTTAAACTGTCTAAGTACGTCTGTACACGTACGCGTAGGCATGCAGGAAATGCAGGAAATGCAGGAAATACTCAACCGTCATGTCAAGCCACAAGTAAAGCCTACAAGGTACTGAGTAGCTGGACGTTAGAGGAAAGGTTTTATTTAACAATCTCATGTATGAATCATGTACAAAAGGCTTCGTGCTGTGATCGCATGTTTGAGCAACACCTCAAAGCAGAGCTCCAGAACACACTTCCTCCGTCTGATCCGTGACCCCATCCAGATAATAGTGACCATATGAACACAAGCTGTTGTACAGTCTATCAATACGGAAAAAGGTCAATGCAGTATAAGTGCAGTATGTCGCCTGGTCCAACACTTTTTGATCTTGCCCCCCTTTTGTCCGCCCATTTTTGCGTCTTCTGCGAAAAAAATCCAAAAAGAAATGATAGAAAACATTCCAAGCCACAATCCAGTGACGAATCATCCCCAGAAAAACTCTCAAACACATGCAGATCCATCCCATATTCAAATCGTTCATAGCCAGCCTCGCCTCGCGAAGCCTCGTCTTGTCGTCATCATTTGTTGCAGCTTGACCGATCCTCGAGCCTGACGCCATGCTTTATCCGGAAAGACCTGCCGGCCTCCAATACCCCGCTAGCGTCGAAAAAGAACCACTCCCATTTCGTCATACGTCATTGCTGAGCTAAGCCAAGCCAACACCCTTGAAGGAAAAATTGCGCGCCCCGAAAAAAATCCCTCGCTTCGCTGTTCTGTCCAGGTCAAACCAGAAGCAAACACACAGCTCGCAAGGCGTTTGTCGTGGGCTAGTCATACACAGTTAGAAAAAAGTTGTTGTATGAGTCTGTCGTCGGTTGGCCCCAGGCGTAGATCTTTTTTTGGACTCGGACAACAATCCTGCAGTCCCCGGGGGACGTGTTTGTTTCGCCCTCGCGTCGGAGTTCTAGGCCCTGCGGCGGCCTAGTTCATCAGCACTCGGTGGCTGACTCAGTCGCACCAATTTCGTGAATGTTCCAGCCACTTCACTCGTTCACTTTTGATTCTTGCGCTTTTGCTTGCCCACCCAGTCGACATCGGGGTGAACCACGCGCATGTGTCGTGTCAGCGCATCGTTTCGCGAAAATGTTTTCTCCTCGGTACACAAATGGCAGCGGACCTTTTGCTTTCGAGCGTTGTGAATAGTATCTTCGTGTCGCGTAAGGTCGTACGGCCGAGAAAAGATCGAGTTGCAAGGCTTGCCCGTACTTGGATTGATCCGATCGCACCGGTGCGGCCCAGCTTGTGAGTTGCGCAGCGCCAAATTGGTCGACCCGGATGACGACGGCGAAGTCTGCCTGTGACCTTCCCTCTTGTGCTTCTGGAGTTTGGCGGGAGTGTCAAATCTCAGGTGACATCCGTGATACGTACACGAGTAGGTGCCGGAGTCAGATGATGTGTCAACCGGCCGCTGTTGTTGTTGAGTTTGTGGCTGCGGTTGAGGCGCAGCAGCCTGTGACTGTGGCCGAGGCCTTTGCATCGACTGCTGGCTGGAAGGCTCCGATGATTCGTCTGCAGTTGACTCCATCGAGATCATGTGTGCCGGGAACTCGGGACTGATTTCGTGCATTCCTGCCTGAGTTACTTGTCTCGACTGCTGGTTGACAAACGAATATTGTGGTGGAACTTGTATTGACGGTTCGCTGGCGGCGGTGTAGAAACTCGAGAGGTTCGATGGGGTTCTACGGGTTGCGAACATGGATTGTGACTGGTCGGCGGCGAACAGTGGCGTTGAGTGATCGTCAACGTCGTGCTCGTCCAACATCAGTTCCTTGGGCGAGATCGAGGTGCGCTGCTTCTGCAGCGTAGGCTGAGGTCGCTGAGTTGGCGCCGGCATACTGTAGGGAGAATTTTGCCGGAAGGGCGACTTGTCGCGGGGATTTGATGTTGGCGAGTCTGTTCTCAGGTGGTCTTGTTGTGCAGCCTGCAGTCTGTCGGCCATCATGTTCTGCCTATGCGCGTTGACGGCCATTCTCTGCTGCATGTTTGGTTGCGCCTGTGAGTAGGCAGCCATGGGGTTTGTAAAGTGTTGGTCGGGAAAGACATCTTGCAATGACTGCTGGTACGCATTGGTGTAGCCTGGGTCGAATTGTAAGTAATCGAACAGCATCTCGTCCTCGCCAGAGTTCTCCTCACCATAGACATTTTTCTCGTCGTACTCGGGCTCATATGTAGTATGCGGCGTCGCAGGAGAGTTGTGACTCATTGTCGAAACCGACTGCGGCGCAGAGAGAGCATATGACGCACGCTCGTCGGCGCCTGTCGAGTGTATCCTCCTCATATCGACGGCAGCGAAGTTCGAGGGGTACATCATGGCAGAATCTGACTTTGCCGTGTGTGGAGTTTGAGTGTAGTCAAAATCGTAGGTAGGTGGAAAACTCGAGTCAGATGTGGCGACAATATGTGGGTATATATTGTTCTGGTTGAGCGGCGAAGGCGGACCCAGCGAGGTTACAGATGACCCCGACGAATCTCTTTTATGGAATCGTTGGTCTTGAAAATTCTTAGGCAGCGCACTCAGGTAACCCCCTGGGCTGTTATACCCGTCGTTCCATCCACCCACTAGGGTACTCTGGGCCAGCATGGGCGCTTGTGATGAAGGGGTCGGCGTAGGACTCGATTTCTGAATGCGGATCGTAGGGCTCTGTGATAGCGACGTCGATGATTGCATCAAGGTCGTTCTGAAGATAGTGGTGTAGTGTGTAGGAGGCGAAGATGAGAAGGCGAGTCTCAAAATCGAGGATATTGTATCAGTTGTATAGTCGTGAGTGCGAGAATTGTTCACAGATTGGTAATGTACAGAGTGGGTATCGAATCTGGGTAGAATTCGGCGTAAGGTACGTGGACTTTGGGAGGGAGGAATAGGAAAAGGTATGAAAGACCGAAGTGGCGAAATCTATATGCAGGCAGGATATTTGAGTATCCGGCCACTGGGAAGATTTTCCAAGGGCTGACGACAGAGCAATGTCGAACAGGATGGAAGGAGAAGATGGGAAGCGGAGGTATCGGTGATGTGAGCGGAATAGCAATGGTCAAATATGGCTTTTGGTTTCTTTCGGGAACCAGGAAATAAGATTTGCTGGCTCAGTTCCCCAGCGGCATACGAATAGGGCAATTGTGGAAAAAAAGAGAGCAGTCCTTGTGCTGCTGAGGTTACGTCTAGTGTATGTTGAGGAAAAAAAGCGACGTCGGCCGGAAGAGACGAAGGGCAGCGGAAACTGCAGGGGAGAAAATGTAAGGGTAAGCTGCGTGGTGTGTGGTGATGGTTGCTTGTTTGGAGGGGGGGAGAAGGTGACGTCGTGATGACAGGGATTACCGGCTTGCGGTGACTGCGAGAGTTTAACCCAAGACTAGGACGAGCACTTGAGCAACTCGGACGGACCCTGCTGGGGGTGGACCCGGCAAGTGGTAGAGGGGATGGGCGTGATGGGCCTACCCCCAAGGGTGTTAAGCAGCGTGAGATTCTCCCAAGGCCTGGCTCGGTAAATCGTTGTAGGCGATTGGTGGTGCTTCCGTTAGCTGTAATCTACGGGTAAGGCCTGTGTAATGCCCTTGGGCTGCAGCCCTTTTTTTCTCCGGGCCTGACACCCCCCTAGTGATCCCCCAACAGACTTGATGGAAAGGGCACCGGAAGAGTGACTTTCGGGTGCTTGCACCCTGCACATGCCTGATTCTGAGTAGCCAAGAAGCATGAGAAATGCACCCAGCTGATGCCCATAGTGACAATTCTAGGCATAAGTCGCTTGCCGCTTCAGGCAGGTAGATTACACGTCTCAAGATCTCTCCTAGGTCACGCATAGCCTTTTTCCGCCCGTTCGAGATCGTAAGATAGTGGTTTGCTTGCGAGACTCGAGTCTCTGGCACCGCACTGAGCCTTCACGTCCACGTATTGCATCGTCGGATGAACCCTATGCTCGCATCCAGGCCTGGAAGAATCTGAAAAGTAGGCCACGTAGGGTTCACCAGGCCCTTTCCTTGCTACCCGTAAATCAGGGCCGGGGTCATGATCGGCCAGACTGCGTGACTTGGCGACTTGACCAGAACCCAATCGATGAGGGATTTGCTGTGGCTGTGCTTGGATCTCGTTGCGATCTGGCCAATGACTGGCAACCGCTGACGACAGCCCGAGCGATCCCGAGAATCATCCAGGCTGCTCGGTTTTTGCTCTTGCTGCTGTAAGCCGATCCCAGCCGTTCCCCTCTCGTACGACCAAATCCCCTCGGATCCTCAAGTTCTCTCGATGCCCGCCGGTCGCCGGGGTTTGAGTTGTTCCCTCACACCACCTCCACTGAAGTGACCTTAGTCAACCCTTGTTCACCTGCACAAGCCAGTGCACAAATTCCTGTCCACACGATATACTCCGTACGTGTCCTTACGTTAGCAAGGACCCGCAACCCCCATCTGAATAACCATATCTTGCTTCCAAATTCCGCTTCCTTGGTAATGTCAAAAGACGACCAATCTGAAAATCCGACAGCCTGGGTCCGTGCCTGCTCAGCACAACCAGGGGATGCTGAATGGGTATCAGCCTAATTGAAATAACCCGACCAGCTCGCATGTATTGATGTTGCATGTAGTCCGTATACGAGGTAGCACTCTCCTCTGACTGGTGAAGTTTCTTCTCCGGTGTTCTTCTCTTTGCGGTATTCAGCTAGGATCGGCAATTGCAACGCGGCATCTCATCGACCTCTTTGAGACATTGGTTGAGACACACCCTCGCTCTCCTGAGTCCTGGGCGGGGCTTTCCGGCCGAATGGGATCCATGTTGGGTATTTCTTCTAGAACTTCGATTTTTCTCGTCTAAATGCAGGAACGTGCCGAGGTGCCGTTGCATCGCATTTGGCTGGAGCGTTGGGTAAGGCTGGAACCCTAGGAATGGGGTCGACTTGCGTCTAAGCGTGTCGCGGTTCCGGCTGTCCTGCGGTCCTACGGTCCAGATTCCGATCGAGCAGCTGCAATGAAAACTCTGTTTGCTGAACTAAGCAGCCTGATTGGTGCTGAGGGCAATATTCGGCTAGCATCGGGCCAAAGCCAATAAAGGCCAAGTCAGGCTGGGCTCGTGCAAGATTCTCACCACCCTAACCTGCATGGGGAAGGCATATGCCACTCATTTTTCCCTTCTTGGGCAAGGCTTTTACCCATCCTGCCAATGGTTGGCTGGACCTTCAGAGAATTCCAGTGGAAAGCTTCGGTGATCTGTCCTCTGGCCAAGCCACAATATCAATCTGCCATTACCGTTCTTGTAAATTATCAGTCTGGGCTTTTGTGTCACCTGTCGGTGTTCCCGTTGACCCATTTGGTAATGTAAATGCCATGTGTTGGTTGAGACACCGCAGGTTTCTCGGACATGCAGAATGTATTGGTGTGGCTGGTGACCATACAAGCGACCGAATAGCATTTGTCCAGGCGACCTGGGTTCAGCTGCTTGTCCGCTTGTGGAGCTGTGATCGACCACAGAGGACCCGCACCGCCACATTTGCTGCTTCCTCCGAGGAAAATGGCTGAGCATCATTTGTCACCTCTGGTGCCTCTAGCAGCGGAGATCCTCTCACAGACAACACAGCTGAATATGCTGCGGAAATGTGGCACATCTTGGCCCTCCACAAGGCTTCCCACCCACGTGGCGGAATCCCCCGCAATAACCAAGGTCTACCTGAGAGATCCTCGTATATTTTTGTGGTGGTTTTCCGTCGTCCGGTGGGTTGGGTAAGGCATGCCGTTTGGGGAAAGTACACCCGCCAGCCTTCTCAGTTTTCTCTTTGCAGATGTATCTCTTGTCGACGCACTACAGCGAGTCGTCTTCGAGATCATTGGTGGCCCGTGTAAGCTGATGAATACGAACACAGGACCCTTCCCCAGAAGCCGCCAGTTCATCCATGCGGCAGTATCACTGAACACCGCTCCTCGTATGGTCCCAGGCCCGTGGAAGTTCCTGGGTTGTCGCTCAAAGAGGAAGGTAAAATGTAATTTTACCGGGATCAGCAGTATACTCCTTGAAAGACACTAGCTGTGATCTACAAGGACGAGTCATCCATACCCTAAACAAACCTGCCATACCCTCCTGGTGATGAAACATCCGAAAAGTCCTGCCGAACCTTAGCTGAACACATCCTGCATTGTCACTCACCGCTCCAGCAACAGCCCGCGTCCTGTGTGCCTCGAGTTTGTAGTGCTGGTGACAGGCTCGCAGCATTGGCTGGCGTCTGGGTATATTGGCAGCTCGCATGGTCCAGTCAGCTCGCTCGTGGTGCTGGTGGCTTCCTTGTCTTAGGAACAACACCAGCCATCCTCGGTGGTCAGGTATTGGGTTCGCATCTCCTGGTTTGCGTTGTGTCGAGGTCTCGATACCGGACCTCGACCTGGGTAGTTCTCAAGGTGCGACTGTACACGCAGTTTGTTGAAGTGCTTATCGTGTGGTGGGGTTTGGAATTACCCGCTGTCATTCTCGGCTGTTTGGGGATCTTTGAAAGCGTATCGCCATTTTCACCTGATGGAAAGAGAAGTCTTTACGAAACTGCTCACTTTCCTGCGCCAACTTACAGGACGACATATTCGTCACTGGGTTGATCTTCGTCAACACCCTTCTGCACCATGCTCCCATGTAACGTCGAACTGTACGTCTTCTGCCGAACCCCCAGTGTATCCCGGAAGAAGTGGACGCTTGCCATCCCCGCAATTGTAGGTCGCAGAGTCTAGTCTGCAGGAGTGTAGTGTTCGCCGCCTTGTAAAAGGCTATTACCACAACTCACCGTCGATATGGGTAAACTGGCCATGCGACAGATAATTCCTTCGGTGCACCATTGGCCGTGCACCAGAATCCCGTGATTCAGAGGTTCGTCCATCGTAGTGAGTAAGAGACTGCCGACTTTACCAGCCTGGGTGTAGGGTGCGTTGGGCGTGACGGGCTGGACGAGAGAAACGCTGGGCGTTGCAGCTGGGCTTTCCCTTGCGGATATTTGGATGCAATCTGTCTCTGTCATTTGGATTTTTCACAGGCCATCGAAGCGCACTTTCTCCTGGTCTAGGATACCTTGGGGGTGTGTTGAGGCTGTGGATGTGTGGATGGTGTGGGCTAACGCTGCTTGGACGTTGGTAGAATTTAATTTTCCAAATCGAGAAAATAAACTCGGCAAGGCTCACATATTCCGACACCAACACTACACTTCTCACTACGACACCCTCACAATACTTCTCGATGCTGTGAAAGTGGCCTCGCTGGTATTTTATTATCGTGTACTCTTGCGCTGGCAACTGGCAGAAGCCATTGAAGGGCAGGCCTTGAAACCCAGAGTGACATTCCGCCGAGTGCCAAAGTCATGAAGGTCATCGACCCGCAGGTGCCCAACAGTCGCACAAGTCTCCGCGAAGTCTGCAGTAAGTATTTCATGACAGCAGGGCTCCAAGAAAATATGAGGACTCTGCGATGTTGGAGATCGAACGGGAGAGTGTGAGCGTACGCAGAAGTAGAATAATATAGTTACTATGCCGGAATGGATCTATTCCTGGAGGTACGCGACAAAAACACCGCCGAGTACAACCAGTCCCAACAAAGATATTGATGCTTAAATCCTCCCGACCCTGGTGCATCCTAGGATGTGTACGAGACAAAAGTCCCTGGCTGACATTCATCCAAGGGCGGACTTGCATCCAGGTTCCTGGCAGAAGCATTGATCCTCAAAACGAGAAATGCGCAGGCCAACGAGTATCCCAGCCCCAGGTGAACGCATGTGCCAGCTCTACTCAGCGCCACCAACATTTCCATACTCAGGGTGAGTCAACCAGGCCACGGATGTGCCTGCACCAACGACGAGTCCGTGAAAGGGGCAATTAGGGCAGATTGCCGCGACAACCAACCGCCACGTATGTCGAGCTGCTTCACTAGACCTACCTAGGCTTCGAAAGACACTGATCTTCAAGCTCGACCGGTGACTCCCCCAGTGACGCGCAAGAGATGGTGAGTTGAGCAGCCCATCGTGGACAGAGGCAACTCATTAATACATAAAATATGGAGGGGCTCTCAATCAAGTCACCTTTGTGAATACCATACACAAATCAAACAGCAATACCGAATTGAATCATCAAAGACACACTGTACAGAGCCCAACTTTGCAGAAGGATGACTGCTGCCTAGACCAAAAGGTCCCAACAGCCCAAAGTCAGAAGAGCCTTCGAATGTTCAAAGTCCTTGAACTCGCGACACCGGAATCCCCGGCAAGATCGGTCGGAAACCACCAAGGAATCACAATAGCCACGCGCCTGAACACGACGCGACAACCAAAACAAACTGGAATACTTGGAGCGCAATTCTTTGAAGTCTTTATTTCATTTCTGGGTGCTGATGCTTATGTCGCGGCTCAGCCCATCTGTCAACGCCGAAGCAGGCTGCTCATATTGTGCCTGTATGATACATCATTGCACTGAAGGCACCACTGATTGATTTGCCATCCCATCATAACCATGACCCTTGCACAACCCCATTGATCAAAAACCCATGTGAATGCCCAACCACTCCGAAACTCAAAACAAGAAAAGGATCGGGTGACGTGCCATGAACCGTGACAGACACGAAAACCCGAGACAAGATGTCGTAACAAGAGTATGACTGGTGAAGTGTTTAACCACCGAAGCCTGAATACCAATTAATAATTGCCTGAGCAAAAGACGCAAGAGTGACTAACCGTAGAGAGTGCGGCCTTGTCTCTTGAGGGCATAGACAACATCCAATGAGGTGACAGTCTTTCGTTTGGCGCTGCAAGATGGTTAGTATAAAGTGTACATCGAATGCTTCACAGGAAGTACTCACTGTTCAGTGTATGTGACAGCATCACGGATAACACCTTCCAGGAAGGTCTTGAGGACACCACGGGTCTCTTCGTAGATCATGGCTGAGATACGCTTGACACCACCACGACGGGCGAGACGTCGAATAGCGGGCTTGGTGATACCCTGGATGTTGTCACGAAGAATCTTTCGGTGGCGTTTGGCACCACCCTTGCCGAGGCCCTTGCCGCCTTTGCCACGTCCAGTCATTTTGATGAAGGGATGAAGTTGTTTAAGAGAATGGGAAGGTGTAATATGAGTTGTTGCAAGAAGGTTGCTGTGAAGGCTGTGATGGTTGAATGGATGGGATGAGAGAGTAAGACTTGGGTGGAAATGGCGACGGGTGGGGGGAGACTTATGCACCCCGGCAGTGCCTGTTGCGCACCCTTGAGATCAACCCGGCGCAGTTCGGATCACAACCAATCAGAATTCAGATCCGAGAACTGCACTCACCCGCCCACTTGGACCTTGCTGCGGTACTGATTGACTGATCTCTCAACCACAACCACATGAATCAATTGATCTTTCAGATAGATTGTGACAGTATCACCTACCGATCAAGTTTATCCAAAATGCATCAATTACTATCTAGTGTTGAGTGTGATGGCGGGGGTGTACAGTGGTGCAGGGCCATGGTCCAGATCTTGATGTGGTACGCCAAGCGGCGGGATCAGACGCCAATTTTGGCAGAGTTCTGAATCACCAGCAAAATGGCCAGCAGAATCATGGGGTTTTTGGCAGCCCTGATCTGATCACTTTGTTTTTTGTCTGCAATCACTTGCCGCCGCTGCCCTTGAGTCATTTGGCTCCGTGTTGGTGAAATCATCCCGCAACCGCACATCAGATCACGCCAAGCGTCTGCCTTTCAATCTCTCCTCACTACAAATACCTCGCTCCCACCCACCTTGTCCACTTAGCTTTTCTTCCCCATCCAGCCTCACTCATCATCTCCAGTTTTCCGCCAATCTTCCATTCCATCAATAACACTTTCAATTCATCATCAAATCCATCCATCGCAATGGCTCGTACCAAGCAAACTGCCCGCAAGTCCACTGGTAAGTGCCTTCATTCATCTCATCGTCACCAAATCATCGCTGACTCGATCTCTAGGTGGCAAGGCCCCAAGAAAGCAGCTCGCCTCCAAGGCAGCTCGCAAGTCCGCACCCAGCACTGGAGGTGTCAAGAAGCCTCACAGATACAAGCCTGGTACCGTCGCTCTCCGTGAGATCCGTCGTTACCAGAAGTCCACTGAGTTGCTCATCCGGTATGTCGTCGTCACTGCTACTTTGGAAGAACTATCAGCTAATAACATGAACAGCAAACTTCCCTTCCAACGTTTGGTCCGTGAGATCGCTCAAGACTTCAAGTCCGATCTTCGCTTCCAGTCATCCGCCATCGGCGCTCTCCAAGAGTCCGTTGAGGCCTACCTCGTCTCTCTCTTTGAGGACACCAACCTGTGCGCCATCCACGCCAAGCGTGTCACCATCCAGTCCAAGGACATCCAACTTGCCCGCCGTCTCCGTGGTGAGCGATCCTAGATGATGGGTTGAAACTTGCAACATCTCAATCGGTAGTCACCTGGCAGGTTGGGAGCGTTGATCATGGTCATGATTTGAGTACGGGGGGGTTTCATGAGTTGACACAAGGCGAAACGGAATGAATTCATAGGGGCTTGTATTGGTTTTTACAACATTGATCACGGGTGGTTACGGGAACTTCTGGCGTCTTCTGCTTCTGCTCGTGCTTGTACATCACGCAGCATCATACCAGTCATCATGACTATGACATGGAACCAGCAGAATGCGCTGCGTCAACCAGATAGAATCTGAATGCAATTCAGGTTAACACGAAAACAAATTTGTAATTTTCCATCTCAAAGACATTTTGGTTTTTGCTGTACTGCCTGTTGCGAGCGGGCATGGGGCGTTCAAGATCCGAGTTTGCTGCAAGCTATCTCTGCTTGGTGCTACCAGGCGACGATCCAGGGGTACGAGCGCCTATTTTGGCTTGCATCGGGGGGCTGCAGGCGGGTGTCATCCGGGCACGCAACCAGTGGGCCCCAAGGCGACCATGGCAAATTTTGCCCTTCAGTAGAGGAATTTAGTTTTGCAGATGTGTTTACGGAGAGAAATATTCCTGGTCGGACTGCTGACAATTCTATCCATAATGGCATTCCGTCAATAATGCACCCTTTGCACTGGGCAGCGCTCAAATCTAGTGCCAGATCGACGTCGTTTCGGGTGCGAGTGTCGGGCGCGAGAGCCCGACTCAACCATCATGCGCAGAGAAACTCGTCGCACTCAACCAATTCTGGCCCTGTGAAAGACACAACGAGCCCTCGACCAAGGTCGCAAAATACAATCCCTCCTCACTCGCTTCATCAAGTGCCCGTCGGCGAGACTTCGAAGCCCGTCGACCCCGTCGATATCCCGATCCAACTGTGGTATCATCGTCTGGGACCGGTTTCTACATTCTTCCAATGGTTCCACCGCACCCAGTTGAAGAGGCCTTATACTGTGCAACTATGCACGACCCTGACAACCTACCTTTGCGGTGATATTCTGGCGCAAGACATAGGAGGGGAACCGTACAACCCATGGCGGACGCTGAGGATGTTGACGATCGGAGCCCTCGCGGCGATACCGGGTTACAAATGGTATGAAATTCAACCCTGACGGTCAGACACCGTCAGTTGGTCGCCGGCAGAGCATGTAAGGTGAAAAACACAGGAGCCGCGAGCGCTAACAGCAGAGATGTTCAGGTTCCTCTTCCTGGGCCAGAGTTTCAACTACCCCTCGAAAATCGCTTCCATCGCGACAAAGGTTGCTGTAAACCAAATTGTTTTCACTCCTGTATTCAACACATACTTTTTCGGCATGCAAGCCCTGCTGACCGGCGAGCACACGATGGGCATCATTATGCGCATTCAAGCTGCGGTGCCAATCAGCATGCTCAATTCTCTGAAATTATGGCCTGCGGTCACTGCGTTCTCTTTTGCCTTTGTTCCGCCTCAATACCGCTTCATGTTCTCCGGGGTCTTTGCTGTTGCGTGGCAGTGCTATCTGAGTTTTCTCAACCGGACGGAAGAGAAAATTGAAGCGCAGATTGATACGCTGAGCAGGCCAGTGCTGAAGCAGAGCATGGTGACGAAGTGAACACGGATGGTCCAGGTGTACAATTCGGCGCTTGAATGACTCGGAGCAGTCTATTGGAAAGAAGAGATCTGCTGTGTTCAGGGGAAGGCTGACTAGCTCGTTTCACGGATGCCGTTCTATCGCGGAAATATCTGTGGCATTGGTGTATTGGATAGGCCGTGTTCTAGGATAGAGAGCGTACAGGCAGCGATAGCGGGCTAGATCATAGAATACAGAGTAAAACCATGCCAATAACCTATCGATTGGGTGTCGTGTCTAGCCCCGCGACGCGTGAGGAGCAGCCCCAAAGCGCGCCTCCGAGGACGCTGCTAGGCAGACGGGCCTTCGACATGAAGCGGTCTGAAGTTGGAACAAACAAGTAATATATCGAGGCAGACGGCTGTCCTGTTAGGATTTGAAGATGGGACGGGGCAAGTTTTCAGCTTTGCATTCACGTTGTCCGAGTCGTCGCTGGTGGTTAATGAATCATGACGGCTACAAACCCACTTCCAGGCCGCAATCAAACCCCGACAATGTCGACCCAACGTCGCAATGTATTGATGCAACTCGATCTGGTGAACACGGGGACCGGGCCAAGCTCGACACCGAATGATGAGGACACGGACGAGTACAGCGACTTTGGGGAAGACCCTGAAGCGCTCGAGATCATTGACCGACTTTTCCTCGAGGCCGCAGGCAAATCGAGGCCGGACCAGGAAATCGAGCCCCTGGTCGTGACAGATATCGAAGACTATGAAGCACCTCGAGGCATTCGTCTGCCTAAGGTGTCTGGCCTCGAAGCTACACGTCAGGGGGAACTCGAGCCTCGCTCAGTTACCAGTGTCCCTGTCCAGAACGTATGCGACCAAAGCAGTCAGTTCTGTACAAAGCTACCCCCAAATACTTTCGGCCGCTGACAAGCTGACCAGCGCCCAGCTTCGCAAAGACTGTCTCCTGTCGCTGAAGAGGATGTGAGGACGGGAAGAGGGACATCTCCACGACGCACGCAACCCAAACAAGATGCTCAGCAGGAGCAGCAACCTCCCGAGTCAGACGCTCGTTCCCCTCTGGAACGGTTCCGCAAACCTCCCATGAAAGCGCTCTCCGTCACCGATCTAATATCTCCCGCATGGTGCGAGCTACAATATTACTATGTCTTGACGAAACACGGGCGAAAAAGGAGGACACCGGCAATGAAACAGGGTAGTGCTGTCCACCAAGCGCTGGAAGACGAGATACACGCCACGGTTCCCGTGGAGATCTCAAAAAGAGAAGATGGTTGGGGTCTTCGGGTATGGAACATCATCCAAGGGTTGAAAACACTCAGGGAACAAGGAATGACGCGCGAGTTGGAGGTCTGGGGATCAATCGGCGGACAGATCGTCAACGGAGTCATTGACGAGTTGACTTACGAGTGTCCTGACCCCAAGCTTGAGGAGATGAGTCGAAATCTGCTCGAAAAGAAGAATACAGAACCTCCGCTACCAGAATACCAGGCCAGTATAAGGGACTACCTTGTGACAAACGAGATCTGGGATGAAGGTCAGTCACTGTCACAGGCTCTGAAGGGAGACGCCGCCGATATCAGCCAAAAAGCCGGTGGCAGTCCTACCGCCCGGAGGATGCGCAAATCAGAGCAGGATGACGAGAGGAAGGTCTATATCATCGATGTCAAGACACGAGGCACTCCCACTTTACCGACAGGGTCAGCTATTCGGCCGACCCTAGTGCAACTGCATCTCTACCACCACATGCTGGAAAACATGGCACAGGGACAGTTCTCCCTCTCTCAACTGGCAGAGAGATACAAGTTTGACATACACGAGACATTCTCGGACGGGTTCATCGCGCAGATTGGCGGTTTGAACCAAGAAGTCTTTGAATTATCACAACAGAGTGACCATGTCAGAGAGGAACTGACGCCGTCAACGCAGGACTCTATGGATGTCCTTCTCCAGCACAACACCCTTGCTAGTCTGTGGGATTTTATGATGGAGCAGTTCCGATCGACGTTCATTATCCCGTCGAGTTCGACGCCGGGGTCTGTTCCACGCGTGACCAACTCCTTTGATACAAGTCAAGATTCTAATGCTCCACCCCCATCCTCCCTCTCCGCCCTCCCTACGCCGCCGTCCCAGCCAACACGACTCTCGCCCATCCTTACGGCACGTTACATCTCCACCAATTACAAACACCGCAGTGAAAACGCGAATAGCACTGCGGAAGCTCACTCGCACATTCTGGGCAGCAAATCCATCCTCTTCAACCCCTCGTTCCTCACGTCTTCTCTCTACTCGTCCCTGTCTTTCTGGAAGGGAGAGCGGGAGCCGCGCGGCGTCGAGGTCGTCGATGCGTGGAAGTGTCGCGTCTGCGAGTTTCGCGACGAATGCGCCTGGATCAGACAGAGGGATGAGAACATGGTCAGGGAGGCGAGGGAGCGCAGGCGGCTGAAGGAGGAGCTCGAGGGTGGAGAGCCGGGGGAGGAAAGCACGGGCAGGAGAAGTCGGGTATAAAAAAGTGATTGATAACGAGAGACGAGGTTACAGCGTATATCCTGACAATGCATTCATGCTTCTCAAAAAATTGGACGAGTGGATAGGATAGGAGGCGCCGTTATGGTTTGAGCAATGCGCGTTCCTTTCGAGTCTTGCGCTTATACGAGGTGATCACTGGTAGCGAAGGTGTCCAGGAACTCTACCCGCCGGACCAAATCTGGTACGTGTGTGTGTGCACGTACAGACACACCAGACTACAGAGTATGCAATGCATGGTTTCTTTCCGACGAGACGAGACGACATTCATTGATCTCGGTATAGTCAATTCTTTTTCGTTTTCGAGGGACAGCGTGCAGAAAGGAACTTATACACGTGCTATGTATATATTCATCTCTCTCTCTCTCTCTCTCTCTCTCTCAATGTATATGTATATAAATATCCATTCAAGATATGTGGGTCGCCATCACCATGGATAACTCCTCCTCTCGTCCTCCTCGTCCAGCTTGAGCCCTCGGTCCAACTGCTCCTGGTGCTTCCTGTCGAGGAACTCGAGCAGGACGGCCTCGTACTTTTCCTTGCCCTTGTAGCGGGAGACGTCGTCGCCCCAGCTGCGGACGGCGCTGGCCAGGCGACCGGGCACGTAGTCCTCCTCGGCGATCTCGGTGATCGGGTGGAAGTAGGTGCGGATGGTGAAGACGACGCCGCCGGAGCGCGGGAGGCGGCGCAGGGTCTGCCGCTCGGAGCGGAAGTAGTGGTGCTCGACGGCGCGGTTCTTCTCGGCCGTGTTCCAGCTGATCGAGGGGCTGTCCTCGCTGCCGATCGAGTACGACCAGGCCAGGTCGTCGTCGACCTGCAGGAAGTAGTTGTTGCGCGCGACCAGCTCCTCGGGCTTGAGTCGCCGGAAGAAGTTCATCATCCCCTTCTCCAGCTTCTCCTTGAACTGCGGCACGTCCCCGCTCGTGTGGATCTCCGACAGCGGCATCCGGTACTTGTCCTCCAGCCGCCAGAAGCCTGCTAGAAGCACCGCCCCCGCGAGCAGGTAGTACTGCCCGTCCTCGCCCTCGAGCATGATCGCCAGGTCGTCCTGCACCATGCGTGCCGCCGTCTGCATCGGGTCCTCCGGCAGCGGCCGCGACGTCGTGTCCAGTTCCTCGCCCGACCACAGGTTCTTGATCCCCTTCTCCGTCCGCTGGTACAGCGTCGGGTAGCGGTCCGGCAGGTACGAGCGGAATTCCTCCAGGAGTTCCAGCGCCGCGGGGTACGCCTCGGGCGCCGTCCTGCAGCACTTGTGCCCGCGTTCCTTGATTCGACGCGCCTTGTCCGCGTGGAAGCGCGGGAAGTGGTTATCCAGCTCGATCCAGTTGTCCCATTTCACGTTACGGAGACCCATGGTCACGAAGTACTTGGGTCCGTAGCGAAACGGCCGGTAAGGCAGAGGTTTTGTGTGCTCGATGGACCAGTTTTCGTACGCTCGCGGTTTGGGCCGTTGAAAGTCGGACGGAATCCACGTCCCTGGTTTCCGGGCCTGGGCGGCATTGGGCCCCTTGGTATGAGTGGCCTTTTCGAGGAGTGGTGTCGGCGGGGTTGACGGGCGAGATGAAGAACTGGTAGGGTACCGAGAGCGGCGGGAAGAGACAAAACGGCTGATTGCAAAGGCGAGGAACACGAACAAGGTCAGGCCATAGAGGACTTCTTGGAAATGGGGCTTTTGTGACAAAGTGTGCAACTCTGACTGAGCCGATTTCAAGATCGAAGAGCAATGGTGTTTGGATTTCTGAAAATGGTCGTTGGCTTGTTCCACATAGGGCTGGACATGGGCATTCGCTTGCTCAATGTACGGCTGTGACCTAGCGATGAGGTCGGAGATCTTGTGTCTGAGTGTTTCCGAATCCATGGCGGTGGTTTGCGGAACGAGGGTTGGCGCTGTAGATTCAAGGAAGCGAAAGGGAAGACGCCAAACCTTCAAAACAAAATCCAAATGCTCCGGCGGGTATATGAACTTTTGGAAATGGAATCGATGTCTGGATTCGACGTGCTGATCCGCCGAGAGGCCAGAAGCTATTCCTGACCGGCCCCCCAGACAACGCCAGACCCTCCAGACGTACGGGTGCTGATATCGCATGGGTATCTGCCGTCCAGTTGGATTCTTATCATTAACCACTGATTTCAAGACCTGTGGTTGGTGCTGTCCAATCACTTCGCATCGTCGATACTGGACAAATATGCCTCTTTCGGCATGGCGCACTTTTTCCCCAGGGACAGCGTTTGGGGTGCGGCAAGCCACCGCGACCTCATGATTTCCAGGTTCGCGGACTTGGCCGTGGATCTGCCGGAACTGGGATTTCGCAGGCAAGTATTCGAGCACGACTGCCTGTATTAATACCAGAATTGCACCACTTCTTGTCACGGTCTCTATATTTATACCTCTCTTCGCCGCAGCAGGCAGTGTTCACCCCAATGTCGACGATACCGGGGTGGTATGACCGGTGATTCGGGAATCCAAATCGTCCTAGCAAGAGTCCCGGTCCTCGACGCATCCAAAAATGGTGCGCATGAGATCTTTTCCCAATGATCCTCGTCCAGAACATATAGTGGCTCGTGCTCGGTGGCTTCCATTCCCGGCATGTACGAATCGACCAAGAACGTGCAGTACTGGACATCGATACACTTTGCAGGATCTTCCTCATTTCGATCATTCATCCCAGGCGGCACCAACCAGGTTCCCGGGAAGAAACCAAACCCAGTCTTGCCCTCGTGAAACTCTCCAGGTAGCAGACCGTCGAATTCACTTTTGACAAACTTCGCATGGGTATTGTTAGGCAGGAAATGCGAGGTTGGAAAGCGATACCAATCCTTGCCGAAGCAGACTGTGTTGTCTTCCTGGGCCAGGTTCGATGCTTTGAGACTGTCGTATATCTGCAATGGAGCCCGATATGCGGTCAGCGTCCCCACGATACGCAACAGCCCGGTATTAATGCCCAGAAGCACAATCGGTAAGATGACCGCTAGTTTCAGTTTCGCCGGGATTTTGCCAAAGATGAACGAGTCCGTCGATCCGATCCACGCCAAAAGGGAGTGGAATGCTATGGCGGCATTCAAAGCGAGGAACGGGTACGCAGGAAACATGAATCTTTCCTCTTTGTGGGGTTGAATGGTGAAAATGACCAGCCACACATAGAACGGGGAGAGAAAGGTCAGCGTCCTGAGCAGCGTTTGTTTGGTGGGGTATTGGTTCAGGATGATGGACTGGAACAGGACAAGTGGCCCTGAAATCGCAGCAAGGATAAACCACATATTGAAGTTGAGCAGCAGATTCCTTAGGTAGTAGTCCCACGGTTCCGTTCCGAATATGTCAGGACCGCGATCCTTGCCGCCAAAGACATTGTAGGCAACGATACGCCAGGGCACCACCACGATCTTGTGGTAAAAGAACGTGTCGATGCTGATTTGAAGGGCCAGAACCACCAAGCACCTTGCACCACCGTCCAGATAACGTCGGAACGTCTCGAAGAGATCTGTTTGTCCCACTATCGCCATGAGCCATTCTTCGACAACGAAAGGAACAATCAGGGCTCCCGAGAATGGCCATCCGAGCAGAGCGCCGATTCCAAACCACATGATGCCGGCGGCAGTTTTAGATCCTCCATGCCAGTCCATAAAAGAGGTCAGACCTAAGGCGGATGTGTACATGGCAAAGCTAGATGGCAAAAATGCAGTAGAGGCGTAGAAGAATCCGGGACTGAAGGTAACAATCATAAGGTAAGTCACCCCGACCCGCGGATTGATGGTTCGAGATATGGCCGAGTAAAGACGGACTTCAGTTGCCGCGCAGACAAATGCCAGCATGACGCGGAGGGAATAGAACTCGAACATCTTTGACCCGCCAAAGACGCCGGCGAGCTTTGCGGGAAGGGCGTGTAGGCCGATATATGCCCAGCTCCGAATGCTGAATTCTGGAGAGTACTCCCATGTCTGGAGGCCGTAGCCATGATTTAGGTAGTGCAAGGGTTCCCAGTAGTTGAAGGTCTCGTCACAGTCCTGGATTGGTGCATACAGCGCTGCCACAAGGTGTGAGGTAAAGCAGACGTAGAAGGCGATGTTCAGAGGCAGGAAGAACTTGGTCGGAGCTGGCCGAGGATTTTGCTGACCTCTAGCTCTTCGGGGCGTCAGTGCTGGATTGGAAGGGAGTTATTGCGTTCTTACCCTTTTGGAGATCTAATAGGGTCTTTCCGCCTCTTGAAGTCCTCTAAGCTCGGGTCCATTTCCCTATATTTGACGGTTAGGTCGTTCGGATTTCTTAGAAAAGTAGTTGATCGGGCAAAGGAGACAGATATGCCAAGATACATGCCAAGATTATGGCCTTTTTGGGGATAGCCCCTCACCCCCTGTAATAATAATATACTGATTAGTCCCAATCGAGCAGCTCGCTCAGTTTGCCGCAGCCAACCGCAGTTTGCTTGCTTCTTGTTCAAATGATGTTCTCAGTACCTCGTATTTGGCTTAAGAATCATTCTGCCGAGATGCCCAGAACCCCCAGATCTCATGCCGAGGGGTTTCCCAGTCAAACTCCAACTTTATCTGGCTGACGAATTTGACAAGGCCTCGAATGTCTCCAAACATGCGTTGCAGGGTGTCATATCAGTGGCATAGCCTCCCACACCTGCTAATCAGGACAGCCAGGTCTGACTCTGTTAAAAAGAACTGTCGAAAATGGGGTGATGATACTACTCTGATATCTCGTTTGTGAGAACCTTTGAGAGTCTCATACCTTGTCGGTCGACCATAAGCCACCCAGCTGGGGTCCAGAACAGATTGAACCTCATTGATCTTGAGAGCAATTATGCGCCTCCTTTTCCTACCGTATAACCCGGTGACGGATTCTCATGACATTGACGAGACAGCAGAGGAGTCCCCGCAACAGCATGCCGCAAGGGTCTACCACCACAAGGCCAAGTCCCTCAAAATGCCTGGTCTTCGCGGCCAACGACCCTCTGCAGGTAAGGGCATGAAAGAGACGTTACAAGGGTTGTGCAAGCATCATTCCCCGAATCAAGCAGCCATGGGCAAATGAGATTCAAAACTCCGATTCCCGATTCGAGCACTGTACTAGGGGCCGGCAGACTTGGACCCGTTCAACGCCTATTGTCTGCCGGACCAGGCTCAGATGGTGCATGAAATGCTTGACCATGGTCAGTCCGTCTCTCCGCTCAGCGCTTTATATTGTCCCCAAGCTGCGCCATATTGAGATCTTACTTCGCGCGACGATTCAATGGAGACCTGACTGCGATTTTCAGCCGTCTCGTACCAGTGGTCCCTCTTTGCCGCCGATGACTGGCCAGGATCTCTGCTCGCGGCGAAGAAGTCGGTCATGGACACTGCAATCCGCTCCCCTTTGTGCTTTTACACCCTCGTCTATACCGGTGCCGCACACAAGGCTTTCCACCAATCTCCGTCGGTGGACAATTCAAAGAGCGCGGTGTTGCGGCTGACGAGCAAACCGGAAGCGATCAAGTCGCTCAGAATAGCCCTGCAGTCTAAAGCGTCAGCGTTATCCGACGAAGTCGTCTTCGCCATGGCCATGTTGGCAATTGTCAGCTGCGGAGAGAGGGTGACGGCGGCAGAAAAGCGCGAGAAACGAACAATGTCGGCCCAGCAAGATGGCCAGTTCTACTCCAGTCAAGAGTACGAGTGGCGGTACATGAGGGCTGTGGTCGAGATCGTCAAGATGAAAGGCGGATTACATACGATCTGGCTCCCCGGCCTTGCCTTTGCCCTTGCTTCGTGAGTCTTGAGACCGACAGAGTCACCGGAATTATCATATGCTGATCAGGGGGGAAATGAAGCTTCGATATCCACACATCGATCATGTTTCAAAGGAAACCCTCCTTTCCTCTACTCATGCCCTCTTCGCCGGTCATCAGCTCCTGGCCCACCAGCCACCTCGGAAGTGTCGCATCTCAGAGATGCCCTAATCTGGCCACCGGCTTCGACTTTCTCGCAGATCTGGACTTGGCCCCAGCCCTCAAATTGCTGCATGTGCTTCGTGACATGCGTGGTCTGATTATCACTTTCGACAGCTACCAACGCGGCGACCGTCGTGAAGCGCCCCCGATCAGGATGATCATCTTTGCACGAAACCAGAATCAGCACGAGCTACTGACCCTGCCGGACCTGTCCGAGGAGTTGTTTTCGTCGTCGTCAAGCTCGGTCCACGCTGCTAAGAACCCAACCCTCTTACGAAAATGTCGAGCGCTCGCAGCCTACGAACTCTGTCGCCTGTGCGCCTTTGTCTTCCAAGTCACGGTCCTCCTGCCCAACCTGCACGACAATATCGACGTGACCATCCCGTACGCCGAGCGCGTCAAGCGATGTCTGCAACACGCCACGACAACAGACGTGTGTCTGCGCCGCGATCAAACCTATCCTCTTCTCCTCCTCTGAACCGCGGTCGTGACTGCGTGGTCCGTGAAGAGCACCTTTCTCTACGACTGGTTCATCGAGTTTCTCGTTCAGCACGTCAACGCTGCCGAGAGCGGCAAAAATGAGGGAGTTTCTAGAGGGAAGGACCCCGGGTTGGTGATGTCTGTCAAGGACATGCTCGCCCGGTTCCTCTGGCTGGGTAGTGAGTGTGACGCACCGTGCGCGGAGATCTGGGACGATGTCAAAGCCCTCGCTTGGTCGGGACGAGCAGTGCGTGTTTTGTTAGGTCGGCCAGGGCCAGGTCGTGCCCATGAGACGAGGATCGATCCTTTACGGCACTAATGATCATTGGCTTAGACAACATGGACAACGGGCAGGTCGTGTCGTTCTAGAGTATCACCCAAGCCGGTTCTGTTTGTTGCCAGAGACTACAGTATCGAGTATTTGGTCTCTGGGTTTGGTTCGTCCATCCTGCAGCCAGCCATCCCATCAGCACAAACCCTGATTCATAATCCCTCCGGCAGTCAATCAGTGGCTGTGAAACCCGGACCTTGACTTTTCCGTTCCCGGTATCCCGGAGGTAGATGATGTTACCATGGCCCGGTATACGAGGTAGTAAATCAACGTAAGCACAGAATTGGGTTACTTATAAAGTGCTCCGCGGTAACTGACCCTACCACCATCTCCGCACGGTACAACGAGTAGGTTTTCTTTTCCGTCACTTCTTCACAGGCCAGCCGATCTTCTGGATAAACTCCTCCATATCCTCGAGCATTTCCTTTGGCTTCTCCATTGCCGCGAAGTGGCCGCCCTGTGAAACAAGAAGGCACTTAGTGAGTAGTCCCGTGTGCCGTGCATGCATGCAAACAAACAAATATACACTGACGAGCAGGCAGAGAACGGACGGATTGTTGTACGTCTCTCATCTCATGTATATGACACACAGGTTGCCAGTGGGATATGTATTCCGGGAAATCTGGAGGAAAAACAAGCCAAACTCACCGATTCGTGTTGTCGGAAGAGCACGAGGTTGTGGCCCTGTGCGAGCACCCACGCCTTCGGCACCGGCGCCAGCTCCTTCGGAAACCAGGAGTATGCGGTCGGCTTGTCGTTTCTGTATTTTGGGTTTCCGTGCGGGAGCCCGGGGCCACCGGGGAGGGAGAACTGTTTCGAGAGCGGTCAGAATATATAGATCACTGGCATCATGGGCAGGCAGAATCATACCTCGCGGTAGCAGTAGATGCAGCGTGGGAATGACTCGGTGAACCAGTACAAACTGACGGAGTCGAGGATCTTCTTGAGAGGGGGTGTCTCGTCGGTCCATTCGATGAATTTCTCGCCGATCCTGTCAAATGTCAGGATTTAGTTTGTTTGACCACCATATGCTTAGGCCGCCGACATCATGTCCACTTCCAGGTCATGTTGGGATTTGCTTACCAGGCTAGCTGGGCAAGAGGGCTGGAAGCCAGCACAAACCCAATCGTCGCCGGTCGAGTGCCGTGTTCCCGCGCATAGGCATTTCCGGTCGTGTTGAATGCCTTCATTCGTGTCTCCATGGCATGCCTCTCGGACTCGGTGATTTGACTTTCATCCACGTTCTCTGGTGGCACACTAGACACGGCGAAGTTGTCTGGAAAGTCATCAGCTGGGGATTTACAGGGGCGCAAGCATCACACTCACAATGTACACCTATTGATAATAAGTTAGATATATGCCAACAAGATCGATCGGATGTGGGCCGAATATGCTTGGCTCACCTTTGCACTCGTCATATGTTCCTGCCATAACCTTGGCCGTGAAAGAACCAATGTCGCCTCCTTGACATATATAGCCACTCCCAAACCCCAAGCCTACCATCAATTTGTTCATGATTCGAGCAATATCTTCGGTGGTAAAGTTCTTGGTCAAGGGAGGCCCGGAACTGAGAGTCCATCCTGGCAGCGAGGGAGCAATGACATGGTAAGGCAGCTCTTCTGGTGAATATTTGTTGCGGTACAAGTCCATGATCTCGAGGTGTTCAAGATGGCTACCGGGCCAACCGTGCATATAGAGGAGCGGAACTGCATTTTGCTTCTTGGAAAAGAGACCGACGAAGTGGATGCGGAAATCCTCCCCGTCGTCGTCCTTGATGTGGGCGATGAAATTCGGAAACGAGTTGTTGTACTTTTCAATCTCACGCCTAGGTCAAGGGCTTCAGTGTCTCTGGTCGTTGTGGTACATAGCTCGTTCCGCTGAATGAGGACCTACCAGTCATATTGGTTCAGCCAATAGTCTTTCGCCTTCTTCATCCAATAATAACTGACACCAAACTCCCCATCATCGGTGTGCAAGTTCTCGTATGTGCGTGGGGCTAGCTTGGAGAGTCGCAACAGGTCTTTGAATTCTGACAGTTGCTGGTCAGGGATCGACAAGGTGAATCTATCCACCTTCAACCCAGCATTTTGCGGGATCGTGTCATAGCCTGCCATCTTGCAAAGAGACGGTGCTCGAAACCCAGATCAAAAGGATAGACACGGTTAAAAGGAACAGAAGGAGACCAAGTGAAACCGGATGAAGTTGTTTGGGTGAGCATGGGGTAACGGGGATCCTCGAATCTCTTATACAAATGGATTACGGTCGTGTCCTTTGTTTGCGGAAAGTGGAAGACCTCGGCCATTGGATGCACCAACTCCTCTTTGCGGGCTGCACGGTCTGACATCTGGGAGGCCGAGGAGGCCCAAAGCTAACTATGTGCTCTCATGGACCCTGACAAGATGATGTGCGTCATTCGATTCTCCGTGCCCCCCGAGAGCATCTGTGCCTTTGCATAGGGGACTGACAGTTGTTTATCGACCAAGGAATACTCGTGTCGGCGGTGTCGATTCAAGGCAACCAGAGACAAGCTGGATGCTGTGGCAGCAACATGTGGGGCTGATGATGCCTAAGATGCTCTCCGCATAATCCAAATCAACAAGTACCGAATGTGGGCGTTGGTCGGCGGGAAGCTGAGGCACCATCCAGAGCCTCCGTAGTGGCAAGCAGTCGACGTGTTTGAGCGAGATCTCGGAGTGGCTTACGTGCATCGCATAGATATGGATACCGGCCTAAGGTTCTGGAAGCATGGGTATATACCAACTATTGTGAAGTCGCGGCAAGGTCCAAGGGGTTTACTTGACTGGTCGCAGCGCAAATGTGTCTGGATCTGCAATCTCGATTGCGGACATGAACCACAAGAGATATAGATAGATACCTGTCTGACTTGCTGATTTACCCCCTGGGCTATCCGATATCTGACCTGCAACGTCGATAGATCCTTCCTGATTCCAGGGTCGAATGTTTTCTGCCTTCCAGGCATCTCGAAACGTGGACCAAATGACCGCGTCTGCGTCTAACAAAACTAGCGTAAAGGGCTCCGGCTATGTAAACGGCTGCAACGGATATAGTGGCAGGCCATTTGAAGCTGGTCGGCTGGGAAAATACAATGGTCGAGGCATAAGCGCAGAGCTCAAAGATATTTTGAATCGAGGATTCGGTTGTCGAGAAGGACCCACGGAATTCTGGTTCGACTTGCTCTTGAATGATGACTTGTGCCGATAGCTCAAATCCCCAAAGACCAACGCGGCTAAGGATCGTGCCGACGATCAGTCCAGAAGCTGCCCATACTGGCGACCCTGCCATCCAGAAGAAACTGAGGGCGATGGCTAGACAGACCATCTGAAAGTTAAGGAACCAAAGGCCCGATCTGATGGGCCCAATCAACCCCATGACGGACGGTGCCATCCAAGTGGCCGACATCTCACACCCAGTTGATATCAAACGCAGCACCGCAATCATGGTCGAGGTATACCCGCTGGCCAGAAGATAGGTAACCATTTGCCCAGAAAAGGACAAGACTGTTAGGTACAGGATGGACAGTGAGACGGAGGGCAGGAAGGCTCCCTGAGATGTGTAGATGTTCAAATCTCGCCACAATGACAGTCTGACAACATCATGTGGAACGGACGCCGATTCTTGTTCCAGGTCATCACCGCTCCCATGGTTTCTGACGGGAGGCGTACAGCCGCGCACAAGTTTCGGGACCGCGGTATATACCCTTTCAATGAAGGAATATTCTGCAATGGTAGAGACGGCGTTGACACTGCCCATCACGACGATGGCGACTTTTGTGTCATAACTTTCCAATGATGCGATGAGCAGAGGGCTGCAGAGTTTACAGAAAAGGTCGATGCGACGCATCTGAGAATTGAGTGTTCGGAGAATTGCCTCGTTTTCACCAGCAATGACCACGACCCAATCTCGTTCGACAGACACGGTGTTCATGATTGCACAGAGCTTTTCAACACATGCCAGGATAGTACCCAAAGCGAGAAATATGTAAAGATTGACCGTTTTGAGGTGTGGCCTTTGCCAGAGCATGATATAAAAGACGACGCATGAAAGAACGACGGCTCCTCGCTGGTAGACGATCGAATTGCGAACAACCTGGAGACGTGAGCCTGTATCGATGTACCGTCCGACTAATGGCGCAAAGGCAATCGCGGCTAGAGACCGGACTAGAGCGTAGACAGACAAAGGCAGCAGTGTGTTTGGAAAGATGTTGGCTAGGAACAAAACAGCGCCGAACTCGAATCCACGGAAGTTCCACGTTGATAGAAAGTGGGAAATATAGAGCCGTCGAGCAAGTCCAGGGGACAACTCATCGCTTGCTGAGTTCTCCGTTGCAATTTCCTCTGTCAGGAAGGGTTCATCATCTTCTGGGAGATAGCAAGATGACAGAGGGCTACCGGTATCAAGACCTCTATCGGAAAGAGGGTCCTGTGAAGAAAGTCTTGATAGAGCGATGCCATCTGATCGGAATCGAGCTTCGTCGGCCATTGACTTGAGCAGTCTCAGCGGCAGAGTGCGAGAAAGGCGACACTTCACGTTGATGCTTGAATGATGCGCACAGGATTGACAGGTTTTGTCGAGCTCATGACCAGGAAGGAAGGAAGACCATCTTTTAACAACTCACCGGAACCATAAGTATTGAACAGGCTTGAGTGGAAGTGAAACGGGACAAGTCGGCGAGGAACTGTTCCGAGTGGCCACCAGCCGCAGCCAATTTTCCCTCTCGAATTTCTCCGCATTTACAGAAACTTTTTTTTGGGACGCGATTAATCGTCCTTCTATAAACACCAGAACAACAGTTCACGGCCCAGTCCCAGTCTATCACGGAAGCATGGACGCCGAAGACTTCCCAACATCTCCTGCTAAGCGTCAGAGGACAGGCTCTCCAGAAGAAACTAGAAGTAACCTCGATCCTCCCCAGTCGACATCCCCAACCGAGCAAAATGGTACCGTCCACGAGCAGCCCGCTGCCGAGCAGAGCGTTCCCATGGCAGAGTCGGCGGCAGAGTTAGAGACCGGGTCAGAGACAACATCCGGCCATTTGGACAAAAGCGAAGAGCATACCGCCCAACATTCCGGCTCGAATTCTCTTCTAGATGCATTGATGCTGCAAGTCGAGGCGGAGGCCGCAGCCACCGCAAGACCTTCCTTGGACCCTTCTGGAGAAGCCAGTGACGCCCAGCCTATGCTGATCGACGGAGAACATAACAAGTTTGAAGATGGAGGACATGTTCCGCAGGCAAATACGACCAACCCAGCCACTACAAATCAGGAGCCTGCACAGGATGCTTCTGGCGCGGGTGACGTTGAGACAATGGACGTGACAGAAAATCATGATGCGCAGCAAGGCAACGTTACGCACTTTGAACCAGACGCCAATGTCTCGATACCCACTGTGGGCAACGCTGCGGATACACCGACCGCCGTTGGTCTCAACTCAACAGATACAACCTTCCCTGACGGTGCCGATGAACCCCAACCAGGTGCGGAGGGTGCCGAGTGGGAAATCGATTCATCACCCTACGAGTCCTCTTCAGACTCCGACTCCGACTCCGACACCTCTGAGGATACGTCGTCGGAGGAAGACAGCGACGAGGATGCTGACGGCGACTACGCCATGCTGGATCCCGAGGAGACGGCAAGAATACTCATGCAAGGTGATGCAGGTTCGGATGACGAAGGAGGAGGACCCCGAGACAGAAAAGAGGGAGGTCCACTCCGGACGGCAAATGAACGTGTGGAAGAAGTCATACCCAAACCGAACATTACCGTCACAGAAGACATGAAGATTGAAGAACTGGGCAACGTTGAATTCGTGGTCGAGAGTACGGTTGTTGTCAAGGCCCAGACGTCGGGAGAATATCAAGTCTTGGAACCTGGATCCTTGATTTGTCTCAAGGACCGATCGGTGATTGGAGTGGTTGCCGACTTGATTGGACGAGTCGAGGAACCCAGATACACGATTCGGTTCACCAACGATGACGATATCAAAAGCGCCGGGGTTTCCGAAACTGGTACCACAGTCTTCTACGTCCCTCAACATTCCACGTTTGTCTTCACCCAACCCTTGAAGGGTGTCAAGGGAAGTGACGCGTCGAATTTCCACGACGAGGAAGTTGGTGAGGACGAGATGGAGTTCTCAGATGACGAGGCTGAGGCCGAGCACAAGCGCCAGATGAAAGCCAAGAGGCAGGGGAGGTCGCTGGAGCCAGGCAGGGGCCGTGGCAACTCGAAGTTTTCTAGAGGGCCGCATCGTGGCGGGGGCCGAGGAGGCCATCATGCTGATCATCGTCAGCGCAACCCGGGTGATGGCTCCGCCTACGGCAATGGCTCCCTGGAAATGAATTATGACGATGCCCCGGTGCCAGATGCCGGCGACGACGGCTATACGCCATTGCAAAGACCACCTGATCTCGCAGAGATGGTCGCCAAAGGCGATCAGCCTCAAGAGTCGTTCCGGGAACGCGGTATGACGCATCCACTTCCACCGCCTCCCCAAACTTCGCATTTCAGAGGAGGGGAGTCGGGTGGGCGAGGGAGAGGCTACGGTCACGGGCGAGGGGGTCGAGGAGGATTCCGGCCGCAGCGTGGACGGGGAGGTTTCAATCAGCACCAGCCTCAGCAGCCTCGAGAGCCTCCGTTCGGTCACAATAATGCATCCCGCAGCAACCATCAAAATGGGTACAACCCATCGTCCACCGCACCCTTGCCTAGTCTCAACGTCCCGACGACGCCTTCCATAACACCGCAAAACATAACATACCCACCAATGACGCCTTCACCCATCACCCCTCTCCCGAATGTCTCGTTCAATTTTGGCCAGGGCTTTCAGCCCCCGACCAACTTTGCACCATTCGTCGCCCCGCCAGGCATGCCTCCACCGCCCTTGTTCCCTGGTGGCAATTTCGCCCCTCACCAGGCGCAGCACCACCAGCAGCAGCAGTTACAGCAACAGCAACAGCAGCACCTGGGCCAGTACCAGGGCGGACCGCAGAATTACCTCTCCGGAGCATGGGCCAGTAACCCGGCGATCGCAGCGGCGTTGCAGAGACAAGTGGAAGAACAGCGGCGGGCACAGGGACAGGGACAGTAGAATAAAAAGTGTTTTGTGGGCGGTAGAGATAGATGTACCGTATGATTTGTTTTTTCTTTTCAGCCTTGGAAATAATAGGCACAGTTCGCCGTCGGATTCTCGACCACCCACTCCTCTAATTTTCTATCTTTGGGCCTGAGGACGATCTTTGGGTTGAAGGAGAAGCCAGGCTCTGGCAAATCGACCTTCGTAAAGGCAGCCTTCCATTTCCGCTCGACGCAAGAAAAGCCTGGCCTGGCGACTACCTAGATTCGCATGTTCCTTCTTTCAATGCACGCGGCACGACGTGACAACGCGGTAGAGAGCTCGAGCCTAAGCCAAACTTTGACTGGGCCGTTTTCGCTCGCTCACTCGCTCGCTGCTTTGCTTTTACCAGTTGCCAATCTCAAGCACCGCGGGAGTTTTGACTCCTGCTGAGCAATTCATGGATGGCTGGATGGGTGGATGGATGGTGTTGTATCAAACATCAAACAAACGAAGGGGACAAAGACCCTGCAGGGTAAGCGCGTCCAATGGGCATTCAATGAAAGGAATTCCCTCCTATCCCTTTACTCAATACTCGATACATACGCACCAAGCGATCGAAATCGGCAAACTTTTTCACATTTTATCGACGAGAATCCGCCAGCGAGAAACCCTCATCTCTTTCAAAAATTTTATAACAACTCGCTCTTTGGTAAAGTGGCAGCCTTTTCTCGCATCAGTTTCTCCGCGCCGGCCCATACAGGATTACTCCTCCAATTCTTGAGCTCCAGTAAATGGGGCAACAGATCGTTGCTAAAGGCCTCGCTTGCCTCTCGGGGCAACAAACTCGGCAAATGATCAATGCTGATGACGCTGAGCGCCGGCTCGCCCTTGACCTCGACAGGAACGGTGGGTTTGTCGAATGTGGTTGCGACCGTGTAGATGGGGATCGGGTTGTTTGGATTTGTCGTGTCTGCGGAAACGTCACAGACGACGGACAGCTTGCGGCCCGGTGTGTCGAGCGATTGCATGTCGACAAAGTTGGGGATCTTCGTGTTGAGGTAAATGCAGTTGATGAAGATGTCGCTCTCGACGATCTCTGGAAAAGGGCCACCCTTGGCTGTTTGCGTCTGTTAGTTGTTTTTTCACTTTTCACTTTAAAACTCTGAACTGTGATTTTATTACCTGTCTCTGCCATATCCCACCGAAGGACGTTCTCGGTTGGGATACCAGCTCTCGAGCACAAGTCAACTGCACCACTGCCACAGCGCCCCAAAGCTCCAATGATAAGCACTCTTGGTGCCTTGCCCGTCTTCTCAGCTCCTTGTGCGAGAGCCTTCTTGACGTCGGTAATCAAGGCGTCGACGTTGGGGTATGATGACACAGATGGAAGTGGTTGGTCTGGATGGTTGATTTGCCATGCCCTACAACGCTCTTTGGGTCAGACCTGGCTATTTTAAGCAAAAGCTTTGGGGGTGCCGGGGGAAGTTGTTTTGTTGTTGCAATATAACTCAGATAAGTCTTCTCGGCACCCACAGTAAAGTCCCAAAAAGCAAGTTTGGGGGTCCATAGGGGGGGAGATTTACCAGTTTATGACTGCTAAAGCAGCACTGTTCAATCCAACCGATTAGCAATTACTCTCTGAAGAAGTAGAAGGGGTCATCGAAACACTGTCCAAAGTGGAGTGCCACCCAGGCAGTATTGCACCTTGAGACAAGGGGGAAAAGGACGATATGAAGGAGACGTACCCAGCAAACCCAGCGTGATAGCCAAATGCCTATTCGATTTCAGACTTGACATTCCAGGCAGAATCACTGACAGGGGACATGTTACATACTGCTACTCTCCGTCCATTCGAGTCGGTCAAAAATTCGAGGTCCAAGAGCACGCCATTTCCTCGGACAAATCTGGCGAGAACCTTTTCCCATCCCGCCTGTTGCTTATAACAGTGGGCGAATTGGACATGTACATGCTCCAGGGGGACTTTTGGCGACGTCAGCTGCCAATGCGACAAGATCTTTTTGTCCATAAAAAACTCACATGTCTCGACTGGCAGCTCCTTGAGACCAATGATGATGTTGTCCTTTGGCGCATCCCGCCACGTATTCTCTGGTACTAATGTGGCTCCAACCTTTTCGTATTCCTCGTCATCGAAGATTCTTTGAGGGCTCCGCTCAACATTGACCTGGTATCCTGCATCGATGAGGGCTTTTGTGGTGGTCGGAGTCAGCGCGGCTCTATCGCCAGTGTCAGCAATTGCTCCGTGACTCTTGGAGGGTTGAATCGTGCTGAGGCGCAACGGCTTGAGCTGCTATGCCAGGTGGCCATGCGCCTTGGACAGACAGTCCTAGATCTGTGTCTGAAGGGCCCCGCGGCGGACGTGACTCGAAGGGATCAGACTAACCTGCGCTCGCGCTGCTTTCCAACTAGAAGAACATCAGCGAATGCGCGTGGTTAGACAGATAGGTAGACTTTACGTTCTGACCGTAGATGCAACGTAGTTGGCTTCATTTTTCGTTGGACAGGCCAGTTTTAATCCCTTGACTCATACAAAGTCCCGAGTTGGTTTCAAAAAATAAAAAAGACTATCCAAAGGGCGCAGTTTTTGTACGGGGGATCACTGCCAATGACTACGGTGCCGTACAGGGGCTTGAGGGAACCTTTGCGCTACTTGTCTGCCGTCTTCTACACCCCAAGTAATTAACTCGTCAGCCCGCGCTGTCGAGCTGTATTCTCCTGTAGAACATGCACGGACAGACGGACGGTATTTGGAATTTATTGAAAAGTTTTCATTCATTATTCTAAATTCCGACTCCCTCTTCTGATACCCCCCTCTCTGTCTCTCTCTTTTCCTTCGCCACCCCCCTAAAGCAAACGCTGAACAGGCGATGTGATGAATGTATAGTCGGGCGAGTTAGACAGCCGTCTCGACGAAGAAGGCGAGGGCTGACCATACTCGGTACAAAGAAAGAAGCTCCTCCCTCTATCTCTATTAGCGGATTTTCAAGTCCTCGGCGGTACATTTTTTCAATTTTCTTTTGGAAACCTTGGGAAAGTCCGGCGCTATTGCACACCCCATGTCCAACGTACTTTTGATCGTCTTTCGGCAACAGCGTACAAGTGTGCGCAAGAGGAAAGAAGAAATGAAATGTAGCGAAATCAACAGGCCCGGCTGATCTCAACTCGGCTCAGGCAGTCGGACCGAGGACAACATCCTATCGTGAATCGAGGGTTAGTCAGGAACAATCCAATGTAAAGCAAGGCGAGGCGAGGCGAGACGAAGCTAGGCAAAGCATGGTCCCATGCAACGCAACCTAGTAATAACGAAATCCTTTAGATAAACTCACCCGACTAATCCTCCCTCCCAGCCCCCTCACCCGGATCCCCGTCCAGAACTCAAACTGCCACAGGCCCTGCGTGACCAGGGTCTCGAGGCCCTGCACCGTCTTCCACCCGCCGACCTGTTCGGCCATCTGCATCACGGCCGTGTGAGCGGGCTTGTACGCGAGCTCGAGCAGCGTGCGCGTCGGGGCCGAGGTGCCTTGGCCCTGTGGCGCGGTCGAGGTCGCGAGTTGCGCGGACCGCGAAAAGATACTTTGCAGCGTTGACGCCAGGGCCGGGTCGACGGGTTTGTCGGCGGGGATGGTGGCGATCGCGACGACAGGCACGGTCGGCATCTGCTGCTCCAGCGTCGTCGGTTTTGTTGTTTTCCCGGCCGCAGCGCCAGTGTCAAGTAACACGAGGTCATACGTCGGCGGGAACGTCTTGGCCAGCTCTACCATCTTGCTCTGGTTCCTCCCGATCAGGTAGATCGGCTTGTACCCCATCGCGTGCAGTGTGTGGATCGCCGCGCGCGCTGTGCCGCCTCCACCCACGACGAGGCCGGACTGCTCACCTTCACCTAGCGCGGCAGAGGCGCCCGCTGCGCGCAGGCAATCCATCATACCCAGATAGTCTGTGTTGTATCCGACCAGCGTGTTCTTGCCCGAGACCGGGTTGTGGACGGGCACAATGGTGTTCACTGCCCCGATGAGACGAGCAGATGCATCCACGTCGTCCAGAAGAGGCATGACATCCAACTTGAGGGGGATGGTCACACTCGCTCCTCCAAAGTCTTCGGCCCGGATCTTTTCCTTGATCACCGCCAAGTCGGTGGTCTCACACAATGAGTAGACGTGTGGCAGTCCAGTCTCCTTGAACAGAGTGTTGTGCAATGCCGGCGATTTACTCGCGCCAATCGGTGATCCGAACAGGTAGAATTTCTTGGGTACAATCTCGCCTACCAGGGTCAGTCCTTGCCGAATTTCGCTCGCTGAGAGTTGACCCGGTGCCGCTTTGAACGGGAGCGCTGGGTGAGAGACCGGCGTCATGAATCCGTTCAGGATCCGCGAAATCTGTCCTGTGCGGCCCATGTTTATCGCTATCAGAGGCAGGTCCGGGTGCTGGGATTTCGACCACTGCTTGAAGCGCCGCAGGGCGAAGTTGTCGTCCAGGTTATCGGCGATCCCGATCAGTTTGACGATGTCCCCGTACTGCAGGCATTTGTTGTAAACGGCGATCCAAGAACCGGGCTTCGACCATGATAACGTCCCCTGTGGGTCATGATGGGAAGCAATGATTCGCGTGCTAGACTTGTTCTTGAAGTTGAAAATCGGAGAGAGGATAGACTCCGGGAACGATGCCACTTCCAAGTCCAAGAATTCACTGCCCATACGGATAGCGAGAGTACACAGGTGTAGATACTCTGCATGGGCATCATCGGGGAATCTTCCACCTTGGGATTTCGTGCGGATGGTGAACACAACGGGAAGTGGAACTGCTGCGCGAAGCAAGGAGAGTTGAGCAGTCACATATTCGGCGGAGGGAATAGCGCTGTCTGAGTTGGGATCTTTCAGCAAGTCAACGCGCAGTTCTACTGCATCAGACCCGAGACAGACTTCAGGGAGGAGTTTCAAATGAGGCCGCAAGTCCGGGAAGGTCAGGGCTGCAAAGAATGTCTCTGGTTTTCGTTTGAACTGGGATAGAACGTCGACTTTGCCAGTGACCATCTGCAAAAAGCGATCGAAATCTTCGGCGGCTTCGGACATTTGCTCGTTGGGGATGCTTTGGCTGTAATACAACAGATTGCTGCATTGCTCGTACCAGGGTTTCCGGCGCAGCCAGACGCCCATCATGTCTTCGACGTATGCTGGTCTTGTTTTGTCGACCTGTAGAAAGCCCATCACTTCGCCAATGTCCCGTTGTACCAAGAGAACGTGGCCTTTCTTCTCGCGCCATTCAATTAACAGATTGCGCGATTCTTGAGTTTCCACGATGCCGCCTCCGCAGGCAAAGACGTAGTCGTTTGGCATCTCCTTCATGACGGATTTGAGGAGCTCCAACTCACGTTGACGGAAATGTTCCCAGCCGTGTCCCTTGATAATCTCCGGGATCGACTTGCCTTCACGTTTCTCCAGTTCGGTGTCCAAATCAACCAATTTCTTGCCGAGTGATCTTGCTGCCCAGCGCCCGGAGGTGGTCTTGCCAGCACCTCTCATGCCGATGATGAAAATCGAGGCTGCACTTCTGTCCAATATCTTCCCTCTGGCATGTTCGCTGTTCTCTTGTAGCTCGACACCTTCAAGCTTGACATTAAATTGTCGTGCCAAAGTGTCCCACCATCCAGGCCAAGTTTTGCCTGTGCATTCTTTCTCGAGAATAAGGGTGGGCTGAGGGGCCGCCAGCGCGAGAACACTAAAGCTCATGGCGACTCGATGGTCGTCGTAGCAATAGACGCCTCCTTCCGGACGTCTTAATCTGGTACGATCGATCCCGTCGACTTCGATACCGTCGTCAAATTGTCGACATGTAACACCAAACTTTGCCAACTCATCCTCCATCGCCTGAATGCGGTTGCACTCTTTCACCCTTTGGTTTGCAATGCCATAGATGCGTGTTGTGTTGGACTTGCCGCCCTGAGCCACAGCAGCCAGAACAGAAGCAGTCAAGAAAGCATCGGTCATGGGCTCCATGTCGATGTTCGTGAGTGGTGTAAGTCTGCCGTCACGGGGACCAGTCACGGTGGTTGAAGAAGGCGTCTGTTTTACTTCACACCCCATGGGCCTCAGCACGTCGGTAGCAAATGCCGAATCGCCTTGGAGAGATGCCGAGCCGATGTTGGGGATCGTGCATGTTGTTCCTGTTATCGCGGCAATTGCAAGTGGATACGTCGCAGAACTTGCATCGCTTTCGACCACGTATTCGTCTGGGTTCTTGTAAACGCCTTGCGGGATATGATATGTGTGGTCTTCTGTCTTCGACTTTTGCACAGAAACGCCGAAGGAGGCCATCATCGCAATAGTCATGTCAATGTAGGGCTGCGAAACCGGCTTTCCGCCCACGAGCCTGAGTGTAACAGGATTCTTTGCATAAGGAGCACACATTAACAGAGAAGAGACGTATTGTGACGAAACCTTTGCTGCCAGTTTGATTTCGCCGCCGTTGAAACCAGCCGAGGCTGCAATATTCAGTGGAAGACTCCCAGCGTTCTCCATGTATTCGATGCCGGCGCCGTTTTGCCTTAGTGCATCTACAAGGTCTCCGATGGGTCTCTGCTTCATTCGGGCATTGCCAGTGAGAACTGTAGATGCCACATGGCTTTGCCGGGTCAAGGTTGCGACAGACGTCAAGAATCTGGCGGCCGTCCCAGCGTTGCCCAGATAGAGCTCGTGTTGGGTGGCCTCAAGTCGACCACCGTTCCCGTTCACCACGAGAACTTCTCCGTCTTCTTCCCAGGAGAATGTAGCAGCCCCGAGCCGAGTCAATGCTTCCAGCATCACTTCTGTGTCTGCTGAAGTCAACAAATTTTTGATACGGCATGTTCCGTGACCCAGAGCGGCAAGGACAAGTGCTCTGTTGGAGATGCTCTTCGAGCCCGGTGGCGTGCAGACAACATTCAAGTCTTTGGGTACACCAGGGACCACCTCGATACTTGGTGAAAGAACAACACGCAGGTCAGAGTCTGAGACAACACTGGCTTTTTGTTCGTAAGTGCGACCTATTGCTGAGAGAAGGACCACCTTCTTCTTGGCACCATCGTTCTTCTTGTCGACGCCCATCTTCTTGAGCATACCGTCGACTGTACAGACCTTACCTCCAGACAGCTTGCGCACCTTTTCATCGTCCAGTCGAATTGGCAAACCGTACGTTGTCAGACACTTTTGCAGACGGCCGACCGCAACTCCACTGAGCACACCCAAGTAGCGAGCAAGCTCGGCCTCCTTGATCATGCCGATCGCGACGCATTCACCGTGTAGCACTTGAGGAGTCAGGAAAGCCTCCATGGCGTGGCCGATCGAGTGTCCAAAATTCAACAAATTTCGCAGACCGGTCTCTCTCTCGTCGATGGTGACGACGTGGGCTTTGAACTTGGCCGAGGCAGAAATGATCCTGATCATGGTTGCCTCTACGTCCTTGAACCTAGCAGCCCCTTGGCTGATATCGGCATTCACGGCGGCCATGATTCGGTCAGCATGACGCTCCAGCTCGATGAATTCTGCTTCATCTGAGATCGCAGCGGTCTTGATGACCTCGGCCATTCCATTTATCAGCTCTCGTCGAGGCAGAGTCCCGAGAAAGTCGAGGTCGATGTATATCCTCTGGGGCTGCCAGATGGCACCGACAAGGTTTTTGCCGAGAGGTGTGTCGATCGCAGTTTTACCACCGATCGAAGAGTCGACCATTGCGAGTAGTGTCGTTGGGACCTGGACAAATCTCACTCCGCGCATATAAGTGGCGGCAACAAAGCCCGTAAGGTCGCCCACAACGCCACCCCCCAGGGCAATAATAACCGTGTCTCGACCACATGGCGGACTCTGACTGAGCAGCCAGTCTTCAATGTCGTCCTTTGTCTGTCGAGATTTTGAGCTCTCTCCAGGTGGGATCTGATGGATCAACAACCGTGCCGATTTCCCCGTTTGACGGGCTGCATTTTCAAAGGCCTCTCGAAAGGATTGGGTGTAGAGCGATCCCAGGTTAGTGTCGGTAATCAAAACATACGTCGATGACTCCAAGTTCGACAGCAGATCAGGGGCGACATAGTCCCGCCACAACCCGAAATTGATGATGATGCTCTCTTTCCCGAGGAGGCTGACTCGAACTTCCTTCGCCGTCCCGTTGGCCAGAGGCATGATGGCACATTCAAGATACGGGACTTTTGGTTTTGTGAGACTGAGTCACGGAGAAGCAGCGGGTTTCAGAGCTTCGGAGGATGATTATTTTCATGTCTTGGCGGATCTAGACTGTGTTGGTGCTAGCTCTAGACTAGCACAGCCTTGCATTAATTTCACGACTCTTGATTGGATTATTTGTCTCCCCCGCTGCGTGCTCCGAGACGGAAAAAATCTCTGTGGGGAAATCTCATGATCTCTATCGACTTTCCCCTTCTTCTCTTCTCCTTCTTCTACCCAGGTTATTAGCGAAATGAAACACCTGATTACCACGTCCGGGCGGGACTCAAAGGCCCAGATTGATCATCTTTCTTGAGTGCGGCCCCCGTTTCGAAGACATGTTCGGAAGCGTCGATCTATTCCACATCAATAGTCATTCCCCGTAGACCCGTAAAGATGAGACCCCGTCACGAGGACCTCGATCTCATCACCGACCTCGACATACAGCTCACTGTCGCGATCGCGCGCCTCCTTGATACATGAGTCCTCCGGCACGCAATGCATCCCTAGGTATCCCAGCGCGGCAGGGTTCCCGGCTTCAACGGTGCGGTGCTCGATCAACGTCGTACTAGGTTGCGGCACTCCTTTCTTCCGATCCGGACGTGAATTGTCGTGCTCAAAGATCCCTGTGTTCGGATCGACGTTGGGCATGGTGCAGCGCGACGTCCGGCACACTACGGATAAAGTGCTAGCCGCCCTTGTAGATGCTCGAGAGGTGACAGTCTTTGGCAAGATCCGGTACCTCTTCCACGTTTCCTCGGAGAATGCAGGGGTGCCGGTCAAATAGATGTTTGCGCGGAATCGGAGCGCGCTGAGCGGCTGGTTCTCCGGCGGGAGAAGTTTTGAGACCGAGTGCACCGAAGACAAATTGATGATGTGGACGGGTTGCTGGTCAGTGTAGCCATGCATGGCAGGGGTGCCAATGTGATCTAGTGGAGCTAGGTTTCTGGTTGTGCGCACCAGAGTGTCTGGTGTGCACCTCATCAGGGTCAGGCTCTGTCGCTCAGGTATATTGAGAAACGTCTTCAGCTTGGGTATCGCTGCCGCCACACCAGGGAGCTGGCCGAGATCGAGCCCCGCTGCTTGGCGGCTATGGATTGTGAAGTGCCTCATCGGGATCTTCATTTGACTGATATGGTCAGCCGTTGGTAGTAGTGGCACCGTGAAGTGAACCTCGGGCTTTGCAGACAATGTCCATGTCTCTAACATGGCTTTTAATCGCTGGAGAAGACTGGCGGGATCGGGGTCAGGGAAGCTCACGGTGAGACAGCCGTCTGCTTCGACGAGCATGTCGCTTCGTTTACTATCCGGCCCTGGCAACCAGAGCCGTTGCTTGATGAGTGACATTTGAGGTTTGGTCCGTTGACTGATGAACTGCCATTCATCTTTCTTCGCTTCGACCGCCAGCGCAAAACACCTGTCATACGCAAAGCCCGTCTTGACGAGTTGCGCCCGCTCCAGCTCGACAGGAGCGCAGGACTTTATGGGGTGGATGTACAGTGCTTTGATCACGACCGGTGTTTT
The DNA here is from genome assembly GCF_000835455.1 of Fonsecaea pedrosoi CBS 271.37. Lineage (NCBI taxonomy): Eukaryota > Fungi > Ascomycota > Eurotiomycetes > Chaetothyriales > Herpotrichiellaceae > Fonsecaea > Fonsecaea pedrosoi. The sequence continues at coordinate 3,446,442 of NW_013550614.1, read as the reverse complement.
CGTGGTGGCTTCTTCGTCCTGACCATACTTGACATCGAACTGGTCGGCGAGATTGCTGACGCTGTGTATACCTACCCGTTGCAAGTACTTTGGCAACTTCCTGATCACGTAGATATGTCTGATACAGGCCAAAATGAATATGCCAATGTTGATGAACAGGATGATACTGAGAGTGCTGTGGAGGACCGCCCGGAGGTCCAATTCTTGCTGTAGCAGCCTTGCCAACATGGCGACTGATGCTCAATTTTAGAGACGCTGAGGTAACGAAAGCAGCAGAGACATGATACAACAATCGCCAGAGAGCAATGTCTCCTCGATTGTCGGATTTATATGATGCCTACTTTCGAGGTATTGCGAACCGGATAAACTACTGCGGGTGTCGGAAAAGACCGCGACGGAAAGTTAATTCACGCCCTGGCAATGACTTTCATATCGCGCCCATCATGACCACTACTGCATACTTGAAGAACATGGCCTGTCTGATAATTTGTCTCCCACAGTGTCTACGGTCCTGCCGTCCCCCGACAGCTCTAAAATAAGAGAGATGATAAGCGTCGCAACCAGCTGTTGGTCCGTAAATGAGGTTATATCAACCCGATTTGCAAAGTCCATTTCATCCCATCCCACTCTGACAATGTTCTATGCAGATCCCCCCCCGACTTCTTGCACCAACTATTCCAAAACTATTCCAAACTCTTCAGCGCATGTGTCCCCGAAGACGCGAGGCCTGTGTACCCATTGAACGGACCAGTCTCCTTCAACAGGACGGGCACCTCGTCGTCGCGCAATGACTCCAAGACCCCCTTCTCGGTCGGACGCCAGCCCAGCTTCCGCAGCCTATCGGCACGACTTCTTGAATTGGCGCCCACAGTGGTTGGACTGTACACTCCGAACAGGTCGCCATAGAGCTCGGGCGGCACGGGTCGCGGGGTGGGATCCTCGATCCTGCCGGCCGCGAGCAGAAGGCGGCCAATCTCGGCGGCGGCGTCCCCCCACGCCATGTCCTCGCCGGTGCTGCAGAAGAAATACGGGTTCGCGAGGACCTCGTCGGCGGTGCTGCGCCGCATCCACTCCAGGATGACCATGTACCCGCGCACCAGGTCCTGGACGTGGATGTTGCTGCGCACCGAGACGCCCTTGCCGATGACGGGGACCCAGCCGTGCTTCAGCGCGAACCGCACCATGGTCGGCAGCTGCATCGACACCCGTCCCGAGCACTTGCCGATCCCGTAGACCAGGCAGGGCAGCACGATGACGATCTTGGCCTTGGTGCCCAGCTCGCGCCGCGCCGCGAGGATGGCCAGGTCGATGGCCCGGTGCGGCGCCGTATCGGGCACGCTGTCGATCTCCTCGGGCCGCTCGTCCGAGTAGATCTTGTCCGACTTGTACATGCCCTTGGAGTTGTCGACCAGGACGCTCGTCCCGCTGGTGTGGAGGAAGGTCGTTTCCAGTCCCTGCTCGGCGCGTTGGCGCACGCCGTCCAGCACGGCCTCGACCGAGGGCAGATGGTCGGCCGTGGCCGTGTGGATCACGATGGGGCTCGCCGCCGAGTGCTTGCGGATCGTCTCCTGGTCGTCCAGCGTGCCCATGACCACTTTGGCCCCGAGCCCTTGGACCTGCGCCGCGTGTGCCTCCCGCCGCACCATGGTGGTGACTTGATAGCCGGCCTGCACCAAGAGTTCAAGCAGATCAGTGCCGATCAGGCCGGGGCCTATCAAGAACACGCTCTTCTCTGCCGCCATGGCTGGAGAGTCGTAGAAATATGCGATCTCACGGAGAAACACAGAGTCACTGAAATCGTACTAGGTTCTGAGCAGGAGTCCGAAAGTGTAGCGTAAGCACCAGCCGAAACGTATAGCAAAAGCCGTGCTATTTGTATCTTTCGTCTGCGTGGCGTTTCGTCGAGGTTAGCTCACGCGGTATACAGTAGAACGCATGTGTCTATACACAATCACGTATCTATATATCCGTTCTTCTTGCCCCCTTTCCCCGCATTCTCCACGCCGGTAGATCAGGCGGGCATCGTCGTACTCCAAACAAATTGCCAGGGGTACGACCGGCGTGACTATCCGGATTGTCTCCGGGCAGCGACCGCGAGCTCGACTACACATGTACCTAGGACGGAGACTTTTGGCTCAATACTTGGAAGAAACAGTAAATGACTAGCTCGGGTAAAGTCATAATGAATCTGAATACATCTCTCATCCACTCAAGTCCGCGGGATTCTCCATGCATACATTACTGGACCTTTCCGTCATGACTCGTCAGAATGATCAATGACATAGCCCTTGAACTGTCGCGCCGGCACCCGTCTCTCGAACAAGATATCCAACTCTTCAAAAGTCCGGTTCTTGGTCTCTGGAAGACGGAAGAAGCACCATGTGAGCGAGATGATGGAGATGCCGCCGTACAAAAACTCGATCTTGGCCCCAGCATTTGCCGCACCAGGGTTGAGGAGGTACGGGCCGATCACCGTGGTGACCAGTCCGGTCGCAGCATTGATCACGGTTGCCAGCGCTATCGTCTTCGACCTGAGTTTCGTCGACGGAGATTCGCACACGACAACGTAGGTAAGCGGGCCGAGAGTCATCTGCCAAACAAACTGGAGGGTGCACAAGAGTGATGCTTGCGCCCAAGAGTACGATGGGTTGCTTTCATAGTCTGACGCCAGACACATGAAGGCCACGACGAAGAGAATAACGATGATATAGGCCAGGCCTGCCATGTAACAGATGCGCCGTCCAAAGTAGATGAGGGGGATGGCAGAGGCAAGAGTTCCGAGGAATCCAAGCCCGTTGAGTCTGTGGTGTGGTGAAATACATGTTAGTTATCAGAGCACATGATCATGACTTGTGGTTTGCCTTGTTCGAGCACTTACCCAAGACCCATGTCAAACGAGTGTCTAGCACTCAATCCAACTTGCTCAAAGAGGTAGGTTGCAAACCCCACGGGATTGCCCGAGAAGTTCTGGATGACGAAGAGCATGATACAAATTTCCATCCTCCTGCGATTCGGGCCCTTCCAGCAATCCATGTAAGTGGTGCCGACTTCGACCTGGCGCTCGTACAAATCTGGACCAATTCTCGGTTAGCACTGACACTGCGAAGTCACCGAGAACAAGAAATGTCCCGCGCCCAAGTAGATGGTAAAGAAACACGGCTCTTACCGGTCTTCACCATCATAGCCAAAGTGTTTGTCACTTCCACCTTTTCGTGCTTCTCCGACAGTCTCTTGAGAGACCCTTCCGCTTCCTCCATCTTATGCTGTCGTACAAGCCACCAAGGGCTTTCTGGGGCCCAAACCAAGCCCGGGAGGATGATAATTGGCCATAGCCACTGGATGCAATAGGGTATCTTGTATGCCCACTTGTCTGATCTGTTGATAAAGCCCCTCGTGATCCCAGTCTGAATGAACTGGCCCATCACATAGCACAAATTGATATATCCAGTGAAGAACCCTCGGAGTTTCAATGGAAGACATTCCGAAGCATACGTTGGGGCAAGGACGCAGTACCCACCCCAGATAATGCCTGACAAGTCTATTCAGGGAAGAAAAGCAGATGTCAGTCGCACTCTTGGTTCATAAGGTAGTAGGAAAGTACTTACACATGCTCGTCGTCAAGACCTCAATGTTTGGAGCAAAGACCTGCATGAACACCAAAGCGGAGGTTAAGAGGAGATATATAGCCAGTGTCTTGCGGCGCCCAATCCTCTCCATTGGCCAAGCAACAATATATGCACCAATGATTTGCCCGACGAGAGAGCCCATAGACATAGCGACCTGCCAGTTGGCGGGGATCTGATAACCATGACCAGGTACTTCGTGGCCGAAATGCCTTTGGAACGATGGAAGCGCGAAGAAGTTGCCGGTGATCTCAATATCGTACGCGCGCATGATGATGGACAAGGAAAAGAAGATAGACCAGAAGGCGCCCTTACGGTAGATCTTCAACGCCTCGAGATAGGTGAGCTCATGTTCTGTGTGTGTGCCCTGGTTGGCCATGGACGTGCTGATGCTGTCGAGTTTGCCGGTGACCTCTGCATCAGTGAGTGTCTTCTCCATGGTGAGGCCCGGTTCGAGACTAGCAGAGTGTTCAATGAGCGTGGTGCCATCCTTCTCCTGTGTCTGGGTGGTAGCCATAGTGGTTGCTGGACTGGTTGTACCGGATACAATACGACCCGGGCAAAGTCACAAGGGTTCGAGGTTGGGAAGAATACAAAGTAGACAATGTAGCTCGAACGTCATCAAGCTCGAAGGACGGCGATTGAAAGCTTCCAGCAGAGACATCTCATTCTTATGAACATGTTGGCTTGAATGCAACATTGCCAGCCTGCTGCTTTGGTGTGATACAAGTCCAATGACTGCACAGCAAAACCGCCATGTTTTCCGACAAAGGTGGCCCATCTTCCAAGTTTTGGTTAGCTATAACACCCCAACATTCTGGGGAGCGTAAAGACTTGATCGTTTTCAGAATGATCTGCGACAATTGGGTCTTCATCTGCTCGACCGCCCCGTGGGGAAGCCAGAAGTCAAGGTCGCATCGCTTCTCTGAGCCATCAAGTCGAGCGGGATCTTGCCGTAACCGTATTGCCGAAGGGACCATCCTGAGTGGCTGCTGATGAGTTGGTGGCTGATGTTCATCACGGTTAATCGGCAATAAGGGTCAGGCTTCTGGACCAAGATGCTGAAGACTTGCCTTTAGCCCTACACCCGATGTCTAAAGAATCGAAGAAATATCAGAGATGGCGTGGCTGAGGTCTCTGGCAAGGAGATGCGACCTCAGGAGAACTGTGACAACCACTCCTAATCCGCAGCCATGAGGTCGGTTGCTGTCAAGAAAATCATCCTGTTCGGTGATTCACAGACTGAGCAGAGTTCAAGCCAATCTGGCGGGTTCAACCTTGCGCCGGCGTTGCAGCACGAATACTGGTCCAAGTTACAGGTCGTAACACATGGATATGGCGGGTACAACACGGAACATGGACGCCATATCATCGACGCCATTCTCCAGGCAGAAGCGCCGTTAGCGACCCGAACCACGCAAAGTCGCAATTCTGTCAAGTTATTGGTGATATCATTTGGCACAAACGATGCGGCAGATCCCAGACACAACAAGCATTCACAAAGCGTACCCATCGATAGATACATGGAAAACCTATCACACATGGTCGAGGCAGCGAAACAGCGTGGAGTTGAAGCCGTGGTTCTCATAGGACCAGGACCAGTCAACGAGCTCGCACCCGAAGCCCCATTAGATCGACTTACCGAGAGGGCAAGACTGTACTCGGATGCCACCGCACAAGTCGCAAGGCAATTCGGCACGCAGAGCAATGTCGCTTTCGTTGACCTGTGGCACGCTTTCATGGATGTTGCAGGGTGGACGGCAGAACAGCCTATCCCTGGACGGAGAGAATGCGTTGAAGAGGTTCACTTGAATGCCCTCTCCCAAGATGTCGCCGGGTTTGTAACGCTCTCGAGGTTGTTGGCTTCCGATGGTGTCCACTTCACAGCAGAGGGATACCAGATCTGGTACAGCGTGCTCCTACAGACCCTTCGCGAACAGTGGCCGGCGCTCAGGTCGGAAAATTTGAAGACAATTTTCCCACCCATTTTTGACATAGACCCAAGCAATCTGCAAGCTTCATTGTGGCAGCATTTAGAGGAGGCCTGAATGTTATTTATACGGAAAAGCAAGCGTTCGAGTCACTAGATCGTTGGCATTAGTATCGTTGATCAAATCTCCTGGGCTCGACAGTGAGGTATTCTCGAGAGTGTGACGACTCCTCTTGCCAATTGCTCCATGCCATGAAGCAAGTAGTCGTCCTGCTTTACAAATATTAGGGCGCAGGGTAACGTCAATCTCGAACACATCTGCGCCTGACGTTGCTGACAGGCTGCAACGGCCAATGATCGAGAGGGCGCCCATGTTTTTCGCGGGGGAAATGACTGCCAGGGCACCGAAGGATATCCTTCTCCTTGCCGAAATGCCGACGCCGCTTCATGCTCATCTTTCCAGACTGGGGAAGTGGCGCTGTGAAGCTGATCAAATGAACGTATAGCCGATGAAACATTGCCCCTCCATTCCGGGGTCTAGAGGATGTTCTGCATTACAGTGTGGCTCTGAGGTTAGCAAGAAGGTATGGAGGCACTAAATATGAGTGGTGTGTTCACCCGTGGTTATCTGCAAGAATCATACAGTAGGAAAATTGGTCTGTAGAGTCACGCGGAAAGCTGGAAGCACTGCTGCCACGTGACAAGTCTTGGCACTCGAGGCGCAGGCAAATGCGGGCCTCGCCGCATCTGGTTTCTGCTTCCGCCCCGTCATCAGGAGACCATGGGATGCCTACAACAGTGCAGCACAGAATCAAACGTGCTGCGAAAGCCTGTCTATCCTGTCGGAAACGGAAGATCAAGTGTGACTATGCAACAAAAGGGTCGCCGTGCTCGAATTGTGACCAGGATGACTTCGAGTGCCTGGCGGTGGAAAGGAAGAAGCGAAAAACCACCGTCGTAAGGACTCTTCCCGGAGTGAACACTACCAACCTATCTTCTCCGCTTGCCCAGGCATGTCACGAACCCCCCGGCACATCGGCGACTCGCTTCCAGGGAAGTGGCGAATCTGTTGTCGATGCGCTCTCGGCAACTCCAGAGGGGCTTGAGCAACGTTCAACTCGACGGACATCGTCCTTTTCCAGGCACAGTTTGTTGCATTCGGTCCCCCATTATGCCTTTTTGATGCGCCTCTCTGAACCCCAACGTTCCGATACAAGGCCTTTGGAGGACATTGTGCTTCAGTTGGCATCAGACAAAAACCAAGGGTCTTCTGCCCCGAGCTCGACATGCGGCGAGAGTGAATTGCACTATCTCAGGACTGTTGGTTGTTTCGATATTCCTCGACGAGATGTTCTTTCGGCGTTGATTGATGCTTACTTAACCATCTTCCACCCATTCTTCCCTGTTGTTCAGAAACCGGAGTTCTTAAAGTCCATTAAGTCCATTGAAGTTTCGCTAACCACCAGTCCATACGGTGCATCTCAAGCCAGCCCAGCTCAAAATGCTTCTGGTCACGAGTTGGCCCCTCAAAATTCACAGTTCAGTCTCCTACTCCTTCAGGCTGTGCTTTTCATAGCGATTGGAGTCGTGTCTTCAGAGGTCGTTTCGGCGGCAGGATTCACATCCCGCAAACAAGCACGCCATACATATTACCTCAAAGCCCGCAGACTCTATGACCTTGACTATGAAGAAGATCCGATTGCAACTATTCAGGCCTTATTATTGATCAGTCAGTACTATCCTTCCATCACCGAACGGAAGCATACGTGGCATTGGATACACCAAGCTATCAGTTTGGCGCAAGTCAGCGGGCTGCACAGAGATCCTGGCAATGTCGCCCATCGGGCTTTGTGGGCGCGAATCTGGTGGGCTTGCGTTGTACGGGACCGCTGCAATGGCCTAGGTACCGGTCGTCCTCTTGTGATCAACAGCCTGGACTGTACCACGGCAATGCTGGTCCTTGACGATGTCAAAGAAGAAGGTGACTCTGAACAAGATCTTGAAATCAAAGCCATGTTCATCGAATTCGTCAAGCTTTGCCAGATCGTCGAAGGCATAGTAACTTTGCGCTATTCAAGCTCAGCGACAGACACGACACCTCCGGATCAACTTCAAGTCTGTGAAGATGCCCTGGAGCGCTGGACGCGCTCCCTGCCTCCTCAAGCGAAACGACAAGGCCACCTACAAACTGTCTCGGAGAATATGGGGGTCGCTACTATGTATCGTGCAATTTTGCACGCATGCTTGAATACCATTCGCATTGCTTTGTATCAGTCACTCACTTTGTGGAATGGAGCTGGGGATTGGACTACCACTTGCCAGCAAAAGGTTGAGTTTGCGGCTTTGGATAACACGCAGCTCTTTACTCATCTCGTCAACCTCGACCTGGTGCGATTCTGTCCCACAATCGCTGTGACATTTACTTTGGCGCCTCTCATTGTGCATGTCCTCGGAATTAGATCTTCACGATCGGAGGAAAGACTTCAGGTTCATAAGAACCGATTTGAGCTTTGCATGATATTCTTGCGCCAGCTGCGGGATATTTATTGGCACGCTATTTTTTACTGCGAATTCTTTGAGCTAGCCGCGTCAATCAAGGACCATCAATTGAGAACGCAGATGTCAGAGGCTCATGATCCTCTAGCTTCGTTCCTCACTCAGCGCATCAGCGTCGGCGATCTCATGGTGCTTCGACATTATCAGAATCTCGGCAGGGATGGTGAAGTGGACGATCTATCCCTGGCCTCGGCAGCATCACCGATATATCCGCGGGGATGGCCTCAAAACGCGAGACCAGACGGTCACGATCATGATAATCAAGGAGAGGGGTCGTCGAATCTGAACATACAAAGCCATTCGTCTGTCTCTGCGGATCCTGACCCGGTCTACCTGAACCACATTGAATCTATGAACATGAATGAATGGCTAGCGGCGCATTCGCGGGCTGGTCAGTCCATTCCATTTGCCTGAAGTCCTGAGTCGCGGACCTCAGCTCAAGGTGGTACACCAATCTTAGAGTGACTGATACCTGGATGCTTTCGGTGCCTCAAGCCAAGCCGCTGTTGATGATCGACAAGCCATCTGGGGAACGCCAGAACGTGCCTTCTGGATAGCTGTACTGCGCGATCGCAGTGTCTCGAAACTCGACACTGTATCCGGATTCTAACGGTGTCACAAAAAACCCATCCTGCGTTTGTAACGGCGTTGTGAGGACGTGGTTATAGGTGGTGATGTTCTCAAGCATGCTCCGCTCCCCAGATACGCAAAGATAATCTACCAGAGACAAGTGCTGCGTATACTCATTCAAGCCTATGCCACCACTGTGTGGGACAACAGGGACTCCAAACCTGGAATCATCGTCAGCTGTTTGGCCTAAGCGACTTTACGGTCTTTCCTCTTACTTTTTTGCCATAAGAAGGACGGCCAGAACCTCATTCACGCCGCCCAAGCGGCACGCATCAATCTGGCAGACATCGATGGCCTCAGCTTGGAACAACTGTTTGAACATTACTCGATTATGACACATCTCCCCTGTTGCGACGCCTATGCCATGAGCTTTGAGGGCTTTTCGGACGGCAGCGTGCCCGAGAATGTCATCCGGTGACGTGGGCTCCTCAATGAAACTGCGCATTCAGGCCTTGTCAGTGGACGCTGCTTCACGGGCAGTGGAGTGGCACGTACGCTGGTTTGAACTCGGCGAGCTGAAGCATCCATTGTATCGCCTCGGATACACCCCAGACTTGATTCGCATCCACCATCAGAGTCTTCTCTTCGCCCATGAGTTCTCTAGCGATCCGGCATCGTCGCTTGTCGTCCTCGAGATCCCTTCCGACCTTTAATTTGAACTTGTCGTGGCCAGCAGCGAGGAGGTCTTTCATCAACGTTCGCATCTTTTCGTCCGAGTATCCCAACCACCCTGCCTCGGTTGAGTAAGCAGGAACCGCTCGATTGGCTTCGGCGTCGCGAAAGCGCTGTGGCTTTGTTGTCTCCTGGGCCTTCAACAAAGCCATTGCTTCCTGCGGTGTTATCGCGTCCTCAATATAGCGGAAGTCAATGCACCTCACGAACTCATCCGCGCTCATATCAGCGATGAGTTTCCAAACAGGCTTGTTCTCTGCCCGCCCCCAGAGATCCCATAAGGCGTTGACACAGGCGGCTAGGCCCAGGTGGATTACACCCTTTTCAGGCCCTACCCACCGGAGCTGGGAGTCAGAGACTAGATAGCGCCATGTTTTGCCCATATTAGACGTTAAATCAGCGAGCCGTTTACCAACAAGACGCTCTGCTGTGGCACGGGCTGCTTGGCAGACCAGATCATTTCCACGACCAATAGTGAACGAGAAGCCATGTCCTGCCAAATGCGAGTTGGTACTCAGAACGATGTACGCGGCACTATAGTCAGGAGCTCCATTCATTGCATCTGAGCCCGCCGAGGTGAGGCTCGTTGGGAAGCGCAGGTCTGGTTCGACAATTTAGTCCCTCAAAGTGTCTCAAGCTCACATATAGTCAAACTCACCATGGACTTGATATGACTGGATGATTACTTCACCGAGGCCCTCTGAGTTGTGGTTAATGCTATTCGACATTCTTGAGTCGCCCGCCATTATGTCGTTCAAAATGCTCGAATGATCTAGACTGAGTCGTCACTTTAACGCCCTTTTTGAGCGGAAAGGTGCGGCTGTCACGATTCGCAGCGATACCGGGTTTTTTTTTTCCAATCATGACCAAATTCAGGAGAAATATTATTGAAATAACACGAATCTTTCCCTTTCAAATACTTTCAACAGCCTGTGGCACTGTATCAGCTTCCGGCGCTGGTCATATCCGCCCAAGTGCAACTGTAACTCGAATGTGGGCCGATTCCTAAGAACAGACCGAATTACCGAATATGGGCATCTGATTGGTACACACTGAGCCGGGGATCTGCTCCATTTCCCGAAAGGCACAGGGAAATGGCCGGGGGTCTTGTCGACGGCCTTATGGTCTTCAGGCTTCGGCAACCTGATATGCCGACTACGTACCCTGAAAGCCACCAAGACAATGACTGAATGCGACTGGGATCTCGAAAGTCGTGTGAAATTCGCCTGTTGTCATCTGGCAGAGAAGCTCAGATATGCTTTACGAGCGCCAGTTTCCACAGTAAGCATTAAACCATTATCAAATCAATCTATTAGACTGAGGACGAAGCATTCCCTACTGCCTACCTGGAATGGATCCATCACATCATCTGTATTACACCGCACCAGCCACGGGCTTTCCGCAATCACTTCCGCTTGGGAATGGCAGGATTGGGGCCAGTCTTATTTCCAGTGCAGACGTGGATATACTTCTTCTAAATGAGATCACCTTCTGGTCGGGCAAGCCATACGAGCCGCAAAGCCAATATGGTGGCAAAGCTACCATCAATGAGATGCGTGAGCGCTATGTACAAAAGAATCAGCAGGCCGTGCAAACTTTGGCAGAGAAATGGTTGCAACCTTCGAAAGGGAATTTCGGGACAAATCTGGGGGTGGGAAGACTCAAAATCGAGCATTCTCTCTCTGCAGCAGTTCCTCAAGGCACCGTCGAAAAGCGTAAGTTCGAGAGAGGTCTGAGGTTGGACGAAGGGATTGGCTGGGCGTCGTATGCATTGGACGACCCTGGCACCCAGATCAGTAGGGAATTATTCATCTCCCATCCCCATCAAGTCATCGCCATGAGAAACTCAACGAACAATCAGACCGGCATTTCCTGCAAACTCAGTTTCGAAGGAGAAACTAGAAGTTGGTCTACGAAGAAACCAAACGAGGCTGAGTTGGAAATCCACACGCACGCACTCGAGACGGTGCACAGTGACGGCACATGCGGTGTCAAGCTGCATGGTCTGGTTCACCTCCAATCTGATGGCGAGCTGCTTCCTACAGAAGAATCTATTTCTGTAGTGAATGCTTCCTCCGTGGTGATATTGGCTGCTATGAACACAGACTATCTGGTCCCGCCTGATCAGGACTGGTATTCCCTGTCCCGTGCTCAGATTCAGACCGCTCTGGAGGCCGGATATGTCAAACTCAAGAAGTCCCATACACAAGACCACCAGGACTTCTACACTCGGGTTGCTCTTACGCTCGGTCTTCCTTCATCGGCATCATACCTTCCTACAGACCAACGTCAAAAAGCTCTCGCGGCCTCAAAGGGTGGCCAGCCAGACGATTTGCCCCTTTATGCACTATACTTTAATTATGGTCGTTACCTTTTGATAGCAGGTACTCGTTCGGACTCTCCACTCCCGCTTCATCTACAAGGCCTCTGGAATGACCGAGAAGCCAATGCGATGAACTGGTCTTGCGACTACCATCTCGACATCAACACGCAGATGAACTACTTTCCGCTCGAGCCATGTGGTCTTGGGAACGAATGCCATCAGCCACTTGCAAAGTACATGCAGAAGCTTGCGCAAGCTGGAGTCGAGTCTGCGAGGAATTTCTACGGCACGCAAAAAGGCTGGGTTGCCCACGTGTTCTCAAACGTCTGGGGATTCACAGCGCCCGGCTGGGAAACAAGCTGGGGGCTCAATGTCACAGGAGGGCTCTGGATGGCCATGGAAATGAAAGAGCACTGGGAGTATACTCTCGACAAGGCAAATTTAAAAGGCTATGCTTGGGACGTTTTGAAAACTGCGGCCGAGTTCTTCCTGGAGTATATGTCCACAGCCGACCCAAAGACGGGCTACATTGTAACCGGACCCTCCGTGTCGCCAGAGAACACCTTCTTTGTCGATCAACGAGGTAAGCGTGAGGAACATGCATTGAGTCTATCCCCAACTCTAGATGTGGTGCTGGTGAGAGACCTTCTGGCATTCTGCATTGATGTGCTGCCAATGCTGGAAAACAAGGATGCCATGAACGACGACTTCATGCGGCGTCTCAAAGAGACCATACCTAAACTCCCACCCCTGCAAATCGGCAGGCATGGCCAACTGCAAGAATGGCTGGAAGATTTTGAGGAAGCCCAACCGGACCACCGCCACATGTCGCACATCATCGCCCTCATCCGCAGCAGCCAGATCCGCAAACGACACACTCCCGAGTTGGCAGAGGCTGTGCGAGTCACGCTCGAAAGGCGCCGAGCCCGCGCCGAGCTGGAAGACATTGAGTTCACGGCCGTGCTGTTCGCCATGGGCTTCGCGCGGCTCGACGACGGCGACGCCGCGCTCAAGCCCCTGACGCATCTGATCGGGGAGCTGTCGTTCGAGAACCTCCTGACCTTCTCCAAGCCGGGCATCGCCGGGGCTGAGACCAACATCTTCGTTGTCGACGGCAACTTTGGCGCGACCGCCGCCGTGGCGGAGCTGTTGTTGCGCAGCGTGCTCGTCGGAGACGTCGAGGTCCTGCCTGCTCTGCCGGAGAAATGGGCCGTGGGCGGACACGTCAAGGGCCTCCGGGCAAAGGGCAACCTCGTCGTCGACATCCAGTGGAGCGAGGGAGTCTTGGTCGAAGGGACAATTCACAATGCCGGCCAGGACGTGTCGTCGGTCAAGGTCTACTACCGGGAACGATCCGTAGAGATGGAGCTCCAGCCCGCCGCGACGGTGAAATTGGACCACGAGCTTGTTGCGCGATGAAGAACTCGGACAAAATCTCACGATTTTTGGGAAAGGATGAAAATAAACACGAGTATTATGCGAGTTGCGTTTCTATACTACAGAACCGACTAATTCTCGAACCGCTCAATTTACAGTGCATGCCATGCAATGTCATATCCAGGATGTTTTGACCCCAATAGATGTCCAATTTCCATCTCCGTCTCCATCGATCGCGGTCTGGCTCCTTATAACCTTGACATCCTCTGACAGCAGGAACCAGAGACTTATCCTGTGCTGTTCGAGTAAGTACGTAGTATGTATGCTACGTAGCATGCGCACATATATGATTCATCAAATCTCTTCTCACTGAAAAACCTTTTGCATCATGTCATGTCCTGTCATGTCCCCACACACACACACACATATATATAGATGTAGATTAGATGTCGATGTCATCCGGTTCATTCATTAACTTGGGGTGTCCAAGATCAACGCGAGCCATGCCGGCAAGAATGAAGGAGGTATAAGGCTAGAATTTGCGCTCGCTTGCTAAAGAAAATGCAAAACTAATAAATTTTGTTATTGTAGTCGAGGAAAGGGGTCCCCCGTATTTAGGCGCGTTTCTCGTTGTGCTGCGGCGAGTCAGTAGTGGCGGCGGCGGTGGTGGTGGTGATGGGCGACTGAGTGAGAGAACCAGAGGATGGTAAGACGTGAGGGGACGCGGAGGCGGCGGTAGAGGTGCCAGCGGCAGCGTCGTGGTCTGGTCGCGGTGTGCTGGGGAGCTGGGTGGTGATGGGAGGGAGACCCTCGGCGGCGGTGTTGTCGTCGCTAATGCCAGGTTCCGCGGTTGGATCCCCCAAGGTCTGCGTCTCGGCGTCGTCTGTGTGCACCTGCTCGCCTTCGTCGGCCTCGATCTGGTCGTGGTCGCTGATGGCAGGGAACGCGGAACTGCCCATCGTGACGGAGCTGCTCTGGCGGCGCTCTGCCTTTGTCTGCCTGCTTGTCTGTGGTCCCGCGGTGGCATCGATGAAGTGGAACGTGGCTGTCCTGCCGGGCATTTGGAACGATCTTGGTCGATTTTCAGGGGGACTGCTGTGAGGGGCCGCGGCGGCGGTATTAGTGGTATTGGTGGCGGGAGGCTTACCCGGCTGTGTCTGTGGTGGTGGTCGTCGCTGCTGTTGTGAAGGAGGAGGCGACGTATCAAGGGGATCTTGCGGTCCCATACTGTCCCGCTTATCGCCCTTCAGCGTGGCCTTCTTGAGCTTGTACGTCTGCCACCACGAAGTATTGCCCTTACGGATATGCGGGAACAGGTCCCATTTGTCCATGCTCTCCTCTTCGTCCGTGGTGAGTGCGAGCCACGCGTACAGGTCCTGCCGTTTCTTGGACCGTTCCTGGCCTTCTTTGCGCCCGCTGACCCATTTCTTGTCCTTGTCTTTGCCTTCCTCGTGAAACTCGTATGATTCCGGCCACTCGTAGATCTCGGCCCGGAGCCGGGATCCGACCCAGCACTGCCGGACTTTGCGGAATTCCGTGGGTTTCGCGCCCTTTTCAGCGTCTTCCTGTCGCTTGCTTTTGACGTTCTGTCCGTGGAGTTTACCCCTGACCCAAGCTTCAAAGTTTGTGAACCACTCCGAGTCGTCACACCCAACTTTTGCTATCAGTAAGATGGTTGGTAGCACCATCAGAGCGACCGTGTACATCTGACTCGCCAGGTCTGCCATGCCGATGGCGACAATGTGTACGGCAAAGGCCAGCCACCCAATCGACCGCACGGCGAAATATGTTTTGGGATTCAATATTACAGGCCCCTCAATAAAGACCGACGGCGCAAACAGCAACTCGTTGGGCATCCAGAAGGTGACGGCTTTCGAGTCAGATTGGATAATGAGGACCTTGGTGGGTGTACCGTTCCAGACCTCGGTCTTTTTGTCGTAATCTTTGGGGTTTGGGCGAGTCGGACGATTCATCGACTGCACATTCTGAGTAGATTGCTTCGGTCCGCTTGAAGGGGTCGATGAATTGCTCCCACTCGACTGGGCTTCCTGAGATGCTGACGCTGTCACCCTGCTCCTTACATTGGATTTCTTCTCGTGTTTCCTTTCTTGTTTCGATAGCTCCCACGCGTATCGTTTCGCTTCGTAGGTATTTCCTTCGGGTTTTGTTGTGTTGATGACTTTATCGACCATAGCATCAAATGCGATGCGCTGCTGACCGATCACATAGGCACGGATGATAATGGAGACAATCATGGCAATTGCGTTAGCGAAGCCATACCAATCCTTGGAGAGAATCGTGCCGGCAACGAGGAAGCCATTCAGTGCGACGCTTATGACTACCGAGAATGTTATTTCATTCTTTCGAGATATCGGCGGCGTCACCGTCCAGACCACAAAGTTGCGAGTGGTCTCGAATTGCTGCGAGAGCATCCATCTCGTCAACCAGGCGGCGAGGTCGGTCGTATGGATGCCTTGTGATATATTGTAGAGATTGAAGCCAGCAGCTTTCTCGGTGAATCGGTTCCCAGCAATGACATACGCGCCCAGCAAAGGCAAATACTCAAGATAGGCACTGCTCACGAGACGGCCGACCGCTGCATTGACCTCTTCAGCTCCCAAGAGTGTTACAAGACCCAGGGCGTCAATATGAAAAGGAGACCAATGCAGGAGAACTTTCCAGGGAGCCCATGATGTCGTGTCAGTATGAGCCATGGTGGATCTCTGATATAGTTCTGACAAGCAATCGGAAGGATGGTGTGGAACGGGTCGTCGGGAGGCGGCAACGGCGCCGGAAAGTAACCTCGACTCTTCAAAAACAAACCATGAAATCCATCATTGAAGTGGATTGAAGAGAGGGGAGATGTGCTCGAATACTGGACTGATGGACAAGGGCGAGCAACGAAAAGAGAAAAATAAAGAGGTGGGAATTTCTCATGCGGCTGAAAACCAGTCAAGCTTGCTCTGGAGACAGGCGGCTGCGATACTCTTGTGGACACTTTCGGCCCCCAAATCGAAGACAGAGACTAGCCATTGCCCTTAACCGAAAAGTACATCGTCTGTTTCAGCCTGATACTTGGGTGCCACACGAGATTCATGTTGACAGTGCCGCACCAGTGTATGTATATATGTAGCAGAGTACAAAGGCTGATTGGTTCGCGCTGGAGACTTACCTTGTAGTTAATTAGACCCCTGAAGACGAAAATCATACAAGAATGCTGAGAACGAAGTGTCATGAACCTGTACAGAAGACGCGAGGCTGAAATGAAACGCGCACGTGACAAGAATCTTGGCGAGGCTGAGTTCGGAAAACTTTCCCCTGATCCAGTCCAATTCCCAACATCCGTCGCAGCTCACTGGTTTCTACTCAGCCTCATGTCTCGGAGAAGTTCATTCCAGTGATTGCCAATTGTCTTGTCAGCATCAGCATTGAAATAGGAGGGCAAGATGTTGCATCCCAAAGCAGTCACTTTCCAGATGGAATTTTGCTGGCAACAGCCACGGAATGATAGCATCGCAAACGCGATCATCAGGCTCGTGATATATCCTGATAAGCTTCAAGAACATCCTGAATTCAAGGAGCATACTCAATATCCGCATCATGATGAGGCAGCGAGTTCTTTGAGGCGAGAGTCGTGGAGGGGTCCTCAAGGCTGAGACTGGGGGAGGCCTGATTGCAAGCAGTCTCTCAATGCCTACCTCTCCGTGTCATTTGCTCTGGATCTCTCTGGCCTGAGACAGTCGGGCACAAAGAATCAATTGTCTACTTGCTCTACAACAATGATTCCAGGCTGTGGGCAGTGGCAGTCCTCCACCCTCTTCTTAGAGGCACGCAGCGGTCTCGGCAAGGCAGGACGACTCGTGGGTTGTGGACAAAAGCACGTCTTCCGAGCCTTTGTGGTTACGAGACAAGATCATAAAGGGTTTCCTGGTGCCCTAGAGACACTCCTTGTTGAAGCTGCCCTCTGAGACTGCCCTCTGAGGCTTCTGGGACATGAAGGCAGTGTTCGGCAACTGTAAGTCTTCGAATATATAAGTTTATCCGCGAGCTCTCGGTTTTCTATCTCTCCTTACCTTTTCCAAGTCCCATCAAGTCTACATCTCAATTCTAGAACTACCTTTCAGCACTCTCTGCTTCCATTGGCGCGATCCTCCATTTCTCGAACATCATCAGTTACCCTTCTCATCTCGTTCGACCACTCATAGCATCATGCACAAGAAGACCCAGAAGTATCAGTCTCCGACACCAGAGCCGGCTCCAGCACACACTGCTGAATGCATTTGCCGAGCCTGTGCCAATGGTCGGTGCCCATGCGGACGTCGATTGCACCGCGGAAAGCCACAGACACGAGCCTGCACTCGATTGGAATGCAAGAACCCTGCATGCATCGGTGGCAGGACTGTTAACTAAAGAAATTCACCTTAGGATTCATTCGTCGACCACAAGTCTCCGACTCGGTCCTTTTCATCTCTGCTGGACAGAGATCATCGCATATACTTCTCAGTGATTATCCTTGGCCTCGGGTAATCGATTCGAGTGCTGAGGAACAAAGACACCATCGAACCAATCTACAACTACATTCTGGAGATGTAAAGTGAACCTGGAGAACAAGATCGCAACATCTTTCGAACACGGTGGTTTACGGAGCAAAACAGCCGGAAGGAGTTGGACGACTTTGTGGCATTCGACCAAAATCATGCGACAATGCTATACAACTGAAAATCCGGAACCTGCTGCCTCTGACGCTGTCAGCGTCTCGGGCAGTGAGAAAGACAAGCCATGGTATTCAAGAGACGGGGCGGATGGGGAGGCTTTCTGTGTGTGCAATCTCATTCCTGCTGTGACTATGACATGTGAAGGTTCTGGAGAGTTATATTGTCACCTGAAGGAAATTTGCGATCTCTCTCACAACCTGACACTCTTTTGGGAAATGGAAATGGACAGTGCTCGCGTGACGGGGCATCAACGAGAGAGTGCGCCACCGCTGGACTGTACCGTCGATGGTATTGGACAATTTCTTTTGTTTCGGCTCTGGTATGGTGGTATTGGTAGGGAACGGACACGTTGGGGTAAATGGGCCACGCAATGTTGGGAATATAGAAAGAAAAGTCTTAGAAAAACGAAACCAAAAAATTTGAAAATTGAAAACACCAGAGTGCAACGATGCAGGATGGGGAAATCTCTGACAGGGTCACGGATGCATCCGACTTGTACTTTTACTTTTACTTTCTTTTGGGCTCTCTCAACATTGATGGAATTGAGCTATTTTGTTTTTGTTTTCTTAACGCGAAAAGGACCTGCTGAGGTACTTTCAGCGTCTATTTTTTGCTTAAGCCACATCCATCCGTTCTCCGTTCGGACAAACAAAAAGGCTGGGCAACTATCAAGTACAATCCCTTCATCTCCAGCACAGGGCTTTCCCTCTACACCGAGGACGAATAAACTGATCCTCAGGGTGTCGAGTATCTTTCCCTCGTGAGTGCCGTTGACTTTTGGCCTTTTGCTTTGCGAGTCGGGTGTGGTGTGTGGGGTGTGGGGTGTGGGTTCGGCGTCAATGGTCTGTCTTGTCTAAACTTTTGGGCATATCGACGGTGATAGAGTAGTGGTTGCGGGTGAGACTCAGGCGCTGATGAACTGTGTTGGTGCGGCGGACTTGTAGACAGAGAGTGAAGCTGCTGTCAAGCGGATTCCTCTGCCATAGTGTCTGCTCGAGCAAAAGACGTTTACCAGCCAGTGGCGCCGGCGGTCGCCTCTTGGGCCCAGTCGGCGGTACCAGTGCCAGGCTCGGCCCAGTTGGCATCAGCCTGAGGAGCACCCTCGATACCAGGCGCCGTGCCGGGCTCGCCAGTCCAGTCCGCATTGTCTGTGAATCCGCGTTCGACCACAGCCGTGCCAGCCTCGTCCGCACCCGGCGCCTTCTCCTCCTCCTTCTGTTCCTCGGCTTCGGGGTCACGGTAGAAGTACAAGTCCACGACAACATCCCACTCGATTTCACGGCTGGCCAGGGTGCCGCGGAGACGGAGCACCTCACGAGCCAGCATCCACCAGATCAAGCCGATGGCATGACGACCCTTGTTGTTGGTGGGGATGGCAACGTCGACGAATTCGGTGGGCGAGTCGGTGTCGCAGAGGGCGATGACCGGGATGTTGACGTACGAGGCTTCCTTGATGGCCTGGGCGTCGGTGCGCGGGTCGGTCACAATGATCAAGCGAGGCTCCTTGAACGAGCGGGTGATGTAGTTGGTGAAGTTACCGGGGGTGAAACGACCGGCAATGGCGACGGCTCCGGTGTGGGCGGCGAACTTCAGGACTGCGCGCTGGCCATAGGGACGGGCAGAGATGACACAAATGTCGGCTGGGTTGTCGACAGCGGCGATGATGCGGGCTGCGAAGACAATCTTCTCCCTGCGGGACGATCGAGTCAGTTCAGTTCGGGTAAGCCGCGATTTTGCGCCAGAGCCGCAGCGTTTGTGAAGCTCCCTGAAAGCCAGTTCAGAACGGGTGTATTTCATACCAGGTCTTGGAGATGTTGATGACGTTGATGCCATCAGGACGAGTCTTCCACAAGTAAGGTTCCATATGAACCTGGAGGTTCTTGGAGCCCAAGTGACATTGTGCCGCGAGGAGCATTTCAATGTCCTGGGAGGTGGGGTTGAAGATAGCGGGGAGGTTCGCTGGGCTCGCCATGTTTGCGACTGAGGTTCTTTGATCAGTCAAAAAGGCGAGTGCTTGAGAAAAAAGGGAGTGAGAATGTGAGGGTTGAGAGTTGAAGTCCAGCAGCGAGTCTCAAAAGTTCAGGTAAAAGATCGAGCAATGATCTCCAATGTGCGTTTAGCTAATCCGTGCCAAGATTTCTCTTCGGGTCACTTCCCGAATGCGACGGTATGCCCCTATCGGATCGGAAATACTTTTTAGCGGGATAATTCCCAAGCTCGATTGAAGACTCGGGGAAAGTTCTGTGCTGCACAAGAGGACACCAGACTGCGTCGAAGTCTCATCGGGTTCAACACTGTAGCTATGCCTCCCCGAGTTCCCGCTGCTGCCACAGGCAGTATATTTAATCGTGAGTCCACTACTCTCTTGTTCGACCATTGTGTTAACCAGACATGCAGTGGCCAGTCTCCTTCAAAGTTTGCCCGCAACCACGCGGAATCAAGCCCTTACCAAGTGCTCTGCCTGTCTCTTCTCAACCACAGCTCCTTTGGAAGCGAAGCGGACAAGGAAACGGAAAGTCAGAAAGCATATCGATCCATATCGGCTGGCACAGGCCCGGCAGCGCAAATCGGCGAACTTGGCACGACAGAAAGTCCTGCAAGAAGAACGCGAGCTCGCCCTCGGTGACCCTGTCCGATCACGACCGACCCCGTTTGTCAACTCTCTGCAGGCAAATGCTCCCATCTCAACAATCAAAGAGTCCTACCTGAACTACTTTCTCAAACCTGAAGATGTGCAAAAATCTTTGGAATATTCCAAATGGCTCAGTGAACCTCTTCCGGAATCCAACCCTATTGTGGGTGCTGAGGCGAGGTTTGCTGAAAGGGTCAAGGAGCATGTCGCTTCCCACGAGAATGCCTCTAAGGCTCTGCTGGCTATTGCCTCGCTAGATAATGCGAATAGCAAGGATCGTACACGCATCAACGTCCAAAGATGTATTGAAGAGTTTGGGCGTCACAACACCGATGGAGTTCTTGCGCCAGGGCTTCAGAGCAAGCAGAATGTCCTCAAGGGAGGCGAAGGCACTGCTGCAAGTGCAGTCGTTGTCCCGAAACGGGTCGGCACAGATACAGGGTCTCCCGAAGTGCAAATTGCGATCCTGACGGCAAAGATTAACGTCCTGGCGAACAACTTGCACAAAAAGGATAAGAGCAACAAGAGGCGATTGAGGATGATGGTGCACAAGAGACAAAAGCTGATGGCCTACCTAAGAAGGCAAGACCGCGGCGGGCCAAGATGGCAGAATGTTGTTGAGAAACTTGGTCTGAACGACGCCATGTGGAAAGGAGAGATCAGCTTGTAAAGTATCGGTGGGAAGGAACACATGTACGATCATGTACTGAACTTATTTATATATTGGCGCTTGTGCAGATCGCGCTGAACAGGATCCGTTCAACTCACGCCCCTACCCCCGTCGACGTCAAAAGCTGCACCTGTGATATAGCTCGCCTCATCCGATGCCAGAAAGCACACCATATTTGCAATATCTGCTGGCTGACACACGCGACCGAGAGGGATCGTACCAAGTATCTTTTCCCGCCCTTCTGGCGTGTCTTGCCCTCCAAGCGCTCGAGCAAGCCTGGGAAATGGGTCAGAAGTCAATCACAAGCTGGACAAGTATGGACAAATTACATGGCTGTTTCTCCCACTGCTGGTCGAATACAGTTATACCTGATCTGGTCGACGGCGTACTCTGCTGCAAGACCTTTCGTTGCCTAGTTGGGTTTCGTCAGCTAGGGAAGACCAGTCCATGACTGACATTTCGGTGGGAAGACGAGATTCCTATACTCACCACTGTAACGGCTCCTTTGCTTGAAGCATACCACACCAAATTGGGTCTCGGACGCGGGTCGCTGATGCTGCTCAGGTTGATAAACGATCCGGGAATCTTATTCTCCTTCCACCAAGGCACCACCACCTTTGTGCTCAAATACAACGGTTTCACGTTCACCCGAAACATCCTGTCGAATTCATCCTCGGCCACTTCATGCGACGGACTGGGGAGATGTACCACGCCTGCGCAATTGACGACCACATCGAGACGGTCGGAGTATGCCTCGAGTGCTGCCGAGAGGATGGAGCGCCACGAGGACTCGAGTGTGATGTCCCCTGTGAAGGCGTGCACTTTCCCGGAGTTGGAGGAGCACGACGCGACTGTTTTCTCGTTTTCCGCGCCGTTGACATCGACGGCCAGGACGGAGGCGCCCTCGGCCGTGAGTTTCTGGACGATCTGTGGAGGGAGACATGTGCGTTAGAATGCTGGACTGTGTTCCGATAAACCAAACAAACAAATTCACTGCTCCCCTTCGATCACAGATTGAACCGATCTCCTTGTTGAATGCTACATCATAACCAAACCCTCTCGAGTCCTTCAAGGGAGACCAAGAGGAACACGCACACCACCAACCAACCTGGCCTCATTCCCATTCCCGACCCAATGCATCGCAAGTCCTATGCATGTTATGTACTTACAGCTCGCCCAAACCCAGCCCCCGCGCCCGTGACAATGATACTCTTCCCGTCGAGTCGGCCCATTTTCCTATCGCATATACTATACTCCTGAGTTCTGAGGAACAGTTGACTGGGTTGATAGGTGATTTTCGACGACGACGACGACAAATACTTTTCGTGCCTTTCTCGCAAAGACAAAAGCCCGACGATAGCCTTGCAGTGCGTGTGCGATTCGTAGGGAAGGTATTATATCAACGTGTTGATCTATTTACTTTACTTACTCCACCTTTCCATCCCCTGGTGGCCCCCCCATCTTGCCCGCATGAATATTTGGCTTTGCGGAGAAAGGCTGCGGTACGTGCTCTGCTGGTAACTCGTGAGGGGGGTGTAGGTGTTTGCCGAGTCAGACAGACACTGGAAGAGCGTTCGTATTTGTATGCTCGGCTACAGGGAAGGATGTGGGAAGTCGAGTCCCGAGAGAAAGTCAGAGGGAGTAAAGGAGGGAGCCCGGTTATTTAGCCGGGTACAATAATAATCTCAGAATCCAACGTGGCAGCGTGGTTACAGAAATCCATTCAAGTATTGCTACCAAGCCAAGAACCATCTACACTCATTATATTCGTCTCCATAACATTCATCTTTGATAGAAGCAACACACTCCTAAATGCCATCCTCATTGCGACTTCTCCAACTCGACCATGGGAAATGAGCCAAAAGACAAGCCCGTCGTCCCTCGAGAGGAGAAATAAAGGGGTGACCTAGTTCTCCCGAGCCTCGGTTCCTGAGGTATGCTAGCTAGGTCAGCGCTTGAATGGAGAATCGTTCATGGTGGTGTGGTGTTGTCTTCTAATACACCGTCGCCGTCGCCATTGCCACGAGAAAAGAATCGACGGAGCTCGGCCGCGAATACTTCCGGACTGCCATGTTGTGCTTTGTTGAACGTCCCGCCGTGATCGACACCGGCCAACTCGACGCGCCTGGCGTTGGGGAGGATCTTTTCAAGCTCGCGAACCGAGTTCTTTAGATACGCCTGGCTTCGGCTTCCGCCCAGGATAAGCGTCTCTGTTTGAATCGCCGCCAGCTTTTGGAGGCTTTCCTCTCCAAGCATCGACATCACGATATCAATGTCATTGTGGAATGTTGGGATCAGATCCTTGACCGATGGTTGCGTGTTCTCTCCGCCGGCCAACTCCTTATTCGGCTTGTTGCCCGTCTGCTCTAATGTCATCATGATTTTCGTCAGGAGCACCAAAGCACCTTGTGGGAAGTATTTCGACCGGAAAATCCCAGGCCCCATCTCCGCGCCGAGCATTGCAGTGACGGCAGCTTTTGCAAGCTCGCCCCGTTCGATCTCGGCCTCGTATCTCTGTATCCACGCTGTCATTCCCTCTCGATCTGACTCGGGCCGCCAGGGTGGTTCATACACCGCGATCCGCCGGATGTGCGACGGAGGCGCTGCCAGCGTCGCTCTCAGTGTGATTAATGCCCCCGAGCTCACGCCGAAAATGAACTGTGCACCCGTCACTAGATGGATGGCTTCAACGTCTTCCACTTCCTTCTGGACCGAGTAGTTCTTCCCGGTTGGACCGGACTGTCCCCGTCCTCGTCGATCAGGGAGATAGCAAGTGAATCTATCCGACAGACCTTTCGCGAGGTCCATATGGCTGAGGCCGTGTTGCATCGCGCCATGGAGAATTATGATTCCCGGCCCCTGGCCGATCTGATAGAAGGCAATCTTGGTGCCATCTCTCGAATGTGCAGGTTTCAGTTCGAAAGCCATGAATGAAGAATTAGGTATTATGAGTCAACCTGAGCACTTTGGTTCTATCCACGACGGAAACCGACGCCTGTAACATATAATATATCCCCCAGATTTTTCAATGCTTCAGGGGCTGTCCATGGTGTGAAGCTAGGCAGCAGTGAAGGTTAGTTATAGGCTGGGTTGCGGCCCATCACCTGCCGCCCATTTTCCCTTGGTTGCCGCTTCGGGAGTGCTCGTATTCGCAAAGAACATGATGCGACTGGTGGTCCGCTACTATCATACTTGTCGGGCCTGAAAACAGTCGAAGCTCTCAAACGGGCTGCACGCCTTGAAAGATCGTTCCGAGGCAAGCAAACGAGCTTGTCGCTTCCATTACAGACAGACTCGGTGGCCGAAGAAGCCAGCTCAGGCCATCACAGAGTTTTCACCCAAGCAAGACTTTGCTCCTTTGATATTCTGTTGTGGTGAGCCGGACATGTCAGTGCAGGTGAAAGGGAGGGAAGGGAAGGGAGAGTGATCTTTCGGAGTAACATTTTTCCGGATGCTTGGCACAACTTCGAGATTCATCGTTTCCATTCAAAGATGCTGCCACCACATCCTTCATCAGAGGCAATCAGACATAAAAGTTCCTGGTAATGAGACTCTCGCAGCAGGCAGATCATGATACCATCACCCCATATTCCGAACCCTTCGTTCAATCGGCGACAGTGACGGTGAACCCCTCAAGCATACTGAAAAAGTGATCCAATGAGGTATTCTGGAACATGCTGTGAGTCCCCAAAAGATTGCGTCGTAATCGCGAGTGGAGCTACTCCAAGCAGATAGCTGAAGACCGGCACAAGTTAATCCTGCGGTTCGCGGCAGGTGGCGAGCATCTTCCTGAGTCTGTCATGCTTGATACCCTACATGGCATATTTCGGCAATCTTCACGCAATGCGACTGGGTCAAGACGCGCAATAAGATTATGACGATAGTCCTGGTAACGAGCGCACGAAAATGAAACCTTTGGGAAATTCGACCAGGTGGATATGGCGAGGCTGAGGCCCCTGGCAAGACACAGTGATGTATTGTCGTTAAAGCCGAAAGTTTCGACCGAGTTGCGCCAATTCGCCCGAGCCCCCAAGTTAGAATCAGGAGATCAAGGACGAGCGTTTGATAAACAATCAGCTCTAACCAGTCTGAGATCGAACGGAGTTACCAACCTGGGACATGTACAACATGTACGAGGTATATTTCTGAAGCACAGTATGGGGTGATGGAGCCCCTTGCAAAAAGTCACCGAGAAAGTCGGCTTCTTTTCACTCCGACCTCGCCCCAGATTTACGACTAACAACCACTCGTATCCGCCTGGTGTTCACGCTGAACCACTGGTGGACAGCAAGTCGCTATACTTCTTTTGCCGGCTCATGACGGAACGACCGCCTCGATTGGTCCTCTTTGGTTCGTACAATATTCGACATGTGCGGAGCAAAGTATATCGCATGTTTTACCTTTTTGTCCGTTGCCCAGTTTGGCAACATTGTGGTCGGATATAGAGACCCAAGGTCCGAGACCAGGCCAGCCAGGAGACAGTCGGGAAGGTCTGATTTCCGTATGCGGGGATTTGTCACTCTGGTGTACAGTGAGAGGTATCACATGTCTAAAGTACATATATACCACCGCATCACCATGTGCAGGTTGGGTCTTCCTCCTCAAACACGGACAAGCGAACGCCAGAAACAATAACTCTCCAGTCAATCGAGCATTTTGATCTCTGTCATTGCTCAAAGCGCACCTTTTTGGCCCTGGTCGAGTCTATACTGGGTGTGAATTGCTCTCAGACCCTAAGTTCTTTTACAAGATAACACAAAACCTTTTGACAAACGAATCCCTCTTCCCTAACCTTGCGCCATGGCACAACAACAGTATGCAAAGGACCAGCCAGCGGGCTACAAGAACCATGTGGAAAACATTGCCATCGTCGGGGTAAGTGTCACAAGCAGCAGCCGCCTCCCTCTTTCCTCTTCCACCCTCATCTTCTTCATTTCCCCAAGGGTTGTGTAATAAAATTGATTTGTTCTTTGACACCGACGGCAAATACTAACCACCAAAAAACCAGGCCGGTGGTCAAGTGGGCGAATACATTGCGCGAGCACTCCTCAAGACAGGCAAGCACCGACTCACTGCCATATCGCGGGCGGACTCGCAAAGCACTGTGCCCGAGGGCATCGCGGTGAAGAAGGTCGACTATGCGAAACCGGCGACGCTGGTGGACGCGCTGCGGGGCCAGGACGTGCTCATCATCACGATGGCGGTGACGGCACCGCCAGAGACGGAGACGAAGCTGATCGAAGCGGCCGCCGCGGCCGGGGTTCCCTGGGTCCTGCCCAACGAGTACAGCACCGACCCGCGCAACGCTGCGCTGCAGCAGGAGACGTTCATCGGGGCGGCCAAGGACGCGGCGCGGCGGCGCATCGAGGAGCTGGGCGTGAGCGCCTGGATCAGCTTCACCTGCAGCTTCTGGTACGAGTACTCGCTGTCGGCGGGCCCGGCGAGCTACGGCTTCGACTTTCCCAACCGCACCGTCATCCTCTACGGGGACGGCAACACCAAGATCAACACGACCACGTGGCTGCAGTGCGGGCGCGCGGCGGCGGCGCTATTGAGCCTGAAGGTCCTGCCCGAGGACGCTGACGACCGCTCCGCGACACTATCACGATTCCGCAACGACGTGCTCTACGTGTCCTCCTTCCGGGTCAGCCAGCGCGACATGCTGGCGTCGGTGCTGCGCGTCACGGGCGACCGCGAGGCCGACTGGACCGTGCTGCACGAGGACGTCGAGGCGCGGTACAAGGCCGGCACCGAGGAGATGAAGACGGGCGACCGCGCGGGGTTCCAGAAGATGCTGTACTCGCGCGTCTTCTTCCCGAACGGCGACGGCGACTTTGAGTCCAAGTACGGCCTCCACAATGACCTCTTGGGCCTGCCGAAGGAGGACCTCGACGAAGCTACCAAGCGGGCCGTCGACTTGGCTGCAAAGGGGGGTCCGTTTGCCCAGCGCCGTCACTGAGAACATCCCCCAAGAGGAAAATAACACATATGTGATCTGAGCTAGGGAGGATTGTCATAAAAGGGGCAAAGAATGAAAGTGAACCGAACTAGATCGGCCGCGTGGCATGTCGGGGCGGGTAGGGCATAGCAAGTACCATTCATATTTATACAAACTGTACATGCAGTACAGCACATTTCCCAATGAACAAGCAGCATTTCGCAATACATTTGACTGTACTGGTATACGTCGTAGTGACTTGTGTTCGAAAGTCCGGTTTTCTACCACCGTCAAACCCCGCTAGGTATGCTACTTCGTGTACACTCCCCCTTGTTCCCCTCCCCATACACACACACACACACTCTCTCTCTCTCTCTCTCTCTCTGCTGAGCTTGTTGCTAGATACGCCTGTATGATATGATATGATATGAAATAGTGTATGGTATACACTCCCAACACCGGGAGGAAAACCCCTTTTCAGTATCCATCCATCCACCATCTCCGCATCCGCTCAAACCACAGGTACAAAGTGAGGTATATGGAAATACAGGACAGTATATCAATCACCACTCAACGCCAAACGCCTCCCCGAGCAACTGTCTAATCGTCTCGACCAACCCCTCCGGCCCTCCCCTCTCCAACGTGCCTCCCGGGACCCTGACAAACCTGACCGGCGTGCCATTCTCGTCCGTGATGCCGCGCTCCTCGACCACCCTGCGCATCTGCTCTGCCTCCTCATCACTAAACCCGCCGCCGACAATGACGCCATCTGGCGGCGGGTAGAGCGCGTCGAGGAGCAGGGCGAAGTTGTCGGGCGAGTACGTCCGCTTGGGCTCAATCTTGGTCAGGATCGCGCAGTAGGTGAAGTGGGGGGCGAGTTTTGTTTGCAGTCTCAGAGCCATGTCGTGGTGGGCGCCGAGGCAGAGGAGGCGGTGGGGCTCGGTTTTGAGGAGGGAGCAGGAGCGCGCCATTGGATGTCTCAAATACTTTGGGTTGATATGGTATGGTATGGTTTGGATTGGATTGGATGAATGGACGGATGATTGTTTGGGTTGAGTTGGTAGATGGATAGGTAGTCGGGACTTCTGGGGAGGAGAGGGTTTCTTGTCGAAAAGCTTTGGATCTGTCTGGACTGAGGGTTGAAAATCAAAAGATCGAGGTGTATTTATATACACGAGAAGCGCACTGCTGCCTCACATCTTCTGTGTTCAAGGGATGGATGGCGCTGTACAAGGCTGCGCAGGAATGGCCGACCGCGATTGGTCGGTTGACAACGTCATCACGATCTCCATTCCATCCACGTTGGATCTGAATCGCCGAAAGCCTTCACGCATTCTCTCTGTATCTGCCCCGTACCAACGGTTGATCGGGGGTCAGACAGTCGGTCTCCGAATCACCTCGCACAAACCGACTAAATTGCCTGACAACGGGATTACTGCGCGTGTTGAGACACCACTGACATCATTTCTAACATAGCTTGACAGTTGACAGTTGGCCGTGTCGGGTTTCAGCATCACAAAGCGGCGGCAAGAAGACAGCCTTGACCGCCGGACAAAATATGCCGTCAGAGCAGCACAAGAGTCATGGATCTATTGTTGGACGCGGCCAGCACGTCCAGGCCGACGAAGAACTGACCTTCGGGAACCTCACCATGCTGTTCATTTGGTCAATGATATGATCTGCGGAAATTCTTGACTGCCGGATACTATCTTCAGGGATACAGAACCTGTGACCCTAACATACTGAAAGGTCCAAAGACCGGAGAACTTGGTGCAGATCAGATTTGCACTAGCATCCCCAGAGTGATCAGCCAACATCGTCGAGCGGGTTGAGGCAGCGCTGGCTGCAAGGGTGCTTCCATGATAGCACTCGCAAACATCCATTATCAGCTCGAGCACAGTCTCCCACACGATCAATGTGAAACATATCTCGTAAGAAATAGGCATGTCTGTTAACTGCATAGTTTACTCGAGCCCCCAGAAGAGAGAGCCAGAGATGCGTGAATGAGGGCAGACCGAAAACAAGGTTGACCCTGTCTAGAGCAAGCACTAGCTCTCATAAACCTCGATTTCGCGGTGTGCCCTCTCTGCTTTCTTTCCTGCAAACGGATTCACTGATCCGTATTTTTGAGGAGCTAGGGCAATCGCCTTCTTTCCGCGCTCAGTTTAAGGATCATGTCCCCCAATTCAAGAGGTATTCAATTCTTGCAACAACTCCCTGACCTCACCCAGATCGCCCTGTCCCTTCCTCTCGTTGTAGATGGCAGCTATCAGACTGCTGTCGATGTTGGGGAACTCTCGCTGCAATTGCGCTTGAATCCTGTCATCCTCTGTTTGCCGAGCATTTGCTTCATACTGCTGCATGTGCTCGACCTGTTCGGCCCGGTCGCTCTGCTGCGCCAACAGCTGTTCGGTGTCGCTACGGTTGATGCCTTGCGCGGGCGTGAATGACTGTTGGTGCGATTGCTGCTGAAACTGCTGTGTCTGGCCCTGCTGAGGACGGGACTGGTAGTAGGATTGTGCGGCGCCTTGGTTCTGTTGTTGGCGTTGCTGTTGGTGCTCTTCCTCGGAGGGGGCGGTATACGGATTCCCTTGGCTTTCGGCGCTTGCCCAGGGATTATTCGACGACATCCTGCCGTGTGATGGAGCTTGTCGTTGTTGTTGTGCGTGCGTGAGAATTTGCTGGACTCGTCCGACCCGGCCGTCGGTCAGCTTGACCTTGATGCCTCGAGGGTGATTGTGGCGGGTGAGCAGTTGGGAGACGGTGCCTTGAACCTGGCGCCCGGTCCTTTGGTCTGCTTTGAGGACGATCGAGACGAATTGACCCGCTTTGAGCTGGGACAGTTGAGTGACTGGCATAAAATTGGGAAGGGATGGGATAGGGGGAAATGATACTTGACGGGTACTGAGACAACGCAGCAGGCAGGCGGCACCGTTTCAAGAGAGATGAAAACGCGTCAAGGAAGGTGACAGTGGCTGTGGTGGCTGCCATCCAGCGCGATGACGTATCATGCCACGTTCCAGGCTAGTGATTGAGATAAGCACAGTCTGACAAGAACCAATTACTTCCATTTTTAGTACTCTATGGTGTGTCAATGCACCAGCGTGAAACAAATAATATTTCGTCAGACCGACACCCTTTCCACCCACATCGTTTCTTTTGGTGGCGCTGGTCAAGGCTCGGTCTAGCTCCCCTTGGCCGAGGCTGTTATCAAGTCCAAATCCTCCAAGCATCGAACTAGAGGTGCACGCACTTATATCCTCGATATCATGGCGCGAAAACCCTTTCTGCCCTTGAGGTGTCGCAATGAATGAGCACACGCCCTCTATCAAAGAGCTCAGCCATGACAGCGCAAGTGCCCAAGGAGGCTCAGCCCGTGCCAGAAGTTGAGATTCTCTTCCTCGGCAGCCCCGGCGTAGGCAAAGCCACCTTCCTGTCGTAAGTCCTCCTCGATCCCTGTACAGGTTCTGCTTCGGTCAGACGGTCCTTTTTGCGTCTCCCCCTTTTCCCCCATCGCTCCAATCGCTTGTATGTACTTGTATGTCCGGCATCGAGGCTCAAATTGTGGAGAGGGGCGTGATAGACAGCTGGAACACATCCGCGACGGCAAGCTCAACCCGTCCGCGCCACCGCACAGGCGAGTCTTCGCCCCGGTCGGGCCGGTGACCTTCGACGTCACCCTGTATCGGCGGCCGTACCAGTTCCGCATCCACCCGTCGACGTCGCCGCTGTTCATCGACCCTTTCCCCCCCAACCCGGCCTTTGCCATCATCGCCTTCTCCATCTCGTCCCGCGACTCCCTGTATAACGCTCAGCACTACTGGCGCCACCAGCTGTCCCTGCACTACCATGACCTCGAGCACACCATGCCCGTCATGCTGCTGGGCCTGAAGCGGGACGAGCGCACTGAGGAGAGGCGCGAGGACGGGTCCTACGAGTGCGTCATGCCGCAGGAAGCGCTGCGCGTCGCCCAGGAGATGTATTGTGATCGCTACGCCGAGTGCAGCGCCGTGACGGGCGAGTTAATGTGGGAGGTCCTGGAAGACATTACCCGGACCGCGGCGAAAACGACGACAAAGGAGGGTGGTGGGCTGAGCGGGACGAATGCTTGTTCTGTGATGTGAGAACAGGACATGAACTATGAATCTGGTCACATGTGACAATCTGGCTACTGTCATGGCCATCCCATCCAGAGGAAAGAATTAGATATAACAATTCTATTCGATAAGCTGTACCTTGCACTTGTGATGGAGTCAAGTAAAGGACCCCGTTGTCCCCGAATCCGCATCGCTTCGCTATGCAATGATCCCATTTCAAACACCACAAACCAATCCCACTCCCACAATCACCCATTTGTAGGGGAAACGGAAAGACTCATATGAACAGCCCCTGGAATGTCTTGTCTTCCACACTCCCTTCATCTCTAGAGATAGAGACTATTAATAATCCTAGCACCCAACTTCTCCCCCCCCCCCCTTCTTTTGCTTCTCTCCTAACGTATCCGCCCCCTTCCCAAATCAAGAGAAAAGGAATCTCGTTATTCTTTATTTCTTGTTTAAAACAAAGCATCCAAACAGCAACAACACGCCAACCCGGCCAATAACCCAGTACAGATACCCGGGCCCGAGCTGCCTCGATCCCGCTCATAAACCACCTGCGGTGGGGGCTGTTGGCCGTTCCAGCCTTGCGGTGGTCCGTAGCCAGGTCCGCCATAGTAGCCCTGCGGCGGGGGTCCACCACCGTAATAACCCTGGTTCGCGCCGTGGTTGGGATCGTACATTTGTTGTTGTTGGTAGTTGGGGTCGTAGGCCATCTGGGGTGGCGGCGATTGGAAGCCCGTTTGGCTGTGGTTGGGGGCCGCGTACTGCGCAGGAGGAGGGTATGCAGGGGGGTCGAATTTGTCGGCCATGGTTCTTATCAATTTTTTTCTTTCTTAAAATCTTGGGGTTTCGTTCGCTGGTGTTGATTGGGTGGTGGTTGTAGTGCTCGCTTAACTGGGGGACTCGAGAAAGGACGAAGAAGTTCGATAGGGCGCGTTAATCTGGAGCGCTTGGTTGACAGATAGGCGGCGGAGCAGGTATGTCAGATTCGAATCTTTGGGGCGAGGGCGATTTGTTCGGTTTGAAGGACTGGTTCGGTGTTGAAGGATTTGAATGAATGCGTTTGGTGCTTTGGCCAACAAGAAAAGATTTGATCTGCTACCTGCTGGGCTTTGGCTGCTTAGAGGAGCCGAGGGAGAAGTGCCCGCCGTCACTCCGAGGTGCGGAGAGAATTTCTGCTGTTCGGGTGGTGCGAAGGCAATCAGTGATATAAACCTATGCACTGAGGGCAAACTAAAAGGTCTGCACGCATAGAGAGCAGCTGTGAACAAGTGAAAAGGATCTGGGGTCAACTCTAGACCAAGAATAATCATGAAGAAAGGTATTCCATATAGGAGAACTTTCACTCTGTACCTCCCATTATTGCTGGGCAAGGGTTGCGAGACGCGGGAAGCAACCGCCGCGGAGTGCGACGCGTAATAGTGAGTCTTGGGAGTGACTTGGCTCAGCCACGATCACTTTGTCAACGTCGGACTTGGTCTTTCTTTCCCGTTATCATCTTGTACTTGGACAGAAAAAGCATGACCGGAGAAAAGATTCAAAGAGAGACTGAACAGCTGAGGACGAAGTGCGATGCGAATGTAACAGTGGATTAATTATTCGAGAGGAAGAGGAACTGCTGCCCACAATGACTAGTTGCAAGGAGATACTCGGTAGCGAGTACACGGTACAGGTACCTCCTCGAGTCCAACGCGGCCGCTAGACCTGGTTAAGCCAGTGTTTGCGACTGAGTTCGAGGCGCAGTCTCGCCTGTGGCACGGATCAGACGTGGCGTCAGTCTGTCTTCCCCAGACCAGGCTGCCGACGTATGAGGTACTCAGCAATGAGCATCACGAGTGCCTCTGGTTTCTCACCTCATCCGGATCAGTGCTGGAGCATCCTGAGGTAAGAGACCAAGTGGCAAGAATCTCCAGTCTCTTCTCATGATGATATCATTTCGAGTAAGTTGATATCCCCTCGGTCTGCTTGCTTGGGATGGCACAAATGGCTCTTCCCGAGAAGCGTTGATGCCTGGTCAGGATCTCGTCCAATTGTCCCCAGATCCACCGCCCACAGCAAGATCAGCCAAAAATAGACAACAAAATGGGAACCACGCCATCCCCATACTCTTAGAGGAAAAGGAAATCAACGTGATCGACAAGGCTGAGACTAGACGAAGATGATATGAGCGCGGCGTTTCTGACCAGTAGATCGCTTGGCCTTCTTTTCACGAGGCTGACGTTGGCGTATAGCCTGGACCGGGAGTATTGTCTTTACCTCGACGTCTTTACTCGGCGGCTGATGATACTCAGGGTACAATACGCCCTGTTGTCCACACTGCCTGTAGGTGTCGTCGAGCATCCATTTTGTGTCTGGTTGGAATCCAATGTCGATACCGAGGAGACGTACAGGTGTTAGAACTCGATCAATTTTGCAATCTCCAGTCAGTGTGGACAACATACCCTTTGCATGCGGCAGCTCAACCTGCCTTCCTCAATACCAACCTCAACTTGACTGGGATTTTTTACCTTACCGGCACGTGTCCAACAATAGTCCCAAATCTTGGAATGGGTCATGTGATCTATACTTCTCGCCTATATCATTTTCCAGTACTTTCCTTGTCTACAAGGGGGAGAGTGACAATTCGCAATAAACTCGGCCGCTGATCCACCAGCCCAAGCCTGGATTTCCACAGAGCAATCATCTTGGAATTTTGGGTTATGCTTGATCATGGTAGATAGCGCGTCGCTGAACAAGGCGACCGCAGCAGGAGGGCGCGTGTTCTGACGGATAAGTCGCGGTGCATGCCTCAGGGGAATTCACCCATCGCCACAAAACCATCAGAGTACAACCCATTCTTGACTTTGTATGCGGCATTTTCGCCATGTGCCTGTCGCTAGTTGGGCTGAGGCTTTGCTTCGTGGCTCAAGAGGTTGCTTGGGCTGCGGCCCTAGTACCTTGATGCCTGAGTGGTGTGGTTCGTTGCTAATCGGTGGGGGGTTCTGCCTTGAGGGCCATGTCGTATTCACAAGCATCCAGACCAAGTTGGCCAAAGAAACTCGAGGGGTACGTGAATGAGAGTTGATCGCGGGTTCCACTTCTCCGGAAACCATTCGCGGAAACCTATCCGTCGAGGAGGCAGCCTTTTCACCCATCACCGACAAAGCCTGGTTGGATGGATACTGCCTTCGCTGAATGAATGATGACTGTACTCCAGGCTGGGACTATCGACACCAAGATTTGGAAGCACATATCTGCAGTTCCTTTTCAGCTCCAGGAATTAAACTAGCCATATATGGTATGACTTGACATTGTCTTTCAACCAACAGCAGAGATGCTGCTTCGATCCACTGACTCTTACCTTTTCAAATGACGGATGGTAAGGAGACCATGTAGAACCATCATGGCGGCAACAGAAGGTATCTACATAGATGGACGCTCCGATTTAGTACTGGCGTCGTCGTCGAGCAGTGCTCGGCTTCCTAGACTAGGTGATCAAGCCTGGTGATGCCAGCCCTTCATGCCATACACTCCAGCTGACTGAGTGGCGAAGCGTGAGGATGCCAACCGTATCTCGTGGCTCCTGGGCTATCCAACGTGCTTGCGAACCTGAACAGCCGCTCGAACAGTAGACATTGTCATTAGAATTGAGCCTGCCAGGCATTCCGGACGCAAAGCGATGTGAGTGGGCGCAATTCGCAAACGACCTATACCCCTAACAGGTCGCCGAGTTATCTGTAGCACGGCTCCCTTCGGAAGAGTCTGACATCTCAATTGGGTGGAAGTCAAATCCAAGAACAGTCTGCCAAAGGTCCCCGATTTTGTTCGAGAAAATGGACCTTTCCAACAAAGGAAGCTCGCTTTGAAAAGCACATGGCTTCGCGAGAGCCACTGGCTCGTCGCTGAGGCTGGGGGCGGCGTCAAGAACGATTGTGCCCAAGTGACTTTGGCCCTCTCGAGTAGTACCTACAGTCCTTCCGTGGCTTTTTGTCGGCCGTCTCAGGCCTGCCAGGACATGGGCTTGCACTCCAGGTTCAAGGTACGGGACTTCTGGCTTCTTGTGTCTCTGCTGACTTCGGTCACTGCCACGGTCAGCATCCGAACAGCAGGTATATTGTGACTTTCAACAACTCGGCCCCAGTTTTTCTCTTGTTTGAAACATCGTGGCTCCCATCGAGGTGGTGCAGGCGCACAATCATGGGGCTGACGTAGAACTCAGCATCGTCGACAGGATTGGATCAAGGCTTATCGGTGACACAATGCCCAACCTGTCAAAGCGGGATAGGGAGAGGGGTACTGAGTTACTGAACCGTCTGTATAAACATCGGAGGTACTTGGAAGGGCTGTTGACCCCTCGTGTGGGCGCTCGCTGGTCAATCAGCATTGAGGGACTGTGTGGTTATTGCTCCGCCGCTGCCCCTCCTCGCACTCCTTGGTCCAACTATCCTTTGTCTGGAAGGCTGCAGGAGTCGTTCTTGGGTATCGAAACCCTCCTGCTTTTCAGCCAGGACTGAAAACAACCCTCAACCGTGCCCAAAACTACGCCTAGCAGGCCAGTCTGGAGCCCATCATTGTTCTCAAAGTTCCAAGGGTCGATCACTGGAGGGTAGCGAACGTCAAAGCTCCTGCATAAGTCGCCCATGATGGAGGGACACTTTCGATTCTGATGGGTGGTCGTGTTCTTAGCGGTAGGTTTCGGTGGTGCTCAGTGTGCGCGGCGCAGGAGGGGAGGGGCTATTTCTCCGATATCCTTGGGTTAGTCTCATGTAAATCTGGTCGGTTTCGCCCTCAAGTTCGGACATGGATATCCTTTCTCCAGGTAATAGGATGGACGGGATCCCTCGTGCCACCCCATTGAAGCCGGAGACCCCAAAATCTTGTTCTATCATTCGTAGGAGCGGAGGATACGAAGGTTCATCTGGGTTGAA
The DNA here is from genome assembly GCF_000835455.1 of Fonsecaea pedrosoi CBS 271.37. NCBI lineage: Eukaryota > Fungi > Ascomycota > Eurotiomycetes > Chaetothyriales > Herpotrichiellaceae > Fonsecaea > Fonsecaea pedrosoi. The sequence continues at coordinate 3,410,369 of NW_013550614.1, read as the reverse complement.
GACGCAGGTGAAGGTTGCAGCCTACCTTGCAGTAGTCCGTGGCAAAAGTCTTGAGGATTAGCCAACCTGACCAACCGTGAGACCGTAGGTGGGTGAGGATCCTGCCAAAGAAAGTCATCGAAGGGTCGACAAAGCGGGGCAACGAGGAGGAGTAAGGCAGCCAATGCATCCTAGCAAAGCCGAGAGGCTGACGCATGCGCTGTCAAGACGAAGGCTGGAACAGAAGGGGCTTGCATTAGTGAGCCACCCCAGCGGCACAGTCGGGGCGAAGGCTGCCGCGCAGGCTGCGCTGAATGGCAAAAACATGATGTCGTCAGGAATAGAACCGCGGGAGAGGGCGGCCACAAGCCCCTCTCTCCCAGCTGAATGGTCGGAGGGAGATACCCTCGACTGATCGGCGATGGATCGATGGGAAGAGGTCTGGAAGGGTGTGAAATGGGGGGAGGAAGACAGATTCCCCTTCTTTGCCACTTCCATACTTCGAGGGCATCTGAAAAGGTCGCCTTCAGCCACGTGCATACGCCACGTGACCTCCAGAGCGACGGCGAGGTCAAAGGAGCATTCCAGTATTCAAAATCCTGTTCTGAAGCAGCAGAATACAATGTTTTTGGACCCAGAGGAATTGATATTATTCGACATCTTGATTCTCAGTCGATTGAAGCTATTTACAAATTACTCTTCAAGCCATGAACCCTGGAGCTGAACACGGACTTCGGCGGAAAAGGAGTCCAGAGTCAGCCTGCGGGATCCCAGCGTTGAGACTCAAGTGTTTATCATCCTGGGATTCGAATGGCCAAAGCCGGCTTGCATGGTTGATCCAAGGATATGTCCCCAGATAGGATGTTGCACAAGTAATCCTCGCAGCGTAACAGTAACAGTGACAAAAAAACCTCCCCATATACCCATCACGTCATCTCGCGCCAGCACTTGGTTTGAGAGACAGTGACTATACTCTTCCAAACGCGCCTGCCTTTCCTCCAGTTTTTTTCTTCTCATCCGATAACTTTCGACGCTCAGGCTCCCCAACACACGCGCATGCACACACATAAAAGAGAATCCACGGTCTAATAAAGATGCCGACAAATGCGCTGACTTTCTCCTGTAGATCTGCATCACCCCTTGGCTTTTCCTGAATATGTCCAGTCCGTTCCGGTAAAGAAGTTTTTCGTTGTAAAAATCATAAAATCGACCACCAGGGTATCCAGAAAATGGGAGGGGAAACCCCAATCATAACACCGTTAACTCGTTACAGCGTCGACAAGATTGCTGCACAACGTATGTAAAACAAAGTCGGAAGATTAAAACGCGGCAACCGAAGGAACAAAATTCGGTTGCGGATAGTAAGGCTTTTCGTGCTCATTCAGCGGAATAACGTTGCCATAGAAGTTGAAGACGGGGGGTTGTAAACGTTGGCCAGCATCATGGAAAGGTGCCTCGGACTCGTATCCGGAATCCGTCGAAAGCGAAGAGCAAGAGGAACTCTGCTTGGAAGCAGGTTCAAACAAAGACCACTCCGAAGGTTGAGGTTGGAAGTGTTGTGGCGGAGATGGGGAAGCAGGTGGCGAGGGTGGCAGAGCCATATTGGCACAATCCATTGGGTCCACGTAATCGTAGGGAGACGCAGGAGGCGACGGAGGGAGTGTATTGTACGAATTGGTCGTCAACCTCGGACAATTGAGGATCAACTCGCGAAGCTCCTGGAGGGTAATCCTCTTGTGCGGGTCGCACTCGAAGATGCGTCTCAGGATCATGTTCAACTCAGGGGAGATGGGTAAGATCGAGCTGAGGAACTTGGGATCCTTCAAGAATGCACGAAACGTGGAATCATCGGGAGAGGCCTTCTTCCAGGGATTGCGGCCACAGGTCAAGTTCACCAGGATAACGCCCAGGCTCCAGACATCGTTGGGTGCAGCGGCATAACGAGCGTACGGCCGTGTGGGCGCTTGTTGACACTCTGCGGAGGTTGTTAGTATATTGACTCAACGATGAGGAATATGGGGAGGGGCCAGATGAACGTACCTGGAGACATGTAGAACGTAGATCCACACCCGAAGTCCGAAGTGATGGAATCGGTGGTGGCAAGCCCAAAGTCTGCGAGTTTGACAGTGTGGCCGTGGTTGGTAACCAGGATGTTCTCGGGCTTAAGGTCCCTGTGGTAGATCCCGATGGAATGGCAATACTGGACGGCATCCAAAATCTGCAAGAAAGCATGCTTGGCCAGTTGGTCGTCACCGACAAATCGGCCATGTTCAGTGATATTGGAGAACAGGTCGCCTTCAGGGCAGAATTCCATCACCACGTATGTGCAGTCCGGGCTCTCCAGAATGCGAAGCAGCGAGACAACATTGGGATGTTGGCTGGCTTGGTGGTGAAGGGCAATCTCGCGGTGTTGGAAGCGTCGTTGTCTGGGATCCAATCCAATCTTGGGTAGAGCCTTCACAGCATAGGGGATGTTTGTGTGTCTGTCGATGGCCTGGTAGACCACTCCATAAGCGCCAATCCCTAGGATGGAGACCAGTTCGAGTCGGCCAGCAAGAACGCACCCCAATCGGTCCTCTGGTGAAAGGCAAGTCGCGAGTTGAGGGGACGATGGTGGCGTCAATAGCATTCTTGGGAGAGCCCAAAAGTACGGAGTACTTGGTCTAGGAAAAGGGAGGAGAGTCGAGCAAGACCAAAAAGAACAGTTCAAAACATGGGTCCAGAAGAGGTCCAGAGACGTGTTTTGAGGAAATGTAACAGAAATGTGGCCAGTCCCTGGATATGGAATGTAGGTCCAATGGATTATGTGGTGATCGGCTTGGAAGTCGAGCAGGTAAAGGAGAGACCAGAAGGTATGGGGATACAAAGTGATACAGAGCAGAGAGTAGATGGTGAGATATAGGAGAGATGTTGAGAGGTTCCAGGTGGGATGTTGGATGGTTTTGTGGTGGTGGTGGTGTTGATGCGAGTAGATGTATTGAGGTATAGAGGCAATATCATGTCCTTTTAGGTATGACGGACGTTGTACTCGAAAAGAGCCATTGCGAGCATGGCGAACATGGCAAGCGTCGACGCACGGACCGCCCACACTCATGCCACCCATGCTTGTGGGGCAAAAAAGCCGTCAGAACCTGGTCAGAGGGTGCTGCGAATAGTACGCCAGGAAGGGGTAGGGCCCACATCGATGCGTCAAAGTTCGCAAACCCTGGGCTGTAGTCTGACGCTGGGGACGCTGGATGACGAGCTCTCCATGAGCGGTTTTGGTTTAGGCCAGCCAGAGGAAGCAAGACGAGGCGGGCACCGTCTGGCAGGAGACACGGGCACAAGTGGGTTGCATAGTCTTGGGTCGGTGGAAAAGTGGGCGATGAGCGGATCACCAAGTGGCTGGGCGCATTTCTTGTCACCACCGACAACAGATCAGCGTTCCTTGCGAGACCGAGCGCCAGCGCTAGCAGGTCGACCAGTAGCTGCTCTCCTTGACGAGCACTATCCAGCACCCCAATCAACCAAATCTGCATTCTTGGGGTGCTTGCAGGGTTGGGTTCCCACACCACGGAGGAAGGCGAAATTCGACATGGCCATGCCCGGAAGCACACTTGTTTTGGGCTGTTGACTGGCAAAGTACGAGGGCACTGTGTTCGGGTTGCCATACCCAAATTCGCCGCCCGCCTTCTTCCGGGTGTTGGCTGTAAAATTAACACCAATGGCTTTCTGTGAGAGATTTCAGGTGTGACGCCACGACCAGGTAGACGCAGACTCCCATCCAGCCTGCCGTGTTCTGCTTCATCGAGGCAAGCCTGGTCAAACCGTCTCTGTAAAGTGTGGAATGGTTGACACCATTGGAGGGGGCCTTTGGTGGATAGCGATTGGGTGCTCCCGGCGCCAGCACAGACGGCATCGGACATGAGACGAGCAACCATGAAAAAATTTGATCGTCCATCGGCAGGTCGGGGAGTGGCCTGGTCGGTGAGAGACGCTTGGATCGTGTGTTGCTTTTTTGCGCCTCGCGCCTGGAAGAGTTGGAAGGGGGCTAGTGCTGGCCTGGGCAGACATCCATCGCCATTCGCTCGTGTTTCAACCAAGGAAGGGGTCCCTGGATGCCAGATGGGCTCAGTAGCCCAGACTCTGAAAATGGCAGGGCAAAAAGGAACTGCGGCCTGGTCGGTCTGTAAAGTACGCAGGTTGCAATGCTGGACATGGACACTGGCCCTGCCTCCCCAGCACTAACCGCACCCTGACGGTCCGAACTTGCTCAACTGCATCCCTTGCTCCCAATCACTTTGAACGTCCAATCACCCACGGCCTACCAGAGTCCACCCCAGCGCGAAGGGGGTGTGCTGGAAGAGCGGCAGAAGCATCATGCAGTGCTCTTCCCTCATTCCTGCCCAATTGCCCCCATGAGCGTTCTGAGATTTGCAACTCATCCGGGCGGCGGACACTCTGTCGCCTACTCCGGACACAAGGCTCCCTTCACGATGGAGATTACTATCTCTGGCGAGGGCTGCATTCTGGTCAGCGCTACGTAGTCTGCGTTGACCACATAACTTTCGAGCCCACTTGTTTCTATGTAGGTATTCACCCTTGAGGGCGTTTTGCTGCACACTCATTCCACAGATAGGGGGGCCCCTACCTGCTAAACAATGGCGGGAGTCTGTTTTCAGCCACCAACTCTCGCAAATTGAAAGAGAGTTGCAGCGTGGTGAGACTGTCGAGATCGAGAGCACGGGACGCCCAAACACACACAGAGGGCTCTAGCAGAGTCCAGGCTCCCAGTAGTGTAGTGGCCCCCTTCGCACCAGAACCCAATTTGCCTCTGCGCCTTGGGTCACGCTGCAGTGCCAGCCTCGGCGGAATTGTCGGCAGCCGACTTCTCTGTGGCTTGTAACTTATTGTTATCTGACACCTTTTGATTCGCCACGATGTGCTAGTGGTAAGGCAGGTCCAATTGTCTCCCTACACCATTCGAAAATGGCAAAGGGGATTATGATCCGCAACACAATTTACAGATGGGTGACTGTGAATGGTGGGTGGAGCTCCGCTCTCAACGGGTCCATGTGACCTCTTCCAAAGAATGAATGAACATGGCAGATCAGGAGTACTTTGTAGAAGACAATAACCAATAGCGCCAGTAGAGGATAAACCAGTTGTCCCCACTTTGAGCCTTACCGAAATTGTTCGAGTGCGTAGGGTGTGGAACGCTTGAGCGAGAGGGTCGTTTCGCGTGTCTCAGGATCGCCATTGATAACCGTCTTTTCTAAAGGGCTTGTTTGCATGGGTGTTGGGCAGTCAAACTTCGACCAGCCCACAGGCGAGGGGTCCTAGCTTTTGCACTTGAGGCATTGATTGACCAGGATGCCATTTGGAGCGAACGCTGACTGGTGGTGATACGAGCTTCGCATCGAGCGTGTCAAACAACTCTTAGTGCCTGGTGACACAAGATTACGTAGGAGGAATACATAGGGACGTCGGCAAGCGCCCTTTTCTGGTGAGGCAGCAGTGCCCCCCTTTGGTTCGCTGCGGGTGAGTTTCGAGCTGACTGGTTTGACAGATTTCGAGCCACGTTGCCTGACGAGTCAACGTTGAGGGTGGCAAGGACGCTAGGAACACAACAGTGACAAGCCTGAGTGACATACTCTGACTTGTCCACGAAGAAGGATGCGTCTGTTGGTTGCGTGCAAAATAGGTGATCACGAGGTTGCTAGACCCCATTCGGATGTGGCGATGGGTTGGACTCTGGTGCCACTGGCACCCAACTTGTCTTGTGGGAAATTTCTGCTTGATCAGATTTACGTGATTCGGAGATGACAACTCGATAGAGGCGCGATGAAGAGTGCGATGCGAGGTGGCAAAGACCGAGCGGCAAATCGCAGCCTCCATGCTCCACCGTATATTTCCCTCATTGTCTTAATGCTCCACCGTTTTCCTCACATGTCACGTTACCGCAATTGCCAAGACCGCATCCAATGCCCGGCGACTCCCGATTGCGTCTATCGAAATGTTTGCCTTCCGAATCTGATCGCGGTACTTTCCCATGATCGAGGACTATTCCGTTACCGTGCAACTTTAGGCGGTTTGCTCTATAAACCAACTTGAGGATATTCACTGTTGCGTGATCCAGCATGATGATCATCTTCGTCGCCCCCTCCAGTCTATCTGCCGGGGATGGATCGAGATGTCCAGAAAGGTGCTCAGCATCGTCTGAACAAAGAGAGATTTACCGGCATACTCGTCGATCATCATGGCCCTGAACAGAGTTGAAGTCAGTCTCAGCTCCAATGGTCTGCTACTGACTTGGAGTGCTGTCCTGATTTTGCCACACCTTGTTAAATGCCCGAGTCGAGACCTGAAGAGGCCCTCAGTCCCCCCTGTCCTCTCGCGAAAGGGTCCTGCATTGGCTTCTCAACAGAATTTTCGAGTTTGCCTTTCCCCCGCTGACAGCATTCGGCATGCGAAAGTGTCTGGAGACGGAAGGGATTCAGGTAGATCGCGTCTGGTGACGTCTCACCTTACTGGCCCCTGGACAGCCCGAGTGTCAACATTTAGCTTCATAGGGCTTGCGGCAATGTTTCTTCAGGTCCGGGTTCGGATGCGCCCGTTCAGGATCGACGGTCCCGACCACCACTACAACAATAGAGGCCGGATAAAGGATCATTTTTGCAAGCAATAGTTGCCACTCAATTGGGGAAGTCCACACAACAAAGCCTTCGAAGTGCCATACTCCACAAAACACCGCGGAAAACGCTGTGACTATTGTTCGGGTGTGTTGGTGATATATCGATTCCATTTGGAGGTCCCACCACTCCATCATTTTCCGTCAGTTACGGCACTCCTTTGGTCGACGCCCTACCCGTATGGTCTGGTACGGATAGCCCAAAATCCTTCCGCACCGAGGGCGGGAGTGGAAAGACAATGTCTCGCGACCGATTGACCAGGCAGCCAGGGGCGGGTTCCGTCTGGGAGTCAACCAGCGGGGGGTTAAACAAAATTCCGCTGTCCTTCGTCCACAACGCCAGCATCCCATGCCGCTCACCAATGCCGACCATGCCTTTCCTTTCTGTCGAAGTGGTGGCACTGTAGCTCGAGACTCACTTAGCCATCTATCTGCGCCATTTCTAACAATGCAAGTGAAGTCGTGGAATACTCGACCAGAAAACGTTGGACTAGATTATCATTTTAATGTACTTGTAGATCGACTACTGTTCTAAATGACATACTTTGTGCGATCAGGGTGGCAGCGCAAACGGAGCATGTGAGGTGATATTGACCGTCACATTCTGAACCGTGCATCCTGGCTGCATCGTGAGCGTCCCGTTCAATACTGCTTCCAACCAGTCGAAAGCCCGTCCATCTCCATTTGTCTCTTCGTCGAGGTGATTACCTGCCCTATTTCTCTGGTATAAGATATTGGCCCCTGCGCCGCAGTATCTATTGACAAGAGTGTCGGTATCACTGATCAGGCTGTATTCGTCCTGAATTGCCTTGTAGATAAACATTGGCATTTGCGGGACACCATGATAGCCCATCAGTCCGTCGACGTTGAATACCCTCTGGACGACCGGCTGCTGGAGGAAAGCCGTGCCATTGACAAAATAGTCGGCGAGGATGCTCTGGTTCATGAAGGCGACTGCCGCCTCCAGATACGACATGTTTTGAACGGCCAAGAACCCTGTTGCATTGTGAGGGCCAGAGAGTCTCAGGTTGCTGGTCAAGGCCTGGAACGCTGCAGGATACTGTTTCACCACGCCGAGGAGAAACGAAGGGATCAATCCTGCCGCCGGCGTCCCGTCAATGGTGTGTAGAATGCTCGTGCCGTTCGGGACCAGGCCACCCAGTGCAACGCCGCTGAAGTTGAGTTCCGGGGCATATTGGACTTGAAGTTCTGCTGCCCATTCGCTCGCGATCGATCCTCCTGAGTATCCCCACATGGCATATCGTGCATTGGGAGAAAGACCAAATCCTGAAGACAGCACAGCTCGAACTGAATCAAGCGTGGCGTGTCCTTCCGCGACTCCTGACCCAAACGATGCCAAGGGACCTTCAAAATCGGGTACACTGACGAACCAGCCATGGCTGAGTGCAGAGTTGATGTCCGAAAGGACTAGGCCTGTTGCCAGCTCGGATCCAAGCACATAGCTGGGACTGTGGTTCACGTCCGCGGTGTTGTAAGGAATTTGGTAAGATAGGAGGGCGTCACCTTCGGAGTTGTTGGTGAAATTTGAAGGTACGAATAAAGTTGTCACTGCCCACGATGGCTGATATTGTGCATCGGTGGTGCGAAAGAGGATATTGTACGCTGATGAACTGAGATTGTAGATCGATGTTAGATTTCCTGTTGCCTCGCGCATCCGCAAGATTGTTCCTGGTGCGGCGGATTCATAGTTGGTAGGAGCAGTGTAGAATGTATCCTCAGAAGACAATGAAAGGGATGTGGCTGGGAGTGCAGCAAAACAAAACAACAGACCACAAACAGACATATCAAGTAAGGAACGCATGATTTCAACTTCTACCAAGGCAAGTTTTCATGCTTGGGTCATTCTATATCTCAGAGCAGGCCAGAACCCTTATATAGGGCTCAATGGACGGAGTGGTCTCTGGCACGTCCATCGTGCAACAGAGTTGGACACGGCGATATTGGAAGGTTGAGAAACGACTTTCACCTTCGGCTTCGCAGTGAGAAGCGGGCACGGAGATACAGACATCCCGGACCTGCTGCTCGAACTGCTGAATAGGTGAATGGGTTGTTCAAGTTGCACCGTTGTAAAACCAGGCCGACCGTTGACGCTGAGAAGTGCTGTACCTGGTTAGAAATAGAAATAGACGCTAACCTTGGTTCGTATGGAAGCTCTCACCTTGACCAACTTTCGTATTTTCCATCAGGCACAATTGCAACTTTTGTCCATCAATGTTTCCGCATCATTAACAACTGGCAGGAGTGCGATGTCCACGACATGTGGCAAATGTATCTAGAAGATCTAAACCTCGGGTTCACCAAGGTGGTAAAGTCAAACATGTGAAGCGTACATAGTAGATCGTGCATATATGTCGGTAAGCATTGAATACCATTATACTCAGCGGCGAATCTTGACCTCTCCAAAATCCATTTAGGCTTTCAGACCTGAGCATCACGACACTTGACCAGAGTTATGATGAAGCCATCCTGAGCTTGTGGCTGTGCAAACCCGAGTGCGGCTTAGCTTGACCGGAATGAATTAAATATCTTCCATGGAGGAAAGCTCAACAAATTACGTTCACGCGCCTCATTTCGCCAATAAAGTGCCGCCGAGCCTGCTGTATCATGGTCGCTTGCTGTCGGTGAAATCGGCCGCAGAGGATGAAAGTAATCTGGTGCTTCTCATCCGACATCAATGTGCGGCTGAGAGCTTCCGGCATCTGCTTTGGTCCCGGAGAGAGTCGATCGCAGACTTGGTCAGAAGCCATCTTCACCTGCGAAAGATGATGGCTGCACGGTTCTCCATCTGACTCCTGGTCCCAAGGCAGTTTCAATATTTGTGTCTTTATCGACATCACAGTTGCTGGGAGCCTGACAAGACTTGTTTTCCGTTGTCCCATGCCCCACAAGCTAGCTGAAATCCAGTATTACGATGATATTCGAGCACAGCGGTACTCCGCGAACGATCCAGCCTTTCCGGGTATATCACAATACGGACAATTTTGTTTCGGATATGCTTACGCTGCAGGACAACCACTTATTTCATGATTCTCATGCGGTTCGGGATGAGGACGACGCCCGCGAACGGATGGCTATCAGGAGACTACTTCGAGCTGTGTCGCATCATTTTATAAGTGGTAGTCGACGAAGTGGTCCATTCTTCCTCCAACTAACCGACTTCCATCAAGCAATATCTTCGTGGACGACAACTGGAATATCACTTGCTTGATCGATCTCGAGTGGATCTGCGCTCTCCCAGCGGAAATGCTGTCAGTACCGTACTGGCCACGCTGGCATCCGAACTGCAGTGCTGATGATGTCATCGACGAACGTTACGACAAATTTAACGAGGCGTGACGGCTTTTCTTAGGGATCATGGATGAGGAAGCTGTTTTGGGCCTGCATAAGATCTCTTAATGCCTTGGCCTTCATATTTGAGGATCACCTTCTTCCAAAATTCTCCGCTGGCAAAAAATTGGTAGCCGACTTAAAGCAGATATCGACCCTATGGCAAGAGGAGGTCGACCAAATTCTGAAAACTACAGTTGTAGAAGAAGAGAGGTATCAAGAAGAGCCTCAGCGCCTTCTCGAAGATGAAGGGCTAAACACGTTAAAAGACGGATAGAGTTATTCTTCGTGTTGATGCACGACGGAACGGAATAATGATCCAGCGTCTCAGCCGATGACAGAGTGGTAAGTGGACGTGCGCAATATTTAAGCTAGTCCTAATTCGAGCTTGATCTCATCCTTCGACAACGACACCAACGGTACCTCGAACGAAGCTCTCTTGGATTTATCAACACTTAGCGTGCATTGGAGAGGCTAATCTGATCCTCCATCATCTCATGAACTTGAGGCAGCGCATCCTTCACGTTTGCACATCTGCTATTGTCGTGTCGGCAACATTCCAATACGTCAGGTTCGTTACCGTCGCACTGGGCCATCACAGGTGCGATCAAACACACCGGCACTTGTACAGAGAAAAGTTTTTACCTGGAGCAAGGCAATTATTTTTGCTTGACTATTACTGCATGATAAAGGCAAATATTTACCATCATTTTCAATCCCAAACTCGGGCAACGGGCGTTCTCCCTTGAGCTTCTCGCATCATGACCCGTCGCAAGCCCATACCTTCGGGAGGTTCAACCTCTCATCTATCACAAGGTAGTGGCCATGAAATCAACCGCACTTTAATTTGGGCAAGCGAAGAACGCCCAGAAGCCCCATCTCATCCCACAGCAAGCCATGCTTCTATCCCATCGTCACTTTCAGCCAACGTCTCCGACCTCTCGTCTGGGTCCACGCACCTAATCAGCACCTCATTCCTGATCCCCGGACGTGGCAGGCCCCAGCACAATATGTCTGTGATTGTACAAGACGGGACGATAACCTCGATCCAACCCACAGCATCGGTGCCACCACCCTTCAAAAACCTTCCGACCACGTTCGTCCCGGTCCTAATGCCCGGTCTGTGGGATTGTCACATCCACCTCCTGGGCAGCAAGACATTCAACTTCTCCGAGATTGCCACCCAGTCCACGGCTCTTGCTGGCGCCAGAATTGCCCGGAATGTACACGACATTTTAATGAGCGGGTTCACCTCCGTGCGCGAACTTGCTGGCTATGGGCTTGAAGTCTCCAAGGCGATCGAAGAAGGCACCCTCGTTGGCCCAAATATATACTCTTCAGGCGCCGCGATATCCCAGACCGCAGGACACGGAGACGTTTTTGACCTACCCTGGGGATTCGTCGGCTCTCTTTTTGGAGTGAGGGATACTCAAGCGAACGGATTGTCCCCAGGTACAGGACCGATGATCATCGCCGACGGCATCGACGAATGTCGGCGCGCCGTTCGGCTGCTGGTTCGACGAGGCGCCAAATGCATCAAGGTTTTCGCTAGTGGAGGCGTGCTGAGCATTGCCGACGACCCTATGCGCCAACAGTTCTCACTCGACGAGTTGAAAGTTATTGTGGAAGAGGCCCGGCGTGCAGGGCGCGTCGTGGGCGCGCACTGCCACGGCAAGGACGGAATTATGGCCGCATTGCACGCGGGCGTCCACAGCATCGAGCACGGGACGTACATGGACGAGGAGTGCATCGAGCTCATGAAGGAGCAAGGGACCGTGTACGTGCCGACGCGGACGATCGTCAAAGTCGGCGTCGACCATCCGGAGCTCATGTCGCCGGAATCGTACCGGAAGATGCTGGAGACGGCGAAGTACCACCGTACCGCGTACCGTCTTGCTGTGCAGTCCGGCGTCAAGATCGCCTTGGGCACCGACCTGGGCATCAGCACGCCCGCAACGCACCCACTGGCGCACGGCCGAAGCGGCGGCGAACTCTCCTACGCGGTCAGCGACGGCGGCATGGAGCCCTTGGCGGCCATTGAAGCCGCAACGGCCATGGGGCCCGAAGTGCTCGGATCCCTAGGCATGGCGCCTAAGAGCGGCAGGATTGAAGTCGGGTACGACGCCGACCTGATTGCCTTGAACGTGAATCCTCTGGAGAACATGGACGTGTTCAAAGAGCCAAAGAACATCACGCACGTGTGGAAGGGCGGGCGGCTGTTTAAGAGTCCCTCGCACGTCTGAATCCCAAGAGAGAGAAGGGAAAAAAAGTGACAATGGTAGCTCCACGCTCCGTCATGAGATTCCTTGCAAAAAAAAAAAAAAAAAGTTCCGACCTTCCAGTCACGCAAAATATCGCCCATACTATCTATCCATTTTTCCTTCCCCCGTTTCCTCCACCATTTCTTTCCTTTAGTATTGAGAGTGAATGGTCACTCCAGAACCAGTTCCGGCGTTTGGGGACTCAATCTTTCATAGATATCTCTTCATCTTGCGTCACTGATCAAATGAATGTCAGCTAGCAGCGCGCAGACACTAACGAGCAGGCAATGCGGGCGCTGGGAATTAGAAAAGTGCTCGGTACGGTGCTTACAGCGATTGTGAGCACGCATGCTCAGTCAAAGGCTTTACCCTGTCTTCATGGTAGGCACATTCACCGTGGCGAGACGCCATGATGGGAACAAGATAATGGAGGCAAAATAGGAGAGCATGGTCTTGAAACCTCACTTCTTGCGCGGTCTCTTCTATCGACGCCTTCGATGCAGATTCAATCTAGATCTAGGTGGGAGTCTTTCTCTAACTATGTGCGAAGAGCAGTCTTCACTATTGAGGCATTCCGAAACGGGGGCACAGACTTTGCACGAACGTGTGACTCGAGGGGGCCGAAAGTGACCATCGTCTCTTTGAGATTGTGTCTTCCACGCCTGACTACGCCGTTTGGAGTGCCTCTTTCCAAAGACCGATGCGAGCACAGAGAAAATGGCAGGTCGAGGCTGTGACCATGTCTTCATGTCCTTGTTGACTGGCGCAGCAGATGCTCATCCTGACTTTTCTCCGACTGCAGGGCCGTCATTGTTGGGGGATGTCTGTGGAGTGCTTGCTGATATTCCCCGGGCTCGACTGATTTCTTGACACCGTCTTCACCGCGGTAGTTGGTCGCCGCGACAGTCATCGTCGTCCCCCTTCTGTCCCTTCCAGAAGAACCACCCGATGAAGATGCCGAGTTTCAAGCCAGCTGCAAGCCACAGTGCTCCGCCCATTCCGGCCGATGACTTGTACATCTCACCACCAATGATTCCGCCGAGGAAAAGTGCCACGATGCACGCCGCTCGTCTCTCCTGCTTTCTCTCGCTGCTCACCACAAACTCCCACAGACTGGAGCTCTTCCTCCAGGAATCCCGGATGTTGTACAGGTCCGCGCAAACGTCGTGGTACAAGGCACTCAGAACGATTGTCGGCAGCTCGACCACGGAGAGCATTCTCGACAGGGTGACTTGCCCGGCTGCCTGGAAGGAGATCAAGGCGATGGGACAGAGATCCAAGAAATTGATCATGGACGAAGGTATCTCGTCGTTCCCGGAAGAGAAGGTGCCAGCGACGAATGGTTGATTTGACACTTCGTTCGTGGAGACCAAACTTGCGGCAATGACAATGAACACGGTCTGAGTAAAGAATGACACGATGAGATTGACTCTTCTCCGGGACAATGTTGATTGGCCAGCGCCTGCAGGATAGCGATGCAGGCCATTGAAGAAGAGCGCTCCCAAGCAAAATGCTGCAATGGACGTCAGGGACTTGTAATACTGCTGCTCGTGACTGGCTTGTGGCTGGCCACCTAGTCCGAGGGCGGCAAAGACGGTGTTTCCTAAAGTGTTACAAGTCAAAGATGGTGATCGACCGTATGTTTGAGGTGAGAATTTTCAAGAGGCAACATACCGGTTTGCATGTTGACGAAACAATTCCACGTGTTGAATGCCACACTGTCAATGAGCCCTGAGATGAGGAAGCAGATGACGAGAACCACGCTCATGTACGAGGAATCAAGGTCCTGGGAGAGATATCTTTGCGAGGCATCTGCCGTTCTTGTCAACCTGTCCATGCAACCCATTCTGCTTCCCGCACTTTTTTTTTCAGATGGCGTGCTGATGTCTCTGGAGGGAATTCCCGTGTTGAACTGAAGGATGGGTTGAGATTCTTTTATCGTCTTCTCAGAAAGCAGATTCGCCTCGTCAAGACCATATTATACGCAACAATCAAAGCGCCAAGGGCAGTTTCGTTGCTCGATGTCGGATGGGACTTGCAGTGTAACAAACGGCTCGGAAGAACGGGTTTGATCTCTTGTATCCGGGAGGAATGAGGAGGGGGCGTGGTGCAGTATAGGAGACGGTGTCGTACTGCCAAGATGCAGGTAGGGGGGACACTTCAGGCGGCCCCTACAGTTCAATCCAAGAGTATGGTCGCAGTGGTGTCGCAGTGATGATGCGGGAGATGGGCCATGCCTTTGTTCGCAACGCACATGCCAGTGGCCGCGAGTCGTTTGGAGGTGAGTGAGTGAGTGAGCCACTCTTCTTCATTTCCGATCGACTGACAGACACAGAAGAAGACTGACCACTTTACAACTCTCAGATGGCTATGAGGTTCAGGCAAGGCTGTGTGTTTGAACCATCCAATTCTCCGGCTCTCTCACACTTCAATGGCCATTGCCACCGCTCGATCCCGACCTCCGTCTCGTCCGCCCATGTGGTTGCAAGTTGGACAATCGTCGGTGGAAAGAGATGGAGTTACAACGTTGTATCACCCCTCTGCGAGATGGCGCGTCCTGGTCTTGGTTCGATGCAGCAATCCGTGCCATTCTTTTCCACAAACGAATTCTCAGCTTCCAGCAAACGGTGGCGAAGAGCCAGACTCTCCAGAAGTTGTTAGGGAAAGAGATTAGAAGGGAAAGCGAGACTCTGCCGACTAAGAAACATGCGAGACATTTGCCCTTGTATACCACGCGAGGCTTTCTCACGGAGAGTGTCTCAGGACTCGTCGTCTACTGTGCTAGATGCCGTGCTTGACCAGGTTTCTCTTGCTGCTGCCTGTAGGGTTCTTTACACATGGGAAGCTCAATAACACTGATACACAAAAAGCATAACTGACCGCCACACTCTGCTCGAGGGGAGCATATCAACTTTGGCGCACTAAAAACACCACAAGAAGCCAAGGTCATCGCGTCTTGACGCTGACGAATTAGAATCTGAGGGTCGGGTTTCAAAAATTCAGCAGTGCTATGTCAATGGACAACTGCGGTCTATCTGTGTTGATTGGTCATTTTGTCGACCTTTGAAAGCTATCAAAATTGCAATGACAACCGCTTGTGGAAGATAAACCCCCTTCTTCCAAAAATCTTCCGAGTTGGCCGCTTGCGCGAGTCACTGCCACATGTCAACAACAGATGAATTAGGTCTTCACATCCGGTTCGGTTCTGCCAATGAATTTCTGGAGTTGCAGCAGGTCAATGGCAAGTCCGACCGAGCCCTTGAGATAGTCCTGTGTGTCCTCGCCAAGCTTGCTCTTGTCCTCCTCGAGTTTCTCGACGTAGAGGCGGATGGTGGCACCGCTGCTGCCCGTACCCGATAATCGAACAACGACTCTTGTGCCGTCGTCGAATTTGAAATAGATACCTTGGTTCTTCGACACCGAACCGTCGAGATCTGTGTATGAGAAATCGTCGGCTTCCAGGATCTTGCGGCCTGAGACCTCTGAACCGACCGTGTCGGACTTTCCGATCTTTTCTTTGAGATACTTCACCATGTCGTTGGCCCCGTCACTGCTCACATTCTCGTAGTCGTACCGAGTAAAATACACGCGGCCATATTCATGCCAGAACTGCTTTTGGATCTCTGCAATAGATGGGAACTTGCCAGTATCTTTCCCCACCCCAGCAATGATGTTGAGCCAAGCAGTGATGGCCCACAAGCCGTCCTTTTCTCGAATGTGGTTTGAGCCAGTTCCGAAGGACTCTTCACCGCAAATTGACATCTTATTGGTATCGAAGAGGGCGCAGAAAAACTTCCACCCAGTGGGGACGACATAGAGGCTCAAATTCTGCTTCTTGGCCACAAGATCAAGCGCTGCCGATGTGGGGAACGATCTCGCCAGACCATAAACACCCTGCTTCTTGAAATAAGGGATATACTTCTGAGCATAGTGGGCGATAATGGCCAAGGAGTCTCCGGGCGAGACGAAAGCATTCTTGCCATAAATCATGTTTCTATCGCCGTCCCCATCCGAAGCAGCGCCAAAGTGGATGCCCTCCTTGTCAACTCTTTCGACCAGAGAATGGGCGTACGTCAGGTTGGGATCTGGATGACCGCCGTTAAAGTCGGGGCTGGGTTGGCAATTCTGAGTGCTTTCAGGTCCCAGGCCGAGCTCCCCTTGGAATATGGCCACCCCATAAGGACCAGTGACCCCGGAGAGACCATCGAAGAGAACTTTGAAGTCGGGTTGAGACTTGAAGAAGGATCGGATGAGGTCAAAGTCGAAAATGTCCTTTAGCATGGCCATGTAGTCCGCTACAGAGTCAATAATCTCAACTTCGAGATCGCCATATTTCTTGGTGCCAATCGTCGACAGATCCACTTCTGGGATGTCTGCTATTTTATATGAGGTAAGGGACTTTGACTTCTCGAAGATCTTGTTTGTCACGGATTCGGGGGCTGGGGCACCGTTGGAGAGGTTGTACTTCATGCCGAAGTCTTGTGTGGGACCTGCGGCACTGTTAGACGTGGTTTTGGCACTACCCGACATGTCTTGACTTACCACCTGGATTGTGACTGGCGGTGAGAAGGATACCACCCGTGGCCTTTCTGATGCGAATGATATGGCTGGCGGCGGGAGTACTGAGGATACCATTCTGACCGATCAGAAGCTTCTTTACACCGTATGCAGCACCAATCTTTGCAATCAGCTGGACCACTTCGGGATTCCAGTATCGACCATCTCCACCAATGACGAGAAAGGCACCGTCTGCGCCTTCAGGAATGGACAGGAGGATCGAGGTGACGAAGGATTCGCTGTAATGTGGCTGTTGGAAGACGGTGACCTTCTTGCGAAGTCCTGAGGTACCGGGCCTGCGGACAGAAGAGTTAGAAGACAGTCGTCACCGATGAGGTTTTGGTCTTGAGCTTACTTCTGGTCGGTGAAGGATTTAAACTGGACTTCTTTCACGTTTCCCATGGTGAAATGCTTGACAGCTTGTAAGATTGAAGGGGAAGGGTAGGGCTTTGAGATTTGGTGAACAGTTAGAAAAAATATAACAGGAAGGAAACTTGGTGAAACTCAGCCAGCTGGCCGGGAGAAAATTCTGTTGAATTGTAGATCCCTTCAACCGCAACCGCTGGAAGATGAAGCCACGAGGAAATGATCGCGGGGCAATAATTTCCTAGCAAATCCGCCATTCACGAAACACTTGCATGCGATACGTCATCGCTATTCCTTGCCCTTTGGGGCCACCAGGACCATCATTATTTCTCCGATCAGTCAACCAGGGCCGATGATTGGTTGGCCGATGCTGCAGGTCGACATCCTCACACCACTCTCGACTTTGTTGATGTACAGTTCGCACCACACCTTACACCCTTCTTGTAGATGTGCGCACAGTCAAGGCTGGCTTGGTAAGCTAATTGAGAACCAGGGGGGAGGTGAGTGACCCAAAAAGTATTGTGGCCAGATAGAGTAGGAGCTAGGGCAAACGGTAACGGTCGATGAGTCTCACCCACCTCTGAGAAAACCAAAAGCGGATTACAAGCATGGTCATGGGTTTCATTGGACACCGGGGACGGATGCTTCAGTTTTCTTGCCAAAATGTAAGTTTCCTGGTTTTGCACGTTTGAAAAGTATGCTCAAAGGCGACATCCAGTGGAGACGAGTTCATGACTCTGCTTCACAGCCGTTAACATATATCGGCATTTAGACTTCAGACATCCAGAGGTATCATTTCTCTGTCATAGATGTTCTAGTTTCTTTAGGGGTGTGCAAATAGCTGTGTAAACGTGAAAGAGACCAAGAATAGGAGTGCTAGATTGATACCAGAGGCGCAGTGTGATCTGCTTCAGTGTCCAAAGACGTGGCCACTCAACAAGCATTGCAAGCCTATCGAAAGAGAGCAGGCAAAAGCTGTGTCTGAAGCCTGTTATGGAATCAGTCATATTATTGGACGGCTTCTGTTTTCTCCTCCTGGTATAGTTGTGACTGTCGCGAGAGGTTCAACGGATACAGCCTCGTCTCTCCGCAGCTTGATCAGGCTGGGTCTATCCGGATAAGGCTTAGTGACATCTTGGCATTTCTGCCTCGTCAAAGAAGTCACTGCAGTTGACGGAGCCTCTATGAACTCGGTCCAAGAGTAAATTAAGTTGGACAATTCTCTCTTCATCCACGTTGTCAATCTGGACATTTTCATTACTTCCGTCCAAAACTCCTTGTTCCTCTTTGTTCAAAATAACCCCGCCACTCATTTGAGGACCGTCCCCCTCCATCGCGTGCGCCATTCCCCCGATAGCTCACCGTTCCTTGCCGAGTTTGCGGAGCAGGCAGTCCCTCCTATTCCCCGGCTCGCTAAATGCACATGAATTCTCATCTGGCGGTGGAGTTGACGCTTTGGTAACTGTAGAATCTCCATTTCGGGAAAAGTTGGATTCAAGATTCACACGGCGCGGGTTGTTGCCTCACGAATCATCTCGGAGATTTGTTCTCCGCCATCTCTGCGAGCAGAGAGCGGAGAATCAACTTTCCCTTAAGGGCTTTTCAAATTTCTGACAGCCACCATGCCCTGCTTCAAAGGTCTTGCTGTGAGCATACACACTCCCACAGGGCCTTTGCCAGAATACTCTGTACAGAGAACCTCTCGTCTCTCAAGAATCAGCGCTTACATCCCCGTGCCACCTGCACAAATCCCTGCCGACTCTCTGACGGGAAAACCCGAGCAATCGACCTTTGCTATCTCTATCACCCTCCTCACCCCTGGTCAGGAAGTACCTTACTCCACCCCTAAGGCAACACCAGATGTTCCGAATCCCAAACCCAAACTTGTCGGGGGCCTTCCAGGTCACACAAGTGAACGAGGAAAATACACTAGTTCAGTTGGGCCTTATGTCCCCTTGACAACCTCCCCTAACGAAACTATTGCCGCCTACATTTACTTTGATGGCCGAGCCAAAGAGGAGGTTGCAACACTACTCAGAAAGGGAGAGGAGACGTGGGTGAATTCCCGATGGGTCAGTGTTCCTGAGAAAGAGGGAGGTGGTCTAGCAGAACGCGAGTTTTTATTCCGTGAAGTCGGTCTCGAGCGCTGGTTGAATGGTCTGGACCTCGATGGAAAGGACGCCGCAGCAACAATTGAGAGACGCAGACAGAAACTGGAGAGAAGACGACGAAAGCGGAAGGAAACCACCGGGAGCGATGATGACACCAATGGACTCTCAAAGAAGGACAAAAGAAAGAACACCATGCGCTATGGCGAAGATGGAGAATTGAAGGACGTTTCCGATGACGAGGGCTCCGTAAGCGAGAGCGGTTCCTCAGAAGACGATGATGACCCGATACCAGAAGCAGCTGGGCAGATCAAGGTTGCCTTGTTCCGAGTGTTGGCTTCTGGAGAGATCAAACGCGGAGAATATTCACCTCAATTCGATGCCCACGATGACTCAGAAGGCTCAGACGTCGGAGAAGGCGCTGGTAATGGTGAAGGCAAGAACCGAGCTGATGTCGACCACACTACCAGCTTTGCCAAACCCAAAACCCTGGACCCCAAAACCATCTCAACACAGACGGTGACTGGTATTGACCCTACCGATAAACCATATGCTGTCTTCACATTCCTTTATCGGGGAGAACGCCAGTTACAGAAGATGGGTATCCTTTCTGGACCCAAGACCGATAAGGCGGCGGTCAGCACCAAGAGACGTAGCATAGCGGCGGAGCTTCCCAAACTTGGGCCCCTGAAGAAAGAAGGTTCTGCCGGCTTTTCAACCTTCCGCGACTCGGAACGTCGGCGGAGTCGAAAGGGTAAAGGAACAAGCGATGATGAGATGGAAAGCGAGAGCGACGATGACGGTGCTGGCATCATTGGCAAGATGGAGGACATCAATGATGCAGATGCAAAGAGAGATCCGAGCATGCTGAGTCCAGAAGATGCTGAGCGGACAGGTCAGGTTGCAGAGGGCATCCGTAAAATGAAGGTAAGAGACCCTTCGCCGTTGAAAATCCGGCATGGGCTAAGGTATCATCAGCTCAAGCGACAGCATTCGGCGGAACCGCTGAATAGCAACGGCATAACAGAACCTCGCAAGAGCTCGAAATCTGGTAGCACTTCGGGTAATTCGACACCCAAAGCTGGCGCTGTTGAGCTTGGTACGTCACCTGCAGGCACGAATACGGGGTCCATGGGTTTGAGCAGCAGCCTGGACGTTCAAAAGGACGATGAGAGTTTCATGGTCGGCAGTCCGATGAAGCGACATCGGGCTAGCATTGCGGACTTTGACGATGACATCAAAAGCCGATTAGGGGGTAGCACGTCCACGTTTTCGAACGCTATCGGCGAGGTTCTTGGGGCTTTGGGACCATCTCAACCGACTGCGACTAGTTCAACTGCTTCTGGCCTGCAGTTTGGAGGGCCGTTGGTCAAAGAGTCGACAGCTGGCGACGATGAAGAGCTCTGAAAGGCCTTCCACAAGCCCACAAACTCTATGCCGCGAGTTGACCATGGACCCAGAATTTCGTCCACGGCTTCTGAAGACTTTTATCGACAGACGTGTGTGGATATTTCAGAAATACTGCCTGTCAGTACTATGCCACGCGCTGAGCATACAGGAAATGAGAGCCGCGTACGGCGGCTTCTGTCAGCAGTCGAGTTGGAAATTCGACTCTTCCACTTTCTTTTGTCAAGACCGCAGAATTTGGAGTCAGGATGATAAGATGGAGAGTGAAGATACACGCAAGCAAGGGCTGGCCGTCGAATATTTTGATTAATTGTGCGAAACAAATGCCTGCAGCACGAGCCTGTACTTGGAGAATGCGATGCAGGACGTGATCGCAGAACAGATCCCTCCGAGAGGCTGCAGGCATGGAGGGCATGGGTCAGGGAAAGGGTGCAGAGGCTTGTAAACAGTCTCCAAGGGTGCTTAGGCCAGAGAGGGATCAACAGGCCAAGGGAGCGGGGAAAAGGCATGAGCGTGGACGTGGACGTGGACGCATGACTGCCGAGTCAACCCGCGGTGGTAATTGTACCAATTTCCCAGGCATTGACGAGTGTCCTTTTCGTGTTCGATCAAAAAGATAAACCTCATACAGGCACAACCCAAAAAGCTTGGAGCTGCCAGCCAGCAAACCAGGCCGGAGGTCCAATGACATTATCAAATTGTAAAAGCTCCTATTGATCGCAAGCTGATCTGGCTGTCCATGGTCCTGTAGTTCCCGGCAGCCCTGGCATAGCGTTATAGACGTAGTTTGTTGATATGTGAGGGGTAAAGGGGGGCCTGTGTGGGTGGAGGGTGGAGTTCCACTCCGGGCTCCTTCCGATTCCGCTGCAATTTCATTGGTCGGGAATCTTGTGGGCCTTGGCTCCGAACAGTATTGGACTTAGGGTACATATCGTCATCATCTCTCGCGTTGTACCGTCCTTTCTTTGCCTTCGTCACAGATTCTCTCTCATAGAAACGTCGCCGCACTAGTGGCGAAGGGTAACAGATGATCAGATAATCGTCATTACCCTTTCCCCAGGGCTCAATCACCCATTGGATGAGGTTCGGTTAGTTCCTCGTGGGCGACGTTCCTCCATTCCTCCACGTCTTTCTTCGACGCAATGTTGTCGAGCAGCTCATTTTAATTCATGCGAGGCCTGTCAAGTCAGTTTGCCACCCAATTGCCAAGTGGGTATATGGGTCCAGAGCCTTTGTTCCAGACAGTTGTCGTTGACAGGCCGAGACTGGAGTGAAAAATATATGTTGAGAGGTTGGTAGACACAACCCTCGAGCTACAACCGAAAAACTTATCAAGGAAGCACCAGCTATGGCACTCACCCGATCTACCGATCCGCTGGTCTGGATCGACTGCGAGGTAGGTGTACACACCGAGTGAACCCCTTACTGGCCCTTTTCCAGCAACACAAAAGAATCACCTCTGTTTACCTGTTACAACTATCATTGCTGAAATCCCCCCACAAGGGGGTGGAGCTTCCAATGAAGCCTCACACGTACATCTATCTCCGACCGTGCCTCGTTGATTCGCAATATGTTTACCGCGTCTTTTGGCCCATCTACCCCTATCCAGCTTCATCTATCGCCATTGCTTCTGTGCCGCGCTGACCGAATACTGGCTCCCAGATGACGGGTCTCAACCCCGCCAAAGATACAATCATGTCCATAGCGTGCATCATCACTACCGCCGACCTCGCTCCGCTGGACACAGAAGGCTTCGATGCTGTGATATTCCACACCCCGGAACAGCTCTCGAGGATGTCTGAGTGGTGCGTCAAGACGCATGGCGAGTCCGGTCTCACACAGGCATGCCTGGTTTCGTCGACCAGTGCTGAAGAAGCTGCCACCAAACTTCTCGCATACATTAAACATTACATTCCCGAACCAGGCCGAGCTCTTCTGGCAGGAAACAGTATCCACGCCGACCGTGCTTTCTTGGCTATTCCACCTTGGAACGTCATTCTGGAACACCTCCATTACCGACTGTTTGATGTCTCGGCCATGAAGGAGATGGTACGACGCTGGGCGAGTGATTCAGTGCTGATGGCGGCACCAAGGAAAGAACTCAAACATACCGCCCGAGCAGATGTGTTGGAGAGCATCCAGGAGGCGCAGTATTACAAGCGCTTCATCGAGGGAATGAGTCTGGGCATACCCGGTGAGTACTAATCTGTATCCCCAGCCTTATCTTCCCTTCCTTCTCGCTTCCCTTTCTTCTACTTCAAGCAGGAAGCAGCCATTGGCAGGCCACCTCCATCGGTCGACGACTGTCCATAAGAAATGACTAACAGAATTCCGTCTTCCCTCAGTACCTGCAACGTCGATGCCGATCCAACCAGGGTCACAACCGCTGATGCCCGCTCCCGGAACAAAGCAGGGCCAAGAAGCTCTCGATATGCTCCGCAACAGCGGCACAGCCATAGGCGACGTTGGAAATCTTGACCCAGGCTTCAGGACCGATGTACCATGATCGGCAAACGAAAAGTCCTGTTTGATATTCCCGTCCTTTTTCCGCGAATATCGGCCATTCCAAAGTTTCTTGTACAAACATTCCACGGGAGTAAACTACATACATACGTCTTGAAAGATGAGGATTGAACACAATCTCGATCTGTTTTCCTTTTTTTTCTTTGGGCCTTTGGTAGGGCATTTTGGGGGAAGATGTGTGCTTTTCTACCTACCGTCATCGTTGGTTATCCTAATGGGTGCTGATGGGTGCTCGTCGAGGACCGCGTTGATGGTCCATGGTAGTGGCTACCCACGCTTACTACATCTTGCTCTGTCAGACACTCTTATCACACTTACCTACCTACACGCCTTTCCCACACCAGCATCGATACCTACCTGTTGGCCTCTCAGCGTGATCACGCCCGGTGATGCTCCACCGATGGTACCAACTCAATTGATACTTCGCTCATAGCCCTCTTCCAGGATCCCCTGTTTCCGCCCCAACTACATGCACTTCAGTTGTTCCAAATTACGCCCGTTGCATGTTGACTGCTCACTATCAGTGGTTTTCCAGCCGTGCGTCCAGGGTTCTGACAAATATGAAGCATGGCATGCGGATCCTGCCCCCCGTTCCGGATGGAGAAATGACGGATATCTGTGATGGAGAGGGCAAATATGGTAGGAATGTATATTGCTCGGTGGAAGCTGCTGATACCAGGAAACACTCTCTATCGTCAATCCTCTGTCATATTATCTGCGACTAAGCTTGGGCCAGAGAGATACCTACCTCTACCCTCCCAGCTCTCCCTTCGCGGATCCCGCCTCCACCATCTGCTCTGTCGTGGCCTTCAGCTCGGTCCATCACTACGAAAAGGTCAGTGAGTTAGTCTAGGATTGTTCGAACTCCTCCCTCCTAGGACTACCAAGACTGACGGACTCCGGCGGCATAAGCACGTCGCCAACCCCCCTCTTCTCTTCAGTTCGTGGCAGGGCTATGCATGCAATTAGATTTCAGCGTAAGTAGCCCCTTGCCACTATTTTCTCAGGAGAATTCGCGGTATTCCAACCAGCTCGACAGATCCACAACACTCTCGTGGTGGACAAAAACCATCGCTCGCCCGATGCTGCTCAAGCTTCTAGCAATATCGTTCGCTGCGCACTGGCGGCACTTACAGTTTCGTTCCTGCAGGATTTGGTGGACGCCATAGGCATTGGAAGGACATTTACATTCATGGGAGCTTTGTGTGTGTGGTCGCCGTTGGTCTTTTCATCGCTGATTGCCGTTAGGGCCCATCGTGGAGGCAAAGACACTTGATGCCCACAGCCGCAAGGGAAGGATAGCATAGGACTGCACGTAGGTGCTCCAACCCCTTCTTGATTCATGCACTCTCAGAAGTTAACATGTCCAGCTGCCCTTGGATTAAACTTCCTGGGCGTTGTTCGTGACAGATGAAACAAGTATTCGAACCGGTAATTGGGTCTGGCTGGCTTTGAGCCATGGTGTCAAGGACTCAAGGACCAATCCAGGATGCAAATTCCACTTGCCCCTAGCTTTGAGAGACAAGATTCGATTCTGAGGCATGTGTACCTCAGCGACTTCCACCACATGGACCTCTCCACAGCCCCCGGATCCGGTCGAGTTTGCATCTCAAATAGCAGAAATGCATCAAAATGGTACATCCCCGAATGGAATGTTCGGGTTCAATGTTCCCACAGTCAATGGGATCATGGAAACGTACTGTCACCTGGGAACGGGGCTGGGCAAAATCCTTCACTCACCAGCTCAAGGATGTCATTAGATATGACAGACGGAGCATAAACCCCGAGGTATCATGTCAAGAACAATTCAAGAACACGTACAAGAACCAGCACAAGAACAGGTAAAAAAGGACAAGAACCTCGCTTCCCAAGGACAGGAACAGGAACAGGGACAAGGATATGGACGCCCCCTGCCCACGCCTGTGCGACCTAAATACCTACATAATTATACATCGTGATGCTCAACCGGTGCATGTTGTGGACTGTGCCGTCCCCCGCACCCCATTTCCGATTACCCCCTGGAGTGGCGCCGCCTGGTTCCTCGTAGAACGGATGGAAACATTTTGCTCGTAATACGATGATAACTCCCTTCCCTCTGGTGTGTGTGTGTGTGTCTTGAGCTCCATGACACATGACACTTTATAGGTGGCCCTCCTGCGTCGATTACCTCCCTGAGGTCTCTGCCCTGGCAAGCCGATACCTCACCGCCTCCCTAACAACTTCGCCGCCCCATACGCTGTCCTCTCCACCCTTGGAGAACTCCATGCCAGCCACATCCCCTCGCTCTTGCTCCGCAAGCAGCACGCTGAGGTCTTTCTTCTGACTGCTGAGCCACCTCTCGATGAATTTCTGCGGATCCTTTGCCATGCTCGTGAAGAACTGGTGCCGTGCCTTGTGGTGATGCAGCGCTTGTACCACGATGGCGAGTTCGTCGTCCAACTTGGCAATCGAGCGGAGTGTATTCTGGTGTTCTGGGTTTTGGGTGAGTTTGAAAATCAATGGGCGGAGAGGGTCTTCAACCGCGACCTGGACATCGTAAACCGTGGGTTCGGGATTCTTATGAAATTCCTCGTCCACGCGGATGGTATAGGGTAGTCGCACAGGCGGCAAGGGGTGTAGGTGTGGGACTAGCCGTTCAGCCGCCTGAGGGAAGAAGAACGTGTCGGTATCAAAGATACGTTTGAGTGAGTCGTCGCATTGAATACTCCGGCGTTCTTCATCTTCTTGCAAGCCCATGGCGCGCACATAGTCCCAGATACCCATGACGACTTCGGCACGCTCCGCCTCTTCCATATCCAGAGTTTCAGCCAGAGCCTTGGAAAGGCGAAATCGTTCGGGCTGTTCGTCGCGTGTTAGGCAGATTGTGATGTTGACGTTTTCGTCGGATCTCCGCTCGAACTCGATGCTGTCATATTCGCCAGATTGAGCGCTGTTTTGACCCTTCTTCCACGTTATCATCTGATTGTTATCGCCCAGGCTGTCTTTCGGGTTTTCGAACTCGACCGTCATCCCCTTGAAGAATTGTGTGAATTTCTTGGAAGGCGGTCTGATCTTCTTCTCTTTGGTTTGGTCTTGACCTCCCATCTCTTCATCTTCGCCGTCACTGTGTAAGATGTCATCGTCGTCATACTCCAGTAACCTCCCTTGAATCTTGACTCTATAAGAAGGCTCGCCGTTGGAGTCGAATGTGAAGCCTTCCTCATCCGGATTCAGTTGCCAAGGTTGGCTTGACACCGTATTAGAGATCCATATCCGCATTGTCTTCTGCCTCTTGACATTTTTGTTAAAATTGTCATGAATTTCCAATTTCTTCCGTGCCATCAGATGGTCTAGCTGTTTCTCCGCCTCGCGCAGTTTCTTATACTGCTCGACGCCATCTCCAATAACAATCTCTTCTAGCCCATCCGGCATGTTTCGGTCGGTAGGTTTTCGCACACGTCGCTGTGCCAATTGGTGTTCAATCGCAGCATTGCGCTGTTGGGCTTGTTGTTGCATCATCTGAGCTTGCGCCTGCTGAGCAGCATGTTGGACAGGAGGAATCTGACCTAGGGCCTGTAAGTGAAAGATCTCTTGTTGTTGGGCGAGAAAAGCAGATAAGAGAGCCATCTGTCCAGTGTCCACCAAATGACGGGGTTGGGGCAGGAGAGCCATAAAGTGTTGTCCGTCATGATTGTCCTTTTCCTTCAAGGAATTCTTGGGACCTCCACCAATATCTGGGTGTACAAGTATCCTGGTGCTCGGGTCGCACTCACCTGGCCTACGCGCCGCTGGGGATCTTCCTTGTGCCTGGGCATATTGTCGATAATTCTGCATCTGGGGATTCATCTTGTTGTCGGCGTTGTTGTCGCTTCGAAATCCTTGATCGTTCGGAGGGAAGGAAGGGGATATCGGCGTCGCGACTACGATCTGCGCATGAGCTTGGTGGCTGGAGCGTGTCGATAAGTTCAGCTAAGCGTTGGTGATCGAGTGGGATGGCTGAAGGAGAGAGAGCCTTGCCCGCAATGATCGCGACATTCGCAGAACGCGATTCAAATGCGTCTGGGCTAATCCTAATCGGGCACAAATTCTCTTGGCATCATATGAGCCAGTCTGCAAAACAAGGCTGTCATGACTCCTCAACTTCTGTCTAAAACCATATGGTATGGGTGTCGGGTCTTTATCCCGAGCTTAAAACTTGGGCTGTATTGAGTTACTTCGGGCGTATTGTCAAGACCAAGCGAAGGAAGTGTGGGAGTGCGGAAGTCACGAGTTGACATCAGACCGCTGGCAGAGAGGCCACCACAGTCATTGTGAATACTGGTCCAGCAACATGGGAAAGCCAAGGTTGATCATCATTATCAGACATGCTCAATCCGAAGGGAACCGTGACAAAGCTATCCACCAGACGACGCCAGACCACAAAGTCGGATTGACGGAAGAAGGGCATCGCCAAGCGCTTGCAGCAGGAGAGAAGCTTCGTGCTCTCCTCCGAACCGATGATACACTACACTTCTTCATTTCTCCATACAGGAGGACCAGGGAGACAACAGAAGGTATTCTGAAGAGCCTGTGTTCGAATGAACCTGCGCCTTCACCATTCCAGCGACACCACATCAAGGTATATGAGGAACCAAGGCTGAGGGAGCAAGACTTTGGCAATTTTCAGCCAGACACTGAAGAAGTTGAAAGACTGTGGCGAGAGCGTGCACAATATGGTCACTTCTTTTATCGCATTCCTAATGGAGAAAGTGGAGCAGACGTCTATGACCGCGTATCATCCTTCAATGGTTCGCTCTGGAGACGGTTTTCTGAAGACACAATGGCCAGTGTGGCTGTTCTTGTCACGCACGGTCTCTGCAGTCGCGTATTTCTGATGGCTTGGTATCACTACAGTGTGGAGTTTTTTGAGGATCTCCGAAACATCAACCACTGCGAATTTTTGGTGATGAAGTTGGGCGCAAATGGGAGGTATGTGCTTCAGAACAGTCTACGGCGATGGTCAGACCTTAGGAGGGAGAAGGCGGCCAGAAAAAACAGCGTCTCTTCTCCATCAACACCCGCAAACGTCGAAAACATACCAGTTAGACGCTGGACGATGTCCAAAAACGCCCATGACCCCACCGGTGCCAGTTACATTCCTACGCCGGTACGCAAAAGTACGATAGACATGTTCAGAGATGAACCGGAAACCGTACAGGAAGGAGGCGAACTCAAGCGTAATCCAAGGGCAACCCCGGCCGAGAGGAGAAACAGTACGAGCAGGGAACAAAGTCGCACAAGAGTGCGGTCTTCCAGCAACCTTCGAACCTCTGTCGCTAATCTATCATTGGATACGGGGAGAAAAAGTGCGAATCTGAGTGGAATAAAATCTTACCTTGGTAGAGACGGTGGCGGGACAAGATCGGGCCAGGGCTCACCCTTCGGATCCGATGATGAGTTGGAAAGCGAGAGTCCCAGAGGAACTACGCAGTCTTTTGGCTCTTTGTCGGGGTCTCATGAGAAAGGCAAGAAGGCGTTTTCTTCGTCACTGGCTCGAGCATTGAGAGGAGAGTTGGACGATCCGAACAGGAAGATGGCAGATGCGCTTGGCGATCAGAGTGATGCAGAGGTGGAGGAAGCGGACCTGGAACTTGGGACACAAGAGCGAGTTTCTGGCGAGCTACAGCAAATCCTAGATGAAGAGAGGCGGGAGCGGAGTCACCGCAGTATATACTAGACAATCATGAGGGTCCACTGGATGAACCCCGGACATTGTTAGTAAGGGTCAGGCGGGAGAATGTGGCGTGTGAATGTCGCTGGGAGATGTTCAGCCTCGCAGCCTCGCAGCCTTGTGGCCTTACGCCAAGACAAACTCCGATTCAGCCAATTGAAACTGGTCGTACCCACGCTCTCCTTCTCTCCGACTGATCCAATATCCCACTTCGATCGAATAGATGGCAACAAGGTGATAGACTTGCATCGTTGTATTCTGAAACAACAAACTCCACAATTCTCCAAGTCTCGAAATCCATGTCAAGATGGCAGATGCCCTTTACGAACTTCTACAACCTCATCTCGTATCGACGTCTCAATCACCATCTTCATCCCCAGAAATCTCTACATATCTGTCCCGCCTCGTCTCCCTCCGTCTCAGCGACTTGACTACAACAGAGCCTCAGTCACTCAGTCAATCAGCACAGTCCAACCTATTCTCGATCCAGGCACTGAGTTCTCGGTCTCACCGAACGACGACTACCTCATCAGACCACCTAAGTATTCTCCGGTCGTCACTCCCGCTTATATCAAGATCCGCCGAATCGATCAAGAATGCGATCCCTGAACTGGATACTCGTGCCGTGAAGTTCGCCTCGACTTATAGCAAGTCCAAAGAGGAAAGCACTACTGGAGGCAGTGGAAATGCCCTCCTTACCACTCGAAAGGAGTCCGCCCTTCTCGCTCGGCAAGCGGACAAAGCTCAGGACATCCTGGAGCTTCCATCTCTACTCTCTGCGGCGATTGCCTCAGCCCATACTACATCGGCGGCATCAACGAATTCGGCATCCTCCGGCACCAGCGGCGCGAATTATACCCAAGCCCTCGATCTTTTCGCCCATATCAAACGTCTTCAGGTTCTCTATCCTGACTCCCAGCTGGTGAAGTCTGTACTCGCCGATGCCCAAAATGCCATGAAGGACATGACAACGAACCTGATTGCTAGTCTTCGGAGCCAGAATCTTCGCCTTGCTGCTGCTATACGGATGATCGGTTGGTTACGACGCGTGGCGCCAGAGCTGTCAACTAGTACAACAATGGGCTTGCCATCAGCAGGTTCTCAGACTAATAAGCACGGCCCATTGGCACCGACACTGACCTCGCAACTTGAACTAGGCACGACTGCATCGTCACACCAGGACGAAGGTCACTTTGGCGCCCTGTTCCTGGTCTCTCGGCTATGCACGTTCCTGAATATGATCGAGGCTCTTTCTCCACTACGCGATCTCGCCGACCAAGAGACATTGGCACGGAAAGAAGCCGCCAGCTCCGGATCAAGTTCCCAGAAGCATCTGACGCCCTCAAGTACAACGCGACCCCTACCAAACCGCAAGTCCTCTTCCGGAGGAGGCTATAATCCCTCTCTGGCTGGCCAACAAACGGAACGCTATCTAAAACGATTCATTGAAATATTTCGCGAACAGTCCTTTGCGACAATAAGCATGTACCGCAACATCTTCCCGGAGGACGAGCAACCACAGGTGCCGCAATCCTTCTCCTCTGCAACTACCCCAGCAGCGTCGCTAGATCTATCCCTCACGCTACCTTCAGCCCTGCAGACATTCCCATTGTACTTGATTGACATATTCATTTCAACGCTCAAACAATACCTTCCGAACGTGACAGACACCACAGCGAGGGAGAGCTTGCTGATGCAGGTGCTCTACGCGGCAAATTCGCTAGGCCGGCTAGGTGCGGACTTCAGCCTCATGATAGCGGAGCTAGATGACCATGAAGACGAAGACGAAGACGTCAACCAGGGCGAGAACGCAGCTGAGGTATCCGCAGAAAGTGTGGCCGAGGATACGAAAGCCACTGTGGACGAAGACGAGGCCACAACACCGAACATCAGGCATGACCTCAGTGGCCAGGCGGGCGCCGAGGACAGAACAACAGCGGCAGCACCGGCGGCGACAGAGACGAGGACGAAATCCCCGCCTGAGCCGGAATGGATATCCGTTATCCGGAAACACCGCGTACAAGCGGCCAGGCTGGAAGCTCTGGCTGCGGGACAAGAAAGAGGCGACCATGTCCAGAGACAGGGTTCTGCGGACGTCGCTGTGCGATAGGTTTAACCCTTGTAGTGTCCTCTGTCGGGCTCTGTCCTTAGCACTATGTATCCCCTCATAACCCGGCCGAGTCTAGAAAGAAAACCCAGCGTATGGGCTATGTTCAGCACGAGACATATGTAAATAACGAAACCAGATCATAATTTTACATCCCGGGGGTCTCTTGTCAGTTCTTTCTTGTTTGGTTCTCTCTCTATCTCTCGCCATTCGTCCCATGTGTAGTTGATGTCGACACAAAGTGGACAATGCAATCAAGCTGGAGCGAGACCTGTTCAATCCTGGAACAATGATTTCGAGGAGACGCGACATGGAGAACGGTAGGGTTTGAATAGGGTTTGAAGAAGAGATGCAGAGCAAGAATGGTAAGTATAAGGTGCCTCCTCACTGTGTCATGGACATTGCCGAATATGTGAGTGTGATCGCGTGAAGTTGGAAAGAATTCACGCAGGCGCCAAGCCTGTCGGCATTGGGCACCCAGGCCTGGAGTTTGTCTACTACTCGTATTAGTAGTGGGCGGTGAGAAGCCCCTCTAGAGCATGCCCATACTTCACGGGAAACCCTGAGTGGTTAACGAGCCGAGCCCACCCAGCATCATCGCGCATGCGTTTGGCGCCGCCGCCATCAAAAAATAATCAGAGAACACAGCCTTCGCGCGACCATTTACATTCTCTCCGTCCCAGTCGGCGCACGATCAAAAGTCCCAATTCTCATCTTCGGGCTTTACACTGAGGTATTAAGGCCTTCTAGCTGTCCTTCATTTCTAGCCTCTTTGTGTTAATCCTCTGTCCCAGATCTCGATCTCCGGTGACAAGAGCGACGCCGCCTCCTCCCCCCCCGCGTGCAGAAGAGGATGAATTGAGGCCACACAGCAGAAGAAGAAGCGAAAAGGGAAAAGCTGACATCCTACCTCGTCCCTTGTACACGCGCACTTGTTACCAAGGGGCGAGTCGGGTCCGCAGACAGACAGACAGGCAGGCAGGCAAGCAAGCCAGGCGCGATGTTCTTTCTACGATATCTCGAGCGCGAAATCAGCATCCATCCATCCTTTTTTGCGGCCAATGTGAACGAGAGGCTTAAAGATCAGCTCTATGCGGATCTAGAAGGGAGCTGCAATGGAGAATATTACATCGTGTGCATAATGGACATCTACAATATCTCTCCTGGAAGAGTGAGGCCAGGTTCTGGGGAAGCGCACTTTACAATCCTCTATCGAGCCATCCTGTGGAAACCTTTCAAGGGAGAGACGGTACGGATATCTGCTATGACTGGGCGAAGAGATCTTTTCTCACAAGTGACAATGAACAGATCGATTGCGCTGTCTCCTCCATAAAGCCCCAAGGTGTCTTCTGTGAAGCTGGCCCGCTTACAGTGTTCGTTTCGAAGCTGGTAGGTCACAATGGTGGTCATTTCGAGCATCAGAGCGTTGACAAGACGGCAGCATCTTCCGCCTGATATGCGACACAATCCTGACGCTACTCCACCGCAATACTCCAACAACGCCGGCGATGTGATCGAGAAAGGCTCGGCCGTGAGGGTCCAGCTGATCGGCTTGCGGAGTGATGTGGGCAATATGTATGCCATTGGGAAGATGTCCTCGCAATGGTTTGGGTAGGCGCGAGCCCTTTTGTCTTTGCGAAGTGGCCACTAACGGGAACAGTGTCGCATGAGAGCTTTGATCACAGCAGGGCAGCATTCTTCTCGCAGAAAGGTCGTCCGCCATGTCAGTGCAATTGGCCCAAACCAACATTCTAGGCTCCAGTCACAGTATTTCTCCCTGTCTAGAGATTGTCCTCGACCAAGTTGAAGTGACACACAGTCATGTTGGACCGCAGCCTGATGGCGAAACGCAGACACTGTGACTTTGGCCGCAGTATTAGGTGGTACACGATGAAAAGCCCTCGATGGGTATTCTGGATATGGGGATTCAAAGATTGGATCAGAAAGTGATTATTACACTGACCGTCGATGAGAAGGCCCAAGGCTCATCACTCAAAGGCCAGGCTTGTGTGGCATAGGGCTCAAACATGGCCCCCAGCCCGGAGTAAAGTTCTGAAACGACGCTAAGGCGGAACACCTGCATGAAGGTCAACTTTAGGTGTTTTGGACGCGATGGCGGGGCAACGCGTCTTCTCATTGAACAACCTCACGCACCTGGCACCGCTAACGAAATGCAACTTTCAGGGACAGGCCATTGCCCATTGACATGTTTGCTTCCTCCCTTTAGACTACCAAGACACCCATAGATTCTGCTGCCTGCGACTCAAATCTGTCGTCGGGTTGGTATTCCACCTTGTAGTCAACAAGCGTCAAATTATCCTTTCCCAATAAAGACGTCGCATAGCTTGCCTTCTCCTTCCACCCTCGTTCGATCTGTTGTTTACCCTTGCGTCGTGGCTCTTTCCACCTGACTATTGCTGCTACATACACAAACAACACAACCCTTGTCGAAAGCATCTCCCACACGTATACCTTGACGATTGAACCCCTTCCTCCTCCTTTGCCAGACGCTCACGACTGCTTCGCGGAGTTACACCTTGAACCCGCAGCGTCGTCCTCAATATGACACTCAAAGACATCTACCAGCGGTTTTTGGAGTTACCCAATCCTATCAGCCTGTCCGAGAATGCCTCCCTCCACTACATCACCACCCTGACTACCTTGACACAGCCTGTCAATATTGTTCGACATCTTGAGACTCAAAACAAAAAGTTAGTCAAGACTAAAAGTGCAAGAATAATTTCGGCGGTGGAGGGACCTAATGCCGTTGCTCTTGAAGTTGAGACAGTGCTGGAGTTCATCTCAGGTGGAGGATCATATTTGCCAGGGCTTGAGAACTTCGTTGTCGACAAGATTGCGACAATTCCGATGGTAAGAGTGCTCCTCTCCGCATGAGTGCGTTTGCAACTGACGGCGGACTTGGCTAGACACATATTGTCCATTTCGATGCCGAACAGAAGATCTCCGTCATCCGCATCTCCTGGGATCAAGCCTCATTGTTGAAACAGACCGAAGTGATTGGTTCGAGAGGCAAGAATTGGCCTGTGGTCGACGGCAAAGACCAGGTCAGACTCATCAACTCCAGCTTGACCGCAGCGCTCTCTGCGTCAGAACTGCCCACTACTCCTCGTGGTCGCTCCGAAAACCAAAGTCTTGCCTCCTCACGCAACGTATCCCCGAGCAAGAGGCACATCAAGGATCCTCACGCAAGTCTTGACCTCTTTTCACCGAAGCCCGTTGATGAGAATGAGCCGACCTTGGGTCCAAATGCTGTGGCTCCCCGGGCATCAGCGAGACCCCCACCACGGGAGATGAGTGAGTTGTTCGCGGCAGGACATGAAGACCACGAACCAGGATCGCCAAAGAAAGTCCCCATCGAGCCTGTTGTGGCGCCCAAGAAGGGCAGCAACCAGAAGTTTGGCCCTCCCCGCCTCTTCGCCGATGACCCGAACGAGCCTGCTCCTGTCGGCTACAAGTCCAACCCTGCCAAGTACAATCATTTCAATCTCGGAGAAGAGCTGGAAGATGACCCGTTGCAGTATCGTGATGCTACTCCCAAGCCGAAGACAACGATGCAAGCAGTGCCAGTACGAGGGAAGTCCAACAGACAGCAATCTCAATGGGATTTTGCCGACTTCTTTACGCCCGAGAAGGTTACACAAAAGGTGCGAGATCAAGACATAGTCCACTTCAGCCTGGACAGTACCGTGAATGAGGTGGAGACCCCGGGCAAGAAGATCGCTGGCAAGCCACGCCGCGACAACGAGATCCACTTTGAACTACAGGACGACGGAACACCCATCGAGCGCCACGCTGTCCCAAAGCCTCGAAAAGATGCGGAAACACACTTTCAACTGAGAGACACTGCGACACCGGCCACCAATCGTACCTCAGATCGTCCAACCAGCTCGGCAAGTGATCGCATGGGACTATATTCAAATAATGTATTCGATGAGGACGAAAATGGCAAAGCGCAGGAAAAGCCTCCGCTCTCAACGATCACCAACAACACCAACCGCAAACATGATTTCGACAGCCACTGGACAATGGCTGATGCATCACCAGCCAATGGAAAGGCCAATAATGAAAACAAGCTTGCCAGCAAACACCGCAAGAAGCCATCGCAAATGGATACCCACTGGGATCCATACGAGGAGACGACTGACCAGCCACAAAACCCGCCTGCACAGAGTCGGTTGAGAAAGGGGATGGAGAGTCACTGGAGCATGGGAGACGAGGAGGAAAAGGCGGGGACCAATGGGAAAAGCAAGACTCAAAAGAGCTTCTGGGACTTTTGAGCATTCCGTGAAGCTCAAGCAG
This sequence comes from Fonsecaea pedrosoi CBS 271.37, assembly GCF_000835455.1. NCBI lineage: Eukaryota > Fungi > Ascomycota > Eurotiomycetes > Chaetothyriales > Herpotrichiellaceae > Fonsecaea > Fonsecaea pedrosoi. The sequence goes on along the minus strand of NW_013550614.1, from coordinate 3,375,034 downwards.
TAAACAGTGGACACAGAAGCTGAGGTGAGCGGAAAACAACGATATTGTCCTGATCGCGTCTGATATTGAACGACGATTAAATGAGAGATGTCTATAGCATCATTGCCACGGCCTTGTTGCAGACGGCAGCCAACAGACCCAAATAACTGAATACCAAAATGCCATCGTACTTTACTTGTATTATATGCATGCAACGGATGATCTGCTCCGGACGGTGCGTCTGCAGATTGACATCATCGTCCTTTTCGATGGGGTCGTGGGCTCACTGGGTCCAGGAACGGGTGAAGGATCTGGCGAGTAAACAACCACGACAACCTTGTAGATGCTGGTAAGAGATGGGGTGATGGCGCACTCGGAATTAAGGCGCCCTGGGCGTCTCCTTCTCCCCCTTCAATCGAGCACTGCGACATGACTTTGAGTTTCCACACATGCACACGGTTCCGTGTGCCGTGAGTCATCGACCAGCCTAGCCGGGGTGCTAGATCATGATTTACATGGCCGTCTGCATTTGGTGCTGATAAACTGCGCAGACTTATCCAAAAGCTTCGCCGGCAACATTGGCAGTGCAGTTCCTTTGCATCGGTCAAATCGAGTCGCTTACCATCCCCAAGGTTCTCGCAGCTCACTAGCCTGCTTTCACTTTTCTATTCATTCGTGGCAATTTCTCCTTCTTGCAACTCTCTTTCTTTCCCTTTCTCTCTTTCTGTGAGACGTGGCTCTGAGAGCAAGCATTCTCAGCTGGAGATATTGAGCGCTGAGGAAACCTTCGCCGGCTATTCACGTGCTGCCCCCAACCGAATTCGACTACCCGTCACCCGCAGATAATCGTGTTAAATCCGAGCGCCCACTTCACTCTTCACTCAGGCTACTATCCTACCACACGTTCAATCGCATTTTCTTCACATTGGGCATAACGTCTACCAGAATCGCAAACGTCAATTGAAAAAGTTGACCGATCCGTCCGAAGCGCTGCAACAGGAATTGCGATCGCACACAGGCTTGTGGGGGATTCTTAAGCGTCTAGCGTAACCGTCCGCAGCCAGTCTCTGCAGCGGGGTTTTACGAACAACGCAAACACAATTACTGAGTGACTGGACTGCAAGACAGCCCAATTCCACCTCACAATGACGCCCACGCCTCCCTCGACGAACTCGTCGCATTCTGGCGCCTCTCCCGATCAGTTCCGGGTCGTGCGCAAGCGCAATCGAATCCCCTTATCCTGCGCGCCGTGCAGACACCGAAAGCTGAAGTGCAATCGACAGTCTCCCTGCGATAACTGCACAAAACGAGGCGATACTGGCTCATGTACCTACGCTGCTCCCGCCGCAAGGAAGAAGGGCAGTCAGAGTCAAAATGCTGCTAACGCGACACCCGATGATATGCAGAATCGGATAGATCGGCTGGAAGGATTGGTTTTGTCGCTCATGACCAATGGCTCGTCAGCCGTAGGCCCAGCCGCCGCTGCCCAGGCTCTTTCGGCCGGATCGAGCACCATTGAGAGTGGTTCATTGGGGCCGAATCTTGATAATGAATTGGACGAGAGCGCGATGATGGATGATGCAGATGGCCAAGAGCCTGAAAGTGAGACGGATGGTGTGACCAAGAGCTTTGGAATTCTGAAGGTCGACGCTGAAAAGCAAAAGACCTTCTACATTGGCGAGGCGCATTGGGCGGCTTTGCTGAATGAGATTGGCGAAGTCAAGAACTATTTCGTCGCTCACAAGAAAGAGTACGAGGCTCAGATGGAGAAGGTCGAACAGGCCAGAAAATCCATGGGCGCAGACGTGGGCTCAGGTCCAGCTTTGCTCTTTGGCTCTACCATTCCACCCAGTCGAGCAGAGATTCTCGCACAAATACCATCTCGGTACATGTCCGATATCCTGATCGGACGATATTTCAATACATTTGACCCTGCCACTCACATCCTGCATGGGCCGACATTTCAGCGACACTACAATCAGCACTGGGCGGACCCGTCCAAAAGCTCGATTGTATGGGTGGCCATGTTGTTCGCCATGATGCGTCTTGCCATGTTATCGTATGGACGGGAAGGTGATGAACCACCTGAGTTTCGTGGCAAATGTCAGGATCTGGCCGCGAATTTCCGCACGCAAATGGCCCACTGTCTCATCACGGCTGACTATACAAAACCACACAACTACATTATAGAGACGCTGATATTCCACCTGCATGCGGAATACACTTCCAATCGAGATGCCGAAGCCAGTGTCTGGGTATTGGTTGGCATGATCGCTCGTCTCGCCATGCGGATGGGCTATCACCGTGACGCGAAACTGTTTCCCAATTTGAGCCCATTTCAAGGCGAGATGCGGCGTCGTGTTTGGACATTTGTCCGAAGTGCTGATCTTCTTTTTTCTTTTCAAGTGGCGTTGCCTTCGATGATTCGCATTGGCGATTCCGACACCGAGTTGCCGCGCAATATCTACGACGACGAATTCGATGAAGATTCTGCGTCATTACCGCCCGCTCGTCCTGCCAGCGAAGCCACGCCGATCTCGTACATGATTGCAAAGGGGCGCTTGTCCTTTGGTTTTGGTCGAGTGTTGGAGGAGATTAATGGAGTCAACCGCAAAGGGTATGACGAAGTTCTCAAGATTGATCGTGGATTGAGAGATATCTACGAAAGCATCCCCGACCACCTCAAACTGCGACCGATGGCAGAACAGACGCTGGCACCCATCTCGCTGATCATGGCGCGCTTCAGCCTCGCGACGGTTTACCATAAGTCTCAATGCGTCCTCCACCGCCGGTATATGCGTCTTGCTAGAAATGGCAATAGGTATATGCACTCGAGAAGACAGTGTTTGGACTCAGCTATGCAGTTACTGAGCTTCCAGGCAATTCAACACCAGCAGAGTCGGGAACGTGGACGACTGAGGAGTCTACGCAACCATGTGAACTCACTGACCGCACATGACTACCTCTTGGCAGCAACGATTGTCTGTATGGATCTGTACAATCACCGGGAGCGGCCCGACAGTAATACCAACGATGTGAGCACCCCGAATACTTCCGTTAGTGGCGGCAGTATCAGCCAAGGCAGCATGTCGTCAGATGGAGTTTATATACCCGGACTCAGCTACAATCGCGAAGATCTCATCCATGCATTGGAAGAGAGCCGCGATGTCTGGTTGGCGAACCGTGACCTGAGTATCGAGGCTTACAAGGCCAGCGAGCTTCTTAACGTACTGATATACCATATCAAGCAACCCGCTTCTCCCAACAATACTCAAAACGCGCAGGTCCCGATAGGAACACAGCAGCCGCAGGGTTCGAACAACGACGAGCAGAATGCAGCAATGACGTTGGGCATGCTTCAAGCTGGAGGCATAGGATCTAGTGGGCAGGCGGGCGGCATACCACAGGCAGCATCACCGGGTGGCGCATGGGAAAAGACGGGACTGTATCCCAATTTTGGGGGGAATAGCGAGCAGTATAACGCGGGAATATTTGGACCAGCAAATGCGACAAGCCCTTTCCCAAGTGGGTGGTTTGGCGGTCCGATGGGCAACCTGGACCAGGGCATGAATTTGGACTGGGTAAGTTTCGAACCCTCCGGCCTCCGGGGGAAGGTATTGGCCAGGAATACTAATCTTGGTGCGCAGGAGGCATGGGATCAATACATGCAACCCTCGAGTCTCACACTGGATCCGGCAGCAAGTTTGTGGTCCAACAACTCGCCCAACAACAATCTTTTCACGCAGACTTCATCTCCCGAAAACACCACTTCGGATGCTACTTTTGGAATGAGTACAGGCTCTAGTTTCTATCCACAAACCCTGGGGAGCATGATGACCGGGTCGACACCAGACCTCTCCAAGACTGATGGGTCTGGACAGACGCAGCAGATGCCTAAATTGAGTGCAACTTCGTCTGTGGGTGCGAGCAACGACAACAACGCTGCGGGAGAGGTGTTTATGGGTGTGCAAAGTCCACCGGGTGCAAGTTGGAAGTGGACTGTGATGAGTGACAAGAAATGAGGTTTCTGATGTTTCGAGAATGATACCCGTCCTTGATTTGTAACGATTTAGCTGTTGATCGGAAAAGGGAATGGATTACGCTGAGAAGGGGAAGCACCCATAGGACGTGTGTAGATGAGGGATAAGGACCGGATATACGCCGACACCAAGATGTATGAAGGCCCATTGAGGCTGCGGACCAATAAAAAAGGAATGCTCTGGCGGTGGAATGGGGGAATATCTCTGCTCGCGTTTGCTTGCCTATCTCATCTGTCTCGTCTTGTACTCGCAATATGACTCGATAGCTTATTGTCAGCTCTAAGTTCCAACGTAAAGAGTGAGTGAAGCGGGGAGTCCGAGCTGAACAAGGCCAAGAGGCGCCAGCATTTGATACACGTACAAAACCACCCTAACGTGCCCCCGTAGGTACTGCGTACGAGGTACATCTATCTAATAAGTAGGTTAGGGAGTGACCTCAGTCTCTCCCTCTTTCTGGAACATGCTCTTCATGGTCTAGCCCGTATCGAGCCGAGCCTAAAAGGGACAACCCCCCTCTCCCATCCCCCCTGTTGAGCCCAGCCAGCATCAGTCAAACCCGCCCGCCCAGCGTGGCTCAGACCTCTCGCTACTCGCTGGGTATGGATCATTTCACATTGCCCATCAGCCCATCATCAATTCCTCCATAAGGCCTTCCGGGCCTTTTTTCCCCTTCTCCACAATCCTTCCATCCCATCCTTTCCCTTTTTTTCCCTTCTCACTCTCCAGCCCAGCTGAAGGGCGACACGAAGCACCAACAAGACATGACCAAGCCCAACGGGTCCGGAGGCCAAGCAACTCTTGTCCAGGTTTCACTCCTTGTTTGCTTTCTTGGATTTGATTAATCAATGACAGCAGTAGCACCAGCAGATGGTGGCAGGTTTTGGCAAAGTTCGGTGTTGTCACTGCCTCCCTTGCCTTTGCTTGCCTCGCACTTCCTTGAAACACTTGTCGATTGCTGCTACAAAGTCCCTTCATTCTTCTCACTTCACTTTCGTGTCTCTTGACTTTTCCCCGTTCATGCTTTTTCTTCCTCGGTCCCTTCTGCTACTCTGTCACACGGTCCTCTCTTGTTTTCATTCGACATGTCCCCGTAAAAGTCCATAGGTCAATCTCTCCTTACTCCAGTTTACGTTCAAGCCATTCGCGCCCATCACAATACCCTCTGCGACCTCGTTTCAAATTTCGAGACTGACCGGACCTGACTGCCACGAACTACATACCACCTACCCTCGGTCATGGGCCTGTTCAACAGGAAGAGCAAGTCTGGTGCCGTCACAGACGAAGCTCCAAACACCAACCCCGCCGCAGAAAAGTCCAACGGCTCCAACGATACCACAGATGCCCCGTCGGCCACCCCTGTTGCTGAAGGACTCCTCCCTCAATATAATCACAACGGTCATCTGATAAGAAGGGGCATCCATCCTGACGGAGAGAGTGGTCGCAGCGGAATTCACCCGGGCTATTTCTTCAAGATAATATGGACATCGTCTTGCACAGTTTCGAGCTGGGTCAACATCTTGTGGCCTTTCGTCCCCGCCGCCATTGCCCTCCATTTTATTCATGGCGACCACCATCTTTGGACCTTTGCCATCAATTACATCGCCATGGTGCCCTCTGCCAATCTACTCGGGTTTGCTGGACAAGAACTGGCAAGGAAGCTGCCAAAGGTCATGGGTATCCTCATCGAGACGACCCTGGGATCCGTTGTGGAAATCGTCCTGTTCATGGTGCTGATCGCCAAAGACGACGGAACTGGCCAGATTGGGAGTGGCAACAAGATTGTAGTGATCCAAGCCGCCATCCTCGGGTCCATCCTTACCAACCTTCTTCTTTGTCTAGGTTCCTGCTTCCTGGTTGGCGGGTTGGTGCACAAGGAACAAACTTTCCACGCAGTTATCAGTGAAGCCGGCTCGGGTTTACTCTTGGTCGCTGGGTTTGCCCTCTTGATTCCCAGTGCCTTTTACTCGTCGTTGAGCCGCAGCACCGTCCCGGCCGGCGAAGAGGGATATACAGCCGCACAGTTGCGTAGCGATACCCTCAACATTAGCCACGGCGTCTCCGTCATTCTCATCGTTGCATTCGCGCTGTACATACTTTACAATTCTCTTTCGCATGACAACATTTTTCAAGAAGTCCTCGAAGCCGATGAAGAGAACGATCGAGACAGGCATAAAGACCTCAAAAAGCCTAAGCTGACAATGACCGAGTGTATCGTGGCGATCGTCTTTGCGCTAGCTTTAATCTCTCTCATTGCAGTCTTCCTGGTGGAGGAGATTGAGTTTGTGGTTGAAAACGGAATTCCCGACAATTTCTTGGGTCTAATTCTCGTGCCGTTGGTGGAAAAGGCTGCGGAACATTTGACTGCCGTCGACGAAGCGTACGACAACCAAATTGTGAGTTCCTCTGCCTCTGGAATTGGGGAGCAAAGAGGTTGCTAACGCACTTTCCAGAATTTTGCTCTTTACCACTGCCTTGGCCCTTCGATTCAGACCGCTCTGTTCAACGCCCCATTAGTCGTCATTGTTGGCTGGGGTCTTGGCAAACCCATGGACCTCAACTTCGAAATCTTTATGGTGGTGCTTTTGGTCATGTCTATCTTGGTAGTTGGCAATTTCCTCCGGGATGGATCGTCCAATTACCTGGAAGGTGGCCTGCTTGTGGTACGTATCCCAAGGCTCGTTTAACACAGAAACATCATGGCTGACTACAATAACGCGCAGATTGTGTATGTCATCGTCGCAGTCACCGCGTGGTACTATCCCAACGCCGAGTTGACCACATCCAATGGAGCTTCAGGGGGAACGGAAAGTAGTGGTGGAGAAGGCACTGAAGCGCTGGTCCATGTCGCAAAGATGCTGATGGCTTGACAGCAGCGCATGTAGCTGTCCGAACTTCGATTTGCCCGGGAGAGGTAGATTCGGATTGTTCTGAGTTGCTGGAACTTGGCAGGCATGCATTTGAGGAATGTGCAAATACCACAAGCAAGGCGTCTTGGTGTCTACTTTGTTGTGCTGGGGGCAGCAAATCCTGTTTGCGAGAGCTTCGCATCAGTTACCGACTAAAAGGTATTCTACAAGCGACTTGTGAATGCTTGCGAAATGCTTGACATGGCCGTTAGCGCTCGCTTCCAAGATATCATGTTGGAAGCGGAGTCAGGGGTTGTGGCAGGGTAGATGACTTGAGGCGTGGCTACAAGGCTCTGGCCACGCGAGGCTACGTCATGCTCCGCGTTGCCTGGTATCCGGCGTGCCGGCTCCAGACGAGGAAACGACTTGGACAAATTCCAGGTATCAGCGAGTATCTAGAGCTGCAGAGAGACGGTCATCTGCTGCGACTCGTACTCGTCTTCGAGATGCAGAATGTCAGCCGGAGGGAAACAAGGCTGAAGTCGAATCGAACCACAGTGGGCGCAGTCATGAAATAAAGATTCCACAAAGGCGGGAGGAGGAGAGACAAAATAAATTGTTTCTTTAAAATAGAACTGGCTTACAGGCGCAGGGAAATGCAGTCACTGGGGTTGGCACCTAGATACGTGCAAGTAGCCGGCTAACTATTAGTTCTGGGTTGCTGGTGGCATTATTAATGGGGAGCAGCTGCTCACACTACGGGGGAGGGACTCGTAAGACTGGGCTATTCAGGCGGATATGGCGGAGAACCAGTCAGAATTCAGGCTCCATGCTGGGCGTTCGTGGGCAATGGTTGGTGTGTGGCTGGCAGGGGAGATTGGGCTCCCAGGCGGTGCTTCACGGGCTTGGCATATCACAGTGGGCACTGGTAGGGTCAACATTGGGCGTCTGGACTTTGAGACTCTGGCAAACACGAACCCCCGGTCACCCTGTAGTTAGCTGGGAACTCCGTACCACATTAACCTTCACCCATCTAACACCGTGAGACGATAACACTTGTATGCAGACATCCAGCATCATACCAACCACAGCGCCTATACCAGTCAACAGTCTATACACTGACCTCGGTGCTGCATTGCTAGTTCCCTTCTTCCTGTTCCAAATCCAATCTCTCCTCGCAGACGTCCAATCACACATCCCAACCAAGCAACAAACCTCGACCGAGATATGACCTCCGATCATCGTATTCCCTCTACGCACCGGTGACCTACGACCAATGCTCCCATCCGTCGTCCCCTCGTAGGTCTCTTTTCGACTTCGTGAGACTGAGATGCCATCTGTGGCATCTGAAGCCCCTCTGTCCGTTGTCTCCAACAGCGTCCATTCGAATTCTTCGTCGTTGGAAGGCCCTCCGAGAAAGTCCCACGACAAGACGATCAGCGGCGTCTTTACCTACACAAACGGGACCGATGTCGAGGCCGGATTGTCTGATCACAGACTGGATCAACTCAAGAGCCTGCGCAACAATACCAGTCACAGCTCCTTAACAAAGGGTATCCCCAATGGCAACGTCAAGGCGCCCTTACGGGATCGCACGCAATCCAAGGCCGGCAGCACCAATTCGGCCGCGAGCACGAATGCCGCAAAGTACACTGAACAACTTTCGAGAAGCCCGGCTTCGTCAGAAGGACCACTGACCAAGTTGTCTAGCGTCGAGAATGTGGGAGAACAATATGACGACCATAGTAATGGCATCCATGAACAATCGCCCTGGCCGCAGTCGACACCGGAGTTGGGTAAATTGAAAACGAACATCCCTCCGACAAAGCCGGAGTACGATCCCTACCACATGGTTACCGCCTCTACTGTCCCAGATTCTGCACGATTAGATGGAGAGACGACCTCCGGTGGCCTCTCTCGTGCTCCTGCACCCGCCCTTGCTCGTTTCTCCTCCCCGCCTGCTATGTCCCCGGGTGCTTCAATACAAGATCGATACTCCGAATCGTCATTGAACCCCGAGCCCCCGAAACTAACACACCGTCACACCCTACAAGTTCCGAAAGCAGGCGGCATTGGCGCAGTCGGCCGGAGCTCGCGCGACTTCTCCTTCGCAGGCGGCCCCTCCGAAGAAGCGCTCTCCACCACCACTGGTCGCTTCTCCCCTACACGAGAACAGCACGATGGAACTGTGGTGAGGAATAGACGAGCGTCACTTGGCTTGGTTCGTAGGACAACTCGGTCCATGCAATCAGATGCCCATCTAGACGAAGTTCCTCCCGATGAAGATGCAGCACGTTGGACGGAGCTCATCAAGCAGAAACGTGCGAGCAGACGCAAAAGAAAAGAGGACGAGGATGACGACCGCGTCATTGTTGGCAAAAAGGTTGAGGAGGGCCACGTCAATTGGGTTACTGCCTACAATATGTTGACCGGAATTCGATTTACTGTGTCGAGAACGAATGCAAAGATGGACCGGGAACTGACGGATGCCGACTTTGACGCAAAACACAAGTTCAGCTTCGATATCACCGGAAATGAACTGACACCCAGCGCCAAATATGACTTCAAGTTCAAGGATTACAGCCCCTGGGTCTTTCGGCACCTCAGAGCCATCTTTGGGCTTGATCCGGCCGACTACTTGGTCAGTCTCACCAGCAAGTATATCCTCTCAGAATTAGGCAGCCCCGGCAAGTCTGGCTCCTTTTTCTACTTCTCGAGGGATTACAAGTACATCATCAAGACGATCCATCACGCCGAGCATAAGCTGCTTCGGAAGATCCTGCGGGATTACTATCGACATGTACTGGATAACCCTAACACGCTGATAAGTCAATTTTACGGCTTGCACCGGGTCAAAATCCCCTATGGGCGCAAGATCCATTTCGTGGTCATGAATAATCTATTTCCACCCCACCGAGATATCCACCAAATGTTCGACCTGAAGGGATCCACCGTTGGCAGGGACTTTAGTGAGGAAGATTTGGCTAATAACCCTAGGGCGACGCTGAAAGACATGAATTGGCTACGGAGAGGTTTGCATCTCGAATTCGACGCTCGAATACGACAGATATTCCTAGACCAGATGAAACGAGATGTTGCTCTCCTACAGAGGCTTCACATTATGGATTACTCCTTGCTAGTTGGTATGCACGACCTGGAGAAGGGTAATGAGGAGAATTTGAGAGAGACAACGCTGCAAGTATTTCAGCCTGGTGGGGAGAATAACGAGGACGAGTATTCATCCTCGGTCTTGATTCGAACCCCCTCGCGACTGGAGAACGCGAGAAAAGCGCGAGAATTGAGGATGACGCTGAAAAGAGAGAAACCTGTCCCCATGGGCATGGTGAGTGCAAAGATGCCGTCTGAGATGGCCTCCGGGGATGAAAGACGGGATCGCATATTCTACAGTGATGATGGTGGAATTCGGGCTACGCATGAAGATGGGCGAGGTGGTGAATTGATTTACTACCTTGGCATCATTGATTGTCTGACCCATGTAAGTTGAATTTCAATCCTCTTTCCTGTGCCGTGACTGACTTTCCGCAGTATGGTATGATCAAAAGAATTGAGCATTACTGGAAGGGTCTTTCGGCTCCACGAGGGCAGATATCGGCTATCCCTCCACAAGCATATGGAGAACGATTCATCAATTTCATCACTGGGATCACCATGACCCAAGAGGAAGCTCAGAGGCGAGAAACTGAGGAGAGTCGCCGCGTCGGGGAACCAGTACCGATACTCGCAGCATCGGCGGAGGGCATGGGGCAGTCATCAGGCGCGGCGACTACGGGTTTCGAGCAATCTACCGTGCAATCACCACCCATGAGTCCAGCGGTCGAGAGGACGATGAGGAAGGCTCACAAACAAACCGACAAATCGACACCATCTGAGAAAGGTTGGGGTAGAAATGAAGAGGAGAAGCCGGAGCGGACATTGAAAACAACAGAGGATTCACGTGCCGCCATGACACTGCCTGTCGTCACGGAAGCCGGTGAAAGCGCGGGGTCAAGCGAAAAGAAACGGGCGTTGAGTCCACCGAACGAGGCGGAAGAGGAACGAGAAGATTATGCGTCTCAGCTAACCTCATCTCCTGTTCCGGTCGGCTCGTCAATCCCGGGGGTTCGCAGAGTTTCGCCTTCGACGTTGGCAACGGCAACAGAAAGGGGAGAAGACGACACCAGCATGTCAAGTCCACCGATCCAACCACTTGATTTGGAACGAGAATCGCTCTCCGACAATGACACCCACTCGCTGCACAATCGGAGCTTGGAATTGGGGAGAGAGTTCAACGAGAAGCCACCGCGGATAGCAAGCGATCTGATCCAGCCTCAGTCCCCTCTTCAGGATAGCGTGCTGAGGTCGCTCGATGAGCAGATGCGGGATTCTGGCCGGGACCATTGATTGTCATTTTCACCCACGTCATCTTTGCAGCATTATACGTCTCCTACGACTTGAACGAAGAGCGCATGCGGTCTTTTGAGAGCATCAGCAATTTCATTTGTGTTTTTCAGTCATATCTATCACTTGAAAGGGGGATGTTTTCCTGGTTCGGTTCAGAGGGGTTCAGAAAGGTTTGGGACGGGCGCATAGGTGAAGAACATCGAGGCAGAAGAGAGAAGGGAAGCCCTTGACAAAGGATGAGGCTTCGTCAGTGGAAGGGGAACTCTAATCCAATTTCTAGTAAGTCGTAGGCCGATGCCGGGGAGCCATTTCATAAAGGAAGCGTGTCTCTTTTGGAGACATGTCTCCTGTTTACAGCCACAAAAGGAGGCGGCGTCTTCGAGGGTTTTGCGAAAAGGACCATACGTTTGTTACAAGAGGATGACAAACATAGCCAGAGGGAGAAGAAAGAATTGGGAAGAGAGGTATATCTTGTACAGATAGCAGAAAGTTACCAGGTAGCCTGGCAGTCTGGCAAACCTGGCGAACTTGGTTCCGACCGTCTTTGTCTTTTACGAACCCCAGAATCTTGAGAGTCGGAGTAAGAGTATTAGTACTCGGTATGTAGGAATGAGGTCGATCAGGACGGTGCTAGCATACGTGGACTCTGGACTTCTCAGTAGCCTACACGGTGACCTGCGTCTCCTGCTTGTGGGTAGCAGCTGAAGTAGCTGTATCTCTCTGTTAGTCCAACAGGCTGTACGCATTACCGAGTGCTTCTGTAGTCTGTAGTGGCGCAAATTGCGAACTCGTATGCAGGGCGCAAGGGCGAAAAACAAGCTCATCAATTAACCTTTAAGCGCCAGCATGGCCCAAAAATTCTTGTTTCTTTTGGCACCAACGAGGAAATTTGGTCCTTCTACGGGTCAGTTGGCTACGTCATGCATGCCGTTTCTGCCGACGCCGCCGATGCTGACGACGCCGCCTTTGCGCCGCGTACAAGTACAAGGACCAATCCAAGGGCCAAGTCATTCGGCGGATATGGAATCAATCGTCTGACGGGTCAAGTGACATTTTTTCGTGGTTCACCGTGGACGTTTTGATATAAAACGGGCGATCTGAGCACCTTTTATCCTTGCGCTGAGGTCAGGTTCACTAAGCGATAAAACATCAAATAACAACAACAACAACAACCATCACTACTACCACCACCGACACAACCAACACAATTTACTAAGAGGATTCGTTTTGAAATCGAACAACGAGATATTAGCGATAATATAATTGGACGCAACTAAAGCAGACGCAGCGCGAGAACAAAAAAAAAAAACCAACAACTGAAGAAACAGTATCAGAAAGCAATGGCCCGTCCCCCATCTTCCACCGTACGTTATGTTCTTTGCCCTCATCCTGACGAGATGGTCATTCTCTTCCAATCGATGAACCAATCCAATCACCGCCTCCCTCACGAAGTCCTTAATATTGACAACCGACTGACTTTGCCGCGTGGCTAGAGCGACGTCTGTCTGTACTTCCTCGCGCTCTTCCTCCCGCCGCTAGCCGTCTTCTTCAAGACCGGATGCGACTCGAACTTTCTCATCAACATCCTACTGAGTATTCTGGGCTGGCTACCGGGTGTTTTGCGTAAGTTTATTCTCCCTCCCCCCCCTCCCTCTGAGACTTCGAATCTTGTACCTCGTATGCTGCGTGCTGTTTGCGGTATGCTTGCTTTGGATGCATGTACATGTTCTAACGAGCGTCTCATGTGCGCATCTCGACAGATGCGTGGTGGATTATCACGAAATATGAAAGACCGGCGCTGTCTGCCGTGTAAATGATGAGAAGGGGACGGATTGCGAATTGTGCAGACAGGAAGGCAGGCTATTTTTGTGTGGCATGCTAGCCCGGGGGGGTTCCCCTTTATTGGTTGATCTGTTGAGAGCGAGTTCGGGGTTGTTGCTTTTGAATTGAAGATATACCCTCGTCTTTTTCCCCTGGCACCTTTGGCTTCGCAGCCAGCCAACCAGCCAGCCAAGCCAAGTCATGGTGTCGGTTGATTTTCAACCCTCTACACACCTGGAGTACAGAGACGGCGGTAGTCTGTCTCGATAGCGAATGTTCAACTGTATACCCACAACAAATCCAGTTTTGCACGCGTTTCGGTCGGAGGGAGCTGGCTGCTGTAATGATGATGGAAAATCGACGATGTGATTCTATTCTGGAGGTTGTTCTAAAGCTATTGAACTCGTTCTGTTCATCCATATACTTCCTTTAATTCCTGAATTATCGTTGCGTACACCCAGATATTGCTTTCGCACAGGCGATACATCCAAGAGTGCCCTGCATTCAGCCAGACCAGCCCATGCAGGACAATCGTTTCTATCTTGTGTAAAGATGCTACAATAATGGGAGCACCTTATCTTACTGGAATCCCCCGACTCGCATCTCTTACATAGCATAGTATCAGCAGGGTATCGAGTAGGCGGATACAACATCCACCACGGGCGGGAAGATGGAAGCGGGAGGAGTCAATATTCAAGAGGCGGATTATCGAAGCGATCAGCACTAACGACTACGGAGCATGCAAGGAAGACGTCTGCTCATACCGCTTTTGGTAGGGCTTCATGAAATCATTATATCATTCTGCTGGCTTTTCATAGTCTTGTCCATCCATACCGCCCCCGAGAAGCACCGGCTTGACTCATTGTCCTGCACAAATGACTGTGGTGCTGCGAAGTATTGCCGGTGTGCTTCCTCTGTCTGGCACCACAAAGGCGCAGGTATGTCCCTTGGGACACATTATAAAACTCGTAGACATCGTAGTCAACTTCAGACTGGCCTCGAGGAGAGATGTCGAGATTCATTGCTATGATCATGGAGGTCAAAAACAGGTTTCAGAGGCTGGGCGTGCAGTGTCTTGATTGAAGTCGTCCTGGTCGTCCATAGAAGGAGCCAGCCTGGTGCCGCCACCAGCCAGTGACATTGATTACTGTAAAGGCGGATTCCAGGCCCAAAGCCATTTCCAGCGCGGGGTGAGCAGGGTTGGTTGACAGGTCTGACAGGCTGATGGCTTGTCGGCTCGACGGGTTGATAGGTGTCAACCAGGCACGCCAGGGTGCCAGGGTCAGTTGGTGTTGGTTGGCGTCGTTGATGCGGGTCCAGGTGGGGAGTGAATTTTGATCGTGTGCAGAAAAATCTACGAAACTTCAATCCGACAGCCGAGCCATGCAAAAAAGAGTCATCCTTATTCCCTTCCTTCCCACTTACTTGTCTTCCAGTACATCCTTCATTAACGCCTACTTCATTCCTCCTCAGAACCTGTCTGTCGTTTGATGATTTGAGAAGAGTCTGAAACCCAGAACGGTCCTTGAGCCATACTGCATTCTGCTCATCCGCTCCTGCCTTCCCTCACCGACAACTACAGCTGCGAACATGCCCTCCAGAACGGTTGAAGCCGGCGTTAAGAGAAAGCGCTCGAGTATGTACAAACTGTCAGGGTCAAATTCCAAGGATCCTCCCCATACCCGCATCCCAGGGTCTTTGTCATGACCTTTCCTTGGCTCACACTTTTTACTCAGGAGCGCAGTCTCTTCCCCCTCCCGAACTTCCTCGACTCGTCGCCGAACAACATGTCCCTATTGCAGCAACCGACAAGGACACAAAGAGACTGATTGTGGTGTTGTCCAACGCCTCCCTCGAGACGTACCGAGCTGCACACAGCGGAAAGCCCGGAGGGAAAGAAGAGAAGTATTCGCTCTTGAATAGCGATGAACATATCGGTGTGATGCGGAAGATGGGTCGAGATATAAGTGATGCCAGGCCCGACATCACACACCAGGTGGCTATTCATCCCACTGGACCTCTTGTAGTGGCGAGCTGACTTCAACGTCCAGTGCCTTCTTACTCTGCTCGATTCACCCATAAACAAGGCGGGTAAACTACAAATCTACATTCACACAGCAAAGGGCGTTTTGATCGAAGTCAGCCCTACCGTCCGGATCCCCAGAACCTTCAAGCGTTTCGCTGGTCTCATGGTCCAGCTGCTACACAGGCTCTCGATTCGATCGGTGAACTCGCAGGAGAAACTGCTCAAGGTCATCAAGAACCCTATTACCGATCATTTACCACCCAACTGTCGGAAGGTCACTCTGAGTTTCGATGCCGAAGTCGTCCGCGTCCGCGACTACGTCGATACCTTGGGTCCCAACGAGAGCATATGCGTCTTTGTCGGGGCCATGGCCAAGGGTAAGGACGACTTTGCCGACGCTTTTAAAGACGAATCGATCAGTATCAGCAACTACAGCCTCAGCGCCAGTATCGCTTGCAGCAAATTCTGCCACGCTTGCGAGGATGCTTGGAAAATCATTTGAAGTGCGAACAGGGCTTTTTCCAAACAAGGTAATGCCGTCAAAAAGAAGACTGATGCTCATCCCAGGTCGAGATTTTCTCTACTTCTAGCCGTGGGCCATTCTAGCGACCCGCTCGATCACAACATCGATGCCGGGTTGCATGAAAGGGCCCCTCGATACGGTTTGTGCTGCATTGGGGGAGTGTTGGATCTGGCGTTTGTTTTCACAACAAGACATAACATGGTTCAACAAAACCTCAAGGCGAGATTTCTTTTCTCCGTCTGAGATACCCGTAGGCGCATGTCAACCTGCCCTACACTGCTATCCACAAGTCATCAAAACAATGTGTGATGAACAAAGGTTTGGAGGAGAGGCGCCAGTCTCGGCGAATCTTGTTTGATAATAATGCGGGCATCTCTACATGTCCGCCGAATAGCGGCGAGCGGCATCTACTTGAATGCTGCCACTTTCCCAGCAGTCAGCTGGGCCTGAATATATACCGCCACCTTGCACAAGTCCACGATCTTATTCTCTAGTCTCCAATGGTGTTCTCCAAAAGATGCCTTTGCACGGAGGTCTCCAAACCCCCCTCTTCTTACAAACTGGTGTTGGTGGTCATTGAAGTCTGGCATCTCTGGGTTCGCCCACGACACCTCCGAGTCATCCTAGATTCTCTAAGCCTGTCTTCCTGACGAGAGAAATGGGCAGGCGCAGTAGAATTGTTGTCTGTGACGCTTCTGCATGGAATCTCGAGTCGATTCTCTATAAGTGACAAGTTCTTTGATTCTTGATTTGACCACCTGGTGCAAAATCAACTGGGGCCAATCACTTGTTTGTCATAACGTCCAAGACTGATGCTCAGCAACCCAAGGCAGACAGAGATGTTGAGCTTTTAGTACATGGTAACTACATGGTGGGAATGTATGTAGGTCGTGTCACACTCTTTGTCGAGGGAGGGTCGTAGAGGCGAAGTCGAGGGAGGGCAAGAGCGGGGAGTGGTGGTGGGTGTTGAGTTAGAGAGGAAGCAGTTGACTGAGACCCAACTGAGGCACCAAGTCACTTACTCGTGACTTGGATGCATTGACGCCCGACCGAAATCGCAACGGGCCGAAACACAGCCAGTTGGCGCCGTTCTTCCTCCATCTCAACCACTCATGCCGGTGCGCAGTTCCCCGATTCCCTCAATATGCCCTACGCTCCCAATCAAGCCTCGACAAATACTCCCCATTTCCGTTTCCATCACCTCTCTCCCGAACGATTCCTTTCATTCGACCCACAGGCTGCCATCCGCCTCCCAAGCCAACATCAAGCCTCTTTGACGTGGCATTTCCCCCGGCACCAGACCGTTTCATCGCCATCCCACCTTTCTCGATTCGTTCGCCACCAGTGATATCTGGAGCCTCCTCTCGCCTCACCCAGCGTGCATCACGCATTGTATTTCCCAGCCCCCCCTCGTCTCGTCTTCCATGTCAGATGGGCCTAGGGATTTGGTAGGAAAAGATCAGGCGCCTACAGGAAGCAAGGCGCAGGTACCCCATCCATCGGCAGCCCTCAGATCCCGCTGTCGGGTCGCGTGAAACCCATGTCTATGGTTTGGTGGACGAGGAGAAACTGTTTTCCGATGGATGGTTGATCATCACAAGACTTGTAGCGAATAAACCGCCGGTTGGTACCAGTCATGTTGGCTGCTCGTTGCTGATTGCTGATTTTTTTTCCCTTCCAACTCCTCACCTCGTTACTAAGGATTTTATATAGAGGACAGTATCTGTGTCAGTTGCTGAACCTACCAAAATCTTTGACCTTGGGTCGTTCAGGTTCAAAAACTACCCTTTATTTCCCTCAAGTTCCTGTCTAAGGGAATCCTCATTACGGTGACACAGTCCGTGGAAGATCGGTGAATCCAGACTGCGAGTATACGGTCTCGCCCAGGGCTCCAGAACCCATCACCGCCCCAGACAAACAGGCTGCAAGGACCAACCAGTCCTCCTTCGTCGGAAATCATACAGACCCTGAACGACTTCTGCTCCAGCCAGCAATAAGAAGCAGAGGGATCTTGTATAATATCAACCACCACCTACCTGCTTCCTGAGCGTTTTCTCGCATCTGGGACCACCTCACTCAGTTCCTCGACGATTCCATGCCTTCCTCTATTACCCTCACCGTCAGCCACCTTCCGACATCTACTTCGTTCTTCCTTTCCGCCCTCCAACCGCTCAACTACGTCTTCCGTGGCCGACAAGAGCAAACCATCGGCTTTGGCCCCGCGTCTCCACCCAATACTCCCCCCGACTTCTGGATCACACAAGAAATCCCCGGTGTCCCCGCGGGGGCCGCGCACGTGGCTTTCCCTGCGGCTTCTCGGGCACAGGTGCAGGATTTCTTCCTTGCTGCTCTGAAGGCTGGTGGGAAGATACACGGAGAGCCATGCCAGCGGGATGCTGCGGGATACTACTCGGCCGCAGTGATCGACTTTGATGGGAATTCCATCGAGGCAGTTTATAGACCTGCCTTTGGCGACGATGCCAACAAGGAAAATGCCGACACGAGAACTATGGTGTCCCATCGTACTGCGACTGTGAGAGCCCCTTCTGTCGTGGAACCTCCAAAAAGCGTTGTTTCCGCTGCGAAGAGTGTTAGAGCACCATCTCAGGTTGCCTCGCAGGCTCCGTCGCATGTCTCGGTTCCAGCAAGTGTACCCCCTGAAAATACTCAACCCAAGCCAAAGCCTTCTGGGGATGTTCTTGGTTCCTTGATCAACGAAGCTCGCAACGCTGCGAATGTGGCCCGCGGCCTCGTCAATAGCATGGCACCGAATCTCAGCTCTCCAGCCCCGCCATCTACAGGTAACTCCACGGGTGGTGGGAGCGGAGCAGGTGAAGCCATTGTTGGTACCCTCCTCGGTGTCGCGGCTGGCGCCGCCCTCCACTACGCCTTCAGCAACCGATCCAAGGAAAACACCCGTGACGATACAGAGGAGCACAAGTTTGTGCCTCCTCCTCCTCGCCCTTCCGTCGTCGGCCGCAGTGCCACCGAGCCCGTCAACGTAATGCGCGCGGAATACTCAACTGTTCCATCCGAGTATCCCGGAGTTCCTGAATTTGGCTATCGAGCCATTGAGCCAGCTCCTTCAGCATACACTTACACACCCCAGGACCCCAGCGAGCAAAAGCTCATCACCATGTATGATCACGACCAGCCGGCGCCGACAGTTCACACCTTTGCCGATGAGGCGTCCACGATCCGCCCTGCTTCAGCGACGAGGCGAGTGAGCATGGATTCTGGGGTTGGCCTTGGGGTTGTCCCTCGCGATTTCGACGCAGCGACGCACGCCTCGAAAGCATCGCGGCAGTCGAAAAAGAGCATGAATGCACCGCCACCGACAAGCTACCGTGCTCCGACTGCACTGACGGTGAAATCGAAAGTTTCGGGTGCGTCTGGTGGTGGCGGACGCTCGAGATCCCGCGCGAGCAGTTTAAGTCGCCTTGGTAGGAGTCTCAGTGGTCGGTCGTCGGCAGATCAGCCGAGGTCAAGATCGCAGTCCCGACACAGCAACAGATCGAGAAGGAGTCGACGCGATGAGTTTGAAGATAATGCGGCCGAGGACGAAGAAGCACAGACGGTGTTGCATGTGTCGGAGACTGTTCATCGTTCTTCGAGCCGTGTGTCTTCGCACCACACGCATACGGAATCAAAGGTAGCAAGTCACGTCTCTGCGCACCACTCCCATGCAGGATCCAGAGCCCCAAGTCATGTCTCGGTGCACCAGTCGCATTCAGGATCCAAAGCACCAAGTCACGTATCAGTTCACGAGTCTCATGCCGGATCCAAAGCGCCTAGTCATATCTCGATGCACGAGTCCAAGGCAGGTTCAAAAGCAGCGAGCCATGCCTCGGCCCATGAGTCCCACGCAGCCTCCAAGGCGGGCAGTCATGCGTCTGCGCATCAGTCCAAAGCAGGATCCAAGGCGGCTAGCTATGTCTCGAATCACGACTCGCAGGTGACGATAAAGCCTGCTAGTCGAATCAGTTCAAAGCACAGTCGCAGAGACCCTGCCGAATATCCCCTTCCGCCTTCTCGCGCGGCGACATGGACAGGTTCCGATACCGGAAAAAGCTTTGTTTCTGCGAGGTCGAACTTTGGACCGAATGGGCCAAGGACGATTATAGGCAAGCTCAAACCCATGCGCGATGGAGGTGAGATGACCGATGAGGACGATAAGACGGAGACGGCGAGCATGGTGTCCAAACAGAAGGAGTTGGCCAAGTTGGATGTGACGGATCGGGAGGTGATGCCGGAGGACAGCGTCAGTCAGATCTCGGTGGAGAGCCGAAGGAGCCGGAGAAGTAAAGCCAGCAGTAGAAGATGAAGGAGGCAGCAAGGGCATTGCAGTCGAGAAGAGGTGAAAGGAGGAAGTATTTCATTGGCATATTTCTTTGGGAGAAAGTACATGGCGGCATAGCGCAAGCAGATGGCCGAGGATGTTTGGAAATCATTACCGAAGAGACATAGAATCTGGTTGAGAGGGATTGCTCGAGCAAACTATCGTTGGATTATCCGCTAATATATACATACATGAACATAAATTCATACTGACATGGATGTCGTGCCTGATATAAGCGCGTCTTTTACTCCGCGGAGGCTCTTCGGTCGACATGTGAGTCAAGCGTTTTGATCTGCGCATTGCTTTTGAAATGACCAATCAGAACTGACAGCAGCATCCCCGGTCCTCGGAGTTCCTCCACTTGTTTTTCGCTATATCTGATGTCTACCACCTACTCTCTGCCACTGTACCTACACAGGCCGTTCTTCTCGATTACACGACAGCAGAATCTGGAGGGTCGACACATTGCGAGTCAACCAGAGCCAGAACCAGGGACGGGGAATAAAGAAAGACAGTGTACGCTGGTACACGATACAGGGATCGAGAGAGATCGCCACCACAGCCATGCTCGCCGCCACTACTCGCGCCACGATGAATTTCCCATTCTCATACCCTTATGACGACGAGTCGAGTTTTCAGTCCATGTATGATCCTTTATCAATGACAATGTCAATGTCAATGGGGGCGACGTCCTCCGTTCCTCTTCCTATCCAGCACCACCAAGATTCCAACAAGCGACGACGACGACGATCTGACAACACGGCAAACACCTTCCCCAGCCCTTGCGACGTACAGAGTCAGGATCCGTCATCATCATCATCATCCTCCTCCTCTTCTTTCCCATCCGCCTGTCCTCTCGATACATACAGAAGCGAACCCTCGCGCTGGCGCGCCCTGGTGGCACGAGATACCCACGCCACCGACGCGTTCGTCTACGCCGTCGTCACCACAAAGATCTACTGTCGCCCAGACTGCCCCGCGCGGCTGGCTCGACGGGCAAACGTCCGGTTCTTCGACCTGGCCGCACAGGCGGAACGGGATGGGTTCCGGGCTTGTAAGCGGTGCAAGCCGAATCGGGCAAAGGCGGCTGTGTTTGGTGGTGGTGGTGGTGAGGTGGTGTCGACGTCGTCATCTTCAGTGCCGTCGTCAGCGCCGTCTCCTCGGTCCGAAGAGACTCCAAATTCATCGTCGGCAGCGGAATCCCTCTCTGGTCCGAGGACCATCTCCCCCGTCTTGTTACCTGCGCCGAATCAGCAAGGCCAGGAACAAGAACGGGAACAACATAGCCACGCGGCAGTAGACGGCCACGACGACGAGAACGAGAACGAGAACGAGGACATCCACGCCAAAATCCAGCGTGCGGTACACCTCGTGCGCCAAGCGGCGCTTGAAAAGGCCCAACCCCTGAGCCTCGCCCAGCTGTCCGCGCAGGTCGGCCTGAGTAAGTGGCACTTACAGCGCGTGTTTAAGAAGATCCAGGGCGTGACGCCGCGGGAAATGGCGGAGCAGATTCTTGAAGCGAAAGCGACAACGACGGCAGCCACAACGACACCGGTAACCATCATGCCAAACGCCGAGGGAATGCCCACCTCTCACCCTCACGTGCAGGGCACTCAACCTCTTGCGCCACTACCTGTGATGGATCTCGCTACGGCGGGGTGGTTCGACGGCCTCCTCGACAGTGACAATCTCTTCGATTGTGACTATGACGTTGACTTTGGGTATAACGATCCACGACCGCAGAGACAGACGCAGACGCAGCCGCAGCCGCAGCCGCAGCCGCAGCCGCAGCCGCAGCAGTGGCAATGGGAGGGAGCTCTGCCTCCACCTCTAGCAGCACCTCCATCAGCGCAATTCGCACATGGTGTCCCGACCTCGATGCTACCTGGGCCCGTACCAGCGGACATGAACTTCGACATGGCCATGAGCATGGACTTGGATATGGGTATGGATATGGACATTGACATGCACGCCTCCGACGCCGCCGAAATAGAAGGGCTACTGAACGACTTATTCCCCGAGATCCTTGTATAAGAACCGTGTAAACAGATCATCCTTTGACGGGGGAGGGATGGCACAAAAAGAAAGAGAAGAAGCCGAGTGACGAGCTAGCTTTTTTAATGATTATTTTAATGATTATTAGCTATCATTCTTCTTCTCTTTTCTTCCCCTCTCTTCTCTTCTTTCTCCTCTCCTTTTCATGTTCAGAAAAAAGAGAGCAACGACGATACCTGTCGCAAGCACGCACAAAGGTCCAGAGGCCAAAAAGCCAAAGGGCCCCCCACTCCCCAAAAAAAGGATGAGGGCTGGGAGCTGAAGTCCGCAGGCTCAAACCACAAAGCCCAATTCGTCCCGGTTATCGTCAGTCAGGCGCGCCCACTCGAGCAACAGGCGGAAAAAGTAAGCCTCCATGTCCTCCTTGCGGAGCACTTTGCTCGCCCACTCGCGGCCCGCCTCGGCGATCATCTCGGCCTCTTTGACGTGCGGTTTCCACCAGATCTTGTGGCCGAACATGGTCCCGTTGACACCCCCAAAGTACGCCAGCGTGCTCCACACGCCGTGCAGGCGGAGGTCCTGCGGCACAAAGTGCAGCCAGGCCGTGAGGCGCGAGTCGTACCATTCGCGGAACAGCGCCGTCTTGAAGGGCAGGGAGCGCGAGTGGAGAAAGGGCAGGAACCGGCCGCTGAAGCCCGCACCGTCGAGGTCGAACAGGAACCGATACCGCCAGTGCGCTTGGAAATCCGTGGGTCTCACGAGGTTGAATTCTCGCTCCTGGTCCGTGCAGTCTTTGCCGCCGCACCGGGCGATGAAATCCACAATGGCAATGTCGGTTTTCAGGCCCAGCTTCTTCACGTCGCCTCCTCGGATCGTCTGATACTGGTATTTGGAATGGTCTGCCGGGCTGGGAAGGAGGACGGTCGCGGCATCGTGCGGATGGTTGGTCAGATTGTTGGCCATGTGCACAAAGCGTTGGCGGGTCATTCCTCGCCAGGCGCCGCTGTTGGAGGAGACGCCCTCAGAGGTGGCGCCACGCCAGAACAGAACGTTTTCTTTCTCCCCGAACGGCGGGTCTGGAAACCCCGGGTGATAGCCTTCTTCTCCAGGTGTCCCTTTGGGTTCGCTGGGCGCATAGATGGCTTTGTCCATGTAGTTCCAGGCTGAAGGGTATAGGATGTCGCTGTAGCCGTGCGGCTTGGATTGAGAGAAGACCGGCATGAGCTGGTAGCTCGTCTTGAATGCTGCAGGGGAGAGGTAGAAGCCGTGAAGTCGGGCCAGATCTGGCTGATGGCATACATCTGCGGCATCGGACCAATTGCCCACGAACTGACCCAGAGAATGTGGAGTCACGCAGCTCCCACAAAGGTGAGACTGGGATGCAAGGTGCGGCGACGCCCGTGCAAGCGAGGAAGGAGGGCAGCTTACTGAGCCGAAGGAATGGAAGCTGTTGCGCCACGAGTTGTCCCGAAATATCGTCTCCGTATATTCCTTTTCGGGCACTGGCAGCCAGCCTGACGCGCGATCGGCTGACCAACTTGAGTTACCGCTCTTATCCTGTGCTCGGCCTTGTTCTTGGAAATACCTGAGCTGCTCATATGGCACGGCGACCCTAGATTCATCATTCAAGTTGAACGCCAAATCCATGTCAGGCAGATACCGTGCGAAGCTGTTAATGAGAACGGCGACACCCTCCAGCATCCATCGATGGGTTGGCAATACGTTCTCTTGGACCTTTGCCTCTCCGTCACGGATGGTGATCCCGGAAATCTCATTCCATGGGTTGGATACCATCTTCCACGTCTGGCTTCGCAGATCAACCGGCAGGATCGCGCGAAAAGGCAGCAAATCATGATAGATCTGGTCGTATTCGTCTACGATCAGCACAGACCTGTTTTTCGCATACTCGAACCAAGTGTCGAAGCCTGGAGGAGGGTTTCGGTTGTATCTCTGTTTATATCCTGCCACGGCCTCCGCGAGGGACGAAGTGCTTCCCACGGATTCCAGATACTTATTATGATGAAGCGTGGCGTCATACATGAGCATATCAATGGGGTGAAAGTGGACGTAATCTTTCTTCAGCCAGGCGGGAAAGATGGCACCGCAGAGGACAACAAGTAGGAGAAGTTGTCGCGACGGTCGCATCACGTCTCTGATGCCCAGTTCCTGCTGTATCCAACGATACGCCCATTGTCCAATAAATACTAAGAAAAAGGATACCGTCGTCGCCGTAAACGGTATTTGAGGAAAAGGATTCCTGTGTGACCAAATAAACTCCAGAGCGGGTATCATAGTGATGGAAGCGGTCAGATACGTTGTCATGTCTAATGCGCCGTAAGTCATAATCTGCCGAATGTCAGTATAGCTTCTGCGAATGAGTCCACTCCAACTTACACTGTGTAGAAGAGATATACACAAAAGGCAGAAAAGAAGAACGTGATATCCCATGGCAAAGATTGTGCCTACATCCAGCGGTGGAAATACAAACAACAGCCAACGTCGGTACTCTGGTTTGAAAATGTACACACATATAGCCGCAATCGACCAGACGACAGACGTGGCAATCATGGTTGAGCTCCAGAGGACTACGCATCGTCGTCCTGAAAGACCCCTGCCATCAGATTTTGGGATAGTCTCGTAGGCAATGACGACAAGGCAAAGGTCCAGCACCAGGGCGGAGACTTGCATTAGCGGGATCGTCTTCGAATCGCCGAGGGCAAGGGGACAGATATAGGTCGAGTTTGTTGAAGTCCATAGGCCGTGAGTGAGGTAACATCCGTAGGATACCATCAACATTGATAGAAGATACCGAGTTCGCGGCCTCAGGATGTAGGTCCTAGCAGCTGCAGACCAGGACTCGTAAACCGAACTGTCGGGGTTTTCCTCATCCTGCAAGTCGATTGGACGCTGACACCTAATACAATCATACACTGCCACTAAGAATGGCAGAAACACTTCGACACTGGCGATGGTGCACTCCGTAGCCAGTGAAATGCGCCGATAGACCTCTATGCGCAAGGACAGGGCAGCAACTGCTAGGGCTAGTACCGATACGCGAACCTTGCCAGTGTGTTTGTGTCGCGCGGAAGTTGTTTCCAGGTATTCCAGCCTTCCGTTGGCTTCCTCCCCAAGCTCTTCCAAAGGCACCGCCGTATATTGGCCTTGTTTTTGCTTTGCATCTGGAGACGGGAACAACTGAGGTACTGCCCGACTGGCACTCGGTAAAGCGAACGAACAAGCCGTAAGCGCAAGGATCACAGTGTGAACGGGTCGGTCGAAAGCAGTCGAAAGCGGGACAAGGTGTGCTAGGAATGCTGCCAACAGCAATGATAGGCTATCGCAGTCAGTATCTGCCAGTGTACCAAGCGACAGATGCTCACCAGAAGCACAGAATATCGAGTTTTGTCGCCATGATGACCGACCGCGCCCCTTGCGCCTAACCGAAATGTCAAAGCAAGAGACCCAAATAGATCTGTGTAGAGAGACTATATCGCATGGACAATATTCCTCTAGCGCGCGACATCACGAACACAGCGCGCTCTAATGAATGAGGATCATTGACTATTGCGCGGTTGCAGCGATTTCTGATGCGCAAAACAGTACGAGGTAATGGCGATCGGGCTGTGTTCAGGGTGTTAAACTCGAGACGAGGCTAGGGTGTCCGGTGTCTTGGGTGTCTTGGGTGTCTTGGGTCTTGGTGCTTGGGTCGCAAGGCTGTCGAGGATTGAGGATAGCCTCGCCCCCTTGCGCCTAAATTATTGGACCCCACGAGCCCACAAGGTGCTACAGGTAGCCACAGGTGGCCACCCCACATTGTCTCCGATAGGAAACTGCGGCGAAATTTTTGGAGATGTTTCTGAACTTTTTCTTACTAGACAAATCCCTAGGACTGACGGTGTCTAGTTGAGAATTCACTCTCCCTACATCAAAGCTTCGAGCGGAGGGGGGCCGGGAGAGATCCAAGATGCCTCGAAAAGCCATCGACTCCCGCATCCCAGCGCTGATCCGCAATGGCATTCAGGAAAAGAAGCGCAGTTTCATCGTCGTGGTGGGCGACCGAGCAAAAGATGTTATTGTCCACCTGCACTATATCATGTCCTCGGTCGATATCAAGCAGAATAGATCTGTCTTGTGGGCTTATAAAAAAGACCTCCTAGGTTTCACGTCCCACCGAAAAAAGCGCGAAGCAAAAATCAGGAAGGAAATCAAACGAGGCATTCGAGACCCGGACACTGAAGATCCTTTCGAGCTGTTCGTCACGTTGCACAATATCCGATATGTCTACTACAAAGAGACGGACAAGATCCTTGGTAACACATATGGCATGTGTATTCTTCAGGATTTCGAGGCCATAACACCGAATCTCCTCGCCAGAACTGTGGAAACGGTTGAAGGCGGCGGATTGGTTCTCCTCCTGCTGAAAGGAATGAAAAGTCTGAAGCAGCTATACACAATGTCTATGGATGTACATTCGAGATATCGGACAGAAGCCCATGATGATGTGGTGGCCAGATTCAATGAGAGGTTCATTCTCTCTTTGGGAAATTGCGAGTCTTGCTTGGTGGTGGATGACGAGCTCAATGTTCTGCCCATATCCGGAGGAAAGAATGTCCAACCTTTGCCCCCACCGAGTAGCGAGGCTGAACGTGTGCTGCCGAATCAGAAGGAGTTGAAGGAAATCAAAGACAGTTTGGCGGACAGCAGACCAGTCGGACCTCTGATTACTCTTGCCAAAACTGTCGATCAAGCGAAGGCTCTTCTTACCTTTGTCGATGCGATATCAGAGAAGACCCTCCGGAGTACTGTCACACTTACTGCGGCTCGAGGCCGAGGGAAATCAGCAGCTCTTGGAGTGGCCGTTGCTGCTGCAATAGCTCATGGCTACAGCAACATCTTCATCACCTCACCAAGTCCTGAAAATTTGAAGACATTGTTTGAATTTGTCATCAAAGGCTTCGACGCCCTAGAATATATGGATCATGTCGATTATACGATTTTGCAATCAACAAATCCGGATTACAACAAAGCCATCGTACGGATCAACGTCCACCGGCAACATCGCCAAACCATCCAGTATATTCAACCTCAAGATGCCCATGTCCTCGGTCAAGCAGAACTGGTGGTCATCGATGAAGCAGCAGCAATTCCTTTGCCGCTGGTACGGAAATTGATGGGGCCTTATCTTGTCTTCATGGCATCCACCATCAATGGCTACGAGGGAACTGGCCGTTCGCTGTCGCTGAAACTCATCCAACAACTACGAGAGCAGTCTAGGGGTGGACCTAGCACTAATGGAGACGACGTCGAGGTTGCAGACAAGGCGACAGGCAAGGCAGCCAGGGATGGCGCCAAAGTCTACACCGGCGGAAGAAGTTTGAGAGAGATCACGCTGGCAGAACCTATCCGTTACGCTCCCGGAGATGATGTTGAGAAATGGCTGAATCGGCTATTATGTCTCGACGCCACGTTGCCTAAGTCGAAGATGAATACCCAAGGAACGCCTCATCCATCAACATGTGAATTGGTCCATGTCAACCGTGACACGCTTTTCTCCTTTCATCCTGTCTCCGAAAAGTTCCTGCAACAAATGATGGCGCTTTATGTTGCGTCGCATTACAAGAATTCTCCCAATGATCTTCAACTCATGTCTGACGCCCCAGCACATCAACTCTTTGTACTGATCCCCCCGATATCTGAGAACGCAAACAAACTACCGGAGCCTTTGTGTGTCATCCAAGTCGCTCTCGAGGGTCGGATCAGCAAAAAGTCGGTTCTGAGCAGCTTGTCCCGTGGTCAGAGGGCAGGGGGTGACTTGATTCCCTGGCTGGTCAGTCAACAATTCCAGGACTCGGAATTTGCCGGACTGTCCGGTAGCCGCGTTGTTAGAATTGCTACGAACCCGGATTACCTGAATATGGGGTATGGGTCACGGGCACTGGAGCTCCTGAGGGACTTTTACGAGGGCAAGTTCACCTCTTTGTCTGAGACGGACGAGACCACAATAGAGGATGCAGAGCACATGCCGCGCGTCACGGACGCCGAACTCGAAGAATCCAATCTGCTCGATGACAATATCAAAGTACGCGATATACACGAAATGCCGCCACTTTTCAGCAAGCTCTCCGAACGACGACCCGACCGCTTAGACTATCTCGGTGTCTCGTTTGGCTTGACACAGCCACTCCATAAATTCTGGAAGAGACATTCCTTCGCACCCGTGTATCTGCGGCAAACGCCTAACGAATTGACGGGCGAGCATTCCTGCGTTATGCTCCGGCCTCTTTCGACAAGCACAACCACAGATAACTCGTGGCTGGCGGCTTATGCGCAAGATTTCCACAAACGGTTCCTTACTCTGCTGTCCTATCAATTCCGCACCTTTCCTTCGGTCCAAGGACTGTCTATTTCGGAGTCCGCCTCGCGAGCCACCAGATCTGGCCCTGACGAGTCATCCTCGACGAATGTGAAACCTCTCACCAAAGCCGATCTTGACGCCCATTTCTCGCCTTTTGATCTTGCCCGTCTTGAGTCATACGCCAACAACCTGCTTGATTACCATGTCATCCTCGACCTGCTACCTGCCCTCGCTTACCTCTATTTTACTGGCCGCCTCAAGCTCCCACCTTGCAACGTCAGTCTGTCTGGAGTGCAGCAGAGTATACTACTTGCAATCGGGTTGCAGAGGAAGGACCTCAGTGACGTGGAAAAGGAGCTGAACTTGCCGAGCAACCAGCTGTTAGCCATGTTTGTGAAGGTGGTCAGGAAGATCAGCACGGCATTGAGGGCAGTTTTGAGCCGCGAGGTGGAGGCGAGCTTGAGCAAGAAAGAGATCGAAACGAATAGCGAGGCGGCAATCAACTCGAACCCCAGCGGTGGCAGGGTACACATTGCACCTCTGGGCCCTGCGAATGGTGATGACGGTGGGGAAGAAGATGAGGAAGAAGTCGACCCAGAAATGCGAGAGAAACAGAGGGCAATGATCGATGCGTTGCCGCTTGACAAGTGAGTCCCTTTCAGTATCTTGCCGCATACACACCGCAACTCAATCCCATCCCCTATCTACCCAATCCTCATGAGCTTTTTCTTTCCCATTTTCCCCCTACGCAGTCCCTTCCTGAAACCCAATGTCAAGGCAACCGATGACGAGACACGAGAGAGATGTACACTCTGAACTAATAAGACTTTCGATCGATCCAGGTACGAAATCTCCACCACCAACGCCGCAGACGACCGGGCCTGGGAGCAAGCCGAACGACAGGTCCGCGAAGCCGGCAACAGCACCGTCGTGAGCATCAAAAGTGCCGGTGGAAAAGTGAAAAAGCGGAAGATTGACGACTCGGAAGGTGATGGTGGAGAAGGAGACGAAGACGCCGCCGCTCGAGGTGGTGATCACAACAGGGAGAAGAGGCGGAAAGACAAGAAAGGAGGCCGGATAGAGGGGAGCGGAGGAGGGAAGAAGAAGACAGGAAAGACAAGGGACAAGGATAAGGAGAGAAGGAGAAAAGCATGATTGATTTTCCTCCTCTCACGTCGACCTTGCTTTTGTGCTGGAGAGATCTACCTCGCTCGTCATGTATGGGCGCGTTGACAAGGGTTCAAGACTAGGACTATGACCGGGACCAGGATCCGGACAGGAGCATCTTCTTCAAGAACAAGGCCATTGATTGAACGCAAGGCTAAAGTAACACCAAACTGCGAGGTCAGGTCGAACTCGAGACTCGAGACTCAAGTGTCAACCTTTGTCGCAAACATTATCACCATGCTTGACTTTTAATTCTTGACTCTTGCCTCTTGTTCATCTTTTTTGTAATCAAACCCCCAGTCCCCAATCCCTAATCCCCCGGTGCTTTACACACTTACATCACCTAGCCAGTCCAGTAGCATTGTATCTATCTACACCACGACTGCAGGGCACGAGACGGCACGAGACGGCACGAGACGAGATAGTTCCTTGCGGTCCAGATATTTTATTCTCTCTCTCGAGATGCTATCTCCGCGTTGCATAGAACCTGGAGAAAAAAAAAAGAGGGGGGGTTCACCTAGTATGTACCCAGTAGAGAGAGGGAATGGAGAAAATTGCATCGTATCGTAACTAGCTAGCTAGCTACGGAGCTTAGATTCCCTTTCGACGTCGACTGATCTCATGATGAAGAAGACGGCGACATCACAGCAACCAAGCCAAAAAAAAAAACAAGAAACCCAAGGCTCGTCCGGTCTCAGTCTCGTCCCAAGCAAGTGCCACGTCAATCAATATGCATCATCATCATCATCATATCTCCCAATGTCGTGTGTGCAAAATTGTGACTTGCACGGTATACCAGAACCAGAAGCAGAACCAGGTCCCAGTCCCAGTCCCAGTACCCAACCCGCCTCCCCTTGTCACCTTTCTCCATCTTCATAAAAAAATAAGCAAGCCCCGCGTGTGAGAAAAGTCAAAAAAGAGGTGGATTGTGTGTGTTCCACGAACAAAATGGGCGGCAAAGGCGGCCGAGCAGCCTGAAAGCTTTTCTTTCGATTTGCCACCAGGATGAGTGTCGCTGACATGACATGACATGACACCCTTCGACCATGATGAAGTAAGTGAGTGGGTCGTCGATGGCGAACCACCACCACCAATTCAGCAGCAGACACAAATCATCCATCATCATCATCATCATCATCGTCCATCCGTTGAGCACATTCTGCACGAAATGACACAGCACGGCATCAGTCTGAAGGGAGGTAATCATCGTCACTTGGACGACTTCTTTGAGACGGCCCTTCTTTTCGGTCGGTCCGAGGTCGACTGCTGGGAATTGGCGTACGCAACAGCTGGCGGCCCCACGGTAAAGCGCACTCGTCTCTGCTTGTCTGTCTTTTGTTTCTTGTTCTTGTCTCGTGCACCTGCCATAGTCGTGGGTTTGATGACTGAGCTGGTGTCCGTGCCAGTGGCAGCGCCGGCTGGCGAGTCGGAGACTTTTCGTTGCATGCGATTCTTCAACTTCAAAATCACGACGGGCTTCTTGTTTTGTGGCGCCGGGGCAGGCAGATCTTCCTTGTCTTTTGGATCTCGAAGTGGAGATATCTCCTTCTCCGTGACAGGATATGTGCCGTCACCCTGGTAGAACCATTCGAATCCCTCCGGCTCGCTTCCATTCTTCAGATCCCAGACACCATGGACAACCGGTGTCCTTCCAGGATCGTTTGGATCGGCAACAACCTCATACCGGCCAAAGACGTACTCCTTGCGATTCTCAACTGAAGACTCTATGTACATCTCCAGTGCTTCTTTAAACGACCTTCGCTGAGACAAGGTCGATTCGGCTGTGAAGCGGAATCTGAATCCTTTTGGGTGACAGAAGACTCTCTTGGTCGTGAAATCGTCTGGTCTGAAATGTCGCGGGATGTGAAGCCTGACTCGGCCGTCATGACGTGCTTCTCTGCTTGCTATCTCAGAAGGGCTGCCACAAGAAATGCGCGCCCCGTCCTTGTTATTTGGTGTAGCGGCTTTATGACTGTTGCGATTCATCTGCTCCTCATCCACCATGGGAATAGGGTGGTCCACAACTCCTCTCCCCTGGTCCGTCTTTGGCTTCTTCGTGGGTGGTAATGCAGTCTCTTCATCGGTGATATCGAGACGGTGCTTTGCGGCGTTGTCGGACGACACTCGACTCACATCTTCCGCCGTTGGTGAACCAACCCTAAATGTAGCAGAGGTGCTAGTAGCGTCAGAAAAGTGCTCGGTGCGGGCGTTGCTCCTATCATCACTTCTTGTGCTGGCAATTTGCTTGGCCGTCGAAAAAGGGGCGCGGCTCATAAGTGTCTCTTTTTGGTCCAGTATCTTCAGCTCCAGGTTCCGGATCTGTGCACGCAGATCAACGTTTCCATCTTGCTCAATAGCCAGCTCCGCGATCTTGGACAATCTGAGCCACTCTTGCACGTTTGGCTGCATATCCCACAAAATGTGCTTGCACTGGCCGAAACCTCTCGACGTACCCACAGGCGAGGCTTCTGTGAAAAGATCGTCCCGAGAAACCCCAGAGTACTCGAAACTGGAGGCGATGGAAGAAACATCAGTCGCATCAAGAACCCCCCCGATCAGGCGAATAAGTACCTCGAGTCGCCTCACTAGGCTTTCATCCTTGGTTGTCGCAGGCACACCATCCGCTGATCCTTCACAACTGGTCGAAGAATCAAACGCGGTCGAATCTCCTGGCGAAGGGTTTTCCTCGTCAAGTTCCAACGCCAGAGCCACAAATAGATCATGACGTTCTTGCTCTTCGTCGATACGTCGTTTGGTGTTTCCCTTCTGCCTGACAGTGTTGAAGTGATTGTAGTATTTCTGAAGCAGCTTGAGGTTATCGCGGCTCTTTAGCACCTCGTACAGGCAATAAACCATGAGATCTCGTCCCATAGGGTTTAGTCGCGTCACATCCATGATGTGGTCCCAATCCTTGGGCTGGATTTCCCCCCCATAGTCCTCGAGGACTTTGCCCAGAAGTTCCTCGACAGCTCCCAAAGAGTCTTTTGCAGCTGCCCGTCTTCGTAGCTTACTTTCAGAAATACCAACTTCTTCGAGTTCACCAGCTGTGACTGCCCAAGCTGGACCGTGTCTGTGGCTCGCAACCAAGACGGGCATTTTGGTCGGACTTATATCTCTTTTTGAGCGAGGTTTTCCGCGCGGCAATCTAGCGGGGATTTCGTCTTCATGCTGTACAGAGCGCTTGCTGGAAACTTGAGGTGCTCCGCCCTTTGTGGAGGTGGTACCAGGATTGTAGCCCAAACGCAATGCCTCGTACCAGGCTTTTGATAAAACATCAAAAACATGATCGAGGACTTCCTTCCGTCTCTGTTCGTCTCGAATTCTTGTTCCCCATTCCGCCCAGTCTTTCACGTGCTCCATAACCTGTGTACAGAAGGGAAGATTGCTATCAGGGAGAAGGGCTGATCGATCAAACCGTCGCCGGTGCTGCGATCGGGACCCGGATGGCATTAGAGCTGGAGGGAACTGGTACCTCACGGGTTCCTGTATAGGGTCGTCGATGTTCTGGGTGGATGCGAATGGTGGGATCTCGAAGTAACCAGACTGAAGATCCTTTCTGATCGCAGCGCGGGAGTTCTTATAAGTTGTTTCCATCGTCTCAATCTGGGGCTTAGTGATCCGGGGCTGTTCGGTGATGGTGGCGACAAGGTCGGGGACTGCTAAATCATCTCGATCTGGGGCCGACGATGTGTCAGTCATCCCGGCAATTGTTTTGGCTTGATCGACCTCTTCTCGGATGATTCCGACTTCAAGAACGTGTCTTTGCTCGGGATGGACATCTGTTCCGACCCTTGCACCACGATTCTGCGGGGACTGTGTCGGTGACTGCATGGCTGTGCTTGCAGGCTGCGAGTAGGTCTCCATTCCCTGAGGTAAAGCGTCAGCTGGTGGTGCGGCAAGATGGTAACATCCCATATATCGAGGGCAAGAGAATGACTAGAGCCCATAATTCAAAGCCAGAACTCGCAATGAATCATACCAGAAGTCGAAGGGAAGTTGTGAGGAGCGACTTGCGGCAGCAGCAGGGCAGATGGCAGTAGGAGCCTAGGGCACGCTTGGACGTTGAAGGGAAGAATGAATGTCATTCAAACCCATTTCGAAAGAGTGAGTATTTGAAGAGAATGGTAAGTGAAAGATGAGAGAATGGAGGAGAAACTTGGGAAGAGATCGAGGTAAGAGAACAATGAGAGAAGAGAGCGATGTCGAAGGACAACATTTGTGATTTAGCAGCTCGATGAGATTCACTAGGACGTGCGATTCAGAGAATCCATGACGCACAACTTGAGCGTAGTTAACCTGAGATATGCCAGAAAAGTGAAAGTCTTTTTGGTTTCACCATCAGAGCTCATCATGCTCTGCGCTCAGGCTCTCTTCGGGCTCAGGTTCTGGGGCAGCAGCACTGATAACAGTGTTAGTGGCCTCGGGCTCTGGACTCTGTTCTGGCTCAGGGTCGGCAAGATCTTCACTATCATCGGCTGTCTCGATAGGCTCAGTGGCCTTCATCGTCTCTGGGGGTTCAGGATCCGAAAAGTTCTCTGTCGATGCTCCAAAGCCATCGGGCAAGGCTGACCTGGAACCTTCACCGAGTTTGATGGCATCCACGAAGTTTTCCAAGTCAAGGACGTCATAAGAATTACTCGAGTATCGTCGCCACCAACCTCTCTTCATGTTCATTGCAATGATTTCGATCTGCCCCTCTTGTCCGAGGCCCAGGCCATTTCTGATCAGGGTTGCAGCTTGGTTTTCAGCAGGTACAGCATAAGTGGGTATCATACTGGCCTTGCGCATGTTGTGCTTGTGATTGATTTCCGCAAATGCCGCCAATGCCGATGTTGCTGGTTCAGACGGCGGATCTTGCGGATCGGCGAGGAGCACCAGTATGCAGTTGCCGCTTCTTGGCATCATACAAGCAGCCTCTACCTCTGCCTCGGTTGAGAGTGTGGGAATCGGCGTGATGGCCTCTGGAACAATCATTGGCTTTTCGTCCACTTCGACAATCGGTAGAGGGGACTCGGTAGGAGTGTCATCGTCAAGTACGATGGTGCTAGAGCCCTTGAGATGCTCTTCGAAGTCGGAGGATTTATGGGCTGCTGACGCTCTGGAGAATGCGGCCGAAGCTGATGATGATGTCTTGGACTTTTTGCCTGTGGACTTTGCTGGCTTTGTGTTCTTCGGTGCTGGGTCGGGGTTTGGCGGAGCAACCTGGCTGAAAAAGTTTACCAGAGAGTCTCTATTGATCTCGCCGTCGTACGGAACAGGAGTCGCGCCATGGGAAGGGATCAGTCGAATCGCAGGAAATTCGACGACGCCATACTTCTCAGCGGTAGCCTTGTCCCGGACCTGGGCGAAGGCGATGCTGCCGAGGAAATCGATGGCCAAACTCTTGACCAAGGGACTGGTTGTACCTTTATCCGTGAATACAAGAGCTTTTGCCGGAACATCTTCGGCGTTCAACCACTTGTCCAACGTGTCACCCGACAGTCTTTTGACATGATTTGGAATTTTGTCCTTGACCGCATCCACAATGCCCTTTGTAGACCTGGGACCCATATAGTCCTCGACAATAGGACGACCTGGCTTTGAACCCGGTCTGACGAGCTTTAGCGTTGGAAAGCCTTGAATACCCATCTGACCACAGAAAGGCTTGTTGGCATCATCATCGCAGTCGACGGCCGCGACCTTGGCTAGGCCAGCTAGGTTCTTTGCCGCCTTCTCGTATGCAGGTTTGAGGTTTTGGCAATGGCCACACCATGGGGCGTAGAACTCGACAATCTGACAATGAGGGTCAATCAGCTGAGCTTCGGCCAGTGGAATGGGAGGCAAGGGCGGGGGATTCGTACAGAGGTATGGTTGGATTGTGCAATCAGAGAGTCGTATGTCTTTGCTGTGACTTGAAGCACAGGAGATGACTTGCTGTAAAGAGCATGTACGTTGATCAGGCAGGTCAACGCGAGGACCAGCAACGTGAGCGGCGTTG
Organism: Fonsecaea pedrosoi CBS 271.37; assembly: GCF_000835455.1. Lineage (NCBI taxonomy): Eukaryota > Fungi > Ascomycota > Eurotiomycetes > Chaetothyriales > Herpotrichiellaceae > Fonsecaea > Fonsecaea pedrosoi. The sequence continues at coordinate 3,339,565 of NW_013550614.1, read as the reverse complement.
GCGTAGGCATTTCGGGAGGTGCTGGAAGGCAAAAGAGAGCGCGCTAGTGTATCTCACGGAACCAGGTGGTGGTGTAGAAACCTGTGTCCCATAGATGAGGGCATTGAGGTGATTGTAGGATATTGTGAGGTGAAAAGTGGTTGCGAACACTCTGGCATAAAGTGAAAAAAGCGCAGGGCAGCGTAGGACAAGCAAGGGCAGCGATGACGGTTTTGCCGCTCCCCTCACCTCAGTTCACCCTGCTTGCCTCGCTTCAGCACTAGTCACCAGCATTTGGCCCAAGTTCTGAAAATATGTACTCAGTAGTCCATGTTGTGGGATGAAGCGCATCATCATTCTCTAACCTTTTGGGAGAAAGGTCGACGTACGCTGTCACTAAACTTTTTTTTCGTCCTCCGTACCCTACGAATTGAGGTGTCCCTAGTTACTCTCCGGGCCCCATTCTGGCTACTCGATCCTGTGCCCGAGGCAAATCACAATCTCCCTGGCCTCGTGCGCTTCCGATTGTCCTCACCTGCCTACGAGATGCCGGACCTTTTCTTAGGCCCGATGTCCGCTGCGTGCCGCCGTGGGTATGCCAACCTTAGGTTTCGGTATACTGTTGAACATCCACAGATAGGGCAAACTGGACTTCGGAATCCGGAAGATCAAGAGGGCACAGCCTTGATGACGCCAAGTAGTCGGTACATGGTGTAGCTACAAGTGCGAGTCTGTGAGGAGCAAAGAGATGGACCCCAAGAAACAGTATGGGCCTTGTACGAGAAGGGTCATCCAAAAGAGTCCCCATAGGCTATCTAGTAGCCCTAGAAACCCTAGGAGCCTGAGGAGCGTTAGGGGCCATCTCAGACCAGCCTAGGTAGGCATGAATATGTAATAATTCTAGGCCCTGGCACCAACTGGTCCACTGGTAGTGCCGCTTGTCTACTGGCCCACTGGCCCCCCTTGCAGCGTCCCGCTTCCTCCATCCTCCTGGGGATCCCCATTTCGTTAGAACCTGGCGCAATGCCCAGCATCAACTCGATTTGCTCTGGCCATGTCGATGTTACGGTACCAATCTGTACGGGGGTGTTGGCATTGATTCAAAATCCCGAAACCTGGCAACTTGGCTTCGCACATCAGACACCCTGTGGGCTTTGAGAAGAAATCTATGGCCTATATTCTCAGCCCAATGAATTAAAGAGGAATTACACTGTACGAGGTCTTGGAGATGTGTAAGCATGCATCATCTGGCATCGATTGTGTTCGCTTGATCGAAACCCCATTTGCACCCAGGTACATGTGTAGGGAGAGTCGTGGGTCCCCCAGGGTTCCTCTCTCTCTCTTCCTTGTTCCCTGTCCGGCACATCCTCCTCCATCGGTCATCAAGCCCCGAGTATCGAGGAGGGATAGGTCGATGCACAGAGCCAGTCGAGACGACAAAGGATTCGCAAATCCCGAAGCTTAAACACGATGAGGGTAAGTCAAAGAAAGGAATATGGCAGTACAGAGTGAAAAACCATGTCTTTTGCCATCATCTACAAGAGCAATCTTTACAGCCCAAAGAGGACAACGGGTAGCGGATACACAAGCCAAAAGTAGCCAAAAGCACCTGGAAGATCAGATCGGCAACTCCCCCAGGGTTTCTGTTGGTTATTAGTCGCGCCAGGCGATAGCGAGTGACTAGTGGGTTCACTGGCACTCAAGGGCCTCTGTGCCCCCTCCCTCCAGTTGCCCCCCGGTGCCGACCAACTCCTGATCGAGTACAAGTACCTCGCACCCTAGGTGTCTGGGTAGCTAGGTAGGGCTCATGGGTGGCACTTGGGTGGCACTTCGGTGGCTCTAGGTGACTCTGGGTCGCTTTGGTGGCTCTAATTGTAATTATTATTGCACTAGCCCGACAGGCACAAGGCACAATTCATTCTGTTGAACTGCGGAACTTCCCTTTCCACCTCTCCCACCTCTGCAACCTCTGACCAACAAGTTATATCGTCGCGTCCGTGCACTCGGTGTCCATTTCTCCCCTTCTTGCAACTCTTCGACAACTTCCTCGACATCCTGCTATGGCACTATGGCTCAAGGGCGCGCGAAACGACCACATCAGAAGGTGAAAACGGGGTGTATGACCTGTAGGGTATGTAGACCCCAATTTCGCCTTACCGGACGATGCGTGGTTCACCACTTCGGCTCCCACCGACTGATACTGGGTGGTCTTGATGATATTCTAACTCTTCTGGTGCAAACAGAAACGTCGAATAAAATGTGACGAGGGGAAACCTGCCTGTCGACAATGTACCGACTCTTTGCGCAAATGCGAAGGCTATCAACCTCCGCAGACATGGTTGTTCAAACCTCGAAAGGCGTCTGAAGTCAAAGAAGACACCACCACCACCAACAACAAGAACAACACAACATCCATGGCCATTGTTCAATTTATTTCTCCTCTTACACCTATTGGCGATTCCGAGGATAGACGTTCTTTTCAATTTTGGGTCGAACAAGCCGCTCCCATCTTTTCCTCTTACTTTGGTACGTCCCCATTACCGCTAGTCTTGCTTTGAGACTCATTTCTATCACCAGGTCACTCTTTCTGGGCTGAGCTGTTACCAAAAATTGGTGTTGCTCAACCTGCTGTCAAGCACATGCTGCTTGCTACCTCATCTGTCGTCGAGGCGTCCGCCCTTGCAGGTGTCCCTCTCGAAAAGAACTCGGTGTATCAGACCCATTACACCAAGGCTATCCAAGCCACCTGCTCGTCTCCCCAGATCGAGAGCGTTTTGATGGCTTGTCTTTTATTCGCCTGTTGCGAATTCATGAAAGGTTCAGTCCTACCTGGACTACGGCATATACAGGCTGGCCTGAACATTATCGATGAATGGGTCAAATCTACCCGAACTTCAGACTTCCAGCTTTCGTCTGGCGCAAAGCTGATCATTCAAGCCATAGCCCCCATCTTTCTAGCCTACATTGACAAAGCACCCACATACGGCATGGCCGATCTTCCCATCAACGAGTGCGCCTGTACCACGCTCATCAACAGCAGCGCGGAATTGCCGTGGGTCGACCATTTCACCATCATCCACAGAGCCCATCATGCCTTGGATGGTATTGGCCACCATATTGCAAGAATGATGGACTACAGAAGATCTCAGTGGAGACCATCCCCACCAGATCAAGTGGAAATGTTGCTGGAGTCCTGGCGGACGCACTTTGAAACGTTCGAGTCGAGTCGGAACGATGCTCAGAGGCAACGATACGGTCTGGCCCTGCAGCTGCTCCGAGTTCACTACACCATGCTGTTGGTGATGCTTCGAGTGTCGTCGAGCAAGCAGGAGAGCGTCTACGAACAATACACGGAGGAATTCAAGTGGATTGTGGACAAGTACGACGCTTTTGCCGAGATTTGGGCCAGGGACGAGTCGACCAAGTTCTTCTCCGGACTGGGAAATCTCGAGTACCACATGGGATATATTCCCCCTCTATTTCTCACGGCTACCAAATGCCGGGATCCAGGCACCCGTCTGGCGGCCTTGAAACACCTCAACGGTCTGCGTGTGGTTGAGAACAACTGGACCAGTTGCACGGCATACTTGATTGCCAGGAAGATTATCAAGATTGAAAACACTCGGTCTATCAATAACAAACGGGCTGGTCTCAAAGATGAGCGCGACCTCATCCGGCCGGTGGAAGCATTCATCACCGACAAACGAAGTACACAAGCAGGTCTCAACTACCTGGCGTTCCCCTATGATTCGAGTCCGACTTTGCAGGATACCTTGGATCTACAGAGTTGTCCCTTCGGCCCCTCGGCGCAGTGGGTAAGTACATTGCTTCCAATCTTTAGTGGCTCCAAACTAAATGACCTGTAGCCATTGTGCAGAATCATCCGCATCGGAGGATTTCAAGGAGGAGGTGTCAGACCCCTCTCTACAGGGTGCACCTGTGGGATTGCGCCGTCGAAGGATGCCTTGATCTTCCGACCCAAGACAAAAGTGTGAATAGGTATATCTTTTGAATTGTTCAACAATATTTTAAAGGCAAAGGCTTGCGAAAGCTAGCGTTCTTTCGCGGACCTCTTGCGCGACGGACCAACCACTTCTCAGCTACAGGCAGCCGAGATGTGTGGAACATGGCCTGCTGCGCCCCTAACATTCGCCTTCGAAGATGCGTCGCCACGCACTATCAGATCAGTTGTTGGCTGGGGGGCAGAACGCTGAACTTCCGGTCGATTCCATTATTGGTGGTCCGAGATGTAAATGGGATATTCTATTCCAAGTCTAAGACACACAGTCCTTACCGCCTGAGATTGACATGCATTGGCAAGCCTGTGGGTGGCCTGGCGAGCGTGGGCTACAAAGGACACGGCATAAACGCTTTACCGAGGTTCCTGCTCCCTCCACACAACAACCCTGAATTGCCTCTGAACCCCCTTTCGTATAGAGATTGGGCAAGTAGACCTCAAATTGGTCTTTGGTCTTTTGGGTGGAACCGCGAATCCGCGATTACTTCGGCAGCGAGAGGCAGTGAAACCACTCGGTAAGGAGGCAGGGGGTGTGATGTGGAGAGACATGGAGGCGGTGATATGTGAGCCTGCAAAGGCAAGATAGGGCAAGAGGGCGCAGGGCCTCGTCACGCTGGGGATGGTCGGTTGAAACCGGATATCGGGGGTATCAGGGGGGTGAAGATGATGAGATAATATGGACAGAGGCAGTGAGAGAGACAACAAGGGACAGGCATGGGCATCCTTCCCGTCGCCAGGGTATAGGCAGAAGCAGGGATGTTTCTGGCCTTGTGATCTGCGATCTGTGACCTTTGGCCAATATGTTCTGGGGACAAGTACAAGAGTACATGTGAAAGGCCACCACATAAATCTTTGTGGGAGAGCGAAGAGCGAAGAGTGGCTGTATAAGACGATGATTATGTCGTAATCACTTTAAATTCCCCCACGGTATCGAGTGTACTACCAGTAGTAGTAGACATTCAGTCCCAGCCCGGTCTTGTCCTGTCCTTGAGAACGGTCATCTCGCTCGATCCGCTCGATATGCTGGCTGGTTGGCTGGCTTGGATGGTGGTGGTAGAGTGAGATGACCACTTTCCTTCGCGAACCAACCAACCAACCAATCAATCAATCACCAATCCATAGACAGGCAGGACAAGATACAGATGACAGATGACAGATGACAGATGAAAAGGTCAAGACAAGACAAGGAGAAGGAAAAGAAAAAGGATCAGGTCAAGGATGTCGATCCCAACGCGAGTGACTGCCCGTCTGGACGTAGTCGAGAAACATCACCAGCACCAAGACAAGCACCGGGGGGGGTTGTGATGATGAGGGATCCTTGGATCGACGGATCGATGGCTGGATAGTTGGGTGGGAGAGAGAGGGATGATCTGATATTCAACCCTGCAAGAAATGAGAACTCACCTACTACGTAGTAGTAATAGTAGTAGCCATGTGCCCTGTCGTGATGGTGGTACTGCTCCCTCTCCCCTACTCTCTATTCTGCTGTCATTCTTGTCCTTGTCCTCGTGACTTGGTAGAAGATAGGGCTCCCCCCTTTTTTTTTCCCGTGACAGTGGTTCGGAGCATGCCGACAGACAATCTATTTCACTTCTGTTCAAGAGGGTTTGGTTTTGTCAATGTTGACAACGATGATGACAGATTTACGGGGGGTTGATGACAGAGACAGAGACAGCGACGGAGACGGGGGCGGTGGCGGCGGCGGCGGCGGCGATCAAGTGACACTATCGACTATCGACTAGTTATCCAGTACGAGGTACTCCGTGCCGGGTAGTCATTGTTTGTCACAAGATGAGGTCAACTCTTCGACCTGGATCTAGACCTTGAACACGGCCCTGGACCTGGACCTGGACATTGATCGATGCCAACGCCGAGATGTTAGGACCCGGAAAAGGGGGGTTTTTGCCATATACACACACATACTGAGTACCCGACACAGACATAGGTATGTACTGGTGAAACACATTCTGAGCATACGAGGTACTCTGTACTTCTCCTCCACACTTTACTCGAATTACCTTTTGAGTATTACGATTCATTGGATAAAACCTAAGGTATGCACATAGACACCCTGGCAGTGATGTACCCATTACCTAGTCACCAGGTATCCCGTATCAGGCATGTCCCGAGTCAAGTATCAAACTGGAACTTTTGTTTCCCTTCCCCCGGAGAATTTACTCCAGCAGAATAGTGCCGCTACGAAAAACGACTCGTCTCCCCCCCCCCCCCCCCCCCCTTTTCCGCTTCCCCTTCCTCGTCCTGCCTCGTATCTCAGTCGCCCCTAGCGGGTGACTAGGCAAGCTAGGGTGACTCGTAGGATGTTTGAGTTGCTAGGAAAGAGGGGGGTCTGCAAAAGGTACGAGGTAAATGAATGCCTATTTGGACCTACGTCGGACAGTTAGTACGCGGTAGGGCTGACGGGGTCGTAGGGCTAGTTTTGAGGCCAGGCAGAGGCACGTTTGCTTTGATGTACCTAGTGCCACACTGCCAGGGGGGGGGGGGGGCATTTGGATAGTCAAGGCACTGGCATTGGTGCAGATACAGGGACGAGGTACAGATACCAAGTACACAGACAGGCACAGGGTGACAGGCACCTACAGGTGACAGACGGTAGATGTCAGATGATGGGGCAGTACATATACAGAACTCTGAGTACTCTGCACTACTGTTGTGAGTAGTACGTGGGAAATAGCGGTCCGCGCGCCAAGGCACCACCTACAAGTACATTGGCAATCTAACCTACCGAGTACCCGCCGGGATATGTAATACTCCCTTGTCCGGTACTCAGTACTCAGTACTCAGGAATTAGAGTGGACACAAGGTTCAAAAAGGGAAAGAGCTCTAACCTTTTCGATACTCCGCACTCTGCAGGTTGTCAGTACTCAGTACCGAGTACTCAGCACCCGTACCGGTAGGTAACTAGGTATTATGCGCCAGCTAATTACTCGCATCAATCTACATTACTCCATGCCCTCCATGCCTTCTCTATCCCTACAAGGTACTGGGTACATAGGTAGATACGTGCGCGACACCGGCGCCAGTGCCAGTGCCAGTATTGGCGCCTTACAGGGCCACATCCCACATCCCACAGCTGCGGCGCCACGGCGCCACGGCGACACGGCCCACGGGGGAGGGTGAATTACGAATACCGAGTACTTGTCCCCATAGTGTGTGTGTGTGTGTGAGTGAGCCTTGTACCGAAGGGGGCAAAGGTTCAGTGAATCCCTGATTGGTTGGGTGGTTAGCGAGAGACGACAGACAGGACCAAAGAGCAAAGGACCAAAGGATGGAGTAGATAGCTATCGTGCTACGAACAACGAGCAGAGTTACAGAGTATGCACCTCGACCAGGTAGGTAGGTACAATTACTCGGCACAATTACAATCAGGTAGGTAGGTAGGTAGATCCCTCCGATTCTTCACTTCTTACAAACATCCTCACGCGTACCGAATAATGACCTCGAGTATTATCAAGCACTGGCAAACATTCAAGACGCTCGTAAGACGAATGGGACTCCGATCAAACACAACGGGACCACGCCGACGCCGACATCCACCACCAAGACAAGAAGTCACTGTGAAGAGGACACACGCCACAAAGGACTCGATGTAGGACTCGTCGGTGCATCGCATCGTTGCATGTGAACGCACACGGGGGATACGTCCAGATACGGCAGCGGCCCTCATATTGACCCCCAGAAACATTGGGGTATTTCCGCTTCCCCTTGCCCTGTATGTACATAATAGGACATGCAAGTAGTAGTATGAAGTTGGTACTTGACTTAGATGACAGAGACATCCAGGAGAAGCACCAAACGGGACGAGGCGAGCGGGAGCATCACATCCCAGTAAGGAGACAACCTGGGACGCAAGGGACAGCAGGGACAGTAAGAACAACCGGAAGCGCCGTCAACGATGGGTGTCTTCCTTACGCTTCGCTTCTCAGATTTGTTCCAGAATGATGTGAAACCTAGGGTCCAAACTACACCTTTGTCGCACACAGAGCGGCATCAACGGTCGTGCCAACCTCATTGGGGCAGGTGGAAATAAGGCCGAGAAGGAAGCCAAAAGCTTGTCTTGTCTATCCCTGCATCTTGCTTTCGACTACCACGGTCAATCCCGGTAGAAAAGTACATGGTTAAATGGGATTTCACAACCCTGCAGTGGCGTAGCTGCAGAGTATCATTCTGGAGCCATGCCACCGAGATTTATCACACGTCGCAGCTTGTGCCATCGTCGAGGGAAACAGACCAAAAGAGGCAGAATGTCGGTAACCTGCAAAGTCATCATGATCGCGATGCCCCAACGACCTGGAAATAGTCCTGGAACCCTAGCGAGGGGTACTGTCTCCACCAAACAAGGGAAATCCATGCCACTGATTCGGAATATGTCCGGATAATCATCAAAAGAAGGCGGGGGCGGGAACGTCTCTTGAAACCTCAGAAGTCGGCATACTCTGAAAGATTGGAAGTCCAAACTTGCCAAATACCTGTGGGGAGACGCAATCTGGACACCTCTAGGGCGGCAAATGGGGTTATTGCCCTGTCGAGAAAATATTGCGAGAGGACAGCCTTGGACAGCCTAACCAGGAAAATCCGCTTGCACCAATGCTTTCCCCTATTGGGATCAAGGTGGGCCGTTGCTCCGGGTTCGTCTCTCAAGGGAACCCCAAGTCCAGAGCTCCGAACCAAAATCAGATCGCCAGTGAGAATGGAAATCCCATGTGAGTGGGGGCAGCGACAGCATCAAAGAATGGTGCGAGCAGGCGGTCATGTGCCTTGTCGCCCTATGACTGTACACCGCCATCCACGCTTCCGCTCCCTATGTAAATTGCTCCTTTTCCGCTCAATCGAGACGGTGTGCAATCTCAGCTTGCCCATCGCATTCCACAATGGTATAGGCGACGCCCAACACCTTCAAGGTGCCGCTGATCACGAAAGCACGGAGTTCCCCTTACCTCTTCCTCGAGGGCGATGAACAGAACCTCGATTCCGGATTGTGACCGCTCCCTCCACTCTGCTAGGTCCATACCGGAACACGAAGGCGCATGAGGCACGGGCAAAATGAGTCGGGCTCAGCTCGGGTGGACAGAGCAAGCCCTCGGTGGGAGCTTACCGACACTATCAGGAGTCCAAGGGATAAGCACAGATTACCTCACAAATACCTCGCCTTCTCGAATCTCGATGAGAAATCTGAGGCCTTCTTTACCATGTCCCTTCGCTGAGTGGCGGTGATCGTCGAACCCGACCCTATATCCTTTTCCCGATCAAAGGCACGAGCACTGGGATCATCGTCCAGAGGCTTGTCCTGGGACGCCGTATGAGTGGAGTAGAGCGATGGTCCACGTTGGGTCTCCTGTAAATGGTGGTAAGACAATCAGCTTTCAGCACGTGGGCTTGAAGGCGCAAAGTACAAAGGAGTAACGGGGTACGGCAAAATGCTATATGCCACGTAATCCTAACAGAGGAGAGAGAACAAAAGGAGGGTGTTATTGCCCAGAGAAGAAGATCTTACATTGTATTCCTTCAATCTTCGCGCTGTGGCTTCGTCATGAGGATTTCTCGCTGAACCAGAACTCGCCGACCTGGCCGACGTAGAAGCATCGTTGATGCCCATGACCTCCCTCTTTAATCTTGCTTGCTTCTGTTCGGGTGTTTCATACCACGAAGAGTCTCCTGAGCCTCCAGTAACTTGTGATGGACCCTTGGCTCCACGGCCGGTATTGAATTTACGATTCTTCAGTTTGGTGGGATCAACTCTTGCCGACCAGTCTCCGTTGGACGGTGCTATTGTCATCCATTCGTCACGTTTTATTGGCGCTGCCGACACTGTGTCCGTAGAGGTCTGCAGACCTATCGACGGAGACGTTGAAGACTTGGTAGGGTGGTCGTTGGTCGAGGGTAGACTGGGGCCGAAATCGTCGTTCCCGTCATCTGTGTCCGAGTGGTCTTCGTCTGTTGGTGGAGGGCTTGAGGGTGGGCGTTCATCTAAAGGTGCTGGTGGGAGGGTTGGACCTACAACTCGAGGCCGCTTTGAGGAAGGGTTTGTAGTTTCTTGCGCAGATTTTGCTGGAGGAAGGGGGCCGGTCGAGGAATCGGACGATGCGTCTTCATCTTCGTCTTCATCAAGGCTTCTCTTGCGGTTTTGCAGATGCGGAGGGAGTTGGGGGCCAATAGAAGGCATGGGTGCGAAGGGGTAGTACAGGCAATGACAGAATTGTGACTGAAGCGGTGGATATTAAGGAATGGAATCAGAGTGCTGGTTATGCACACTAGAAAAGGTTTGTCCTGAGGCTCAACTCTATTATGTGGTGCAGTTCCGCAGTCTGGGGATGGGATGACGGTGGCAATAGTGCCCGTCAAGCCTAATCGTTTTACTTGCCCACCTAGGTGCCTCGGCGACTCTGGTGCCTCTCCAAAGTAACCGCCCAGCAGTACTCGGTATAGCCCTGCCACCAGCTGCAGCCTCATGGGGGCTTCAGACGTCGACGGGTTCCTTCGTCGTTCTCTCCCCCCGACTGGTTTACGATCTGATACGTTCTCCCCATCACTCCAACAGATGCGACGACCAAATGTGCCCTCCTGCATAATGTTTCTACCATTGCTGCGCCCCGTGGGCGTCCTGTGTAGTCGATTCGATGAAGCTCCAGTTCCGCAGGCGCCTGGAACAAACGCCCTGGTCGATTTCGCAGCATCCACCCGGGTCTCTCTACCACTCACATAGCAAGCCTGCGAGACTTGTATCTCTTTGGTGATAGTTGACGGCTGGCCCCAGCACTTTCCATGCACCGTTTCCTTTACTGGTCAACCTCTTCCTGCAATTGCCATTCGAGGCGCTGGGCAAAGCACATGCAGGGTTCCAATTCCCCGAGTCCTAGAGCTGAACACCAGCAGCATCACTCCGCGAGTTGCCCTCCTCATTTTGCTCCTTGCTCCTCAATGTTCCCACTCTCTCATAATGTTGCCTTCTTTCTGAGCGTTATCTTCTCCTACCACTGACGAGTCGACCCAAGCTTGCGGACGCCCCGTCTGCTTCCCTCCTTAAATGCAATGTGAAAGATTCCCTCAACTCTGGAAGGCGTCCTACCGTTCAGCAACATGGGCGGAATTGATGTCTCCTCCGTGGTGAGCTCCATTATCTCGGCCTTTGGCAGTGGACTGGACATTTTCCATCGTCTAGGAGGGAAGAAAAGGAAAACCCGCGCCAGACTCCCTCGTCCAGCCGAAGAAGAAGAATGGCTACGACATTCGTTGAGGAACCGGCCTGTTGAGATCAAGCATGAATACGACCAGCAAGTGGCAAAATTCGGCCCTCGATTTGAAGTTGGCGACGCCGTTGCTCAGTCAAGCTTGGCCCATACGCTTCTTGTCCTCAACACTGGGTTGATCAACTTGATCAATCATGCCCTTTCCGGAGATCCTAGGACGATATCATCATCTAAGAGGACCTTGTTCAGCCTCTCGGAAACTGCTGCTGTTGACACCATGACCGCCATCGGACAGCTCGGTTCGCGTCTCAGCATTGTATCACCATCTAGGCTAGCCCTCGAGTCGAGGGAGAGCCGGAGGCCTGTCGAAAAGAATTCTCACAAAGAACACAAATCTAGTTCTAGATCGTCGACAAAAAAGACCACAAGGCCGCCGCCTCCAGCGCCGTTACTGGTTCGTGGCGGTTGGGTGAGATCCAGGAGCGGGTCCTCAGTTGTCTCTGGGGCCGCTGCAAAGAAAGCCAGGGGAGAGCAGACGGAGAAGCATCAACGATCCAAGTCAGATCCCACATTGTCGAAGTCGTCAGTAACCCGGTCCAGTGTTCCCAAGGCTAGGCAGGAAGAATCTGCAAGCGAAGTATCCGGTTGCACCTGTAAAACAACAGCCGTTCGAGCAGAAGGATCGAAGCCAGCCAACAGACGCAAGTCAAGCGAACAGCCACGGCCACAGAGTCAACGTAGCATGCTCATCCTGCCTGGGGACTTTTTTGAGGATATGCGAGCCGTTCCTGAGCAAGGTGTAGTCCAGCAACCACCCCCTCCACCGCCAAAGATCCCGCTACACAGCAGGCCCCACACGACACAATCACAGGCGCGTCCGACATCGACCATGACATTCATGACGGCCAGCACGAAGATTGGCGAGATACCGGAATCCAAGTGGACAGAGAGGGCATTGCCAGACGAAGGCGACGGGCAGCGGAGTATGCCGTACATTATCCCACCTCCGCTTGAACCGAGCGAGCAGAAGAGGAAGAAAGGCCTCAAGTTCTGGAAGAGAGAGGATAAGAGACGCGACGTTGCCGCCTATTGAGCCTTGCTTTGGGATTTCTGCTGCGGGCACCAGGCGTATGGTAACGAGGAAGGGCGTCTAGCGTCGGGTGTTTGACGAGGATCTTGGTCTTGGTACCGTTTGTTGACGAAAGTGATGAACTTGACTTCTGTAATTAATTGACGTGACCATGAGATTCCCCAATAGAATGATGTCCCAAGACTATCTAATGTTTTTTTTTCTTTCTTTTGATATAAATCGCGTGAACTGGTGGATGCTGCGTGTTTGTAGATCCCTTGCCACTGCAGCCTTGTGCTCCACACTCTAGATATTGATTTGTTTCTCATTCATTTCCCCACACATTTGCTTCTACATCCTTGAGACACATACATCGATACATCGACGACACAAGCCACCATGGCGACAGCAGCGACAGACAAGATCCCCGTCCCGAAGCCAGGGGAGGGCGAGCCGATTGTGTTTTTCGACATTCAGATTGGCGGTAAGTCATGAATGGAGGGATCCTCTGCTTCTCCCTTTCAGCTACGGCGAGGATTAGAAAAAAAATTCCTGGAAATAAACAACAACAATCCCCCTGCCCTACCCTAGTCTCTTCCTCCCTCCTCCTCCCTGGCTCTCTCTAACTGACTAACTAATCTCATCCATCCGCAAAGGCGAACCACTCGGCCGGATAAAGATGCACCTCTTCTCCAACACGGTGCCCAAGACGGCCGAGAACTTCCGCCAGTTCTGCACGGGCGAGCACAAGGGCATGGGCAACAAGCCGATGGGGTATAAGGGGAGCAAGTTCCACCGGGTGGTAAGTTTTTTTTTGGGTCCTCCTTTGGTCATTCTTAGGTGTTTGGAGGGGTTTGTCGAGGGAGACCGAGGGAAAAGTGAGATGGGAAGGGAAGATTCAAAATGTGTCCTGACCGACGGTCATCTCGAGCCAGAGTTGGCTGGCTGGCTGGCTGGCTGGCTAGCGGGATGAGCTGTCCGCCAGCTAGGTGCCTCAGGAAGAGAGAAACGGGCAGAAAAGCCCATCTTATTGCTATTCTGCATACCTATACCTACCTAGATAGTCACCTCCCCTCCCTCCCCATTCTCTTCCCACCTCCCCTCCAACCAAACGAACCAACTAACTCCTCCCCCCCCTTCTCCCCGTTGATGGAAAACAGATAAAAAACTTCATGATCCAAGGCGGCGACTTCCTCCACTCGGACGGCACGGGCAGCACGAGCATCTACAACAACGCCGCCTTCGCCGACGAGTCATTTGCCATAAAGCACACCCGCCCCGGTTTGCTATCCATGGCAAACTCGGGCCCCAACACCAACGGGTGTCAGTTCTTCATCACCTGCGCGGCCGCCCCCTGGCTGGACAACAAGCACGTCGTGTTTGGGCAGGTCGCGGATGACGAGGAGAGCATGAAGGTCGTGCGCATGATTGAGAATACGAGGACCGCCGGGCCCGGGGGGAGGGGCCAGGGCGAACGGCCCGTGCTGGACGTCAGGATCGTGCAGTGCGGTGAGATGTAATTCCAAAAATTCCGAAGGTCTGGAAGATGGCAGAGGAGAAATGTCGTGGGTGGCTCAGCCTCAGGGCAGGAACTGGGTGTTTTGGCAAAGCGTGGAAAGGAAGAAAGGGAGAACAGAACACGAGCCAGTCTTCCTCGTGTCAACCCCATGTCGGGGAGCTGAGGGATCAAGTCAAGTCAACACAGTGCTTTTCTTCTCTACAGTGACTTACGTCAAGGCACCGTCGAGAGGATTTCCAGAGGATAGATAGTCCAACCAACCAACTAACCAACCAAAAGAGGCCACTCGAGCGCAAGGACTAATCCCGATCATCATGTGCTCATCGATCATACCGTCAATAATAATGTACACTTTAAGCGTGGCTGCCTCGTTTCCTGCGGCGTGCCATCATTCGATCCTGGGCAACGAGTCCCTCGCCTCCCTTAATACAAGATACTCAATAACGTCAATCTCACCAGACCGAGCCAGTGATAACGTGGGGAACGGCGAATACGGGGTCCCTTTCATCGTCGCCGCCACCCGTTGACCTTTACCACCAGGACTCCCGCTCTCTTCTTGTAGTAACCTCTTTGGGGCACCGAGCATCCAAACCCCCTCCTGTTCCCATCGTCTCTGCCTTTGGACAGAACCTTCCCAGTCTCGTCGCCATTGCAGCACGAGATCGGTGTGCCAGAGATTGCCCATTTTCGAGGGTCCGTTGAGGGAGGTTTCGATCTCGGTCCAGCTTCTAGCCCCGTCATCAAGAGAGGTACTGCCAGAAGTCCCAAAGGGCTTGCCGACTGAACCCTGGCTGAGGTTGAGCCACAGGTTGACGTGGATGATATGGCCCATTGTGCGGAGTCGGTTGTCTCGCTGTTGGAGCAGGAAACTTCCAAGCACTATGGCAGACCACGTCAGGCACATTCTCTGTTCAGAAGACTCGGAGAAACCTTCGAGTTGCTGATTGATAAATGTACTGGCAATGTCTTTCAGAGTTGGCAAGAAGTCGAACCTGCCAGACTGGTCCCCTTCTCCCCCTGTTGTCTCTGACATTTCTCCAAAATGGCGACGGTGAAGCTGCAGACAAAATCCAATAAGCGCACAGCACAATTGGAGCTCCGTTGGACTGAGGTCGTCGCATGATTGCAGTGTTTGGCTAAATCCACGGCACTGCTCAATAAGTTCCAGGGACCGTCTGCTACGCCTGGTAGCGCCCTGCAACGTCTGTAGTCTATTCAACAGCCGTTTCATTGAATTCAGCAATGCGGCGAGTTCAGCTGAGAGGTCTAGCCCAGAGAGCAACGTCGGGGAGTGTGCGCGCATATGGCGTCTGGGCGGAGTACTTCGTCGTGATTGCGAGTCGCTCCTCTTGGGTCCCGATGGGCTGCTGTGATTGCGAACGAGGACTGTTCGATTCCGGTAGTCGTGTAGGGCTTTCCAGCTGCACAGCGTCAATCACTCCGATAGTCTTCCAATATTGCAAGTGACTGTAGACTTACCTCTCTAGTCGGTTCTCCACCACGCGAGCGACACCAGTGTTCGGGTGGTCGTCGATATAACGTTGTGCAATGGTTCGGAATGCTTCGAAATGGGCAATAAACGCTTCCGCCTCACTCGACATGTACTGCCAGATGTCAGCTGGTCTTCTGGCCCAAGGGTATGCAATCAAAGCTTACTGCAATGCTGATCATACGGCCTACCGTAAAGATGACAGCTTCTTCGGGTCCCTCGTCGGAAGATATTCTTCGTCGCAACCTCGTCATTGCTAAGCCACGATGATACAGCATTAACCTGTCCTCCGACGGACTCTTGCCCTGAGATAGAGCCCACGCTGTTTGGCTGACGGCCACAGTCGCATCAAACAGCATAGCATCTTGAATCGCGAGTGGCCAGCACAAGTCCAGTTGTGTGTTGTACCCCATCAGATGGTCAAAATTGCCCGCCTTATGGGGAGCCCATACGTGGATATCTGATGAAATGGTCAACGAGGTCCCTGAATCAACCTCAAGTTTGCCATGGGCTATGTACTCACGATAATCAACCATGAACATGACCTCCTTTGTATTAGTACCGGGAAAAGCGCTGAAGGGATCTGCTCGCAGTCCTGTTCGAAGAGCAAGGTTCATCTGGGTCGTGTTTGACTCGCCCAACTCAGTCGACTGTTCCCCAGGTGTCTTGCTTTCTAGAGGGGATTCCTTTCGTAGACTCTCGACCGGAGGTGTAGACGATGTTGACCTCCACCCCACCAAGCTCCGGGCATATCCAGCATCTTGCTGCGCTGAAAGTCTTTGCTGTTGGCGTTTTCCTGCACTTTGAAATCGCCGTGCTTGGCTAGAGACCAGCTTGGATCTGTCTCTCCGACGCGGCTCCGGACCTTGGTCAATGAAGACGTGCCCCGGAACGTTTGCTGAAGGACTGCTTGTCTTGGGCTGTTCCGGCATATGCGAATGATCTATCACCTTAAGGGGGAAAAGGTGGAAAACGTGAATGGAAATGGATTTATCCAGGGATTTTCTGCAGGTGATATATGAACCTTGCCGTCCTTCGCCATGGAAGCTAATGACCCGTGCTGGCTTTACCCTTGCATATTTGCCTCATCCAGCGCTAAATAGGTATCTTGAACCTTTGATCGATGACTCAGCTCGCGGGACAACAATCGAGGTTGGTGGAATAGAAGTGGCTTATTCAAATCACTTCTACTCGCGCTTGCTAGGGATATCGAGACCGAGACTCCCCCATGCGCGAGATTCTGGACTTGAGGGCAGCTTGAGAAGCTGCAAGGCTTTTTGCCCGAGATCAGCCCAGCCTATGATGTGCTCGCGTACGCCGAAACGATACAGCACTTCGTGTATATCCGCCGGAACTTTCCTTTGTACTTAGCAGCAATTGCAATCCGTCTAAAATCCGATTGATCAAGCATCCAGCCTCGTAGGGAGGGGCATGGACGATCGTCGTTTGACTAATAATGAAAGGGTCACCGCACAATAGATCCGGGGTCAGCTCGAAGCCATCTTGCTCTTTGCATGAGGCGCAGCAGCAACAAACAACCAGAAGTCCAGACTAGCTTGCTAGTGCTCGTTTGATTGATAATGTCTCGTATTCAGATATTCTCGCTCCATCCTGTGGCAAAGGCATGAAGACATTTGACTTTGTTCCCGAGCCACTTCAACGCTTGGCTTTGTCCATCTTGACCGTTGATGAAGATCTGTCGCTTCAGTGTCGCTTCGGTGCTTGGCCACCTCGAAGGCGTCGTGTGTCATTCGTTGTCCTCCCTCCTTGTCTACCGTATTCGGCAGGCGCTATGGAAGATGCACCCAAAAAGTTCACGAGTCGAATAGAAGTTTGCGATCAACGAGGACAATAAGCTCCTACAGACTTCCGTTTCCAGACGTATGATATGTTGCTGCTGCAACTTGTTAAAGCAGCCTTCACTAAGTTCGAGTCCCAGGTGACGACGGCGCATCACTTACCTTAACCTCTCATTGCCCTAGCGAAACCAGCCCAACGGCCAATCGAGTACGAGGACGAGGACGGAGTGATACGATATGACCCAGAAAGAGCCTCTCGATCGGGCGAATATTGCTACATTGGCCCTTGAAAGCATTCCGATGCGCAATCATGAGGAATCCATGCCTGGCCACTGTGACCGATCTGGGTTAAACTTGTCTCGTCTCTAATTGGCTGTCGTTGTGCCGGGATCAATGGTCTTCAAACCTAGGAGGGGGATTCGGACTCGAATGCCATGTAATGTCCAAGAATGTCTTGATGCATTGTCCTCTTAAATCACGGTTCGCTCGAAGACTCTGTGAATAAGCAAGATGCTTGGTGAGAAGACGTCAGTCCTCGTGAACCCTTGTAAGGTCTATTGAGGAGGGCTCGAAGGCGACGTATAAAGACTGTCTGGATTAACCCTGTCAAGGTTCATCCTACAACAGTTGTCAAGACCTTCTGTGAGTACATAACATATTCCCACGTTGTGACAACGGCCATCTCATTTTCGAACAAATGGGTTCCATATCAGAACGCGCCATTCCGGCAGGAAGTCTGGTCGTCGTGAGTGGTGCCAATGGTTTTATCGCGAGCCACGTCGTTGATCAGCTTCTGCTGGCTGGCTATCGTGTCAGGGGAACGGTCCGCAACTCTCAGAAGTCTGCATGGTTGATTGACTATTTTGGCAACAAATATGGTCCCGGCAAGTTCGAGCTGATCGAAGTGCCAGAAATGGCCAAAGATGGAGCGTTCGACGACGCTATAAAAGGCGCCTCTGGATTCATTCACACAGCAACACCCGTGATGGTGTCGTACGATCCAAATGAAGGCATTCCAATCGTGGTAAATGGCACTCTGAACGCACTCGAAGCTGCGGCCAGTGAGCCCTCAATCAAGCGCTTTGTGCTGACTTCGTCTTCCACTGCTGCGATCAGCCCAAAGCCAAATGTCGAGTTCAGCGCAGATGAATCGACTTGGAATGACGAAGCCGTCAAGGCAGCCTGGGCTCCTCCTCCCTACGAAGGCGAACAGAGAAAACTCGATGTGTATTCGGCTAGCAAGACACAGGGAGAGCAAGCTGCTTGGAAGTTTATGAAAGAGAAGAAGCCTGGCTTTGTCTTGAACACAGTTCTGCCAAACTGCAACATGGGTCTAGTGCTCTCACCTGAACATCAAGGAGCACCAAGCACAATCGGCTGGCTCAAGGCACTCTGGAACGAGTTCAAGGGGCAAGAGAAGCTCGCATTCAATCCGCCGCAATACTATGTGAACGTTCAAGACAACGCCCGCATCCACGTCGGCGCCCTGATTTGTCCGGATGTCCAAGGAGAGCGCTTGTTTGCGTTCGCGTACCCTTTCAACTGGAATGATATTCTGGCCATATACAGGAAGTTGTACCCTGAGCACAAATTCATGGATGATCTACCCGATCTCGGCAGGGATCTCAGCAAGATCTCGAACGGAAGAGCAGAGGAGATTGTAAAGCGGTTTGGAAGACCAGGATGGACGAAATTGGAGGATACAGTTCGTGACACTACGAAGGATTGGGCTTGAGGCGGAAGGCATGAGTAGTCCATCAAGGAGAAATTGATTTGATTCAAACGATTCTTAAGATTGGACAAGATGTGGTTAGAAGTATCACGTGAAATGTCACGTGATAAATCTACCGAAGTACTCTGTTAGGAACGCGCAATTCCGAACCCAGCCCGACTTTTTCCTAGCCTCTCTCCTGTCCTCAATCCAAGAATCGTCCTCCGCAAATCGCAGGGCGTCATCATGATGAGTCTCCCATAGCAAGAGGCTTCTTTGGCCCGCGGAACTTGGGACCCAAGAAATGATACTTATTCAACAGCCGGCCATTCGGCAAGTTGAGGATTATGTAGGAGACCTCAAGTTCTTCCCTTATCTGTCGTATTCCAACGTTTCGAGTCACTCTTTCAGTTCCTTCGTTACTTTTTACCTTGATTCTTGATCTGTCTTCACACCAGCTTTGCTCCTCGTCAACATGAGGTACCAAACTCTCCGATTTACCATGTTCTACAAAGAGCCCAAGCATGAGACCAGACAGGCATCGAATGCGCAACCCTCACACGGATCATTGACCTCCGGGTCTAGTTTGCGTTCACCGACTTCGACAGCTTCTCTTTTATCAAGATACTCGACAAATTCGACATCCGACCAACGGACAAGGAGTGAGGGAGAGGCAAGAAGAAGATGATGATGAGCAGGGTGACGCAAATATATATCTCACACCCAGTGGAAGCCCGTCTTAACCAAGTGGTTCTGCGCGCCAAAGACAAAAACCAGCGCAGTTGACTCTTCCCTGGGTTTTTGGGAGGGACTCCAAAACATCCGACCGGCATGTGGATCGAATCAATTTCGGGAAGTACGCACCCAATATCAAAGTCGATCGTGTGCTTCCGCACCTTGAGGCAGCACGATCCTGGCGAGACTCCTGCACTTGGTAGGTGAAGCCACAACAAACCAATTGCATGGACAGCCACATATCGGGATGCTCACCCCTCGGCCGCCGAACATCGTCAATGCGTCACCGGCGTGGATGTTCTTAAAACCTTACAGTGTGGACTAATGATTGATGAGAGAAACGCATGTGATCACTGATTGACAGCTGTTAAATATGGACGTACATGTGAAGTTGAGGCTGGTCATGTACGAGGTACGATGCATGGAGTAAAGAGCTGTGAGGACATGACATGTGGACTACAAGTATACCTAATGATACCCAATATGAATTTGATCTCAAAGTGGATTCTCGAGGAGTTGCTATAATGATCATTTGATTTGATTGAAAGGGAAAAGCCATGTGACATCGTGTTTCCTACATTGCATCACCTGAGGTCGTGTCCTTACCGCCTAATACCCAAAACTTGGTATTTTTCACATGCCTCGGACTGGTTAATTCCTACTAGGTAAGTGTGGACAGGGGAATCAGGTTTAGGGGCCCTCGGGGATCGAGCCAGGCTGGAAGGCCGCGGGCATTGAGACCGAAGCATGTGAAGTCCGCGGACTCGGGCTTGGAGAAGGCTTGTGCGGAGACCCCAGCACAAGAGCCTGGAGCGACTCCTGTAGGGGTGTAGGGGCCCCGGGGCGCAGAATGCAGGCGAGAACTGCGACCCTGATCTGGTCTGTTGTAACTGATGAAAGGAAATTTCCCCGGCCAAGCTGGGACACAGTCCTTTAGAAGTCGGCGAATATGACAAGCTTTCCTGGATCCCACAAGGTACAAAAGCCGAACTCAAACAACGCCTGAGAGGACAGTCAATAATTCTTTGTTCTTGCGAAGCTGAGTCCAAGATCGCTGTGTGTGGACCTGGCACTTGAGTATTACCTGTACTCGTAAGCGGAACGCGGAATAATTCAAGGTTGCGGGCGCCAACCAACCAGCTGGAACATATTTGGCAGTCAGCGGCTGGCAGGTGGCAGGTTACCGGGAAGCCGAGGTTCATTTCATGTGAATTGTCTTCCTCCTCGCTCCTAGGTTGCCCAGTGGCATAAACGACAATTGACTGCGTCGAGTCCCCGTTACTGCGCAGGTGATCGTTTTCATCTCGCTCAAGCTTCGAAAACTCATCATCCTTCTTCTCTCTTTCCTTTCCATACCTCTCACCTCCTCCCATCCGTCTATTGCCGCCTTCGAATTACTTCCTGTCTGTCCGAAAAATGACCCCTCCTCGTGTCATTGTTGTTGGCGGTGGCCGTACGGAACCCTCCCTCTTTTGATGCTGGTGCAGTTGATGAGCTAACTCTGCGACATCACAGTGTCTGGTCTCAGTGCCGCCCATACCGTCTACCTTAATGGAGGCAACGTCCTTGTTTTGGACAAGAATAGTGTGTGGAATCGAGGGTCTTCCATGACGAGACAATGGCTAACACAAACGCAGACTTCTTCGGTGGCAACTCTACAAAAGCCACCTCTGGTATCAACGGTGCACTCACCCGAACTCAAGTCGATCTCGGCATTCAAGATAGTGTGAAGCAATTTTACGAGGATACGCTCAAGTCAGCCCGTGACAAGGCCAGACCAGATCTCATCCGAGTGCTCACATACCAATCCGCGGCTGCCGTGGAATGGCTTCAGGATGTCTTCAATCTCGACCTGACTCTTGTTTCTCGATTGGGGTATGTGAGATTTCGAATCCTTGAAATACCGGGTCTAATGCAGTGTATAGCGGTCACTCCTTCCCCCGAACCCACCGAGGACATGATGCGAAATTCCCCGGTATGGCAATCACCTATGCTCTGATGCAAAGACTAGAAGAGCTATGCGAGTCGGACCCTGAGAGAGTTCAAGTCATCAAGAAGGCCAAGGTCACGTCTTTGAACACAGAGGGCAACCTGATCACCGGTGTTACCTACGAATATGACGGAGCGTCGCACTCGGTGGATGGCGTAGTCGTTCTGGCCACTGGCGGATATGCGGCCGACTTCACAGAGACATCCCTTCTCAAGAAGCACAGACCAGACACGTTCAATCTGTCTTCGACCAACGGCACACACGCCACTGGTGACGGGCACAAGATGTTGATGGCAATTGGTGCAAATGACATTGACATGGACAAGGTTCAGGTCCACCCTACCGGTCTAGTCGATCCTAAGGATCCCAACTCCAAGTGGAAGTTTTTGGCTGCTGAGGCCCTGCGAGGTGAAGGTGGTGTTCTGCTCAACAGCGACGGCCAACGATTCTGTGACGATCTCGGTCACCGTGACTACGTCTCTGGCAAGATGTGGGAGGAGAAGGAGAAGGGCAAATGGCCCATTCGCCTGGTTCTCAACTCCAAGGCCTCCAATGTCCTTGATTTCCATACCCGGCACTACTCCGGTCGTGGCTTGATGAAAAAGATGACCGGCAAGGAGCTGGCCAAGGAGATCGGCTGCGGTGAGGCTGCGCTGGACAAGCAGTTCAAGGAGTACAACGCTATTGCCAAAGGCGAAAAGAAGGATCCGTGGGGAAAGAAATATTTCCACAACATGCCCATGGACATCAACGACACTTTCCACGTTGCACTGATGGAGCCTGTGCTGCACTTTACCATGGGTGGTATGGAGATCAACGACAAGGCCCAAGTGCTCAACAGGGAACATAAACCCTTTGAAGCTCTCTTCGCCTGTGGTGAACTTGCAGGCGGCGTTCACGGTGCCAACCGTCTCGGTGGCTCCTCACTGTTGGGCTGTGTGGTCTACGGGCGTGTTGCAGGTGCATCGGCGTCTCAATACCTGTTGCAGAAGCTTACCACCCAGGGAGGTGCCGCCGGAGCCTCTCAGCGTCTGGGTCAGATCTCGCTACATATTGATCCCAGCACTCCCGGGAAGATCTCAGTGGAATGGGGTAGTGGTAGTGGATCCTCGGGACCCTCAGCAAGGACTGAGACAATCTCACAGCAAGCCCAAAAGAGCGCGGCTCCGGTGATGGACGGTGACAAGAGCCAAGATCCTGGCAAGAAGAAGGATGTCAACGACATCAGTAACTTCAAGGTCCCAGAGCAAGAGTACAGTCTGGAGGAGGTCGCCAAACACAACAAGAAGGATGACCTGTGGATTGCCGTCAAGGGTGTCGTGATGGACGTCACCAACTGGCTCGATGAGCATCCAGGTGGTCCCCAAGCGCTGTTCAGCCACATGGGCAAAGATGCTACAGAAGGTAAGCCTGCAAGATCTCAATTTGACGGTATACTTGCTAACATCTGCACAGAGTTCGAGATGCTTCACGACGACGAAGTGATTCCGAAATATGCAGCTGACATTGTCATTGGCCGCGTCAAGGGTCAAGAAGTTCGACTGGAATATTAGGTCGCGTGATCAGTGTCTCCTTCGGAAGCATTTTGGGTTGGGAGACAGCATGGAGTTGACCCTTGTATCATGTGCAGCTATAGCATTTGTATGTTCTGAGACTAAAAATAAATCAAGCTGCCTTTGTCAAATCCACTTCCGGGACATATTATGTATGTTGCATGCCTGTTGTTGTAGTGAGGAGACTTTTTGGTGTCTCGGTCTTGCTCGGTGTGTCTGGAAACGGAAATTCCTGGTTCTAATGACAGTCATTTGACTCCACCTCCGGAACCGTTATTTCGCTCGCCTCAACTCCCTCGCAAGGCCTTATGCGACATCTTTCCTTCTGTTACCAGCTTTGATCTCGTGGGCCAGCACATCTGAGGACTTATCCAAGACCGTGGACCCTGGGACAGTGCGGAATGGTCGCAGCGAGATATTGATTCAGGTAAGGACTGCCTGATGGAACTCATGCATCTCGCCCACATCCCACCTTCTGAACGAGGCCCAACACTGCGCGCACCCGAAGAGACAAGCTCACCGCGAGGAAGTCGGGAGAGGAGGTTTCCCACGAGGCCTGAAGGCTGCGCGCACAGTGCCTGGGGGTGCGATGCTCACCGGGAGTCTTCATGTTCTAACTGTGTTCTGCCTGCCATGATCCTCTCCCACCTTTGGTCACTTCACTCTGACTTGCTAATCACCATCAAGTAAATAGGGAAACACCGTCGCCGACTCTGTCCGAACCCTCAGCACTCATTCGGGATTCGTCACTGCCGTTCACGCCTGATTCGCTCTCTCCGCCGAAACCACACATTTCTCCACTGTCGAGATGGATCGCAGGGAGATCCTCTCTAAAGGCTCGGCACTCCAAAAAGCTATTGCCGCGAAGGAGCCGTCTGCAAATATCCTGACAATTCTGCGCGACCTAAAGGCGAACGTACGGCCTAGCGAAGAACTTTTGCGCGCCACGGGAATAGGCAAGATCGTTAATAAAGTGAAGGGAGTACCTAATGTGGACCCTCAAGTCAGCCAACTCGCTGCAGAGATAATATCCCGCTGGCGGCATGTGGTGAACGAGCAAAAATTGGCGAGCGGGACGTCTACACCTACCGCCAACGGGGCGAGGTCGAATGGCACGAGCTCGCCGGTACCTCAGAAGCCCGCCACACCCACGCCAAAGGCGGCCAGCCCTGGAGTTGCACCTGATAAACGCAACTGGAAAACGGATAAAGTACCGCGCGACGAGTTGACATCCGACACGGCTCGAAACAACTGTATCGGGCTCATCTACGATGGTCTATGTCTGGGTTCCGAAATTCCCATGAAACAGATCCTTGACCTGGCCAAGCAAATCGAGACCGCTGCCCTCAATCTCCCTGACGCTAAAGGGTCCTCGGCTTCAACCGTGTACAAAGACAAAATCCGCTCTTTGTACCAGAACCTCAAGAATAAATCCAACCCCGGACTGCGAGTGCGCATTTTGTCGGGGGAAGTTACCGCACAACGATTTGTCACCATGTCACACGAAGAGATGAAATCGCGGCAACAACTAGAGGAAGACCGCAAGATAGCAAAGGAGAACATGAATAATGCCATGGTGGCACAGGAAGAGAAGTCCGTGAGTACTTCTCTGGAGTGCGGAAAGTGTCACCAGAAAAAGGTCAGCTATTCTCAAGCGCAGACGCGGAGTGCTGATGAACCGATGACAACCTTTTGCGAGTGTCTTAATTGTGGCAACCGGTGGAAATTCTCTTGAGATTTGCGCAAAACTAATGTACTACTGGATTTTTTGGGCGGGTTATGTGATTCAAAGTGGCACCAAAGGGGCAAGCAATCCTGGGCAACACTTGGAGCTGGTTTCTTCAAAAGAAATGGATCTTGGGAGAAGAAGAGAGACAAGCTTGAGGTGGTATCGGGGGTGTCCTTGTTCGCGGTTGACTCCAGCCAACAGAAGAGACGAATGCAAGCTGGTGTCGCGTGCCGTGCATTGGGAAGCCGAGTTCTCCAGACGACTATTGCCAAGTGCGCTACCAGCTGATCTTCTCATTCTACGCTTCTGGTGGATGTTGACAAATCTAGGTGTCGCACTCGTGGAAAGCCAGGCAGCGAGTGGTCAGACCGTATGCTGAAAGACGACCAGTCGACGAAAAGCCCGCCATGGAGGCGCCCAGCACGGCTCTAAACGGGCGGAGACAATGGACAAGACTCACTGCGAGGCCGCATAGAGATTGTTGCAGACACAAAGGCAGAGCAAGATGAAAGCGGCCAACTGCTGAACACTGGGTCTGTGGGCAGGGAGAGGCAGGGTCCTCCTAATGGAGAATATTGCAGCTTTGTATCAAGAAATTCCCCCAATGAACATGAGATAATGAAACTTTTCTTTGAAACCAAACATCATTCAACGATCCGGGGTAGACAGGTGTATGGGCCTGACAGGCAAGCAAGAAGACCCACTCACTCGGCTTCAGGGCCAGATGAAAGCCGATACCCCCTTTGAGTGCGAGGGAAGTGCTGAACTGTGACCTGTATAAAGTCCCAAGGAGATAAAACAACTCGGCGGGAATCATGTTCTTGACCCGATCCCGACCTTTTCGGCTTATTAAGCCTCAGCTGCCCGGCCACTATGGCTGGCTGTGATGATACGAGTACGAGGTTCTAAGTAGGTAGGGGGGAACTGCGTGGGGGAATGAATTGACCGTGCCGATCGATATCCCACACACTCATGTCTGCCTCGCCGCACCTCCTCGCCCCTTAGTGCGCCCAGCCTTGTTCGTTCGTCCATCTGGAGCGGGTCATCATACCGCATACATAGGTACCTCGTACTCGGATATGTATGTGTACGTATGTATATATAAAGAGAGCGATGGAACGGGCTTGAATGCGGGTGGTAAGATAAAATATGTTAGAGGATGCTTGCCAGGGAACGACCAGACACGATCTGAAGTGGCTTACTTGTCTCATCATCATCATATTATCATCGTCATATTGTTATCATCGCGGTTTTCTTTGTAAAAAGGCATCAAAGCCCATATCTGCTCCACATACAGGGTTTTCAAAACAAGGGGATAGGAATAATGGCCACCCTCGACACCACCTTGACCGTCCTCCTCGTCGCCCGCAAAGGCAACGCTTTGGACGAGGCGCGAGCCCGGCTCCTGCAGACGAACATCGACGAGAAAGCCCACCCATCTCCCGGGTCTGACAGGCGGGTATATGTAGGAACTACTTTGGACGACGTACAAAGTGCCTTCGATCAAGCCGCCAAAGAGGCCCGCACGATCCAGCATGTCTTTGTAGGTGCGGGCTTGGAGCTCGAGCTACGCCTGGAGATTGTCAAAGAAGCCATCTCCCGCAGCGGGGATACCTGCGTGCACTTGAAGGATGCAACTTCTGGGCCAAGCGGATTTCTGCCCTTCATTCAGGCTGTGTTGGGAGATCGAGCGTGAGGGAGTGTTCGGTCATTTTCCACGGCGATCTTCTCTGTTGGACATCGACGGAATAAGCGGTGCGCAATGGCGTTTGTCTCAAGCATCAAGGAAAACTAAAGGAGCGATGAGTGAGATAGGAGCACTTGCTTCATGTCTCGCACTTTGACCATAGCAGGGGAAAGTATACGAGTGCTCTGTCTTTTTCCCAGAATGGTGGCATTTGGCTGGCTGCTGGTCAGCGTCAATGGCTAAAAGTCAAGGAGACCAAATCATTCCAAATAATCTAAACAGGCCAAAACCACTGTATTTTGGAGCCCACTGTCTCAAATCAATGTCCACGCTTGTGGTATCCGTGAAGCCTAACTTGAGAAAGAATTCGTGCGCAGCGGGCTCAGAGCAGACCACGAGTGGGACACCTTCAGTCCTCGCTCTTTCGAGGCAGGCATGGACCAGTTGTGACCCTATCCCTTGCCGACGGGTCGAAGGCTTAACGCAGATATATGAGAGCTCTGCTCCCTCTTGGTCAGCATAGGTGGAGATCGTTGGCCACAAGACGTTGTACCGAAGTGATCGAATCCTACCGCGCTTCGGGCGATCTCAGACACCGCCCCGGATACTGCTTCGAGAACCTCCGAGTTGAAAAATTCAGGTATATCCTGCGGCTTTTCACTTCCGATGCCTTTACCCGAGGGCGGCTGATTGTTTGTATTCCCGGTAGAGGACCGTTTTCTAGTCAAGGCAAGATATCCGAGAATATCCCCCGACTTCTCGTCGATTGATTTTAGACAATCGACAAATTCACCTTGGAATGCTGTTTCGACAGCAGCTGCATAGAGCGGTTTTTGAGCACCCTCATTGGGCCAATCTTTGAATAAGAGGCGATTGATGGGGAGAGCGAGTTTGCAGGTGTGGACGAGGTCGGAGAGGAATGGAAGATCAGAGTGCGAGATCGGGTGGATGGACTGCTTATGATGATCCATCTCAGTCTAATCGCTCTTCGTTGTAGGGGTTCGAGTGCCTGATTTGTGTTGAGGGCTGCGCAGGGTTCAAATAGGCTGCATGAGTAGGCACCACAGTTCTGTAAGTTCCAACCAATCTGATGAAACCCTGGCAGGATGCGTTTTGTTGAACAAATGACAAGGAACAGGAAAAGTCAGGATGTGGATGGCAGATAGATGCTGCAGGCCTGTCAGATGTAATGACCACAGTACCAGCACCGTGCCGGATACTTGTGTGGCTCCATGACTTTGAAGGTTTGATATTGTGGGCACCAGATTGATGTGTGGCCTGCCAGGCAGTTGTGGTGTGGTGATGCCCCGCGGGAAGAGCCGCGCCGCCGAGACCAGGTACATACGTTGCTACTCGCAGTGTCGCACAAGCAGGCGCCAGGAGCAGGCAATCACTTTCCGTACCGAGTACGAGGTACAGTAGGACTCAGTATAAACTTCAGTCATTCTGCAGGGTCTGCCCTACTACGCAAATTACTACCTCCCCTGAACGCTTTGACACAAGTCTGCCGTAGAGCTGTAAGTCATCGAGCGATTTCAGAGAGGCTGGCGCCGCTATCTCTGCGGCCTCTCGTCTCCTCTCACACCAGTCATGGGGCAGCGACGCAAATGTGTAGTGATTGGCGGCCAGATTGCTTGCCCCTCAGCCGCCATCTCGCGCTTGAGGCTCACTGGCGCCAGCCTTACTGCAGGCCTGAGTTCTGGAGCTGAAGTTCGTCCGGATGGGATCCCTTCGCCTTTCTGTCGGCCAACTGCCGCAGTCAAAGACTTCTCATCGATGGTATCGTTGGGAAAATGACTGGCGACCGCGTCGATCAAGGCACGGAGCAGGACACTCTCCAAGGCAACCCCTCCTCTGCAAGATACCTTGTGCCAGGGTGTCGCAAGTTGTCCTTGCAGCTCAACAGTGCCCTAGCGGAGTCGACTGCAACAACGGACGATACATTGGATGCACAGAACAGTGGGAGGACACTTCAAGGTTGGTCGCGCCTCTTGACTTCTCCGCCCACTGCTCATTGGGCGATGTGTTTGCAGGCTCAGTTTCAAGCCACTCCTCTCCTTCAACCGCCTCAACGAGACAATGCAGTCTTGGACATGGCTGCGTCCTCGAGCCGCCACAAGACTTAAAACCTGCTATAAGGACAGACATCGCTTTCGGCGATGGACAGGGCACAGTGGGGTATATCAGCGAGTTTGGAGAACTCATTCAGGTGAGGCGCATGCTGGATTTTGGTCCGAGAGGAGTAATCTACGTTCGTCCCAACTCGGACATCTTCGAATTCGCCCACATCATACAAGGCTCCTGCCCAGGCATCGGGCTACGTCTGAATAACCGATCGGTCTTGCCTGAGAAAAATTTCCGCCCTGTTTCGTACATCCATGACAGGTGGCCGAAGCTCTCATACACCGCAGAGGATATTGAAATCGAAATGGTGTTTGCCGTTGTGGATGGGAAAGTTGTGCATCAATGTGTGCTCTCTAACAGAGGCAGCGCTGAAGCCACGGTAGATCTGGTATTTGACCTGAGTTTTACTCTGGATGACCCGCGAGACTTTTATCAAGATTCCCAATACCGAAGCCCCACGGAGTTCCAGGGAGGGATATCCGTCTCAGGTAATACCTGTATTGTCCTCTGCGGCAATGCTGGCGGTTATGCCAATTTCAGCGCCTCCCTATACACGGACCATGGACATCCAGTGACACTCTTACCTGTCACTTCGAAAGATCTGTTTGAGTCTTGCAGTGAACCAAATCTTGCCCCTTCTCCCGCAAGGCTGAGAGTGGACAAAGAGGACGAGCGAACAAATGCCATTTATCATCTCCTGCCCACCAAGGTTGCCCCGAGTGGGAAACGAGAGCTGACGGCTGTTTATGACTTTAACTATGAACGATGGACAAGAGACCAGGTATATGACTTGAAAATCATGAGGCCACTAAGTGATGAATTCTATGCGTCGCACCGCCGCCATGAGGAATCATTTCTGACAGCCTACGGTAATGCTAAAGCCAACGACGATAGTGAGCAGGCAAACAAGCTCTTACGAGAAGGAGTTCCTGGATACCACGTGGCCCCTGCACGAGAAGATTTACAGCATGGCACATTGGAGGATCTCGTGATGGGAGCAAATCGCCCCAAGGACCAGCAATCACTTTCTCCAGAAGGCGAGGCTCGCGTCATGTTTCAGGTCCCCTTCCACAACCTTGGAGGCGACCCCGTTTACTCTCATCGTCTGTTTGGGATTGAATGGAGGTCGTGCTGGTGGTTCGAGGATCATGTTCCCAGAACCGATGATTTCTCA
Source organism: Fonsecaea pedrosoi CBS 271.37 (assembly GCF_000835455.1). Classification (NCBI taxonomy): domain Eukaryota; kingdom Fungi; phylum Ascomycota; class Eurotiomycetes; order Chaetothyriales; family Herpotrichiellaceae; genus Fonsecaea; species Fonsecaea pedrosoi. Next base: position 3,309,784 of record NW_013550614.1, on the reverse strand, counting down.
GACATTCTATGGGGAAACGCGGGCGAAGCATATGAGCAAGAAATGAAGACACTTGTTGCCGACAAGTTTAAAATGTTAAGAGCAGACCCCAAGACTCGACGAGGTGAGCCGCATCGTGAAGCAACTCTTGTCCCTGGATCTGCTAATTCTTGAAGCTTGTGGCTACGTGAATGCCCATGAGTACTTGGGTCACAATTGCCCTGGAAGATGGATCCAGGATCTTCCAGACCAGCGAACCAATTTCCTTTTTCGTCGATACTTGCAGCACATTTTAACAGTGGTACCCATTGGCGTACCTGGGAAAAGAGACGGCGATTGTGCTTACTTCTTCTGTACTGAGGACCTGCGAGATGTGTCCATGCTTCCTTCAGCCACTCTGTAAGGGTCGTTCCTGTCGGTTGTATCGGTTCTAATCCCACTGCACAGGTATCAGTTCCGTTTTCTCGGGTGTATGCATCGGCTTCTTATGAGCCAAGAAGGCATCATTGACGACTTGCTGAAAGCTTCCCTACTCTCAAGCATTGAGAGAATCTGCAAAGGTCATCTAGCGTGGTAAATTTCCGTACTCAAGTAGGAGCATGTCCGTTCGACCTATCTGACACTGGTGCTCAGGTGTTTTGAAGTCGCCCAAAAGACAGAGAGTGGATTGTGGACCGACACTTACAGCGCTTCAGGTGCTAAGAAACTTCCTGAGGACGATCATCTTCACACCGTTACAAACTTCTTGAAACTTTTTGATTTCTATGTGGAGTTTCCGATGGGCCGATATTTTGTTCTGACCACCCTCAAAAACAGACTTCTACCTTGGCTGAAGGCACTTCACGAGACCCGGAACAAAAACTCTGGCCTCTGGGAATCGGGTCGAGAGACTGTACAAGTGTCGTGGTGGGACCCCAGTTACCGAGAGGACGAGCAAGTATCCATCCCCGAGTACGATCTGTGTGAATCTATTCAGTATTGGCAGGCTCTTCATACCGTCTTCAGCATCCTAAACGAAGTTCAGACAGAAAATACTGATTCTCAAACATGTGGCGACGTTGCCATGTGGACTGCGCTACGGTCTATCACAAAGGAGCTTATTGACAGTTTGGAAAGCACGGGTCTCGCGAAAGAGCTAGCCCCTTCTGCTCTTCGGGAGAAGATCTTGGAATGCTTCTCTTTCGAGATTGAGAGGTTTTCTGTTGAGACGACGATCCAATCTGTCGAGTTCAAGAATCACACACCGATTTCCGGTTCGTTGGTGGAAGAAGTGAAACATAACAAGAAGAGACTCCTGGCCATCAAGCGCTGTGCTAAGGAGCGGCCGAGATGGAATTGGTATATATGTCATTTGATTCTCGATGGACCTGGAATGTTGAGCTGATTTCTTTCAGGTATACGGAATCCATGATACTTTGCCCCAAGTTCGACCTCGGTTTCTTTGATACCGATCGTCCTCCATACCGACTTGATGAGTGGTCGAATGCCGTTGAGGCGCAACAGTTTCAACTGGAGGCGTTTTGGAGGAAACCCCTCCGATACAGCTTGGCCCTTATTTTGGCCTCTGACAGCAAGATCTCACTCGATAAATCGAAAGACCCAGCAGCAATGGCTTCTACGTGTATAACTGTTCTGCTGGGGTGTGTCTTGCGCAGCGGACTGATGGCTGAAGAGATAGACCCAAAAGACAAGAAGCCTCAGCGCAGGCACGGGGACCTTCCAAATGCCGGTTTTGGGGTGCCCTATTTCCTATTCAGGGTAATTTATGGAAATCTGATTGCATTCTACCCAAAGCAGATTCCCACTCTCTCCGACGGTTCTAGAGATGGCGTCACCTTCGACGAGAGACTTTGGAAAAAGGCTTACAAAGCCATCCGGTCCAAGACGAAGGCTGGCTTGTACAACATTACAAGTGTTGACAGAGCCAACGTGGTCGACTTGACTGAGGTGTGCGAACCAGAATGGTTGTTTGACCCTCCATGGTACTGTACAATTTCATTGGAGAAGTCCGAGAGACGACTGACACTCACAGGTATTTCGCGAAACAGGAGCGTTTGGCAGACAGGTCGGGCGGGGATTATGGGATACCAGATGACCTCAAAGAAACAGTACGCTCTGGATTGGACAATCTCAGGGACTTGAATCATGGCGAGGACAATTTTCCCTATGCCGTTTTCAACGAAGCTATTGAGTTATATGATCGTGACAGCGACGAATTCTTTCGAGATGCTGACAATGAACGGCTTGGAAGTGTCGTCGACGTGATCAGGGCCGGCAAGCGTCAATCGCGGATTCAAGAATTCATCCCTAACGCCTGGGAGCTTCTTGAGCGCACATCCAGGACTAGGACCAAGAATGACGTGAAGAAAAGGCTGATGTGAGTTGTGAGAAACTGCTTCAAGCCTAGGGATTGACATTGACATCTGACATCCAGATACGTATACGAGTGTGGACCAAGGTTCTCATTAGCGGTACGGCCACCGATCTGCTGCTCACTGAGAGCCATCTCCCTGTTGCTCTACTGACAGCTTAAGCAAGCTCTATCTTTCTGTTCCAGAGAAAGAGCGATACTCAATAGCGACTTTCCTGGCGCGCCACCAGTCACGAGACGTATTTCACCGTGAAGATGTACAGACATTTCCCTGGAGGGTCTGTAAAGCTCATTTCTGACGAGACATCGCAGACGCACAAGTCCATCAATGCCTGGATCACCGAGTTGCACATTGGCTTCTACAGAGTCATTTCTGACTGGTCAGCTCCGACTGATGATGATGATTCCGATGACGAGCAAGATCCACGCAGTCAGTCTATATTCTCGGGAAAGCCATTTCGACTGCCGGGCGACGAGACAAATTGTATCGAGAAATGCGCAATTTCTTTCCGATTTGATGGTGACCTTTATGACCGATACTGGACCTGCTATGCCGCAGTATATCTTCCAGAATGTGACACTGAAGATCGATGGTTTGCCGATGTGAACTCGTTCAATCTAATGAGGCCTACCGGAGAAGGGAATAGAGACACTGAACACAGCCAGCGAAAGATCTTGGAAGCAAGGTGGTTTGAGGGAGCGACCAGGATTGTATGTGAGGAGACACAAAATATTTTGAGGGTCGTTTCCGGTATCCTTGGTGAAGATGTCGGTATCTGTCCGTTGAAATAACCCTGATGTCGAAGCTGACCTGGTCTCAGCGCAATGGACGGTACACTGCCACTGCCTATGACACCTTTCGAGAGACCTTCGAGACGAACAAGACAACCTACTTCCGATATGGCGAAACGGTCAAATTTCTCCGTCACGTTCTTGAGAACCTAGAAGCGGTGCGAAATGTTGCCGACAAGTGGGAAAACCGAGCAAATGCACGCGAAGTTCAGCCTCGTTGGACGCGTGATGATGAAGCTGCGTATGCCCTCGAGATCTCTATTTGGCGTCGCCGAGCCAAAGCGAATGTTCAAAACATGGCTGTTCTGAAGAATCAGGTCGAGGCGAAACTGAATCATATCAAACAACTCCGAGAGTGGCTCATTGACGACTTGCAACTCAAGGAAGCACGAGTGTCGAATCGATCTGCGGACGATGTGCGCATCTTCACCTACGCCACCGTCGTCTTCTTACCTCTCAGTTTCGCGTCAAGCATTTTCAGTATGGGCGGAGCCCCTTCACACAGTACCGCCGTTTCGTTTGTGACTGCTGCGATTATTGCACTGATTGCCACCCTTGCGTTTGTCCTCAACGCTGGAACCTTTATGAGGGAGATTGCAAAATGGAAAATGTGGATTTTTGATCTACCAGATGAGGCTGGTTTTACCGAGCACTCGGAAAGCCAATGGCGAAAAGTTGGACAGAAGTGTAAACACTGGTTTGTGCGTTATCCCTCCGGCCGTGTCCTCGTCGCCTGGAGAGTGGTGGGAATGAAGGATCGCAGAAATATCGCGGGCAAGCTTCTCCTTGGCATACTTCTTCTCCCTCTGTTCGCCTTCACATGGATCTTCGGCTTTGTGGCGCTGAACCTCTACGACCTGATCAAACTCATGTTCCTCGACCTGCCTCAATATCCACGCAACCGCAAAAAGCATCAGGATCAACTCAAAACTGCGAAATCCGACGAGCAACTGTCAGCTACTCAGAAAGCCACCAAGGGCAAGGAGGAAGGAGGCAAGTTTTTGGTCGACGCCTCCAACAAGAAAGAAGCACAGAGACGTGCAGCGGAGAAGGCCAGGGAGAAATGGCGACACGAAAGACTCAAGAATTTTATGCACAAGCCACGCTTGAAGGACATCTCGAAGCATTTGACTGAGGGCATGACGGTTCAAGAGGTCAGGGACGCCCACAGGCAAGATGTCCAGAAAAGGGCGATGGAGCTCGAAGAGCGCAGGCAAAAATACCGTCACGCGATAGAGAATGTCTCTAACTTCAGCGACACCGAAGATGAAGACGAAAAGGCAACTCAATCGCACAGGCGGAATAAGCGTCTGGCCCCAATCTTCTGGAGAAGACGGCAAGAACTTGACGTCGAGGCCGTGGGACATGGAGATTGAGTCCGGCCAACAGTGCAACAGCTGTGTTGGAGACCAAGGTGTCGAATCACTGGTTGAATCCCCTGGATATATAATACTTAATAATATAATGGAGAACTAGTTATGTCGACTCTGGGCCTGCTCTTGCTTCTTTTGCTTTGCGTATTGCTAGTGGCATTCGTGAGACTCTTGGTCCATAACGATATGGATCAACGAGGCTGTCCACACCATCATATAGGCCGCTTTCCAGCTGTAACAAACCCATGAACCATCACAGTCTGGCCAAACATTTCCACTACACGAGTCCAGAGTGAGTCCAGGTCCACCAGGGGATCGTGATCGCGGCCAGTTTATAAGCCACCATTGATGTTACACGGTCTCACCGAGAAAATCGCCCTCGTCACAGAATCTTCAAGCTCGAGATGCCCCCCAAGTACCATTATCCCCCCTTATCGTTGTGGGCGTATACATGCTTGAGTGCCCCCAGCATTCTAGGTATCATTGTGGTGGTGGTGGTGGTGGTTGTCGCCTAGCGGGAAGGAGCTTGCTTTGTGTTCTCTCCATACAAGCGAATAACTCGTCGGCATTGGATTGCCTTGCCCTGACCTGTACTGTCCTGTTTCGATAGCCTGGCAGCTCCCAATTGCCCGTGTTCGACTGTGAAAAAACGGGCGATTTGGTGCATTTTCCACCTCGGACGCGCAAACCCCTTTATGATCGATCGAGAAAGCTGAGCGAGTTGTGGAACCGTGCTCCAATCATCGAAAGGGGGCGAGCGTGGGGTTATCTTGTTGGAGACAAAGACAAATATCCGTTCCCTGGCCATGAATGTGAATGTGAATGTGAATGTGTCGTGTGCACTTTTGATCGGTTTTTACTTTATTTTTTCCTGGTTCCCGCCCTCTTCTTTACTGCTTTGGTGTCTTTCTCGGTCCGACCTTTGAGCGAATGTCCGGGTGCCGTTGGATAAACCGTGGCAGCCAGTTATGACCGACCAGACCGGACCCTCCGGTCGTCGTGCTCAGGATGCCGGCGAGTTTATTCACCGAGTCGAAGCTGACCGTCTTGCCGCTCTGCGCCTCCAGGTCGGAGATCCACCCCTTCAGCGTGACCTCCTGCGCGTTGGACAGCAGCTGCTGCGGCTCGTGCGACAGCGTGGCCGACCGCGTGCTGCCCTTCAGTCGGCGGCTGAGCGTCGCGTAGTTGACCTCGTTGGCGGTCGCGCACGCGCGGATCGACGGATACTTGCGCGTCTGGTAGTCCGTGATGGCCTGTTGGATTCTGGTCTCGCGAGTCGGGGCCATTTGGATGACGCGTGATTTTTTAATGAGACGGGATTGGGAGAGTGGTGATCGTCGTCGTAGACTGGGTAGGGCACTGGTATTGTCTGGGCCTGTGGACAGGGAGCGCGTTGTTGCATTAGCAGGTGTACCTAGGTACATACAAAGTAGGGACAAGACTTGTGTGGTTGGTTGGTTGGACCAGATCCGCTGAAGATGGAGTTGGGATTAGGCGGGCCGGCCCCTAGGGTTGTTTGCAGGGGACCCACCAGGCAAGTACCGAGTACAATACTCGCTAGGTACCTAGTAAACAACCTTGAAGTCAATTGCGGGATGAACACAACGCCACTTGTGCATGACCACATCTAACCAATATCATTATCCTCAATATCGTCGCAGGCGACAGCCACAAAACGGTCGATTTTACCCCCCCCTAAAACAAAACCCTCTCGACAGATCGACTATTCATCCAGTTTTCATCCGTACCATAAAGATATATCCACCAGTTCCCCCAAAGAACCCGTCCCCTCTCATTCTTGTACGCGCGCACACCATCACATATATCACATCCTCGAAACAGCGACCATGCTGCGGCGCAAACCCACCGCGCTGACTGTCACCAACGAAGACATCGCCGCGTTCGAGGAAGCGTACCTCCGCCGCCTCGCCTACGCGAGGTACCTAAAGACCGGCGAGGATCCCGAAGGTCTGTTCCGCAACGGCGGCGCGGGGCCAAGCATGGGCGTGGGCGTGGACGGGAGGATGACGACGACCACCACCACCGCCGGCGATGCACGCAACATGCGCGGATCTGGCGCCGACGTGGGCCCCGCCGCAGGGGCGCAGGTGGCGATCGATCCGAACGACGAGCTCAAGCCGCTACCTGGGGACAAGGCCAGGATTGTGAGGAGTCGGGAGGAGAGGATCATGGGTGGTGGTGCTGGAGGAGGAGGAGGCGCAGGTGCACGGTGATATACCGATCATGCATAATACACACCACACCACACCACACGCACAAACGTGGAGAGAGCGCGCGTGTTGCGTAACGACAATACCCAACAATCCGCGTCGCATACCCCTTTCGCACGGAGAACAATGCGCCCTTAAATCCTGTCCTGGTAGAGGTAATCCAGGATGGGATGTCGTGCGGAAATACTGGCCGACAACACCTGCACGCCGCATGGAGATTTTCTTTGCGAAAAAAGAATGCAGTGGTTTGGGGGACTCTTCATCAACCAACCGATCCAGCAATCGTCAGAATGGATCACTTGCGACGTAGGTCAGACTCAACATCACGTTACGGAAAGTCCTGTCGTGCCGAAGTATCCTCTACGGGGATCGTCTCCTGCGCACACAGAAGGGGCAGTTTATGTATGGTGTCACTTCCAACCCCCATCATGGTCACCAGGGTGGATGGTATTCGCTTTTCCACGTACGGCTCATCTATCTACATTGCTTTGCAAGCGCCGAATCAAGGAGACGCGAGACCGTTGGAACTCCGCAGGGGTTGGTTCCGGATGGAATAGGATATAATTCGTGTCTCGGATCAATATTGGCCAGAGGAAATGATGGAAAACCATAAAGAATCTCGCCAGAACAGTGTGCTGGGTAGACAAAAGTCCCTCAGAATAGCTTGACACCTTCAGTGGTATTTCCTCCGATCTGTCAAGCAGACCATAAATGTTGCACGGTTTATTCCATGTTCCCCAAATACAAATACAAAGTCGACGGTTATCACTCCTGCTTATCATCCTCTACCCGCGGTTGTTTGGACCCAGCGCCGTCCTGACTTTCCCCGTTTGTGCCCTGCTGCTGAACCTGGCCTTCTTCAGTGATGGTCTCCATCCTATCTGCGTTCCGTCTCTCTTCCTCCTCACGTGCTATACGCTCTCTTTCCAGACGATGCTGTTCTTCTTCCATACTCATTCGCAAAGCCATGGCGAGTTCTGGGTCTGCCGCTGCATCGATACCAAATTCATCGAATCGACCAGCGCCACCGCCAGTCTCAATCCCTTCCATACCACCAGCTCCAGCTCCCATATCTCCACCCATGCTGACGATAGGCGTAGTGATGAGGCTGTCGCTAAGCAAACCCGGTCCCGGTGGGATGACGGCAAGGTAATTTCCTTCTCCCGACGAGCCACCTACGGCTTCCACAAATTTCTCTAGTATTGATTTCGTACTTGATTCAACGGCATCGCCAAAGGCCACAAAATCGACCGAGACGTTGTTCTTCTTGCACTTCTTGGCCAGCTTGATCAATTCCTTTTCTGTGTCGTTCTTGTCCCCGAATTTCGGATCCAGTTCGCTACATATCAAAACGACGATCCGCTGTCGTTGGGATTTGTTTGCTCTGTGATGGAGGGCCAGCATTGCCACGCTGATAGCCGTGCCTAACCTTATGTGGCCCTTAATCTTGGTCTCGTGTAGGCCAGCCAGGACGGCGCCAATGTTGTTCGTGGGGGTTGTAAGGACCTTGGGACCCGTCCCAGCCATGGACATAATGCCGACCGCGGATTCAGGATTTGAGGAGGTCTTTGCGTTGAAAATGAGTGAAACGACTTCGGACTGTGCTGAGAATCGATTGGGTCTGGCGGATAATAAGTAGCTACTCGTATATGACTTCTGGTCCTCACATACAGATAGTCGCCATTTCTGCTGGCCTCGCTATTGTCAACAACGATCATGGTCGCCTCGAGCACCATATTGGCGGTGTTGTGTGAACCGGAACTTCACAATTACGTCAATGATTCCTGGTTGAACTGGGAGTTGACAAAAAAGCCACTTGAGTTTCAGAGTGAGAGTGGACTGTGAGGAACTAGAAGAGGGTGTGGACGGAGGAAGTTGGAATGAAGTGATCTGGAAGCTAGAATCACTCTTGCTGGCGGAACCTGAAGGTTGATGCAGGCACAGACGCAGGCGCAGCCGCCAACGCGTCAAGCAGCAAGAGAGCCGCCCCCACCGCCCCTGCGCAGCCTTGGCGTCCTCCGTGTGGAGTTCTTGAGCTGGACTGCCATCTGCGACTTTATCCTACATTCGCCTACTGCACTAGGAATGGCTACACTTCTGGATTCCGCTCGACCACTGTATTGAGGGAATAACAGTATGAGCTCCTCGTGCGATGATCTCAAAGATTTCAGGTTTCTCAGAGATGCTTTGCCTAGCTCACTAACCCTTCTGTAGGGAAACGAGTCGAAGATCGATAGGGCATGGATGGAGGCGTGGTTGTGACATAGGAGCAGACACTGTTGACGCTCCAGAGCAGCAAGATACAGGAGGGTGATGGATGACAGCCAGTGACGTGGATTTGAGGAAGGCGAAGGGGGGTCCTCTCAGGCGCCAGATGCAGATGCACCGACATACATCAACCATCCTTATACGGGAGGATAGTATAGTGGAAGACAGAGACGCGGCCCTCACCTGACCGAGCTCCTACCAACGTTGATGGTGGACGACGACCTTTTCACTATGCGCCGGGACGATACGGCCTCGCAGGAGAAGCTCCAGGCGGTGGTCGAAGAGCTTAATCCCCATCCTGACATTAAGGAGTGGTAATTAGAGACGGAGCGCTGACTGTGCGAACGAGGTATACTATGTCTGGCACAACCTCTACCGACCCAAGGAGGGAGCCAGACGAGCTGACACAGTGGCCGACGGAGGTCGAGAAGAGGGAGGACAAGATGAGAATGTGTTGAGAGTGGTTTAGCCATTGGGAGCCAAGAGACGCGATAGAGTGCCTCTCGACCATCCTGGCCGAGCAAGGCCTTGAAGTAGAAGACGCACTTATGATACTTGTTTTGAGCCGCAATCTGTCACGATTTATACGTGCAGATAGCCTTGGCGAGACAGACTATGGCCAGCGCTTTCTGCCTGCGTGTTACTTGCAGGCACGACCAACAGTGCGAGATCTGGGGCTTGGTCAGATCTTCAGTCGCTCCGATATCCTCGTAGATTCAATAATAGACGTCTATGAATACATCTGGGACGACCGTCGAGCATTGATTTAGATGGAAGGGTGTAAGCGGGGAAGCGATGATCGCCCCCAGACCCCCACAGAATGTTGCACACATCTTCGCTACTCGTTCTCACTTGACTGCCCCCTTCCATGGCCACCACTGTACCTGATGCAGTGACCGGGTGAGCGATGGCGACAGCGGAGATGCCATACCCTTGAGAGCAGACCTTTCCTCCCATCTGCTCGTTCCACTTCTTCACAGAGTCACAATGTAAGTTCAACCTGGTGTCGAGGCGCGGTGTGGAAATGTATCTCGATCGTCTTCTTTCTCCTCCTCCCCCATTCAATGCCTCTGAGGTCCATGGAGTTTTTTTTTTTTGGCCATCCTTGGTTAAATTCAATATTTGCGCGCGCAGGCCCGTCTTCGCCCTCCTCATCATCTCCAAAGCCGGCTCGCTCATCTATCACCGCACCTTCCCGACCACGACCCCGGGCACCAGCGCCGGCAGCCTAACGGGCCAGAGTCAAGCGCAGACGGTGGGCACGCTGGGACTACCAGGCACCTCGACGCTCACCACGAACGACTACCTCGTGCTGGCCGGCACGTTCCACGGCGTGCACGCAATCACGCGCTCCCTCACCCCCAAGCTCCCCGTGACGTCCTCCTCGGGCACCGCACCGTCAGGGAGGAACTGGACGTACCCAGACCCGACCGTGCCGCCGTCGGGCATCGAGTCCCTCGAATCCTCATTCTTCCGCCTCACGGTCTTCCAGACGCTGAGCGGGACAAAGTTTCTACTCTTCACCGACCCGAGCATGCCCAACACGGACGTTCTCATGAAGGGCATCTACGAGCGGTACGCCGACTACGTGTGCAAGAACCCCTTTTGGCAGATGGAGATGCCTATCAGGATTGAAGCGTGGGACAGGAGTTTGGGCCAATGGTTGACAAGGCGATGAGCGATTTCACAAATACTTCGGCACACGTGCAAGCAGAAGCCACACAACGAAGGTTCAAGAGATGGGTTGGAATATCAGCCGTGTCGCCTATCAAACACAGCCCGTCAATCAAGCAGGAACTGTCTGCGAAAAGCGGCATTATTCCTCCTCGGGCTGGCTTAAGATACATGCTCTGTCATGGAATTTGATTTCCCACCACCGGGGTGTATCCAATGCCTTATGACAGCGCCCGACAGTGTGGAAAGTGGTCTCTAATAAAGGGGATACAATGGGTTGTGGTAGGGCCTGCTAGCCTGAGCGAACGGGCCTTCGCTCGGTAGCGGAGGCACACATTTTTGATCCCTCACACCATGCCCCTAGATACCTTGGGAAGGGAAGGCAAGACTTGAGCGCGCGCGAGAGGGATCTTCAAGCAGTCTCAGGCGTCTCTGCCTCAATGCGATGACGAGCATGAACCGGACTCTGGGAGGGGCAGAATAGAGGCAAGAGCAAAATCACATAGAAAGCCAAGAGAGGATATTTTGCGATTCATAGAATCGTGCAAACCGGCCGTAGACACTCTCGCCTATTGTCATCATCGTCATCAACATCTTTCCAATCCGGTCTACACATGACCTAGAGCAGAGATTACCTGCTCCAAAAAAGGGCTTTCCTTCTGACTTCCGGTCCCTTCTCGTAGATATATCTCCGAGACTGGCACATGTATGCATGCATAGGTATCCATCCTGATCAATCTATCGTAAGACTGCAAGAATTGCAGCATATCTGCCCAGGCAGTCAGTCAATCCCGTCTTATCATCATAAGTCGTTGCCATTGCCCATGTTCAGGGCACCCTGGCCCTTTCTCTCTCTCTCTCAGTTCCTCGCCCAGGAGCTTTCTGCCCATGTGGTGAAACACGCGTGGCCATTGACCATGGTGTTGTCTTCGTTTTGTTTCGCGCGCTGTTATTGTCGCTGATGCCCATTCTACGATTGCTCCTTTGCGCGTGGTAAGTGATCGATCACCCTCTCCACTATGGAGCACATGCAGAACCCTTTCCTGCGCACCCGTCCAAGCTGAGCCTGGGGAAGTTGGGCACATGCGGATACGGGAATGTGCGCGGGCACAGGATCGAAGGCGAGTCTGCGCGAACCAAGCAGTATCCCCAGGCTGTCCTTCAAAGTTTGTGGCCTGCTGGGGATACTATCATTGTGTGAACGCGCCCTTGCTGTAATGGTGAGGCACCATGCAGATCAACCTTCGCGTTCTTGTGATTGATAGTTCATAAACCAACTAGAGGCAAAAGAACCCAAAATACTAATGAGTGTAATCCCACCTCCTCTTCAACCTGCCTGCATCAATCACATTAGCAACACTCTGCTGCCACTGTTGAGGGGTCACGAGCATAGCCGCGCCTCCCACTCCGGTTGTAGCGTACGCGGTTCCGGCGGACATGGGCAGCTGGGAGTCTGACACCATTTGCGGTGACGCATTCTGATATGACTGCGACTGCTGTGCGGCAAAGTAGTGTTGTTGGGGCTGTTGCTGCTGAGGGGTATAGCTCGGCAGCGAAGCCGCTCCGTAGGTGGGGGAGCTGGTCGAGGTAAAGCTCGCTTGCATGGATTGCATGTTCCCTGGAGGGGATGCACCGCTGCCCCCGTACAGGGACGGTGGAGGAGCAAGCGCCGACGCGGGAATAGCGAACGCCGTGTCAAATTGGTCAATGATCGGGGTCGGATTCCACTGAATTTCGGTCGCCGACGTCGGCTGCTGGTAGTAACCACCCGCGGAACTTGGGATGCTTGAAAAGGGTGTCTGTTCCAGTTCGTAGTTCTGGCCATACAAGGGTGTCGGAGGTTTGGAATCAGCGGCATAAACCGAAATAGGCGGCGTGGAGAGGTATGGGGTCTGTCGTGTCATCTGGCTTAGATGTTGTGCCCCGTACGGACCAGGCTGTGCTTGCTGCTGTTGCGACTGTTGAAGGTCGACAAGTTTCTGACCCTGTGACTGCAGCGGTAGCTGATGTCGATCGTACGACGGTGGAGAAATAGGAGACGGGCGAGAATTCTCAGACGGTGTTCCATGAGGAAACGACTCCTTGAGTTCAAAGGGCTTGTTGACGTCGGCTGAAAATGCGGCTCGAAGAGCATTGATCTGAGCCTCTGTTTCTGGCATTGGCCAGGCAGAGATACACCGCTCAAGGATCCTCATTTGTCGTACAAAGTAGTCCTTTGCTTCAAAGTTGAACTCTGGATCCGGGGAGGAAAGCGCAACCAGGTGAATCATGATACAGGTTAGGATGGCATAGATGGTGAAATTGATCCCCCTTTGCATCACCAACAACCCCGTCAAATCGAAGTTGGCTAGAATTCCTTCCTGTAGTCGACAAAGGATCTTGGCCGAGTTGTAGCAGACACTCATATGGTGTCGCCACTGACTATCAGCAGCAAACGACTGAGACGCTGACAGCTGTGGCCGATGGAGCATCACGATGGCCAGATGATAATGAGAGTGCATGTTTCCCAGAAAATGGGAAGTCACGTTAGGCGTCTCGCCTGTCGGTGGAAGTGGCAGTTGTAAGTCCGGTGGAAGCTCATCGGGCCATTTCTGAAAGGAAGCGTTATATGCCACGAATTCTTTGTCCAGAGCCCAATCCTTCTTCCGTTGCAGTCTGCGGTGGACGTCCGTGATGAGACGAATGTTGCGGACGTTGCGAACGAAGTATGCAAACTGTCTCGAAATTGTCCGTTCGTAGTCGTCCATTTCAGAGCCCGGCGGGCTTTCGCTAATATCAATAGAATTCGGGTCTACACCGAAATCGGTTCGTCCTGGATATATGTCAGTCAACACAGTCACTCTACGGCAAGAAGAGCAATATTCACCTTGCGGACCTCCTACCATGGTCTCGCAAACCAGAAGTGTCTGCCAGATTCGAGTCTTTGTCAGGCACTCAGTCGGGTCGGAACCACATGACTCCCCCGAGGAATGGATTTCATAGTGTAGATGTAATTCGAGATCTTTTGCCATCGTGATTGCCGTTTTACAAGTCATCCATGAACGATAGTAGTAACCTCTTTTGGGGGCACTCTCTCGCGCTTTTAGCAAAAGTAACAAGGCCTGAAGATTGCTCAACCGTGGACTGTCCAGAAAGAACGGTTCGTGTTCTCCCGCTTGTTAGCAGCGCACAGCCAAAAGGGTGTATCGTACTTACTATTGGCCAAAGCAAGCCACTGTGCGCCTTGCGCTGGATCATCTGACAGGCGACCAGCATTGGCAAAAACGGCTTCCAGGATAAGAGGTGAGATGGATGACTGGTCATTGTGCCACTGATTGTAGAATTGTTGTCTGTTCAGCACTGGCAAGTATGGGTGGACGTTGTTGAAATACGTCTCAAAGGCTTGCATCGCGTCCTCGTGCGACGGCATCAGGGCCGGAGGGATCCTGATTTGAGAGCCTGCATCGGTGCTAAAGGCAGCAGCAATTCGTGGTTCAGGTTCAGGTTCCTGAATGGGGAGGTCCAGTTCTTTGCTGCTTTTTTCTGATCGAATATAGGGAGCGACTCCGCTTTCACCAATCTTGAGCTGCCCAAGGTGTTCCATGAGATCTTCGGCAGTGAATTGGTCGATCGGGGAAGACCCAGCGCGCTCTTGCCTGAAAGGTGTCTCGTCATATTGGGTCTGCGCATACGTTTGAGAAGCATTCTGGAAGGTGTCGTGTAGCGTCCCGGAGATTTGATGGGAGTCGGGGTAAAAGCTGTCGTAGGTCTTTTCGTTGGCTTGAAACAACGGCTTCTGGTGATTGGTCACGTATGCATCGTATGAGTATGGGTTTCCTTGGTTGAGTTGGAAGGCTGGGGCTGAGGGCGCATAGCTCTGGACTTGTTGTTGGCCAGGTGCGACTAATGCGGCTGAGTATGAAGGCGGTCCGCCCGTCTCTTCGGCAGCACTCCCCGGCCCAATATCTCCTGAATCACCGTCCAATCCTCCCGCCGGAGGGATGCATTGAAGTTTCAGCCGAACACAGGCGGCGCAAGGCCATGTGTTGGTTGTGGCAGAGTCGCACTTGATCTTCCGTCGACGACATCCTTCACAGGCTCTCATTACCTTGAGTCGCTTATGTCGGTTATGCTCATCGACAAAGACGTAGTTCTTGGGGCCGGGAGGAGGCGCGGATGACAGAGAATAGCTCTGCATAGTGGCATCTCATCCACTCGGACTGACACCACATTGGGTAAGTGCGAGAACGGCGGGTGCCTCGATCGAGGAGTTGTGGCCGTGGTGAGATGGTCCAGTGTCGAATCAATGACTAACTCGTGAATAAGCGGGCAGCCGGATTGCGCGCATATAAGAACGTACGCAAAGGAGAGGGCTGCCGCAAAAGAGGCGCGTGGTGAGGTTGAACGGAGATGGGAAGAGGCCAAAGGGTGAGCGCGTGCTAAATGGGCAGATTTGGATGATGGATGATGGGACTCTTTTTGTGTAGCGCAACCTCGAAACACTTCGACCTCGGCACGTTGGGGCACTTTGAAGCGTTTTGAATGCACAGGTTAGGCAGAGTCGGGTTTGTGGTCAGCCACAAGAACGTTGGCAGAGGCAAAAACTTCACCAAGTTCGAGGCATCAGGCGTGAAGATGCCTGGGCCATGTTCGAGTCTCAAGGCAGGGAGGATGGTTCCGACGGTAGCGGGCGGAGCGCGTTGACAGGACACGGCCCTCTTTGCACATGCGACAAGAACAACGTACGAGGTACAAGACTTGTTCGCCTAAGAAGTCAGCGGCCGTGGAGTGGGTAGGAATGGTGTTCGTATGCCGCCAGTTTGTGGGAACAGCCACAGCCTATTCGCATCCGAGTTCTTGTCCTTGGTTGTGGTCACGAAAATGCCACCGGAAGGGTTGGAGGGCAGATCTACGCCAGGATCTGATCCTATAGGGGCGACGTTTTAAGATACAAAATAAGGAAGGGGAATTGCAGTCCCAAGTTTGGGGAGTGGTCAACCACTATTGCAAGGACGAATGCTCCTGTGTAGTGAATGGTGAGTGGTGAGTGGTGGGCGGTGATACGGAGCGTCAGGGAACGGACGAGGAATCATTGTTGAGCTGCTTACCCAGCCAGCTTTCACCAGCTCTCTCCCTGGTGTCCCTGCTCACCCACCCATCATCTGTTCGCCATTTTGCCTCTGGCCTCCTGTCTTGAGGGGCTGGAGGCGCCGTCAGCCCTAAATGCAACGTCAGGACTGCCGGCTTGACCAAACTCTGTGCCCTCGGGCTCGCCGCCCTACGAGCCTGTGGCCACCGACCAGTGGAGAGTCAGTCTACACGTCTACAAGTCACCGACACTTCGATCATCATCTCTACCTTTCGCTTCGGAGGGTACATGCTATTTGTGCCAGCAATGTCCCACGTTCTCCATCAACAGCACCTCGGGCACCCGGAGGCATTGAACTGCGCACCAGAGTATGGAGATTTTGCGAGAGTTCCACGGCGAATAAGACCACCAGTTTTGTTTCAGAAGAAAAAAGAATAAAAAGAAAAGAAAACTCGCGAAGCAAAACTCTACAAGGAATATGGCTGTGCGGGTGTGCAAGGGGGCACCATCACTGTTACGGCTTGCGCGATACAAGGATGACTGCACATGCCTAAAGCTGCTCCTTAAATTCCTTGATCCCAAGGCTCAGGGGGTTCAGCGTTACGCTACTCCCTGATCCATGATGGACTGGACAGTTATTGTCGCAGATCAGACAGGCTTTCCCCTGGACAGCCTGATGCCACGACTCGAAGACCTAACGTCAGAGACAGCGCCATAGTGGTTTCCATTGTGCAGTAAGGCCTCAAAAATTCCATTCTCTACCAGATGGTGGGTTCTTCCCGAGGCGCAAACAATGGTTTCTTGTCTGCGCCACGATCGGCCGTTTCGAGCTGTTAAGAGCAAGTACTCGGTAAAGATTGTAGATACAGCCCTGCAGCTGGACCTGTTACCAGTAGGTATTCTTCCGGGAGCAAAACATACTCTGTGATGCTATGGTTGCCTGGAGTACCCCATCTGTCTTGCCAGCACAGGCTCGTGGCGTTAAGAGGACAGGATTATCAGAGGACCGCACCACCAGTGCGAGCCGGTCTCTGCACTTAATCAGAGCTCCTAATTGTTTTATAATCGACAGAAAGCCTCGTTGTTTCATCGATCTAACCAGATATACCAACTACCCTCAAGGGCGTAATGCCTGAACTTCCAGCGGAATGTGTGCGAATACGTGTTCTGCACATAATCAAAGCGGGTATATCAGGACACACGACCAGGAAGGCGGACAGCGGCCCGCCGGAAACGCATGTGATGACATTGGACTCGCACTCGTTAAAAGTTATTCACCCCAACTCGCGTGTCTTCCACCATGAAAAATCCTGCTCTTTGCCACTGAGGCGAAAAGTGCTGACGGCCGAAAGAAGTAAGGTTCCAGAAGCACTTGAGACAATGCCGATCGAAGGCGAGGATGTGGTGGATCACAAGCGGGGAGTGCATCAGCTGTGCAGGGCCCAGAGAACGAAAAGCTATTCGCTTTTGGAGGGCAGCAGACGTCAATATGACACCTGGAAGTTTGGACACGGGTCATGATCTCATCTTCTAGCCCGTGGGCTGTGCGAAGGGAACCTGCGGCAAAGATACCTGTAGATACTGAGTGCTTCAGTTCAAGGCGTATTCTTCGGTGGACAGGCCACAGAATGAATGATCGACACTGTCCCACAATGTGCTGGTGAAGGCGTGCTCCGCAGCTGACTAACCAAATTCCAGACAATAATCGAAGATCAACTGCCAAGATTTGACCACGTGACTGTTCTTTCCAACACTTCCAGAAGATGTCTTCGCCTCTTTTCAATTTCAGGCGCAAAATCCATCTCCCGACCACTGCGACACGATCCACGCGCACTCGTAACCTATTTCTCTCCGTTTCAAGTCGGATAGCCTTCCTTTGAGAAATCACCCTAGCCAAAATCCGCGCCATGGAAGACGGAAAGAATGCGAATCCCCTGGTTCTCAACCCTTCAGATCTTCCGACCCGAAAGCGGCGCGCATTAGCAAGGGACGACCATACCTTCGGTAACTCTACCTTTGCGTATCCCGCGCCGTCGTTCGCTGTCGACCCTTTCACACGTTCCGCTAGTCCGTCATTCATCGAGGCAAGCGACAGCGATGCAGAAGAAGAGCCTATTGATACCCAGGAGATCTATGACCTGATAGCCACCATGTCTGATCCTGAACATCCCATTACGCTCGGCTCCCTGGCCGTCGTGTCATTGCCCGATATTTCCATCAGACCTACCATTCCCAATCGGCCAAACTCGAATCTCCAAACAGTCACGGTCTTGATCACTCCCACAATCCAGCATTGCAGTTTGGCCACTGTGATAGGACTGGGAGTGCGGGTCCGGCTGGAAGAGTCCCTTCCTCCTAGATTTAGGGTTGATGTCAGGATCAAAGAGGGTACCCATTCAACGGCGGATGAAGTCAATAAACAATTAGCAGACAAGGAGAGAGTTGCTGCAGCTCTGTGGAACCCTACCCTCCAGAGTTTTATTAAGAAAATGTTGGAGACATGCGAATGATTAAGGTATTCCCGACAGCGAATGGGGATTGGGAGACACGCCGCTTGTTACACGAGATTACTGGTATCATAAACACCACAAAGGCCCAGCCGACAGAACAGAACTTAAAGAAGCGGAAGGCCATCGGCAAGACTGGCCTCTGAAGCGACAATATTCAGATACCTGACTTCTACAGCCTTTCACGTGATCGTCTTTTGAGCACAGATCTTGGGCTGAAACGTGCATCTACGAGTCTTACTACTCGTAGATGATGCCAAGTCCGGTCCCTCGAGATTGAAGATGCGAGATCAGGCCACGCATTTGTCATGATCGTTACTCAGACAGTTGGAGCGTCCACTCTGGCCAAAAGCCCTCATAAAGAATCAGAAGCTGGTCGGCGTATACGGAAAGAGTGATGGTCCGCTGCTGACGACGCATACACATGTTTGAGCGCGCAGCCTCGGAGCGGGCTCCATGGCGGTAAGCGGCTACCCTACATGGGAGCAAGTCTACTCGTGCACCGAAGGCAAAGTGCACACTCAGCATTGGCAGATATGTCACAAATACTTATAGATCATGTGTCAGGATCCCAAGGCTCATGGAGGCGAGTTTGGGTCTGGGCAGATGGCATTGTGCAGCAAGCACATCGAGGTTAACGAGCATCCGAAGATCCCAAAGTTCCGCTGAAGCTGCTTGGCTACATTACTGCCAAGCTGAACCATTTC
Source organism: Fonsecaea pedrosoi CBS 271.37 (assembly GCF_000835455.1). Classification (NCBI taxonomy): domain Eukaryota; kingdom Fungi; phylum Ascomycota; class Eurotiomycetes; order Chaetothyriales; family Herpotrichiellaceae; genus Fonsecaea; species Fonsecaea pedrosoi. The sequence continues at coordinate 3,290,814 of NW_013550614.1, read as the reverse complement.
ATGACCAATTCGATTTAGGAAAGGCATGTACCGGGTAACGATACGGAGTATTCACAGTACAATACCAGTAATTCTCCAGGAACCAGAGAACCTTTGTTGCTATACCTACATACTCGCATGTTTTATTGGCACCTGTTAATTCTGAAGCTCCCTCCTCAGGATTGTTGTAAAGATGTGGTCAATCCAATTCTATAGCCTTCTTCGCAATGAGGGTCAAACGACCACATGAAGAACTGCGCTGGTGAACTCCATACAATATACTAATAACGAGAAGCATGTTGGCACCTCTTTGTCAACGTTATGTGACTCTGCAGGCATCTCAACATACGGTCGACGTAAGTGCTTGAGAGTCGTAGCTTCTGCAGACGGGATGCGTTGCGGTTTTCATTTCAACTCGGCTGCGCTGGCCCTTCGAACTTAAACTACCATCAAGCAACTTGGACGGTCTCCCTCCTTTTGTCCGATCCTCTGTCAATCAAATCTCGGGTCGAGTTAACTGTGACATTAGTACGGCCTTGGAGGACCTGGCTCCGCGGATACATCTGAGCAAGTGAGTGGCGATAATTCATCCACAAACCTCTCTGCGTGCTAATGCCAATGTAGTCCTTTGCTGTGGCTTCAGACAACGTTCAGCCTCATTGTATCGACACATCGTGTCAACCTTCCACAAGCTGCTCGCCACAGCACCGCCTTGACCATCAGCAGATGTATGGAGGCGACGGATTCAATGGACTTCAAACACTTGTAAGTGTCTATGCCTCGCAGCGCATTAGACTCAACTAGTCCGACGTATTGACAGTTCCCTCTTTTCGATCTGAGCTCACTCGACCCATGCCTTCGTCAATTGGTCTGCGTCAAATGAGTTCCGGACTCCAAGTCGAGAGGAAGTGGATCAGTGAAGCTAGGAAGCTGGAACCATGAGCGTAAGAGAACCGTTATGTCAAGAAGTAAACCACCTCGAAGGCTCAGGAGGAATAGATATGCGTGGGAAAACAGCGGCGCGGCGCGTTTTGAGGACAGCCATGAGATGTATCGGAACGCTGCATTCGATTCATGCAAGGTATCTGCAATTCAGGACTCCATAGATGTTCTACCACCGTGAACCTTGCTTTTGTCACATAGTATTGACCCTGTCCAGGACGGTTCTCGCGCACAAGACCATACATTGCGAGGTGTCGACGACGAGCAGTTCCAGGTGTGGCCACGACGAAGATACAGAAGGTAGCAGTCCTGCTCTGCGCAGCTGGCCTCCATAGCCTGGACGGGTTGCTGAACCGCACTCATACCCATCCATGTCTTGCTTTCCTTCTGTGGCAGTGGCAGACGGGATCAAGGGGCACCCGGGAAAAGCAACTATCGCTGATGGGTCTGCAACGTCAAGTTGAAGTTACACTGCGGCAGGAGGATGGAGTACGCGAAATGGCCCTGCTCGTGAAGAAATGGGGGAATCTCAGTGGCGGGAACGATCCCAGCAGTGGTGGAGAGGTGCCAGGATCAGGCACTGATCCGCAGGCTAGTCGTGTGAACTGCTCTCTCCTACTCGTACTCGTAGGTAAGTGACGCTTCAGGATGCAATCAACACAAGCAGTGGTCAATCTCCACAACAACATCAGTACGAATGTTGTTTTTCTACTGAAAGAATAGTTCCTTCTTTCAGTGACGGTGGCAGATCCGAGCACTTGAGAACCTTACAATGGGTAAACTTCTCAGCTGGCACATGGTAACCCTTGCGATTGCTAGGGCGAAATCGCTTTGTCTTTGCGGGATACGGGTCGAACCGAACAGTTTGCTGGTTCAAGATGTACAATTATGTACTTGCGCACACTGGTTGAACACTCCTGGTAATACCATGTTTGTCTTGCCATATACGACCTATTCACCATTGCTTGAAGACGACTACTCCCGCGGCCGCAGTCATCCTGGTGCTCTCGTTTCAGGAACGTCATATGTTAGTTTACAAATCCGTCGGCTTCATGTACTCAGATGGCGAAGGATAGATCCTGTCTCTTGCATCCTCGATGGTTTGCAACATAGTCCGATCTAAACACCGACGTTGTCTTCGGTTTTGACCAGAGCCGTCAATGTGCTCCATCTATCCACAGCCCTTTTCGTCACCTAAAATTAATACAGTGAGATTTCAAAGAACATAGAAGATCCCGAGACCACCAACTCCTATCATAAGCTCTACCTAATAGGTACTTACCTACACAGGCAAGTCTGGTGATGTACTGAATGTGTTGTTGTCGAAATGTCATGTAACAATGAATATTGTGTATGCGAAATTACGGGCCATCTCCACCTAGCGAGACGCCACTCCCAATCGGGCATGAGCTTGATCGGCGCAGGTCCAGGCCTCGTCGGCCAGTCACTCGCAGCCTTTGACTGCACGTGGGGGAATGCAGCATCTCGATTGGTAGACAAAACTTAAAAACCACCTCGCGACCTCAACCACAAATTCAACGCGCCGAGTTTTCCATTCCCCAATTTTATTTTCGTTCCCTTGTAAGCGATCACACGGTTGCTCTTAGTTCTGATGCTTGGTTCGAAGAAGATTTCCATGAAAAAGACCGCGCGGATGGCAAACGGCGCCGCCGCTCATATGCCGGGCTGGAGGAAAGGCATACCGAGAACAAAGCAAGCGGGAGCCAACGACTCCCAGATGCCATGGGGGCCATCCAGAGGGCTGTACGAGGTATCCTCGTCCTAGTAACTGCAGCCGCATGTTTGATGCAAGCGGCACGAGTTAGCGCGGGCGGTGATCAAGGCGTCCATGCTCCCTGCTCAGATCAACCTCACCTCCACCGAACTGTTCTGCGGAATCACCGATCTCATGGAGCTTGTAATCGTCTGAGACTCGATCTCACTCGATCTCGTGGCAGCCATTGTCGAGGATGAGAGGGAGAGAGAGACGTGACATTCCGGCTTTCATCTACGTTTTCATATGTAGTCTTGGTAATACTTGTTTTGTAGATACTGATGAAAGTTTCCATGACATAAAAGCGACTCTTGGCAGAAGGCGTAACTCAAAGTTTGTCGCGTGTGTCAAGCACAAAGTCTGCCTTTTTATCTCCGTCATTTTGACTTGCCGAATACTTGTCGTGCCTGCCTCGTAGCGGCAAATGTCAAGTTTTTTTTTTCTTTTCTTCGCCTTCGTATTTTCGCCTGACGCCGCTCATCAATCTCCAGACACATCATTCATCCACTCCATACACACACCATACACGATGATTCCTTCTTCGACTCCTCCCTGTCCCGCTTATGATGACCCTTGTCGGCAACGCGCCCATTGCTCACTGATGAGCATTCTCCATCTGGATATCGCTCCACCTACGACCCTAGCCAGCCTCCCACCTCCCACCTCCCACGGTCCCTCCCACGGTAGCCATCGACTTGACCCTCTTATCGTGCAGCTCGGGTTAAACCCAACAAGTCACATCATCCGCCTGCAGCACTCGGCCCCCCTCTTCTAATCTCATCCATGACCCTTACCTCCCCCCAATACCAATAACAACGGCACGCTGTCACGCCCCTCGTGTACCTTTTCTGTCGCTTGTGGACGAATGAATTGACCTGTTTGCTACTCGTGGCTCTCTCCCGCCTGTTTTTGGTATGCTTCGCCCGTTGCCAGCTCCCATGGAAGGCCTCTTCAGTGGATAATACCTCCCCTGCAAGCCATCCGTCACTTCCGTGCGACAAGCCTTTTTATACTATGGCCTGGGTCCTTTGACCTGTTGCTTAGCCCATGTCCGTCGACTCTCAAGCTTTGGCCAATTGACGAGCTGCCTTGGCTGTCGTCAAGATCGTTTCTTATTTTTCGGGTGCGAGTCTCCGCTTTCCTACACAAATTTCTTGTGCGCTCCATTTTTCCCATAAAAAAGCCGGTACCCTTTTCTTGAACTTTACTTCCACTCTGTCAACCTCGACTCATCAACATCTTTTACCACAACCTCCGCCCCCCCCTCAGCCTTGTGTCTCCTGTATTCCATCCTTGGTATATCCCATTAATTGATACACCATGGCTGGCAACGGAGAGGACGAGGTCACGCGATATGGGCCCAATCCCCCGCATGGTCCCGATGTTTCGGGTACTCACGCCCCCTTTGAGGATCCTCATCTGGACATGACCACAAATGAGAAGGACGTCTTCCGATACCTCCTGAAGCCCGACGACCTGTACGACGAGAATGGCGTCTACTGGGCTGACCTCCCCATCATCAAGCGAGTCAAGTTCGTCTCCAAGGTTGACCGAGAAGAGACCAGGAGAGAGTTCTCCGCCTTCTGGGAAATCTTCAAGAAGGACCCTCTAGCGCCCGTCGGTTTCTACTTCCGCAACATGGTTCTCCCCGGTGCCGGTCTCGGTCTGGAAGGTTACGTGCTCTTCTCCATTGGCAACATCAAGCCGCTCTTCCAAGGCGCATTCCCCGATTGCTGGAAATCCAACAAGATCTGCAGCAAGACGTGGATCAACGCTGTTGACTACCTTGAAATCTGCGGTATCATCTGTGGTCAAATCCTCGTCGGTGTCATCGGTGACTGGATCGGCCGTCGCTGGGGTCTGATCCAGGATGCCACAATCATGTTCATCGGTCTCATCATGCTGGTCTGCGCCTGGGGTGTCACCCAAAACGGCTGGGTCATCTGCTACGCCTGGTCGCTCTTCTTCTATGGCATTGGTGTCGGAGGTGAATATCCCATGACTGCCACCTCTGGTATGGAGAACGCTGTCGGTTCCGGCAAAGTGTCGACCCGTGAGGATCGTCTGCACAGAGGTCGCAAGGTTGTCAGCGCCTTCTTGATGCAAGGTTGGGGTCAATTCTTCAACCAGGTCATCCTCATCATCTTGCTCTTGGTCTTCCACCACGGTAGCGGCAACGCCCCGTACTCCAAGGTCGCTGCCCAGTATACCTACCGTGTCTCCTTTGCCATTCCCGCCGTCGGTACCGCTTGGCTGATCTACTTCCGTACCTTCAAAGTCAAGGCCAGCGCCAACAGACAGCTGAGAATTGCCAAGAAGAAGAACGCCGTCACCGGTTACGACGTTGAATCCCTCAAGTTGACCTTTTACTACTTTGGCGGTCGTGTCATCGCCACTGCTGGCACGTGGTACATGAACGACGTGTTTTTCTATGGCAACAAGTTGTTCCAGAGCGAGTTCATCAGTGTCATCATGCCTGAGACGAAATCCATCATGCCCGGTTGGCTGTACAACCTGATCAACGTTGGTGTGTCGCTATGCGGTTACTACCTGGCCAGTTTCTTGGTTGACAACAAGCTCTATGGCCGCAAGCACATGCAATCACTCGGCTTCTTGATGGACTTTATCTTCTTCATCATTCCCGGCACCCAGCTTAGCTACTACACCTCTCGCGACCACATCAAGGAATTCCAGACCATGTACTTCCTGTCGTCGTTCTTCCAGCAATTTGGTCCCAATTGTGTCACCTTCCTTGCGGCCGCCGAAGTCTACCCTGTCGCCGTCCGTGCTACGGCCCACGGTTTCTCCGCTGCTGTCGGTAAGTTGGGCGCTCTGACTGCCGCCGTCGGCTACAGCTACTGGTCCACCCAGACCAAGTTCTGGGTTGTCCCGTGGTTTGGTCTTGCTGGTGTCATCATCAACGTTCTTTTCATGCCCGACACGACCGGCCTCGATCTCAAGGAACAAGAACGTCGGTGGGCCTACATCCGCGCCGGTCGCGAGAAGGACTACCATGGTATCGCCATCCACCCCAAGCACTTGAGCTTGTGGGAGCGCCTCCGTGGAGTCGGCAAGCCGTATGACCCTGAGCTTGACTTCAAGCAGCGGATTGAGGAGATGCGTGGCGAGTGGGAAGCCCGCATGCAAGCCAGAGCCGAGGAGAAGGAGGCCGACGACCTTGCCCAAGCTGAGGATGATGATGACTTCCACTCTGAGGTTTCGTCTTACTTCAAGCGGTCCACCAAGTCACCCAACCTAAAGGGAATGGAGAATGAGAAGATCCCTGAGGACCGGGAATTGAACGGCCAGAATGGTATTTAAACTCGGTTTTTGTTTCGGACAAACGGAAATAGGAGATACGAGACGCACTGCAAGGAGAGAAGGGATCGTACGAGGTGGACGATGTGGGACCCTGTTACAACAAAGTCGATTCTCTTTGTACCTTTGGAAGTGGCAACAAAAGCGGGATAGACCTTCTTTGCGAAAGAACAAGTGTCTGTGCGTGTGGATCATGTACCGGCAGCAAAGGACCGTTGCTTTTGAGAGTGAGAGAGAGAGATTCCTCCCCATGACCCAACAACCTAAACGACCCCCCCGACTACGCCCACTCGTAATTTTGGTGACACTCCATTCTATTTTTCCTTTTTCCTTACCTGGTGAATACCGCGGCTCACCGCTTGCGATATATATATATATATATATACACTGCAACTGTTACTGCTACTGCTACGAGGAAGTATTGATAATGCCAAAAGATGGAACATGACGATATGCTTCGTTCTTGTTTGGATGTGAATGTGACAATGGATATGAATAGGAATATAATATGAAGACGAATACGAATATGGATGAATCGAATCGCGCGTCTCTGCTGCGAAATGAGTGCGAGGACTCGGTAGAGCAGGGGGACAGAGCCAGTGAGCTGGCCAGACAGCCAGACAGAGAACAACGCAACACACCTCTACAGACAAGTTCCGGGTAGTGTGATCGGAGCACAGGACCGAGGACCGCCTGCCGGGTTTTGGATACGTACATACCGAATACATTACCTCTGATTCCCTCTGTCCCGACTGCCGAGTTAGTTAGCTAGGTACTTATCTTGTCGTTCCCCCTTGCCACTCCAGTCCAGTCCACACCAAGACAATACACTACTTTGTACCTTGTACACTATATGTACTACTATTAGTGCCTTCGTATTAGATCCAGTCCATATTAGACGAAACCAGATCGGATCACTCCCGAGGTTCCTGCCTGCTCATTCGCTTGTTCGTTTTTTTCGCTCTCGCCAATCTCCTCTTTCTTTCTTACGAGTGGTATATGTATCATATATACCCCGAACTATGATTTATCCTTTATCATATTCGTTCAGGAAAGGGAGCCAGGCCGCTTTTTATGTACTCGGGCACGTGACGGAGCATTGGGGGATGGAACAAACCGAAGTACAAAGCTAGTAATAATAATAAAAAAAAAAGGGTCCAGTGAGGGCAAATTGTCACACTACTCTTATCTCTAGAAGATATGGTCTGGGTTTGACACGATACCGTAGAAAAGCTGGTTGGCCCACGGACCATAAACAGCCTTGCGCAGGGGCGCCTCGAAGAGGTCGCGAATCTGGTCGAGACTGTAACCGGCATTGATGGCCAACTGCAGCATGACGCGAGCCTGATCACCTCCGACATAACCAGATTTGATCCTACCCAATACATTAGCAACCTGATATAAATGAAAAAAAAAAAAAGCTTGGGAAGGTAAAAATGATGCTCGATCACGGGATTTTGAGCCGCCCAAAAAAAAAAACCAAAAAAAAAAAAAAAAAAAAAAAAACAATTTCTGTTCTCAAGCCACTTACACTGGACCGGGGGTGATTCCTGGAACACCAGCACCGGTGATGGGTCGCGGCGCCGCGACAACGGGTATTCCACGGGCGTACAGGTCGGTGGCGGCTGCTGTTGCCGTAGAGCTGAGCGAGGCGGCGCCGGCACCGAGAATCACCAAGCCCCTAGAGAGAGTCAAGTCAGACCTGGACATACACAACTAGCCAGTCGTCCTGGCGGTCACTGCGACTTACTTGGCACCGTTGGCGACCGCAGCGTACATGAGAGAGGCGTCAAATCCCTCTGTGGCAAGGGGTTAGCACTGAACGTATGAAGCTATTTTTTTTTTCTTCTCTGGCTCAAAATCTTGATGACAACTTACGGTGTCCGTAGAGGGTGATGACACTCGGCAGAACCGTTGTGGTGCTGATGTCGAAATAAGGGCGGCCAGTAGGCAGGGCAGCGTCAAAGTAGTAGTACGGCTGACCGGCCAGGAAGACGCCCACGTTACCCTGCTCAAGCGATTTGAAAGTATCGGGTGTGTTGGCATCCAGCTTGGTCGAGTAGAATATGCTGGTCAAACGGTCGTTCAAGGATATCAGGCCGCCGCGGCCAACGGTGTCGGGAGACACGGCGGCGGCAACTGCTTGGTAGAAGTTGGCACGGCCGTCCGGCGAAACGTACGTGTCGGGACGCATGGCGGCTGTAACGATAAAGGGCTTGTTGCACTGGAACGTCAGGTCCACGCCGAATGCCGTCTCCGCAAGGGTGTTCGTGCCGTGGATCATGACGGCGGCAGTGATGTCAGAGCCTGGCGAGCAGAGCAGCCTGTTTGCGATCTGCGACACGTTCAGGAAAGTGGATGAGTTTATGTTTGAGCTGCCGCCAGGGGATGGTATGCTGATATAAGATAGCTGGGCGACCTGCAACACCTCTGACACGTTTGCAACCAGCTCCGGGAATGTTGGGCCTACACCGCTGCCGTAGTTGATGTTGTCTACACGACTCCAGTTGGATGCTGACATGAGGGTGGCTGAGAGCGGTCCAAAAACACTATAGTTTCGAGTTAGCCCGGGTGGACTTTTGAGCGACTTATATACGAGATGGGCCACTTTGATGATAGCTTTGAGGCCCCGCAAACGGAAGGGAGCTTGCTGAAGACTTACACAACCTTGGGCAACGAGGCATTGCTTGAGATATAGTCAAGGGTCGCTGCGCCGCCATGAGGAGCAGCGAGAGCTCCGGCAGCCAGCCAAACGGCGGCAACGAGACGAGCATACATGATGTACAAAAAGCTCAGGTGGGCGCAAAGTACAAACCAAGCGGGAGAAGCAGAAGAAGCAGACAGAGGAGTAGTCCGAGTTGTAGAGTCGGAGGTGCGTCCGTCGCCCTTAAATATCCACAAAGTCCTGTTATCTTTTCCCTTTGACAAACTATCTATGTACCTCAAGCCGATCGGAGCAGTTATCCCGGCGTGTCGAAGCTATTGAGGACATCCGCACGCGACACGGCATTGGAGACCCGCCTAGGCCAGAAGCGAAGGTGAAGCTTCCCCATCTATAGACACTAGTCTTCTGGTCTTTGTGCTGACTTGGTCCCGAATAGTGGTAAGTCGAAGAGAATGCATCCGCATACTAGGAATCGTAGACACTAAGATCTCCACAGCGATCCAATCCAGTCTGGTGCCTCGACGGGTCCTAACCCGCTAGCTCTGTATGTTTTTTCCCTCTTATCTCTAAGATTCGGGGAAGTCCGCTTTCCTGACGAGAGAGAGAGAGAGAGAGTGATTCAAACATGTAAAAACTAGTAAAAAGGCAATTCTGCTTGCGATGATATACATCGAGCAGAATATTGTAATGGGGAGGTTTGCTGTAGTGGACAGGCGGATAGCGAGACTGGGTGATTGGCCTGGACTAGGCACAGGTCCCCAGGATAGGGTCCTTCCTCTTCTGGCCTAGTATTAGGACAGAATTCTTGGCTAGATAGATTTCTTTTGTATCATGGCTCTCCCTGGCTCTGCTCAGCCTTGAGAGCACAACAGAGCCAGGCTACGTGCTATGTCGTCACTCTCCCCCGGCTAACCTTCCTGTATCCTGCTCTGGCCTGGCGGCCCTCTCTCGCCTGTTCGCAACACTGGGGTTTAGTTAACTTAACCCCGTATAGTAACGTAGTAGGGCATCCTCTCAGGGATTCTACCTTTTATTAGGGCCGAAACGGGCGATTAGAGATATGATTGGGTAAAGTTACCACAAGGCTAGATATCTACAACGTTCGCGCCGATAAGACGAGAGCCCGAACGGGAGCCTCACCGATATACGAGGGAGAACGACAGGAGCGGGCCAGAGCCGTGAGGAGGTATGAAGGAGCAGGGGGAAGTGAAAGGGGGAGCGCAAAAGAGAGGAAGCGAGTGGAAGAGAGCGGACGAGGGAGCGAATGGACTAAACAGTCGTTAGTGGGAGAGCACAGCGGAGGGTGATGAGTCAGCGAAAGAATCGTTGGCGACGACTGTTCGGGGACTATTTATATATATATATATTGCGCGTTTCTCCATTCCAGTTCTGGTTGCTGGTACTGGTCGCGGTTGGATGATATGGGTGCGTCTGTCTTTTTGGGTTCCGCCCCGCCGCCCGCTCGGTGTCCCTGTCCCCCTGTCCTGTCCCGCAGGAAAATTAAACAGGGCAAGACAACGGAAATAGCTTTGGGGACCGAAGCACATACAAATGAGTACGAATGGGTCAGTGCGTTACAGTTCTGGGGCCACTTGTTACGAGTGCCGAACCAGGGACCGTCGTGGGTATCTGATGCAAAGCTCGGACGGTGCACGTACATCTACAACCTCTCACGTCATACGGAATATAGCTCAGGCACACACTGTATGGAACATTCCTGAAAAGAATTCTGCAAAACAAAACGTTGGATTCTTTTATCTAGGCTGTCGTTATCATTGCGTCGTCCACCCTCCCCAGCCTAGCCCCCTCCCCCCATCTACTCCTCTTCAGACACCCATTCCTCCTCCTCCCCCCGCGCTCTCCTCCTCTCAAGGCCACCCACGACCTCCCTCGCAGCATTCAACGTCCCCTGCATCCCCTCCAGCAACCGCATCAACTCCGCCTCAACCTCGTCATTCGAGGCGTTGGCGGACATCGCGGCGGTGCTGGGAGGCGATGCAGGCGGGACGAAGGCCACGAGGGGGCCCTGGGCGCCACCTGCCGGAATGGCCGTTGCATTCGAGGTGACGGACGAGTTTGAGACCCGGTGCATGTTGTGTGCTGCCGGGTGAGAGTGACTTGGGCCCGGAAAGCCGTCCTCGCCAATACGCGCCGGTCGTCCCAAAGCATACGGTGCCGGACGCGGCCCGGACGCCGTCAATGGCGTGGTTGCTCCCGAGGAATACCCGGCGAGCATCGTCCTCCCTCTCCCAGAGTAGAATCCACCCATGTTGACGTCTTCGTCCATCGTAGCAGGACCCGGGTGATCTCGGTCGTCTTCGTCATTGTCCCGCTCAAGCCCGAACGGATCCACGTCCGTCGATGATGCAGAAACATCACTGTATGCTTCAGACAGAGCGGTCGATGGTCGAGGGATCTCCTGTTCTTCAGCTTGAACAAAGTCACCAATCGTCACCGGCATGGTCATTTGGCGCGCTAACGGGGCTGGACGGGTTGGTGTCGGTCTGGAGCCGGGATGAGGCTTCTGATATGTAAGAGCGGTCGTTGGGGGTGACGATCCCAGGGATTCTTCCTCTTCGTAGTCTTCGGTAACTTTGGCTTCAGCCATGGCGGAAGAGAATGACCAATCCATTGTCTTGTGTCTCTTGGTCTTGTCGTCCGGATCGGCTTCTGTCTCGATCTCCTCTTCTGGTGGTCCTGGAATATCATGACCGTTAGTCGGCTCCGGTTCGGGCGCTACATTTATTTGTGGGATCGTCACTGCAGCCTCAGACATTGCGTTTGCGAAGGACCAGTCCATTGTCGCGTGACCGGGTCGGGAAGATGTGATCTCGGCTGGCTCTTGCAGCTCAGGAGCTTTGGTTCTGTTCTTAATAGTCCATTCCTCTTGAGACATTGCAAAATCATGCGCGGATGTACTCGAGGGCGCAACACCTTCTGCGGACGACGCTCTTCGAGCCGTGAGAGATTGGTTATTGGGGTCCCGAGGGCCTTTGGAATTGGCTCGCTTCTCCCGAAGTGTAGATGCATCCGCAAGTCTGATGGTCTCTTCCTTCAATGGCGGTGCAGCATAAGCGGTTTGGATTTTGTCATCAGTTCTTGGTGCAGCGGCAACTGCGTAGTCGGCTTCATCAAAGTCTCCGAGATCAATGACATTGGATGCGATAGAGCTAGGCCGGTCCTCTGCCATGGCTCGGAATGGCAAGTCGGATATCCGCCGTTGTTCGGGGATCGGAATGAAATCTGTCTTGGTCTTGTATTCGTATGCAGGCTTGTCCTGGTCGAAAAGGTTGGAGAGATCCGCTCCTCGTTTGACGCGGGCTTCAAAGTTGGCCTTTTGAGCTGCTGTCATTTCCTTGGGGGGTGAGAGACCTCCGGGTCTGTTCAATCCTTTTGGTGTTTCTTCTCCTGTCATGCTGTCGCTAGGAGAAAAGTCCGAGAAGTCAGGGATCTCCAAGATTGCAGAGACGCGTTTTTCGAAATCTTGAGTCATGCTAAAGTTCCATTCATCATCAGATTCCAAGTCGGCATCCGGACCTTGAGCAGAAGCGGCCGCCGCGCCACCAGGCATGAACAGAGAGATTCTTTGACCCCCACTAAACAGCCAAGCGTAATATGTTTGAACAAGCTCGGTGAGCATACTTGTCGGATGTGTCTCCTCTGTGTCTTTTAGAAAATCATGTTGTAACACGTCCTCCATTGATGGTCGTGTGTTGGCGTCAGGAGTTAATGCGTAGGAGACAAGTGAACGAAGGCCGTCACTGAAATTCTCATTTTCTGGAAGAGAGATGGCCTGCTTCAAGCGCCTCATTCTCATTTTGAGTTGTTGTCGCTCACGGAGATCGCTATTTGGTGGCCGTCCCATGGCACACTCATAGATGGTGCAGCCATATTCCCATACATCGACCTAGCAATTTGTGTCAGTCTTGACGTTCGGTCCAACTGGTATGTGTATGTTTTGGAATGCAGGTACACGCTGGCCATTCTAGCAACTTACTTCGTCTGAATACTCGGGATTCTCTGTCCATAGCTCCGGTGGCATCCAGTGCAGAGTTCCAATGAATGTCTTTCGCTTGTCTGTTTGGGTATCGAGGATTGTGGCAACGCCGAAGTCACACAATTCTAGGCGACCTTCTTGGTGAATAAGAACATTGGCAGCTGGAAGGACCACGACTTAATATTAGAGCCATGTATCAGGAAAGAGGGCTGCGTAGACGAAGAAGAGACTCATGCAAAGCAAAGGGATAAAGCCTACCTTTGACATCTCTGTGCATGATACCTGCTTGATGAAGACCTTTGAGGGCTTTGGCTAATTCCCTTGCGACAATTACAATGTACTTTTCAGAAAGTCTGTCGTTGGTCGCTCGCATCTACAGCTCCATATGTCAGTCAAACAACATACAACTTCAAAAGGCCAAACTCCAAAGGAGGATGTATGGCAGAAGTATAATGCACAATCACTAAAACTTACCAGAGTTTTCACACTGCCGCCAGGACAATATTCACACACCAACCACAGCTGACTGTGCACCGGCAAAGCTTCGATCATTTGGTTGAGGTTTTCTGCTCCACTCTCTTGAGCTTGCCGTAAGATCCTGATTTCCCGGTTGAAGTCTCGGATCTGTTCGTCCTTGTGATCGCCAAAGGCATGAAAATCTGCTTCATCGATGTCGAGAACTTTGATAGCAACGACCTTGGAGGTGGAAAGCTGACGTCTATGAACAAGTCAGAGGAGGGAAGTCGAAGGCTCGAAATCCTAGATTGGCTCACCCTTTGTACACTCTACCGAAGCTACCTTTGCCAATCAACTCATCAAAAACATAATCAGGTTCAGCTTGCTTCGATCTCTTGCACTTCTCCACAACTACGCGCTGTTGTTCCTGGGCAAGCCGAACTGCCTCGCGGCGATGAGCTGTCATACCTGAGGCAGAGTCGGGATGAAGGCTATCCATCGTGAAAGTCGCGCCTGCTCGGCGTCGTTGTTTGAAAGTCTTGGTTCTCTTCAACGGGGTGTTAGACTCATACACTTCTGGAGAAGATTCAAGAATTTCAAGGGTCTTTTTACGGTGTGCAATAACTTCAGCGTCTAATTCCTCCTCTTCGCGTACTCCCGGGCGGGCTCTTGTCGCTTCTTTGAATGACTCTTCTGAAAGGAGACGTCGAAGAACAAACTCACGGGTGAGCGGTGTGTACTCTGGAGATGGAGATTCAAGGGCCTCTTGGCAACCTGCGGAATCGAGAGTCTTCGGCTGCCGATCTTCTGCTTCAGGTTGTGATGGAGTTACCGGGAGTCTAGTCTTGCGGACGCAAAGCGGAGGCGGAGATAGCTCTTCCCAGAGTGCTCTATCTTCGTGTGGCCCAGAATCAGACTTTCTGGCGGGAGTTTGGCTGGTAGGAGCAGGAAGTGGAAGGCCTGCCGGTCGAAGAGGTGATTTCCGGGGAAGGGGAGGAGGCCCTGTAAGATCTTCACCAAGTGGGAGTGGAGACTTGACAGAAAGAAGAGAGGGTCTGGCAGACTCAGAATCACTTGGCGACTGTTTGCTGTGCTTCTGCCACCAGTTGTCTGGCCGGAGAACTCGTCTTGGTGCACGAGAGAGTGAAAGATTGCCGTCCTTCTCGTTGAGTGGTGTTGGGGAAGAGTGCGATGAGAAGCTGGAAGGTGAAAAGGGACTGCTAGAATCCTTTGTTCCGTTTACAAGGGGTGAAGATAAGCTTGAAACGTCGGATGAAGCTGTGACTGCGGACTTGAATGTCTCTGGGAAACGCTTATCTCGAGGGGACGGAGTTGAGTCGCTGAGACGAGCAGGACGATATGGGTATCCACCGGATCGGTAGTCTCTTCGGGAGCCTGCAAAGAAAGGAGACTGTCCAGGTCGAGACTGTTGAGAATGTAGGGTTCTTGTCGATTTGGATGACGGGGGTGAAGCGGAAGATGTCTGAGAGAGGCAACTGTCCTCTTCGACGACGCCGAGGCTGTGCGGAGATGCTGCATTTCGTTAGTATTTTCGCTTAATTCCAGGTCCGGGGACTTGTCTGTCAGATTAACATCATGTTGCTAGGTGGATGACCCGGCGCCGGTGACATCAACGCGCCATGAATGTTCATTTGGCCGACTGGACCACTTACAAAGGGGTTCCGGAGCCTTGTCCTCAAGGGACTTTGTCTTTTTGTCGCCTGGAGACATGGTTGTCAGTAGTTGTCAAGGTTGCATAGCTGGTGAAGGAGAGAAGGACGAGAGCAACAGTGACATGGTGAAGACAGAGTTCTTCCATGTCGGCTCTCTTGCTGTATAATCGTAGACTTACCTGGTCAAGGGGGTTGGCGGAGGGCTTTCTCGTGCAGATTGTTGAAGAGCACCGATATGTACGGCACCGTCCCAAGCCAACACAAGGTTGCGACACCCCGCTATATCCTTCTGATACGGAGGTGGGTTTTCCAATTGATGTCTTACCGCGCCATCGCTATTGGAGATTGGACACAAACGGTGCAAGGCTGTCGTTGTTCAAGTCACCCGGTCTGAAGCCCTTCTCAACCACTCTTGGCTTCAATCTGGACAGAAACACCGTCAGCATCCTTCCGTCGTATACTGTGCCGGTAGCAGCCGCGGTCGGGAAGATATGGCAGCAGTGGTCGCCTCGATACAAAGATGTGCACACTACAACTGGAAACAGCGACTAGCGTGGAAAAGGGGAATGGGCTTGGCGTAGGGACGCTATTCCTATATTATACTAGCGTGCACGGGCCACTCAGCCTCGGTGTGACCTTGACAAGGCTGTGAGGATATTATCGACAAACGAGGCTGCGGTCCCCATGTGACTCTGTTACGTGAATATTGTGAGGCCAGTAACCAAGAAATGGACATATGCTACCCATGATCAGCGCAAGTGGTAGCAGTGATAATTAAAACCCCATCCGCCTTCTTGGGACTATCGGCTTCTTGACCACTCCATTGCTGCCCATCTTCTTAACCACAGGTCCGCTACTTTTGGCCCTCCCAATCAGCAATCGCTCTTTCTCTTCATCGTCCTGCCGTCTCCTTTCCTCCTTTTCTCGGTCCTCGGCCATTTGTCTCTCGATCTCCATCTTCCGGTTGAACTCACTCTCGATGATCCTTTTGTCCTTGGCGCTATACTCCTTTGATTTTAAGCTGTAGAAGACACCACCAAGGTCTGCCAGCCAGTGCGGATCAACAGCCGTGACACAACTCATGTACTCCTTGCTGGTCAAGATAAGTTCGTGGTAGACGACATAGTCGGGTGGATCTCCGAGCCCGTACAGAGCGGAGGTAGGATGGAGCTGGACTGTGACACTAGTGCGCAGATTGATGTACTCTCCGACTCCTCGCCGACGAGCGGCCTGGTGATAATATCCGGAGCAGATGCACTTTCGTATGACATCCCAGTCCGTACCACACGACACGAGCTCCATCTTTTGCTGGCCAACCATAATGTCGTGTAGTTGCTCCCGAATCTCTTTTGCACGACGTAGTGCTTTAGGATGTAAAAAGTGTCGAACGCACCAACCATCACTGTATCCATTACTCTTCCACTGAGTGTACACGTGCAACAGTGTGAGATGATCAGACTCGTGCACGAAGAACTTTTCTCTCGCGGCATCCGACTCCTCCTGCCTCTCTTTCGGCCTATAGAAGACAGACGGCACGGACAGCATACTGACAATGGTAAGCATCTCCTCGCTACAGCCGTATTCGGTAGATGATGTTATCAGCATCTTGGCGAGTGAAGGATCCATCGGGAATGCGGTCATCGTGCGCCCGATAGGTGTCAGGTCGCCAACGTGGTCCAATGCCCCCAGGGCCCATAGATCGAAGAGTGAGGTGGTAATTGTGTCTTGTGGCGGAGGGTCCATAAAGTCAAAATCCAACAAGTCTTTAACACCCAGCGACTTCAGAAGCAAGACCGTATTTGCTAGATTCGTCCGCTGGATCTCAGGGATTGTCTGAATGTACAACTCGTTCTTGAATGCCTGCTCAGTATACAGATGAAATGCTTTGCCTGGTCCAGTGCGACCAGCGCGACCAGCTCGCTGAGAGGCATTGGCTTGCGAGATGGGGGTGATTTGCAGGGTGTCCATTCCCATCTTGGGATTGTAAACCTTTAACTTGGAGAATCCGGAGTCGACAACGTACATGATCCCATCAACTGTCAACGAAGTTTCGGCGATATTGGTGGCAACAATGACTTTACGCACACCGGGCGGGGCAGGATCGAATATCTTTGCTTGGAGATCTGCAGGCATCTGGGAGTATATCGGCAACACCATGATTTCCGGCGGATTAACTAGCAGGCGGAGTCTCTCTTCAATCAACTCACAAGTCACTTCGATGTCCTCTTGGCCTGTCATGAAGACGAGGATATCTCCAGCGCCCTGAGAGACATGGATAGCGAGAACTTGCTTGACGGCACTGTCAACATAGTCTTCACACGGTGAACGTGAGAACTGGATGTCGACAGGAAAGGTGCGGCCAGGAATGATGAATTCGGGTGCTCCTCCATAAAAGCGAGAGAAACGCTCCGAATTCATAGTGGCAGACGTAACGATGAGCTTCAAGTCTCTGCGTCGAGCAAGAACCTTCTTGATCAGACCCATTAGGACGTCGGTATTGAGAGCGCGTTCGTGAGCCTCGTCCATGATGATGCATGAGTATTTGTCTAGATCTCGTTGAGTGAGGGATTCTCTAAGCAGAACGCCATCCGTCATATCTGTACCACGGTCAATATGTCGTCTGGTATAGGAACGGCAGAACTTACACTTGATTACCGTCTCATCGCTTGTGCAGTCCTCAAAACGAATGGCATATCCCACCAATCCACCCAGCTCTACTTCCATCTCCTCACTAACCCGCTTAGCGACACTCATGGCGGCAACTCTTCGAGGCTGTGTACATCCAATCAAGCCGTGTTTACCGTAGCCCTCCTCGTGGAGAAACTGGGTCAGTTGTGTCGTTTTCCCCGAGCCGGTCTGGCCAACGACAATGATGACTTGGTTGTCTCGAATGACCCGCATCAGCTCTTCCCTCACGGCAAAGGCCGGTAGATATTCTCGTTGCTCCCTCAATGTCTTACTCTTGCTAAATGCAGAGCTCCCGGTACTCTTCTTGAGATGAGCAGAAAATTTGCTCTTGCCACTGTCCTCACCGGGTAGCGCAGCAGCACTGTCTCCCTCGTCTTCTCTCACGCCCATTATATTGCCCAAAGCGGTTCCGGCAATATTTGTGGCTTCCTGTGCCTGTTTCTGTCGCTCTTTTTGCTGGCGCTTCTCCCGTACAACCTTGCTGCCCTTGCGACTGAAGACGGCCATGTCACTTTGAGGATCCCGCACTGCTGGCACTGGCTCGATTTGCTTTGTAAAGACAGTCTTTCCGTCCAGAAATGGAGGTTTGAGGTCATGCACCAGTAGATGCACCCGGACAGCATCATCGTCATCAAAATCCTGAACCTGATCGCGCCTTTGCGCAACTCCGGACGTGAGCATTCGATTGGCCTCCCAGGCATCAACCTCCTTCTGTTTCTGCGCCGCCTTAGCTGTCAATCTCTTGCCCAACTTCTTGTCCAACAGCGCCTGCTCGTGCTGCTTGTCTGCCCAAGTAGCATCTGCACCGCCGAAAGGGTTGTGTGTTTCGTCGCCGAAGGTGTGGCCGAACTCATCTCCCGTATACCAGTCGCGGTCCATGGCTGCGGTGTCCTCATCGTTGAAGAAAGGCTCTGGCCCGTCAAACTCTTGTTGGTGCGGCTTCGCATCGTGCAAACGACTCTGGTCTCTGTGGGAGGGCCTTGCAGAGCGGCCTCTGGATGCATATTGAGGCTTTAAGGACGGTCCCAGATCGTCGCTCGAATCGGGATGGGCATGATGGAAACTTCCTGCAAGTTTCCGCCGCTTTGGACTATTACTGCGCTCCATTGTTTGGGAGAAAGAAGTTGTCGGGGATCGTCGGGTAAATCTGGCAGAAGGGAAGCGGGCCAGACATCAATTGACAGAACCTCCCTGAGCCATCTACGGTATGTACACACGGAGGCACCACCAGGCACTTGTCTAGGTGCAGGAAAAAGTTTTGCCGGGGTTTATGCGGAGGGCTTCCACACGACACTAACGCCAATTTATGCACATCGTGACATCCCCGCCTCCGCAACTCTACATGTAAACATTTTGATCACTTGACCTATCGACAGAATGGCGTCAGGGCAGGAAGCAGCCCTCCGGAAGCAGCAAGGTATTTGGAGACCTGATACATCGCAAACACCTACTAAGAGTATACAAGACTTGCAATCGCAGTACACCAACTACAAAAACACCCTTCAGTCGCTTGCGCAGAAGGTAGGCGAAATTGAACAAGAGATTGAGGAACACAAGTCAGTCACATCCATCTTAGCACAAGTCTTGTTTGGGGCGAATATTTCCCAAAGGGGCGATGCAAGATACTGACATTTGGCTTTTGGACAGACTTGTTATGGAGACGCTTCAGCCACTTCCTCAGGACCGCAAGTGCTTCCGCCTGATAAACGGAGTACTTGTTGAGAGAACAGTGAACGACGTACTACCCGCGCTGAAGACCAATTCCGACGGGCTCAAGCAGGTCTTGGAGGAACTACTCAAACAGTACAAAAACAAACAGGATGAGATGGATAAGTGGAAGGCAAGTTTGGTGACTATTGCGTCTCTTGGATTCTCGCTGATGGATGACTACAGAAGAAAAACAACATCCAAGTGGTACAAAACCAGTAAAAGACGTGGACAAGGATGTTTTCGGAGATACGGAGGATACGTTGGCTGTAGACAGAGACACACTACTCACGGATTCAGGCTGCTAAAAAGACCTCTATGCCAGAGTCAACTGAGGATTCCAGTGCATTGGCATCGAGAATATGATGAGGCCAAAATGAGGCGTGGAAGTATTATGATAAACTCAACGACTAGGCGACTGCTGGACGCGGCTTTGACTGCTATCTGAGGCAACTGCGACGCTTTTCATTTATAATTCTTGCCCTTGAACCAACCTGATCGCAAACAAGTCCCGTAAGTACACCTACGACAGCAGCTCTAATCGTCTGGATTCGTCTTATTTTCTTCTATTCTCCACGAGTGCTAACCTGAGCGTCAACCAGTTTCAATCTTGCCTTGCTGTTGCCGCCTTGACAACGAGCCCTCGAGAATGGCGCCTTCCGGAGCCAGCTGGCCCTCATCGAACGGTAACACACAAAAGAACTACCCAAGCGGCAACCACCCTCGTACCACCTTTGCACTCCCCCCGCTGATCAGTCGACCATTGCTTTTCTGCTGTCCAGTGGCAGAGAGTCATTCAGCACACTTGCCTCGAAGCTTCGTCAATCCCGGCCGCCACTTGATGAATCTTCAGCTTCGAACATTCCTCGAGTGTGCTGATGATGCTGAGTACACCTTTCCGAAATGTGAAGTGTCCCACATTGTCGAGGTGACCACCAGAGCCCTTCATAACAATACCCTACCGTCTCATAGTCGGCCCGCAGATCAGCAGCAGTGGAATTCCCGCAGCGGGCTGCACAACACTTCTCTGACGTCCTGCACTCCTCCCCTCGAAACGAGTGAAGATGGCAGAATGGCAATTGACCAAGAAGAGTTGAGTGGTGCTGAGATTCCATACAGTACATATCAGAGCATGTCGACGCGGTACTTTATCTCTCAAAACAGCAGCAAGGCGTGGCAAATTCCACCTCATTCTCGATCTTATCGAGAAACCCACCCCGAGCCGAATCCAAGCAGGGCGGGTGTCGAAAGATATATGGAGATACCACCTTTCAAGACATTGCCATACACTTCA
Organism: Fonsecaea pedrosoi CBS 271.37; assembly: GCF_000835455.1. Lineage (NCBI taxonomy): Eukaryota > Fungi > Ascomycota > Eurotiomycetes > Chaetothyriales > Herpotrichiellaceae > Fonsecaea > Fonsecaea pedrosoi. The sequence goes on along the minus strand of NW_013550614.1, from coordinate 3,270,321 downwards.
GAAGGGATTTCAGGAGGGGCAGGCGCTCGACCATGGATGCCGTCGTGCTCCGTCTTGATGTGGTGCACTAAACACAATCAATTCTACGAAGTGCACGTACTGTCTTGAGCGCCGCCAAGAAGGATACAGGGATAAATACATATCTAACGAGTGACCGGCTCGGTCTCACCAGTCGAGAAGAAAGAAGAGCTGGTCTTGTGCATGGTTTCGCACATACAGATTCTTTCGCACTGGTACAGGAGGGAGCTGTCTGCGAAAAGAACCACGATCTTGACCACTTGTGGGATTCACATAGCTCGCACAAATATCGGGTCAATACTTATGACGAAATTCAATGCACAGACGTCTTTTGACTCCAAGGCAGATCGCAACTGTGTCTCGGAATGGGGTACTTGTACCTCGCACACAAGTACTAGGTAGTCATTTCTATTTCTGTTTGCGGGCAGCTTGGTCATCCGGTGTGAAACTAGACTACGGACGATCTGATCCCAGTCTTGTCCGGTGCCGCCGCATCTGATATAGCTGCAAGGCTAACAAAATCGCCCTCATTTACTGGATCCTCACAAGTAGGTACCCGCACTATACTACTGTAGGTAGTTGGAGTGGCTGGTTTCCAAAGCATCGGAGAGAGGATACCATCATCCGCCGATGCGCCGATATGTACATTACCGACGCCCCAAGCAGCGCTTGTCTTGCATCTGCTGTGTAGCTCGCGTTGGTGCAGACGCATCTCTACCTCGTACCTCGTACCTACGTACTGCACAAGTACCGAGTACGCCGGCAATGGTAGGAAAGCTGTAAGCTTGAGCATTGATACAGAAGTGCACGATGCGCGTCGGTTTCAACAGAATTCGTTTACGGTGGTGGCATGATGATGAAATTGAGAGTACGAGGTGATCCGGTGCCACCTGCATCGTCTACATACTTTATGTACTCGGTACTCCATACCAACACGGTGTATTACTTGACTACCTAGGTACCACCATCACTTAGGTAAAGCATGGTAAGCTACCGAGGTAACGTTGGGCGCGAAATAGTTCCCTCACTAGTATGGAGGATGGGAGGCTCGAGTACCTGCCCAGGAAAGAGCAGGTGAGGCCCCGGGTCCGCCAAAGGGATTTTGTAGGGGTACCAAGGAAGGTGCCTAAAGTACCCAGACACTGTACGAGATACCCGGAACATACTCGTACTTGGCAGTCCTAACAGCCATCAGTCTCTGCTTGAAACCGCACATTCACCCTCACTCACCACTGCTGTGGCTAGATTTTGAACTCCAAGACTTGCCGGCACTCCACTACAGCTTGCATGCTTGCATCATGCGAACCTTGTCGAACCCAACAGCTCGTGAGACATGGTTAGAAGCCGGCAAGGGAGGTAGCTCCACAACTGAGGCCAGATGGTTCGGGGCTGTCACTGGTGCTCTTTGGCTTCTCCGCGCCACGTTCTGCAGGTTCTGTCCGTGATCAACCCACAACCGCCCAGTTGACTCTCACATCATGTTCCATTGACCAGGGGCCGAAAGTTCATGGGTACCTCTGTACCTCGTATGTAAGTCCAAGCTTCAAACCAGGGAGCAAGGGGGTACATGCATGGCCCCCAAGCAAATCGGGTGCTTCCCAGTGAGTCACTCACCACCCTCTTGGTTCCTTCTCTCACCCTTGATTCCATGTTTCACTTACTGATTGGCAAAGCCAGTCAATCGCATACCCGGCAACGGGTAGAGAGGAACTGAGAATGACCTGAGGAAGCAGCCCAATCTGAGCAACCGCCAGTCCATCCCTGAGCTCGCTGAAGTTCACCTCCTGTCTCAACGACCCTCCTCCTACGAGTTGTCACGATGCCCCCAAGACTGCGTCCTGCGAATGTCCAAGCCGCTACAAGGGACTCCACCTTGAGTGGCCCGTCTGCCCGTCCCATTCCATGCCAGAAGAGTTCGCATCGTCCCAAAAGCCACCAAACACTCATCATCGCTAAAGTACGAGTGGTATTGCGGTCAGGCGATCCGCACCGGCCAACGACAATCATTTCCTTGAGCACACATTCTCGAAGGCCTATCGATTCTGTGTGGATAGCTATCGTCTTGCCGAGTCCATCCGTCCCCTACATTGGCTCGATGAATCCGGCTAACCATCTTGCAGAGGGGCCTTGGTTCGCTTCTTTGGCACCAAAATCCTCCTGTTGGTCCCAATCGACGCCACGCGGCCACTGGCATCGTTGTGCGCCACTCAAACCTCAATCCATGGCCCACGACCCCTCGACCATCCTGGGCATTTCCAACTAGGCGCTTCGAATATCTTGTCTCGCCTGCCTTTCCTTGCGACCTCACCTCCTTGTAAAGCTCCTCGTCGGTCCTAACACTCGTTACTTCCAGATCCGGGTATTTAGGTGGCATTGGAATCTGATCCGTCAGAATTCCAACTTGTAAAATTATTTGTCCTTCAATCTGTTTCCTTGCCTGTCACTCACTCCTTTGAAGGAAATCTGGTACAGCATATCTGGATACAAATGAAACTGTGAATACGTCACAAACTCGCCACTAGATTTCACCAGCTTTTCCTTCAGCAACTTTGGTTTTGAACAGGAAGAATAGCTCCCACGTCTGTTGAAGTACTATAAAGCACCTCAGAGGGACCCCAAGTGTGGTGTCTTCTCCATTTTGGTTTAAGACAGCCTCGAGGATCGGCGGTGCATATCAAGGGAATATTAGCCCCAGAGGAGGATCATCTCGGTGATTACAGACAAAAATTTCTATATCTCGGACCTCTGTGAGCTTCACATTCATATACATTCATGATTTCTTGATGTTTGTCGGGACTAACGCTTCGCAGTCATCGACATGTATTTTATCAACTTGCTATCCGTCTTGATAACCGCCTCGCTGCTCACCACTGCTTCCGCAACGCCAGTGGTCAGGAAATCACTCAATCCCAAATTCCTCAGGACCAGATCACCTCTTAGCAATGCAGCCTTCTCAGAAGACTGGCCTACCAATGTTGTCATGGTCGGAGGATCCCAGACGTATGGCTTCTGGGTTCCCACGGACGGGACCTGGTATGAACTGGGGAACATCGAATGTCTCGGCTTGCCTGCATATGCCATTGGCGACTGCAACGACGTAACCATCGACCAGATTGGCGTAGTGGCGGGATATGGCCCCTGCAGCTTCGTTGGCAACAATGGCTATTCATCCACCCTTGACGGCGATGCCGGCGATGGCTACTATACCGTTGGTCCTCCCCAAAACATCATGGCTGCAGCATGTGGCCCTTCGTCATGATTGCATCAGCCTCCTTGAGCCAGCAAGCCTTCTATAACGACTTCCACGCAGCCATCCCTTGATGCGAAAAACGAAGCACGACAATAGACATTTTGTTCATCAGCTTACTTCGCTTCTTCTCGCTCCGTCCGCCTCCTGCGCGTCTTTGAATAGCCTTTCAGCGTCACCCGCGCGCGTGACCGAGCCAGATTCAACCTCGTCTACCGGAAGGACAGCTTCGCCCACGAACGCCAGGACACCCTCTTCGCCGCACGCATGATTCGACGGCAACGGGAAATGGATGCGCTGGTTTGGGTCCGACTGCGGACGGAACCGACCAGACACAAAAAGTGCTTATGACCAACTATCAGTTTTTTCAGGCCCAGAGCGCCGGGAGACATGAACCAGCGGTACTCGGTACAGCAGCGAGCGGAGCGGAGCGGATTCTTTCTTTCTTTCTTTCTTTCAGCAACCCGAAACCAACAGCCTCCTCAAAACCACCCAAAACTCTTTTGATACCCAGCTGCGAACTGCAAACGAGATAGCTCCGTCCAATACAATGCAATGCAATGAAACAATATCTTGTTCCTTCTATTTCTTCTTCTTCTGATCGTCCTTCTGTTTTTTTCACTCCTCCCCACCTCCTGAACTTGTCCTATTTTTGTCATGTATGTCGTGTCATCTACTCGAATTTATTCCTACCGGAACTGGATACATTGTGGTTAAGAAGGTAAATAGGTAGGTAGGTAGGTAGGTAGGTAGGTAAATAAGATGGTAAAAAGGAAAACAAGGCCGCTGCTCAATCAATGCATTGAATTGCATACGCAGCAAACATGCCCGTGTGTATATGGCTAGTGTAGATGAATATATGTATATATATGTGTAAGATAGCTGTGTCATCATCCTTCCGAGTCTACGTCGTACATGTCCAAAGATTCAAAGACCCACTCCGGACGTCCCTCCCCAGACTCGCCATACACGGCTCGAATTTCGTCCAAGGTGGTCGCGAAGATCAGATTGTCCTCTGCGAGACTCGCGGCGCCGCTCACGGCCAGTTTGTTCTCCATGTCGTCTCCGACGTGGGACTGCAGGGGCTTCCAGACGACAATGCGCGTCCCTTTGGCGGCGTAGTGCTCGATGATCTCTGTCACGGCCTGGATCGCACATCCGTCAATGCTGGTGCAGTGGTGCATGTCGAATATGAGGACGGTTTCTGTGTCCACATGTCGGTGGGGGAATGGGGAACCCGCCCTCTGATGCACAGAGATTGCTTCGTGATCGAGGACCTCCAAGCGATCTTTCAGGTCGCTGGAATTGGCAAATGTCAGATGCCCGACGATGGTGACGATCAGCGTCCGCATCGATGAAAGCGATGCTATGTGTCCCAGGTCGCCATCCTCTAATGCTTGTACTGACGAATCCCGCACTCGCACTTCAGACCGCCAACCTCGGTGCGTCGCCCAAGCCACAATTGACCATGCGAGCCCCAGAGACATTCCCAATGTGATGGAATGGGAGATCGTGGCCCCGAAGACTAGCGCCATAAGTGTCAACTCAGGCCACGCCCTTATCTTTGCAAAGAACAAAATCTCGTGTGGACATTCTTCAATCATCGAGACCCCAACAATGGCGATCATAGCCGCGAGAACCCCTCTTGGAATGTAGTAGAATGCTGGGAGGGCGAAGAAAATGCAGGCCAAGGTAATGGTGCTGAGAAGGACGTTGCTCATCGGAGTCCTTCCGCCTACCGAGTAGTTCAACTTACTTCTGCCGTAACCGCCGAAGCCAGGCAACGCGAGAAAGCACCCACCAACAATGTTGGCAATTCCGAGCGCGATGAGTTCTTGATTGGAGTTCAAAGGCACGTTGGACGCCTTGTTCGCTGCATTCGCCTTTCTTAGGCTTCTGGCCGTCAAAGAAGATTCGAACAAGCCTAATAGAGCAATCACAAAGGCCGTGATGATGAGACTCGAGATGTCGTCAATGTTGTGAAAGGTGAATGGCCAACGGAAAGGTATTCCAAGACTTTCTGGTTTTCGGATCCGCCCGAGCACCTGAAGACCGTGCTCATGCCAGCCACATAGCCAAGTGAGAAACGTCGAGGCGGCAACGACCACAAATCTATCCGGGATGTACGCAGTCACAGGGTAGCGTAACTCCAAGAAGCTCCGAAAATGTCTGGACTCTGTCAGTCAAAGGTCTCAAGGCTTTAAATCGATGGCTCCACTTGCCTTATCACCATGACGATCGTAAAGCTGGTTATAGAGACCGCAGCAGTGAGAAGATGTGTCTGATTGAGGCTGGTCAGGATGAAGAGAAGTTTCCTCGCAGGACTTCCTTCCGACACGGTTGGATCCTCTTTTGCTATTGCCCCAAGACCCAAGCCTGTGATCGTTTGTTGTATCACCACGTTGAGCCCGACAGCGCCGATGAATCCTCGCATAAACGGTCGACTGAGCACAGAGTCCACAAATCCAAGCCGGCTCAGGCCCGTCAGGAACAGCACCGTCCCCGTAACGGCAGTGACGGTGCCGGCTATCTGGGCATTGATGGTCTGATCCTCCTCACCGTCCTTTCCTCGATCTGAAAGCGCGACAACTGTTCCAACAAGAAGAGAGCCTGGCGCTTCCGGTCCGACCACCATCAGGGGACAAGATCCTATTAATGCGTAGAGAAGCGGGGTGATCACAAACGAGTACAGCCCGCTGACAGGGTGAGCGTGCCCGAGGAGGGCAAACGAGATGGACATGGGCACGTAAAGTGAAGCCACCGTCAAGGCGCCCATAAAATCACCGGGAAACCATATCCGTTGGTACTCGGGAATCCATTTCATAAAAGGCAGATAGCGCGACAGACGCGTCCACGTACGTCCCCAATGAGTTTGTCTCTCTGCGTGTGGCATGGCTGTCCGCTCGGACTTTGGCAGCGGAAGCTGGTGGTCTTTCGATGAGGCACTTGTGGTATCGAAGTCGATGTGGCGGTGGCATCTCTTGAGAAGCCGCTGCGTTTCGTTTGGTACCGCTTCTTCCACATCATAGTCGGCCATGCTAACAACACAGCTCACTTGTCTGGGCGAATGTGTGCCGCCATAGGCGGCGACTGAGAGTCAGATGGGAGACAGATATCCAGAAATTGTTGATCTCGTGGTAAGAGTGTTAGGCCAGCTGACTGGTATGGCGACATCTCGTTAGCACCGTTGTTGATTGATCGAAGAGCCCCTCAGCATCCTAAGCTGCGGAAGTTGGGAACCGGTGCCGACGATTGGATCTTGGAGGGGAGGATGGAGAAGCCTGACGCAAAAGTGATTCGCATAGGGGAGGGCGAGATGTGCATGTGTAGTGTCGAGCTAGGAAGACGCCCACGGCACGTCCCTGTCGCGTCTTTGGCCAAACAACAACAAGGAGCCTACATACTGTATCACCGAATCCAGTGGGTGAGTAGAAAGTATCGAGTTCCTTGTGTGGCCTGCGGCCCCCTGCGCTCTTACCCTGCGCCCTCGCCTGCGCATCTCCATCTCAATTAGTCTTGGCGCCGCTCCTCGCCTGGTTCTCAGGCGCTTCCACATTGAACAAGCCTCATCACATAATACCAGAAGCTGGATACCCTTTCTGCCGTGGGGGAGCTGCAGCCACAGGGATGTGGATAGAAACTGTCGTGATATGTGCCTAGGTACCTAGGTAGGGATGTATAATTCCCGATTTAAGCACCTTAATCCAACAATAATACCCCCCCCCCCCCCCAACAAAAGAAAGATCCAGCTTCTCCTGGTCGCTGTTGTGCACAAGTACCCAACTCGGATATACCCAACCTGTATCTATACCCCATTTGCAACAACATCCTACAGTCACAGTTGACGTCCGATGTTGATCCAGGGTAAAGAAAAGGAATTGGTTTCATTGCCCTTTGGCCTTCTTCTCTTCTTCCCTCACAACTTCACCCACTACAATCCGACAAAGCCGTTCCGCTAACTGCTCCACGCTCCACCCCCATCTGATTTCCTGTGCCGCATCTGCTCTCATTTGCCGGCCCTTGTACCATCCATGGCTGTATTCGCATTCCTGCATAAACCTCTCAAGGACCTCACACTCACCATCACCCACAGTCCACACAAACTCGCCGTTAACGAGTCCATTGGCGCTTTCGTCAATTACCATCTCCGTGCCCCTCAGCGCGAGCACTTCAGGACGTATCATCGCGCGAGGGGGAGCGTGGAATTTAGGACGAAGTGATTTTCGGTAGATGATGTGGAGAGTGCGAAAGTGGGTGTTTGAAAAGTCGCCGCTCAGGGCAAGTGGTCTCCTGGTGGAGCGGACAGGGTCAGACGGATAGGACGGTGGGGTGAGGTATGATGGGATGGTTTGAGCCATCGGTTCGATCTTCTCATGAGAGTCGGTCGGTGAAGGAATCGAGGTCTTTGTCTTCTCCCAGCCTGAGTGTTGAGACCGGTCTTTGTCGTCGACGGATGAGCTTGAAGGCACTGAGTGCTTTACGGAGACATGGATTCGGTTATCACTGGGCGAGCCACGAGTTTGTGAGTCGATGCTCTCCGCTTGATTTGATCCCCAGATCCAACTAGGCCGACTCTTGGTGGGATTGGCAATAGAGGGCTCGTCTTTCGCCTTTGTTTCAATGCTCACGGCCGGTCGAGCTTCGATGGCTCCGTCAGAAGAAGTGGGCGGACTGTCGTCGGATTGTCTCGGATTGATTTCCATAGATTGCAGTTCTCGATTCAACTGCAAGTCAACAGAATCCTCGAAAGAGTCGTCAGTTGCAGATCGCATGCTGAAGCTGCTTTCTTGGCCATCAACATCGACTCCGCAGTGCCTCTGGCTAAAGACAACTCTTCTGGCCATGTTCGTGTCGTCAAGCCTCGCAATGCCCAGTGCCTGGTTGAAGCTGTAACGAGAACCTTTCATTGCGGAGCGAGGTGTTGGCGGCCGTACTGGAGAGCTCTCTCTGGCTTCGTCGTGTTCAAGTGGCTGTGCTGTAGCTGGCTCAGATCGCGGAGGAGGCGTCGATATGGACATCGAAGAATCGTTGAAATTGACAGGAATCTTAACAGGTGGTGGAGAAGAATAGGATGTCTCCGATGTTTTGGATAGCTCGTCTGTCGAGTCGAGCGCCACGTCCAGATTGTCAAGCGTTGCTGGTGATTCCGACTCAGATGTAGGACTGGACATACCCAGCGCGACCGGGGCGTCTCCTTCTAGCTCGTCTTCGCCAGTCAAAATCGTATTTGTGCTCTCGAGGTTTTCGTGTTCAGACGCCTTCCCCGTCGGAGTTCCAGCCATGAGCTCTATGTCGAACCTTCCGCTGTTTCTTCTATGTCTCAACTGCTGTCTCTTGATCTCGCCGGCGCCGAACAGGATCTTAGTCTCAGGTTCACGATAAAACATCAAGCCGCTCATGTCCTCTGTACAAGCAGACAAGAACGTGCTCTGTTCTTGCAGAGCACCAACATCCTCGCCCCTCTTCCAGGGACTTGGTATCAGACTTCTCCGAGGTCTGCTGACAACTTCCTGGGCCCGCTGTCGTTGTCTGATTTGCTCCGTGTTGGTAAAGAGACTCTCGGTGTTGGTTGGGACCGCTGAGCCTGGACTTGACGAATTCTTGGCCTCCGCAAGCCAAATGTCTGTCTCATCATCTGCTTCGAGTTCGGGTTCGATAAGAGATCCTCCTGGACTCTCTGCCCTTGGAGTGGGTTGCTCCTCCTCCCCGTCGCTGTCAATCACAATGACTTGGCTCTCGCTAGCATTTTGGATCTGCCTGGACACGGCTTCTCTCTCCAGCTGCCATTCCCGTTCCCTCCTTCCTTGTGTGTCGAGAATGGACCTTTCAGGATACTTCTGTGTGAGGTGTTGCGGCGTATGTACCACAGCTCCTTCGCCACTAGGTACTGTGCTGCAACTCGCCTGGACCGGAGTGTGCCGAACGATGTTTTCGCCTCGCCAGACCTGTGTACGTGAATTCTGCTCAGAATTTCCCAGCTTCTTCGTCTGCAAAACTTTGCTGGACTGTGAGCTTTTATCGTTGAAAGATGCCGATTGTTCCGCCGGACTCGATGCCAGTCTCTTTGCAAGCTCCTCGCCAAAGCGGAGGCCAGCTCTGAGCTCGCGTTGGGTTCCACAATCAAAGCCCACAAATAGAGCTCTATCCTCTTCCAGGCCAGGTTTGCTGGAGGAAGTTTCCTGCTTGACTGCCAATACCCTATCGCGCGAACGATCTGGGGACACTACGTCTTGCAGCGCAATACCAGCAAAGACGGCACCAGCGGAAGCACGGTGCCGATGATGCGGCGTCCTTCGGACATTGGGTCTTGGTGGCGAAGGCAGCTTTGGTGATGAATATGGGAGTGGTGTTACCTTTCGTCCCACAACTCCCGATGAGGAAGGGACTTTTAAAAGAGCTTGGTTCTTCTCTGTCGCTGGCGGCGAAGATGGGACCGTGCTTGAGAGCTCAGTCTCATCTGGCATGATAGTAGGATAAGCGACAACCTGATCCGCAGCGGAAGGATTCAGAGCTGCAGGATCGCTATTTCCTGTCCCTTCCGATTCGATTCTTGGCTTGGAATCATTCGTGTCCAAGGGGTGAATGCTGGTGGTTGATGCCTCATCAATAGGGCTACTCAAGTATCGTCTAGCCGAGGGCAAAGTATCGAGATCGATCATAGTAAATCCCTCGCTTTCAAGCATAGTATCAAAGACCCCGTTGTCATGCAGACCCGGAGCATTTTCAACATCAAGAGCTTTCCCCGCATCGTCAGAGTCCCCGTGGTAGGAGGAAGTAGGTGAAGGAGTCGGATAGCTCAGCGCGCTGTTAACGGATACCTTCCGAACTTCCATCTGCTGCTTCATTGTCGTCCCTCTTGTCTTTTCACTTGAGATCGAGCCTTGATTTCCATAATTATTCTCTTCAATTGACTTGGTTGAAAGCGCTCGAGGTCTTAACGATACTTGATTTGGATCGATTTTGCGAAGTTCAGGTGAATCAGAATCTGCGATAGGATTGTCGTGGTCCACAGAAGTCTCATGATCTTCCACATCTGTATCTGTTCGCACCTCAAACCTTGGAGCATCGGAATTGGACCTTGAGGGCTTGGACGGGGAGGCTTTCTGCGTTGACACAGCCGCGGAGACGCTCTTGCGCGAATTCCTCCTCTTTCGTGGCGACGTCTTCTGTTTCAACCAATCGTCCTCTTCCGAATCATCTCCTAGAGGTATTATGTCCAAGTCTGTCACACTCTGTCTCCTGCTTCGACCAGAACTCCTGCGATCACGAAGTGGCGTATCACCTCTTTTGTTTCTTGTTGACTGAGACTTTCGCCCTCTTCCAGAGGTTTTTGGTTGTCCATCCTCAGGGGACTCGTTCTGTACTGATCTGTGGGTCGTGCGCGATCGCGTCTTGAATAGTATCGCGTTGTGTTCCATGTCGCCGTCTTCCGGCTCTGCCTCTACAGTCACTCTAATTTTCCAGGGACTCAAGTTCTGTTCTGAAACGGCTCGGAATGGAGAGGACGGAACCGCGTCGCAGGTGAAGGCACTTGTTTTGGTAGGTCTGCTGGTGGTCTTCATGGACGTGCTGGAATGGCGCTTCGGTGCGGATTGTCGATTGGCAGATAGGGTGCTGCCATGTGAGGGTTCATCGTTGATAGATGTTGCTAGAGGATCGGGGGAGCTTAGATCGTGATTTGCGTAGGAAGCCACGGAGGGCGATCGGGACATTTTGTTTGTGTGGTCCCCTGAAGTATGCGCGGGTTCTTCCGTCCACGATCAATATTCAGCCCTACAAACACACCGCCAGCATCATAATCGGTCGATTTGAGGGAGTATAGGATGCTAGGTGTTAAATAACAATCAATGCGTTTGTTTATTCACCGAATGTGCAGTGGTCCGCTAAGATGGAATCATGCGAGTCGGTCGCAATGGGATTGTTTACTCCCATTTGTTTACAATGACGTTAAGTCTGCATCTTCTGATTGGCCACAGTGGCAGTCGCCTCAGCCTTGTCCCAAGTATTCGCCTTGCCATGCACCGCCATGCACCACGTGGTATTCGACTTTCAAAACGTCGAGAAATCATATGTTGCATAATTCACCGCCGGTCCAGTCGTGGGAGAAAAGATCTCGTAGTTGTCAACCCCCCATTCGGGATGATTGACCCCATCAATCCAAGCCTGCGTCTCAATCACAATGCACCCGTGCTGATTTACAAACTTGGTTGCCCCTTGTGTGCCATTATTTCTTTGCTGCTGGCTTTGCTTGACTGGGATTGTACCGTTTTGGCCGTTGCAGGTGTATATCTGGAGACCTTGTTGGTTGGTTGATACGTCCAGCTGGATGCCAGTGGTCTCGGACCATAATGTGAGCACTGGGTAGTTTAAGGATGTCGGGCCTGCATTGGCTGGTCTGTCCAGGATGAAAGCATTATCGATTCCAGTGCAGCCTTCGCCACAGACTCCGGTGGCGTTATCCACGGCGTCTCCTAAAAGCTTAGGGGAACGGAAGTCCAAGGCCGACACGTCCGAGACAAATCCCAATGCACCAGTGGGGATCAAGATAGGGTCCACGATAATATATCGGTCGGAATATGGCATCCACAAAGTCGTATCGTCCAAAATTGTCGCCTGTTTGAAAGCATTGAGGTTCCAGTAGATGTGGTTTGCCAACATGATGGGGGTCTCTTGATCCAACGCTGATGAAACCATGCTGCTCGTCAATCGTGGTCTGACTTCACCCTGCGGACCACTTGGGAATGTGTCCAGCGTGAAAGTGGCGGTTGTTAATACTGTGCCTGGAAAGCCCTGAAAGCCAGTGTCAAGTAGACTGAATGTAATGCTTGACCTGGACGAAGCTACAACAGTCCAATTCCGTTGATCATATCCAACTGTGCCCCCGTGGAGAGTGTCGGCGCCGGCATTTTCATTGGCAGGGATGTGATAAGTCTGCCCATTCAAGGTAAAGGTGCTGTTCTTGATTCGATTTGCGTAACGGCCTACGACAGGGCCAAAGTAGGTCTGAAGTTGAATGAAACCTCGTGTCAGCAAGCAGAGCAAGCTCAAATCTCAACTTGGGCAGCACGACTACTGGTCAAACTCGGAACTTACGTGATTCGTTTCTGTGTCGGTCAGATACTGAGTGGCATTGTCGTAACCAGCCACAATGTCTTGATAGTCCCCGTTACGGTCTTGAACCAGTAGTGAGGTTAGGCGAGCTCCATATGGAATGAATTTCGCCGTGATATTCTCCGCGGTCAAGGTATACACAGAGAAAGGATACGCTCCTGTCGGTGCAGAAGAGTTGGAGCTATTCTGAGCCAGAGCAGGAACTGCAATTGACGATGCCAGGATGAACCAGGAAAGTTGCGACCACATTTCAACAAAAAGGCTCGTGCCTCAGTCGTTTATCAAAGGTGTCTCAAAGCCAGCGGAACGAGGAGAACCGCAAGGTAGAGGCAGAGAAACCATTCGATTTATACTTGGCGGGGAGTTGTACATGGAGTTGGTCTGCAGGTTACATTGTAGTGATCCATCCGAAATGCTGCAGCAGGTTGGGTTGATGATGATCCGATGGTGGAGCTGAATGGCCCTCCACCACCAGCAGGCTTGTACTTTGATCCTCGAGGCACCTGATGGTGGAAGCCCAAAGCTCGAGGACAAACTGTGGGGAAGCAAGAGCCAGAGGACGGGTGTGGCCAAGTCTGGGGAAATCAATGACACCTATCCTAGTGGTGGTGCTGGCGGCGCCGTCGATCATATTGTTGATTGGTGTCACCAGATGTTGTGCCTTGTCATCCTCGGTCCATTGAGCGCCGGGATGCGGACAGAGGCTCCTTTGGAAGCAACCACCGGCATCTTGCCTAGTTGGGTCCTGCAGCCGTGCTGGGATGAGAGGGAAAAGTTCAATATGTTTTTAATTCAATGCATGTATGTAGATTCTAGGCATGTACTTTCGCCATCTCCAATTTAATAGTATCGATTTGCTGTTGCCCACATGGTTGTACGCCCCATCCCTTCATGTTGATCGTGAGCCAAGTCTCATCATCCATTCCAATCGTACTTATTCTCACGGTACCCCTGCAGTTTTCCTCGGATCCACATCCACCAGGTGAATATCGAGATACACGGGCCAATCTGGTGCCAAGTTGCTTCGTGACTCTGACAAGGGCTTGAGCGCATCCTCAACGGCCCTCTTGTCCATCTGGCCTTTGGGTTGACTCTCAATTTGAGCAATTTTCAACAAATCCTCCTCAAGCTCTTCGGCCATCAACCGGCTAGGTTGAGGTAGGAATGTCCCTTGACGTCCTTGATGGGTGTGCAATGTCGCGTATGGGAGTGCGGGACGTGTCGCCGCTTTCTCGGCCAGGTCACTCAGAGCATTGAGCCCATTCATCGCACCTATCGTTCGGGTAGACCTTGTGACATGCACAGTCTGACTGGCAGAACGATCCATCTCAGGAGCTTCAAGTTCTTCGTCCTCTTCAGACCCCGAGTCAGCAGATCCGTGGTCATCGTCGACTTTTTGGCGCCTTCTCGTGTTGCTGGTTTCACCTTCCTTCCGTGAGGTCGAGAAGAAATGACGGGCTGCAATTTGTGCTTGGTGCGATTGGAAGTTGAGTTCTTTGTCGGTGAAGAGTGAGTGGATAGAGTACAAGGGTGCAGTTTGACTTGCCAATGCTGCACGACTGCGGTCTCCCGGCGTCGAAATGCCGTTTCGTGACGGGGAACCGACATCATCATCCACAAGCTTGCGCTTACGCTTGTTTGTAACGTCTGCAACCCCGTTCATGTCCTCTTGCTCACGGTGCCTGGTAAAGCGTGTCTTGCGACTCGTGTGGTGGCCCCCAGGACTCGCTGGGTTGGTGATACTGAACTGACTGGGATGAAGGAGGAGTGCATTGGTGTCCGCAATATCAAGTTGTTCCTTCTCTTTCATCAGCCGTTGTCTTTTGCTAGAAAGAGCTTGAAACAATCGTTCTCGCAGTGTCGAGGTCATGTGTTCGCATTCTTCCGCAGCAAGGTGCAGACGGTAATCACATTCGTATTTCAGTCTCTCAAGACGGGCATTGTGATTGTTCTGTCTCGCGGTTAGCATCACAGTCTGGCGGACCACATCAGATGTAGAGTACCATAAGTTGTATGAGAGCTAGTTCTTTGGCCTCCTTCGCATCGTTGATCTCGTGTACAAATTCCGCGTACCATTTTCCTGCCAATGAAGACATCTGAGACTGATACGGTGTACCTGAAGCTGCCAGCTCAGCAATCCTAGCCACCTCTTCCGGTGAATCTTCCAGAGGCTCGGGTTCATAGGGATCGGCTTGGGAAATGAGGCTCATGTCATGCTGCAGAGCAATGAGCTGTTCTCGGTAGTGCTGTTCACGATTGCTATTCAACTCATTGTGTAGCTCTTGCTGCTGCGCGACATGCTGACTCCTGCGCTTGTCTCGCTTCGACATTGGTTGTGTAGGAGGAGTGGGCGACCGACGGTGGGAGTATGCGGCTCCGTCTGGACCAGCCAAGGGAGACGCTGGAGAGGGTGAGTAGGCCATTGTTTCAGACAAATAGACGGATTCAAATATGAGATCGTCCCCCAGACGACCTACAAGAGATGCAAAAAAGTGTCTAGGTATGAGATAACAAAGCACATGTGCTGTGTGAGAAAATTAAGGTCAAAGGGGAGTAGGAGAGATGCGATTCCGGGGTTGACGCACAGTGGGTCGTGGAGGCCGAGGGGCAAATGTGCAAAACATGACAAACATGACAAACAATTGAATTGGGTGGCACCAGTCAAAACTCAGTGAATTGAATTGGTGACAACAATAGGAATGCTTCACTTCTCTCTTTTCAGCGCCTATTGTCAGAAGAAACAAGATTCACCTTCTCTTCGAAGTCAATTACCGGCCTATTCATGCTAGATTCCATGCACAAATCAGCATTCTTCCCAACACGGATCTTTACACCCCGTGGTCTCGGCCAGCGGGAGTCCCTCTAGGCATGCCACGCACCACGCTCAAAAGCCATGCCCTGATTCTGTAGTGGTTCAGTCAAGAGGTGGGACCATATCTGTTGTGCGACGTATTCTGCTTCTTTCAACCGCCACTAGACTAGCAGCATCACCAGTGCGCTCATTTCCCATGCGAGATGCAGATTCGAATCACAGACAATTGCGTTCGATTTGCTTGAGCCGGTGAAAATGACAGCAAGCACTCCGCCTAGTTGGGAAGACCAAGCAAAGTCCTAGGTGAGCTCTTCCCTGCTCTGTTACTGTATTCATCGTAGCACACCCAGGTCGTTCAACTCGAGACCAATCGGCCGTTCTCGTTAGGCCCTCACCGCTCCGCCTCCAGAGTTGGTGCGAGCCTCCAGACGCGAAATACTCGGCAGACGGTTACTCCGCTACCCCTCTTCAACCCACCGGTTGTGTACATTAGGCATCCTCCTTCCTACTTGCTCACCCAGCTTTTACAAGGCTGAAGGTTCAAACCTACGTGTCAGACCCCTCGCCATTGGGAAGAGCAAGAGCATATTATTGAGCAGCACATCGCAGTTTCTACGTAAACACTTTTATTGCACGAAAGTCTATTGCAAGAGCATCGTTGTACTGCCGGCCGTCGCACGGTTACTTTTTGTTACTTCCATTGAGGAACTTATTGCACATCATATCTCTATACCGACAAGCTTTCCTCTTTCCTACATCATCCAGCATGGCTCCAACAGTTATCCATTCCGTCGTCTTGTTCGACGGTAATAAAACTCACTTGAACGCAACTGTTGTTTTCAATTCGGACAGCGGCACGATCACATCTGTCTCGAGCGGTTCTAGCAGCAGTCAATATCCTCAGGGCGCAACGGTCATTAATGGGGCAGGCCACAGCCTTATTCCAGGCCTGATTGATACTCACATACATTGCACCAATGTGCACCTACCTCCAGGAGCAGATGACTCGATGATCTTGCGATCTCCTCTGAAATGTGGCGTCACGACCGTCTGCGACATGCATTCTGACCTGTCAATGGTACAAAGATGGCGCAAGGCCATTGCTGAGGAGCTTGCACAAGCCAAGCGAGCTGGCGGGACAGTCGCTTTGTCGGACCTCAAGAGCTCGCTCTATGGTGCCACGATCGAGGGAGGGTGGCCCAAACCGATCGTGCTGTCGGGTCATCCCACGGAAGAGGTCAGTGTCTATTTCACCAGTACTTGACAAGTGCGAATGATGGCAGAAGTCTGCGTCTCAACGTCCACCTCACTGACTACTGACAGGTGATTGAAATGGTCAAGAAATGGCCCAACTTGACACCAGAGACTGCATCTGATTATGTCAAGAATCACAAGGCGAACGGGGCAGACTATATCAAGCTAATGCAGGAGAACTGCTGTTCGCTCGCCCTTCCCACGAATTCGATACCGGTTGCTACCCTTGAGCTCCAGACCGCGGTTGTCAAGGCTGCCCACGAGAATGGTCTTCCTTGTGTTGGTCATGCATTGAGCGCTGACATGACCGAGATTGTTCTCAAGGCCGGGGCGGACGGACTTACGCACACCTTCGTCGATCAACCATTGCCGGAGAACATCACCGCGCTATACAAGGAGACGAACGCTTTTGTCATCCCTACATTCGTTGTATTGGCTAGCTTGACAAACGAACTGCAGGACGTGCGGGAGAGGTTTGCTGACCTCGCTTTCAAAAAGGGGGTCATCGATGAGGTGACCAAGCAGAACATGATTGAAGTGCTCGGGATGAAGGCCCCAACTGCCAAGATGGAATATGCATACGACACGGTGGCCAAGCTGAAGAAAGAAGGCATTGATGTCGTTGCTGGGACGGATGCCGTAGCGGGCCTCAAGGGCACTGGAATTGGACCCAGCCTGTGGATGGAGCTAGAGTTGTACACTCAAAAATGCGGCTTTAGCAGCACGGAAGCTTTGACTTCTGCAACAGCAGCGGCTGCGAAGAGGTTTGGTTTTGCTGACCGTGGAGAGGTAACAGAGGGCAAGCGAGCTGATCTTGTCCTGGTCAAAGGAAATGTCACCGAGAAGCTGCAGAATCTGTGGGAAGGTGAGGGCATCGTCGGAGTGTGGAAGGAGGGTTTGAAGGCTGCTTAGATTTGCTGGCCAAAGCACGGAACAGACAGGTCAAATACTTCATCCTCTTGCCCAGTCGTTCATTTTCTCAACAGACTGCTCACTCTTCTATTCGGTTTTTGTTTACCCCCAAGAAGCTAAGACGGTGCGTGAGAGGATCCGTATGGGTCGAAGGAGAGTCGGGAAGACAGCGTTTTTCGTTTGCAGCCAATCTGACCCAGCAAGAGAGGGTGAAGCGTAGACTGGCTCTGAATCAAGCATCATCGCCGCTTTATTTGAGAGGGGATGATGCAACGACGACCTGTTGGCGAGGGCTGGGTGTGGATTTCCAGGGAGCGCAAGGATTGAGAGGGACTGCGGTCTAGCATCTTGGCAAGGATAGCACCAGTGTTTGTTGGTTTTGTGTATATCTTTCCTGCCGAAGTCGTCGTGATGTGATCGTGTTCATGGGATGGGTATGGAGGGTCAGAAGATCGATGAATGGTCCGTCTAGAATACAGCATGCAAGGGCAAGAGTTTGAAATCCGGGGTTGATGAGACTGTATTGGACGGTGGGTTACACAGAGATGCGAATGCTGGCTTGGTGGCATGCCCATTGAAACAAAAATCATCCATTTTGTCCTGTGGGCATTAAGCGTGAGATTATTATTAGCTGCGCATATAGGCACTTACAGGACTTAACTTCACTTCCTCATCTCAACCTCTTTCTGTACTTGCCCATATCCAAGATTCACGACAAGACAAGACAAGACACGAGTACAATCCATCACACCTGACCGCGATCCGATGCGCCGAGTTCCTCCTCGCTCGCTTGGCCGGCTGCCAACTCCTCTCGATTCTGTAGGTTGATGACAGCCGGGGACAATGAACTCAGATAAGCAGCTAGTCTTTGTTGCTGGTTTGCCGCATGGGAAACTACTGCATTGCTGCGTTGTCACTTCGGTACCGTCAACGGCTTCCGCCATCCGCCATCCACCACCCGCCAATCCCATGATGCTGGTTCATATAAACAGACCCGTCCCATCACATCTACATTTCACAGCGTAAGTCTACACAAGGTACTGGGTACAACGTCTCTACCTCCTTTTTCGGACCTCTATTGGTTGTTCTTTTTCATCCCCTAGAAAAGAGACCATTCTCAATCCTCACTATTCACGTGCCCCTCTGTCCCTCTGTTTTCGGTCTACCTTTTGAAGAATCCCCGAGGTCACTCAAAAGAAGAAAAAAAAATGTTGAGTCCGAGAGAAGGAGATCTCGAGAAACTCGCCGAGACGTGCCTCGCGGCGGCCAAGCAGATCAAGCAGTACCTCGCCGACAACAACCACCCACAGCCCAGTTTCGACGAGAACGGGCCGTCGTCCTTCCCGCCCGCGACGCCCGACTTCCAACAGACCAGACTCGAGCTGCGTACGGCGGCCCGGCGCCTGTATGATCTGGCCTCGGGGCCGGACGATATTGTGACATGGCATCTCTATCACTGTGTGGGTTATCTCTCTCCCCCAAGCCCCATGGAATGCAAGCAACATCTCGAATCGATAATATATCCCCCCCCCTCTTCCTTTCCCTCCTGTTTGCTTCAAATCCATCTGCATGCCCGCCTCCTCCCACCCCCTACCTCTTTTCCTCACACTTCAAAAGACAATTGTGTCTCACCAGCAGCCGGTGATGTGTGATATTCTCTACAGAACCATGACCTGAACGCCTTCCGCTACGTGTACCGGTACAAAGTGGCCGAGGGGGTGCCACTGGACGGCGGCACCATCAGCTACCCGGACCTGGCGGACAAGCTGGGCGTGGACGCGTCGCAGCTCAAGCAGATGCTGCGACAGCTGATGCCGATCCACGTGTTCCGCGAGCCGCAGCCGGGCCGGGTGGGCCACACGGCGTCGTCGCGGCTGCTGGCGACGCACGGCGGCATCGCGACCTTCATGGGGTTCCTGGCCGAGGACACGTTCCCGCTGTGCGCGCGGCAGGTCGACGCCCTGGAGAAATGGGGCCACGGCCGCCCGGAGCCCACCCGCACCGCCCTCAGCTACTATTACGACACGGACCTGCCCTGCCACGACTACTACGAGACCAACCCGGCCGTGCGCGACCGATTCGGCCGCCTGATGACGCACCTGACGGCGAACCCGCTGATGGCCAACGGCCACGTGGCGCGCGGGTTTGACTGGGGCAGCCTGCCGCGCGACAGCGTCGTCGTCGACGTCGCCGGCAACGCGGGACACTGCGCCGTGCCCATCGCCGAGAGCACCGACCCCAGCGTGCGCATCGTGGTCCAGGACCTGCCCAAGGTGGTGGCCGCGGCGCGGGACCCAGCCACCAGCGTCATCCCCGCGAGCCTGCGCGACCGCTTCGACTTCATGGCCCACGACTACTTCACGCCACAGCCCGTTCGCGGCGCCGCCGTCTACTTCCTGCGCATGATCGTCCACAACCACAGTGACGCACTCGCCGTCAAGGTCCTGCGCCAGATCGTCCCCGCCATGCACCCCACATCGCGCATCGTCATCATGGACCAGGTCATGCCCCCCGCCGCGGGCCTGCTCCCGGAACCGCTCGAGCGAATCAAGCGCTCCCAGGACCTGCAGATGATGCTGCTCCTCAATGCAAAGGAGCGCGACGAGGCCGAGTGGGCCGACCTGATGGCCCGCGCGGGCGAGGGGTTGGTCCAAGACGTTTTTGCCGCCGCCACGGGAGAGCCCGACGCGGGCAAAGGCAAGAAATTGGGCATTGTGGCCGTGCGTACCCCGCCGGGCAGTATGATGAGTTTGATCGAGGTCGGGTTCGTCGATGATGGTGCCCCCGAGCCTGAAGTCGTCGCGAAGGATAAGACTCATTGAATATTGAGGATAGGTTTTGCAAGAGGGGGGAAAACTTTGCGGCCTTTCTCTCTCTCACTCCCCCCCCCTCCGCCCACACACACGCGCACAGAGGAATGGAAAACCAGAGACGAGATGGCAGTGTTTGGGGGTAGACAGCTACGGAGTGAAAACAAAAATACGGGTTCAACCATGAATGAATGTATTAATCATACTTCTACAAACAGACCCTCGAGGTTCTTGCCCAACAGACCAGCGGAGACAATACGAGAGCTTCAACACTGACATACGACCAAAACCCACAGGTCGTACGACCACCACGGAGACACACAGGAGCTCAACGTAGTTCCCTCCCAAACGTCTGCCTTGACTCGATTTTATCTCATACTCCACCCAACCTTGCCTCGTTGCTTTTTTATTATTAGAGAATGATTGATATAATGTCGCTGTTCTGCGGAAACGAGAGCTCGAGACGGCGTGTTCAAAACAATACACCTCCAATCCAACATTAACACGCCCTCGTACTCAAGCAGTGCCTGGATGGTATTCCAATGCGTGGTTGACTTGTTGTCTCTTCAGTACCCGTTTTGTTCCATTTCCACAATCTCGTCAGGGTCTGTCACCCAAAGCAGCACTCTCCCTTGACTGCGTGCGTCCCGTGCTGCTTTCATACCTTCCTCAAACTCCTTCTCCCAGAAGTTAATGGATTCTCTGGTGTCTCTTTCCGTCCATGTCTTTTGTACAAGAGAGTCCACGTAAGATGAGGCGATTCCGGCTTCAACGTATGTCTGTGGTGCGGGGGCGTCAGCGCCATTTAGGAGGTCTTCCGCCCACGAGTCGTATTGGTGCTCGCGCTGATAGTCTGTCATGCCGTCTTCCCCAATCTGGGTGTTGTCCAACTCTTCGCGACTCAGAGGTCTCTCTTCAGGGAGTTGTCTGCCAGTTTTGACGGGTGTTCCACGCGATTGTCTGCTGGTGGCTCTTTCTGCGTCTGGCGCGCCTGTTTCGAGTCGTGATTCGATGAATTCTGATTCGGAGCTGGGTGGCGACGATGAAAGTGATCGTGCTTGTTCGCTCAGAGACAGCCGAGAAGATTTCGCGGGTTTGTACTTCTGTGCGTCGGATCTCGCCTTGTTAAGCCTGATCTCTTGGGTCTCGTTCACCATGATGCTGTCTGTATGTCCAGTGAAGCCCGAATATTCGAGCGGAGTATTTTGGGGGAGTTCTGCATGTGACATGCGAGGGGTGCTGGGCTGAGGTGGTACTTCTTCCTGTACCGTCGCTTGATGTGTCGTGAGCGTGTCATCATCTTCGTCATCTTCAAACTCATCTTCATCAGGAACACGAAAGTGGCCAGGTCGAGGATTTGCAAGGGACGGACGCCAAGTGTCATCGTTCGGATCGGTAACATTGGGATCAAGGTGGAATCTCGAAGTCACGTTCCCTTTGGTATTTTGCATAGTCATCGGAGAGTGTATGTTATCCACGTCAAACGGAAGAGAAGATGTGGAGTCCGGGGACTGACTTGAAAGGTCCGCAAATGTGCTGCCACGATACTCACCGGACCGGCCATACTGGCCATAGACAGCTTTGACCGAGTCAACTGGGTTGATACGCACCGATTTTACGGATCGTCCGACTGAACCGAGGTTTGTGGTGTTCTGTCTCATTGCAGAGCGCAGAGGAGTTTGAGGTAGAAGTTTGCTTGCGGGCGTTGCAGGTTGCGTCTCTGCTGATGTTTCGCCGATCCCCTCGACCTCATTTTCAATATCAAGATAGCTGTCATCAATTCCAAATCCGCCTCTTCTGGGCCCTGGGATCTGGCCTTCGACGGAAGTGAGTTTGCGCTTGTTGGTGCCTGGGGTTTCGGTGGGGTTGAACTCGGCTGCTTTACCTTCAGTGGTATCAGCGAGAGCGGCCATTTGTTCCCGACCTGCAATGGTGTTCGCTGTTCTGCGTTTCTTGAAATATTCACGAGTGAGAATTCTGCTGTCCACGGTGGGAGAGTCATGAGAGGGAGATTCAGACTCGCGAAGAGTTATTCGTTGTGATGGAGTAGGACTGCCTTGATCTGAGAAGTCCTGTTGTTCTCCGGCAGTTGTGTCTGCGTCTTGTGCTTGGTCTTGGCTTTGATCTGAGCCACTAAGGCTGCTTTGTTGTGGTTTTTGGTGAATCTCATCTTCTGCCGGACCTTGGGTACCACTGCCTGTGAGGTAGCCCAGAAATTTCCTCACACTTCCCAGAATGCCAGCTGGGGTTGGGGTTGGAGGAGTTGGAGTAGGTGTTCTCGGTCGCTGAGGTCTCGGTCGCTCTTGTGACCTAGAACGTTCTTCTTGACTGGTCGGACTGGGTTCGGGGCTCGTGGGCTCGAAAGCGCGCTGGAAGAAAGGAGACTCGTGGCGGGAGGTGAGTTTGGGGGGCGCAGAGGTCAAGAGGCTTCGATTTCGAGTCTTCGAGAACAGGAACTTTGGCTGTTCGGGGGTGACAGCCTTACGCCGCTTCGACACGTTCTGGTCGGGACCGTCATCCGTTTCTCGTCGCCGTTTTGTGCTCGGGGGCTCTAATTGGCATTCGCACGTCAGCTCAGCGTCCGTTTGAGTCCACGCATCTCTATACTGGGGTCTTGCTCGGGCAGATGTCCCGATTTCTCTCACCTCCGTCAGGGTAGACGGGTCCACGGCGAGAGATGGGCGGGTAGGACAATCAGAAGGGGCACAGGGAGAATATAAGACAATGAAAGGCGCCAGGGACGCAGTGCAGCCAGCTGAACGCGGTTTTCGCTCACGTTTGGGGGGTTGGTACTCCGAAAAGCCCTCGGGACGGGCGCCTTGTCCACGGGTATGGACCATGATTCACCACTGGGGGGTTCTTGGATACTGTTTGTGGGTGCAGGGGCGGATACAAGCGACGACGATGACAACAATTGAGATCAACGGGAGTCGAAAAGTTGACTACCATGTTGGGACTAGTGCGGTATGTCTTGGCACGAGCATGGCGGCTTCCGAAGCGACGGGTTCAGTGCTTCGTTAAGAATAGGGAACACTTAGCTCCCTGGTTTCCTATAAACCATTTGGGTGTATCTTGGATCTATAGGACGGGTCTAGGCAGCCTCACAATGTCCTTCTTTCAACTAACGCAAGAATGTTGGTTGTAACGCAAAAATACAGAGGGGAATGCTATAGGGAGTCATGTACTCTTCCTTCGACTTCTGGGTGACTTCAACACCAGCATTATGTTTATGTAAGGAGCACAAGTTTGTCTGCTATTGAATAGGGCTAATGATTCTGTCTCCTGACGTCTTGGCCCTCTTTCGACGACGCGTCTCTCTCCTCTAGCTATGCAGGGCTTCTAATTTATAAACTGGATGGTCGTCTACCCAGATACTGTCTAGGTGCCATTATCTGCTCTCAAATCGACTCCCATCTGCAGCATGGAGCCCACGCAACATGCTTCTTTCATCGCCTAACTTCCGCTATCATTTGCACTCCCTGCTACCTTTTTAGCGGCCCTTTCAGACTTTCCCTTGATGAATCCCGACAGGTCGCCCACAGGGAGTGTGAGTGGAAAGTCGACACATTCCAGCAATTGAACAGCGAGCAGATACCACACCATCATCGTAAGGGCCCACGTGAAAGCACCCGCTGCCTAAAGTTGGGTAAAGAAATGTTAGCATGAGGCTTGCTTGACGTACAAGGAGTGGAGTTCTGTGTGGCGGAGGCCACAGGGTACGGAGGGTGCTTGTGCTCAAGTCCGGGCCAGGAGAGAAGACGTAAGGCCACAACTCGAGACAAACTCACTATAGTCAACTTGTTGCCCGTGTCCGCGTTTCCGAGTGCAAGATGCCAGAAAGCGCCTGCGGCACATCCGAAGGCAAAGATCAGGGTGAAAAGGGCAGAGAAGAAGACGATATTGGTCCTCAAAGCGCAGATGGCGAAAATCGTGGTGATCATAGCCAGGGAGACATAGTAAAATCCTGTTCACATAAGGGACTGAATTAGCGGCAGGTAAATGGTTTGTGGCTAGGACAAACGAAAGACACGTACCGACAGTGGCAAAATAGGCCGGTTCAGTCATTCCATGAAAGTTGTCTCCTGTGGTGGAGTATTGAACCCCGACCCCAAACCACGGAACGAGTTGAGTGCCGGCCACGATCCAGAAAGTGCCATAGGTGAAGAACAAGCACATGGAGAAGGTGTTCCCCAGAATCCATTCGCCGATAGCGCCCAAGATCTGAAGAATACCGCCGAAGAAGATCATTGTTGGGCTGTGGGGACACTGTCAGTCATTCTGGGACAGTCTCGTAGCAGGAAAGCCCCTTTCGGAACCATCAATGGTGTCTTGAGGTCTCCTGAAAAGTAGGGTGAGGCGTTGGCTAACTCACATGAGGGCACCTCCCAAACCTCCTGCACCACGCCAGCCCATGTTTGCGGCAGCATATGGAGTTGCGGACATGACGAACCCAATCAGAGCGGCGGGTGTCGGATTACCAAACTAGTACAGAGGGTAACTGTGAGACAGGCCAGCTAGAACTCGTGCATGGGGATTTTACCTTCTTCCTCAAGTCTCCGGGGACATTTCGCTCAGGTGAGAGGTAGAGCGCTTCGAAGACATCGCGAGGGAGGAAAACACTGTCTGCAGTCTGCACACGACGGAGGAAATCTTCCTTTGAACTCAAGTGGTTCAAGGGGGTAACTTTGTTGTCCTCCATTGTCAATAGAGTGTGTACGCGTTGTCCTTGAGTAGAGCGACGGACAAAAAGACTATCTCTTGAATTCTTCGAAGTTGAAAGCAAGGAACAGAGTCAAAGTGCTAGGGGAGGGAAAAGAGAGCAGCAAGAAGCAAGAGGAGCCTTTGGGGTAGCCGGTCCTCTTCAAACTTTTAAACCATGTGTCGGACTTTCCACTTCCATGTGTAGTCGACACGGTAAATGCAATGAATCCACTCTGGTTGGAGTGCTTCCGTTCAGGACAATACGAGTACCCGTAAGCCCGCCATGTGCGGCCCAGCAGCGGGGAGTTAGCGGCAGACCGCGACTGGATAACACAACATCTTTGAGCCCCGTGGGGATTACAGAATTTTGCCCTGAATCGCGTCGAGGAGCCAGTAGGCATAGGGAGGAAGGGCATTCAGCGGTGAAAAGCGGGTTTGCGTCCCTTGGGCTGTGGGGATAGCTACCTAGCTAGGCAAGGGCAGCCTTTGTCACGGTTGGTCACAGCTGATGATGCTGGGGTAGAAGGGGGAATCGGTCGTTCATTCTCCGTCAAAAGGACCTGTCCAGTGGCTGCAAGGACTTATGCAGCCGTATGCAGAGTGGTATGAGCATCACTGGGGACAACTCTCGCTCGATCGAAGCAGTGCATAGCCGCGAGAAAAAGCGAAAGAGACCTGAGTGGTAGGCTGCCTGGTTGCCTTGCTTCCTCGCCAAACGTGCTCCGGGGTCCTGAGATCTCTGCTTGTTACGACGATCATTCCCAATTCCCGGCTAGGTTTGCCCCTGGGTAGAAGTTTGATTCTCTGGAATACCAGGGTGAGCGCATGTTAGGGTATTCGAGTTGGAGAAAGACGTAGCATTGGACTTTCTCGGAACTGAAAACGCCACATCATACGTTGCAGCTTGTGGGGAGATGGGGGTGGGGAGACTAGCGGACAACAAAGAGAGCTTCTTGGACGATTGCCGGATTAGTTTCAGCAGGCGGTGGAAGAGTTGATGTGGTTCTGAAGTGTAACGAGTCAAGGAGTGTATGAGAGATGAAGAGATGAAGTTCAAAGAAGATTTGGTTGTCCAAGAAATCGCCAAGTGATGCTATAGTCAAAGTACATTGGCATAATATTAGGATTACTCACTTTGTTGGAATACGAGGTGGTGCTACTGATAAGGGGCCTGCCGAGAAGGAGTCAGTGCGCCATTATTGCTTATCTACCTGACTACTCGGTACCGAGTATATACATTGAAGACTTGGAAGAGGATTGCTGTTACAACCTGCTAACCACATAGGTGTCGAGGTTGGTATTGATCGCCTTCTCTACCTTCCCTTGCCCAACTGGTTCTTCTCAGGCACAAGCGAGTCAAGAGGCGCAACGATTCAATCGAAGAGATCCCGGCACATGGCGGCAAAACGAATGTGGGGTTGCATACTCGTACAAGGTACATACATGGTACGACTTACCCCAGCATCGCTAGCGTCATGTACTCCCTAGAAGGATGAAAAAAGCCTTCGGACATGGCATGGCGGAGGAAAAATAGCCGGGCCGCCGTCGGACGATAATAATGCAGTCGTTGTCGGACCGTTTCCGCCCTCACAATAGTGATCCCACAGACCATCACCGGCGGAGTGTCGCCTAGAGCAGTAAGACAACTATGTATAAGCACCCACCGGTTGCTGACCAAGTAATATAATTATGTATCTTGAAGCAGCTTGAGTTTCTTTCGACAAGGTATCACCACCCTGGAGCTCAGGCCTTCTGTCACAACACCAAACCTGAAATCAGAGTGATGACAAGTATGGTTGAGATTCTTGTTATACGGCGACCAAGGCCGTGCAGCTCTGCAACTGCCTGATTCTGCGTCCCGCCTTCAACGCTGAGAGCTCCGCCGAGATATGGCTGAGAAGGTGGCAGAGACACACTCGCGTCTTGGCTCGTCTGATTCTGCAGGACATTTTCTCGGAGAGCACACGATGGGCGAGTGCCTCTGGATGTCAGCTGCGTGGTGTTGGGAATGGAATTGGTCACTTGGATGGGGAGGTTGAAGATCGTGTAATATGCGGTTCCATTGAGTCGGAAGGACTGATGGATCGAGACCTGTCCGCACTGTCAGTATCCTGGGAAGCGCAAAAGGAGCGGCGCTGATCGCACATTATACGAGCCTCTGGCAGAGGAAGCACCTGAATCCTTGTCGCCATCACCAACGAAACAGTCCGGCCATGCCCAGTTGACATGCTTCACAGTACTGCCATTCTCTTGCGCCATGATCTGCTCACATCCCGCATTCTGAAAGCCTTGACTGGTCGTGGAGTTACAACGGAACTCTGGTGCTTCCGGGCCATCGCTCCACCAGCCATCACTGGTGCCATTGGATATCGTCAAGTTGAGGCCTGTAACATAGCTGAACAGGAACATGGTGATATTGAGAATGCCGGTGTCAACATTGGGAGAGTACGGAGGCTGAGGGATGCGGCCATTTCCTGAGATATCGATGGCGACTTGGAGGAAATCTGTGTACCGCAGTCAGTGGCGTCGAGATCACATTGAGCAATCCTATAATGCGTGTGCCAGTGTAAATTTCATGCCCATATGTACTCACCACCTCCTTCAGGCGTGAACGGTTGAGGCGCATCAATTATTGCTAAGCCTGGTGTGTATATTTGACCGTTGACAATGGTAAAATTTGCTGCAGCGTGAACGCAAGTAAGTATCAAACAGGCGAGCGCCAGAGCTCTGGGGAGAGAGGGAAGGACCACTGAAGTCCTCATCTCAACGGAATGTAAGCTCTTGACATGACGAGACACTTCATGAGATTCAGCGATACTGCGGTTGCGAAGTTGCCTGCCGCGACATCACAAAAGTTGGCAATTGTAGTTGGCGTGGCCATCAATTTGCTTGAAACCGCGACGCGGAACCGGCTTCTGGTACCCCCTGGTCAGTCAATTTCCTTCCTACGATTCCTTGATGGATGACTGCCGTCTTTCCCAGACAGACATTGTTTTGTGTGTTTCTGCTTCAACATGTGAATCCAACACGACTGAGTCCTCGGAAGGAGATAAAGGGCCTTGAGCACAATGATATCCGAATAAGTCACAATAAATTGTGGCCAATAGATCGTTGAAGCGGCAGGGAAACTTTGGGTAATTGTGGCTCTCACGTGATCACAATTTTCAATGCTCAGGAGCCACGGAAGCTTTCACGAAACTCTTCGACCAACTACGGTATCCTCATTATCGCCTTTCGAAACGATTCCCATCTGGCTGAGATGGAGCGAGTCTGCGCACGCTGTGCGCGACTTGGGCTCAGGCCAAGGTCTTCTGCCCTCTCCATTCCACTAGCTACGAGTGCTAGAGGTTTCTCGAGCTCGACGGTCTCACACGATCAAGGTAGCACTCACACTCCCCGTCTGCATCACATCATCTGGAGCCTGTAAGAACTGACATTAACTCCATCTAGGCGATCAAAAGCCACCCCGCCAGCCAAATGACAGGCCTCTACCTGGTACCTCCCTTCGCGGCGCACTCGATAGAAGCACTCCCAGTGGATGGGCATCCCGACCGCAGGCAGGTCGACCTGCAGGTCCGATTCTACGACGCACAACTACACCACGAACACAAGCATCTGGTCCACCAGGGACCGCTACTCGCACCGGAACCGTTCCTGGAGCAGGGGGAGCAACGCGTGCACCACCACCTGGTCGTCTTCTCCAACGCACTGGAGCTCCTCGTCAAGGCCAACAATCTCCAGTCCGACGACCGGCTGGAGGGCGGGGCCAACAACCACAGCAGACACAGTATGGAGCGCAACAACAGGCTCAACGACAAGGCCAATCCAGAGGATCTGCACCCGCTGGCAAACGCACCGACCGCCGTGTCCGCCGCCTCGTTGAGAAGACCAAGACCTCGCTCGCCGAGGAAGAAGACGCGGCTGCCTTCGCCGCTGAAGACCTTCCCAGTCGCGTCGAGAACTACATCAACACAATTGTCGACCCTCCCGCGAACCCGACGACGGAACTGCCTCATTTACCTGGAGAAGAACTCTCCGTGACGGAACTGCGTAAGGACTGGCCAAACACGCCACTCACCAACTCGGGCCTAGTGGAAAGCGTGCAACAAAGGATCGAGTGGCTCGCGCATCGGATTCCGCACGGCTACCAGACACCAGGCCAGCTGGCGGAGTGGTACACCAAGGGCTACTTCACCCGCTTCGAGTCCGAGGCGGAGAAGGAGGAGGTCTTGAAGCTCGCGCAGGAAGTGGCCAAGCTGGAGGCCGACAAAGAGACCGAGAAGACAAACGTCGAGGTCCAGCCCAAGGATGTGAGTTTTGAGGACGTGGTTGCCCGCGCCGCCGAGCGCAAGGGCCTCGCCGACACCTACGCGCGTGGCGTGTATCCCCAAGTCAAAAAGCAGAAGATGCCGTTCTTGGACCAGATTGTGCGCAACCTCAACAATAACGCGACGTTCCCCCATGGAAAGACGGAGCAATTCATGCAGACGGTCCAGAAGGTCATCGTGTCGCGTGCGCAAGAGGGCGGGCGGAATCAGAAGAGAGCCGAAAAGTAGAGTCGCTGTAAAATATCACACATGCAACTAGAATAGTAGAATGGAGATTCTTTTTTTTTTTTTGAGGTACATAGTCTCCCTCAACCTGGAATGGAAGAACTGCAACCCTCGAAAATATCATAGCTGAGCCGCACAAAACCCTGGGTGGTCATGGTCATCAAAGGTAACAACAACAACAACAACAACAACAACAACAACAAAGAGAATGGTCAACGTGAAAATGAACGTAAGGTAACGTGCTAGTCAGTCGTCCATGACCGTACAGGTCGATACATCCTTCCTGGCACAGTCGACCTCAAAGACATGAAGAGCCTTGACTCTCTCATGCAGCTCCATGCCTTCGACAAGTTCAGAGTCCTCCCATCAACTAACACATCGATCGCTGTTATGTCCCAAGCTCAATTGTAATGCTGGAAGGCAGACATTATTGACGAGAATTTGATCTCGACACAATGGGCAGGTCGACTTGCCCTCGCGAATCAACCAGACAACCAGGCACTACCTGTGGAAAATGTGACTGCACGACAAGTTATAGACATATTCAGCTTTGCCAATGGGGTCCAGCTGGCAAATGGAACATTCGAAGACCATCTCCTCTATACCGCCGGTATCTCCCTCAAGTGCTTTGAATGTGACCAGTGGGCATGGTTTCATCGCGTATTCTTCGCCGTCGAATATGCATGCCTCTTGGACTTCAAGAAAGCGGTATTGCTCCAGCATGAACAGACCAAGAAAGCAGATTGCTGGCAAGATATTTCCGTCCATGGTGACTGACGTGATCCGTAGGACATGTATCTAAATGGCCCAGGTCACTAGGACACCGTAGTTGATCGCTTCAGAGGTGGTCACAGTCGTGGGTCTCCATTTTGCTGTAAACTGAGGAACCTGCACAGTATTGATCGCTGTGCAACAGACCAGCTTCTTCATGTCGTTCAAAGCAATCATGGTGAGGACGGGTGCCAGAGTGATGAATTTGAGGCAGAACTGATCCTGACCACTCAGCTCATGGTAGTCTCTGGGGGATCGAACTCCGTCGAACACCTTGCATAGGACACCAACTTTGCGAATCAAGGAATGTAGATGATAGCGAAGGGCATATTCCGTCAATCCTTTTGTTTTTGCCGTGATGCAAGGTGATATGCATATAGAGATTTCATAAAGAGTGTCTTCTTCTTGTATTTTGGCCTCGTCCATATTGTATGGTGTGAAGGAAAAAGCTGACGATGGTGGAGATGAAAACAGCAGAAGTAAATGAAGGGAACGAGTGACGATACTCACTAACTAAATGAAACAGGGTTATAGAAGATATGAGCTGTGAGACGATATTAAAGACTGTTGTGGAGAGATCCGAGGAGTGGATGAAGATATGCGCGGACAGAGGATAAAGGATTGTTTATTTGGATTAAGAGGAAGGAGCATTCCAACCTCATTACCATCTTATCGGCTCGAAACTACTTCCAGGCATTGAAGAAGGACTACGACGAATTCAGCTTGTTCAGGAAGCAGACCAGCAGCAGGGGAAGACGTACGACAAATCAACATAGTGATTTCAAGGCTGCAGATATGCTTCCTGCTCCATTTTCATTTCACGCCGGTCCATCATAAACCCAAGTTCCTACCTTATTCCTCGTCCTCCATATTTCTATATGGTCACTGACCATCACTTCAGGGAAGACCATCTGATTTGCGGTGCAGACGCCAATGGTCCTTTCGAAGGCGTTGTTTTGTTACCAACCCAGTTCTCCTGCAATTCACCCTTTTGCTTGGTGATTGGACTTGTTTGGTACTCTCCATGGTTGACCCGACCAGACGTTCTCTCCTGTCAACTCCCTGGCGATGATTTGATTGTTTTTGCGCTGCGCTGCTCTCGTTTACTCCGGTCATCTGTGCTCGAGGCTTTCGGATATCGTTTTTCCTTGATTGATTCGTAATTGAGCCACCCAGAGGTGCACCAGTATTGATGCGTACGACTGCGTCAGACACACACACGGGTTCATGGCATACCGGGCATTGGCTGAAACTGGCAACAAAATCCTCCGCACATAGCAAATGAAACCAGTGGGATTTGCTGCAAGGGAGGTATAACAGGGTATCGCAATCGACCACCTGCCTCTAACAGAGGACACAATCTGTGCCAGCCCTGCTAGGCCCAGCCTCTAGGAGCCACTGTTGGAACTTTGTGTCCGTGCGGAAATGTCTTGAGGATCTTGAGTGAAGGGGTATTACATCGAGGGAGTCGTTCCCATCTTCGAGTCGTGAGAACATCATCCTGATATTCGCATTCAATACTTTGAAGAAGGCTACTACAGTAGTAAAGAGGTAGTCGAGCCGTTGCCAAAGGACTGTGAAAGATTAGCGAAGATCGACAGCAATGAAAATAACGCGGCATCAGAAGAATGAAGTGTAGAGGCGCGACAAAAAGTGAGGATTCTGACCGAACTGCATACATTGGAGACCCATCCATCTTGCCAACCAGCCTGTCAACATCGGAAGAGCCAGGACCATGAAGAGCACAAAATAAAAGCAAATGGCAGCGCCTATTCTTCGAATACACGTGACTGCGTCTGAGATGATGCCGTTAAACAATTGGATTCCAGCAGAGGCTAGATACCAACGCAGCAATCGAAGCTCAAGGAAGAAGTGGTGGATGACGAAGGGAAGGCATTTAAGAAACCCTCCCACCTGGCTTTGCAAACACTTCAAAGGCGCACCATTCATGATCCGCGTGGAATTTATCGAGAAGATGACAATGCTCTGGGTGGAGTGGAACAAGCAGAACGATACAAACACAATGCAGACCTGGATCAAGGCGGCCAAAAAGCGGACGAAGGGCGGCATTGTGCCGAATGAAGATATTTCTTAATGCTTCTGAGACGAATGAAATGGCAAATCGGTAGATAAGAGAATGAGGGCTCTTGAGATGCAATGCTTAACAAGCTGATTACAGGTTCAGCCAAGGAGAATAGATGCGCAAAAAGGGTATCCATGGAGAGATCCAGCCTGGGCCGGGACGTAACTCCCATGGTGTGGTATCAGGTATTCCGGTAACGTGGAAGCTGCAACGGGGAGAGTGTCAAAAAAAGGGGCCGCGGCACAAGAATCAGGTGGTTTAGAAGGAGTTGGCCTATGGCTTTGACGGTCACTGACGATTTACCATAGTGACACCTCTTGTGTCAAGGGTTGTTTGGAGGTTCTAGTTTGAGAATAATCTTGTGCACTAATAGGTGGCACGTGCAAAGGCACATACCTTATCGCAATCACCACGTGATCATATTCTCCTCATCGCTTGTCTTGATGACGGAATCAATGCATGTGAACGATGGTCACTTTCTGATTAAATCTCAACCTGTCCCCCTCATACCGAGTATATAAGGACAGCTTCACTCAGTAACCCTTCCTGAGAAATCAGGGTACCATAGAAACCTTATCCACATGGCTCTCCCCCCCAAATTCTCCGGTCAGCTTCTGGCCTCGGCCTCCAGCAACGAAGCAAAGCACACCATCGAGCTTTACTTGGACTATGTCTGTCCCTTCTCTGCGAAGTTGTTCAAGACCTTCTACAAGAGCGTTGCACCCGTCATTGAGAAGAAGTACACCAACCCTGGCGTCCGTGTCATCTTCCGTCAACAGATCCAGCCTTGGCATCCTTCTTCTACCCTCGTTCATGAAGCCGGTGCTGCCGTTCTGAAAACCGCGCCCAACTCCTTTTGGTCGTTTTCGGAAAAGCTGTTCGAGCAACAAAAGGATTATTTCGATGTCAGCCTGGTGAATGAAAGTCGGAACGAGACGTACAAGCGGCTTGCTAAGCTGGCCGGCTCTGTGGAAGGGGTGGACGAGAAGA
The DNA here is from genome assembly GCF_000835455.1 of Fonsecaea pedrosoi CBS 271.37. Taxonomy (NCBI): domain Eukaryota; kingdom Fungi; phylum Ascomycota; class Eurotiomycetes; order Chaetothyriales; family Herpotrichiellaceae; genus Fonsecaea; species Fonsecaea pedrosoi. The sequence goes on along the minus strand of NW_013550614.1, from coordinate 3,237,059 downwards.
CCATTTTGGACTTGTTGTTGGTCCCCGACAAGCCAGACAAGGACGGCGGACTCAACATCGGGAATAAGGTCACTGACGACGTCAAGTTCATGGTCAAGGCGAACAGAGTTACCGGTGTCCATGTCACGCCAACTGTCCTGTTCAATGGCGTAGAGGAACGCAGCATCAGCTCCGGTTGGACGATAGAGCAATGGGAGGAGTGGCTGCAAAAGAACGCGAGTTGAAAAAGAGAAGCCAGCCCAACAAAGAGTCGACGGAATTCTGACATGGGGACCAGAGTCGCTTGCAGATGATGATGAGTAGCGTACAAGAACACCATCCATTCTCTCTGGGTTTGAGCTAAGTTGGTGGTGGAGCTGAAAAGGCTACGCTAAACCTGAGTGACCACCAACATCTTTGTGCCTAAATTCTTTGGCCGCCGTTGGATCCATTCGTCAAGACATACACAAACTGGTACTAAGCACACCCGCTGAATGCACATTTGAACACGGTTCCTGTGTTTCCGGAGAAAACGCCCTCCCAATGCTGCGCTAGTTGGAGAAGTGATTCGGATGCAATTGTGTCGAGATCAGTGGGCAGGAGGCTGGTATCCAATCGGTCGTCTGCTCATCGTGTTAACACCCGGGGACAAATGTGAGGTTGGCCAGACTTACTTGAACAGGAGGATATGTGGTTCGGGTTCGTGAACTTCATAGTGTTCCCATCCTAGACTCTGCCGAATGTTCAGCTGAAGTGTAATACGTATTGTGACCGTTTCAAATACCTGTGTGATCCCCAGTCCTCTCCATTCCTCTTCCCATAGCAATTTCAACGTTCCCTTCGAGTCATCAAAGTACTCTCTTGGGATGACCTTCAACATGGCCTTTGGGAGTTGCACATGACGGTATTCGAATTCGCTGTCAGAATATCTGGCGCCTGTTAGCCTCAGAACAACGAGCAAATTTGGTGGATACACACCTCGCCGAATATCCAATACTGTCAATGAACTCCTCCAGTCGCGCTCTCTCGGACTCGAGCAATAACCTAGGCTTCTTATTCCGCCTTGACATGTCAATCTCGGTCATGTTGCAGGATTATGAGACGCGATCGGTGGTGAAGGCTCTTGAAGCGAAGTGTCTCTCGCTCGGGAGACGTGATGAGGGGTAGTGAAGGAGTACAACGCGGTACAATCGTTAGCGGTGCTTGGGTAGCTGCGGAACTGAATTCGCGAAATGGTCTCGTGCTCTTGAGCATGCAAGGGTCGTAGATGTGTAGAACGCGCAAGTGAAAGGCGCGAATAACAACCGAGCGATCTGTGGAATGTGTCGGTGTCAGGTTTCGACCCGGAGAAGGTCGTTTGGAAACGGGCTATCGCGAGGGGGAAGAGCAGAGGACTGCGACCTGCGTTTGTGTTTGAGGCGGATAGTCCCAGAGGCTCGCCGAAGTAAACACAGATTGGGGGAGCCAAAACCCAAACACCAGCCTATGGGAGAAGGTGCGGCTGCCAAGATCTCGCGGATAAACTCAACTTCGGATCAAGCCGATGACTTGCCAGATAATCCGGGCTCTGTCACGTGTGTTGGGTTTTTCGCCCTCACTCTCTCGCAGCGAAAGACTGACAGTTGCGTGTGTCGCGTCCCCGTTGAGATCCTGTCACCCCCAAAAAGCGTGAAGGGCGAGCGATGGAAGTCTCCCCAAAGCGCATGCAACTCCCACACCATTGAATGCCTTCGCAAGGGTCCCCTTTGCCCTGTTCACCTCTCTAATAGCATCTCTCTGCATTTTGCACCTGATGGTGGCCCCTCCTGCACCCGCATCCCTCGCCCAATTTCGAGACCTTGTGAGGCCGCGAAATCATGAGCTCGAAGCGCAGAAGCGGCCATGCAGGCGACCCCGACGACTTTCTAGCCACGCCTGATCCCAAGCGACGCAAGCGGAGCGACGTAAGTATTAAAATAATCCTCTCTCACTCGCTCAACTCCCACTTCCCACTTACCACTGAACTTCTCGACCGTGCGCAGAGTTGCGGAACCCCCGCCTTGTGCACCTCATGCTACGTGCAGCGTCGCCTGCACTTGAGATGACCGCCGTGCTCTGCATCGACCGCATTCGCAATGGTTGATGCATCTGGACAGAGATTTGCTAATCCAGTCGTATGTAGGATACCCATTTTCCTGAGGTAGAAACCCGAGAGACCACCGCAGACATTGGCTTGAGACTCGTCAGGCAGTTGAAGAAGTCGCAAGACAAGAATGGCCGCAACGTCGCAATCCATTTTCTGGACCTGCCCAGCAGGGCCGATTACCCTGACTATTATCAGCAAATTGCCATGCCTCTCTCCCTCAATATGATCGAGCAGCGGCTGGAGAATTATGAATATGAAAACCTGGAGGCTCTGGAGTCAGACCTGAAGAGAATGGTACAAAATGCAAAGGACTATAACAATAGTCGATCCTCAATCTTCGAGGATGCCGAGCGCATACGCAAGGCTTTGTCCAATTTCATGCCAAAGCACAATCCGGCGTATTTGCGACAAGATTATCGTGCTTATCCAACTCCGATTCCACAAGACCTGCTTGATCAGGTGCGACGGCAGTCCGTCTCATCAGAGGGGACGATGGCTCCAGAGAGGGTCAAGCTGGTCTTCCCCAATCCTGCGGTGCGGCGACGCCAAAGTCAGGCAACGCCATCCACTGACACCCTCACCGACACGAGGGAAGATATGAGGCAAGAACAGTTAAAGTTTCTGCGGGAACTGTCGGAACAAGACGATGCAATGTAAACTCCCTCCATTGAAGACCCTGCTGATGGTGACCATACAGACTGACATTTCTTTTGTTGTGCAGTAACTTTGAGGAAAAAGTGTCCAAAAAGGACTACCCCGACTATTACAGGTTGGTCAAGAAGCCGACGTCTATATCAGACGTGCGGGCGATGGTAGAGAGGGATGCGATCCAGGATTGGGACGCGTTGGCAAAAGAAGTGCGACTCATCTGGGACAACGCAAAAGATTACAATCAAGAAGGGTCCGACATCTACCTGATGGCAGAAAAACTCGAGGTATGTTGACTTCTAGGCGTGAATCGCGTAACGTGACAACGCGCTAATATCCTTTATCGTGTTAACAGGTCTGGTCGGAATCCAAGATGCAGTCACTTGGTGCTCAACCAAGACGCAATCTCAAGCTTTCTTTGTCACAACCAAAACCAAAGGCTCTGCGACTGACGATGGGTTCGTCTACACCTACACCCAACGTGGTCGGTGGTACGATCGACAGCGAGTCACTCCGACGACAGAAGGAGGAGATGGGTCAAGCCTTGAGCAAAGCGCAGAGGGCAACTTCGAAGGTGGCACAAACCAATGGTTCAACCCCAGTGCCATCAAGCGCCGCTCCCAGCGTTCGTCGAAGCGCCTCACTAGCTACAACTACTGAGCAACCTGATGCAATCGTGAACGACGTCAAAGTCAACGGTATCGCAAGCACACCCCAAGCTCAAGAAGCTGTGAAAGCCTCACAACCCCCTGCGCAAACCCCAGCGCAGCAGCTGCCAACCCCTGTTCAAGAAGTCGACATTGACCTCCCGAATACACTGCCTCTCACGAATGGAAACGGGCATATCGAGTCCTCTGTGCAGCAGCCATCTAGCCCTACACTGAGCACGAATCCACCGGCACCCAATGACAATTACTTGAATCAATCTGTGATTCCCATGGAGCGACGTTACCGTGACCCAGGCAGAGGTAAGTTCAATCTCACTCTTCTCATCTAATCTTTTCATTGGTGTCATTCTGCTGACATTGAATCCGCTACACTCTCAGGCTGGTCCCACGCCTTACTCGCCTCTGTGACATTCATGACCAACCCTTCTTTACCGAATGACCCGCGCTGGAAACTGGTCCGTTACGGCTCGGCCACCAAGACCCAGACAAGTGGCTTCATCGCTTTACCTGCACATTACCGCGATCTTCGCATTATCCCCACGACCACTCCCGAACTAGCAAATCGTCGCCGTCATCGCATTTTTTTCATGCATAACTCGACCGTTTACAAAGAGAGCAACAGTAATCATGTGGAAGGAGCTTTTGAGGTCAGGCTCGTTCCAGGAGAGAATGTTCTTGTTGTGGAGGTGTTGGCAGATCTGAGGGACGGAGAGAAGAAGACGTATGCACCCAGTCAATTGCAGTTTGACTTTGAGAGGTGCACCTTGATTGTACATCTCAACACAGCCTAACATAAGGGAAGGGTTTGCAATGAGATTAGGAAAGACATGTCTCGGTCCAAATGACTCGGAAAAAGGAATTGGCAGTGCGGCGAACTGCTTTCAACGAGCTTGACACATGCATGGAGTTGCATTTCAATACGTGCGTTCTAGGGGCTTCAGCGCCAGTGTTTTATCAATGAGATTGAAATATGCCTTGAAAATCACAAAGCCTACCGCTGTTTCTCTGTCCAGTAAGCACCAACTCGAATATTTCTATGGGTCAAAGTGCAATGGAATGGTGACCATCAAACCGCACACTAAGGTCGTACCTGTTTCCTTCATATGGTTGAACCATCTATACAGAGTCTTCGGATGTGTGTTCAAGCAGGCTCGACCTGATCATCAACCGAACTCCCCCCCTTTCTGACTTGAAAGCCCATCTCGTGAAAATGATAGAGTACAAACAGCAGTATAACAGGTTCCCTGTCCTACTTCGCAGCCCTGGGCCCCGCGACACCAGCCCCAATCACACTGGGTAGTTCTTGCGCTCCCATGCTGTACAGCATTCCGATGGCCCCGGCTACCAATGCAGTCATAACCACCCCGAAGGTGGCGAACATGATAAAAGGTACGGAGATGTCTTTCTTTTGACACGCATTTCCGCCCCATGTCACCGTCTTCTTGGTCCCGTCTTCGTTGATCCGGACAAGAGTGGACGTGCATCGGCACTTGAAGCAATTGGTGTGAGCTTTGTAGCAGGAGCCGTGGCCGGAGCACGAGTTTGTGGTGTTCTCGCACGCTGACTGTGAGGCAAAACAGGCGGGAATCACAGAGGGAAGGGTGAAGTTCGAGGAAGTGTTGGCAGGTGTGATTGTGTCAAATCCAGAGACGGAGGATGGGGTGGGCGACGTAGATGGCAGGTCTAGGCGTTCCTCTTCGGACGTTTGTGCGGAGCGGGCAACGTGCTTGTGGTTGTTGGCATTTTTCTTCTTGGGATTCTTCAGTTTCTTCGCGGAGGGAAGCAGGAGAATGGTGGATTCGACGTTGTCTGTGGCGGAGAAGTGCTTCAGGATTCGCACCAAGCCGTTCAGCTGGTTCTTAACGCCCGACGGGTCGGTGGGCAGGAAACTATGGAGGGAGAGAATGATCGGGATGTTGGGGATCTCTGAGGCCGCCAGGCATCTTCCATTTTCGGCTGGATAGGTGAAGACCACCTCAACACCCTTGCTTTGGGGAGCATTGCGAGAAGGCGGAACTGCATACTCGCAGAGCCCGTCTTTCTCTTTCCGGCTTCCATCAGATATCGCCTTGAAGTCGCTGAGCAGGTCTTTTGTCGGATCCGAAATCCATAGATCAGGCATGGCCATATCAAAGTCACTGATCTGCATATCCACCCCCGTTATTCTGATGAATAGCTTTCCTGGCGCATCTTTGGGATGGCTCTCCCCAAACAGCGGTGCTTGGTATCCCCCATAGGTATTGAGATCTTCGAGAAGCATTGAATCTGTGATTCCGAGGTATCGATCTGCAGTAAGGGCTCTTCTTCTCGCGATAACGGCGCTGGCCATTTCTGAATCGATCATGCCAGTCGAAGGGCTGATGATAGAGCGGTCGATGGTGAAGAGGTATGCGCCTTGAGCAGCGACATAATGTGCGAGTGCTGCACAGGGCAGGAAGACCGATAGGGGCTTCATGGTCAGTATAGCCAGCTGAGAGCCCAATATTGAGCTGTTAATTGAAGCTGGCAGTACTACAGAAGACAGAGAGCAGCACTACGTATGGGGGCAAAGACACGGATAATTGTTTCGGCCTGAGCTAGCGAAGGACTGGACCCTGACACGTGCAGCGTGCAGCAACCCCTCGTCCCATCACGATATTGCCAATTCAAGGCTGTGAAACTCCAGTCCTTTTCTCTTCGGTGGCCGCGCAGCATTTAATTTCATCTATTACGGCCCATATTCTTCCTTTCCCCTACGGGGTCATTGCTCAGACGTACTTCCGCGCTTTCCTCAGGAGAAAATACTGCGCATAGGTTCAATGTCATCGAGCACGGCCACTTGTCGACCACACATTAATTCCTCCTCGCTACCATGAAACCAACTGATGCCTCGAGCTGCCCCTCCACATGCTTCGGTATCTATTCCGTAGCCCGCGGAGCGTTCGCGTGCCACTCCAGAATGGGCCAGTCGATCTTCAGAGGGTCGCAATAACTAGGAGATCTAAATCAACGTGCGTGGTGTCGCACCTGAAACCCTTCCAGTTGTTGAATATTGCTAACAGTCGACAGCCCTATCCTTTACCGATTTTTCACGACGATTGCACTGACCTACTGTGCTGCGAAGACAATCAATCACTACTTCCCGAACAGTGCGCACGGATCTAGGCCCCATGTTGAGTCTGTCAAGAAGACGCACGAATCTGAAGATCACGAGAGATTATGGCAAGAATACTTGGAGAAGGCTAAAGCGAATGGCGCAACGACTTCTCCCGAAGCTATCCATTTGATGCTGCCGATCTGGATTCGGCGAGCAAAGCCCCAACCATGGGAGCCCGATGATCCAACCTGGAAGTCGTTTCAAGCTCTCCAGGAAGATACGAAACGCCTGCGTGAAATCACAAGAGCCATCCAAGAGTCACTGAAGCAAGAGGTCGTCAAAAAGTATGGTCGTGTCATGGTAGAGCTCGGAGGAACTTTCGCCTTCCACGCCGGATGGAGACTGGCTCCGCCTCTGTATGCTCCAACGGCGTACGAAATCCCATGCATCTTCTTAGAGCCCGACAAGATCAGCTATGGCTGGAGGCAGCTACCGAATAGTATGGGGGGAAAGATGGATCGTGTCTTCCATCCAATTGTGCTGGCCAAGGCCTTTATCCATGGTTTCGGAGAATTTGCCTGGGCTTCATATTTGATCACCAGGGCCCGTCTCGTGGATCGACTCAATTCCCTCAGCGCGAGCCTCAAAGACTCGACCACGCGGCAGCAAACTCTCAGCGAAGACGAGAAAGCTCACAAACGGTTGAGTTTTGGGAAAGTATCCGAGGAAGAGAAAACAGTCTGGCTACCTTTTCTCCGTGGTGATTACGGTGACCACGACTCAAGACGGGCCTACCGCGATCTGGTCAAGTCCATGACCTACCAGGGTGCAATCGAGTCGGGATGTGCAGTATTCCGAGCATATTGGATTCATGGGCAAGAAAAGGTTATGCAATCGTACACTCGAGACAGCCTACTTATGGTCGGAGAGATAGCATTCGTGGGAGATAGGGGGACCCTTTTTGTGCACGCCGTGGCGGTATACTCTCCTGAGACCGATTCTCTCATCGGTCCACCCCTCCTCAAACATGCGTATGTTGTCCCAGACCGAGCGAAGTGGGTGGAAGACAAAACGGCCAAAGCCGAGGGCAACGATCTACCGCAAGCTGAAAGACAAGAAGATACGAAGTTGATTGCTCCAGACACTCTGAAACCTTCGACGGAACCTGATGGAGCACGGACGGCGGGAAAGCCTCCTTCGGCCGAAGAAAATGAAGAGAAGGATAGCGAGAAATGATTTGATATCCCATTGCTTTATGCACAGCGCAAGGCGTTGCTCAGGATCTGGAGCTTAGGGCAATTCTGATGGACTCTTGAGATGATGTGTTTGCCATGATATTCTGATTGGAGTGTTGGCAGAGGGTGCTTGTTCACAGTTATTGTGTGCTTGGTGCAAGCAACTTCATCTTCAGTCTTACTTAAAAGTGTTAGTAGTGAACTCATTTCAATCACTCTTCGTCTCCCATGTCTTACTTTCTTTGGCTCAGTCTTCATCCAAGCCCAGAACGCTGACACTGCCATTCTACAGCAAGGGAACCTTGAAATTTGGAACTCGTGCCACAGTGTCAACTCCCGTGACAATGCTGGGAAACAGCCTCAGATCCAGCGTCGTCTCCATCTGGCTCTACTTTGTCCTCAACATGCTCGTCACGGTCACGAACAAGCAGATCGTGTCCCGGACTGCGTGTCCCTGGCTCCTCACGGCATCGCACGCATTCACTACGTTTATCGCCACAGGGGCGATTTCGCGGCTCCAGAAACCCAATTCCGCGGCCACCTCCTCGACAAGTACGGCCACGTCGACCTTTGTACCCCGTCCTCTGGCCACTTGTGGACGACTTGAAGAAGAAGAAGAGGGTGCTGATGACGACGGCGAGGCCGACCACAGGCACCGAGATAGAGAAGGAGATGGCACCAGTCTCAGTCTACGAGCGCATCTACGAGTTCTTCTCCCCTTTTCTCTCCTGTACACGCTAAACATCGCCCTGTCCAACTTGGCCTTGGGCCTGGTGACGTTGTCCATGCACCAGACCATTCGCGCGACGGCCCCGGTCATCACCGTGCTGGTCTCGATCGTGTGGCTTGGAAGCACGTGGAGAGAATACCCGGCCGGGGTGTACGGCGCGATGGGTCTGACCATTTGCGGCGTGATCATTGCGACCAACGCTGCGTCGTCGAGCAAAGTCATCGGCCACGACAGAGCAGGTCTCGTTATCGACCCAACACGGACAACCACATTCGGGTTCACAGTCACGTTGCTCAGCGCCGTCTTGGCCGTGCTCAAAACCGTCTTTACCAACGAACTGCAGCGCCCGCATCGCGCCAGTCGATGGGGGCTGGGTCTGCCCTCGACGAGGCTTGTGCAGTATCTCGCACTTTACGCGGTGAACCAGGCGGTGCTCCTGGCGAGCTGGGCCGGTGAGATCCAGGGACTGACGACCAACGTGGACCATGGGCCACCGTCCACCCTGACGCTCGAGCTCGGGGGTCGACCGCATCGAGTCGCAGTGCCGTGGCCGTGGCTGTGGCTGCTCAACGCCCTCGCCGCGGCGATGCTGAACCTCTCGTCCTTCGAGGCCAACAAGCGCTGCGGCCCTCTGACCATGGCCATCGCCGCCAACATGAAACAAGTCGTCATTCTCCTCATGGTGATATGCCTCCGCGACGTCACCGAGGCGACCAACAGCGCACAGGACCGCCGCGCCAGAGAGAACACCGTCATCGTAGGTTCCCTGATCACGACTGTCGGAGGGATTTGGTACGCCTTTGCCAGCGCACGGATGAAGCGGAGATAAAGACGAGATTCGGTGGGAGATAACGGCGTCTCTGAGAAACGAGGCTGGGCTGGATAGGGGGGCTACAGCCACATTTGAGAAACCACCGGGACCGACCGGAAGCGGGTTGGAAGAGCAACATCGGGGGATCGACTTGGTCGGCACAGGCGGGGAGCAGGTCGGAGAAGCCGTGTTCAGCTATCATCGTTTGGACTGTTTGATGCAAATCGCTCCCGTTCGATCGAACTTGCCACCATGGGTCGCGTCGGGATGGGTGGGTCTGATGAGGACAAGCGAAGCTGGCATCGTCCGAGGGTGAGATGCGCCTAGCGACCAAGCGACTGTCTGCCTCGCTCACTGAAAGGCTCGGTTTGCAAGTCACGGCACGGCCTGCTTGAATGCAATTGCCGGAGAGCGAGGTTGGCTTCTACGTATATTCGACGTAGAGACCGAGTACGAGGTACCTCGATCCCCTTCTCTATTTGGAGAGCTAATAGATTGATGGTGAATGGCCCACAGAGGGGGATACTGGCACACGATATGACTTTTTCCCCCTTGACTTATTCCTTTTTTTGCTTTTCTTCTTCCCTTTTTTTCTGATACCCACGTACACCAGATTCCACGGATCCAAGGTACTCGTACACCTGTATGGTTGTCTCTCTCTCTCTCCCTTGACAGATTCCCGTCTTGTTACCGCTTCAGGCACGGATTCTAATAAATCATCCGCCCTGTCTCCGTCCGAGATGTCTTTTCACCCCTCCAAGGCCTTCAAGCTCGCCTCGTAGACCTTCTTGACCTCGTCCTGGCCCTTCTTCACGACCTCCTCCATCTGCTTGTGCGCCTTGCGCAGTTCGTCCTGGATGACCAGTTTCCCCAGCTCCATCTTCCGGAACCGCTTTTGCGCGTCGCCCCTCGCGTTGCGGACATCCTGGGATGCCCGGTCGAACATCTTCTTAGCCTCGGCACGCGCGAGGTTGCGCGTCTCCGCCGTGATGGGCGGAACGGGTACCGTGATCAGCAAGGGGTTAGAGGCGGTCGGCGGGTTCGACTGGGAGACCGAGGTCGTGCCTGGGGTGTGTGGAGCGGTCGTCTGCGGGACGAGACTGTATGGGCTTGCGAGGAGGGCTGATGCGATCGGTTTGACGTGCTATAAAAGTACCGAAAAGAAAAATCCGTCAGTTTCACACGCGCTTCTTGACTCTGTAATTCCTCAACGCCTCCCAAAAAAGCCACATTTCGAGAATGGGACACCCATGGCCCTCGATTAAAAGAAAAAGGGGAGACGAAGCAAATACACGGAAAGATGGGCCACTCACAGATTCCTCGGCGCAGAATATCTGAACACTCCTCCCACCCTTTGCAACCACACTGGCCAGATCCCCGACCTTGGCCTTTTCCTTGTGCGGGCTCCCTCTCCCCGTCTCCGCGCCCTTGACATTGATTTCCACGGGCAAGGCCTCGATCATCTCCGGCGTGACCCTGCCGGCGTCCTTGGTCTTGACCAGCGCCTCCTTGAGGCGCGCCACGGCCTTTGCGATCGCCGCCTCGAGCTCCGAGAAGTCGTACGGGTCAATTTCGCTGTCACGGTTGCGCGTGGCTTTGTTGTCCGGGATGTGCACGTCGTCCTTGTGCCGGAGGGAGTCGACCGAAGGGGATTTTCGCGACGATTTGGACGAGCCCGACGACTTCTTGAGCAGGGATGTCGAGGTCGAGAGTGTTCGAGCGGGGACTTGATGTTCTTGTGTTGGCACTCTCAGTGGGAGTATCCGTTTAGGTACGTAGGACCGAAGTAGTCGGGTCTGGCATTGGAAGCAGAGAGATTGCTGCTGTTGCGACAATGAAGAAGGGCGCAGTTGCCGATGCGCAGGGAGCAGGAGTTGTTGAATGACCTGCGCCGTCTCTCTGCTCCGTGGAGGCATTTTGGTCTCTGTATGTTGCGAAGGACGACCGATGAGCTTGACAGTCCACCACACGTTGAGTTGATTGGATTTTGGAACGTAGATTTTCTTTTGCTCGCCCGGTTGATTCAGTTGTGATGCGAAAGTTGGAGAAGCTCCAGGTGCGCGACCCACTTCGCGCTAACATTTGGCATTTCTGCATAGCACGAGGCTGAACGCTTAAGGGGGCCTACCATTTGCATAGGTGCTTTATGTAGAGCATGAGAAGCAAAACCCTGCTATTGTCGGACATGGGCCTATTGGTCCTTGCTGGCGAGATAATACATCACATATTCAATGGGTCTATGACTGCAACTGGATAAGAAGCCAAATAAACCAAGTGCTTTTTATTTTGCTCTCGAGCTGGAGAAAACAAAATGTCCCTGCGCTCAAGCCGTGTAAAAAAAAAAAGCACAGTTGCGGCAAATCAAACACTATCTTCATTCTGATTTCATGGCCGAGAAACGAGATTGCCGCTCTATCTCAAAACATACTAAGGCAATAACATTTTCCTAGCCTATTGACGAGCCCAACCAGCAGCTGCTGGTCCGATTGACCCGCCTGACAACTGTCCGAAAACGACGCCAGCCACAGTTCTTTTGAAAATGCCATGCATACTGTCATGAGGATGGGGAGAGGTAGCGCTCCGAGATGTTTTCGGGCGATTTGGTGGCCTACCCAAGAGTAGCTTGATAGGCTCAACCGATCGTCGACGAGATGGCCGTCTACCTCGTAGCCATGGCCTTGGTCATAGCTCTCTTCAGAGCCAATTCCTTCTTCTTCAAATCATCCGGGGTCGAATCATCCACCTCAAGCTGTTGCATAGCGTCACTCAAGGCCTCCTCGATCTTGGCCTTGTTGCCACGCTTCATCTTCATCGACAATCCCGGGTCGTTGATCAGTTCCTCCACACGACCAATGTATGACTCGAGTTGCTGCTTAGCCTCGAATTTCTTGGTGAATGCCTCGTCGCTGGTTTTGAATTTAGCAGCGTCCTCGACCATCTTTTCGATCTCAGTGGTGGAGAGTTTGCCGACGGCGTTGGAGATGGTAATGTTGGCGCTTCGACCGGAGGATTTCTCGGTCGCAGTGACTTTAAGAATACCATTGACGTCTACCTCAAACACCACCTCGAGAGCGGCGTCTCCAGCCCTCATGGGCGGGATTGGTGACAAGGTAAACTCGCCCAGAGAGGTATTGTCTTCGCAGTTGGTCCGCTCTCCCTGATAAACGGGGAACTGTACGGTTTGCTGGTTGCTAGAGCACTTGTCAGCGCGCAAGGTAATTCAACGACGGGAAGCTACTTACTCAACCACAGTGGTGAAGGTTCTGTCAGACATGAAATTTGTCAGTAAATACCAATAGTCGCGAACAAAACAATTATGTAGATGGAAGATGCAGAACGATGAGTCCAGGTGCGGCAAAAATCCAGACAAAGCGATGGGTGCAGACATGGCAATGTGAATCGGGTAACACATTGCATCCAGGTAAAGTGACGAATGAGAGATGATGGGTGTGCCAAGTGACGGTTGGTGATTAGGTCGATGAATCCAGGTAGGATGACATGTTGAGCTAAATCGACGGCGTCGATTTAAAAGATGCGGCGGCGGCAGCGACCCGCTCTAGGTCGCAGGTGCCATTGCTCCGTACGTCGAGGGAAGTGACGCGGTCCAAAAGGGAGGAAGGCGTGTTTAGATGGTGCAGAGTTGCCTGCAGTTTTGCGAGCTTTCCAAGGGCAGGTGCCATTGCCGAGTCCGGTGGGGAGGAGATTGACGATAAAACAAAAATGAAGGACAAAGAAAATGAGATGAACTGACCTCTTCTTAATGCAAGGAACAGTATTTCCGCGAGGGACAACGGGAGCGAAAATGTTGCCTTCCATAGCCACACCGAGAGATAGAGGAACGACATCGAGCAGGAGGAGGTCGGCAGTCTCAGCAGAGGTGGCTTTGCCGGACAGGATACCTGCCTGCACGGCGGCTCCGTAGGCAACGGCTTCGTCGGGGTTGATGCTCTGTTCCGTTGTTAGCAAAAATCCAAGTCAGTCTAAGGTATAACGAACCTTCTCCAGCTTCTTGCCGTCGAAGAAATCGCTCAGCAATTTCTGGATACGAGGGATACGGGTTGAACCACCAACAAGCACAATCTCGTCCACCTTTGATTTCTCGATGTTGGCGTCTTTCAGGACTTGTTGAACAGGCTCCAGGGTACCATTGAAGATCTTGGCATTAAGATCCTCAAATCGGGCACGGGTGATGGTAGCATTGAAATCTTCTCCATCGAACAGCGAATCAATCTCAACTGTAGCCTGGGTACCATTCGACAGTGTTCTCTTAGCGCGTTCGCAAGCGGTCCGAAGTCGTCGAAGAGCACGGGCGTCACCAGACAAATCCTTCTTGGTCTTCCTCGTGAACTCTTTCTTGAAGTGCTCAAGAAGGTTGGTGTCAAAGTCCTGACCACCCAAATGGGTATCTCCAGCAGTAGCCTTGACGGTGAAGACACCACCTTGGATATTTAGGAGAGAAACATCGAAGGTGCCACCACCAAGATCGTAGATGAGGACGTTTCGCTCCTTGTCTGACTTGCCAGATCCAAGACCGTAGGCGATGGCGGCAGCAGTGGGCTCGTTGATGATTCGGAGGACGTTGAGGCCGGAAATGGCACCAGCGTCCTTGGTGGCTTGTCGTTGGTTGTCATTGAAATAAGCAGGCACCGTGACAACGGCCTTGGAAACTTTCTTGCCCAGCTTGGTCTCTGCAACCTCCTTCATCTGTAGCGCAATGCTTTAGTGGTGTCCGGTATGGTGCGCGGAAAAATGAGGGCTCTCACCTTCATCAAGACCATGGAGGAGATTTCCTGGGGTGAGAAAGTCTTGGTTTCTCCGAGGTATTGGACCTGAACCATGGGGTTGCCGCCCTGGTCAACGACCTTGAACGGCCATGATTCGATATCCTTCTTGACCGTTGGGTCATCAAATCGTCTTCCGATCAATCGCCTGCGCCGAGGTTAAGAGGAATTCAGTATATTATAGATAGATCCCACTGACTTGACGTCAAAGACTGTGTTTTCCGGGTTCATGGCCGCCTGATTTTTCGCAGCCTCGCCGATGAGGCGCTCCTCGTCGGTGAAGGAGACGAAGGAAGGGGTGGTGAAGCTACCTTGCTCATTGGCAACTGCGGCGGCGGTTAGCATATCACTCGGCTTCGCGGCTAGGTAGAAGAGGTGGACTTACTGATTTCGACATTTGTGCCTTCGTAGACGGCGACGCAGGAGTAAGTGGTACCTGTAGGAATTCTTTGTTAGAGGCCGCAGACGTCGGTGAGAGCGGGGAGCAAGCAGCATACCAAGATCGATGCCGATGGCACCCTCATAGACTTCGTCTGCCATATTGACGGTATGATAAGATGATTCCCCTCAACCAAGACTGCAGGAGGACACAAGAGGAAAAGGAAGATGCGAGGGTGTTGTAGGCAAAAAGGTGGAAACAGCCTACCACTGCAAAAGTTCTACCCTTCGACAACTTTTTAGCCACGGACCACATAAATTTTCCAAAATTTTGGCCAAGAACTCGGTAACTTTATGTCGCACTTATTCCGATCCGGTGGCAGTGGCGCTGCTTTTTAATCTTTATGAGCTAGCCCAAGTTATCCTAAAACTCACGTGATATTTTGACACAAATCTCGGGGTCGATGGGGAACTGGATTGTAAAAACAGCGTCACTGCTTCCAGACTTTTGGAGCATTGCCGTTCGGGCGTCTCACATCACTCCAAGTACCTCGGACTGAAAAACAATGCAATACTTTATACACGAGTGTCGAGAACACAAGACCATGTGCATTCACATCTCAACGCCGACGCATGCCTCTAACTATTGAACAGGCCCAATAGAACTCCCTCGGACCAATATGCAGACAGTACTTCCACAAACCAAAAATGTATTTGAAATCCTCACTTTTCCAAGAACACAGCACTCCAATGGAGCTCCCAGAACTTGCGCCTAGCCTGAAGAACTTTGCGAGAGTCCCTGCGCCTACCGCATCGGCATCTCATTCTCCACGAGCACATGCCCATCTTCACTGCCAACACGTTGCCCGGGTTTGAACTTGTCTGGGAACCAAAGAAAGAAAGTCATCTGCACAATCCACATAGGGATCGCATCAAAGACGTAGGGCGGCCAATCATGGGACAGCAGATACGAATCCACTCCCATGATGTACTCGACCACCCGAAAAACTGATCGCACCGTGATCAGCGCACTGCAGAAGTATATCATCCTCAACCCTTGTTTCCATGGGATTTTTGGCCATGAGCTGGTGTCTTTCCCGCCGGACCTCTGCATCCTCGCGTGGAATACCCACGCAACCGCGACGAAGCACCCAAAGGCTATCAACTGGATAAACAGACCAGCGATCACTATGTACTGTCCAATCTTTTGAGTCTTGTCCTTGGCTGTCAACCCGGCACCGTTTCCCTGCACGTTCAGAGACAGAATATCCGCCACGACGAATAGCTTGGTCATCCTGGCGGGCCGAATGACGGAGAAGCGCTCGCCGTGTACGCTGCGAATGAGCCGACCGAGGACCATGTAGATGGAGGCGGCATATAAGACGGGCGCCAGTAGGATGAAGGAGCTCTGGACTGCGTACGGTGCAATGAGATCGGTCCGGTAATGAGCGAATATGCGAACACCAAAGCCGATTACTTGAACTGGAGAGAAAGAAGGTTAGCAAGAACAAAAATGGTCTTCTTTTTCCCAGGTGAGATTTCCCCCCATCCACACATGAGGGCCAACCATGGATACAGACATGCCAAATCGGGCAGATAAACTTACACAGTCCACCAACGGCAAAGGGGATGCAGAACCAAGTCCGCGTCCTGTGTATGCGCCAGCAAAGAGCGGCGGTGGCGCCTGCGAACAAGATGATGGCTGCGGCTGAGGCTGGGACTGACGGGAGGTACTTCCAGAGGTAATAGTCCGTCCCGGCCACGGGTTTGAGTTGTGTCATGGCTGCGTGATGCACAGGAGTGTTGAAGAAGATGCCCCACGATCGAGGGAGGGAGCGGGGTTTCTTTTCGAGAAGTCTCGCAATGGGGGACAAGACCCTGCTTGGACAGTCAGATTCCTGCTTGTTCAGAAGGGGGGAAAATAGCCGTTGTAGTCGTTGGGGCAATGTTCACAAGTTCCTCCCGTTGAGGAGGAAATAGGAAATAGTATATATATATACATATATGTCTCCTATAAACTTTTAGGACGTAGCTAATACTAGACCCTAGACTGAGGCGCAGATATCAATGATACGGATCCACCCAATGCTTCGGGTCCTGCAATATTATGCGTCTTTTGTCCCCATCGCCAGCGACCATGCCTCCCCCGTCTGAATACCTGATACAAATGTGCCCACACAGAGTCTAGTGTACGTGCAAGGAATGCGTTCCACTTTATTATTTAGGGACCACCTACCCACCCACCTACAAGTAGACACATAATACATGGGCTTTGTTAACGAGTTACTACTACTTGATCTGTTTCTGGATCTTCTGGGTCCCCCTCGGGAGTCCCCACCCGCATCCTACGTTTCGGGTTTAGTTTACGCGTACACTAACGAGTATGGGGCGTCTCGAGTTCTGTGAGACGGAACCAGTGGGCACTCAATTATTAGGGCAACTGGGCATGAAAAGTACATCGTACCTATTGGGTATTGGGTATTGTGTGTGCGCCGTCTTGGGCGAGTGAGTCGAGTTCTTTGTTTCGCCTTGTGGTTGGCGAATACTCGTACTCGGTTTCCTACCACCCAAATACAAAGTACATAAACTGGAGATCCGGCTGTGGCCCCTCCCCCTGCTCGTAGCACTTGACCGGTTCAAGAGATAGAAGGACGATAAGAGCTGTAGGTACAACCTGGAAAAAAAAAATAGGCAGCAAGATTCTTTTTGTGGGACCCCGTGTTCTGAACAAGGCTTTATTCATTCTCCGTCTCTTCGACATCTCTCGCGCTTCATACCCGATCTTTCAAAAGTCCAAAGGTATGCGCCAGCCGACCCCCAGAAGAGGGGGGGGGTTCCAAAACCCAGCCAGCCAGTCTTGTCATGTACCCGAGTTCTCTCCAAGGGCGGCGTTGGGAAACTTCAGCCATTCCTGCCACTGCGAGCCTAGGTCCCGACATATAGACTCGATGAGGAATCGGCCACTATCGCCAAACAGCCACAGGTCGCGGCACCGGTGCAGCAAAACGGCATAATGCGCGAGGATGATGAGTGCTTCCGGCTGTCTATGGCGCAACAGGTCGACGTATTCGGACGGGACGAGCGCCGGCCAGGCAAGCACCGTGGGCACCGCGATCTTGGTCCCCGCGGCAGCACGCTGCGCATTGAAGACCCGCTGGAGATGGGAGATGGATTCTTGATAAGCCTGGCGAGAGCACGATGCTATGACTGCCGTATTGACCATGTTCCCAAGTATGTCACATTCTGACCCATTCGCGTCCCTGGTCTCCATGAGGGCTTGGGTCAGTTTTAGGCGCGGTCCCAGCTCCGACTCGAGTAGCAGATCCCGGCTCTCGTCGATGACGGCGAGCATACCCCGGTAGACATTCAGACAATGCGTGAACCTATCAACAAAACTTTCGAGGCTGTCTCTCTGGTAGTGTAATGTTTCACACAGCAGGTGGAGTCCGACCCCTGACGAGAACAGGAACATGCGCACGCAATTGGCGCGCGTCACTTCCAGCACCGGATTAGCTTCGTTGAAAAGACACAGAGCGCGGTTTTGTAGACCCGTGGCATACTCCCGGTAGGTGCTGCGCGTGTCCGTCCTTGTCGTGCTGAGGTGCAAGGCCGATGTGGCGAGCATCTGATGCATTAGATACGGGTTCGTCAGAGCATGTCTTGCGTAGATGCTGGTGGTCATGAGATCTGGTCGCCCTGGTTCCTCGATGGAGCAACATTCCTCGCTGAAGAGGTTATCGAAGAGCTCGAGATGCATCATGTTTACACTGTATGGATCCAGCGGTTCCTGGTTGCTCACGGTGTGCTCGGGCCATGGCGTTGGAGTTGGTGTCGACACCCTAGTAGACGAAACCCCAGATCCCGCCGGTGGTGTGTAGGAGAAGGCAGGTATGATATAAGGCGTGTTGTTATCGAGAAATGAACACCTGATCTCTGCCGAGGCGCAATTGGCGCATATTGGCTGGTTTTGATCGCACTTTTGGAAATGATCAATCCTGGTTTAAGTGACGTTGATATCCCTGAGCGGACATACATACCTTTATATGCCGCCTTTTGCAATCAAGACATCCGTTTCTGGTCTTCTTGTGAGGCCGACGAGACATAGATCGGTATGGAATATACAGACGCCCGCCAGTGTATTTCGAAGCAATCTAGTGCCCTTGGTGGAATATGGCATGTTCCGGAGAAAAGATGTGGTCTATGCACCCTCGAATATGCTTACATTTAGAATTGGGTCGAGGACACAGTGGAGACAAAAGGACAATCAGAATTGCACAATCAAACAAATCTCAGTGTATAGGTAGATCAAATATGGCACTCTAGCCCATGTACACATGCGATACAATAAAGACAGAAAGCTATTGAACAGAGGGACTGGTAAAGGCACGAGGAAGGTACAGCGACTGTTGCCTAGAGAATCTATCCACCGTGCCAACTTGGCGGAGGGTCGAGGTATCCTCATTCTCTCTTGTTCTCCGTGGTGATCAGTAGGAGCTGCTTTGCGGCGGAATGACAAGGATCAGGCAGCAATTTTCTACTACCAAAGGCTCGCGACGAAAGAGTCGGTTGGTTGGGTTACATAGACACAAACCAAGATCAACTGGCACCACTAAGGCACTTCTGGAGGAGGAACCAGTCTTTTCCTTGTACAGTACATATCATAGACCGCCAGCTTCGGTGGGTATCATGTCTCGAGTTGTTCTAATAACTTCCCTTGCGCCAGTTCATTCCTTGCCTGGTATCGTCCTTAGTGTCGTAGATTTACCAACCCATCTGGCATCATCTCTGATCAATCCAGAACACCACTTTCTCTTAACCCGGCAAGCAGCTCTGGTTCCAGGAATCTCTTAACATCCACATCTTCGCTCAATCCTTTCCTTCGTCTCGTCTTGAGCACAAAGTCTCTCGCCGCTTGCTGAGGCGCAGCCATCTCCAGCGGTCTTATGCGTATGCTTTTGTCCAATGGGTCTCCAGGGACAACATCCCACCGGTCAAAGACCAGTGACACACTGGCTGCTCCTTGACTGTGGATCCGCAGGTCCGTCTCAAATCCGAAACTGTCAATCACCGGGAGAAGAGCTTTGGCTGCATATAGTGGCGTCCCTGCCACAGGTCCATCAGAAACGACATGTCCACGCCTCTTCATCAATACTGTATAAAGGCCAGAAATCGAGTCCGCTGGACCAGTCATATGCACGCTGTAGATTGGCTCCATGAGTCGAGGGCTGGCCATTAGAAAGGAACTGTAAACTGCACGTCGAGCGGTTGGGATGATTTGGCCTCCGCCGCGGAAGATAGGCTCCGTCGCGAGCTCAGCTCCTGTGACACGGAATTTGGTGTTGCGGATGGGTTCTTCACAGAGAGGCCCTTCTCGCGTGCCCCATGAAAAGCCTTGCTTGATGCTCTCTTGCACAGACTTGAGCAGCTTCTTGTCCGTAGTCGAAGGTAATGTATCGTCACATAGAATGTTGGGCCCCATCTCGTCCGGGCCAAATGCCCATATTGATCGGGCCGCCAGTTTATCCCATTCGTATTTCTCTTCAAAGAACTTGGCAACTTTTCGGATTGGATCTCGAATTTTGACGTTACCAGCCTCGATGTCCTCGGCGATCCCATCATCTAGCGGTTCAGCGATCATGGTCAGTTTGTTCTTCTTGTTAGGCGTCAACGCGTAGCACATGATAGCGCTCGTCTCGGTCACGGTTTCGCAGAAGCGAGTGACAGGATCCGAGACTTTGATGTCCATCTCCGCATATAGCGTTCGCAGGTCATGTAACACACAATCCATGTACAGTTCTCCTGTTCCTAGGACAACGTGCTCCCCAGACTCCTCGACTTTCGTGGTAATCAACGGATATGACTTGTTGATCTTACGCAAGCCTTCGAGCATCTTGGGAAGTTCGGATGGATTAACAGGTTCAACTGCGACTTTAAAGACGGATTCTGTGAAGTGGCGTATCGGCTTGAAAATGTAAGCATCCTCGTTCTCTGGGAATTTCTCGGAAACAACCGTGGCTGTCTTGACGATAGAGTTGTCGATTCCAGATAATAGCACGAGATTTCCTGCAGGCACGCCCGAGACGGGTATGTTGTACCGTGAGCAGGCGATCTGCACGCCCATAATAGTCGCCGTAGACGAATCTTCCTCGTCTTCGAGACTGTATGCCTCTCCAAGCACTCGAACCACCTGATCCGGTGATGCTGTACCAGACATAATGCGACCAAAAGCATTGAACGTTTTGGCATCTGTTGAGCTGAAAAGTTTTGTGACCTCAATAACCAAGGGCCCGTCTGAGTCGCATTTTGTCATCGACTCACCGACCTTTGATTCTAGGGAACCTGTGTAGTAATTGTCGAGCATTCTTCTTGCGCCATCGACAGGCGAAGGTACGTGCTGCACAACCATGTCGACGAAACCACTCGCAGGCCCAAAAAACTGAGCGCAAACCAGTTTAAGCAACACTTTGGCGTCTGACTTGAGCTGCGACGGTTTGAGTGTGATACCCAGCGTCTGTAGAGTCGGCGCCAGGTCTTCAGGGCTTTCACTGATGGTGTGGGAGTATAGCTTGTAAATGGGCTCCAGCACGAAATTCACAAATGCTCTCTTTGCTCCCTCTTCCATCCCTTTCCGCGTAAACTTTCGACTTCGAGGGTTGAAGAAAATATCCCCCCAAAGCCTTCTGGCAAACTCGGCAGCGTCGACCTTGGGGTAGGTTTCGGCGTACATCTTTGCAAAGGACGGTAACGTGAACACCCAGTCCATGGATGTGCATGCAAAAGCCACATTGCCCTTTTCAGGTGACAGCCGCCGCTTTTCACCACGGCCTGGAATGGTGTTCTCAATGACTGTGTTAACCTCCTCAACAACGTGTTTTAGTTTGAAGTATGCGTCTGTCGGTGGTATTTTCAGTTCGAGGATTAGGCGGTCCATTTTGTTTATGATCAAAACCATCGGTATGTCCTCCAGAACGGCGTGCTTGATGACTTGCTCGGTGTTGACCTGGACACCTTCTACCACATCAACGACGAGCACCACACCGTCGACCAGTCGCAAGCTCGAGGCTACCTCGTCCACAAAGTTCACATGTCCGGGTGTGTCGATAATGTTGAGGATGTGCGATTTCCCTTTCGTGCCTTGCATGACCATACTGATCGGCGCAGCCTTTATAGAAATCCCTCGTTCTCGCTCCAGGAAATGTGTGTCGGTATATCTCAACTGTTCGTCCCTCCTCTTGCCTACCCTCTTATCCAATCTCTCTTCCAAATCATGTGTCTGCATGACCAACATATCCACGAATGCCGTCTTGCCATGGTGTAAATGTCCTGCCACCGCAATATTTCTGATACCTTCGGGGAAATTTAGGAGATCGGTCATGAAGTCTCTCGAGTAGTGGACCGGAGGGAGGTCTGCTTCCTGCACCTGGAACTTCTTCTGCGTGACGGGCGCAATGATCGGCTGCGTGAGCGGCTGCGCATCCTCTTCCTGCACTAAAGTCTCGACTTCTTCCCCGTACACCTGCTGTGCCGTGGGGTAGTACTGTTTGTCCTCGTGTAATATCACAGCATTGGAGGGTCCTTCGTCATCAACTTCCATAGCCTCATCCGCTGGAGCTTGTTGCTCTGGTTCCGACTCCTCGTCGTAGACATAGTGTTGGCCGGCGGCGCCATCTTGAGAAGCCTCTTCGTCGGAGGCGGCTTCGCCGATGAAGTTGCCAAACCTGCGTCAACTGTCAACTAAATATCCATTTGCATAGGCTCTCGTGTACGACTTACTCGTCATAGAGGTCATCCATATCGATTGATGAGTTGCTCGAGGTAGAGAGTTCGCGGCGCAAAATGAAGCAAATTCCCTGAACTGCGGAGTTCAAAATTTAAAGTGGAGTTGCCATTTCCAACGCAGGCCGCAGCCTCGTCCAGCCTCGTCCATTCTTGCATGTATGTAATTCTCACCCCTTATCCGCAATTGCGCGGCGGGGAAGGCTGACATCGCAAAACGACTCACTTAATCAACATCGATTGCTTTTCAAGGGTACAGCAAAATCCCCTGATTGATTTTTATTCAAGTATTGGTGATTGAATCGTATCTGACCATCCGCCCCGAACCGGCGAGAATAACAGGCAGGAACACGCTTTTAGAAGCAGACCATACACCAGCTCTCCTCTGAAGCCTTTTTGACGATTCGTACTCCGCTGATTTATGTCCCGTAGCAATTTGGCGGCGCCGTTCATTTACATCAAAGATTCGAGCACCAGAGCGCTCGCCCCACCACCGCCGTTGCAGATGCCAACACATCCAATCTTGCCTTTCTTCGCCTTCAGGACACCGAGGAGTGTTGCAATAATTCTCGCCCCTGAAGCTCCTAGAGGGTGACCGATGGCGACGGCTCCACCGTGAATGTTGACCTTGTCCGCAGACAGCCCGAGCAGCTTCATGTTGGCGAGAGCGACAACGCTGAATGCCTCGTTGATCTCAAACGCGTCCACATCCTCCTGGTTGACACCGGCGTGTTTCAGGGCCTTCGGTATGGCGAGTGCAGGGGCGGTGGTGAACTTGCTTGGCTGTTTGGCCGCATCACCCCAGCCCAAGATCTTCGCCAGTGGTTTGATCTTCAATTCCTGGAGCTTGGCTTCTGAGACAAGGACTACCGCTGCGGCACCATCATTGAGGGGCGAGGCATTGGGAGCAGTCACGGTGCCGCCATTCGGGATGAATGCTGGCTTAATTGAGCGGAGCTTCTCGGCATTCAGATTCTTTGGCTCGTCATCTTTGTCGACTGTGACGCCGGGTTTTCCTCGAACAGCAGGCAGCTGAACAGGAGCTATCTCGAAATCGAAGAGGCCATCCTTCTGTGCAGCTTGTGCTCTCTGATATGACTGGATTGCGTAGTCGTCTTGCTGTTCTCGGTTGAAGCCATGATCCTTAGCACATTCTTCGCCTTGCATCCCCATATGCTCTTGTTTCCCATATGCATCTGACAGTCCGTCTCTTAAGACACCATCGACCAATGTCTGGTTTCCGAATTTGGCTCCCGTCCGCATGTTGGGAAGATAGTGAGGGCAATTCGACATGGACTCTGCGCCGCCGGCCACAACGATGTCCGCATTGCCAGTCATAATTGTTTGCGCCCCGAGAACGATGGCCTTGACACCCGACGCGCAGACTTTATTGACGGTTGTACAGACAGTCGACTCGTCTAGGCCAGCACCTAGAGCGCATTGGCGGGCAGGGTTCTGGCCGACACTGCGGAGCGTTTAGAACGGATCGCAATGGGGATTGCAAGCATGTAGAACTCACTTTGCTGACAAGACATTTCCAAAGAACACTTCTTCCACATCCTGAGGTTTTATCTCCGGAACTCTTTCGAGGGCAGCTGTATTCAGTCAATATACTACAGGCGATTGGAGGGTGGTGTTTGGGGGCGGGGGTGGGGGGAAGGACCTTTGATGGCATGAGAACCGAGTTGCGGAGCTGTCAGTGAGGATAACGAGCTGGAACATGTCAGTGCTACTGAACAGGCAAAATGCGCGTGGTCAATACCCGAGAAATGACCCAACAGGTGTTCGTGCTACAGCGACGATGTAGACTGAGGGGAGGGAAGGCTTAGGATGTGGGACGCCGTTAGTAGCCATGGTGTGATAGGATGTAGACTTTCGCAAAGCAAAGAAACGAGGTTCAGCAAAATGTATATGAGGTTTCGCTCAAGTCAACGACTAGTATTCAGGACGTTTGTACATGGAAAGGCACAAACACAGGAAGACAAATAGTTTTGTTGATTGGAATCTTTGAATCCCCAAAATTCTAGTGTGGAGAAGGATGCATGTAACTAACATATGGTGCCACCTCGGATGTCTTCACCGCTGTGGTGGCTGTGGACAATGTTAATTAGCGAGGCTACGAGGCTGGATCCATACCTGCAACGTGCTCCGAATGTTCACCACTTACCTCGTACTCTTCGGTGACGCCTTGTCTCAGCCATGGTACGAGATGCTCGTAGACTGGTGTAAGCTGCCCCCCTGACTTTCACCGTCGCATCGAACCCCTCTAAAGAGACTGCTTTCTACATAAGTTGTGATCTCACCCGAGCACGGCAGTGACGTTTGCCTGAGAGATCGAGTGTGAAGCCGATGTTCATGCTTCATGGTCTATCTAGTAAGTGAGTATTTACAAGAGAGTACGAAGGCCGCTATGACCCTCATCAAGTCGCGACACAAAAGGTCTGGCAGAATTGTAGATCCCGTAGTACATTTTCACCTGTGAGTGACTCTCTGATATCTCCCCCCAACGACTGTTTCTAAACATGACCTTCATTCTCTCTTCATAAGAACCCAATCAAGGTGCAAATAAAACCTCCCTACCCGCTCTTGTCTATCTACCTGACTTATTGGCTAGAGCGTCGCCCGGCTGGATGATGTCGGTTGTAAAAGACTTCTAGGTCCCCATTCGAGAACCTCTGCGCCTCTTGGTCGAAGACATTAAGTAACAGATCCGTCAACAGTCTTACGATCTGCTAACATACGTCAACAGCCACGAGCATGGCAGATATCGATACGGCCAATGCCGCTTTGGCAGTCCAACTTGAGCTACAGGATCTAGAAACGTCCCTGACGACAAGTAACAGCAATGAAGAGAAGGCTCGAATCCGCGACCGCGTCGCTACCCTTCACTTCCAACTTGAAGAACTTGCGATATTCGATACCCAACAAGCAAACGTGAGACTACAGCAGAGTATCTACCGAGCCATGCTCTCAGACTTCCCGGAAGTTGACCGAATACTCGCACAAGAAACGCATGCCACGAACGGTAATCAAAATCAACAACCCGAACAGAGAGACAACAACTCAGCCACCAGAGTCGTGGGCAAAGATGGATACTACGAGGACCCCCGAATTCAACCCGATGGAAGTACTAGTCTAGAAGCATACGTACACGATCTTGAGGCTGACGAAGTTCATTCATCGGCAGAGTGCTACGCTTGCATGGGAAATACCCCATATTCTCAACTCATCAGTCATGAAGAGTGCGAGCATCTCTGGTGCCGTCCGTGTCTGTGGGAACGTTTCGAGTTGGTTTTGAAGAACGAGAGCCAATATCCTGTCCGATGCTGCCGGAGACTTCCCACTATCTCCCATCAAAATCCCACCATTGTACGACTTCTGGGAGAGGAAACAGTCGCCAAGCTGGAGTTGAAGATCAAGGAATATACCACAGCCGATCGGACGTACTGCCACGACCCTACTTGCTCGACATTCATTGACCCAGACACGTTCGCAGACAGAATGGCCACTTGCCCCTCGTGTCAGAAACACACCTGTGTGATGTGCAAAGCCGAGTTTCACTCCCTCCCCACCTGCAAGGAATCGCAGGATAGGGCCTTCAACGACTGGGTAACGGCGAATGAAGCATCGACATGCCCCAACTGTCACCGTGTGATCATCATCTCGCACGGCTGCAATCATATGAGGTAGGTGGTTGACCATAACACGACCAAGGATGTATACTGATGCCCTTCACAGGTGTCACTGTGGAACGGAATTCTGCTACAATTGCAATGCTCCCTGGAAAACCTGTCAATGCCAGCAATGGCGTGAAGATCGCCTCATCCAGCGGGCTGAAGCCATCGCCGTACTTCAGGATCGGACCGCCGATGTGCAGCGAATTATCGCAGAAATCGTGGGTCAGGGTGAATGCCGTCACGACAACTGGACCAGGGTTGGGGTATACTCTAGTGATGATGACCGTTGCTCGGACTGTGGCTGGCACGCTGATCAATTTCTATGGGAATGTGATGTTTGCGATATGCGGGTTTGCAGGAGGTGCAGACAGGACTACAGGCACTAGAGCACTACGACGAGAGTCTCTGTGAAAAAGCAATTCCGAGTCGCAGGAGACAACGGGAGCTGGATGTCTTCAACACCCCCCCACACCATGCTACGGGATCTCGGTGCGACAAGAAGACCGAATAGTGAACTTGACTCCAGAGTTCGGCTAACGACATGAGAACGACAGGTTATCATTTGATGGTTTGTGACCTTCTGTTCCCGAAACATCCGACATGGTGGCGGAGATCTTAGATATACCTTCCGAGGTGCATTGCCACTCCTTTACGCTTCGTGAATCTTTCCCAATGCCCGACAGCCCTTCGCTTGCCCGCCTGCCCGCTTGTCTCCACTTCCCTCTGTTCCGCGCTCCATCAATCGAAAGCCATTTTGAATCCAGCAGGGCCCCCCAGTATCCATTTCGCATTGTTTGAATCACAAGACTTAGAGGCCAGCGAATGTGTTCAGGACGGGGAAGGTGTGCTTTTTATGATCCCTCAAGGGAGAGATGAATATTAGTGTTTTGCTCTATACCTGAGAAAATAAAAAGGGCATGCAAGCAGACTAGATACAAGAGAGACAAAATGAAAAAAAAAAGACCA
This sequence comes from Fonsecaea pedrosoi CBS 271.37, assembly GCF_000835455.1. NCBI lineage: Eukaryota > Fungi > Ascomycota > Eurotiomycetes > Chaetothyriales > Herpotrichiellaceae > Fonsecaea > Fonsecaea pedrosoi. Next base: position 3,210,209 of record NW_013550614.1, on the reverse strand, counting down.
CATTTTTAACTCACTCGTGCTTGACATCCACCTTTGCGTTGGCAACATCCTGGAACCCTTTCTTGGGCGCACGAATCTTCAACAAACCAGCCTCCAGCGTGACGTTGACGTTCTCTACGTCGGTCGGGAAATTGACGTATCGGCGAAAAGGGCCGACTCTTCTCTCTCCAATCAACAGGTGGACTCCGCCCGCGTGAGGCTCTGTTTGTTCTTCTTCCACCTTTGCGTTTTCGGCATTGCCATAGTCTGGCCTCTCGACCTTGCCCGACAGCAGTAGGGATCGGTTGCCCGTCCAGGTCACGGTGATGTCTTCGGGCTTCTTGACGCCTGGTACTTCGATCTCGATGAGGTATTCCTTGATGGCATCGCGGAAGTCCAAGTCTGGTTGGTTGGGGTGGTCTTCTGGTCTTGGGTGACGGCGCGCGATGTATTGGAGGAGTGACTGGTGCTGGTGGTGCCGCTCATGAGGGTTGTCCACCAATGGAGGTGGGTAGTCATAGTAGTACGCGTAGGCCATTGCTTTTGGGATGTCTTGTCTTGAGATTGACAAGAGGTTTCAGATGAAATTGAGGTTATGAGGTCGCTTCTGGTTGCGGTTGTCCTTGTAGTGATGTGCCTCTGCACTGCAGCTGCTCTAGTATTTATCAATGGAGTTCTTAGGAGAAAAACGCGAAAGAAATCTCGCTGAGTCGGAGAGGGACACGCATATTTATTTACCCCTACCTGATTCTAGAGCTCGAGGCGGGGCAAGATCCTGGCGGCAGAGCTCGAGCTCCCCATTGCTCGGTCCTTCGTGTGCCGACTGAGAACCTCTGAGATCTTGTGACCATTGAGCTCTCTCGCAGTGCCATGGACTTGGTTTTCGGAGCTATTGCTATAGGCGAGGTCCTGGAAAAGGTCTGGGTCCTTGGGGAGGTCGGTTTGGCTCCGGTGGCAGCCGATGAAATGACTTCTAGTGAGTGGCTAAACTCCATGATCTGTCTTTGACATGAAGAGCTACGGGACTTGGAAAGTTGCCATTGGGTGCTCATCTCATGACTGCAAGGGGAAAGTAGCTCACATCATCATGAGATGGCGAGGTGGTGATATGCAGGAGTGGAGTGATGTTCCAATTGCTGAGTGGCTGTCATTACGCAACAAATGTAACGTGATTACCAAGTCCGTTTCGATGCCCTTCAGGGGAACAGCTCAAGCTGGCGCAGGACTGAGGGAGATTCAGATAGAACATATCACGGAAGTCCCGTGTTCGCTTCATGATTGTTGGCCAGGCCCGTCTCTGGAGCCATCTCAGAGGGGGCAGATACTGGGGAGTCAGGAACTGGAGGGACCTCAATGACGCCGTCAAATGACAGTCATTACAAATTGACTATACCAAATACATCCTCGGCAAACGCCTAGCTACCCTTGTTTCTTGGAAGCTACTTGTACCGAGGCGCGCACCAAATGTATTGTTAACGCTAGTAAGAGAATGACGAGATGATCAAAAGACGATAGACTTTATTTTCGTTGCCCCTTACAACGGCCCCCGGAGATATCGGAGCTCAGTACTTAGCGCCTATAGCGCCTAGCGAGACTGGAAATATAGGTTAGGCGGCCGCCTATTAGATCTGACTTATAGCTAAGAGATAGGTAGGAGTGCCTACAAGCTCAGAAAATCTCCTTTCGTAGTAAGTAATATTTGTCATTTGAATTAGCGTAAACAGTACTTTTGGTGCGCGCCTCGTACCCTGATGGTTTATTCCAACTTCTTCTTTGTTGAACCGGTCCGTGTCCTCTTCAAAGTTCTCTCTATCGTATGATACCATATGATACCATATGATCTAAAATGATCCTACAGGTAGAGGGTGTCTACTTGTGCTTGTGGAAGGAATGGTTTTCGCCGCACGTGCCGACAATATGTCTACTCACCTCCAATCTCTGTCCGCTCATTTGCCTTGAAGCAAAAAGCTAAGTCTTGGCTAACTGTCTCCTGAATGATGATGGTTGCCTACAATCCACTGAAGTGAGATGTCGACGACACGTGCGGGTCGAAGCATTCGATCCTCAACTTGTGATCCTCGTATCCGACTTGGCTAAATCTTACAGAAGCTTCTCGCTGGACCCCGGACCTGGGGCCGTGGAGTTGGGATCAAATGCGTCACACGTGTCTACATATCTGTAGGACAGGCAGGGGAAAGAGATGGACTACAAGTACAAATATGTAAGGAAGGGCTCGCTGGGACCACCTTTCGCTTCTCTCCCCTGGCAAAGACCCACCAAAGCATTTGCAAATTCCAGAAAGGTTCCTGATTTGCACAAGCCGACTCTTGAGTATCACGATCAAACGTTCGATCTTGAACTTCAACGCTCCTCCAAAACCATCAAAACCCTGAAACGGCATCCGACAACCTCATCATGTCAACACTTGAGTGCCTGCTCCACCCTCACCACATCTCGTTGATTGACACGCACTCATTGCGTGCCAAGCTCAATCATGTGGGTGACGCCTACTACAACGTTGACGGCTTACCATCGCATCGCGGGGTACTGGCTCCAAAGTTCGACGTCTTCGAAATAGAAGGGGATGTAGGGGGATGGCTTCTGGTTGGCGATCTGCCGGGGATCGATTCTGCCGATGACATCAAGATTGAGTGGTTGGATGGTAGTACTATCTTCGTCCGTGGGAAAAAGGAGACATCGTCAATCCCGACTTTCGGTGAGACAGGAAGCACGATCATGAAGACTGTTCACAAGGAGAGACATGAAGGACTCTTTGAGCGTTCTGTTACATTGCCCGCAAAAGCGAACGCCAACGGGACGAAGATAGAGGTGAAAAGCGGAGTTGTCTTTGTGAGAATCCCGAAACAGAACTAGGCAGGGGCTGTGTGAACGGGGAGGATGCGAGGGAGAAGCTGTAGTGTATATTGAATGGTATTGGGAGCGGACATTTATTGTCCAAGTCAGTCTCCGCTTTTATTTGGGGGCTTGTTAGTGTTAATATCAACTGGACCTTTTATTTTTATTTCCTTTGCACCTCTCATCGCTTTGTTTCCATTTCTGCCACATCCCATAAGCCGTCCTTCTGGCGACAACTGCCCTTGTCATGATGACCGACCCTGGCGAGGCTGACCACGTTGTCCAATCAGCGGACGCTCAGCTCACTGGGGGCGCTAATTCTTTAGCGCCCAGGCACGTGACAGGACCAATTCTCCGAATGGCCTTGTGCCTTGCTAAATTTGGCCCATTCGGGGCTTGGGCCTCTGTCGAACGTCCCATCCAGCAATTCACGCTACTCACATTTCATCGTTTCGATGGATGAATCTGATCTGATCTGACAAGCCACCATTTCTCGACGGCACACTCGACCAACTGTCAAGACCTTCCATCAACTTCATCCTATTCTTTTGCGCATATTTCCTGGCCGGCTGTCTAACAAGTTCCCAAGCTTTGCCGCAACGCGTCGTCTCCTCGATTCCCACTCCTTGTCCGACCTCCGTCTCCTTGTCCCTCGCGCTCCGTCAGAGCCTCCTTCACCCTCTACTACCGTTCTCTGGGCTGGGACATTTTCGAGTGTCCTTCGCGAAGAACCGCACAATCGACACGCCTTCGACTATTTCAATTTCGTCACATCCACATCCAGCCTGGGCATTGGCTGCGACAACTTTAACCGGTAACGCACCACAACATCTCCACGATTCCCCTCGTCCCTCATTAATTCTCCGAGTGTTTTGCTGCATGGACTTGCTACAGTCTCAGGCAAGAGACGCGCACAACACGGTCATCCGACAAAAGTCAGTCACTTCCCTCGGGTGCGGTTGAATTGAGTCCGCAGCAAGACAAGTGTCGAAGAGACTCTCGGCGTCGAATATTTACTGGCCCATTTGCCATATATTCATGCAACGCCTTCTGAGCATATTTCAAACATGGCAGCCCCGCTTGACGAGCTGCACCAGGGGAACTCTGGCAACATGAGATACACCATAGGCACTTCTCGCAACCAGAATGAACTTGCTCCACAGAACTCCAACGGTCAGTACCCATACACTCCGCCAACCCAGGCAAACGGCAACACAAATGAAGTTCCGTACGATAGTGATGCCAGATATTCCTCCGATAGCAGGACTGGAAGAAAGAGATCCGTGGGTGGGCAAGGAGAACGGAGCAGATCAAGAACAAATGGCAGTGCCGGAAAGTCATCCAATTCGGGAACCAGACAATGTAGAAAGTGTGGTGAGCCTCTGACTGGTCAGTTCGTCCGTGCGCTTGGGGGAACATTTCACCTCGATTGTTTCAAATGCGCCGACTGCGGCCAAATTGTCGCCTCGAAGTTCTTCCCTGTGGATGCCGAGGATGGATCTGGACAATTTCCCCTATGCGAAACAGATTACTTCCGCCGTCTGGACCTGCTATGCTTCGAATGCGGCGGCGCACTTCGTGGCTCCTACATCACAGCCCTGGATCGAAAATATCACATCGAGCACTTCACATGTTCGGTTTGTCCGACCGTTTTCGGCGCCCAGGACAGCTATTACGAGCATGACGGAAGAGTTTACTGCCACTACCACTACTCTACGCAGTTCGCGCAGCGGTGCAATGGTTGTCAGACTGCTATTTTGAAACAATTTGTCGAGATCTTCCGAAATGGTCAGAACCAACATTGGCACCCCGAATGCTACATGATCCATAAATTCTGGAATGTCCGACTTGCACAATCTGAGGCAGTCGTGGAGAGGAGAGACATGCACGCCCCCGTTACCGAGGATGAGCGGGAAACAGTCAAGGAGGACGAGGAAAAGATGGAGGACAAGGTCTATCGAATCTGGAGCACGCTATCTACTTTCGAAGAATCCTCTGCTTCCTGCATCTCAGATATGCTTCTACATGTCAGTAATGGCGTCTACGTCGACGGAGTCATTGTTGCTCGGAAATTCATCTGGCATGTGGATATCCTATTCGGTGCTATCGATACCCTCGCAGCTTTGATTATCAAGGCTCAACTCAAAGAACTTGCCTATGGCCGGGAAGCGAAATTGCTATGTAAGAAAGTTGTGGCGTTTTTCACGCTTCTCTCGAAAACTCAGGAGACTGGGGTGCGAAAACTTGGCGTCACTCAAGAACTCTTGTCCTTGGTTACTGGTCTGGCTCATTACCTCAAGTTACTTATTCGCATTGGTCTCCAAGGAGCGCTGAAACTCGAACGTGAGAAAGGATCTCCGGAAGGTCTTCATGCTTTCTTGGATGAGCTTGCCGACCTGGAAACAATTAAAGAGCAGGAGATGAAATCACTTGATCTGCAAGAGAGTGTGGCAGGACTTGCGAGCCAAGAATCAGACTGCTGCTCTGCGTGCATGGAACCCATCGACGACGAATGTGTTATGATTTACGGCCGCAGATGGCATGTAAAGCCCCGTCATCTTACTTGTAGCGTCTGCCAGCGAGATTTGACCAGCGACCTCGGCATTGCGATGTATAACGAAAGAGAAGAAAAGGTGTATTGCGTTGATCATGCAAAACGGACGCCGGATACGGTCTCAGGATTCGCCCACGTCACGAAGTTACAGCAATATGTCTTCTTACTCCGGGTCGCATTGGCACGCTTGCTTGAGGTGCTAAAGTCTGGCGGTACTCTACCACATACATCTGATGATCCCAACCTGACTCCATACAAAACCAATGATGGACATCATATATCAGGTTCTGGGGAACCGGTCATGCCTCACCAGATGATGGGATCACGATCTAGATCTTACGCAGGCACATCGAGCCAACAACAGTCATCACTGGAACAGACTGTGGGCGAGATGAAACGACTTCGGTCTACACGCAATGAACGCGCTCTTTCCACGACGTTCCGAAAGGCCCGTGAATCTCGAATCCTCTATGACGGAGCTGGTGTGCGACCAGGTTCTGAAGGAGCTGAAGGTCACGATCACCGAAACCCGGGTGGCTTTGAGATCGTTCAGGAGAAAGATCTTGATGGCCGCATGAAATCGGAACTTACATTTAATAATCAAGAGGGCCTGACCCTGGATGATATTCCACGGATTGTTGCCGCAGAGCAGGCAAAAGAACAACGGCCGAACGCTTTCCGTCATGCAGGCACCAACCTGATTGGTCACCGGGGCAATGAACCTCGACTGGTCAATGGCCATCAGCGAAACTCATCTGGTGGTGGTGCTGATCTCCTGGCTGGTGAACATCCCCTCAGAACCAAAAGATACTTCTCGGAACTATCCGCACTCGAGTATTTTATTGTCCGACATGTGGCAGTCCTTTCGATGCAGCCGTTGCTGGATGGGGAATACACCCTCGAGGATTTACTGGGTCTGATCGAGCAGCGAAAGCAGACATTCTGGGGTAAAGTCAGTCGTGCACTCCGTGGTGATGCTGGTGTCAAGAAGAAAGGCACTTTTGGCGTCCCCTTGGAGGTACTGGTTGAGCGTGAGGGAGCAGAATCAACCAACGGAGTCGGACCTGGCGCTCTCACAGTTCCAGCAATTGTGGATGACTGTGTATCAGCCATGAAACAGATGGATATGTCGGTTGAAGGCGTCTTCCGAAAGAATGGCAACATCAAACGCCTCAAAGAGACGGCAGAAGCGATTGATGCAAATCAGACCCCCGACCTCAACCGAGAAAACCCGGTACAGGTTGCCGCACTGCTCAAGAAGTTCCTGAGAGAGATGCCCGAGCCGTTACTGACATACAAGTTACAAAAGCTGTTCATCACTTCTCAAAAGATAGTGGACGACGAACGCCGAAGGAGGGTTCTCCATCTCACATGCTGTCTTATGCCAAAGAGTCACCGCGATACTATGGAAGTGCTATTCTCATTCCTGAAATGGGCAGCCTCTTTCTCTCAAGTTGATGAAGAGTCTGGTAGCAAAATGGACATCCACAACTTGGCTACCGTTATGGCCCCAAATATCTTGTACGCGAAAGAGAAGGCACCAGGCGCGAGGCAGCCTCAAGTGCCTCAGGTTGATGAGAGCTTCCTCGCTATTGAAGCCGTCAACACCCTGATCGAATATAATGATCTGTTCTGTCAGGTATGAAGCCAACAAATCTATATTCTATCGTTGCAAGAGCTAACTTTATCCACAGGTGCCCGAGGATCTACAGTCCATCTTGACCGACACGAATCTTCATGGCGTATCTGCAGAACTTACAACTAAGGAGATATTGTCCCGATACGGCCATATTGCTAAGGGCCAGGTGCAGAGACAGACAGTTGCGGCACCAGATGCACCAGTCCGCAGCCCCGTATCGGCTTCGAATTCGCTTGGACCTGTCGCCACGAGGGTGGATGTCGACCCATACCAGGCCACTGCGTGGCAGAAGCAAAGTTCTGTCAGGCCTGTACAGAACATGGCTTCAGCCACATCGACACCGGCTCATGAGTTCAACTTCGGCGTCCCCAACAGCCCCTATGCTCGAGACCGCGCAGGAAGTGCTGATAGCAGCGGAAGTCGTGGAGGTGGACCAGGTGGAAGACAAAGCTACCAGCCGAGACCGGGGCAAATGGGTGTCACAGGTTGAGACACCACATTCAGATTCAACGCAAAAAATTTCATCTACATTCTCGAGACGGCGTTCCTCCTCATTGACTGGCTTCTTGGGCATGATGTCGGATTTGCCTCAAGTCAGACGCGTCGAACTCGGATGAAGGACCATATCAGTCAAACCAAACTTTCGCACGACCTTTATGACACGAAAACACTTTTCCTTTGTTCGGTGCTACACAAGGGGACACAACGGGCGGCCTTCCATGCATGACTCCCACAATTGCAGAGCTTTCGTGGAATTTTCTTTACTTGTGCTCCTTCACAAGGTTTTTAACAATTGAGCTTCCAAGTCCTGGCCGGCGGTGCATCGAGCGCTTTTACGGCTTCGCTGGGCACAATTCATTACCATTCTTCACAGCAAGCGGTGCTTCAATTTACACAACAATTTTCGAGCTTGAAGGTTTCTCTTTTTACTCCTCTGAACTGTGGAGTTCGTTTCTTTGCCACTCCTTGACCATGTCTGGAGATGTGCACTGCTCGATGAGAGTTGATTGAATACATTTTCTTTCCAAGGACTTGCGATATGCGAACTGGGCTCGCTGTCAGAAAGGATATTCTCGAGAGATTGACTCAGGGCTATGCTGGAGGGCCATTGGCGGGTCATTGTTTCAGCAGACCAATGTTGGATACAGAAGTCAGGCTCCCAAAAGAGTCGACTGCTGTAATCGATAACGGCGACGAAGGCGAGTCATGCTTGTTGGGAACAGGAGGATTGGGAGAAAGACGCAACAGTGTAAGAATTGGCAAAGAATTGGCAACCATGCAGTGCTTTGCAACTGCTTGAATGAGCCTTCTCTCTCACGACGTCGGCTTGGAAAACAGATGGAGAGTGACACGGGCACAAGAGGATTCGCACTGCTAAATTTTCTGCGAGCAGCTTGCCGAAGGATCTTGTCTTGCGATTCGAGAAGGTAGAAGCAATCATGGCAAATACCTTGTTGATGGAGCAACCAGTCCGACAAATTACAACGACGCCACTTGATCGCTTCTGGCAAGGGCACGTTCGGACGGGGATGTTGACTGCGCAGCTGGGACTTTCTTGTGCGATATCGCGCTTTCACAAATCAAATGTCATGATCCGAGCTTTCAATGTTTTTGCTGAGAATAGAATCGCGCCGTGTTGGGCAATCCTCCCTTGCAGGTGGTTAGCTGTAGTCTACTGTCTATCTGAAGAACATGCTAAGTGCCCGTTGACATTGTCGACTCTATTTCTGTCCATCACTTCCCTTTCTTCTGTAGGACAGCATCCATGACTCTTCCCAGTCTCTCGACCGCCTCGTCACTGATCTGGTAATGCACGACCAACCGTCCTCCCCGGGCCTTTAGACCCTCCTTGCTCGCGAGCTCGGCGAACTCATCCGCCGAACAGCCTTCATTTGCAAGATCCAGCCAGACCATGTTGGTTTCCGTCGGGTTGGCCAATTTGCCACCCTTGGCCGTCCACAGCTCTGCGACTTTCCTTGCCCGGGCGTGGCTGTCACGCAACTTGCCGCCTTCGCCGTTGGGACCGTGGCCAAAGTTCTCGGACACGGCGACGCGGGCAGCGGCGGAGATGACGCCCGCTTGGCGGGTGCCGCCGCCGAGCATCTTGCGGATTCGTCGCGCGTGGGCGATGAAGGGCTTGCTGCCAACGATGATGGAGCCGATGGGTGCGCCGAGTCCCTTGGAGAAACACATGCTCACACTGTCAAACTCGCGTGTGAAGTCGGGGAGACTGCCGGCGTCGGCGGCGACAGCTTCCCAGATGCGCGCACCGTCCAAGTGGAGTCTGATGCCGTGGGAGCGGGCGAATCGGGAGATGCGACGGATTTCAGAAAGCGGCATTATCATGCCGTCGAGGGTGTTTTCTAGGCTGATGACTCGGGTCGGACAAGCGTGGACGTCGTCTGAGATTATACAGTGTTTCTGGACATCCTCGAGAGTCAAGTGGTGGCCATTGCTGGGGGTGACGGAAATCAGCATGGCGCTCGAGAGGCAGCTCACACCGCCGGCCTCGTAGTTGTGGATGTGGCCCCTGATGTCGCAAAGCACCGAATGGGGTGGTTGGACCAGATGGCTGCGGAGTGCGACTTGGTTGCCCATTGTGCCCGACATGACGAGCAGACCGGCTTCATGGCCTGCCAGCGCAGCGACAGAGGACTCCAACTCGTTAGTGGTTGGATCCTCGAGGAAGACATCATCCAGCAGCGTGGTATTTGCAATTGCATCGAGCATGGACGCCGTGGGTGTAGTCATTACATCGCTGCGAAAATCAAGAGCAGCTGGGCCAGGTTGTTGCCAGGCATTGACCCTTTTGTGTGAGGCAGCATTGCTGTTCGCTTCTGTGACGGGAGAGCTCTGTTTGACGTCGGCGAAGGCATCTGGTTTGCCCCCATTGGTATGCGAGGTAGCCATCTTGTAACTGGAGTGGTTGATACCTCTGGTTGAAGACAATCTGAGGGTTCCCGATAGTGGATGCAATTGGCACGTCGATCGCGCTGATGATATGCGGACTTTGGCCGCAGAATTCAACCCTTGTCTAGATGCTGCTGCAAGCATCTGGAAGAGACTTTCAAAGATGATTGTTGTTCCGACATCGGTAGAAGGCAATGATTTCGAAAGGCGTGAGTGTGTGCTCGATCAGTGTAACACGGGTGGAGGTGGGAGCGGCGATGCGCGCATCAAGATCCAATGACTTGCCATGAGTTTAGCAGCGTTTGGCTGACGCCTGCAATGGCGGTTAAGGGTGGGATAGGGGTGGGTTAAGTGGCTTGGGAGGTTTAGGCACTGCCTAGACGGATTTCACCTGCCTAGATGAGCCGGGCTTGGCCCCACGTGCCCCCGCCTTGACACGACTCCTACTACGGTGCCGAGTAACTCCAGAAACTCAGAGCGCAGGTCGCGTTAAGCCTCCACGCGTTTTTGCCGCACCTCACAGTCCACCATCCCTTTTCCCTTCGTACGCCTTTTGCACAGAATACCAGCAGTCGCAGTCAATGTCCGCTGCCAGCATTGAACAGCGGCAACGATATCGACATGACTACCTCCTCCCGCCGCAAGTCGCAATTTGCTTCTCCACAAATCAACCTGCACTGTCTTCAATGCGACAGCCAAATCGGTACCTTCAATAACGAATGGATCCGCCTCACGAGTTCATACGTTCGTCCCGTTCACTCTGGTACTCACTTCGGGACTGAGATTGCGACCAACAAAACACAAGTCGTCCCTGAAGGCGTCACACAGCGATCTCTGGAAGGATGCACTCTTGCTGAAGTGTTTTGTACAAAATGTTCCGCGGCGGTTGGACAGTATTGCAAGATGATTCCTGCAGCTGCCCAGAGAAATATGTTGTATGTAAGATTCCATCGCATTAGAAGAAAGATACGTGAGACTGATGAGATCGAAGAAATCAATATCTATACAAATTATCGAGGACATACTTGAAGAGCAGGGAGACTAATGAGCAGGTTGATCCTGTTTTTGGATACGCTGGGGACGCGGTCAGATCAACTACAAGATCGAATGGCACCTCGGCGGTGAGCATGGCTGCCCACGCTCGCCGCTCGCGCACCTTCTTTGATAGACAAGAGCTGCCCCCACATCCCCAACTCATGACGGAGTCGCAAAGGGGGACTTCCGCACCCATCACGTCGCAAGACAGGCACGAAAACACTCCATTCAGAACCCCACCAGATACAGAGTCTCTGGACTCAACATTGACCCAGCACGCCATACAAGATGCGCGCTTGACACCACACGATCGGAGAATGGTAGACCAGGAGATCAAAACGCTGGAGCACGATGCCCAGATTCAAGCCATCTCTTCGGTCTTAGAGACGTTTCGCAACACGCTAGATGAGATCAAGACATCTATCGAAGAACTTAAGGCTCAAACCTCGCCCCCTCGTCTCGATAAGCCAACACAAATCGACTTCGCGGGCAACATTCGCACCATGATCATGACCCTGACATCGGCTCAGGCGAATGTGCAAGAGCTAGAAGAACTTCGTGCTGAAAACGCCAAACTTCGAGCCAAGTGGGATATCGTGCAATCGGCTATGATTACCGCCACTGGACAATCCACTCCAAGCTCATCATACGAAGTACCCCACAAGAACAGCCTGGGAAAACGCAAACGCGACACCAGTGTCGCAGGATCGAGCGCGCTGATACCTATGGTTGGAGCACCACAGACCCGGTCTCATCACCTAGAGACTGTTTCGTCTTCTACGCAAATGCCGACTCCGCAGTCTAGCAATCACTCAGACGGCCAATCTGCAGATGACTCCAATAGCTCAAGAATTTCGACACCAGAACAAGAAGCAGCCAGATCAAACTCTCAGAATATCCTTGACTACAGTGATCAATTCACGAATCAAGATAAAGTTCCCTCCAGAATGAGGTCCTTGCGACGAAGCTTGAAGGGCCGTCTACTATCGGAGAGTCATCAACATACAGAAATTGCTAGCTTGGATGTTCAAGCTGCGCCTGTCGAAATGTCCAGCGCAGATACGCAAGCAAGTAGCATGAATCCGGATACCCATGAGAACCAACAACACCCTATTCCAGGGTCTGTTGGGTACTTGTTGCGGTCATCGTCGCGACGCGATGACTCTCGAGAATCAATTCTTGCTGGACCTGCAAGAGAATCCGAGGACAGCGAAGATCGGTCACAAGAGTGTACAGAATCCGATTATCTAGAAGAGAACAATCGATTGCGTGACAGAAATGAGGCGCCTTCGCTCGACATCCACCCTCTAGATACCTCGGAAATCCTCTCATCGATCGAAAAAGGCGCCGACTTTAGCGAAAACAGCGGGGCTCACTCTTCCGCCTTCGTGGATACTCTCAACGGTACGACTAATCTAGATGTCCAGCCATCAAATGAAGTTTCTGCGGTAGACGAACCCTCTGCTCAATCTGTACCCGCCAGACGAATTCGTAGCAAAACGGCAGGGCCGTCCACGCGAAGCAAGATCGACTTCATCATGGATAGCCGAAGTGTTGCCCCGGAGCCAGCGGCACTACGTCGCACGATTCCTCGCCGACTCTGCGCGAACCAGGAAGCACGGTTCGAACACGCGACACCCGAGTCGATCGAGCAAGAATTGAAAGTACTGGAGAATCCCAAAGGACGTCGAAAATCTAAGCCTCATGTTCAGACGACCAAAAAGATCCTCGACAAAGAACTAAAGGAGCTCGGCTTGGAGGAATGGATCGGGAAAGACAAGGATGATCCCGAATACAAGAGAGTCGTGGAAGAGGCCAGGGACCGCAAAAGAGAACAGATGAGATTGGCCGCATTAGCGCGACGTGGAATCAGCCTTCCAGGAGCGCCTGAAGATGATGAACGAGCAGAATCAACCCCAACTTTACAGGAAGCATTTACCCAAGCCTCTGACGCTCTCACCGACAGCACCAACGAAGGAAATGGAGGAAAGCAGATACAGATCATCAATGTCTCAGAGGCGGCAGCGAGACGGGCGAAGGGGAGCGGAACGCGCAGGAAGAAACGTGAACAGCGAGAAGAGGAAATCCGCCGGAGAGATATGCTGGCGAAAGAAGCAATGGATATGAATGACTAGAGCTCGACGCAGTTGTAGCCAACGCGGTTAGGAGACGCGTTTCAATGACGCCAAACACCAGTGCTTGGGAGAACATGTGGTGCAAGCACACCTGAGTAAGGTCGGAATATGTAATGCATGCTCTTTGCAACAAGACCCTTTACATGTTGCGGATGTGGCGCGTGACGTCCCGCGCCTTGAAGGCATCGTGATCCTACGAGTCCCAGTACGAGTGCTCAAAGACACTTAAAGTAAGCGAATGCCACATCTATTACGCATCCATTGGCTCTCGTTTGCCCGGCTCCAGAACACGCTACTCTAGCCAGGAACGGGGAGCCGGGAACACAAGTTGACGAAATCCACATGAGGCCGCCCTGTCGCCTAGAGCTTCGGGGCTCAATCGCGAGGAGCTGCAGGGATCCTGCCTGGGCGAGCGTTGGCGGGGAAATTTCCTCGAGAGCCGCAGGTGAATCTCGACCTCATTTATCCTCTCTCACGCACCCTTTTTCCTGCTCACTTCGTTTCTGGTTTCTGCACGGCCGTTTTGATAGCGTTGCTCTTTTGGATGTTTAGAAAATCAGTGCTCACCTCGAACGCATCTCCCGTCTTGGGGGCATAGTCCGATCTGTAAGGTGCTCCTCCAGTGCTCAAGACCGCCACATGACAAATTGCTAATGGTTTCCCACAGGGACCTGTCCTCGAACGTCTCTACTTCCTCGCGCAACTGCCCTCGGTAAGTTGATTCTTTCGCCTCACTCGAGTCAGCCGGTGCTTCGTATGGTGGAGTGTCGAGACGTCGGTGGAAAGAGTTGGCACTTCTACATCATGTTTGCTCCTCGTTGCGAAGCACCCGAAGTATGGGAGTTCCCTATTGCAGAAATACACACTTTAGAGGCTCGTGGACAGGGAAAATACTGCGGTCGCATATCAAACAGGCGCACTCTTTTTCTGTGGGAATGCGTTGATCGTCGATATCAAAGACTAATGCGCACATCGACAGTTTTGTTAGGCCAATTGGCCATCTGCCTTACAAAGGTTTATTACCAGGTGTGTGCGATAAAACTCATGCCTTCCTCCCATCCGAATGTCAATATGTCCTCGTGCTTTTGGCTTCAAGTCTAGAGCTACTGCGGTTGTTGCCTCGCGGCTACACCTTTCCTTTTGTTCATGCTGTCTCTCCTGCTTCCACAAACTGGACACTACTAACGATATTCCAGACATACACCTAGGCTCTGGGCATGCAATTCTCTCGTTGGCTCAATTAATCTGGGTCTACATATTTCCCAGTGCAATATAATACAATTGGGATGGTAAACAAGTCGGTCGTGCTTGGTCAGTATGTCATGCGATGATGAACCTTCGGTCTGCTGACGAGATTCCCTCTAGCGTCATCTTGCTGCGTAAGGATACACAGATTGTCTTCGACCCTCTCCGCTGTCCCTCGAACTTTTCTCTTCCGCCGTCTGGGCAGTTCAGCTTGTCGTGATACGCCTTTGACACGTCCATTATGGTCTCGCAACCCACCCAGCCTTCAACACAGCCGATTGAAGACCCTCGGCGTCTAAGGAGGAACGTGTCCAATATATCGAACGAGGATGCCATAGACGTGATATGTCTGTTGAGTCCAACTTCCCCTGCCGCGTTTGAGGCGGTAAAAGCGAACCTGTTGGATTCACCCATGCACATACTGCAAAATGCCGACCTACAGGATATCAGCGAGGACGACCTGCTTTTCCGGGATGAATTCAATCAGCCCCGAGACCTAGCTTTGCGAATGTCGTCTCCTGTCACGAATCTAAAAGATGGGTTTAGATTTGGCCGCGCTCGGAATCAATGCGACGTGCTTCTCACCGCATACGATGATGACAACTTAGTGAGCAAAGTGCATTTCAAGATATTTGTGAACAGTCAGGGCAGCCTTATGCTGGAAGACTTATCTACCAATGGAACCGTCGTTGATGATGTTCACCTCAGGGCGAGAGCTCGTCGAGATAATCCTAATCTCAGACCCGCGACTATCGCCCTCAAGCATGGCTCTATCATTTCTCTCTTTGGTGGTGGAAGAAAGAACGAGATCAAGATGATGGTGCGGATACCCAGTCGTGGTGACTACGAAGACGAATATGAAGAGAATCTGAGAAGGTATCTCGCCGCAAGAGGCGATGTGGCGCAATTTGCTTCCATGAGGGAGAGCACGTATGGAAATTACTGGAATGGAGGCTCCTTGTACAACTTTACCGGTCTGCTTGGAAAAGGGGCTTTTGCAACCGTCTATAAGGTCCAGACGAAGGAAGAAGGCGACATCTACGCCGCAAAGGAGCTTGACAAGCGCCGCTTTATCAAAAATGGCGTCCTCGATATGAAATTTGACAGCGAACTCAACATTATGAAAAACCTGAGCCATCCGAATATTGTCAACTACGTCGATTGCCACACTTACCAACACTGGATTTATATCCTGATGGAGTATGTCCCCTACGGTGAGCTTGCGAAAGAGCTCGGGAGGCATGGAGCTATCCCCGAGTCCGACGTTCAGCAGATTGCCAAACAGATATTGCACGCTCTCTATTATCTTCATCGAAGAAACATCACCCATCGCGATATCAAGCCAGACAACATCCTCATAGCGTCCCGAAATCCTCTGGTCGTCAAGCTATCCGACTTTGGCTTGTCAAAATGTGTGACCGACCAAGAGACCTTTCTCAAAACGTTTTGTGGTACTCTTCTTTATTGTGCACCGGAGGTATACCCTGACTATGCAACGTATGCACAAGGAACAGCTACAAAAAGACGTCGGTTAGGAGAACCTGCAACAAAACAACCCCCGTCACCCTACGATCAGTCTGTGGATATGTGGTCCTTTGGCGCCGTCATTTTCCACCTTCTCTGCGGGAAGCCTCCAGTCACCGGACGAGGCGATGATCGCGGCGCGCAAATGCTGAACAATATTATGACGAAAAATGTCAACTTTGACACGCTGAGGCAGGCTGGGGTATCAGAGATGGCAATCGATTTCGTTGGGAAGCTCCTAAACAGGAACCCTGCTCTACGGCCAAAGGAGCCCGAATGTTTGCGACACCCGTGGCTACGCGACTTGCCAGATCACTGCAACTATGAGGATATCGAGGAGCTGGTTGACAACCCACAAAACTGCCTCGAAGTTGTTGATGAAGTCAATGAGGATATCATCGACGAAGAATTGATTAACACCTTGAACCAACTGACGCAGCCGCCCTCTTCAGTGCGGACACCAGATCGCCCCGCGAAGCGCATTCGCACGCGAACAGAACTATCACCCTTGGCGGGAGCTATCGCATATCCTCGTCTTCCCGAACCTGGTGAAAGTTTTCTGCCGTTACCCGTTGCGCCAGAACTACCGGCCCAACGTCTCTTTGGAGAGATTTCCGCGTCCGCTCTGCGTAGTTCGGGAATATTTGGCGGAGAACTGAGCCCGTCTTCGCCGACAGCAGTACAAGATATCCGAAATCGAGTCGAGCAAATCAGCGTGAATGATTTTGGAGATCGTGGTCCACGGCGTGTTGCAGAAAACGCTGACATTTCTGGCCAACCACCTCAATATCCTCAGGTACTCGGCGTACCTGAAATCGCAGGCGGTTCAGCCGCAAGCCTTATGGGGGCAGAGAACCAAATAGGTCAGCTCAACATGGCGTCTCCTGAGGCAGATATTTCGGACGTAGCAACTCCAGAAACAACCAATCCTGTCACTCCTGACACCCGTCAGCTGTCGCCCTCGGCTTCAGTCACTCCACACGCGAATAACGAATCTGGGGATACGGCTCAAGTGTCCGAAGAGCCTGTATGTACTCGTCGCATCGACCTTGGCCTAGTCGATGACCCGGCTCACTTTGAGGCAGAGGTCGAAGCAAGGAAGGTGTCGAGAGCCAGTAGGCTCCGGGCAAAGGCGGAGACATTTCATGGAAATTTGATCACCAGAAACTCCCCTCCATCAGCTGAGCTTGCCGTCACGATTGACGCGAAGACTGGTCATGAGGTTAAAAGTATGGGGCGATTGGACCGTTTCATCCGTCCTGCTCCAGAGCTGGAAAGTACAACCAGAACGAGTTCTCAAACAACCCAATTCATCAAACCTGCACGACGATATGGCAAGCTCACCAGCATTCCTGGGTCTTTTGCAAACGTTACCATCAACCTGGAAGCCAGATTCGTACTGTGGGGACGGGGCATTGATTGCACCGTTAAGTACCCTGACACCAAAGACACACGAATTCCCAAATTCGCCCTCAAGATCACATTCTGGGCACCTGGTATGGAGGCTCACGTCAATCGCGGAAATGACTGGACCGCACTTCCTGGGGTTAGAACACTGGTCGCGACTTCGGCAAGCGGATCTGTGTTTGTCAACGACGTCGAACTGCGAAAGGAGTCACCCTCCGGAGAGGCCGCCTTGTTCGGGAAGCTGTATACAGGAGACGTCATCACCATTTTCGACAATGGCAAGGGAGAGTTTTTGAAGTTCAAGGTGGAAATTACGTTTGGGGACAGTGCAAGACCAAGGCCTCCTGACGAAGAAGGGTTCATCGTCCAGGAGGAACGGCACCATCATCAACGGATGAAGGAACGCGAGAGCATGAGGTTGAGTATGAGAGACAATGCTGGCGAGGTGCCCATCGCGCCAACCGTGCGACTAGAGCCGGATTGTTGAATGAGGATATGCCCATTGAATGGTGGACAGATAGCTTGGAAATGACCATGTCATGATAGTGCTGTGACTGTCGAGCACCTTGAATACATTCGAGTTTTGCAAACCAAAAACAAAGTGATGATGCGCAAAGCTGCCGCCGTTGGAAAGTTGCATATGTCCAAAGTCCTTTTATCAGGCACCGTGCAACCCTCCCGGTCGATTTGACTTTTCTCCACGGATACCATGCACATATCAAGCCGTGATGCGCGGGACCGGGTTGAGATGGGTGGGTGGCTGGCTTTATAGCCACTGACCGGGGTCCCACTTATGGCGAGGGTCGGAGGCATCGTCGCCATCGTGGCTGGCCATCGAGACGCCTAGAGTGGACCCTGTGACAAACTGTAGATGGGGCAAGGGAAAGGAGAAATTCATCTTGATGCGCCTTCCCACCAATGTCTGAAAAGCCAGCAACGGGTCGATCGTGCACAGCGGAAAGCGGAGATCTCTCAGCGGGGTCCAACTGCACCAGTGTCTCAAGAGGTTCCACAGACTTTGTGCCTGTCCCTGAATATCTTGTGCATTATGAAAAGGAGCGAATTGGCTGTATGCATAGGTACCTCGTACACAGGGTGACTTCTGTAGTGGGAGTCTTCTAAGTCGGGTGGACGGATGAGAAGTGGCTCTTGACATCGCAGTCAGCGGGTGCATCTTGGAAAAGGGACACCTGTCAGGTACTCGGTACAGACCTCGCGACATTCTCAGAGAAAGCCCATTGATTTGCCATATCCCTCCCAAGGTACGAGTCACTTGTTCGGAGCGGGTACTTTGCACGGGCACGACGGGTCTTGGTGCTGCAAGGTGCCATTCTCGGCAGCCCACATGCCTCCCTATCACTTGTCTGCATGGAGAAATGGTCAAGCGGGTACTGGCGAGCCTACCTACTCGGAGCAGGTACCGGGAGTCGACAAGTGTCAGCCAGACGAGGGCACCGAAGGCCCTTGGCAAGCATCGCGGGCGCAGGCGGGTGTGGGTTGTCGGATACGTAGTGTAGTCGGGGGCTTTTTGTAACATGGAAAATAATAAACAGATTCGAATTCCAGAACAGAAATAACCCCTCCCTTAAAGTCTGGGCTGTTACGTTCTTGGTCGATGAGACCATCTCCATGTGGCTGCTGATGCATTTCACAATCACCATCAACCTGGTCTTGCTGCGGGCTTGTCGATGGTCCTGCACCTCAAGTCAGATGAGCTGAATCAACCGCCCGCGCCTCTATTGTCAATCTGACCTTCATTCTATTCCCTCAACGCCTCACATAGCAAGACAACCCGCTCCACAGTACTCACTCACTACTGCCAGTCGTTGTCCTCTCTGATGCGCATCCAACACCTCCCTGTCCCGTGACCCCCTTTCTACCATCCTGCTCCGATGTCCCACTCTCGATCGATTTCACCACTGCCCAACAGAGGATGGAACACACCAGGTCTGACTGAGCGCAGCTCAACGCCCAACGGCTTGTACGCAGGAACCAACAATTACAGCAACAATGACGATCACTGGGCTGCGGCAAAGGCAAAAAGTGCTCAAGTGAGAGGATACCCCAGCATCCAGACCAAAAATGAGGGCTTCTTTCTGCGGTCCAAGCGGAAAATCTCCTCGACGCTGCCCGTCTTCAGTCCCTACACTCCTTTGTCGGCCAACTGGAAAGACCCAGAGAAACTTGGTCGCAGCCGGTGGTACCCAAGAGGCGGTGGGAATCTGGCGAGAATAAAGACTTTTGCTGGCAATGTCTTGAGGAGGTTCAAATTTCTGTTCATAATACTGTCCATTGTCACACTGACGACGGTTATATTGTCCCAGACAAGTGAGTGACGATGCCTCTTTTTCACATGTCTGGTCCAGCCCTAACTTTCTGTTCTAGACGCCCTGTCCAAATACCGTGGTAACTCGCATCTCGGCGGCGGAAGCAAGTTCGTCATTATCCTCGGAGCCAACGAGGGCGGCGGTGTTATGGAATGGAAAGGTCCTAGAGAATGGGCCATTGAGCGTGACAGTGTGAAAAACAAGAAGAGATATTCTGAAAGATGGGGATACATATTAGACATTGCAGACATGAGCACCAAGAAGAGATACGCTCATGAATGGCGTGAGAGCTGGGAAAAGGTTGACCTGATCCGGAACGCAATGGCCAGGTACCCTAAAGCTGAATGGTACGAGGAAGGATTGCAAACGGACTGGGTGTCGTATCACTGACAAGGACTGCAGGTTCTGGTGGCTCGACTTGAACACCTTCATCATGGAGCCTTCAATATCTCTACAATCCCACATATTCAACGATCTCGACAAGAGCGTGTACCGCGACATCAATCTCTACAACCCTCTCCACGTCG
This sequence comes from Fonsecaea pedrosoi CBS 271.37, assembly GCF_000835455.1. Taxonomy (NCBI): domain Eukaryota; kingdom Fungi; phylum Ascomycota; class Eurotiomycetes; order Chaetothyriales; family Herpotrichiellaceae; genus Fonsecaea; species Fonsecaea pedrosoi. The sequence continues at coordinate 3,190,071 of NW_013550614.1, read as the reverse complement.
TCCATCCTCCGGTCACCGACTTCCTTGACCCGGTTGCCCGCTCCCCCACTGGCGACAATCTGACGTCCTCCATCGACATCATCATCCCTCAGGACTGCGATGGTTTCAACCTAGGGTCTTTCTTCGTGCGACGATCTCCATTTACAGACCGGTTACTTGACCTCTGGTGGGACCCTGTCCTCTATGAACAGAAACACATGGAATGGGAACACAAGGAGCAAGATGCATTGGAGCACCTGTATGCCTCGCAGCCATACCTCCGGACACATTTCGCATTCATCCCCCAGCGGAAGATAAATTCCTTTCCCCCTGGTGCATGTGCCCTCCAGCCGGCCCAAGGGCAAGTTGTCGAAGAGGGAAAGCCTCTCCTAGACCCAAGATTCCACTACAACGAGCACGAACGAGACTTCATGGTTAACATGGCCGGGTGCGAATGGGGTCGAGATTGCTGGGCGGAAATGTACATGTATCGCGAACTCAGCAACAGACTCAATCGATCGGGGTGGGCAAGGTTCAAAGACCTTGTCAGTGACAAGTGGGCCAAAATCAATCAGAGCTTGTTCAAAGAAACAGTGGCGCCACAAACGGGATGACATTCTTCATCATCTTTGCTGGCGAGGGGAATGGGCGGTTACCATGAAAGCGCTGAGCTTTTTCTCAGATGCACGAAAACATCGCATATTGGAGTGCCCTCGAACCTCTCGGGGATTTATTCACTCCACTTTTGGGCGCAATATGCCTAAGCTGTCTGGACTCCATCAGATTTCAATGGCTGGGACCCATTGAACGACTGTCAACATTTCACGGTTGAGCACCTTGATTTGTTCAGAGCATAACAGAGTACAAGCAGGATCATGTAACTCGGGGTGACGGAAATCTGTCTCTTTCAACGTGTATACTTAGACGGGCGGGCATTGGGAGGCATTGAGACCTGGACTTTACGGCACAAAATAGATGGGCGAAATTCTCAAAGGGCGGAAAATGTGGCCTGGTCCACTGTTCCCGCTGTTGTCGGGCACATGCGTCCAGAATCTCTTGTCAGTTGAGCATGGACGAAACCCAGACTAATATAGACTCTGGTGGCAAAACCATGATATGTCAATAACATTGTAATCCTGCTGAAGGCTTTGACATGAGGCTTCAGCTTGACCACATTCGCGGTTGCTACATGTTCGGCAGGGATCCTGAACTCTTGCAAAGATAGAATTCGGGACAGGGGTTGGAGGTCTCAGCCTTGCCGGCTCGATTCAGCCTCGTACCAACTAGTAGGCCTTGCGCGACGACAAGCGTCTTCGTCTCTTTCCCTTCGTGTTCTTCGACTTAGTCGTCGCTGTATCGTTCTCTCGATCGAGTCTTTGCGACTGAAAGAATCCCTTTATTTCTATAGCTTTTTGTCCTGCCTGTATGTACCCAGTTTGATGCCCTATTGCCATATCAAGACTGTATGTATGTATGTACGCCTACTCGTCGGTCCCCAGCCACGCCGCCGTTATCGGCACCAACGCATCCTTGAGCCACGGGGTGTCAAGCGTTATCTTCTCATCCGTGTCAAATCCATGCTCGCCGGGCTGGAGCACCAAGGCGACTTTCTCAGATCCAAACCTTTCTCGCGCCCTTGCCACCCACTTCTCGCTCCCTTCCGCGGGGACCCCGGTGTCGTCGCGGCCGTGGATGATTAGGATGGGCGGCACCTTCTCCGGGCTGACGTGCTCGATTCTTTCGAGTGGGAACAAGATCGTGTCCTCGCCCAGCAGTTTCGTAAACAGACCCTGCTGCACGGCCGAGAGAGCCAGGGGTAGTCTATTCGGCGGGGCCGCGGAGCTGATGACTCTTCGTTTCCCGCTCTTTGCGTCCTCTTCGACCGCGCGCAGGTGTTCGCCCATGACCTCCTTGGGGATTGTTGGCGCACCCAGCACGACCTTGGGGTAGTCCTCGGTGTAGAACGCCGACCTCATGTCCAGCATCGGGTACGTGGCAATGGCGGCGGTGGGGACCATCGACCCCTGCTCCTGCTCCTCGCCTCCAAGCGCGCTCTGCACCGAGAGATACCCGCCGGCGCTCTCGCCCGTGGAGAGCACCCTGGCCAGATCGACCTGGACGCCCGGCGCCGCGCCCGCGAGGTACGTCTCGAAGTCGGACCTCAGCCAGGCCCAGAAGTCGTGCAGGTCGGCCATGATCTCGAGGCCCGTCGCCTCGGGCGCGAGCCGGTAGTTGGGCAGCACCAGCACCGCGGCGTGGCGCAGCGCGTACGCCACCAGCCACGCGGGAAACCAGTCCGGGTGCAGCGCCGTGCCGGTGATCAGGAAGCCGCCGTGGAACTTGACCATGACTGGCCGAGGCGAAGACGACGGCGACGGCAGGGCCTTGGGGATCAACGTGTAGACATTGATGGCGTGGTCGTCGACGACTTTGTACGTCGTCTCCAGGACGGTGAATGCGGCGTACTTGGGTGAGTCCATTGTGTTTGGTTCGTTTGACAATCTTTCTCGAAGGCGATATCAAGAATCTCCAAAGGACCTGAATCTATCTTTAACTAAAATGCGCTAATGGGGTCTACAGTGCTGACTTGTAGAGACTGTTGTTCCGTGCTTGTGATATGTTAAAGTCGCACTTCGTCTTGGCAACTTCTGCCCTGTTTATATAGACAGAGAGAGTGGACACGTGGGTATCGAAATCTAGTGGTTTTGCCGTCTATACCTTCTATACGAGGTTTGCAGCCTTGATTCCGGGTCGGAACAAATCCACAAGGGAAACAAGGGGGGGGGGGGTAGTAATTCAGCAGGTAATTACCAATACGGATGTATGTTCCTTTAACCCCGTTTCCGCGCGGATGATGGTATGGTACATAATACAAGTTCCCGAGACTGTGTCGGCATATGGCGTACGGGATACGGCATACCAAGAAGCCGAATCCGAGTTTGTGTTGCCCTTCTACGAAGGCAATTTACATGTATGGAAAAGGGAAAGATAAGACTGGAGGTTATGGGCGTTGTCCTACGCACCCGGACATAAGGGGGAGCGTATACGAGGTACATACTCGGTACTCGTACCAAGGGATATACATATTATGTAAGGTGGTGAAGTGGGTTCAGAAGTTCAAGGGGTTGTTCGGGAACATAGTGAGGACCGATAGTAAGTCAAGTCGGGACAATATCCTCCCATTCCTCGCTCTCCCGCTCCAGTTTGGGATAGTAATAAGGTCACGGAGGGTGGGCGAGACACAATAAAGTCTCCGAGGAACTGAGAACTCGACCTGAGGAATAGGGCTATCTAGGTAGACACCTACACAGGTTCTTGGTAATACGAGGTACTGGACCCGCGTACCTTATTCAGCAGGTGGTCGAGTGCAACGAGTGCCACCAATGCAGCGCGTGTTATTCGCGGACTGGTAGTTGTCGGGGCCTGTTGCAGGTAGCCACAATGCATTGCCCTTCCTTGGGGTCACTGTGATATTACGTGTACTCACACAAGACAAGACAAGATAGAGCAGAGAGATCATGATGGATTCCGCTCAATGAAAAACACATCTTGCAAAAGGTTGATATGAGGCTAAATGCACATGGCACATCGACAATTCCCCTTCCCCTTTAACCACGTAAAGGAGTCAATAACAGAACCCGACTTTTGATACGTAGCAATGCTCGTTGAACCCTTGCAATGATGCACATGCACTGTCGAGGGAGGAATTCCAAACAAGATAACAGCGGTCCTTGTCAAGAAACCGTGTCTCCATCTTTGCTGCTGCCTCGACTGATGACCCTCATCAGCCTCTCGGCGACACTCCCTCTTCTCTCGTGTTCTTTCTCCTTCTCCCTCTCCTTCTCCTCCTTCTTCCTTTGCTTCTCCTGCTCCTTTCGCCTCTTGCGCTCTTCCTTGCTCTCCGGCTCAGGCCACCCAACCTCCCAGTAAGGACCCCGGGACCCCATCGGCCCTCCCCACGCGAGAGACTGTAGTCCTCCCGCTCCCCCACGAAGATCCGGTAACATGCCGTTGGACCCAGCATCGACGTATAGCTTGGACTCGGCGAATTCTTTGAGCGCCGCAAGTTCTTCTCGACTGTTGGCGAACCCGTGCGACGCTTTGTATGGCGGTAGCCTCTCCCGTCCGGGATCGGCTGTGGCGGAGTAGGATGGTGGTGATGCCATTCTTCTTTGGTGTGCTGATTGTGTGTCAAATGTGTACTCGTTGTTTCGCTCTCAGTGCCCTTGAGATGTGACGAAGGGAAGGAGAGAATTGCTTTGCGTGTAAAATGTCTCTTGACAGTCGACTCTCTGTTGATTGCCTATTGACCGCAAGGAGATGTCAATGGTACAGAAAAAGAAGTGCCAGGCGGAATAGAGCCGGTGAAGTGGAGTTCTTTGCAGATTTTGTGTTGCTGCGGGATAAAGATCCTGGGATGCTCAATATGTATCATGGGGGAGTGTTCGGTGGACCGGGTTAGAGTTTCCAGAATGATATGATGTGAGGACTCAGACTTCAGGATTCAGGCACGAAGACGGCGATATGCGAGACGCAGAGTGTAGAGTCTGGGCGCAGTACGAGTAAGAGGGATCTGGTGACTCGATGTTTGGTCTCTTTATCCCCATTGGGGCCAACGTCATGGCTGCGTTACCCGATACGCAGGCACAAACTGCGCCCATATGCGCCCATCTGTTTCAAAACTGGGAGAGTCTCATCCTCGTGGATTCTCACTCCGCGTCACATGCCGCCCGATTCAACACACGCCCAAAGACGCGCAGCATTCATTGGCCGTCCGTCGCCGCGTTCTGGCCCTCCCCCCGCGATGCCATGAATGAACCATTGTCTTGGTATATGCTCTTGGTTGCTTTCAGTTATACACATCACACCATTGCCCGTAATCTTTGGTTCTGTTCACTTCAAGTCTCGTGGTGTGAGAACAGGCAAAGAGAAATGAGAAGACCGCAAAAGAAGCCCGCGCCCAGACTGATCATCGGTGTCGAGACGATCGACCAGCTCTCAGGAGAATTCTTCCGCGAACGAGGTCATCAATGTTTTCCACCCTGCAACCGGGGTAGGTACCGACGTAAGCATCTCGATTTGACCCTGACGCCTGCGGGCTGCTATCTCAAGCTGGGATGCGCGGTCCCACCACCAAACTAGATGGTAAAAAACCACAATCGCCTCGGCAGATCGATTGGCATCGGAGACAAGACAAGCATCTGATCAGGCGGGGCAGTGGAGCGTCCGCTAAGACTTCGCTCGTGCTTGTGTGCATGTCGACCCTGTTTTGCTCCTGCGACACCGCAGAGACATGGCGGTTCCTTATCTAGCAAATCAATTGCACAAGTCAACGTCAATTGGCTCTCACCGTGGATTCTGCATGGATGGGGTGCATGATGGGGCCAAGCCGACATCGAGTCGTTGGCGCCCTCAATTGTAACCTCGAGACTTCAATGCCGAACACCCTGAATCAGAGATTCCCCAGGTTTGACAGCTTACTGCGGAACATCTCCACGCGACTCTTTGTGAGGGTAACACGCTTCAGTACACACGCAACATGTGGACCAGCCCCTACTCAGTGGCCCTACTGGTAATCATCGCTTGGCTGTCCCTTCAGGTAGCCCAGGCTTTGTACAATGTCCTTCTTCATCCCCTCCGAAATTATCCAGGTCCCCTGGCAGCCCAGGCTTCTGGGTGGTACAAGACCTACATTGAACTGTTTCTGCAGAGGAGTTGGACTGACGTCCTGGTCGAGCTGCATCAACGCTATGGCAAGTTAATCACATTGAGGACGTCAATGGTGCTGACCTGGCCCAAGGGGACGTGATCCGTGTGGCTCCAAATGAGGTATTAATAACTTCTTCCCTCCAGGGCTGCACTGATATATGAAAGCTGCATTTCTCGAACCCGCAAGCCTATCACGATATCTACAACAATGTCAACCGTTGGGACAAAAACAGGGAGCTGTATGAATGCTTTGGCGAGGACCACTCTTCGTTTGGCTTCCTCAGATACCACGAAGCCAAGCAGCGCAAGGATGTCTTGCAACCGCTCTTCTCCCGACGAAACATCTTACAAATGCAGACCCTTGTCCGCAAGAATGTAAGTAAAGACAGAACTACCGTGGAAGCTGACTGACTCTCTTGCCATCAAGATGGACCATCTCGCGGACAGGCTTTCAGAGGACTTCGTGGCAGGGAAGTCATCAGACTTGTTCTTCGCCTTCAGATGCTTTACCATGGACACGATAACAGGTTTCTGCTTCGCCAAATCTGTGAACGCCATCGATGTACCTGACTATAACGCCCCCATTATTGAAGCTATGGAGGCATCTGGGCCGGCCTTCATCCAATTTAAGCATTTGCCATTGTTCCGGAAATTCGTCTTCTCGCTTCCTCCGAATATCGCCATGAAAGCTTCGCCCGAGACAGCAGGCTTGACGCGTCTGCAGGTCATCTTACGAGATCAAGTCGACCAAGTAACAGCCAATCCAAGCATACTCAAGGAGGCTCCTCACCCTATCATCTATCATCGACTGCTTGATCCTGAAGTGCACAAAGGCCAGCCTATCCCGAACAAACAATCGCTCTACGAAGAAGCCCAGGCTTTGATGTTTGGAGGCGGCGACACTGTCGGAAATACCTTGATATTCGGCTTCAACCAGATTCTGCAGCCGTCGAACGAGGAGCTCTACCAATCTCTCCGCGAAGAAATCCGGTCTGTCTGGCCAGATCTTGCTGCCCCACCAAGCTCTTTCGAGGTATTTGAGTCTCTTCCACTACTCACCGCGACCATCAAAGAGTCTCTGCGGGTTGCGCCAGGCGTGGTGTCCCCTCTCCTTCGCGTCGTCCCAGCCAAGGGCGCAACAATTGCTTCTCACCGGATCCCTCCTGGCACGGTTGTCGGCATCTCAGGCATCTTTGTCCATTCCTCTGCGACCATATTCGACAGTCCAGAAAAGTTCATGCCCCAAAGGTGGCTGCACTCTGGCACTGACCTCGAATCCAATCTGGTGGCCTTCAGTCGCGGTCCGAGGTCGTGTCTGGGCATCAACCTCGCGTGGTGCGAGTTGTACGTCGCCTTTGCCACCATGTTGCGACGGTTCGAGCTTTTGGAGATTGACCCAGATTCCCCGCCCGCCGACCTGAGGTTTCGCGACTCCTTCCTGCCCAATTTTCACGGAGAAAACCATCTCAGAGTGCGGTGCAAACCGGCCACGGAGTGACAAGGTTGAGAGGCTGTAGCGGTGTGTGGGCAGACAGGTGGCTTTGATCACCCTGCGGCCGGAATGCGGCATGCAGCTATATATAAGGACTGGTAGGGAAACAGAAAAACAGAAAGAGAGAAGAAGAGATTGAAACGAGGAAAGCCCATTTTATTTTCCGTTCCATTAGATAGATCATCCGCGAAAAGTCCGTACCACATAGATAGAAACAACTAGCCCCCCCTACTTGAGCAGACCCGTTTCGTTGTCAATCAAGCATACAACTAGAGTCCATATACCGCATCGTTCTCCCCAGATTACACTGCAATTACAGCCATCCCTCGCGGTGGTATCACCTCACCTCACATTACCTCCTCCCTCCCTACCTCCCTCCCGGCCTCACCGTACATAAGCATTCTGATCAGAGAGGAGCTGCGTGACCCACTCGTCCAACCCCGGCATGTACCCGTCGACGACGTAGAAACCGTGCAGAATGCCCCTGACCTCGTGCCAGCTTTTCAGGCCCATCTGCCGCGCGTGGCGCGTGAGGGTCGTCGCGAACCACCATGTGTCGTTGTCGGCGGCGCCACAGGCGTCAGAGACGGAGGCAGAGGCGGAAGCGGAAGCAGAGGATGAGGTGGATGTGGAGGCGTTGTCGTGGCCGTTGCCAGTTCCGGTTCCGGTTCCGGCTTCATTTTCAGTACTACTGCGAGTTCCGTTATCGAGACCAGTTCCAATCCCACCGCTACCGCCGTCCTTACCATGACGATTTCCGCCGCTGTTCCCTGCAGAATCGCCGTCGGCGCTGTATGGTGAAGCAGCCGGCGGATTGTGCTTCTTCTCCGTCCAGCTGCCAACACAAAGCGCCCAGAGTATGGCGTTGCTGTGATCACCTTGAGGTAGTCCCTCGACGGCGAGATCGCTCTCGTCACCAGACGAGCCAGCACTGGCGGTGGAGTCACGTGTCAGCTTCGCGGCGTGCATGGTCAGCGACAGGGCCGATCGAAGACGGGCGAGGAAATCGCGCGCGTTGACAAAGACGGTCTGCACCGACTCCAGGTTCGTGCGGTTGAACTCGAACATGATGAGAAACGTGAGCGCGAGCACCCGCTGGGTCTGCCAGTAGAGGTTCTCGCGCGCGTCAGGCATCGGCTGTTCCGTGGTCGGGTCGAAATTGAGGTGGTGGGACGCCTCGGTCTTCAAGATAAAGTCGACGAGACGGCTGTGCAGGATGGTGCCCTGGATGTGGATCCAGACTTGAACCATGGAAAACAGCTGCTCCCCCGGGTGCGATTCAGCGGGGAGACTGAACATGTGGTCCCCGAGCAGCATTTCGACGAACAGGGAGCGGAGTGGCTCCGCAGAGATGCTGCGATCGAGTCTGCGGAGCATGACCTGCTGATAGGGTTCCAGGTAGGCCTTGGACGGCTCCAGATAGGCTGCGAGCACTTTAGGGACCCATTCCTCTACGTCAAACACGGACAGCGAAAAGCGGAAAACCGACAGCTGCTTGTTCTGGTAGAGGACCCGCAAGAGAAAGCCGAGATCGACAACGCCGCCCTCGCGATCGTATTTCTGCTCGAGCAGCTTGCGCAGCGTGTTGGCGTGGAGCCCCGCTTCGTCCAGATCTCCGGCAATCAGGGCCCCACGGAACAGCATCGAGACGCTATCCAGTACGAGAGATTGGGCTTGGGCGACGCTGCCTTTAACTAGTTCGCGGCGGAGCGCTTTGATGCTTTGGTGCTTTAGCAGGAGCGCCTCGTCCTCCAACCCCTGGTGAGGGCTGACTTTAATCATAAAGGCCACATTGATAAAGAGAAGAGCTCGGGCGCTACATTCGAGACGGAGAGCTAGTACTCCGTCTCGGTATTCCTGATTTTGCAGTGCCTCAATCCGTCGGATGGCGTCCTCCGACCCCATAAAGGCCGGATAGATCATTGGGAGGTAGCCATGCTTAAAGAAAGTCAAGATCTGGTTGACGCGTGGTGTGACGTGGATCGCGAGACTGTTAAATGGGTCCGAGTTGCCTTTTTGCAGAATCGAAACTAGATTTGGCGACACCAATGCCTGGTTCCATGCAGTCTCGCTCGCACCGGTGGGTTGTGACTCTTCGCCAATATGCTGACGTTGGTGGTTCGCATTGTCTTGGTCGGATAGCTTCAGCTTTCGCCATTTGTGTGATAGTCGCGCCGCGTGAGATCTCGCAGTAGCCTGGTAGAGCTCGCGCTCCCGTTGAGAACTCCCTCGTGCAAGCACAGGCAGGAACGTTATGTCCACCTGGGCCATGTGTTGCGGTGTTGCCGATGGGTAACTTGGTGGACGTCTTCCCAACAAAGCCGACTGCTTCGACCTTCAATTCCTTCGACTCTTCTGGCTGGGATTGAGTCCTTATTACACGCTTTCGGAGCATTCCGCCCCCTTCAATCGGCCTCGTATCCGCCACAGGTTTGCATATGTAATCGTCTGGATTCTGGAGGCGGCGAGCCCACGTGGAAAAGCGATGCATTTCAGCACGCCACTGATTAACTGCTTGAAGTAAAGGCAGGGATACTGTGGATGTTCGAGGTCCCAGCTCAGCAAATTGTTTCGCAGAGATTCAGTGAATCGTGGTTGATGCCAAGGGTTCGAATTGGGAAGCATCCGACGAGGTGCATCCAGCAGCACCAGTGATGGAAGGTGTGCTATTTCTTAGCTCCAACAGGAGGCGAAAATAAACAACCTCTTACCAACGGCGTCCAAGGAGAATAAGGGATGGCCACCCGACGGTTGGCTAGCATATTGGCAAAGCTTACCTAACCGCCTATTTGACAGTCTAGACCAAGGCTTTGAGTGGTGAGGGAATCCAGATCCCAGCACGCGAGAAGCTGTAGATTCCCGATTTCTTACCTAAGGACAGGGTTTTGTTCGACTCTGCATCCAGGACGTTTGTCAGCGCGGCTCAGGAGCGCTGGTTTCTCTATTTCTGGCTCATGGGAGCAGTAGCAGTTGACAGCCTTGTCACATTCACATGCGAGAGCAAGAGAATTCCGACATGAAAATGGGCAACTTGCGAACGAATAGAATCAGTAGGTTAGAATTAGTAGGGCTAAGGTGTCTCTGCGTGTCCAATATAGACTTGCCTGGTGATATAGAAAGGGTTGATACATTGAACTTGAAGACGTACTCGTATTGTGTAGAAATCCGCTAGTCTGACAAAGGGATAGCCTGTGTTAGTGTCTTGGCATATTTAATTTAGGAAGGTATCCCTGACGCGTCTGGTTGGTGGCCCGTGCGTGTCACACACATTTGCACTCACACCCCGTCTCCCCTTCACCCTCTCATATCGTCCATCCTCACAATACATGATGCCCTCCCGGCCTCTGGACTATTTTTAAATATCATTCATGATCTGCCCATAGACCTGTTTGCTATAGCGAAAAGAGCTGTTCCGGCCGTACGCGTGTCTTCCCCCAAAAAAAAAACACACCAATACCCTGACCATGTGGCTTGACCCTCCCACCATCACATGGCAACCCTTGAGCAATGTTCCAGGTCCCCTTTTCAAGAATTGACAGGTCTTACATATCACATCTCCAATGGCATCTTACTTTAGACCGGCTGTCAAACCAACATCTGGCATTGGCCTGCTGTCAATTCCTCCTACAAGACTGGTGACATGATCCCTACAGAGAGACACTCCTTGCTTGCCCAGCGTTTAGGATTTGGCCCGGGATAACTCTACTGGGGCATTTGGGCACTCTGAATTTCCTCTGAGAAAGAGTCCATGGACCTATACCATTCATGCCTCTGTCACAAACTCAGAACCCGACCCCTGATTCAATTTTGTGTCGATGCTTGCCGGATCAAGATTTTGCAGGCCAATTCGCAATGTCCTCCACCATCTGGACTTGGCCTCATGGCCGAGACCGCGATCCAGCTGACGAAGCCCTATTGAAGTCGACCATCGCTGGCGCAAAAGGAAGACTGTTGAAGCCATGATATAGCGCAAGCTTCCCTGTCGTGTCTTTTTGAGATTTGTACCAAGCTCTTTCTACACTCATTTGCTGTCTATGCAGCTTTGGTCACTCGTTCACTCTTCTTACACTCGTTTAGCACCATGCGTTCGTTCATTCCCCTTTCCGCACAGTCACTCATTACCGTGTTTCTTTCCTTGCATGTCTTGTTCGTACAATATGTCGACTCTCTTGCCAGTACAGACACCATTACGTGGGGCGGATCAAACGACAGAACCGGCTACCAGAACAATCACAACATGGATCCCGCAGTGGTTGGAAGCGCTCAATTTGGCCTCCTCTTCAAGACCAAGCTACCGGGAACGTATCCCATCAACGGCCAGAACGTTCCCGAGCAGATATTCTCCCAACCGCTGGTCTATACTGGCTCAGATGGCATCCAATATGTCTATGTTGCTACAACTCAGAACAATGTGTACAAAATAGTTGCAAACACCGGTGTTATTGTCGCATCTCGAAATCTTCATCGCCCATTTTTGGTCAGCGATCTGGACGGGTGTGTCGATATCAACCCGACTGTCGGTGTGACGGCAACAGGTGTCATCGATCCAGATACGGTGTGTCTCTCTTAGCCTCTGCTGATCTCAAATCCTAACCGCAAAACCAGGATACATGGTATATGACGTCCAAGACGTACATTGATCAGAGCCTGACAGGTGCAAACGGTCGCCCAAATGGTCGTTACTACGTTCACGCCATCAGCACTGTTGATCTCTCCGAGAGACCCAATTTCCCGGTCAACCTTGAGGGAATGGTGGCTCGAAACAACCCAGTTCGGTCATTCAATGGTGGCATTCATCATCAACGTCCTGGTCTGCTTCACACCGGTGACTATGTGTATGCCGGCTTTGCTAGCCATTGGTATGTATGATTCCGCTTCGCCCGTTGTCGGGACCAGAAGGAAAAGATCATTTGTCTTGTCGTTTTGCAACTGACATTTTCTGTCTCATTACAGTGTCCAATACAACTTCACCGGGTGGATTGTTGGCTGGCACAAGGGCACGGGACAGCTCGTGGAAAGATTTGCGACTGAAGGTGGTAAGTCATTACGGCGTCTGTATTGGCTCTGAAATTCTTGTATCTGATGATTCGCAGCTGGTGTTGGGCCTGACGTTCCTGGAGCGGGTGTGTGGATGTCCGGTGGCGGTCTTGCAAGCGATGACAAGGGCTCCATGTTCTTCGCTTCTGGCAATGGTTATGCTTCTCAGCTCAATGGAATACCGGTCAATGGGAGGAACCCACCAACATCACTCGAAGAAGCTGCCGTGCACATGGCAATCAATGACGACGGATCTCTGACCGTGGTCGACTTCTTCATGCCCTGGGAGAAAACCCAACTTGACGGTGCCGACAAAGGTAGGAACGGTCTCCTCGACCTGGAAACGAAGCTAACTCGGTGCAGATCTCGGTACTTCACCGTTGGAACTCCTCCCGAGTCAATTTTCCTGCGGCGACGTCAAACGCATTGGGGTGGTCACCGGAAAGAGTGGAAAAACCTATTGGCTCAATCTTGACAACCTCGGAGGCTATCAGAACGGACCGAACAAGCTGGACAACGTGATTCAAGTCTACCAGAACGAGAACTCGGTCTATGCTGGAGCTGGTGTCTACCCACTCGAAGGAGGCTACATCTATATCAACGTCATTCAGTATCAAACACACGTGTTCAAATTCTCCTGCAACGACGGCGTACCATATTTCAACAAAGTGGCCGATTCCCCCGAAAAGAATGCCTACATCCTCGGAGTGGGCCATGGCACTGTCACTTCGCTCAATGATCAGCCCGGGACTGGCTTGGTGTGGACGTCGGATGTCGAAGGATCCAATCTTCGGATCTACAACGCCATCCCGAATGCAAACGGTCTCTTGACGGAAATCAATTCGTTTGTCACACCAGGAACCACCAAGTTCACCAGACCTGTCTTCGGAAATGGTATTGTCTACCAGGGCACTACAGTTGGCTATCTGTATGCTTACGGAGCGCCTGTCAATCTACCTCTAAACTGTACCGCTCTTCAGTTTGGGACGGCAAATCTCAATACATCCACAGCGCCGATGACGGTGCGATGTACCGCCAACACTGCGGTAACAGTGACCGCTGCGAGCCTATTAGGAAATCCAAATTTTGCTACCGGCGGGTTGCCAAATTTCCCTCTCACGGTTGCTCAGGGACAACAGTTTTCGTTTCAGGCAACCTTCACCCCACAAACCGTTGGCCCGCTATCTTCATCGGTGATTCTCAATACAACCCAGCAAGCTGCCGGATTCAGCATCAATACTCCCGTCCAGCTGAAAGGGACTGGCCAGAGTCAGGCTGCTTTGCTGATGGTCACTCCCAACACTGTCAGCTGGAATGGTGTCATTACCGGACAGCAGGCAGGCGGCGTTAACCAGTCTGTGGTGATCACCAACCTTGGAAGTAGCCCTCTTTCCATCAGCAATATTCAGTATTCCATTGTGGGTGAGACTGGCCCCTGGATCTCCCCCAATGGCACTCGAACAGCAACCGTGGTCTCGGCGTTCACCTTCTACAATATGCCATCGTCAGTCCCTCCCAACAGTGCTCTGACTGTCCCGATCAATTTCAACCCTCCACGCTCCGGCAACTACGCCGCATTCGTTCAGATCGTCTCCAACGGTGGCACCAAAGTGCTTGATGTCCTTGCAGCCGGATCGGATCAGCCGCAAGCCGTACTCGAGTTCCAGAGCCTAGATGGAGGATGGATCCCGTTTGACAACACAACCTCCTTCACCTTCGGCAACGTTACGGAGAATACCAGCCGATACCTGAAAATGCGGTTGACCAACAACGGTTCCGCCAATGCAGCGGCCTTGTCAGTGACTGTTAGTAAGCCTCCTTTTGGTGTTGCTGGAAGTATCATTGGCGCCAATAACCAGGTCGATCTCGCCGAGGGCACCCTGGTCTATGCGGGACAAAATCTCACCGCGACGCTCTTCTGCTCGGTCCCAAAGAGTCAACTCAATGTGGACCCCTACAATGGCACTGCGCAATGGACCATGAATCTGAATGATCCGAACTTTGGGAAGCAGCACATCCAATTCTTCTGCAATGCTGTCTCGGAACAGGCACCTCCACTAGACCCAGTCACTCAGCAGGGTATTTACAGATATGGAGGCTGTTTCAAGGAGAACAATCCTGGTCGCCAACTTCAAACGGCCATCTACAGTGGCGCCAACAATACCAATGAACAGTGCATTTCTTTATGCGCAGCAGCAGGGTACATCTTCGCTGGCACACAATATGAGCAGGAGTGTTGGTGTGGCTACAACCGACCAAAGACAGTGGTCGACGATGCCAATTGCAACTTTGGTTGCACCGGCAACGTCAATGAGATCTGTGGCGGCAATGGCATTGATGGTGCTGGCTCATATATTTCCCTCTTTGGCGACATTACGCGTTGGAACGGCAATTCTACAGACGCTCCAGGTCCGTATGTCAACCCGGGCACACTCAATTACACCAGTTTGGGCTGCTACACCGAAGGTACCAACTCTCGAGCACTGAATGTGCAGCGCAATGCCAACAACACTGTGGCTTCTTGTCTCCAGGCGTGTCAAGGCTATTTGTACTCTGGAGTCGAATATGGCGGCCAGTGCTTCTGTGGGAATACATTGGCGGCAGGTTCTGTAAACGCAAGTGCAACAGACTGCGGCATGACCTGCAACAACAATCAGACAGAATACTGTGGAGGCCCGAGCCGTCTCAACATTTATATCTACGGCAATGGTACCCTTCCGAGCACGCCACCTTCAAATGGTGGTGGAAACAACAATCCTTCCACACCATCAGGTCCAACCATTCCGTCCACGATCGGCAATTTCACCTACCAGTCTTGCTACTCTGAGATCCCCGGCCGCGCGCTCAGTGCTTTTGCTCTTGCAGACAACAGCATTACCTTGCAAACATGTGCCAGCAACTGCACACAGTATCAGTATTTCGGTGTCGAATATGGCCGCGAATGCTACTGCGGGAACACCTTGGGCTCAGGTAGCGCTCCGGCAACCGACGGACGTTGCAACATGGCATGTTCAGGGAACTCTAGCTTCATTTGTGGAGGACCAAATGGGTTGACTCTGTACCGAAATCTGAACTGGACGACTTCTACTCCTCCACCGCCATCGAATCCGACAGGCCCAGTCATTGTCCCCAGTGTTGGTTCCTTCCAATACGTCGATTGCCACACCGAAGTAGCTGGTCGTGCTTTGACGGGCAAGGCTGTCGCCTCAAACGGCATGACGGTGCAATATTGTGCCGGAAACTGTACCGGCTTTACCTTTTTCGCCGTGGAGTATGGCCAGGAATGCTACTGTGGGAATAGCTTGAGTGCTGGCTCCGTTACAGCTACAGATGGACGATGTTCTATGACTTGTGCTGGCAATTCGTCAACCATTTGTGGTGGACCAAATGGACTAAGCCTCTACCAGTTCGTTGTGCCCTCAAGTTCTAGTTCGACATCAAGTGCAGCAAGGACTACCACACCAGGCACATCAACCCGAGCAACATCAACTCTGGTGACACCGCCAACGTCGTCCACCTCTGCGGTCATGTCTGTAACGTCGGCGTCGGGCGGAACGTCGGTCTCGAGTGTTATTCAATCCTCCACGACTAGTATTTTCAGCGTGACCGTCTCCACACCACCGGTGACCTCCTCTGTCACTTCAGTGCCTTCGACGACCACGTCAGCAACGCCGAGCTCAGCCTCATCGCTGACCACTGTTGGCTCTACGAGTTCTACAGCTTCCACATCGAGTGTGCCAAGTTCGAGCTCGATTACTTCTTCCACCACGATCCGAAGTAGCACTAGCTCTGTATCAGGAGTAACCTCGTCAGCAAGCACGAGTACAACGACTATTCTCTCTGGCACAACAACCACGTCCCAAACTGCTTCTAATACATCGCCGTTGACCACTTCTACAGGATTACCAACTTCATCATCAGGAACCAGCTCGGGGACTTTGATCTCGACAGGAGCGAGCACGAGCACATCCAGGTCCGTGCTGTCTTCGAGTGGTTCCGGCTTTACTACTAGCTTTCTGCCTGGATCTTCGGCGACGAGCAGTACTTCGGTCTTCTCGAGCTCAACTCCTACATCCACGAGTCAACCGGGGTCTTCCACTCTGACGACTGTCTCAACTCGCCTGACCACTTCCTCCACTTCATCTAGCACCAGCACACGCACATCTAGTGTGACCAGCTCGTCGTCTTCCGTGCCGTCGAATGCCTTCTTCCCTGCCATCTATCTTGGCTGTGCGCCCGAGCTCCCAAATGGACGACTCCTCTCAGTCGCCTCCACGTCAAACTCCGCAATGACAATACCCTCCTGCATTTCGTTCTGCACGGCGCAAAACTTGCCCCTTGCCGGCTTGGAATATTCGAGGGAATGCTACTGCGGGTACGGTCTGTCACCCTCCACAGTCGTCAATGCCACGGGATGTACCATGCCGTGCGCCGGCAATGCGCAGCAGATGTGTGGTGGACCCAGTCGCTTGAGTGTCTACAACAATACCTCGCTGTCCCCTCCCAGCGCTAAGGCGATCATTGCGGGCTACAGTTACCAGGGATGTTTTACAGATCCTTCCGCCGCCCAGCGCACTCTGCAAGGATACAGCACCTCCAATTCCACGTCCATGACGCAGGAGTTCTGTGTCTCGGCCTGCCAGACCAGAGGCTATAAATACGCTGGTGTCGAGTTTGGCAGGGAATGCTATTGCTCGAACCAACTTGGCACCGTGAGCAATGGGGGTAAAGGGGCGTCGGCACCAGAGGGTGATTGCTCCATGTTGTGCACGGGCGATGGTAACGAGTTTTGTGGCGGGAGTGCGAGAATTGGCGTTTGGTTGAGCGGTGTGTGACATGGCTTTTTTTTCTTTCTCTCTTTTACAAATCGACTTGGTTCTTCTCTTGTTTTGGAGCAGACACTTTCTGTGTGTTGTTCCCTCTTGTGTGTGTGTGAGTGTGTGAGTATGGATAAAGAAAATATAGCATTGTCGTTCTTGCCATTTGGAGTGTTCTGAATACATTATTACTGTCACTTATGAAACAGGTCTTTCATCATCTCTACTTTTGTTGGTGTCATGTGTCATGGGCAGAGGTTTCTGTGGTAGGAGAAGAGAGCAGCGACGTTACGCACACAAAGTTTGGGGGGTGAGGTGTGAACACGTCGGCGAACGAGCCATCTTGTTGAGACAAGACTCAAGAAGAAGAAACACGACAAGATCAGAGAAGGCGAAGAGAAGAAGAATGCGGAGGGGAAAAAGGTAAGAAAAGACGAAGAGTTCAGGGAGGAAAGCCCACTGGCCTTGACGTTTCATTCGCATACCATTTCTTCGTCTTGTGGCTGATCATGTCGACGTACAGGTACCGCTGCGCGACGGCCTCGATCTCAGACCACGTCGACAGGTGCATCTCGTTAGTGGCGAGCTGTGTGAACCGCGGGCCGTGGTAATTGCATTCGCTCTCGCACCCGCACTCGCACCCGAGATTCCCGTCGCGTTCGGCGGTGGCGGTGGTGGTGGTGACAGCTGGACGGCGGTCCTGTTTCTGGCTCTTGCCCTGCTTCTGTCTCCACCTCTGACTCTGCGAGCGGACGTTACACTCGGCGACAGTCCCCACGTACAGACACCACAGCCTATCCTCGGCGGTCCGCACCTGCGTTTCGGCCGGAGACAGGGCAGAGGATGCTTCCATCCGGAGGATCCTGGCGTCGAGGTCGCGCAGGGTGGTCGAGACGATGCGGCTCATGTCAAAAGCCCACGACCCGGCCTCCTCGAGCTTGGAGCCCGCGTCCATGCGCTCGTGCGCGGCCCGACGCACCCAGTACAACGCGGCGAGGCTGAGGCAGGCCTCGGCCAGTGCGGCGGGCGAGTGGCCGAGTTCCCAGTCTTGCATGCAGTCGAGGTAGTTGTTGAGCAGGCAGCCCTCGAGGACCATGATCCTCATGGCGCCATTGATCAGGATCGCCAGGTTGAACAGGTCGCGGTTGAGCATGATCATGCCCAGGGCGTCGAGCCACTCACGAACACCCACGAAGACGGCGCGCAGGGTCGGGGATAACGAAGGGGACAGGTTCGCGGTAGAGAAGGGGAATGCCGATGGGTGACAGACACCATCCCCCCCTTCTCTGTTCAGGTCGTCGGTGATCCTGGCCGGGAGGTTTTCTTCGGCCCAGCGGAGCAGGTCGAACGACGGCCTCGTCAGGGAAAGGCACGCCCGCGTAATGTCCTGCTGCAAGACGACCATCAAGAGCCGTCGCTCGCCGTCAAAGGTCCGTCCGCCGTCGGGCTGGAGAAGGCGCCGCAGCATCAGCCCATGGACCCCGGCGCCCTGGAGGTTCCCGGCGGCGATCTCGGCACAAAACAGCGCATAAACGCTCCACACGTCGGGCTGCGCGTCTGGCCGGCTCCTCTTCGCCATGGATTTTCTCAGATTGTTCGTCGCTTTGCCGAGGTACTGCAACGCCATGACGACGCTCGAGCGACTGTGGGCCGTGAGGGTCGACAGGATCGCCGCGGACCGCGCGAGGTACGCGTAGCCGGCCACGCCGCCGTCGTCGAGTGCGCGCACGCTGTCCATCCAGAACCGATCGATGTGGTGTCGCCCGCCCACGACGGACGCCTCGTTGGCGTGGATGGCAGGCAGGATAAAGTCCCGCGTGAAGACCAGGAGACGGTGGACTTCGGGCGTGACGGCGATAGTTTGGGACGCGAAGGGATCAGAGTTTCCCGCCAGGATCACGGGAGTGAGGAGGCCGCTCTCATATCCACTGTCGTAGTCCTCGGTCCGCGGGGCTGTTCCCGTCGAAGACGGTTGTTGCTGGTGCTGTTGTTTCTGTACCTGTCTTTTCTCGTTCTCGACACGACCGCCAGCGCCACCGCTTCGTCCTTTGTTCTTCAGTGCCTCGTCCTTCTCCCGCCGCCGTTGATGTGCCTGTCGCGCAACGTGTGCGTTGATGGTCGATCTGTTGAGAACGTTCGACCCCTGATATCCATCGAAGACGAAGGTCACCGGCCTGTCGGAACCTCTACCCATGACGGCACGTTTTCCTTTGCCAGTCCCAGTCCCAGTCCGTATCTTACCCCCAGTCTTGCTAATAGGTAAGCCTCAATCAACGTCTCCACCGCCCATGGTACCCAGCAGGAGGAAAAGAGAAAAAGTAATCACTAAGTGAAACCCTCCGTATTCGTTGCCTTCCCTTTTGTCCGATCGAGCAGGAGATACAAGTTACATTAATAATGCACCTCGGGATCAGAGATCTATCTTACCGAGTTACACCGTGTGTGACCGGACTAGCACACCACGGGGTAGGTACATACCATCTCGATCGTCCTCGTCTGGGGATGTCTTCTTGGACGCGAGTTGGCTCGATGAGGCCTAAGCCGGGTGGAGAATTCCAGGCACCCACGGACGTGGGGGGTGATTGGCTTATGTAAAGGTTACCCAGACACCCAGATTCATGCAAACCCAGCATGCTTAGTCATTTTAGTCAATGTCAATGAATAGGAAGGTGGTTCCACCTTTTTCTATCGCCAGCCATTACCGGATTAGGACGAAAGGGGAGTAATAATAATAATATTAATACTCACCACCAGGAAGGGGGTTTGCTTTCCCCCCACCCTCCCAGACGACGAAGACGCACTTTTCTTGAGATCAAGTTCTCGTACGAGTACGAGTTTGCGAGGTGCAAGTAAGCTGCAAGGCACGCACGAAATAAGTACGCAGGCAGGCAGGCAGGCAGGCAGGGCATGCAGCTGGGGGAATCCCGCTCCTGTGTATGTGTCATACGTAGGGAGCACCGAGGACAAACAAGTAATTTTCATCGGAGCCGAGACGTAGTCGCGTTCAGGTCCAGGTACCTCGTACATAGATCCAGGCGCGCGCGCGCGCTGACATTCCGGGATTTCCTTACGGGCCAAGTATAATAAATATATCAGAGTGCATACCCGCCCACGCCCTATATTGAAGAGCTTACTCGATCGACCGATTTGGCACATCTCTCCTTGACGAGACTTGACGAGAGTGAAATCCCATTCGAAACAGCTCTTGTTCGACGTATACACACAGACACACGACAGGAACCCCCCCCCCCCCCCCAAAAAATGCCTTCTTCTGGCGGCTGCCTCTACGGCAAGATCAGGTACTCGTACGAAGGGGAGCCATTGAAGATTGTGAGACCCTCCCGTCCACCAGTCCCATGGGTTTTTTAGACAAATGAGATCAACATGATGACTTAGCGCCACCACGCAAAAGATCACCTGCCACTGCGGGCAGTGCCACAAGGCGACGTCGAGCGCGTTCAGCACGGGCGTCTTCCTCCTCGACGCGCAGTTCACGCTCCTCTCAGACCCGACGGTGGTCCAGACGTACCCGTACCCGCAGACGTCGGACGCGTCGATCCAGACGCTGCACTTCTGCCCCGTCTGCAGCACCGTCGTGTGGAGGACCGGAGCCGCAGACAAGTACGCCGGCGTGTTGAGCGTGCAGTTCGGCACGCTCGACGACCCGGGCGTGAGGGACCGGCTGAGGCCGAGCGTCGAGCACTACGTGAGTATGCGGACGGAGTGGGTTTCAAAAATCCAGAGCGCGGAGCAGGAGGAAGGGGCCTGAAAATGGAATGGGATTGGATTGGATTGGGGATGGAGAGGAGTAGGAGGAAGAAGAGAGGGGTGTAAAGGCGTGGTCCAGGATAGATAGCACCGAGCGAGGACTCTTGTCTCCTCGGTACTTTGTGTGTACGAGTACCTCGTACACTTTGACGAATGAGACGTTGGGTCGAGATTTGAGATTGACGCCTCGAGGGAGATTGAGAACCGAGCATCTAGATCGACAACAGCAGCGCCTTGGATTCGACCAGCGGCCGGCGTGTTGCCCCGAAGGACACAACGTGATATGTATCTGCTGACTGCTGCGGCCAACCGCCGCTACTTCTGACAAGTATGTACAGCTTCTCGATCGCTGACCGCCTTTGAAACTCGGGGCAAGATGCGCGCGATGAATCATCAAGGCACAAAAGCTAGCTACGACAAGATTGGACAGATTAGCGTGGTGGTTGAACCGAGATTAAGGCCGCGATACAAGTAACTGGCTGGCCGTCCCGTGGGCAAGCAACATCAAGGCTCGAGGAATATTCTTCTGGAACCCGGGCTGACAAACTCTCCAACTGGGTGACAACCAGTCCACTATCCCACCGAATTATCCACCTCACTGGATTTGTCCTCTTGTGGTCCGAGTGTTGAAAAAGGGCCCCTTTTCCGTGCTTACAACTCATTCCATCTTTTCCACAGATTCTTCGACATGGGTCACTGCGGGCTTCTTGTCCAAGAAAGCCCCGGTGTTGACTTGAACGTCGTGCAAGGCCTTCTCTTGAATCTCGGTCTGATAGCTCTTGAACTTGAAGACACCGACCCGCTTCTCGAAAAGCTCGTCAATCTCCTCCAATGTTCTCCCTTTCAACTGTTCTCGGTCAGCCGAAGCCGTCTTCTCGCCGCGGCGGTGCGTGTGTGTCTCTTACCTCTGGGATGCAAAAGAAGTAGAACAATGCACACACAATGTTGCTGCCGAACCAGATGTAGCCGTAGCGAGGGCCCTTGACATGATCAGTGAACGAGATCGAGGATTGAAGATTCGACAGTGCCTCACCCAGTTCAGATCGGTCGGGTTGATGAAATATGGCGTGCAGAAACTGGTGAGCCACGCAAAAACGTATTGAATCGAGGTTGCCGACCCCACGGTCCAAGCACGGAGTCGGGAGCTCACCAACTCTGTGGCCACGGGATACGTCGCGGCGCCGACACATCCTGAAAGAGTCAGTAACAGCAGCAGTCCACGCGGCGGATGCGGGCGCCCCAAACCATTATAGAAGAACCCCCAAATGGCGACCATCGCCACCGTGACTTTGCCAGTCTCAATGGTAAAAGGTGAGACGCTCTGCGCGATCGCCATTCCCAGGAAGCAGAGACTTGTCACGACCGACCCGAAGATGCAAATGAATCTTCTCCCAACCAGGTGGCGCATGGCGTACATACCGCAGTTGACGCCGACAAACCCAATGCAGGTGATCATGATGGAATACTGGAAAGCTTGCTTGATGCCGGCAATTTGGAAGAAATATGTTTGATAGGCAATGGGGAACCAAGAGCCGCTCCCTGCTTGAGTCAGAATGGTACCCCAGCACAATAGTGTCCGTCGCAAATCGGCACCTGAGAGTCTCAGAAGTCAGCTACACAAGCCATACGCGAGACATGCCCGAGGCACTCACCGCGGAACATATCCAACAGTCCAACAGACTTTGCGATCCGTCTCTCTTCCTCGACGCCGCGAATGATTTCCGCCCATTCGAGTTCGAAATACTCGGGAGCCAGCGAGTCTGCTCGCAGCTTCTCCAAGGCCTTTCGAGCCTGGCTTTCCTTGTTATGGTGCAACAACCATCGAGGGGTTTCCGGGACGAAGAACAGTCCAATGCCCAGAAGGACAGGCACAATATAAAGGCTGCCGATCGGAATCTGATACGAGCCCTTGTCCAGACGGTCCTTGGTATAGTTATCCACAATGGTCCCCAGGATCGCACCGATATTGACCCAATACGCAAAGAGCGCCACCATCACTCCTCTGAGATGAGCCGGGGCAATTTCCGCCGTGTAGATGTTCGAGAACGTGACCAGAAAGCCATTTGAGAATCCGAGGACGATTCGACCAAGATATATCACTCCCTTGTTTGTGGTGCCAATTTGAATGGCTAATCCAATGCAGTTCAGAATACAGGCCAACCAAAGCGCTGTTTTGCGGCCGTAGAAGGCCCCGAAGGCCCCCGCGAGGATCGACGAGAGAAAGGCACCGAGCGTCAAGAGGGAGCCGATCAGTTGTTGAAAGGTACTGTCAATCCCATAGCCACCCGGGCTGTTAGGGTCGGGAAAGCCAAATACTTTCAGAAAGCCAGGCATGGCCTGAAGGGCACCGATTGCAGCACTGTCGAAACCTTGACATTTCCACGTCAGTCACCCGTCGCTCCCTGGAGTCAGCGTCTGATCTGGTGACAACTAACCATACTGGGTGTTGGCAGTCGCGACAATGCACGCAATCATCAAGCATTTGCGGTTGGCCCAAAGGGACGTCACCGGCACGGTGATTTGACTGGTATGTGGAACTTCCGACATCGCGGTACTGTTTGATGACCGCCGAAAGATGCACTCTCTCCTGTTGTCAGCAATTGTTCATGTGGAGGTTTGCCCAGGCTCATATATCCTGTTGTTCACTCCACAGATTCCAACTAACCTGGGGTACCCTCCACAAAGCCAGCAGGGCAAATACGACGTCAGATCAAAAAGTGCAACAGGGATGGTTTCGTGCCCTTCCGGGGTTCAACGTCCACATGTGGAGCATATCGAGCTTCCTTTGATCAACCCCTCAGTTATCTCAGCCAGGGTCGAGCTCGACATCCGGATGAAAAGGGTAATTGGACTGGTCGGTGGCCGTATGCAGTATTGTTCCTTCGTCGACACAAGTCAACTCCGCATGGTGGGGAGGATAGACATCCAACCTCGTTCTTGAGCCGAAAGGGTCAGTTGTGAGTATGTGTGCTAGTCCCGAAATGCCTCAGAATGTGGGATTTCGTCCTCATCGATACGTTCGGAAGTTAGTGCCATACAGAAAATGTGACGAGGGAGTGGGAGTAGCGATAACCACCCAGTCTTCCAAGCCATTGAAGACAGACTCTTGCGTATGGTATAGAGGTCATGGCTTGGCTTCTGTCGTCGGCCCCGATCTCACAATTCTTGACATTCCCGTTGTTGACCAAAGGAGCGTTTCACCTTTCTGACCTTCCACACGACTACTTCATCCTGGTCTCGACAACGATGAGTCTGCCCCACATGCGGAACCACAACAAGGACAACAGGATAACTGCCGCCTTGGTTGTTTCGCGCTGGAGTCATCTGGCCCGGGGATTCGCCGCTGCAAGAGGGACTGTGGCAGGATTGATGGTCGTTGGTGAAAGCTGCACTGGCGTTGATGACCATGCCAAAATCAGACAAGCCTCCTGTCCGTTGACGAACCAGAGAGAAGGATACTTCCCGAGATCCTCAGTGTAGGTCAGTTGAGCGATGTTCTGACCGACTCTGTGATAAGTCGACGAGGGCCACACCTCCACAATCCCACCTGTCCACCAGTTGAGCACATAGAAATACAATGAGACCAGTGCAGAACTTGAATCAAATTCGCGGTCGCTTATCCTAGGGACCACATGGCAAGATGTCGCCGATACGGATATCTAGATCGAGAGTGGGCGATTGGATCCCAAAGACTTTTTCAATTCTCGCAGCATCCAAAAAAACATGCACAGGAGTGACGGGACTGGAGTGCAAAAGCAGTCCTTAGCACTCTGCTATCAGTCTGAGAAATGCCGCGCAATATCTTGGTCAGGTTCCAGGAGGCTTCAAATCACTTCAATCGTCAAGGTAGATAGTCGAGGTTGAACAAACCTCCACCCTGTTGAAACCCCAAGAAGCTGGGCATATCCATCATCTGGAATCCATTGACATCCTGATCTGAAACGTTCAGTTCCGAAAACTGATTCACGTTACTCCACGTGTCTCCGAAATAGTTGGCAGAGAAGTTGAAATGCTGTGCCTCAAGGAATTCAGCGGTGGTGGCATTTCCAAAGGGCGAGGGAATAGTCCTCTCGTCGCCCCCGCTGCCACCCTGCAAAGCATACTGCACGACAGGTGGAGGAGGCAAGTGATCCTGCAGGCCTTCCCGCATCGCACCTTGATGGAGAGAGGTCGGGAGCGGCCCACCCTCGACATCTCCGCTCGACATCGTGGTGTATGGGGTGTCTGGAGGTGCTCTCGTAGATAGTTGACATATTGACGCATGATTTTTGATTTGTTGGCTGGACACGAAAGAATGCCCCCCTGTCGACATTAACCGACCAAAATGTGTTTGGACGGGTAATCCGGTACTCATTTGATCGATGGCCACCTCCGTCAAGCCTGGACGATTCATACCGAAGTTCACAGAAGAAGAGTTGACATCAGCCGAACTCTCTGTAGTCATCAGTCCACTGTCCCGTGGCCCTTGGCACTTTAGACGTTCTCGAGTCTCTGCAAATTCTACAGGGAGTAGCGAAATCATAGTCTTCCGAGATGTTAGCCCCCGAATTGTGACCTAGAGACGGAAAGCCATCCCACTCACCTCCAGAATGATTTGCGCTCGTTCAGCAGTGTTGTTGCACTTTGCGAGAAGAGCAATAGCTTTTCGGCCGATCGATATATCCTTGAAAGACTGTTCTCTCCCTTCCCAGTCGTGGGAATCGAGAATGATGAACATGAGTGTCACGACAGATCCGAAGATCATGTGCAAGACCGTAAAACATCCACCCCGGAGGAGATCTTGATTGTACATTTCGTCGCTGAGGCTCAGAATAGTGTGACACGCTTGCACACAGGCGGCTGCGTACGGAGGAAAAGTAAGATCGGGCGATGATGCATTTTGAGTAGTGGCTTTGGAGAGATAATGGAGGAAAGGCCTGTAGAGGTAGAGTTGAACGTGGGCATGCGACATACGGAGTAGATATTGCGTCCTAGAGTAAGCCAAGTTAGCCAATCCTGGGCTTCGTCGCGTGCAGAGAGGGGATGTTTACCGGAGCAAAGGTCTGGAAACCACATGGGCCTTCAGACGGAATCCGAACGGCAGATTCTCTATCCATCTTTTCAGAGCCCTCTCGATATCTTTGACCTTCTCAACGCGGACCAGATATGTTGCAGCCTGTGTTCCGTGCGTCCTGACGACTCCTCGAGGCGGATATATATCCCTGACAACCTGCTCCAAGATCTTGTAAAGGGCGATGATTGCATTCAAGCCCGCTATCGAACACACTTCCCCCGGAGGCTGGGGCGAAATACATGTTTTGGTGATGTATTCATCGTTAACTTCCATCGGCAAATCTTGGTCGACATTCTCGTCGCTTAAGAGCTTGGGCATGCCACATGCCGTTGCAAAGTAGCTTCCGAGGAGTCTCAGGACCCAGAATATTCTCTTGCCTACTTCTCGTTCGATTAGATCGTCGTGTTTAGACTTTGAACGATGGAGACCCATGCGGAGGGCAAGTGTCAGTGCATGGGTCACGTATGAGTAACAGGTACCAACACGAGCGTTGCAGACAGTGAAAAGGATGAGGAATATCATTGTTTGGAGTGATTGTTCATCCGTACCGTCGCCAACATCAACAAAGGCACGGCTGGCCGCGAAGTACTGTAGTCTGCCTGAAAATTAGCTTCACAAGAAGTTGTACTTGACGATGTGGCGAACTTACCCCTCGGCGATCTCGTGCTCGCGAGAGGCATGCGCAGAGTCAACCTGAATGAACATACACCCTAGGGCAAGGGCTGCATAGAGAAGAGAGAGGAATCGTAGCTGCTCGATCGTGAAATCATTGGGTGTCGTCGCGTAAATGGATTCAAGGGAACGATCGAAGCTCGGCCGGTGTAGGATGGGAAAAAGAGAATATGACTCCACCGCGGCATCTACCAAGGCACGAGCCCTCTCTCTGGGAGGAAGGCAGGCGGTTGCGGCAAGAGGGTAATCACACTCAAATAGTTTTGCACATGGCCTCCTTGGAGGACGAATTCGTGAACGAACATTGTCGCCTGGCCAATCTTTGATCCTTTCTCTCATCCGTTGGATGAACGCTCGGTCTCCCGAGTATCCCTGAAATCCGTCCTCGGCTTCCTCGGTTGCGTGTCGCGTGAGAATGAATCTTGGAGCAGTCCAGGAGATGTCTTCGTCATGGTCCTCTGGAGAGTGCTCAGAAGAATAGGACAAGCTCGACTGACCGGCCAATTGGCGCTCTGGAGAGGGTGGCATGCGCATCGGATCTGCAGGTTGTGTGAGGTTCTTGATACATGATTCTAGAACCTCGATCCTAGTCTTGAGAGACTCGACCTGCTCAGTGGTACGAAGGTATCTTCTCTTCCTCCGACGCGGTTCTGGGTAGATACAGTCTAGAGCAGTCAGTGATCGTCGCGGGCCAACAATACTGTGTCGTCTCTGGCTGACCTTGAAAGGAGATTGCACAGTGTCTGCAGGGATGCTTTCTGTCACATCTAACCTTCCGTTCTCGACAGGAACTGCAGGCCCTTGAGATAGGTTGAAGGTTTTGTACCTCGCGCTTCTTCGTGTTCAGCTCGAGAGCCACGTCGTGCGACTGTTCCGAATCGCCGTCGGTGAGGTTATTGCGACCAACATCTATGTCATCCCGAGAGACGTTTCCAGTCCCATTATTCGAGGGTCCAGGATCCTGGTATGAGGAGGACTGCATAACGCGTCGAATGATTGTTCATTGATCTTCGTCCTGTTCACCATATATGCTGTGAGAATGGTGAGAACATGCGAAGGGTGCTGGCAGTCACAGGAGGGATTGAACATGGGAGTGATTGTGTTGTCAAATGATTGTCTGGGGCCGGCAGCTCATCTCGTATGGCGCAAGGTGTGAGCATGGAATTATTTGATTGAATACTGATTGATGGATCAGTGGTGCAGGATATATGTATGAGGGAGTCGCGTGGTCACTGGGTGGGAGAAAAGAGGAGATGCGAAGTATCACACGCATTCAACAAACAGGTGACTTCATGAGTTGCCTCGAGCAGGTACTTTTTAGGGGCTCCTGCAGCCTAAAAATTACGCCCGCTAAGTCCGGGGGCTGTTGATGGGTGCCACTCAAGCACGAATACTGCTTATTTCCGCACTGCACGGGGGTATCCAATGACATTCTATGTAACCTCCAAAACGCCCGAGAAACCTGCCTTTGCAGATACACCGCGAACCCAATCGCTCCAACCGATATATTACCAATGTATCCATCTATCTCCACGCCACACATTGCAGATATCATCCGTCGCGGTCGACAACTAGTAGCCCTGTCACCCCTGCTATTCTAATTTTACAGGATAACGTTCTCTCAGAAACCCGCCATATCGGTGTAGGAGAACTGGTGCTGGGATCAAAGCGAGCGTAACAAATCCCAGCAGAGAATTTCCCCACTGTATTCGATGTCAGCACACTCGTTGGGCCTTGAATAAGAGTCAATCTGTAAAGAGACTTACTCCGTATCCTAGACGCTGGTATAGCGAAGGGCCCGCAAGTGGAAGAAATGCGCCGAAGAAAGATCTCGTCACGGTCACCGAGGCTATCCCGGACGCTGCATACTGAGAATATGAGTCGATAATGTACGTTTGGATGGACGTGAATATCCCAATCATTCCAAAGCCGAATGGCAACAGCCCAATGATAGGGACAATCCAGTGTACTTTTGCTTGAATTGACCATCCGTACCAAAAGAAGGATATGGGTACGAAGAAAGCAAAAAACAGACACATTGTCAATCGCATCTCGGGCTGGTATTCTCCGTTGTTGGCGTTGGAAAGGCGGACTATAATCTTGTCGCTTGTGAGACCAAATAGAGCCTGTCCGCAAAGCAGACCGAGTCCTAGGCCAATGTAGGCGAGACCTGTCAAGTCTGGAGTCCAGTGATACGCTTCCTCAAAGACAGTGGTAACTGTCGTGAAGAGCAAGTAGAGGCAGCCGTATATCAGTGCAACGTAGATCGCCAATAGTCCAACAATTGGAGACAAGAATAGCAGTCTCAGAGGCCTTATCAAGCTGCGACCAAGGAGAACCTTTGCGGAGCGTTTGCCCAAGACTTTATCATAGCAACTTGTCAGATCGTCACGGTTCAACTCTCGGGCAAGTCGACGGGTCTTGTACCGGATGAGGACAGTGTGATTAGTCTCGCGATAGAAAACGAGAATGAACCCAGTGCAAGTACCTGCAACGATCAAGAGAGTCCAAAAGACCTGCAAGGGGCGCACAAATTAGAATCATCCACAGATTTCTGATCAGAGAACTTTACCCATCTCCATCCTGCGCCTTGCGCTATGAAGCCTCCACAAATAGGACCGAGGACGGGGCCGAAGAGTGGCCCAGCGGTAAAGATGGACATGGCCAGGCCACGCTGTTCCTTCTCGAACATGTCCGCTATCGTGCCACCGCCAATAGTCAAGCAAGCAGACCCACCCATGCCCGTGAGCAATCGGAAGACGATCAGTGATGAGATATTGGGAGCCAGAGCGCAGCCAATCTGCCACACCACGAAATGAAGCGATGCTATATTCAAGACGATGCGTCGACCATATATCTCACTGAGAGGTGAGAGAAAGAGTGGGCCAATCTATAGAGAGAATTGTCAGACATAGAGGGAAACAGGAGGCATTCGGATTGGAGAACGATACCGCGTAGCCAAGGACGTATGCTGAGACAACGAAAGTGCTCAGGATGGTTGAAGTGTTGTTGAAGTCGACATCGGCAAATCGAACGGCAGGTGCGAAAACCGAAGACGCAAACGGACTGTAAACTTTGAGCATTCAATCAGAGGCGCAAGTCATTCTGAACTTCTATGCTCACCTGATCAATGTCATTGAGCTCACGAGAGCTAGAACGGTCCATTTTCGCAATGGGGTGTAATTCCGTGGATTCTCTGGATCATCTTGCCCTTCCCATCCGACGATACCTTGATCAAGGTCCTGCTCCGGGAGCACATCCCTTTTCAATAAGTGTTCTTTTCGTCGGTCTCCTGATTTTTCGGAAGGCCCGTCCTGTGATGCTGCCTCGTCCTTGGGCAGATTCAGTTGGTTAGGTTTTTGCAGGGTTCCTTGCTGTGAGTTGAAGGCATTCGGGGCCTCGATGTCCCCGTTATTTTGATCCCTCGCTTTGGTTGAAGCCATGATTCTTGTGCCCGAGAAAGAGTATCAGGTCTGCTGGATAATGATATAGTGATCGCCAACACATCAGCATATTGGAACCAATCCTTTCTTGCCTTAGCATGAAGCTTTTATAAACATAAAAAAAAAAAGAAGGCATCATCCTTAAAATGACGCTTAGGCAATGTTGTAGATTGAGGAGTCGCAATGAGGCCAGCAGTCTACTCGGTGCAATGCTGTCGGTCTCCATGTACTCTGCAATCCACGAGAAGAGGTGCTCTCGGGCCTTCCATCACCATTTCTCCGTGATTCGGGTTAGCGTAGTCTAGAAAAGGTGGGCCTGTGGAATAGCGCCCCACAAGCAAGACCAATCAAGCCTCGACTCCCTTCTGGGGCAAAACCTTGACAAGTCTACAGCCACCATGTTGAAGCACACGACCCGCCGTATGAGTAGAAACAACTCAGTGTTCGACAATCAGGTCTCACTGTAAGATGAGAGCTTTAACCTAGATCACGGCCCGGATCTCCCTGCGCACCGACTCCTTGCCAGGAGGAATTACATCGATGGCTATATTATCGGGTGGGATCCACCAGATCAGGGGAGAATTGGATCTGTAATCTTCGATGCTTGGATACGAGTCACTTTCCGATCTCAAAGTCCGTGAAATATGGATGGAGATATCGGAGACAGGCGTGGTGGTTTGCATCACTGCAGTCACCGCACCTCCACACAGCTCCGTCTCAAAATCCACAGTTGCAAAATGCCTTTTAAGCTGACCATGTGCTGGAGAATATTCTCGACCAGAGGGTCAGCTGCTTGCAAAGGCAATCATATCCATTTAGAACACTATCAGTCCTCAATTGACCTCTCCCCGTCCAGACAGGGCCCAAGATGACCTCCAACAGACCGGATACCTGCTGTTACAAAGGTTTCAAGCATGAAGGCGAAGCAACGGGACAAATGGAACAATGGGGCGATTTTGAGGTCTACGTGAAATACCCCGAGAACAAGTCGACGGAGAGAGCAATTCTCTTGTAAGTTTACTGTCGACTTTCGAAGCTGCCTGTCCAGCCCAGCCCAGCCCATCCTATCCAGGCAACAATGTCGCCCTCTCACTGACGTGCAATCGCCAATTCAATACAGCTTGACCGATGTAATCGGCCACCGCTCCATCAACTCTCAGCTCTTGGCCGACCAATTCGCGGCCAACGGATATTTTGTCGTGATGCCTGACCTCTTCTACGGCGATGCAATCGAGTTGAACCAACTCGGCGAGCTCGATATTCCCAAGTGGTTCGGAGGTGGATACAGTGCCCGAGGCATCGGACACGACGCGTCCACCGTCGACCCGATTGTCGAGACATGCTTGTCTCAGATGCGGCTCAAGCACCACTGCAAAGTATGTGAGAAACCAAGTCTGTTGGGCGAGAATACAAAAATCTTTCCACTTCTGCAGGATCTCTGACCGAGAGCGACAGAAAATCGGCGCTGTGGGCTACTGTTTCGGGGCGAAATACGTCGTCCGCTTCCTGCGGCCAGACCAAGCGAAGATCGACGTCGGTTACGGCGCACACCCAAGCCAGATCGCAAGGGACGAGCTGCAAGCTATCAAAGGACCCTTCGCCATCGCCGCGGCGGCCCACGATCACGTCTTCCCGCCCGAGAAGCGCCATGAAAGTGAGCAGATTTTGGAATCCTCAGGCCTGCCCTACCAGATAAACTTGTACGGCGGGGTTGCACACGGGTGAGTTTTTTTTTTTCTTTGTAATTTGAGTCTAGAGCACACACACACACACACACACACACACACACACACACACACACAAACACCGGGCAAGCTAACGAGTTTGGGGCCGTTTCACCTTCCAGATTCGCGGTGCGTGGAGATCTCAAGGACCGCGTGCAGTTGTACGCAAAGGAAGCATCTTTCTTACAGGCTTTGCAATGGTTTGAGGAGTATCTAGAGAAGTGAAAAGGAATAGATAGGTAACCTCAGTCACTGCCTTTCCGTCCCAAGAGGAGCCGATTTGACGCCCGCTAGATTACATCCTTTGCCCTTGGTCTCGACAAAGCATCGGATACATGAATGATTGCTATGTCTGCCTCTCTCAAGGGCCATGTTGGACTGTTCCTCCTTCAATAGTATGGTCGTTGAATTAGCACTTTCAGAAGACAGCATCTGCGTGCGAGCCCGTTTTCCACGGATGTTCATCCTCTGGCCACTTCTGGTTGCCCCTATCTGAGGCTCAAACCCTCGGCCTTCTTGATTCATATCAAATTGTGCTGATGCAATCCTACCAACGCGACCAAACCCACACAACCTCATGATCGAGCCACATAGAGTAAATCCTAATGCGAATCGACGAGTATCCTAAATGATTAGTACCTCTCGAACGTATCTCGCCAGGTCAAGCCATGTTTCAGTGGCCGTGTCCAAGGCTGGGTCACTCTTCAGCTCTCTAGGGACAAGAATTTACGACCAGTGAGATAGAGGAAGTTCATTTACCGTCGGGTTCTCCACAAAGCACATACCTGTCCCTCGTTCAGCCGTAGAGCCTACCGCGGGCTTATCTAGTCGTGTCAATAGTCTTCGTATTGTATTTGACACCGAAGCGAGATCTTTTGCGAAATTCAGGAAATCGAGAACTCGCCCAGAAAACCACTTCAGCACCTCCTTTTTTTCAGCCCCTCTCGGCCAACCCTTCCAGGTTGTTTTCACACGATACAACGGAACGTCGCCTTCTTGGCATTTTGAGAACACAGCTGCGGCATTCTCTTCCAGACGAGGGATTGTCTCGAAAAACGCTTTATAGAAGCCGGGTACGCTAATACATAGAGGCCCCAGGTCTTGTTTCAGTAAATCATCCATGTATTGTCTCTGCTCGGACGAGTCGACGACGCCGCTAGTGTTGTGCATGTAAGCGTTTTATATGAGATGCATCTGCGGCAAAATGTAGTGAAATCAAGGTAGACCTGGCTGATGCTATTAACGAATAGTGGTGTGAAACTGACGTCCTCGTACCCAGTGACGTATCGGTTGATTCGCAGTTCACGCTGTATTGGGTGTGGCAGTGGCCAACGAGCCCGGATACACTAGCACGACCAAAGCACAAATTTAGTCTCGATTGAACTCAACATCTATCCAAAGCGGTCGTGATTGAAACTATCAGAACTGGGTCGGCGACGCCCTCAAGGCCGTCTCTGACAAACCTTTCCGAAGCCTTTTCCAAGAGTTTGACGTAGTCGTCTTGGCAAAAGGCTATTCCTCATTCGCACGTGACTGTTACGGCTCGTCCCAGGCGACCACCAATAACTGTCGAGACCCAATTTTGGGCCTTTTGGAATCGAAATCGTGTCACACGCTGCGGTCTGTTCATATACAGACGAAAGGTCAAAGGTCCCAGATCCTGAAGTGGTGATTCAACACCATCGAGAGGGAGGAGAGAGTGGGTATGGATACACAATCAGACTAAGAGCGGGAAATCCCGTCGACCGAGCCCTCCACCCCAAAGGAGGCCTTCTCGATTGAATCCTTGATACAGAGGGTGGAGGGGTTTGAGCGCAGGGACTATCTGGAAAAGCTCGACAGGCTCACGCGCGACAATCTTAATCAGCAACGAGATGTTCTGCGCTATCAAAGAGAGTGGTGCGCATTGCTGGATCTACATTAACACGTGAATGAGGCTCTGGTGAGACTACAGAATGCCCTGGCCAAATGCTTTCAGGAGCAATTAGATGCTGAACGATACCAGCTTGCATCCTGGGGATCCGAAGATGAAACCGCTGGAGGTGCGGGATATAATCCAACCGGATGGGTCTAGCACAGTCATCAGCACCTCCACCGCCGAATGTGAACTGTGGTAAATTGACCGAGCAGGCGAGACGGTCAAGGCTAGGCGCCCTGCAAATTTGACTCGCCGATGCGACTGTGATAGTGTAACGAAGAACATTGTTTACTAAGAGAGGCAGGAAAACCCGAACCCAGAGTCTTCCAGGCATATTTTGGTAATATTAAGTAGTTTCGGTGCCCAAGACGTATACAAGTCGTGCTAAGACCGGGTTTTCCTTGCGAGGTTTCGAAAAATACTGTAGATATCTCTCTTTCTATAGTAGGCTTTCGGGTCTAAGATTCGAGTACAAGATCCGATTACACTCCCGAAGGTTCGCAACATCTTTATCTCCGAGGTAACCCGCGATTTGTGTAAGTAGTTCGATAACCTCGAAAACTTTCCAGACACAGAGGGCAACATTCTGCTAATCTCATTTGCGCCACGTCTTGCTATCAAAACTGTCTCCATGACCGCCAACTGCTGGATAAGCCGAGACCCTGACTCCCAGGAGGAGCAATATGCTTGATGAAGACGAGAAGGACCTGCTTCGCGGCCCACAACCCAGAACTGTGCAACACCGGATGATCCCAAACCACGCCGGTCCAACCAAGCGTTTATGCAAACGGAAGTAGGAAATGGTATCTCAATGGTCAAGGCATCTCAATCAAATACAAATGAAATGAGCTTCGTCAATCTCATACAACCAACCCCACGTGAACATCGTACACTGCCACGACTTCGACACCTGCCCCATACCATGGTGATTTGGGTGAGTGGGTTGTCACTCGGGAAGGGTTGATATCTTTCTTTTTTTTGTCTTCCATATTTATCGACGCTCAAATCTTCAGAGCAGCCTTTTCATCAATAACAGTGAATGTACTGGTCTTCTTTGCCACAGGCCGCTTTACACGGAGGACGGCATCTTGATCAGACATTCTTCTGCCTAGTGCGCGCTCGACTTTTGCGCCCAAGCTCAGTTTGCTCAAGTCATCAGACTTTTTCTGCGAGGGTACGAAGCGCTGTTGCGATAGACGCTTGTTTTCCAGCCTGTCCAGACCCTGTGTGAGATGGCGGATTTCGGCCATGCCGGTTTCGGGACTGACGGTGATATTGGCAGTGCCGGAGCCGGAAACGAGAGTCTGTGCATTTGAGTAGTTGCTTGTTGTGGTGGCAAAGGAGGGAGAAGCAGAGTAGGTTGAGTAGCGCTTGGAAGTACGCTTCGATGTGAGCTGTTCATGTTATCAGTCAGCAGGGTGACGCTGTGAGGACTGAATAGTTTGGACTTACGCTGGGGGCCATAATTGGCCTTTGGGATTCAAGAGATCGGCGAGACATGACTTCGAGAAGAGGCGGCTGTGGTTGCGAGTGGCCTTGATTCACCCAACTCCGGGGTCAGAGTGAAGCCAATGTGTTCGAGGACAAGATCGGTGGTTGCGCTGGCCACACACCCGTTTTCTTGCCCCAGTGACCCAGTTGTTGCGGTACCAGGATGCTGGGGTTGTGGGAGGGTGATAGAGAGAAAAAGCGGTGTTTCCAGAATAAATGTGTGCAAGTAAGGGTTAATAAGTCTGAGTGTGCACAGATTGAGTCCAAAGCAGCGGTGACGGTGGAGTGGGAAACGAGCAAGCGTGGCCGAAAACTGCAATTCCGCTGGTGATCAAAGTCAAGTCCGGACTAGACGATCTAACTGCCAGTGCTGACGCCAGCGAATGGAGTACAATTTTTGGTGGCTCTGGCAACCCGGGGAGATTGGCGTTGACCTGGTATCTTGAGTCTATAGCAGTTGGAAGAGTCGCAAAGGAGGATAGACGGGGGTAGTAATAATAGCGACGGAGGTAGAATCACTCAGTTGGATGAGATTGGGGCGATGCAAGAGAGAGTCCGAGTAAGTCAGCGGTAATGCTAGCGTAATTGGATAAGGCGGATTTGTGACTCCAATGGATTGGACTTGGAAAGATCCTGGAGCTTTGTCGAGAGGGGAGGAAAAGGATGGATGCAAGAGATGAAAAAGAGGGAAAAGAGAGATGTAGGTGTGCGCATATGTGTAAGAAGGTGTCTCTGTCTGGTGATGGTTGATGGTAGCGGTGGTGGTCGATCCGCACCGAGCGGCTGGGCTCTCTTGGTACTGTTAGGGCTGCCTACCCAGGGTTAGAAACAAGCTTGTTTAACCCTTGGTGGGCTCCCAGGCAACTTACTAGGTACCTGGTGTTTTCCTTTTGGGGGGGCAAGCATCCGGAATCTTCCCCTTGTGGGTGCCTTGTTCAGCCTTTAGGGTCTCATGCTCGGGCCAGTCACAGCCCGTTGTTCCTCCTGGTACCTGGTGTTTCTCGTATCCTCTCCCCTCTTTCTACGCCCTGCAGCTTGCCCAGTCAAGCCACTGCTTCAGATTTCACCCCAGAACCCGGTTCCTGGTCCACCACGTGGCGGTTGACGGACCTTGACCTGCATGATGGCCAGTAACCATTGACCACCACAGCCGTTACCACAGAACTCAGAATTGGGAACCCGAGGGGAAGAAAAAGGTAAACGGTTCATGGGTGCGTCCAGCCCATCAATCATACCACTACCGACCCGTTCATCCCGTTATTGCAAGTACACTTCTCACCGTTTTTGACAGGTGTCTACCGATCGCGTGCTGCCCTCAGAGCCAACGCCCGTCCGGCCTTAGCCCGTGGGCGCAGATTGCAAAGACTGTCCGTCTTGGTCATGCGCCCCCTGACGAATCTGGCTAACCAACGGTGCCAATCCAAGATAGGTGCTTGGTGTCCTGTTTTGCCCTGTTGCTTGTCTGGCACCAGCTATGATCAACAAGGATGATCCATTGGGGAGAAGGCTAGAAGAAAACCAGAAGGCCTGGTCAGCTTTGGGCAGTTTCCAGGGAGGATCCTCAGCTCCATCAAATCCCTACTGATCCTCCGTCTTTGGAATCGGATCTCGACTACGCACACCAGTGTTTCACAACGTCTTGCCCGGCGTCACCTCGACCAGGTCAAGGTCCAGATGCAGGTCTCCCGCTGTCCGGTTGTCCGTCGACCTGCATGTGGCCTGTCATGAGCATTCAAGGGCGACAAGGGTTGCTTTCCGAGGATGGCAGATGGCAGATGGCCAGTCACGCCAGCGTCAAAGTCCGAATAATTCTTTACATCATGCTTCGTCAAACACGCAGCCAATCTCAGCTCGCCTTGAAAGACAAGGCCTTAGGTAAGTGGGACGTCCGCCTGTCAATCCTGAGTCTGGCCCTCGTGGCTTTGTCTTCGGGCACAGAATACGAGGTACGGGTAAGGCAAGCCACAAGTTAATCACTGGCTAATGCCACATGAGCATTTTCCTTGTGCAAGAAGAGGAGACAGGGATCCCTGGCAGCCCTGATTACCCGGGGTTTCCAGCGCGAGAGAAGCGGGCTGAGGTCAACTCTGTCACAGGCCAAAGCGCTCAAAGGTGGAAAAGAGGGAACAAAGGCTGTTCACACACAGGCTCATTGCATACTCAGGTTGTAATAAGCCAGGTTCCATTAATCGGCACGCACCATCTG
The DNA here is from genome assembly GCF_000835455.1 of Fonsecaea pedrosoi CBS 271.37. NCBI lineage: Eukaryota > Fungi > Ascomycota > Eurotiomycetes > Chaetothyriales > Herpotrichiellaceae > Fonsecaea > Fonsecaea pedrosoi. Next base: position 3,152,762 of record NW_013550614.1, on the reverse strand, counting down.
ATGTTCGCTCGTTGGTACTGAAGAAAGGCACCAGTAAATGGCGACCCTCGTTGTCGCCGACTTCGCCATCGTTATCGTCACCTATCAATCATGCCAACCAAAGTAATGCCAGCCTTGGGTCCACCATTCGTTAACACTCCCAGTCACACCAAAATGCTTCGCCAACCAAAATGCTAATCCACCAACAACGCCGAAACTGCCCACAATTTGCAGTGCAATCCATCCTCTCACACGCATGCTGTCCTGCCATCTCAACAGTCCTAGCGGGTCCTGCATTTGATAGCTGGGCAAGACGTCGACGCCATATAAAATGCCAGTTTTGCCGCCCTTTCTTATAAGCGCCTGTGTACTGTCTCCCTGCTGTAGAGGCACGATCGTGCCATCGCGGACTTCCTCCCCCATTCGCTCCACGAGCCAGACAGCCCGTTCTCCTCTCGCAAGCCGCTCATACCGCTCTCTTTCTCTTTGCAAACTCAATTGCAACTCGCTCGCCCACTTGCTCAGCCGGATTTGCGCCAGCCTCTCTTCTCGTTGCGTGTGATCTGCAACTTTGGCCAGTGCCCAAGAGTTCGATGTGTTGAGTGAGACTTCCGACCCTACAGGAATCAAAACGCCGGAGTTGGAAGGACTTAGCGGTGTCTGTAGCGGAGAGGTGAGCGTTGAATTCCTCATTGACGCGTCATACGATTGTGACGGGAGAGAGGGTGATGGGACAGACGTTAGTCGAGGATGGGCCAAGTGCCAGGCCACGAGTTTCCGTGCGGCAGTATGGCGTAGGAAAGCGACGGTTTCAGGCTCGAAGATTGATGCAACGAGCAAGGTGAGCTCGGAGGGCAGTAGAGGCTGAATGTACTCCGGGGACATGAGGAGGGAGGCGTCCATCGTGTCGAGGTCAGGACCATTTGTGGAAGTTACAGTGTAGGGTGCGGTTGCTGGCGCTGCAGGTGTGGGTTGAGAGACTTCTGAAGCGGACGCAACTGATTCCGCTGAGGGTAGGGTTGTTGGGAGTTGAGGTAAGGTGGAAATGCTAGAGTCTAGGGTCTGTTTGATATATTGCTGATCTTCGAGAGTGAGTAGATCCGACTTTGCTATGAGAGGAATGATGTTGCATAGTTCAGACAACCGGCGAATAGATCCGCAGTCGTCTTGTATGGTATCTGCAGACCACGATGATCAGTCCCCCATCAGCTCTCGAGATAAAACAACTGGGATTGGACCAAGGTACTGGCTCACCTTTTGAAATCAAATACAACACAACATCGACCTGGCTTGCACCTCGCCCACTCAACAAGCCCGAGAACTCGCTCGTGAGCTGGTCAACACTTACCATCGCGTTTACGAGTTGTTGCTCTGCATAGCGAATAAGACTCTCCAGCTTGACAGAATCAGCGGTATCCACAAAGCAGACGTTCCGTTCGAGCACGGAGTCTCCCATCGATTTCCGTCGACGCAGGATGCGCGACTCCTCGATTGTAGACCACCACATCGGGTACGGCTTTGTTGACGCATAAACTTCGTTGATTGGCTCCGAAATGCCAGCAGAAGTCCGATGGGAGGTGTGAGACGAGTTCGTGGTTATAAGCGGATCGACATGGACAATGTCTTCGCAGAGCTGGACGATGGATTTTATAAGAGAGGTCTTTCCCACGCCTACACTCCGCGGAACAGCCAGTAAGCCTTCGTTCGCTCCGCTTTTGCATGTCTCTTTGTGCATGGGAGAAGGAGGACGACTACACGTACCTTTGCGCCCAGCAACCATAATCTTGAACCTGCCTAGCTTCTTTCCCCTTTCTGTAAAAGGCCTTCTAGACGGCATCTTAATACTCGGCATGATAAGTTCCGGCTGGCTGTCTTGTACTCCTCGTATTGAAGACATCATTTCAACTCCACCGACTTGCCCACCTGCAGCCTCATTGTCATCTTCGTCGCCACTGGATAGTATTGCCTGACTGCCCGTCTCATCTGCATTAGTCAATAGCTCATCGTCGGAAGTGGCGGACGATTTCGTCTGTACCGATCTCCGCGAGGTGAGAGATTTCGGACTGCCGGGTAGTGAAATGTCTCGTGAGGGTAATGGTGAAGGAGTAACGACTCTCTCGGGAAGGGGTTGAGGTGAATTACTCGTAATGTTGGTCTCGGGGTTCACGCTGGAAGAGCCCCGTCGGAAGCGTTCACAGTTCGTCCCCGGCTTTATGGTTGAGCGTCGTCGACTCCCACTCCTTGTTAGACTTGTAGCCTCAGCTTGTCGGGGTGTGGTATGCTTGATTGAGGACCGGTCGCGGTCGGCCTCGTCAATGGTATCCTGCAGGCTACTCAAGGGTGATGTAGATAAAGGCGGTCCGGCACTTCGATCGGACTGGTGCGTCTTGACGGAGGCATCGGGATCTCGTGAGAGGAAGAAAGTAGTAGCAGAACTGCTGTGGCGTTCGCGATCACCCACTATTGATGGTGGGTGTGAATCGGCATTGGATGACTTGCGAGGGCGTGGTGACTCTGCTGTACTGTTATCAAGACTTATCCCTGGCCTCATGGTGCAGTCATCAAGGGGAGTCGAGAGAGCGGGCGGCGATGCAGTCGACGAGGAGGATGGCAAGGAAGTTGAGGGTTTCCAGATCAAAGAATAGGACCGACAGCTGACAGCGAAGCAAGCACGCAAGGTACAAGTCAGTTAAACAGGTCACCGATGTCGCGGCCTGAAGTTACTCCTCAGCCTATCCTAGATTTACCCCACGGCAATCGCAGGCAACACTGGCGGAACTCGTACTGAACACGCCGCGCGGGGCGGGATTTCTTATCGCTCCTTTCACCCACTTCGCGTGTCCAAGACATCTATAACAGCATTGACCCAATTCCCGACTTATCACGACAGTTTGGGAGTTTTTGGGAACCAACCCGCAATCACCATTAGGTAGGATATGTCTCATTCACAATGAGGGACTACTGTACAGTTCCTTGCCCACACCGGCGCCCATCCCATCTTTAGGGAACCCCAAGGCCTTGGATAACATGTTTCCCCTTCGTACACAGACAAATACATGACCTCGCTCGAAAAAGACACCCTTGCCTTGGACCATGACCCTAGTGAAGCCAATCCGAAGTCATTGCTGCCTTGCTCGCTGGAGGTGACTGGAGTCCCACTCTCTGTTTCGTCCTGGACACTTCTGAAGCTGGCTATGCGAATAACACTGCTGGATCGTGAAAATATGTGTAATGTAATGGAAAGTACTTTTTCCAAGTACGCCAGTGCCAGGAAAATCGTTGAAAACAAACCCCATCACTTTTTGGTCGCTCCGCTTGAACCATGGGAATGCAAGAAGCAAGTGACGAAAGATTCTTTCAGTGACTGATGCAATGTTTCAGCATCCCGCACTTGAGGGTGCTTCAAGCAGTCTGTCCTTGGCCCCGCCCCTTCGGAGTGACGGTGCCAGTGGCAGGCTTTCCACCCCGTTGGTAACCACTACCACGTCCTGCGTCCTTTGGAAAGTTGGTCTGACTTCCGGAACGGCCACCCTGCATGCCACCCCGGCCACGGTTGGTGGTTCCACCGGTGCGGTTAAAATTAGTATTGCTGCCGCCATATGCGTTTGGGCGGGGTCGACGCTCTTCAACATGAATCTGCTCAGTACCGACAGTGTGAGGATTGGCAGCAACGGCAGCAGCGTATCCGGCAGCATCAACAAACTCGACAAAAGCACAGTTCTAGATTTCATCAGTAAGCCTGAAAAGCAATCAATGAGACTGGAGACATACCCTAGGTCGTGACACATCGAAATATTTGAGCTCACCGTACCTCTCGAGAACCTCTCGAAGGATTCTGGCGTCGACTTTGTCGTTAACGTTCTTAATGTACGCCATTGTAATTCCTTCTGAGACAGCTCGGTTCGGTGGTCGGTTGCTCTTCTTGCTGTGATCTGCAGTCTGCCAGCCATTGCTCTGTGAGGTCGGGGTGCTGGAAGTGGTATTTGTGGCGGTTGGAGCAGGTTCAACGGGAGCTTTGGGGGCCTGTGCAGGTTGCGACGGCCGGGCAGCCTTTGGCTGCGGCGGCGGAGTTAAAGGAAGGGCTGGGACAGCTGGCTTTTGGACGCCACCTCCCAGCATGCTGGCCCAAGTCTTCTTCGCAGGAGGAGCTTCAGCAGGAGTTGAAGCTGGTGCAGCTGCCTCTGGGGCGGGCTCAGCAGCAACCACTTCGGGTTCAGCAGGTTGCTCGGTTGCGGCAGGTTCGGCAGTTTCATTGGCCACAGCCTCGTCCTTGGGACCTGAGAGCTCAGGAGCTTGCTCAGTTTGTTCAGCAGGAGCGGGAAGGGTATCGCCATTGACCTCAGCTGGTTCCTCTGCTGCTTGTGCTTCTTCTGCCTTTTTCTCCTCCAGTTTCTCGTCGACCTTCTCGACTGCGTCCTCAGTAGCAACGACGTCGTCAACGTGAGATGGGGTATCGTTCACACCTGCAGCAGGGGTTGGGGGTTCTTCCGCAGGGACTTCCGGCTGAGGTTGTTCGTCTTCAACGATCTCATCCTCGTCGTCACTCAGGTAGCGAAAGATGTCGTTGAGGACAAAATAACCATTGGGTTGTTCGGCGAGGACAAAAGTCTGCACAAACTTGTGATGCGGCTCTGATTTATTGGACATCTCGCCGATAACCTGGACTACAATATTGTTGAACGAGGCCTGCGAGTCGACATTGAGAACGCGCACTTTGCAGTCTTGGAGGTCGAGGGCTTTGATCTTCTCGCTGATTGCCTTTGTTTCCTCTCAGTCAGCCAGTTCAAACCCCTCAAATTGGATGCATGACAACGTACCTTTGTCCCAACAGCTGGAACAACTTTCTCAGCCTCGACGCCCGTGACCAGCTGTGACTTCTTGGAGTAGAACAGATGAATTTTTTCCGGGCTCTTGGACAGAGTTGTATAATACTGCTCGACAAAATACCAGCCAATCTCTTGGGGGTCTGCCTTCTGCTGGGTGGTGGAGGTAGTAGTACTTTGAGAAGCGGAGGTAGCATGAGTTGGCGCAGAGGGAGTAGAGGCAGCAAGTTCAGCAGGCTGGCCGTACTGGTTTGCCCCGTACAAGCCATTAACAGGAGTGGTCTCGGTCGCCATCGTGAGATATCAGCGTAAGAGGAGCCTAACGCGGTGCAGCGTCGTCGTTCTGAACTGAAGGCGAGTCGCGTTGCTAGTTGAAGGAACTGGATAGGAAACTAATGAGTTTGGTTGCGGGTGTGAAATAAGAAGATTGAACCAGCGGCGCGGTCAATCAAACGTGATAGATGTTGCAGACTCTTAGTCGATGTTCTAGCACGCAGGCAAACAGACAAATGAGTCCTCCTAGGGGAGAAAGCAACAAGGGATTTGAAGCACAGGAGACGCGCAACAAAAAGAGGATGGTGAAAAGGGAAATTATGAAAGGCTGGGGTATGTGATGGGCGATTGTGCGATGTGTGGTGGATGAATCCTTAGGTCAATTGCTATTGCTGGTGCAGATGTGGCCGTTCTAAGTATGAAAAATATAAAAGCGGAGGCAAGTTGGAGGCACTTTCGCAGCCTTGGCGGGTCGAGATCGCTCTCCACTGTGCCGCTTTAATTGCAAAGCGCAGGTGGTCTCTTGCATCTCACTCTGCTACTGTCATGATTGGCCATCTAGCGAGCTACCGAGGGAACTGCAGAGCCTTTGTCTCCTTGCTGTGACGTGCATCATGCAATCCTAAGTGCGGCTTGACCTGCATTTCAGTATCCTCTCTCACCTGTGCGTGGGCGAGAGCCAAGCAACGCTTCCTGATGAGACGTCCGACTACCTCCTCGACAACATTCTTCCTCAGGATGACCTGTCGAAGACGGACCGAAGAGGCGGATCAGTGGCATTCTCACTCCAGTCCCAGAGCGCAGCCTCTACAAGAAAAGGAATATACCTAGATATTGTCGTGACAGCAGAGTTGCGAGATTGAGTTTCACTACTATCCCTTAGATACCTGGTATTTTAATAACAAGCGCGGGTGAGAAATTGATAGAGATACCTGCCAGACGCCCGCCAATATAGTGTGAATTTGCTGTTAAATGTTGGAGAAGTTTACAGGAATATAGTTTGCACGGATTTGCTACTAGAAGTGTACTTGGCTCACTTGCGAGGCCTGGAGACCGAACACAAGTTTGTAGCATCTTACCGACCTACATGGATCTGGCAGACTCATCTCCCAAGAATTGCGCTCAAGCTAAGCGGAGATTGTAACATCTCTAGAAAACCCACATTAGCATCAGCACATCCGAGGGCTGCGGGTGGTCTGTTCTGCCGTCCAGATCTTCTCTCTGATCTCTCCCCGCAAAGAAGATGCACTGGCCGTCATGTGGAGTGTAGAAATATTAAGCAGGCTGCAGCGAGAGGCAGACTGGTGGCGATCATTGACCTTGGCACTTGTGTAACCAGAATCCTAGTTCGTTCGATGAAAGTAAGGATAATTTCTCTTCTTGCTCCAGCTGACCGAGATGAACGGCATTCCAGAACATCCCCTAATCCTTAATTCGTACCGCAGGAGTAGAATGTCCGGAATCTTGGTCAATGTGTGCAAGAAACAACTGCCCAGTCCACAAGCAGAGTTCTTCCAAATGTTAGATGATGCCGAGAATGATTTTCTGGTGGCGCCGCCTGTGGATTCAAGGAGATGAATGTTCCATTGCCGATGTTCATGTAAGCTGGATGGTTACAGACTCTGGACGAACAGGCTGAGCCGGGCAACTCAGCCAAGGACTTTTCAAAAGTCCGCGCTTGGGTCAGCAGACTTCTGCAGCACACCGAGGGGAACGATGCCGAGAAAATCAGCTCAGAGAACGTGATGGAGAAGTTCCTGGGCTCGAGCTATACGGCGACAGATATCGGCATTGATCCAGCAGTCCAGACCCCTCCAAAAAGTGGCGGCACATGTCTCAGTTAGTACCTTTGACGAGTAAGTTCCACACTCGACTGCGCAAACTCCGTTGATTGAAAGCCTGCAGTGCTAAGCTGGCGGGAGACCGCAGGAGGATAGACTCCTAGGCTTCAGAAGGTGATAGGTGACCATTGAGGTGTGGAATAGTGTTCGCAGGTATTTCCCCCGGCTCGGCTCTATCTTGAAGAGCGTATGAGTGGAACTTCAAGCCTCGTTGCTCCCTTGAAAGGCACACAGCAGAGTGTACAGCAAGCTGAGCTTCTGCCATATGCGAACCTCAATCGTGTTTCTTCCCCATCGTTCCTTCAAGGGAGCTCAGTGTTATGCATCCTTCCCGCTGGCACTTTGTCAATCTTTCTTGCCAATGACCAGCTATACATATAGTGCTGAAAAGCTCAGTAGAATCCGGGACTTCGTGGAAAAGCATTATTAGACGATGGAGGTAACGGATCAGCCGCTAGAGCCCTTTCTTGAACGTCGTTGACAGGATTGGCGTCTTGTTCTTCCTTAGCCAGGCGTTCTTTCACTTCGCGACTTTTCTCCTTGTTGCTTTGCCATACTCTGTCCTCTCTCTGCAATTCTTCCAACACTTCTTCCCATTCGCGCTCTTGTTTATCATCTCCTGTGCCCAGGATCTTCTCCACGTCCACTTCTTCACCATTCTGTAGCCTTTTGACGACCTCTCTAAGCTTTTCTATCTTGACATCCGCTCTGCGAGAAAAGGCCGTGAATTCGTTCTTGACACCAATGATTCGAATGGCTTGAGAGCCGATCAGGATATAGATCCATATGAAATATGTCGCCGGGTTCGAGGGTTTCTTGTGCACGGACTGCTCATGGGATAGCGATCTGTCTCGAAAAGCTCTAGGAATGATCGAGTCCCATATGGAAGATTGAGCTATGCGAGGAAGACGGCGCTCTTGGGAGGTGGTATGGCGGGATCGACACAGCCAGCGCAACCGGGACCAACTTGGGTTCGATAGGTTTGTTCTGAGCAGACGAGACTGAGCTACGCTGCAGGACAGGAGGGACTTTGTGCAGCTCATTTATATTCAAGGAATGGGCGGTGTGTTCCGCAATGTATTGTCCGCAATGCGAATCCGATTCCTTACACCAAGTATTAGCTACAGACACTCACACTCAAGTTTAGCGCCGCCAAGAGGAGGTAAAATCACGCCCAGCGCACCCCTCTTTGGGACGAGGGTGATGCCGCCCTGTGCTCACCCCGGTCGCTCGCGAGCCAGGGTGAGCCAGGTGAGGCCCCCCAAAGATGGAAGCAGAACCCTATTCGCCGTGTCTTTCCGGTGCGCTGTCAAACGCCCGAGTACCTCGTACGAATCACGCAGTCACTATCGTTTCTCTACCGCGAATGGCCAGTCCATCGCACTTTGGCTCCGCAACATAAGCATGCATCATGCGGGTTGCCAAGAAGCCCCTGTGGCCTAACCGTCCGCCTTTCGTGTGATGTCACATGCTACCTAGGTCTAGGCGCTAAAAGTTCCCAATTGTGACGGTAATTCACTGGCGACAACTACTTGAAGCTGCCCATGCCTTTCACCCTCATTTCGAGCAATCATGGCACCACGAGACAGTGTAACCGCTCAGAAGATCAGAAGGCAATCCGTGGGGCTGCCACATCAAGGTCATTTATCCGCCGCTTCCATCAGTCCTCAACTCACCAGCAAAGTAGATCGCCCTCAAGGCATCAAGAAGGGACAACAGCAACACCCTCTTCGACGAAGCGCCCGTCTGGACCGCTTGATTGAGGTCCATGAGACTCGACTAAAAGCCAGCCGGCAGCCTCTTCCATCTCCAGTCAGCGACATTAAAGTCCCTGATGTAAGTCGCCAATGTTATGGTAGTGATGAAGATTGACCTAATACAGTGTGCACACCCACCACCTACCTTTCTACCATCAAATCCTCCGAAGCGGAAACGAGAGGCCGAACAGCAGCTAAAACCGCCCTCTCCAAAACGACCGCGAACATCTTGCCCTAGACCCTCTCTTCAGGACGTTGATTCTATTACGTATTGGACGCAGACATCCCACTGGCCCCAAGGATACTTCCACGAAAGTGGCGAAATGAGTCATTTATTCGCGAGAAAGAAATCCACCGCCTCTCTTCGCCGAAAGCGATCGGATAGCGAGTCTAGCGCACCCAGCTCAACTACACCGAGTGACCAAAAGTCAAGGGAGGAGAAGAGTGCTCCTTATCGAGACCCACGTTACAGGATCCTACTCGAGGCTATGGGAAGCTATATGGACAAGTCCGAGCTAGATATTACAAAGGAGAGCAAAGCTCTCTGTCGCGACATGTTGACGAAGGAGCAAACGACCCCCAAGGATTCTATATTCTCCGATGACGTGTTTGAGAAAGCCTACAGAAAGTTCCAAGACAGAAATGAGGCAAGGGTGATCCAGGATATAGCCCGACTAATCGTCCCATCTGCGGAAACGCTGGCTACGTTTGGTGCCCAACATCTCGACAAACTGACTGAGAGCATCAATGAGGGTTGGAACAATTCAATTCCTATTACTAAGACACGACCTCAACCAGACTACTCTGTGGGTTTCAAACGCTCTGCATTTACGGACGACCAGCTTAAGAAACTTCAGCCATTCGTTGGCGACCTGACCGACAACTCCTTCTTCATGGGCACATGGTACATGTACTTCCCCTTCTTCTCGAGCGAAGTGAAGTGCGGTGCGGCCGCACTCGACGTGGCAGATCGACAGAACGCGCACAGCATGACGCTCGCTGTTCGGGGAGTCGTGGAACTGTTCCGGCTCGTCAAGCGCGAGCAAGAGCTTCATCGGGAGATCCTCGCCTTTTCCATTTCGCATGACAACGAGACTGTGAGGATCTATAGCCACTACCCTGTGATCGAAGGCAAAAAGACCATGTTTTACCGCCACACTATCCGTAAGTTCGACTTTACAGAACAGGATGGCAAAGAGAAATGGACGGCATATAAATTTACCAAGAGCGTCTATAACACCTGGATGCCTGCTCACTTTAAAAGGCTTTGCTCTGCAATCGACGCAATACCACCCGATATACATTTTGAGGTCTCGGAAGAATCCGATCTGCAATTTACCTCATCATCTGGACTTTCACAGGGCCTCCAAAGCCATCACCTCTCGGACTCAGGAGCTGCAGGTGACGACGAGCTGAGGCTCCTCGACCCTCAGGAATCGACACCAGAAACTTCTGTTACCCACACATCAAAAAAGGCGATATTCAAGAAACCAAAGAAGAAATGAGATTCGGTATCCACATGACTGGAACACTTCTGACATGCTTACTCTATCCAGGGGACCGATCAATTCCCTCATACCATGTGCTTTTGTCCGCACTCTCAAGACAGCCTCAAATTCTTGAAAGACCAACTTTGCAGCACTCCTTATGTCCATTGTCGCAACGGTGAAAATGAATCCGGGGCTGGCTGGATTCATACCGAGTCTTGCATATGCCATGACAGGAAAGAACGTACAGTACGTCCTTTCGTCAATGGTCATGAGCGAGTATTGACCTTAAACAGTGTTGCACGAATCGGTCACATACTGGGATATCGCTTCGCCAGCATGCTGGGTCCACTGACTTGGTTTGGCCAAGCTGCGATCACAATGGTGAAAGAGGCCATGTACTTATGGATCTCCATACAGAGATCTCCTTCCACGCCGACTCCTGCGTAGAGACGACAGGGGAACTGGGATTGGATCGGCCTACCCGCCCTCCTCCTCTTGACGAAGCAAGAGGAATCGAGTGGGTTGACCGTGTCAAGATTCGAGGAGCGGGAATTTGTGCTGCGCATCCCCTGGATCGAACAAATGATCAGGGTCGTTACGCGTTTCGCCCCAACGAACTGCTCGAACGGGATGGCCATATTTATAGCCGTTGATGCCCCTTGACCAGACGCGCTAACTCCACGGGCATCATATCTTCCGGCGAAGATGGTGAAAACCTGGCCTTGTTGTGGCGTTTCAGGGAATTAGTTACGACGAAGCAAGCCAACCAATGCTGCACAGCACAGGGAGGCTGAGATGGGCTACAGTGCATTCGCGTCTGGCCGACCCCATAGTAGCGCCAGTCTGGCTCCGTCCTGGCCCTCGGATGGTTGTAGGCGGTAGGCAGATCCCGTGACCCGCGTTGACATCGTCGCTAGTATGATACTATTTCATTATAACCTACCGGGATGATGGTCTCCGCTCTCATTCAACGGGATCTTATAGCAACCCTTGTCAAAGACGATAGCACGGGACTTACCGAGGTCCACCTCACTTCGACACAGCCCGATACTGTCGAAAGAGAGCGATGAGTGGTTCGTCTTTGCACACTCCTACCCATGAGGCGGCGCGTTCCGGGTCTGAGTGTAGTGGCAAAATGCGCAGGGTATCCACTGACTGCACTCGTGTCAACCTGGTGAAGGGAAAACCAAAGAACGGGGAGCTCAGTGAGAGGAGCCAGTTTGGGTGATGCTGTAGCTTGACCGATGGCCGCAGTAGAAACGCCAGCTTTCCTCCTATTCACGCGATACATCACCTTTTTTCCGTTCTTGAACTCAAGCTCCATTCACCAAGCTGTCCCCCCCAGAACTGCTTTATAACCTCCACTTGACGTGGAAAAATACACTTATACTTACATGGGGTTGGTGTGTAGCATCAGGTGACTAGGAAGTGAATGGATGTGTGGATTTCCTCGAACGGAGGTTGGAGGAAATTCATCACGTGCTCCAGTGGCCGACTCGCGAGTTTTCGACCAATGATGGCAGGTCATTATTGAGCAAGATGTGCGGTTATAAAAGCGGCGGGGCTTGGGTGAGTCCCAAAGGCGGCGAGCAGTTTTCACAACGCTTTTACCGCCATGTTAGTTAGCGCGGAGGCCTCGCCAGTGTTAACGCCGGGTCTAAGCGGCGGCGACAGTTCCTTGTTTATTTTATGGCCAAAATGGGCCACCACGCGCTTTCAACCACCAACACCAGACATTAATCATAATCCAAAACCAAGCAATAATCAGACCGGTAAAACGGTGCGTTATGCTCTTAGTCGCCATCCCTATACAATGACACCTCTTCAGGATCCTGTCGCTTCTGCACCATCTGACTGGGTTCGCACGCACCTCAACCTATCCGCGCCCACACCACGAACCTTGAGGTTTTTGCGAGCTGTTCTCGGTCTTGCTTCCTTCGACGAATGCGAATCTAAAGCCACTTGTGCTTCAACCAAAAAGGCTAGACAAGTAAAAGGCTCCAGCATAAGTCGGCCACCCATCAGACACGCAACTAGAAACAGACAAAAGCCAGGCGCAGTAATCCAGATTCATGAGACCAATGACGAGAAGATACCGCGTCTGTCGGAGACTGAGCGACGAAAGATTGCGACTGACACATTCAATTCCACATTGAAGTGTCTTGGAGAGACCGCCAAAGCTCTTAGAGAAGCTCCAGCAAGCAAAACTGAATCGTCTGTCAACCCCAATGATGGACCACTTCAAGAACGGTCACCGAATAAGGAACGCAAAAAGCCCGCCCTCGACTCCAAGAAGAGCACCATCTGCAACGCCCCAACGGACTCGGGCTTACTGGCAGATCTTTCCTACTCCGCATTGCTGTTTTTGAGACGATCTAATCACAAAGATGTAGTGTCCACCGCAGGCAACAACGCGGGGCTCGAGAACGCCGCACTGATCCTGCTAGACAGAAGCATCTCGTTGAATCTCATCGAGCAAGCACAACGCCAGCTCTGCGATATCCACGAAAGATACTGGGGAGATGAGGTCAGAAAGAAATCTTCATCTCAATCAAATATCGCGAAGCTTCTGCTAGGGCGACCAGATGCTGCAGATGAAGATCGAAGGTTCCGATTCACAGCATCGTTGCAGAGTCAGGCTCTGCGCCTTGCTCTACTGGTTGGGCCCAAATGCATCGACTCCGAGCTTCTTAAGTCACTTCAGCCGGACGCTATTGGGAGTCCAGCCTGGGTTACGTCAAGAGCACTGGAAAACCAACTCCTGACATCAGAACAGTCTGGCTTACAGCTTCGCACCATATCTCTTGCATTGTCTAAGCTGTATGCTCTTGCTACGAGCTCAAAAGGAGAGAATTCGTCACCCCTGGATCTTTTCAAACTGTTTTGCTTGTCGTTACGTATCAAGTTCGAATCGTGGGTTCACTCTGGTCACTTACCCAACCCGCCGACAGAAGTATGGCACCCGCTTCACAGAGCGATCAAGCAGCTATTTGCAACCACCAAGGACCTAAAAGCGTCGACAGCTTACACGTTTCAGGCACTTTGTTCGATTCAGAAGCTCACAAGGCCATTCGAATGCGAGTTTAACACACCCCCAGACTTGATTGGCACTCTGTTACAAATCATTCGAGATCCAGACGAATATCCTCAGCTCATTGCTTTGGTGGAAGAGCGCCTTCGGCAAACAAGCGGCGCTTCGCATCTGATATTGCGGTGTCAAATCACATTATCACGCCTACGAGCTTCAAGTGGGTCAACAAAGACACTGGAGTCATTAAAGACCATGGGGAGTGCTCTTACGGAACCAAGAGAGCTACCTCCAGCTGACCTTGACAAATTCCTACTGCTGCTGGCCCAGCTCCGCAAAGCCGCCGCCGAACTCATTTCGTTTGACAAGACACGACCTCATATGGAAGCAAATGGGCCATTGACAGACTTTCAGACAGCTCTGATCCGCTTTACCTATTGTTCCTTCAACTTCTTACGCCGCCACATCCGTTCAATTCTGATATTGTCTTCAGAAAATTCGAGCGTCGAGAAGCGCAAAGCCTTTCTAACTACCTTACTGAAGACTATCGATGCCGTCTTGTCCGCCGAACAATTTGCTATTACGCAAGACGCAGATCTGGTGGCGGCGGCTTCAGAGGCTCTCGAAGACTGCTCAGCGGCAGTCCAGACTCTTCAAGTCGAGTGCGCTGCCTTGATGACGCAGTGTAGACTGGAGACGTCGCTAAATCAGCTTAGAGTACGGATATCTCAGTTATTTTGGGCACGGTACTTGGAAGCCGTCAAAGAGAGCAAAACCCCGTTGGAACAGTCGAGGATTCTGGGCATGTCACTCCTCGGTCTGTTGGACTTGCCCCTGGCCGATCAAAAGGTCGCGCATGTCGCACTCAAATATGAAAGGCTGGCAGCTTGCTACTTGGAAGAGCGTGACTTTCGAACGGCCGAAACCGCCCTTCGTACTGCCATCGAAATCAGCATTAAGGACGGCGTCCTCGGTGATGTTGCGGATCTGCTTCTGTCCGTGTCATTTCACCGGGCGTGGTCACATTCAGATTTGGGATGCAAAGCCTTGGGAAGAGTTCTAACCACCTATTCTAAAGCAATCCTTGACTATACGCCGATAAGCGAGAGCGAGAGCGAGAGCGAGAGTCAGGGCTTTTATGACGACCCGTCATTACCTTCATTACACCGTGCGGTGCTGCTTGAGAAACAGTTACTTGCAATGGTCGACCTAGGCATGAATGATCACGGAGTCGATCTATGTGCGACAATGGCGAACACCCTGCTGTCACTGTTGCCACAACCGGTATATCAGGTGTATAGCATGAGGGTTATCAATCAGCTATTGCAGCTCGCTTTGAAGAAGAAAGTGCCAGTTTCGGCCACTGTCATCAACTCCTCTGTCATTCGCAGAATACTCGATGCTGACCTTGCGGCTGAAAATGTCTTCCTGTCGAGATATGAGCCAGAACTTCGTTCGCTCCTCTCCCTCCAATACGGGTTTTTGACCGGAGTGCTTTCCAACCAAACGGTGTCGCAAGGGGTAAAACAACTGTGCGAGATCGTTCGGACCTGCAAGACTCACCAAGAGACACATGTGAAATGTCTTGATGTAGGAGCATATATCGCACCGCTTCTGCTCTCTGTGGAATACGCGGCAATTCTCGGAAATTATGATGTTAGCCTGATGGCCCTGGAAGCTTTGCAACATTTGGTGGAACTTGGAGTTCCCATTCAAGAGATATCATACAAGAGGATCCTCCTCCGCAAAGGTCAATTCCACGACTTGCTCAAGGATCCTCAGTCTGCCCAGAAGGCTTTCGCCACGATCGAGAATGCCACTCAGGAAGAGAGCGACCCATTGTTCGAAACCGAACTGGCACTCACCTACTCGGAACATCATCTGTATGCGGAAGATCTTGATGCAAGCAACAAGTGGCTGGTGATTGCTCGAAATGCATGGCAGGCTCGGGAAAGGCCAGGAAACTCCAAGTCGACCAAGGCCAGGTTGCGAGAACAGATTATGTGGTGCAGAGCTGCTCATTTGGCATCAAGGCTGGCTTTTGAGTCAAGTCAGCTTGTGGACGCCATCGTTCTCGCACGACAATCGGCTAAAATCTCAGCTACTATCTGGTCTTCAATCGAAAGGGTCTGTGCTTCCGCACCTCCCGCGCATTCGAATGGATCATTAGATCATGAATTACACTGCGTCTCCTTCGAACTCTCTAGGCTCGACTTATCCTCCCCACCTTCGGTACGATTGACGTCGAGCGCAGTCGTTCTTGGGTCCGACGTCTCATTGTGCTGCTCAGTGTTCAGCTACATGGCATTTTTAAATGCTCATTGCGGGGTTTATCAAGATGCCGTTATGTTTTATGAGCAGACGCTGAAGATTGCCCGAAAATGGGGGCATTCTATTCATACCATTATTGCACTGAGTGAGCTGGGTCTTCTTCATGCACGAGCTGGCCAGGTCGAGAAAGCACAAAATAGACTTCAGGAGCTGCCACAGATCGCCAGGGATTATCATGCGAGCTGGATACGGGGTCATGTGGCCCTTAACCAAGTTGAAACGTGTCTAATCCTTGGGGACGGTTCAGCGGCCTCTCGGTGCTTGATCGAGGCTAAGCAGCTCCCAGTTGACACGGAATCCGCGTCCATGGAGCTGGGTGTGAGCGGGCCTCTAAAGGACAGATCCGTCTGCGCTTCTGCAAAGCCAACCGGGAGGAAGCGCGGCGTCAAAGGACAGAAAGGAAGTGCTCAAGTCAAACGTCCACCCAAAGAGTGCCCGTCAGCTTCCAAATCCACTTTGGATCTGAGCGGCTTCAATGCGAGAATCTCATTTCTGGAATCTAGACTTCAGATATTCCTTGGATGCGCAAACGCGGCGGATCGCTTCGACACCAGCTTGCTGTGTGACAAAGACGACGATAGCCGTAAAACCACATCAATTGCTCTCAGCTTGGTCCATTCTGCGCTCAGAAGTTTCTCGGAAGATTCCATACATAACGTGCTGGCCGAAACAGCCGTTGCCATTCCAGTAAGGTATCGATCAGCGAGAAAAAGTGGCAGGGTTTCATTGATACAAGGTGGAGCCTCTCGGACTTTTGGTGAAAAGGACCAGGACCAAAAGAAGAGGTCAAGGCAAAAACAGGCGGCAAAGACATTCAAGGACGGAACGGCCCTGTTGCTTCAGGCCTACGATATCCTCCGGGAAGTAAGCAACAAGAAGCAAAATCGAGTACCTTGCGACATTGTTCACACATGCCACAAACTCCTTATCCAGATCAGTCTGCTGTCATCGGCTCTGAACCAACCATTGGTCAGCTCTTCTTCGAATGTCGTGTTGAATATGACAACTCCACTTGATGTCGCTCTGACGCGTGAACGCTTTGTGACTTTAGGCGAGCTCAGTGCAGCCAAGAAGATGAGCACGGAAAGTTGGCCCAGTGCACACAACAGTGACAACAGCCATATACGTCTGATGTCAGATAAACTGCTGGATTATGACACAAGCCTCCTGCCAGCATCATGGTCGGTCATATCCCTCGGACTCAATGAGGACAGAAATGAGCTTTTTGTCGCGCAGTTAGCGTACCAGAGGTCGCCGTTTGTTGTCAGAATTCCCCTAGCACGGCCAGATCCATCAGAAGGAGACAGCGAGGAACTTGACCTGAAAAGTGCCAAAGCAGAGATTCAAGAGATCATCATGAAGGCAAATGCTAGTGCCCACGATGCGAGGGGCTCTTCGGTCGATAAGTCTGTCAGAAAAGAGTGGTATGTTGAGCGTCAAGCCTTGGATCGTCAGCTTGCTACTCTTCTTGAGAATATCGAGAACATTTGGTTCGGCGGATTTCGAGGTCTACTCTCCGCAGGCCATATCGAAGAAGGTGAACTCAGAAAATTCGGACGATGCCTCACTTCAACATTGCATCGACACCTTCCCTCGAGGCAGAAATCGTCAAAGTCGTGCGAACACGTGGTTGAACTCCATGACCATGTGCTGGAGCTCTTTGTGGCGCTCGGACATCCTCGAGAAGTGGAGTTGGAGGATGCAGTCACCGACCTATTGTATTTTGTTATTGATATCTTGCAATTCAACGGGGAGCGCAACGCATATGACGAGATCGATTTTGACGCCATGTTGGTGGAAGTACTGGACGCACTACATTCTTACCACGATCATCAATCAGCCTCGCGAGACAAGCGGGGCCATGTGATTCTTGTCCTGGACAAAGAGTTGCAGGCATTCCCCTGGGAGTCGTTGTCGTGCTTGAAGAATCAAGGTGTTTCCAGGATGCCCTCCATAGCGTCCGTCTGGGAAAAGTTGAAAGCTATTGAAGATCAACGGCACGACCTCAAAGGTTATATGATTCCGAGAACGGATGGTGCATATATCCTCAATCCGTCTTCTGACCTAGTGGCCACTCAAGAAACCTTTGGCCAGATTTTCGAGAATCAGCTGTCTAACTACCGAGCCATTGTGAATCGGCATCCTGCGGGAAATGAGTTCGAGACGGCTCTGAGAGATAGCTCGCTCATGCTCTACTTTGGTCACGGAGGCGGTGGGCAATACATCAGACCTCGCACTATCCGTAAGATGGACAAGTGTGCGGTGACGTTGCTGATGGGTTGCAGCAGTGCCAAAATGACTGAATGTGGAGTTTACGAGCCTCATGGGATGCCTTTGAGTTATCTGAGTGCAGGCAGCCCGGCAGTGGTGGGAACGCTGTGGGATGTTACCGATCGGGACATTGACCGTTTCGCCATGGAGCTGATGGCGCATTGGGGATTGATCGACGCCGATGCCAACTCAGGCGTGCCGACCCTCAACAAGGGCAGGAATCCGAAAGCTGGTAAAGAAAATGCAGCAAGGCACCAGTGTGGTGGGCAGAAATCTGGCCAGAAATCTCTTGATGAGGCTGTGGCACACGCCCGCGATGCGTGTTTACTGAAGTATCTCAATGGGGCTGCGCCTGTCATGTATGGGATACCCGTCTTTTTGGGTTAGGGGAGGAAACAGGGGGAGATCGGCGTGGCTGTACGGGTATTCTGGCGCTTGTGCTGGCATATATCGACTGTTTGTGAATAAGGCTGAGACACGAGATGCGTGTGGGAGACAGCGCATGAGGTACGAGGCTGATGGCAGGCGTGCCCACTAAATTATAATTGGACTAGTCGAAACCTCTGAGGCGCTCCGGGCTCCTTAGGCCAATGGCTGTCCAATAAGCGGCCACTATACATTATCGATTACGCACTGTTACTCGTAGGAATTTTAGGGCCGACGGGGCTCATATGGAGCCGACGCCCGCTGGTGCAGCCCCCAAGTTGGTTGGACTTGGACCTCCGTCATCTGCGTAACAAAAGGCAACAGCCATTTCACAGCCTCCCAACTCCTGCACCTCAGCCCAAGTTGATTGTTCTTCATCTTCTTCCCTTCTTTCGTTCAGACTTCTTCTCACCCCTTCATTGTTTGCAAACACTTGCCTCATTCTTTCCAGGTCGACGTCTCTTCCTGGCCGATGCAGCTTGACTCCCACCGTCGTCAATTGAGCATCACCATGCCCTGCCCATGGTCTTCTCGTCGCTGCTCCTCCCGGGCAGCTGACAACACCGTTGTCTCCAATGCCCTCCCCTCTCCCAGCACTACGGCCGATGTCGAGGACTGGAAGAAGATCCGCAGATTCAATCTCCGCATGATGAGGAAGCAGATCCGCTGCGTCGTCCTGCTCATGGCTCTTATGGAAGCCCTCCGGGTTGGGCCACTACAGATCGTGTATGCTGGCAAACATGACTATCCAGCCCCCGCAGAGGACGACTATGGTGTATGTTTTGCCTCTGTCACTCCTGGGATATGGTCATAGATGCTGACACAATGTCTCGATCAGATTGCCTACACGGTTGGATATTTCGTCAGCTGGTTGTATGTCTGTATCTTCATGGTCATCTGGATGCCGCTTTTCGATGTGAGTCGCTACATCCCCCTTCACTTGACTCTTCGTTATTGACTCTTGTACTCACAGTGGTGGGTTCCAAAAACCCTTCCTGGTTCTGACGACCCCTCCAAACCATCGATTGCGACGAGAATCATCTGCCTGCTTAAGAAGCTCAACATGATCCTTCTTCCTATCTCCATCGGCGTCTCTCTCGTCACATATGTCTACTACTTGACGCATACCTTCATCTATGTCGACTCTCGCACCCGCGGTTCCACCCGATTCCCCCAAAATACACGCAAAAACTGGTTCGTTCGTGCCTTTATGCTTCTTGGGATTGCCATTAGTACGAGCTTGGGTCATGGCGCGTTGCAGACACTTGACAAATTGGACCTCGCACGAGTGAAGAATGTTGAGTACCTTTTGATCGTGCTGCCCGTGCAGATCAACTTTGGTATCCTCTTGGGAACGGTTATGCAATTCCGTATGGAAAAGAGACTTGCCCGCAGACAGGCGTTGAAGTTGCAGGCTGCGAAAGTCGAGGACGGCATTGTCGAGGAGAAGGCAGCCCTGCTTGAGGTCTAAACGGCCCTCGAAGCGGTTGGAATGGCGGTGGTGTCTATGGTTTGGTCAGACTGCTGGTAGCTCTCTACTGCCTATCACAAAATAGCGATGGGCAATTGTTACACAATCACTCGGGCGTGGTTGCTGGGCAGTGTGATGGGCGTTGGGCTATGAGTGAAATGCAGAGGACAGCCGAGATGTGAGTTGTGGCCTTTTCAACCGCATTGGTAGGCCTCTGCAGCATCTGCTGAAATGGAGACATTGGGGAGGGAGAAAGACGAGACAAACAAGCAAGCACCTGGAGGAAATTGGGAGCTTGTTTCCATCAGTATGAGCCGGTCTTGTTGTAGGTTGGACATGCACGGTTCCATTCATTATTAAATATGATCGGTCAATTGTTTCTAAGCCTGTTGACTTTCAAGATTCCACACCCAGTAGTTGATACAGCACGACACATCAGCGGTTTCCCGCTCTATTCGCCTCTTCTTGACAGCCATGCTCCATGATCCGGCAGTAGTCGGCTTTCCAGTGTGTGAACCTCGACCAAAGCCCAAGGGTGGTAAAGCACATGTAGAAGAGTCCGGAATGGTTCCCGTCCCTATCTACCAATGCCCTCACAACTTAGGAGTCTATTGAGTCTATTGACGGATAGGGGGGTGTCAAAGCTTCGTAGGGATTTCCAACCCAAGATAGATACCTAGCTTGCTCACTCACTGGCAGAACTTCCGCTCACCGATACACAAGACAAAGGGAAACCTCTGGATCTCGCCCTGGCCCTCGGCCCTGCGGGCGTCGCCGAATTCGCCTTCAAACTTCTCGACGTACTTGTCCATGGTCCAGGCGGTTTCCACGCGGACATTGACGAACCCGACCTCGTTCAACAGGGCCTGCATGGTCTCGCGGTGGATGCCGTGTCGTTCGACGCCGCCCATCCGCGAGCGCGGGTGGAACCGCCTCGACTCGGGTCCCGTGTCCTCGAAATCTGTGAGGGCCAGGCTGCCCCCGTCCTTGAGGCAGCCGAGCATGGTCGTCAGCACGGCCTTCAGGTCCGGGATGTGGTGCAGGACCAGGTGCGACGTGATCAGGTCGAACTTGAGTCTCTTGCCGTCTGGGTCGTTTTCATCCGCGGGTGGGAGGTGTTTGTCCTCCGGGTCCTCCAGCAGGACCGCCACGGGGACGATGTTCCGCGGCGGCGGTGGCGCGGAGGATGTGTCGTCCTGTAGTTTCTTCTTGAGGACGTCAATCATGCCCTCGGCGGCGTCGACCGCCACCAGCCGCTTCGCGTACGGCGCCAGCAGGAACGAGAGCAGGCCCGTGCCGCACCCGATCTCTAGGACGTCCAGGCCGTTGGGTCCAGGGGGGTTCTTCAGCGCCGGGAACCGGGGTATGATGGCCTCGGCCGCGTGTTTGCTGGCTGCGTGGACAAACGGGTTGCGGTCCCAAGAGGCGGCTTCGGCGTTGAAGCGTTCGTTGCCTGACCCGGCGTGCAGGGAGGACACGGCGCTGGCCATTGCAGTCCCACGAGTTTGGACGATATATCCTCCAAAAAAAAAAAAGCCCGGCGAGCGAGCGAGCGAGCGAGCGAACTGGGATGAAATGGAAAATCTCTCACGAAAGTCGCACCTCGTTGCTCTTGTTGTATATCCCCCTCGCCCTGTTTGACAGCAAAATGAAATGGTCAAGCTTATGACATTTCTGGCAACTCTTTTCTCCCTATGGGCAGGTACAGTAGTAGTACTTTTGAAATATTAGTATCAAGCTTATCCTTACCCCAACAAAGGAAGTGAGCGCATGGAAGTCAATGACAACCTGATGCGTGCGTAGTGGTTGGTTGGTTGGTCGGCCAGTCACTGCGGGGAGTCTCTTCCGAAGTCGGGGGGGTGCGGGCGCAAGTCAGAACCTCGTCTGTCTGTCTTTCTCCAGGGATCGATCTACCTCGGTTCCCCCGCGTCCGGCAAGTCGTAACAAATGCAGCGGGCGTTGCGAGGGGGCATCGACGAGGCTGTCATGGCCATAACAAGCATACTGTGGAGGATGTTGAGTGTTTCCAGCAAGAGCACAAGTGTCGTGGTCAAGGTGTCAGGTCATGATTTTTGGACAGAGTTTATCTAGAGGTATAATACTTGACGACTCATCTCACTCAATGCCGAGATACTTTTACAGTGTCTCGAAATCTCCTGATCACTTGCATGGCTAGTTGTGTAGTCATGTCGTTACCTCGGGTCCCCCTGATTGTTCTTGCGATAGACCCTGGCACCCTGGCACTGGTCCTGACGTCCGTGCATACTTGTACAAGGATCTTATGTACTATATTAGTTACTGAATAGATAGACACTTACATACTTACTCCGCTTCCTCAACGACTCGGGCAAACGTACCGAGTATATCAACTATATCCAAAGCAAGGAACCAGGACAGTTGATACTTGATACTTTTTTGCTCTGTCTTCTCTGTCTTCCATCTAATATTTCTTTGACCTTTTGAGAAACCTAGGATATGTTCTCAGGGTCCAGCCAGATGTGATCTTGCTCCCGGACCTCCCTTCCTCTCCACCCATCGGGTATATACGTACTCTGAGTATATACATATACTTATACTTATACCACAGCCCTGCATTACTTACTGACTATATACTCCGCCCACTCAACTCCTTCCTGCCCTACTTGTTATCTCCAATCCCTCCAATCCACTCCCTCGCGACAATGGACTCATCCTCACCCACCGGCGCCAAAGTCATCGCCCGCGCCCTCCACGACCTGGGCGTCACGGTGCTGCACACGTTGGTCGGCATCCCCGTGGCCGACATCGCCGAGGAGGCCATCGATCTGGGCGTCCGCGTCGTCGGGTACCGCAACGAGCAGGCCTGCAGCTACGCCGCCTCCGCGTACGGATACCTCACGGGCAAGCCGGCCGTGTGTCTGTTGACAGGCGGGCCGGGGATATTGCATGGTATGGCTGGGGTGAGTCATCTCTCTCTATTCTCTTTGAGCATATGCATAGAGAGGCGGGGAGGGAGAAAGTAAGGAGTGAAGGAAAGGAGAGGAGAGGAGAGGAGAATAGAGCAGGAAGAGAAGAGCAGGAATCTATAGTTCTCCCCCTCCCCCTTCTCTCTTCCTCTGACACTTGTCTCCCCCTCTCTCTCATCTACCTATATGTTTGATCCTTGGTCGTGCCGTCTTTTCTGTGCCTTTCCATTCTTCTAGTTCGAATGATTTTTCTCTCCTCTTGCTAACCACTGGATTCTTTGACCCCCCCCATAACAGATCGGCAACGCCTCCGCCAATGCTTTCCCCCTGCTCGTCCTCGGCGGCTCCTCCGAGTCCAGCCTGGCCACCAAGGGCGGTTTCCAAGAAATGGACGCCATCGCCCTCCTGACGCCGCACACCAAGAGAGCCATCCGTCCCACGGCGCGAGACCCGGCCATCATCGTCGCCGCGATCCGCAACGCCTACCGCACCGCCTGGTACGGTCGGCCGGGCCCATCGTTTGTCGACCTCCCCACGGAGCTGATCATGGAGCCTACGACCACTCCGACAAAGGCCTCAGACGTACACCCACCAATCACGGTCCTGTCCCCCCCCAAACCGGCCGCGGACCCGGCCCTCGTCGTCGCGGCAGCGAACCTCCTCAAATCGGCGGCCGCGCCACTCGTGATCGTGGGAAAGGGCGCTGCATACGCCCGGGCCGAGAACTCGATTCGCAGCCTCGTCTCGACCCACCACTTACCCTTCCTCCCGACGCCCATGGGCAAAGGTATCGTCCCGGACTCGCACCCCCTGAACACGTCGTCCGCCCGCTCGGCCGCGCTCAAGCACGCCGACGTCATCCTCCTCCTGGGCGCCCGGCTGAACTGGATCCTCCATTTCGGAGAGGCCCCCAAGTACCGCCCAGACGTCAAGATCATCCAGGTCGACATCTCGCCCGAGGAGCTGGGCCGGGCCAACAGCCTCGGCGAGCCGTCGCTCAGCATTTTCGGAGACATTGGATTCGTCGTGGAGCAACTCCGGCACGAACTGGGAAGGGAGTGGAAGGCGTTTCCGAGTGACACCTTTCGCTCCTCTTCGTCGTCATCGTCAACGTCATCGCCGCAGCCGTCATACTTCTCTCTCCTCTCGGCCGCGGCCGCGAAGAACGAACAAAAGTGGGATCGTCTGTCGACAACACCTACCAAGGCCAATGCTCTACTGACGTACGAGCGTGCCTACCACATCATCAAGGCTCAGCTCCACGCCCTCTCCCCGCCCCAGGACGGCGGCATCGTGTACGTTTCCGAGGGAGCCAACACCATGGACATCTCGCGCAGTGCGTTCCCCCTCGAACATCCCCGCCAGCGTCTCGACGCCGGCACCTACGCGACCATGGGCGTCGGGCTGGGGTACGCGATCGCCGCGTGGGCCGCGCACAACATCCCGCGCCGGGGCAGCAAGAAGATTGTCGCGCTCGAGGGAGACTCGGCGTTTGGGTTTTCCGGCATGGAGATCGAGACCATGGCCCGGCACAAGATGGACGTCCTGATCATCCTCATGAACAACAGCGGCATATACAAGGGCGACGCGCCCGACGAGGCCAGCTGGAAGGAAATGCAGGTGCAGACCGCGCAGGACGATACGAGGATCGCCACCAACGCGCCGCCTCGCACGAAGGGTTTGCGGAGCACCTCCCTCCTGTACCAGACGCGGTATCAGTGTCTGGCCGACATGGTCGGTGGGAGAGGCTGGCTCGTGCGCACCGAAGACCAATTGGCCGAGGCGACCAGGCTGGCTTTCCTGGAACGTGAGAAAGTCTGTATCTTGAATGTCATCATTGACCCCGGCCTAAACAGCGCCGCGAGCTTTGGGTGGCTGGAGACCAAGGAGAAGCACGGCGGTGGAAGTGAAAGCAAATTGTAAATACCAAGCGAGTTTCCTTTCTATTGGGGCCATAGTTTTCCTTTGTTGGGGACCCAAAAACCTTTCCAATGCTTCTGTACCAGATTCGAAAAATTGACGATATTTGCTCTTTTGGAAAAGTATCATCCTTTCAGCGCGAGGTGGAAGAGGTATGCCGACACATCAGTGCGATGTAGACGTTCCTCATCTCACAGGAGCTCTGGGGCTTGAACGAGAAGCTTGAACGTATGAGCGTCAGATGTCGTGTATATAAAGCAATTTGAGAATGGTTCATGATTTCGTAATTCTGATCTTTGCTAGTGAAGAGTATGATTTTGCTGAAAAAAGATGCCACATCAGCAGCCAAATGCAGGTGACGCCCGCTTTGTCAAAAGGTCTTGTGACGATACCCTCAATCTTCCTTGTAGCAGATAATCCAATTGAGATAACCGATAGGCCAGGTATGACAAGCTTGACCACTCTTGAACTTCCAGTTTACCAGCTTTTCGCTCCCTACATGCCGGTGGAGGAGAGCCTCGACTTCCTCGGGCGTTCTTGTCCTCAGGCACGAAATGTAGCCATCCCAGACCCAAATAAAAGGAACAATGGGAACGAGGTAGGTGAAGAACAAATGCCCCGGCGAGCGAAGGAAATAGATTGGCGCGATCAGCATAGCGAGCGGCCAGAGGAGGCTGACAAGGATGAAGGAACTGAGATGGCGAGATTGGAGCTCGAAGATGCTGGACAACAGTACTCAGTACGGCCCGGAGCAAACATAGAGAGCCACTCACCAGAACCCATCCGACGTCTCTACAGTGTTCTTGAGAATTTTGGCGGCAAGGTCGTCGTCAAAGTGGTGGAATGCCAGACTGAAAAGGCGCATGACCTTCTTTCCTTTTGTGTCGGGAACGTCCTTGAGCAGATCTTCCTGGGTTGGAGCATTCGTGGCATCGACACTCTGGGCAATGTAACTGATGTTCTTGCTCTTCTTCGCAGCCGCCTCCCAAGCACTGACGTGGGGGCTGATGTCGGTGAGGACAAATTTGACCTCTTCCTTTTTTGTGGCACGAAGCTCGCTGTTCAGATGGTTCTCGATGTATGGTGTCGGACCACCCGCACCGGACGCGAAGTCGACGTAGACATACTGTGCAAGTCGAGGACCAAGGACGCTGGAGAGCACGCGAGAGACGAGTTCAGCCGGGGAGGTGGACTGGATGATGGGCAGTCTATTGATCCAACCAAGGGTCAAATAGTCTTGCACCTTTTCCCTGAGGGTTTGTGGGAACCTGCAGTGTCTTTTAGCACCTGTCTCCATCAATGAGAATAGCAAAATCGACATTACCATGGCTGGTCGTTGACTTCGAAGAAATGCCTCCTGCGAAGCCAGGCAGTCTGGCTAGTGGGAGTCATTGAGATGCGGCACACCTCTCAAGGGGTTATTCTGACAGTCCATAACACTGCCAGCCTGGTGAATATAAGTCCAATGTGCCCGTACATTTCAGGTGCGCTTCGACCTTGTGGGGGGCGGGAGGCGTTGAGTCGTAATAATCATAATAATATTTCGCAGTTGCAGTTAGTGAGTTTCAGCCTCGAACGACGTCATGTACGAGGTACATACGCGTGTGCCTCGTATTCTGTGTATCCACGTATCTTGTGTCGCACGGGAACTGGGCGAAACAGCGATCAGCTTCAATAACCTTTCAACGCCAGTGGCGGTGGATCATTGCTAAACTTGGTACGGAACGCATCTGGCCATCGTAAACTTATCTGCTTTCTATCATCCTGTCAAATACTCCCTTCTGCCTCCCAAGTACCTCATTCGGTCCTGGTCATCACTTCCATCCACCATCTCCAGCCTCTCCTAGTTCATCAGAATGTTGCCATCGCCACCGTCGCATCTCGGATTCCTCGTCCACGTGGTCATCGAAATCCCTGCATGCCTCTCGTTCCACCTCTTCCCTTCCCGCCAACTGGGAGTGCACACGCCTCATGCACATGCTGTTATACGGCAATACGCCGCCCTTATATTGTCCTCTGTCCTGGTGGCGATGGTATTCGTCAACAAGCCACTAGACGATACCTCTGGCAAAGTCGCCGGAGCGCTCGCAATCTACCATGTTGCCCCTTCGATCCGGTCTGTAAACAGGTTGGTCACACAGGCACAGTTGCAAAAGCCAATCATCATCTCCGAGGCGTTTCTCTACCTGGTTGTACATGTCATCTGCTTTGTTGCTCTACTCCGTGACGCCTGGTGCGCCCTATACAAGGAAAATCAAACTTAGAGCTTCTAACCGCACCCACGCGTTCAATCCCGCACCCTCAGTCCACGTCCTCGGCAACCAAAGTCTCCGTTGGGCTGTCGGATCCTGGGTCTGATCCTTGATTGCTTCTTTTGAGCATCATCATCTCGACAGCGATTCCCGGGCCAAAGGCACAAGCCACGATATGGTCTGTCGTTTCACCCTCCAGCAGCCGATTCATGACGCTGAAGATGGTGGCGCTGGAACTATTGCCGTGAGTAATGTAAACCTCATAGCTTGCACGAAGAAGCTCGGGTTTCAGATTCATTGTTCGTTCCACCCCAGTGATGATTGTGGAGCCACCAGGATGAAGCGCCCAGTCATAATCAGAAGCCTTGAATTTCCCCAGATCGACGAGCTCTGGTATTGACCCTACCAAGTCCTCAAACATGCCAGGAACCGCAGCTGAGGCTAATTTGGGAACTCGTTGTGTCAAGACCACCTTCCACCCTAGTACCAGAGTCAGCAGCTGCATTCTTGGAGATAGAGTCTTCTTTTGCTTACCAACAGGGTCAACGTCGAAGCCTAAATCCTTTTCGGTGTCTTCAATAATCTTGTGGTCCCAGCCTAAGAGCTCCAGGATGGGTTCCTCGTCATAGCGATCACTGAAACCATTACCGAGGACCACAGCTGAGGCACAATCACTGAACAAGGTGACGCCTATTCTGACCTCCTGGTTCTTGTGGATTGAGTCCAGCTCAGATCTAACCAGGGTGCTTGAGATCTCGCACGCGAAAACCAGGATGCGCGCAGGCTTTCGTCGGAAGCTGGAACCAAGCGCGATATTGGCGGCCGTTCGTAACGCTCCGAGACCGCCAGAGCAACCCACTCCGTGCAAAAGGACCTTTTCTATGCTTGGATTGAGCCCGAGTCCCTTGATGACATAATGGTCATAGCCTGGATTCGCCGAGTTGGTGCAGGTGGTCGCAACTACGTGGGTGATTTCAGAAAGATCCCCTCCCCATTGCTTGAGGGCCTTGCGACAAGCTTCTATTGACAGCTTCACACCATAGTCGAGGAAGAGATCGCACAACTCTGCTATTGTTGGGGGTTCAGGCGCATTCGCTATGGGATGATCGATATTGCCAATAGCAGAACGAGAGTCAATCCCGGTATACTCATTGATCTTCAGCACCTTTTCGAGTCTAAACGAATTGCGTCAATGAGGCCCAACCCTCGAGAATCTAGAGACGGAGGCTTACGCTGGGGTGCTGGGATAAAAGCGTCGTGCAAGAGTGGCTAGATGTTCTGGCTTGATTTCATAAGGAGGGTATTCAACCCCAATGCCATGGATATAGAGATTGGGCCTTTGGTATGGCGGGGTAACCTTTGTGTGGATTGCTGAGGGCGACATGGCGGCGGTGGTGGTGGTTTCGTCGCAAAGAATACGAGCCCCAACAATTTTTGGCGAGTGATGACGTTGGGATATTATTGCATGGATGAAACACAGCTGAGACAAGAGACTCTAGAGAGAGTTGACCAAGAGATGCGAAATGAGCGACAGTGGAGAAAGAGAGAGCACGAGTCTCTGCCGTCGATTATGTGACTTTGGTAAATACTGGTGGGGGAGAGGGTGTGTGTAGATTTGACCTACAAGTATGTGAGCGGTAAATGCTCACAGAAGTGCCATGTAAGAAGTTGGACAAGTGCCCCCAGAATGCCTCGTACTAGTATCTCAGGGTCGGTGCTCGTGTGCGTCGGGAGTCGTCCATGGAAGGAACCCGCGAATCAAGGGCCGAGGAGATGGTAACCGCATGATGCGACTGGGGCGATCTAATCAGGATCTGAGGTGCCAAATGTGCCAATGTGCGTGTTGCAGAAAATAGTCATGGGCGAGGGTGCGAGGGTTACGAGGGTCAGAGTCAGGAACATTGCACTTCCGAGTGGCTCCCGCTTGAGCAGCCTGCGTCCTTCATGCACATCAGCTATTATCATTACCACCACCACTACCATCATCACTACTGCCACCATCGCCATCGAACCCCCCTCCATCTCAGCCATATCTTCCGCGTCATGGCCCACATCGACAGCCTCACTAGGCTCGCCACCTCAGCACTGGCCATAAGAATGACCTAGAGGCTTGAGTGGTAGGTAAAACGATCGTTACTTTACGGCCGTTCATCTGCCATCCCCGGATGGGATTTGCTGCCGACAAATCAGCGATGATCTGGCTCACCACCTCCATCGCACTCTTGCTGGGCTTCACCTTGTACTATGCTTGGGCGCGAAAGACCAGAATACATCGCCATGGTCAAGTCTTGAGGCAAGTTTTCCACTCAGTAGCATCAATGATGTCTGCTAACCAATATCACATAGACATGCGCCAGACTCCTTGCCGCTCCTCGGCAACGCCATCCAGTTCCTCAAACCCCGCCATGTTCTCTTCGACTGGTTCGTGAAATGCCAGCAGAAGTTTGGCCGGGAGACATTCGAGATTTCCGTTCCTTCGCTACCTCCTGGCGTCGTAATCAACAGCCCTGAAGTTCTGGAGTATGTACTCAAAAATGAGGCAGCCATCACCAAGGGCGAGTTCTTTCGAGACCGATCTTGGGATCTCTTTGGTAGGTCACTGCGCACTGAATATGGACCGAGCCATGGCTGACTTGAAACGGGTAAGGCTACGGCATCATCAATGCATCGGGCGAGTTGTGGCGCGCCCAACGGAAAGCCGGGTTGAAGTTTTTCAGTGGTACAAATCTAGACATCATGATCGAAGAGGTCCTTCCAGAGATTTATCACGAGTCCACAAGGGCCAGCCTTTCTCAAGCAGCCGAGGGTCGATCTGTGGTCGATCTGCAGAAGATTTTCCATGATCTCACAACCACAGTGGTGGGACACATGGCGTACGATGTAAGAACTGTCAGCCTGTCGTGGGTGACTGTGAACGAGACATGGTAGCTGATTCTAACAAACGGTACCCGAAACTCAGATGGAAATCGATGCCACCTCTCCATTCAGCAAAGCTTTCGACCACGCCTCCTCCCAAATTGGCCTCCGCTTTCAAAACCCTCTCTACAGTATCACCGAGTTCTTCACGGGTTCTTCCTTCCGCGCATCTCTTCGCGAAGTAAAACGCTTTGGACGTCAAATTGTGTCCGAAGCGCGGAAACGCCGTGCTCAAGAAGCGTTTGAGAGTCTCATCACCAACACCGATGAGGAGGAGACTGAGCTCATGCAACAGCGTCAACAACCCGAAAACAACGAAGGTTCCGGGTTGGGATTTGGAACGTTGATTGATTCACTGATAGAAGCATTGGGAAATCCGAAAATTGTCGCCGATGCCGCCCTAAATTTCCTGTCTGCCGGTCGAGATACCACGGCTCAGAGCCTGACATGGACGTTCTACGCATTACTGAGGCACCCTGAGGCACTAAAACGGGTGAGAGAAGAAATTGACCTGAAATTCGACGTCAAGCCCTCGGATAAGCAATCTTTCAGCAGTTCTGCTATGACGAATTCTGATAGCGACGAAGAAGATGTTAACATCAATGTGTCTGACCTCCAACCTACCAATCTCCCCTATACTATGGCGGTCTTCTACGAATCCCTCCGCCTGTACCCTCCCGTCCCCTTTGAGATAAAGCAAACAACCCAACCCGTCACACTCCCCGATGGTACCTCCTTACCCGCAGGGGCCGTTGTGGTATGGTGCATCTGGGCGCTCAACCGCTCTTTTTCAACCTTCGGCGAGGATGCCCAGTCATTCCGCCCAGAGCGCTGGTTAGAGGTGCCCAGTCCTGCTTCACACGTGGATTCCGAAACCGATTCTGACACCCATGTCAATACCGCAGCCCACAAGCCGAGCCTCAGGTTCACCGGCTCCAAACACTCGGTCGGCGAGTTCCCCGTCTTCAATGGCGGCCCACGCAGCTGCCTGGGCAAGAAGATGGCCGAACTGATGGGTGCGTGGACGCTGATGCGGATGCTGCGCGAGTGGGAATTTGAGGAGGTCAACGACGGCTTGAACATGGACTCGTCCTCGGGCGAGCGACGCAGCGCCAACTCCTTGACCCTCCCCATGGAAGGCGGTCTGCCCGTACGGGTTACAAGACGAAGAAGGAGGGTGTGAAATTTATGAGATACACTCAAAACTCCATCCTACAACCAATGCACTCATATACCGCACGTTGGAAAGACGTGTGTCTTTCCAACGTGCAATCTACCACAATCGGGCTAGCGCTGCATTTCATACCATGTCGCACCAACATTGCATTACGACCATTAACGAACTAGACTGGGACGGTGTCTATGGTGTATCTGGTCTCAAAAAGCATTGAAAAAGCAGAGTGCAATACTTGAAAGGCAAAAATAAAAAGAACCCATCCAGAATGGTGGGAAGAAGGCACATGAGTAAATCCGTTTCGGGGCATTTGTGTGTAATCTACATCTACATAGAAACATCCAAACTGCAACTGGCTCTTCCAAGGCAAAGCAGAGTTGGACATGTATCCCCCAAGAGAGGTCGGTGTCCGCAATGCCTGTCTCGGGGCTAGTGTCGTCAAGGTGTCGGCGATCGCCTGCCCCGAGAAGAAAATGAGGCTGGTAGGACCAAGTAAGTAAGTTCTCGACCTGCTCTACCGTAGCAGGCAGGAATCATATCTCGTCTGCATCCTCTCCGGCAACACTTTCATATCGCATGCCCCCGCCCCTTCTGGTCCTCAGCTTCAAGGGCACCTCGTACATGTGTGCATAGTCAACCACCTCTCCGCCCAGATAGCCAACTCCGTTCTTCCTCTTGCCGAACACGGGGGCCGGATCACACCAGAAGTCTTGACAGTTGCCCACGATGCCGCGGCTGAAGGGGTTGGAGTTGCGAGATTGCAAATGGCCGTGAGATGCGTCGCTCGCAGTCACCATGAACGCATCAAGGCCGAGGATCTTTGTCCACCGTGTGAAACAGCCGTCGGGTCGGCGAGGAGCCGGTTGAAGGCGGGACGATGCGGCAGCCGTGTCGTTCAGAGAAGTTGCGGCTGCAGATGCGCCTTGGGTGATGGGGTGATTGTGAGTCGGGAGTATGGGTCGATGGTGGTCGTGTACTTTGTCGTGACGCTTCATATTTTCATACGTGGTTTGATTCTTCGAGATCTGGATCGTTTGAACCACGATCAGCATGACTACCCAAACAAGCTGGAGACAAGTCCAGAATGTGAGTGCCACGGTCCAGGGGTCCCGCAGGACGAAGGTACATAACGAAGGAGAGAGAACATGGCATTTAGCGAGGTCGTCGTCGGCAGGTGGTGGGAGGAGGGTAAGGTAAGAGAGGACGAGGCGGATGTAGAGGATGATCCCAATAGCCATGCAGAGGATGTAAATGTAAAAATGACGGATGTTGTTGTTCCCCACGCAATTGTCAATCCACGGACAGTGATGGTCTTGTTTTGCAACGCATCGGTTACACCGGCGACAGTGTTTTGAGCGCAGGGGTTTTCGGATCATACACTGCACGCAGAAGTTGTCTTCGTCAAATTTCCACAGGGAAAATAGCTCGTCAATCGCCGCACGTTGTTGATTTCGTGAAGATAGCTTTGGTATCCACCCAGGATCTTCAATCATTGAGAGGAAGTAGAAGTACGCTGTAGCGGCGTATAAGATGACGAAGCAGATGGATGTGAGCGGATTCGTTGAGAATGTAACCGGGAGTACCGACATAACGTAACTGACTCCCACCCAAAAGAGCGTTCCCGCGAATATGCCAGCCAGATAGGGTGTTTTGTGGATGGCTCGAAATTCTAGAGGTCCGATCATTGCAATTCGTTGCGCAGCATACTGCATTCCCAGGCAAACAACCAAAAACAACGGAACTCCAATGTAGACGCTGAGGTGACTGATAATGTACAGGCCGACCATGATGATCAAAAAAGGGTACAAGAAGAAAAATTTCGACATTTTCGAGCGATCTCTGATCACGGTGTGGAGTTTCAGTGGGAGCGTCTTGACGTTGCCAGAAAGGTCATATCCATGGTCAGATAATGAGCGTTGGTATACTCGTTTCGTGTTCATTTCCTCGGCACAGATAAGTGGCGTCTTGCCTTCGTTGGTCTTTGCGAATCTGTCCGCACCGTACTCGATGAGTTTGTCCAAGCAGGCTTTGGAGCCTTTTACCAAAGCCCAATGTAAGGGTGTATATCCATTGTCGTCTGTAGCATTGACGTTGGCTCCCCATTTGAGGAGAAGATCCACGCAGGCTGGCCAGCCTTTATATCCTGCCCACATCAGAGAAGTATGGCCTTGAGGATCGGGAATATCGACGGGGATATTTTGTTGCAGAAGAAGAATCAATAGCAGCGCATTTCCATCAATTGTTGCCAGGTGGAGAATGTTGTAACCCTGACCGTCGGTCAGAAGAGGATCAGCACCGTTTTGCAACAGAAGGTTGACGATATAAAAGTGACACCTCTGCGAGGCCCACATAATGGCGGTGGCATTGGATTCTCCTCCTTTTGCGTTCACATCGGCACCCTGCTCGATGAGGTATTTGCATACAGCATATTGATTGTTAATAGCAGCCCAATGCAGCGGAGTGATTCCCTCATCATCCTTATAGTTGGCGTCGTGTTTGCCAGATTCCACCATTTTCTGGATGTGTTCGAGGGCACCTATTCGGGCGCATTGCATGATATCCTCTTCCAAAGGTATACTGGGCACCGCCTGGCCATTTTGGACGGGACCCAGTTCGACATCCTCCGAGGTCACTTTGGGAGAGGCCGCGTTGGCTTTGGAGGTGGGAGGATGGGAAAGTTTCTGGGAGATCGGAGAAGACATGGCGGTTTTTGATCGAGACTATTGTCGCAGAGAGACACATAGTGGATTTTCCATCATGTCCGAGTCCAAAAAGTAGTTTCCACGTGAATGCACAGTTGAAGGAAACGCGGCCTGAACCTCCTGGTCTCCTGAATCTTCAGTTCGTCCGCAGCTGGCCCTAAGCCTGAGGAGGCGGCGTCTTGTGGCGTTGGAGTCGTCGTACTCGTATGAAACGGGCTAGTCACGTGAAGATAATCGCCAAGATGGCCTCCTCGGCAAAGGTGCCTCACCAAGTCGGGTCTGTCCTCCTGCGACACCCGGGATTATTTCGATTGAAGCTCCCCTTACAAACTACTAGCTGGTGTCCTCGACTTCACATCAAAATTCTCCTCTCCACTCCCTCCGACCTATCTCAATACACCTTTTCCTCCTAGGAAGTTCCTCATATCAGCTTCACGGGTCGGCAAGATGATGTCGAGGAGCGTCTTGCGCCAGTCTGGCCGCATTGCTGGTGCCCTATCTGCATCGGGCAGAATAGCTGCAGTAAGCTTGAAATCCCCTTCGACCAGCAGTAAAAGCTTCAGAATCACCAAAATCAGTGCCAATGAGACCTCCGAGGCAGACGTTGAGCTCAAAATATACAACTGAAGCTCTATCAACGCCTCGTGGTTGGATTCCGAGCTAATGAAAATCTTCGCAGTCCCGTGTCGTCACCCCTGCACCTCTCAATGCTGCCTCAAAACAAGTCCGATCATACGCTGCTGATGCCAAAGCATCTCCCACCGAAGTTTCCTCCATCCTCGAGCAAAGAATCCGTGGTGTGCAAGAGGAAGCTGGCCTCGCCGAGACCGGCCGCGTCCTGTCCGTCGGTGACGGTATTGCCCGTGTCCATGGCATGAGCAATGTCCAGGCCGAGGAGTTGGTCGAGTTTGCCTCTGGTGTCAAGGGAATGTGCATGAACTTGGAAGCCGGTCAAGTCGGTGTCGTGCTTTTCGGTTCGGATCGTCTTGTCAAAGAAGGAGAAACCGTCAAGCGAACTGGCCAGATTGTGAGGAGAGGTGAAATAGCTGGGTGAAACTTGATCAGCTAACAGCTTCCAGGTCGATGTCCCTGTCGGTCCGGCTTTGCTTGGCCGTGTTGTCGACGCTCTGGGCCAGCCAATCGATGGCAAAGGCCCCATCCAAGCCGCTGAGAGACGTCGTGCTCAATTGAAGGCTCCTGGTATTCTTCCTCGACGATCTGTCAACCAGCCCGTCCAGACCGGTCTCAAATCTATCGACGCAATGGTGCCTATTGGACGTGGTCAGCGTGAATTGATTATTGGCGATCGTCAAACCGGAAAAACTGCCGTTGCTCTCGACGCCATGTTGAACCAGAAGAGATGGAACAACGGCAATGACGAGACCAAGAAACTTTACTGCGTTTACGTCGCTGTTGGTCAAAAACGATCTACCGTTGCTCAACTTGTCAAGACCCTCGAAGAAAACGACGCCATGAAGTACTCTATTGTTGTCGCTGCCACCGCCTCCGAGGCAGCCCCTCTGCAATACATTGCTCCTTTCACTGGCGTAAGTTCTTATGTCGATTTTATGGACTTCTACTAACTCCATCACCCCAGACTGCAATCGGAGAATACTTTAGGGACAACGGAATGCATGCTCTCTTGATCCTAGACGATCTCAGCAAGCAGGTAAAGATCCCTTTTCTTTCACTTTTGGTGTTGGAGCCACTTTGTCAGCGACATGAATATGATAAGCTGACCAGCAAACAGGCCGTTGCGTATCGTCAAATGTCTCTGCTGCTCCGCCGACCTCCTGGGCGTGAGGCCTATCCTGGTGATGTGTTCTACCTCCACTCCCGACTTCTGGAACGAGCTGCCAAGATGAACGACAAGCACGGTGGTGGCTCTCTGACTGCTCTCCCCGTCATTGAGACCCAGGGTGGTGATGTGTCTGCCTACATTCCTACCAACGTTATTTCGATCACCGATGGCCAGATTTTCTTGGAGGCCGAGCTGTTCTACAAGGGTGTCCGACCTGCGATCAACGTCGGTCTGTCTGTGTCACGTGTGGGCTCTGCTGCGCAGCTGAAGGCCATGAAGCAAGTTGCCGGTTCCTTGAAACTCTTCTTGGCCCAATACCGAGAAGTGGCTGCATTCGCGCAATTCGGTTCCGATCTTGATGCCGCAACCAAGCAAACTCTGAGCCGTGGTGAACGTCTGACGGAGCTCTTGAAGCAGAAGCAATATAGCCCCATGGCTGTCAACGAAATGGTTCCCCTCATCTATGCTGGTGTCAACGGTCACCTGGACTCTGTCCCCGTCGGCAAGATCTTGCAATGGGAAGCTGACTTCCTCGCACACTTGAAGAGCAACCACCCCGAAATTCTTGCTAAGATCGACAAGGAGGGTCAATTGAGCAAGGATCTCGAGCAACAATTGAAGGAGGTGATTGTCAACTTTACCAAGAATTTCTCATAGGTAAATTCTTTCTACAGTTCGGTATACAGCCAGATAGCTGACATTTTGCAAGAGGTGTGGTGAAGAAGTTTGAAATGCTTGTACAATGTTCTGGCTTGGTCAAAACTGGACGACACCGCTCGAGTTGAGACACGAAAAAGGTGGATTGCAAGTCTTTGCAGTTGCCAGTCAAAGAGGGAAAGTGTCTCATTGTAATTAGATACATAACAGTCCTCAATCAATTCCATTTGTGCTTTAGGTTGTCGCAGACGATGACAGTGCTCAGATTCCTCAATAAATGCGCGACACAATCTTCCAGCCTCTACCACAGCTTCATGAGCACGGGTAGATGCTTGAGGACTTGCATACGAGATCTTCCTATGCCCTCATGTGCAGCAGGGGGACGTCACTGGCATAGCACGGCTTTTAGCATTTGTTATAGTGATGCTGTGGTGCTGTGGTGCTGTCATAACCCAGGACTGCCAGTTGGGTTACTCCTTTACTCATCGACGCACCTGCTCGCAGATTACATGGCCCATACAGGACCGCTCAAGCTGAAAGCAACCGTGTTTGTTTTTTTGTTTGTCATCCGGCAAAAAAGTGATACAAGAACGTGAGTGCCAAGTACTCGGTACTGTGGAGGAGCAACTTACAGTAGGTATGTACTGGAAGTAGGCTTCTGGAGAGGGCGGGCATCGACTAAAAAGGTCCTGTCTGTGGTGTTGCAGGGTACCTACATAGGTAGTAGGTAGTAGGTAGTAGGTAGGTAAGTCCTTACCTCCGGACGAGATACGTACCTCGTCCTCCACGCCACGTAGAACATTTTCTCTTGCGCATCAGGGACAGGAGGTCTATCTAAATACTTCATGCATGTACCGAGTACTTGTCCTCGATTCGAGTAAACAAACGAATCAACATCCATGGGACTCCGTGCAGGTACAAGTCCCAGGACCTCGTATACTGACATGCTCACTACTCGTAGGTATGACCAACAGACCGTGCACAACTGTGCAGGGGGCAGCGGATCCACCACATCCCATCACACATCACATCACATTGACATCCTTCATATCCAAACTTTCCTATTCGGGTAATTTTGCATCTTCTCCAAACCCACCCAAATCTGGACTCCGGAGGATCCCTGGTTACTTACTACCTAGCACCCACTGCACCCTAGCTGATTTATTAGCATTTCTTTTGCCTTTTGCTCCGTGGCCTGACACTGACACTGACACTGACACGAGAGCCAACGACCAGGAAGCTTTGGTCAGGAAAAACGCCTTGCTTCCTCTGACATGGCCCCGCTACTGGGCACATAATGAGAATAGGGATCGACGGGGGGGTTGGGAATAAAAATAACCCAGCGAACACCCAATAAAGACAGACGGATAT
Source organism: Fonsecaea pedrosoi CBS 271.37 (assembly GCF_000835455.1). Classification (NCBI taxonomy): domain Eukaryota; kingdom Fungi; phylum Ascomycota; class Eurotiomycetes; order Chaetothyriales; family Herpotrichiellaceae; genus Fonsecaea; species Fonsecaea pedrosoi. The sequence goes on along the minus strand of NW_013550614.1, from coordinate 3,115,334 downwards.
CTGTGAGACTCCTCCGGCTCGACTCGACTCGATTCAACGCAATTCCTGCCCAGCCAGGCCCAGATCACCCCAGATCACCCATGGCTTTTCCAAGGACAAGCTAATGTCCAAGACGATGGTGATGATGCAAGGATAACCAAGTTCCAAAGCGGGAATGCACTACTTGAACAGATCAATCCAGGGCCTTTAACTAGGCCGTATTGTTCCCTGACTGGCGCTGGTGCTGCTGCGGCGGCGGTGTAGATATCAAGGGTATAGGCGGCATTGGGCGTTTGCTGATATTCTTCTCATACCAGTCACTGTATGCCTCGTCCATCATCACCTGAAAGTCTGGACTGCTGAGGTATTCGAACGCCTTGGACGTGGCCCCCGCACTCTGTGCCTGTTGTGGCTCCGGTGGGGAGCCGAGCGCGGGATCCATATCCTTCTTCGGACTTCCATGGCTAGCAGCCTTTCCCTGCGACGATGCCGATAGTTCTGAAGTGCCAGCGGGACCTTCAGCGATATGGGAAGACATGCTCTTGATGGTAGGAGGGGAGGAGGACTTTCCATTCTTGCTGGCGGCTGGTTCTATGCTCTCCTGTTCAGCCTCGTCCTCGCCTCTTTTCCCCTCGCAACCAAATAGCCAGGACGATAATACGTGGATCAATTTCTCCTTCGACTGGTCAGTGATCCGACTGAAAATCTTCAGAGCATCAATGACTGCTTCGGTCAAGAACACCTCCTTCTTGGCCCCATTGTCACTCCTCTTGGAGACTTCGTCCGCATCGACCCATGACTTTGCAAGCAGCCACACGGTGATTTCGAGCCTCACGCGCGCGTTCTCTGCGTGGATGGAGAGTCTCTGCAGAAACAATACAGCACCATCAGGCCGCTCGAGCAAATCCCACAATATGAGGTTCAGCAGATACAGATTGAGGAACAAAGAAAGGTCCTGCTGGACAGACAGGGTTGTCCTTTGCAAATTCGCCAGTGCGCCCTCCACAGCGTGATGTATTGTCGACTTTCCCATTGCAGCCGACCAGAGGCTGCTTGATACCGGGGTTCGGGACCGATTGGTTGTGGTTGCTCCCACTCTTCCAACTCTGGAGACACTGTTGTCACTACGGTATTGGATAGTGTCAGACTGTGACCTCCGGCCGTCGTTTTGCATCGAGTTTAATGTCCCGAGGAACCTGTCGCTGGCACCTTGCACATCCAAGAAGCTGGTAGCTTCAAGCTCGGCCATCGCAAAATAAGCCAAGGAAAACATGGGGTGGAACATGAAGCACACGGCTGAGAACAGAGAGTCCACTCCACGTTGTGAGATCATCTGTGCCAAACCTTTAAGATGGACTCTATTGATCTCAGGACTCAATGAGCGGGCGTCGGCTGACATTGCTAAACAAACACAGAGCAAGGCTTCGTCCGAGGCCTGCGTCTCGGGGTCTGCCAACAAGTTCGCGATATATTTGTACGCCATGGCTTTCCGCCGATGCATCCTTTGTGGCAACGGCTGTCGTCGAGACAGGGCCAAGAACATGTCGCAGATTATCAGAGTCCATGGCAGGCCGCCGGCGGGATACATCTGAATACCTCGCCACGCAATATCCCGACAAGGACAGAAAGCTCCAGTAGTATTGCTACTCCACGACGCAACGCCCTGGAATTGTAACCACTTGATGACGAAGTTCTGTTCCTCAATAGTGAGTGAGTGAGGGTGTGGGCGAAGATCCTTCAGAATGGCATCCGCCCCCGTTGATGTCCATGGTTGACGACTCTCAGCCTTCACCATTCGAGGGATGATCTTGGTCGACTCGGCTCTGAGGCTTGCAGTGTTCATCATCTGACGATTCTTGCGACGTCTGTGTGCCGTGGATTCCTCCTCTTTGACACCCTTCTCGCTAGAAGATGTCAAGCTCGAACGCTTCTCTTTCCTCGACTTCCCCTGTTTGGCGACAACCGATGTGGCAAGCGTACCGCGACGGGGATGTGGAGCTCTCGCTTTCTGCTTTCGGAGGATCCAATCAGCCTGACCTTTGGGAGTAAATGTTCGAAGTTGAGATGCGAACGTTGGAGGGGGAACGTCAGTGTGGTCGGATGGGGCCTTGACGCTTGGACCGGGCTCATCTTGTCGGTCTAGCTTTACACGAAACCGATTTCGAGACATTGATATCGACGAGGTCTGCAAAATTTGGACCACCAAGCCGTTGGCGAGGGGAAAGGGGACTCAAGTGGTGAAAAGGAATCTGGACCTCGTTGTTCTGGCCACCTTCTCCGAGGAAGCGAAGGGTGGTGAGGGGCCAGACTATCGGTCGCAGACGACGAGCGGAGTCAGTCGTGTACTGGACTCGCTCATGAGTCCTGATTGCATTCGTGGTACTCGGTGCGACATACCGGATTGGCACATCTGTTGCGAGCTTGTGGATGCTATGCTGGTTTATCTGGAGTGGACGACCACAAGTATGAGGTACGAGGGACGAGGTACTCCGTAGACAGCCAGTTGGACTGCTATGAGGTCTGGTTCCTGGGAGTGGCCGGGGCATTGGATATGCTGTCCGCGGCCGAGCTGTTGGACTGAGATACGAGTAGAGCTAGGACGCCTGCTGATCGAGCTTGGGGTTGGATCGACCGAGTCTTCGGGCGGACGAGGCCTCAGGCTCGTGAATGGAATCTAACATGTTGGCAACCTGATCGTGACGAAAGTGCAGATTCGGCGCGGGCCTTGCCCTGTTTGACGTGGCTAACATGTGTGTGTGGGCGAGAGCAGGTGGCACAGTCTGTGCTGAAAGTGAAGATGTCAGTGGCTGCTGAGGAGAAGCCAGTCCGATGGAGGGTGCAGACCTGCGGCCATGGGTGGTTAGCGGGTTGAAGGCCTAATAATGGCATTGTTGATGGTGATAGTGGTGGTGGTAGTAGAAGGCCATGGGCGAGGGACGCCAATGACGGGGAAAGGCGGACGTTTGACTAGGCTTTGAAATTCCGGCTTTTAGCATCCGATGGAGGTGGGAGATGGGACAAAGCATATGAGTTGGAACCTCAAAGATGTGAAATTATCTTTTCGATACGTCGGTCGGTGGTCACGCAACCAAGGCAGCTGAGGGACGGTGTTGGTCACCTACCATATCGCCTACATAATCCTGCGCTGGACAGGTAGGTGCCTGGCGCATGCCCCCAAACAAGTACCTACTTTTACCTACACGTGTGCTTAGATAGGCAGTCTCGAGCATTGGGGAGAGGGCAACACCTTCCTCGAGCTCCCTACAATAGGCACTGAACCGAGTGCTTGCAGCGCCCAGCCTTACCCAGGGGTGCCAATTAACCGCCGCCGCCGCCGCCGAGAAAAAGCACTACCTATAAAAGCAATGCACCCGCCTAACTTTGGGTAATCGTGTACCTCGTTACGAGGTACTGGTAGTCAATCGCACTGCCACCGCCATCAGATCTGGGCATGGCAGCCCCCCGTCCCCCCCACCCCACCTTCCCAGAATTGTGTCATGAAAGCCTGACATCCTCGGTTCCATACACCAGTCTTGACCTGTTGTGATGCTTCAAGAACGAAGCACATAATAACACCCATGTTGCAGGAATAGCAGACAGTCTAGATGATATGTACGACTCGCATGCACAAAGTCGTGATGATATATTTCCCGACACCCCACTTCTCGTGGTATCCCTCCCTCTACTGAAACACAGAAGAGGGGCAGGCAGACTTTACCGGTAATGCGTTCAACAAGGTGGAGGAATGGAAAGGAGGAGAACCGGATTTCCATGATTATGATTTGCCGAGCTTGGATAAGTTCCTCAATGCAAAGATCGCATTAATAATGTGAGAAACAAAATCACGACATCCCCAGCAACGCTCAGCACACGCGCCCATGACTCTATGATACTATACTTTTGCTCTACAAATACTGCTACTCCTTTCAAAAGGCTCTCCCTTGGTCGAACCCACTACTGCTTTCGCCACTATAGCCACTATTATCACCATCACCACTATCGCTGCTACCGCCCACGATTGCTGGTTCCCTCGGCACCAAATTCTCTTATTGTAGCCTCGCGACGCTTTACACCCGCTGTATCAGCTTATAAATCCACCCATAAGGCTACCAGTGCGACCACATCTCCCATCATGAAATCAGCCCACGTCTACAAAAAGGGGGAAGATCAGCTCGATGTCCAGATCAAGGATATTCCTGTCCCCAAGCCCGAGCCCAATCAGGTCCTCATCAAAGTGGTTGTCTCTGGTACAAACCCCAAAGATTGGAAATACCCAATTGTCTTCAAAGGGGCTCAAGGACTGAACACGGGCGACGACATTGCTGGCTATGTCGAGGCAGTTGGTTCCAATGTCAGCGAATTCAAGGTTGGCGACCGTGTGGGTGCCTTTCATGAGATGCGCACGCCTCATGGATCCTTCGCCGAATACGCCATCGCCTGGGAAAAAACCACTTTCCATCTTCCTCAACAAACCTCGTTCGAAGAGGCAGCAACCATCCCCCTGGCTGCCATGACTGCCGCCGTCGGTCTTTATTGCCGTTTGGGCTTACCAGAGCCGTGGGTCGCCGTGTCTCAGGCCCGCAAAGATGCTCTCGCTGGGGGGGTGGTCGTCTATGGCGCTGCTTCCGCCGTGGGAGCTTTCGCGGTCAAGCTTCTGGTCCGCTCCAAGATACACCCAATTATCTGCGTTGCTGGCCGGGGCATCCCATTTGTCGAAGGCCTGATTGACAAGTCCAAGGGTGATACCGTCATCGACTATCGCAAGGGTGACGAGCATGTTGTTGACGGCCTCCGCGCTGCGGTCCCTGCCGGGCAAAAACTCTTGTACGCTTTTGATGCTGTTAGTGAAAAGGGTAGTTACCAGAACATTATCAAGGTTCTCGATCCTTATGGACATATTAGCTTGGTTCTTCCGGGAAAGAAGTACGAAGAGATCCCCAAGACGGTCAACCAGACCCTTACCACTGTGGGCTCTGTCCACGGTGTGCCGGATGACCTGAGCGACTTTGGGTATGCCTGGTTCAGACTATTCAGCCTCGGTCTGAAGGAAGGCTGGTTCAGTGGGCATCCATATGAGGTGGTTCCTGGGGGATTAAATGGCGTCCAGACTGGCCTGGAGAATCTTCTTCAGGGCAAGGCAAGCGCTGTCAAGTATGTTTATCGCATTGCCGACACAGAGGGTGTGGAGAAGAGCAAGATTTAAAAAATTTAAGTGGAGGTTATGTGATGCTGGGACATCAACGCATCTTGCCAACACACAATCCTGGGTGACTGATCACATCGAATGGGTAAACAGCTCTGCAAAGTACCCAATGAAAGATAGTGTAACTTATACCAGTCGCGTCATTGAATCTCTGTGCATAAATGACGTCTGACCGGTTCTCGAGTAATCCTTGCGCTTGAAACATGCTCAACTGTTGAAAAACGTTGACAATACCTCGCAAAGCGTGCAGGTGACCAGTCTGTTAGTCCATGGTTCCTCGATGTCCTGGCTAGTACTCGAGCTCGACCCATTTTCGCAATCTTGGCCTTGATGGTGAGGTGAATACTGGAGGCGCGCACTGCTTGATTGTGCGTGTGACCATTCATCCAGGGTTCCAGGGTCGCAACTTCATGCTTGTCGACATTGAAGGAGAGACTCGGCAGCCAGAAGCATTGTCGATAAAGGGCTAAGCCATCCTGCCCAATGTCGAATTCGGACGTTATCCAGGGATGTGCGACACTGTTTCCCAGCAAATAGGCGGTGGCACAGAGAAGTAGATTTATTTTCCGATAAGGAGTCCGTTGATCTTCAGCAGGGATGCGTAGTCGGAAGGGGACGGGAGATATTCCTGTTAGATTTACTTTGCCTCGTGTGACCAATTCTATTTTGTCACTTACCTACCTACTCTAGCTCCAAGTGGTGTCATTCACAGCTTGAACCAATGGCTCTGACCTTTGCGTCCACTTGGCTTGCGACAACCATGTAGCTATCGCCTCGAGCGCAGGGAGGAGGCTCGGAGGGAACAAACTTTGTGGAAACCGTCAAAAAGTGGCATGAGATCGACCTCCAAGTGAAGTCACCCCATTCAGTGAACAAGGGTCTTAGGGCGCCTTGAGTTAGGAGCACGAATAGCTCTCTAGCTTTCCTGCAAATATGTTTGAGAGGCCAAAGTCAATCATGTCAATAGGCTGGTCCTTCTCAATCTGGATATGATAGCGTCAGACCAATTTTAGGGTAAGCATGCATGATTTGCTTACAGCAGCTTGTCCCCGCAATTGCAGAAGATAATTATGATGTGACCGGGGAGAACCTAAGGTAGGTAGATACTGGGCAGCGACAGTCCAAGACTCCATTTCAATATGCGGTCAGCAGGTCCAGCTGAAGCAGGGTCGATCTTTGGATGGAAACATCCAGCCCTTCCCCAGGGGTCCGTGCATGAAGAAATGTGAAGGTGCTATAGAGGAGGTGCCGGCAATTGGAAAGCCGTGGGCCTGCAGCGGCCATCGAATCCGTGATCGACGGATAGCGCAAGTTTAGAGCAGAATGAAGCCTTGATGAGGGGTAGGACAGAGATTGGCAGGACGCACATCATGAGGGATGGCTTGCCGTCCGGACGAGTCGGCAACAGGTCGGCAGCTGGTAGGGTCTTTTTTTTCCCTGTTCCTCGGAGGCTTTAACTTCGCTAGGCTGTCACCCTGCGCTGTGTATGGTGCATATGTCGCAGCTAAGAAAGGCTTGGAGGATATCTCCCTGTCAAGGCCTTCTCAATGACCTCTCCTAGGGATTGACAAGCTTAGCGGGCTTGGTGGTGCTCGAGTCTCGGTACTCCACGTAGGTCTCTGGGGGCCCGAGGGGCGCTGTTCAACCAAGCATCGGCGGTCAAACCCTCGTCCAGTAGCCGGGATTTAGTGGGCGCACGGGGTGCTGCGCAATTGTGTTTCAGGTTCCTCCTTCACCTAGATGAGCGAATGACAACTCTCTTAGGCCCTGGGGGCGTCTGCGAGAAGCCAGGGGAGGGTAAAAGTAGATTGAGAAAGTCCCTCACATCTGCTCGGAACACCCGACGAATCTTTGCATTTTCCTTTCTCTTTTATGCAACAAGTATTAGCATCTTAGGAATCGAATAAGGGCTGATACCGGCTATGTAGGAGAGATTGGTGGAGGATACTGTTGGGGGTTGTGTGCAATCAGTTTCTTCTGAGACTGCGCTCGAGAAAGATGAGTAAAAAGAAACCCACCCCAGTTGCCATCGCCCAGTTCGATTCGACTCGACTCGTCTGCCCCTCTCCCAACATTCTACCTCTTAAAAGTGTTACCTCGGTGGGGTGCCGTTTTCAAGTGTTTGCTCTCCGTCCGGACAGTGAGTAGTCCGTAGGCTGTTCTGGGATAAAGATGACTGGCAGAAAGGGGAATTTCCCAGGGATCTGGCAAGTAAGAAAAAGGCTGACTGATGACGATGCTGGGATCGCGTAGAAGCACTAAACGATTTCTGTCTTTTGGGGGGGGCTTGTTTGGGCTGCACTCCGTACTTGTTAAGTGGAAGCGGCCACTGGGGGCCACTGGGCCAGGACCGCAGCCTACCCACGCCTACCAACTAATATGTCAGTGCGCCATCCAAATCCACATCCGCCATCCACATCCAGATTCTGACTTGGCTCATGGAGCTTTTTCACTTCTGTTTGCATTTCTTCACTCCCGCATTTTCCACCTTGCCGGCAATATCGCTACCACGACATTCGCGAACCATTTATCCACCATATACGTAGACGCCCTTATCCTGCCTTCACTTCGCTTTCCCGGCAGTCTCTCCTTTTGCCCACCCGAGGCCGACCCGGACTTTATATCCCTCCAGTTGGCTTGCTGACCTGTAAGGAGTCACCAAGCCGACTGGAACGGAGCCCACCGCCAGTCTTCCAGACCTTCATGCCGCGAAACCCTGCGGCGAAGAAGCATCAGCACAATAATCGCCATGAAAACGGACTTGTAGGTCCTGGGAAACGTGTCACCAAACAGAAATCGAATGGTCATCTCAATGGCACCGCAAAGGGCCCTGTCCCAACCGAGCCTGTTCCCCAACCCAACCCGACCGGCAACGCTTCGAGCGCAATAGTCAACGATAGATCTCTCGCTGCCACCTCCGAATCGCCGCAGGACTCCAAAACCTCCTTGAATTCTCAACCCGCAACCAGTGAACCCGACTCAGGCGCTGTCAAAGAGAAGGACATCAAGTGGGAGGCGAATGGATCTGCCATGTTACATCAAAGACGAGGCGATATGGTGTCTTCTCGAGCCAGGTCCTCCCAGGACATCAGCGCCCTGCATCTGGCTTCGACAATTCTGCGCTCCCGCCCAGCTTGCGACACTGTCTCTCTACTGATTGTCCTTCTCGCATTGCCGTCGATGGTGTTGACGATTGTTCAGGCCTTATTTGCGTCTTTGACATTGATGCCAGGAGGTGGTACCCCGGCTTCGCTAAATTCCTTGCTCGATATCTTTCAAGGATCGGCTGGCGTGCCCAACTTCAGCACTACCGCCATTGTAGATGCCATCGGCTTCGGACTATGGGTTGGACTGTGGACGTGGGCTCAAAATTTCGCGCTCGACCTGGCTCAGATACAAATCGCGATTACGCTTGGAAATGGCAGTTCTGGCAAGAACAGTAGGGTCAACACGTTCTGCGTGGCAGGGGTGCTGCTGCTGCACCTGGCGCGGAGCCGAGATGTTCGTCGATTCCTGTATTCGAATCTGGTTCCTGTCGACCTCCTTTCCCAGACTGGACTGTTGGATCATCTGAAATACCTACCTTCGGACCACGATTTTGGCGACAGTCCCGGCCCACCGTCATATTTTCGAAGTTTGTTCGCCATACACATAATCGCACAAGGTGTCATGGCGAGCTTCCGACGTTACATCTCCTCCTATACCACAGGAACAGCCAAATCGAAACGTATAGATACAGAAGCCTCGGCAGGATCTGTGTCGGACGCTTCGGTGTTAGATGGATCCGTCCCCACGGCCGTGTCGTCCTCTGTCGATTACCAACCGCCACCAACACCAGGGTTCAAAGATGGAAAAGATAGTAAGGGTATGAGTGCGAAGAAACGCAGGCGTCAGGCGAACCACGTTAGAAGCAGACAGCCATTTTGGGCCGCTCTCGCCAGCACCAAAGTCCATGTCTTACGAGAGGTCGAGCACAACAAGGCTCTTCCAAGCGTTGGGAATAAGGAAGGCAGCCCGTTCGAAGTATCCCACCAGGACCTTGTTTGGATTGTCAATGTGGAACCTTCGTCGATTTCTTTTGAAGCAACCTACATCTATGAATCAGAGCATACCCAAAAACCCGCGCAAGGAGCAGATTGCCGGCCATTCTACGTACGCATCAATGGCGCCAAGTGGCACGCGGTGTCCTTAGAGCCGCTCGAGAACTCCTCCCGCCACGATGGAAGCGGTGCTCAGTGGGCGGGCACGATATCTGGACTTGCGCCAAATTGCACTTACACATGTACATTCATCAGCTGCGAAGGGGACGAAGGCTTCGCATCTATCATGGTCAAGACGCCAATGCTCCTGGACAAAGATGTACCCGCTTCAATGGCTCCCTCGTCGGTCCGCCAGTCTTCAACGCCCTCTTCACCTACCACCACCCTGAAAAATTCGATTTCAACAGCCGAAGCCAAATTGAATGAAGCCCGCAATCGCCTCACTAAAGTTCGGCGTCAACACAGAACTGCTTTAGTCAAGGTGGAAAAAGAAGTGGACAGCTTCAGCACTCGACTGAAAACCGCCAGCGACGACACCAAGCAAAGGCAAAAACTGTTGCAAGCTGAACGAAATATACGACAGACTGAGGATGCCACTCAGGAGCTCGATGCGGCGCTCGAAAATCTAGTGTCCACTCCTGATGACGAGAATGACGACCACGCTGCAGCCAAAGAAACGCACGATGAACAGCAGAGGCTCCTAACTGAAGCCAATGATGCTCTGGCCAAGGCGCGTTCTGCTGCGCATGATGACAAAGCTTGTGTCAACCAAGAATTGAATGCCATTGTCACGCGAAAAGAACGGCTTATCGCCCGCAATTCTAAGCTGACCGAACAGCACGATAGGATCACCCATGCCAATGCTCAAGGACTGAATGAGAAAGAGAGAAGAGCTGCCGAGTCGAATGCCAAGGGAGCTGAACAACAGAAACGAGAGGCCGAGCTCAACCAGGAAATCTACAATCTGGACAGGGATTTGAGGAGCGCAAGACTGCGGTGGGAAAGCAATCTGCGCGAACTCGACATTCTGGAGAAGCAAGAAATGGCTCAAAGACAAATGATGCTCAGCAACAGCGGTCCTCTCACGCCAGAAGGCGAATTGCCTGGTACTCGGCCTCCGCCACAACACGCCCGTCCGTATGCGTTTGGCAGCTTCCAGGCATTTCCCAACAGTCCTGTCATCCCCGAAGTTCAAGGCTCCCCTTTCGCTGCCTACGCCAAGACCCTCCCTTCAGGTGACCAACGTCGACCGAGATCGGATACCAATCGCTCTGCTGGCGGGATGAGCAATTTCTCAGCCGACTTTGAAGATGCCGATCCGATACCACCGATGCCGACAACCACCGAGTACGATATGAATGGTCGCAAAGGGAGTGGCAGCAGTAGGGGGAAGAACAACGGCAGTCCAGCAGCTGGCGGGGTTATCGGCGGTGCATTGCGCAGTCCGCAGAGAGGCAGTTACAGTCCAGGGCATATTCCGGGTTCAACTACGTGGTAGGATCGCAAAAAAAGTCGACATTTTGGGTGATTCAGACTTCATGTTGGCTGGTTGTAGGGCTCTGATGTAGTCGAAGTCGGCAGTGGCTTCTTGCCAAAGAAATATTCCTGATCTTTATGCATTAGTTGCTGCGCCTCACGCCCTGCCCCGGGGTAGATGCCTCAGGTCTAATATGTCTTTTCTTAGAGCTCCGCCCTATAGAGCTCAGGAGACCCCAAAGAGCTTGCTACAGGGGCTCCTTTAGACCTATTTACGTCTCAGCATGGATGCTAGATGCCTGTAAAATGAGTCAGATCGTCTGGTCACGTGATATCATGCGCCCAATAATTTCTACGTTACTTGCGCCTCACTTTCTGATATGTTAGTCGAATACTCGCCTCGACCTCTATACATGCGCAGTCTGCTACGAACGTGTAGCACGAGCCTGTCCCTCAATCGCCGCATCTACCCCACGTTCTCGTCCTCAAGTCTCCGCTATCACCTACGGTACTGTGCCACAATGGCGAAAGACAAGAAGAAGAGCAAGGAAGTGGTGAAGAACCCCAAGGGCACGCGTGACTGGTCTGGTGAGGATATCGACTTGCTCAAAGCCATCAGAAGGCAAATCGAGAAGGTCTTTGAGAACTATCGCGGCTTGGAGCTGGACACTCCAGTCTTTGAGCTGCAGGAAGTTTTAAAGGGAAAATATGGTGAAGATTCTAAATTAATTTACGACCTGCAGGATCAAGGCGGCGAGCTCCTCTCACTACGCTATGATATGACTGTTCCTTTTGCCAGGTGGCTGGCCATGAATCCAGATATTGAGACTTGGAGGAGATACGCAATAGGCAAAGTCTATCGGAGAGATCAACCGGCCATATCGAAGGGGCGAATGCGCGAATTCTGGCAATGTGACATTGACTTTGCCGGCGAGAGTGCTCCGATGTTCAATGACAGCGAAATGATTTCGATCATCGTCAAAGTCTTCGAAACCCTGGAATGGAGCGGGAGGTACACGATCAAGATCAATGACCGAAGAATATTGGACGGACTGTTCGAGGTCTGCGGCGTTCCGGCGGAGAAGATCAGGACAATATCTAGCGCGGTCGACAAACTAGACAAGCTGCCCTGGCTGGAAGTGAAGAAGGAGATGGTTGAGCAAAAGGGGCTCGAAGAATCCGTGGCAGACAGAATCCAAACGTACGTCACGAGAAAGGGAGGGAAAGAGTTGCTGGAGGAGCTGCAGAAAGACGAGGCTCTCATGAGCAATCCCAAGGCCCAAAAAGGCATTGAAGAGATGGACCTGCTGATGCGCTACCTTCGGAGGTGGAAGGCTCTCGATAAAATCTCCTTTGATCTGTCCCTGGCGCGGGGCCTTGACTACTACACTGGTATCATCTATGAAGTCGTCACTGAAGGCTCTGCCCCTACCCGCACACCTGCTCCGGCCACCGACTCCGCGCCTCCTATGCCACCTGTCGCTACCAATGGCGGCTCCAACGGTCTTCCTAGGAGGGAAAAGAAGAAGCAAATTTCTGAAGACGATGACAGATCCGAAGATCCATCCGTGGGTGTGGGATCAGTGGCTGCGGGTGGTCGCTACGACCACCTCGTCGAGCGATTCCGGCCTGATGCCAATATCCCCTGCGTTGGTGTGAGTTTTGGCATTGATCGGATAATTGCCATCACGAAAGCAAGAATTGCAAAGGGAGAAAAGTTCAGCTACATTGCCCGTAACAGGACCGATGCATATGTCATGGCGTTTGGTGGTTCTGGCTTTGGAGGAATGTTTGAGGAACGGATTGATGTCCTTGTTGCCCTGAGAGATGCTGGTATCAGAGCAGAGACTTTCTGGAAACAGAAGGCAAAGCTGCAAAAGCAATTCAAAGAGGCGGACCGGGCTGGAGCACCGATTGCAGTTATTCTCGGAGAAGATGAACAGGCTAGAGGCGAGGTGAAGGTGAAGCAAATGGGTCTAGCGGAGGGCGACCCCGAAAAGGAAGGAGTCCTGGTCAAGGTGGAAGATCTCGTTGCCAGAGTGCGAGGTCTGCTGGCAAAGATAGACGAGTAAAGAAGATTCGGCAGAGGTCCGGAAGGGGTAAGGGGGAGAGAGGGATCTAGATCATGTTTGGAGTTGAGATGGCGCTCCGAGCCGGCAAGGCTGAGATCGTTAGAGCATCGCTTAGGTAGACAAGGCTGGCCAATCAGAACCCAGAATATCCCGTCGTCTCGCCTCCCAAGCCAAGCGCCCAGGTTGAAACAACCCCTTTGTCTCATCAACCGTTGTCTGCTACAATTGACCCTCAACCTGATACGCCCCAGCCACTCGGAGCCTCAACTTCGAGACTGTGATGAAGAAGAAAACGTCGCAGATGGTGTTTGAGATCCCGCTGGGCCAATCGCGACCCGATGGACGCTCTTTGCAGCCACTTCGCCTCTCCTCGCCTGTCTCTTACCCTGTTCACTTCGCAGCATTCGTCGTCTGAAGCCGCTGTCCGGATGCTCATCACACCGAGAACAGTCAGCTCCCTTCAATTTGGTCTTTGTTGGTATCCCCCTTTCCAGCTGGACTTCAAAATGTCCATTTAGAGTCGCAAGTTTCGCACCTTCTTCTCGTCCTCCATCCCCCATCTTCCTCATCCTCGCTCAAAAGAGTCATTCGTTCTTTGTTGCTGGATCAGCATCTAATTTTCTTTCCCTTATTTGCCATTCCTTTGTGAAAAAGCTCACATTCTATCGCGATGCCGGCTGTCCGCTCCTTTTTCACTCTTTCTCTTTTGGCCGCTTGCCTGGCGCAAGTACGTGTCCTCTGCACCTGTCCGAGTCTTGTGTTCCTTGGCTGACGAGAAGACAGGTTTCGGCTGGTTCCATGGGTGGTGATGGTAGCTCTGGCTGGGGTGGTGACGGGAGCAACCAAGGAGGCCAGTACGGGGGCGGTGGTTACGGGGGTGGCCAAGGTGGCTCCTGGGGTGGTGGCAGCAAGGACAACAATCAATATTCCTCCTGGGAAGCCGCGCCTACCACTGTCCAACCCCAGAGCTGCCCTCCTCAGAGTTGCCCAGCCCAGACTTGCCCGCCCGCCATGACCAGTACAAAGACCGAGACGGTAAGAATTCTGGACTACGCCAAGTTGCGCCAGGTTTCATATTACTGACACTTGATACCAGTCCACCGTGACGGCCGTCTCCCCTTGTATGGGAAGCACCGTGACCGCCTACGTGACTCAATGGATGAATGCTCCACCCGGGTGTTGGTGCGGTGCTGGCAGTCCACCTCCTGAGGCTACTGGATGGGGATGGGGGGCGATGGGCGACGCTGCCGTGTTCACCTCCAGCAACCCGTCATTTACGCCCGGCCTTTCGTCGATCCCAGCCTCTGAAGCCGTCAAGACCGGTGTGACTGTCGCGGGTGGTCCACCAGCTGCGGCCCCGACAGCTGCTGTCTCTCCTGGCGGCTTCTTTGGAGGCTCATCGAGTAAGTCTTACATCTCACCAAACAAGGCAATTCGAGATCATACCGTTAACATTGATTTCCTCCAGGCTCTGCAGTGACGACATCTGGTACGGAACCTTCTGGCCCTAGTAGCAGCGTCCCGTCTAACATAGCCGAGCCTACTAAAACAGGGGAGGCTCCTAAGCCAGAAGCTTCGAGCTCGACTGCCAGTACAAGCTCGTCGGCGGCGGCAGCACCTTTATCGACGACCTCAGCCTCAACAACAACAACAACTTCAAAAACTTCCACCACATCAAAATCCTTGCCTTCATCATCCTCATCAACGACAACCTTGTCTTCAAGTGAATCCGCCGCAACCGCGGTGGCAGCCTCAGCGACAAGCGGCGGGTTTCCGGTCGGCTCCTTCAACACTATCGACCCTGCAACCCTGACGCTCAAGAACGCCTATACGCTGGGCATCGGAAGAAGAGCACCTGTACCGACTATGTTATCATAGACTCGCAGAAGAAACGAAAGAACCGCGCAGCATTGAATGAATATACCCCTTGATTTTGAGGACATGGACGACATTGGATCGGACAGAACTATTGCTTTTCATTTCTTGTATATTGGAGAAGCTGGACTCTAGGCCAGATGCCCCGGGTCTCCTAGCTTTTGAGAGGCACTTTCTTATCGGGAAGTGTCTCGTGTTTGATAGGAAAATTTGACGCAGTGGTATCCTGGGCGCAGACCATATCTGCGTCGTCGGGTCCTGCTTTACTACCATCACCACTTTCCATTCGAGTCTTTTTCGCCCTTCTCTTCATCTCGCGCTTCGAAAGTGGCTTCTCTGCTGTAGGCTGTGTGTCCTGGTCCGCGGAAGTCGGTAGGTGTGATTCGGAAGCTTTGCGTTTCAGTCCGTTGGGGACCGTTTCCTCTTTCTTTCCTTTGGCCATTTGGTTTTGGATTGCTTCGTGTCGAGTACTATTCTCCTTTCTTTCCACTCCAGTCTTGCCTGCAAGAGAAGAACTTGCGCCTCCGTCCACGATATCGATTACACCTCGAAAACTTGTTCTTTTGATACCCGCTAGCCTCACAATCTTCGCGGCTTCTTCGCACAATGCTTCTTTTCCCCTCTCTTGTCCCAGCCCCCAAATCATTGCCAGATTAACCACATCGTGAGGCCCCCTTACTCCCAAGGCATTTTTGGCTTCGCTGCTCAGGATTATCCCCTTGCCCCTCGTTGCACGAATCAACGCAGTTGCACCACTGATCAAGTTTCTCCTAGCCTCATTATTGCCCGCCGATTGAATAGAAGGCGAATAGCATATCTCAAAGCGGATCCCTCGCTGTAGTGCCCCGGAGACGGTTTTGAACTTGAGGGGAAAGGTGAGACGTTGAGAGAAGTCGAGGGAGATCAGATCGCAATCGAGGGACGCACAGCAGAGTTGGAGCGTCTTCTCTGTTGTCGGGCGCAGGGCTAGCAAGGAGTATGCCAGCGAGAACTGGGCGAGGCGGTGGTTTTGCGTGGCGTCAGAGATTGTGAGTGTCAGTCGTGTGAGAATGGTGTTGACACTTGCTGGGATGGTGATCGACGATAGAGGGATGGGCTGAGGTGTAGGTGGAAGTTTGCCTGTGACGGAGAGAGCAATGGCAACCACTGAATAACCCAGTTCGGCGTGGAACGCGAGGGTATGAGAAAGGTCTACATGATTAGGAGTGTACACCACGTTAAGGTCGTGGAAAGGCATATTGTCGGCTGAGAGAGACGCAACTCTGCGTCGGGTTGAGAGCAACGACGAGCATGTTGTTACTGAGCCGCGCCCTGGTCGAACTTCACCACAGTATTTCAGCGGTGGTTTTTAGGAAGCTTTGGTGCTGAAATAAATGATGTTGAAAAGACCGAGTTTGGCGCTGGCGCAGTGGGAGGTGCCGGGGAAAATATATCCGCCAGTAGTGTGAGTCAAAGGTCAGATCCCTGACTGATGTGGGATGGCATGCAGATCTGAAGACTTGCCGCAGCACAGATCGCTTTCCGTGCCACAGCTACGGTTCTCTGAATTCCACCCACTCACTACTCCATCTTCATTCTTTGGCCCATTGGCTTGAATCACTTATTGGGCAGTCACCGGTCGTCTTGTTGTGGCTGGCCGTGTTTTTTCCTTACATTCCATAGTCACTTACGACTTCGCCGCACAACTCTAGCCTTGTCCTGCCCGTCCTCCATCCTCCCAACGCATGACCCTACCCCACGATCTACTCGTTCTATAGCCGACGCAACCGCACCGCAGCCATGGCGCGCGTCTACGCAGATGTCAATGCCAACATGCCGCGGTCATACTGGGACTACGACTCGGTTGCCATCTCATGGGGTGTTCTGGAGAACTATGAAATCGTCAAGAAAATCGGTGAGGCTTGTCATTAGGCACACACACATCTGACGAGGCGGAATTACTGACGGGAGGGGGGACCAGGTCGCGGCAAATACTCCGAGGTCTTTGAGGGCATCAACATTGTCAACTACCAGAAATGCGTCATCAAGGTGCTCAAGCCGGTCAAGAAGAAGAAAATTAAGCGTGAAATCAAGATACTTCAGAACTTGGCCGGTGGTCCCAACATCGTGGCATTGTTGGACGTGGTCCGGGACAGTCAGAGCAAGACGCCCTCTCTCATCTTTGAGAACGTCGACAACACCGATTTTCGGACCCTTTATCCCCGCTTCGTGGACTACGATGTGCGCTACTATATCTTTGAGTTGCTCAAGGCGCTGGATTTCTGTCATAGCAAAGGGATCATGCATCGAGATGTCAAGCCGCATAACGTTATGATCGATCATGCGAAAAGAAAGGTGAGGAAACCCCATCCACACAAGTGATTCGGAGTTTCGGGCTGTGGTTGGGTATGCTGACGATGCTGGGGTCAAAAGCTTCGACTTATCGATTGGGGTCTCGCTGAATTCTACCACCAAGGCACGGAGTACAACGTGCGTGTCGCCTCCCGCTACTTCAAAGGGCCTGAGTTGCTTGTCGACTACCAGGAATACGACTACTCGCTGGACATGTGGTCACTTGGAGCAATGTTCGCCTCCATGATCTTCCGCAAGGAACCCTTCTTTCATGGCAACAGTAACTCGGATCAGCTAGTCAAGATTGCAAAGGTTCTGGGTACGGATGATTTGTTTGAGTATCTGGATCGCTATGACATTGAGCTGGACGCGCAGTACGACGACATACTGAGCAGATTCCCGAAGAAGCCGTGGCAGAGTTTTGTCAATGCAGATAATCAGCGCTTTGTCAGCCCGGAAGCTATAGACTTTCTGGACAAGCTGTTGAGATATGATCACCAGGTATGCGACATTGAATTTGTTGATTATCCTGTGGTTGGACGCTGACTGAGTTTAACTAGGAGCGACTTACTGCTCAGGAAGCAATGGCACATCCCTACTTCGCACCAGTAAGAAATGCTGCGGCACAGCAACAACAGCAGCAGCAACCGCAGCAAAACTCCCAGAACCATGTGTCTTGAGACAAGCATGACTAGAAGGTGCAACCACACATCTCCTGGGATCTCACCATGAAGGACAAGAGACCGAGGCATCCCAAGGGGATTTCTCTGAACGAGTGATGAGAGACGACGATGATTCAAACTTCACAGCGCCGCGGCAGCGCAACAAGGTTCTGTTCAAGAAATAGGCTCAAACATGTGGATTTTGAAGACGAGTGAAGGCCGGTACGAGGAGATGAATGAAGTCTGCGAAAATATCTTCTCGGAGAGAGGAACGAGGAAACGAGGAATGAGGAACGAGGAGCTGTGGAAAGGGGCTTGTGTTGCAAGGAAGTCAGGAACTCAACTCACTTTTGACACGGTAGCGTAATACATTTTCGTAACAATATCGTCCCCTAAACCTTTTGCGGCTCTACTATTCGTCTGGTGAAGCTGCAAGAAGGCTGACCCCCATCGTCCTTCAGCTTGGTATCCTTCGGTTCTGGGGGAGATGTTGCAATGTTGTGATTCTGGCCAAGTCTCGCGACCAGAAGTTGTCGTGACAGCTGGCCCCGGCCTATCCCATACTTCTACGCCTTTTCCAATGTTGTATCTCTCTATCTCTGTGATTTCGCTACAGATCCCTGTCTCCACAAGATTGTTCACTTTGTCTGTAATCCAGGTCTTCAGCAGGTTTAGTTGGATTGCCTCTAAAAGGCCCTCTGATCAACATTGTGAGCCGAGATACTTCACTGTCGATTATCGAAAGGTCCTTGGACTAGATTTGTTTGAGGTATCTCTGGGAAGAGATACAGGACTACTCTCGACCTCGCCCTCGAGTAAGGTCCTGAGGGTCGACGAATCTCGGATCTTGCCTTCTGGCATTGTTGAGCCTTCCAGGAACCTGCATCAAACTTCACATCTGTTGGTCGAGGTCAAAGACAACCCAGATACTGATTACGGAGCACTCCGTCCGCCTTGCGAGTCTCTCATATAACCCTACGCTACTATTGTGGCCACATTTTTGACAGGTTTTCCTGAGCAAGCCCGGATGGCCTCCTTGTGAATCATACTCGCTCTGAGATCAACTTTTCTGGAACTCCAGCTGGCGACGCTGCACTTCCAACTTGACGACAGCCGCTGGAATGAAAGCCTGGCGTTTCGACTTATTGATGTGTTGATGTGATGGATGCCAAGGCGCTAATGACGAGGCTGCATGGACAACATACATAATATTCTACTTCTTCGGCTGTACATACACGTTGCATTCTTTGGTCCTTGCTGGGTTCCTTCCAGCAGTCGAGACTTGGTCAAATAGAACTGCTCAATACATCAGTCAGCTCTGCATCCTGAACCTTGTAAGATCATGTCTTTTCTCTGGTATTCTGGCCTGCTTTGACATTCGTTGCTATGCCATCTTCCGCTACCCGATTGCTCCCTTCCATATCTACGGTACATTCGTAGAAAACAGTAAGTCTGTCAGCATTCTTGAGGATTACCCAAGCGTGAATAGAGTACTCAGGATGCTCGTGACCTTGTGGTCCTGTTCCGGATTGCTTTTGAACGCCATGAGCATGCTTGGATGCCTTGTATTGAAAGCGACGTTGAGTCGCGACTATTTGGTGACAGTATGCACACACCAAAGGGCAACAGTCTCATGTGAAAAACCACAACTACAGAAGTCACATGTGACACCAGAAAATCCCCACTATACAGTTTAAAGTCACTGAAATTCTTCCACAATCGCAAAGACCCCTACTCAGGAAAGAGACTTACAGAGTCAACAAAACCAAAAAAAGTGAGAAAGAGACTTAACGAAGTCAACAAGGTGGAATTTGGTTCTAGTAGGCGATCCTCCAACCTCCCTCTTCATCCTCCTCCTCCGACCGAGCGAGAAGATATATCAGGAACCTGGCACCGGGCCAAAAAGGAGTCAATATATCTCAATAACGGAAAAACCTGCCACGGCGGGTTTAACTTCCCACCACCCCCTTCGAAAGGGGCTGGTGGAAAAAGTTTTTTTGCATTTTCTGGGGACCTGGATTCTGAAAAGGGCGATTGATTTTGTGTGCGTGTGTGGCATTGACTTGTTGTGCCCTAACCGGCTTCGTTGATGGCGGCGGCCTCCTTCGACTTGGCGATTTCTGTTGGATGTTGCGCCAAGGATGTTGAGACTGGCCACAGCTCAAGATAGAGTGTTCTGTGATCGATGCAATTCTACTCTTGCTCGGTCAACACATATACAACCACAGTGTCTGACTGTCTGACTCTCTAGGTTGGGCAGGGAGATATCCGAAAGAACTAAAGAGCACTTTGCCACTACCACGCTGGGCGATATTGGAGCGAATGCTGAAGATGCTTGGAAACACGAGACACGAACACGAGACTGGATATTAGAACACTAGACTTTGAGACACATGGCTCTCAGTCCTCACTGCAATTGGCTTCCAGGCCAACAACAACGCCTCTCAAACTGTCCAGCTGCGGTCGCTATCCTGTCAGGATCTCTGCCAAATGGGATTTCGAGGAACTCTGAAATGCACCGTCTACTTCTTTCCGACCAGGCCAAGTCCACGATCAAATGCAAGGCACGGACATGCCTTATCTCCATTTTACACTGCATACACCTGCTTGGACTTTTGGATATCCACAAATGTCTTCGAGTGACAGAGCCCCCAGCAGGCGTCATTCAAGGAATTATTCCTCCAGCAGCAGAGGACAGCCCCTTTCGGGAACGGAGCTCGTTGTTGCGTGTTTTCAGCCTCCACTGGCAATTCCAGTGCTGGTATGGTACCTATACTGATCAAATCTGGGCAGGGTGGCAGTCAGTTGAACCCGTTGACTTATGTGACTCTTGCAAAGATGACATGGACGCCTGGAAGAATACGAGTTAGGCTTTAGCACTGAGCAACCGAACCTTACTCGTTCGGTACAAGAAATGGGGCGACCAGAGTACCTACCTAGGTAGGTAGGTACTTGGATGTATTCCAGATCGAAGAAATCACCCCAAGTCCTAACATACCCCTGGCAGAGCCTGGCAGCATCAGCATCACTTCGCACCCATTTGGTCTTTCTGACGCGTTTTGAATTCTTCGAGGTACCTGGTACCCAAAAAGCCAAACTTGAGATGCACAGCCTCGGTAACCGATACTCTCTCGAAATGGCATGGTGTCAGGGGGCCAGATACGGGGGCGGGAGAGTTTCTTTACACTCTCTTGGCGTGGGATTCCGCTGACCTGCATTAGTCCTTAGAATACCCAGAGACGGTATATGTCTTGTCTTTCTGCTAATGTCGATGTTGATACGCCACATGGGGGGCCAACTCCCTCCAGGGCGGAATCAACGTCAAACCTCTGCTGACCCCGACAAGAAGCATCCGTGAGAACGGTTCCAGATTCTGAGTCCAGCCCTCTCTGTCTTTCAGACGTACGTGCTGCAGCCTACCGAATGAATCTTGATGTCCTGTAGGAGTGGACGTTCGCCGACGCCACACATTTCTTGCTGTTGCAATCCGTCCATCCATCTCAGGAAGGCGTTTCATGCCTAATAAGGGGGTTTCCCGCTCCTTGGCGTGGTCAGCAATAGGGTGTTTATAGGATAGTTCTCAGGCTCGTATGCGAGTCCTTTCGTATTAAAGGAATCTCTTAAAAGTGTCTCTCGCCCCTGGTTCCACTTGGATCTTTCGTCGTGCTCGGTACTCGTATGCCAGGTTTTTGTCCACTTCATTTGAACAAGCAAGTACACAACATACCAAGAGATTTGGCGGACGAGACTCGGTTCTCATCGTGTGTAAACTTGATCTCCTCGTTTCTCCCATAAACCAAGAAACTCCTCGTGTCTGGTGTTACACGAGCCTCTCTCCTCCCCCCTTTGCCCGGCCAATTATTCCGCGTGGAAATCAAGGTATCACTACGAACTACTATTTTACTGGCCTGAGTCGGTCTATTCTATCCTTCTCATTCTCCTTGTTTGGGTTTAAACCTGCCAAAAAGCCCCATAACGACGAAGATAAAAGCAGACTCTGCACAGAAGCGGCGACTTGGCCCGAGCAAATAATGATGGCGGCCCCAGCAGACAATCTTACGGCCCTGCTCGCCTTACGCGACTCCCTCAATGCGTCGATTGATGCGCTTTCTGCCCTCTCGCCAGAGGAGAGAACCCAGCCGCCCAAAGTCAATCAAGTCCGCCAGCAGATATGTTCCACCGCGACGCGAATTGCCAGCGAGACGGTCAATGCATCGCAGGAAGCGACTCGGATCGCCTTCATGGTGAGCAAAGATTTCTTTTTCCGGTGCAAAATCATCCTTTTGAACTTGTGCCGCCTCAAGGCTTCGTTCATTGACCCTGGGTATCTTAACAGCCTTGGCTGAATGCGGTGGTGCGGACCGCGTTGGAGCTGGACCTCTTTAACCTCCTCGGTCAATCTACGACTGCGTCTGAGCTTGCACAAAAGACTGGAGCGGAGGTGACCTTGATAGGTATGTCTCATTCTCGTGCCGGCAAGGGGGTCGTGAGGACTCTTGAGAAGTTGTTCAGCTGACACGCATGGTCTGTCAGTTCGCCTCATGCGGGTCTTGACGGGCTTTCATATCGTCGCGGAGCTTGGGGAGGAAACATATGCGGCGACGCCTGTTTCACGAGCTCTAACCATGCCGGCCACGGCGGACTTGAACAAGCACATGTATGTTTCTCTTTTCTCCCCTTCCCATTCATCCTATGCATTGGCTCTTTTGCTTGCCATTCTGTTGTCGGGCTTCTTCGTCAAAATTGAGCCAGTTCGGGCAACTGATGTCTCCTGTTGTGGATTACTAGATTCGATAGCAGCTGGGGCTGTATCGGAAAGATGCCTGCTTACCTTGCCGACCTGGGCTACAAGAACCCAGACCAGCCGGACAAGACCCTTTCGCACTATGCTACAGGGACTGACTTCTTTGCGTACCTACGCAATGATCCCGGGCGCCTTGCTCGCTTCAACTCGGCTATGAAAGGTGCTGCGACCTTACTTAATAGCCCTGTTCCAAGCTCCCTGGTCGAGTCTGGGGCAGGGGAAAGTGGCGTCGTAATGGTCGATATCGGCGGAGGCCATGGTCAAGTTACGCAAAAGGTCATGGAAGAGAATCCTCATCTCAAAGGACGTTTCGTCGTCCAAGACCTCGGCGCTATCATCGACGAGGCACGGGCCAGAAATCCCAAATACGAAGTCATGGAGTACGACTTTTTCACTCCACAGCCTGTTCATGGTCAGTACCACCACCCTGCAATGTATTCTCTGTGCGGTTTGAAATCCCGGACACCCTGTTCGAAAGAGCCATTCCTTTATCTCACAATAGCCCCAGCCTAACGTTTGCATAGGAGCGCGAATCTACTTCATGCGTCGTGTACTGCACGACTTCCCGGACTCCAAGTGCCGCGAGATCCTGACGAACCAGATCCACGGCATGGTCAAGGGCCAGTCGAAATTGCTCGTCTGTGAAACCGTCCTGCCGGCAGCAGGTTGCAGCGGCTTCGAGTCGCTCGCGGACATCAGCCGCACGACCTTCAGCTCCATGCAACGGAGCGAAAAGCAATGGACTGCGCTGCTGGCGAGCGTCGGCCTCAAAGTTGTCAAGATATGGCCTCCCAAGGGGGGCCCGTTTTCTGTCATCGAGTCAGAGCTCCAATGATTCGGCGACCATTGGGCGGGTGCCGTGTCTGGACACGGATAATGCTGTGAGCAGGAGCAAGAGAACTTTAGATTGAGTTTCTTCGTTATACCGCCGTACGTTCGTCCTCATCAACGGTTTCTTCCGCAAAGCCGAGTACCATTCTGGGCTTAAATGCTGTACGAGATACTCGCGACAATACATGCATTTGGCAAGCTGTCACGATGGACAAGAAAGGAGAAGCTGGAGAAGCTATTTAAGCATGTGCCAAGGACTTCCCTAGTGGATGGCCAAGTACGAATCACGTGGAACCCCGTCTCCCTGCAGCGTCACTGCGCCTGTGCTCGTCTGTAGCCCCATAATGATGATTCTGGCGCAAATGTTCGACCTGCGACTCATAAGTCTCTCATTAACCATAAATTGTTGTCCAGTCTTACAGCAAAGCCTCTTTTGACTCGCTCGATCTATGACCCTTGATTTCTTCTCCTCGTCGCCCTAGAGTTGACCTGAAAAGCAGGAACACATTGACAGCCACGCCGAAAGGCAGTCGAGCAAAATACTCATCAGATCTTTGCTTCGGCGCCCTCCTGCTTGGAGACGGCTTTCTCGTTTCAACATGGCGCTCAATGCCGCATCCCACAACATAAGTATGTCGAATGTTGAGTGTTGATAAAGTCTTACAACGTACACTGACATGTCTGCAAGCTGGCGAGCCAACTGGTTCCCCTTCTGGTCCCCCACCTCCGGTGTCCTCTGAGATAACCTCTGCCGCCAAAAGCTCGGCTGCACAAGACGCCATGGGCCAGAATGTCCCTGGGAAGGACCTACAAAACAACGAAAAAGGTCAAACGGTGATGGGCGAAGCAGGCAAGGAAAAGACTGCCAAAGAAAGTATGCAAGATAACCTTGAAGGCCCGCATTGATAAACTCCTTCCCCCTCATATCTATATATGAAAGATGCAGACTACACAGACAAAAAGATGACTCACCCGAAGCCAAGAACCGGACTGCCAAACGTTCCATGGTTTGTGACTGGGAAGGCATCTATAAAGGGCGGGCAAAGTCTTGTAGTCATATCACTCATTTCCCTCAATGACAGTTCACCCGTTGCACCCACAACGTCGCTGCTCGTATCCACTCCGTGCAAAGAATATTGAGTCTGACTATCATGCCTTCCGCAGTTGAGAAAGAACGTAAGAAGGCCGAAAAGCTGGCCAAGTTCCAAGAGAAACAGTCAAAGAAACAGACCGCGCCCACTCCCGCAGGTGATGCCGCCAAATCCGCGAAGAAAGAAAAGGTCAAGAAACCTGCCGCCGCCGATGCTTACGAACCTCAAAAGATCGAATCTGGCCGTTATGAGTGGTGGGAGAGCAGAGGCTACTTCAAGCCGCAATTTACAAAGGAAGGGAAGGTCAAACCGGAAGGCAAATTCGTCATTCCGATACCTCCTCCCAATGTGACGGGGTCACTGCATATGGGTCACGCCCTTACGAACGCGCTGCAAGACACCATGATTCGACATGCGAGAATGAAGGGCAAAACCACGGCCTGGATCCCTGGCTGTGACCACGCCGGTATAGCCACGCAAAGCGTGGTGGAAAAGATGGTTTACAAGACCGAGGGCAAGACCCGGCACGATCTAGGCAGAGAAGCCTTGCTGGAAAGGATCTGGAGCTGGAAGGAGAAGTACCACGCCAACATCACGAACCAGCTCAAACGTCTGGGAGGTTCCATGGATTGGTCGCGTGAGGCTTTCACCATGGACGACGATCGCTCCTATGCTGTGCGGAAGACGTTTGTCGACTTATTCGAGGATGGTATCATTTACAGGGCGGACAGGTTGGTGAATTGGTGCTCTGCTCTTTGCACCTCGTTATCAAACCTCGAAGTGGACAACAAGGAGCTCAAAGGGCGAACCAAGTTGAAAGTGCCGGGGTATGACAAGATGATTGAATTCGGTGTTCTCACTTACTTCAAATACCCCATCAGCAAGGGAGACGACTCACACAATTCATCGACCTCAGCGGACCGCTTCAAGGGCTATGAGTTTATCGAGATTGCCACAACTCGTCCGGAAACCATGCTTGGTGATACCGCTATTGCCGTGCATCCCGACGACAAGAGATATAAGCACCTCGTAGGCAAACTGGCCATCCACCCCTTTATTCCAGATCGCAAGATCGTGATCATTGCAGACGAAGAGGTGGAGATGGACTTTGGTACTGGAGCCGTGAAGATCACCCCGGCACACGACCCCAACGATTTTACCAAGGGCAAGAAGCACGACCTGGAATTCATCAATATCCTCAACGATGATGGCACGTTGAATGCGAATGCCGGGCCTTATGCGGGTCAAAAAAGGTTCGACGTCCGATACGCTGTGATCAACGACTTGAAAGAGCTCGGCCTGTATACCAAGCAGGAAGATAACGCAATGACGATTCCTATGTGCCAGAGGAGCAAAGACGTGATTGAGCCAGTCCTAAAACCACAGTGGTGGATGAAGATGGCGGACATGGCCAAAGCGGCGGACGATGCTGTGCTGGACGGTCGAATCCTGATCAAACCTGAATCAGAGTCACGGCGCTTCCATTTCTGGATGCAGAATATCCAGGATTGGTGCATTTCTCGACAACTCTGGTGGGGTCATCGAGCACCAGCCTATTTTGTTGAGCTTGAAGACAAGACAAGTGACGAAGCTGACAGCCACTACTGGGTGGGGGCTCTGACTGAGGATGAAGCTCGAGCCAAGGCGGAGAAGAAATTCCCTGGAAAGAAATTCACGCTGAGATGGGATGAGGATGTGCTCGACACCTGGTTCTCCTCGGGTCTTTGGCCATTTACGACACTTGGTTGGCCAAAGGAGACTTCCGATATGCGGGAATTATATCCGACTAGCATGCTAGAGACCGGGTGGGATATTCTATTCTTCTGGGTGGCGAGAATGGTCATGTTTGGTCTGAAATTGACCGGCGACGTGCCCTTTACAGAGGTCTACTGCCATTCGTTGATTCGAGATGCGGAGGGACGAAAGATGTCCAAGTCCTTGGGCAATGTGATTGACCCGCTGGATATCATCAGGGGCATCACGCTGGAAGATCTCCACAAGACATTGTATGCCGGTAACCTCGATCCAGCCGAGATTGAGCGAGCCAAAACATACCAGAAGACAGCTTTCCCCAAGGGTATCGAGGAGTGCGGCGCTGACGCCCTACGGTTTACGCTCGTGAACTACACCACTGGTGGAGGCGATGTGGCCTTTGATATTCGGGAGATTGAAGCAAAGCGACGGTTCTGCAACAAGATCTACCAAGCAACTAATTTTGCACTGGGAAGACTTGGAGGAGACTTCGTCCCTGATGCAGCACCAACGGACAACAAACCCAAATCGCTGGCAGAGAAATGGATCCTTCACAGACTCAACGTGGCTGCGAAGGATGTCAATGATGCCATCGAGGGACGAGAGTTCTCGGTGGCTGCGGGCACCCTGTACCAATACTGGTTCACGCAGCTCTGTGACACATTCATCGAGAACTCGAAATATATCCTTACGCCCGAGGCTCCTGAGGATGAAAGAAGGTCGGCTCAGCAAACCTTGTACACAGCACTTGAGGGCGGCTTGCTGCTGATGCATCCGATTATGCCGTTCCTGACAGAGCATTTGTGGCAGAAGCTCCCACGTCGGAAAGGTGACAGCACCGAGAGTATCATGATCGCGAAGTATCCCGAGTTCAACGAGAAACTGGATGCTCCTCAAGACGCTCAGAAGTATGAGTTTATCATGGACATTGCGTCGGGGATTCGAAGCCTGCTTTCGCAATACGCCTTCAAGGAACCCGGAGATGTGATCATCCAAACTTATTCGGACTCGGCTTTCAAGACCGTATCGGAGGAACAAACGTCCATCAAATCTCTAGGCGGCAAGTACGCTGGCAAGATTGAAGTCCTGCCACCAGCCACGAACTCCCTTCCGCCTGCTGGGTGTGCTCTGCAGAGCATCAACGCGGACGCCGCCGTGTATCTCAAGATTGCGGGACGGATTGATGTGGCGGAGGAGTTGAAGAAGCGCCACAAGAGCATTGAGGATGCCAAATCCCGAGCGGACAAGAGCAAGAAGATCATGAGCGGAGCCGGGTGGGAGAAGGCGAGTAAGGATACAAAGAGAAAGGAGGAGGAGAAACTTCAGGACGCCGAAAGCGAAGTGAAGCGATTGGAGGAGGCCGTCAAGGATTTGGAGAGGTTGAAGCTGGAGGGTTGATTGATAGACATAAAAGAACTGTCCACAGGGGCATCCAAGGATTGTTTGAGCTACTGGACGTACCTCAATGAGCAGTTTCGGAGTTTCGATAAAGAAGATTGTGGCATGGCCAACGTGGTTGACGATATGGCCCAAAAAAGACACATGCATTTGTTATTGCGTACGAGCACCAAGTCGAGGTCAAGATCGGGTCAGCTCAGAGAAGAGATGTCCTTGTCTGTGTGTCTCTGTTCCAGCTTAACGAGTTTGCTTGACACCTTGGTATTTACCTAGGTATGTATTATTGCATGTTATTTACAGCAGGGACTGGGTGCCAGAAACAAGTCGGAAATCGATAGCCGAGCCTCCTTCTTGAATTGGAAACCTCCCGGGCCTCTCACTAGTTGAAACCTTTCGGTAGTAAAAGTAATATGAGACATGGCACGGACCGCACAGCGATGGAGATTTGATCTCTGAGAATAAGCGACGCAACGAGTCAAAAGCAAGCGCCAGGCCTTTTCAGTTGACCCCTTCCGGGCTTTTCTATATCATGTTCTTCCCGTTGGGCCGGTTGGTGCTTCGCAGTTGACCATATATCGACTGCCGGGCGACCAAGGTAGGGAGTAAGAATACCATGACTATTGCTCCGAAACTTGTGTGTGTTGAAATATACAACCCACTCGCTGCGCCAAATCCAAATGGTTGTCGACCCCCCTGGAGGAAGGAAGCCTTGGGGAATTGGGACCTTAGTGTATGGTAACGTTTGTACCTGGAGTCTTATTTCAACGCCTCGTCCAACCACAAGTGTCGGTATGATGGATGACGGCGCTTCAGTCCCACAACACAAGTTGCCGAATTCTCGGGAACCTTCAAAAAAACATTCTTGTGTGATTGATCACGAGCGAACCTCGGGCCACTGGACATGAGTGATCGGCAAGGATGGCTGCGTTGTCGGAGGTAGTGTTCCCTGTTCCTTTGTCTGATCACATTGGATACTCCGGGATATGAATGTCGAGGACACCATGAGAAGAATCAGGTAACTACGCCTGTGAACGCTGGATAGGTTCTCGGTAATCTGGGGACAGGGAAATAGTGGGAATGAGGGAGGCCCGTCATTTTCCGGGGACCGTCGGGCAAAGGAATAACAAGGATGCATGGATGCAATAATAGTCCTAATTAATTGATCGGTGCGAGGCTCAAAGTACATGCAAGTACGAGGTACAAATACATCATCTAGAAATCCCTTCGAACCTGAAATCCTGCTGTGGACCAACTGCGACGCGTCCAATTGCGTGCTCCTCGGTCCTACACAATTCGTTCTGTCCAAATAATTGTACGAGTATTTTTTTTTCCTTCTCTCTATGCAGGCTTGCTAAGCCCTTCTCGCCCTTATGCCCTCATAATAGCACCAGACAGCAGCATGGGTTGAACGAGTCCAGAAGAGTCAAATTGACAATTTTCCCTTGTTTCCCACCTCCCTTCCTCCCCCCTGCGTTTACGAGCTGCACGTCACCAGCAACGCCCGGCAGCTCCTCCTTTTCCCCCCAAATGCCGCTGACGCACTTGTTCCGCGCTGAAACGCGACACATGTCCTCTTGTCAACGGGCCTGCCTCAGCATTACCAACTCTGGTCAAATCCTGTTTCGGACTCGAGGATGCAGAGCCTCCAGCCACTCGTCCTATATTAACAACAGATTGCATGCTTGCCGGCATCTTTCGAGAATGTCCTTCCCTCTCCTCAATCGCCTCCCGTCCGTCAATCCTCTTGCCTCACGCATGTCAATGACGCGATCGAACACCCAGCAGCAGTCGAGAGGTCATACGGGACACTCGCACCACGGCCACGCACACGCACACGACACCACCTACCTGACCTCGCAGAACAAGAACGATGCTGGCGTCAAGATCACAAGGATTGGGCTGTTCGTCAACCTGGGCATGGCCATTGGGAAGGGTGTAGGGGGCGTTGTCTTCCACTCTCAAGCTCTGATTGCCGACGGCTTCCACGCTCTCACCGACCTGGTCTCCGACTTCATGACCCTCGCCACCATCTCTTGGTCCCTCAAACCCGCCACGAATCGATTTCCTAGTGGTTATGGTAAGATTGAGAGCTTAGGTGCTTTGGGAGTGAGCGGACTGTTACTGTTCGGAGGTGTGGGTATTGGGTTGAATGGGCTGGATGCCCTTTACACACAGTTGATGCTCGATCCTGCGGTTGTGGCCCACGCTCATGACCACGCTGAACATGCTGGTGGTGGCTTGTTCTCCTTTCTAGGACATAGCCATAGCCATGGTCCCATATTACCTGATCTCAACGCCGCTTGGCTTGCGGCAGGCTCTATCGTGGTGAAGGAATGGTTATACCGAGCTAGTAAGTCTCAGCATGTGAACCTCGTTCCTCTACGCGCCCCCTGCTAATCTCCTCCTCCAGCTATGAAGATTGCCCGAGAACGCAAATCCTCCGTTTTAGCCTCCAATGCGGTCCATCACCGTATAGATTCATTGACCAGCATTGTGGCCCTGGCTACGATTGGGGGTGCACATGTCTTTTCGGACGCCTCGTGGCTAGACCCTGTGGGCGGGCTGATCATTTCTGCCATGGTAATAAGAGCAGGCTGGAACAACACAAAAACCGCTCTCCTCGAGCTCGCAGATGTCACCGTGGATGATGAGATCAAGGGCCTAGTCCGTAGAGCCGCATCCAGAGCTCTCAAAGGCGATGCTGCAAATGGCATTGAGCCTGTCAAGTTCGGGAATGAGACCGAGATCAGAGATATACAAGGCGTCAAATCTGGTCAGAATTATCTGATAGACATTGAACTCGGGGTACCCAAGGACCTCACCCTGGAGCAGATGGAGCAGATTGAAGACGCTGTCCGAGAAAGATGTGGCTCGAAGATACGCGGAGTGAGACGAGTTCGCGTCAAATTCGTCCAGTTGGACGATGCGAGTGCCACGCTCGCAGGTGATTTCATTGTCACGGACGTGAGCCCAAGAAGCAGTCCCGAGCCCGAGGATGAGCGCGATGAACATGACCATCATCATCATGGAGAAGGGCGAGGACATGACCATGGCCACGAACACGCAAATGGCCACGCAAATGGCCATGCAATCACCTCGAGCCAAAGAAAAAAAGATACCTGAACCATTGTGGAAGCCTTGCGTGGTTCCATCAGGGAGGCCGATTCCAATGCACCGCGGAATTTTACAGCCGGTGATATCAGGCTGATATCATTGCGCCAAGAAACCCGTCAGAAATGTTGCTCCCCCTCACCATCCGACGTGCATTTACTCCACCTCTACTTTCATCATTTGGGGAGAATTTCTTTTGTTCCTGAAGGTGTGAGTATCTATTATGCTTGACGGATGGTAGATAAAACACCACCTATTGAGCATCCGAGTCAACTGTCTGGTCGGGATCCATACCATGACCTCTACCGGCCCTCTATATCTCGGCTTCGATCTATCCACCCAGCAATTGAAAGGCTTGGTAGTCGACTCCAGTTTGAAAAAGGTCCATGAGGCCAAGTTCGACTTTGACGCCGATTCTCAAGGTTTCAATGTAAATAAGGGTGTTCTTGTGAACGAAGCCGAGCATGAAGTCTTTGCACCAGTGGCAATGTGGCTGCAGGCCATTGACACACTCTTGGCTCGTCTGAAGGATGGTGGCCTCGACTTCAGTCGTATCAGGGGGGTTAGCGGTTCAGGCATGCAGCATGGGAGTGTTTTCTGGAATGCCGATGCGGAACAACTGCTGTCCCAGCTCGATCCTTCAAGAACACTGGAGGCCCAGCTTGACGGAGCGTTCGCCCATCCGTTCAGTCCCAACTGGCAGGATGCAAGCACGCAGAAGGAATGTGACGAGTTTGACGCCGTTCTAGGCAACGAGTCGCAACTAGCAAATGTAACGGGCAGCAAAGCGCACCATCGCTTCACCGGGCCGCAAATTCTACGATTTCAACGTAAATACCCAGATAAATATATCAAGACCTACCGGATCACCCTGGTGTCATCTTGGATCGCTACCATCTTCCTCGGAAAATATGCACCCTTTGACATCTCAGATGTCTGCGGCATGAATCTATGGGATATCAAAGCCGGTAATTGGAATGAGAAACTGTTGGAACTTGCTGCGGGACCCTCTGGCGTGGAGGCGTTGAAGAAGAAACTGGGCGATGTGCCTCAAGACGGCGGCATCCACTTGGGCACCGTCTCTCCCTACTTTGTTAAGCGACATGGCTTTTCGGCTGAGTGCACCATTATCGCCTCGACCGGTGACAACCCTTCCACAATCCTTGCCTTGCCGCTGCGCAGCAACGATGCCATGGTCAGTTTGGGGACAAGTACCACTTTTTTGATGTCCACTACCGAGTATAAACCAGATCCGAGCACGCATTTCTTCAACCATCCGACTACGCCCGGGTTGTATATGTTTATGTTGTGCTATAAAAATGGCGGTCTGGCGAGAGAGAAGGTTCGCGACGCGATCAATGAAAAGCTTGGAGTTGGCGAGAAGAACTCGTGGACAGAGTTCGACAAACAGCTGCTTGATACGCCACCCCTCGCTCAATCGGATGAGAAAGACCCCATGCATTTAGGTCTATACTTCCCCCGTCCTGAAATCATTCCTAACCTACCGGTTGGAGAGTGGCATTTTTCATACAAGCCCCAGACCGATGAGCTCAGCCCTGAGAAATCTGTACCACAGCCCCCAGAACAAGACGCCAGGGTCATTGTGGAAAGTCAGTTCCTCTCTCTCCGGCTCCGCTCTAGGGAACTCGTCTCGAGCCCGGCAAAGGATCTGCCGCCGCAGCCACGCCGGATCTATCTGGTAGGTGGCGGGTCACGCAACAAGGCCATCGCCCGCGTTGCGGGTGAGGTGCTCGGCGGCTCCGAAGGTGTCTTCAAGCTCGACGTCGGCGAGAACGCGTGTGCCTTGGGCGCTGCATACAAGGCAGTCTGGGCGGTGGAGCGAACACAGGGCGAGACGTTTGAGGAGTTGATCGGCAAGAGGTGGCGCGAGGACGAGTTTGTCGAGAAGATTGCGGATGGTTACAACGCCCCTGTGTGGGAGAAGTATAGCAGCGCACTGAAAGGTTTTGAAGAAATGGAGACGAGGCTGCTGAGGGAGCATGAGAGGAAAGGGGAGTGAAAAAAGGGCTGTTGGCAGTCGTGTCGACATTGGGGAACCAACAAAAAGGGGCCAGGCAGAGGCTATCCGGTTCTGTCTGGCTAGACTTTCCAGAGAATACATATCTATATTCAACCCACAAATCAGAGCGTGATTAGTGAATAAACCACCACTACTCTCGGGTCGATATGTCGCCTTTCATTTCCGGGTGGGAAAGAAGTCCATCAATGGTTTCTGGGAGAGTCCATGGACCTGTTTCGGGAGCTGTGCCGAGTACTCCGTCCGAGTGTATGGGTCTAGCAAGAGCGAGTATGTAAGGCGTTACTACCCAGCTACTAAGTAGTAAGGGTTGGGTTGAGTCTCAAGCTCCGCCCTTGGGTATCCGATCCTGGCGTGGGTCTTTTTGAACAATATTTTTCAGAGGTTGTCTATGCGGATGGATGCAGGATTGAATTTTCACGCTGTATAGCCCGGCTGCCTGTTCCTGCGTGACGAATGTCTCCAGACCCGCGCACTCAACGGAGTCTTTCTCCATTGAGATATTCTGGGTGCGCCCAACGTATAGCAGTGCCAGTTCCAGTCCCAGCGCCAGCGCGCCAGCCTTTTGACTTGCTGGTATCGTCGTAATCCATTCTCTCCCCCCAAAAAAGTCTCAGTCCCCATTCCCGATCAAGAGCGCCGTGTTCGCCATATCGTACAATGTAACCTCCCAGTTCCGTTTCACTTGAAAAACCTTCCCATCACGTTACTCGCGAGACTCCTGGCCAGTCCAGAGCCCGAGAGAGCCGACCCGGCGAAACTCGAGGCCTGGCTAAACTTGTCGCAGCGCGAGAATGCGACGGTGTTGGTGATGGTGAGGACCAATGCAATCACTGTCCATCCAGATTAGTATTTTACTCCAAGATGCATAAAGAAACGTTCAACGTTTGAGCACTCCAGCGCTGAAAACTCGAGAGGCCTCGCATGAGGAGTTAAAACTCACCAACCGTCACCAGCCAGATGAGATTTTGCAGCCTCACCAACGCCAGAATCGCGAGGCCGACCCACAACGCCGGCACGGTATACATGCTCAACCAGAAGAACCGCTTGTCCGTCTTGTTCTCCGTCCTGCCCGTGCCCGCCGCCGATTCAAACACCCAGTGCGAGTCGCCCGTGGAGGTGTTGACCTCGTTCCACCAGCGAAGGCCCACGAGGCGACGGCCGGCGATGTTCTTGAGGTAGTAAAAGTCGATGGACAGGAGGAGGAGGGTGAGGATGAAGACGAGGACGAAGTTGCGGATGAAGAGCACGCCGAAGAGGTACATGAGGAGACTTCCTGCGCCCGAGTATTAGCGAGGCCTCTCTCTTCTTTGATTGCGTTGTTTTGCTAGCATAAAATGGCTGCAATATTGTGGTAATGTAGACTTACCTATTCGGAAGCCTAGATATGTTAGAAGTGTGATGGGATGGGCACTGAGGCGCCAGTTTAGGGAGCCCGGCTCGTCTGCCATGGTTTGGCTGAATCCGACCCTGGGTGTTTTTTTTATATTTTATGAAGACTGCTGCGGTCGCATGTTCAAGCGGGACAGGGCGGGAAAGCTGTGGGCGTTGTGTCAACGACAAAGGATCGATGAAGCGTTGGAGAATGAGTTAGTTAGGCAACGCGTTTGAATGCATTATTGCACAAGGCGGGCGGAGAAGACCAGAGTTGCGCCTCGCTGCTTTAATATTACTGGCGGACTCTCCAAACCGGCTGGGCTTGCTGCCCATTCCACCTCACCCACCTATCGCCCAGTAGTTGAGCATCGACACCTACGTCCCCCATCAGTGTGTGAGAGAGAGGACACCAGGGGGCTGTATGGCTCCTCTACCGACAACAGACTGATAATGTCCCCGTCCCTTCCACCCCGTCCTGCGAGAACATCTACGAGACCCGTTCAAAATACCTCCGCACATGTGCCTGCTGGCAGTCGAAAGATTCGACCTCTGGTCTACGCAATCGGCATCGCCGGTATAGTCGCATCGGGGGCGTTTATCGGCGCGATCCTGAAGACTAGTAGACAACAAGAGGCTGCAAGAAAGGTATGCTAGATGCCTCCTCATGTCTCCATTCTCCATGTACAACTCGGAGATTCACAAGCGTCACTGAAATGCTAATACGGCTTCTGTCCTCGTCCAGCAGGCGCAGAAATCCTTGACCACGGACGAAGAAATAGCCCAACAAGGGAATACAGCTGAGCCCGTCATCGCCGTGGTGAGCGACAACAAGATGTACTACGGATCCCTCGACACGTTGGAGGCAAAGCGAGCCCAGCTCTTGGGCCAAAAGACGGCGCTGGAACGAAAACTTCAGGATTTCCGAGAGTCTCAGCGGAGAAGGGCCGAGGAGGAGAGGGAGAGAAAGGAGTTTGGGTTCAAGAGATGAAGGCTATGAAGATTGTGTCACGGCCGTATTGGCCGTTATTGAGATTCCAACCCCAGAAGAGAGACCCTTCGTCGGGCGTCTGGCTTTGGTGGCCCAACGGACGGCTCGCTCATAACCACTCCGCCCTCGCCGCACTCTGTCCGAACCAGACCAACTGGCCCGTGAGCCTCACTCTTCACCAATGATTCTGGTCAACCCGCGCAAAGTCGACTACATTGACAGGATGTGAATCATGTCCGGAGACAACGACGCCTTGTTCTCCGAGGTGCATCGAGGATGATGATGGATGGCACACGGTAAATAGGCATGTTGCTCTACGGTGGCCACGAAATAACGCCTGAGATCGTCCTGAGCTGTTCGGAAAGTCGTTGCGGGCTTCGGGTCATCCCAACTTGTATTACCCACCCAAAATCGACATGTTGGGGTTACCGCCCGCAGGGGGAAGGAGGAGGGGGGGTGCAAGAGGAAAGCGCTGCATGCATACCTTCTGGCGTGGCTGAAGGGAATTCCATGTCACAGCTCTCATGTATGGGACACTGCTTCTGCAACGGATGCAAACTCGGTAGTGCGAGAGCATACCTCACTCAGAAGAGCCATGCTCGAAACCGAGCCACGAAAAAGAAGCCACCCTCGTCGTTGTGTTCGAGGGAGGGTCTATTCACAGATGGAGCATACTGTGTGTGGTAGCTTGCTCTTCTTCAGAATAAAACATGATATTCCTCAGGGAAGCCCCCTCACCTGTGTCTACTATGCTATGCTATGCTATGCTATGCTATGCTATGCTATGCTATGTATATTCTCAACCGATACCCTTTGCATATACTATTTCTTGGGATTCGAAGTTTGTGTTCCTGGTCCCACAACTGTTATATATATATATGTACGTGCCAATATATTTGTCTAGCAAGTACTCCTCCTGGACTATCCCTTTTGGTCAAAGCAGGCGTCTTCAATCGACCACTCCTTCACACACCTACCTACTCACCGATCATGAGTAGGTAACCTGGCAGCCAGGCAGGCATGCAGGGCAGGAGATTTCCCAACGCAGCCACGTGACTACAGACAGATAGACAGATTGGGCTGCGGTTGCTCGATCCTGCAGTTCGTAATGAGTACCGAGTACCTACGAGGTATTGGTGCGCAGCCTCGTCAGCCTCGTCAGCCTTGAGTCGGTGGTGTTCATTCGGGACGCGTTGTGTCACGCCACAAACATCGAAAATGCAAACTTGTAATTGTCATTCCCCTCCATCGCGCGTTAAGGCAGCGCGCGGCGTAATATTTGGGTTCCCATCCATGTCCAACGACTCGAGACAAAAGTTTGCATAGATGCCATGCAAAAGCAGAGAGACCCCGAAAACCCACACACATATCTCACACAAAACTCCAGCTCGGAACCTTTGTCGACCAATGTGTCAATGTGTCACACGCCATTTACCTCCACACCGTCCATCGCCCGCCACCCCCCCTTGACCTCCTCCCATGTACGAGATTCACCCCTATTCCCCGAAAAAGATTCCTGCTTCACATGACGTCCAGACCCCTTTCCGTTCACAGCCAACGTAGACCTCAACCGAAGCGAAACACCCTCGCAAATCCACTGGACCGTGTCGGAATGAACCTCTACTTCTTCGACGAGGGTCCAAAGTCGGCCTCCACCGCTTTCTGGGCACTCCGCTGCTTCTCCACCTTGAACTGGGCCACGATCGCGATGTGATCACTCGGGAAGTGGAAATTTGGGAAGCCCGGCACCCGCTTAAGATATTCCGGGTCGATGGCCCCGAGCAATCCAACCACGCGTAAAGAGTTGCTCGAGTACCAGATGTAGTCCAAGACGTCGACAAAGTTTGGCGTGTAATTCGTGAAAGGCATCTCCCCATCAATGGCGGCATATGAAGACTTGAGCGTAAAATTGTGTGACATACCTGCACGGGAGAAAGCACCATAATCTCGGCCGTCCAAATCGGCGTGCTCGGCATTCAGCCCTTTCTTTGTGAAAAGATCATAGACGGCAGATCCTGCACCCGAGTTGAAGTCTCCACAGATTATCATCGGGATCTGGGGACCAGAGGTATATGACAATGACGGTCCAGGGTCCGGTAGCGGATCGTCCTCTGAATCAGAGAACCGGAAGGCCTGCTTGTTGGTCGCAGGTGGAAATTTGGCGTACTTGTCTGTGAGCTTGGACAATTCTTCCATGAGGACAGCCGCTTGGATCAGTTTCACATCTTTGAACGCGGGATCCCAGTAGATGTGAGCATTGACGACAACCACGCGAGAGCCCGTGACACGGTTTTCCAAAAACACAACTGTCGCAATGTCATCTCTCTGCCACACCCGATTCAGCATGTCCGCGGATGCTTTGGCGCCAGGTCGTTCCACCGCTTTTCGGCCGAGGACAAGATGTTGCGTGTCCAGCACCATGTATTTCTTGTCTTTCCAGAAGGTGCCGCATCCATCGACAAATTTAGCAGCGTCACCCAGCGTCTCGGCACGGCTTTTCTGTGCATAATATCCCTTGTAGCCCGATATGGATAGTTCGCCTCGGAAATAATCGTCGTAGCTGCACCGGTCCAGTTCCTGGAGGCAGACAATGTCGGCGTTCATTTCCCGAATCTCTTCCAAGATCAGAGTCTTGCGGAAGCCCCAAGTCAGGACGCGCTCCGGAACGTAGCCATACTGCTGCTGCGTCGCGTAGCGGTCGCACAGAATGTTGTAATTCAGCACCTTGACTGTGTCCTGGGTTGGGTCAGCTTCGTCGATTTCCTCGATTTGGTGCCACTCTCTTTCCCGGGGAGGCGGAGGTTCTAACACAATATTAGCGGCAAAACATGGAAAGCAAAGATGCGAAACAAACCTGGCATGCTTTCACGGAGATATTCAATCAATTTCCTCGTACCGCCCTCCGTAATCTTGTCGCGCTGCCCTTGCTCCAGTGGATTTCCATAGATGCCCAGCACCTCGAGTTTGTATAAGAAACCGAGTTCGTAACACAGGGTTTGAATATGGTTATTGAACAGGAGGAGTTGCTTGAGGTTCGTAAGCATGCCAATCTCTTCAGGCAATTCTGTCAGTTGATTAAAAGAGACATCCAGATGCTCGAGGTTCTTTAATTGTCCAATCTCCGGTGGCAGGGTTTCTAGTTGATTATATACAAGGTCGAGGCGTTTCAAAAAATGGTAGGACGGATTGAATAGCACGGGTGACAGCGCGCAAAGACCCTGCCCACCTAGATCCAGCTCATCCCAGGTTTGCCTGCTAGAAGACTGTCCATTTGATGTGATTGCCCGCGCTGTATCTGTCGGGAGGTCTTCTGCAGCCGCGCCTAACGGGACATAATTAACGCCTTTGGAGTGATGCGCAACAGTGCGTGCTCGTTGGTTTGGGCCGTTGAGATCTTTGCTTTCTTCCCAAAACTGCTTTTGTTCCCTCCAATATTCATTGTCCGGCTCGTCC
Source organism: Fonsecaea pedrosoi CBS 271.37 (assembly GCF_000835455.1). Taxonomy (NCBI): domain Eukaryota; kingdom Fungi; phylum Ascomycota; class Eurotiomycetes; order Chaetothyriales; family Herpotrichiellaceae; genus Fonsecaea; species Fonsecaea pedrosoi. Next base: position 3,076,853 of record NW_013550614.1, on the reverse strand, counting down.
GCATCGTCATGCGGTAGTCCATTACCATTTCCGTTAGAGAGGTGCTCGTGCGCGTAGGTGGGCAAATGAGGGGTTCCAGATGGGAAGCCACCTGAAAGATTGTGCTGGTGTCCTAATTGTCCGGCGTGATGGTGCTGACCGTGATGTTGAGTGACGTTGTGATGACCGTGATGGGGTGGCTGGTACTTTGGCAAGTGAAGATTCGCGTAACGCTGATGTGTTTGCGCCCCGTTCATGAGACTGTGCTGCGTCTGGTACCCATTCTGGGAATACATATTGAAGTTGTGTGCGACAGAATGGCCCACGGGCGATCTCGATGGGGAGGGAGTGTCGTTGGTGAAAGGTCTTCGTCCGCCGGAAGGCGAGGAGGCTCGATTCTGGTTCCGATGCGAAGTGTGTTGGGTGGGGTAATACTGCCCGGCTCCAGGCTGATGGAACCGGAATGCACCATCTGCCATCTAACACGGCAAAGGGGTGTAGGTGGAATGTTTTTCTGCTTGTGAATCGGGAGCGCAACGAGGTGGAGGCGGGGGGGTTGGGACAACTCGGTGTGTTATGGAAGGTCGAGCGGAGAGCGAGCAGAATCTTCGTTTCTTCCACATGAGATCCAACGAGGAACTCGACGTCGACGGACAGATTGTCGCAGCGCGAGAGGGTTTAGGGGAGTCGGCACCGTAGCGTTCGATCGAGGAAAATGAGGAAGCGGTGGTTTGGGAGAGGGATAAAGATTGAGCAAAGGGAAAGCTTGAGGACAGATCGTACGGCAGCGGATGAAAACGCCGCGGATTGTCGTCACGCAGGCACTGGTGAAGATACTGTGTGGTGTTTGACTGATTGGATATTGAGCTGATATACGGCACAGATATCAATGAAGATGGTGAATTGAGCGAGTGTCAAAAGGTGTTTGATTTGCGCAGGAGAGGGTCGTTCAGGGTGGGTGGGATAGGACTTAGAGCACCACAAGTCGCCCTCTGCTTGCCCTTTGCACCTGACTGGGTGGTTTGCTGGTGCTTCCGGGGGGCTAAGACATCCGAATGGCCCCTTGCGCTGGTCTCGATATCTTGGCGTCGTTTCAGTGTTTGTCCTTGTCATCCCAAGGCCTCAAGGTGCACCAGGATTACCAGGGTTGTTTACAAAGAGTACACTCTATTTATTATGTCTGTTCCCATTCGTTCATCTAATAACAAGGCTCTATACAAAATGACCTAATTCACAAAAAGTCCATACATAGGATATCTGACCGTGCCAGTAGTCCTCCTCGGTCACTCGATAACGCCATCTCCCACAGAAGACCACCACAGTCTATGGTAGTGGTCCAGACTACTACAAGCTTCGCTGTGTCTGTCGATAATCTCAACCCGTAAGCCGCCTGTGGGTCCAAGCACAGCCATAACGGCTGGGTTCAGAGCACTGGCTTAACGAGGTTCCCGAGGTTCCCCAGATATCAGCATGTCGCCGTGAGTTTGGAGCCATTGGTCATGCACGCTATGTGCCTCGAATAGCTCCTCAGACTTGTTTATGACTCTTTTAGTAGGAACGACGTCCTTTCAGTGAGCTCTTGCTTGTAGTGTCGAAATGTCGAGCTGAGTAGCGTCTTGCTGAGGGACTCTTTGTTACATGGGAGGAGTTGTCTTCTTCAGCGACCGCTTAGCTCCTGCAGATCATCTGTTGCTTCGATGGCTTCGATGGACACAGATCTTTCAGGAATATCGTTGCTTTATCGTTCGGTATTTTTTCAGGAAGTAGAGCGCCTCAATCTCCTTCTTCACGAACTCCGCTCGCTTGATCCCTTGACGTATCTGCTCCTCGTCTGTCAGATGAGCCTTGGACATGAATGCCTTGTGCAACCTGGGTCTAAAATAGTCGTAGCCCAGCGGGTAGTGTCTGCCCATTTCCAGCAACTCTGCAAGTAATCTCAGTTGAGGAGCTTGACCAACAGATTGGTATAAGTTCTAGTGTTTGTCCTACCTTTGTATACGTTGATAACTTGTCTCCTAAGTCCTAGATTCATTTTGTCTCCCTGAATCAATGGAAATCCATATTCAGATATAATATTGTGTGACTGGGAGCCAGTGGTTGACATAACCACAAACGAAGCTCAGGTGCGTGACGTCGTCAAGCGAGCGAACGCCAAGGCTCGTCTCCCTTCGCCCCCAAGTTTGTTTGTTCATAATCCAACTCCTTCTATTCGATGTTCAGACCACAACCTCAACTGCCCCTCGAATTGTTCTGCATCTTAGTCACATTACTGTCGTTCAGTATGGATCTTGCAATGACCTGGTTATGTCCGAGCTCACTTTCAAGTTCTCAGAGGCAGAAGGCAACTCAGGTGAGGGGGTCTCAGAGCCGCAACGTACCACTGACCCTTGGGGGATTATTTCATCGCCGACTCGAGTCTCATTCTACTAGTAGATGTACTTGATCTTCTACGGAAAACTCCCTCCTTACCTATAGGGTTCCTCTCTCTCAGATGAGCATAATATGTTTCTCTGACGCACACCGCATGGGACGAGGCTCAAGAGGCTCGCTCTATCGGTATATTGGGCCGAAAGACCGAAGACCGAAGCCGAAAGGCTTTTGGCCGGTGCAGCCTGGCAACAAAAGGAAAGGTATTGTTTGGTCTTGTTGGGATGGGTTGGCGGATACGAAGGTCCAATTACACCTACAAGTATCTACTAGATTAAGGCCTCGTCGCGAGTACAGGTGGTGGATGGCGTGGCCGATTCTGAGAATAAGTTTCATGTTCGCGTTGTGGTTTAGTGAAATCAGGCTGCGCGCAAAAGGGGGAGTTTGTCTTTACTTTGTCTACTTGTAGAAGAATCAAGTAATATCATCGGCGTGGTCTACCATTACTGGCGGTGAAAAAGTAGCGAGGTTTCATCAGACCACTATTGAAGAGGGAAGTGACGTGACAATCTTCAACATTGTAACCAGCCGTAAAACATCACACCATGAATTTCGATACGGCGGAGTTTTCTGTGTCTGGCAATCAACGATGGTGAAAACCAATGAACTTGAAAGCCGTCCTCGAGAAGGTCTACGCTTGCTGTGAAGCCATGGAGGATGAAAGAGGCGTAGAAGGAGGGCTAGTGTCAGAGGAGCAAGTAGCAAGCGAAGACGTACCAACGACAATACCCAGGCATGGAGTCTGTAGTTGTCAATGCCAGTCGATGAACGTAACAGGGGTGCTCTGGCAAAGACAGCGGCGAGAAGCTGAAGACCGTATGCTCTCACACGCTATCGGGTTCATTCAAACCGCCTGTCCTGCCTCTTTCGACCTGCAGAATTTCCTCACTCCCTAGCCGTAGCGGGTATAGAGAATAGGCAGGAAGGTAAAGGAGAGCGCGTTGTAGACTTGGACATGAGCGGTGAGTCAACTCTGTATAGTATGAGGACGCGGAGGCCTTCTCGTGAGTGGTCCACATAACCGAACAGTGTTCGCTACAGGGGGCGACTCTTGCGGTCAAGGAGCGATTTCAGGAGGTGAGGATAAGTGAGGTGTTGACGCGTCGCGCCTTTGACAGTTGTGCGAGATCTACGGCGCCGAAGATCGGGGCTAGAGACGAGCGACCGCTGAAAGAAAATTTACCCGGAATGAGGGGAATGGGAAAAGGCAAAAAGAAAAACGGGGTGAAGTGAAGAATAAATGGCGCAGGGGAAAAGGCAAACAGGGCCGTTTTCGGCGATTTTTAACGCCGGTTTTGAATGCGCCACACAAACACAACACCGAGCAAGTCTTGTGCCGAGTTAACGAGATGCGAGCTGTGGAATGCGAGCTGCTTGGTAAGGAATAGATGCCGGCCACTCCCCATACAACACACCATCACCGCCTATGCCTCGTACATACGTTTACCTGAAACCAGTCGAGTTGGGTATCTCCGTCTCAGTCAGGATCGGCAAAGACGGCTTCTTTTTCTGCTGGGATTCCCATTCCTCGTCTCAACATGACGTCGGCGATATCGGAATTCGTTATCCATGGTCTATCACCATAAAACCACCCGTCATCCTACATCGCGCTGTCTAACGTACATATTGGTGATAATGGCCACCAAGGCACATAACACAGACTATCCATGGCTAATACACACGCGCGCGACCATGCCATGTCGCCGACCGAGACTATGACTTCAGACCTCTCTCGTCAAACTACAAACTCTGACTATGGCGATCTCGACCCTGACGAGGAAAAGTCGCAGGAGGGCCGCGGCCGGGCGGCTGCGTCCATCGCGACAGGTCGGTCGGTCAGTCTCAACAGAACAATGTCTCGAAGAGAGACCATTTTGTCGCGGATCAGGTCAAGGCCGCCCATTGGCACTTTCACCCATCCGCTAGAGCATCAGAAGACGACGGTTGAAGACCTAGTCGACTTTGAGGGCGCTGATGACCCGTACAGGCCTGTCAACTGGACTATGAAGAAGAAAGTCATCACGACTGCCCTGTACGGCTTTACCACAATGACCGCCACTTGGGCGAGCAGTAGCTACAGTTCAGGGACACAGCAGGTCGCCCGTGATTTTCATGTTGGGACCCAGGTCTCGACGCTGGGAACAACGCTTTTCTTGCTTGGATTCGGTATTGGGCCTCTGCTTTGGGCACCACTCTCGGAGGTCTATGGCCGCAAGAATGCTGTCCTTCCGCCCATGTTCGTTTCTGCCTGTTTTTCATTCGGGACTGCCGCGGCCAAAGACATTCAGACCATCATGATCACAAGATTCTTTGCGGGCTTCTTTTCTTCTGCGCCTGTCACTAACACTGGAGGCGTACTAAGTGATTTGTTCCCGGCGTCCCAGAGAGGTATTGCCATTGCATCCTACGCGATGGCCGTGGTAATTGGCCCGGTTTTTGGACCCATCGTGGGCGCCGCTCTTGTAGTCCAGCCCAGCCTCGGGTGGCGATGGACCGAGTATATTACAGGAATCATCCAGCTGGCTATCTTGGTGTTCGATGTCATCTTCCTGGACGAGTCGTATCCTCCCCGACTTCTGGTCTACAAGGCACGGAGGCTGCGACACCAAAGTGGGAATTGGGCTCTTCACGCCAAGTTTGAGGAGTGGGATGTGTCTGTGGTGGAGTTGGCGAACAAGGTGAGCAATTGCTTTTTGCGCTATGACCACTCGCAGTGCGCTGACCAGATGTAGTTCTTGATCCGGCCGTTCCAGTTGTTGATGACCCCCATTTGCGCCCTCGTGGCTCTCTATGCAAGCTTTTGCTATGGGATTTTGTACATGCAACTTGGTAAGCATCTTGTCTCTTTGGTTCCTCGAGTGAAGACTGACCAACGGAACAGGCGCCATCCCGATCATCTTTGGCGAGCACCGTCGCTGGAAACTACTCCCCTCGGAACTTCCGTTCCTGGCAATTCTCGTGGGAGCCATTACTGGGGCGGTCATCAATATCTTCAACCAGCTGGTATATAACCGCAAATCCGGAGGCAAAGTGGCGCCCGAGTTGCGTCTACCCCCCATGATGTTTGGGTCTTTTCTGTTCTCGTCTGGACTCTTCATCACCGGGTGGACATCCGACCCCAAGTTCCCGTGGATTGCCCCGGTGATCGGGCTGTACATGACCGGTCTTGGGTTCTTCACCATCTTCCAAGCGGCGCTGAACTACCTCGTCGACACATTCCAAAGATATGCTGCCAGTGCCGTGGCGGCCAACACCTTTCTGCGATCATGCTTTGCTGCAGCGTACGTATTTTCCATTGTCACGATGTGAGATGGTGAACCCGGTACTGATGTTATGGCAGGTTTCCGCTCGTCGTGACTCCTTTATACCATAATGTCGGAGTTCCATGGGGCACGAGCATATTTGGGTTCTTTGCCATTGCCCTGATACCCGTCCCGTTTGTGTTTTTTGTGTTTGGCAAGCGAATTAGAGCGAAGAGCAAATGGAGTCGGTTCTAGATCTGGCGACTTTTTACATTGGAGATATCAGTCATGCAGTATATGTTTACATCCAAGGATGAGCTGATCCGAGATTGAACCGTACGAGCCTCAGTTTGCCAATCAGAGGCTACTGAGGCTGTACTCAGTAGTACATGGTAATTAATGTCCATTTAAGCAGACACAGTGAGATCAGATGCTATATTCCTTGTCAGTTATTCCGCTGGACACCAAAAAGCTTGACTTGACTGGTGCCCCATCAGACCATGATGCTTTCGTAGCCCCTCGTTCTGACATAATTATACATACCTCATGGATGTTTATCCGAGCCCCAGCTATCAATCCTCCGTACTTTTGTCTGCATCACCCCCAACCATCCCGGCCCAATCGATGAGTGCTGTACATGAATTGAGACAACTAGGAGAGGTTCTACATATCCGCTCATCTCCCTGTTAAATGGACGAGTGGATAGTCCACTGCTTAGCGACCTCCTCAGGTGGGTGTTTCTTACCTGCCCATTGAGGTCGAGTCCTCTTTTATCTCCCTCCCCCTTCTCCCTTCTGCCTTCTTCTCCGTCAAACAAAATACTCCAATCATACAATGGCGGACGTGAGTTGAGTATTGGTTCTAGATGTCGTCAGAATTCTCCGACTCGTCCATATACCAGCCAGCCTGTGGGTTGGTTGATGGAACCTCAACTTTGACCCGTGCATGCATGCCAGGCTGCAGCGTTTCTTCAAACTGAGAAATATACGCCCCTGGCCCCCTCCTTCAATGATCCTCATCAGGCATCTTCAATTTCTTCCTCGAAACCTGAGCCCGCTCCTTGCAGCGAGGCATCCTCCATTGATACGATTGCTTGTGGTCGTGTCGTCCTCTTGAGCACCATGTCGACTGGCGGCCATGTTCAATGCGGGAACAGCCGTGAGGAAGACCACATTGAATCCGCGCCATTGCTGGGCAGTTCGCTCGACAGTAGGGGCGATGATGGGAGCTCAAGGAATCAATCCAGACTCCTCGCAAAATTCTACGCCGTCGTGTTCTGCGCCAATCTCGCATTCCAGATCCTGGCTCCTGCTCAGACCGAGATCTATGAGACCATCTACTGCTCCCAATGGTACCGCCGGCATCCCAGCAATGCGTTCCCGCCATCTGGAAAGATCCCAGAGTCATACTGCAAGATAGGCCCCGTCCAGACACAGATATCTACACTCAAGGGGTGGTACGAATTCTTCGCCGCGGCCCCGGGTCTCCTCTTGAGCATCCCAATGGGAATCCTCACCGACACCATCGGTCGACGACGCCTGCTGATCCTCAACGTTACCGTCCTGTGCCTGACACAGGTGTGGACTACTTTTGTCACCTGGTTCAACGGCCAAATACCCCTTCGCGCCATCTGGCTGGGCGCAGGCCTCAATCTTGTGAGTGGTGGAGTCATGGTGACAGAGTTGCTTTTTGTGGTAAGCTCTCCTCGCGCAAAAGGGATTGCATAGGCACACAACTGATGGGTCCACAGTGTATCCTGACCGACGTCAGTTCGAGTGACCGAGTGTATGTTGTCGAGCTTTGAGGGCTGTGTTGATCCTGAGTGGACGTTTTGTAGCTAAACCGTGTTTGGGGCAGAGTCGAGACATTCTTCCGTTCAACCGCATTCAGCTACTTCAGCAAGGTCATCGGACCCGTCCTCGCAGCGACTCTTATGCGGCGTGATCCGTGGCTCGCCATCTACCTCGGACTTGCGCTACTAGTCATCACCGTTATCGTCGTCACTACCGTCCCAGAAACCCTACACTGGCAAGTTGCTGCTGCACGGGACGGACGATCCAGGGTACATGGTGACGAGGCCACTACAAGGTCGATAGATCCCAAATGTGATAGCAGCTGGCGACGCTCAAAAGTGCACTTGTCTCGCTTGGCCAAGGTCTGGAGCGACTGGCGCCTCGTCTTCGTCGCCCTGGCCCACCCGTTCCGCCTGATCTGCGACGCCCTGAGCGACCTCCTCCAGCGGTACGTGTCGGACCGGTACGGCTGGACGCTCGCGGACGCCACGCTCGTCTACTCCCTGCAGGCTGTGGCGGCGGGCCTGGTGCTTTTCACGGCGCTGCCGCGCCTCTCGGCGAGGATCGACGCGCGGTACGCGCTCAGCGCCGTGCAGAAGAATGTGGTCCTGTCGCGGGCGTCGCTGCTGGTACTGGCCGTGGCATTTGCCGTCATCGGTCTCGCGCCGCACCCGGTCATCATGGTCGCGGGCCTCCTGCTCCAGACGCTGTCGACGGGCTTCCCCGCGACGCTGCGCGCCCTGGCCGCCGCGCTCATCGACGCCCACGACCAGGGCCGCGTCTTCTCCGTGCTCGCCATCGCAGAGACCCTCAGCGTCATGCTCGCCTACCCGGTCACGGCCGCCCTGTTTAATGCCGGTCTCGAGCGCGGTGCCGGCCCTTGGCTCGGCTTGCCCTACGACGTCGTCGCAGTAGCCGCTGCCCTAGCCTGCGCTGTCATGTGTCTCCTCCGCTTCGAGCACCCGCGCCACACGCGTACCTGTGCGCGGGCTGTGTGAGTGCTATAATGTACAAATAAATGACCATAGACAAACATGCAGATAGACAGGGAGGCAGGAGACGGGCAGAGGCTATCATAGACATTATTGGTTGACCCTTTATACCCCAAGGACAACCATATATAAAGCGTCATGGAGAAGCAAGAGCTAAAGCTCTCTGCAACGCCCGAGAAAGATAGGCTAGTAGTGCGTCCGTGGTTCAGCGAGGTCGAGACTCGTTCGAGACCTCGCATGTATTCATCAAGCAAAGCAGAGTCGTGGACGGCCCTACCTCCGGGGAAAAAGGGATATAAACCCATCAACGTCTTCATAGCTTGGCCCTGGTCTGCTGTTCGCGCCACCTCTGCAAGGCCTCTTCCTCCCTCTTCCTTGCGTGGTTCTGCATTATCTTCATGGCGTCCGTCACCTCCTCGTCACTGATTTTGCTCAGCTGATCCGGGCCTAGCTCCTGAATGTTTGACGGTTTCGAAAACGCCTTGACCCAGACGAATCTGCTCGTCTTTGGCCCGCCGCCGTCGACGACGGCGGTGCAAAAGTTTGCCGCGCGCTCGAAACAATCCCTGGCTTTCGGGGTCTTGGGGAACAACATGGCAAAGCAGTGCGGCATCCCCTCGTAGCCCACGAAATCCACCACTCCACCGGCCTGGTGCATCCTGCGTGCTAGGATGGTGATCTCGTCCTCTAGGCCTTCGTTTCCCAAGCACAACCATGCTGGTGGCATACCTTTCCAGAGATCTGAACCAGCAGCGAGAGGTGACACGAGAGGATGGACCATGATCGACGCGTCGCATAGGATATTTGCTCGAGGAGGACTCGCCGGCCACAAATCGTCCGGAAGAGGGTCAGCCTTTGACACTCCTTCTGCATTTGGTGGATCCAGATAGTCCAGATGAGCATTTTTGTTTATGGAAGGCATTGAATGAGATATATCGGCCCACGCACTGTTGAGGCAAAGGCCCGCGGGCAGTTCAACAGGGACATCGACTCCATGGAATCTGATGCTGCTCACGCCCGTCCTCTGCAGTGTCAGGAGGAGCTGCAACAAGACCACGGCGAGGTTGCCTCCAGTAGAGTCTCCGGCAAACACGATATGTTTTGCAGGTACAGGGTCATGCGGCAGACCTTTGGGAGGTGCCAGAAGCGATAAATACGCCACCAATCCGTCAAGCAATTGGGCAGGGAAAGGGTTTTGAGGGGCTAGACGGTATCTCACAGAATAGCCGCGACCTCCTGTCAACCGTGCAAGGCGCGACACAGGCTCTCTATGCGATGCCGGATCCATCAGAAAATAGGCTCCGCCATGGAAATATAAAATCGTGGTGTGGGTCGAAACGGTGGCCATCAGAATTCTATAATGGTCGTCTTCAGATACATCTGGTCTAGGTTCATGGGCAGATGCGCCTTTCTTGTAGCCAGTCCATTCGGCTTCCACGCCCACAATGTCGGGCAAAGTGTATGTTTCGCTGCCATTTCCAAGCTCTTTGATGGCTTTCACAACAGCTTCTCTAGGGCCGAACTCGTCAAGCGGGGGTGGGATGGTCACTTTGGCGATGCATATGGGTCCTTTGATTCCAGGATCCTTCGTGGAGATGTGTTGTAGATATCTCATGGGCTTCCTGACCCTCGTGATGGACCGCAGTATTACCACAACCACCTCTGTTGTCAGATCTTGCTTTGCTGAATTAGGCGACAAATTGAGTGTATTGAGGACGATCGTCTTGAGCAGCAAAGGCAGACGGGGCAGGAGGAGCCTGACGAGGGCTCGCGTCGAAATGTCCATCGCAGCGTGGTACAAGGATCATCCAATGAGCTCTACCGCAATGCTATGACTCGAAGGGGCGGAAAAGCACACTCTAGACCGACGAAACTCGACAGAAACAAACGTTAGTGGCAAGAAGTGGACTGCGACAGATGCGAGAACAGGCACCGCTGGGCTGGTGCCGCCATGACCTGAAGCGCAGTTTTTCAGTGACAAGCGAAAGGCATCAAGCGGCCACTTTTTAGCTGGCGCAGGCACTGAACCATTAGCGACGTCATAGACTGCAAGGCAACAGCTTCCTCTGCACTCGGACCTTCTCTTTTCTTCATCCTGTCTACATTTAAATTGTCTTCACCTTCTTCACCTTCATCTTCTCAGCAGAAAACTCCTCCTTCACCATCGCACATGGAATCAGCGCAGAAAGAACAAAAGGTTCGACCCACCATTTCTCTGGGTGATCGCTGACTGTGCAACGTCAACTAACTACATCCAGGTCCCTGACCTCGGCTAGTCTGCCTCTGTCTCGTCCTCTCCCTCCCACATTCCATCGTGGTCAAACATGAGCGGTTTACCAAGAAACCCATCGGTCTTGACGTCTTGACGGTGGTATCCCAAGAAGATTCCCGGGAAGAAACGGCGAGATATTGTACCGAAATCTCTCAATCACTCACTTGGTTGTTACCTCGTGACTCTGCTGATGACCCCTCCCTACACAAAAAGACTCGCGATGTCGTGCGCCGATCATCTTGTCGGAAGACTCATCCACCAGCTGCCTCCCTGGAAATACTCGTGCCACGGGTGGATCCTTCTCCTATGCCTTCCGCTTCTGCCTGGCTTCGTCCCAGATGATAAATGATTGTCGATGGCATTAACCTCTTTCTGGTAGGGCTGTCAATACGACAGAACAAACAAGACGTTCGCTATTTTTGGCTCCCGATACCCCGGGTTCACCTCCTATCGCCAAAATGGATAACGCTTTCACCCTTGTCCTACCCCAATACCAGGGCCAGCGATACCCAAGCGCAATCCCCCTACTTTTCCTTTTTCCCTCATACAATTATTATTGCGGGTACTCTACCCTCCACTACCCTCTGGCACAGTCACAGCCCCCAATCGACATGTGCTGCAGTCGGGAAGGGCGTACTCTAGAACCCTGCGAACTTCTGGGAATTTTCCCATTGGATTGACCAAACGCTTTTGCGTCACATTCTCGTGTTTCTAGGGCTTGGACTTATCTGGCTCCAGGCTGAAACGTTTCGTTGCATGCTGATCCCCTGTCCAGTACCAGGGCCATGGAATCAACTATTCGACGATTTGTTCATGTTGACCGCAGTCACTTCACACCAAAACAAAGCATGCCCCTAGTTAGTACTTTGAGAAGGCCCGTGTCTGCCTCGTTGCTTGGCCGACTATACCCGAAGCTGTCTCGGGGCTCCATTCTTACACTCGTTACCGACTTCTCAATATGACCCAATTTTTAACATCGCTCCCTATGCCCAAAAACACTCCAGCAACCCCCAAAATGTCCTGAAACTACCTGCTAACCATATACACGATCATGACTTTGGATAACAGTATCTCGACCGATGCTTCCACAGATATCACGTCGATAGCCTCATGGGATCTCTCTCCAGAAGCAACCACACCGGCAAGTAATGGTTCGCGACGCAACACCCACCAAAAGACTCGTACCCTGGCTCCCAATCTGACGCGACGATCGCACAAGAAGTCCCGCGGAGGCTGCTTTAGTTGTAAGCAAAGGAAGATCAAATGTTCCGAAACAAAACCCGCGTGCGGGAGTTGTTTGATGAAAGGACTCAGTTGCGTCTACCCAACAGAGCCGGCAGTACGCAAGTCTAGCAATTTGCCGCTGATAAGGCGGAATCCCACAACTTCCCCATCTTTTCCAGCTGCCACCTTTTCGATCCTGGACATGCGATTCTTCCATCACTTTCTCACCATCGCGTATCCACACCTGCCAGTTGACAACGACCATGTCTGGGTCAACGACATTCCCCAATTTGCTGAACAGCACGAATACCTGATGCATGCGTTGCTTTCGCTTGGGGCCTCCCACCTCAGTCGCCTCACGGGCGTTGACTATCGACGAGAATCTCTAATTCATCGCGGTCAGGCTATTGCTGGCCTCAATCACGCACTGAGCCAGACGGCGCGTTCTTACGGAGAAGCAGACGCCATGCTCGCCTCTTGCTACGCCCTTACCTTTCAAGCTTCTTACATGAGTGATGGTCTTTCCGATTTCATCACCATGGTCCGAGGATGCGCCCTTACAACCGAGAAAATCAAACAAGAGCACTCGCCTACAGCATTTAACCTGCAACCAGACTGGCACTTCAAATACATGGCGCCACGGCTGCAGAACTTGCCAGCCGTTGACCCCCTCTTGCTACAAGATGCCTACACAGCCCTTGAGGGAGTTCGACCCTTTTTGACCGGTGGCACTGAGATAGATTTTCACGAGGCGCTCGTCGATGTAATCACCTCGCTCCAAGCATCGCCGGCATCAGGTTACATACAGTTCATCGGCGTGTACGGTGTATGGTATGAATTATGCCACGACTCTTTCAAGACCTTCCTGGACCCAAACAATCTTGTCGCTCAACTTCTTCTTGCCTATTTCGTGGGCGTCCAGTTGTTGATGGTTCCTCTCGCCACGCAAGAATGGCCACATCGCGCGGATGTAAGTCGCGTACGCGTGCTGCAGGGCACCGTCGAGTGGGCTCAAGGGATTTTCCAGAAACTTGGAGACTCTGAGTGGGAAGCGCACCTTGATTGGCCAAGGAATGTCATTGCCACTGTTGTTGCAGAGATCAATGGTGAAGTGCTCCAATTGCCGCCTGTCCTGCAGCTTCATCTGGCCACGCGAGATATCACCCCACAGTCGACGATTCTGACACCCACCTGACGTGGTTCGGCAGGAATAGGATGATAGCAGTCATTATGGAGATGAGCAGGTCTGGAAAGCGGGAGAAAGTCAGAATGACAATGCCGCTATAACAAACGTACAGGTCAGTATTCCTTCGGACAGATGATTGTCCAGGCACGAAGCAGTTTACTTACCGTTTGTTTCCGGATCATCCAGGAGGAAGCCTTCTTAGGAAGGATGGGAAATACCCTCTCCAAAGTAATCTCTCCTACTCAAGTATTGTATGCTGCAAGAGGAGGATTTGGTCCAAATGCGAAATCCAGCACCGTCACACCGGAGTCGATTCAGACCCGAACATTCCACGTATAAGTGATTAAAGGTATTCTTTCCGAGGCGAGAAATTGATATCCTCTTCTCCCAGACTAGCTTTATCCATAAATGTGTGACTTCCCCGTGTGTCAAGCGTCTCGAACCCGAAACTGTGGTCAAGTGTCAAGTCGTTCCAATGTTTTGTATGTGTCCGTACTCTTGAATTCCTAGGTCCACACCTCTTTGTAGAATCGATGCCATTCCGTCCATGTGTTTGATTATTGCTCCATGTTCCCGATTCCCGATTTGTGGATAGTACCGATCTTTCTCCCAGTTTCCAGCTCGAGCAAATCGACAAGCAGGCACAAGATCGATTGCGACCGAGAGTTTGTCGTATTATCCCCCACTGCCGTGCCCAATGATCCTGTCTATCTCTTGCACACTCCCCATTCTCCTTGCGGAGCATCCGACCTGCCCTGGACTTTCCTCACACTACACTGCGCTGTTTGTGTTTGCGAATCCGGGCTTCGTCTTGTCCAACCCGACGCGGCGAGTTCCTTTCGATCGTTTCGCGTGACCCCTCCTCCCATGTGTGTTTTCATGCAGGGCATATTCCGTCGTCGTTGTCGTCTGCGGCTTCTGCTGCGGCATGTACTTGACAGGATGGTAGAGCGCCAGGGCCGTCAGGGCGATGAACATGGGTAGCGCCTCGAGGACGTACAGGCACCACTCGTGGGTGAAGGGGTATCCGTCGATACCCATGCCGAACTCGACGACTCGATAGATGGAGCGGATCTGTGGGATTGGGGGTGTTAGCGGCCCGAAACAGAGATGAAAGAGCATCGGGGTGACAGCGACAGGTGAGTGAGGGATGAATTTGGCAAAGAAGAACAGAAGGGAGAAAGGAGAAACAAGAAGAAGAGAATATAATGAGAATGAGATTGGAAAATACTTCTACTCACCTGGATCCAGAATCCCGCGATCCACACCGCCCACACGACCTTTCTCACACGCGGATCCCAGGCTGCCCCTCCGCCGTCCTTGGCTCCTCTGAGACTCACTCGCCGGACAAACCTGCCCAGGACGACGAGGAAGACGGTGAACGTGGCGAGCTGCAGGCTCAGGCCGACGAGCAGCACGTTGGTGCCCACGGTCTTGAGGTCGCCTTCCCAGTTGCCGGAACTGGCGATGCCGGAGCCGGAGCACTGCGTGAGGAAGCTGACGATGTCCGAGGTGATGAAGAGGCGGCCGAGCCAGCCGGGCCGAATGCGGAAGAAGACCTGCTGGTGCTGGCCGTCTTCGGCGGGCAGGCTCGTCCGGATCAGGCGCGTGAGCAGCAGGTACAGCGTGGCGCAGACGAAGATGGGCGAGATGACAATGTACGACGCGCTCACGGCGTACAGCGGGATCGAGTCGAGGTCGTGGATCGACGCGTTCCGGACCGACCACCCCGCCGTCGAGATGACGCACGCCACGAAGAGCGGGATCGTGTACTTGTGCTTGTACGTGGCGTGGCGCGTCGCCACGAAGTTGATGTACCCGTGCCACAGGGTCAGGAGGAAGTACAGCACCGAGAAGATGACGGCCGCCGCGGTCGAGGGGGAGTAGAAGTACAGGTTCAGGTCGGACGAGTCGTTGTCGTTCTTGGTGTCCGACATTCTTTTGTAGGTGCTGCTTTCCGAAGAGGGATTAAAACGGGATGTGTCTTGGTGGGTTTGTTGTTAAGTGGACAAGACGAAGATATCTGGAGGTACGGTAAGACTCTATTGCTGTCGCTGGGGTTAGAACAAAGGTCTATACACGAATGTGTGATGAGAGAAACAATGGCTCCAAGTCGAACCGGACTGATGAACAAGAAGAAGTAGCTCGAGCGCTGGACGAGGAGGGAACGAGACATCTCGATATATATACGCCATCTTTTTTCCGTCCCATCTCATCCCCTCTTCTCTCTCTCACACACAGCTCCCAAGAAAACAGACTGAGGAAGGGACAAGAAAACGAGACGAGTGGAGTAACCCGCGCAACACTTCATACACCTGGGGTATATAGAAGATGTTTGTTTGCGTCGCTTTCTGCGCTGAAATGGGCGCGAAGATGGGGCGCACGCTGGACGTATTCGTATCACCGTCAAATCAGCACCGGCGGGACAGGGTTAATCGGGGCTAGGGTTCCAGGTCGCAGAGGACACTTTGATTGGTGGGGTGAGACGACGACTTCGGTTTTGGTCGTTGTATTTCGAGACAGGACGGCAATCTGAAATACGTTGGACTGGCTAGGACGTGGCCTTCGCTTGGCGGGACGGGTCCCCGTCCTCCTCGTTGTGGAAATATTCGTGTTTTATTCTTGCGACGTGTCAAATGAGGCAAGATTCGAATTCGGGTCGTCGGATTCTCAAGGACATGGGGTGCGCAAGATGTGACATGAGACTTGCTTGCGGGGTTCCCCACGATGTCGAGAAAGAGTTTTGGCGAGGGAAATGTTGCTGCCTTGTTGGGCATATCCCTGAGCGGCAAACCGGGGGCGGCAGAGAAGACCAGGCAGAAGCATATCTTTCATCGTTTTCCGTCCAAGATGGGATGGTTCGTATCTGGGACGAATCAGTTGTCCTCCCAAGGCGGGCAAAGAGACACGGAGGGAGATCACCACACACGTCTGCAACAGGATCGACCAAGAAAAGAGCGGCACTGCCTGAGCAAAAAGCTTCGCCCACTACTGTACCTGCTCTTCGCCCTCGTGGCGAAGAAGGCTCCCGAGAGTTCGGGCGGCCGTACTCGGGTTCAAGGCCCACTGAAAACGGCCAGCAATGTGCCTGGCCTGATCGCGGCCCTTGCATGAGGGACGCGCCATAGACTTCCCGATGCAGCAACTTTCGTATTCTGACAATCTCCATGCCGGTGGATCGACGGCGGTGGCTTTTCCTTGCCCAGAGACGGCTACAGCTCAGCCGCAGCCGCACAGCCAGGGGTGGGATGACATTGACGGCAGCTTAGAGAAAGGGAGGAAATCAAAAGGACAATCGAGAGGAGAGAGAGAGAAAAAGAGGATCCAGGCACCAGGATATTCCCCCAGTCGTTCGTTAGGTAGGTGAAGCAAAGCGCGTCACCGAAATAACCAATCAATATACAGGACGGGTCGCAAGGCTGTTCGTATTCGGATATCACGAGGCTTGGCCCCACTAGCCGGAAACTAGAGCGAGGCTGAAGCGCCTGGAGGGTTTACTCTCCACAGCCAGGCCCAGAGCATTGTCGTACGCAGGTACTCGGTACTTCGAAATGAGCTCATGTACGGAGTGAGAAGAGGAATTGGTTTCCCCTGGAAGAGGAAATCGGGGAAGGAAATCCATCGAAACAACAAAGCCCCATACCACTCAGAGGACTGACGGCCTGTTCACCGAGAGCATCTATCTAGATTGTGCGGAAGTGCAGTCAATTGGATTATTGCTCGGGCAGTATGGAGTATATATTACTCTATACTGTATTGCGATTGTAAAGTCTTGTTCGAATCTAAATGAGCTAATATTGCACAATGAAGATCCTTAAGCCCCAGCTATGCACAGGCAGCAGATTGAACTAAGCAGCACATCGATTAGATGCGATTCTTCATTTCAAAACATTTCATTCATGTCAACCTTTATTATACATTGGGTCTGGATGTAAAACTGCTATATGCCGAAAGAAATCCATATGGCCGCCCTATCGAGGCCATCTAACCGTAAACCAACGCGCGAACCTCAATGCTCTCCCGACCCTTGGCTCCCACGGGAGTCCTGGGATCCACAAAAGCCGTGTGGGGGACTCTCTGCCCGACGCCTTCCTTGTTGTCGTAGCACTTCAAGAAAAGCCGCTCGTCATTGTCCATGCCTGACCAGTAGTAGAATTTCTGGTTCGGGTTGTACCTCACGGCGGCCGTCTCGCCTGTCCGATGAGGGTATCTATGCTCGACAGGTATGAGATCGTCGTCATCGACAGAATCAGCAGAGGCAAAGCCAAGCGGGTGTGCCTGAACGACGCCGTTGATGGGTCGCCACACGTTGATGATGCGGTATCGACCCTTCAGAAGCTCATCCGCTTCGTCGGGATTGTGCAACTTCACCCGCCACTCAGTCGATCGCGCCGTCTGATCGACGTGTACTCTGGTGACAGGGGCACGGGGCGCCTCGGGATTCGATCGGCGGATGGTGTGGTCAAAAATGGTGACCTTGTGTGCGCCGGGAACATTGTCCAGCAGCAACTTTTCAACCTCGGGATAATAGACCTGTTTGATGTGTTCATCGTCGAGGAATTCCGTCTCTTCTGAAGGGACACCCTTGATAGCTTGAAATGCGTCCTTGTCAAGATTGAATTCGTTTTCTCGGCCGCGGATATCATTCATCTGCACCTCAACCACCGTCTCGCCAAAGTTGCGCTGAGGCTTGCCGTCGGGTTGTTTCTCGACATAGTTATGTGGCTTTGACCCGTCCTCGGGCTCTCGGAAAAAGTTCAGTGTCGTGTTTACGGGACCCCGCGGGACATATGAAGAATCTTGGGCTCCCGAGAGGGTGGTAGACACGGAGGTCTGAGTTGTAGTTGCCGACATGTTCTTCAGGCTTTTCAGGACAAGTTCGAGGTGGAAGGTGGGTTGGATGCAGTCAAGGCAAAGGTGACTTGAGCACAGATGGTATTTCCTGCAGATTCAACTGTCACTAGCCGCCATGGGCTGACAGGGTATATATGGACGGCGAGCCGAGCACGCAATGTCGTATATTAGAAATCCGTTGGAGTCACGTCATGGCTGAGCCGAGGGTTCGCCGCTTACCCCATGAACATCTGCCAGGCTCACACCCCCGCATTGATCTTCCAAACCAATTATAGCCTGCCAACCTGCTAAGATCAAAAAGTAATCTAAGTGGCGAGAATGGAGCGAGGAACTTGAATTCTAATCAATGTAGCCCGTCGTGCATGTACGCATCGGTATTACCAACAGTAGGGCAAAATCAGCAGTCCAGCCGCCGTGATTGAGCTCTTTTCAACCCTGCAGCTCGGTAGATTCTCTAGATTCTACAGCTCGCCTTCTTCGCTGCCGTAATCGACCTTTTCGGCGTCGTCTAGATTATTGACACCGTTCGAGGATGGTTCTGGTTGTGGTGGCTGTGGAGGCCCCTCATCTGAAGGGTAAATCTGAGGCACCCGAGAAGGAGCCCTTGCGTGCTCACTACTCTCGGGTTGAGTATACATGCCATTGTCTCGACTTTCTGGTTGGTGCTGTGCTGGAGCTTGTTCTGCATGGCCATTACTGTAGGCTGATGGTGGCCCGTTCCGATTTGTACCCGCCGAGGAATATCTCCTGGAATGACCTTGGTGTGAAGGCTGCCCCGGTGGGACACGGTGCTGGTGAGACGGTGGTGCTCTACTGGACGAAGCGTTTACAATCTCGTCAATTCTCCTCTGCACGTCGTCGCCAGTGCCTCTGGAATCATTGGGCAGATCATCCGCCGCGGTTGCAGAATGACGGTGTGGTATCCTTTGAGGCATGCCTACATTGTCATTTCGCGAATCTCGACGGACTCTCTTGGGAGAAGGCGCTGGTTGATCGTCACCGCCAGGTCGCTGTGATGGCATACTCGATCCCCATTCACCAGAATTTTGGTCTTCGGCGGCATCTCTGTCACGTTTGGCACCTTGACTTCCGCTTTTTGCGCTGCCAACGGGGGACAGTTCAGGCTGAGGTGTGGCAGGTTGTCGGGTTCGATCAAACAAGCTGAGATCGTCGTCTTTTGTGTATGCGTCTTTTTGACCTTGGCGCGGCAGTGTAGGGTTCTCGTAGACCTCTGCCATTAGATTACAGCCCTTTTGAATGTCGTGGAGATTGAGCCCTAGTTGCTCCCACCACGGCCTACCTCTCTCATCGTCAGGGAGACTGATACCTGCGAACTTGACTCCCATGTATAAGGCACTACCTGCAATTGCCGAAGGCGTCAATTGGAGGCACATGGTGGTGACAAGGGAGTCATTCAAGAAGGCCCACGATGTGTTTCGTAGTTGTTTGTTTGCCTGAATATCGTAATACCTGAGGAAGCCAAGCAGGATGCGATAGGGTTGCTCAAGCTGCAGGTCAAAGCACAAGGCCTCAAGTAACAGGTCCTCATTGTGAAGAATGGTATCTCGCCACTTCCAATACTCTTTGCTTTGTTCGTCCACCACTAGATTCGGCTGCTTTTGCGCAACCCGACAACAGGCGACCACCAGTTCCTTCATCTTGCGATAGTTTTCTTCTACCTTCGTGGCCAAGAATATAGCAGTCGCGGCGACTGAGTAGTGATGGAAACCGGGCCTGTTGTTCTGAACCATGGCATGGCGCATGAAGAAGCGATGCAGGTAGACCGAGGCCGTCGCGAGTGTCAATTGGGGTAATTTCAACATGATCCCGACTTGCGTGATGAAATTGACGCCTTTCTGTCTGTTTGCCAACTCTTGAGTTACAGACATACCGTCCAGTATACTTGGGGTAAGAAGGAGGTCTTCGGCAGTGAACATCCATTGCGACTGGCTCCTCTCTAGGACGGGGTTTCGGGAAAAGGGAGGAGAGTCGTCATGGCGCATCGTGTCTTGGAAGGAGGGCATCGTGGGTATTTCGAGGACAGTCGATGAGGCAAGATCGGAGCGCAAGCCTGGTCGGCTCCGCCGAAGTCCAGGCAACGGAACAGCGTCCTGGCTAACGTGGATGGTTCGGATGTGGCTGCAACATCGGGCATGCGGCCAGGGCACAGCGAGCTGCTGGATGGTGTTGAGTTGGAGATTGGCAATATGGTATCAAGGTTTTGCGCAGACAGGGGTACGTCCGTACTTGAAACGCCGCTGCTACTCGGGACTGGCCGATTGGAAAAAGAGAGAGGATAATGGCAAGCGAGGTGATGAGGTTTGATTTCTTGAGTTTGCTGCCCGTTGGTGTTTACTGCGGGCCATGACAAGGGCCCCTTTGACACGTGAGGGGGAGCCGATAAGGCTGGCACGGTACAAGATGCAGCGCAGGCGATGGTGGCAATTAATGGGGTGCCTAGCTAACCGACTTCCGCCTAGCATCACCTGTCTGTAGAAGCGAGGGCAGGTAGACCGAGCCGACTATGGCCGAATCTGACGTCATGACTATCCTCTGCGCTGGTGCCACCGTCCCACCCTTTCGTACGCTTGCCTCGACCCACCTCCAATATCTCTCAACGTCCATGGTCTGTACATGAGCCTGGAAGGACACTATACAAACTCCTTTTTGGGAGTAATGTCGCCGACGTCTAGCCCAGCTCCTCCAGACACGGGGCACTAACTACGTCCCGAACAAACTCGTACAAGGCTCAAGTATCCTATCATACAAGCCGTCTCTCGACTCTCAATTTCCAAAAACAAGTGAATTTTCCAATAATATATCTCAAGTAACCGTTCTGCAGGAAATTTTCCCTTCATCGAGCAAGGGGCGTTCCGAAGTTGGACAGAATCGATGCTCTGCCTCTGACCAAACCTCTACATTGTCCTCTCCATGATCAAATCACCTTTCATCTAAACCTGAAATTTGACATCCTCGGGCCCGAGGTCTCGTCTAAAGAATACTGCTGGAGTTCGGCGAATTTCGATCCCGGACTGAAGGGTAGATGCATTGCCTCTCGGAAGCTTGGAATACTCCGCACACGAGGAAGATAGCGACCACATCTAGGAGGGTCATGGAAAAGTATACTCGAATATGCTAAGGTCTAGCACAATATGGCCGAGGCCAAGCGACATGAGTTGCAATCGACTGTGAATGGGCCGGTCGACTCGATCTACAGACCTTCCATTTGCGAGAATCTGTGCTGCTAACGCCTTCCTGAAGTGGAGTGGGATATTACCGAACCTCAGCACGCATAATTCCCGACAAGTAGCCAGGAGTGTCGCATGAGAGAAGATGCGGCTCGGTCACTTAGTCATAGCGATGTCACCAGTGTAGGAGGTAAGAGGATGAGGATTTTGCGGAGGTAATATTGGGTACACCCTCGTACCATCTCGTATACTCGGTTCAGTCCATGACTATTGGTGGACAGCACCAGACAGTAGCGGGCGGCTTCAGTAAGCAGTCTGCACAAACTTCTTTTGGGTAAGCAGCACAAGGGCGTGGCTAACATCGGGTCCCAGCCACCCCAGCTAGTTACGCAGATGCGCCGGCACTGCACCCCAGTACGTCCCTACATAACAGTGGAAGCAGCGCTTTCTGGGTGCAACGATCGCATGTAGTTCGGCAATTTGGATAGCCGTCAAATGCTTGTTTATGCTTTAGCTAGTGATCAACAGCAGCATTTAGTGATCGAGCCGGGATGGGATAGTGCACATACAGACCAACTCTCACTGTCACAAAGTGAACAAGTCTGTCTACCAGCTTCTCATGGGTTGCGTCGTGTAAAACACTCTTGGTGGTACGAAGATTATCGGTTTGCCTTGCCTTTCCTCCGACTCGCACGACGGAGCATCGCTCTAACTGTTGTCCGAGAGCGGAGCATGCAGATACTCGTAGATATGCAGGGGTGTCGTCCGTATGTCTGCCGTACGGACGACAGGTACAAAGATCGACCCGACCGAAGGGCTAGTGAACTTTTAGTGAAGCCACCAGCCCTGCCAAGGGGTTCGCAGGCATCCCCCAAGGCACTGACTTACAGGTACCTAGGGAGCTACAGGGGCCTTTGACTAAGCCTGGTGCCCCCCGTTAAGTTAAGCGAGTCAATTAGTTAATGACTCGTTAGAAGAGTTTAGTCCGCTTGCAGCAATAATCTCGACGCAGCTGACATTTCTCACTCTTCTAGCCGTTCCACGCTTTCTTCGCCCTTGTTTTCTAGTGAATTCCCAGGCTCAAAGGGCCTAGACTATGCCTTGCTGGGTTGAACCAGATTCTAGCGCTTCCATCAATCCCCTGGAGCCATTACGCCATAGACAGACACATCCATCACCGATTTTCTCTCCTTCATCCGTACACTGACAACTCACTCGCACTCCATACCACTCGTATCATCACGAACTCAACCGCCTGCTTTCCGTATCCTGCGCTATCTTCGATTGCTCCTCTCTGTGCCTTGATACCATTACCTCATCGCACCTCGCACTGTTCTGGAAATGCTAGCTCTTCTACTGGTGCCTCAGCCGATCGGGATGGATGTTCGCAATGCGCCATATCCTCTACTTCCGGTCATTGCCCTTGACGCCCTAACATCTCGCTTGCAACCGCTCTGCCATGCTATACGGCCCCGAGCTATGTCTGCTCAGGTGAATACCGGGGCCAGGTGAGCCCACTTGCGACTGGTTCGGTCGGCACGAGGCAAGGCCGTGGATGAGATTTAGGTTCTAATTCCTCCAGAAAGAACCATCATACAAGTTCAAATACTCTCTGCAGGTGGCAATTCGCCATCTCAAGCGTTTCCTACCCGAAGGACCATTGCGCCCTGTGGGTTTCTCGCGACCAGAGCTCTCTTTTACCCGCCCTTTATCCCCTGTGAAACTAACGTGATATACAAACACCTTGCCCTCCCCCGAAGGCAAACCCAGACCTGCCCTCGCCGTGCATTAATCCTGCATATTGAAGACCCCGTGTACGAAGGGAAGACAGCAGCAGAACACAGTCGGCCCTCACTCGGCTGCCTTTTGGCACATCCTCATCCCTAAGGCAAGTACCTGCATCAAACCCGGCACACTTATAAGGAACCAAGAATCTTGAGTCAAAGGACACAACGGCAGCATCAAGTCTCCAATACACTAAAACAGCTTCCTCTACGCGAGTCTCTTGCCGAAGCGCCGCGGCGTCCTCCATTCCTCTGGGGGTCCCCCATACCAATAACGTCTACTGCCGATGTATCAGCAGCGACCTAAACTCAATCAGGAGAAAGCCACGAATACCCTGCCCCAAAACCAGCTCCTGCAGTTTCTGGAACACAAACATATGCATTGTTCCCTGAACTGACGCCATAGCCCTGTGGCGGTCCTCTACTCTGATTGCGCGCTCGCTTTGTGTCGAATCTTTGCGTACGGGGATCGGCCCCGTCAGCAAGGTCTGTGAGATCAGCCTCGCCTTTTACCTAATCTGAAGACAACCTCACTGTCAACAGTACAAATCTGCCGCCCTACTCGGAAATTAAGTTGTCCAGCGACGTGTCATGCCACCAAAAGCAAAACGATCGAAATCTCCCGACTCTCAGTTTCTGTTCGTCAACGAGGATGCCTCGACCGTGACCCGGACCACCAAAGACGCTGAATTGGATAGAACAAAGCAAAGCCATGTACAGCGTCAAAATTTCGCTCGCAAACGCCGCCTGCGAGAACAATCAGAAGCTGCCCCGCAAACAGCCAGCAGCCAGAGTTCACTGTCCTCCAGTCCTGCGGTGGCTGGTCCGTCGTCGTCTACAACCCAGGATGCGCCTTCTCAAGGGGCAAGCTACTTCGACATCATACAGAACATCGACCTTGAAGACCCTTTGTTCCAATCGACGAGCCCTCAAGCCATAGCACATACATCCCTTGACCCTCAACTTTCCGCACTGTTCTCAGACCCTTTCACTTCCACGCCTGCGTCGCCTCCTATTCCTTCACAACATACCAATGTTTTTGGCTCCTCTCACCCTTATCGTCCTGGTCAATACTTTGATACTTCCTCCTCGAGCTACAATCTCCCGCCACCGACCAGAAGCGTTGCCAATGTTGTCAGTCCATCGATCCCGCTAGGAGGAGTTGCTAGCCCTCCCACAAACGCTCATCGCGCCTTGGAACAATGGGCGCCGCCTCTAATCAAGCATTACAACACGATTATACTCCCAGAAAAGTTCTGGAAAGACACCCAAAAGGTATCTATGGGTCAATTTCGCCATGCGCCCTCGATCCATGCAGACATGCAGGCTTGCATGACAGAACCCGCACATATGTATGCATTTCTTGCCTCTGCTGCAGCTCAGATGGTTGCTCGAGAAGGTAGACTGCTGTTACCGAACGTCTCTGAAGAAGATAATCAACGCGTTCCCGTGTTTTTCAAGACCAGAGCGGTACACGCCCTACAGACCAAACTTGCCAATGGACAATTGGATCATCACACGGCGGTGGACCTCCATCGGCTCTACGCTGCAGGGATACACTCGGACAACTACGAGGCAGCCGAACCACATTTCCAAGCCCTACTCTCCATGGTCGATGCTCTTGGAGGCCTGAGCACCTTTGATGATTATCAGCTGGAGAGGATATTCATGCTGGACTGCATTGCAGCGCTTAAGCGGCTCGGTGTTCCACGTCTTGTTGTCACTCTGGATCCTGGCCCTTTACCGGAGGAGTTGTTGCTACGTATCGAATCTCAAAGTCAGCTGCCCTTTCAACCAGGGTCACTGCTCGAGATCCTGGTGGACACCTTCAGTGAATGTCAAATCTTGGCCGACAGTTTTGCGGACCTGATTCAAGTCTTGAAAATGTCGGCCTTCTTGGCTGCTTCACCTCACTATGTCCACGAGTACTACAAGTGGTTCAATTGGCGGACTCTGATTATTGTGCACAGACTTCTATCGATGCCCCTCCATTGCGACCTGGACGACAAGGCTGACAGCGTGAGGATTGCCACAGCTTACTGCGCCGTTCTTCTGCGCTCCCCAACCATGGGCCGGCGAGCGGCATGTACTTCGGTCAACTCCCTGCGTGCTAAGCTAGAAAGCACCGATCTTGGGCTGCTGTGGCAGCCCCGCACTGATTGTCTCCTCTGGGTAGCTGTGTTTGGAGGCGTCTGTTGCACCGGTGGAGAAGACCTGGAGTGGTTC
Organism: Fonsecaea pedrosoi CBS 271.37; assembly: GCF_000835455.1. Taxonomy (NCBI): domain Eukaryota; kingdom Fungi; phylum Ascomycota; class Eurotiomycetes; order Chaetothyriales; family Herpotrichiellaceae; genus Fonsecaea; species Fonsecaea pedrosoi. The sequence continues at coordinate 3,051,686 of NW_013550614.1, read as the reverse complement.
GTGCACCTCGCAAGGACTGCGGCGACCGAAATAGGAGTTGGCAATGTGAGGGAGTTGGAAGACTTGCTGGTGGCATACCTCTATGATCCCTATTCCCAGCGGGAATTGGTGCTCCGATTCGCCGGTCGGATTTGGCCCAGACGAGATCCATAAACTGCGTTGATAGCGCATGACCTCGAAATATCAGCAATCATCCTCTTACCCGCCAGTGATGCCCATGATCAAGACAAAGACGCCAGCCTCCTAACGCCGAATCCTCGTCAAGACTCGCCGAAACAGTACTCAAGTATAGAATCAAAGTGGAGTTATCCCACTTGTTGTTTAGGGGCTATCTTTTCCCTCTTGATCCACGACTTCGTTCTTGGACCGGACAGAGTCCGAGGGGCAGAACCCCTTGGATTAAGATCCAGGCTAGCCTTGCGCAAGTCTCATTGGTCGGCGGCGCCTAAGGCTCAATGCAGGCGAGGCTTGATGAGATTACGTTTCTCTTCGGGAGATGCCGCGACTTTGAATGAGCTCGCTTACATGATTTATGAATTTTAGTGGACTAACACAGAATCCGGAGGGCACAGGTCAGCATCTCTGGGGAAAGAGCAGGGGACTGGTCTCGCCAATCAGTGTTCGTGCTGATTACGTGAAGATCATCCATTGATGGTGCACAGTGCTCGAGACATGATACCGACCAAGAACAGTGCGAAGTGGTGGGACATGCCCCCTGGAATGCGACAACGGGCTGACACTATGCAGCAAGTTGCTCTGGAGGACACCAATTGCAAAGAATTGGGCATTGATAGGACGTTGCAGCTGACAACCGAGATCAATGGTCTGGGCTTCATTTTGTTTTGTGTTTTTTTTTTTTTGCGCCTTGCAAGGCTGGTGCTGAGGGGCTGAGGGCCGGGGAAACTTGTAAAGCTCAAGGTGATGTGAGCCTGATGAATTACGCGTCAACGAAAAGGATACCTGGGTACCTACTAGGTAGTATTCGCAGGACTGTATTAGCATAACGAGGGCCCATACAAGGCTCGGTACAAGGTACATAGAAAATAAAAGTCGATGCTCGTTTCGAGTGGTATTTGGCTGCAGCAAAGTACGCCCCGTCTTCGCACCCGTTTAAGAAGGACCCCCACCTGGTGAGCCGCCGACCAGCCGCTTTACTTAGGTGCTTACCTACTCGTGAGTAACTCGTAGCGCATACTCGGTACAATAGGTACTCCGTTCCTTGGTATCCACGCACCCGCCTAGCACCCCTGTAAGGTAATAATCAAGCTTATACGATGTCGGCTTAGCTCCCGCCTGATATCAAGGCTTAGCCCAAAGCTTAATATATGGTTGTTTTCGCCCCCGCCCAGCCAACCCACTCACCCCTCCATCTCTGCCTGCCTCCTGGGCCATACAAGACCATACCGGCCAAGTTGTAGATGTCCGTGCAGCGCCGTCGCGGAATCTCGTTCGGTAGGCTACTTTTTCTCAATACCGTCCTCACTGTCTTCCTCCCTGAACACCTTAGCTTCACCTTCACCATGTCCAACAATGTGGGCCTTGTCGAGCTGGACAGCGGTATGCCTGGCGTTTGTGGTCAGCAAAGAAGAATCTCGAATATGAGTCGTGTGTATCTATCTTACTTGGTCAGGTGATGGTCGACACTGGGAATGAAGAAAGTACAGATCAATGCCGCCCCTATTGCCGGGTTAGCGTTCCTGAATCGGCCCCCCAGGGAGAAAATCATTACCTGTGAACACGATCGTGATCAAGTACACGAGAGAGAAAGCGTCGGCATAGACCGCTTGAGAGGCACGGGTGGCAGCCTCTATCACTTCAGGAGTCGCTCCTATGACGGCATCAAGGGCACCCGGTTTGCCGGAGACGAAGGCAGCTGTAATCGTCGTTAGTCTTGTCATCTGAATTGTACGCGTGGGAGGACAGCACTGACTGATGAAGCCTGCCACCGAGTCTGCAGGCAGCCCCAAATCCACTACAGCGGCGACCAAAGCTGGCGACAGTGACTCTCTGACTTTGTTCCCAACCACCGATGTACAAATCGCGAGACCAATGGAACCCCCCGCGCTTATAAGCGTGCCACGTATTCTGCATGGCGGATTAGCGAATGGGTCGATCAAACAGGAGCGGGGACAACGTCTTACCCAGTCGCGGCACCAAGGCGGGTATCGCCAGCCCCGAACTGCACGAACAGCGTTGCGATTATGCTACTTCCGGCTATGGTAAATTTCGCAATCAGGCAGAGAACAACAGCTCTCGCCAGGGAATCCCTGGTGATCGATGCCATTGCAGCAGTAAAGGCGCATTGGAAAACCGCGTAGACGATCAATTGATATTTGGTGTATTTGATTATGCCAAAGAGCGAGCCGGACACGATGATTCCCGCTGTAACCATATCAGCACCAGGGAATGAGGAGTTTGTTCGGCTCGGAAAAGAAGACATACTGGTTCCAGCGCCATTCATGCAGAAACTTAACCAGCCAGCCCGACCCGGTTCGGTTGTGAACAAGCGTTGAACCTCTGCTCGTCTGTTAGCCGGCACACAAGTTTGTGGTATGGTATATGAAGTACTCACGCTGAGGCCAGAAGACTTGAAAGCTCACCAGCTATTATGAGACCTTGTTAGTCGACTTTGAGCAATACCTCGCTTGGGCTTTTTTTCGGAAGACACCGCCGACTTACCACAACCCCGTTGCAGAATAAACAAACAAGGGGCAAAACGACCGTTCTGAACCTGGTCATCAGCTCAGGGGGGAAGAGTTTGTCGATCTTGGGGTCGCTGTATCTTTCCCAGAGTGGCACGGCCACAATAAGCGTCACGGCTAGAATTTCGTGTCAGATATATATCAACAACGTCTGGAGAAAGTGACGACCATACCGCCGATTAATAGTGGTGCAAGGACCTTTGCGCTAATCCATGGGGTGGGATTGCCACCCCAGCCAACTCCCAGGAGAAAAGCGATCAAACCTCCACCAAAGAGGACAACACAGACATAGTCAAGTTCTCGGATTTGTTGCTTTCGAGATTTGCCGTCCGGGTGAAGACCAACCCAGCCAGGAGGCCAATAGAAGCAGACGAGGGTGAGAAAGGAAAGACCATTTGCCAGGCAGCCGAAGTAGAAGGTGTACCGCCAGGTCAAGGTCTTGACAATATTGAAACCTGATTAACGACTTAGCGAAAAAGGGTGTCCTTCGTCTTGCTCGTGGAAAGGAATCAACGAACCGATGACTGCGCCGAACATGGAGCCTGGCAAGGCCGCAAAGTTCATGGCCGCAAGAACCGTGCCGCGATGTTTCCTTGGGACAATGTCAAAGGCCGCTGCATAGGCGATCTGCTGTGTCGAAGCGCCAACACCCTATGTCATTTCACTGCGTTTTAGCCGAGAACGTCGAAAAGAAACAACTTCCCCCCAGGGTCACAATCGGGGGTGAGAACTGTACCATCAGTGTTGTACCAGCGATGACAGTGCTGATTGTGTTTGCACTATATAATCTTGTCAGAAATTCTTTCCTTTTCCATGTTGCGTCGTTTTTCCTGCACGAGAGGGGTGAAAAAAAGGGACTGGGCTACGTACCGTCCCGCCACCAAGGTTCCTAGTATTTGGTCTTAGCATTTTTTCCCCCCAACTACACAAAAGAAAGGATCCAGATGGAGGGAATGGAAGGGTTCATGTTTGTATAAACGTACCAACAAAGCCAAGTACACTGCCGGCAATGAGAAAGTATCGGCGTCCAAAGATGTCGGTGAACCTCCCGGCAATGGATTGTAGGATGGCGTTTGACAGTGACCATGTTGTACTAATCCAGGTGAAATCGGGTGAGGGGCCAAGATCGTTGTTGATGGTCAGGAGAACGGCCGATGGGACAACAAAGGAGAACAGAGCCGCTTCGTAGGTGAGCGCGAGAGCCTACCATAGATGATAGCCCGTCAGTCAGCAGGGAATCCTTGTTGAGTTGGGGGGAGAGCAGTTCATACCAGCAGTGCCAGGTAGACACGGGGACCCATCTTCACGTTGGCCTCGTCAGGCGCCGCCATCTCGCGGTCGAGATGTCCATCACTCAAATCAGCTTTGGTTTCATCGTGGACGACGTCCGTTGGGGTTTTCGCCTGGTCTTCGACAGCCATTGTGATGGTGGTGAAGTATTCCAGAGGTGGACTGGATTATTCCATTGCGGGCGAAGCGAAAAAGGGGTGACGCCCTTTATATTTTTCCATTCCATCGACCCTAGCCTGCCGCGCCTGGTGAGACTATCCAGAGCTACCAGGTATCTAACGAAGCCATCTCGTCTGCTGAATGGTCCCCCCTTCCCTCCCCCGGAAATATTCGCCAAGGCCCCCGCCAAGTCACCGCCAAGGTTTTCCGCTGGCGCGATTCCCCGTGGGGGAGACGAAATCCAGGTGTCCAATACCGGAAGTCAGAGCTTCCTCGGCCAATACGAACTATTGCACTAACGACTCGAACCCAGAATCCTCGGGACTCGGAAGATCATCCATGCGGTCATGAGCAGTGTTTCGAGATCTGAGTTTGTTGCCCACGAGGCTTTCTTAGATTGTTTTTTTTTGGTTCTCAGCCCACGGATTCCCGAGAGCGAAAGCAAGTCATCCCTAACCCCCTATGTCTCGCCAAAAACTCGAGAGCGCCAAAGCGAAATCGTCCCGGAATCCAGGCCTCGCGAAATTCGAGAGGCAGGCACCAATTCCCGAATCAATGTCCCTCGCCAAAACTGCGAGAAGCAACCAGCATCATCAGGATTCGAGCCTAGAGGCCCAAATAAACATGGACGAGTAGGATGAGGAAGTACCGCGGGTCATGTGGGACCCCTTTCCTCCCCCTCCTTGCCCTCCCCCAAACGAAAATACGACGGGACATGGAGAATTGCTGTGACTTAGTCCTCTAGCTAATCCTGTGGCCTGGGCCATGTTCTCATCAAGGGCTTCGACCGCCCATGATCGGGCCAGGTCGACCGGAAGGGCGAAAAGGCTGGGGGAGGCGTTCGTTCTCGCTCTCGCAACGTGGTCTCGGACGGAACCTGCCCTGATCCCGAGATTAGACGAGTTCCTTCCTCCAGAAGGCGCTAGTACTTGCCTCCAGGTAATTGTATGATGGATCCTGGATCCTGAACGGGACGGACACTCGAGCTTGCTTGACCAATTCCAGTTTAAACAACAAACCCACACAATCTATCGATATATACGCTCGAGATGATACCCGATTCTCCTCAAGCTCATGAGATCTTGCAGCACTGCGATATTGAGCATACTATTAAGCCTGACAGTTACCTACGGCAGGCACGTCAAGGTCAAGTCATCTGGGTGGTTTGTTCCAGGCCAAGCACTCATTCCACGTACATACCCCAAAGTGCTTGAAGCAAGGCCCGGCTACCCCCCGGGTATCCGAGACCCAACTTGCCCGGGGGGAGGGGGGGGGATACGAGGTGGGCGTTCCAATGGGACAATGAGATTCTAACCGAGCTGGAGCGCCAAACCCGTTAGCGCAGCGTCGCCGTCGACAAGCGGACGACGACAAAACAACAACGGCCAAAACGGCGGTGTCTCGTTTTTTTTCTGGGTTTCCCGAAGAAAACGCAAAAAAACTCAATCCAAGGAAAAAAAAAGTATACCCTACAGTAGTTATGTTGTCCGGGGAGAGGGCGAAGTTACACTCCCAAGGCTATGTATGATTGATTGTTCGATTGAGCCCCGGCATAACATACTTCACTGCAACGGGTTGCCCACGACCTCGGGATCGGGGCGTCAACCGCAAGCAAGAGAGGGGAATGGATGGATGATTGTGTTCTCCTACTGATGCTGTGGTGTTTGATGTCCTGGATCTGTTCCCTCGACCAGTCGCCGTGGTGGGCAGAGCGTAGAATCCGTCAAAGGAGCAGGCAAATACAACGACACCGGGAATCAATTGGCCTCTTTGTCGTTAGTAGGTACGTGGAAGGCTACAACCTGCAAGAGGCTCTCGTGTTGTACGAGTGACATCTCTTGAACCCTCCTCCGCCCTCCCCGCCTTTGCGATGAGCCCACCGAACTACTCGGTTGCAGCGCTTGTCGGCAAAAGTCCCTCGGGACTATTTCCTACCACTGACTCTTGGGGCGTGTCTTGTTCTCGACGCCCTTTAGATCAAAGGCTTCAACAGGGACACTGAGTTGTTGTTACGTGATGCCAAGGGGATAGTTTTGTGTTTGGTTAAGTTCTCTTGCAAGTGCATTCATTCCAAAGCAGACTTGTTCCTAAAAAGTGGTTCGTATATCGACCAAGTATTTGGCTGTAGAAGGGCCTCCGGGGTTTTTGGTAGGTATGTATCAAGTACAGGTTCTATGAGCCTGGCGAATCTCTCCCTCGGGTCTTTCTGTAATGCCCCTCCTACAAAAACCTCAAAGTCGCCCCCAGCCTGGCTATCCTTAGGTATTTTCATGGGAGAGACGCACACCGTTTTAGATTGCCATGCACCGTAGCGTACTTGGAACTAGTGCAGGGGACCACGAGTCCACGATACGACACGGAAACGAAGAATGCTTGGATACGATGTTTCGGAAGACTTTGTTAGTGTTGCCTGGTCTGGTCTGGTCTGGCCAGGTCATGACATGACTCATGACTCATGAGTCTGGCTGGCAATGACTACCCTCTATTCCATCCCCGACCGACCCCGTCTTTCGGGGGAAAGGGGGAACCCTCGAAGAAATGGCCCCATCCGACAGCCGGTCCTGGGACGGAATTCAAGGGATGCACGACTAGCTTGCGACGGGGGATACTGAGGAGGAGCTGAAGTCGTTCCCCTGGCGTCTTTGGCGATATCTTCCTTGAAGAGGGAGGGGGGGAGAGGCACCGCTATCAAGGATCTTCTAGCTACACTTCGTTCCGAGAATGCAAGCGTGTCATTGATATTGACTCGTGCGGCAACTCAGAGGCTGGTGAGCATCCGGGATTTATTCAACAGGAATCTCGAAGTCCTTGGTTGGGCGTAGAGCGTGGAGCGTAGTGTTCATAAGATATATTCTAGATATATCTAGCCCATGCATGCACTGTATCTTCTGTATGTACCCCGAGGTGTGCCGCTCTTCTCTTTTCTTTGTATTCCTCTTCCTCTTTTCGTTCTTTGTGTGATTTATCCTGTGCTGCGCCGGTGCCATGCCAAACCAAACCATATATCCAAAGCAATGCAATGCAAGACGACGCTGTGCAAATCGCGACGATGTCCCTGACAACTTTTTGAGGTCCACCAAACCACCTCTTCGACAAGCAAGACAAAACCTCTCGCAGGATTCTCAATTCGCGCGCGAGTATTCTCTCCTCAGAACAATCGCCTCCTTCATAAAGGGGCTCCGCTGCCTCAGTCGCCGGCCTGCGAACAATATACACACGGGCGCAAAGGAGAGGAGTAGAGCCAGGAAGCCCAACAGGCTGCTGGCCCAACGGAAGCCGAGATCGGTGTACATGCTCTGCGCGGCGAGGGGCAAAAAGGCTGAGAACAGGTTCTCGCCCAGCACGACGGCTGCACACGCACTACCAGCGTACTTGGCGTACGCGTCCACCACATAGTCGGCGATCGCTACCACCACCACGTTCACCCCGTACCCGACCATGGCGAGGCCGATTGCCGGTGCGATCCAGGGTGCGGAAGGGTAGGAGGTCCATCTGCGAGGGTGAAGAGACATTAGTTTTCGGTTCTGATTATACAAGCAGCAGAGGAGACAAATGGGGGCTTCTTTCAGTGTTGGTCTGGACTACCACCTTCATTGTCCATTGTCCAATGTCCAGCGGGTTCATATGGCAAGGGGCAAGGAAACTTACCCATACACAAACATACCGCCGGCCACGCCGACGAAACTTCCGAAAACACTCACATACAGTCGAGCTTCGGGTATGGGTGTCCCCGGCACTTCCGTATTGCGGGACACTGAGGCGAAGTAGAGCTTTGCATTGATGAGAACTCCAGTCCAGCCGACAAACTCGCCTACAACGACTGCTGCTTGGACATAGCCAGCCTGTGAGGCTGACCAGCCGTACAACCCAGCGAAGACCTGCTCGACGGACTGGGTGAAGAGATAAACGGTACCGACCATGAAAGCTGACCAGAGTGTGAAGACAAAGAGGACCGGTTCGGTGAGGAGCATCCGCAAAGGCCGCTTCGTGCTCCGAATCAACTTGCGTGGCAGACTCAGATGGCCTCCGTCGTGTGGGCCCAGTATTGCGACGCCCGCCTTCTGTAGCTTCAAAGCACGCTTTTGAAGGATGATAGAACCCCTGCTCTCCTGGAAAAAGAAGATGTAGATGGGGAAGAGAGCGCCATACCAGATCAGCTGGATGTACGAGATCCATCGCCACGACAGGTTTTCGAATATGACACCCGCAATAACAGGTCCTGTGCTACTCCCGGCAAGGTAGAGAGTGACGAAGAGACTCATAGGGATGGTGCGAGCGCGGTCGCCTTCCCAGATGTTGCCGATCAAGGCTGCAGCGGTGTTGGCGAGGACAGACACGCAACCACCGGAGAAGAACCGCGAGACGATCAGCGTTGCGAAATTTTGCGCCACTGCCTGTGGGATGATGAAGCAGATGAAGACGATGTATGTGAGAAGAAATGCGGGCCGCACACCGAAATCCTCCATCAGAGGCAAAACGACGAGGCCACACAAACCACCCCCCAAAGCCCAGCTAGTGACTGGCCAGTACGAGTTTGGAAATTTGGCGTCACTGACGCCGAACTCGTTGTTGATAGCCTCGTGGGCGACGGTGATCATGGTTCCGTTCAGGATCGTCGTGAACGTCGCCAGGATCCCTACCGCGGTGATTGTCCACTTCTTGCGCAGGGGCCAGTTGTATGGGTTTTCCGGGTCGTCGGGCCCATACCAATCGATGACTCCCAGGGCGACCCCGTCACTGGGAAGACCCGTAGTATGCCCATTTTGGATTTGGGTGACTACCTTCGACTCCTCATCGAATTCTGTCATCGGCAAATCGGAGATATCTCGTACTTTCGAGAGAGTAAATGAGGTTGGAAATGAAAGTCACAAGAGGAAAAGCCGCTCAAGGCAGCCGTTGCAACGAGCGGAAGGGAATGGCAGCAATGCACACAAGACAGCGTAGAGAGAAAGACAGTGTCCCATGAAGCAGGAAGTGCAAATAAAAAATCTGACTATGTATATATTTCCTTCGCCGAGTCAACAAGTGGCGGGGCAATGGCCCGGTGTGAGGAGCCGTTAGATCTCTCCTCATCTTTCTTCGGGCCATTACCAATATCAGACTGGAGATGCCGGACATGAGCGGACTTGTCAGAGAGCGAGCAGCATTTTGCGGGTTCCGGATGACGACAAAAACGTTTTTGAAGCTCGAGGGCAAATTTTCTCCGAACTGTTACCTAATGAATTGCCTGGAATGTCTCTAGACGCTCCTGCTCACCGGGAGACTTTAAAGGATGGCTTCTGTACAGATATATGACTCGTGGAGTAGAGATTCCGCGTACGAGAAAGCCATTGACATTTCGAGGGCGAAGCGTCGTGGAAGGATTTGATATTGCCTGATGTAATAATGCGAAGATGAGATTGTGTGTTTGGCAGAGCCTCGTTGGGACAAGGATGCACGTGCACGCCAAGGCCGACCGATCTCCCAAGCCCCCGGATTAAAGCGTATGTCTGACAAGATATTATCACCTTGTTTGGCTGTCATTTTCTATATTTTGTAGTCGGGCCATTTTGCATGAGAACCCGCTCTGAATCATATTGTCATGAAGGTCCAATCTTGGCCTCCTTGGATCATAAATGCGGTACCCCCAAACTCGCCAGTACCAAGTTCAAAATACTAACCACGCCTTCTCCTAGAATTAAGCCACTTGCCAGCACAATGACCCTCGTCTCCCCTCTCCCTTTCCATCGTACCCACCAGAGAGAGATCACGCCGCCAACAGTCCTCGCCAGTGTGAAGCTGGGAGTGTTGTACATGCCCACTGCCACTGCAATACCTCCTGGGATCCACGGGTGCAAAGCCTTACACCAGGGCTTGGAATCCCTATATGCGAGTAGGTATATCCGCAGAGTGGTTGTGAGGACAAATACCACGCCAAAGAGGAGGGCGAACTGCCAGGCCATGGGAGGAAGACCCTTGCCCGTCACCAATCGTGCAGTGAAGATCCAAACATAGGCTGTGGGTATCTCAAACAAGTCCCCTGGGATTGGGTAGACGGAGACGTACAACTTGTAGACTGCAGCAGAGACAAAAGCACCCACGACACTCCCTATAAGCTGACCGTAGAATTGAGCTTTGGGTGACGCCCCAATTAAATGTCCGGCTTTGAGATCTTGGAGGATGTCGCCAGCTTGAAGTGCTCCCGCTTCGCTTACAGCTCCTGCGAGCAGATTGATGATTATGCTGTGGTTTGCATGTGGACCAGTTGGTGTGATCAAGGCAAACACCAATTGGGTGAGCTTCGAGATTCCAGAAACGGGATTCAAATCGGTTTCCCCAAGTGCGCGGACCCCCATGATGGACAGTACCAAGGCGAGAAGGATGGCAAGGATGTTGAGTCCGATAGGGATGTAATCGCCAAAGGTTATGTGGATGCATACAACGCAAAGGATCAGCGTGATGGGAAGGAAGATGGCGACAGTTCGCGTGGTCACGAGGTGGTGAGGCGGTGCATCGTCAGGAGGATCGTTAGGTGTCGTCTTTGTCGGGTTGCCGGTAGGAGAAGACGGAGGCGCGTGTGCGGATGAGTCGAGGGAGATATAACCGGCAAGTTGTTTACCGAGTAAGAAGTCGGACCAGGAAGGGCTAGCCCTGTAGTGCCCGCGGAGAGACTTGATCCAACCCGGACCATAGTGAATGGTTGGGCGAAGGAACAGCCAACCCAGATTGACGATTGCATCGGCCAACATGATTGCCAGGCTGACCCAGACGATCCAGCCCTTGCTCCCTGTTTCCCAGTCGTCCACAGGTCCTGGCGCCCACCCATTGTGCTTGGCTATAGGACTCAATATGGCCCATCCTACAATAGCACCAAGAAGCATATGGAATGTGGTGGCAGGTCCCATGATAATACCTTGACCAACATATGCGGGCGAAGGATTGAGTGTCCATTCCCACTTGTTCGCCAGGTGGGTGCCAAAGACGGGCAGTTTGTGGAAAATAGGAAGAAAGTATTGAACCAAGGTGTATGCGCCGGAGCCAAGGAAGGCAACCACGAGAAGTCGAATTTGCCTTTTCCAATCTCCTCGCATATCACGTCCTTCCGCCTGTTCTGGTTGGTTGTCTCGGTCGCTTTCCCTCAACAGTTCCTCGCGTTCTTCGGTCCCTTGGGTTTCGATTTCTCGATCCTTGGCCTCTTCGCTCTTGGAACCACCATGCAGAACACTTATCATGAGTGCTGTCGCAGTCCCACTGGGGAACTTGAGGCGCTCGCGGATAATGACCTGTTTTCGTAAGGGGACTCCGAACACGACGCCGAACAAGCAGAGCCCAATGCCCCAGACAAACAGCCTCCAGAGACTCAGGTCAACCGGGGCACCCTCACTCTCTTTAAGCAGAAACTGTATGCTGGGCATAACGCCAACGAACCCCAGTCCCAGCGGCATAGTGCCAACCGCTCCAGCAACCGTCTGGACTAAGACATTCTCCACGGGCGTAAAAGGGAGGACCAAAAAGCGAGATAGCGACTTGAAGACGGCGAATCCGATCAGAGAGGCTGGCATTGCCATCCCAGACACCCAACCGGTTTGCAGGCCAAAGTATGTATTGGAAAAGGCGATGAGAACTCCAATGCCTGTTCCTACTGCAACACCTCGAAATGTAAAGTTTGTCCCATCCAAGGCCGAGTCATACGCGCCAGGGACGGCATAACGGGCATGGTCAGATTGTAAGCGGGAGATATCTTGCTGTTGACCGGCCTGCGGAAGCAATTCATGGTCTTCAATATCGGACGTGGAGGGGGAGTGGGTGTGAGAGGGTGCGCCTCTATCGGGAGCCATGTCGGGCGAATCTCAGGGTCCTGAATCTCGATATAGGAGATCCATGGGGGAGGGAAGACAGGGAAGGTGGTGGCGGGCACCAAGGTGACTTGGCTCGAGCTAATGCGGATGGAATGGCGGGCGAGTGTAGATACGGAAAAGTGAGGCTCAAGATTCTTGTTACAATCATGATAGCAACTCGCGAGGTTCTGGCGTCATCGCTCCGTTGATTTTCTGGTATCACGTGTAGAGTTGTGCTTGGCTCCTTGGCTATCTAACTAGGCCTTGCTAGGTTACCTCTCTAGGTACCCTGTTGGGCCTGGAGCGTGGTAGCGAGTGCCTATTCGGGTACAATGGGCACCCGTAACTTTGCCTGTGGTGGGCTGATAGTGGGGTTCGTGCTCCGAGATGCACCCCGAAGTCAAGTCACGCATTGCTCCTCACTCTGACCCAAAGCTGCGTCCAGAGCTGCATCACAACGTGCCTCTGCGATCCTGCACTGACCCATGGTCCCATCGAACGGTCTGGATTCGACCATGTCTCCCAAAGGAATGCACCCAGAGCAGCGGGCCAACGCCATGCACCTCATTCCTCGCGTTGTTTCTGCCATGCGCCACGAGGTTCCCACTTTTCGAGGCCATGGCTCCATCCGTCCAATCTCGTGTGTTTTCTCGAAGGTCAATGACGCTCTCATGCCTGCGGTTGGTGGTACACACGGGCAGGAGAGGCAGGTCTAGCAATGCCACCCATTTCTCGAGTCTAAACTCACAGCGATCATCGCACCCTGCCGATCTCTCATGGCTGCCCATCGTGGCCTATCTCTCAAAGTGTTCCTGTGACTTTCGGTTATTCCGTCATTCCCTCGACCCTCTTGTTACGAACTCGAACTTGGGTCACCCAACACCAGTACCCTCTCGAGTACGCTAATATGTCTAGACCTTGTCCTATAGCAATCCTGCCATGCCGCTTCACATTTTGTCACAGCTGAGCATGAGCAGATATTGGACTACCTTTTGGTACGAACATTGCAATCTCAAAGCGCAGGAAACGGGGAACTTGGAGGTTAGGATAGAAGGGCAGACAAGCATCTGCCTCCTCTCACCATGGCTCCAGAAGCGGCGCGAGAGCGTGAAATGCACAGGTACTGCTCTTCCTATCCCTGTCCATGACCTCACCTGCTCACTCAGTCTCCAGGTACTATCAGCCGTGGCTCGAAACCTTCTTGTCGACCGACTTTGAACCTGCCTCGGACTTTCCTCCCTCTGCTACTCAGGCTGATGCCCATCGGCCTCGTTCCTCGCGAGACAAGGCGTTGACTGCATTTGCGCAACTGGGCTGCCTCCGCCTGAACGCCAAAAGATGTATAGTCACTTTGCTGGGGACTACGAGGCAATATATCATAGCCGAAGCTACGAAATCTCTATCGCTGTTGAGCGATGACCACCACGATGAAGGAGACGAGCTGTGGTTCGGAAATTCTTTCATTGAACGAGACGGTGGCATCTCGGCCGACGCTATGTATTGTGACAAGTATACCGCCTATGATCCAGATGGCTCTTCCTTCACCACCGAAGCGTTAGTTGTCAGCGATATCGCCACACATGAGAAATACAAAACTCGAGGGTACGCTGGTCGGGGCGTTTCTTTTTATTGTGGCGTGCCAATCACCACTCACTTGGGCCATGTCATCGGGGTGTACAACGTCAGCGACGACAAGCCCCGCGAGGGTCTCACGGCAACTGAACTTCATTTCCTACGGGACATGTCCGCTATCGTCATCCAACATTTGGAAAGTGTACGGAACGATCGTGCCAGGAAGCGAGGGGAGCGCCTCATTTATGGGATTGGGACATTCATCGAGGGCGACAAGGCTGAAGGGAGTGAAGACGATTCCAATTCCCAGCGCGATAAGTCCAGTAGCTCCAAATCGAGCCAGAATACCAACCCCGAGGCAACCAAGACCGCTGAATTCATGGGTTTGGTGATTGGAGACGCAAATGCACCTGCGGAAGACTCCAAACTCGGGGCCCTTACCCGCGACCGCGCAAATGGCAGAATGACACCAAAGTCTTCAGGCTTCAGTCAGAAAGGCATCCTCAACCACGTAGCCAGACACACGCAACCGGCGCATTCTGCTAAATCAGCCAAAGACAAGATAATGCAAGAGTCTCACCAAGTGTTTGATCGTGCCGCGGCTGTTCTCCAATATTGCCTCGACGCCGATGGGGTTGCGTTTCTGAATGCAAGCTCCGCGAACCTGAGCTCAGGTTCGAGCATGAAAACATCTGGAGCTGCTCTATCAAAATTCCATCATGATAAATCCCATGGAAGACACCACTCAGACCATCAGAACGGAATGGACGGCGCTGAATCACAGCAAGGGCTTGCGAGGGACGATTCTCTCTCCTCCAGCGACGATACTGCAAGTACGCGGAGCAATAGCGACTCGTCTGCTTCCCAAAGCAGGAGACAAAAGTGTGAAATTCTGGGTATCTGCACAAGCGATCCTAACCAGTCGATCAGCATCGCCGACCAGACCATGCGGCGTCTGGTTCGACGTCATCCAAGAGGAAAGTCATTTACATTCGATCAGTTTGGCAAGCCAGCCTCCAGTGACGAGAGCTCTGAGTCGGCGTCGGCTGTGGATATCTCTCTTGTGGATGCTGACCAAGGATCGAAAGCAGGAAAGCATATTCCCACCACCAATTCTCTGTTGAAAGCACTACCTGGAGCAAGGAAGATTGTCTTTCTGCCGTTGTGGGATTTTGCGAAGGAGCGGTGGCATGCTGGGCTGATAGTTTGGTCGAATGATGCAGGCAGTCTGACTAACGTTGAGGACGATATGGTTTACCTGAAAGCTTTCAGTAACGCGATTGTGAATGAGCTCAATCGCATTGATCTAGCACTTTCCGATACTGCCAAGTCAACATTTCTGGCCAATATCTCTCACGAGCTACGCTCGCCTCTTCACGGGATTCTGGGGAGCATTGAATTCCTGCACGATACGGCCATGGATGACTTTCAATCCTCTATGGTCATCAGCGTTGAAACGTGTGGCAAGACGTTGCTCGACACAGTCAATCATGTGCTTGATTATGCGAAGATCCACAGTCTGTCCAAATCTCAGCGACAAGATCCCGCTTCTAGTCCGGGCCGTGCGCAACGGAGCAAACCTGAAACCAATCTGACGGAGGATTTTGATATGGCGGTTGTGGTGGAAGAAGCTGTTGAAGCTGTGTACGCCGGCCAAGTCTTCCGAACCGCCAACGCAGACGCGTTGGAAGGGAAGTCGCCTGTCCAGACGGCCGCGAGTCGAGCCATGCAACAACGCCTGGAGCGACGGGCCAATATCAGCAAAGGCTCGGCCAAAGCAGCATCCGCTGTTCGCCTTACCTTGAATATCGACGATCATACCAACTGGTGGGTCAGATCTCAACCCGGAGCTGTTAGGCGGATTGTCATGAACATTCTTGGGAATGCCTTGAAATATACTAGCAAGGGGAGTATCAATGTTGCGCTCGAGGTTGATCGCTCGCGTAATAAGGCGAGCTCGAATCTACACATGCTGCTGAAAATTGCCGACACCGGCCGCGGCATGTCGGATGATTTCATGAAGAATCACGCATTTACTGCATTCTCCCAGGAAGACACTTTGGCTACAGGTACAGGCCTTGGGCTCAGCATTGTCCGACAAATTGTCGACTCTCTTGGAGGCAAGATCGATCTTTCAAGCGAGAAGGACGTGGGCACCGAAGTACGAATCTGGCTCAGACTACCAAAGAGTCAGAAGGATATCAGTTCCTTGCCCGAAGCAAACATTATTCCAGACATGCGCCAGCGCACCACGGGACGAGAGATGTGTATGCTCTTGCCCTATGATGAGAAGAGCAGCGAAACAGATGTCCGCCATCTTGTCCCGATGCCGACGATAGAGAGCTCAATGCGGAACTTGGTGTCTCAGTGGTTCCGAATGAAGATCACCACGACCAAGACCATGGATGGTCTCTCGCCGGACTTCTTTATCTATCCTGAGCCACCACCTATCGACTACCTAATTGACTACCACGGCAAGCCAGAAACGGAAAGAGAGGTCCCCGTTATCATCTTGTGTACGAATGCATTCGAAGCAGCATCCTTGAGGTCAAACGGCATCCACTACCTTACGGATATTGGTAGAGTCATCGAGGTGATTGCACAACCGTGTGGGCCGCAGAAGCTGGCTAAGGTGCTTCATCGGTGTATGCAACGGCTGGAGATGCTGCAAAAGGACCATGCGAAGAAGCCCTCGAAGACAGCAGCGTTATCTTTCGGGCGAGACCGAATTGTGGATAACGAGAGCAGCCGAGCAAGTGAGGATATTTCCAGGCCTGATGAAGAAGCAGTCCAGGACGTTGACCATACCCCTACGCCTGATGGTGACGGTATAGCCAAGCGCCAGTCAGTCGATGATTTGCGCAAGGTTCCCACCGAGAACCAGTCCAACTCGAGAAAACCATCATTAGTAAAAATGGGGACTTCAGAAGAGGTGGTCACATTAAACCAATCAGATGTCACCCAAAGCGCTGCCCTGCCTCGAGAACCCGACACGAACAATTCCCGCGTCCTGGTGGTCGACGACAATCACATTAATTTGCACCTCCTCGTTACATTCGTTCGCAAAGCAGGCCACCCCTTCGAGTCGGCCACTGATGGATTGAAGGCTCTAGAAGCATACAAGAAGAGCGTCCGAGAGGGTGCTGGTCAAACTCCCTTCAAACATATCTTTATGGACATTTCCATGCCTGTGATGAATGGGATATCTTCCGCTAAGGAGATTCGACGATTCGAGAAGGACAACAAGGTTAACCCACCCGCTAAGATCATCGCTCTGACGGGGATGGGCAGTGATGTTGCCCACAACGAGGCGATTGACGCCGGGTTTGATGAGTTCTTGAGTAAGCCGATTGTAAGTCAACCTCCACCCCGAGTCTATTGTCAATTGGAGGAAACCAACAAAGAATCCATTTGGGCTTTGTACTCATGTGTCTGTTACAGAAGTTCAAGGATCTGCAGAAACTACTGGTCTGAATGAACGCCACCCAATGGAATCTGTGTCCACGCCGTGGGATGTGGGATGTTCTATCACCTTGATGCATTGTCTGTAGCATTTACAGAGAATTCGCAATTGGCTGCATGGTGGACCTCCCACGCGAAGGGCGGTATGAACAGAAGGCATCGAGATAGAAAGAAATCCACGGGGCCTCCGAGAAGAAGCGACGCACGCTCGTGACATGATGGATTGATTGAACATATATATGGTGTTTGCTGTGACGGTGAGGCTTTCACGGCATGCATGGACGGCGCAATGAATCAAGAAAAAAGACCATGGGGGCTTTAACGACGTGATGGATACATGATGGATGAGACCAAAAAGAACTGGACGGGACATTGCATTCATTATTACTTTGTCTGTTTTTGGGGCGCGAGCGACACATTGAATCTTGTAACGTTAGTAACAACATGTACCTACCTACCTACCTAGGTAGGTAACATATGTAGAAACCCATTGCCCAGGTACCTAGGTAGGTATCTAAGGTATCTTGGAAACTTCCTCTTACGTGCTCTTCTTGTTCTTGTTCTTGTTCCCGTTCCCTTTTCTGCCCTCTGTTCTCGTCGATCGTCGAGGACCTTGGATTGCATTCCCAAGTTGCACGTGTTACATGTACATATACATATACATATACATACACGTAATACCTAGCTAGGTAGATATCCATACACGTATCCTAGATACACACATATACCGCATAAGGTACTACAGAGTAGGTATATACATATAGGTAGGTCAGTAGGTAGGTATGTGAAGGAAACGCATCCATCTACCCTGTTCCCTTGTTTGATAAGGAACGACGGCGACGGCGATGAGAATGAGGATCAAGATGCTCATGTTCTTTGCTCTTTGCCTTTTTTCTTTTTGCATTTCGCTTTTGCTTTTTGCTTGTTGCTATCGCTATCGCTGGGACCCAAACAACCCTGTCTGCTGGAACCTGTCGACGCCAATTGCAGTGCATTGCTTTCACCCATTTTCCGGGAAAGCCTGCCTGGGTACGAAAAAAACTCCATTTGCCCACAAACACAGGTACAGGTATATATACATACATGTGCTTCCCCTTGGTGGAAAGGATTGCATTGCTGAAACCTATCAACTACACCGCATATCCCGTGTATTTGTGTGTGTTTGTGTTTGTGCTGCACATTTCCCCTGTGTTGTGCAAGGCAAACACTTGAAATGACTGTCTCCCTTTCCCGCCTCCCCCCTGTGTGTCTGTGCCATGTCGAACCGGAACTGTTGCCCTGTGGAAAACAAAAAGGAAAAAAAAAGCTCGAGAGTAATGAACAAGATGGGGTATAGTAAAGTCCAAGAATTGCTTCAAATGAATGCAAATTGTTGTACAAGGGTTCGTTCAGTGGTGGAGATCGAGAATGCCACTTGATGGCACGTATGTTAGGAAGTGTGCGTGGAATTTGTGAACATGAAGGTGTGTTCTGAACATTGAGCCCTGGTCGAGGGCAAGGCAAGATGTGATCGAGCATCGTGTGAAGAACGGCTAAGCGAGGAAGGACTGGTCGAGACGGCTTTGACAACCTGTCCCACAATTGGATGGTTGAAGCATTTCTGGAATTCTGACAGTCGAGCGTTGATGTACCGCCAGGTGTCGACAACCCAAATATCGCTCCTCATAACCCGCATAGTCCACAGTTTCCTTCTAAGAAGGAATTGTGACTTTCCAACCTAGTCCAAGTGGTTCCAATATGGTCAAGTTCGTATTTGCCAAAGTCGGACTCAGGTATCAAAACAGTCTGCCAAACACGTTGATTCCCGACGTCTCGGATCTGAGATGAACTCAACTAGTCACTCTTTTGATCCACAACCCAGTGGGTTGCTCGTAAAAGTCGTCTTTGTCCCTGCGCTTCTGTGCACGATGCAGCTTCAGCTGAACATCGTGCTCCTCGTTCTTGACTTCCTGAATTTCGAGATTCAGGTTGGTTATCATCTTGTCGACCTCCTTGCGCTTTCTCGAGTCGTAGACAATCGCGTTCTTCTTCAGTGATTCCTGAAGTTCCAGGATGATTTTGTTCAGATTCCGTTTGCGCCGAGCGAGGTCCTCCAGTCGGGCACTGAGAGACGTGATTTTGTCCGCAGCTTGGAGTTCGCCAGGTGTTGGAGGAAGCGATTTAGTCGCTGACGTACCGGACATCAAAGACACGGCCCGAGGCTTACCATTGCGGTCATTGGCGTTTGAGTCGTTACCAACGGCTTTTCGAAGGATATTGGACGATTTCCGGCCGGTGATGGCTGAGAATGGGGAGATGCTGCTGTAGTTGTCGTAGCTGCGATGGCCACTATTGTTCGCTGCTACTCGTTTGCGGAGCACAATCGGTTCTGGAACTGCCGCAGGCGGGAGCTGTACTATTGGCACAGGACTGCTCGTTAGCTCCTCTCGTGCGATGGGACTCGAAGGAACATGACTGCTATCGTCCGTCGCGTTGGTCGCATAAGTGTTCCAACTCGACGTGGAATCTAGTTCACGCTGCAGAGGATTTCGGTGCGCCGTCATATCGGAATCTTCGCTGGATCTCCTGTCAGGTCCGATGATGGAGGGCGTGTTCGAACCCAGCGTAGGGCTATCAGCTCCATACTCCTGAACAGTACTGGGGGCAGGGCTTTGGGCTGGCTCGACCATGGTTGGACGTGGGCCAGGACTTTGGAATGGGCTGTCTAGGAGCCGCGTATACTCCAACTGCTTGGGTGACAGTGCTTGTGGCGACAGCGCTTGCGGCATCTTCTTAGTTTTCAGCGGGGCAACGGGCTTCAGGCTCTCCTGCGAGTCCACGGTTTTGAGGTTCGGGAGTTGTGAGGCGGCAACAGAAAGTGAGTCGATAGGGGACAAAGCATTCTGTTCGAGAGGTGCCGTTTCCTCCGGTGTCTCGCTTCTTGTCTCGGTCTCGGGTATCTTATGCCGCTCTACCAGCATCAGCGGTCGGGTTCGCGCTTCTGGGGTGTTCTTCACAGGCTCGACTATGGCATGTCTACCACTTGCCCCTCTCCACGGGGGTCGTTGGATCGGGTTGTCCAAGGGGTCTCCTGGGTTGGGTGGCGGAGATTTTGTCCAGGCCGACTTTTTGACTGTTTCTCTGTCCTTCAGACCGGCCAAGATCTGCCGCGTTCTCTCCTTGAGCTGGGGGTATGGCTGATCGTTCGAAGACGGCACTACTCCAGGACGGACCGAAGATGGCTTCCCTGCCTGGCTGGGTTCACCCGAGTATTCATCCCACCGAGTCTCTTCATTTCCCTCCTTCCGTAGATTCCACCGCTTTTTGACCCCATCCTCAGGGGTATTGTGTGAGGCGGGGACAGGCAACTTCCGCGGAATCTGACTTTTGAACGACTTTTCTGACTGCGTGGGAGTCGGGAATGAGGGTTCGATGGGAGAGACCAGAGACGCATCAGAGCCATTTGGGTGGAAGGAGGTCTGGCTGCTTAGGGGTGAGACACTGGCTAGACTGGCGTCATGTTGATGTCTCGGCTGCGTCGATGGCTGGTGAGGGTTGTAATCGGAGATATTGGGGGAGGCCGAATCCTGATCAATCGAGTAGACCGACGTTCGCTCCTCCATGGGCGGGACAGGCCGACTGTGACAAAAAGGCGGTCAGTGTGTTTTGAGGGAGAGAAGAGACAGCAAAGACGTACAATGGGAGTTCTGGGAGAGCAGTGGCCGCAACACTACTGCGGCGACTGTACAAAGACTCGACCTCGGGGATTGTCTCGAGGTACCTCTCGTCCATTGTTGGCTCGGGATAGGGATAAGCTTGGTAGCCCATCTGATAGTCTGGAATGTTGTTCTGTCTCCACATGCTTGCAGTCTATCTCGGGAATGCTGCTTCGGCACTGGAGAAGGTTTGCGACGCTCCGACAGAAGAAGGGGTCGTCATACCGCGGGCAGCCTCTACGAGATCAGCGTGATGGAGCAGAAGTGAGCGGGAAGCGTCGGTGACTGATGTGAGTTTGCCCGCGGAGGGAAGATGCCTGAGTCGTTTGTCGTCTAGGTACCGAGTACAGCAGGTGAATGGGCTTCCGCAGGCTGTCTTGATCAAGTTCATCGAGATCCAGATTCGTCTGTGTGATTGAAGCGAATATTACGGGGGAGCCAGGGGGTGAGATGCGTTGTCTTAATTTGTTTGTTCAGGACTCAGAATGGCAGTTTGACGAGTTGCCGATTGGCTGAGGCCGACTTAATCAGTACCCGGAACTGAATGTGGCAGAAATAAAGGTGAAACAAGGAACGACGGCCGCCGTTGATTACTTTGTTACTTCAGGGTCATCACTTTCGAGACACGGCCGCAGTCCGAGCCAACTTCTGCATCCTTTGGGCTCCTTGTCTGACATACCGAGTACAAGTCCGAGGGTACAGGTATGATCCATGGAGTTGACTTGTCCTCTGCACACGTGGTACCTGCCAGCTCTTTACGCGTTATTATAAACTTTTGTTGTCATTGCCTGACCTGGTACTTGGTGGTGTGGAGATGGACAACCCCCGACCAGTCGATTAGGGGGCAACGAACCTGGGATACCCTGAATCAGGGACCTGCAGTACTACTACTAATGGCTCGCTGGCTGCACGCGAGCACTTACGAGTGACTTGTACAAGCACCAGGTAGTGGACCGAGATACACGAGTGCCTAGGTGAGCTTCATCACATCAGCCTCATCCATGGTCAATTCCTAGCGGAGGCCCCATACCAACAATAGCGAGAGAAGCACCCCTATTGCCCCTCCTGCCGCTTAACCGAGAGCCCTACTAACCATGTTCTCTTAGGTGACTTCGGCATGCCCCCAAGCTTCACGAGGCTCTACTTCGGGGAATTCTCAGCCTTCGGAAATGACATCCGTCCTCCTCTACTACTCCTTCTTTCCCCCCCCCCCCTCGGGGGTTCCCGTGCCCCTTTTCCCGCGAGAACTGCTACTTGTGCTGGCGATTCGTCTCTCACAGTGACGGCATCATCCGGCAAACTCCTGCGCACCCGACGAGAACTACCAAAGGCAAATTCGATTAATTGAAGCCGAACGAAATTCTCGCGTTTGTTTCTTTATCTCTGTGCTGTATACCCACCTCCAATTTAATCCTGATGTCCACGATTGCCATGTCTTTTTCGCCCTCCTTGGCGCCCTATGGTTAAGAAGGGGACTAGAAATACAGCCAACACCGAACCCACCAGGGATACCCAAAATGTCGCCTGATACGGCCGATATCTCAGGGCTCCGACTCCTTGTGCGGCCCCTCCAGCGGTATTGTAAATGCTCGTTTGGATGCCCAGCCCGACCGTCGCAACAAGCCGGGTCACCGTGTTGAATAAGCCTCCAGCCACTGACTGCTGTTCACTGGGAAGAGACGACATGACGTACATGTTGGTAACGGTAAACTCCAAATCCTGGGACAGGACGCTGAACAAAAGTCCGGGAAATGCAAGAGCCCAGAACGAGATCGAGGTATATATGGCACTGAAGAGTGCCGAAGCGATGACGGCACTCACGGCCCCAATGATCATGATCAGTCTGTTGGACACTCGATGCATGATCATGGCTGCCAGCACGTTGACAAGGATTCCGCCAATACCTGCCGGGAGGAGATGAACGGCGACCATCAGCGGCGACAGCTCGTCAATCCTTTGCCAGAGTAGAGTTAACCAAAATAGATTCCCCGCAAAGCCATAGAATCCAAGGCAGAGCACCGTCACCACCACGGTGAAGTTTCGGTCTTTCCAGACCCTCAATGGCATGAGGGGGTATCGGAAGACACTTTGCCAATAGATGAACCCAAGGATCAGGACAACCCCAACCACCAGCAGGGCAATCACATAGGGCGTTCCCCATCCACGTGGCGCGTCGCCCGCCAGGGTCAGGGAAGCAGTGAACATGGCAATCCCACCCACGGCCAGAAAAGCTCCGAGAAGGTCGAATTTCACAAAGGTGCTCATATTAAGTCCTCCAAGTGACTGTTCGGTGTCGGGCGGAGTGGTCCACAGGGCTGCAAAGAAGAAGAAGGCGAAGATGACCGACATGACCCAGAATGCTGCTCTCCAATTGGCAATTTGCATCGTGACGCCACTGATGAACGCCCCGAGCACGAAACCAACCGGATTGCCACCAGAGAAGCAGGCAAAGGCTCTATTCTTTCGTCGGCTTGGTCTGTCGTAAACCGCGCCTAGCTTGCCAATGGCGGGAGGGACGGACGCCGCCGAACTGAGACCGAGGAGACCACAGAAGACATCCAGAAAGTAGGCATTGGTGGCAAACCCCGTGATGAGCAGACAGATACTGAAAAAGGCCAGGCTGCACAGGAAGAGCAGTCTCCTCCCAAACAAATCGGCGACGCGGCCAAAGAAGAGCAAGAATGTGCCCGCCGCGAGGGTCTGGGCCGCGCTGATCCAGGTCACCTCGGCGGCCGTCATATTCAGATCCTTGCCGATATAGTTGGTCATGCAGAGAATGGCCCCGGTGAAGATGGAGCTCTGACCCACGGCGATGGTCGTGGTGAGAACAAAGAGGCATTCCTGGAAGAGACTGTTGAAACATGCTGGACGACTGCCATAGGGGTCGGACTCTGTTGGGGCCAGTGACGCTCCGAGTGACGTTGTCGGTTCGATTATTTGAAAGTCGGCGACGTGTGTGCTTGCTTCGACATCTTGGTTCTGCTGAGCATGAGTTTGAGAGGGTTGTTTCTCCATTGTCATCACATCCGCTTGCTGCCCCCCCACAGCGCTGGAAAAAAAAGGGAGACCAAGCTCGAAGGCGATACGGCGCAAGGACCAGATAGAGATGGAAAGCAGCCAAATCTAGCTTGAATGGATGAGTATGCGTGTGTGCGCGCGATTGAGTGTGCAAGTTTGTGAATGGCGAAAAAGAGGAGAAGCTCAGATACAAGTACTCGGTACCTCGTACAAAAGCCAGGACCCTACTTTGTACCTAGCTGTGCTAGCACTAGCTAGCTAGCTAGCTATTATTGCGCAAAAGCTTGTCCAGAAGGCCCCGGCCGAACCCAAAGAATTGAGCGAACCCCGAGCAAAAAAGGTAGATCAGTACCTTGGGGAGTGACAGTCCCATTGACGATCGAACGTGGTCGGTCGACAGCCCCGACACGACACGAGTCGTCGATGACTCGGAAGGAGGTGCTAAGTACTCGGCAGTCCTATCATGCCTAACCTAGTGGGTTGTCTGTGGATGTCTTGTCTACCTGCGCCGAGTGCTTGTATAGTGTCTGCAACGGGACACGCGGGACCAACGCTGGTGGGTGGAGGGTTTAGATAAATTTTGTTTATATAAGCACGTCCCCGCCTTTGACGGATCTGTTCCGCGTTGGTCGGGTTCGGGGTCCCACCTCCACAGCCACCACCACGACGTCCGGCCGATGGAAAGATACTCGTACGAGGTACGAGGTACTCACCAACAAGGACTGGTTCAAGTACAAAAGCATGGGCACAAAGTACAAAGCACCGGTGACGGTACATGACTTTATTCGCGGAGGACTTTATCTAGGGAAGTATGACACATTTCCAAAAAAAAAAAAAAAAAAAAAAAGTAAAAGGACAAGGACTGGTACAAGCATATATATATGTATGTATGTAGTTACAGCTAAGAAACCCCGATGGGGTCAAAGCACCGAGTTCACGAGGAGTCCGAGAAGTCCGAGGACGAGTGCGAGGACGAGTACAACGAAGGACCGAGAATAGGGGTGTCAAGTGCCTAGCGAGGTACCAAGAATCCGTATACGAAGTAAACAAGCAAGAATTCAGGTCTCTTCAGGACCACCCCCGCAATCCACTTGTCCTTCTACATAGGTACTCGTACGTATCTGGCTAGTGACTAGGTTGTGCAGTGCAGTGTAGTGTAGTGTATGTGCGTGCGCGAGCGAGTGAGCAAGCTAGAGGCCCTGCTCGAAGACCGTTCATCGAGTTCATACCATAGATACACCCAAGTATCCATACTTCGTGTTCGAATACGGATAGTCTAGCATTCTGATATTCTGGTCGTCTGCCACCTGAGATAGTTCGGGTTGCGCCGGCTGGCAAAGGATGCTTCATTGACAGACGGCAACCAGTGGCTTGTCCCTCTCGATAGTTCTGTCGAGTCTGGCCTAGTAGTCGGCTGTACCAGGTTGCGCATCCTACTTAGGGCGTATAGTATGATGTGGCACCGCTGTTGATGGAATAGTTGTTTCAATTTTGTTAGGTTCTATATTTTGATTTTATTCCCTCGTCTCGTCGGTAGGTAGGCGTGCGGTTATATGACACCCGACCATCCATCCCATTATACACTTTCGTCACTTCTTCAAAGTCCCTCTACGAAACAGTTTTCCTGTCGATCAGGAGAATGTCCATGGTGGAAACTGCTCCCTTCATATGCCACATGCCACCGGTTATTCTCGGATCGAGCGAGTGACTTTGGAGGCCATGTCCTCGATCTGCACCTCACCCTCTCAATCCACAACCGGTCCACTTTCTCGTGCTCTTTACATGTTCCGTCCGCCAGTCACTTCGATAGTCTGACCGTTGACGTAGGAGAACAGCGGCGAGCACACGGCCAGAACGGCACTGGCGGCCTCGGTGGCGGTGCCCGGTCTGCCCAGGGGAATGTCCTTGAACGCCGCGCTGGGGTCAGTTCCTTTCCGCTCGGCAAGCTGCTTTCCGGGAATGCCCAGGGCGATGCGCTGGCCGTCGGCGGTCGTGATAAAGGCTCCTTGTTCCTTGGCTTGGGTCAATCGTGTGTTGATCTGGCCAAAGGCGATGGTGTTGGCGCGGACACCGAACTGTGGGCAAAGGTTAGTGAGAAAAAGGTCGAGGAGAAGAAAGGACGCCGAAAGTTGTCTGACTCAAGCAAGACGCAGTCAAGTAGAGAAGGGGGAAACGTACCTGCGGTCCCCATTCCTTTGCGATCGTCTTGCTCAAACCCGTAACACCAGCCTTCGCCAGACTGTAGTTGGCCTGGCCAGCATTGCCGTGCGTGCCGGACGTGCTCGAGATATTGACAATGACTCTCTTCTCGCCATCCTTGACCCGGAAGTACGGGGCGGCCTGTCTGATCAGCCGGAAGGGGGCGGTATTGTGCACGTTGATGATGGTGTCCCACTGTTTATCGGTGATCTTGTGGATCACGCCGTCCCAGGTGTACCCGGCGTTGTTGACGATGATGTGGATCTTGCCGTTGCCGAACTCTGCGGCCTTGGAGACCAGGACGGGGAAGTAGTTTGGGTCGGTCACGTCGCCGGGCACCGAGATGGCGCGCTTGTTGCCCGGGGTGGCATCGTTGATGGCCTTGGCCACGGCCTCGCCTTTGGCGGCGTCGACGTCGCACACGACCACCTTGGCGCCCTCGTTGGCGAACAGTCGCGCGCACTCGGCCCCGATACCCTGGCCGCTACCTGTGATCTGGTTGGGAGAGTGTCAGCCGACCATGTCGATGAGAACAGCCGGAGGTGCTGCTAAGAGGGAAGGACTTACGATAGCGACCTGCCCGGCCAATAGGCCCGAGGGGTAGTTGAGATGCGACGCGATCTGCTGTGCTCTTTGCGCCATGGTTTTGGTATCAAGGGATGGTACGGGTAGGATTCAAAAAGACACTTTCTCGAATCCGCGGTGTGTGAGGGAAACAAAATAAAAATGCAGAAACCCTCAAAAACAAACTTCGACTGGTCAAGTACAGTACTAAGCAAGGCGTAGCAGGTAAGTAAGTTGTAGATTCAATCGAGGGATTATGTTCTCGCTGGTTCGCCGAGTTCATTATCCGGGTCACCAACGACCAGCGGCGCAGTTTCCGACATGCCGAGGCAACTTGAGCCAAGAAAGCCGCCGAGGCGTTTTCCATCATTGGGGCAATGTCACCTCCAGAGCATAATTAAGCGTGCGCCACCAGCAGCGGCCGACCTCGCTCCGACTGACCCCGACTTGCTCACTCACTAACCCACCATCCATCATCGTTTTGACTTCCGTCGTACCCATCGTATAGTCCTACCTACCACATATACCACACAACTAGTAAAATGAATCCGCACTGGGCACGAGGCGTACACCTTATATATACACGGACTGTGCCCGATCCGTGTAAGACGTCGGGCCATCTTCTTCGGGTACCATCGCAGTTTGAGATCCGAGCTCGATCTAGGATACCTAGATTCAAATCCATATCAGGGAGTCTAGGACCAAAACCTTACAGCGTCCAAAGAGAAGTGAGAAGAAACCCCCTTTTGATTTTTGCTTTGGGGAAACCACCGAGTACATAACCCCGATTTTTATTTTCCCCTCCCGAATTAGTAGGATAGAGATGACACCGTAGGATTATGGCAACTTTCGCACCGCATATGTGAGTCAAAAGAAGCAAAAAGAAACAAGACACAGTATATTTTCCTCCGGAACCCAAGATCCCACCAGAAGAGTCAGGGCATTATTGCCTCCTCGCAAAGTCTTGCTCAGTCGACACCTCTTCCACGGGGTTTTTGTTGAGACTTTCGTACAGCTGGAGGTAGCTGCCGATCAAGAAAGCCCAGGAGCCCCTGTTGACCATTCGAGGTTCAAGAGTCAGCAATACAGAATTTCTCAAAAAGAGCAAAAGGATCAATGCATGCACTTATTTATGACTTGATTTCTCGTTGCAGGAGAATGTGAGGAAAGATCGTCTCGCTCGGTCGTGGGCACCGGGAGAGAGAGGGCAGAAAGAACGTACCAAAAGGTGGCCAACCCAGCCTCGTACTGCGCCCCAGAGTTTTTATACGCCATACCCAAACATCCACAAAGCGTGAAGCCAAACGCTCCCACAAGATTCCAAAAAGCAATGTGCCACCCCAGCAGGTGCGGCGCCGGTTTGTACCATTTCTGCTGCGTCTCGAGCATGTACAAGGTGCTGCTGACGATGAAGCCACTGCCGCCAATCACCTGTGGAATCCAGTATGCCGCATTGAGCCGCCACTGGGGCGTCAAGTGATTGATGATGCCGGGTAGGGCGGTAATGCCAGAAATGCCAAAGACGGTCGCGCCAAAGAGTTGGGCAGAGCCGGCAAGGAAACCCAGCTCGTGAAAGTAATGCGCCCGCAGATCGTTCCACGACGGGAACCACTGCCAGGCCTTTTTGCCGCCCTTGTCAGGTGACTGCTCGTCGCCGACGGCCAGTTTCGACGGCTTCCCGACCATATTACGCCGATTTTGGTGATGATGAAGACAGCGGTGACGATTGGCCACCACTCGGAGTCTTGCTGCCCCATGTTTCTGCTGCCCGTCGTCGTCTAACAGCTGCTCAACCGCCCAGCCGAAACAGCCAGTGTTGTTGGCATTGATTGCCTCAAATATCAAAAGGACAGAGCCCACTTCGAAGAAGAGGATGGCCCCGATGAATGCTGTGACACCTCCCCCGTAGTAAATTTCGCCGTCAAATTCAGTCGAGGGGGCCACAACCGGAAGCCAGACGAAGAATCCCTAGATGGCCAGCACAAAGCGGTTAGTTGGTTCAGTGCGCGGCTCGAACCCCTTGGACATCTTTAGGGGCAAAGCGTACATTCATAACCCAGACGACACTCCCCCAGGTGAAGATGAAAGCGACGAGCCACGAGATATCCCAGACCGGGAAGTACGTAAAAGTTTTGACAATGTTTTTGAGGACCTCTCTTGGATCCGACGTTCGTCTCGGGGTGACAAAATATGCCTCTTCTCCAGGCTTGGGTCTTTGCACGAGCAAAGGGTGCCGACCTTTTCGATTGTCTCGCGATCGCCATAGAAACCTGATGTTTTTTGCCGGGACGTCGGAACGGGCACGGCCCTGATGGGTGTCATGTTCGACTTCATCATGCACGTTTTCCTGCGAAGTCTCAACGTCCTCGGTGGTCGTCTTGGAGAGAGCTCCGGAATGGTCGAAATGTGCCCGGGTAGGATTAAGGAAACCAAAGGGACCCTCGGCGCGTTGCAGTGTCAGTCTATTGTCATGCCGGAATGGCTCTCGCGAGCGGAAATGCCTGTTGCGAGGGGGCATTGTGGTGAAGTTGGAGATGTAGCCAGGTGTAGGTGTAGGTGTTTTGTCGGAAGTCCGGGTGTTATTGGTGGCTTCGAGTGGCTGTCGCGCCGATGTATCCTTCCATTGCCCGCCGGGGACGATTAATGACGACAAGGACAAGGGGAAATAAGATGCATGGATACACGGACTTGAAATATTGGCCCTGTTTGGCCCCTTCCTGCGTCGCGGGGGTTGAAATTAAATAATAAATGCAAAAAAACCTTGAAGTTGGCTGTGACGACGCCGCAAATAATGTTTTAGGCTGTTCAGCTGCCCCCATTCGCGAGACAAAACAACAACCACAACCACAACCACAACCATCACCACCACACCAAGTCAACGACTCATCAGGCCAAGAACGTGGCTTGATTCCTCCTTTAAGATCCTAAGCGGCTCATCAAATGGGCGTCCAGAATCGCTTCACTCCTCTGTCACTTGTTGCTTGATTCGAACATCGCCATGGCTCCCTTTGCCACCCTGGGTGCCTGGGTTGCTTACTGAGCCACTCAAAGATGCTGACTGGGGATTGCCTATACTACTACTGTACATACTTGTTCTTTACCATGCCATGCAGAGTTCCTGTCACAAAGAGGGGTCCGCGATCCTTAATTTCAGGGATGATGACCTCGAATCGAGTTCCAACGCAGCTGACAGCGATGCGAGATGCATGATCATCCGGATCTCGTGATTCTGGCCCCTAGAGAGTGTCCTTGCAAGAGCGAGATATCAATCAACACCATATCGTGACGTATATAAAGCTACACAACTACAGCCAGGGTGTCCTGCGTCCGGGCTTCCCCTATAAAATAGACATCGTGCTGGTTTATATCGGGAGCCCATGTCCATCGCATACAAGATGTTTCCAGTGCGAGCAACGCTCGTGCGCTCGATTGTCTGGTCTGTGCCTCTGTAGCTTTGATAGGTGAGAGTGTGTCTAAAACCCCCCGAATGAGCATGCGAAGGCTTCAAGTTCCTACTCTTCAATCATTCCGGCGTTGTCGTCATCCAGGAGCTTTCACGATGAAGCAAGCATCCGCCATGATGCACCAAGCCTGCAGCATGACCACGTCGGGCGGCGTAAAGACGTTGAGACAAAGATGGCGACGATGGAGGTTCTAGAGTGACAAGCTTTGGCTACTCCTTCCAGTGAAGAGTTACCTGCTCGACCGTACTACGGGCGAGTATTGCGAGGCGAATATATGTACCGAGTACTGGAGAACAATTCACGAAAGAACCGCTCTTCGAGTCTGAAATACTGCGAGCCGAAAGATCCGGCCTCGCTCAAAGTATGGCAGTGCCCGACATTCACTTGTGTAGCGTAGAACTTGGGCCAACCCCTTGGCCCAATGTATCCGGGCCTTTTGTTTGTTGGCAAGGAATATAATTGTTTTATCATGTCCGAATTTAACCCCATGCACGGATTCGACGTCGAATACAACCACTCATCTTCCAGGGCGAGATTGGGAATCGCTCAGGTCCTCCGCCGATGAAGCGGACGACAAGTTTCTTCCCTCACTGACCTGTTTCATGACTCTTTCAAGGGTTGGAAAGATTCCCATTGCAAACCCACCAATAGGAATGTAGAAGAAGATGGGGATCTCTTCATGCAGGGCAGGGATTTCTTCATTCCGTTTCCAGTCTAGGCCGATCAGCCTCAGAAACGAGTCCCCACAATGGCCTTCTGTGTGGTCAGGAAGCGACGACAAGAGAGGCCATATCTCACCGATGGCAGCCTTCATGCTGGATTCAACGGAGCATAGACTTGAGACACGGTCCTTTGGCTTCGGACGAAGTAGTGGCTTTCGGTGGAACACAATGGGCCGAGTCCAGGAAACGTTGTCTATATAATGGGCTGTGGCCTGCAACAGTTACCATCTTCTTCCCAAGCCTTCTCCTCAGATCGCTCTTCTCTAGACAAAAGCAATCTTCGCCCTTTCCTATCCAGAGTCATCACCGGCCTCTTAGATTGTATCTCATCGTCATGTCACCAGACACTCTCTCTTTGAATGGCAAAGTCGCCATCATTACCGGATCAGGCAAAGAAAATGGTATCGGTGCAGGCATTGCTTCCACCCTGGCGCGCAACGGAGCTTCGGTAGTTATCAACTACGTCTCCGACACATCTGCGCCCCGCGCTGCTGAGGTGGCTCAGAAGATTGAAAATGCTGGAGGCAGGGCCACGGTTGTGCAGGCGGACGTATCGACTCAAGAGGGTGCCAAAAAACTCGTCAAGGCATCGCTCAAGGCTTTCCAGTCAGACAAAGTCGATATCCTGGGTGCGTGGCACTTTTGGGTTCCCTCTTATCATTCCTTTCTGCACATCTCTTCGAGGGCTGACATGGGAACGCATTATGGCTCGCAGTGAACAATGCAGGTGGCGGCCCTCTCGTCAAAGTCCTGGAAGCGACAAAAGAGGAAGTGGAAAAGACGTTTGCGATCAACACCTTCGCCTCGCTGTATATGACGCAAGCAGTGGTTCCCGTCATGCCTCGAGGGGGCCGCATCATCAACATTGGCTCCATTGCTTCGAAGCTGGGCGTGTCGCCAATACCGTTGTATAGTGCATCCAAAGCAGCGGGGGATGCGCTGTCTTATGCTATGGCCATGGAGGTATGTATGACCGTCGTCGACTGTAATTGATGGCTTTCCCAATATTGCTCTCTTCGCAAACATCTTGGACAACGGTTAACGTTAACGTGTTTCATTTCAGCTCGGACGTGGATATGGAATCACAATCAACACAGTAGCGCCCGGACCTGTTCCAACAGGTAAGTAGCTTCTGGCAACAAATTGTTCATTCTTCCGGATCCGGCTTGGTTGGAGTTCGTGCCTGGATTGTTCTTGTCAGGCACTAACTTTTCGGGGCAACACAGATGGTCTGCCTAAAGGCCCGGTGGCCGACGCAGTGCACAACTCTCTCATACCCATGACAAGGGCCGAAGAGAGAATGGGGACCGTTGACGATATCGCCGATGCGGTGCTGCTTCTTGCCTCGGAAAAGAGTCGATGGATCACAGGCCAGTTCATCTCAGCGAGTGGTGGAATCACGGGTGGATAGGACTTGACGCTTGGACAAGTTTGAGCAACTTCGAAAATTGAGCGAGGTCGGTGGAGTTCACCGGCAAGTGTGCTGAGATCCTGGGTAGTCTTCCTGGTCTGCTTCGGAGCAACACAAAGCATTATCAATCTCAAAAATGACTTTTGCGACACTCATCTCCATCAATTTATCAATCCAGATGAAACTTTGCGCAATTTCAATGGCGGCCTTGCCACTTTTGACTCCCATGGCTCTCATCACATTGAGTGTAGCCCTCGCATGCAGGAGATCGGGTTTGTCTGGCTGCAATGTAGCGACCATGATGATAGCCCAAAGGCTGAGTTCCGGAAAGTAAGTATCGATACGAGATGCCATGGGAACGAAAGTCGAGAATCGCTGTAGTAGTCCGGCGAGCTCATCAGCTATGAGTGCAAAGGCCTGTTTCACGCTGGCCACCACGATGAGCAAGGCGAGTCTGACCATCTCCTGAAGCACTAACTTCGGCAGGGTATGGCCAGATGAAGCCGGATCAGTGAACCGTCGTAATGATAGAAGTAAATGGAGAACAGGTGTGATTCGGCTTGCTGCTGAGGCGCCGTCCTTCCAAAACAGAGGATTTCCTCCATTATTATTCACAAACATTGTCAGATGTGCAGTCTTCTCAAGTGCGGTCGTCACATCGAAAAGTCCCTCAGAGGAGTCACGAATTCGCATGAGGAGATCCGTCAACGATGGAGACAATACGTTGTCTTGGGCGCTCGCAGAGGACAACCCAAAGGCAACCGGGAAGAGCGGCTTGCGGTCAAAAACAGAGGCACCAAGAATATCAAACCTGTAGGGGGTCAGTTATAACGCACTTCAGTCGTCTTTTTGCTCGTGCGGTTTGCCCATACCAACAGGTGAACATGACAATGGTACTGTTCAGAGTCTGAAAGCCGCCACGAACTTGAATAATGTTATTGAGACCCTGCATATGGACACCGTATCGGTCCCATCTGCCGACATTAGACTATCGAAACAATTAGCACCAGAGCTGGAATCGAAGTCCAAGGAACCGACATCGTGGCAGAGAAATCCCAAGACTGTAGTTATGACTCCGTCACTGATCTGATGGGTTTCCCTTTCAAGCCTTTGAGCCACCCCATTGAGACACAGGCTGAGATACTTTGAGGACTCTTCAAAGTCACCGTACTCACAACCTTTGCGTTCAGTCATTTGATGGAAGAACAGCGCTGCGTTCGCCAAGGAGAGGTAGAATGCGGTACGGTCGATAACAGCCATTGCGAACCACTCATTTCGGAATGGTCGATAGAGGTAATCACCCTCGCTATGCACTAATCCAATAAACAAGAGAACTAACCCAGATAGATCGGGGGAAGAGGCGTACTGAAGTGGATCAATTGGCGGGCTCTACCGTCTGTTTCCACGGGGAATAAAGCATAGGGATGAAGAGAATAAGCTACATTCTCGTAGCAGTGCTGGTCTTGATGTGCCCCGTGAGAACATATCTCCGCGTCGTCCTCACTGGCACCTCTGCCGACCTCAGCTGGAGGAAGCCTCACGGCGAAAGTAATGGATCTTGGAGGCTTTTTTCGCGATTGTCCAACGCGAGCCATGACATGGTGCCGAACGACCTTTTGGGTGCTTCTTCGTCTAGAGTCATCAGGATTGGATATGTTGATAAATGTGAAGTCTGCTGACTTCTCGCTGCACTCCTTTTTCAGCCCCATCTTAGCTGGATTGGTCCATAAATATGGAATGAAACTGACATGTTCAGAGGCGAGAAGTTGCGGGAGCCTTGAGGCAGCGAGTTCTGTCTGACTGAAAGGTGTCCGCGTCAGCGCACCCTACAGTGCCTAATTAGAGGGAATATTATTGGGCGGTGCTCATAATTTCTTGTCAGACTAGATTATTTCCACTCGCAGAGACGGCAACCAATCGAAAACTTGACCCGGCAAGTTATCCAAGTCCTTCGTCGCGCGACTGAAAAAAAGTGTCGGCATCATTGAATATTCTCCCTCCATGCCATCCGACTGTCTTTCACGTGGCTCATATATGGCTCTTTTCCTTCGCTGCACCCAGTGTTAGCGCTTCCTCACATGTCTTCCCATTCACTCCGTTCTTCGGGTCATGCTCAGATGGTTTGAGCAGCTTCCATCCAGAAGTCGGTTGTGTAGCCATTTAATTACTCCGCGTCTGTCGTTCTTCAAAGCTGGATTGAGTCCAAAGTTCGTCACTCCGAAACCTACGACGCGAAAGGCACTGTCATACTCCTCCTCCCTCCGAACCCGACGTCAAGATGCCTTGCGTCACCCATTCCGACCTCTATCCACTACAGCTCAGGTCAACAGGGCAAAGAAGAGCAAGGATGTGCGGAAAAACAACATCGATACGGCGATGTCATCGCAAAGAAGTCCCGAGGACTGGGTGGCCGAGATGGAGAGATTCCTTCCGCCGCACTTGAGTCGGCCAGATGATCTTGCATCTCCAACAATCATCCCACCAGAAGTGAATGTTGAGGATGTGCTTCGAACTCTTGTCGTGGCTCGGGATCAGAACGGTGTGGACATTCTGGGCTTCATGGTGCTCAGTCAACGCCGACATAAAGCCGTTGTTCACCTCGTCGAAATCTTGCTGAAGGACGTAGCCCTAGCAGCTAATGAGCCTTTCAAAGATGAACTGCCATCCAATATAGATTGGCCGGCTGGCTCGTTTGAAAAGCTGGATGGTGCTCCCATTGAGCTAGAGCGTACGTTGCACGTTAGCCGACGACCGCTGGGTACTTCTCAGCAGTCAGTTGAGTGCTCTTTCTCAGAGAAGAGCCAGGAGATTACGATGGAGTTCACCTGGTCTCTTCTGGCCGACCTTGTCTTGGCCTCTACCAAGCGACCCTCAGACGAAGGAAAACAGATCATGGACACTGTGCATCAGATTTTGGCACTCATTCACAAGCTGGGGCTCGTTCCAGCGACGATCTACACTTACAGCCTCCCACAGGGCACGACGACAATGCAACAATCGCCCATCCTTCATCTCCTGCACTCGAGAATTCTGTCGACGCTGTCAGATGCTGTCTGGCTTTCCCATCGGGTCGAGGTTACGGCACGTGCTGGTAAATCGGAAAGCAGTCAGTGGAATATCTTTCGAGAGCCACCACCTGGCCCCTTGCGGTCAAGGAAGCGAGAGCTTGGACCAGAGGTGTGGCTGGAGTTCATCCTCTGGTGCTGCGTTGAGGCTGGATTGGCGGCGACGGGAGCTCGAATCATCCAGTCATTGCAGACAGATACAAGGGCTCCTTGGCAAGCCATTCACTGGCCTGATAATCAAGTGCCTTCAACAGACTGGGACCAACAGATCCATAGAGGAAAACTGCAGCGTGAAGCGGGAGACTATTACGGGGAACAACTTGAAGGCGACACTCCCCGAAAATTCATCAGCACTGAAGTTGTTCTGGCCGTTGCTGACTGCCTGATAAACACCCTCGATGGGTCTCTTACAAACGACAAAGCGTCTGTCATGAAAATCCAAGACGATATCAAAGACCTGATATCTTTTGCGGGTCCGCATGGTCTTGCGCCTGCGTATTTCGACTATGTGGCTGTTCGTCTTCTTCAGACGGAAAATTTATATGACATACACAAAGTCGATTCTCTCCGAAAGTTGGCGTCTACTATCTCAGCGCTTCGAGACCTGCATAATGTGGACCAGAACCATCGGCAGAGCCCTGCGCTTGACTTCGAGTCCATTCTGGACCGCTCCGAGCTGCATGCCGGGATCCTCCATCAAGCTCTGCAGGCCTGCGTTGAAGCGAATCTCGTCCGAAAGGCTGTCGACACCTTCACAGAAATCCAGAAGATGGTTGACGGCAACAAGCTTGAGGCCATTGGAGAATTTTTGTCACTTTCACTAAGTCCAGGCGATGGCTTCTTTACTTCCAGACATGGCAAAGGTCGCAGCGAATTCCTCAACACCTATGGGCAGCTTCCTACCCACAAATTACCTCCATTCCTTGATCTGGTGACGAATGCGAAGCTGTTTGGCTTGGGAGACTGGCTCCTCTTCTCAGAAGACGTTGACGGGGCTCTCTTGCCTGCTTCCACCTGGGGAAAGCCGTCTGTTATGGCCGCTATAGTCCGCTATGCGTCGGCCAAGAACGACCCTCTTCTGGTCAGACATGTCTACAATATCAGCAGACGATCGGACAGAAAATTGACCGTGAGCGTCTTGAGAGCTTTGGTGGTGTATCATATTAATGCATGCGACTGGACAAATGCCGTTCTCAACCTTCGAGATCTACGACGTGCTGAAGGTGGCGGCTATAGCCCCAAGATTGTCGCCAGTCTCGCAGCTAAGATTCTAAACTTGGAAGTCGATCCGGTGGCCATGCAACAAGAAGATGCTGAGTCCGATCTTTCCCAGGCTCTCATGCTGCTTTGTAATATTCTCGATGGCACTTACGACTCCCCGCCAGCGAGCTTCAGGATCGACCAAAAGAAAACCTTTCGACAACAAGTAGGATACCTCTTACGCCTTCTGGAAAATGTGACAGACAGCGAACTTACAGACACTGCCACTCGGTTCAAATCAAGATTTCCTGTTAGCAACGAACCAAACCTTCTCACAGATACGTTCAACGTTGTATTTGGTGCAATCGTCGAGACCAAAGGTGTACTGGAAGGGCGCAATATGTGGCACTTATTCTGCAAAGATCCCAGGGACTATGCGACTTCATCCCTTGTGGTCGATGGCCAAGACTTTGCATATGAGGACCACGCCAGAAACAACGATTATGATGAATACTTCGATGAGAGCCTGAGTGATGCGCCGAACGATTTGATCCACGTCGGCGAACATGTCGAAGACAATTCTAGCTCAATGATGAGAACGGTCGAGCCGCTCTCGATCTCCAATGCCACACACCATGCAGGAATTCAAGTTGCTGTTGTTTCTCCCGCCTCGCTCAACATCAATGCCGCATTACCAAGCAATGAGTCAGGTT
Organism: Fonsecaea pedrosoi CBS 271.37; assembly: GCF_000835455.1. Lineage (NCBI taxonomy): Eukaryota > Fungi > Ascomycota > Eurotiomycetes > Chaetothyriales > Herpotrichiellaceae > Fonsecaea > Fonsecaea pedrosoi. Next base: position 3,014,633 of record NW_013550614.1, on the reverse strand, counting down.
GGGAGAGCAACCAATATTCCAGCGAGTCAGGCACAGGGAGCGGAGACACCGACATTCCTATCGAGATGTCGGATACGGGCGTGGATCCAACGCAGCTCAATCCAATTGTCGTGCCCAACATGCGCACCTTGCAAATCCTTGTCAGAGGAGCTTTGTCTGAGATACAAGCCAGAAAAGAACGCAAAAGAGGTCATACGGACCTCGATGCAGTCCTCAGATGGGCCGAGCAGTTCTACGGAGCGTTTAACCTGGCGCGTGAGGATATCGAAACAGAATTCCGGCTTTCCGAAGTCGTGCCGAGGAAATTGAAAATTGCTACGAAGCATCGCCGAGCAGCACACAGAACAACACGTGAGAAGTACAAACTCGGTGTTGGCAAGCACTTTACCAAGGGAGCCTTTGTATCTAGACGTCCTGGGTCTCAACGACCGGCTCAGGCACCAGCCTTGAGAGAGGCGTCCAACAGTGTGACAAAACCTGCGGTGGACGAAATGGAGAAGGGCGAGACTCAAGATGAAGGCACACAGCTTGAGCCGGCGCCATTGCCGAACTTCAAGGTGCGGAAGTTCGCGACCTCCGTTCAACATGCTTAGGGTTAGGAATATGGAGCGGAGGTTCGTGAAGTGTAATTTAAGAGTCTACGATCTTCCATTGTACAATATCACTCACATATATTAACATCTTTGATACTTTCAAAAGTAGATCGACTCAGTAACACTCTTCCTCCACTGACCACGACGCCGTAGCACTCATCAAATGCTGGAATCAGTATGGAACTGAAAGAGATCCTTGACTCTTGGTATTGACAAGGCTCGGGAGATAGGAGTACTCCTGTACATACTGTATGAGCAGAACTCCTCAGCAGAAATGTATAGATGAGTTCAGATTACATCAAGCACATTGAAGGGGGAGAGGGTTATGTACACAATGCGGGAAAAAGTCTAGGGGAAGGAGGCCTCACCAGCCAGCTTCAAAGGAAGTAAAGTAAGTCAATGGTCGGATCCGCAATCTCCTCTCTCCCTCCTCACCCCTCTCTCAATATCCCTACCGCTCTCCCCCCGCAAAAAGTCCAAGGTCCACAAGACAAAATGACATGGCATGCATGCATGCATGCACGCGGGACAAAGGACAAAGGACAACATCAGCTAGTAACCAGTAGCTAGTGATGCCACCGATGCCACCGATGCCACGCACGACACCATGGCAATTTCCCCTCTTTTTTTGCGAGAATTCCTTATTGCCCTCTCTTCGCACGTTCCGCGTGCAATTCTAGGCTTTTCTCCGGCCTTGCGGATGTGTTAAAGTGGGTGTTTCAGTTGAAAGAAAAACCTTGATGCGAAAATAGGTTATGATGTCTACGTATACATTGTCAAAGAGAGGGAGGGAGGAGGGGGGAAGATGGGAAAAGCATAAATGTTATATCTATCTAGGTTAGGTACCCCTCGATTCGATGACCATGATGATAGTTCTATGTCTATATATATATACTCTAAATGCGCTGGAGGTACCTGGCTGGGTTGTTAGGCAGGCAAGCAGGCAAACGATCTACGAGTAGCAGAGCATTCATCCCCTCTCACGCCCTCCGTACAGAACGTAGTGTACCTTCACGACCTGTTGTTCTCCTCCTCCTCCGCTACAAACCCGGTCAGCATTTCTCCTCTTTCCCTCGTTGGGAACCCCCCTGTCGTGGCCCAGTCGGTCGTCCAAGGAAAACTACCGGGAGTAATAATATCTCCAGCATCTCGTTACGGAACGCGGGGAAGCGGGACCTAAAGGGGGAGAAAAAGAAGGATAATACAGCAAAAAGCCGCTATGAAGATCTCGTCTGTTGTTCTGACTTTCCTCACCTCGATCGTACCGGCCGCCATGTCCCAACAAGTCAACCGCACCGCCACAAACGGCTGGGGTTCGACGCCTTCGCAGCGCCACTATATTAACCATACCCAAGCCTTGCAGGTCATCAATGCAGGCATTCAGCGGGCAGAGGCTATAGGGTAAGTGTTTTTGGCGCTCGTTCATCCCCATCCAAAAGGGCGACTTGTCGGGTTGCACGAACAGTCGCGTATCACCTTTTTGATTTTCGTTGACTGAGATATTGGCATAAAGCGTACCGCAGAACATTGCAGTGCTCGATCCGTCGTCATGGCTTGTGGCTTTTGTCCATATGGATAATTCCTACCTGGGAAGCATCGTAAGTCATGCACGCGCCTACCATATGTGATAAGGACCATTGCTTATGGAACTGCCAACCAGGACATATCCCAGAAAAAGGCCAAAACCGTGGTGCTGTACAACGGCATCCCCAACAACGCCTTGCAGAACCGCAGCGAGCCAGGTGGCGATCTCTGGGGCATCCAGGAAACCAACGGCGGTACGGTTGTCTTCGGGGGAGGTCAACCAATATTTGACCCTGATGGGTACTTTATTGGCGCCGTCGGCGTGAGTGGAGGTACCGTGGGTCAGGATATTGATGTGGCGGTGCATGCGGCGCAGAGTATTGGCACGACAGTCACGTCGTCCTGAGTCTGATTCTAGAACAAGGACGAGAGAGCCACCAGAGGGATTTGTGGTGCTGACACGGAGGTTGCGGATGTGACGCGTGTTGTAGTCCGGAGACGAGGTCAGCACCTGGAGTGAAAGCGCCGAGTTGGATCGGCAGATGGATCGGAACCAGCCAGATATGCACAAGTCCAGAGTGATACAGGGTGTCTTTACCAATCAAGAAACCTGGCCTTGTCGCTGTAGTCGTCATTGAGTACAATATCTGACATGGTATTCAGGCCGCCAAACAGTAATCATGTGTTTTCACTGGCGTCTCTGCCGTCATCCCGCAGCTGAGCTTGCATTGAAGCAGTCCTTATGTTGGTATATAGACAAGGACACAATAGACGATGCCTAGAGGGTTGTTCAGCTCTTTGCGGATAAGAACACTTGGATCTTGACCTGAGTAAACAAAGACATACTCCACCAATCACGAAAAGACCCTTATCAGAGCGTGCACAGTATTATTTTTGATTATCATGGCGTGGAATTCTGCATTCAGCCACCACAAGCCTGCACGTGGGGAGTCTCGACCGCAACGACATGAATACAACGTCTTGAGGAAGAGAAGAGGAAACCGACAGAAGGATATGCACCGGCCGAGCAGAGACACGTTGGTGAACGACGACGGGGACGACGGATCGTTAGACTCTTGGAAGCAGAGAACCCAGGTTCAGAAGGTATCGAGATGGAAGCGGATGTTCGGACGTCGGGCCGGGAGCTAGGGATTGTGATGATTTCGCAGGGACACCTGTTACGAGGCGTATGAGTTTCCCTTTGGGGGCGCTGGTCTGGCGGTGAATGGCGTTGTGCGAAATACAGTGGCTTGTTTCAGTGACGAGACCAGCACGCAACTGGCAGTGCGCAAGCCACTTGGGTGGCTTCAGGAGACACGCACTCAACCGATTTCTCCCGGGCTGTGGCTCGATGCAAGGCTGTGGTATCGATCAGACAAGGATAAATAGCAGGGTTTCGCCGAGTCGCCTGAAGGATTGACCAACAATGACCGTCATGGCGCTTGTATTGAGAGGAAACGAATTCGTACAAGTCAATTCGCCAACCCAAGACCAGCCTAGCGATTCACAGTCAGTGTCACTGGTCCTTTGGGGGGATTTGCTGGGACTATAGTATTCTCAACGCTAAATTTGCATGAATCTTTTCTTTCATCCATGTGGGCTCCTCATGGCAATGTTGAGACTTTCCCTATTTACCCAGGAAAAATGCTACAGCGGTAAATACCTGTACATGGCGCAGCTTGACAATATACCATCATGCCACCCACAATCCGTCATATCATCACGCGTTTGTCTAACAACCAGAGTCTCCAACGGGTGCCACGTTCCGAAAATCTTAGCTCAACCACAAGATAACACAGCATCCATCCATGTGTCATCCTAACTCCTCCTTATTGTGCTGTCGACCCATCAGACCTTGTCCCAAGGACTTTGACTGAAACATCTTGCGACCCGAGCTATTTTGCAGTGCTCCTCTCTTCACATGAGACCTTGACACGCCGCAGCGCAGTCTGCTACTTATCGAGATGGACACCCACGACCTTGTTGACGACAGCGCCCTTCAACTACTATTGTCGACACTATGATGGATTCATCCGAACAATCAGAACAATCAGAAACGATGAAGGAGCCGCCGCCTTTTGTCGAGAGCAGCTCCCACCGTCTGAGGCATCTGACCTGGGTAGGGCTTGGTCACCATGAATATCACAAACAACAATAGGGCACTAGATAACTGACGAGCTTCATCTGCCAGGCATGGTTCACATTCCCAATGGCCACAGGCGGTTTGGCGATACTGCTGTCCCCGAAGAATCAACCACACACCTTCACGGGCCTCGAGACCATTGGCAAAGTCGTCTACATCTGCGACCTGTGTATCTTCACGCTGATCGCCTCGGCCATCACATACCGGTTTATACGATGGCCTGGAACTCTCAAAGCGAGCCTGGTTCACCCGACCGAGTCTCTCTTCTTTGGCACGTCCTTCCTCTCGCTTGCTAGCATCATCGCCGGCATGGCTCTGTACGGCATCGAGCACACCGGACTTTGGCTGGTGGTGACCTTCCGCGTTCTTTTCTGGCTGTATTTCGCCTGCACATTCATTGCCGCCGTCGGACTGTATTGCATGCTCTTCACCAACCCTCGACTAAAGATCCAAGATATGACCCCCGCTTGGGATCTACCGATGTTTCCCTTTATGCTTAGCGGCACCATCGCCGCTTCGGGCATCGAATTTCAGCCTCGTGCGGCCGCCATGCCGATGCTCTTCGCGGGGCTGACGGCGCAGGGCCTCGGCATGCTCATCTCCATGGGCATGTACGCCAGCTACGTCCGACGGATGATCAACTACGGATTTCCCTCGCCGGAGTCGCGGCCGGGCATGTTCATCGCGGTCGGTCCGCCGAGCTTCACGGCGCTGGCCATCATCGGACTCGCGGACCACTGGCCGCGCGGGTACGACTACTTTGGGCCGGACGACATCACGGCGCAGGTGGTGCGGATCCTGGCGCTGATGACGGCCGTCTTCGTCTGGAGCCTGTCGCTGTGGTTCTGGGCCATCAGCGTGGTCAGCTGCCTGGCCGTCTACCGCACGTTCCGCTTCCACTTGAACTGGTGGGCCTTTGTCTTCCCCAACGTCGGCTTCACCCTCGCCACCATCAACATCGGCAAGACCCTGCGCAGCGACGCCATCACGTGGGTCGGCTCCGTCATGACCGTCCTCATGGTCTTCCTGTACTTTTTCGTCCTGTGCCACCACGTCCGCGCCGTCTGGCGCAAGGACGTCCTCTACGCCGGCAAGGACGAGGACCACTACCACAAGGAGCGCATGGCCAAGATTGAGCGCCTCGGCGGCGACCCGGAGAAATGTACCTGTGCCGTCACCGGCGGCAGGTGAATCCCCTTGCCCCCTTAATTTTTTGGGTTCTTGAAATGAGATAAATTTCTAGAATGGATTTATATTACATTTTGTATAGATATAGATATGGATATGAATATGGACATGGATACACAGGGCTCTAGATAGAGAAGAGTAGAGCATTTAGGTTAGAACTGTAAGATACATACCTACCTACTTACTTACCTCCCCTACCTTCTTACCTGCTACTGTCCTTTGTGGACACTTTTTTTTTGAGGCCTGTACACAGCAACTACACACAGAGGGGGGGAAAAGGTCCAAGCTAGGTAGGAAAAATAAGGTATATTACGGTTAAAGACAATGCTTCTCTCTCGTTACTAGGTTGTCCATCCAAGCAAGCTTGTTCCCCTCCAATAAAAGGACGGACACCGACTGACTGATTGGCTTGAGTGGACAAAAGTCCTCACTCACTCATTCACTCACTCACTCGGTATGTAATATACAATAAACAACTGACCTCCTAGCTCCAACCTCCCTGGCCGTCCCGTCGACTTCATCAGCATCAGCTCATCCCTGCTTGTTTGGAACCAAACCCCCCTATACACTAGATGTATATATAGGCACCCATAACACAGTAAAGACATCTCTCATTAATCCTCGCTCGTACCGGGCCACTATACCATCCAAGTCAAGTCCCCTCCTGCTAGCAGCGTATCCGTCCTACCCGCCTGTTGTCCCTTCAGATCCATCCATTCATAGACTTTCACCGATCTTGTGATGCTCGCTCACTGGCTGGCTTGTGCAAACATCCAGGGTAGAGGTATGCTCTCTGACCTTTCAAGACTTCTTCTGCTGGCTCCTGGTACGAGACCCGATCCCGTCTGCGGCGCGAGGAGTCGGTTGTTTCTTCTGCTTGGATGCCGCACCCTCAGCCTTCTTGGGCCGGCCGGCCTTCTTCTTAGTATCTTCTGCGGGCTTTGGCTCTTCCTTTTTCTTCTCTGGTTCCTCCTCCTCCTCCCCCTCGGTCTTCTTCAGGGCCACCGCTCCCTTCTTATTCTTCGCGGGCTCCTTCTTTTGCTTCTTAGCAGCGGGCTCCTTGGCTTTGACTGTCTTGCCCTCAGCGTTTTCTTCGAGGGGTTCCGCCTTGTCTTGCTTGTTGTCTTCTTCCCCCTTCTCCTCCTTGTCTATGTCATCGTGCTTCCTCTTTTCGCCGTTCTTAGACTCGCCGTCTTCTTTAGAGTCCTCCTTTTCGTCGTCGGCATCGGCGGTGCCAGCGTCGCCATTGGCTTTCTCCTCGACGTTGAGCTCGGAGGCTTTCTTGACCACGTCTTGGCCAGACCGCTCGACGCGAACGGCAGGATTGTTTGGCTCGGCGTTCTTCTTGACCTTGTTGCCGCGCTTGGAGGTGATGGCAACTTCGCCTTCGGTCTTCTTCTCAGCCACGGTACCTCCAGGCTGGCCTCCGCCCCAATTCCATGTGACTGCGACGAGATAGGGTCAGCGCCTTGTGTGGCCATCAGAGGCAGAGTGCAAGCAGATCATTTTTGGGGGTTTTCAAATTGCGCAGGAGCCCAGTAGGTCGCGCGCCGTAAGCGACCATGGCCTTGCCCATGCGCAGTTGCTCGGGCTCTGGGCTGATGGACCATGGTTCAGGTTATTCGTACCTTTGTCTCCTTTCTCAGGCTCTTCGCCGGGCATGGTGACGTCAGCGAAATGACGGTTGGAGCAACTCAATGGGGAACGTGCTAGAATGCAAAGAAACGAGGGCAAATTGATCGCCAAAGCTTTGCGACCAGAATACCGGGTGCTTAGAGATGAACACAGGGGATGGAGGAGTGAGAGGAGAATAAACAAGTTCAACGAAAGAGGAGGTGTCTGGGTCAGCTCGAAGGGGGGGAGAGCAGGACGCATTATTGCCTGCGACACGGCCCATCAGCGCCCATGGCAGAGCCAGTGGTTTGGCTTTGGCTGCGGGTGAAGAGCTTGGTTTGACTTGGTTTTTTGCGGGCTGCCTGCGCTGCTGGGCTGCTGGGATGGTTAAGCGAGAGAGCCTAGTGAGGCCCCCTTCTTGGTGACACTGACCTCCCCCAGCCTCCCCCCCTTAAGCCCATTTTTAGAGGAGCTACAGCAGCCCGTACCCGGAGCAGGCGGGAGGAGAGCTGGTTGTGTCTTGTTTCAAGGAGGCAATCTCCTAGCCAACACCGCATGCGCCAAACTAGATGCCCATGACCGCAAACCCTCAGCCGGATGCTTCCATTTCGGTTCACCAGCAGCGACATCCGTTGCACGTCAGTACTGACAGTGGCTTGTTTTAGCTTGGGATGCGCGGAGGAAATCAATTTGCATCTGAGATCTGCCCCATGCTGCTCAAGCCACGCTGCTGCTCTAGGTCCTGCTTGAACTTTGGGGTATTGAATCCTACCTGGATAACTGTGGCGACTAGGGATACACCCCAGACAATCATTTTGCTTTGGATGCGATAGTTGATTGTGATGATGTGAGTGGTATAACACCATACATTGAGCACAACAATCAATGCTGCAGATAGTACAAGTTTATATGTGACTGTATCCCACAGGGCGCAACCTTGGATAAGAAAAGTAAGTGGAAGTAACAGAAGATTGGAAAATTGTTTCTCGTTCAAAGTAGGTAGAGTACATGCCGACTTCTGAGTCGTACATACCACCCATCTGCCAATTTGCAGTATCTGCTTACATACTCACCAGATGAGTCCCTGGTATTTATTCAAAAAATCAGACCTCAAATTGAGACTCAATAATCTCCGATAAATACGCCTTGGATGAAAAATCCACCAGCACCGAGACAGCTTTGCTAGTCCTAATGCCTAGATTCCACCCATATTCCCACCGATTGAGTGTAACCCCTCCGCCACAGGTTCCTAGTTCTACTCACACATGCCTGTAAAACTCATCTATGGGTTGGGCCCGCCACGGACTTGGCTGGTACCGTCCTCTGGACCTGGAAGACCTTCTTCGTCACCAGGCTCACGGTATTGGCCCGGCTTCGCCGCTCCACGTGTACGCTCGTCAATGATGTTACTTTCGTCGATTGCATCGGCGTCATCACGAGCTGTGTACTAGAATCAGCTTCTGCATCTATATCTAGCGCGCAGACACTGGTTCCTAATGAGGTGCCGTAACAGAGGCACTTACCCAGTTGCTCATCAGAGTCAGCCGTTTTGGCGTCAATGGGATCTTCAATTGCAGCGTCGTCGCTCTGCACTGGAATGTGGCTCTGGCCAGTACGCGACTTGTAGTCGTTTTGCGTCGTGTCAGCAGTGGTGCCGCTTTCGAGCCCCTCGCCGGTGGGCTGGTATTCATCTCCTGGGGCCGACATATTGCGATTTATCGAGTGGATTTGTTGTTGTTGGTTCAAATGTAGAGACAAAGTGGTGCAGTCAAGTATCGGGATCAGAGAAATGAGATTGTTGCAAATCTTTGATCTGGGTTTATATGCTCCTGGAGGTGTCATTGAAGGCCCCTTCACGACATCAGTCTCACAATATCATCTGCATTTCGGTCATGTCCTTGTCGTCATGACCCCAGAACATTTCACGCTCCCTACGCTTACGTCCAGTAGTCTATCGACAAAGTCGTGAGGTCATGAACCCATGTCACTATCAGCTGGGTTGAGAACAGTGACGAAAGAATGAGCTAGGGAAGCTAGGAAGATGAGGATCTGATGAAACCAATCGTGATGATTCCATTGGGGGCTTATACGCAGCAATTCAATTCAGGTACGATCTCGACTCCAGGTGTGCTGGCGGAGACCATGGAGACCAAGGGAGACAGGCAAGGCGCAAGGCGCGAGGCTGTCAATCGGTACCCAATCATATGATACCAGCTCCGGAACCAAGCAAAGTCGTCGACGTCAAGACTTCGGATGTTCCTGGGGCACTTGGCCTTGTCGATCTGGCAACCAGGTCCTAGAAAAGTCGATACACTTTACTAGAACCAATATCGAGATCTGGACATGTGCATCGCCAGGGGCATTGGCTGCGGAGGTGAGTCCCGCCCAGGCCATTACATACTTGTGAATGAGACTCACATTACCAGGTTGGCCTGCTACCTGTTCAACATCGTGCAGTAAAGCAGGCAGGCTCCGTTCTTGGACAAGGTAGTGGTATGATGTTAGCTTTGCCTGGCCAGTATGGGTAAATTCTTACTCAGGTAACCATCTTCTTTGCAGGGTGATGACCTCAATGTCGAGATGCGGTTCAACCACAGAAGGGTTGAAAGACTGGAAAGCTTGTGTACTACTTTTTCACTTGCAGAGGCTATGAGAGGTACTCGTGTCCTCCGTGTCGACAAAATGACACTGTATTCGTCCCCTGCTAGCTTTCCAGCCTCCTTTCTGGAAGTGTCAAAAGAGTGAGAATTTCAGCCTTTACACATGCAGTTGGTAAATGGCTAGAAAAGCAAGGCGTAATAGACGAGGCATATGTATTCGCTCAATTTTGGTACAGATTTCTGGGACTTGAACATGGGAGTCGTGGGGAAACACTCCCCAGGCCTGGGTTGCTTAGCGGTGTCTATTAACCAACAAACAATACAGGATATAACCTCCGGGAAATATAGGCCCCCATCTTGTATCACTCTTTTGTGGAGAGCAGGCGGCGCTAGTGGCTCATCGGGCCAAGGGAGCAAGGCGAGTCAATAGATCGCAAGAGGAGAAAACCTTCTGTCCGACTATTGTTAACGGCCCTGCGGCCGTACTTGAACCACAGACGGAGAACTTAAACAGTTCACAAAGAGCAAATAGGTCTATCCACTCTTCAACCGAGGCGACTGATTTCTCAAAATCGACGGACTTTTGAGAACCGACTCTCCAAGGCAACATCCTATGCCCGGCTCGTCACTATGGCTCATCGCCCGCAAGGACGATGAACCCTTCAACAAGTCCCTAAAAGAACTGATCGGGAGTACACTCCCATCGAACTTTCCCCACGCGCCCAAGCTGAATTTCATCCCGCATGTGACCATCACCTCGGACATTGACCCGTCAAGAACCTACGGGGATTCATCTCCCCAAAAGTGGCTCGATGGACTCAGCCTGCCCGAGTTCAAAAAGGAGTCGGACGAGGTGCACGTGGAGCTCGAGCAGCTCGAAGCCGGCGAGCCATTCTTTAAGAAGGTGACCATCCGCGCCGCCAGGGGTGAGAACCTGCTCAAACTCGCCGCGGCGTGTCGACGGCAGGGTGTCTTGCTCAGTGAAGCCGACGCGCAGAACTGGGCGCAGACTGAATATCGTCCGCACCTGAGCCTGTTCTACGGCGACGTGCCACAGAGCGAGGTGCAGAAGAAAATCGGCCTGATCGAGTTGCAGCTCGGCTTTGAGTTGGGCAGTCTCTTCGATTGTTGCGGTGGCACATTGGCCATGGGCGCGAAGCTCGTGCTGGTGGACACGAGCAAGGGCATCGAGGACTGGACGCCCATTGCGGAGAGGGACTGTCCTTGGGTCATGTGGAAGATGGCCAAAGGTCTGTTGTGACGGATGGAAGAAGACCCCTTCTACTTCGCCTGGCGCTGCCTATATACAATGTGTGTTTTCATGAGAGCCGACTTGCTCGATCTTTACGTGTGTCTGAATGATTTCACGCTCTCGGTTCACACTCTCCGGTTGTACCATATATCTCAGCGTGGTATGGACTCAAGCGCAACTCAACACTTGGTTTGGTTGATTCATGGGTCAACTGACTTCACCATGATATTTAATGCTGGTACCTACAATACGTGGTCCTTTTGTGAGATTGGGTTCCCTGCCAGGCGAGGAAAGGTAGACTCCTTGTTATGGAGAGATCTGTTTGGCGACGGTCATATACATATGTACCATCGTGTACCAATGGAGCAGGCACTTTTCCCAGATCACACACCCGCCTTCACGAGCAAGGAGTTCTACATGATGTCTACTCTGTGCGTGAACTAGACCGGGCGAACAACACATGCAATATTACCGAGGTATGTATCGAATCTGTGTTCCATTTCTATGAAAGACAATGGCTTGGGAGACCTTGGCCATGCGGGGGACTGGTTGGAAACAACCACCCAGAAACATCCACAGCATAAACGCCGCATCTATTATCGTCCAGTGAGCTTTGGCTTACCAAAAAGATGGTTCCCATGGGAGGCTCTCTAGCCTGGCGCTTCCCGACCACGCTGATGCTCAGATGGACAAGCCTTGTTTCCCCAGACTTTGCACTGTCAGATATGTCCATGTCAGCATCACATCGCGCCAATCGTGCAGCAGGCCATCTTCATTAGGATATCCGCATCATGCCTCCCAGAAGAGCTGTGCTTGTTCGGGATGGTCGAGTGCTGTATTCAACCTCGGGTTATTGTCCTATTGCTTCTGAGAGTCGAGACGCGCTTCACCATGCCAATGCGGTTGTCGTTCCTCACAAATAGTAGGAAACACCCCGTGGGTGTACAGGATCAATCAAATCCCAGTGCAATCTTCACACAAATCACTCATGGCATCCTCACAGGTCCATCAACTCGTCGTCAGACTCAAGTCATGTGTGCAAGACACAAGGCCAGCCGATCTCGCCCTGGTCGCGCTGGCAGCTGTCGCTCTCACTCTCCTGACCACATGTATTTACCGACTCTACTTCCACCCACTCGCACGCTACCCTGGGCCGTGGTATATGAAAGTCACTTCGCTGTATGATTTCTACATTGGTGTCGGGGAGCGCAGACATCTCCATATCCATCATTTGCATCAGAAATATGGTACAAACCCCAGAGGCTGAGCCATAGAAACCTGCCGACTTTCTGACTTTGTCTGATGCCTGCAGGCCCCGTGGTTCGGTACAGCCCGAATGCTTTGGCCTTTAACGATCCCCAAGCCTTTCGAGGTGAGATCGAAACTCTGTCATCACCCTGGGAAACTATAATAAGTTGAACCCGTGTAGATATCTACGGGTTCAAACGCAATTTTCGGAAAGCAGACGCCACGACCGTCGGCGCTTCTGGCCACCCGGACGCACGAAATACATTCAGCGAGCCCCTGACAGAAAACGCTATGAAGAAGAGAAGGATCCTGTCACAGGGTTTCTCGGAGTCTGCTTTGAGAGATGCTGAAGGTTGGGGCGACTACCCCTTCGCTGAAAGACATGGCGACTGACTTTCCCGCAGAATTCATGATTGAAAAGATCCAGATCCTGTGTAAACAGCTGATCAACCCCGAGACAGAAAAGGCCAAAGACATGTCGCTGTGGTTGAATTACCTGGCCTACGACATCATGGGCGAAGTCGTCTTTGGGAAGAGCTTCGACATGTTGACGAACCCGTCCTTGCGCTATGTGTTGGACTTGATCGATTCCATGGTGTTTTCAACTCTCCTGGTAGGATTCGTCTGACTGGTTTTTGGAGGGCATTTTGCTCATTCTCGGCCTAGGGAGGCATCGCACCCTGGATCTACAGGAGTGGTTTGATCAACGTCCTCTTCCCGCGGCTCCTGCGTACCCGCACCAAATTCATCGCCTACGTGGCTGGTGTCGTGCAGAACAGAATTGCAGCCGAAGCTGATGCCGCCGCCCAAGGACGACGCAAGGACTTTTTCCATTATGTATGTTCCTCCCTTCCCTGATGAATGCTATCAAGCATCGGTCGTTCCATTTCAGAATAGTCCTTGAAACTAACGCACGGAAACAAAGCTGCTCAACGCCAAAGACGCAGCCACGGGCAAGCCGTTGCCGATCGAGTTCCTCTTCTCCGAGGGCGTCTTGTTGGTCGTCGGCGGGAGCGACACCAGTTCTACAGGCAAGACTTGATACGACCTTACACCCCATGGCACGTGGTCTGACTAGGTACATTGTCTCACACAGGTCTAGCCGCCACCCTTTTCTATCTGCTCAAATACTCCCAGTGTATGGAGAGGCTGCGTCAAGAACTCGACGCCAAGTTCGACTGCGTCGATGAGATCAGATCAGGCGCGAAGCTGGCTAGCTGTGTCTACCTTCGAGCTTGTGTGGACGAGGCGCTGCGCATGGCACCTCCAGGTCCTGGATTACTTCCCAGGGCGGCCTTGAAGGTGAGAAAAGACGCTGGATATTATTGCTTCTTGCTTGCGCGTCGGACAGTCGCCGTTTGAGGGTCGACTAACAATGGTTCACCAACAGGGCGGAGAAACCGTGAATGGAGAGTACATCCCAGAAGGTGTAAGTAGTGTTGACTCTCATTGCGGCCGTGTCGAACAGAAATTGACTCGCTGTCTATTTCTACGTGTAGATTGACGTCGGCGTCGGCTGGTGGGCCCTTGCGTACAACGAAAAGTACTTTCCCGAACCAGACATGTTCCGACCAGAGCGATACCTCACGAGTGACGGGAGTACGGACGAAGACACCGCTACGGCAAAAGATTGCTACTGGGCGTTTTCCATGGGGCCCCGAAAGTGTCCCGGCATCAAGATGGCGTATCAGGAACTCTACATCACGATTGCGAGGCTGGTTTATCTTTTCGATATGCACCCGGAGCGGCCAGAAGAGTTGCAGAAGAACTTTGAGCTTCTTGATCATTTCAGTAAGTGGGATATCACCCCCGACCATGTAATCTCTGGAGAGATATTGATGAGTGGCTAGATGTCAGGAAGTTTGGGCCCACGGTGTCGTTCACACTGCGTCCAGGGAGAGAACTCTGAGTTGGTGGGTCGGTTTACTATCGACATCTTCTGTCAATATTGCGTTGTCAATGTTCAAAGCCGAGACCAGCGGCAGGCTGCTCCTCTGCGGAATCGACGTGAAAACCATCAAATACCTATTTTAGGATCGGAATTGACACACCGTTATAAATAAGCACGCCATCACAATACCGTTGTGTGAATACCAAAAGGAGATACAGAATAGAGATCAACCCCAGAATGTAAGCGTGTTCCAAGACTGTTGGCTGGGGGATTCTAACTGTCGGTGTTTTGACATCTCCTGGAAAAGCGTTCACTCGGCTACGAGACGATGTTGGCTGTTTCATGAGTGATGGAAGGACTTCAAGCCAGAGGGACATGAAGCAGCGTAGAGTTGCTGGCCCAATCGAGACCTAGAAGCGCAGATTTTGCTGGGAGAGATCGACTCTCAGGCGCATATAGCACTAGTATATTACGAGCCTTGATATTTGGAAGGATCTTTGCTCTCATTAAAGGGCTATGAAGGGTGTCAAAGTTCATGTTAGAGAGTAGGAGGGAGAAAAGAGGAAGTAGCCTTGGTGGACCCTAGACAATCACATGATGGCGCGTTTAGAAGCCTCGGACGCGATCGCGGGGAAACTCGTTTGTTGCATCTCCTCGTTGCCACTGCGGCTTCAATTGCGCCAGTCGAATCGATACAACACAACAACGCAATGCTGGGCGGACACTACTGTCGCTATTGTGTATCCGCATGGGTGTGCAGCATGTCTGGCTGACTTCTGCGCTGTGGTTTTCGCCCCGGGTAAGATGGCTGAAGACTGTGCAAACCCGCTGCTGGCGGGATGGCTGAAGGAATGGATGGATGAAGCAAAAGAACGCAACAGTAAAGGCTACACTGTGTATCGCTACCCTCCTTTCCCATATCTCGTGTGTAGATTGTACTGACAATCCCAGTTACAAAAAAGCATATCAATCCATCAAAGCGTGCCCCCTGGCTTTCAGCCACCCCTCCGAAGCCCAACAACTGAACGGCCTGGGCCCTAAATTATGCGACCGACTTACGGAGAAACTCAAACAGCATTGCGAGCGGAATGGTCTAGTTATGCCAAGCAAGAAAGGCCGGAGGAATAGGACATCAGAAGACTCGCCGCCAGATGAGGCCCGACCGGACGAAGCAGAACAGTCCTCGCCAGTCCGAAGGAAGCGGAAGGCTCAGCCATATGTTCCAAAATACAGGTCTGGCGCTTATGGATTGATAGTCGCTCTCGGCACCTTGGACCGCGAGAGCAATCAGGCCATTCCGAAACCCGACCTGATTGAACTGGCACAGCCTCACTGCGATGCGAGCTACACGGTCCCGAGTGACCCCACGAAATTCTTCACGGCGTGGAAGTCTATGCAAACATTGGAGTCAAAAGAGCTTGTGTGCACCAAGGGCCACCCGACGAAACGATATTACTTGTCCGATGAAGGATGGGAAGTCGCGGAAGGTATACAAGCGAGCGCCGGCGGTCGGCCTGGGGCGGCGAAGAAGAAAAAAAATCAGCGGGAAACTACATCAACTCGTCGCGTGAACGCTTCAAGAACCGTCACCCCAGAGCCTGAAAAGCGGCAAACAGCTTCGGCTGCCCCAGTACAACCCAGCCGACTTGCCGGCGCTGCAGCTCGTCGAGCTTCTGATGACTTGGAAGTATTATCGATTTCCGAAAACGACATGCCTGAGACAGACCCGGAGACGAGGTTCGTGCGCTCTGATGGCGGAAAACTTGGTCGAGGACCGACAGGTTCCAACTCCTCCCTTGAGGATACAGTCACCTTGCCAGCAGGAAGCTTCGAGGTGAAAATGGTGCTGGATATGCGCGAAGTTCGCACAACCACTGACCGAGATTATATCTCTGGGGAGCTGAAAAAGCATGGTATCACTGCGACCATTCGCTCACTTCCACTAGGTGATGTCTTGTGGGTCGCAGAAGTAAATCCGCTCTACACTAATAGTCTCAAGGCAGCAACTGTTGGCGACGAAGGCGACGACAAGGTAGAAATCGTCTTGGAACACATCCTGGAGCGCAAGAGGCTCGACGACCTGATCAGCAGTATCAAAGACGGACGTTTCCACGAACAGAAATTCCGACTGCACAGGTCCGGGATAAAGAATGTGACTTACCTTATTGAGGAGTACTCGATCTCTTCCGAGAGAAGTGAGAAGTACGGCGATGCACTGGAAAGCGCCATCGCCAGTATGCAAGTGGTCGACAACTTCTTTGTCAAGCAAACAACAAAGCTGGACGACACGATCCGTTATCTTGCCCGTATGACCAAAACCCTCAAGGGACTGTACGAGAGCAAGGACATCAACGTCATCCCTGCTCAAAGCTTCGAAGCCGAGGCTGTTTCATTATTGCTGGAGCGGTTCAGAAAGAACTCTCCTGGGAGGGCCTTTGGCATGACATTCTCGGTATTTAGTGCCATGTGTGACAAGTCGGAGAGCATGACGCTTCGAGATGTCTACCTCAAGATGTTGATGTGTATCAGAGGCGTGACTGGGGAGAAGGCAATTGAGATACAGAAAATCTGGCCGACGCCGCGTGCTCTGGCCGAAGCTTTTGAGGCGCAAGAAGAGGGAAATGCGCGGGACGCGATGATCAGCGATCGTCTTGGGTCTACCATCCCTCGGAAGAAGGTTGGGAAGGCATTGAGCACCAAAATTGCAGAGATTTGGGGGTGAAATGTGTCGTAAAGTGGCCAAATTGCTACGATGTTTATGACTTTACGGCAAGTCGCAACTCCTTTGGTCCGTTTGGGCTTTGCACCTGCAAAGGGAATCGAGGAGGTTACATACTGGGCAGTTTGGGGCGGCTGAAACGCTCACCAGACACGTTGAAATATCACCAAGTATACTACAAGGGAATAGTTGTTCGTATTCGCACCAGAACGGAAGCCGGCACCAGAACCGATCGAGCACGAGACCCGACGACGAAGCCTTGACCAAGCAACTGCAAGCCTTTCCTTGCGTTTGCTGGTCCGCACCGAATCAAGGCTTATGGTGGTGTCGATCAGGCCTTCCCCATGCATCCCATGTCTATCTCTTCCCCACACACTCACCTACACACACACACACGGGACAATATCTGGCGAGTGAGCAATTGGGTTGGGGGCCATGAGGCGGGGTTAATTGATCGACATATTACTACCTACTACGTACCCAGGTGTGCATGGTATGTCGGACACTGGGCGACGCTACTATTAGCACTACGACATTGAGATCTTCTCTTACGAGTCCCGTTGGTGCCGTTGGTTCCTTTAAGGATCAAGGGTCCGTCGAGGGGACGCCACCACCATCACTACTAACTACCACTCCCTCGTATTTTCATCGTCCACCGCACTGTACTGTACTGCTGCACCACGTCACCAAAGGTGCTTTGAGGTCCAGATCTTAATTCGAGTCGAGTCAGGCTCTTTTCTTCTCTTTGCTGGGTGGGTTGACCCAGGAGTAATCTTTCGTCGTATCGTGGATCTCTGTCACGCACAAGGTGGGAGACAAGTCAAGACAAGTGTCTTGGAGACCAACCCAGGGCTGCGTGAAATGTGTATCTCGGCCTTGAAAGGGCAGAACACGGGATCACAGAGACGAGTCTCGATATTGTAGGATTTCTGGTCCTCTCGAGTTGAGAAAGAGTCAAGGCGGCGTACACCCACCCGCGAACCCACCTACTCTTCGCCGCAACTCCTGCCTCTCGAATCGTTCAAGCTACATATCTCTATCTCTTCGACAGAGCCCAACTCGCAGGCATTCGAGCCCTCTCCAGAGAGAGCAATGCTGGGTATTGAAGGGCTCTCAGACGCCTCCTTCCGTGGCGATGAGCGCTGGAGAAAGGCATCCAAATGGACGGGCTATGCACCGTGGGTGGTGCTTGCGATTGGTATCCTGAGTATGGTCGAGATCGCACTCGGGGCGGTATGGATTGCTTCGTTGACCACTGATCTGAACTTGTAAGTAACCACATCCTCGTTCCTCTCTGGGAGATGATGGCTAACACAAAAAACTTCCTATTCAGCGGTCAAGTCATCCAGCCCATCCTCATCCCAGGTTTAGCCTTCTTCAACGCCATCCCATCCCTCCACTTACACGTACTTGCGAGGGTAAACCCACCTCGACTGGCGCTATGGTTCTCCACGACGCTCTCGATCGTCCATTTCGTCAGCTCCATCCTCTTCATGGGCGCCTGTGTCGGGAACCACTCGCACGGCTCGCTACAGCGCAACGAATGTCCCGACGCCACAGGCGGGAATGAAGACATCTGGGACGTCATGGTCGCGCTGCAGTTCGTCAGTGCGGTGCTCTACGGCGCGGTTGCGGCCATGGCTTGGAAAGTCAGGACAGTGGTCGAGGCGAGGGACGAGAGGATCGCCCAGGGGGTGGAGATGGTCAGCGAGGAGGAGAAACAGAGACGGGAGAGTGAGGCGCGTGAGAGGTGGAAGTATCTTTCAGCGGGTTAGGCACGATAAACAATCTCACAGTTGAGAGTTGAGACGGGAAGATGGGTTCCTTGTATGCTGGCGTCTTTCACGGGACGAGATATATGTGGTGCGTCAAAGAATTGGGGCATCTTGGATATGTATCGCACTCATATTTTGTAACAAGAGTTAATGTTGTTTGTTGTTGGACATGGATAACAGCCATATGAAATGGGCATATTCAAGATCCAGTAATGTGACTGAACTGGACATGGCCACGCCGCTTTATGTCAGAGTGATGACGTCTGGCGTCGGGCGTTAGAGCGGCGGGATATCCTCCCCCAAACAAGGTCCCCCGTCAAGCGAAGATGCATCAACCACCAGCCTCAGGCAAGTCGTTTTTCTCCACTTGTATCTTGCAGCCGAAGTTCCATTCCACTTTGGGTGTTTTGTTTGCACCTTGGACCCAACTACTCGCCGTGCAGTCTTTCGCGTGTGCTTTGCGCTGGGATTTCCGTGCCAGATGGGTTCACAACTAGGAATTTCACAGAACTGGACAGGGTAGCATGCGCAGAGGGCAGCATGCAACTCCACGCGACATGTCTCGGAACAAAGAAAATAATCCTCTTTCGACGGCCCAGCAGCAGCAGCAGCAGCGCACAGCGGCGATCGCATCACTACACAGAACATTACCCAGCGACGAGTTCTTCACCGACAGCTTGATCGACGACTCCCGCATCTCAAATAGCTCGTATATTCCGTCGCCGGTCAAGTCGGGCCCCGTTAAGCCTCGACGCGCGCTCGGCGCGAGCAAAGTGTTGCAGATAGGAAAAGACTCTGGCAACAGGACCAGTCGCACCTCGCTGTCCGATTATACCGCGGCGCGGACCAGCAAACAATTGAAGCCTTCGCCGAAGCTGACCAGGAGGAAAAGCCCCAGCCCGGCGCGAACAAATGGACTCTCGACTCCGCCGCATGCCAGACACGATCCCCGCCTCACCAGCCCCCCTCCTGAGTTCTCCAGCCCGCCGGGTGGTCTGCACGAGTCCTACCAGAGAATAGCTGACGAGGAGGATCTGGCCGCGACGGAGAGGGATGTGGACAGCGAAGAGGAGGAGATCGATGGCGGCGACCAGCAGGATACATTTGAGACAAATCTGGACGTGAACCCTAAAGGAGATGGAATGGCCACGGAACAATCAGAACCGGCGCAATTTTCGCAACAGCTGACGCCGGTTCGATCTCCCTCCCCAGCTCATGCAGAAATACAAAATCCCATGGATGACCGGGTCGAAAGTCTCTCAGAGCCGCCAACCTTGGATTTCCTCAAGAATGAGCTTTCCGATCGGATATTGGCTGCCAAATTGACACCTCACGTCGTCGATCGCGCAAAAGATCGCGCAAGACTGGAGAAGCTGAGACAGAGCCGAATCCCAATCAACTTTGGAGAAAAGGGCAAGGAATATCAAGTAAACGGGGAGCCCCGACGGAGTGATCTCGCAAGCGTTACAAGCCGTGGTCCGATCTCCTTCGACAACGTCTTAGCTGTGGATGCGAACGCCTTGCACAGGACCTACTCAGATACAAGTGCCGATCTTGATCCTCAAAGAAAAGTCAAAGCGTTCAGGCGCGCAACGCGTCCTGGTGTCGCCCAAACCGCACCTGAAGATGACGATGGAAGCGACACACCTCCGGAACTGCGGGAAAGGGAGAGATTGGTCGCCTTCAGTAAATACAGTCGGAAGAAGAAGGAAGACAACGAACAAAGTGAAATACCGAGACCAGCATCGGTACCCAAGGTCTCGGCGTTTTCACGTGCGCACGCTCGTCCTCGTCCTCATGGGACGCCGTCCGAGGTAATTGACGATCAGGTACAACCCGATGACCCTACAGTTGCGTCTATCGCCTCAACGGTATCCGAGCCTCTTCCTGGGACAACTCAACAACCTGATAAGGATCGAGCTACGCGGAACTTTATTGCTAGATGGCGCAAAGAGGCTGCAGAGAGGCGCGCTGTGAAGACTCGAGACGACGCGGACCGTTCTGAGTCACAAATTGACTGGGCTGCTGTAGGTGCAGATGTCGCATTACCTTCCATTGAGAAGTCTTCGACACCCCAGGAAACTCCACCAAGAATCGTACCGTCTTCGATTCACAAGCAAACGTCCATGGATCGCCTGCGGAAATGGGAAAACGACTTCACGGGCCTGTCATTTCAGGTGTCGGAAAGCCCACCCGTTCGTACTCGGCCGAACCTCAGTGATACGCTCAGAGAGAAAGAGATTGAGGATCTCGCCAAACAGGCCGTCACTACAAACAGGTTGGACGAGATCCGTGAAAAGGATCCGAATGTCATTGTCCGGAAGTCTTCTCGAAATTTCAGCCCACTGGAGCGCAAATCGACGCTGCCGGAGTCACAGGACACGTCCCCCGTAGTTGACAAGGTGCACCTGAAAGATATGGGCGAAGCGGTTCCAGACACACCAGTCGTTGTTTACAGGTCATCCAGCGGTGGGACCGACAAGTCGAAATCCTCTCAACGATCAATGCCAGATTCTTTGGATCAACTGCAGAGACTAGCTCGAGCCGTCAGTACAACCCCGAAACCAAGTCCGCCAACGCAAGACTTGTCCATTGCTTTGCAAGATGCATCTGCAGTTCCCTTGCCACCTTCGGAAGATGACCTGAAATCTCAGTCTTCGCTCGCAGACCACGACGAGGTTCTCAACAAGAAGAAAGTGGCAGAGACTCCAAGGGTCATGGGTGCGTGGACTGATACCATTCTCCCGGATACTGTCAAGACAAGAAACCAGACACAAAGAATTACCAAGTATGCGCAAACACCTCATGTCAATGCTGGAGGCTGGATAGAGACACCGCTACCCATGGGAGAGCGGATGGCAAATGCCCAGATACCGAGGATCGTTGAAGAGGAGACGGAAGAATTAATGAATGAGGAAATTCCAAGCGACAATCCAGCGGCGGCTCACATTGATCGTGACACAATTCCACAAACAACCCCTGTGATTGAGCAGCCCGAGCCAAAAATTGAACCAAAGATGGAAGAGGCCGTTCTCCCCAAAAGCGCCCTAACAAATGTTCTCAACGAGGCCAAACAGAAGCGGCTAGTATCACAGGACATCCCTGATGCTCATCGAGAGGATACCGACACCCTTAACCTCGGAGACGCGACTATCCAAAGCTTTGAAGACCTCCTCACTGACGCCGCAGACATCACGGCGGATCTCACCAGCCTTATCAAAGCTGGTGCTGAGGAGGAAGTCTTGGCTCTAAAGGAGAGAAATAAGTTGACTGCTTCTCTTGGTTTGGATGAAGACAACTCGACTGCATCCGAGGTTGCATTTATTGGTCACTTGACAAGCCGGATGGAAAGACTCATGTCAAATTTGCACGAAGCTAGGAAAGGCATCGCCAGGCTGGAGCAAAAGGTCTCTCATACACCACCCATAACCCTGGCAGAACTGGAACAAATGCGGACACTAGGGGCCGTGGAGGATCCAAATCAAGCCTGCACAAGATGTGGTCGAAGCCATCATGACATCTCCCACGTTCATCCCTCAAAGGAGACTGTGACTATTTCCTCCTTCATGGCAATACCCATCGCGCACACGACATTCACTCTCCCTATTCCGCTCTTGTTCCATCCGCGAACAGCATCTCAGGACAAACACCGCAATCGCCTCATTGGCTTCCTTCCTGGTAGCCCAACGTGGCTAGGCTATCTCACCTTCTCCGTGTGGATTTGGTATATCCTTGAATGTGTTCTCGCAGAGATCTACGCAAGACCACTCTATGCAGAACGATACGTGTGGCCCGCACGACCAGAGCCAGAGTTTCCTTTCGTTCTCCCCACGATGCTCTACAGGTGGTGCATCAGTGGCATCTTGGAAAATATGTTAATCATGCCTCTGGTCACGGTTTTAGGCGTCGTGTGGAGACTAGTCATGGCCGTTTGCAAGATCATTGGGATGTGGTTGGGGTTGTGGGATGGATTTGTCGACGACGACAAGGCGACAAGCATCATGGCCACTGCTACGAAGTCTGCTGTTCAGGCTGTCCGGAGTCTTGTTGGCGGGTCCGCTGCCGCCGATCCTGTCGGAATGGAGGGGTTGAGTATGATGAATGACGAAATTTTATGATCAATTCAATGACACTGTTTGTGCAGAACAACCTGTGCAGGTATCGGTGTTGGCAAGGATGGGCGACTTCAGTTCGTTTGGTGATTGGCGCCGCTTTTGTATGGGGGGAGAGAGGGTGACTGAACAGGACGGATATAAAAATGGATGGGGGGGGGGGGAAACAGGTCCGGGAATTCCAGGTGTGTGGCAAGGGCGTTGGCAAGTGGTGAGGTCTTTTTTCTCTCTCCTTGCTCTCTGTTATGGGGTTGTCTACTAGTCAGAGGAACCTGAACCTGAACCCGTGGGTGCTTTTCTCTACAGGAGGTAGGCAGGCAGGCAGCGAATGTGCTTTGGTTTTCGCAAATCGGAAGGGAGGGGGATGAAATGGATCAACAGACCAAGGAGTAGGCAGGCAGGTAGGCAGGCAGAGTTACGCTATCTCGGTATCTCGGGCTCCGGTGCTGAACTGAATTGAACTGAACTGAACTGGACTGGATCTTGCTTGTATCCTTTTTTTTGTTTCCTGCGTCATGTCAGAGGGTTGGAGGGAGTTAGTCCCTAGCTAGCTAGATACGACTGATGTACTCATACTCCCCTAGTTACCGAAAAAAAAAAAAGTGTACTAGACTGCCTCACTCCTCACTCCTCACTGCCCCCCCCTGCTGTCTCATTGTCAAGACCAACGAATAGTATTTACTTCTCCTGTCCGCGACTCGCCCGGGCATTATTTATCATTACCGCCACTACCTTCATTATGGAGTTCATACTACCTATGTAGGTGGAAAGAAAAACCCTTACTACGTTCGGTTACCCCCCCTCCCTGGTGTTCGGTGCTCACTCGATACTACAATAGGCAGGTAGGTACCATAGCGTAGCAAGCAAGTACATCTTGCCTCATATGTTTTCATTACCGTCACCCTTTGCACTTTCTCTGTTTCCCTCTTTTCTCCCATCACCTCTCGTACCAGCGCGGCCAGGCTGCCGTTTTACATCCTCGCAATCTCCTTCCCCCACACCCGGTTCAAAACCCACGTAAAGACAATGACCACCCGGCTCCGCCAGTTGCGGTTCCACATCAGACTGCCGCTGCGCCAGGCCAGCCAGGCGCTCTTGCCCGTCCAGCCGTCGGAGTTGGGCCCCTTGCCCGCGATGACGCCGTCGTGTGCGCCAATGTACGAGACGAGCTGTTTCTGCGAGTACGCAAAGGGTTTGTCGAACGCGTCGTTGGCGCTGGAGAGGCCGGATTGTGTGGTGGTGGCGGCGAGGGATTTGGCGAGCTCGTTAAAGTTCTGTACGAGGTAGCGCGCTTTTTGTACGGCGACTTCGGCCGTGGTTGGCAGAGACGCCCCTTCAATGTCGGCGGCGTCGCCCAGGGCGAATACGCCGTCGTGGACTTGGCCTGTTTCTCCACCCGCAAAGACGCGGAGGTGGTCGTCTGTCAAGATGCGTTTGAGACCTCGCTGGGACAGTTTGACGTCGATCTTGTCCAGCAGCGGGACGTGCTTGTTGCCCGTCGCCCAGATCAGCATGCCGTAGGGGACTCTGCCTTTGTCCTTGATATACAGGGCCTGATCATCGACCCTCTCGATCTTCGTGTTTGGTGCGACGTCGATGTGGCGCCTTTCGAGCTGACTTGTGGCGTATTCGTGCAGTTTGTTGTCGTACGCGCTCAAGATGTTCGGCGCCACGTCGTACACGGAGATACTGACGTACTGTGCGACAAGTGGGTACGTCAACCGCAGCTCGTCCTGGCATAAATCGTCCAGTTCAGCTGTGAGCTCGATGCCAGTAGGGCCGCCACCGACTATGGCGATGTGGAGTAGCTCGCGCGCACGTTCGGGGGTGACGTTGGGCAGAGAGGCCTTCTCGAGCAAGTCAAAGAGCGTCTTGCGCACCCTCATCGCGTCCGACACGTTCTTGATGAAGATGGCGTTCTCAGCCACACCGGGTGTGTCGAACGTGTTGGGAATACACCCGGGCGCCATCAGGAGGTAATCATACTCGACGTCGAACTCATCGTTGGCGAGTTGGGGATCTTCATCAAACGCCGGTGCACAGCGACAGGTCTTTGTGTGGAAATTGACGTCGAGAACATTGGCTTTGATGAAGCGCAACGCCGACCGCGCTTTGCTGCGTACCGGCTCTTCGGCCAGGTAGAAGTTGAACAGACCTACCGCCGCAGAAGCGAGGAGTGGCGTGTATGCTGATGTGCGACGTGGAGAAATCAGAGTGATGGAATAGGCATTGAGATCGATGTTTTCGGCCAAATAGAAGCCTGCCCATCCGGAGCCAATGATGACCAGGCGAGGTTTGTTCGGAGCAGTCATTGTTCCTGTGAGGAGGCTCTGATATGATTCTTGTTTCTTGGCAGGAGGTGAACTCTACTCTGGGTGATGTTCCAGACGAAGGTAGGGATATTATAGCTGCTCAAGTCGCGGACGGTTCGTCTTACCCAATGACTGAATGACAACTACATCCCCGATCTCGTATAGCGTCACTCTGGACTTCGGGCCTGGACAAACAATCAAAGCAAACGAGCTTACCTGATGGTCATGCTTGATTGGGGTGCTCGATCTTTTGACAAGTCTGCCTAGATTCTTGGGACGCAGTGCTCACTCGCTCAAATCCAGGGTCTGGAGCAACGTTGCAGAGCAGCCAATTGAATGACAGGGCTCTGAGGCCGAATCAAAAAACACGGAGGGGAAACCTTCAGGCCGGATTGCCCGACTGGTCGGTCATGTTTCATCACCTCAGCAGGGTGCAGACACCCTGGTTCGGCGCTTCAGACATGGAACCTCATTTTGCGCCGTCGACAGATCGAGACAGGCATGAGCAGGACGTTGGAAAAAGCAAGGAAAAATGTACTCACCCCAATGCTGCCAAGCCGGACTGTAATATCTTTTTTCCGATGACTGACAGCCTGATCACATGATTACCTCGGAATATCACGCACGTGAGCAAGACAGCGCAAGGCTGAAGGGCTGGCTCGACAAAGAATAGGACACGACATTTCAACGCACAATTCTCTTCTGCTGTCGGAATTTCATTGATCCATTCAACTCAATCAGTGGCCTCCAGGGATTGTTGCTGCCATAATGCAGTACAAGCCTCCGTGACCATCCCTTGGTACTATCACGTATCACTTTTTGCTCCCTTCCTATCCGTGATGACAATTTCGAGGAATGTGCATCCTCCCAGAGCCCTAACGCTGCTTCCATCCATCCTTCAATGCTATCAGCCTTTTGTCGGCAAGAATTCTTTGTGTACAAGTACAGTCGCAATTAATGAAGAAAAGACCGGGCAATTCAGAAAGCCCTTTCCCCGGCAATAGGTGCATGGTCTCCGTGCAATAACAGTTTCGACATTCTGTCCGTGCTTTTCGCCATTTTTCCTTTTGCACAAGAATCGAATTCCCGACTCCATGAGGTAAAATAGAGGAGAGATGATGTTTGCTGGTGCCTGGTGTCGTTTTCAGTTCACCATGCACTAATGGCCAGAACCATAGCTGCCGTTCCAGCCGCGGCCGCCACCGTATCCGCCATATGTACCGAAGCCAGTATTCGAGCCATACCCGCCGTATCCCGTGTTCTGATGAGTGTTTTGGTGGCCACTGCCCAATCCACCTGCGTACTGAGGATAGGCGCCGAAAGCCTGTTGGCCCGAATGCTGTGATGGAGGAGGCAGACCACCTTGCTGACCAGGGAAACTGTTCACGGCAGACCCAGGGCGGCCACCCTGCATCGAGGGACTTGGTCCGGACGCTTTAGCCGGATCCTCGGAATGAGCCCCATGCTGTTGAGCCAAGCCTTGAGCCTGTCCAAAACTCGAGGATGAGCGTCCGAAGGGGTCAGGCATCCCACCAAAGCCGGTGCTGCCCGCAGCACTCTGCTGAGCCTCAGAAGGCTGAGCCGACCCTGCTCGACCATAACCTCCCTCTCGCCCAAAGCCGCTGACATTCGCTGGGGACGACGAGTGCTCATAGGAGTAGCCTTGCTGAGGTTGTCCATACATGTTCGACTTGTACGTGTTGCCATAGTGATTTTGTCCATAGTTGTATTGACTACCATAGTATTCAGTCTCCTGACGTCGAACATCATCAAACATCGGCCGATTGGCTCCGTAACGGTGATTTATGGTGCCCATGTAATTGGCACCATACTGGGGATACTGCTGATTGTATGCACTCGGGTAACCATAACCGGGGTATCCATGACCTTGATTTTGCTGCATGTGACCAGAGGGTTGTTGAGTGGGAGGACCGGGAATACCAGGCGCCGGCGTATTTTGACCACTGCCCTGCGCTTCCTGTTGACCCATTGCATGTTGGGGACGTGAGGTGGCATATTGCCCTTGGCTATCCGGAGCTGAAGTACCGAAAGTGCTGCCAGAACGCTGAGCATCTTGCCCATGGCCATAGCCATAGTAATTGTAAGCTTCCCGATTGTAGTAAGATGAGTAGTCCGGTTGAGAGGTGGCAGTGCTGGGTTGGCTCGGAACTTGGTTGGAAAACGGTTCTTGGGTTTGGGCTTGGGTAGTTGGAGGTTGACCGAAAGGATCGAAAGTTTTCTGGCCCTGCCCGTATCTGTACTGCTCTGAATACGCCGAAGAGGTCTGGGGCGATGGTTCGTGGGCCGGTTGGGGAGCGGAAGGTAGACCAGATGCTTGTCGCTGAGCAGTCGATGGAGCCTCAGCCAACGGTTGGGTTGGAGCTTGCACGGGTGTTTGCTGGGCTTCAGGCACGGCTGGAGGCAAGGATGCACGAGGGGCAGCAGGGGAATCATCCGGAAGTTGAGTACGTGTCTCTGGCTCTTCTCGATCTTCGTCGACATCCACGTCATCCGGTCCGTTTAGCCCCAGCTTGCCAAACTGTACAGCTGCCTTCTCAATAGCGTGATTTCCGGGCATGACTACTGCTTCCTGTTGTTCCATGACCTTTCTCGCGAAGCTTGCAGATCGACTTGTGCCTCCAGTGGCTTTCAAAGCGGTAGCAGCGTATCCAGAAATCGGTCGAGCGGCGATCTTAGAAGGTTCCGGAGCGGCAAGTGGATCTTGGGTGCTTGCGACGGTGCTGGCAGCGGTGGCAGATTCGATAGGATGAGACGTGTCTGGCAGCTTCTCCAGATTCCGTTCTGTGAGTTCATCTTTAGGCGGTGTTAGATCTTTTCCTGTATCCGAATGCGGCGCGGATGGCAGCTCACTTGGTCCTTCTTCGTTGTAATCCACCGCTTCGATCGGGGGCGGGGCGATGGGCTCAGCAGGAGGTGCGGGCTCTTCAGTTGCTGGCTCCGGCTCAACCGGTACCTGTTCATGTTGCGCAACAGCAGGAGGGGGTGGAGCAGGAGCCTTCTTGGGAGTGGGAGCAGGAGCAGGTTTAGCAAACAATCCAGCCCAGCCGCCGGGTTTGGCGGCAGCAGGTGCTGCAGCTGAAGCGGGTTTGGGCTCTTCGGTTTGCAAAGAAGCGAGTGAATCCTTTCCAGGCTCATTTGGCCAATTCTCTGTCGCCGTCGCAATCGCATCGCCATTTGTAGGAGCGTTGTCGAATGTCGCCGGAGCACCATCTGCCACAGCGGAAGTGACAGAGTCCAAGCCATCAGTTGTCTGCGCGGCCTTTGTACCATTCGTGTGTGTAGCAGAGACAGATTTTGCACCCCGGCCACCCCTCGCACCGCGTTCAGCACCGCGACCTCTTCCTCGACCCTCAAAGCTACCACGGCCACGACCCCGAGCAGAAGCGTCGGTCGATGCAGGAGGGATTTCCTTGGGCTTTGAGTGTTTCTTCTTGACCTCACCCCATTGTGAGATGGTACCTGAGGCGAGATTGTTAGCACATTCGAGGATGGCAACGAAGCTGTTAGCTCTCTTACCACTTGAAATGCGGTCAACCGCAGCATTAACATCGCCGTCGGTCTCGTTCAAGGCATAGACCAGATCTTCATCGCTCCAACCAGGACAGATTTCTTTGAGGAGAGGGACTTTGTCACCGAACTTTTTGAGCAGCTCCCCGACCTCGCCTTGATCTTCTAGCGTTGCAGGAGGAATGTTCTCTTGCTCGTGATCTGGTTTGTGTTGTGATCTCGAAGGGTTGCGAGTGCCACGGAAACCGCCTCTGCCACCTCTAAATCCGCCGCGACCTCTTGTGCCGCTTCCGCGGCTTTGGACTTCTGCCATTGTATTGTAGGTATGAGGGATGCGGAGGGATGTTGGGTATGAGGATGGAAGGGAGGTGTGGATCGTTGGCAGTTGACCAAGGGAGACGGTGACAATAATGGGAAATTAATGGAAGTCGCAGCTACTAAAAGAGCAGCCGGCTCCGCGGTGAAGGGTGGTCACAGGGTGAGGCAAGTGACGAGTTGGAAAGTTGGATCTAAAAGCACAGTGATGTTGACATGAAGACAGAGGATTGTGGCCGGAACACATTCAAGAGGCTTGTTTGGTTTCGAAAAGGCAAAAGCAAAGGCGGCCACAGATTCTGGGGGAGGGAATTGCCAAGCACCTGATACTTGGACGGTGCGAACAAACCAGGGCTTCCAGGCACGACGCCTACCAGAACCTAGCTGACTAGTGGGGGCGAGCTAACTATCTAGGGCTACCTATGGCCACCTAGGGGTAGTTAGTGAGGCAACTCAGCCCCCCCACACAAGTCTCAAGCAGCGACACCACCAGAGTCCATGGGCCTCATGCCACTCCTCCTCATCATCACTGCGATATCCCAAACACACTCGAGCGCACAATGATTGCGCCCTGATCGCGAGTCCAACATGAGACTTACCTCTTCGCTCGCCATTCGCAAGCTGCTCGCCTCGATCCACCCACCTCTTTCTCCCCAATCACCCCGAGAATCCAAGCAGCTCCTCAACGTCCTCGAGTCGGCCTTCCAGCGACGTCTTGACGAAACCCATCCCTCGCCCAAAGTAGCAGCAACCGCCGTTGACAACCAGCACGGCTCTGAAACAATTCCAGATCCGGCTCAAAGAGTCACACATTCCACACATTCTCACCTAGATACTATCCTTGGTCATCCGCTTTTCAAGCAACAGTCGCTTACCTTTCTTCAAACCCACGGTCTAGCTGCCACGGCCGTTAAAACCTTTGACGATGCTCTATTGAAGCAAGGTCTTGATTCGGACCTTGTCCAGTCCTGCGCTTTACAGTATCTCCAGGGTCGTGAGAAACGAGGGAAATCTCCCAGGGATGAAGGACTTGGACCAAGATTGGCTCGCTGGTTCAACGCCATGACAGGCGCTGAGAAGAAAGATTTACTACTTAATGAAAAATATATGGAGCCTCTGATCTCGGTCATGTATGCTGATGGCCTGGAACGTGAAGTCTGGCAATGGCTGCAAGTTCTTTACGAACGATCCTTCAGCAACTTCATCTTCATCCCCACCGACGACTACGCTCCTGACGCCGTCGCTTACCTACGTGCGGAAGATCGCCTCGTGTCTCTGATGATCAAAGAGACCGCTCGCCGCGGACGACTACAGGAAGCTGTACAGCTATATACGCAGGCATACGAGTACCGTCTGAACTCCGGAAGATCCGTTCTTTCAGAGGGGAAGTCTTCCCCCGAGCCTCTCCAGCGGTCATGGCGTCAAGTGGCCGGAGCAATACTCTTACAAAATAAACGCAGCAAAAGAGGTCTACCTGCAAGCCTCTATGACCTGGTATTAAAGTACAGCTTGACGATCGATCATTCTCCTTTCGACCCAACTATCCTTCATATCTACCATCCAACATCTCCAACCGCTCATCCGCTTTTCCAGAAACTCAAAGATCCGTTGTTCCTAGAACAATTTGCAAAGTGGCAAAAGAACCCCAACAGATTCGTTCGGAGGATCCTACTTGTCTCTGTGTTGGATGCGGCCGAGCTTTCCTTGAACCATGGTCATGCTAGTGAAGCGAGAGAGTTCCTCGATTTTGCCGAAAGAACCTATCCCGACTTTCTACGTTCCCATGAAGAAAAGACTGACACGGCGGAGAGACTGCAATTGGCTCGCCAGGAGATTCTGGTGAGAAAAGAGTTCCGGTCGTCGGGCTATGCCACTGCTCCGGAGCTGCAAGTGCTGGTGTGAGCGACGTGGAGCGACGCCGCCTCTCCAGAACCGAGGAAATTCAACACAACTGATCAATGAAAATGAGTCGTGCTCTTTTCCATGAACCTCTTAAACTACTGGCAAGTCTGTGCAACAACAGATCGAGTGATGATTGAAGAACCACCATGCCAGCAAACCTCCGCCCCTCGCGCTGTCTGAGTTGGCATCAGTCGAATCGAGAAAGAGCACAGCGCGACCGGTCGGGCCGAAGGACCCGTCACCAAAGAGACGATCCATCGCGTTCGGGGTCGATTTGGAGAAAAACGAGCACTCCAATCGAGGGGGACATGATGAGACCATGTAGGAACGCCTCCAGTGAGCCGCGCGACGCAACCGAGTTATTCGAGAGAGTCGTGGTACACCTACCTATATGCTGGCTCTGCCATTTACGGGTCCCAGCAAAGAGGGAAGAGAAGAGGTTGAGATCAAAAGATCTTGCCCTTTGGTGGTTATGTCAATGCGACATGATAATGCTCGGATTGAGCCCCTTTCCGATTCATAGCCGTGATACACAATGGGACTGGGACTTGGAAGATTCGGGCCATGCAGCAGGCAGTGCCCTTGTCGGATCCCAAGTCAATTTAATGTTTCCTGTATTCTCGTTGACAAGAGCTGTAGCGAAAATACAAGCAAACTTCACTACAGATGACCATAATATTGGTTTCTTGAGCGTGACTCCTCGTAGAGAGCGGGGATAGCTTTGTTGATGCTATAGAGGTGGGATGCCACGGCATGATACGCAGCTCTACCACTCGCGCACATCTGCACTTTATACACCGCGTGCTCTGCCGTGCTCGCGCTGTGTCGCCTGACGCGCGCTGATTCAGACCTTCGCCGGCTCGTCCTTATCCGTGCCCTTCAACAAGTCCATGCGGGCCTTCATGTCCTTGATCAACTTGGCCATTTCCTCGTCCGTCCGGCCGGGGCTGGGGACCTTTCTGGCCCTCTGCACGGCGGGCCGTTCCTCGATGCGCTTCAACCACTTCTCCACGCCGGGGAACTCGGTGATGTCGATGTCGAGGAAGAGCGGGCCCGCGCGCACCCACGAGTAGTTTGCAATGTCGGCGATGGTGTACTTGTCCCCGGCGAGCCAGTCGGCCTTGGAGAGGCGGATCTCCAGCACGCCGTACAGGCGCTTGGTCTCGTCGAGGTAGCGCTTGATGCCGTAGGCCGAATACACGGGCGCCATGGCGCGGAAGTGGTTGGCTTGTCCTGTTTTTTTTTTTGGAAGAGGGGGAATGTGTTTTAGCCCATCATCGCCTTCACACAGTCTTTCCTTGGGAAAGGATTGTCTACAGCAGAAAACCTCGAGAGGGCGGAAACGTACCTTGCATGGGCCCGACACCGCCCATCTGAAACATCAACCAGCTCATCATCTCGTAGTAGAGCCCACTGCCGTGCTCGTACGTGAACTTCTTCTCCTTGTCATACAGGTCCGCGAGGTACAGCATGATGGCACCGCTCTCGAAGACGCGGAGGTCACCATCCTTGAGCGCGGGGATACGACCATTCGGGTTGATCTCGAGGAACCACGGCTCCTTTTGCTCGTTGGTCATGAGGTTGATGGCGCGGACCTCGTATTTGAGTCCCAGTTCCTCGAGGACGATGGCCGGTTTCAACCCGTTGGGCGTCCCCGCCGTGTAGAGAGTGAGCGCATTGAACGGAGGAGCAGACATTGTGCCGGGGGTTTGCGTCGAGACGGTGGTCTTCTCTGGTGAAGGGTCAAGCCTGAGTCGTCTCTTCTGGTGCACCGCGTGGAGGGTCCCCGGTTGAAATAGTGATGGACTGTTTTCTCTAAGCCTCGTACTCGGGTTCGCAAAGGTCGCAGTACGTGAGGTGGGACTGGCGACAGGGGAGAGGATTCCAAGACTTCGTATGGTTCGCGATGTGGTGGTCTTCTTTATAGGTGCCGTGAGGGAGCCAGTCAGTCCAATGACGTGGCGAACTGCGCGTGTTGTCCTCATGACTTGATTGGTTTTGCCCCTCGTTTATGCGACGAACCGAGGTGGGTGCGTGGTGGGTGCAGGGTCGTGTTTGCGGAAACCTATTCTCATATCAGTAATGGCACTGGTGAACGTCTACCCAGACCCCAACTTTTACACGGCTTAAGTCCAGCAAGTGGCAGGTTTCCTTGACGTTGTAACAGTGATTGGGTAGTTCGGAAGTCGGCAGCGGTGGTCGCTAGGAACGACACCTTCAACTAGAGTCATTGTTCCAAAATGGCTGCATATTTCCCCTGAGCTTAGAAAGCAGCCGACACCACTGCTGCCACCCGGGTGCCACCAGACAGACGACGGACGGTATTGATCGGCGTTAACCTCATCTCGTCCGTCGAGTTGATCGTACCAATCTTCACTAACGGACAAAATCTCCTCCGCAATCTGATAACTATATCAATTGAAGGCTTCTCGGCCGATACAGCATACACGGAGAGACAACGCGCCCGACAAAGGGTCTGAAATGTTTCGACTATCTTCTCAATCCTCTGACAAGTAGTCCAATGGAACATCTTGATACCAGATCATAGCTCACAGAAAGCTAGTAATACAGCCCAATCGGCCCAAATCGTCATGTTTCCTCGCCATTGTTGCCAGGGCTCCTGTTTTCGCTCCTGTAAACCTTCGCTGCGTTTCAATGACTCAGGTCGCCGGGTTTGTGCTTTGGTTTGTCGGTACCCTGCTCACAGGCGCAGAGGTTCCATCAGTATTCTCCCCCAAAGCCAACAGTCCCTCTTTGTGGAAGGGCTTCTTTGCCTGAGCAGCTTTCTCCTCGCTATACCTCCATATCCCAGCTGTCTTGTCCGGCGCCACGCCCTCCCAGCTGTTGACCCCAAAGTTGGTCACCATCTTTACCAGATCTTTGAACGTCTTTTCCAATCTATCCTCGGGATCTGCTTGAACGAAGAACACCCGTTCCCAGTCTCGCTTCTCTTCTTGTTCCTTCTTGCGCAACGCCCGTTGAGCATTCTCAATTCTAGACTTGAAATGTGACGCGGCCTCCATTTCGCCCTTCTCAATGCTCTGGGCAACTCGTGCCCACGCTTTCCGACTCTCAAAAACATCCTGCTCTTCTATGGGCGCAACGTTCAGCTTGGACAGCTTAATGTCTGATGGCTTGAAGGTTTCAATCTCTCTCCCCTTCTTGCTGTCGCCCTCTCTGATGGTGAATGAGTCTGACCATTGTCCGTCCGCCGTGTACAGAGGGGTTTTCTCCGAACCCTCACCTTCCCTCCACAACGACGCGGTGAAACTGTTCTTCTTCCCTGACAACCAGCCTCTGCCAGTAAAGTCGATCTTGGCGACGTACCCAGTGCTCGAGACGATATGTATGAATTTGCTCAACTCGACAAAGGGTGCTCCATAGATGAGATTCTCGATGTGCAGAGCAGGCAGAGTGATGAGGTATGCCTCTACATGGTCGCTGCCCGGAGGGTGTAGGGTCAAGAGAGCGTGTCCAATTTGTTTAACTTGGATAGTTCTACTAAAACTGGCTTTCTGGCCGTTATAACCCTGCAGCCGTATGCGGTGTTTCTCGTTGGTGATGCAGTAGGCCGTGACTGGAGGATGGTGGCTGACTTGCTCCGAGACCAACGTTGTCTCGCCGAATTCGTCATTCCATTTTCCCAAGAATAACTCGCCTAGGAATGGGTTGAGTGGCTTCTTCTCCGACCCAAGTTTTTCAGAGCGAGAGCAGTACTGTTGTTTCAGAGTGTTGAGCAACCACTTCAATACCAGCAGAGCGCGTCTGGCAGGATCCTTCTCTTGGGTCGGCGCAATGAATAGCGACGTGTTTTCAGCCCAGTACGCAGAGAACTCGACTAATGATTGAGTGGAGAGGATGAAGGCAGGTGCGGTTAGCGAGGACAAGTCGCCATTGAAAGAGGCAATCGACTACGCGCATTTGTCAGCCGCGTCCAAAGTCACATCCCTATCTTATAGACGCACCTTGAGGAAAGAAGGCCACGATCCTTTGCTTTGGGTTGGCACCGCGCCACCTTCGACTTCGGGCATGGTGTGCTCAATTCGGCCACTTGCGCAGTGCTGATGAAGTGAAGGGGCTGTCGTGTGCTCACGAACTTTGGCTTCGTCTTACGCTGAGGAAGGAGGAGGAACAGTGAAGAGATGGTTCGCAGAACGAAAAATAAGGGAAACGACGATCTTCATAAAACAAGCGAGCCAACACTCGTTGATCAAGGGAAATGGTTGACGAGGACATCTGTTCAATCGTGACAACAAGCGTCTCAATGTGGTTGGAGGGAGTGAAAATCCCCCTTCAATTTCGGTGACGTATGGTGGCTGAAGCCGAATGGAGCCACCACTTAGACATGGGCAAGGCGTCACCGCCACGTGTGAAGATTGAGGTTGCTATGGAATAGAACTATTCTCCTTTTGGCTGCACGTTGGAAGGTATGTAGGATAAAGCTAGGGTACAGGACCTTTTCCTCGCTTAACAAGTTCTGCTTTCACTAATAATGGAGACGGACAACCGTCATCTCTCCAAAAAACAAGATATAAGAATGCGCAGCTGCCTTCACGCATTCCCAGTTCTTGACGTTGCAAAGTGGTCTCACAGAGTGTTGGCGGTGTTGAAGTCCTTCAATGCCTCGGCCACACGCGCGCTCATGGTCTTCTCACCTTCACGCACCCACACGCGGGGATCGAAGTACTTCTTGTTGGGTTTGTCCTCGCCCTCTGGGTTGCCGACTTGCTTCATGATGTAGTCCTTCTTGTTCAACACATAATCACGGATACCAGTTAGGTAGGCGTATTGCAGGTCAGTGTCGAGGTTGACTTTAACCACACCATAGCTGATGGCATCGGCGTATTCCTTCTTGGTCGAGCCGGAGCCACCATGGAACACAAGGAACACAGGCTTGTCTGACTTGGTAGACTCCTTCTCCTTGACGTATTTCTGGTGCTTGTCGAGCAACTCTGGGTGAAGACGGACATTTCCTGGCTTGTAAACACCGTGAACATTACCGAAGCCTGCGGCAATCGAGAAGTACGGAGAGATCTTCTTCAAAGTCGAGTAAATCAAGTGGATGTCCTCGGGCTGAGTGTAGAGGGCGTTGTTGTCGACATCCTCGTTGTTGACACCATCTTCCTCACCACCGGTGATGCCGATTTCCTGTTTTCGGGTTAGTGATCAACGGACCTGGAACGGAATATAGAAACTTACCATCTCCAGCCACTGCTTCATGGGGGCCGCCCGCTTCAGGTACTTGGCCGTGGTCTCAATGTTCCAGTCAACAGCTTCTTCGGACAAGTCAATCATGTGTGAAGAGAACAGAGGCTCGCCATGTTCCTTGAAATAGGCCTCATCCGCATCTAACATGCCATCGAGCCAAGGGAGAAGCTTCTTTGCGCAGTGGTCGGTGTGTAGAACAACAGGGACACCGTATGCGGGAGCGACACAGCGGATGTAGTGAGCCGCAGCCACTGCACCAGCAATGGATGCTTGTTGCTTGTCATTCTTGACACCCTGTAAAATGCTTTCAGTTTGCCATTCTTTCTGCCGAGCTCATATTCAAACGGACCTTGCCACAGAAGTACGCAGCACCTCCCTGAGAGGCTTGGAGGATGATGGGAGCATTTGCATCGCGAGCTGCTTCCAGAGCGGCCACCACGGTCGAGGAGGAGGTCACGTTCTAGGGACCGGAGGTTAGTGATAGAACGATTGAGATGCAGCCGGGGAGCTTACAATGGCGGGAATAGCAAAATTGTGCTCTTGGGCGTACTTGAAGAGATTCAAGACGTCGTCACCGACAATAACACCCTCCTTTCGCGACAAGATATCCTTGACACCCATATTGACGACTGCTGGTGGGGCTCTTGAAGGTTGAATCGAGGAGGGGTGGAAGACACAAGATCAAGGTCTCTCTGATGAGTCTAAGCTATGGATAAGCGGCGGCAGTATATACCACGGGAGAAGGTGAGGGCAAGGATGAATGAGAAATATGTGAGAAAAGAATAGAATCGAAGTAAAAGTGAGTTCGGCTTGTGGGAAAGGATCAAAACGAAAGGCCGCTGGCTGGTTTTCCGAAGCGGCGATGGGAGAAAAGTGGTGAGGGGCAGCGATTGCAGCGACTGGAGCAACCAGCAATGACATCGAGCTTCTTTTTGCCCACTGGTGCCACTGTCGTTATTCATTCCTCGGCCAGCGAGTTTTCATTCGCTTTCCCACCAAACCCCCACAGCCATGGCCCTCTCCCTCGTCCCGGTTCTCTCCTTTTGCTCTCGATGTCTCGGCCACGGAATTCCTACAAGTACCATTCGATCCTTTTGCCCTGCGGAACTTTACGGGATTCACTCTGGCCCAGAGCGCAAGTCCTTTCCCCACGATGAACCAGTGGACCCGTTGGGGACGAAGTCTGGGCAGAAGCAACGAGCTGGTCGGACAGTATTGCCCGGCCTTGGGTTGACGGTACAATTCTCCCACTGACGGCCGACAGCCTTCGGAGTATCTCAGATCACTAGGACAACGGATCAGTACCCACAACGATCGTGAACTGAACTTCATAAGACGACTATTCGCTCTACTAAAGATCAAACCCTTCGCCAGGCTTGCTTCCTCTGCCACGAGCAATAAGGCTATCTAAACAATGCGTTGTGGAGTGAGTGGTCACTGCGCACCAATGCCGAGGGAGCATCACTGAGGGTAGAAGCGCAATGCATTCTCCGAACAACCCCAACCCAAGGAACAACTGCGAACAGGACACATGGACAGCATTGATGCTGGTTGGACAGTTGAATTGGCCGAAGGGAGGTTAGGACCTACGAAAGAAACACCTGGGGCTGCTAGCTGCCCGATTGCTCGAACGAGATCCCCATTCAACAACCGGGCGAGTTGACGTTCATTCCTGAGCATTACACGGTCCCAAAGTGAGCTTCATGCAGTTTCAAAGACCATTTTGATGCTGAGGTTATTCAGCTGCATGATCCCAGTCATCTATCCCTGGCTTAATAACATAACCACAAAAAGAAACCCTTGACCGAGAGCAACTTCTTCACTTTTGTTCTGCCCATTCATCCGCATACTTCTTCAGCCTAATGGTCTGAATCTTGATGAATCCCGTGGTGTCCTCGGGACTGAAGTTCTCCAACGAATCCATCGATGCCTCCTCCATGGAGTACAGCTTCTCGCTGCTGCTGGTACGTCCGAGGACGTACGCAGATCCCTTGTAGCAGCTCAAGCGGACCTCGCCGTTCACGTTCTGTTGGCTGTAGAGCAGAGAATTCTCCACAAAGACACGCTCGGGGGAGAAGTCTAGAAGGGTAATGGTTAGTACAAACCGACAGTGGAAACACAGTGCATTCCAGTGAAGCACGTGCAAGGTATTCTATACGTACACATTCCGTTGTAGACTATGGAGAGAGGATTAGTTTTCGTTCACGCAAACAGATAGGTGTCATGACTTACGATAGTTGCTCCAGTTGTGAGTGACAAACTAAGGATCAAAGCGTTAGAGACACCGATCGCTGATATATCGGGAGCAAAGGTGCATGACTTACCTGATCCCGGAGAGCCCGGACTTGTCCATCGAGGACCAACCCTTCAAGATCAAGATGCGCGAGACGAAGAATGGTCATAGCGGGAGACTGCAGTTAGGTCAGTCAGAGGTACGAAATCGAATATTTGCCGTGTGATTCAGGGGACAACCAGCCGCCCGTGCACATCGGCCAGAAACAAGCTTACATCGTAACATCCACGAGACTTCAACCCAATGAATCGATTCTCAACAATGTCGATTCTGCCGATACCGTGGACCTTTCCGATACGGTTAAGCTCCTTGAAGAGCTGCACAGAGTCGGTGAAAGTGCCCTGTGGCGTGACGACCTTGGTCGGAATGCCCTTTTCGAAGGTGATGGTGATATTGGTCGGCTCGTTGGGAGCTTTCAGCGGGTCATCGGTCATGGTCCACATGTCGCTAGGAGGCTCCTGGTTCGGGTCTTCCAAGATTCCAGCCTCGTAGCTGCAGTGGGCAAGGTTGGCGTCCATCGACCACGGCTTTGCCTTGGTGGATGTGACCGGAAGGTTCGTTGCTGCGGCATAGTCGAGCAGATCGTTCCGACCCTGGAATCGGTTGAAGAATTTGGGATCCCTCCACGGAGCAATGATCTTGATGGAAGGCTGGATTGCGTAGAAGGCGAACTCGAAGCGGAGTTGGTCGTTACCCTTGGAGTACATTAGAAAATGACCAGACACAGTGAAACTCAGAGCTCATTACCTTGGCGGTAGCACCGTGGCTCACGGAGTCGCAGCCTTCACGTTGTGCCACTCGCATGAGAGATCGCGCAATCACTGGACGCGCAAGAGATGTTCCAAGCAGGTAACGTCCCTCGTACTTTTGAGGGTCAGTTGAGTTGCTGCGAACCGGTCACTGGCCTCGTTTCAAATCAGACTCACCTGGGCATTGCACTGCACGGCTCTGAAGCACAACTCTTCCACAAACTCCTTCTGGAGGTCTTCAATCACCATCTTCGTGGCACCAATCTTGAGGGCCTTCTTCTCGACGGCATCCCAGTCCTCCTCTTGCCCAACATTGGCAAGGAAGCATACGACCTCATAACCGTCGTCTGCAGTTCATTTATCAGTCATTGATGTCACAGTGAAAAAGAAACTCCATGGCTTGAGGAGTCTCACCGAGCAGCCATCGCAGAATGCAGCTGGTATCCAGACCACCTGTGCGTCCATATCAGTACTTCATCCTCCAGTGGTCCTTCTGACTCATATCTCACCGCTATAGGCCTGGATACCGTTAGAAAGACACATGTGTACGTTGCTGGATTGTCACTTACCAAGC
Source organism: Fonsecaea pedrosoi CBS 271.37 (assembly GCF_000835455.1). Taxonomy (NCBI): domain Eukaryota; kingdom Fungi; phylum Ascomycota; class Eurotiomycetes; order Chaetothyriales; family Herpotrichiellaceae; genus Fonsecaea; species Fonsecaea pedrosoi. The sequence continues at coordinate 2,975,093 of NW_013550614.1, read as the reverse complement.
AGACTTTTCCCTTCGCCATGTTGTCAAGTGGGTTTCAGTATGAGGTGGGACTCTCGTGCAAATAGTTGAGAGACTATCAAGGGGCTTCGTGCAGTTGATAACCGCTCAGAAAGATTTCACAAATTTTCCTTGTACCCCACGTGAGGTCGAGAAACTTTTTTAAAGTGTGGCGCATAGAGCAGGCGATAAGGCTCTGTTGGTCCACTAGTGACCTGACTAGGAACGGTACTAGGCCAAAAGAGGCCAGGCGTTTCGCGTCGCAAAACTACTGTAAACAGTCGTCCTCTCACATCAACTGCGGCAACCAAAAGAAATCCTTGATGCGCAAGAAAAACTCTGACTGCATTTTGGGTAAACTTGTCCGGCCTAACAGCAGATAGAATTCAAAACAGATACATGGAGACAAGGGCTACAATGGGAGACTTCAACCGCTTATCATGATTCGTGAACCTTCCCTCTCAGACGAAAGGTTCACCAACCCACAACGCTAGGGACTGAACTGCATTTGCGTATCTGATTTCATTCCCACGGAATGCTCCCCTCGCAGGAAAGTGGTTAAACGTTAGCTTTCTGAAGACCGACCCTCATATAAACTGAATGGACCTCGAGTGTCTGCAGCATATCTCTCAGCACTGATCAGGATATATGCAGACGTTTTCCAGCTCCGTTCTATCCAAAATCTAGCATTATGGAAAGGGCCACAATCGGGAGACCCCAAGATCTATCAAATCCCGTTTTTGATATTGCACACCAAATGTCCGATATAACGAGGGTTTTAACGTAGTGCTTGGGCTAGTGGAAGTAGGCATGCCCTAGGTGCAGTGGCGAGAAGATCTAAGCTGAAGGATCATCGCCTGGCCGTTCAAGCTCATAGAAGAGCAAGTAGACTTCGCGCTGCATGGAGAGCACGTCCGACAGGCGAGCCTCCTTGATTTTGTCGTCCGAAATGCGCCACCACCGATCATTGGACTTTTTCCGCCGCCGGAACTTGCCTGGTATTGGATCTTGTGTTCTGATCTGTTTCGATACTTGGGTATCTGTTCTCTGAACTGGCGACATAGCGTTGTCTTCCAGGGTAGGCGGGCGGGTGTCATTGCCATCTATCCCGTGAGAGTCTGATCTGCTATTCCCCGTTGACAGTGAATTTGTCGACAATGATGTAGTTGAGTTGCCGTTAAGAGGTGCAGCGGACTTATTTAGTCCGTTACCTCGCGTCGCTTCCATGGTTGGGCTGGGAGTGGCCGACGAAGTCATGCTCGTATATCGGCTGGCCATAGCGTACGCGCTGAACGGGTCTGGAGTAGCAAAGGGAGCGTACACATGATTCCTTCGGAAAGACTCGTAGTGTCCGCTGTGATGACTGCCTTTGTGACATACCACTCCCAACAATTTGTACCAATGCTCATTTAACAGGCCCCCTAGACGCAATCTCTGCGTATATGATACCTTGGCCATGTTTTTGGTGGAATAGCTCCCCGGATCAAAGACCGACCGGGACAGATGAATTGCGATCACTTTGGGGAACACTGTGATGCGAGTCGACTTTTTGATTTTGCTTTTTGGTGCGAGACTCGTGTCTGGTAATGCTACACCTTCAGGAGTCTTCTCCGGATCATCACGTAGAGCCTGCTCGATTAAGGCAATGTCTTTTTCTAGCTCTTCGCGCTCCTTGTCCGTGGTGTTTGAGGACAGCTTAGAGTTCTTCCATTCGAGAGCATGCGTCAGCCGGCATTTGTCGCACTTAAAATCATCGATTTCTTCACTTTTCAGTAGGATATCGAAGCAATTGTCCAAGGAAGTGGCGCTCTTCTGGGGAACGTTCAAGGTCAGGGAAACGAAAGTTGTGACTGTCGGCTTCGTCCTGAAACCACAGCGCTGGCATTGGATATGGGATTCAATGCGACCCTCGAAGGGAAATCCTTCGCGAGCTCCTATAGTGACCTCGGTCGATGCCGGACTCATGGAGGAAGGCTTTAAATCCGTAGTAGTGGAATCTTCGGTCTGATCTGGGTTGGCAAATCTAAGCCGCGCCCGCTGCGCTGCGTGGTATTCATCACAGAGCCGTTCGAGGACAATTTGTAGGAATTCCTGCGCGTCTTGCTGATTTCGGCTTATACGTGTATTGAAAGCCCTCTCCAAAGCCTCTATCATGGGTTTTGCACTGATGGTTTTCTTGTATATGGGACGCTCATTCAGAGCGTCCAGCATCTCCTTCAACGCCTTAGTGACCGGCCCTTTTTGCAATCCCACAATTCTATCAGCCTTTTCGCCCTTGCGCAGCACGGGAGGAAGGGAGTCATAAATCTCGGGTCCATCGAGCTGGCGCCTGTGTAGTTCTTTGATCAGGTAGAGCCGGAGGTCGCCGAGTCCAGCAAGTGCTTGAAGGACTGAATTAATGAAGCAGTCGTTGGCCGGATTAGACAGACCAATAATTGTGCGTTTGCGGCCATCGTTGGTATTGTACGAATTCTCGCCGTCGATGAAGAAGGTCGGCGCAAAGACATAGAAGGCAGCAATCGCAGCAAGAGAGGCGCCAGCCGCATATGCGACTACCGTGGCGGGCTTGTCAGGCATCCGGATAGTGTTCTGTTGTCGGGGTCAGGCCCATGGCGCTTATCACGAGCGGTCACGACATTGGGACGAAACAAGGTCGGTCGTGTTGACAGGAGATGTAATCGAAGGACTGCTGCGAGGAGCTGGTGGTGCTCGAGAGAAGATCGAATCGAGGAGAGGTAAATCCGGGGGACGGGACAACGGGGGGTTCCTCCGTATCGTTTTTTTCTCTAAGAGCTTCGGCTCGGGGCAGGTTACGAGCACAAATCAATTGTCCGGGTGCGGGAGGGGGAGTCGGAATTGTTATTATTAGTGGAGCAGAGTCTACCTTCGAGTACTGAGCACAGTCCCTAGCCCGCTTCGGTGCCCATCAAATCAGCGAGGATGCCTAAAGCAAGGGTGGGGGGCCCCCCGGAAGCCACTCAGGCTTTGAACTTTAAGGGAAGCAGGTCGGAAACTCTTGCCTCTTGCATGGTCGCCTGGCAGGTACCCGTAGGCTGCCCTATTTAACCGGGACTTGTGCCATTGCACAAACTGATCCTTGCACGCCTCGTCTACCACAGTTGGTTCTAATTGGCCTCTCATGGCAACAGATTGCAGGGCTGGTGGCCTTTTCGTTTCGTAGGTGAGTGTGACCATCATGCTGAGCGGCTATCGTTACTCGGTACACGTCTGAGCCTCATTCCTGTTGTTGTGACTGTGATGTTCTCACCTACAACGCGTGCTGTACCTTGATCACACCCAAACCGTGCATCCTGTTTATAGCCATATCCTCTGAACTGACGATCGTATCCGTCAATGTCGATGACCGATGGCTCCCCATATGTCCCACTACCACATACGGGTGATTTCATCAGGCTCCTTAAATTACTCCCAGGGCGGCCCGCAGACGACCTTGTGGGGAGCTTCGTGGTACACGACCTCGAAGATGCGCAACCTGAGTACACGGCGACGTCGTATGTCTGTGGCGACGACAATCGCTCCTACCACTTCGTTTCTATCTCCGGCTCCAAGGTTGGTATCTATAAGAACGCAGATGAAGTCCTGAGGAGATTCCGCTCTGAGGCGAATACTACATATCTATGGATTGACGTCCTTTGTATAGACCAGGATAACGCTGTGGAGAAGGCGAGAGAGGTAACTTTGATGTACAAAGTGTATGAAAAGGCCAAACGGACTGTAATATGGTTAGGGCCAAGTGGCGACGATGTTGCAGTCGGGTTCCAGTATGCTAGGACACTGGATGCCAGGCGTTATCTCGATGAGTACACACCTACGATAATGTATGCCGGGCATGAGACACGGTACTTGCAGAACAAGTCTCATATACTCGATGTCCTGCATACCCATCCAGAAAAAGAATCACTGGTCAACTCATGCGCAAAGCTCCTTCTGCGGCCTTGGTTTACACGCGTATGGACTCGACAAGAAGGCGCCCTAAGCTCTGATCCTGTGGTTGTCTGTGGTGAAGACGAGATACCCTGGCTTCAGATCTTTGCACTGGCATGGTTGTTCCTCCCCAGAACCACGATGCGGTGGCCCCGGTGGTTTCTCTCCGACGATCTTTCAAAGACCTATGCGAACATCGAGCCCAACATTATGTTCATCCAGAGCATCCAGACATATCGGCTCCATCAAATGCAGGTTGCGAACCACGAACCAGAAACGCGAGAGGTCAGCTTAATAAACGCCATGCACGATGCGTCGCGGTTGAAATGTTACGACCCGCGGGACAAGATCTATGCCATTCGAAATATTGCCACAGACTTGACCCAAAATGACTGGGCACCTCAACCCGACTACGTCACTCCCTGGGAAGAGGTCTATGCCGACTTCGCGATGCGCATGGCAGAGAGAGGAAGACAGGAGGTACTGGACTGGTCGGGAGTCTGTCAGCAGGAAGCACGCTCCGGTCTCCCTTCTTGGGTAGTTGACTGGAGGTCTCGCCCTTGGACCCAATACCTCGTTCCTGAAGAATGGTGTGCAGGAGGCAAGACCTTTCGGTCAAAGGTAGAGCGAATTCCCAAGAAAAGACAGCACCATCTGCTGAAATTGCTCGAGGAAGCCAAGCAGCCGAGGAAATCGCTGCGATACACTTTGTCAATCACCGTCATGATGCAAGATAATATCACCTTTCTCAGCGGTGTCCTCGAAAATGGGAACGGACTTGGTAACTCCAGAAAGACTGCTCAAGAAGTGTTAGCATTGGATCAACAATCTCAAGAATTTATCAAAACCTTGCCCTCCACATTCTACATCAACTCTGAACAAGTGATCGACGCCTACAACGCAACTCTCATTGCCAACACCACGGACCATGACACCGTCGCATCACCTTCTTATGTCACCGCTGGTGTACAGGAATGGCGCTCGTGGCTGTCCTCTCAGACGCTTCTAACGACCAACACCCAGACTGACAGCGAAAGTATCGTCCCGAGATTCTACGAAGCAATTGATAGCATGGACACATTCCAGTACAAACAATTCTGTGTCTCCACCCTTGGCTACTTCTGCCTTGTCCCCGACATTACCGAAGCGACTGACGCCATTGCTATCGTCAAAGGAGTGGATATGCCGATCGTGCTTCGTCCTATCAATGACTTCTACGTATACCTCGGCCAATGCTATATCCACGGCATGATGGAGCTGCAAGCTGGCACACTAATCGAGGAGTTTCGCGTCAAATTCAACACTCAAGAGGGAAAGGTGGTTGTGGGCAGACCCGAAGGTGATATCAGGAAGAACGGCTTGAAGATGGATGCGGGTGAATATGTCAGAATCTTGGGAAGCCTCGGGGAGAGGAAAATTGATTTGATATGAGGTCCATGTTGCCGATTTCTGGCATTGAGCATCATAGGTTGGGTGAACGTTGTTGATGCTAGGAAATCTGCTACCGCTAGATCGTGAAGAATTTTGGTTGGAATTTATTAAGCATGTATTTGCTGTGTAGACTTGAAGCAGTCGACGAACAAGTAATTGGCTATCACCAAATATGGGACCCCAGATCGAATACGAGATACGTGTAACAGGGTAACGGGAAACGGCCAGTGGGAACTTACGTCGGCGGCCGCATACAAACTTACCATGTATCTCGAACCATAACGGCCCTCCATCCCTACCCCGCCCGACAGCCATGAAGGTCATCGTAGAGGAATACAACCCTGAATGGGCGCTCCAATTCCAGCAAATCAAGAAAGAGTTGCAGGATGTCCTCGGAGGGGTCAAATACATCGGCATCGAGCATGTGGGCAGCACAGCAGTGCCAGGATTGGCCGCCAAACCCGTCATCGACCTCTCTATCATCAGCGGCCGAGCCGACGTGGAGGCTGCCATCCACGCATTGACGTCAAGGGGAGGATACATCTACAAAGGGGAAATGGGCATCCCGGATCGCCATGCGTTGCGGAAACCTGGAGCTTCCCCAACAAGGCATCTCTATATCTCGGTGGACGGTTGTCAGTCGATCAGGAATCAATTGGGGGTGCGGGATATTTGTCGCAAGGACTCCACAGTTCGAGACGCCTATAGCCGGAAGAAGGTCGAGCTCTCGCAGCGAGACTGGAGAGATGTCGATCAATACTGTGAGGCTAAAAACGATATTCTCGCCTGGGTGCTGGAAAAGGCCGGGATGAGCAGCGAAGAGCGGGAGCAAGTCAGGCAACTGAACACGACGGCGACGGCGACCTCCTAGTGGGCAGTTTTCTCAGTGTCCAGACCGGCGGGCCTCTTCCTTGCCACCGTGATGGTGAGGGGTCCAGATACCCAGCTGTTTCGAGTAAAAAGAAACGACATGTGCCTTTGCAACACTGTGATTCTAGCCAGTGATGGTGGACAAAATCTCTCGGGTTATACCCCAGCCAGCACGTCGTCGTGTCGATCGAACAGACGAGAACACTTCTTGACTCGCCATCTTATCACTCCACACTCGATGCATTTTCAATGGGAGTCATGAGTGGAACTCGGTCTGCAGGACGGTATGGGAAGTACTCGCGCATGTTGAAGTGATGGTTCTCGAAGGATCAGTCTTTCTCGCAGGGTTTCTTTGCGCGTCATTGTGCGTACAGTGTGGAACAGCTCAAAACTTTCTAGGAGGTAACCGCTTGGGGGAAGCAACGTTGGATCGCGATGAAATTGCTGAGTGAGATGCGAGGCGCTCGGATCACCCCACTGATGGTGGTTGACAGGGAGGAGGATGCATGAGACCTGGCGAATGAGTGAGATGTTTTTCACTTCGGTAGGCGAAATGGATGGAAAATTCTACGGGTACAATGGGGAAAATGTACGAGCTTTAACTTTTGTGCCGCTTCGAGGGCTTTTTTCTTCGTTTCTCATGCATGCATGTCGCAGTGCCGTAGGTGCGGTCCTTTTCTTTGGGGCGAGGGTTACAGGCACCCAAGCACTCTTGGGGCCGCCTAGTCAGGTCGCAATAGGCTAAAGGGTGGCTGATGCTGGGCATGGATGCAGCTAAGTAGCCGAAGGATTCGGCGGCCGCCAATAGGCAAACGGGCCGCCCATGTCGAATGTCCCAGGGGTACGTGTCTTGGCTCGCATCATAGGCCAACGACTTCGCTGGGGACATTCCCAATTGGGCGGTTGAAACACAACAGTCGCTCGTCTCTATGTACGGCACGGAGTAAATTACAATCTCGCAGTTTTCTGTCTGAAACAACGCAACGCAACCTCATCTTCTTGTACATTAGTATTTCCTCTTATCTCTTACCAGAATTTAAACAGATTTTCATTCATATCGTCCATTTCTCTTAGACCATCGCTTTTGACACGCCTTTGTCGTTCGCTAACCACTCCCCCGGATTCGAGATTCTACTCCGCCGAACCCTTTGTTCTTCGATCGGCAAATCTCTTTTGTTCAGAGGTACATAGATATCTTACGACCCCAGCTGCGCGGGTCGGCGAGGTTCTCTACAATTGCTTTCCATTGGCAATAGTATTATGCAGTTATCCGTGTAGAGTCTTGCTCTGCCAACACGCAAGGCTACCAGCACACAATGTCGGCCGCTCACGCGCTTCTTCCGCGGCAGACCTCGTTCACACCGGATTCCAGTCTATCAAAAGGAGAGCAGGTCCTCCAGTTGATTGCAAATCCCTTTCAAGCTTCAGTAGGTATTCTGCCAGAGTCCAAGTTGCGAAGATTGTGCTGACCCTTCTTAGCTTCAAACAGGTGCCTTTTGGGCCTCCCTTGCAACCTCTCTAGGACTCAGTGCCGGCCTCGCTCTCCTATTTTGCCTTATTCGACCTCGAAATAATGTTGTTTATGCTCCCAGACTGAAAAATGCGGATAAAGATCATGCTCCACCACCGTTGGGGAAGGGGTTGTTCAGTTGGGTCGCACCCGTCAGAAAAGCATCGGAACCCTACCTCATAGAGAGAATCGGGATGGATGCAGTCGTCTTCCTGCGGTTCACCCGAATGCTGCGAAACATGTTCCTGGTACTGGGTCTGATTGGCATTGTTGTAATGATCCCCGTCAACGTTACACAAGGGAACAAAGCTATCACAAAGGGTTTGAGCGTCTTCGCCGTCATGACCCCCTTATTTACATTCGGACGAGGTCTGTGGGCTCAGGTTGTCGTGGCGTGGCTGATTGATTTGGTGGTGATATACTTTCTCTGGCACAATTACCGTCGAATCCATCACCTGCGACGACTCTACCTCGAAAGTCCCGAATATCAAAAGAGTCTACATGCCCGGACAATATTGATTCGAGACATCCCAGCCAATCTGCGAACCAAGGACGGTATTGTTCGAATTACTGAAGAGATCAATCCGACTGGCACTATTCCGAAAACGTCCGTTGGACGCAACGTCAAGGTGCTTCCAGAGTTGATCGAAGAACACGAAAAGGCCGTTAGGGAACTTGAGTCGATTCTGGCAAAGTATCTGAAGAACCCGGACAGGCTGCCACCGAATCGACCAACCATCAAAGCCCCCAGCAAGTACCGTGGTCAGACGACAAATGGCAAAGTCGATGCCATTGAGTATCTCACGGACCGTATCCGATCTCTCGAGATGGAAATCAATGATATTCGAGAGCGCGTGGACAATCGCGATGCCATGTCGTACGGTTTTGCTAGCTGGGAGCAGATTTCCGAGGCGCACACAGTCGCATTCCAGGCGCGGAACAAGCGACCTCATGGCACCAAGATTCGCCTAGCACCGAGACCCAACGACCTTATTTGGGACAATCTCAAACTGTCGCGATCTTCGCGGAGGAGCAAGCGGATAATGAATGGCATCTGGATCGCCGTCCTAACGATCATCTGGACTCCCATCAACGCCGGAATTGCAGTCTTCCTCTCCAACCTGTCAAACCTGGGTCTCGTCTGGCCAGCTTTCAGAACTCAACTAGAAGCACATCATACGGGCTGGTCCATCGTCCAGGGTATTGCTGCCCCGGCTCTTACTTCACTCGTTTATCTCTTGCTCCCGAGCATCTTTCGGCGGCTTCAAGTCCGGGCCGGTGATGTGACCAAAACTGATCGGGACCGACACGTCTTTCGGAACTTGTACGCCTTTTTCACTTTGAACAACTTGGTTGTATTCTCCATCTTTTCGGCAGTTTGGCAGTATGTGACGATTGTGATCCAATACAACAAACAGAGTAACGACCTGTGGGACGCCCTGAGAAAAGGCCAATTCTTCCTTGTGATCACAACAACACTCTGTCAGATCTCGCCATTTTGGGTCACTTGGATCCTCCAGCGCAACCTCGGTGCCGCCACTGATCTGGCTCAACTGTGGCAGTTAACCTACACCTGGTTTGCAAGAACCTTTTTGGCTCCGACTCCTCGACAGAATATCGAGTGGACTGCGCCTCCAACCTTTGATTATGCCAGTTACTACAACTATTTCTTATTCTACACCACGGTGGCACTTTGCTATTCTACGCTTCAGCCGATAGTGCTTGTTGTTACCGCATTGTATTTTGTGATTGACGCGTTTCTCAAGAAATATCTTCTCATGTATGTTTTTGTCACCAAAACCGAGTCTGGCGGTCAATTCTGGACGACGATGTTTAACCGAATGATATTTGCCACGATGCTTTCCAATGTTGTTATCGGGGTGGTCGTCAAAGCCAGGGGGGAATGGACCCTCGTTGCCGCGATTGCACCATTGCTGGTCATCATGCTTGCCTTCAAATGGTACTGTATGAAGACTTTCGACTTGGACCTGAAGTACTACTCTCGAGGTGGAATGCACGATCAAGAACGCCTTGCGGTGGAGGCCAAGCCGAGGGAATCTGAGAAAGTTTCATTCAAATTCGGGCACCCGGCTCTATATCAACCCCTGATGACGCCAATGGTTCATGCTAAGGCCAGGCACGTCCTTGCTGAGATCTACCGTGGCCGACTACAGTCTGATGGAGGACAATCTATGCCCATTTCGGATATCGCCATGCAGCCAATGACTCAGACGAGCAAGCCACCTCAGGACGTCCCTTTCGAATTTGTCCCGGAGGCTCATCAAGACTTCAAATTCTATAAAAATCGCGAGGACTTCCGCCAAGAGGCGGGTGATATGCTCTCCTCCCCGCGAAGCCAGACTCCAGTCTCGTCATTTGGTGGTCAGAAGGAGTCTTCGCCATCAAGTTCCCGCGGTGTGAGCCCAGCCCCTCAGGTGATAGCACCACAGCAAACACATATCCACCGCAAGGAATTCGACCAGTCTAATGTCCCAAGCCAATTCAGACACGGTCCTGCGGCTCCTTCTGTCGGGGCCAACAGTCTAGGGCCGCATCAAGGTCCTCACGCGGATCCCTACGATGACAGGACAAACCTGCTAGGGAGTGCGGGCGATGTCAGAACACCGAACGGCGAGTTCATGTCTCTTGACCAGTGGCGGACCCCAGTGGCGAGTCGAGATGGAAGCGAAATCGATGGTTATCGGGACGTGACACCTGGGGAAGAGTTGAATACGAATTACGACTATTTCAGAGGGAGACGGTGATCGAGACGGCGTTTGTCGGTTTTGTATCCTTTTGGGAACCATTCTGGGTAGAATCTAAACCGTCTATATAGAAAAAAGCGTACTTATTGATGAAGTTATGAGTTGGCACATGGTCAATCATGAGATGACTGATAGATTGGATAATGAAGATTCCGTCTAAATCAGGTGTCTGTCTCCTGTGCAGAAAGCCCACCCACATTTGTGTCACGAAAGGTCGAGCAGGTATCACCAGTCCTATCGAGCAATCATCACTGCAGCAAGTCCAGAGGGGATCTCAGGTCCAGATCCCGTAAAGGCGACTGAGTCTTTGCTACACGCCTGGTGCTCACGAATTCGACTTCGTACCTATACTAAGTTGCCCATCCTTGGTCGTTTGATACTGCCAAGTATGTGGTTTTAATGCTGCGTATGATGCACGTTGGATGTACATCAGATGCATCCTTAAAACCTTGATACTGCATCAGTATCAAACTGGTAGTATACTCTGCTAGTATCTAAGGCGGCCCGTACTGTACCAAGAGTCGAGTGTTCAGTCCTCCATATTCACTACCAGCACTACTAGTAGTAGTATTCAGTCGACGAAAATGGCCTTGTTTTCCTCTACCCACTCGTCAAACTTGGTCGGCTGTCGTCCCCCATACTTGGTGATGTTGGCAACTGCCTCCTCGTAACTTTCATACAACTCTTCACCATTATTACCGGCTTCTACTCTCTGTTTGAGCATCGCAATCAGCTGTCGCGCTGCCGTCTCCGGCACATGGGCAGCTTTCACGAAGAACTCGACACCTTCTTCCTCATCAAGCCGCGTGACTTTGAGCTCCTTCCCGAGGACCCTGCCAATGGTGTCTGCTGCTGCAGCCTGCGACATGATCTTCGGGCCGCAAAGTCGAATGACTTTTCTCCCAGCGGCGCTGTCAACAGCATGAGGCTCTTTGGCGACAACTGCTCCACACACCCTTCCCATGTCTCCTGGCGTGATCCAGTCGAACAGCGCCTCGGGATATGCGATTTTGATCTCGCCTTCCGAGACCATATTCTTCCATCGTAGGGCGTTGGTAGCGAAATACCCAGGTCGCACAGCCACGTACCCGTCTATTCCAAAGACTTGGTCCAGGTTGAGCTCGACTTGGCCATGTCCCCAGGCAATGAAATTGCTTGGTGAAATGGTCTCGTTGCTCAGGTTGGTCGGGACAGTATAACTGCTCAAGAAGACGACGAATTCGATCCCTGCCGACTTGAGCGCAACAAGGGAGGACTTCATGTGATCAGCTGTCCTGAACACGTAGATGAAGGCGTGTTTGGCCCCGGTCTTGGTAACGGCGGTTTCAATCGTTTCGGGCTTGGTGAGATCAGCAAAGACTCTCTCAAAGCCTGCCTCGCGCTCTTGTTCCGGGGTGTAGCCTGGGATCGCCTTTTCCAGATCCCGCATTGCAAGGAACACTTTTGCTCCTTGCGCATGGGCCGCCCGAACAGTCGCGGATCCAACATTGCCAGTTGGGCCGAAGATGATGACCTTGGGCGTGGCTTTCCCTGTGGAAGAGGACATGGTGGTAGTCTCAGACCTGGAAGGTGCCCTAATACTAATACTAGTATTAGTATTTTGGGCACATGAAAAGAAGGAAGAACTTGAAAGTGTCTCGTAACAATATGGTTCAGTACGAAATAACTCCGAGAGTTACCATCCCTTAACCCCGAGACCGCCAGGCACCTGCATATGGACAACTTAAAGTTCTAGTCTTCTTGGACTGAACGTAAGGCTACCAGCGGGGCCTCCCGCCCTGATTAGGAGCAACTCGGCTGTAAATTCAGTGGTAGTAGTAATAGGAGAGGGAGACACTTGCAAAGAACTTTAATATGCCCAAAACACTTGTAGTACCGTCAACTGTCTGAAACAGTACTAGTGTATTAGTCCCAATTCGAACTTCCGTACCTGGCCACCACTCTAGCTGCTTTCGAAAAGGATCAAAATCTGCTCAATCTTGATAGCGTCTACTACTACTATGTAGGCTAGGTTCGGATCCATCTCAATTCTAGCTGGAATCTACTAGGGCCTGGGTTGTCTTTCGCTTTGCTTCCACTTCAGAGAGACGATGCAAGTACTCAGTAGTACTTGCAGTCCTGATGGAAGTGAGCACTTCAAAACCTGTCCGTCCGTAGAAAGAAGGCAGAATCCAACTAAAGCTGATTCTGACAACAGTTCTTCCATCTCAATCTCTCGAGAATACAATAGTATTACGGTGTTTAGCCTAGCCGACCAGATTTCAGAGAGTATGAGATTGGAACACAGTCACATCGTCCCAAAACAGATACATTCAGTATTCACGATGGGCGTAGTAGTAGTAACTACTTACTTACTGAGTCGAGCCTTCCGCAGTCAAAGAAAACGGGGAGTGCATTTAAAACGAGCCACCTATTTGTCCGAATTCGGTAATGCTGCCCCGCACACAGGTATCTCCGATCGCATTAGGAAATCATCCATGTTTCCTCCCATTCCTGGGTGCATTTCAAATGATCGATTCGATAGTCTCTGATCATGATTAGTACTAAGTATTAAATCATTGCAAGGCAAATCGCGAGTCAGCCTTACGAGCTTGCAGCTTCGGCCGAGCCTCAGTGGTGAGTTCTTCCAACCCTAGCTAGACCCAAAGCGACTAGGACGCTGTTTGACTGACGTGGCTCAATCCCAACCAACCACTGCCCTGCCACTTTCAACTAGAAGTTTCCTATACATAGATTTTGAACACGTACTATCGATAAAACTCTCTTCTTCACCTCACTTACAATTTATTCCCTTTACTAGTAGCGGTATTAATTTCATTTGGGTTTCGACTATCAATCACCCTCTCAAATGTCTGGCGCTGAAGCAATTTTTGGCATTGCCGCCAGTGGAGCAGGCCTGATCTCATTGAGCATTCAGCTCGTGGAGAGCGCCGCAAAGCTGAAACGGATGTACCACGCGGCTCGTGATGCACCTCGAATAGTTGCCAGACTCCAGCTTGGCCTGGAGACAATGGCTCTGGCACTACGGCAACTCGAGCAACGTCGACAGCAGGGAAGCGCCAGCGACGTTCTCCTCGCACGCTGTATCGCCGAATGCGAATTGCACACGGCTGATATACAGGAGCTTATCGACAGGATGGATGACCGCCTCTCAAGAGACGCTAAGATAGGCGGTAGGATATATACTGCGTTCAAACAGCGTGATGTCAAAGAGCTGCTCGACGGGCTGGAAAAGGCCAAAAGTTCGCTCGAACTCGCATACATGATGTACCTGGGCGAGGAACAGAGGCGCCGAGATCAAGCGCACACCGACTTGCTGGCTCGTCATGGCTGTTTGATCAGGAATCTGCAAGATCAGCTTTCCGCTGGGACCATCAGTCTCTCACAACAGTTGACAGTGCTGGGCCAATCTTCAGTGTTGTCACCGGCACAAACAGATGCGGTTACAGCAAGCCGTCCTTTCACTGCCAACGACCGTGCCTTGGGGCGCTCTCATTGGTCCAAGCGATCAAAGAACAACAAGCCGCGCTTCCAGGTTACTTTTCGACTTCCCTCTTTTCTCAAAGCTCGGATATTCGATATTGCCGTTAGCCAGGCTCAGTGCGGATGGTCTATATATTTGCGCACTTTCAATCATGTCCCATACACATCCCTCATTTTCCAATATTGTCGGACCGGAAATCTCGAAGGAGTTAGGAGACTCATTGAGAGCGGCAAAGCAACACTGCTAGATGCCACATATGGCAGTGGGTTCACCGGAGACGATCGTTGGCGGACGCTCGTTGAGGTAAGCACTTCCCTTGCGGCAGTAACGATTAAAGTGCAGCCATGGTGATTATAAGAACATATATAGGATGCTGCGGAAAATGGACAGCTGGAAGTTTGCAAATGGCTTCTCAGTCAGACGACTTACCCGGATCATGGGAGACGGCTAAGCCATGCTCTCAGCTGGTATAGCTTGGTCAACAATGGAGCAAGTGGAGAAATGTATCGATTATTTCTGCAGGACCCGGACATTGATACGAATATGACCGACAACATTCGACTCGGAGTTGCTCGAAATATATGGTTGCGATTATGCGGACGGGTAGAACCGCTGGAAGTTGTACTACAAAATCAATTACCAGGATTTGATTCTCGCACCTTTGAGGAGAGGTTTGAGCTGGCCTCGCGGCTTACTCGTTTGGATGCTACAGCCTTTCTGAGGTGTGTCGGGATGCAGGCAATGGATCCGAGACTTGCGCTGCTCAGGAACAACAGTGGCAAAACTGTACTCCACTGCGTTGCATCGAAAAACCTAGAGAGACACAAGGATTGGCTCGATATTGGACTCGGCGTTTTGAAGAACGGCGCCGACCCTTCGAGGATTGCTGACGCTTCTAACTATGGGTCCGAGGAGTGGCAAGTGACACCACTACTTGATTATCTACAGGTCCATAGCTGGAAATCACCAAGGGACTTCATACGGATGCTGCATCGAGTCCATACTTGGGCTGAGATGATACAGCAAGCAGGGCTGGACCTGTTTCAGTATGGTGTCCGGGAGAGTGGTATCTGGAGAGATCTAGGTGTCCGGGCTCCTGAAAAAAGAGGGGGATGGGGAGCACAGGTGACAGGACTCATCTACGGACCAGCGCCAGAAGACTGGAGTTTGACAATCGTCCATCATTGGACAATTGATGTGTACAAACTCCATCTGCTTCCTGGTGCATTTAGCGACGAACCTCGTCTCCCAGATAAAATTGCCTGGGGGCCCACAGAGCTGGAGAGAGACGAAGGCTGCTGGACAAGGATCGAGAGGAAAAGACGAGTCACCGAAGCTGTGGACCTCAGACAGGTGCCATTTTACCACAGACAACCCTTTGTCAATATCGTGAACGATTCTCAGGATGACTCGGGACCCGTCATGCTTATGGAATACAGGGCTTCGCGTGTGACTGGTGGGACTCAAACGAGGTCATGTAGCCAGCCGCCCTGCCGAGGACAAAGAGCATTTCCTCGAGTCCGCGACTCTGATGGTAGAGCCTGGATCGACTACCATTTCTGTTTGCTTAACTCGCGCTGGAGGGTTGGTGGTACAGACCGAGTGTTGGAAGGGCCGCCTATCGCTGACTTTCCAGCTGCTACATGGGCCGTTGATGTGAGGAGTTGCCTCAGAGGTGCGTGTTCCGATACGCCAACTTCGTTTCTGCAAGGAGGGCGCTGGAAATCCGGAAGCTTCCTGGCCGAGATCGTGGAGTGTCAAGATGGATACCACTCGTTCCCTGAGCAGAACGGCGGATCAGAAGAAAGCCTGAGACATGAGGGCACCTGGGATTGTCCTCAAGGGTGCGGAAACCTCGATATTGGTCGGCTGAATGTACCACTACCCTTGCGGCCCTTCCACCCCCATCGACGCTATATGGACGAAGACGAAGACGACTGAGGGGAGAAGGACCTCGACCTATCGAAATAATAGGATATGACATTGAGTCCCGGCATCGTTTGGCCATTGCATCCCCGTGTCCGATCATCGTCAGGTAGAAGAGATATACGGCCTATCTCTACCCTACCCTAGGTCAGGATCCTAGATCGACCCTGAGAAGTCTCATGTGGCATTCTAGCTGGCTTCTTCGGCCGATGACGGTGGTGAGGAAGGTGATTGTGCACGTTGCGTATCAGTGCGGTCCTGACCACGGTTCTGTTGAGAAATCTCCTCACTGAATGCCGAGATCCCTAGTGATGTCTCCTTCTATCGTCCTGTCTGACATTATCCAGATAGGAAGGGTTATGGTGACTTTCCCGTGTCTGCACGACAACAGGAGGCCTCGACTCACCCCTCTCAAGCCGAGGTCTCTCTCTGCTTGTTGTTTCCTCTGGTACAGAAGCTGACTGGCACTGTGGATCGTCTATTATAGACCTACGCGGCAAAGGGAGATTAGGGCCAAGGTTGTTTATCACAAAAGCAAATCTTGTATTACATTTTCTGAGGAGTAATTCTCATCCAGCTCTCTCCAGATGATCTGTCTGTCTCACCCGTCCCCTGTCGTCTACTACTACTTCCCTCTCGCTCCTACACCCTGACAGCACCATCCCAAGCCCTGCAGAGTCTGGGGTGGCTCTCACACGTTCTCCATGCACTCACTACACCTTTTCATTTCTCATTCACGTCTTTCTGCACCCATAACCCCCTTCGCCACTCGCGACCTCATCACACTACGCTTGAACTTCTCCCCCGGGACATGATGATTATGCTCAGCCCTCTCTCTCTCTCTCCGCTATTTATTGCGTACTGACGATTCCTTGCTCAGATCGAGGTTGTGCTGGTCGCAATGGAGGCGAAAGGCAAACTCACCGCCGGCGCGGATGCACGGCAAGCACAAACCCCCGATGGCGGTGTAGGCCTCGAAGAGGATCTCGTTCTCGGAGACGTCGAGGTGTCGGAGGCGGAAGCGGCCACACTCGAATCTCGTGGGGTTGTCGACCTGGTCGAACTCGCGCAGGCGCTCAAGCTTGGTCATGTCGTGGACGTATTCTGCAAAGATGCTCTCGAGGCTCTGCTGCACCTCGCCGCCCAGCCGCTCGGCTTGGGTGCACTCGGCCTTGCTGATGACCTCGTGGTGCCAGCGCTCGGCGTGCGACACGAGGTTGCAGTCGTGGCATCCCCACTGGGCGTCGCCGTGCGGGTCCGGGTAGAACACGTGGGGGAGATTGGAGATCAGGACGTCACGCACTCTCACCACCTCGGACTCAAAGCCCCGGATAAAGTCCCACGGCATCAGCGCCTTCATGTGGTCCGGGAGGAGCTCGTCGACGTCGTAGGCCGTCATCTGCCACATCATGCGGCGCGAAGCGGTTGCGAAAAGAGCCGGGAGGTTCAGCAGATACGCCGAGTGGAGGATCGCTGGCAAGGCTGTGCACAACAAGATTCCTGTATCTCCATACACCATGCTGGAGCTCTCGACGTTGTTGGGGAACGGGAAGCTCTTGGGGATGAAGGACGTGAGGATCGTCTCGAACCATGCGGGGAGTTTGCCCTCGAAGAGGTACTTGTCAAGCATCAGAGCCACGTCTCTCAGAAGGCAGGTATTCTCCGGTGGAAGGGGATCGTCCTCACTAGCGACATGGAGAAACAACACAAAGGGTTCCAAACGCTCCAGGAAATGCAGGGGGTTCTCGGCTGTAAACTTACCGCCCTCTGGAGCCCAGCTTGCCTTGAATTGCTCTCTGAAGAACTTTGTGTTCCTGCTCAGCGCCTCGGTCGAGACACGTATCAAGACGTGATCTTTTGTTTCTGTGAGGGCTCGAAAATAGGCATCACCGTCGGCGGCGACCTCGTATGTCTGAGGTTGAGTGGTGGTGACAAGGCGATCGCTCAGATCCCAGTCGAGAGGGGGAGTGCTGCTGGAAGCCATCGCACTATCTGGGACGTTGTCAGGATTCATCGTGTATGGAGTTTTTGTAAAAGATCTGATGGTGGTATGGAGAGAAGATGTCGAATGATGGGGAGAAATCTCTGGAGAGCATGCTCTACGGGACTTTAAGTACCCGGTGACCCTGTCCCATGTTGTAAGGCAGTGGCAGAGGCAGTGATGCAAGGCAACGTCAAGGCAGCTCAGCGTCGAGTAGGGCAACATCACAGCCACATCAAGTTGTTACGAGAATCATGTTACACCTCGACATCGACTCCTTGTCCGAGGACAAGCCACAGGACAAAATGGTGCGTTTCTTTGTCGCGTAGAAAGGCACTCAAGGGCAGTTAGTTGTATGCAACCCATTCTTTTCTTTGTTCGTGGGCAGAGAGCACAATGAAGTGTTCGTTCGCCCTTTGTCCCGCACTTTCACTCTGCAGAGAGAGTGATTCCTCATAGGATATGCAACTGGGTAGCTGAGGTAGAGTAGGCGGTAGAGCGGTAAGTGGAGGTCGAGATTAACTCGCCGCGCCCAGAGAAAGTCTTGGCTGCCAAGGCGTCACTGAGATGCTTAAACCGAACTCCTGGGCGTCTGACTTTTCATAATTTTCCCCCCTGTGGTCAATTCGTTCGCTCCTGGGTTCTATCTGCCTAGTGTATCACTCCTTCCCCTTTCCTGTGTCGACTCCCGAGCTATCTGTCCGTCATTTCCACCCATGTCGCCCAAGACACAGGAGCCAGAGATCGTCTCCATCACCGATCTAGATCCGGCCCAGGCGAGATGGGTTACGCTCAAGAAGGTCGATTTCATAGACCAAACAGGCACTCCCCGCACCTGGGAGATCGCCATCCGTAAGACAACCTCAAAGTCTGGCGTTGACGCCGTGGCCATGGGCAACATCTTCGTGCACCCTTCCAAACCACCTAGTACTATGTTGGTCCTCCAGTATCGTCCGCCGGTCGGGAAATACACCGTCGAGTGGCCGGCCGGGTTGGTCGATGAGCACGAGACGCCCGAGGAAGCGGCAGTCCGAGAGATGAAGGAAGAGACTGGCTATGACGGCAAGGTCTATGACGTATCGCCAATTTTGTCGAGTGATCCTGGAATGACCAATGCCACGATCAAGTTGGTCATGGTCGAAGTCAAGCTGAATGCCGAGCAAGACTTTATGCCCGAGCAAAGACTGGATGACGGCGAGTTGATTGAAAGAGTCATGGTGCCGCTGAGCGAACTCTACGAGAAGTTGTTGGAGTGGGCCAACAAGGACAACTTCATGGTCGCGGCAAAGTTGTTCTATTTCGCGGCAGGCATGCATTTTGCAAAACATGGAGGCTACGTTTGACAAGCCCTTCCGATTTGCTGGTCGACTATCGCCATGGTGTTTGAGGCTTCATTCACACCTGCCAGCGGTGTCGAAAGTTAAGCCACACGATCCAAAGCGTTGACGAAGCCTCGAGCACCACCTGGACAGAGATTCAGCCAGGTATATGTTTACGTTATACCATGAGGTGAGGCCGTTATGTGACCATGTGCCAAAGAAGGATACGTTGACAGAGTGGCGTTAAGGCGATCTCAGAGAGGACTTGTGACTAGACATGTTAGAGTGGCTAGAGGCTGAATAAGCTGCGAAGACTCAAGAGAAGCACTCTCCAGACTCGATTAGATACAAGGAATTAGAAGAGTAGAATTACTCCTGAGAAATTTCCAACGAACAAGCAAGGGAAAGAGAAAATATTCATAGAGGCGCAGAACCGCTCTTTGTTGCCCTCGAAGAACTCGTGACTGCATGTGAACACAGACGCCGAGAAAGGACCATTTGTAAAAGCATCCAGTGGAGTTGTGCACTGGTGCATTGTGAGTGGCTTTCGTTGCACATCCATCAATGAAGGTCGAATCCACTCCACCAGGCATGTCACCATGGGGCAGACTCTGGGGTTAGCCTGTGCCCGGATTGCTCGCAAGGCGTCTGATCAGGATTTGCCGTACGCTGCTCCTGTCTGCAGGGAGCGTGTGTCGGTCAGCCACCTCCACAGGGCTAATTTGCGTAACCGACCACGGAGGTGACTCCGCAATCCCGCAATCCTCGTCAGCTGGGCCATACAAGTCGGTGCCGTGGCCGAGAGGAATGCAGATCAGTGCGATTTTCGCCGCTGGTGGTTCCAAGATGGCGTGCCGGGCTACGGGCTGCGAGCGTCTTAGGTATTAGACATCTGTTCTTCCACCATACGTGGTTGTTTTAGATATGTCAGCGGTGTTTTCTGCACAGGGACATAAAAGACAGAGGACTTGGTCAATTTTCACAAAAGGACAATGTTGGTCTCTGTTGAGTGATGCTGTTGGGTCCAAATTGCCGTAGAGCCGACTATGCGAGGACGCTAGTTCCAATGTGGTTAGTGAAAGTATAAAGGACCCCCCATCTACGAAAATCAAATCAAATCAAGTTGACGACACTTGGGTGGCACAGGACCAAACACCAAAAAGTGGCCGATCATGTCTGCCATCAACGGAAGCCAATGTCTGGTAAGCAGCTGGCAGTTCAGCTCTTCAGGAGGCTTGCTAGCCACAGCAGTGAGGCTTGACTGCATTGCCTCTGCCTCTTGCGGTGAGTCTCGTCCTCGTAACGAGAACAGGCCGGGCAGAACGGAGCAGAGCCAGTCTCGTCGGTAAGCTTTGACAGAGACGCCCTGTGAGTGCTGTCCAATGGCACGGCAATGCAATCCACTATACTTTGAAAGTCGACATCCCTGCGCCCTAACCCCGAGGCAAGCTTTCTCGCTCCCGAGCACGGAGCTTTTCTCAACAACATGAACTGAAGCAGACAAGCAGGCCACCAACGAGGTAGAGCTAAGCCGAGTGGATCTCTCCCCGCCATATGATTCATGCGTGTTCTCCGCATCTACTCCCGCAAGGTATACATGTCGTCGCTGACAATGTCTGCGAAGCATTATCCGACAACCGACGTTGGGGGATCTACATCCCCTTCCCAGAGCTGGAAGAGGGCGTACGTTGAAGCGGGGAAGAGAGCTGGAGTTTGCCCGCGCAGCTTCGATATATTCGCAGGCTGGGGGCTATACAAGTGCGACGCCGTATGACTCAGAAGATCGCTTCTTTGTCTCATATTCGTGGCTTCTTTTGGCGCAAAGGATATTCAAAAACATTCCAGACACCGCAACTAGGTTGCTTGTCCCCCCTTTTACAGCTCTAAACCTCGCTCCCATCACCATGAAACGCTTTTGGGGCCTTCGTGGGCGCGGGCTCAACGCTGCTATATGGGCCTTGGCCATGTTCGCGGTCATGATCTTTGGGTACAACCAGGCCGTGGCTGGCGGAGTCCTCACCACGCCGTCCTTCAACAGGCAATTTCCCAAGATGGACGTGATTGACACAACTGGCGCGCAGAAGCATTACAACTCTACGATCCAAGGTCAGGCCCAACCCAGCACTTATCAGGCTATCTTGCGCCCTTTGGTGACTGACCCGCTCCTCCAGGCACCGTTATCGCCCTGTATACCCTGTGTGGCACATTCGGGGCTCTAGCATGCACCTTTCTAGGCGACGTCCTCGGACGACGAGGGACCATCTTTCTAGCCACCGCCGTGCAAATGGTCGGGGGCATCCTGATGGCATCCTCGTTCTCCTTTGCGCAATTCATCGTTTCCCGCATCGTCGTGGGCCTGGGTACAGGTGGCATCATCGCAACCGTCTCGGTCTGGCAGTCTGAGCTTTCCAAGGCCGAGAGTCGCGGCGAACATGTCTCGGCGTTTGGCATCTTCTGCGGCTTGGGCCTAGTGCTGGCTCTATGGATCGACTTTGGCTTCTCCTACTTCACGGGCTCTGTGTCGTGGCGGTTCCCCTTTGCCTTTGAGATCGTCCTCTCTGTCATCGTCATGACCTTTATCTTCACCCTGCCGGAATCTCCTCGCTGGCTGGTCAAGATGAACCGCGTCGAAGAGGCGCGAGATATCATCGGCCTGCTCCACAACGTCGACGCACACGACGACGAGGTCCAGAAGGAGATTCGCGAGATCCAGGCGGCGCTCGAACTCGCCGGGACTTTCTCCCTCAGGGCCCTGTTCACAATGGGACCACAGAGGACATTCCACCGGGTCTTGCTAGCTGCGGTTGTGCAGATCTTCCTACAAATGACTGGTAAGTCATCCGTCCCGGGTCTCCTTTTGTCCTTATCCAGTTGGGGCCTCCCTTTGAGATGGCGTGCACGCCACGTGAACAAATGACCTGGCTCACAAATCCTACGCAAAGGTGTCAACGCAATCACGTACTATGCCTCGTCCATCTACGAATCCGACCTGCACTTTGACGCGACCGTGTCTCGGATCCTCGCAGCGGCATCGCAGTTCGCCATCATCCTCGGATCGTGCCTGTGCTCGTGGACGGTGGACCGGTTCGGGCGACGGCCGCTGATGCTGTTCAGCTCGGCCGGGATGGCGGCGTGCATGGCGTGCCTCACGGGGCTGGTGTCGGACCCGGACAACAGCGCGGCGCTCAAGGCGGCCGTCTTCTTCCTGTACCTGTACTACGTGGTCTACACGATCGGGTTCCTGGGGATCCCGTTCCTGTACGCGTCCGAGATCGCCCCGGCGCACCTGCGCGCCGCCGTGTGCGGCATCTCGACGGCCGTGTCGTGGCTGTTCAACTTCCTCGTCGCAGAGGTCACCCCGGTCGCCTTCACCGACATCGGCTACCGCTACTTCATCGTCTACGCGGCCCTCAACGCCGCCTTCGTCCCCGTCATCTACTTCTTCTTCCCCGAGACCGCGGGCCGCAGCCTCGAGGAGCTCGACGAGATCTTTGCCGCCTCAAAGTCCTTTCTCGACCCCGTCCGCGTCGCGGGCCGTCTGCCCCATCGTCGTCGTCATCGTCTTGGCCACGTTCTCGACGAGTCCTCGGCTCGCCAGGAAACCGCCGAGACGATCGTCCAGGTCGACCACAAAGGCTCGAGCAGTCAGGGAGATGTCGATCCCGAGGGTGTCCAGCATGTGGAGAATCCAGACGATATGGTTGTTGTGGATCCCCGGTGGACGGAGAAGGGCGAGGTGTGATTTTTGAGAGAGGTCATGAACCGCGTTAGCCTTTCCCTCTCTTGCCCCCTTCCACCGAACCAGGTAGACAAGGTGATACAAGGGGAAGAGCGAAAATAGGAAGAGGGGGGAGGGCACATGATTTGGCTGTGCGCGCTGCGCCAGTGGTGGGACCTGTTGAAACGCTGGGGGGAAAGAGGAGATGTACCTACGGAGTAGATTGGGGAAATTTGGGGGGGGAGGTGGCCCCCCCTTAAAACTCATGAGAATGACGATCCTGGGTGGATCTGTCGAGTTGAATAAGCGGACGAGTTGGACGAGTTGGACGAGTTGACGAGTTGACGATGACGAGTTACCGACAAATCCAATACATGGCCATGGAGGGAGGACATTGCGTACTCGGTACTCGGTAGAAGTGACACATACATACATAATATGTGGATCCATAAGTATCACAAGCAGGACAGGGAGACAGGCGCCTCGAGGCACTTATGAGCCTACTACTCCGTCCCGGGATGCAGGTTGCAGCATGACAGCGAAGTAATACTCGTTACTTGGTCCTCGTACTCGTACATAAACCTACCTACCTACCTACCTACCTACCTACCTACTGGTACGTGTTCTTACCCCCTTTTTGGATCCCCGGCAAGCCTGGGCTTCTTGATACCGTAGTGATCGACATGCACTTACATACATGTCCCCCACATACGCACATACCTAGCGAGCTAGGTACATACTCGGTACATGTACCCTACGTGCTCTGTCCCGCTTACTCCTTAGTACGGGATGGGACTGCGACTGCGACTGCGAATGCCGGCACCGGCCGGTTATTTCCAGACAGCTCACTACCGGTACATAACCGACACGGACGCCCTTTGCATTCTCTCAGGAAACTATAGAGTACAAATGTACAAAGTACATAGTACCGACGCTCCGGCAGTACATAGATGCAGTCTGGTAGTGCCATGCAGCCTCATAGCCGAGGAGTCACGGCGCCGGTAAAAATCATTCCTTCCCATCCATTCCAACCCTGGAAAACACCACGGCGAATTCGGCGCAAAATACACGAGTCTTCAATTCCATTCAGGGACAAAGCACAAAGCAAGACCCAAGCGTGGTCTCTCGATATGTGTACACAGCTCTGGAAAGTTCGACCGTCCTCAATCCACCGGTTCCCGAAAAAAAAAAGATGATCACAGCTGTCCTCTGTTCCTGTGTCCGTTTGACCCTTTCGTTGTTGAGTTCTGCGCTTTTTTTCGTCGTATTTCCCTCCGCTAGTGTAGACCACTGACTCGAGTCGCGCTTGGTACACATTTCCATTTTTGATCCATCTGTTGACATCGAGGGCGGACATGGCTCTCTACTCCTCGTAGTCCCCCAAGGTTGCGTACTCTCGCGTGTCCCGGCGCCAGTCCACGAACGCGCCCGTGGCGAGTCGGTTGTTATGCTCTTTGCAATTGATCAATATGTTCGATGCCGACAGATCCCCGCGCTTCAGGCAGACGAGACACAGCCCATGTAGGCCCTGTTCAAAACGGTCGATCATTGCCCGGATCACCACTCCCCAATGTAATCTGCACGTCCAACAATCCTTGTCATTGCATTGAGTTTGCTCGCCTCTCATATGTGTGGCAAGCTGCCGAACCACACAGATGGCTTCTTCCAGAGATGCAGGTTGTCCGCCACCTCTTTGCGGAGGCCAAAGACCAAACTCAATCAATCCTTGAATGTACTGCGCCACCATTCCTACTCCCTCACGACCGACCTTGAGAAACTCTACCTCCCTGTTCAAAGTGTAGATGGTAAAGTTGATTGCTCGATCATCCTCGGACCTATCACCGAGGATATCGCCAATAACCCCACGGTTACGAGTAATTAGTTCTCCAAGGTAAGTTTCAGCGGCTTGTTCGAGAAGTTCTAGGCGTTTGTCAGTGCCAAACCACAGTATGAAGGAGACTTGCTCAGATGCGCTCACCAGAAACTTTGTGTGGAAGATGATTGCTCGAGATCTCGAAAATGAAGGCGTCGTTCTCGTCTTTTTTTGTGCGCCACCTCTTGTAGGCCTGAATGGAGAAGAAATAAAACGCTTCAACATCGTCCAAGATATACGATATAACAATGAGCCGAGCAAGGGCCAGTCTTGAGTAAGCGCCTCCTGTAGCGATCTTCCGCAGGAGCTGATGATGGAACCATGACCTTGTGATTGTGGCGCAACCGTATTTGTCCGCTGCTATTGATGTTGATACAGCGCAGGCAGGGAATACATCCACATCAATGTCACATTTGTGGTGAAGGATCTTGCACAGTTCCCCCATAGCCCCCGGCTCATCATCCGGCAGTTTCAGGATCGGTGGTTCGGCAGCATTCAGTGAAAGTTGGCCTTCACGAAAAGGTCCGTTCAGCATGGCCTTGAACACGGGAGAACACATCATCATGAGCTTGCTGCAAACGCGAATTCGGAGGACCTTTGACTTGGCGGTCTGCTGCTGGGCTGCGTCCAAGTCGCCCTTGTTGCTTTGCGAGACTTTGACGTTATTTTCCGTGAGGTCGTGTTCCTTGCCAACTTCCAAAATCAGGTCGCCGTCTGGATCGACCAGGACGACTTCCGATTCTCCCAGGGAAGTCATGACGTGAGGGTGATATGGTCTGTCGAACAGAAAGATAGAGCGCAAGGTAGAATTGTGACAGGCTGGGGACGGAAGGGTATAAAGGAATTGACGGGAAAGTGACGCGGAGGTGAGGGTCGGAAAAGTTGTCACAATGGAAGTGCCGATTGTCAAAATTGACGGCCGACTTGCCTAAAGATGACGATGAAATCGATGTTGACAGTCGCAGCTGAAGATGTCGGAGGCTAACAGAGGAATTCACATCCAAGGTGAGTCGCGGACACAGCTTCGATGACGGACCCGCGATTCGTGTCCTCCCCATTCGATATCCAGCTAATCATTTATTCCATCAACCCCAATGTACCTCTCATCGCCGCAAGATCATATCGTGGTTGAGGCTTCGTTCACCCCACGACACATGCCTTTCACAGCGTGAATTGTGGCCGTGAAGGAAGTCGGATATCGGCTCCGTGTCATCCTTCACGCACCCTAGGCAAATGCCACGCGCTTTCTGCTTTGCCGCCTTGATCTTCTTGTCGAGCTCGAATTTGATGTCGAGATCGTGGCCGCAATTGCAGCGCGCAGTCTTGGGACAGCACATCTTCCTGTCGCCGAAATCAACCTCGCCCAGACGTTGGAGTTTGCGCAGCATGGCCACTGGCGAACGCTTGGAGTCGACCTCGGGATCGTGGGATGGCAACAGTGACAGGGAAGCGAGTGTGGCGCCCAGGACGCCGATCCTGACGGTGTTCCCATAGCAAAGCCCGGTCACCTGGGAGTGATCGAGCTCGTCTTCCTCTTGTGTGGTCTCACAGGGGATCGGAGTGAAATAGCCATACCATTTGCGCTGCCGAGAGACATGCGCAATCAGTGCGGGGCCAATGCCGGCAAAGTCGTGGATAGAGTGGCGTCCAAAAGAGCATAGGAGGTCAATCAGGCGCCCAGGCACTTCATCCTCATACACAGCCTCGAGTCTGGGACGGATCTCGGACGGACTAATGTGGGTGTAGACCGTTTTGGATGCGAGCGCAAACATCTCGGTGTCGTTCATGAGAAAGCACAGCTTGAGCATCTGCTGTGCACTCATGCCCTCATTCAGAAGAGCGTCTATGTCGAAATAGTCATGGCCGGCTCCAACGAATCTGAACAGTTGGCCGCGAAACCAAGACCGCAAAGAGCGGGTGCAGTCGTACTTGTCTGCAAAGATGCCCAGTTCATGGAGAGTCTTGTACCCTTTGAAGTGGTGAACGCTGGGGCTGCAGTGGACGATCTCGCAGAAAAGCAGTGTCGCCCGGGGATTGTCCTCTGGCAGTGATAATGTTGGCGGATCGACCTGGTTGAAGTGAAGCTGCGCTTCCGCAAAGCTCCCATGCAGCATCTCCTTGAAAACAAGGGAGCCCATAGTCAGGACTTTGGACGACACGAGGATACGCAGAGGAATATCTGTGATGGCGACACTGCTGTCCGGAGATGGTGTTCTATCTTGTCTGAGACTCCGCGCCAGGGATTGTTCGCTGTCGCTGTCGCTGTCTGATTGCTGCTCAGAGCGAACTTCGGAAAGCTGCTCTCCGTCTCCTTCACTCGACAGATCATCGCGCAACGAAGCCCCAACCTCAAGAATAAGATCACCCCATTTGTCGACAACGTTGACATCCATGTTGTGTGTGGTCGACATTCTGAAAGCCTTTCCTGAATGTCTGAGCTGGAGAGACGGGCTAAAGGCAAGCTGATAGGATGGTGTCTTCGATGGATACAGGTCGAAGCTGGAAGAGGATGAGCCTTGATATTAGATCAAGAAGATCCAGAGTATGCCAGGGTGAGGAGATATATATATGTATGTATGTGTGTGTCTCGGTGACACTCTAGTGACTTGGAGTGGTGAAAATAGCGATAGAAGTATCGGGTGATATGATTCTGCTTCGCTTGTGACACAGCCTCCGTGCCCGGATAGTTAATTTGGTGACGATGGATCGAAAGGGATGGTAAGCTAGGCACCGAAGTCGAGGATTCCGAGTGAAGAGCTCATGCAGTGCCATTGTCGTCGTCGTCACCGTGGCATTCATGATATGGACAGTTTCGTGAATAGAACGAAGCATCGCTCCATTTATTCAGCAGGTTCCTTCAATGCGCTGCTCCGTTTGCTAGTCGGAGGGGTTATGTCTTTGTAGTGATGTGCCTGCAGGTGCAGGATCAAACAAACTTCATGGAATGATAAGGGTCATACGCAGTGACTCAACCGTGACACACGGTAGATCTGGACAATGTAGGTGGCAATCCCGGAAGGCCTGTAGCCTTGACCCAGGCTGTTGATACAGCTCTTTGCCTGTAAACGTATCAGCTCCATCTAACCCAACGTTCGTGCTTAGCAAACAGAACCAGACAATAACCACGCGTCCGGAAGGAAAAGAAGCCCAGATCCACTGATGGTGGATGTGTTTGCACATTTGTGAAAATGTTATCCTAGTCCCCATTCATTCATGCATGACCATTACCTACTTTTCTCCATCCAAAGAAACCCCCAGCAAACATGTTTGACGCTCCGGTTTATGACCAAATGCTCTCCTCTGACCCGTCCTCTTTCCCTGCCTCGAGCTCTTTGAGCTGTTTCCTCAGCACATCCGCCCTAAAGGACCGAACCGCCCTCTGAATCCTCTCTTGACAAGCTGGGTCTTGCGCAATGGCTCTCCTCGCGGACCACGACCCGGTAAGTAAACCAGCCTCCCCACCCAGAAATAGGCCCGCGATGCCGAAGAATGTGTATGTCACGATATCTCCCAGAGGTGTGGGCTGCAACAGAGGAGTGATGTCCGGAATAGCCTCTTCGCGACCGCTTGCGAATCGGACGTGCGTAGGCTTCTCAGCGGCGCGGAAGGCCTGAAACATGGCGTTGCGGTTTGCTCGCAGGCGGAAGGCGAGGAAACCCCCTAGCGCAATACCTGCGAGGGAGCCTATGAGGGCATGTCTGGAAGCTTTGGATGCGGCCGACCGCAGTAAGTCACGGTCTTCTTCTCGTAGACTATGTCATAGTCAGTTTGACTCCATAAGCATGAGATGAGGGCTGTATGTTGGCTCACTCATGCTTGAAATGCTCCTCTGCAAGTCTCCCAAGTTCCTCTCCTTGGGTTCTTCTGAGAGCTGCAAATGCATCCACAGACATTGTTGATGAGTGATTGAGAGTGGTCAGCTGGAGCTACTTCTTCTGCACTGCTTTGAACAGCTATAGACCACCGAGCTATACTGGGAAGTGAAAAGAGTCAGTTCGTGGAATGAGTCGGACTCTTATAGCCATGGAGCGCGCCGGAAGTCGAACCATTTTGTTAACGATCGACGTCATTGAGCGAAGCTCATGGAGCTTCGCGCGAGCTGGAAATGTGGTTCCGGCTGGAGCTCCGGATGATGCAATGATCCTCCGTATAAATTAGTCCGGAGCAAAAAGGCTGAGACCGCAGCTTCTCCCTAAAAGGAAATCAACACAACCCACATCAGTATCATCTGGTTGGAATAGACGACCGTTTATTTGTAACAATCATATGGGAAAGTGTCCAAGCCCCCAATATACATCAACACTTGTAGGCTTGTCTATTTCAGGACCATAGCCTACCCGTTGCTGCGACTGCGTATGTCCCAACTCATCAATTCCTGGGTCTGTCCCGGGTAGAGAAGTTGACGGCCTCGAGGCGCTCATCCTCGACTGCCAAGATCCAATTGCCTGCGCCCTACTCAGCAGATGCCGGAGTGCTGCTACCACGGTCTTGATTTCTTGCGATGAATCCGAGCCGTCTGATTGCAGCCACACAATATAAGATGAGCTGAGGGCATGAAACACGGCATCGCGCAAGTCTGTATCGCCACCGTCGTTCCAGCCAGCAGTTGACGTCTGCACATCGACGGCAGCACTTGGACTAGCCAGAGAAATCTCTTCTTCAAGCTCGGCACAGAGGATGGCGGTTGCAAACAGGAAGTCTTGCACAAGCAGCGACAGGAATTTCCAACCATGACGACACAGCTGACCACCGATTCGAGTCTCAAGATACAAGGCCCACTGATATCGAAGTATGGCGAGGGCAGCTTCGATGCATACCTTGCGAGATTGTGCATATCGTTCCTGGTTTCTGCCCAGGGACATGTATTTGCGATGCAAAACAATCTGCGCTCTGCGGTAGATAAAGGTGAGAAAAGTGCAACGCACACTGATGGTGGCAGGGGCTTGTGAGAGCGACGGGAGGTCTTGTGCCTGCGGTTCAGATTTCCAAACGGGGATAATCGACTCGTAAGCACTGGTAAGCACCTTGTCCAGTCTTACGACTTCGGTATACGAAGAAGCCTTGACCGACATGGTAAGATCATTGACCATCCCGAAGATGCTGAGGAGCTGATTTTTGGCAACGTGGAACTGCCCTATGGTCCGTGAAGACTCTGGCCTAGGAGGGGGTAGTTCGAGCATATCCTCGTCAAGGTCTTCCTCAAACAGATTCCTGGGATCCGCAGTGTCGCAGAGCGAAATGTTGATCATGCGAGGCAAACCGAATTGGATGGAGAGATACATGTCCCACCCAACAAGCATGTTCCAGACTCTGCGGCGCCTCTCAGCTTCGAAGCAGGACATTGTCGGCCAATGGGATCCGTCACGATGATAGCCGGCTCGGAAAGCAATGCGAACAAGACTTCCCCATAGCACCCACGGGCTCTGCAAGCTCTTGGTCTCTCCTTCCCTCAATGTCTCGATGAATAAATAGAGCAACATGGTTTCCACCGCATATCGTGGACCTTGGCAGTATTTACCCTGAACCAGACACTGGATGGTTTTCTGACGATATAATCGGACTAGGCGTTCCGGTTGAGCCTCTGCGATTTGCAGTCGCAGCTCCTCATTCGATGAGAATTGCTGATACTGCACGGCCAAACACATCAGTGCAAACAAGAGTCCAATCCACATGGTAGACACTGACGTCGGATTCTCCCAGAAGCTGTCGTACTGCAACCAATATTAGTAGTGGAGCGCGGAGAGTTGTATTTTAGGCGCCTACCTCTTTTTGAAACGTTGGGGGATGAACAAGCACTATCGAAATTAGCACAAAGACTTGATTGGAGGTGGATCAATTGACCGACTTGCTTCATTATCTGTGTTGACGAAGCACACGGTTATCAAAGCATCGACGAAGCCCTTTGAAGGAATGGCGCCGAGAATATCTTCTCTACTGGCTTTGCCACAATATCCGAGGAGGTCGGGCTCTTCCTCTGCTGCTCTATGGTTTAGGTCGTCCTCATTGTTGGTGAGAAAGGTATTGTTTTGGAATACATTTCTCAAGGCAGGAATCTGAGGTGGAAATCAGCTTTGTGCGACCGCAAGTTCTTGCAAAGGCAACATACGCCTTGCAGAATCGCCAGCCAATGAGCACTACCAACATAGTCATCTTTGCCCTGAGAGATTTGAAGCCACCCTGCTGAATCAACAATAGGCTCTGGATCCTGGCGATAGTAGTCCTGCTGGTGGGTTTGGTCTTGGATCAAGAGCACATTGTCCTCTAATGTCGGTGGGATAGGTTCGTCCTGACTCAAGGCACCCATCAAGTATTCAACTTGGGACTCGAGCTGCTTGACTCGGTCCTTGACATCAGAGGGGACCGATTGATCCAGGATTCTTGCCGTTGTTGGCTCTAGGAGACTGGAGTTGGGAAAAGTGCAAGATTCAGCCAATCCCCGGCGCGAGCAGTTGTGGCAGGGCTGGCAACGGTCACACTTCAACCTATTTTCGCCCCGGGTAAGCTCATCAGCACCCTCGGGGGTTAGGGCAGCATTCACTTTCTTTTCCTACACAGGTTGCAAGACAACTGAGGCTTCTCTCGCCGTCGACGAGCAGCCTTGGCCTGTCGCTCTTCCTCGGACAGTGTCATGTTGCGCTTACTAGATGACCGAGAGAGACGCATTCTGGGTTTACTTTGAATAGCAGCATTTATAAAGTGCTCTCAAAGAGCTCGCCCTCAAAAGTAGTCAAGGAGTAGGAGCAAGGGACGTGGTGACAAGTATATCGGGTCCGGACTGAAATTCCACCGAGCCCGACCCTCCGACCCTCCGTGTTCCAAAAGAGGAGAAGCGTAAAATGTCACAGCCTTGCATGCCTGTCAATTCATCTGGTTCTCCGACTGCGGTGATCATCTCCACCTCCCACTCGCTGCCCTGCATGTGATTATTTCCAGCGTCTACATGGAGTTGCTGTCCTGGTAAAAGATCACCTCACAGCCAAAGGTAGGAGTCATGGCCGACAGTCTCTACGGCATCAAGCAGGCCTCCAAGACCAAAGCCAAGGAAATTTCATCCTCCACTTCTCTCGCGTTCTCTACCAACTTGGCGTCACTGATCTCCAGCTCATCCTCTGCCAAAGCCAAACACACGTCTGGCCGATCGCGTCCTTCCAAGGAGAAATCGGACATCTTCACCACTCACAACAAGAATGTCAAGAAGCGGTCCGCAGCCGACCTCGAGGATGGCCAGCAGCAACGCCACAAGACCCGCGATGATATCGGTTCGGTCGACGATGCCGAGTTGCACAGATCCAAGAGGAGGATGCAGGACAAAGTCCGTCTGTACAATGCCATGAAGCGCGGCGAATACATCGGCAAGGAGGACTATGACAACCGCGGTCTGGTAGATTTCGACCGCAAATGGGCGGAGGATCAAGCAAATGGTGAAGGAGGTGCTTCTGACAGCTTCGACTCCGACGATGGCAGTGCAGTCGGAGAAGAAGAGATTTTGGAGTATCTAGACGAGTTCGGCCGCCTCAGGAAAGGGACAAAAGCGCAGGCTGCGCGTGAAGAACGAAGGAAACGGATGCAGGCCAACGCCGCCGAAGAAGAGGAGCGACTCTCTGCGAGACCGTCAATGCCGGGTAACGTTCTCTACGGAGATACTATCCAACACCAGGCTTTCAACCCTGACCAAGCCATTGCCGAGCGCATGGCCGAGCTTGCGAAGAAACGGGACAAATCCGCCACTCCCCCTCCGGATACACACTACGACGCCAGTGCCGAAATCAGGACCAAAGGCACCGGGTTTTACACTTTCAGTCAAGATTCGGAAGAGAGGAAGCGAGAAATGGACGCTCTTGAGAAGGAGAGACTCGAGACAGAGAGGATACGAAAGGAGAGGGACGAGAAGAAAGAGCAGAGGAAGAAAGAAATCGAGGAGCGGCGCAAGGCGATTGCCGCACAGAGGGCGAAGGCGCAGGCTGACAAGTTTCTCAACGATCTTGATATTGAAGGCTTCTGAACAGAGCTGGAGTGAAGATATTCAGTTGCTGACGGCTGGCTGGCTGGGTTGTTCAACGTGCACCCCGCTGGTCATAGTCCTCACGAGAATCACTACTGCCTCGGGGACGTCCTCATATTAATCAATATCCACGCATCGGCTGCAGCATTTCTGAAATATCTCCATGTCTTCATCCACCATGGCCGAGACGAGACGACCAGCAGTGTGCCTGATGGCTATCCAGATTTTCTGCTGCGTTTCTTAACCCGACGGACCCGATCCAATGCGATATCTCGTCCCAACCGTTCGCTCGAATCTTTGGTGGCCTTGACACAGAGACTCCAGTGCCCCGTGCTCGCCGGAGAACTGGTGCTCTCCTCCTCGCCAGACCCCAAGCCAACTCAAGGGTCAGTACTTTCGGAAAGGATTCCTCTACTGGATCTCCCCCAGTCAAAACCCCGAATCGAACTGTGCCGAGTTGTCCATAGCCCATCCCGAGTCGTACACTGCGGTATCCTGCCCCATCGACCAGTCCATGCCCTGCGCCCCACCGGCATCTTGGGTTGTATTAATCCCCATGGGATCTACAGCTGTTGCACTGGTATCAAAATTTCCACCGTTTGCCGCACCCGTACTATCTGACGCGCCATATATCGCATTTGACTGCCCAGCCACCACTGCATTCGTGATGGACGCCACGGCGATGCTGGTGGCAAGCTCATTGAAGAAGTTATGCTGCTGTGCCGGGCCACCAGGTCTTACCACCTGCCCGGGAACGTGGCTTTGAGGTCTTGACCACTGTGTATGGGGTGGAGCACTGCTGATTCTTTGTCCTGGAGGTGGTCTGGCAAGTCCAGCCGTGGGATGCGCATTGGCGGCGTGACCAGGCCACTGGGACTGGGGAGCAGCAGTAGCACTGAAAGGACGCTGGGGTGGATAGGGCGACTGCGGTGACGGGAAAGATCCTGTCGAGACTGGACTCTGAAGTATCTGGCCCTGTTGGGTTTGGTTGGTATCGTCGTTGAACCTGGGAATGGGGTGGACATGCAATTTGCTGGCATACTGGACGCAGTGAGTACACAGCTTGAGGACTTGGTTACACTGCTGACAATGCAAAGACGAGATGGGTGTGGTTTCTGAGCAAGTGGTGTTAGTGATTATCCAACCCGCAAGATTGAAAACATACTATGTAAGCAGAGACTGCACTGTTCGCCAACGTCGGTGACGAGCCCGTCGACTCGCATGACTTTTCTCTGGCACTCCCGATATGATCGCGCAATGACCTGATTCAGATTCTCTTCGGTGTAGACGTCAATAAAGTCTGTGTGGGCGTGTCCTTTGAGAGCCTCGATCGTTCGCATCGCTAAGCACCACCCGCACCGCATCAGCAAATAGGCATTTCCATGCTAATCGCCGTCCAACTTGGGACTTACGTTGGGCACACTTCTGGCAGTAAATGCCGCTGGAGAGCCAGCCTGTCTTTGCGACCTGAAACGTCCACTGCCACGGCTCGTGGTGGCTCGGGTGGCCGTGGCCGAGCGAATAGCAGCTCAGGCAGCGGTACATGGGCTCGTTGATGTCGACGAAGCACGTCTTGCAGAAGATGACGGACTGGCCGAGCGCGAAGCCCTTTGAGCAGGAGATGCAGTGATTGACGGCGGCGTCGTCACAGCACGAGTTTGTCGGGAGCGTGTCGGCCGCCGTGACCCTCCCCGTCGAGCATGTGGGCTCGAAGATCTTGAAGGTCCGGTGTGGGTGGGTGTTGACGCCTCGCGAGAACCAGCATCCCCGACACAGCGTGTAGGGGCATTCGAGGCACGCGTACCGACTCGCCGAGCGTTTTCGACATGCCGAGCACGGTTGAGGGGCAGCTTTGTTGGTGGCGTCGTGGATGTCGCCGTGCACCATCGAGACCGAGGCCAGGGCATGGCTCGGCTGGTGTTGGAGCCAGCAGTGCTTGCAGAAGGGCAGCCTGCAGTAGGTACAATCTGCAAAGGTGACGTCCCAGGGGATACCTGAGAAGAAGTCAGCACAGCGCTTCCCAAAGGGGGGTCTAGGCGAAACACTGTTTGTACCGGAATGGCAGAGGGCACATGTTCGTCCCAGGGCGGGGGTTGAGGTGTGGGCGTTGACGAGTTGAGCAGCCATTTCTGTATGCTTAGTCTTTACATGGGAGATGGTCAACAGATCATTGGTATGAATGGTTCACCGCCCGTCGATCTTTCTGGAGGTTGGATGGTATTGTCATGAGGTAGAGGGAGAGGGAGAGCAGTCTGTGAAGATTTCACATGGAGAGGAAAGAGAGGAGCATGAGATGGGATGAGATGGGCATAGCCAGGGACTTCCAACCACCGCCTACTACGCACTACGCGCCTACAACTACCCCGTACATGTCCCTTCATTCTCTGTGGTATCTTCTTCCCTGCGTCCCCATGGCCTGGACGCTGGTAAGGCCAGACTGAAGAATTGGGCTGTGGCTGTCATTGTCGTTGTCATAATTACTCGTCCTCGTACGTCAAGGACTTGTTTAGTGCTCTCGCCTCGCATGACGGACAGGGTTCTGAGGGGGGAGTGGAAGTGCTCGCAGGAGGTGCTGTAGGCTGGCCTAACCAGACCAGATTCCGGGACTATCGATTGGGGCTTTCGCGGGATCCCTGCACAACGTCCATCCCAGCCGGGCGCAGGGAGGCAGATGGCAGATGGGCATGTAGGCAGCCAGTCGGTCGGTGAAACACTTACTCAATACGGATCAATAAAAGGGGGGAGAGGGACGCCGTATCCGTAGGAAGGCTGAAAAGCCACACTGTCCGTCTGTCCAGACCACAGTTTCTGCTAGGGAGGCTCTCTATTTCCTAGCCGCATGCACACCCTTCCAACATACATACATACATACTCTAGTACATACATTGATAAATACTGTGCTTGTGTATAGCTATAGAGGAATCGTTCAAGGACACCGTTCTCCTTTTCAGATGGAATCGAGTTGCGTTGGTTGGTTGGGACAAAGCAACAAAAAAAAGGGGGGGAGAATCAATCAATCAGGCTGAGTGGCGAGATCCAGCCACACACTCACCGACACACAAACTCTTCTCCTCCTCTTTACCTCACTCTCCCACACTCTCTGTCTCTCTCCTACCCACTCTGCCTCCCAGCCTTCCAGTCTCGTAATCCCAGCATCAGAATCTTGGCCAACGACAAAATTAGACCAGAAACTCGTGTTTCTTCCAAAAAACGCTCACACACCTCCATGCAGCCTGGCTTCGCATCGACCAATGAGCTCACTACCCTTGAACCAATCGAATGAGAAGAGTCACCGGGGACATTTCCGTGGCTTGAAAGTGAGGGTCTTGGGACTTTAGCCAATACATACGGGTACGAGTCTGAGATACAGCGAGAGTTTTCACTCGTCCGTCTCAGATTGCGTCTGTAACGTGGCAGGGCAGGGCAGGGCAAGGCATCTGCGAAGAGCATTTCTGACACCTTTGGCACCTCTGCCCCCTTTTCAGCCTTATGACTTACCTAGAGAACAGAGGATAACGACGACGTTTCACCACAGTGGCATTTACTGTACTATTACTACTCGTTCGAGGTACAATATGTGCCTGTGTCCACCTGACCGAGATGGGCTGCCACCTTTCCCTCCTGACTATCGAAACCCCCAGTGGCAGTGGTCAAGAAACCCTCGAATACGAGTAGGTGAGAATGTGACAGGGAAGAAGGTGGCGTCTCTAGAAACATACGAATAGAAAGCCACTGCCCAAAGCCCAGAGCCTAGATGCCAAATGAGAAACAAGACACAACCGTTTTAGAGGGTTACGAGTACATACACCCGTATGCGTGCGTATCCCCCTGGTATCTGGTATTGAAGAGCCAGACTCACAAGAGTCACGACAGGGTTACACAACGGCGGAAATGGCTGATTTGTGAGAGAGTCCTAGAGCCTCGTTCCATCTCTCCTTCCCAGTCTCCTATCTCTTGCCTCTTCCCTGTCACTCTTCGTGTCTGGCTCGCTTGTTTGCTTGCTCGCTTGCTTACTTGCTTCCTTGCTTCCTTGCCTGTCCAATAACTCCCACGCCAACCCTGTCCCTGTCCGAATTGGTTCAACAGAAAGAGACACGAACGACAAGGCTAAATATGGGACTCAGTCTCGATCAAGCCTCCTCCCTCCCGGCCAGAACCCCCAAAAGTCACTCGTGGCGCTTCGTGTTTCTGTATTACGAGGGTCATGAATTAGCACAGCCAGCGTCCAACGTCCAGAACACATGTACCTCGTAACGTCGTTGCCTTTGCCACCTCCCACTTCCCCGGCCTGGGCCTGGCTCAGCCTGATCTGATCTGTCTCTCCTCAAAACTGTTTCTCAGTCAAAGTCAAAGGACAGGTCGACAGTTATCACTTATCACTTATATCCACCCTCGACCACCTCTCACTTCTTCATCCACTCGTCTCTTCACCATTCCCTCGACTCAACTGTTCAGCACCTCTACCTTTCCTTGTACTCCAATAACCATGAATCCTGCCTTTGAAAAGCCCTCTCATGGTGGTAAGTACATACCCCCGCTGTCGCCCGTGACATCCATATACAGGTATAGAACGCAATCTAACAAGAAGTCCCCCAACAGTGGACAGCCAGGCCACCGAAGTTTTGATGCCGGCGTAAGTATCTATCTCGGTACACGGATCTACTCGAAACTCATGCTGATGAATCATGTACAGAGATCTTCGATTCCAACAGTCACCGCAGCCTACTGGCGCCGCCCAAGTAATGGCTCCGACTCCGGTGCTGCAACAGACGCCGCAGCAAGAGTACACCGAGAAAGTTTTCCCAGCACCCCAGCAGCCCGGCTATCGCTCTGCATCAGGCCAGTTCCGTCAGGCCGTGGCCGTTCCCAATCTCGGCATGTCGCCGGCGCCGGTCGACTGTCCGGCTTGCGGCCAACGGGCCATGACCAACGTCAGCTACCACACAGGCAACACCACGCAGTAAGTTTCTCGTACCCTCTACCTTTCATCTTCCAGCGGACACAATGTTCCTACCCTTCCCTTGTAAAGACAAAGTCAACAAGCTGAATCTTACATAGTGTCTGGGCCGGCGTCGCTTGCTGCCTGACCGGTCTCCTCTGCTTCATTCCCTACCTGATGAACTCGCTGAAGGACGTCCAACATCGCTGTGGGAGCTGCGGCGTGTTGTTGGCCACTTGGCACAAGAGCGGCGTGGTCGAGGTCCACATGCACGGTTGAGGTGTCGGGGCAAACATTGGATCGGTGGTGATGGAGATACCCAGGTGAATTCATGGACGGCCAGGTGGCCAGGCGGTCACAGGGACTGTGTACTCATTGAAAAGGCAGGATGGGCTCGACGGATGTATCCACGGAGGAGAGGGGACACACGGACAACTATGTAACCAGTATTCAATCACTTAGTAGTGATACCTATTTCTCAGAAAAGGAGTTCAGGCTTGACGAACCGATACCAAAAAAAAAATGGGAGGACAATTGAGTGCGTATAGGGAGTACAAGGCAAGCAAAGGATCTTCCATCTATCATCATGCTCGAGCTCTCATTGCAATGTTGAAGTGCATGTGGTATTGTCGTTGACATTGAGATTCGAAATGGCAATACATACATACATTGCCGTGGTGATACATCCATGAACTTTTGTTCGTATACAAGTAAAAAGACAGAGAGTTACAATTGAAGCCTTTCGAACCATCCAGGGGCCGGGATCGTTTGTGTTTGTTCCATACATTGGACTTTTGATCAAATATGTACAATTGGGTTTACCAGATCGACTCAAAGACATTTTCCGGCATGAATTCCCAGACTTTTATTGCTAATATTTCCAACAACCTGTCGTGGAAGAAGCCAATTTGGGAGTTCGAGTACGATACGCGCCAGGCATACTCAGAAACTACGGAAGACAGGCAGATGCAGAACCCAATTGTCCTCATGTACGTGCCATGAAATTACGTCGACCCACGAAGAAGCCTACGGTTGAAAGAAACGGAGCTCGTTACCAATTATCACACTTGAACGTTGGCATTATTACGGAGCAGCCTGACTCTTATAACCATGAGACACCTCATTTGCCTTTTCTTGCCGATCGAATCAACTCAGATGAATACTCTCGGCAGAGAATGGTCGCGATCAAAGCGCTCTATAATTTTGTGCCTATCCACTCTACATGAAAACATGGACTTCGATATCTACACTTGCATATTAAAAATGTTACTGCAAACTGCCACCACCACTGCATCAAAAACAAGAGTGGAGAGGCCTTCATCCAAAAGAAGGAAACAAAAACAAAATGATTTTCGATACACATAACCCTGAGCATGGTCACACTTTCCCCATGATCCCTTTCGAGGTTGCAGCCTTGCTGGCAAATGCAATGAAACCACCGATCAGACACATGACACCACTGAAGATTGACGCCTCCCAATAGCCTCCATAGTGCTTGACAAGAGCACCGTTGACTGGAGGACCAATCAAAGATGCCAGTGATCCTATAGCCAAACCTTGACCCATGTAAGTTCCCGCCTCCTGAGGACTTCCTGTACAAAGGGTGAAGGCTGCCGTCGCTCCCGAAATGATGGTCCCCGAGGCAAAGCCGACGAAGACCGCATACACCACCAAACCTGCAGTGGTGTCGGCCTTTGTGAGGCAGAAGATCAAGACACCTGTTGAGAGGGCGCCTGCTGCAAACACGTTCAGCCTCCCAAGTTTATCTGCGAGTATGCCGGGAACGATTCGACCAAACGTTGAAGCTCCGTTGAGGATTGCAAGGAGGTAGGATGCCAGCGTTGGATCCATGCCTTGTGAAACTGCATATGATGGCAGGTAGAAAAGCGGCATCCACATGCCCATGAACATGAAGAAGAGGGCCGCTATCAGCAGCACGAAATTAGCTTCTTGAAAAGCCTTCCAGATGAAGAAGGTCGTCGTCCGCGGAGGGAGGCGAGGTTTGACAAATATGCAAGCAAATGCCATCAATGGGAGCAGCACAAATGCCATGATGCGCACTGACCAGCCGAACCCTAGGGAAGAATTGTTGAGCATCTTGGACAAAGCAATCGGGAAAACGACGCCTCCAATTGATGACCCAGATATTGCCAGACCGAACGCAGCGCCTCGCTTTTTATCGAAGTACTGGGACAAGGCTCCCAATGGGGGGAAAGTCAGGAACCCCAAGGCAAAGCCAAGTAGGATGCCTTGAGCGAGCATGAATTGCCAATACTCCTTGCAGATGCTGACCATCATCAAAGCAAGCACGAATGTCACGATGGCTGGACGGAGGATCTACTTGCAACGTTAGTCTGACATTCGACGTTGGAGCAGAAAGACCGAGACACACCCAGATCCCATATCGATCGAACACAGGCCCAGCAACGGCTCCTACGGCAAATTGGAGGAAGGCTGCTATTGATCCAATCCAAGCAATGTCGTCGGGTGATTTTTCTGTCAATTGATGTGACAAATAGTACTCTTCGAAAACGCCGAACGCGTTGGTGAATCCCAATGCCGAGAAAGTAATGCAGGCTGCGCCGACTGTCACAAGCCAGGCCCGAAGTCCACCGTCAGGCGGAGGGTCGAAGTCAGGTTTCGTCGAGTCACCACTCTGGATTTGTTCTTGTCCCAGCTCGGGATCAGGGGAGGGTATTTTCTCTTCAACGGCTGGTGGCTGCTGGGTTGTTTCTTCTTCTCGAGACTCCATAGTGAGAGGTCTAGGTATATCGACACCAACCTTCTTCGTGTGTTCGGATCTGGAAACTGGAATGGTCAGCTGCAAAGAGAGGTATTGTTACTTGGATTGTGTCATAGTCGAAATGATCTCAGATGCAAGGGGGTTTAGTTATATACGAGAAATGCTTGCTTGCATTTTCCGGCACCATTGTCTTCGGAGTCGGCCTGGACTGGATCCCTTTGATATCTCCCGAGAGAGAGACTTACTCTTTGGGACCTCGAATGAGACTGGTGATTGGTGCAACGGTGGACACAGACCAGACTGTGGCGTCTTGAACTGTAACCGACATCACCATTCCAATCGACATCTCGGATTACGTCGAAGTACAAATACAACAACCGCTAATATACCTCATTAGTCTGCGTCAGGGATTGTGTTTGTGTCAAATAATGCAGACACCATCCCCGATTGTGCCAGTAGCTGTACCCTCACTCAACAGCACTCAACAGCTCGTTGGCATATACGATCTGGCGAGACAGCAGGTCAATGCGTACGATCGTCTCACCCAAGAAGTAGCCAGAAGCGCCCATTAGAAGCGTCGGCATATTGTGAAGCATTAACACATAAAGCGCAGAATTATATCCGGACCGACTCGGATATCACTATGGGCGACTCTTCCACTTCATCTTGTACTGCTCATCTGAGATGCACAGCGAAGAACCCTTTGGCTGCAATTTTGCCAGGGAAAGTCCGCCATGGCCATTACCACGCTTGGTCAGCAAATGTCTGAGCCCGAACGTCGCCGAAGAAGAAGACCAGCAGTCTCATGCACAGTCTGCAGGAAACGCAAAATCCGATGCAACCGAGAACATCCATGCAACAATTGCACCCGTTCGAGAGATGCCGTCTGCATTTACGAAGATTTCCCTCCTCTGAGACAGCGTCCCAATACTGAGGAACCCGCCGCCTCTGATGGACAAACATCTCCGGGATCCACGGGGAAAACCTCAAGCATAATAAGCAGCGCCGCCACAGCTCCACATGAAACAGGGACTCCATCGTCGACAAACATCCCCATCGATACTTTGATGATAGAAGGTCCTCCTATGACCTCAGACCGGAGCCAGGACATTTCGTCTGCTCCGTTGACCCTAGAACTGCCTGACCCTGCACAATGCAGACAGGACTTTTTCGGCGAACCTCGAATGTTCGGACGCACAGTATTCCACAAGTCACGCCAATTCGGCCAGAGTCACTGGATGAATGGTGTTTCCATGGTACGTTGCGTTGCGTTGCGTTGTGTCTTTCTCGCTGTTGCTATCTTTGTTCTTTCCTCTCTCTTTCTGACCTTCCCATACGCCAGTTTGGAGGCATTCTCCATCTCATCGAGTCCCGCATGCGCAAAGAACCCACCGTGATTCCAGCCGGTATGCGACGGTGTAAGGCGTTGGCGAAAGTGATCAAATCGGCACGAATGCCAGTATGGCCGACACCGCTTAGTGACGATCTACTGTCCAGAGACGTTGTCGAACACCTCATCGACAATTACCTCCGCACGATCGAATCCGTGTATAGAATCATCCACATCCCCACGTTCAGAAAGCACGTCGAAGCACTCTGGACTCCGCCCCAGGGCGGGCGTCGCGACACCGCCTTCATGGTTCAATTGAAGTTGATCCTCGCCATTGGCGCCACGTACGACGAGACCTTTGGTCTTCGCACGTCCGCCATGCGATGGGTCTACGAGGCCCAGACGTGGCTGAACACACCGAACTCCAAAATCAGGCTGAACGTGCAGTCTTTGCAAATCAACGTGTTGCTGATCGTGGCACGAGAGCTCGTCGACGTCTGCGGAGACTTGACGTGGATCTCTGCGGGTGAGCTGTACAGACGAGCCATCTACATGGGCTTGAATCGCGACCACCCTAGCCCGGTCGGGTCGACGGTGTTCGCTACAGAGATGCGCCGACGGTTATGGAACACGGTCCTTGAGATCTGTCTGCAAGCAAGCATGGCCTCTGGTGGTCCTGTGCTCGTGTCCACGGACGACTTCGACACAAAGCCACCGAGTAATCTCGACGATGTCCAGTTGGAGGAGAAATCCCCCGCGGTAAAACCCGAGAACGTGTATACCCAAGTGTCGACGGCGATTGCTCTTCGGAAATCGTTGGCGGTGCGTCTGGCCGTCGTGAAGTTCTTGAATGATCTCAGAGTCAACGGACGATATGAGCACGTGCTCCAACTTGACGGGGAGATGAGAACGGCATACAAGACACTGACTCGAACGTTGCAAAACATGTTGTCGTCGTCGTCGTCAGATGGATCCGGGCGGCCAGGACCCAACACCTTTGAACTCATGACCACAGACCTCATGATGAACCGGTACCTATTGACCGTCCACATTCCGTTTTTCGAACAATCCATGCACGAAGCCACGTACGCATATACTCGGAAAGTCGTGCTCGAGTCGTCGTTGAAGGTGTGGTACGTGGCGTACCGATCGTCTTCTGAGCAAGTGGGTGCAGGTGCAAGTGGCGTCACCGCCAACCTCAACGTCAACACACCCTCACCCGGCCCCGGATACGGCTTCTACCCAGTCTACCGCAGCGGTCTTTTCCAAGCCTCCTGTCTCGTCGCCGCAGAACTTTGCGCACAACTCGAAGAGCAAGACGGCGTAGGGATGGGATTCACACCTCTACGACCCGACCTGTTGCCTGTCGTGCAGGAAGCCAAGACCTGGGGTTACCACGGCATGCAGATCGGCGAGACGAACATCAAGGGATACGTGTTTTC
The DNA here is from genome assembly GCF_000835455.1 of Fonsecaea pedrosoi CBS 271.37. NCBI lineage: Eukaryota > Fungi > Ascomycota > Eurotiomycetes > Chaetothyriales > Herpotrichiellaceae > Fonsecaea > Fonsecaea pedrosoi. The sequence continues at coordinate 2,931,818 of NW_013550614.1, read as the reverse complement.
ATGCCTGATCGCCGCACAAGTCGACGCGTTGATGCGTGGGATGGACAAGGACGACATTCCGAAGTTTTTGCTGCAGAGTGCAGAAGAGGCCATGAGGGAGTCTATTGCCGTATTGGAGGAGCAGGCTGGTGTCGGCAACAGGAACACGAACACGAACACGAATGCAAACGGAAACGGGAACGGCGACGGACGTGATCTGACCTCCTCCCTGGATGTGTCGACTATGGGATTCGAAGCTCTTGACGAGAGTGCATTCATGGTAAGTTCTGTTTTTTTTTTCTTTCTCTCCTCAATCCGAGAAAATATAATCGCAAAAGGGCTACACTAACCTATAGTCGCTTGTCGTGCCAGGCTCCAGATGGAATGTTTGATTTTGGAGACACGGGCACCATGGAATGGGGGTTCAACAACAATAATGTCAATGATGACGATGAGTTCCTTGCCGATGTTTCTTTTTGGTGATCATGACTTGGGAAACCCCTTTTTCTGGTGTGGTGTGGTGTGGTTCGGTGAGATGGCTGAGGTTATGGACTCATAGGGGTGTCCTAAATGTACTACATATGATGACAAAAAGGGCCAAGGGGTACGAGTACGACTATAAAGATAATGAACGGTCAGTTGGACTCTTTTCGGGAGTAGTATAAAACACGAGTCATTGGGACAATCTAAGACTTCATCCGAGGAGCGAGCTCTGGTGATGCAGAATTCTGTCAACCTATTGAAGGATCTGCTCGGCCAGTGGACGACATTGGCGGACGAAACCAAAACCATGCAAACGGGGATATCAGCAATGCTTCTAGAAACCCGGGACACATCCCTTTTGGCGAAAATCTGGGACGGCGAAGTAGCGGCAGTACAAGCAAGTCGGCTAACCCTGGAGAGGCCTTGCGCAGCTACGAGCCCTTGGAACATGCGACTACTACATATGGACCAACGGCGAACTCTCCAGATGCCCGGTGTACGAACTCAATCGCAGAGAAGTACGCCGCCTCGCAGAAGAAGATAGCGGAGCTTGAAGACAAATTGAGGGAGATGGAAAGTGAGAAGAGCAGGATGAAAGGCAACGAGGAAGCTCAAACCAGAAGGCCCGCAAACTTTGAGGACACGAATAGCGACATGGATGATATAGAGATCCGGCCCTCTATGAAATCCCCGCAATCGAAGACAGCCTCTTACTTCGATCGTCCTGCAGAAAAATCTAGAATATCTCCACGAACAGAGAGAGTCCAAGACCTGGACGAGGATGACTTTGACAAACGATGGGAAAGACATCATAAAGAGAGCCAAGATTATCTGCGCAAGGGAGCAAATCGTCCCGTATTAGATCGACATGGATCAGATGTCTATCAATATTGGAACTCGCCTGTATCAAGAGGTGACCCTGAGGGCAGTTCTGACAAACAAAAGAGGACCTGTTTACGTTGAAAGGAGAATACCGCCGTTTACGGATAAATCAAGGACGACCTCGACGGGATGAGCTTCCAAGGGGCCCCTCAATGAGGGCCTAATCGACAACTTTGGCGGACTTAGCTCTGTAACTTTGGGCAAGTACGCGACCGAGGAGGGAAGAGACAAGAGATATGGCTTGCTTGAGAGAAGTCTTGTCAGCGACGGGCGACACCGCCTTCAAGGGAGTCGCTCCTCAACTCTTTACTGAAGTAGTGATAGGTATACCTTGGGTCACAGCCGCTCCCTTCATGGAGTGGCGGGTTGCCAGCTCCAGTCGATAGCTATGGCAATCGGAAGATGGTCAGAGTCTCGGTCTAGGCTTGCGTCTACCCTGCAGTAGACCGTGAGGACGCTACCTCCATAATGCGAAGGTTGAGTCGATTGTTGCCTCTCCACCCTTCCACCTGCGTGTTGATCCGCTAACTTATCCTCTACTACTATAATGGGCTGGAGAGGTGGTTGAGTTGGCGCAGTCACATGACTACTCAAGGCATTTGATGGTGGTGGTGCTGGTAGTTGTTTCGACACTCTTCAAGCAACAGTAACAGATCAATTAAGCCTTTTGCTTCAGACAGAGAATAGAGTCTTAGTCGTGCCTCAAACCTTCTATTTCTCCTCGTTTATCGTCCATTGGAGAGAATGGATAGCGCGGAGTGAACTGGCACGGGCGCCAAGGCGATGTAATGACTAGTCACGCTTGGCCCCTCGACCGGATCAATTAACATCCGATAGTAGTACAGACTTTCTACAGAACCCTGTTGATTTCAACATTCATCGACTCAATTTTGCTCGATAACGGTGGACTGCACGACGAACACGTTCTTTTACAGATGGAATACATCAACGTTACGCGTGACTCCTTCATACCGCCTCGAATTCCAACCATGCCAAAGCATAGTCGATCGCGACGTGAGTCTCATTCGAGCTGTGGTGACACTAGAGGTGCTAATCCATTTTATCGCTAGATGGGTGCGCCAAATGTAGGCAAGGGGTAAGTCTGCTGTCGTTCCTGTCGTCGCCAAGTGCTAACCGTAGGACAGAAACTGAAATGCGACGAGAAAAGGCCGAGCTGTCGACAATGTCAGCGACGTGGCATTGCGTGTCCAGGCTACATACAGGAAATCCGCTGGTCCAAAAAGCACGAGGTCTTCGCGTCCAAAGAGGCGACAGTAGAGCCCGCAGTAGAACCTACAGAAGAGCCCGCAGAAGAGACGCGGCCCTGCCCTGAACTCCAACACCGGGCCCAAGAAGTTGGTCAGTCGCCTCAGGACCAGTCTGAGCAATGTGCGCCTGAAGTGGCCAATCTCTCCCCATATTCGCCGAGCTGTCGGACCCTCGCAGACTATACGTACCTTCCACAAGGCGGCTTGAGCTTGCAAAACGGGAGCTTCGCCCCGCAATCGGATCCTTCTCCGGAGTTGTACTTCGCCAGCCCGGATCTACGACAAATGTTTCTGGACCAAAGCACCGTCTCCAATACTGTTCTTCAGGAGAACACCGAAGCCCGGATTCATCCACCGGTGAGCACTCCTTCGGCAAATCTCAGTACAGGCTCGGCTGCAAGTGGAGACCGTGACTCTGCGCTGTCATCAAATCCAGCAACCATCGCAAGAGACCCTGTCCAGCAACGGTCGAGTCAGAATTGGCAGATATACAAAGACCCCGAAGTGCTGCTGAAGTATTATTTCGACAAAATTTGCGAATTGCATAGTACATGGGATGATCCGGCTACGCCATTCCGAGCGTTCGTGGGACGGCGACTGAAGTCTTCGCGATTGATCTCTTCATGCGTGGCCAGTATGTGCGCAATTCATCTTTTCAAAGGAGACCGCAATATGCTTCCGGTATGCATCGACTACCATTCTATTGCGGTCAAGAACCTGTCTGACGCTGTCACCGCTCTCGACTCGCGAATGTCTACCATGAACGACACGGTCCAGTCCAATCCGACGGCAGGAGCAGGCCTGAAGGATCAGCTTCAAGAGGCTCTTTTGGCATCCATTCTACTCGGAAACTCTTCTGTAGGTTCTACCCCCTTGCTTTTGTCTCTAAGATGGGTATCGACCTCGGCCTTGGAGCAGCTCTCCATACCTCCGACACACTCAATATATGGCAAGTTTATGCTGATTCCTCTCTCAGCCATGGCTCGACTCAACTGACATTGGGGTTCCTCACCTCCTCGGCGCACGAAAGTTGTTTGAATACTGGCTTACAACTATCGAAAATTGGGTGCAGCACGATTCGGTGCCACGAATGAAGCTCGACCCGGAGCAGTCTTTTCTGGTTGGCAGTATGGCCTACTGGGAAGCTTTGTTGGCCTTTGTGATTGACCAGCCACTTGATGCGGTCGATTACCTCCTGCCCTTCTCTCAAAACCCCGAGGTGGTCGTTCCAAACAATTGCACCGGTATTGGCACCCCGGTCTTCATCATCATGGCTCGGGTCGGGATCTGCCTGCGTCAGCGAAGGGTTCTTGACAAACTGGCAGGCCTTGGATGGGGGACTGATGAAGCATACACCTCACTAAAGTCCCGAGTGCTACAGCGCGCGGCGTCTTTGGAAATGAGCGCTCTTCAATATACATTGCCACCGACAGACATTGTTCAGGGCCTCGAGAGCCGACCGGAGGTGCTGCAGCAAATGCGATCTTTTGCACAGATGTATAGGTTAGCAAGTCTCTTGGAGCTGCACCGAAATTTCCCCGAGCTGTCCCATCGCCCTTGGTTGGTGACCAGTCCTTCAACAAGAGACCCATCGACTTCTGTTACACGTGCGTTCGAGAACACAGCTGTGGACGATTTCAAAGACCGATGGCGCCGGGTGCACGAGCTTGCGAGAGTGATTCTGAGCCTGATAGAGGACTTTCCCATCAGACACGAGTCCAACATGCACCAAACGCTGGTGCTCATCATCTGTGGTAGTGTCTGGTACTTACTTCCCGACCCCGAATCCTTGTCGGACGATGCAGCCGACATCTCCACCCTTGACGACCAACTTGCGTTGATAGCTATGCGACGCCAGGCGGTCGAGAGATATCGCTCTTTCCTCCGTCAAAGAATGGAGGTAACTTCCGGGGGCTGGGGTCTCTCAGAAATCTTTCAGCGGGCAGAAAAGCTGTTGGATGAAGTTTGGAAGAGATTTGATAATGACACGGAGGGAGACATGGCTCAGAAGGCGACGGATGGCCTATCTACTCTACAAAATCATTGGATGGATGTGATGATCGACTGCAAGCTTGAGACCCTTTTCGGATGACCGCGCGTCCTCCGCGTCGATGAGAGTATTCACAGGTTCTGGACCATTCATAAGCAACTAGCGTTTGCAGCGCGCGTCAGGGACAGCTATCTCTGACTTCCACCGACAGGAAGCAGAACTGATGATTATGTTACCATCAGCACACCCAGCCACCGTCAACATTCCAGGTGGCGCCGGTAACGAAGCTTGCCTCCTCGCTCAGCAGGAAAAGCACGACATTCGCAATCTCAATTGGCTGTGCGAAACGTTTCTGGACCTGTCGCTGGATTTCCTCACTTGATTCCGCTTCAGCACCGTCCACCAATCCGGTATCGACGTTCCCTGTTCAAAAGCATGTCAGCACATATACTACATGGGGAAAATCTCTTGCTCACCGGGAGCGACACAGTTGACTCTGATGTCGGGATTCTCCCTCGCCGCACTCTTGGACAAGCCGATAACAGCATGCTTGCTTGCGCAATACGCGCCGAGCAAGGGCCAGCCGATCTGGCCGTCCACACTGGCTGCCGAGACCTGTTAACAGTGTCAGCGACGGTAGGGAAGAAGCAGCCGCTCAGACCATGTCCTGACGTACGATGCTGGCTCCTTTCTTCATTCTTCTCAACTGAGATCTGATGCAGTTAAAGACGCCAGTCGCGTTGATGTCCATGGTCCTTTTCCAGATCTCGTCGGTTTCCTGTGCGATTGTGTTCTTAAACACACAGACACCGGCGAAGTTGACGGCACCGTCCAGGCGGCCTAGCTGAGTGACGGTTTTCTCGATCCACTGTTCGACACCGGCACTGTCGCGGACGTCGACAACGGTATAGATGTGCTTGTCACCAGCCAGAGTTTTGAGAGCTGCCTTCAAGCCATCTTCGTTGACATCGGCCAGAGAAACAATGGCGCCGCGGCGCGAGAGCTGTTGGGCTATCTCAAGAGCCATGCCAGAGGCTCCGCCAGTAATGGCATACTATCAAGAACGTTCAGCGCTTGACGGACCGGAAGGCAACATATCTTCGCGCACTCACCACTTTTCCTTCCCATTGCGAACCACCCATGATTGTACTTGGTATGGATTTGTTTGTAACAACAGAATATCTTGAGCCAATCTTGCCAACAGCCAGGATCTCTTGTATATGTAAGGAGCGATGTGCGGGGAGGCCGAAAGAGTCTTGGACTTTCTCTAACAGACCGGCCAGGTTCGCGGACTCTGTTCAAGTGCAGGAATAGGGTCAACCAAGCCCGGCGACTTGCCAGAACTGGCATCTCTAACCTGGACCAAGCGCTTTTACTGGACGTCCTCTACAACCTTCCTGAGAGAGCAACATGTAGCCTGGGGGCCCACTGTACAAGCAACTGCCACTATCTGATTGGCCACTGATAGAATCTCACGCCCAAGATGGGCTACCAGACGCCTTACCTTAATAGGCAATATTTGTCGGCGGACTCTAGGCAAGAATACCCTTCTATGCTCAGCGGCTTCACACTGCGGCTGCTGCATTCAATCTAGATCTGACAACCTCAACATTGCAGAGCTAAAGAGGTGAAATGGAACGCTCACGGTCTCGCCGGCGCATGGACTTGACTTTCTTCCTCTTTTCTTAAAACCGGTCCATCAAGCATCTTGAGTTTTCTTCCATCTTTGCCCCCCAACAATCCAGGCTGCCTTCCGACATCGAGCACTGCGAGTCCTTGCCATTCCTTCCGGCGACCACGTTTTAAGATGTCTTCTTCTGAGAGGAGAGTGGTCATCTCCCCCAGAGCTCCGAAAGCCAACCCTACCTACTCCCCTGCGGTTGTCCACAATGGCATCGTGTACTGCTCCGGGTCCGTTGGAACCGACCCCAAGACCATGACAGTTGTCAAAGGCACAATTGGTGACCGAACGGTGCGTTCCCCCCCGGCGGTTATTTTATCACGTCCTCTCTACCAGGGCCAGCCCCTCTCATTTCTTGACCTCACTTCGTCGTCCTCACCCGTTCTGGAAAGTCTTGCTGAGAGCACGTGCGCGCACTCTTCTAACATTGTGTATTGGCTAGATCCAAGCTCTGACGAACCTTGCGAATGTCCTCGAAGCCGCCGGATCCTGCAAGGAAAACATTCTGAAGGTCAACATCTACGTGACCAATATGAACGACGTGCCAACCATGAACGAAGCCTACAACAAATTCTTCGCCGAGCCTCGACCGGCGCGCGCCACTGTCGCCGTGGCCGCATTGGCTCGCGGTACGGATGTGGAGATTGAATGTACGGCTTTTATCAGTCGTGATAAGTTGGCCAAGTTGTGAAGATCTTTGGTCCGTCACAAGAGACAGTAACAAAGTGGTGCACAAAAGAGCAGACAGAGTCCTTTTTCTTTTCCAAACCCCCACACAAGTCTTCAGACAAGCCTGGTTGGATTGAGCTCCATTCATATAAATCGTACGCATGAAATTGGTTCCCACCCATCTCCGGCACCTTCTGTAGAGTTGTTCATCTACGCATCTGTGAGATACAAGGTACAGATTCTTGGACGTCGGGAATAATGATTCAGTCCTTTCCATGCTCAATTAGGTATATATATCGGCTATCTGTGCATACTCGGGATCAATCGAGGCTGTGATAGCACCCACAGGCGCCCCCTCTCCAGATTGAAATTCCACACCGTGAAGTAATTTAATCGGCCGATCCAGCCAGCATCAATCAAGCGTTGGATTCAGTGGTGGAAGTGCCAGGGGCGGGCAGTGCCGTCGACTCAGCGTCGGCGGCAAGTTTTCCATGTGCCTGTTCCTTCATGTCATCTGGGGCCTGCCTCCCGTTGCTCTGGACCAAGTTGATTCCGACCAACTCAATGTTCGGGCCGGTAAATGTCTTCCTCTTGCCGGCGTACCAGCAAACGAGGGTGAATAGGCACAGGCCCGAGAGGACGACACTGAGGTAGTTCATGTTGTCCTTGGTGACGGGGCGGGTGAGGGGGAAGCAGAACAGGATGCCGACAAAGAAGACCCAGATGCAGGAGAATGCGTTGCAGCAGGGTCCGAGCCACGGTCCCAGAGAAAATTGTCGCGGGGGCAGGACCTTGTCCCGGCCGCGAAGGAAGACGATGGCCTGGGGGATGACGTAGGTCATGTTCATGCCCAGGATCGAAAGAGAGATGAACGAGTTGAAGGCATTGGTGGAGCCGATATAGATTGCGCCATAGCAGGCCAGGAAGACGCCCGTGAGAATGGTCGAGTTGATGGGCGCATTGAGCTTCGGATGGATCTTGTCAAAGATTCTGCTGTACGGCAACCCGTTGTCGCGGGCAAAGGCCCAGACCAATCTGCCGCATGTAACCAGACACGAGACAAATGCACCGAAGAAGATGGTCAGGAGCCACACGGCAAAGACCGTAGCGCCTACTTTGGATCGAAGAGCCTGCTGATACACGGTGATGATGGGGACACCGCTAGCGGCGACTGCCTCCAGGTCGCTGGTGGAGAACATAAAGGCCAGCGTCCACATAAAGACGGTGATCATGCCAATGAACATGGTCAGTCCCATGGCTCGAGGGACACCCTTTCCGGGGTTAGGCATTTCTGAAGGGCCGGGCCCCGGTGTCAGCCTGAGTTTCATGATGTGCCAAAGTGGTAAAAAACAAAACACGTACCTTCAGCAACATGTGTGGCACCATCGATGGCCAGGTAGGTGAACATGGCCTGGCTGGCCCCGAGCATAAAGGCGAATCCGTCGGTCCAGCCAGTGATGTTGACGAAATCTGTAAAGACGGTCTTTGCCGATTGTTTCGGTGCGCTTCTCGCAAGCACGCAGATGAAGAAGACGACGAAACCGACAAGAGTCATTCCAAAGAAAACAATCTCGGCCGTGGGGATTTGGCGCATGAAGAAGATGACGAAGGATATCGCGATGACGAGGACGGCCACGTACACGAGGTAGGTCTGCCACTGCGCCGCTGTAAAGTCGTCGTGCCACAACCCTGCGAGGAACATGATGATCTGCGCGCACACAATGCATGCGGCCGCGGTGGCCATCCACCACGCAAAGATGCTGAGCCAACCTACTGCAAAGGACACTGGGGCACGATAGGCGGGAGAAGACACCATGAAGGCAAAGCTGTACTGTGTGAGGGACTTGTTTCCGAAATGGGAGTCTCGGTGCTTACTGATACTGGCCGCCAGACGACGGGAAAGCACTCGCCAATTCTGCCAGGCCCGCGGTGATGATTGAACACACAATGGTTGCGACCAACAAGCCAAAGATGACCGTGGGACCATTCCCAGTGACGAGACAGACACCAAAGGTGGTCGAATATCCGACCCAGGAGTTGGTAATGACAAAGGCCAACGACAGGGTGGACCAGAAGCCAAAATTTCGGGGCATCGCTTCTTCGTGGCCCTGCGCGAGAAGGGCGATCGCATCGGCAGAGAATTTGTCGCGGTCCACCGCCACAATGGACTGTCTGCCTGCGTGTTGAACGGTGAGGGTCTCCATGGCCGACTCTTCAAGCCCTTGCCGGGGGTTTTGTTTTTGGGTGCGAGCAACGGATCCAAAAAAAAAAAAAATATGTGCGAAGCTACAAGCCAGACCAGGACCAAGGACCAGAGTTGTCAACCTTTCTTTCTTCTAGTGCTGGCAAAATCGAAGGTCGCGTGCATGGCAGCCTCGAGATGTGATAGGATTCGATGCTCTTATGTGAGTCGCTTCCCCCCTTGAAGTTGACTAGGAGAGTGAGGGTGACTTTTTGCCGGGCTGTTTGGTTTGACTTTGCTCCGCCTGCTGGGATTACTGGATTATAGTTGCCCAAGGGGGAGATAGTAGCCGTGCGGAGGTCGTTAAGCTGTCCAAATGTCGAAGCCTGCCAGTGACAAGTGAAGGCGGCTTATCAGGGGATGCAGATAGGAGAGGGATCCCCACGGGGTATCTGACGAATTGTATGCATTCCGTTAATCACTAACTAACGAAATCTAGATTGAGATGCCGGCCATGTGGTCCTGTGGCCATTTTCGATAACCTGTTAAAACTACCATATTGGGACAGGCCAAGCTTCCTCAGCAAATACTTCCTAATAGGGTAAACATAGAACTCGACGTCGCGAGAGATCTCCAGGAGCTCGCGTCGTCAGCGCCTAACAAAAGAAGGCGCCATGTCCCAATCCTCAGAATCCCTCTCTCTAATGAGCGATATCTTGGAGACTCTGTGCAGATCAACCAAAAAAATCAGCGGCAATGGCAAACGCAACCAACGTGGATGCCCTCATCGTGGGGGCGGGCTTTGGCGGAATCTACCAGCTCAAGCGATTGCGAGACCTGGGTATGAACGCCGTCGTCGTCGACAAAGCCAGCGACGTCGGAGGCACTTGGTACTGGAACCGCTATCCCGGCGCCATGAGCGACACCGAGAGCTATCTGTATCGTTTTACTTGGGACAAGGAGGACCTGCAAACCTATCCCTGGGAAAACACGTATCTTTCACAGAGCGAGATTTTGGCCTATTTGAAGCATGTGGTCGCAAAGCACAACCTCCGGCAGCACATGAAGCTGAGCACGGAAATGCTATCGGCCGACTGGGACGCCGACCACTGGCGAGTCACAGCGAGCACCGGAGAAGTCTTCCATGCGCGCTATCTGATCACGGCTCTGGGTCTCTTGTCGGTTGCCGTGTATCCCGACATCCCTGGTCTGGACACCTTCAAGGGCCAGAAATGCCACACGTCGGCATGGGACCCCAGCATCAATTTGGAGGGCAAACGTGTTGGAATCATCGGCTGTGGCTCCACCGGGGTGCAAGTCATCACTGAGATAGCGGACAAAGTCGGCCAGCTTTATTGTTTCCAAAGACATCCCCAGTACAGTGTGCCCAGCGGGATCAAGCCGGTCACGCCGGAATACCGAGACTGGGTCAATAAGAACTACGAGAAGATCATCGCCGACCAAAAGACCTCGTTGACCTGCTTTGGCATCCCCGAATCCACCACCCCCTATAGCCAAGTCCCTCCGGCGGAGCGAGAAGCCGTGTTTGAGAAGCTCTGGGAAGAGGGCAACGCGTTCAGGTTCATGTTCGCCGGATTCTCCGACATTGGGAGCGATAAAGAAGCCAATGAAGCCGCTTGTGCCTTCATCCGGAAGAAGATCGCTCAGATTGTCAAGGACCCCGAAAAGGCTCGGAAGTTGACCCCCCACGACGCTTATGCACGGCGCCCGGTTTGCGACCATGGATACTACAAACAATTCAACCGCGACAACGTCGACATCGTCCATCTGCAGGAGGAACCTATCCAGTCGATCACCCCCACCGGGATCATGACCACGGCCCGCCACTACGACCTCGACGTTCTCATTTTTGCCACGGGCTTCGACGCCATCGACGGCAGCTATAGCCGCGTCCTCATCCGAGGTGCCAATGGCCAAACTCTCAAGGAATATTGGAGCGACGGGCCCAGGGCCTACTTGGGACTCAACGTCTCGGGGTTCCCGAACATGTTCATGATCACCGGTCCTCAAGGACCGTTCACGAATGTGCCGCCCATGATCGAACAACATGTTGACATCAACACCAAGATCATTCAGCATACCGAGGCGATGAGACTTGCGACTGGCAGGGCCGTTGCTGAGGTTCGACAAGAGGCCGAGGACGAATGGGTCGAACACTGTAATGCATTGGCGAATGCAACTCTCTTCCCTCAAACCCCGTCGTGGATCTTCGGCAACAATGTCGAGGGCAAGCCGATCGCCTCTAGATACTACATGGGCGGCATGGTGAACTACTTGAAGTATGTCAACACGATGATCCAGAACGGCTATCGGGACTTCAAACCAATCGGCCAGGCTGCGTAGATTCTGCTGCAAGACATCAAGCTCACGGACAGGATGTTCCCCCTGTATTTGCTGTGTTAGGGTGCTACTATCACCATTTCCGCTAGATATACGTTCCTTTTTGCAGGATACGTTTGGTACGCAATGCTATGAAGAAGTCATTGGTCTCTCAGATCCCACCTTTGTCCTTCCCTCATCTGTGTCTCGATAGCGGGTGATGACTAACTGCAGAGGATAGACGACTTCAGAGTTGATTCCCACAGCCCGAGTTTGGTAGCTAATTCCCAATTCTCTGCGAGGGAGCTAGGTCTAAGTCTTCCATGCCACCAACCATCTATAGTGTCTCGACTTCAATCCAAACAGCAAAGTCACAGAGCCAAACCACACGACCGGTGGAAATGGTGAAAAAGGACAGTGCATAGGCCGAGTTCTAGAACCGTCGGTTCTTTGTGCCGCATCAGTATCATCTGCATGTTGCCCGCGTGCCCACCATCAATGGACCCCGGCGTCTACGGGGTGCCACGGCTAAAATATCTTGATCAGGCATGGTCGAAATAGCTGGTGGGGTAGTCAGTGGAGAATTCCCGCTTTGGGAAATTTGACACAGTCTGGGAACTTCTTCGATCCCAATAACCATGACCATGACTACAACCATGAGTCAAATTCCACACCACTGTGATAAGGCTCTGAATTTAAGCTACTAGGCGCCTTGTCGCACCTCCGCACGAAAAACAGCCATACTTACCTGAAGCCGGTGTCGTCTTTTCCATCTTCTAGAAACGCAACGAAGGATACCAGAACAAGTCAATAACGAAGCTCCCAAAAAATGGCCAACACCAAGTACAACCTTCCCTTCCAGCTTCAGGACCCTGACTTATTTCATGAAGACTCGTACGTGGACGGCAAATGGGTTCAGGCGAAGAGCGGCAACAGGTTCGCCGTCATCGATCCAGGCACAGATCGACCTTGGGCGTCCTGTCCCGACAGCGCGGTAGAGGACGTTGAAACAGCCGTACAATCTGCACACAGAGCGTTCAAAGGCTACAGAATTCTCAATCCCCGCAAACGAGCTCAACTGCTCTTCAAGTGGCACGAACTGATCGTGGCCGCCAAAGATGATCTGGCAACCCTCCTGACGTACGAAACGGGAAAGCCAATTCCCGAGTCCCACGGCGAGCTTGACATGGCATTGGGTTTTGCCTGGTGGTATGCCGGGGAGGCCGATCGCATCCAGGGCACCGTATTCACACCGTCGGCACCGAATCGTCGAACAATGACGATTAAACAACCCATCGGCGTGGTCGCTGCACTGGTCCCGTGGAACTATCCCGTCGCCATGATTTTGCGCAAGGTAGCTGCTGCCTTTGCGGCCGGCTGTACCGTCGTTGTCAAGCCCAGCCCCGAAACACCTCTGACCTGCCTGGCTCTTGCCCATCTAGCGAGTAAAGCAGGTACGTCGGCCGAGGTTATTTTTGTGAAAGATGATGTGTCTCACCGAAAGAAAAAAAAAACAGGATTTGCACCCGGTGTATGTAATGTTCTCACCACCAGCAACGAGAATACGCCTGCGTTGTCCGAGACCCTGATCACACACCCGGACATCAAGAAGGTTACCTTCACAGGGAGTACGCGCGTGGGCAAGATCGTCGCCTCTCTCTGCTCGAAGAACCTCAAAAAGTGTTCTCTCGAATTGGGAGGGAACAGTCCGTACATCGTGTTTGATGACGCGGATCTCAACCAAGCAGTCGATACCCTGATGCTACTGAAGTGGAAGCATGCTGGTCAGTCATGCATCTCCGCCAACAGGATATATGTCCAGACGGGAATATACGACAAGTTCACCCAACTATTAGTCGAGAAGACAAAACACCTCAAAGTCGGCCATGGCTCGCAGAGCAGTACAACGCTTGGTCCTGTCACAGTAAGTTAGAGCTAATCGCGCATACTTCATCGAAATTAGGCGCCCTGGTGATGAGCCCCCAAAGTACGGGTGGTGGAAGTCTTTAGTCCCTGATAACTGGCTGACAAACATCCCCTGTTGCAGACGCCTCGATCTCTAGCAAAGATCCAAGCTCAAGTGGCCGACGCCCTACAGCAGGGGGCGAATCTCGCTTCAGGCACTGGCAAACCTTATGTAGGGGCAACAGAAGAAGAAGGCTCTGGGCTCGGCAAAGGCGCCGGTGGCTATTTCATTGACCCAATTATCCTTGTCAACATGAGCCGAGACATGCTTATCAGCCGGGAGGAGATCTTTGGACCAGTTGCCGCTTTGTTCAAGTTCGAAAGCGAGGACGAGGTCGTGGCATGGGCCAATGAGACTTCCATGGGCCTAGCCAGCTACGCATTCACCAAGAACGTCGATCGTATCTGGAGACTCTATGAAAACTTGGAGGCAGGCATAATTGGATTGGTAAGTCAACATCGCGCACCGCTTAGCTGTCTCTCAGGGCGTGATGAAAGCTAATGTTTTGTGTGCTCTGCCAGAACACCGGAAGCAGCACATCTGCGGAGGTTCCATTTGGCGGAATCAAAGAAAGTGGTTACGGAAAGGAGGGAGGCAAGGATGTTGGGGTAGACGAGTACCTGTACACGAAGACTGGCACTTTGACTATTGAGGGCCAGTATTAGAGGTTGTAGTAGACGAAAGCAACATTTGAAAGCATAGCCTCTGCACAGAATGATCTCGAAACCTTCCTCATCTTTCTTCCGTAAATCCAGCCTGGGCGTCTGGATCATCCGACCAGAGTCTGGGTGTATACGATATAGAGTCAGGCCATTTTTTTGACGCGTAATACTGCCCATTTCGGCAAAGGCATAACCATCGTGGTCTGGGCTCTATGGCTGACTTCTTTGTATGACGCATTCACGGACTTGCGTCTTCTGCTGCTCCAGATAAAAACAGCACCCTGCAGCGGCCAGGATCTATCTGACTCCCGTCCACAGACAGAGATCTCGTGCGAAAAAATGTCCCTCCCCCATCCCTCACCACTGCCATCATTCTGGACCTCCAGTCCGGACACACTGCGCAATCATCGAACCACCGACGTGCTACCTGAAACCGCAGATGTTGTGGTGGTAGGATCTGGCTACTCTGGTGCCGCCACGACCTATTTTCTCCTTAGAAATCCGGAAGCCCGACCGTCGACGGTCATTCTCGAAGCTCGAGAGGCATGTTCTGGTGCCTCGGGGCGCAATGGTGGGCATCTCAAGCCGGATCCGCACTTCGCCATTTCCCGATGGCAACGAAGATATGGTCTCAAAGTCGCCAAAGAGATGTCCGAATTCGAGATGCGACAGGTGTGGGACGTGAAGAAGCTGATCGAGGGCGAGAAGATCCGGTGTGATTTCGAACTCACCAGAGCCATGGACGTGTTTGTCGACGAGCGAAGCGCAAAGCCCGCCATCGAGGCGTATCTGCAACTCCAGCGCTCTGGCTTTGAATTCTCCCCCGACCTCCAGGTGATCCTGGAGCCCGAGCGAGCAGAACGTATCTCGGGCGTCCGTGGAGCGCTTGCGGCATTTACGTATACGGCAGGGTCCGTTTGGGTCCTCAAACTCGTCTACCATCTCCTCCGGCGATGCCTGGAATGGGGTGCAAATCTACAGACCAACACGCCCGCGCTGTCGATTTCACCTTCACGAGATAGCGAGGGGTACTATGCCGTGGAAACGACACGCGGCGTCATCCGGGCCCGCAATATCGTCGTCGCCACAAACGCCCACACTGGCGCGCTCCTCCCAGAATTTCAAGGGAAAATCACCCCCGTGCGAGGCGTGGCGGCAAGAATAGCCATTCCTGCCGGCAAAGACAAGACCCCCCACCTGAACAATACGTATTCGATCCGGTTTGGCCCCGGAGAGTACGACTATCTGATTCCTCGGTCCGATGGCAGCATTATTGTAGGCGGGGCGAAGCAGGTGGTCCTCTCGGACGACAGCAGCTGGCTGGGCAACTCCAACGACTCGGAGCTGATTCCAGGGGCAGAAGAGTATTTTACGGGTTATATGCAGCGCCATTTCCGCGGGTGGGAGTCGTCAGACGCTCGAGTAACTCATCTTTGGACAGGAACGATGGGCTTCAGTGAAGATCTGGCCCCCTGGGTTGGCGAGTTGCCTGGAAAGCCGGGCGTCTTTGTGGAAGCAGGCTTCACCGTGAGTTCTTCCCTCATCAAAGCGATTGTCCCTCGGGGAAACCATTGCAAGGCTGGCCTGGGTATTAAAGCTAACAACTTCTAGGCTCACGGCATGCCACTGATCTATGGCTGCGCCGAAGCCATCGCAAAACTTGTGCGCGGCGATATACAGCATATTGGCGACGAGGATGCGCAAATTCCGTCACCTTTATGGATCACGCCCGCGAGGCTGAACACACAGCTTCGGCTTGCCCGAGAGCATATGCTTGGTAACAGGACCAAGGAGTTGGCGAAATTGTAAAGGAGCCCAACGTCCCCCCCCATGAACAATGGTCGATGCTTTTCCCGCCTTCTTCTGCCCGTGGGGCATCATCTTGAGGCGCCTCGCATGCCACGGCTCTCATACTTGATTTTTCAAGTCAACGGCCCGTGCTCATAACAGAATCAATGATTTGCAAAGCCACTTCATCTTTCTTGCAAGCCAAAAAGAATGTCCACGTTTTCTATCCATGCTCTCTATATTCGCAATCTTTTCAAATGTATTGGTATCAATAGACCTATGATGGATTGTAGAACCGTCATACAATGAGATTGATACACTCTCACCAGAAACCAAATCTGATTTACTGCAAAGCCACAGCGTCCGGCTCTACATCGACACTCAGAGGCAATTGCTTCACGGCGACGCAAGTTCGTGCTGGCTTATGAGTGAACTACTTTTCGTACTCGGCATTCATCTCAGCAAAGTACTTCATGTCGGACAAGAAGACCTTTTTCGAAAGGTACCACATGGTTGTTAGCTCCCTATGTCTTTTCCATGTCTCTCTCTTTCTCTCTCCGGAAGGGGAATCAATCGCAAAACTCACTCCGACCCTGGTGACTTTGCCCAGCTCGCTCCCTGCGGCTTCCAAGATGGCCTTGATATTGCAGATGGACTGCGCCGTCATTGCACAAATGGACTCGGTGACCACCACTCCGTTTGAATCGATAGGAAGCTGGCCGGAGACCCAGACAAGCCCGCCGGCTTTGATGGCAGGGCTATAAGGGCCAGCCGCTAAGCACCACTGTCACACTTCGACTCGGATTTTTACATGGTCGGCTTCAACACTCACGGGGACAAACGTCCAGAGACACAACTGAACTCAAGGGAGAGGAGGCCATTCTCGGAAAAAAAAAATTTCAGGGCGGATCTAGATAACGGCCAAAAGAATATACAAGACAGGGTAAAGAGCCGGGTAGAACTATGAAGGATCTTCTCACTTATGCTGTTTGTTTGGCGCTCAATGTGTTTGTGACATTTTTTTTTTTTTTTTTCATCCGGAGAGCTAAGTAGTCCGATCCTTTCAATTGTGAAGAATCTGCCGCCAAATGGCAACCATTGCACTCTGCTAAGTGGTCTTCAGGCGCCTGAGCACGGTCACGAAGCACGAGCATCCATTCCGCGCTCCCATCTCACGGATCGGCAGTGAATTTGGCACGGTCTGTTTGTGAAAGAAGTCTAGTTGATGCAGGGGCCGATGCAGGGGGCAGATTCGTGTCTTTGGCCAATCCAAGAACCCTGAAGCGATTGTCAGAACGATAACGTAGGCGCCGGCACGTATTACCAAATCAGGAGATTTCAGCGGTTCAGGAAGGGTGGTGCCGTTTGGGCCCCCCCCCCTCAGGCCTCTCCCGTCACATCTCAAACTGGCAAACAAAAATCCAATAATGTCCGTGTATCAGTCGGAAGTGCCATTACCGAAAAGGGGGGAAATGACTCGAGCGTTAGGTCTCCCTGTCAAAGGCACGCTGCTGTTGTGCCTTGATGCAGATATCTTAAATGCGAAAAGGGTCACTGATAGAGCATACGAGTGTTTGTTGAAACCACCTTTGAAACCCCGCTGACAAGGAGCCTCGTCGTTGCAATGTGGGCTACGGCGCAGATCGTTCCCGACACTGTGAACGCGGCGACACCGAGCAGCGGAGTGGTACACGATTCGCCCGCGGGTGGAATGACCAGGGGTCTCAAGAAACCATGGGTTTCGACTCCGTTGATCGAGTCGCCGGGCTTATCTGAAGCTGCTGGATGGTACGTGGCTCTAGAGCAGCAGTAGCCTGCTTGTTGTTCTTGTTGTTGTTGTTGGGTTCCAACCCTGGCTTTGGTCGTCTTTTTCCATTGTTACTAAATCGTAGAAGCAGAATCTTCCTGAAGCTCGACAACTTCCAGCCCTCCGGATCCTTCAAGTCGCGCGGCGTGGGCAACTACGTCCTGCAGCGTGTTCGGGAACGACAAGACGCCTCCTGCGGCCATCTGAACAACAAGACCCATTTTTACGCCTCATCCGGCGGTAACGCAGGGTTGGCATGCGTCCATGCCGCTCGCTCGCTAGGGTATCCTGCTACTGTGGTCGTGCCCACGGCAACCAAGCCTGACCTCGTCGCCATGCTTTGGGCCAAGGGCGCCGCCAATGTCATCCAACATGGGCAATCCGTCTTGGAGGCGGATCGCTATCTGCAGGAGACGGTTTTAAAATCGGATCCAGACGGAGTCTATGTGCCTCCCTTTGACCATCCGGACATTTGGGACGGCAATTCGACTGTCATGGACGAGATCGCCAGGCAGATGCACCCCGAGAAGCCCGACGTGGTCGTCTGTAGTGTCGGCGGAGGCGGCCTTCTGAACGGCATCATGCAATCTTTGGATGCCAGATCATGGACCGACGACGTGTCCGTCGTGGCGATGGAAACCCAAGGAGCCGATTCGCTCAGTCAATCCCTCAAGGCCGGTCGGCTAATTACCATGGATAAGATAACTTCACAGGCCAGAAGTCTAGGGGTCGCCAGGGTCTCGCAGCGAACATGGGAGTACGCTCAGCGGCCGCGGGTCATGAGTGCTGTGCTACCAGACGACCAGGCCGCAAAGGGCTCCTTGCTCCTGGCCCAAACGGAGAAGATCATCGCCGAGTTGACGGTCGGAGTCAACATTGCGCTCTGCTTTGACGGTTTATTGGAAAAGGTCCTCGGCCGCAAAGTAACAAAGTCTACAGAGGTGGTTATTGTTGTTTGCGGCGGCAATGACATCAATCTAGAGATGTTGACCGAGTGGATGAAGGCTGGCCATACCTAGAGTGGTGTGTTGATCTTGTATTGCTTCCTGAGAGTATTAAGGAACAGACAGAGTAGGACGCGATATTTGGGAGGCTGGACATTATTCTCCGGTGAGACTGAAAAGGAAAAATACAAGAATCAAAGTATATGGGCTCAAACACCGCACAGGTTATAAGAATGAAAATGATTAGTCGACGAGCCGTCTTTCACACCGCGATAGCCGGTCATCGGCCTGAATTTTGTGACATAGACATGGCCAAGTACGATGAGATTGAGGCGCTCGCAGACGCCTGGGATTATCCATTACGGTAAGGTCTGTAGGCAACGCGTGCTTCTCTATCAATACCCATAACAGCACACGAAAAGCTTCATCTGCATAGTGCGGAGAGACAAGCAACGACCATAAAGCATTCGACGGCGGCGAGAACTCATCGAGAGATCAGATCCAGGTTAAAATAGTCAAATCAGGCAATCACATCCGTCAATGTCCAGACCGGGCTCCAGGCTTGTCATTGGTACTACATCCCCTTGGCTGCAACACTTTATATAAGAATGTCCGTGAGTGATGGTTGGAAAGTTATATGGCAACAGACCTAGGGATCATTCTCGAGAAACTACATCGCCATGGCCTCTATCGTGCGTCATCTCCATTTCCAGATCGTGATTCAGGACTGATGAATATTCTCTCACTTCAGGAACACAATCGACCTTTCAACCACGTCGGAGTGTCCGTGCCGGACATCCAGAAGGCGGTGGATTGGTACTCGTCGCTCGTCGGCTTTCAGCTCATTGGCAACAAAATCCACGACATCAAGCGCGCAGAAGTACCAAATGCTCCAATTTTCGGCATCTATCCAGAGTCGCTGCAGGACGTCAAAGTCGCATACATGGCGACCGGAAACGGCGTGGGTTTCGAGCTGTTCGAGTTCGGAAATCCAAAGACCTACGTTCCGGAGAAGCAGTTTGAGTACCACCGAGGCGGCTTCTTCCACATCTGTGTCACGGACCCAGAGCCTGACGCGCTGGTGGGGAGAATTGTAAAGGCCGGAGGAAAGCAAATTGGAGCGACTGTCGATCCCGTCTTTCCCGTCCCCAAGAACATCAAGTGTCTCTACGCAGCAGACCCGTGGGGCAACGTGATCGAGATTCTGGACATCAGCTTCGAGCGCCTGACGACGCTTGCTAACCCTTCTTCAAAATAAACAACTTCTGTCCGATCAGAGGCCAAGGGTAGTTCCTCGCGTCTAATACAAAATCACGTTTCAAAACGTCCCAGGTTTCTAGGAAGACAGGTTGTTACACGGTTGCTTGTGATAGATCGCGCCGGAACGTAACGGGAACCTCGGTTGTTTTAAAACGACAACGAAGACACCCAAAGGTCTGTACACCCTGGAAGAGCGGAGCCTCCTCCGGCCATCTTCCATGAGACTTTGGCTGTCGTGCAATTGCAATGGAAAGGGGGTCTATGAGGTTTGATCACAACACGTGGAGATCTAGAGCGTGCGGCTCTCGCATGAGTTGTTCGGGGCTAAGATATGGAAGACAAAACGCACAGAGCGAGTCTCCTTTGAGCAGCTTGATCAATGCCGAGTTTGGCTTTCTGTAGGCAAATATCGATAACTGATAGAACGGTAGTGTACCTAGACACTTGTACCTCTACATAATTTTCGTCGCACGCTGCTACCTTCAAGAAGCAGCTCCTGCTCAGCTCCATCGAGGGATAACCAGGAATCAGGGTCGGCAACAGCGTCCAGATTAGGCAGACCCCGTCTTCTTCTGGCGCAGGGAATCCGAGGCTCTCTGATGAGCCGCAGAGTAATATTAATACCTTGAGTGGCCTCAACTTCCGCTTTAGGTAAGTTTAGCCTGGGTCCAGGCCGGGCTGAATGGTTGGTTGTCGCATGGTCAGCTCGGAATTTTGCTGTCGTCTATGTTGCTTCACTGGACTAGCGGTCGTTGATACTCTTCTTTAAATCTCAAAGAGGCCTACTCATCTTTCGCTGTCACCGGAGAAGCGTATGGCGCACAGGAAGACCCAAGAATCGGAAGAGCTGCGCATGTTGAAGGCCCCTATCGACAGGTTGAAGGCTACCACGAGCCATCTAATAGCAATGCAATCGCAGTCTCGCCAAATCGTGGACACGGCCAATTTCCTGGACAACGAACTGGTACCTTCTCAGACACAAGAATGGATCGATGTTCATGACCCGGCGACCAACAACCTCGTCACCAGAGTCCCACAGAGCACTCAAGAAGAGCTAGAAGCGGCGGTCAGATCGGCTCATAACGCGTTCTTATCATGGCGTGCCACCTCGATCATCCGAAGGCAGCAAGTCATGTTCCGGCTGACGCACTTGATCCGTCAAAACATGGACACGCTCGCTGCCTCGATCGTGCTCGAGCAAGGCAAAACTCTTGCCGATGCCAAGGGCGACGTACTACGAGGTCTCCAGGTCTGCGAAACAGCTTGCGCCATCACCACGCAATCGACGGGGGAGGTGCTTGAGGTCGCGACGGACATGGAGACAAGGTCGTGTCGGGAACCACTAGGCGTTGTGGCGGCTATATGCCCTTTCAATTTTCCGGCAATGATACCACTGTGGTCACTTCCATTGGCGACTGTGACCGGAAACACGCTCATTCTGAAGCCTAGCGAGCGAGATCCTGGAGCCGCCATGATCATCGCTCGGCTGTGCAAGGAAGCCGGGTTCCCTCCTGGGGTCGTGAATATCGTCCATGGGTCGGCAAAGACGGTCGATTTCATCATCGATGCACCAATTATTCGAGCCATCTCGTTCGTCGGGTCGAACCGCGCCGGCGAATACATCTATAGACGCGCCTCTGAGCAAGGCAAGCGGGTACAAGCCAATCTCGGTGCCAAAAACCATGCTGTGCTCATGCCGGATAGCAACAAGAACCACGCCATTCACTCCATCATTGGTGCCGCCTTTGGTGCCGCCGGTCAACGCTGTATGGCACTGAGTGTGCTCCTTTCCGTGGGAGAAACCCAGCAATGGATTCCAGATCTTGTTGAACGGACCAAATCTCTCCGAGTGGACGGAGGCTTTGAAAACGACGTCGATTTGGGGCCTGTGATCACTCCCCAAGCGAGAAAACGGGTCGAAGGTTTGATCGCGTCTGCCGAGGAAGAAGGCGCGACCATCTTACTGGACGGTCGTGGGTATAAGCCGAGTAAATATCCCAACGGCAACTGGGTACGTACCATTCTCTCACTCCCCATGTTCCAGCTCCAAGATTTCTAACCGGCTGAACTCAGGTGGGCCCTACCATCATCACCAACGTTAAGCCACATATGCGATGCTACACGGAAGAGATATTTGGGCCGGTGCTTGTGTGCCTAGATATCTCCACCCTCGACGAGGCTATCGCGCTGATCAACGACAACCCTTATGGGAATGGGGCGTCCATCTTCACGACATCTGGGGCCGTGGCCACACGGTTCCAGAAGAACATTGAAGCCGGCCAGATTGGAATCAACGTGCCAATCCCCGTGCCTTTACCGATGTTCAGCTTCACAGGCAACAAAAAGAGCGTGGCAGGGACGGGACTCGCCAATTTCTATGGCAAAGATGGATTGAGATTCTACACTCAGTGGAAGACTGTCACCAGTTTTTGGGGGTCGAAAGACGCTTCCTCGACGGAGAAGAGTGTCAGCATGCCCACCCAGTCATAATAACAACAACAGGCGTGTGTCGTTATCAAGCTGCATGTGTGGCGCATTTGGTGGGCAAAAGGAGTCCTTGAGCGCATTTCACAGCGACATCAAACGTGCTCATGGGGAGGTCACGTCCTGCCGAAAACAAAGTGAGGCAGCCGGTGTTTACGCAGAAGATGTCTCCTTGGAAGCTCCTGATGCCCCTTTGTGGAGTTTGTCTTTTTCCCGGTGACAACAATAGTTCAATACTGATCGGGAAGAACATAAGGGCTTTCGGCAGTCGTAAGCACTACCTTGTACATAAAAGCTGTGGGAGATCACATACGACGGAGGGAGGTCGACAGTTAGCCGATTCGTAAAGGCTAAATTAGGCCCACGGTGTGTTCAGCTTGGGGAGTGCTTATAAGGAGGGTATATTAGTAGTTAGCCAAGGCCCGAACGGGATCCCTAAGCTCGAAGTGGCTTCCGTGGATAGTGCATTCCCTGTGTCTTTCGGGCGCGCTCCCCCAGCGGGCCCCCCCCCCCTCCCCCGTGCTCTGCCGTCGCTCCCCCAACATTCCGTTAGGTGCACAATTAAAGTGGCCTGGCTCCGTTTTCGTAAACGAAAATAGTAAGGGATAAAGACAGTTCGTGGATTACATATGTATATATATACGTTCACATTCTTCTCCCGTCTCATTCTACCGCCAATTTGTCCTTCAGCCACGCGTCGTCTCTGGCCGTGAATGCACAGTCGTAGGCTCTGGGCACGGCAATCAGGCCCATGACGTCGGAGAAGTCGAGTCTGCCGATCGAGGGGAGTCTCGTGCCGGGAACCTCTTTGAGACGGAAAGCCAGGATCAGGCGGACGAGCATGGCGTAGATGATGCGGTTGGCGATCATGTAGGCCGGGCAGATGCGCGATCCGGTCCCGAAGGTGAGATGGGGCAGGTGGGAGGACGTGTCGCCGAGGAATCTCTTCGGGTTGAACGCCAGGGCGTCCGGGCCGTAGTGGTCCGGGTCGTGGTTGACGCCGCGGATGTTCATCGTCACGCCCACGCCCTTGGGCAGTGTGGTGGTGTCTCCGACGGTCACTTCTCGCGACGTGCGCCGCATGTTGAACGCCGACGTGGCGTAGAAGCGCAGTGTCTCCTTGTACAGCGACACCAGCAGGGGCACTTTTTCTTCCTGGAAGGCCATGTCCCACGCCCGATCGCGGTCGCCGTCGTAGACCTCGAGAATGTTCTCCAGGCACTCTTCCTGGAACGCCTGTCCTGGCGCACTCGACAGCCACGCCATGCATTGATACGTGCTCGACGAGACGGTGTCCGGCGCGGCTTGCAGGATCGACATGCAGGTGCCAAACAGCTCGTCCGGCGTCAATCTCTCGGATCTCATCGACGACACCAGACAGTCGGGGGCCTTTCCCTGTTCCGCCTTGCGTCGGTACTGCTCGTGCAGGACCTTGGCGCATCTGTTTCGTTCCTGCGCCGCCGCGATGAGCTTGGATTTGGACCACGGCCACATGCGAAGCAGCGGCACGTAGTGTCGGTATTCGGTCGTCGACCCACGACATTCGGTGATGACGTTCAGACTGTTCAACAACTTCGTGGCCAATTCTGGATCGAAATCTCCGACGCGGATCCCATATGTCATGTGCAGGGCCAAATTGAACATAATCTTTCACGCCCCCCCGCCCCCCGGTTAGCTTTGGATGGGAGATCCTTGGGTGGTTGACGAACCTGACGTAGCCATGGATATGTCTCGAGGGGAACCTGCCCGTTCTTCCCACTCTGGTAGATCTTTGTGATGAACTGGACCGAGTCGGGCTCAATCAGTTTGTAGTATCTCGGCCACATTGATTTTCCGAGAGCTCTCTACGACCAAAACAAGTCAGTACAACGGGGGGAATACAGAGAGAAGGTCGAAGAAACATACAACCGCAGCTGCTCTGCACTTCTTGACGTCCGGAGTCAAGGAAGACCCCGAGATGTCGAGCCCAATGTAGTCGGAAAACCCGTGTTGGTGCACCCGGTCCAGCATGGAACTATTCTTGGAGACGAAGAGCTCCTCCATGACGGCCCAGGAGCTGACGATGACGGTCCGTTGATAACCC
Source organism: Fonsecaea pedrosoi CBS 271.37 (assembly GCF_000835455.1). Taxonomy (NCBI): domain Eukaryota; kingdom Fungi; phylum Ascomycota; class Eurotiomycetes; order Chaetothyriales; family Herpotrichiellaceae; genus Fonsecaea; species Fonsecaea pedrosoi. The sequence goes on along the minus strand of NW_013550614.1, from coordinate 2,907,350 downwards.
AGTTTGATCTGGTAGATCCCCGACGCCAGTTGTCGGCTCCATCGCGAGAAGATGTCGGCGTCGTTGACACCCAGACGACCACCCAGGAATGGCAAGTGGCCGACAAAGGGCAACGATCCTGGCGCTTCGGGGATGTTGGCGATGCGAGGATAATTCGTTCGATATGCCGCCCACTATAAGCCCCTCCGGTTAAAAGCAATGGATCAATGACCAAGTGAGTCTGTATCTTTGTTTATTGCTTACGATGAGAACGAGGACTGTCAGAGTGAGTCCGACAACGACAGCAGTAGGCCATCCCCACGCCAACGCCAATGTTGGTACAGAGAGTGAAACTCCCGACAAAAAGTCGTTTGCCTTTGCGTGACTATGGGTATTCATCCCGGATCGGTCCTCGGAGTCTCTGAGTCGATATGGGAAGGATGTTTCTGGTTCTTGCGGTGAGAACGAGCCCCTCAAGGAGCCATGGGGAGATCAACAGCGACGATGTAAAAGGAACCTTGGAAGCAATGAGTTGGGTTCCTGCAACACCGTCAACACCATCAACACCTTTTTCTTTCGGCAATTTTGTGTCTTATCGGATCGACTACCATTGGATGTTGTTCGGTTGTGGCCAAAAGAAATCCCGCCTTATCTTCCTTCTCGTCCGCCACGGGATCCTCCGGGTGATCAAGAATATGGGATCGGCCGTCTCTTTGTTGGATTGAACTTTGGTTTCCTCCACGTCTCTGAAAACAGGATGGAACTTGAAACTCAGCCGGTGATCGGAGGGTTTTACGCAAGGTTGGTGTCAGGCAAAAGAAATACCGTATCGTCTTATCTCGCTCGTATTGTCATTTCAGTCACAACCGTCCCAGGGCTTCCCTCATTTTACCAGGTGGTATTAGTGACCATGTCTCTGTCCTCTATCTCCCTTCTTTCATCTGGCCCGTCTGTGAATACGCTCACGACTTTGCAGTCATGATAAGGCCCTCTTTTTCCTCCATGTTCCCCCTTATCACTCAGCTTCACGGCCAAGACCAAAGTGCTGGAACTGTATCTGGAGGCTGTGATGGAGGTTTGATAACGACCAAAGCTGTCAGTTTACCCTTCCGCGCAAATTCATACAAACTTATATAAACTTGTCGTTGCTAACAGTGGTCTCTGCTTTCGTCTCCGGTCGGCGCCATCATCCAAAGTTTTTAGCATTCTAAAGCCTCGTGCTTTCTTCGACATGGCGGGTTTACTCGAACAGAATGAAAAGGCTCCTCGCCCGGCCACAGCTTCATCCACCGAGCTGGGTGTACCGGGGACCGGCTATATCGAAACAGACCCGACCGCGGCATTGAAGTACATCAAAGCCAGTCACGTCGACCATCCGATCCGCTGGCCAGCTTGGAAAAAGTGGACCATCGTGACTGTCTACTGCCTTCTCCAAGTGTTTGTCACCATGTCCTCGACGACCTACGCGTCGGCAAAGGGAGTGATCGAAGAGCGTTATGGCGGGAACGAACAGACCGTCACTCTGGGCCAGAGCATGTTCATCGTGGGGACTGCCATCGGACCCGTCTTTCTCGGACCTTTGAGTGATGTCGAAGGGCGAAAATGGGTCTATGTCTGTTCCATGGCACTCTTTGCTCTCCTCAACGTGGGCACCGCCCTGGCGCTCAATCTTCCCATGCTCATCATCTTTCAATTTTTGGCCGGTGCGGCCGGGAGCACGGCGCTCACCAACGTGGCTGGGACGGTCGCGGACCTGTACGGATCTCTAGATGGAGCAGGCCAGCCCATGGCCCTGTTCGTCATGAGTGCCAACATTGGCCCGGGCATTGGATCTCCTGTTGGCGAGTTGATTGTTGAAAACACCAGCATGGGTCGGCCGTGGATATTCTGGATCAAGTACGTACACAGACAACCCTGAAGCACTACGGGGGATTACTGACTTTTTTGTTAGTGTCATCATTGGCGGTGCCTTTGCCGTCGGGATGTGCTTCATCCCCGAAACGCTGCCCCGGGTGGTCATCAGGAACGCTGCCAGGCGCCAACAGAACCCAGACCCCGAGGAGAACGTGGTTGCTCACCAACGCTTCGACCTGGTCCGCGAGACGGTGTTTGTGGTGACCATGGCGCTGCGGATCCTGGTCACCGAACCGATTGTGCTCTTCTTGGGCGTCTTCAACGGATTCGCCTATGGTCTGCTCTATCTCTACCTCGACGGGGTGTGGAATGTTTTTGTCGTCAACAATGGTCTTTCGTAAGTGATGACGACAGGCTCGTCTTGCGTGATGGCATGACTAACTTGTGCTCAGGTACATGGCAGCCGACTTGACATATCTCAATTTCGTCGTCGGCGCCTTTATCGTTTTTCTCTTCTTGCCCGTCCAGACGCATCTGTTCACCAGAGACCGACTCAAGCACGGCCACGCTCGTCCCGAGGCTCGATTCCTGACATCGCTGGTCACCGTCTGGCTGTTCCCGGTGTCGCTACTGTGGTTCGCCTTCACCTGCGACGGCAACACCAACTACTGGTCGCCCATTGTCGCCGGCGCCGTCTTGGGATTCTGCGACCCTCTGCTCTGGTTGAGCATGCTCAATTATATTGCCGACAGCTACACCAACTTTGCCGCTTCCGCGATTGCGGCATTCTGCATCCCATCTTTCGCCATCGCCGGAGCGTGTACACATATTGGTGAGTCTCTCCCTACAGGTGACCAGGCAGAAAAAAGGACCCCGAGATTGATTGTTTGATAGGAATTATCATGTTTGAGAATATGAGCGCCAAATGGGCAATGGCGGTGTTGGGTTTCATCTCGTTCGCATTGGTGGCCCTGGTCTATGTGCTCTACTTTTTCGGTCCCAAGATCAGGTCCGGGTCGAAACTGGCAAAGTAACTCTAGACGGCCATACTGTGGAGGAGTATCGGAACATGTCCTGGATTGTCGAGTCGACACGGTATATACCTGTATTACTGTATATATACTCGTAGTGCTCACGGGACGCAGCCTTTTGCAATACATGCCCTTCCCCTTTCGATAATTATTCTCTACATTTCGGTATCGTACCCTCTTTAAGTTTTGCCTTTATCTGCGTCTGTTAGACTCTTGACAAGCGTCCTAGCGCGCGAGAGGGCTCTATTCCGAGTGGATCTGGCAACGAATCGGCACACCCAAGACAGAGTGCGGCAACGTACTACTAGGACGAATATATATTTCCCAGAGCCGTCGCCTTTTCCCAATTCTGCACCCCCGTGTCTCTTCCGCCCAATGGCAGCCACCTCGATGCTATAGATTCAGGCATTTCCCCCCCCCCCCCCCTCTGGGATTGTCCCCATGTCGACACAACTCCGTGTTTCACAGCGCCAACCCCTGGCTTGTTGGGGTGAGTGTTTTTTTGCTCGTCAATTCCGAAGTGCACGGTACTGATACAAGACCAGAATGTACCAGGCGAAAACGAAAATGTGACAAGACCATACCCTGTTCGAGGTGCGAGCGGCTAGGACTCAATTGCAGCCGCGAGGTCGTCCACATCCGTCGCCAGCTGGGTCGGAATGGCCTGGAGATTCAATTCTTGACCTCCATCAGGGAGGACCTGGAACGGGCTCAACCGACCGAGATCGAAAGTGTCGTCCAGAGACTGACGGATCATATCGAGTTACTCAAATCGGGGACGAGTTTGAATCCAAACGCCAGCCTTGACCCGGTCCGACTCGAGTCGGGTAATGGCAACCTCGATAACGATGCAACGACGTCCGGCGAAGGACAGGATTCAGCAATCGTGACGGCGGTGGAACATCTGGCTTGGGGCCGCAGTAATGGCAACTGCTACCCGCATCGACATTGTGCTTGTTTATATCGACAACATTGGATAGCCACGTCCCCGATGAACAGCCAGTCGTTCGACTTTGCCGCATCCCCCATGGCGGCTGTGGCCACCCTTCCAGACTGTGCCGATGCGGAGAGATTGGTATCCTTCCATCTCACGCGCATCACCTGGCACCACAACTGCATCCACTCGCCGACCTTTTGGCGACAGTGCCAGACGTTTTGGCAGACGGGGAAATGCGACCATCCCCAGTGGATCGCCCTGTACTACTCCGTCCTGAGTACGACGTTGTTCTGCGTCCAAAACAGTGCCCAGTTTCTCGAGGAATGCGACCTCGAATCCGGCCGGGAAACGGCGCAGCAGCTGTTCAAGACGATGGTCGAGGTGCTCTACACGAGTAACTTTCTCCAAAACATATCCTTCTACGCCGTCCAGGCCATTGTCATCTCGACCGAGGTGGCGCACAATTTCGGGCTGAGCCAGCTCAACGCCACCCTCTTCAGCGCCGCCATCAGGATCGCAGAGTGTCTGGGGGTGCACAAGATTCAAGACGGCGTGTCCCCCCAGTTGACCGCCGAAGAGGCCTGGCATGAGACGGTCGAAAAGGAGGTGGGCAGAAGGGTCTGGTGCCAGATGATCATCCAAGACTACTTTGCCATCCCCTTTACCGATTCCTACACCATCAATCCCGCTCAATATTCTACCAGTCTCCCCACCAATGCTCATGACCATGATCTCGCCGCGAGACCAGACTCTGTCCCCACCATCAGTACATATACCCGCGTCCTGGCCACGATTGCCAAATTGATGCCCGACTTGGTCGACGGATTGGGACCGCTGAACGCCCGAAAGTCCCTGGCAGAACAATACCAGCACGTTTTACGCATGGACCAAAAGATGCGCGACATTGTGCAGACGATTCCCGACTTCCTCCTTCGCCATGACGCCCAAAAGGAGGCGCTGGTGGGCTGGTTGGGGATTGCCCGTTGCAGTCTTGCCATCACTGCGGCGGAAAAGGTATGGCGACTTATCTCAGGGTGCGTGTTATGCAGTCTGTGACTGACTTCCGAGTTAGATCATCATGATTCACAGACCATTCATCTTCCGGTCGTTTCTCTCCGACGCCTATGCCCGCACAAGACAGACGTGTGTGTTTGCGGCCGTGACGATTCTGCGAGAACACGAGAACATTGCCCGGTCGGGAGAATTGTGTCTGTGGACTCACACGGCATTCTGCATCACGGCTACTGTCATACTCTGTTTTGAAATCGTCATGGGCCAAGCCACCCATTCCGAGGACCGACACGAAATGTTTAGGGGGTTGGTCCGGACGGCCACGAGTCGTCTCGAAGGCCGCAAGCACGATATCTTGGCCAGGCGTGGGATCTTTTTGGTCGACGCCATCCTCGCAGAAGTCGACGACGGAGACGGAGACGGAGACGAAGCCACGACGGAAACAGAAGTTACTGAGAAATTGAGAGACCCATGCCCGAAGACGAAGACGAAGACGAAGACGATTGATTTTCACGACATTGTGAAGCGTTTCAGTGCCGAGTGGGCTTTCTTGGGTGCAGCTGAGCTGGCCACGCCGTTTGTCTATGAGGGGGGACAAGTCTATGAACATGAACCACAGGGCGACCCTGACGCAGCTGCCACAGCGGTCGATGCACATAATCTGTCCGTGTCTGCCAACGAGGACTTTGAGGCTTGGTTCAGCGACGTCTTTGCAACGGCCGACCTGGTGCGGTGATGGCTATGGAGCAAGCCTTGGCCTCGTCCGTCCAGGACCACTGCCACGATTCTATCCTGCTATCATGCTATCATGCGGGTGCGGGTGAGTCGACCGCCTTTCTCGTCTGGTTTACCGAGCACGCAGAGAGAGGAGGGGTGATACATATCGAGGACATTTATTTTCCCGTATTACACGGTAACTTACCGGTAATGAAAGTATATTTTGCCACCACCACCACCACCCTGTGCCCTCAAAAACCCGAAAGGCTGGGGCGGGCGGGGAGGCGGGCGAGCCCCAAACAATTTCCTCCGCTCTTCGTTGTTTCTGTTATCGTAATCGCATCGCCCGGGTGCGGGACAGTCCAGGGAACTCACCCGCCCACGCTGCCACGCTACGGCGCCTAAAAGGGACCATTACATAGTGGATACCTTGTACCTTGTAACCTTGTGCTCTGTACTTTTGGCGCGGGTCGGTCGGGAATCTCCTCCGTTCACGAGGTACTCGCCTACTGCCTCCGCCTACCGTACAAGATCTGCTGTACAAGAGAAGATTTCTACCCACGTATCCTGATACGGAGTCGATATTTGCCCCAAGAGGCGGTCGGATCAGTTTTGTTGAACTGGCCCGTAACCAGGTCGGCAGGGTAGATACATCGGAATACGATGGTTGTCGTTATCACTGTCGGTGTCGGTGTGGGGCGCTGGTGGTGGTGGTGGTGAAGGATGATTATGGATTATAGGATAGGGTAGGATAGGGTAGGGGATGTACGATAATTTTTGTTAGAGATGCGGCTGAGATTTGAAGACTTTCCGCTTGAAGGTGGGAAGAGAGAAAGAGAGAAAGAGAAGAGAAAGGAGTTGGAGAACACAGACACACACACAGCATGACTAACACGATGGGTTAGGGAATGACACATACACATTGCACGTTACACACTGCACATGGTACACGGCACTTGGCATTACACTCATCCAGCTGGTGCACCTACAGTAAGTATGTACGTGGGCTCCTCGTAGCAAGTAGCAAAAGTAGCAAAAGTGCGGTGAAACAGTAGATAGTAGTAGAAAATTAAGATGGTTTATTTGCACGAGATCTTTTTTTTGGTATCAAATGCCCGAATATCTCTCTTCACATCCCACACGTCCACACACTTTGTCCCCAAAGAAAATAAAAAAAAAACGCTAATGTTTCCTGATAACGTCACAACTTCTGCAAACTCATGGCCTTGAGTTCCTGCAGCGGCGGAATGCGCTCCATCATGTTTGGCTGGAGGAGCGGCCACAGCACGCCGCAGGTGGGTTTCTGGACGTCGGGGACGTGCAATACGCGGGTCGGGGTGACGACGACTTCGCAGATGGTGTCGAATTCCTCCGGGTGCAGCTCCTCCTCGAGGACCTGGCAGTCGTGGACGACGGCGGCGGCGACGGTGGACCGGTCGACGACGCCCAGGGTGTAGAGGATGGCCCACTCGAGGTCGAAGAAGCCGTGGCCCTTGCCGAAGCGGACGCCGCGCGTGTTGATGGCCCCCGTGCCCGTTACCATCAACGGGATGCGCCAGCCCCTGGCGAGGATGTCGGCCAGGCTGAGCGGCGTGCCCAGCCGCTCCATGCCGTCCAGGATGGCCGCGTTGGCGTACTGGCCCGCGTCGATCTTGAGGGGGTCCAGCTCCCAGAACCCGCGACGGATGCCGTACGTCGTCATCAGCACCGTCTTGCCGTCCCGCAGCGCCCGTAGCCGGAGCTCCTCCAGGCAATTGTCGGGCGTGATGAAGACGACGCTCGAGTCCCTGTAGCACGACAGCTCGACCAGCCGCGCCGTCGCCCGGTCTGACCCCTCAAAGTCTGTGATGAAGCTGGTGAAGTCGAAGTGGAACCGCGAGTCTGGCCGGGCTACCGTGCGCAACGTCCTCCACACCCGTCTTCGCACGTCCGACTTTTCCTCGGCACGACTGGACATGCTGGAACCGGGTGTCGGCGCCTGCATCGTCTGATCTGGCGGTGCTTTTCTCTGATGGCAGTGTCTCGTTAACTTCCGCCCTCGGAATTCGAATCTCGATTGAGCGACTTTTTTAGTGGATGACCGACCATACAATGAGGGTGTGGAGAGGAATCAAAGCCGAATGATATTATGTTGGTAGGACCTGATCGTCGATGCCTTTGAATTATCAACCCGAGGGATCCAGGCTATATGTTGGTGGGTTATGGTTTTATATATCTCGGTTGCATTGGGGTGGGTGCTTGGGTGTCCACCCCAAGTGAGGGATGCGCCGCCAACGATAAGAACAAACTTTTGGGTGCGGCCGAGATTCTGCTGGTCTTTTTGGCATGCGATGGCCTTGTACGAAACCCGCCCAAACCCGCCTCGAGGAAGGTTACCCGACGAATGTTGTAGGCTTACCGCAAAAGGCCAGTCACGTGCACTAACCTAGATTCCGTATTCGGCTGAGCAGCGGGTTGGCTCCCTTTCCCAAATGGGTGTATCCTTTTCCCAAACGGGCGAATTCTTTTCCCAAACGGGTGTACGTACCTAATTTCCCTTTCCGTTGATGTCGAATATGTATGTATACAGCACGTAGAGTATTTATCATCTGGTCTCCTGATCCTCTTCAATCCGCTAACACAATATTATTTCTTTTTGTTATGTATATGTATATACGTATGTCTGGATGCACATTACTTCCGAGTACAAGAAACACAATCTCCGTGGTCAATTGAGCAAAACTCCCATTTCCCATCCCAAAGGTCATGGGTCATAAACAGCCCACACTAATAAACACTACACATAACATTCCTTGCCAATTCATCTTGACCTCTCCATGTTCTCCCTCCCATCATGCAGTCTCCACCGCCCAGTGTTTCCCAATCACACCAAAAAGGCAACAAGACCCAATACCCCCGCAAGAACGCCCCAAGCAACGCTCTGCCTGGTTGCAGCCCCGGTGAAGATGTCCGGGGTGATCGAGGGTGTCCCCGCGCCAGTGCTCGAGCCCGTAGGCCCAGGCACGAAGCTCGTGGCTGTGGCCGCAGCTTCTGCCCCTCCGTTCCCAGACCCAGAGGCAGATCCGAATCCGGAACCACCCGCAAGAGGAGCAGTGGGCATAGGTACCAAGCCAACTTCCCCCGGACCTCCGCCATTGCTGTTAGCGCTATTGCCGCCTGCAGGGGAATCAGCAGGCCCGGTAGGTTGGACAGTGACAAAGGTGACCTGTGGGACTGTAACCGCGCTGGTAATGGTACTCCCCGAAGCAGTGCGTGTGAACGTCACGGTGGTGACAGGGAAGGCGACCGGCGGGGTCGGAGAAGGTGCAGAGACACCTGACCCAGAAGCAGGAGGTCGCGGTCCACGGCCGTTGCCATTGGTGACCGTGCCAGTGTTGGTCACCGTCTGCACCTGCGTTCCTACTGTTTCTGTCACCGACACAGTAGGCGCAGGCGTAGCCACAAGCGTGATGGTGCTCGGTACACCAGTGCAGATGCCCGGATTTTGCGGGACAAAATCGGCGCAAATACCGGCCAGATATGACAACGCCGCAGTAATCTCGTCATTCGACGCCCCCCACGCAGAGACACACTGTTGGACGGAATTGATGAACTGCTGCGAAGGGCAGAAGCAGGTCGTGTCCGAGTTCGAGGCGCATTTGGGCACAAGCGAAAGCCACGTGTTCATGCAGGAGGGCAGTACCGAGGGGCAGGGGGATGTTGGCTGTGCCGGAGGTGCAGCTGGTGGTGGTGACGAGGGTGGGGATGAGGTGGGTGTGGAGACAGGCTGTGACGGCGTTGATGATTCAGATGGTGGAGTCGTAGCAGATGATGAGGGTGGCGGGGTTTGAGGTGGTGTGGTCGGGGACGAAGATGGCGGAGGCGATGCAGGTGGAGATGCTGGAGGTGTTTCTGTAGTGACAGGGGGAAGCGTAGCAGTAGAGAGTGTTGAGGGTGGAGGCCTGTTACAACGGGTACAGACCGTCGAGGTTGAGGTGATTGTGATTGTTGAGATGGTGTTGGTCGTCTCAGTCACAGTCTCGGTGCCACTCGTGCGGGTATTGGTTACAGGACAAGTGGTAAGCGTCGTCACCACAATTTCCGTCGTGATCACATCGGTCGCAGTTTCGGTCGAGCTTGTCGTGTCAGCCGTGGTTGTAGTGACAAAATCTGAGCTGCTAGTAGACTGCTGACTCGGTGAGGTTGAAGGGCTTGTAGTCTGACCAGCAGAAGGGGTAGTTGTGGTGGTACCCGGAGTCCCTTGGGGTGTGGTCGTGGATATGAGAGAAGAACTCGAAGTTTGTTCGGTAGAGGGAGTGGTAGTGCTTGGAGTTTGCTCAGGCGTGGTTGTGGTTGAGCCCGCAATTGATGTAGTGCTCGTGGTAGTCTGTTCACCCGAAATAGTCGTGGTAGTGGAGCTGCTCGGGATACTCTGCGGGGTGGTTGTCGTGTCGACCTTTGGCGTAGTTGTGGTGGTTTCGACTGGCGAAGTTGTAGTTGTGGTCACAGGCGTGCTGGTGGTCGAAGTGGCTGGAGCTGTCGTCGTCGAAGAAGACGAGGGAGGAGGTGACGAGGAGCTGCAGTCAAAGCCGATCGAGTGAATACCGATATCGCAACCGTTGCCATTGCTACTCGGAGGCATCTGGAACGACACGGATTTCGCTCCGCCGCACTGCGTGTTCTCCACGGTGGTGCCGCTTGCGCTGCAAGACGCAGTGTGTTTGCAGGTGGAGCCATCGGGCATGGAGAAGATAAAGTCCAGATCGGTGTCAAAGGAAACAGAAACTTGCATGTGCGTGATGGAGAACTGGTCATCCTGGCCGCAAGAGAACTTCGGGCCACTGTTGGAAGACTTGCTCACTTTGCCTTGGATGCATTTAGACTTAACACCGGTCAGTCACCTGTCTCCAAAGCTCGATAGACTCGTATCCTTACCTGGAAGTCGTCACGGATGCGAAGCGATCTTTTCTTTGAATTGGGCTGGAAGGAGTTCTGGCAGGAAAAGCCACTGAAGCCGAATCCTCCATAGTTATTGAATGACCCAGTCGGCAGCCCAGACCAGTCAAACCCACTCTGCTGGTCGACCGAGCAATTGTTGTTAGTATTAGAAACGCTGGAAAAGGTTGGCGAATTGCCCCAGCCCGTCGCAGCAGCCTGCTGTAGGAGCCAAACAGTGGCCACGAGACCAGCATTCAATGCAGATTTCATGGCGGCGATTATGATGGAACAAAACAAAGAGATCTGAACGAGCGAACCTGGCCGTGTTGTAAACGATCGACTTCTCCTGGAAAGCGAATGTAGAAAGCGAAGGACTGCAAGGAAAAGCAAAAGAGACGAGAGTTTGTGATGGACGATGATAGAGGGTGCTACATGTCGACGAGGAATTGAAGCTTTTTGTATGCACGAGAGCGTGGGTCGAATGTCACTTCAACCTTGTTCCAGCATGCAGACCTTGTGGTGGCCATGCAGCGTTGTCGCCGTGGGCCAGAATACAAGACATTCTGAAGGCGAGTCCTCGCGCGCGCAACAATCGAGCGGAGTCTTGAAGTGGTTGTAAATCGAAGCAGACGGCAACCATGGGCATCCAACACGAGAATGGAGAAGGCTGAAACAGAGATTTGGCCGGGAGTCGCAGCCAGTAGAGACCAGGATCCACGCTCGTGACCCTCGAAATAGACAGAGCTGGTACACACGAAACCGATCAGGAGCATTTGTCTTAAACCAGGAAGATGAAAATGGCCAGTCGCTTCCCTAAACCACTCAAGTCGACAGGAGAACTGGGGCCATTGTGTCCGCTATCGAGGCTGTGTCTGATATTACCCAGCTTCAGAGGTCGACCGCATACAGTGTCATAAATGGCCACGGGGCAAGTTGCACGCACTGAGTCTCGTCTCCTCGCGCTTATCGGCGTAAATTGCGTGGTTTGAAGATGCAGCGGCGGCGAACCCACGCATCAATATGATTGGCTGTGACCTCACTTCGCTTGGCGCACTAGTCTATTTTTGGCCTTTACCAGCGAATGGCGGTTATTCTTATTATCATCATGAGGTGGGCGAGCTGCGAGGACAGATACTCTCGATGAGTTGACTGGTACCAGTCCTGGGTCAGGTCGTATGGACAGAAGGCTTCTCATTCCATGCAAAGGAAAAGGTTGGCTAACCAGCCCACGCCTCTTCCCTGCTCCCAGCCAAATACCATATACTGTATTGTATGCCTGCATCAACGCTTTTCCACTCAAGTCCACTTGAGACAAAAAAACGCGTGACCTTAAGAGTCCCAGCCCTAGCAGGGAGTACAACAATAACCCGATCAGCTCGTGCTGATCAATGCATCGATATTGCATATTGCCGCCACCGCCTCCAGCTTGTCCCTCTCTATATTCATGACGCCATGTACCGTACGCTATCATATCATCATCCCAAAGCCAAGATTCTAATCCGTGTTCTTCCCTAACTCCTCACGATGGTTCCGCCTTTGTATGATCTGTGTTGGCCGGTCGTTCCGTCAAGGTGAACGACGGCACTGCCTCGGTGTCATGGCCGGTGCCGTTCACCTCACCATTGACGTGTCCATTGGTGGTTGATGTACCAATTTCCAGAGCTGGTTTGGGAGTGACTTGGTCCGAGGTGATCTTCCCTAATTCATCTGTTGCTCTTTTGCCACTCGGAGGACTCGGGGTTGCGGCTTCACTACTATCTGCCCCTGTGGTCTTGGATTCGTTGTTGGTCTCTCCGCTCACCTCGGCGACGCTGGCTTCGACTTTCTTCATAACCCTCTTGAATGGGCGTCGCAGTTTCGGTCTTTCTATCGGGCTCATCGGTGGGTCTTGACCATTCGGAGTCGAGCTGCCTGACTTGCTACCGCCTTCTGCAGTGCCATTGGCGCCACCGACAGTGGCTGGTTTGGACGCGGAACTCTTCATAAAGTTCTCGGCCGCTCCTTTGCTCTTGTGGAGGTATTCGTCCAGCATGGCTTTTAGAGCAGTTTGACGGACAGGTTTGGCAAGGTAGTCATTCATTCCGGCCTCGAGGCACTTCTCTCTGTCGCCACGAATTGCCGAAGCCGTCATGGCGATAATCAGGACTCGACTGACATTGGGGTCCGGATCGGCTCTAATCGCTTTGGTGGCTTCGTAACCATCCAGTACAGGCATCTGGACATCCATCAGGACCAGGTGGAATGGCTTCCCTTCCCTACTCTTGGTCTGCAAAGCCTCGTAGGCTTGCTTCCCATCCTCATAAGCTTCACATTTCAAGCCAAGCCGGTTAACAAACGAAATGGCAATTTTCCTGTTGATCTGGTTATCCTCAGCGATACAGACACGCAATTCCTCGCGGGGAACCTTGCTCAGATCACAGAAACTGTAAGTCTTTTGCTCTGTCTCTGGACTGGCCGACTGTGACCAATTTGCCATGGGGTCTGGGTCCTTGGCCGAGATCTGAATCTCGTTGGGCACACTGCTGTTCTTGGGTGCCTTTTGGAATGTGAGTGTGAATGACACCGTCGTGCCGACGCCAGGCGTTGATTCAATCCAGATCTTTCCACCGAGAACATTTTCGATCATGGCCTTGCAAATGCTGAGACCAAGGCCGCTGCCTCCATATGAACGCGCCGTGGACGAGTCGGCTTGTGAAAAAGGTTGGAAAAGGCGCGTGAGCTGCTCCTGCGTAATACCGATACCTGTATCGGCAACAGAGCATGTAATCTTGACCTTGTCTCTCGTTTCGGCATTCTTTCGAGCTCTGACCGTGACGGAACCCTTGGGAGTGAATTTGTAGGCATTGCTCAGGAGGTTCATAAATATCTGGTGAAGGCGAACAGGGTCACCGAGGACCAGGTTATCGTCTATCTGAAGATCTTCGACGGTCTTGAGCCCGTGCTCCTGATTAGTGTAGGCCAGCGCCCGCACCACCTCGGTGATAGTCTCTTTCAAATTTAGGGGGACCGTGAACATCTGCATCTTGCCGGCCTCGAGCTTCGAAAAGTCCAGGATGTCGTTGATAACGGTAAGGAGAGTATCTGCACAGACCCGGATGCTGTCCGCATATTGTTCTTGCTCTTTACTCAAAGGAGTGCCCTTGAGCAATTCGGACATACCAATCACGCCGTTAAGTGGAGTTCGGAGTTCGTGACTGACGTTGGCGAGGAAAATTGACTTTGCCTTCGCTGCCTCCTCCTTCAATTTGACATTGTGCATGGCCTCGGCCTCGGCCTTCTTGGCTTTAGCTTCTGCCTCGCGAGCTGCCACGAGGGCGCGCTTCTGCGACTCGACCATGCTCGCATTTGATGCGCTAACCTTGCGAACCTTTCTGTAAAGGAGCGCATTGCCAAGGGAGATGGCAACCTGATTGGTGAGAAGGTTGAGGACGATCATGTTGCGCTGGGTAAAGGCGTTTGGCCGTCCCTCCAGATGGATGACACCCATCAAATGATCAGCTTGGATGATAGGAATGGCAATGATGGACCGGCCATGAGGATTCCTTGCCAAGTAGGCATCACCAACATTGGAAAATCGATCATCCTCGAGCACGTTGTGCACAAACACGGTCTCTTTCGTCCGAAGGAGGTAATGGGTGATTTGCTGGGCAGCTTGATCGTCAACCTCAGAGAAAGGAATCCCATCAGGGTAAGTCTTGACACCTGTTTCATGGTCTGCGCTCGCCGCGACACACCATCCTTGATCCTCAGAGTCAATAACGATTGCGCAGAATTCTGCTTGACCTCCAACAGATTCCAGAATGACTGAAATCATCTTGGATAGGAGATTGTTGATTTGAAGCTCTGAGCTAATGACGCGTGAGAATTCGAGGATAGACGTGAGATCTAGGATATCGAGGCCCAGGCCAGGCACGTCCTGGGGCGTTTGGGTCGCCACTGCTGCCTTCGGTTGTACCCATTGGTTTGTATACTCGCGCTTGTTCTGGATCTGCGCATCTTCGCCGACTGTCAATGCGTGCAAATCCTGGGTCTGGGTAGTGGCGTCCATGGTCCTCGAGGTAGTGGCGGTTTTGATCAGCCACTCATGCTTCTCTTGAAGTTGTCGAGCTTTCCCAGCGGCATTGATTCTATTCCAAGCGGCAATGGCTTCTTGAATCATGACCTTGCCGGCTCTCTTTGCTCCTCGCATAAGCAGAAAATCCGCCTGCATTTCCATAGCCAGCGCCTCCTCCATTGCAAAGCCATGAACTTGACAGTGGTCAATGGCCATTTCGAGGTTGGAAGTGACGTGGTAGTACACTTGTGTTATGTCGGAAATCGCGGATTCAAGTATCCTGGACCAGGCAAAGTAGTTCACGTCGTTGACTTTACCCCAGTCGTCAATAAAGCGTTTCATCTCCCTCGCTTCTTCGATATAAGGTCCACGCTCCTCTTCGGGCTTCTCCTTTGCAAGCGCGATGAGCGACAAGCCTAGGTAGAAGCGAGTGCCACAGGTAGGTCTGTTAGACCAAAGTTCGTCAAGACTTCCGGCGAGCAGCTCCCTCCCCTTTTTGACGACGTACTCGTGATAGCCCATCAAATGGTACGCGACGAGCGACATCGCGTGGTATATGTCGCGAGAACGTTGTGCATTGGCGGCGTACTTCCCACACTCATCCAACCACAACTCGGTCCGATGATCTTCGTCGTCGAGAAGAGTGGCCGCATCCGCTGCGATTGTTTTGCCTTGCAGCGCCCGGGCGACCTGTCTGATAACAATCAGGAGTGTTCCCCCTCGTCGATCTTTGGCCCAATCATCAAACTCTTCTGGACCATAATTGCAGAACGCCTCCACTTCACCGAGATCCTGTCCAGCCCAAAATCTTGAAAGAGCCATGGATCCAACGTTCAGGATGCTAACAAACTTGTCCCCGGATGAGAGGGAATATTCGAGCGCACTATCGAGGATAGGGAGAAGATTTCGGACCGGAGTCTGGTAGTGACCAATAAAGAGTGTGTATAGGGTCCAACCCCTGCCTCGCGTCCAAGCATCATCAAACATGGTGTAGAATTCTTGGGCAAGGTCGCCATAAGAGAGGCCCAACTCGATGTCCTTGAAGCGGCCGATCGCAGCAGCACCAAGCATGGTGAAGCCGACCCCTGCCTGAATGAAAACACCACGATCGAGAATTGTATTGACGAAAGCGATGACGAGTTGATACCAGAGCAGAGCGTTCGACCAGTAGAGAGCGCCGAGGGCTTCCGAGAGAACGGTACCAAGAGCGATTACGGTTTTGTCTTCGCTCAATGGGGCCGTCAGGAGTGCCTCCTTATCGAGTTGTTGAAGTCGGAGCTCTAGCTTCTTGAATTCGACGTCGCATTCCTCCCAGGTTACTTCTGGCAGCGGAAGGCCTAGCCCTGCCAGACATTCTCTCTGGCTCACGAATGCGTCCATGAAATTGCCTTGAGAAGCCAGCACACGTCCTTTTAGGATGTATGACCTGGTTTTGTCTGCCGAGCACCGTGCATGGGAAAATGTCTCGTTGAGAAGTTCCAGAGCCGCTGCCTCCTCTCCCTGAAGATACATGATTTCAGCGGTATTAACGTGAAGTTGAAGAGTTTCATCGTAGAAGACATCTGGATTATCCGTGTTCCATTTGTCGTCTTGTAGCAACTGGAGCGCAGTCTTATAGTACCAAAGGCCCGTAGGCTTCGCGCCAGTTTCAATTGCCTTTTGCGCTCCCCGCCAGAGAACATCGCGGTACCGCATGCGAGTTGGAATCCTCTCTTTCACAATATCTGCAGACAGACATATGTGACGTGCCAAAGGGTACAAATTATACTTGCACTGACTGAGGTACGTCATCATCGCTTGAGCAATAATGAAATGCATCTTGGTGGTGTTCTGACACTCGCGCATTTCGTTCGCCGCTTTCAAGTATCGCCCGTGCGCAAAGCGGAATTCGTCATCGGTCTCGCCTGGATTGATGATGTACATGTTAACGAGTTGTTGAAGTGCATTGATGCAATCGGTTTCCGATAGATTGATTAATTTGGCGCGTTTGGGACAAGTTGCATCGTGGGTCTGATCTCTTCCGCTGCTGTAGAAGAAATCCCCGGTCACAATGGATTGGATTAGCTTGAAGGAGAAAGTCGTTCCGATCAAAGAGGCCCATGCGAGGATTGACCTTGCGGCGGGCGGTAATTCTTGTAGCCGACGTGTCAGATAGCCGTTGTCCGTGCAGCCTTCACTGCTGAACTCATTGAAAATCTTGTCTAGATCGAACTGCCAACCTGATTCTTTCCAATCATACCACAGACAGTTCCGTTGATAACATGTCTGGAGAATATCCTTGACGAGGAATGGATTCCCTTCAGATTTGGCGTAGACGACGGCAGCAAGGGGTAGAACGGTCTCCACAGGTTGAGACATTGTTGCTGCTACGTATTCAAAGACATGCTTTTCGCGCAGATTTGCCAATTCGATCTTGTTGGTAGAATCGAGATCGAGAAGTTTGACCATCGGTTCAGGAATGTTCCCATCCTCCACTCTGCTTGACAGCATAAGCACAACCGGCACCTTCGCTCTGATGATATGCATCAGCAGCTCGATTGATTCACCATCAGCATATTGCAAGTCGTCCAAGCAGACGCAGATGAGCTTCCCAGTACAGATTGTGCGTAAGACGTCCATATACGTGTTGATTAGTCGAATGGACTTGGTGTTGGCTGGTCCCCGCAAAAAGTCATTGGCATCCCACGTGCCTTGGTGAGGCGGAATGACATGCGTTTTGGGACCATTGCTGTCAATTGTGGGAACTTCGGTGTTGATACTCTGGTTTGCGGTATCTGTTTTGACCAAGAGCTTCTTGGAGAGGACCGTGACATCAAGTAGCGTCGAAGGAAGATCCAACATCGAGTGGAGGATCGGCCAGAAGGGTGTAACGTGAGCGCGAAGGTGCTCGTGATACGGTGTATTGACATCTTTCTCGGAGAAGATCTGGCGGAAGAGGCTTGCCATGACCTTGATCAAGGGTTCAAAAGGAGAAGGTCGCGCCCTATCAAATCGGCCAAGGGCGAAATAGCCATGGCGACGGATAACAGGCTGCACTGCCTTGATCAAAGCAGTCTTACCAACTCCTGCTGGCCCCAGGATGCTTATGACCTCGGTCTTTGACCTTCGCTTGTACTTGTGACTATTTCTCCTTCGATTCATCATCCCGGGTAGTATATCAGTTGCAGGCTGCAGACCACCCGAGAAATTGCTGTCCCGGTCGGACAAGACGTCCAATGGCGCGATCCTGGGGTCGGCGATGCCTCGAGTACGCTTTCCCAACAAATTGAGATTGGGTTTGCTGCTATAACCCGGAGTGTAGGCGCCATCCAATCCAATGGTGGTAGAATTACTCCGAGACTCCCGGAAACCGAACGAGCTTGAATCGTCAGAGCCCGGGGCCTCTTCCGCTCCATCCACGCGACTGTCTGAAACGGAAGAATTGGACCCAGCACTCAAAAGACCATGCTGTGAAGGGGACGGTCTCGCGCTCGACGCGCTGTGCCGCTTCTGAGCCTTGTCGATGATCTTGGTGATACGTTCCGTCTCCGCATGTCGGCCAAATTGTTTGGTGGGTAGGATGAAGAAGGATGAAACGTCTCGTTGCCCGACCTTGTAGTTTTTGATCTTTTCCTGGTCTCCTTCACCTAGGTATTTTTGAATCTGTACCAAATCATACCTAAGACCACTCATTGAATGATATCGCTCATCCATCTGCTTCTGGGTCATTTTTGCAATGATATGAGCAATGGCGTCAGGAACATCCATGCGGATTGCGGTGACCAAGGGAAGGCGATGTGTGAGAACACGCTGGACGATGTCGATAGGGGTCTCGGCATCGAAGGCGGGCTGTCCAGTGAGCAGTGTCCAGAAGAGAACCCCCAGGCTATATATATCTGTGCGACTATCGGGTTCGGCTGGTAACCTCCCAGTCTGCTCGGGAGCAATAAAATGTAGTTTATTCTTGACTCCAATCTCGCGGCTGAGGTTGGCCCACCCCTCACTCGACAGCAGATTTTCGAACGCTCGAGGCCCGTTTCCAACGTTGGCCAGTTTGACCGCGCCTGTCTCGCGGTTCCAGTGAAAAGTGTCTGAGCGAACCTCGCCATGGACACTATTGGCACCGTGATGCAACAGCTCCAGTGTTTCCGCGGCGCCAACGGCAAAATCTAGAAATGCCTGGAGTGGTATTCGCTCTCCGGGAGTACCATCGGCAACACTCATCCTGTGGTTGTTGAGACCATAGAACGCTGGTCCCATGTCCAGAACCTCCCGAAGATAGTTTTTGCCCGGAGCTTCATATACACAGACGACTATAGGACGGGTATCACCCGGTGTGGTAGGTAATTTGAAGATCTCAAGGGGTCGGACGGTATGTTCGCATTCCGGGTCGGCATCCTTAACGATGGCCTGGTTATAGTAGAACTCTCTTTCTAGACGCAAGACATGCGTGCTGATGCGCGCCACAACGGGCATCCATATTGGATCCGGGTCGCCTTTGGACGACAGATTCTCGCTGTCGGTCGAAGTACCGCTAATGCTACTCCAGTGATGGTGTCGGAGGGCGGGACGGTAAGGATCGAGTTTAGGAGAACTTCTGGTCGAACCGGAGGGGACGGAATAGCTGTTCAAGGTACTTATTGACTCGCGCGGGTTGACAACGTCTGGATTATGTAGGACACCGTAGACATGCCTGTTTCGAGCACCCGTTAGTTATTATCCGCGGAATGCGACTTCTGGAGATCAGTCACTCCAGGGAAACTCACCAGTGATCGTAGCTAGTGTGGAATGGCACGAACTGCAAGCAATCCAAAATCAGCATTCACCTCGTGTTTCAGTGCGATTGATAGAGATACCGAGCGATCCCATGTATAATTCGGTACTTGGGATAAACGTTCAAAGAGCCTGGCCGGCGCGATGGGTAGGTCCTCCCCCAAGATTTCTTCCATTTTCTCGTGCTGAGAGCGTGCCGAGTGCGGTCATGTCATATTGCAGGCTTGAGTGGTCTAGGCTCTCGGTGTGGAGGCAGCCAATATCCACGGAGGGCGACAGCAACGACGACAACCTCAGTTGCAGCGCTGAGGATAACGGCGAAGCATGTGGTGATGGAAAGCGGAGGAGAAGGGATAGATTTCGGTTAGGGAGTCGAGACACTCGAGATTGGAAATGGATGCCGGGATCGTCTGCGCGATCTTCGAGCGAGAAGGCACCAAAGAGGTGAGAGAAGTGCGTGGTTGATGATGATTAAGCGTCAAGAAATGACTATTTGGGCAAAGCCGTGGAAGCGGGCGGTTTGGAGGGGGCTGGCCAGGCTACTAGGCTTGGGCAGGTAAGCAGCACAGACTGCAGAACAAATGAGCGGCTGTCACACCACATTGCAGACCCCTGGCAGCCGTTTAAAGATGCGCACAGGTCGCGGAGGCACAGCTGGACTTCAGTTAAGCCCGCAGTTGGTTGAGCTCAAGCTTCGAACACCGTTCGCGATACCATGGACAAGTAGAGGAGGAGAATAGCACCAACCAAAATTCAACAAACTGCCGTCGCGGAGCTGGGCAGGGTCCTGATGATGCGGTCCTCCTGCCCCACCAAACCGCCTGATGGACGGGGTGCCTGAGGGGTGTTGCGCATAATGAGAAATGCGCGAGTCGGCGATTTTTAGCCCAAGCACGGAGTAGGTAGGATAATTGGGCGGAGAAGAGAGAGCCCAATAATCTCGCCACAGATAAGGGGAGATTACCTACTGATATACGGCGAAGTGAAACCTCACGAGGCACAAAAGAGAGATATTCCTGTTCAGCTACTGTGCGACACTTTTTGTCCTCTGACATTATTGCAATGGTTGTGATCCCCTTTGTGCTCTGTCCACTATTTGTCCGTCCATGCGTGCCCCAGGTCCAAATGACTCCCATAGCCAGCATCCCGACTTGTACCTGCCAACCATCCATGTCCACATGATAGGATTTGATTCCAGATTTTTCTTTCCACGGGTCATACAGATGCCGTTTGTCTCGCTCATTCGTGTGATACAAATTGTGTGACCGCCACAAAGGTCATCAGCATCGGCCACAGGTGCTTCAAGTTACGAAGAGATTGCGCGAAGGCATTGTTCGTGATTGGAGGCGTAATGCTGGGCTGTGGTGTTCTGGTTGGGATCGATGCCAGCGGTGTGCTACTTATAGTCACGTTGTCCCCAAAGAGTGTCGTCATTGTGGCCAGGTCACTGCTGGCACTGACAGTCGAGCCGCTTGTGTGGGTGGGCAACAGCGGCATGCTTGAGAAATTGGTGGTTGGCCGAGCTCCTACCTCACTGGCCGGTATCGCTGAGCCAACTCCTTTACTGGTCCATGGCGTTGGCATCGGCAACGTGGAGGTGTTTGGTTCCTCAAGCGTGTCTCCCTGATAGATATTTCCCGTCTGCCCATCCGCCAGACGATAGCTCCCTGTGATCAGGTTTGCAATGTCGCCATTGGGAGTTGTATAGTTTCCGGTGCTAATCGAACCATAAGAGCCATCAGGAAGGTAATAGTTCGTTGTGAACCTGTCCTAGAGAGAAACACCAAGCATGAGCTAGGGCTAGGAAAAAAGAGGCGAGAATAGTACCCAACACAATGGAACATTATAGCTCAGCACTAAAAGACACTGGGTTGTTTCAGCACCTGCTCAGAGTCAGTTCGTGATGTTGGGTGGTGGTTGTTGTTGTCACAAAATAGGCCTTACAGCATAAATTCCCTGGAGTTTCGCTCGCTCGATGCGCAGGAACAGTTCCCTCGCCGGACGACAGGAGGTGGACTGGCGCAGGTTGAAGGTTGACCGTTTGAATCAGATCGAGGTACAGCCTAGCCAATCCCGGACCGATTTCGGGCACATCCCTGGTGGAACTTCCGTCAGGTGAGCAGAGATGATATCCCGAGCCACATGATTGACGAGTATTAAGGTCACCAAGGCAAAGGCACAAGTGCATAAGCACGAGCAAAGGTACAACCGAGAGTGAGAGGGAAACTGAGACCATTTTGGCGCAAGTGAACGTCTTGGTTGGCGATGAATCAAGAGAGGGTGAATGCTCAGTCTCTCATGGCAAGGTCAACGTTAAAGCCACACGTCGAAGAGAAGAAGATTGCGTGAATGTGGCAATCTGGAAGAGCTGAGAGATGGTGTTGCCTGCGGTTGCGGTTGCGGTTGCAGTTTGAGGGAAACCGCTGCCCAGGTAGAATTCAAAGCGAGTGTCGCGGAAAGAGCGCAGCCACTCCTCTTTCCCTACCTTGATTCTGGTCTCTCTCAACATTTCAATATCGATGCTTTGGAATGAGTGCCGTCATAGTGCTCAACGACCTGCACCATTAGGAGTCAGTGCTGCCTCCCTGCCCCTCTCTGTTCCCGAATCTCATGTGAGTCAACATTTGTCTCGCGCTCCAAGTCCACTGCTTCCAAGTCCACTGCTTCCAAGACAGACTCTGGATGTAGCAAGTTGTGAGATGGCGCTTCAAATCCCGGCTCCTCCGTCATCCGACACTTCTACATGTTCATGATAAAATATGGCAGAGGGGACATTTTAGTTGACGGGCACTTCAACATCGATAAGTCGTATCTTTTTCAGCCGATCCCTCTCTCTGTCGAGCCTTCCCGCCTGCCCCGCGGCAACGGAAGGCTGGTGGATGTCTCAGTCGTTTCACCATCGACACGCGCGGAAGACCTGCCACTTACATATCTGGTCAAGGCCATCAACGAGTTGAAACAACAGACACTCGTGGACCGAAAGCTGAACCGGAGGTAATCAGCTGTGAGAGATTTGACTTCTTATCCAGTACTGTTGGTGATTCCGATTCTCCGACATCGTTGGACGGTGCTGCCAATGATCTTCCTGGGAAATCGCGATAGTGTATCTGATTGCCCGTCGAGGATTGCAACCGCTCCTCATGTTTTGTTTCTCCTGACACACTCTCCGCAAAGATGCGCGTTCCATGATTTTGCCAAGAAGCAACTCAATTCAATAGTGAAAGAGCTGGGAGAGGCTTGTTTATCAGTGCACGGCAGCAGGTGCTTGGAATAGGCGATCATCATTATAATCTTTGCTGAAGCAATCTTAAGCGCGAAAGAAGTTCAATATTGACGTCCCGTCAAGATCACCTTCAAATGCCCCTCGCGTCGGATTCGATGGAACTGGCAATTACTAGCAAGGTTCAGCCTCGTCGTTAATCACTCGACAGCCAATCGATAGCCAATCGACAGCCGGCACCATTGGCCCGTGCGCCTGTTTTGATCTTAACCAGCCCCTAGCAACTGGCGGCACGGTATCCACCACACTTAATTCCCGGCGCGGGTAGTTCAATCGGATAAGGATTGTGCAATGAAAATCTGTCTCGATTCGGGAGGCTGATGATCAAGAGATCAAGCCGCATCTCTCACACTAACCAAAACCACGAGGATCTACAGCTAATCCAGGTCGATCCACTAGTGCGAATCTCAATGTTGGATATCGCAAGAAATTTGGATGAACGTGCACGACCGACGCGTCGATGTCGTGCCCTATCCATCCACAGATCTCGATCATAACATGGCGTATACGAAGAACGTCAATCAGTGTATATAAACATCTAGGTCTCCTCGACTTTCAAGGTACATTCTCATCCTCATCATCAAACAGTAATACAACAGTCGCTCATTTCTTCTCAACCTCACTCCAGTCTTTCGTGCAAGAATCTATTTCTTCTCTACCACTTCAACCAAAAACCAAACCCTTTCAACCAAAACCAAACTCATCAAAATGCGCTGCTCTACCGTCTTCGCTGGCCTTCTCATGGCTGCCTCTACCATGGCTCTTCCTCTGGAGGGTGAGTTTCCCATCTAATCTTGACCAATTATCCAAGAGCAGTTACTAACCCGACGCTCAGCCTCTTCCAACACCGCCCTCCAGCCAGTCGAGGCTGCTAAGGACATTGCTGCAAGAGCTCCTGCTCCTCAACTCGACCTCACCGACCTCCTTGGAGACGTTGGCACTACTGTTACGAACCTGCTCACCAACTTGGAGCTGGTTTTGGACCCCGTCCTCGACGCACTTACAAACATCACCGCCGCCGTTGAGCAGCTGGTCATTGAGACCCAGACGACCACCGCCACTGGCGCGACCATCGGCAGCACCGTGTACACCCTGACGCTGACCAACACCCTCAACACTCTTCTTGGGCTTGTTGACAGCATCTCCGGCCTTGGGACCACCACTGTTGTCACCGGCGATGACGTGACTCTTGTCAACAGCCTCGCCACTTCCCTTGGACAGCTCTTTGATACCGTCCAGACTCTTCTCTCGGCTGACAGCACCAACGGCACCTTGATCAGCCTCTCGGACCTGCTCACCCAGCTCATCGCTGACGTCAACAGCGTCCTTGAGAACATCAGCACGTAAGCGACAGTGGTTGATGGGAATGGCAATGGCATGGCATGTATGGTCTTGCAAATTATCTTTTTGGGCAGGCCTTTCGGACTTCATGTTCCGTCATGGGAGAGGATCTTTCCGATCCATGGCATTGGCATAGATGGCGATGGCGATGAAGGCTGCCACAGGGGTCGCGCCGCAGGGCCATTTACGGGAACTCGGCTTTTTCCTTCTCTGATTGGGTTGAAACTAGGGACTATGGCAGTTAATCATCTCTTTCTTAATTCGGACACAGACACATAACTTTTTTGGGGTTTCACAAATCTTTTGGGGGTGGGGGGCGAGGAGAGGAGAGCGCGCATTCACATGGTTGAAAACAGCGGAAACGGTTTGAATGGCACATAGACACGACAACAAACAAAACATTTGAAAAAAACCTTTTTGCATTGGCATCATGTGATTTCGTGACAAATGATCGTCGGCTTCTAGTAAACCAACACAGCTAGGCACTCACTGGCACTCCAGGCTATCGTTCTTGGGATCTAGTAGAGGACCCCGCATTAGACTAACCCAGTCGTACAGGACCTAACAGAGTCACAGGCATCAGCCTCTTTCTTGTTCCAGCGCCCAAACTTGCCCCAGCAGACACTTGGCTAGCCAGGAGTAGAAAGCCAACCCCCGCCTCTTGCTAAAGGTTAAGCCATCCAGGTCGTGCTCTTATCTCTTCACACAGGCAGTTGGACATGGTCGCTCATGGTGCTATCGCTTTCTCCACCCTCCCCGGATCCGTATCCAGGGTCCTACCACTGTTGGTTGTTGAGCCGAGTGATCTCGCTAACCTCTTCAGCCCAGTCACCGGCCCCGTTGATCCCATCCATCTCATGTAGAGGAGGCAAAGCAGCACTGTTCTTACCACCAAATGCCACGTCGACGCCGGAGTCTTGGGTTGCGACTGAATTGGGCGGGCCAAGGGGTCCTTCGGTGCTGAAGGTGTCCCAGCCATTGGTACCTCCAGAAGTCACAGTTGTTGGTTCATCCCATCTACCTCCATCCCCTCCTCCACTGGCTCCGTCCAGGGCATGACCATTTTCGCCACAATAGCCATTTGTATGAACCCCGGACTTCTTAGGTTTGTCCTTCTCTTCCCACTTCTTTCTCACTTCAACCTCGTTTCTCTCACACCACTCATGCAGATCCTTGTCCAACTGGCTGATCTCCTGCCTCAAAACGCTCAACATCATCATGTCTTCAGGGGTCTCGTTCTCGTCAAGCTTGCCATTCCACCACGCCCAGAACACGGAAGCACCAGCAACTCCACGGACAGGATTTTCTCTCTCATCGGGAAGTGTCGCCAGTAGAGGGGTCGTGTAGAACCATTCGACTTCAGCCCAACTCATGAGCTGTTTCCGAGCAACGGCGGACATGCGTTTGACAATATGGTCGGAGAGGTCCCGCGGCGGAATACCCAGGTAGTGAGCAGAGATGATGACATTGGCGTAGGTGGTGAACAAGTTGGGTGCGTTGTCGTCGAACTGAAGAGGCGTATTAGTCTCGGTGCTGGAGAAGAAACTCAAGGGACTCACATCTTTGAACTTGATGATGTTCTGCTCGGCAACGCACTGATTGATCCAAGACAAAACTTCCTTGAGACCGTTCAAGCTACCACCAACGATAGTGAAGGATTTTCGGTTGTTGTCCATCAGGTCGTGACGAATGCGGTCGCAGAAGATCATGGCGGCATCTCGAGAGAATTTGCCATCAAGGAGGACCAAAGAGGAGTCTTTGGTTGGTTTGAAGAAGAGGGAGATTGTTGGTTCGGGATTGATCCTATGCGTGAGGGTGTCAGTTCTACAGCTCTGTTCTCCAGCAAGTTTCCTTATGAGCAACATCCGCATACGATGAGAGTTTGGCAGGAGGAATGCGAGGTCCACGATCCTCGCGCGGTTCGGGTGGTTGGCCCGATGGCTCGTCCATTGTGAGAGATATTTGAGTGGAGATGTTGAAGATTTGATAGTGTGGTGCGCTTCTTAAGGCCTAAGGTAGAGTAAGGAGGTAGTGGAAGTCTTGCGACGAAGGAAGAAATGAGGGCAAGGATGGAAAGAGCGATGAAAAGATCGCGAGAAGTAAAGTAAGCCGATGGCAAATAACAAGGCCTGCCAATCAACCACAACTGCTTTGAGGAGATCTGTAGTCCAACTAGAGACGGTCAATGTGATGACTGTTTGGTTGGCGGTCTAGCAAACACATTCAAATCTATACTGCCAAGCCTGTCGCTATCATCTTTGCATGGCAGCAATTGTCTTTGTCCACGGTATTGCCAATGCAGAACTTGATCAAGCCCCGATTCTCTCTCTTCCTTCTTTGAGGGTGCAGAATTGTTCTGGACTGGATCCATGCTGGCTCCTAGCGGACTGTAAAGGGCCCGTTCGCGCTGCTTTGCCGTAAGCTGCAAGGCCGGACGGACCGAAATCCATCCTTGATACGGAGAGGTCACACATGGAAGTTAGCCAGTTCATTTCGCACGCCAGTCAGCGCAGATGCACGGGGCAGAGGGGTCGATGGAGTATTTCCTGGTCAATTTCATATTTGACTTCCGGCCACCATTCTAGTCAATCAACGAGCTCAACCCATCTTGCGCCTCGCTCCTAGATCATAAAATCGTTGTAGGCGCCAGAACAAGAAATCCATGCACTCGCGTCATCTATTTCTTCCCACTCTTCTTGATTCCTTGCTGGCCGGCGTTCAGCGGCCCTTTTCCCTTTGCCTTGTCGGCCATTTCTTTCCGGGCCTTTGCATCTGCGCGAACGATTCAGCTGCTGTTCGACGAAACCCATATACAGGACGTTCGTACCTGCGGCTTGCTTGGCCTTGAATGCAACGTCCTCTTCATCCATGTCCTTCTTCTCCTTCTTGGGGGCCTTCAGTGGCTTGACTTTACCGCCTGAGAAGAAAATGTCAGGAAGCTCATCAGATCGATCGGTGCTTTGCTCGAACCTACCTTCTCTGCTTTGACCACCCATTTTTTATTGTTTCCTGTTCAATCTGCTGTGTGTAGAGGGCTTAGGAGGTTTCGAGGTTGGGTTGTGGAAGTCTGGCAGCGTCAGGAAAGAGTGGCGCGAAGTTCTGAAGCAGAATAATCGCCGCAGTCTACGAGGAAGTAACACTGCCACTAACTGCATTGCGGGCTATCACGTGATGGCTTGGCACGGTTGACTTTTGCAGGGGAGACCGTTGTGACTTCGCAGATCCGCCGGTTCCTTCGTCTGTTCTACCCTAGACGTTTTTCTCGCGTGCGTCCTGGTGCCGGTTGCGTTGCTGTAAGTGTAGATGAAGCTAGAATTGACTGAATACTGACCGGGCCTGCCAGGTCGGCAGCAACACTAGCTTCTCGCATTTTGGGGAGGTGTGGCAATGCTAGACATCTCGATACACGCCTTTCACAGAATGCCTCTCGAGCAGAAAGAATTCTCCCATCCGCCGTTACATCCCCCAATTGGGACACCCGAGAACTCAGAGACAGTGAAGCCTTGGTACACCGTCGCACCTGGAATCTGGGAACTGCATCTAAATGGTGAGAAGAATTCGGAACAGAAGGCTGTTCTGCAGTGGTACGAGCCGAGTGCAGTATCTGCCAGCGACCAGGTGATAACCCATGCTTATATCGAAGAAGTGTGCATTCTTCAGGGAGGTCTCGAGGATGTGACACTGGGGCAAACTTGGTCGACTGGTGCATATGCATATCGCAATCCAGGCATGGAGCATGGGCCATACAAAGCGTCGGCATCAGGTTGCTTGATGTTTGTTAAGGTGCTTCCTCGGAGTGGACCTATGGATTCACTGGATTGAGGCTTGAAAGTGGGGAACTGCTCTCTCGAAGGGATGACCCACTGGTGTTTGCCCTCAGTCAAGTACATCCATAATCTCTCCGCCAGCTCACTAGAGTGACTTGCATGGGTTGTAAGACGGAGTGCAGGACCTGGGACCTGAAACGATATCAACGTTTACAATAAGACGTACGTATCGCCTGGGCAAAGACGAGCAACGGTTTCCATCGTCGACGGGCTTGGGAGAAGCGGGAATTTGCTATTCTCCGAATCCCAGTGTTTCAAGTGACCAGCCCTGTGAAAATCATTTGCTTAAAATCCGCGTAAGATTTTTTGCCCTCTTTATCTCAGTATTGATGGTTGGTCCTGGTAACTATATTTTTCCGTCACTTTGAGTGGTCTCTGGTTGCCAAATCACGCTAGCAAGTGCTCCAGGCACCATATCCACATCTGTGTTAACCAAATCTCCAAAATACTTAACCACTTCTGTCGACCTTGGTAGCATTACGCAAAATTATGGTTACTGAACATTACATTAAAACCGAGGACTTGTCGAAGCACGGTACATTACATTCACCTTCCGAACAACAGTCCTGTATCATTTGAACACAGCGATCACTCCGCCATAATCGCGCATCTTTGGCCACATCAGACGTTGAGTGTATCGTGTCCCAAACAGTATCATTGAAAGCATGTGCAGACTCAAGGAGGAATCTAGCCACGCCAAAAAAGACCGATCGGTGGAGAACAGAACTAATCCTAGTATTACAAACTTTCAGCTGAGGACCTTCACTACAGGGCCCGGGATCCAACTAACATTTAAAAGCAGAGATACCCTCTAATATACCCGATTGCTACAGCATATCCCCAAACTGACTCGTTTCCAAAACACAGCTCAGATCACCGGACATGGCGGGTTACAAGCAATACGACGATTGCGGCCCCAAGTTTCGCCGGATAGGGCAAGGCTTTTGTGGATCTGTCTGGGCCGCTGAAGGTGGGACGGTAGCCATGAAGAGAGAGGACGGGGGCCCAGGCAGATCAATTCGTAACGACTACAATATGCACAAAGTTATTCTCGAGAAACATTCGCAACAGAAGGATCAAAACAGTGTGTGCGTGCCGCGGTGGCCGAGACTTGTCACGGGTGACGCCTCATGGTGGGAAGCCAACCTTTGCAGATTCCCTCAAGGCTACGTGGCCTGCAATGTGCTCTGTGCGGAACGCATCCCACCATTACCGCAGGAGGTGAGGGACCGTCTCGTGGATCGCTATTGTCCTCCAGCCGCAGCCGCGACGATCAAGAACAACGACGCAGACCGGGATTGCCTGGTTCGGCTTTACCTTGGCCGACGAAAATTCCAAAATGAGGCCAGAGGGCGAACTTTCTTTTCATTGCGGAACTATCCCATGCATTTAAACCAAGCGGAAGAACTTGGATTGAATGTTATGGACTACGCCCACGCCATGGCAGAGACGCTTGCTATGATGCACTGGGCTGCGAAGATAGATGCGAATGATGTGGAATTTGTTCTTGGGGGTACTCAGAGGACTGGGATTGGAGAGTATACGAACGATTTTTTTGGCACTCACGGCCTATGGGTATTGGACTTCGACTGCTGCAGATCGATGACAATGGACGATGCAGGCATCGAGCAAGCTGCTCGTGCCTTCCTGAAGAACGATCCCTATTTCCCTCGACCCGTCACCCGCAGTTCCTCGGACTCAGCTTTGTGGTCGGAGTTTCGAGGTCGATATCTTGAGTGCAGCCGACCTCTTCTCAGTCTACCCAGTCACCTCACTTTGCCAGAAAAGTTCCTCGCGCGGGTCGAAGGCATTCTTGAAGAGACACTGAACAGGAGATCAGCTTTGTCAAACACCGACACGCCTTCGAATTGAAGGGAAATCTCACCGCACCATTTTCCACTGCTCACTCACTGTCTACGCCTGCTGACGCCACCTCTGAAACGTATCACTTCATCTTCTCTTTCACTTCCCAGACCTTTTTCATCACCCAAACGCCTCCTCTGACCTTTCCAACTATGTCGGTATCTTCAAAAAGAGATTCCGAGGTGCCTGGCACTCTGCTTAAAGTGGCACATCAGCGACGGCAGGACACATCCGATGTTTCGCACTCAGCACGTACACCTTCCTTTGACGTCCTGGCGATGGAAACACTTCGACTCGAGGATTAGCTTACGGCAGAAGCATCCAGCGAGACGAATATACAGACGTTGAAACGATTGATGTTCACAAAATCAGCTATTTCCACGACTTCCTCATTTGCAGACCGTCAACAAAGTTCAACTGGTCAGCAAAACACCTTCCGCGAAGCAGGGACCGGTTCTGTCGGCATTGTTCTGGAGCATCCTGGCACTATCTGGGTCTACAAGTTCTGTCTCTTAGACCAAAGCGACAAATTATGGAACAACTATGTCATGGGAGTGAGAATACAGGACAGCTTTTCCCGCAATGCCTTGATTTCTGGAGAGGTGGCTATCCCACAATGTGTATGGTTTGCCACGGCAAACTCTGATTTCTGGTCAAGATACAACCAGCAAATTCCCCAATCGCGAAAACCGGGAGACGTGCTTTGTATGGAGCGCATCTTTCCCCTCCCGCAAATCATACGCAACAAGATCATAGATGTCTTCTGTCAACTTGATGAACCCGCTCGAGAACAGGCAAAGAATGTCGCAAGCAATAAAGACTGTCTGATCCGCCCATATCTTGGCCGAATGCGAATCACCAATGATCATAGTCGACTCAAATCATTTTCTCTTCGCAACTACAAGCTCCATCTCGATCAAATCCAGTACCTTGGCCTATTTGCAGATGAATACGCCACAGCAATGGCTAAATCACTGGCGGTCATGCATTGGGATATCAGAATCGACGCTGCCGATGTCGAGTTTGTGCTAGGAAGCTCACCTACTATAGAGGCAACGATTTCCGGGTCAACGAAATTCTGAGCGGTTACAAGGCCTGGCGGAAAAGAGCGACACATACCAAGAAGTTGTGATATCTAATCCAAACTTCAAGCAGCGACTGATAAGTCTCTGGCTTCTGGACTTTGACGCGTGTAAAAAGATCAGCATGGACAACAGTGGTGTCCAACAGGCGGTTAGAGCATTCTTGGAAAATGAGCCATACTATCCAAGACCAAATGGCAGTTCAAAATACAGTGTTCACCTATGGGAAGTCTTTTGTGCCGAATACCTGGCTGCCAGCGCGACAGTTCTCGCCGATGAACCCGACATTGCAGACCTACCACGTTTATTTCTGACCAGCATCACCAATGCTCTATCTGTCGGAACTCCACAACCAGATCGTGGTGGGGCAGGTCTGAGCGATTTTGCTACTCGAAATGGTGGAAGACGAGGAGGAAGGAGACAGGGTGGTGGAAGAGGACATATCCGCGAAAGCGCCGAGTTCGAAAGCGAGCAGTTCTATAGCAGTACACGTTCAAGACGCGTTTGGCGAGATAGACAACCATGAATAGAAGAAACACTTATCACTTTGGATCTATGGTCATTATTTCAGGAAGAGCCCTCTAAGTCGAGAAAGGTCGAGAACGAAGCCAAAGGGCACGTAGTGCTTGGACTGTCGAGGAGGATAGGCAGTACGGGCGAATTCTCATCAGGAACAGGTGGGCGTAGCAACAAATCTTGCGATTGACCTGTGATCCTTCCTACCCTTGTAGAACGAACGATCTATCAGGAGCTCTTGCGCTTGTTGACGATGCTCTTGTGAAAGAACGTGTAAAAGTGTATTGGAACTAGCTAGATCTATCGACTGCCTGGGCCGCTTTTATATTCACAATTACTAGCGCCTTGGCTGTATTTCACACTCTTGATGTAGTGAGTTGCGGTGGATCGGTGGTGGAAGGTTGCCACTCGCTGCCAAGGACTTGAATCCCCCGGCGTTGTTTGGCGGCGAGGCGGCAATAGCAACTTGCGCCGGGTTTCAAGTGCTTGTAGGGTTCTTTGAAGTATGATGACTAGTGCTTTCGGTCACTTCTACACCTCCTGCTACAACGTCACTTCATCGTTCTCGGGCTTCGCACCTCGATCGTCATCTTGCGGTTCGGTCAAGTTGATTCACCAATATCTTTTCTGCTCAGTGGAATGCTTTCGAAAGCGATTTGAGAAGGACTTTTGTGGGACGACACCGGTCGGGCTCTACAACTGCAAATTTTCCCATACCAGAATCTGCTGGCTAACGCTCTTATCACAACTAAAGGCTAGGTCTCGTTCCCGGCCTGCAAGTCGACCACTCCACCATGGGTTCAAGATCACCCAGCCAGTCTGAGGGCGAAATCTTGACGTCAGACTCGGACGCGAAGGCAAAGAATATACCATCTTTCCGCAATAACAGCAAGATTGACCGTCGTGCCAGACCATCTTCCATTCCCTACAGCGCAACGTCTAGATCGCATCGATCACGTTCGAGATCGCCTTACCGTGCTTCGAGGGGCGAGAAGCGCCCCCGCGACTATGACCATGCGAGAAACAGATCCCATAATGATACGCGCTCCTTCGCTGTGAGGTACGAGGATGATGCCTTCCGTCATCGACGCTACGAATCCTACGAACGACTCTCAAAGCGGTCGCGAACCTCTCGAAGTCGCAGCAGGAGCCGGTCTCCATATAGGCACTCTCGTCGTAGAGAGGAAGGAATGGATGGCTCTACAAATACGCGAGATCCAGGTGGCAGGTTTGAGTCCAACTCCAGACATGCGGATGATCAGCCGGAAAAGGATGCGACCACGAGAACTTCACAATCCACACCCTCGCATGACCTTCCGTCAGAGTCAGACGACGTCACCTCTAACTTGGTGCCTGCGCCAGGATCTGAAGCTACTGGACATAGACAGGACAGGAATCACACCGAAACCCATACGGCCATACCCGCTGGTGCCACCACCGTTGAGATCGAAGAGCCCAGAATTATAGATGAGGCTGCTCTGATCGAAGAACGGCGCAAACGTCGTGAAGCTATAAAGAACAAATATCGTGGTCAAGCTCCACCGCTATTGGTTCAGGCACTTCATCTTGGGGCTGAGTCGACGCCGGCAAGTCCTGCTCCGGAAAGCTATACTACAACGCCACGCCGATCCGGTATGTTCCCTGTTACCGTCCGTCCCGGTTCCATACTAATTTCACTAGAATCCCCTGGCTCGTCCTCACCTCGTACGCCAAGAGATCTGTCTGCTCCTCAGTCTCCAGCGGAGATCAAGTTCGATAATGATGCAGATCTGACTAACACTGATAGAAGATCTCCGGTCGAAGACGGCCCTTCAGCTGCCGACTATGACCCTACCGTGGACATGGAAGAGGAACGAGCGCGACATGAAAAACGTCTCTTCAAGGAAGACGAGAAATCTCTCGAGCAAGCAGACCAAGCAGTAACCGGAGCTGACGACAAGGCTGCCCCTCCCCCTCCCAAGGCGACTGGTGAGTTTGACATGTTTGCCGATGAGGATGAAGACGATATGTTTGCCGAAGCTCCTATGAAGCCCAAAGTAGAGATTAAGACTGCGCAAGCCCTGGATGTCAACCTCATGGACAATTGGGATGATCCCGAAGGGTATTACATAACAATCCTTGGTGAGCTGATCGAGGACCGTTACCATGTCACACAAAATCTGGGAAGAGGGATGTTCTCCTCTGTCGTTCGAGCGACTGATAGACGAACCGGCAAAGCGGTCGCGATCAAAATTGTTCGGAACAACGAAACCATGCGAAAAGCCGGAATCAAAGAAATTGACATTCTGAAAGACATTGCTGCCAATGACCCAGAAGACAAGAAGCACATCATTCGTCTTCAACGATCGTTTGATCATAAAGGTCATCTTTGTATGGTTTTTGAAAACCTCTCCATGAACCTGCGGGAAGTGCTCAAAAAATTCGGCAGGGATGTGGGCATCAATCTCAAGGCTATCCGAGCATACGCACAGCAACTCTTTTGGGGACTGAGCTTGCTGAAGAAATGTCAATACATACACGCTGATTTGAAACCAGACAACATCCTTGTCAACGAAGCCAGGAGTACGCTGAAGATCTGCGACTTGGGATCTGCGTCTCCCATCACCGAGAATGCCACTGCGCCATATCTAGTGTCTCGTTTCTATCGGGCTCCTGAAGTCATCCTGGGCATCCCTTATGACTATGGTATTGATATGTGGTCAGTTGGGTGTACCCTTTTCGAACTGTACACGGGAAAGATCTTGTTTACAGGCCGCAACAACAACGGCATGCTTCGCGCGATTATGGAGTGTCGTGGGAAATTTCCGCACAAGCTTCTCAGGCGTGGAACTCTGACGTATGAATACTTTGACGATCTCCTCAATTTTCGAGCTCAAGAGACAGATAAAGTTACAGGTCGGACGATAATCAAAGTGATGGACATCAAGCCAAAACCAGTCAGAGATTTGAGATCTCGGTTGGTTCCGAAGGACAAGCGCATGAACGAACAGGAGCGCAAAGAGCTGGATCTGTTTGTGGATCTGCTGGATAGGTGTTTGGATTTGCGGCCGGAGAAGCGCATCACGCCCAACGATGCGTTGAAGCATCCTTTCATCTCGAGGGTAAAGCCATGAGTGGGATAGATACGGAATATCTGGGCAGAGCATGCGTACGACAATTACCCCTAATAGAACTATCAAGCGAATTCTAGCTTCAGTGCATTCCTCTTTTCTTTTGACCCTTTACTCTTCACCATGATCGCTAACACGAAGAGGCCGCACAGTATATCCGTCGTGGTATGCAGCTTGGTATACATGCCATGTGTGTGACCTCCCTGGCACCCCGCCAAAACAAACATACCGCACTATGACAAGCAAGCCCAGTGACAAAGAGACAGGTGCACATTGTTGGCTTGGCGTGCCATACACGAGGTATTCATGTCATCTTCACATTTTATGGATCAAAACGAGAAACGAGCCTGCAGTATCAAGGATTGGACCCAAGATTTTCCCTCTCACTCACTCTTCTACTCCCTCTTCTCTCTTCCATCGACCTCCGATACAAATGGCAAAAAACTCAGATTTGTGAGAAAACCCTCTCGGGTTTTTTTGCTTCTCATTCGGTTGGCTCAATGTTGCTGCTCCCACCCCCTAACACTTCAAGTTCTCACAGGACCCCTACACAACCCAGGCTACTAGATCCTGTACACGGCAATCGCTGGCTATGCATTAGGGGATACAGAGTAGAGCCCCTACTCAGCCAATACGCCGGTACAGTCACTTGGCAACCTGGATTGTCGAGAAGACCTGATCAACCAAGAAGGTTAGGGAGATGTTTGCCATATCGCACGGTCGAACGTTGGAAGGTCTTTGGATGTTGTAATATGTATGTATCCACGACTGGGAGGAGTGGGTATCAGGAACGTCCTGGACGTGTTTTGAGGGCCGCTTGGCGAGTGAAGATGTTGTTGCTGGTGGTTGTCACAGCCAAGGATGTACAGTAGAACGTGCAAGGCTGGACGAGGCTGAGGATTGTTTTGAACGCGTTTACCAAAAGGCAAGTTTAGCGAGGTGTTTTCCACAGCTCGCGACATCGCGTTCCAACCTTTCATCATTCTCAGAGCTATGAACTGTTCCTTTGCCTACAATAACTTTCTGCCATTCCACAGTCTTGCACCTCAGTCAAATCCCCCGCTACAAACTCGTTGCGTCCCTGATTCCCTCCTTTACAGAGCCTGAGCAGCATCGCGACCAGCAATCCGGCCAAAAGTGAGCGAGCGGAGAACACTCGTTGCGGGCGGATCTGTTACTGTGTTTAGCGTCCATCGAACTGTCAACCCGATCACAGTGATTGCAGGATTTCTATGCGTGGATTCTACAGATCGGGGTCCACGGTGAAGGCGCATTGGAGAACTTACACTGGATCTCTGGATCAGCATCAAGGCTTTGACGTCGAAAGAATGGACTCACCTCGTTGTAGAACAAGCCGCTCAATTCCCCAGCACAGTACAGGCCTGTAGTCGGTCAGCCAGGAAAGTCAATGCTGGGCTCTGTCTCTTACCTGGAATTGGAACCCCAGTCGTCGAAAGCACCCTCGAGTCAAGGTCACACTTGAGTCCACCATAGGTGAAGGTAAGTTGTGCTAATACTTATCAGCAAAGACCCAGCATCGCCCGTCATGATCGATGCTACCTTTCATTGGATATCTGAGAATCGTCAGCTTTTGCCTCACCCCGTCTGTTTGCAGAGAGATCACTCACCCGTAGTAAGGGGGTTTGGTGATAGGGTTGGCCCAGTTGGTCTTGTCGGGATTGAGACTTGCGAAAGTGTCAGGTATCACAATCTTTACAATATTCGTCATGTTCATACCCGTGTGTCCTCTTACCATCAAGTGCCATCAGGTTGAACTCCTTGTCGTTGATGCTGCATCAGGGTTAGCGACATCTGATAATTTGCCTGTCTCGAAGACTTACGCCGCGTTATACTCATCCACTGTCTTTTTCAGCTCTTTCGGATCCAGTCCGAGCTTTTCGGCCAACCCTTCGATGGTTTCACTTTTCTCGGGCTCTTGGTCAGTGGTGTCATAGACCCAGCCTGGGCGGAAGCGGTCCATGATCGGACTGTCAGTGATGCTGAGATCCTGTCAGTAAACAGTTGCCATGTAGCTGAGATGGGCCTACAAGTATGATTTCTGGTTATGGTCTGCCCCGTGTTAGCAGTTGCTCAACCCTGAGCTTCCATGACTTACCTCTCCAGGTCTCAAGGGCAATCATCTCGAACGTCGCAAAGAGGCTGTCCACGTCAGCGGCTGTTTCCACCCGGGAATATCGGGAGTCTCACTGTCGTTTGCCTTCGTCATAGAAACGCTTGCAGTTCCTGTGTCACTCAGCGACAGTCGAACATAGCCTGAAAGGAGACAATCGTACTCGTTCACAACGATACCATAATTGTGGCCCCAGATCACAGCATCGGGCTTCTTGGCTCGGGTGTCGACCAATTCGCACTTTCAGCCAGGGTCAGTATGGACTGCGCTGAGAAATGGCACATATGAGGACTGCGCTTACGTGCATGCCGCTCATGGAACCTGCAACAGCAGCACCAACTTCCAACCCCATCCTCAAACCGAAGCCGGTGTTGTACTTGAGGCCCGGTGCGATAAGCTCGAGGTGTTCTGTTCTCGGTCCGACATATTTGGCTAACCTAGTCCTCGTTGGCCAATGTTTCTCTTAGAAGGTCTCTGTGCCCTACATTTCACGGTTTCCCTCGAACCCGCCGCAAGCCAACATGACTTTCTTACCGTGGACTTTTGTCATGTGTCCATCAGCCTTTCGAACTTTGACGCCGCAAACAGACCCGTCATCGTGGGTCAGCAACTGTTCTGCTTGCGTCTCCCACATGATTGTAACACCATCGAACTTGCGGATATGGTCGAAGAGGGCATTGATAATTGCATGACCACCACCCTAAAACCTGCATTCAGAGCACGTTCACAGACTCAACTTGTGACGCAGCTTACCTCGGGGAACACGAAGTGTTGATCTAACAGATTGTCAATATGGGGACGGACATTTGATATCTGCTCACCGACGTACTGGTATTGAACTCCAGGAGCACATTCTTCTCGTCATGATGGTTGAGTTTTACCCCATCTGGAATCTGTCAGTCTCTCGCACTACCAGTCCAGGGTTGATCAACTAACGGTCAAGCAGATACTGGGCAGTCACGGGGACTTCTTTCTCCATTTTTGCGCAATATTCCAGGTCTGCCAATCCCTCGCTGGATGTTGTTAGTATCAGAGCCTTGCTGGTCACATCGGAAACGAACCTGACACGCTACAATCGTCAGCGAGAACCTTCATCGCTGGGACATGGCACCTACCTTCATTTCATGCTTCCAGTCCGAGTCAAAGTTGTTGTCTGCGACAGTTAGCACGCATGAAGGCACGTTGCTCCTGACCGCTTGGCTCAAACCTTTGTCCAATCTCAGGTATGCCATTGTCCATCTAGAGACCATTCAGTCCATGGTTGACAATTTGATAGGTGACCATTTAGCAGACCTGCTTGCACCACATCGTTCTCCTTCTTTACCCGCTTCGATCAATGCAACTCTACCCCTTTTCCCGAGCTTTTTGCATTCCTCGAGAAAGTTCAATGTGGTCATAGAACCCTACATAGAGGTCAGCACCATTTACCCTGGAAGGATACTCCGGCTACTCACGGCAAATCCACTTCCAACTACGACGAGGTCATACTCATGGTGGGAGCCCGTAAGGCTGCTTACAACCTGACTGACGACCGACATGATGCGTTTGGCAAGATTTGTGCTGGAGGAAGGGGATGCTGGCAAGTTCTCTTTATCTAGGTTCGAGCTGGGATGCTCAGCAAGGTGCGAATTCGCACATGCAATCCTACCCCTTTTAAATCATTCCACCACCGACGCGTACCCCTCAACCCTTGCGGATTATCCTGCAAAACTGAGACCACCCCGCAAGCAAAGACGAATCGCGGATGACAGCACAAGAGAGCCGGCAGATTCTCGTACGTAGGCCTTCCCCGCAGAACAGCAACCGGTCACCGGCAATGACGCTGCTCACACCCAGCATTTATTCAAGTTCGCAGAGCCAGAACAATCCAAACAGCTTTGACAAACCTACATATACCCGCTTTCGGGCAAGGCCCCTTCTCGTCTGTGGATGCTGAGCTCGGCTTCCCCTCAACAAGCTGAAGCCAAGGGTCGGTATAACGTCATCTGCCCATCTCCGAGATCAGAGCATTCTGGCCCCTCTCGGAAACAAGGATCTCGACATTTGTGAGAGGTCTCGAAAGTGCTCATACGCTGGAAACTCGTATCCCGAGTCTGGTGGGTGACTGCTATTGACGGTTTACGTGACAAATGACTTTCGGTTATGGTTGTCTAAAATGCAGGCCAAGGCCAATCACGGCTCTGGAGGCTGTCTACGACGACTCGAAAGTGATTCAAGGTTTGCAGCCTGTTTCGAGATTTGCACATCGTCCTCAAGCGGAACCGCAAACTCGTC
Organism: Fonsecaea pedrosoi CBS 271.37; assembly: GCF_000835455.1. Lineage (NCBI taxonomy): Eukaryota > Fungi > Ascomycota > Eurotiomycetes > Chaetothyriales > Herpotrichiellaceae > Fonsecaea > Fonsecaea pedrosoi. The sequence continues at coordinate 2,868,674 of NW_013550614.1, read as the reverse complement.
AGGATCCTCTCGGCGATTCTTCAACTTTTGCCTCTGTAGCAACAGGGACACGGATGTATGATTCGTCATTCTCAGGTGGAAGCCGAGCTACAGCAGCCTCCTTGGTTGTGGAGTGACAGCTGTTTGAGACTGTATGTCCAGGCCCCGGCCCAGAGGTCGACAGACGGCATCATTTGTGATCGTCGAGAATTAAGCTACCGGTTTCCATCCTGAAGTCCGACATAGCGAGAAGATGTCGAGTTGTTGTTCCCTGTTCGTCACCATCGGTGGACCTGTTTCCGCCTTGAACTCTTTGACTGGCGCGTGGACCTCGCTGAGTAAATGGATCGTTGCAGACCGTCTTGCGAGTTATGCAGGACGTTATCCTGAATGTGCCCGTCTTCACGAATGCATTTCCGCACTTGTCTCTGCGCGCCATCCTCTCGCCTCCACATGTCCAGCTGCCAACCTAGACTGCCTGAGCTACCCAGAGAACGACCAGAGGGCTGCCCAATGCCAAGTTCCATTTCCCCGATACTTGGCACTGAGGCCGCAAGTGAGTCGAAGACGTTGTGATCAGGCTGGCACAGGAGGTCAGGTTGTCAACCTGTGCCACCAAGCTTTGAACGGAGTTTGAGCCAGAGACATGGGTCTTGGAGCTCTCCACACTGGATATGACCGCGTATTATTATTGCAACCCCGCCTCTGTACCCGCTTCGCTGCCCATTACCGAATCTGGGTGTTTGGGAGGTATTCTCCCCGCATCACAGCGATTGGAAAGGGGAAGAAGGACCGGGCACCCAGGCAAGCCAGGGTTCAGAATTATGAAATGCAATCCCCAACCGAATGTTTCACATTCCGCATCTCCGACGAAAGATCACTTGAGGACCTTAACAGCAAGCAACCAAGCAACAAACTAACCCCAGAGATTCCGACGAGAAGATGGAAGGAGAGTGCCTCTGCAAAGGTATGTGCGTCACTGGTGGCTTGCCATGGCACGTGCTGGGGACATATTTGGCGCGGGGGTTGTTATATGCATGGCTCGCTGATACTTTGCTGCCCAGCTGTCGCCGTCAAGGTCAACGACGACAACCTCTTTGGCGAACAGCGCCGGGGTCACTTTTGTCACTGCGCCAATTGTCGCAAGGTTGCTGGTGGCATGTGAGTGGTCGATCCCCAGGTTCTACCTGACCCTACGTCATGAACTAGCCATGTCTCTTTATGATATGGATGTGCCTAACACCAACTCGAGGAGATGTACCACGTTACTGACCGAGTCCTGGGGTTATGGGATCAACAGCTTCGGCGCCAACCTGACCATCGAGGAAGAAAAGGTCGAGTTCCCCAAGGGCAAAGGCAATCTCAAGATGTACACTGTTCGTCGTCGTCGTCCTCCCCCACCACCACCACCACCACGATCTTTATGTACCATCCCCGCTCTCCAGATGTCTTGTTGTTCACTCTGCTTCTAACAGGGACAATTTCCCCTTGACGACAGGATCCGGACACACTCAGCGGGACCCCGTTGCAACGGTAAGGGTTTCGATAGCCAAGCATTTTCAGGGAGGCTGGGGAGGACAAGAATCCCAGAAAAAAAAAAAAGTCCTGGGCAGACAGAACTAACGCCCCACCGTCCTTTGTGGAAAATAGGTATTTCTGCCAGACGTGCGGCGTGCCCATCATGAGTGTCACGCCGCTGTACAAGGGCAAGGTGGTTCTGAAATTAGGACTGGTAAGTGTCGAGTGCGGGATACTCGCTTTTTCACATTTTGCCGCTCCCTCTCCACAAGCGCTGACCTGATACGTGTGTGTGCGCGTGTGCGTGCGCAGTACCCCAAACTCCCCGTCCCGGAATGGGAATCATTCGCCTCTCAGCGGCAGAGCTGGGAGAAGCCGCTCGAGGGCGCCGTCCAATACAAGACCAAGGTACGTACGTATTCTTTACATTAGAAATTCCTTCTTCATCTAGTATATATACAGTGTGATCACACGAGTGTGATTTACTGCATTGGATTTGCATTGGAATTGGATGAGTTTGAGATGATTTCTAACCATGTGTGTGTGTGTGTGTTTGTGTGAATCTCTAGAGCTTTGGAGAAAAGATGCCCGGGTCGATTTAAATATCCTATCGTCAACCGTCGAGACTGGGACACCCACATCCCTTTTTTGCGCGCGGTGGAGAGGGAGGATGTTTCTTGGTTGCGTATGAGAAGGACGAGAAGAATTCCCTGGGGGCCTCCGTTTCACGCATCACACATCACACATCAAACTCGACTCGACTCGAGTAGTTCAGACTGGTCATGCATCGCAAGGCAACGCAAGGCAAATAACGCAAGGAAAGGAGCGACACGAGGCAAAAACAATAGAGAGAGGCGCTTTCTCGAGCCCTTCAAAACATATATATCTCTCTCCTCATTCCCTTGGTCATGCATGAATCATCCATTCACTCACTCACTCGTCAACTCTCACACTCCCTTACCCATTCGTATTCCCTTATCCCCCGTTCTGATTCCCAAGCCCAAGACCAAGACACGCACTCTCGGCCCCAACATACGTCCACCGAAGCGCCTCCTCTTTCAGAGGTTCCGCGCCTGCACTGGAAACCTCGACAACAACCTCCTCACCCGGCACGAGGTCGAAGCCATTGTCGCTAAAGGTTGGGCCGTCGCGGGATTCGCGGAACACGAAGCCGTGGACGGGGCGGGAGGCCGTGATGGTGATGGTCGCGGTGGCGATTGTCTTGGTCGTGCTGGTGCTGGTGCTGCATGAGGATGGATTGGTGGTGATGCTGACAACGACGTCTCGCGGCGTGGTTGTGAAATCGAGGTATTTGATCGGGTGGGACCAGGCGGTGTCGGTGCTCACGACGCGGTTGTCCACGAGGAGCGACGCGTGGATGATGTACGGGTGCCATGTATTCGTGTCGAAGGGCGGGGAGGACGAAGCTTCGGTGGTTGTTGTTAACCGGGTAGAATCACCAGGACCAGCAGTATCACTGGACAAGTTTCTCCCCTGAAGGATATCGGTCGTGCTATTCGCCTTGACCACAACGCCGCGCTTCACGATCGGTTCGACCACGTCCCGCCCCGTCCTGATGGAAATGGCCCGCACGACCACGTCCGCGGTGACATCCTCGCTGCGCGAACTGCACACCCACACGTCACATGTCCCGTCCGTGGCTGCGCGCGTCGGATCCACATGTCCCGACGTCCACTCGTGGAACGGCCTGCTCACGCCCACGGCCAGCGGCGTCAGGGAGCGCTTGATGGCGTAGAAGGCGGGCTTTTTCACGCGAAAGTAGTCGACCACCGCCCACGACATGGTCGGCCAGGTATCGTTGAACTGCCACACGAGGACGCCGCCGCACTTTCTCAGTTTCTCTGCATTCGAGGACGACGAGACCCCCCACTCGCGACGCCAGGAGCGGTACGCGAACCCCACGGCGTCCGACTGCATGACCTGCGTCAGGTGTGTGAACGCCCCCAAGTCATAGTTGATCCGGAAGTTCTCTGCCACATACGTCAGGAGGCGGCGTTCGTGGTCGATCGCCCGGTTGTGGTAGTCCATGGTCATGCTGCCGGGGTACTGTTGCTGGGGATGCGTGGCGATGGCCGAGACGATGGTCGACATGTGCGGGTAGGCTTCCATGCCGAATTCGCTCACGAAGCGCCCGCCCATGCTGGGGAGTTCTTGATATCGGCGCATGGAGCCATGCCAGACTAAACAAAGATCAGATGACGATGGATGGAATGGCAATGAGCGTTTTTTAATCTTTTTGGATGAAGGGGCAAAAAGAATACAAGATGGAGTTATTGCGTCCCGACGAGTCGGTAGAATTAGAGGCCTGCCTTCTTGGATGGGAGATAAAAAAGGATCGACTGACCATTCCACTGATGAATGTCTCCCACGGTCGGGTCCCACGTCTTCTTCCCGTCGCCCCACGGACTGCTCGGGTGATACACCGCGCCTGGACTCTCCTCCTGCACGATCTTTGGCAGGAGATACTCGTAGATGTACCGCGCGGGGAAACTGGTCTTGAGCCATGACTGCGGGTCCTTGTCGCCGTCATAGTCGTATTCCAGGTTGTGCTTCTCCTGGACCTGGTAGTCTTCGTTATTCCCGGCCCAGATGGCCAGCGACGGGTGCGAGCGGAGCCGTCGGACGTTGAAGCGCGCTTCCTCTTCGACTTGGGCGAGGAAGGACGGGTAGGTCGGGTAGCTGGCGCAGGCGAAGCAAAAGTCTTGCCAGACGAGAATGCCCAGCGTGTCGCAGGCCTCGTAGAACGAGTCGTCTTCGTAGATTCCGCCGCCCCAGATCCTGGGACGTGTTCATTAGGTTAGAAGTAACTCGGGCAAATGCAGTATGAGCAGATCAAGGCAAGTCACAGAGAGAAACAAATGGTTGGGCATCGGAAACCAGAACTGGGTCAGCCATCGAATATACCTGGTCATGATCTGGTTACCCTCGATCATCAGCTCCATCCACTTCTTATACCCGTCCGCACCGATTCTCGGGAGGAAGCAATCCGTTGGAATCCAGCAGGACCCGCCCGCGAAGACGTCGACGTTATTGATGCGGAAATAGAACGACTTGCCAAACTCGTCCGGTTCCTGGATGAGTTGACAGCGTCGAAAGCCGATCGATCTGGATTTGGAGACAAGACCGCCCTCCTGTGTGGATATCATCGCTCGGAGCTCGTAGAGCCACTGTTTTCCATAACCACGAGGGTACCAGAGAGCCGGGTCTTCGAGACGAAACTCTGCCGTGGCAATGCCATCCTTGTCAACGTGCGTGTCTACCTCATACACGGCCTTGTTGTCGCGATATACCGACAGCTTGACGACGCTGTCTTCTCCCATGTTCCCTTTGCCGCTACCTACACTGGCGAACAACTTCCCCTTCACCACCTTCAGATCCTCACTCACCTCTCCCTGAAACCAGACGTCGTCGATTCTAACAAGATATGTTTCCAGAGAAACGCGCTTCCACGGCCCGGAAGTGATCAGGATAGGACCCCAGTCCCATCCCCAATGACACTGTGCTTTGCGCACAGGGAGCCTGCTCGACTCTGTCTGATGAGCGATGAAATCGTGTTCATGTGCGTGCTGTTTGACGAGCTCGCGGCCACGGAGGAGAGCCGATTCAAAGACAATTTCCAAGACATTTGGGTCAGTGGGATCGTCTTCGGAAGAAGGCTGTAAGAGAAAAGGTGTCACGTCGACGCGGTATCCGATGAACATGTTGTCGGCCTCGAGGATTTTGTGGCCATTGAGAGATACCGTGGCAAAGGTGTCGAGGCCTGCGAACACCAAGTCCGTCCTTGCATCGGGCTGTCTATCTGTCGGGGTGCTAAAACTTGTCTTGTAGGTCCAGGACTTCTCTGCGACCCATCGTACAGCCAGTTCATTCATGTCGATAAAGGGGTCCGGAATCCTAGGGGAGAGTTGTGAGTTTGAGAAATATTGGCTTCGTGCCCGATGATCTTCAGACGTACTTCCCATTTTCTTGGAGAACGAGATGCGTTGTGGTTGGAACCTTCGATACCGGGAGCCATGCGTTCTCAGAGGTATCATCAGACTGTCTGCACTGCCAACCCGAGTGCAGTTCGGTGATGACGGTGGCCATTGTATTTTAGGGACAACAAAGTGTCGCGTCGTGCAGAGAGACCGAACTTGGCGCTGTCAGGAGGCGACGTTTTCTATCCAAAGTACCTACCCAGACCTATCCTCAGTCTGCCCTGGAAGGCTCCGAGGACAGCAATGAAGTCTGCGAAATCTCCATTTGCTGAGCTGGGACTCGTGCAATGGCCATCGCACACGTTGCGCCCAACAGACAAAGCCTATGTGGTCCATGCGGGGATCCTTCATCTTTGCCGATCCTGCCGCAATGTTTCCCTCGAATCCTACCTTGCGGGCAACAGCTCGTGTCCAATGTAACGGGATCCTGTCGACATGGCCGGAGACCTATGGTTGGTTGGTGGCTTATGAGCGTGGTCCTGAGCCTCGCTGCTTCAACCTGAGATGCTCCTACACGTGACTGAGCGCACCCGCCTATAATTGCCAATTCATCGTCCTCTGCCCTAGCCTACAGTACCCATAACTTGGCACCCAATTTAAGTTGACGTAATAATGGTCACAAAAGTTCCCTTTTCTCTAAATTGGTTAGTTAGAGCCTTTCCATTACTGACAGTCTTGCGAATGTTTGACCCGTTCAACGGGGGGAGCGGGGAAGGGGATTCAGCTGCCCTTCTTCCACACCGCTAAACCGTACCAGACACACATGGTGCAAATCTTGAAGCGACCTCTTGCATTTTTCGAAAATGATATTATTATAGCCCACACGGCGGATCACTCTCGCGCAGAGTATCCCCCCCCTTGATGTCTAGCGCTATCCCACAATGCGCGTCTAGCCAACGGGATGTGTGCATGGCGATGCTGAAAAGTTCGAACGAGGCCTGGAGCCCGGCGGCGGCCTTTATCCCCAACCGTGTGGCTCAGCTGAGGTGCTGCAAAGCGCCTTTTTCCTTGCCTGTTTAGGGTTGTCGTGGCGCGTCGGGGAAATGTATCGCAGCCTCGCCCACGGACGTTGAGGTGGACCTACACCGTCCTGCTTCAACATAATGCCAGGTGGGCTATGCACGGGTCCATCTCCTCTCAATGCAGACCCACAGACACCTCATTGGGAAGAATAGCTGGACACAAACACCATATCTATTGCAATTGGGCTCCAAACTTGTCCTTTGCGCAGCCGTGCTCCACCACCACTCTTGTCTCACCCTTTCCTATTCTGGCTCCTCTACCTGGACATCGTCACCTAGCCTGGAAAACGACAGCAGGGACTACAGCGAGGTGGGACGCTAAGTCTAGAGGAGGCAGGATGAGGCAGATTGTCTTCCAGGACTGCTGCGTCCGACAGTCAGCAAATCAGAATTGGCGCTCTGGTGACAGGATCTTTGAGTTTTTGCCCAAATTCAGTCGAATGCGCAAAATTGGCAGGGCTCGATCAGATGCCAGATACCGCACACGTAATGCTCGGGCACTGATACGATGCGAAGCTGGGCGTTTTGGTGCATTGGCTGACTGTCGTGTTATAGTGGCTGGCTGATTGAGATGCACTGCTGTGGCCTGGAACGTGGAGATTTGTCAAACACGGTACATTTATCGCCCGTGGTTCCCTCATAGTCTTGTTGAACTTGGTCGTCAAAGCTCGACTTCTGCTCTTCTTCTTCTTCTTCCCTCTGAAGCGATTCATTGAAAGCTTCTTCACTGTTTATTGACCATCCCCCCTCGTTTCATGATGGCACAGCAGACCATATACACAAACGCCTTTTTCCTCCGGGAGTGGAAAGTCTCGGGACTCTGGAACTCAATTCTGAGGGAAGCCATGGAAGCCAACAAGACACACAATCCTAACAATGGACCTTGGCAAATTTCTCCAGAAGCCTATCCGAATGATTTCGACACTCAGTCGAACCGCTCTGACCTCCTGGTGTCGCGGCTGCGCCAAAATGGGAACCAATGCGACACGGTAGATCATCCGTTGATCTACTTCGAGGCAAAACGAGGTTCGCCCAACAACTACACGTCGAACGCGCGGTGGAGGGCGGTGCGAATGCAGATTGAAGCATGGTGCGATCTCGCAGACGGTGTCGAGAAGGGTCGTCCCTGCTGGGCCATCGGAGCCATTGGCAAGGAAGTCAAATTCTGGATTTTCACCGGCTCCATTTTGTACAACGGTTCGAATAGCAAGATGGTCCCCGTCTGGTGCGACAACAATCAGGTGGTTGTCGGTTGGTCGCAGCCTCATTGGCAGAATGGAGACAATGCGGACGACAGGGCGCCCTACGAATATCACGAAGGGTCGGTGCCCATCATCATCGACCACATGCTCAGTCACCCCTGGGCAGAGAACCTCCAGCACCCTTCGGGTCAAGGCCAGGATGCGTGGTGATCATGTCAACTAGTTGTATATGGTCTACGTTGTCGTACATCCTTCAAATAGGGGGGGGGGGGGGGGGGGGGGGGGGGGGGGGGGATAAGGAACCACTCTCATTTCATGGCCGGCTGAGTAGTGAACTTGTAGGGACCAAGCTCCGACAGCCTCAGCAAAATACTGCGGGACAATTCTGCTGGAGTTACCGTCACCCATACTGCCACCGTGTCTACCCTCGATGGAATGGAGTCTTTGTTGTGTTTGCTGTTCTGTCAAGATTGTTGGGCGGCTTCGAGCCCTTGGAGGTCTGGCCCTCTATCTTTGGTCAGCCATGAGCGTGAAATGAAGCGCAGAACAGCCTCATCATACTACTTTGTTCCAGCCAGCCAGCCGGACAGCCACCACATAGGTTGCTCTCCGCCAATCACCATGCCCGTCCTGGGGCTCTCCAGCCAGCCACCAGACGGAAGCTTAAGCACTTGAGTTGTCGCGTCTCCATGGAATAACCAATCAAAGATACAGCTCCTCGTGCTAGTGACCGGGGGAAAGCGGGGAGAATGTGTGGCATCCGCACAGGCTCTAGAAAGGGCGAAACCTTGAAACGGCTGCGTCGTTTGAAAAAGGGAGCTAAATTATGGACGTTGGAAGGTAGCACAGAAAAGGCTCAAGTTGGGAGGTCCCTCAGCACGTAATTACACGAGAAGAAACAACGTTGGGATAGTGCACTGTTGCCCACTTGTAGGCATGCTTTAACAAATAGAAAGTGTGTAAAGAGCTGACGATGCAGCTGCCGTCTGTCCCCACGGCCGCGACGACAACAATGCCTAAAATCTTCAGGTCGGAGCCCGTGTCTTCGGCGTGCGAATCAGGTCGGCATCATACGTAGGCCCTGGCGTGGCATTGAACAGGGGGCATGGCGGTTGCCTTGGCGCCATAGTCCACAGAGGTATGAGACTTGTGCAGTTACGGCACGGGTAACGGTACCTGATGGAAATGTACGTCAGAAAATGTAGCACGACTTTGACAGGCTCCATCCAGGGCGCGGGTTGACTTACGGGCTGCGATTTGTGGTGCCGGGCGCAATGTCAAGCTGAGCGGAATTGAAATGCGCTTCAAGCTGCAGTGACGCACCAACCTCCCTGTTCTCGATCGCGAAGCCACGAATCCGTGCCATCTCGATACCTGGAAAATAGTTGGGCAGCACCACCCCGAAAGGATATGTCTCGGCGCACCTTCCAAAGGGGGTCCAACGCAACTCTGATGGGCCATAGAATCTTCGATCGTTGAAGAAGGCAGTCAGCCTGGTGACTGCAGCAGTGCCGAAAGCTGTCCAAATGGTAGCCATTTGAGTCTGAATCAAAGGTTGTACTGACGCAGGCACTATGGTGATCTCCGGGAGGACCAAACTTGGCCGAGTTGGAGGGATCCCAGGTGGAAACATGTGTGGTACCAGGAAATGGTGTAAGAAGTCCTGCAGGCTCTGCAAGAATGCCGGCGATGCTGGGTTGAAAGTTGATGACCACCTCTGTTGAACCAAATTCGAAGCTAGTGTCAACAGGGTTGACCGGGTAGGCGTCGCGCTCAAAACATTTCCAGCACGAAGGGGCACGCACACCCCACTTCCTTGAGCTGCGTAGGCCGCGACAAAGGCACCCGAGATCGTCGTAAACATCAGGTTCGACGTGTCGGCCGGGATTAGCGCGGTGCGGTGTCGAAGTCCTCGTCCGACAAAGTCTTTGTACAATTCCTCTGCCAGTGCAGGCAATGCGATAGGCTCCACGGGAAGATGATCAGGCAAGGGCGGATGATTGTTGGCCAGAGCTGCTTCCAGCAACTGTAGCCGCCGCCACCCATCAATCATTGGCTCACGGGCCGCACGAGACACCATCTGTTGTTCCCGCCACGTTATTAGCGTTCCTTGAACTGAAACGCAGACGAAAGGTCTTGACAGAACGCTCTTTCCGGGACAAAGGGGCAACAAGAACGACAAGAATTAGGCGAGAACAGACTCACTCCACTACCGACGCTCGAGCTGAGGGCCCAGGTACTGCCGAGCATGTAAGAAGGGTGCGGCGCAGATGCAGCATCATACATGATACAACTCATGAAGGGCACATCTGAAATCTGATGTACCGGCCCGGTCCCTCCAGTTGGCGAAGGCGATACATATGCCAGGTACAAAAACCTGCTGAAGAAGACAAGCAATGGTAGGAAATAAGTGTCCCACTGGGGGTTTGCAATAGTGGGCTGCACGACGCTGAAGACGTAGGCCAGTGCTGACGGCCCGTCAATGATCTGGAGGGCGAGGTCCTGAGGACCAAGGTGGACCGTCCTCGGCTGTGCTGTACGAGAGCCGTCCGGATTAGGGGTATCAAGGACACGGACTGGTTCTGCGCGGCCTTCGGGGGTACCGTGCCTGCTCGACGTTAGTCTCTTGATCAGAGCAGAGAAGCCAGGCAGGCATCTCAAAATATAGCAGAGCCCTTGTGGGAGCCGTTTGCTAGAGTCCACTGAAATGACCAGAGGATATGCTGCATAATTGAGACGTTCGCGTGGCGTTGGCAAGACCTACCCAGTTGGAAAGAATGCGTCCAAGAGGTCGCGAACAGCTTGTTGTCGATTCTCAGGTACACCGCAGGCATCTGCGCCTGGGAGCCCAGTCCGGCGCACGATGTCCAGCCATTGGTAGAATCCTAGAACATCTTGCTCTAGATTTAGAGTCCCGTCTGCGTTTCGAGAGGGCCGCAATATGGTTGACCGTAAGAGTCCTGCTCCCGCAAATGCTGTGAAATTGTCCCAGTCGATGCTGGCCATGTTTGACAGAGTTCCTGCTGGATGTCAGTTGGATCGGCCGTCTTACCCAGAGGTGGATGTCTCTTGTGCGCGAGGCCTAAAGCTTCGATCTTGCTCCAGCAGTGCAGCAGGTAACAATGTTTTAAAAGTTTGATGCTCAATTTTAGGAAGCATCTTTCATGCGAAGATGTTAGTCCTCCGTCGAGGCAGATAAGGCTTGGAGGAGTGTCTTCATAGCAAGGTGCCTTCCAACAGCCAAAGTCCCTGGGGAATGGCAGTTGGTCAAGTGAGTGTACCCACTTTCGTTCGAGTGGCTATCTGTGATAGCGCAAGCCTCGGACTGTCTGTCCATGGCACAGTGAGTATAGAAGTTCAGCTTACAGTCACTTGCTGAGCAAGTGATACAAGGGGAAGGCCCAGTTCACCATTAGCAGCCAGTGTGAAGTGAGTGGGGCGCCCATGTACGGTAACGGTCACCGGCATCATTATCATTCATGTAGTCTTCAGCTCCAGCCACGGCGAGTACGGATAGAGTTCATCAGTATATGGCTAGCTGAGCCTTTATGAGGGCTCACATGTCTCATCCTTCTGGGATCACTTGCCTGCAGCGGAAGAATACGAGATGTATCTTAGCTACGAGCGGTAAAGGCCTTGGCTCCGTACTCCGGGAAATACCCTCGAAAGAATCCGCAATGTAGAAGAGCTCGGCTGATTTGTGTAACAATCTCACAAGGCATGCATGGTATGAGGGCCTACAGATGCTGAACGTGTCACACGCAGGAGGTGCTTTTTAGGTAGCTGTCTTGGCAAAGTTTGCGGGGAAACCCCCTTGTGCAGATGCTTAGACACCCGCTAGGTGCCTCGCTAGCACGGGTGCTAAGGCGGATGATGTTTTCTCTGCCAAACCTGCTGCAAGTTGAAACGCCACCAATTGACCTTTGGTGACCTAGACCGTGTTTTCTAATTCTGCAGCAACAACCGGAACCACATCTTTTGCTTACAGTGATATTAGCCGATCTAAGACGCAAACCAACCAACCTGGCATCTGATGCATACACCCATGTCATCTGCTGGCAGGTACAGCCAGCCTCAAGATCTCGGTCAAGCCACCCAAACAAGAGGCAAGCTGAGCGTGTTGTGAAATTCCCGCATGTGATTCATCGCTAAAGGGGCACCATCACCAGACGAGTTGCAGTGAACTTTTGCTGACCCCGCTGCGCATCGTCCACCATCTTTCGCGGTCACCGGTAAGGGACTGGTCTCCTGGTACGGCGGTAATCGTTTTTGCTTCAAAAGGTGCCATCATCAGAGTCGTCTGGAAACTGTCAAGCAAGCTTGCAGAGGATCACTTGTGACGGTGGAATCGCGTTGAAGACCTATCTGAAGATGGCTGTACGTATCATGTGATTTGTCCATTCCACGCGTCGTTCACAAAGCTGCAGGAAAGTTCTCCCCCTCCAGGCGCCATGTCAAACCCTCCGGCCCTTTCTGATCTCAGCGTGAGTTGCTGCCCATCCGACACTGGCTACCTCAAATTGATGATTTCAGGAGCAAAGCGTCCAAGCAGCAAGAGACCAGAACAAGGCGCCTCGGCCTCTGCCAGGCAAACCAGTATTTGTCGACCTAGGTCAAAACTACCCCGCCGGCTATACCTGGAGCAATGATCCGAAGGATATGAGCCTCGACACTTATTTCGACCCTGGCAAAGCGAACCTGGCAGATGAATTTGCCATCGATGGTTTGAGACCAATCTTGAAAGATACAAACAGCGAGCTGTATCTCCTCACGGCGAACAATGCCAAGTTCTACTTGTGGGCTGCGGACGACGGACGCTTGTTCGTGTTCAAGGATGATTTGAAACTGACTCTGGATACGGCCATCGATGAGGTCCTCAGTGGAATTAAATGGAGTAACTTGTTGCAGCAGTTTAATAAGAACTATGATTGAAGGTGGCTGCTGCCCACCCCGGCTATCACTGTGAGACTCGCACCTTTTCTTCCACTCAGCCTAGGTCTGGACCAGGCTTCTGAATTGTGAGATTGTTGTTGTCATCGTGAACAACCACGACAGCATCGACTCCCAGTTTAGCAAAATCGATCTCGAGCGCGGCCGCAGCTTTCTGGGCATCGGTGAGAACAGCCTTGGGCAGAAGATCAGCAACAAGGATCTTGAATTTTGCCTGTGGGGTGATTTGGTATGTCTGAACCGGCGCCGGCACGAATATGGCAAATGGGCCGACGTCTTTGTTCATGGATGATCCGAATCCAACGAAGTAATGCACTATGAAGATGTCAGATAACATGGGGTCATGAGAGTGTCAGGCTGCTCACTGCTCTTAGCGTCTTGGCTGGTAAAGTCATTGCCTGTCTGGACTGCAAAAGCCCCAGCCTTGCCTCCTGTCAACGACGGGGTTTTGAATGTTGGCGTTTCATTGTTGGTGACTTGGACAACACATTTCGTTCCAGGACTATCCGTCCCATCGGGAAGGGTCTTGCCTAGTGTAATTGAACACCTGTCAACGACCTCGACGATCGACACCACATCCGGCGGATTGGGGCTGTTCTCGCTGAACAGGGTCGAATTGTCGCCACCGGATAGAACAAGCCTCCCGCATGTCGCTTGAAGCTGTTTCCTGATTTCAAAGACCCCCAGGCCACTGTGTGCAGAGACGTTGTCGGCCACTGCAATCACATTGTTGTACACCTTGTCAGGCTTGGTCGAGCTGTCAATCAGTGGCGCCTCGGAAAAGATTGCGTAATTTTGACTCTGGCTGGACTGATTGTTGATGGTGATGATCCATGTTGGCGGTAGAACAGCGGTAAAGTCGTCTGGGATATCTCGCGTCATGTTTTCCGCCTTTTGAAAGACCCGCGTTTGATCCTGCACGACGAATATGGCAAGAGTTGAGCAGTGATCAATGCGGCATCAGAAGGGCAGGTCGAGTGTCTCCCCCTTTTGTTTCCTGGGACGACTCGAGGTCCAGACCGGCAAAGATCGCAAGAGACGGTCAATCAGATCAAGAAGGCGCAGTCGACGCCTAAAATCTCATGCGAAGGTGGTCTAGACTTGGCAACCCGATTTCGCATAAGTTGTAGCTGGAGCACAAAGCGAGCTGAAACCCCTTCGTGATTGTACCTCTCTACAACGACAGCGGAGCTGTGTGGAAGCATGCCCGGTTCAGCGAGGCACATGACAGGAGTGTACTCAAGTCGATCATCATACCTTGTAGCCCATTTCGTTGAGAACATGGCGGATGGCGCAAGCTGAGATATGTGAGTGTCAGAGGTCTAGGCTCTAAAAGACGGGCGAGAGGCTCATATCCTGTTGATCCCGGAGCTGCAAATAGCATGATCCAGTTCGAAAGCCAGTGCGCCACTTCGCAGCATGGTCATGTCCCCCCGCATACAGGCGAAACGGGGTCCAGTTCAGCTGCACAAATAGGGTGGAGCTTGTTGGCGACGGGGGGAATGTTTCTGTCTCATGCTAGATCAGATGTAATTCTCATTGGACAACGCATACCGGTTGTTGCCTGTCCGCGACGTCGGTTCCACCTCGAGAGCATACTTGCAATGGCTGGCTGGCTGTGGTAGGATGTGGAAGAGATTGCAAATGGTTATTGACTTCGAGCTCATGGCTGGCAGACCTATGATCAGCGGAACTGGCCTCAAATGGAAGCAAGCATTTGCCGGAGGTCTCATCTGAGGCTGACCACGGCCATTGACAAGGCGCAGGAGCATCCAGCATGAGAACATGTCATGCCCGTCCTCTCTTTTTCTTGGTTGGTCATGTTCATGTCAACTCACCGTCTCCCGTTGTGGATCGAACACAGTGCTGGCCATGTTGGATGTGGCCTGGCCAAAGGTGCATTCAGCTACGCCATCGACACCACACAATGTGTGCATGGAGTGCTCGATGCTCAACTTTTCAGCTCGCCATGGAACAACCTCACTTCCAAAAGCCATTGCCTGTTAGGGCCCTGCAGCGAGAAAACGAGAAACGTGTACAGAGATGTTGGGATCCAGACCTGATTCAGTGCCAAAACCGGGTAGCCCGCGTGCCGATTGTTTCAACAGCGTTCAGCGCTTCAAGGGTATATAAATATGGCTGCCTTCCCTGTGTTGACACTTTTCTGCTCCGTCAACAACAGCAATCACTACTTCCACTTGACTGAAACATTATCAGCACCTGCGACTTGGCCCTCGATCCGACAAGATGGTTAATCAATTCACAATCCACGTGGTGAACAACTCTGGCAGCCAGCAGACCTATGCCTTCTTCACCGAGATACCCAAAGTCACGGGCAAAGTCCAAAATAAGATTTGGCAAAATGTCTTCGTCAACAAAGGGGCAGCCGACAGCCAGACGGTCTCTGTCAGCATATTCGAGCGCAAGTCTCTTTCCTTTCCTTTTCAGTGTCGCCGTCACTCTCCTGTACATGAACTGACAGCGATGCACAGAATACTTTGCCATGTGTGGTTCAGCTCAGGGTACACCTGCCGATGGAGTCACCGTTTCCGTAGCAGGCATGGCCCCGGTCACGCTAGGCATCCAGAACGCAGACGGAACGCAGGTTCCGGGGACGACATTGCCCTTCACTGTTGTCGACCAGGTTCCTCAATTCGGCCCGAAGGCGGCTGACAGTTCATTCGTCAATGCCTTCGAGATCGACACTGACGGAAGCTTTACTACCAAAGATGCGCAAAACAGTAAGCCGAACTCGACAGCATATTCCTTCCACCCTCAAGCTAATTTCTTTCCTTCTCGTGGTTAGACCATTACGTGGTTGGCTTGGGCGGCTCCGCCGGCGGGGGAAAGACTGGACCGACAGTGACCTTCGTTCCAGAGCCCCATGTTCAATATCAAATCCAGCCAACCAACACCTATTGGGTCACATTCGGTGACTACACGCCAGGCAACATCATCGATGTCGCCAAGATCGGCATGAAGGTCTCCGTTGACTTCACGAAACTCCCGAACGACGTGACCATCAAGCACGACGAGCATGGCAACCTTACCGTTCAGAAGAGTTCTTGAGACCTCGTTCCCTAGACGTCCATGGGGCTCCTCACCGGAGATGGGGGAGGAGGCTCTTTCAGAGCCTGGCAGACCAGCACATGTGAGCAGAGTCGGGCTAAGTAGTGTTTAGTCGTATTGAATGATCCCAGGTGTTTTCTCTTCCACAATATCTTGAATTTTTTGCTACGAGCAGGGTTTCTCAGAAGCCAAATGCTTCCCATACCTGACAAGACGATCTACATCTGTCTGGGGTGAGCGACATAAATTGTTGCGACTCCTGATTTGAGAACGTAAAGCTACTCGGTGTTGCAAGTGAAGGAGTTCCCGCTCGCCGCCACCCCTTGGTTGTGGACATGGAATATCAATCTCATGAACCTGCATCTAATCTGTAGGTAGGCATTCATAGGAAAGAACCGTCGCACGAGTTGTATCTCTTGAGTCGCAAAACGAAACCAGCGCAAGGGTGAGGAGATGCAAGAAGAAACCCTAGCAAGTGCCCAGCCAGACAAGGCGAAAAGAATTATGGAGAAACATTAAACCGAACGACGAAGGTATATTGAGAGGTATAGGAGAGAGGAGAGAGCCGACGACCCTGAGCCCGACGTTGAGCCGGACGCGAGCCAGCCTGAGCAAAAGCGGCGCGAGGTCACCTGGAATGGAAGGTGAACCGGCGGTCAGGCCTAGTGAGCCTCAAGTTTAGCCACGGCTATCCGCTTGAACATGGTCCAATAAGATATCTGTCGGCCCGCTTTTCTGACAGTCAGAAACAAGGCCAGCAGTCCAGAATCAGCCAAGAAAGCATAGATATAGGTCAGAAGTTAGACCAGCAATTTCAAATCAAGGTCAGGTCCAAGGTCAATTGTCCGTCCGTTCGGGTGAAGAGTTGGGAGATGGCAAGGTATAAATGAAGGAATCGTCGCACCGCTACCATAGGCTTCAACAAGACTCTCACAACAAAAAACCGAGCAAGGACACAGTATTTTCACACCAAACCTTCAATCTCAAGCAGAATGTCGAAGCCATCAATTCTCCTTGTCCCGGGTTCCTTCGCCCTGCCCGAGTTCTATGACACAGTCATCAACCCCATAGCCGCAAAAGGGTACGAAATAAAAGGCCTTCACAAGCCAAGTGTGGGCATTGCAAGCGGAAAACCTCGGGAAGGAGCACCACCAACCATGTATGACGACGCCAGCTTCATCGCCAAGGAGGTCCAGAAGCTCGCAGACCAAGGAAAGGACGTGATCCTCGTTAGTCATTCGTATGGAGGCGTCCCTGTGACAGAGAGCACCAAGGGATTGAGTAAAGAAGAAAGGCAGAAACAGGGAAAGAAGGGCGGGATTGTGAATTTGGCGTACATGACGGCTCTGGTGCCAGCTATTGGGCAGACAGCAAAGGACGTTCTGGGAGATGTTCCCAAAGAGCAGCAATTGGACTTGAAGGTTGATGTAAGTTTCCACCATTCTGTTTCCTGTTGTCTTGAAGCTCCCTCTGCTGATATGCACCATGAAAACAGGAGAACGGCTGGATGTATCATGATCCGGCCGAAGCATCAGCAGCTATCGTATTTTCCGATCTTCCCCTTGAAGAAGGTGCCGCCTGGATAAGGAAGTTCCCCAGGCACTCCGCTCTTAGTTTCGT
The DNA here is from genome assembly GCF_000835455.1 of Fonsecaea pedrosoi CBS 271.37. Lineage (NCBI taxonomy): Eukaryota > Fungi > Ascomycota > Eurotiomycetes > Chaetothyriales > Herpotrichiellaceae > Fonsecaea > Fonsecaea pedrosoi. The sequence continues at coordinate 2,851,316 of NW_013550614.1, read as the reverse complement.
TGGCGAATTGACCCATGCCGGGTACAAAGACATCCCAGTATCGTATTTGCTCTGCGAAAAGGACCTGTGCATCCCAGCAAACGTTCAGAGAGAAGGGATTGACCGGATTGAGAAGGAGAGCGGGAGGAAGGTTGATGTGACGAGTATCAAGGCCGATCACTGCCCCATGGCTGGCCAGCCCGAGGTAGTGGTCGACTGGATTCTGAGCGTTGCGGAAAAGTATTAAGATAGTGGAAGGGGGTTAAACTGAGGTCGAAGAACTAAGAAAATGACACATTTGACCAGTCCGGACATTAACTTACACAAGATGTGCCGGTATCGAACTTGAGCTTCACGCGTCGGCCTGGGAAATGGATCCTCAATAGAACAGGAAGCCCCATTTGACGGCAAAATAACTCTCAATCTTCCAGGCTTTAGGGTCCCACGTGGCGAGGCCAGGCACGATGTTGAAGCTTGGCATAGTGAATAGGTCTCGGGTGAATTCTTCTTCGTCAATGACGGCACACATATTGATGAGGTTATCTCGCATTTTGGAAAAGGGAAATCTGTCTATGCCCGGTTGATGAATCGTGAGCAGTTGAGTCGGCGTGGGTTGTAACGACAGTGGCACGGTGGAAGAAGCAGGGGGGGATAGTGCCGGAACAGCCGAGCAAGCTTTCAAGCCTAGAATCATGCCGTTGATAAACAAGGCGCTGAACACGGTGGGTGAGGGACGAATCTCATAGCTGAGGTTGGTAGTTTGTGCAGCTATTGAGGATTGAGGTGACGGACTCGTGTGCCCCATCGAGGAAGCTGGAAAATTCTCGAAACATGCCATGGTGGCAACACTGATTTGAGATCCAACCTGAGCAAGGACGTCAAGGCTGGAGGGAGTACGGTCTTCTGTTTGCGTGGCACGACTTGTATGATCCATCTCGTGTGTATCCTGTTTGGCCGCTCGAATTCGTTTGCCTGAAACAGGAATTAGCATGAGTTCTGCGCATCAAGCGACAGACAAAGCAGAAGCAGAAGCTTGGGATAACCTGAACAAGTACATCGAGTTCCAGGTTATTGCATCACCGGCCACAAGCAAGAGACAAAACGACGAACAGCTCGATTCGAGGGAAAATGTAAAGTGGTGCGACACTACAAGTTCTTGGCGAACACAGGAGGTTGAAGGATACCCACGTCTTGCACGCTGAGCCAGCTTGTCTTGTATACGCTTTCTCGTCTTTGCGTCCGCGACACCGTGCCAATTGTCTTGATCACCCAGAGGTGGCTGGAGATCTGCGGGTGGGGTCTCCATGATCAGGGTGATCAGAAAGTGTGGAGACTAGCTTCTCTTCCGCTAGTGGAAAGAAACCTTTGTAAGTACTACAAGTAGATGGGCAGCAAGGTAGTTGAATGTGGTGGATTTCGTATAGAAAGAGGACGAAGTCGTTGCAGCAAAGCCTGACTGCCTGACCACGAGTCACGTGTATTGAAAAGCTGACAAATAATTGCGTATCTCTATCTCACAGCCGACCCTACTAATACGGCGGACCAGGTCACCACCAGAACCAATATCAGCTGATGGCCATCTCTGGTAGCATCCTCCAATCGCTGGTGCCCACCTAGCCTCCATGGTCACTTTTGCTGACGGTCCCATGGTTGCGTCAGCACCCTGCGTATCGATCAGTATTCAATGCGCACAGCCCAAAAAGAGACCAGCTCACCCACTATTAACCCCCTTGAGACATTGTGTTCTGTATCTGGAATCTGCAACGCCGATCATGGCTCGCTCTGTAGCGTCACAACTGGAGCGGCTACCCCAAACAACAAATTGCCTCGAAACAGTGCCATTCGAGTGGACACAGAGGTGTGAGACCGCACAACCAGAGGAAAGACAGCGTCTGCGAGTATTCCATGAGATGCAAATGCATTTAAAGCTCTGGATTGTCGAGATACGATGAAAAATCTCAACTTCCCACGAGTCATCACGCTCGTCTCATTTATATCTATTGTCTAACTACTAGCCAGTAATCAAGTTCTTTGGTAAGAAATGCCGCTGCTCGAATTGGCGACGGTGCGCCTACACCCGTCGTTGACTTCCAACCTACCCGACTCCTTCACGGCAACGTGGACTCGAGCCTGCGCCCTCGCTACATCTGCAGCAAAAGGAATTCCTTTCCAAATTTACCACTCCACAACCCCGTCAAGCAAGGACGTGTACTATCTTGTCGGCGGCTGGCAGAGCGGTGACGATCACATTGCCTTCCTCTCGACCCCCGACGCGGTCATTCTAGCCAAGAGTATTGGCGAATACATGACCGTGGAGCTTGTGCAGCATATTGATGGAGACATTAGGGTCTTGAACAGGGGGGATGGAGAGAGGCCAAAGAGACTGAAGGTCACAACATATAAAGTTCCAAAATCAATGGCCGATAATTGGGCATTGAAGTGGAACAACAGCCGACTTGCAGGTGCTGGAGCTGGCGGACGGGATATGAGCTTTTCGGTGCAGAAACAACACAAAGCCTTCAAACAGATGGGTGAGGCGACGAATAGTGTTACTGCATTCGGCGGGAAAGAAGAGGGTGACAGCAGAACCTGGGTGTGGCTCGAGGACAGTGGCAACGAGTTTGGACAAACTGAAAGACCTGAGCTCCCGTTTGAGGGATTTGACGCAGTTCATGCCGAAGCGTTTGAGATGGAGCATGTATTGGGATAGTCGCCAAATTGTTAGCTGAGAGGTACAACAACCCAGTATAGGAGCCGATCATGCTTGTGATGTTTCCACCTCTTCTTGGCTCCGAAGCTTGTCATAATCAATGTTCAAAGTCTCAGCGCTAGAGAGTGCCGGTGTATAAGATTGTCCATATAGGCGGCAGGACAAATAAAAATTGTCTTCCGCGGCAGATGGAAAGGCTCTATGCACCAAAGATAACGAGTCTGGCGCTGACACACTGCAGGGTGAGGTGAATCTTTATGCATCAACCAGGTTACTGGATAATACCAACCAGGTAAGCTGAGTGCATAAATGGCCTAGCCCTTCTCACAGCTGCGCTTGACAAAACTTGTAACATTTACAGTCTTTCCCCATCGAATCTCCGACGAGAAGTTGGCCTTGTCATTTGTTGGTTGGAGTCGTTTGCAACGTGGAAATTCGTTTAGTTGGCAACGGGCTTAACCCGGCCTGTCAAGCGGCTGATTCTGATGATTCAGCGCTGATTACATTCCAAGTTGGTTCCCGGGCGCAAATATTGAGTGCCCGATCATTTTTGACGTCAGACTGGGGTTTTTATCGGAACAGAGAAACCTCGATGAGCAATATTTCAGTCGAGATCCATACCGCCGCCGGGGACAACGACTGGTGGGGGTTGATTCAGCCGATGATAGTCTGCCCAGTTCTGCATCTGCACCGTCTCAGACGACTGCGGCTGAACACTCTCCGGGCCTGGTGTGCTTTCGGCTCGCAATACCTCATCCCCTTCAAAAACCATAGGTTGGCATTTGAGATTGTGCAGGCACGTATCCCACGTTCTGCCGACCAGTTTGCCTTCCAACAGGCTTTCACTGAAGAGGAAAAAGCCTTCCTGGCAGCCGACAAGGTAGGCGTCGAGTCCAGCATTCTTGAGGAGAATTTGTGCGCCGTGAATATATCTAGAATAGTGGTTGTCCAAATACTTTGCCCAGCCTCTGGCAGCGGCCTGCATTGATTCGCTTTCCGACTCCATCTTGGTCCAACCGACACCGAGCGCAATGGTCGCCTCGTCAAACTCTGGTCGATCTACGGCAGTCTTTGGTGGACTAGCAGGCGCAGAGGCGATGTTGGTCTCGATTGGTAGGCGCAGCGAGGTTTGAGACAGCCTGACTGATTTGCGGCTGGTCGGCAACTTGGGCCGGGTGTACGCCGCGGCAATCTCTTCCTTGAGTGCCTTTTCATCTGCCTTCTCTTCGTACCATGTGCCCGTCTGGCTCTCCGCCGACACCGACAAGCCTGTCTTTGGGTTGAGTAAGACCATTCCCTCTCCGTAAATGGGTTCTTCTTCGGGGATTGGAGCCGGGGTGTCGACCGACGCGAAATAAGAGCCGTCCGCTTCGACGTCGAACGCAGTCTCGTCACGAGAACGCTTCCTCGACGGATTGGTTGAGATTGGAGTCACGCCATCGACCGGGGTCCAGGTGGTCGAATGGTGGGGGTACGAAACTGGCAAAGGTTCGTCTTGCTCCATTGCCTTGGGTGTATCAGAGGGAGTGGGAAGCTGATGCTGTTCCTGAGAGACAAATGACATATTTTGAGAGGCGCAAAGACAAAAGTCCCAAAGAATATGTAGTTTTTCCCTTTCCTTTTCTTTCCAAGTGATGGAACGAGGCTGGCAAAGATAGCAAACAGTGGGCAGTTAGATCCGAACCCTGCGCCGAAGGAATCCCAGAGGTCAATATGAGAAAGCGACGGGATGGATATTAGATGAAGTCGACATATGATATGGTGGAGGAGGGTATGTTCCGGAAGTAAGAGGCAGAAGTGAAAGTAAACAAGAGAAGAGGGTGGGAAGCGGGATGAGCTGAGGTATTTGAATGGGGCGCGCAAGAGGCGAAGAGGAAAGGGTCGCAATGCGAGTCTCGTGGGAAGGGAGCTGGAAGCTGGAAGCTGGGAGAAGGCGAGAAGGCGAGAAGCGAAGGAAAAGCGAGAAATCTGGGGGAACTTTGCGGTCTGCAAGATTCGTATGAGAGAAAGTGGTAACGGCGTGCTGTCAGTGGTCCAAGGTCCCCAGCAGCAGATGTGAGGTTTGAGGCGGCGGGCTTGACGGCAACGGGCAACGATGCACAAAATTCGGGATGCCTTTGTTGCGAGTTGCGATCAAGACGCCCACAAGCAGTAAAGCTCGCAGGGATTGCCAGGAACGCCGCACTGATCGGGCAATGGCCATTGGGTGAAGGCGTGAGCTGCAAGCCATCCGCATCCTGTAAGCAAAAGACTGACTTTTGTTGCGCAGTTTATCGGATCCACCGAGCCACCAAGCCAGCAAGTAGAGGCCAAACCCAACCGGCAAATAATGGATCTGTAAGGCCAGAATGGTGATCAGGCATTGGAAAGAAAGGGCAAAGGGAACAGGGTGCGCCGCCCCTTCCATCAACCCCACCGGCACCAACTATTGACCCTGGAACCTCAGGCAGCCAGTGAGAGGCTCAGGCGCCTTGAGAACTTTCTGATGGATCACCTTTTTTTCCTTTGCGATGCTCGGCGGGAAAGCGTGGATACGTGATGCAGTAACCGAGGAGCAATACGGTAAGAGGCAGTGTGGGGAAAACCACGCCAGTCCCTGAAGCCCGCAACAAACTGCTACTGGGCGCCTTTTAGTGGCCACCACGCTGGGCTTGACCCCCGGAGCTTCCCCCAATCCCTTCCAACGCCACCCGCTTAAAGGCCCGCAAGTCATTGTGTTCGTCCCTACTTTTGAGTGGTTGGACATAGTCCCGCTAACCCGTGGCCTTCCTTGCCTGCTCGCTCTGGCCACTCTGTCACATGCCTGGCAGTAAGGACTAGGATGCAGAGTGGTACGCATCTGCACATTTCAAGCCAACCATCGCCAGCCTCTTACGAGTACATCTCGTCATGGGTTTATGTCAAATTGCTCAATGACCTCGTTATTAGGTAGATGGATGGCTAGCAGCTAGCTAGACAAGTGCCTGCCAAAAAAAAAAAAAAAAAAACCAGCATCGTCCCCAAGCACCTCCTGCATTTGTTTGGCAGAGACCTCTCTGCCATTTTGCCCCTGTATATCCAAACGCCCTAAACGTGTCGCAGCAATATCATACAAGGATACAATGTCTATGTGCTCCAAGTTGGCGAGAACAATGGAATGCTCTCTGGATTTTCGCTTCAGTTGCAATACTCCAATCAACCAGTAATCCAGCCGGTGTATGGAGGAGCCCTTTTTGAATGCTCATTTTTCTTTTCTCTTTTCTTCCCAGGATCCCGCACCAATGTCTCTCATGACCCAAGACCGTTACTGAACATGTCTTTCAAGTTCTTCGTCTGTGAAGGCGCATATGTGGGAGCCAATCCGCCGAGCAAAAGGAAGATGGTGAGGAGGACGAGCGCAAAGATCAGTGCTTTTCGCATTGCTGGCTTCTGGGCACCAAACTCTGACCACGATCGACCAGCATGGGCAACGTACTGCTTGAGCTGCTCTGCTCCCAGTCTGTAGTACAGAAGACCACCAAGCGCAATTGAGTAACCGAAGAACTGGGTTTTGGTCACGGGGGTACCCCAAATCATCATGGATGCTGCCACGAGCAGGATATCTTTGAGAATGCCACAGAGAGTGAGGACCAATGAGGATGTCTTTCCAATCTGCATCATTGTTAGAGACTGGGCGACTCGGTCATGAAAGGCTGTGTGGAACTCACGAGGAAAACAACCGAGACGTTCAGGAGGAATGCGACCATTGCATTAGCCACCAGCATGAAAATCCCGACATCGTAGACATTTTGCATGCTCATTTTGGGTATCTCGAAGAATAGAGCGGTCACGCCGTTCATGACGGCGCACACAGGCGCAAAGTAGTACAGGGACACCAAGGGATCCATCTTGAACTCGGCCGAACTAAGGAGACGCTGGACCAGGACCAAGCGAGTGGCTTCGAAGGTGATTCCACCAGCCTGGTACATGAAGCCGGTCAAGTTGAATTCAATCGCGCCGTATGAGGCAATGACCACGCCGATGACGATGAAGGAGACGTTGCCCAAGGTCTTCAAACTCGGGGGGGAAACGCCCATGGCCCAGGTGGTCAAAAGCACCGCCACAGGCATGCAAGCCTTGTCAAAAGTTTAGCGCTGTGACCCAATCTCTTGACATGTGCTCAACTCACTTTCAGCATCTGAATGAAGGCAACGCTCAGGTAGAGATATGCTTGATTTCCACAAATCAAGCTCAAGCTAAAGAAGAAACCGATTGGTAGAATAGCGCGGAGGTAGACTTTGCCGGTCATTTTGACGGTTTTGCGGCCATCAAGGAGCGTCGTCGTTTTCGCGAGGAGCTGTGTCATGATAGTTGCAAAGAGCATATGCCTGGCGACCGGAGTCAGCCGTAGTCTCGATATTCGGAAGATACCATCAAACATACCATGCTGTCAATGTGATAGGAAATTCTGCAGAGAAGTCAGCCCGTTTTGCGTCAACTCTGTAATCCTGGAATACATACTGAAGCCAAGTGTATCCAACAGCCATTTATTGAACAGAATCACACCCCCGCTGAACCCAATCCATGTTCTGTAATACCATCAGTCGACCGAAGCCTATCTGGGTGAGGGACTACACCTACATCACATAGAGAGATGGGTGTAATGAGGGTTTAGGAGGTTGAGGCTTTTCTGTCGTAGGGAGGATGCTTGCCGAGGAAGCAGGGGCGGCCGGCTCATTGACTCTGGTCTGTTCACCCGACAAGCGGACTTTCTTCTCACCGTCGGCCATTGTAAGTTGCGGTGATTGAGAGCGAGCGAGGAAGTCTCGAAAGGAGAAAGGTGAGGGTGACCCCGAAAAGGTCTTGGGGCGCAGCACTTTGGCAAGGATTCAAGTCGACATAAGAGAAGGACGTGACGAGTTTGTGTAGACTACAACAGCCCAAGTTGGTGCTGCAAAGGCAGAGCGAAGAGGACCGCGATTACAAGATGTGCGTCGCGACAAGATGGGGGATTTCTGAACAGAAATTTGAGATGGAGGCTGGTGCCAGATTGAGATTATTGGGAACCAGGAGAGTATCGCCGCAGCCGCAGCCACGGCGAAAACTCTCTCCCTCCCTGACATTTAGAGCCCACCATGATGAGACTTATATAGAAACTTAGCCGAATGTTATCGGCAGCCAGCCAATCAAGACATGTGGTGCAATCTTTGACGAATCGGGCAGTCGGCAGCCAAAAGAGTCAGCCCGTCATTGCTAGAGGCAGGGTAGACACGGTTGTTCATCGTCCTGAGTGACATCGGATATCCGTTATGGTGTGCAAATCAGCTGTCTCCAAGCTATTTTGTCAAAACACATCTCGCTTGTCCGATGGTAAGACAACATTCATATAAAATGCTTGGACATTGATGGTGATGCGGATCTAACGTCCGGCGCTGGTGACGCGTGCATTCATCAAAGGTCGTTACTGTTATCAACCTGACTGTCAAGCTCCGTTCTTGGTGGGCTAGGATCGCTCTCATGTGAGTGCCCGTGGTCTCTATCAGTTAAATGATAGGTATATACATTGATATGTCAGGGATGCTGGGTAGTGTTTCGCCATGATAGAACATCCTACACCCCTTTATGCCCCTGAACATAAGGCTGCAGGATCCACGCCCCCTTTACCACGTCCATCGTCCCGTTACCCACGGTACTGAGGACGTCCGGAGGATTGCCGGAGGAATAAGGAGTTCACTGTTACACCAGTGAGAGGGGTCAATGCCATCCCCGTTAAGTACTGGGGGACTGTGGCTGAACAAAAGATACAACTTCGCAATCTGAAATCTGTCTATCCATCCCCTGCCAAGCCTGTGACGGTTGCTCCAACTGGTCCACTTGCCGAACCGCAGCGCATCTGCACCTGCGCCCCAACTTTTTTTCTGTCCAGAGACGTATTGAACTCGAGACACGGAGGGTGTCCGATGCAAAACCGTTGCTTCTCTGCCACAGTTTGCTGTATTGGTCCAGTGTAAACAGTCATTGCTGAACAAAATCTGCAGCATATAGACCTGTCCTGTCTTTTGACTTTCTTTTTGACTTTCCTTTGGCTACATTCTCACTTTGCCCTCCAAATGCCTGACATGTATGCCACTCTCTGCTACCTCAGTCACCGCTTTCTAACATAACAAACGCAGTTCCATCGACGTTCTGGTCATAGGTGCTGGCCCAACCGGCTTGGGCGCTGCCAAAAGACTCAATCAGATTGTATGTGCAGGTTTCGCGCACGAGAGGCTCCCACTGACAGGTCCGCCAGAATGGTCCATCATGGATGATTGTCGATTCAAACGAGACTCCTGGCGGTCTCGCTTCCACCGACGTGACCAAAGAAGGATTTGTATGTGCTTTGGAATACCCTAAACAAAAACAATTCAGGCGCTGACTTGTCGACCAGCTCTATGATGTCGGTGGCCATGTCATCTTCTCCCACTACAAATACTTCGACGACTGCATTGACGAGGCGCTGCCGAACGAAGACGATTGGTATACCCACCAGAGAATATCCTATGTTCGATGCAAAGGTCTATGGGTGCCATATCCATTTCAAAATAATATCTCGATGTTGCCCAAGGAAGATCAGGTGGTGTGCATGGACGGACTGATTGACGCCGCTCTGGCAGCAAGAGTCGCAAATACCAAACCCCAGAATTTTGACGAATGGATCCTGCGTAACACGGGTGTTGGTATTGCAGATATTTTTATGAGACCTTACAACTTCAAAGTGTGGGCTGTTCCTACCACCAAGGTGGGTTTGTTGGTGACATTACTTCCTGACTCGCGCTAATACTCGCGCAGATGCAGTGTCAATGGCTGGGCGAGCGCGTGGCAGCTCCAGATCTTAAGGCTGTCACCAAAAATGTCATACTCCAGAAAACGGCGGGCAACTGGGGCCCTAACGCCACCTTCAGATTTCCAGCGCGAGATGGCACGGGTGGCATCTGGATTGCCGTTGCTAAGACTCTCCCGGAAGAGAAGAAGCTCTTTGGAAAGAAAGGCACTGTCAAGAAGGTCAACGCCGACAAGAAACAAGTCCTCTTGGCCGATGGCACCACCGTCCACTACGAGAGACTCATCAGCACCATGTCTATTGACTTCTTGGCAGAGGCCATGGAGGACGAGAAACTGATCAGCTTGTCCAAGGGCTTGTTCTATAGTAGCACTCATGTCATCGGTGTGGGCATCCGAGGTACACGTCCCGAACGAATTGGCGACAAGTGCTGGCTTTACTTCCCCGAGGACAACTGCCCTTTCTATCGTGCGACCATATTTTCCAACTATTCCCCCTACAACCAGCCGCAGAAGAATGTCAAGCTGCCCACGTTACAACTTGCCAACGGATCTCGGCGCCAGAGTATGCAGGCGAAAGAGGGACCCTACTGGTCAATCATGCTGGAGGTGTCCGAGTCCAGTATGAAACCAGTCAACCAGGACACGCTTCTCAAAGACTGCATCCAAGGTTTGGTGAACACCGAGATGCTGAAACCCGACGACGAAATTGTCTCGACCTATCATCGCCGCTTCGATCATGGTTATCCTACCCCAACCTTGGAGCGAGAAGGAGTGCTCAAGCAGATGCTACCGGCTCTTCTGGAGAAAGGCATCTACAGCCGCGGACGGTTCGGGTCCTGGAGATACGAGGTGGGCAACCAAGACCATTCCTTCATGCTAGGTGTCGAAGCCGCCGACAACATTATCAACGGAGCGGTAGAATTGACACTCAACTACCCCGACTTTGTCAATGGGCGGCAGAACACAGAACGAAGACTGGTGGAGGGGGCAGCACTGTTTGGCAAGAAGGCAGGGAACGGCAATGTTGTGGTTGGACGTCGTATGACTGGCGGCAAGACGGAGCTGGGTGGGCGAATGGAGACCAGCGGGAAAGAGGTATTGAATGCCAGCGGCGGGACCGCGACTGCAATGAAGGACGGTAACTCGAGGGTTCTGAACCGCAACTGGTAAATGTCAGGTGTGAGCTGGTCATGAGGTTTGAGCGTTTCTTTTCGGTCTTTCGTATTGGACATATCCCTTTCGCTACGCGGCATAGAGCGGATTATCCACGTGGGCCAAGAAGACGCGGGTCACTGCGCATGCTACACGGGATCATGGGACAACAATGATGGAGGGTTTAGAGCGGCTTGCCCTTTACGCAAATACTAGAAGAGGACGGTTTGAAAAGACAGCATAGCGACTTCTAGAACACATTTGGTCATTGATCGGTTCTCCGTTCCATCCTCCAAGCCCGATTGAAATGAGGGTTGATGCCGTCTTAGCGAGGGCACGCGAGGCACAATCTGTCTCGGGTGGAGGAAGTGTAATTGCTTCCGATGTATCGACTACTCGGTCTCTCGGTAACTCGTCCTCCCCCCAGACTTTTGTCCCCTCCAACACTTTCTTGCCCCGGATGTCCGGTAATCAAGAAAATGCGGGGGATGGGTGAGCCGCTAGATACATACACCAAGTGCTCGGGACTTTATTATGAGCACTTCTCCTGTTTTAGGGAACCCGGCCAGCCCAGAAAATTTTCGACATGATCACCTGAGATGGGGTGTGGCGAATCGGGGTTTGCGTTTGCGAGTGTGATTGCGACGGGCTACATGGTATGTACCTCGTATAGGTACCGAGTACTTGTACTCGTGAGTAAGTAAGTGGCTCTTCTCTTCTGCCGAGTTACCAAGTTGGGCAGTGTCGGGATGGAGACAGATGAGGTAATAATGACTTTCTGCCGTCACCGCCGCTTGAATGAAAAGAAGAAGGCGCGATTACGAACAGGTTAGGGAGCGCCGTGGAGAATGGCCTGGCGTATCTACTAACTACCTACTGCTTGCAACGAGCACAAAAGTACAAAGGGAGACATACACGCACACATGTATGGACGGCCATTGCTCAGTCTAGGTCCTGAGTAACAAGACCCCGTAGTTGGTCTTGGGTACAATCACGATACAGGTACAGGTACAAGTACTCGGTACCTAAGTACATAACTACCAGATACATAACTCATAGGTAGCGTGTACCGAGAACCTCGTGGTCTCGTACAAGTACACAAATCAAGAAGCTCGAAGCAAGTGGGTGTAAGGAGTTCCCCCGCTGTGGAGCCATGAGAAATGCCTCATGGTGTCATTGAGGAATCCGAGGCAAACAACAACATCATCATCATCGTGATCCCCAATTCCAGCCATGCCGGACTGCGCCTCTGCGTGTTATACGAGTAGGGATACCAGTATGTACCTGTACTCTGGAGTCGGTTACTTTCCAATCCTTTGTAAAGACCAGGGGTTGCCTTTAATAATCCCCCGCTGTTCTCGAGTCAAATCCGACTGTTGATCATCGCAAGACTACGAATACGTCTCTATGTCGAAAATGGGCCCCAATTGTAGGAACCCCTTTCAACGCCGGCGCTGATGTCGTTTGAACATTTGAACACGGCAAAATCTCGCAGTAGCGTCTGAATTCGATAGACCGGCTTATAGCTGTAGTCTCGTGTGCCATTTTGGTCACTGTACCTCCTCCTGTGCAGATCTTGGTCACCGATCTTTGGATCACCCTGGATCCACCTGCCGCGTTATTGATGTCGAGGGCACTCGTGCGCCAGAACAGAACTCCAGGATAGCCACAGACTCAAGGTGGTGTGCACCAAAATAAAACAAGTGACCAGTACATAACCTGGCTGTTGCTGGAAACCGGTCGGAGTTCGACGTGTCATTACGAAGGCTCGTTCGTAGGGTTGACAAACACGATGAGAGATGCTATGGATGATCTGTCATTGTCAACGACCGTTGGCCAAGCTCAATCGTGTCGCATTTAGCCGTGGGAGGTAAGGAGCATCTAGTTCTCAGCTGTAAACTCTTATACATTATAAGCACAGCTAAATGATCAGCAATACCGGAACTGGACGAGCGAGGCTTCATCTACCGACGTTGGGGTAATCCAGCCGGTTACCGACCTGTAGCGACGTCGTGATTCTCAACGGTTGTTCGTCCTGCTTGCTCCGGTCCTAATTCGTCTCTATTTATTCTCCAGCGTCATATTTGTCCATATCGATCATCTTAATACTCCGGTATCACGAACTCTCTTGTAACATAGAGAACTCGGCGTAGGGGGACTAGTACATCCGCGCATAAAAGTGGAGAGCGGATTGGAGTCTGCGGTGTTCAAGGTTTCAGTTGATTCTCACTGGTGTCGCGTCATCGTCATATGATGTCGTGGCAGAACCGGCGGGTGATAAAGAATAGGGAGTCAATGGAGCGTAATCGAAGCAGAAAGTCAGATTGGATGGTGCAATCGATCGAAACGAGTTCGTGACGATCGAGAGTGCAAGCCGAGGACGAGGCACACATCACGTCAGTTGCCTGCGGAGAAGACAAAGAATTGGATGTGTTCCTGAATTTTTGCCCACCGTCCCCGCCAACCCGCTAAACCGCCCAAATACTACGGGTCGAATGTGTCCAATCACCGCCACCACAATTGGGGTTCAATTTGTGCTCACAGTCATTCCGAGCCTAACCGCATGCGACGACATCCGGGCGCTGGCATCAGATGTGCCAGTTATTTCTGTTGAATGTCTTCTGACTCGGCAAAACACGTCCCCAAACAGGTCGTGCAGACCTTGGCTAAGGAATGAGGACATCAAATTCACCCCAAAGGCACCTATAAGAACGTGCCCTGAGTGTTGAACAGACAAGACAGGCCCCCGCTGGGCTGGCACTGTAGGAGCAGGGGGGAGCCCCGTGGTGCATCACTTTGGGCTACTTGGCCACCCGTGGCCGGGGCCACTATTCCTACGTAAGCCTAGCCATGTTCTCACCCGCAGGGGCGGTGACGGGCTGCTCGATCGCTGGACCAGTAGCCAAAGGCCTGGAATCATCCCCTCTGCACGAGCACCAACAAAAGACTTTTCCTGCGCTTGTGACCCGTGACTTTTTTTCTTTTGGCCTGGTGAGCCCTTTGTCCTCTGCCCTTTTGGCCTGGGATGAGCCCCCCTTTGCCCCCCTAGCCGTGCCCATAATAACTGGACCTTTCGGTGGTGGCAGCCCGCTGCAGGTGTTTGGTGGTGGCAGTGACCCAAAAAAACCAACTAACCAGACAACGACTAATACTCGTCAACCTGCTGCTTCTCCACGATTTACTAGTAAAGTCGCAAGAAGTCCCTCGATATCCATCATACAAAGAAAACACCGCATTACCTCTACCCTCAAACCTGCATCATCTTCTGTTTTGCTTTTTCTGACATTCTTCCCATATGCTCTCCCCACCATTGACCTCAACCAATTCTCGACCTATCTTCTGAACCCGTCATCTTTCTTACGAGTTTCCTTTCTTTTCTTTGTATCTTCTCCAAAACGGTACGTAGTTGGCTTCTCCAATTTCAACCCTTTCGAGTCCTTATCGTCGGAGGGAGTCAAAACATCCCACTCGCAAAACCTTAGCATCTGCCAGGGCGGTGAGTGAGATATGGCTCTGGGCGAGTAGCTCTTTATACTTTGCGCCCTGTCCGACCTCGATAGCTTCTCATCGCATGCTGACGTTGTCCCTGTTACAGTCGGCATCAAGCATTAGTTTGCCCATCATGTCGGCCGCTCAAGTCGCTCCCACCATTCCTCCTCGTCCTAGTCGAGCTCAGCAAGCTGCTGCCCATGGCGCAGGAAAGCTGCCCGACATCCCTCCTCGTCCCATAAACAAGCGTATTGAACGCTCCATGTCACCCTCCAACTTCCCTCGCTCTCCTCTGAACGAACCATGGTCCGCCAATCTCACCCGTCACAAGGCCAATGAGCAATCCTCTGCGGAGGGAATGCCTCGCCGTCCCAGCGTGCAGCACCTGCCATCCCTCGGCCAAGAAGGCATGGAGTATGGCGAGATCATGGACATGGGCATGGAAATACAGACCGATACGCAAACGAATCAGCAACCGCCAGTCTCGACTCTCGGGTCGGATGCGGCGGCTCAGACCAGAAATATCGCACAAGACCTCAAGTTGTACGCCCCAAAGCCTTCGCTCCCCAAGTCAAGTGCGACTGCACAGGTCCAGGCTGTCACGCGGACCGACTCCCAGCAAGCTGCTTCCCACGGCATCGGGAAGCCGTCGACTCCGTCACAAGATGAGGGTGAAGGGTTACAGCAAGTGAGGACCCGGTCAAGTTTCTCTCGGCCCTCATCTACAATTGGCGGCGAGCGTCGTCCCTCTGTCTTTGGAGATGACGAGTCTGGTCCCGCAGAACTCGGCATCCGAGTCCCCATCAATCCTTTGTTGGGAGATGTACAGGCCCCTTCCCCTGCGCCGGGTCTGACTCCGGCTCATACTGGCACAAATGGCGACAAGAGGCGGCCCACTCACTCGCGGGCAAAGGCGAGCAGGGAGATCTTTACTCCTCCTGGGTCCTATGGTCTCCATGGTCATGGCGTTGTTCCTGAAAACAAGTTCGAAAAGGACTGGTATGCAAAACACCCCGAGGCGGCCCAAATCGAGGAAACCCATGGCCATGGAGTGTATGAAAGCATCGGCAGTGGCCGCGGCGCTTTCGCTTTGAGTAGTGATGATCTGAACAAAATTGTGCGGGAGACAGCTAGTCGCGGATCAGGACTCGGTACGTTGTTTGCTTTGAGAAAACATGGCATACTCTAACTCACTTGACCAGGAACCTCAGGATCAACTTATTCCTACCCTGATGAGCAAATCGGCTATCTGGCCTCGGATATCTACATCTCCAGGTCTCAGCAAAATACTCCCAACAGTCTCGCAAAGACTCTTACCAACACCTCCCAACCTGCCCTCGAATCCCCACTGAGGAAAGCCAGTTTCCCAGCGGACGATACCATTCCAGCTGAAGTCCGACGTGGCCGACTTTCGATTTCCAGTAGGCATGACGATCACGATGCCATCGAAAGTGAACAGGAGGGAGAGGTCCATGTTCCGGTGGGCCGACGGTATAATAAGATTTCAGGCGGCGAGGAAAGCATGAACGAAACACTGGACACTCGGCCGCTGGTCTCGCAGCCCAGTCAGGACGATGACCACCTTCAGGAATATGGCTATTCGGTGCCGATCCTCGCGGCGGACGAGGTCGCGAAGGAACCCGGTTTGGAACTTCTGCAGCCCGCCGTTTCTCCCAAACAGGAACGCCGTGGAAGCCTTGAACCTGCAAGCGGTGATGTCACCCCAGGATCACGTCCACCAAGCAGACCTACCAGCATGTACAGTCTCCACAGCGCTAACCACTCCTTGGCTCGATTTATCTCTCACACTGAGGAACGAGACGCCATGCACACTCCGCTGGAGGATGTACATGAATATGAGCCGCTGTTCCCTGAGGACGATGACAAGAAGCCGATCAATCACGCCGAACGATTCAAGCAGAGACCTGAAGCTCTCAAGCAGCGATTCCCCAGCCAAGACATCTGGGAAGATACACCAAGTAGTGCCCATCACTCCGCTACCGTCTCCACACCAGATCTTCCCGCCAAAGCTGAGGAGGATCTTTCTGCTAGTAAGACGTTTGAACCTCCGGAACAGGAAGCTGCCCGAAAGGAAGAGCCATCTGAAAAGGAAAAAGCCAAGTTGATCCCAAAGGAACAAAGACTGGCACAATCCCGCTTTGCGCCTCACCTTCGCGACGACATGCCTACCAGACCTGGCATGGTACCTAGATTTCCCAGCCAAGATATATGGGAGGACAGCCCAGACAGCCACCACCTAGTTACAACCATCTCAAATCTACCAAGAGAACAGCAAGCAGAAGAGGAGACCTCACCGGAAGCTACAGTGAAGCCAAGCATACCTCCACGCCCCGCTAAGAACAGGTTAGGTGAAGGGGCTTCCTCTGCTCAGGTTGCACCGAGTGTGCCGCCCCGGCCACAGAAAGCACTCGGCGCTGTGCCACCACTAGGTGTTTCCCCGACTGACGCCGCAAAACCCAAGGATATCTCACCCACAGAACTGAAGAAAGTTCCCAGTATTCCCGATCGACCGAAACCTCAGATTCCGGCTCGTCCAGCAAAGAAACCTGCTGGAGAGGGGCTGGCGAAGACCATTTCTGGCGGTTCGGCAGGATCGGTCGAACAGGAGAAGGTTTCCCCTCCCATCGCCAAAGCTAAGCCACAAATCCCTGCCAGGCCTGTGCCAGGCAGTAAAATTGCCAATCTGAGGGGGAACTTTATGAACGATCTCAACCAGAAACTTGGCCTGGGACCGCCCAAAGAGAAGGAGCCAGAGCCAGTGGCTGAAGAGGTGAAACCTTTGGAAGATGCACGCAAGGGTAGAGCCCGAGGTCCACAGAGGCGAGCACCGGCCAAGTCTCCGGCCGCTGTGGTGAGACCAATGGGGTTTTCCATGTTTTCACCGCGGGCTTTGTGGACTATAGATGACGTTGACGAGTTGAATGTCTCTTCCACTGGACCCTCTGCGCCTGCCCCGACTCTGCAGCAGGGGGGATCTGCGAACCTGGACATTCCGGAAAAGCAGGCTGAGCAGTCCGAACAAACCGCTCCGGCACAAGTCTCTCCGCCAGCCCCTACAGATGTGACCGATGATGGCGAGGCTGAGCTCAAGACAGAGGCTGAGGTTGAGAGTCAACCGATACCGATGGCGACTAATATAGCGACAAACACCGCTGGGGAACTCGCAGACCCGGAGCCCACACCTGGGACGCCTATAAGGGAGAAGTCCAACCCTCTCAGTCGAACTGACTCAGCCGAGAAAGTGGACAAAGAGGGCGAAGAGGTTGGACTCTCTCAACGGACGACGGCAAGCGGTGCTCAGGAGACCGGTTTAGAACTGGAAAGAGAAGAGCCTGATCCAAGTACGGATGCAATTCCTGCTAGCAAGCACACAACCGCAAGCACGCTGGGGGACACAGTGCCCCTGGAGAAGAGCCCAACCCCCGACGAACCACGGACATTGAGAAACACGCTACCAGAAGGCGAGCCGGGGAAGGCGAGCACGGAGGAGGTGTAGGCGCATTCGTCGGCCTGAGATGTAGTGTGTGGGTTTGTGTGTGTGGCTTGATCTGCTAGAGTGCAGAGCACGGAGCCTACGGCTCTCTGGGTATATGGGTATGTAACTACAGCAGCGAGAGCTGAGAATAAGGGAATTCGGATAAGACAAAGGGGCAAGCGTGTTCGGGAAACTGGCATAGACCATCCAGCCAGGAACCGATCCAAAAAAAAAGCAAAGATCTTCTCTATTGCTTTTTCTTCTCGACTTGGGGGCTATTGTTTCGTTGCTTAGAATCAGCAAGAATCACCAATCCAGTTTATTGGCATCTTGTTCATCATCTCCTTCTTTTCCTTCTCCCCGTCATCTGGATCCTTTGTCGTAGTTCTGACTTGTGCTCATTGACACCGAATGCTTGCTGTCCTGCCTGTCTGTTTGGGTACTACTCAAACATGTCGTCGAAATCCGTGGCTTTCGGCCGGACTCGGCGGCCTTGAGCAGAAGCCGTCGCCAAGGTAATCGGTGGACCCGCGGCTACTGCCGACTTTGTTGTTGCCGCCGGGCCAGAAGAACCTCCTTGTCCTCGCACCTCTGGCGCCGCTTCGCGTGTCACTTGCGTATTTGTGTTTGAGACTGTCCTTGCCTTGCCGCCCTCGGCTTCGTCCACAGACTGCTGCTGCTTTGCGGCGCGATCTTGCTCTTCCTGCCGTTGAGCTGGGGCTCCAGCATCCTCTCGTTCCCGGTTAGGTTCCTGGACGTCCTGTTCGTCATCGCTGCTGTCCTCCATTGGGACGCCGTCGATGTTCTCGTCCGTCAGAACCGTGTCCCCGTCCACGTCCTGCTCGTCAGCTTCGGTCTGCACTCCATCTCCGTCGTCATCAATCATGGGTGTCCCGTCCATGTTCATTTCCACGTCACCGTCGTCGGCTGCGCGGTTCGCGTCGTCAGAGGCAGTAGACACGACTTTGTCTGAGGTCGGAACGCCTCCATTAGCACTGGCGTCGTCCACGCTACGCCAACGGCTCACACTTCCGGTAGCCTTGTCTCTTTCTTTCTGTTTCTCTCTTTCGGCCAATTGCTCAGCCTGGGCCTTGGCTTTCTCTTCTTCACTCAGGGGCGGGTGTAAGAAACCCTCAATCATCTCTTTCATCCTCGCTTCCTCAAAAACGCACCACCCCTCCCACAGCCCCAAGACCACTTGTACCTGTCTCTTCCACTTCTCGGCCTTGAGCTTGCCCCATTCATGCTTTTGTGGGAATTTGCCCAACGCAGGCAAGACGTTCTGAGCGAGAAGTTGATGCTGAAACAGTGAGCGGTAGCGCCATGCATGTCGCACACCCGAGGTTGAGGAGGCTGAGAGAATGTCGCTTATCAAATATAAACCGATTAGTGATGCCGGGGTTGTATCCTTTTCCATGGGTCTAGGCGGTTGGTCTGGGTTTTCAGACCTGGGGGCCTCTCCCTCCCCCTGGAGTTTTGGCGTACCATCATCGTTCTCCCCGTCATAATGGTCGTTCTCCTCGTCTGTCTCTCGTTTCGGTCTCGTGACGCTGTAACAAAACGGCCTGACTACGTTCCTCGTGACTAATTCTGCAACCTCGTCTGCCCCAGCCCCAGAGTGCTCAATAGCAAATCCCGTCACTCTCGCAACATCACCCCTGCGTAGCCTAGCATTGGTTTCTGGCAGGCGGCTAAGTAGATGAATGAGTTTCGTCTTCGCCAGTGGGTTAAGATAACCAGTGCCATCGTTATCCATGGACTCACTGATGTTAGTCAGTTTTTGGTGATCGTGATACCGTCTGGCCAATCCACCTCCTCTGTTGTCATCATCGATGCCTTCTTCGTCCGAAGAATTATAGTCGTCATCGGAAATGAATTCCTCGAGACGAGTGGTGTACTCGAACTTGAGGTCCTCTTCGGGGGCGATCCAGGTTGATTGTCCCTCGAACAATATATCACCTTGCGGTTGTCGCATCCCGTATCCCGTGTACCGTTGTCTGCGACGCGATTTAGAATCGGTCAGAATCTCCCATAGACGCCAACGATAATACACTCCGCCCGTGGATCTCGAGTTCCAAAGCCAAGCCCATTGTTCGTCACGTTGAATTTGCGGCCGGGACATGAGCAATGCTTCAAATTCAGGACCGTAAGTTAGAAGAGCTTCGATGGTTTTGTGGATTAGCCGGAGTTGTCGAAGATCGCTTGGGACTTGTACCGTGACTTGTGTTGGGGGCATGGTGGATCGAGGACCGTACGGTGTCGATGAGGTGTACGAAGCCGGAGGACCAAAGCGGTTACCGCCAGCTGCCTGACCTGGTGGAGGGGCCCGGGATAAGGATGTGTGCTGTGGCATTGGTTTTGCACCAAAGGGAAGATTGTGCAAGCTCGCAGACGGAGTGTTGTTACCGAGGGAGTTGATGCCGGTCAAGGCTGCTGAAGAAAGATGGCGAGAGATGGAAAGATTGAACCCAAATCCGAGGTATTTATTCTGAAGGTGCGAGACCATTGTTTCAATATCTGCTGCTGGAGTCTCGGCGGCGAGTGTGACGATTGCCGAGATTGATTTCCTTTCAGCGGTTGTGCCTGGCGCAGGTGGAAGGATGCGGACACCTTCGACGACCAACGGAGAGGGAGTGAAGAGCGCCTTGACGACCGCAGGAGACGTCTCGGGGGGAAGAGAGGCGAGATGCAAGGTGGGTTTCGCGGCAGCTTTCAGATCATCTGTGTCCCGCGCATCTTCCTCTTCCTCATCATGAGCGAAAGCGGGGATGTCTCTCCTGTTGTCCGCATCTCTACCATCATTGTAGGAAAACACCCTGTCCCTTCTGTCGCGTTCTCGATCCCGATCCCGGCCTGAGTATTCATCATAGTGTCTCTTTCTTCCAAATCCCGGTGCAGGACCCAAGCTACCAGGTCCACTCCTTGTCAACGAGGGACTCGGCCCCAGACTGCCAGGACCGCTCTTCAGGCCCGAGCTTGTGAAGTGTCTCTTGCCAGGGCCGGAGGGACCGTAGTTGCTCCCAGGGGCGCCAACACCCCCTCTGTGTTCGCCTCCCGGGCCTCGCTTTGAAGCAAAGCCCAGTATTTGGTCCCCATCGTCTTCAAAACTCTTCACAAAATCTTCAAGGACAGCCGCTGTCTCTGCTTTCTCTCGGGCCTTCTTTGCTTCCGCTTCTGCTTTCTGTCGCTCGAAGATGGACTTTTTCGCCGAGGCGCCGAGTTTGGAGGAAATGTCGTTATTGGAAAGAGGCATTCTGACAGGTATATTCTCGAGGAATGAGGCGGAGATGCATGATTCTGATCTAGGTTCAAGAATGCTGCTCAAGTTTGACAGGAATGGCTTAACTGTGACGCCAAATGTTCCCAAGTCTGGGAGGCTGAACCCAAAGTGCGGAGGACTCGTGACTCGGCCTTTTTACTGCCCTAAATAGACTAGCTCAATCAGCCACAACCTTGCAATATCGAGAAGCACCAATCATGGCATTTGTGACAGGCATCTTTTATCTATTCGCACAGTGCCACACAGTGCCCTGCATGTGCCCATCGACACAGTAGCAGTATTTGCCCTCTCGCCAGATGTTCAATCTTCCTACACCTGGGCCCCTTCTCATCACAAATTTGACTTCTTGTGTCAATCTCTTGGATCTCCCCAGTCACGGCGAACTCTATCATGTTTAAACGGCCTTGCTCTATAATCTAGGTATCCAGGCTTGCGGCTTTTTTTATCTCATGGAGATCGATAGACAAGCTTGGTAAAGTTCGCACAAATAGGCAGTCGAGAAGGAAGCTTTCTGCACACCTCGCCCCCCTTCAGCCTGGCCTGATGCGCAACAGTGTTAGGTCGAACAACATTCCAGTGGCTGAGGGCTGCGACACTCTCGAGACTCGGAGCGACAACGAAAGGACTCGCACCCTACCCTCGGTTTTCTCAAGATGCCGGTCTTAATGCGTACATCCTCACGGGCAGCAACGTTTTCGGAAACCCCGTCTGCAGCTTCGTCCGCACAATCTTCAGGCCAGCCTGCTCAAAACACGCCCGAAAATTGCGATCGCTGTGCGTGACGCTTTTGTCCTCCTCCCAGAACATATCTTCCCCGTCCGCGGCATTCGAGATATTCTCCTTCACGATGATCCAGCCGTCTGGCGCTAGCAGAGGGACCAATGTCCTAAAGTAGCGGACTAGGTCAGGGGATGAGAGGTAATCAAGACACCATTGGTGCCATATAAGATCGTAACGGGCCCCCGGTTCAGTCGTGACTTCGCCCAGTGGAGTCGAGGGCTTCCACCTATCTGCATCTGATATCGGATTCGCGGACACCGCGTTGGCTGCGTCGTAGGAAGGAATTGATTCGGCTGACCACTCCTGCAAAGGCACGTTATAAACGCGCTGCAGCTGCCCAGATTTGACCAGCGGCGCCCCCGGCGCGGTCAGAGTGGCGGTAAATTTCTCCACCGGCTCAATAATGTCGATTTTCTCACAAAGTGAAGCCAGCAAGTTGAGCGTAACCCGCCCGATCCCCGCCCCAGATTCGAGGCAATGCCGGAATGCATATTGTCCCGTTCTTCGATCGACGCTGTCGTCTGATGCTGGTCGTTTATCCCCTGAGATCGGATGGAGCCGATGGAGCTTGGATAGAAAATTGCGAGAGAACTGCATGTCCACGCGAGATAGGTGGGGGAAGCCGCCGAGCATGCCGTTGTCGTCGGCGGACTGCTTGCCCCAGTACTCGAGTTGAGCGGCCGTGGATACCCGGGCATCGATCTCTGCCTGCCGGTCGGTTGTCATGATGGGCGGAATATATTTTTAATGTTGCATTGAACGGACAAGGACGGGGCTTTGCCCAGGAAGGAACAGTGTCGCCTCAGCCGCAGAGAGGCACGAAACTTTTGCTGATATCCATCGCGCCATAAACTGTTGATATGTACGAGGTACATAAAAAGTCCTTGTCGTGGCCGTGGGTGTCAATGTCAGATTTGTATGTAGCGGCTTGGCAAAGCCAATCGCGAGAAGAAACAAGACTAAAAGTATTATTAGAAGGAGTCAACAGATCTACAGTACATGTAGATAAGCTGTTTGATCATGACCTGATACGAGTGATCCGCGTCATTTCTCAGGGATGGTTGTGATCAGGCGTATCTGGCGTGCCGCTCTTTGAGAATCTCCGGGTTATCCCTGCGGAGTCCATCGCTTATGACGCGTGGCAGTGAGACCTTCTACTCAGGAGCACCCCAGTCGAGATAGAGACCGAGGAAAACATGAGCGATTGAAGCGCACCACAAAACACTCCTGGTGCATATGCCTTGACCGCCGCTTCGACGTATATGGTCCAACTCGGCTACTTTGGCACGAGTACATCTAGACGGCGATCGAAGCTGTGCACCCACGCACCCAAATATGGCCCACACTTAGATATGCACTTGAAGGCCTAGCCTTGGCCCCGAATGCCAATCTTCTGCTTGACGACAGCCTGCGAACCTCTGCCTCCAAATCATACCCCAGCTTACGGCACAAAAGAATGTTGCTGCCTGATGGCACGGCTCTTAAGAGTCCATACCACGTTCTGTGAGTTTGGTATAGCTCGCCAGGATCATCGATAGTGTCCAAAGAGCGACAAACATATTGATTACATTCAATCTCCTTCAAGGCATTGTGGTACTCGTATGGCGGTGGCATCTCAATCGCTGGCAACCAACAAAGGCCGAGTTAGAACATGCACATCGTGCCGACAGACAAAAGTGCGCCCCGGATCGGTGTTTTGACATGGGCAGCTGGCTTACCTTTCGAGACCAGGTTCGGTGTGATGCTGCGACAAGATTTCCGGCCGCCTGTTCTAGATGCGATTCGCACGGGCTCTACTGCCGGATTGATTCAAACTTCACACGAGTCAGGGTCAGACAGTATGGATTTTGTTCGTGTGGCGGACTATCCCACATACCTCTACTAACCTGTACAGACGGTTAACTCCTAGTCAGCAGCCAGAGACGACAGGACAAGACCTCGGGGTTTACGAAGGCATAGCTTATCCGTCAGCGGAATACTTGTCCGCGCCCTCTACAGGTCATGTGTCGGACACAGCGAGTGATGCCCACTCAGAAATCTACATGGGTGCAGATTGGCTTCTTCTCTCAGACGCACAAATCACGCAGCACGCACAATGGTCTTTAGGCGGTGCTGTTCTCAGCTACCACGATGTCTCGGAGCTGCTCAATTTGTGAGTTGTTTAAGAACACATACAACTGCGCAAAATAGAGACTGATGAAAGGTAAACAGCTACGCACACAACTACTATCCACACCTTCCTATACTGGACCGCGTTACATCTGTGGCGGACTTTCATGACAGCAATGTCTTCCTTTTCTGGACACTTTTGCGCACTGCCTGTTATCGACATCCCAAGTTCGGTCATGTGTTCCAACTGATCGCACGACCTTATGAGCAGTTGCTCGCGATACACCTCCTCTCACCCATCCGCGATTTCAGAATCATTCAGGCCATCCTCATATTGTGTCATTGGCCTAATACAGGGTCGCAACAAAGTAAAGACCCAAGCTGGCAATATTGCGGAATTGCCATGAATGCTGCCTTGCAAATGGGCTTGGATCAACTAGAGGCGGAGATGTTACACCCCGGGAGTCGTGGACAATCGAAAGCCCTCCAGATGAGCGTCCAGTCACGGCGCATGACTTGGCTGGCCTGCTTCAACACCAGCACAAAGTATGGTGGGATTGTTCACCAAGCCACTCGCAATGAGCTGACCGTGTCCTAGTCTCAGTGTCTGGTTTGGCATTCGGCCACATCTCTCTTCGCCCTCACAGCTGAACGCGACTTCATCAATGGCCAAAAAACCGAGTGTCCCACGCCATTTCATGGTGCAAGTTGAACTCCAGCGTCATGTTGTGCAATACTCCACAGCACTTGCTGGCGATGTCGACAGCAGCACCTGTTCCACACTGCAGAGCCTTTTCAACACCGAACTGGACACTCTCTTTACGGTGTACCAGGACATTTGGTCCCCGCGACTGGAAATTCAGCGTCTCGGTGCCAAGTTATACCTGTTCTCGCTTTGTCTCACCGTGACGTCCAAACAACGCAGTCGTCCCCAAGAACTCGACATACCATATGCCATCGACCTGGCTCGAGTGTCAGTACAACTCGGCCTCCCTGCCGCAGTGTCTCTGATTCACACCATTGTCCAGCTGAACAACGAGTCTTTGGTGCAGGAGCCCGGTAACGGTGGAGTCATCCACTACCCCAAGTTCTACTTCCGACTTGTCGTGTTCGCCGTCGTCTTTCTCATGAAATTCCTCAGCGCCGACCCCAGAGCTGCGCAACAGGATAGGGAGCTGGCATTTTCGCACATCACCGCGGCACACCAGTTCTTCTCCAGTTTCGCCCCGGCGCAGGACTTTGCTCGCGTCGCGGAGGTGATGGCGGACATGGCCAGAAATCTCAGAGTCGACGCGCAGGACCATCCCAGCACGGTCGAGACCAGGCTGGGCGCATCTCTCCTGTACGACACCATGCGGAGATTCAGGCGTCCCTTGGAATCATCTGGCGACAGTGAGAAACCTGCTGCACCCACGGTGACAGATCCCAATGCTTGGGCCATGCGGTCCGACAACGACGGAGCGAGCTGGGAAAATCAGCGAGTGATGGACTCGTCCTGTTGGCGGTCGCATGACGCTGTTGCATACAAATTGCCAGAGTTGCATGCGAATTTGGAAGAAGGACTTGACTGCTTCCGGTGGATGTCGGATGACATGCTCGTCGAGATGATGAATTTGTGACTTACTCTCCCTCCTCCTCTCCTTCCCCTCTCTGTGTGAAAGGCAGAGGGAAAGATAGGTACGGAGAGATAAAGAGTCAGCTTACATAGCGGGACAAGGTATTTTTCGCCAGCAGACATTCATGTAGCGCGCAACCAGATCTTGAGATTTGGGCTTATAAGGTTGACATTTCCTCCACTACCGAGTACAGCGTTTGCACACGAGGTCCTGATACACGATATCCAATGAATCATCAGGCAGAAAAAAAAGGGGGGGGGGGTTTGCAAGAACGTGAACAATACCGTGCGCAACTTTTCGGTTTCCCATACCATACCCGCACACCAGCACATCTTATCCTGCGAGAGGTGCGTGTATGCGCGCGCTGCCGCATCTATAAACAAAGAAAGGGTATATATCCCCCCCCTCCCCGGAATTGTTTTCTTCCAGGAATCCCAGATACAGTATAACGCCAGTCATGAAATTGTTTCCCCAAAATCCGCCTTTCCTCACATATCATCTCGCATGCATGTTGGAGCCGACCGATAAATCTCCTCTCAGATACTCGTGACGAGATGGAGGCCCCTCCAATACCCCTCGCTGCTCTTCTTTATGCGAAATATAGATAAATCCGTACATGGGTATTGGTAGTTCTGCCCAGCCCGTCACCCGACTCCTTTTTGCTCGTCGTCCGCCTCACTCGCTAGATCGTGATCGCCGATGGCGACACACACCTACGCCTGATAGCGCGATGGCATCATGGCAATCTGCTCGGCGCTGCTGTCATTGACCTCCTTGTAGTGGACGAGGCTGGCTTTGGTCCGGAAATGGAAGCCGGCGTCTTCCCACAGCTGAGCACCCAGGACGATACCCGGATGCCAGATGGTCAGGACGGCGACGGCGATGATGATCATGGGCCCCTCGAAGATCATAAAGGTGGCTTCGTCGTTGGCGAGGTGGCCGTGGAAGCCGTCTTTGAGTTCGGCGAGGCGGTAGCACGAGCGGACCGTGATGGTGAGGACGGCGATTGCGATGCCTGGAGATTAGAGAATGGTCAGCAGAAGTCCGAAGACTTTTTCTCTTTCGACTCTTCCCCTCTCCAGAAAGGGTTGTCGGGAAGGTTGAAAGGGGCCAAGGGGTCTGTGCAGAGACTTACTGATCAAGAAGCCCTTGAAGCGGGGTGTTCGTCGCAGCCGAGCATGCTCAGAGCTGAGCTTGGTCGGGTTCTTGAACACCTTCCACGCAAAATGACCGCAGATGGCCACGAAGATGGCCAGCGACACGACCTGCGAGGCCAGCCCAGCAATCATGACGTTGATGCCCAGTTGGTTCGATTTGTCGTCGTCGGCGGTCGACGCGATCGCACCGCCGGCGGCTTGGAGGAGCAGGGAGACAAAGTCGCAGGCGACGAAGATGCAGGCAATGGTCCTCGGCTTCAGCAGACTCAGCTGGACGGAGTGGATAGTGATGATCCGGCTCAGGCAGAGGTAGATGGCGGCCGTCAGGAACGCGGGGCCAATGGTCAGGCCGACCAGGTAGATGATGAACGAGTTCTTGTCGAAGATGTTGTCATGCAGCATCAGCCGCCCGACGTAGCCCACGACTTCGAGCAAGATCCCGCACACCATGCCCACCATGAATCCCCACGTCCGGTACCGGATCCCAAAGAAGAGCTGGAGGGCGAACAGCAGGCCGAAGATGCCCGTGTAGATGGCATTGCCGGCCAATGTGGGGATGTAGTCGATCTGGCCATACTCTTTGATCGAGCAGGTCGCGATGGTGCAGTTTTCTGGGGCAGGCATATTGATTGACGGCGATGTGAGCGAGTTGGTAGTGACTGTATAGAGATCAAGGTGGAGGAGAAAGGACGCAGGAGAGTAGATTGAAGATTTGCGATAGAGAGGATGAGATGGGGAAGAGCCTTACCATTCAGACTATGAGGAGCCTGTCAACGCAGTACTTATAGCCATGTCCACCCTCTTCTCGAAACGATAGGACCAGGGTGGAGGGCCCATTACGGCCATCCTGGCCCTCTACAGCCTCGTTGTCGGAGCGCATGCTGCTGCGCCTTCGACCTACACGCCCGTCTCCACGAGTAAACAGGCAGCTGATTTCAGCCGACGCGAACGCGGACGCGGGATGCGGTTGCTGGAGTGCTTTGGGAGAATTGATATTTTGAGACATGAGACAAGAAGTGTTCCTACAACAAACATCTCGGCAGTACAAGCCTCATTGTTAGAGTCGTCGGTGAAGCTTCGCAGTTCGCAGCGTCGTACCCAAAAGGATTAGTCTGGGGTGACAAGCGAGATCAGCGCATTGATGGCGGCTTCAGGCCACCAGTGGCACCCAACCAGCAGCCCTACTAGCCTCGCTTATCATTCGGGGGGCTTTTCGGGGGGGCATCAAGGGTCATAATTGGGGGGCAGTGACGCCCGCAGCGTACCTCGTATGCCAAGTCCTCGGGTTCATTGACAGGAGAGCTCGGAGTCTTGCAGCGGATGCGGTATAGCACCACAATCAGGAGATCC
Source organism: Fonsecaea pedrosoi CBS 271.37 (assembly GCF_000835455.1). NCBI lineage: Eukaryota > Fungi > Ascomycota > Eurotiomycetes > Chaetothyriales > Herpotrichiellaceae > Fonsecaea > Fonsecaea pedrosoi. The sequence goes on along the minus strand of NW_013550614.1, from coordinate 2,823,415 downwards.
ACAACCACCATCCAATTCTCTATCCATCCTGCCATCACAGCCCAAGGTACGACGTGCAGTAGCGTGAGCAGTTACATGTTTATACCCTCCCCTTCCTCATCTCACTAGTCCCGGTCAGTCTATCTCCCTGTTCCTGTTTCATGAAGCTGATTTTTGTGCCGCCAGCGCCCCAACATGAAAAGGCCTCCCATGACACGACTCTCCTCGACCAAATACAACCCTCCAAATCCGTCGAGCCCGGATGACGTGGCTGAAGAAGAGACGTCTGGGCAGGGCTTTTCAAGATGATCAAGAGCGCGCATTTCCAGACCGCACTCACATCATTCCATATTCCATCTAGCTACCTCTGCCAATGGACCCCAATCGTGACCATGCCAGGTATCGATGTTGTTCATGTTGCGCTGCCCAGGTCTTGTGCCTGATAGTTGGACAGAAACATGTCCTGTTTAACGGCTAATATGTGTACCTGGTCAGGTTTTCTTACTAGACAGACCGTGGTCTTGTCGCCCTGCTCGTCATCCACAAACCCCAGTGGCTCCAACAATCGGTCACGGAACGCCTCATGCTGTCGACTCGTGTCCGGTGCTATTGCATGTCTAACCGGCCACAACAAGATAGCTTCGAGTTTCGGCGATGACTTGTTCAATTTATCCCTTTTGACTTCCCTATAGGCAATGATTGGCAAGTCCACGGACCTGCGCCGAGGTGATAGCGTCCGGAGGAACTCAGCTCCTCTGTCCAAACTCTGGGAAACTCCAAGATGAAAGTCCAGCAGCAAAAGCCAGGCAGATAAAACGAGACCTGGTCACAATGCTGCTGGCGTGGATTGGACAAGAAGCAGCTACAGCTAAGATGCCCCATTGTATCTCCCCCGACTTTCTGCAATTCATTGCGCTAGTGGATATCAAAAGTCCAGCACTGTGGCCGTACCGCGGCTGATGCGGGAATGCATCATCGTCAGCGTCCAACTTGCCTCGTCGATTTGTCACGGTCGCTGGTGTTTTTATCTAATTTTAGCTAATAATATCACCAGGCCACTTCCTTCCCATCATACACATTTGGTCCTGGCACATTCTCCCACCCGGGAACGAGGATGTTCTGAAATTTCCCATTGTCCTCTGTTGTGCTCTTAAACAGGATATCGAGGGTAGCTTGTGCTCCCACCTCGACGGGCAGATCTGCCTGATCTCCACCCAAGTCGGTCTTCAACCACTGAATATTCGGAGACGTCAGTCAGCTATATCCCATAGTGCGCGATATGAGCGGCCAAAAAGAGAAGAGCTCGGCTTACACCAGGGGAAACCAGCAGGAATGTGAAGCCTTCTTTTCCCAGCTCCAAGGCATATTGCACGGTCAACATATTCAGCGCGGCTTTGGACACCTTGTACGCTGGTGTTGGTGCGAACACATATCCGTGAACCATTGATATGGACCCAAGCGTCGAAGTACTGCGATGGTATCCGCATCAGTTAGCCTTGATCAACCCGTGGATATTGACAGCCACACAACTCACATGTTCAACACCTTCTTCTGTACACCTTTTCGTAGCAGGGGCAGGAATGCTGCCGTGACGTCGTGCACAGCTTCTACATTCACCTTGAACACATCCCCAATGTCGCCCATGGTCTCGATTCCTTTCATGGTCCAAGGCATGACACCAGCATTATTGATGAGGACATCAAGCCCTTTTCCGGCAAGTGTTTCATCGACTTGATATACCGCCCTCTTGATGCTGTCTTTATCGGTGATGACCATCGGCAGGTGGACGACCTTTCCGTGAGAACGAGTGATGAGCTCCGACAGAGCATCTGAGGGAGCAGATCTTGTTGCTGCAAAGATGGTGGAAACTTGGTCTTTGGGCAGCTTGGACAGCTGATTGACGAACTCAAGTCCCAACCCGCGGCCGGCGCCTGTCACAAGGTATGCAGACATTGCGATTTCTCTCAGGTCAATCCTGTCAAACTTGCTGTCTACGTGAGAGTACTATCAGTCCAAAATGGCGGCCCTTTCGAGAAGACATGTCTATATATGTGTGTGATTTCTAAAACGGCCCGGACCATTGATCATTATCAGCAGCTACACCCCACCCGTCTTGGTGACCGTACTTTCTGGTCAAGGTTTGATTGCTGTACTACCACCGCCACTTCGGAAATATGTCTAGTAAGTCCTGGCTTGGCCGCCTTACAATGTTGAACAATTAATCACAGAGTTCGGGAATATGGAGATAGAGTGTGGCCCTCTCCAAAAAACCTCTCCATCCTGTACGAAGCTAGCCATGTCAAGAAGGATGGGTGGCCTGGCCGCCCAGTTCTATACACATTCAGCTCGTACGACAAGTCCATCATCAACAGAATTGCTCTTCTCGGTGGAGCATTCGAGTTTCATCTCAAGACACATTGATTACAAAGCCAATCTAGTTCAAACTTCGAGTGTCCCGCTTTGTGCCATTAGGTGCAGGTTCCAGAGTTCTGGCTCAGACTTTGAGAATGTGGTCCACCATGAGCTGACTGGCTCCCATATAGTTTGTCGGGTCACAGAGCGCCTTCAACTGTTCTTCCGACACGTAGACCGCGATGCTGGCACGGTCTTTCAGCACGTCGAACAGAGCCTTGTCCTTTTCAATCGACTCTTTACAAGCCTCGTAGACCAGATCATGAGCCTGCTGCCGGCCCAGGAACGGGGCGAGGCCCATCATCACGGCCTCTCCGACGATCAGACCCCTCGTGGACACCAAGTTCTTCATCATGGCGTCTGTGTTGACTACAAGGCCGCCCAGAGCGAAGTTGGTCTGGTGCAAGGCGCCAACGGCCAGGACGAATGCTTCAGGCACGGCAACCCACTCCAGATGCCAAGGACCCGACGCTCGCTCAAAATCCGTCACCATGGCGTCCAGCGCTAAACCCGCGTTGGCGCGGAGAAGCTTGGAGGCTGCAAGAATGACTTCGCTCGAGATAGGGTTCCGTTTCTGCGGCATCGTCGACGACGCACCGCGGTGAGGCACGAACGGTTCCGCCACTTCGCTCAGTTCGTTGGACGACATAAGGATCAGGTCGTATGCCATCTTACCAAGCGAACCTCCTACCAGGGCGAGGAAGTTGATGATTTCGGCCACGTTGTCGCGGGCCACGTGCCACGTAATACTTGGGTTGCCTAGACCGAGCTCCTTCGCGAGCTGTTCCCTCACACGGAGACCAGTGTCGTCGGACCCCAGGGAAGCGAGTGTTCCCGCCGCGCCGCCGAATTGGACGAGAAGGCAGCGGTTCTCGATTTCCCGGAGACGCGCAGAATGACGGATGATGCTGGATAGGTAGACAGCGCATTTGTAGCCGAACGTGCAGGGTAGAGCGTGCTGAAGATGTGTCCGGCCAGCCATCGGTGTGTCGCGGTACTTCTTTGACAGAGTCCGCAGTATGTTTTCTAGTTCCTGTAAATGGCGTTTGACGATTTCCAGCCCCTTGCGCATCTGAAGCACGGAGGCAGTGTCCATCTATATCAGAGCCGGATATTAGATGACTGGTGGTCAATAATGCAGATATTGCCCCTGTCCTGGAATGACGAGGAGACAGTCTCACATCCCACCAAAATATCATGACTTACAATGTCTTGGGTAGTGGCCCCCCAATGGATATACTTGCCCATCTCACCAGACGCATGTTCAACGAGCTGTCGCACCAGAGGAAGGACAGGGTAACCCACAATCTCGGTCTCGCGCGAGAGGCGGTCGAAGTCTAGACTACCCCGTCGTCCGCCAGATGAGTGCCGACTCTCTCAAATGAGTAATAATTGGGGGTTTGTATCGAACTCACCGAAATCCTTCCTCTGTGAGTTTCTTGGTAAGGATCTCTCCGGCGTCCTCCGGGATGATGCCAATCTTGGACTGCGAGCGGGCGAGGGCAAGCTCAACGTCGACCATCTGCTGAGTGTAGGCTTCATCGTCGAAGACACTTCGGATCTCCTGGGTGCCAAAGAGGTTCTGGAACAAGCGTGAGTCGAGCGCCGAGACGGACATTTTCTTCGTCTTCTCTAAGATTTTGCTTTTCTAGACAGCTGATTCTTTTCTAGACAGCTGATTCTTTTCAAGAGGTGGTTGCTTTTACAGGATAGTAGTGGGAGTCTAGAGATTCTACCTGTCAATAATGTGACCGGAGAGTCTCCTGGTTTTTGTGGACTTCGGCGCTCTTCTGGTCGGCCGTGGTCGGTGCTGTCAGTGTCACTGTTTATGCTTGTGCGGGGTCAACAGCCTCGTGCGGGGAGAAGATGAGACTTCAGAATCACGAGAGGAGGTTGACAATGAAAAGGCTGGAAGGGTCACGGGGTTTGCATGTGCCTTCTTTATCAGTCACGTGCTAGCCTTTCCAATATGAGACGTTCGACCTCCAGAATATCATTTCTCAAAAGTGGTTGAACTCGTATCTGTTAAGCTGCTGTACGATATCGCACTCATAATCAGGCTTTGCGAAGAGCTGGTGTGTTGTTGTCGCCCTTTTTTCCTGTGTGCGGCTGTCTCACACGCAAGGAAAGTCTTGGCAGTCGAAGCCCCCGGCCCCGCCTTTTTTTCTATGCAGATTCTCAACCACTTTTTCGAGTCACTTTTGCAACACGACATTCATTACGTCCTCTCCACCACCAGTTACTGATTGCAGCATCTCAGATCGCCGTCTCCTCCAATCACCATCCACAACTCTCGCTCTTTTGGGTAGTTCTGTCTGCTACTTCAATACAACATCCAGTAACGACAACTCTCTCAGAGAGTCAGCGCAGATCCAACGATTCGACAGCCACTCACGCCACCCGTCGCTTATACTCAGTCACCCTCTCTATCGACTCATCCTTTGAGGCTCCAAGACCACCAAACCACCATCAGTCTGAGTCACGTGTGCTCTTAAATATGCTCCTCTCGAGCGTCCTCCATCAACACGATCCCATTCAATCTTCTTGATCAAGTTAGTGTCTGCGCATTTGAAACCACGGCTCCTCGATGCCACCCAAGCCGCCCCCACCCAAGCCCCGGGCTGGCCAACACCGCCGACCCAACTATCGCGGGCGCATCGAAGGCTTGGGCAGCCCGGCACCAAGTTCTCTTCGAGCATCGACCCCTACACTTGTGCGAGCACCCACGCCAGTCAGCCAACCTCTTGCTCGCTCAAAGCCTCTGTGTCCGAATCCCGACTGCCCCGACCGGACAAAGGTTGTGTACAGCGACCAAGGCCTCATCTGCGAGAGTTGTGGAGCCCTAGTACAGGAAGAATCCGGTCTTGTCAGCGAGCAGGGATTCGGTGAAACTGAGTCTGGCCGTATTACCGCCCTTGGTGTTCAGGTTGGTGAAAACCAGTCTCATCAAAGGAACTACCATGGTGGTGCTTTCGGGAGTGCTGGCCGTGAGGCGCCCCTCAATCGCGAACGCTCAAAAGCTCAAGCTAGGAACATCATGTCTTCTTACATCGCTCTCCTTGGTATCAGACATACCGAGGTCGAGACGGCCGAGAGACTCTTCGAGTTCGCAAATACTCTTGGCTTTATCCAGGGAAGAACCATTGAGAGTGTAGCCGTCACCTGCCTCTACGCTGCTTGCCGACGCAAGACCGAGCAGGTCGAGGGCCAGCCCAGACCCATGTACAGCCTCATGCTGATTGATTTTGCCGAAAAAATGAATATGGATGTTTTTGCCTTGGGAAGGGTGTATCAAGACCTCGTCAAGAAGCTCTACCTCCAACAAGGAAGAGGCTATCGAATGGATGGCTCAGCAGAATTCTGGGGCATGGATCCAGCCACGCTTGTGCCTAGGTTTGTCGACGAGCTGGATTTTGACAAGCATGATCGAGACAAAATCAAACGCGATGCTATTAACATCGTCAAGCGGATGAAGCGCGACTGGATCGCCCATGGCCGCAGACCCTCGGGCGTCTGTGGTGCAGCGGTCATTCTGGCAGCTCGAATGAACAATTACCGCCGGACCACTCGCGAGGTCGTGCTGACTGCGAAAGTCACCGAGATCACTATCAACAAACGACTCGAGGAATTCCATGACACACAGGCGAGTAAACTCTCAGTCACGAAATTCAGAAGTGACGGGATTCCGGAGCCCTTCACACCACACCCACTTGATGAGCAACAACCGCCTGTCTTGAAACAAGCACTAAACCCTAAGCCCAAAGGCAGGAAGAGGGGACGACCTCGAAAGAATCCCCTTCCAGAGACCGCCGCAGAAATCGAAGGGGATGCCACAGGTCCCGGAACCCAGGCTGCTCAGGTTTCGGGTGAAGGACAACCACCGCCGGCAAAGCGAGTTCGCATCGATGCAGAAGGCTACAAGATTCCAGAGATCCCAGCTCGACTGCTTGCGATTGACCCAGCTCTAACTCAGAGTGAGACGCCTGCTGAATCACAACCTGAACAAACCGACGCATTGCGAGAGGCAACACCGTCATCATCGCACAATGGCGAAGGCCAGGACGTCCCAGAATCCTCGCAGCCTCGACAGCGAAGACATAAATCTGCGCACTGGAAAGCACCACCTGCATCAGCAGCGGAAATCGCGATTGAGAACGAAATTGAACAGGGTATCGCAGAAGCATTACGGGACAACCCAGAACTCGATCCAAACTACCGGACTCTACCTCCAGGTGAACAGCAGGTACAGGAGCAACTGCCCAGTGGTGGCGTATCTTCTGAACCAGGAGAAGAACAAGGTCGACCACCAGCCACTATAGATCTCACGGTCGACCCAACTGAGACCGTTCCCCCACACCCAAAGGACAAGAGAGCGGGACCCCCGTGTAACACAAACATTGGTAATCTTGGCATCGTTTCTCTTTCTCCAACTCTCGGAGCCTCAGAATTCGACTCGGACGAAGATGTCTCTACCTGTCTCTTGTCCGAGCAGGAGACCCGCATCAAGGAAAGAGTGTGGGTGAGTATGAATGCCGATTGGTTGCGACAGGATCACGCCAAGCGGATCAAGAAAGAATTGAAGGAGGCGGACATGAGGGCGAGAGGCTTGGACCCGGAGCAGGAGGAGAGGAGAAGGAAACTGGAGAGGTTGAGGAGAAAGGATGGGACTAAGAGACCGGGTCGCCGGGGAGACGTGAGCTATTTGAAGGAGCAGCGCGGCGGGAGAAAGAGAGGTAGAGGTGTGGAGGGCGAGGGTGAAGGCGGCGAGAGAGTAGACGGAGAGGGTGCAGAGGTAGAGAATGAAGGAGACGAAGGAGAAGGCGGGGACGAACAGGACAACACCACGGTCGGCGGAAGAGAGAGAAGTGCCGCGAAATCCATGAGGCTGATGCTCATGAACCGTAGGACGTTTTCGCGGCGGATTAACTATGACGCCCTCGAAGCCATCTACGGCATGTCGTCAACCAGTGAGGACAGCGAGTCGCGTAGCGCCACAGGCGAAGCTCGAAGCCGCAGCCAGAGCGTCGCACAGAGCGATACCACTGCGACCCCAGGACCTGAGGGTGGGCGCGAAAGAAGCAGGGAAGCCAGTGTTATGAGCGCCGCCAGCACTGGACCGTTGGAACTCTTCCGCGGAAACATGAGCAAAGAGCGGAAAAACGCTATCCAAGCAGCAGATAGAAGGGAGAAGAAAAGACGGGAGCAAATGGAGGGGGAGAAGGACGACAAGTCCCCCACCAACGATGCTGCTGGTGCCCGCGAGGGAAGTCAGGGAAGTGCTGGCGGAGCGAGCAGGTCGGTCTCACGGAGTCGTAGCGCGAGCACACCCGCCTCGGAGGGAGAAGGGGACGCAGAGGAAGACAGTCGTGGGAGAGAGCGTGAAGTCAGCGGGCCGAGTCCGGAACGTGAATCTCGACGGCAGCAGAACCAGCAACATCAACTTCCCTCTCCGCCCAGAACGCAGTCCCAGCAGATTCCTGCCATAAAGACGTCCTCTGCTCCGTCGTCCTCGATTCCACAAATCCAAGTCACAGGGGGAAGTACTGCGTCGAAATCAACGGCGGGACAGCCCGCCGTGGCAGAAAAGGGGAATAATGCGCCTGAGGACGACGATGATGATGGCGACGAAGAGGAGGAGGAAGATGATGACAATGACGACAACGACTCGGACGAAGCAAGCTACGACTCGGACGAGAACGTGGATGAGGAGGAGGCCGGTGGTGGTGATGATGATGGAGAAGCCGATGAAGATGTCGACGCCGCGTTCGAGGGCCGCTATGTTGGTCGTTAGGATTTGATCACTCATCCGTTTGATCAATCCATCGATTGATCGATCAGCCAGCCAGCCAGCCAGCCAGCGAGTCGTGAGCAGTGAGTGATAGGGGAGGCAGGAGAGTCCATATCACGAATCAGGAATCAGGGCCGTGGCCAGGCGTGGCAAGGGGGTTGTTGCTATGGACATCAATGGCTAACCCCCAGCAGGTGCAAGCACACGGGTGCCATGTCCACAAGCATTGGAGTGGAGGAGGAGAGAGCAAGTCGTGTCTTGTCTTGTCTCTCGTCGCATCGCGCCTCGTCTCGTCTTGGTTAAATAGATAGATGATGATACCCACATACTAGGTACATACATAGATACCAAACAACATAGGATATGCATTGACCTACCTACCTTCACACATAAACATCCTCGCGTAAGCTGTACGTGCACTTGACTAACTTTTGTCCCTTGTTCGGACTGATCTTCATCTATCCAGATATAAGTAAGCAGTCACCAAAATCACTCGATACAAGATTTACATACGACATGTGACATGGTGCAAGCGGCATGCTGCAAGAGACAAGAGATAAGAGACAAGAGACATGATATGACATCCAGTGTCTTTCGTTGCTACCAACGACTCGATTTGATCCGCGGTAATTGATCAATTCAAAGGATCTTATCCTATCCTAACCTCCCATATGTCATATTCACGGACCCATGTGGGCATATCTTCATGTTTCCTGTAACGCATGTCCCATGCAGCATGTCGCTCAAAGCAGCATGTCGCTCAAGTACCCGATAAACCTGGCCGGTATTTCAACTCTCTATCCTCTGCGGGTCTCACCGCTCTCGACAGCCCAAGCAGAGCCCGTCGCTCGCTTGAGCAAGAGTTGAGCAAGCAGAAGTGGACGCTGTCGCCTTCCTGCCCTGCGGAACGCTGTGGAAGGTCGAATGCAAAAGGATGACTTCAAAAGGTCATGTAAGGTCGAGACGGGTCTGTCAAAGGCCTTTCAACTCGGTTGTTCTAGCTGAGGCAGCGTTTCGGATGGCAAGATGAGAAATGGCTTTGTCCCTTCTTGGTGATGTGCTTCTCTCCGTCTGTCGTGCAGAGGAATTCAAGACGAACAATTGTCCCTGCATTCGTTCCTTTGGAGAACGCAACCCGACGGGGCGACTTGCTCGACATTCTGTTGTACCATTCGACGTTGTGGCAGGTCGGTCTGTGGCTTCTGTCGCGGCCGCGCGGGAAGTGCAAGACGTCCTTATCGATATTGTGCTGCCATCCCAAATCACGTATACCCATCGTGCCCATGGCAGCTGCTATTCCAGAGTGTGCTCGAAGTATTGGTGTTGTGGTCGTATCTCGTTATAAATGCATCTCGACATGGATGTTCACGCCTTGCGCTGATCCCCATCTTCCATCTGATCGTCCATCTCTTCTTCTATACTCTCCGCACTCAAACCTCTTCTGTGTCCCTTTTGGTCCTTGCTCTTTTCGTTCCCTAGGTCGCCGTCCTGCTCTTCCCGACCCACGCCCAACCCGATGCCGCCGGTCACCAGATCTCGAAAACTCATCCTCCTCGGCCTATCGCGAAGACTGGGTGCTCGTGGTCTGTGTTCCCCTCTGGCCCGTCCACCCCAAACGGGCACTTCATGCCACATCCGGCGGCAGATGTAGTACAAGACGTCGTAGAGGATGGCGAGGAGCCAGGGGGCGATGTTGATGATCGCCAGAATCAGCTGCGACTCATTAAAATTAATGTTAGAATCGATCAGAGAAGGTGGACGGCGAACAGAACGAAAAACAGGCACGCGGAAACAGAGCCAAAGGCGAACAAAAGGCGTCAACTCACAAATGCACGCACGATCCATGTTTCGTAGGCGGTCAAATGGGACGGGAGAAGGGAGTACCACGCCATTGTCTTCGTCTGTGCACACGCACTGCGCCGACTCTTTCGACGCACCCGGATTTCACGACTTCGGAGGAGGGTACGGGCTAGTACGTGGTGGCTACGACGTCTCGAGCTCCGACACGGAGGCGAAGATGTCGAATCAGGACACTACTCTGGTGTCTGGGCAGAGGAGCATCGCCAGCGACATGGTTCGACGAGACGCCCCGGACCAGCCGGCTGAACAGTCGCCGCAATGCAATGGGTGGTCGAGGAAGGCACGGGAGGGATTTTCGACGAGTATACGTTTCTTGACAGTTGTTGCGTCTCGACCTTCATATGGAGGCGCACATACTCGACATTCATTATCAAGTTGCCCTGGGTGCATAACTTGGGTGTTCTTGTTAGGGTTGCATGAACTCTTATGTCCTATTACTCCACAGTACAACTCGCACTAGCATTGACTGATGACGTCATACTAGTAAGGATAACCGCACAAAGACCAGGCTGCGAAATACCAATTCAAGAAAATAGTTATCTGGTTTGTACGATTTCGAACGTTCCCATGGAAGAATGATTAAGAGCATTTCTAATACCCTCTATGGTGATTCTTGGAGAATTGCCCTCAGAACCGTGAATATTCCACCCATGTCCCATGTTGAACAAGCACAAAGACAATGAAGAAACAGACAAAACACTTCTCCCAACTTGGTATCATAAAACTTCGCACATTTTCTTTTCCCCAGTCCTGTTTTCTTTTTTGGTTCCTGTCAAGTCGAAAGCGAATCGGGTCCCGAATGAGGAAACCGGAAGAAACCCGGGGCATGTCGCAAGGGAACTCCGAACAGCAATATGCCCACCCTATTCCACTCTACGCCCAACTTCGATCCATCAAGCAGTACATGGCTCGCCATAAAAGGACGACCAAATATGAGACATGGCAAACGAGACCATCGTGTCGTCGTCATTTCATCAAGTCATAAGTCTGCGCTTTTTCTTCGCAGGAGTCACAGGGTCGGAAGCTCGTCCATGGTTGGGATCTCGCATCCGCTGCACAGGTGTCACTCCTTTGTAGTGCGAAGAGGTGTACGGCGAGACATGATTCTTCCTCTTGCGGCGAGACGGTGCTGGTGTTGCAAGAGGCGAACTCAAGTAATCTAGATCCAGATATGACGGCATTTGGCTCATCGCCGCAAAAGCTGGGTCGGCGTTGCGTCGGAATGCCGTGATGTTGCCGTTGTTAAGATGAGCGAAATCATTGCTGAGGAGCTCGTGGTTGGGAGGCATGAAGATGGGCGACGTCGGAGCGTCGCTGTCCTCAGAACCACTGTCGAATTGAATTACATCGGTGAGACTGATGACATCTTCCCCAAGCCCATCCGTTTGAAAATCTCCAGCGAGATCGCCCTGGTCAACGGTAAAATCATCGAAAAAAAAGTTATTGGTAGGATAGAACGCTTCCAAGGGGCCAACAGCCTGACCCTGATTGAAAGGGTCATTGATCGCAGAATTGAAGCTAGCAAGCATGATGTCTGCGCTCTGCCCAGTTAAGAGATCAGTAAAGTCACGATCGCCGGCATCGCTCTCCTCAATGAGCTCGGCAAAGCCCACATCTGGACTGGATGTTTGGGACGCTCCGTAGCGACGGGCGAACTCTTCACCCAGCAGATGGGGATTGGTCATGAGGATGATTTTCCCCGAGGAGTCGAGAATACCAGATGTCTTGTCACCTTCGTCGATAAAGATGCCACGCGGCGGGCCCCGAAGCCGAGCTGGTTTCTTGCCCGACTTCTTGGATGGCGGTGAAGCCGAAGGCGACGTCTCTTTCTCTTCGTCGGCCGCATGGGGAGTGCTCTGAAGGGCCTCCTCCGGCAAACAGTCGTCGGTCAGATCAGCTGCAGGGTGTTAGTCATCATGAACACGGACAAATCACATCACAACATACAATCATCCAGGTCATCGACCAGGACGCCAACGCGTCTGTCAGCACCTTGGTGCAAGAATCCAGAGTCGGGTAGTGCTGAGGGTAGCAGGGCACGAGTAATGGTAGGCGATTCGGACATGCCTAAGAGAATGGTTGGGTCGGCATCGGTGGCAAAATGCACCCGTTTCTCGGGAGCGGTTTCAGTGGCACTGTCGCTACCTTGTGAAGAGGGAAAACGGTAGATGGAGCCATCACTCTCATCTCCAAATCCGTAGGCAGACAAGCCATCAATCTGGTTGAGAAGGAAGTCGGCATCACTCTGACCTTCTTCGGACAGCATGGCAAGCAAATCTTGCTCTTGAAGTTGGTTTCCATCCACATCGTCGTCGGAATCACTAATATCATCGACAGCCCGGTAGATGTCATTGTCGTCATCTGATTCTGCAAAGACCTTTTCTTCAAAACGCTTCCTGTTTTCTTCGGGGGAGAGGTCGGGGTCTTCGTCATCCTCGTAGTAGTCTTCAAAATCACCGAACATACTCTCTGAGCTGCCAGCGAGGGATACATTATCCCGCGACTTGATTTGTTTTTTGGGCCCCGCCCCATTCAATCTCCGGGAACGAGACGGGGCTTTTACTGCTGGCAGGTCATCTTCATCATCGGCTTCATCCTCACTCTCTTCGTCCGAGGCATCATCTGCAGTCTCGGACCCATACGAGGAGAGATCTTCTCCCGAGGTCGAGCTGTCGGCTTTTTTCCTTTTGCCCGACGATTTCTTTGTCACCGTGTATTTGCGAGGAGGTCTGCCCCTCTTTGGCTTGGGTTGGTAGGTGTCATTGGGGTGTTCTTTGGACTTGAATAATTTGACGGTGGAACCCAGCATAGGCTGGCGGCCCCTCGAGTTGCGGGTAAAAAGCCGGGACATTGTAGTGCAATGGGGCAGACTTTCGGTAGTTTTCAAGAAAGTAGAATATTAAGAATAAGTGGTAGAGGTTTGGGTGCGATATCAAGGATGGCGGGGGGGTGTAGGTAGGCGGAGGAGGTCGTCCTGGAGGGGGTGAAAATATCGTTCTTAGCACCTGTGTCGCAAGGACAGCTGGGTGCCGTTCAGGTGTGCAAGCAGGGCAATTTCGAGGACAGTAGTGGACACGAGCTCCTACGCGGTAGAGCCTCGAAAGAGTAGATATCGAAACGAGGATTTGCTGGAGCTGCTTGACTGGCCACGAGAGAAGGACCCCCTCCCCAGAGCGGAGAGGGGACCTCCTGGCCGTCTAGAAAGCAGCGAAGGCCATGAGCAAAAGATGATCCTCGAACGATATGACAGGAGATGCTGGGACTCGAATGCTTTGGCAGGTATCAATGGGCTGGGTTGAAGTTGTTTGGGTTGGTAAGAAGAGGGAAAGAAAGGGAAAAAAAGGTGAGAAGTCAGGGCTTCAAAAAAGGCTTTGAACTTTGTAGGGCCACTACAACCTACGCACGACGTACGGTGACTGCGGCGGGCGGCGAAAGGGCCCTCTCCACCAGTGGGCGGCGGGCGTCCAGGCGGAAAGCATGCCACTTGTTAGTTAAAGAGACTAAAGGCTAGTCACCTATCGACACACAGTACCGAGTCGGGTTTACAATTCTGTAACTCCACAGCCTGCGAGTGCGGATCTCAGAGCCTGCACACCGCTATTCCCGGCGCTCTCTGTGACTGGGCCATCGATGAGCCTTCTACATCTAGAGCTACGTAGATTCGCATCATTGGTTGCACACTTGCATCCATGCCAACAATTGGCATGGTTAGGCGTCTGCGAATCTCTCAGTTCAACGGATCCCTAGTGAGCTCAGAAGTGATAATCATTCCTCTCCGGCCATGAGCCAAAAAAAAGTCAAAAGGAAAAAAAAAATATCAGATGTCGGGTCTCCATCAGCCCCTCGCGTGCCTCAGGAGCAACCACCAATCACGGATGCATTTCATGGTCGGCAGTGACTCCAACGGATTCCAATGACTCAATGGGCCGAGAAGCCAAGGAGAGACGCGACAGGGTCACGACGACAGGCCAGTGCCCCTCAGTCCCTATAAAACTCAATTTGTGGGGAGGCGCAGTACTAACGAGGTATCACCATCACCCAGCGTTTGGACTATCGAAAGAATGGTATTACTCTGGTTCCTGCTAAGTATCGAGATCATCAAATTGACAATGGCAAGAGTTGTTACTGAGCTTCGCTGCATAGTCGTCGCTGTGGTCGTCACTGATTGTACCTCAAGCATCAATGCGCAGTCTGAATTATCCCAACCTCGTCCGGCCCCTTCATCCTCCAGACACGAACCGCTAGTCGCAAGGGTGAAACAAAGGTGAAAATTCAAGGTGGGAGTAAAAAAATAAAAGAGAACGAGAAAATGCTGGATAGTTCCCCACACGCTCCCATCGCTTTCATCATCTTCATTATTCGGTAGGTCGTCACGCATGCATTCTCCCTGATCAGCCCGACCCAATCCCGATTCATCACGGCGCCTGCGTCGTTGGAGGAACCACCTTGGGCTCCACTTCGACAGGCTGGTCTGATACCTCCACCGCTTCCTTTGCGGCCTGAACCTCCTCTATGCCAGCTTGCACATCTTGAATGGAGGCCCCTTTCTCAGCGGTGGTCGTCAAGTCTTCACCCGGATGCTCTGACTTGTAGTCCACGTCCAGCTTTTGCACCTCCTCTTCTGTGAGCTTGCGTTCTTTTTCTAGCCTAACTTCTCGACCACGTTTGTGACAGTACCAAAAGACAAAGAGTAGCACTACGAAAAAAAAAAACCAGGGTCAGTGCCATACTCAAAATGTGCGCTCCAAGGGAATGCTCTTACCAAATAGTGCCAGCGACCACAGCACGTTCATACCCATGAAAGCTGGAAATCGCGCCCGAAGATAGTTCATGATTGATCTGAGCGCGGCTGTGATAGCGGTTGGCTTGCCCACCAATTCTTTCAGGGACGGGGTCTTGAATCCCATCTTCTTGGCCGCCGCAGCCGCCTTGCCTGCGTTGTCCATGTTGACACCACTCTTCTGGGCCCTTTCGGCCGCTGCAGCCATCATCTCGGGCGCAAACCCTTTCGTCATGGTTTCCGGAAGTCTCTCGATGAGCTTCTGCAGAAAGCTTGGTAGTGAATTGAAGGTCTTCTGCAATTGCCGGTCACCATTCGTCAGTAACTTTTCCAGGTCATCGTATGCGGTTGGGACACCGTTGACCAGGTCTTTAAAGATTAGATTGAATTTCTGTAACAGTTCTTGTGTTTCGTCACTAATGGAAAAGACTCGATTGTTAACCGCCGCAAGGTTGAGCCGTTCCAGTACGATGGTCATGTCCTCTTCTTCCTGCCTGGCCTGCTTGACTTCTTCGCTGTCTTCCAGCTCCCGCTTTCTAAGGCTAGCAGCGATGTCTTCTAAGCCAGCTGCAGTGGCTTCGTTCTTTTGGCGTTTGACGTCTCGACTGTCACGTCTGAGCCAGCTCCAGGTCGCCTTTGACTTGGACTGGGTGTCATCTGTTGCGTCATTTGCACCTGCCTGGAGCATTGCTGGCTCTTCGCTGAGCTCACTTGGAGTCTCGGGAGGCAGTGGAATGTTTTGGGCCCCGTCCATAAGAGCGATTTGGGCATCCTTGCCTACCGATGCGGCCCCAGGGCGGGCGGGGAGTGGAGGAGGATTTTCTTGGGATGTGATTCGATCCAGGAACTTCTCATCCTCTTCAGATAGCACCGGGGCTTCTGACCTGCGTGCTGTTACAAGATGGGCCTTGGCCTTGATGTAATTAATGTATTCCATCGCCATGGTGCAGGAAGTCTCAACCACAGGTAAGAATTATGTTAGGTCAAAACCAAGAGGCTTGTGCCTCAAGGAGAAAAGAATAGAAAATGAGATTTCGGACAAAGGAATAAGGGTATCAGACTATCATTAGTGATGTAGGAGGAAGTTGATACTGAAGCCTTTTGGTCATATCGAGGGGATGGTGGTGGGTGGGTGGTGTCTGCGCCACAAACGACGTCATGATTAGAACTTGACACAGCCATATCTCTCAACAGCCAATCAGAGTCGCAGTAGACTATCAAGGCTCAACAAGGCTCTGGTTGGGAACAGAGCAAAGAGGAGAGTCACGGCTGCGAAATGAAGGAATAGCTCTCCAGTGGAAATTGTCTTTCGGGACTGCAGTGTGAATGGTCTGTAGTGAGCTATGTGTTTTAAAAGGGGTCAAAAAAAGAAAAGGAAAGGTATAATGTGCACCCTGAAGATGGAGCAAGTCAATAAAGATCGCACAAGTGCCCAGTTTGAGACTGTATACATCGCAACAGGACTTGAGCATGCTCAGCCCTGAAGTATATTGTGGGCTGTCTTCGCTGACAGAAGATCCCCTGGTCAACCTTGAGAAGCCATGAAGACCACGAGCCACCAGTGCAGCAGTGACAGTCACCTGCGGTGTTCTTTTCATCGACCTCACATTCACCTGCCATGCGTGTCACCCCTCACTGCCTTTTGGTTTTTACAAGTGACAAAGCGTGGAGAATTTCAATATTCCTTTCTCGATACCCCTCTTTCTCGTCCCACGCGCTGTGCTTCCACGAACTGTGGAGATATTGACGGCCTTTCTATACAAAGATGCGCGCCGATACCCAATATTTCGAAAGCCTCACGGCTCCCCGCAAGCTGGAGAGAAGAACTCTCGTTTTTCGTGACAAACTCACCAACGAGCAACCCAAGAAAACAGCGCCTGCACTCGTCTTCCGCCAGAGCACTCATCCTCTCCCGTACTTCGCCCATCATCAACTCGATCCCCAGTACTTTCCCCTTGGTAGGTCGACCACCCAATGTCTCTGACGAGGGGAATATATTCCATGCTTTCTCGAGTCTAATGCTCAGCAGATATCGGTCAGCCATGTGGCGGCCCAATAGTCGACAACCGTGGAGCCACGGCCGACAATCAAGCTTGGGACGATGAGGACAGCGATGCGGCAGCCGATCTTGAGTCCGAAGCAGAGGATGACCTGAATGCGGAGGTAGGAATATCTATAAAGCATTTTCTCATTTGATTTGGTGTCGCTGATCAGACTGACTAGGGTTCCCATGGCAAGCCCAAACGTCGTCGTAAATTCGACTCTGCCAAAATGGCCAATGCTGGAGATATCAAGAAGATGAAAATCCAGGGAGGCCGCCCTGCCGTTGCGAAGAAAGTCACGGCGGACCTGGACTCCGATGACGAGATGATTGTGCGCATGAAAGAGGCTCGGTTTCTGGAGAAAGACATTGCACAAGCTCTCATCGATCAGGGTCGCACCGCCTACAATCCAAAGACCATCGGCACGCGTTGGCGACGCATCAAGGCAGCTTTGCAGAAGCGACAGGACGACCTACTTGACGCGGACTTGACAGACTGGCACGAAGGTGATGTAGGTTTTGGGTCACAGTTGGGAACGAACAATGACTGACGAAGACATGCAGGATGATGTTCTTCTGCAGGCTGTCATCAAGACCGAGAAGGAAGTGAAGAGGCTCAAAGACGACATCGAGTCGAAGAAGTGGCGCATGGTGGCTGATCAGATGAAGTCATTGAAGGCATGTCTCGCAATGTCCCCGATGCCAGATATTAGTCAGTACTAACTGTGCGGGTCGCAGCCCGTGGTCAACTTCTCCCAGAATGCCTGTCGAGACAGATACGAAGCTCTTCAGCATGGCTGCGCAAAACCTACCCCCGAATCGATTGAGAATCCGAACCCTGAAATCCTTGAACGTATTAGATCCCGAAAGGAAAAGGAGCGCAAGATTCGAGAAGGAAACCAGATAGCTGAGCTGGAGCAGAAGAATGTGGAGGCGAATGGCTGGACTTCGAGGATGCGGACCTATTTCTAGTCAACCGAATGGTAGACACCAAACGCAGACAGTTGGAGCGTCTACCAGCTAAAGACCTGGATGAGCAGTGGTGACTGCGCAATCAAGCATGCCAGGCACTCTTGCATCACAACGGCACTTTTGTGCTTTGCCGATATACGGAGGGTTTGCGCATACAATGTCGCCTGGTGAAGTGACTCCCGATACGGCGAATTAACCAGGCTCACATTTGGACAATTTCAGCACTGTCTCAGAGGCGACGACGCATAACCATTGACCTCGGGATACGCTTCTCTGTCAATTTTTGGATGTGAACATACACAGAGGTACCAGCGGATGCCGGGAGGATGACAATGTCACAAGCTGTTGATCTGAATTCTTTGAAGCTGTGGCAGGGTGCACAAGGCGCGTGCGACAGTCAAAACGCGGTCAGCTGACAATGTCAACAAATGATTTAGAAAGTCATGGTTCTGCTAATGAAATGGGGGCCTCGAGACCCTCCGCTTCCGCAACATCTCCATCGCTTCGACAAGTCTCTTTCCTGGGGCTGTGTTTTACCGACTCACTACCGGGTACTGCAAGTTGCACTGCATGCATGCCTGGAAGATAGGCGCAGCCTTTTCACTATGATTCGATAATGCATCTCCCCGTTGGCGTGGTTGCCTTCAGCCAAGCCTCGCAACCGCCCTGCGCAGCGCAGGTATATATCCCAAACCTTCCATTCTCGTCTCCCTTCCTTTCCTTTCTTCACGCACCCGAGCAGGCAAAGCACACGCGCGTCCGGCTATCTTTGTTTCGCGCAAAGAAAACCGAACCGTCAAGTCCTTCCGTGTGATTTCCATCGGCTGTTGACCCTCTCTCGAGAGTTTGGTTGGCAGGCGTGGGAGTCATCCAGCGAAGACTTGCGCAGCTCCTCATCACATGTCCTTGTGAAGCGTCGCTCTCCCACCGAAGAACACATATCACGCTCTCTACTACAATCACAGGTTCTTCTGCCGTTCCTTCCTTCCTTCGCTCGTTCGTGAATCTCTGGATCTTGACAAGCAACGATCATTGCATTTTGCCTAATGTCGGTGCGCTCTTTCGACAACATGTTCAAGCGATCGTTCAATACAAGGGAAGGTCGCATCGTCAAGTCGAAGACCACAAAGACCACTTATCCCGAACACGTGAAGAAGAAGATGCAGGACACTGTGGACGCCGGCTCGCCAGTGGCAAGGTAGGCAGCCTTGAATACAAAACAACCCAAACATTTGCGGAAAGAGCAAGATAAACTGATCCTCGTACAGTACATTAACGAGCCCCATCGTCACGTTGGTGGTGGGTTGTGAGCAGCGCCTCTTCGCTGCTCATGAAGACGTCCTCTGTCATTCACCCTACTTTGCGGCTGCTCTCAAAGGCAACTTTCTTGAAGGCAGCTCGAAGAGGGTGGAACTGCCTGATGAAGAACCCGAAATTCTATCCTGCGTTCTTGAGTTTCTCTACAAGGGTGACTATTATCCTCGCTTGCTGCACAACAAGCGCCGAGACACTTGGGATCTCGAGGACGCCCAGGATTTCATAAAAAATGGTGGCCGCGGAAACAAAGCATCGACAATTTACCTCGCTGACGCCGGTGGCGATGTCTTGAGAGATACCGTGGTGTACTGCGCTGCCGAGAAGTACGGCCTGGAGGAACTGAAACGCCTGTGTCTACGGAAGCAGGGGTTGCAGTCTGGAATCCAAGTCGACGTGATCTTGCGATCAGCTCGATATGCGTATGCGCACACGCCGGATACCGAGTCGCGACTCCGCGCTCATTACCTAGCCCTGATCATTCGAAGTCGCAAGACTTTCAAGAGGAGCGGAACCATGCAGATGGAGATGGAGAATGGGGGCAAATTGTTTTTCGACCTCTTTGTGGCGATGTGCAATCATATCGATGACATTGTCGAGATCAGGTAAGGGATCAACGCGTGATTTTGTGCAGGCATGGGAAATTCGCAGTTCATTGGAACAAAATGCTTACATCTTTTGATCTTGACAGCAACAGCCGGTCTCCCAGAGTCATCTAAACGGTTGCGCAGACGACTCGAAGTAGGCTCGACAGTCTGGTGCTATGATGTGAGGTAGGACAGTATGTTTACCGGGCCGTTGGAATCAGCAACGAGTCTTGTGGGATCTCGCCTGCTTTGACAGCAGCAACAACTCCGCTTCTTCTCGAGGTTGGCCGACGACAATTGGTGGTTCATCGCAACCCTACTCCTTCTAATGGCCCTGCTTAGGCGCAATTTCGGCTTTCCGCTCTTTCATTGGGATTTTGAGAATTCCAAGGAAATGATCAACTCACACAGTGTGCGATCTACAACTCGCAACTCTTATGTACTTTGGTTGTTTCTCGACTCTGGTGTCGACGTCTGATATGGTGAAGCTACTTTCAAACTCGATCCCTAGGGACGGGATGAAAACCTCTATGTTCAGAATAGGAAAATGAGAGATTCGGCCACCTCAAATATCTTGTTTCCTTATGTTGTGCTGTCCTCGAACGCATCAGCATGTGAAGATCAGTGAATATTCAAAGTCCGGGAGAGCATGTGGCTGCAAGTAAGTATTTCCGTTCTTCCTGCCTCCAACCCTTCCATCCTCGAGTCCCCGCTCTATGTCAACCTGGACAACAGGCATTGGACCTTTCTCCCTGTTTTGTTCTTTCGCTTCAAACCAACCATTGATCTGCCTGTATCTGGCTTGGTTTCCTCTTACTTTCTCCACGCGTGAGATCTATTCTCGAACATCGGCAGGACACACTTCAGAACTAATTAAAGACCGACCTTTTGGTCTTCTGTGATTTACTCATTGCTCTCTCACTTCCACGTCATTCAACCACCATGTCCAACTTGTGGGGCGAGCCTGCTTTTACAGCTGAAGAGCGGGCTCGACGATACAACCAAGAGGCATTGCTGGCATACTCGGACGGTTCGATAAATGGTGATGAAGCCAATGAGAGCATATCGAGAAGCAGAGTTCCACGTTATCCGTTTCCACAACCCAAGCGACGCAAAACATCCACAACAGTGACAGCGGAGCAAATTTCGTCTTTAGAATCTCCGAACATGTCAACATCATCCGGCCCTGCACCAGTTCGGATCAAACGCGAGGCCGAAGCACAAGCTCTGGAGAAGTTACAGCAAAAGCCACCTGAGCAGAGAGTGAAGGTCTACGTAGGAAAGAATAACACCGAAATGGAAGTGAGCCTCGAAGACCTCGAAAAAGCCCCCGTGTTGAAGTGCCTGGTCCGCGAACTCGGCACGCCCAGTCCATACATTATGCATCCAGGACTGCTGGCTGTCGATGCAGACCAGTTTCGTGCGGTTCGCGAGTTTCTTCTGACGGATGAATACATGCCCGCACTTGTGAACCATCCACATGGGGAGAATGTCCTTCCAAAGCAACTCGACAATTGCGCCACCGTCGACCACTACAGAAACGAGGCACTAAGGAGTGGAAAGTTGTATGTCATCGCCGAAAGACTAGGGATGAAAAGCTTGCAAGACCTCGTTTTTCGGAAGATCACTCAGGCGCAGTTCCATCCGTACGGGCCCCAATGTCTCCTTGACTTGGCTATGATCATTTTTTCGCGACCCGAAGCGGGTGACTTGAACCCAACAGAAAATCCGAACAAATCAGAAAGAGAACTAGAAGGAATTGGCGAGAATGCACAAGGGGATGTTCTCGAAGAATGGCTCATCAAGTCGATAAGGGACCAGTTTCAGCGGACTATGATCCATCATTCTCGACATTTCTTTCGTGTCTCAGAACATGGTGCATGTAGGAAGAGAGGATTTGGTCCCAGAGTCCTAAGAAGTAAAGTTGAGGATTGGGAAGCACTCGATCCAGATGTGGTCGCGATTGAAGACGATGACTGAGAGGTTGCCTTTGATATATTGAGGGAGTTTGAGAGACAGGGTCTACAGGACATTCCTCTGGCTCGCCGCTACACACCGGTCTTTTTTGGGGCGAGGAGCGAAGAGCAACACTCTATCTGTTTATCCGCATCTGGTTTATCTGATGTCTTGCGTGGTTTCGACATATGGCGAGGGAAATAGGCGCTATTTGCATCAACAAATATCAGGGTGCTGAGAGCTGGGAAGGCAGGGAAGAATACTCCCACCAGACGGATGGCAGCCTTGTCGCGAACATGGCACGTGCCTGGCTGACACTAGTCAGGCGTGTCAGGCTCCGTCACGTCCGTACTTGGCGTTCTCGGATAGGGGTTACTCCGGATCATGACCTCGGTAGCTACGATCGTTGTGCCTCCACATTTTTGTCCTCGCTTGATCAACCCCGCCGTTAACTGCTCCTTCAATCCCCCCGCGGCCTTGTTTACCAAATGATGCCAAATGATGCGTGCCTCTATGATGACGCGTGCTTTGAATCTCTGGTCTTTTGAGTTTCGCCATCAGCTCCCAGAGCCAGGCTTGAATTGTAAGACGTACATCACGAAAAGAAGAGCCAACCCAGGGGGCTTTTCCTCAATCTGGACAGCGTCTTCGATGCCTCAGTATCTCCAATCCTGTAGGCCATGACTTGTCCACTTGCCTTTTGCCCGTCCTGTGCGACCCGAGGCTCCATCTGCTCGGCATTTTGGGTTTCTCGGATCTACAATCTCCATTGTGTTCGTCCCTTCCAAGATAATGGGGAAGGACTAAGAAGGCGCACCTGCCCCTCCTCCACCCCTCGTTCTCTGGCCAACCCGTGCACAAGTCGATGACCGAGTCAGACAAAGATAAAATCTACTAATGTCGCTCGTGCGGCCTTTTCTTCTACCTCCTTCTGCTTCTCTTCCCTACCCTGTACCCATTCCACCGACCTACTGAACAGTCACAGTCTTTGCCGCCATGAGTGATCCCGCGCCGACTTTCGATATCCCCAAGGAGTGCTGGGGTGCTGTTGTGGTACGTGACTTGCAATGAACCAGCTTAGTCCAGGCTCTCACACAGCTCAATAGAAAAATGAGGGACCCGACTTCTATGTCGAGGTAGAGAAGGTGCCTGTACCTGAAATTGGTGCGTACACAGCCTGTCGAACCCTTGCTAATCTGACTCAAATGTGCTGACTCGCGACCCTTCCGTGCAGGTCCCAATGATGTCCTGATCAAACTCAATGCCACGGGTCTCTGCCTAAGCGATGTCCACTTTATGCTCAACGACTGGGGCACCGCAAAGATGTCCGACCTAGGGGTCAAGTGCGCCGGACACGAAGGAGCTGGAGTGATTGTCAAAGTGGGTGAGAACGTCACGGCATACAAGGTTGGCCAGCGGGCCGGCTACAAACCGATCCAAAATGTGTGCCATTCCTGCGAATACTGCAAGAGCGGCAGAGAGACATATTGCTTCAAAGCCGTCTACACTGGCGGCCACTGCGACGGTGGGTACATGCTGGCGTGCTTGCGAACAGAACATATATTAATGCACCTGCAGGGTCATATAAGCAGTATGTGGTTTCACCAGAGAATTATACAACCGTAAGGGCCCACTCAAGACGTGACATATCATAGGCTAACTCCCCATCACAGCTCATTCCCGACGTAAGTCCGGCTATGCATCCTCCCTGCCTCTACGTGTGTTGACCCATCCTAGGGAGTATCAGACTATGTCGCCGGTCCCGTGATGTGTTCCGCCTCGACAATTTACTCCTCGCTCAAGGAATCGGATCTGAGACCGGGTCAATGGGCCGTCTTCCCTGGTGGTGGTGGCGGTGTTGGTATTCAGGGTGTTCAACTGGCTGCCGCAATGGGTATTCGGCCGATCGTGGTCGACACTGGAGACGAGAGGAAAAAGCTCTCCCTGCATTATGGAGCTGAACATTTCATCGACTTTAAGGATGGAGACCCGGTAAAGAAAGTTCTTGAAATAACCGAAGGAGGAGCCCATGGAGTCATTGTTACTGGTATGTCTCGCCGGACACATTGCGACCTTTTCTAGGGCGAGTAGCTAACAGCATCGACAGCCGTACAAGCGTACCCCATCGCACTTGACTACCTCGGAGCTCGAGGAGGTGGACAAGTCATGTGGTAAGATATATTTCGCTCCAGCAGGTCTAACGCACTGGCTGACGCATGCATAGCATTGGCATCCCGCCGAAAGGAAAGTATCACATCGACCTGGACGCATCAAGGCTGGTGTTCCGCAATCAGTCCATCAAAGGAACTTTGGTCAGCAGCTTGGCCGATATCGACGAGACACTGGACTTTGCCAAACGAGGTATGTGATGCGCGGATGTGTGTCAATGGTGACGAGGAGGCTGAACAGAAATGAACAGGGAAACTTCGCCTCGAGCCCACCGTGGTAGGGTTGAGCAAATTCAACGAATCGGTTCAGAAACTCAAGAACGGACAAGTAGCAGGGTAAGTTTTCGGGCTTCGGCAGGCAGGGCAATCCAGAGTGTTCACTGACGAGTACGCAGGCGAATTGTGGTTGACTTCAACCTACCGTGATAAAGCATAGTTTCTGATGCAGGGTCGCTTCTGACGAGGCTGGAAGCAGATTGCAACATGCCCACCTCGGATAGGGAGGGTGGTCTGAGAGCCTGGTGGGAGACGGACACAAGTGCACTGGCGAGTCTATTGGCTGCAGTTTCTATTCCGAGGGCCTGTGGCTGCAGCAGTACTGCGCGCATTCGAGTAGAAAAGTAGACACGTGCTTGTAGAGTCACTCGGTAGCGAGAAAAGTAAAGAGAAGGTACCTATGATACAGTGCTTTGTGTCTTCTGCCTTGATGCAGTCCTCCCAGTGCGGATTTGGCGGCAGTTGCCGTTCAGCCAATAACGATACAAAGATGACCGAGTCCACCTGTTTCCGCAAATAGATCAGCCAATCATGACCACCTCTACGCGCCGACCGGGTTTGAGGCCATTTCGACTCCACTGTATTGCTTTCCTCCTCGTCTCTTTCTTCTATCGTGCTCTTCCTCCTCACCTCCAGACCAATGTCCACAATTTCCACCTTCTCCCTCGCTATTGGTTTGTCTCTCGCCAATGCATTCGTTCAGCGTCTTCACAGGTGTGATAGATCTTCATGATCTGGCATAACTTCTATCTTGAGCCGCTAAACGCCAGCCAAGGTAGATTTTCTCCCACCGGTCACCCATTGGGCCGCTTGCATCATGCGAAGAGCTCCCGTTTTCTGTGAGGGCGCCCGGTGCTCATCCTAGGGGAAATCGTGGTCGTTCATTTTTGTCCCGCTCACATCCCCCTTCTTGAATATCTTTCTTTCTCCCCTTCTTCTGTCCTCGTGTGCCTGGTGTGCTGTTCGTAAGTTGTTTCGAGGCAGTGTGCTGTGCTCTGCTGTGCTGTGCTGTGCACCGTCCATCTATTTTTTTTTTACCCTTTACACTTTAATTCCCTGTCCTTTTTCACGCTTGTACGCAGCAGGTCTGCTCCCTTTCGAGTTCTGCTGGGACCCGCACGGTCAAGTACGCTGCGATCAGGCATCCAGCATGGCTACCGCATCCGCGTCAACTCCAGCCCTCCAAGGCTTTTCACTCTTTCCGACGACAGTCCCCAAGATCTCGATTCCAAACCCACACAAAAAGAACCCAAGCCTACACAGTATCAGTGTCGTCACCTCGCCGGACAGCGCGTTTTCGCCCAATGCCGAGTCGGTCGTGATCAAAATGGAGGAGGAACGGCCGCCTCTGCCTCGAGTCCCAACCCGCCTGAGCGAGCAGCAGCCCATGCGGGAAACTACCCCTTCTCCGGAAGACATCGGACGGGCAGTGAGCACGGTATCGCCGATCGATGGGAAGACGCCCACTCAGCCCGTCCACCCTTCTGCTGCAGCGGCGGCGTATACCCCATCGTTATACCAGTCGCCCGACTTTCGTCAAAAGTCATCTTCGCAAACCTCATCGTCACCAGGGACAGGATCAGCCACGACATTGGTGGCAGCACCAGCTTCCACCGTGTACGTCCAGGTTGCGCCAAATGACAAATCCCCGATCGGACCGTCGCCAATCGTGCCCATCCGCTCCATGTTCCCCGTCTACGACCCTTCTGCGCCTGTGGTCACTCTGCCAGTGTTCGTCCCGCAACCCCCCCCGCCGGTGCGAATCTCCGGCATGCCTCTTTTCGCAGGCATACCACCTTCGAGGGAGGACTACCGAAGAAGCAGTCTTTCGATCCCATTCAACATGTCAGCCATGGCAGCTGCACAGAGGACGGCGCCGGCTAGTGTTCTCAACTTTCCGTCAGACGTCATGAGTATCAGCGTCGGTCCCCGTATATCGACGCAAAGGGAGCTCGAGAAGTTGTGGGAAGCTTCTCACGGGACGGAACCGGCTTCGTCGATCAAGTCTTTCGATCTCGAGATGGCACGGTAGATGCGCGCTCTCCACACGTTTTGTTTTTCATGTCACGCTAATGATGGTGCGCAGGACCGAGGAAGCAACATTTGTATTTGGCTCCCACCCGTCTCTGCCCTTCTACACCCTCCAAACGTACGACACGAATGAGATCGCCATCTCAAAAACCTGCCCCAGCAAAGCCAAGTCCTCTTCAGCCGGGGCTGAGAGTCCAATCACCCGCGACGTCGTTCTCTGTCCGCTGGAGCCAGGTCCTCGCCGCCTTCCGCCCAATGACGGCCTCGTGGCCTTCATATTCCCTAAATTGGCGGCCCTCCTCGCTATAAACCAATCAGCCGCCCTCGCACGACAGCATAACCTCGCACCCACAGACAGAGACGAGATCGAAGCGCAGGCGGTCCGTCGGGCTGCTCAGCAAGAAGCCTGCCACTTGCGGTTCAATGCGAGCGGCGGATTCTACGAACTGGAACACCCGGCCATAGGGCGGGGTGCTATGGGAGGGGATTTCGCGATGAAAAGCCCCTCTCTGAGCTCGCCGACGACGATCAAGAGCATTATGGGGAAGCCTGTGTTGCATGTGACCATTTCTAGTGACGGCCCTCTTCCTACTATCAGTGTGATAGACCCCAACGCTTCGCGACGGACCGGCGGGATCATGACGCCCACCACCACGGCTCCATCCTCTGCAGGAGCTGGCATACGGCGGTTGTCGACGCTTCCACTAACTGAAACGTCGTCGCCTTCGTCAGAGTTCTCGACCCTCGCGACCCTTGATCTGACCTCTGAGATCCTCCACGTAGATGCCAACGCCATTCTCGACCTCATGCCCAGCCTGTTCAGCATCGACTGCATCGTCTCGGCGATTCTCTCCGTCGCCGTGGCAGACGCGACCACGAATGCGGTGCTGGGAGGCATGGAGATCTGGAAGCCCAGACCGGCCCCGACATCTCGTCTCGGAACAGGAACCAGAAGCATCCACACCCGGGCCGGTAGTGTGAAGAGCCACGTGGGCAGTGTCTTTTACGCGACCATCGCGGAGCGGGAAGAGGCCGAGGAGGAGGCCAAATTGATGCGGCGGGCCCACGAGGCCGACCTCCGCACGGGCGGCTACTCGTCATCGAGATCCAAGTCCAAAGGGTCGCGGATGTGGTTTGGGCGGTTGTCGAGCAGCAGCGCCACGACGACCGACGACGACTCTGAAGGCGTCTCGGAGAAGAAATCTCGGAGGAAGAGGAAGTCCAAGACCAAGACCAAGACCAAGAAGATCGTTATGCGCGAGTTCGACCTGGAGAAGCTGGGCCACTACCAGTCCGGCGACCGCAAGGGCGAGGAGTTACCCGCCGTCACGAGGGGAGCGCTCAGCGGGCTGATCATGGTGTTGAGACTGGTCGTCTGGCTCCTCACCACGGTCGTGCAGGTGCTGGCTTGGGTGCTGGTCCATGTAACGAGGGGAGTGACCAGTGAGAAGTTCTGAGGGGTCATTGAACCCCCCCCCCCCTCCCTCTCCAAGGTCCGAGCCAGGTATAGACAGAGCCGGTCGACTGCGCCAACTCTTTTTTCTTATTCATTTCCTTTTCTTGTTCCTATTTTCCAGACTTGGTATTTTCTGAGAGACGGCGAGATCATTCTGGCTGGGGCGTTTATCAAAGCGGCGGCCTGTGTCGCCCCTCTCTTGCTTGGGGAATTGATGCCTTGCAACTGCGTGCGTGATGGTGATGGTGATGGCGATGGCATGCGCAAAGGCACCAGATCTGGTTGGCTAAGATCCCTCTGTGTCAGTTCACACGGGGAGCATTTCGAGCGGGGTTTAGTTCACCACGCTGGATCATATTGAGGAGAAAGTAATGGATGACGGACTTGGCTGGATAAAAATGCGGATGATGATAAGCGATCGGATCCATGTAACAGAAGACATCCAAAGGAAATACCAACCCAGCCAGCACACAGGGATTGACAATGATGATATATTGTGAAATACGGATGTCGATGTCAGTATGGGTGTGGGTGTGCAGGCAGATTAGTTGAAATCGCCCGATCTCGAATGAACTCACTCTTACCGGAACAAGCCTCTTATTCTTCTACAGTCTCTTCTTCTTTCTTCCTGCGGGAGTCCAGTGCAATGGCCATGTCGAACATCAACGTCAACGTCAACGAAGATCAGTCAAAGTGGATGCCTGGATGGATAGATGAGTGTCTCTTGTACTCCACCGTGAACGACCGATGGATGAATGGTCTGAACTGCCTCACCCCAGCAGCCGAACACGAAACAGTGAATTTATCGATCAAGTGAATCCCTTCAATTCGGCTCTTCTGCCTGACCTTTCTTTCTTAATGTTCTCTTTCCTGCGCTTCTCACTTTTATTTCCTCAAATAACACACGACCTACAAAAGATGTTGGTTCACTCACCTCCACTGTCCGCGACAAATTGAAAAACAAGAAGCGACAAGTCGATCAAGGCGGGCATCGAGGACGTGTCTCTCACCTTACCTCCATCCCTTCGGTGTACACCCTTCTCACGCACGGCCAACGAACCATCAACGACCCTTTGTTCCTTGACTGTGTTCGTCGGTTTCGTCATCATTGGCACCACACAAAGCGAAAGCTCTGAAGAAGAAAAAAAAAATGAACGCTCACGTCACCGACGACGACGACAATAGCGACCTCCTCGGCGACGTGGCAGGCCACATATCTGAACAGTCAACAGACGAAGGTAGCGACTCTGAAGAATCCCATGCGGGTGAGCCTTCTTCGACACGAACACGTCGACGCCACCCGGGTGGTGACGGGGACCCGGCAAAAGCTCGACTCCTGGAACACCTGCAGTCTCAGCTACACAGCCTCACGCTCGAAGCCGAGACGGTCCTCTCCCGACAGCCGCGGAGCACGCAGACGACCCTGGCGGCGCAGACCAAGGGCCTCTTTGACGAGTACAAGCACTATGGCTCCATGGCGCGGCTCAAGGTCGGGATCGAAAAGTTCTTCAAGTTAGGGGACGAGAAGGGCAAAGTGTGTTTTGAGAAGGAAGAGCGAGAGGAGGACAAGGAAATCATCACCAAGGACGGTCAAAAATCCGCGACTGCATCATCATCATCATCATCCCCTGCTGCCGCCCCCGAGGCCAAAAGACCGGCTCATTACGGCGAGGCGTTCATGCTCAACGGGACCGAAGACGACGACAAGCCCAAATTCGACGCAAAGCTGGCATTCCCCACGACGGCGACACGCATCGCGCGAGACCCCGAGACGGCGGACACAGAGACAGACACGACCATGCACCCTCTGCGGACGACCGACCCGGACTCGGTACCCTACGTGACGACGCTGCCGTGGGACCCGATCGCCACGAAGGTCAGCTGGCCGGACGACCGGACGTGGCCGCGGGGCCTGCTGGGGAACATGAACACGATCCTGAGCGTCGAGGACGCGGCGGCCCGCGAGCGCCTCTTCCACCACGTGTCCAAGTACGGGCCCGCGCCCGTGTTCCGGGTCGGCATCGCCGAGCACCTGCGCAGCGAGTACGCGACCGTCTTCGAGTCCGGGCGCGACCACTACCTGGGGCTGACGCCCGACACGCGCACGTTCCTGCGCGGCGTGTACCGTCGCCAGCGACACATCAACCGCGCCGAGCGCCGCCTGCTGGCCCTCGCGTGCCGCGTCGCCCAGGACTCGGTCCAGATGTTCTGGGAGGACGCGACCGACGCGCTGCGCGGCTACGACGCCATGCGCATCTTCATGGCCGCCAGGGAGGTCGAGCGCGACGCCGAGGCCAGAAAGTCCCAGGCCGACAGGCGCAGGGCCGACGTGCTCAAGGAACACATCGACCGGTTCAACAGGGGGTTTGGCTCGGCGGGTCGCAATGCTGGAGACTCGAGCGCCGAACCCGCCCATGTCGCGACACCGTCCGGCGATCCCGCGACAAAGGCAACAGCCCAGGCTGGTGGTCATTCTCAACAAGAGACTTGACGCACTGCGTGGGATAGGGTGCGGGGATATACTGCGTTACTCTCCTCCGTTCACACCTCATACTTTGTGTATGTATCGGCTGTAAAATGGCAAGGGAGGAGGGAGTTATTAAATCATCTGGGTGTGAAGAATAGGAACCGAAACGGGCTGCGATCAGACATCAAAGAATTTCCCAATCAGGAAACCAGATCAGGTTAGCTATTATTAATAATAGTTACTCCCTAGGTATTAGGGAAGAAAGCAGGGCATGGCCATTCTGGGCCATAATTACAGGCCACAGCACCTATGATTAGGCACCTACATGCATGTAGATACCCGAAGCAGCCAACCCCCGGCCACCCCATCTCATCTTCCCGGCTTTAATCCTTTTCTTGAGCCTTTGTCACTTGATATGATTTTTGGTTTTTGCACCACTCCTGGTGGAAAGAAATCATTAACCACTGTATTATTATATTACTAGGTGACCGGTTGTATTTTTTTCTGCACCTTTCCCCCAAAGGAAAAGAACAATTCCATGTAATAGATAGATAGTTGATGAATAGTGCCGAGACGATTCTAACCTAACACTGCCGAAAAAAAAAAGCCCACTCTCTTCGCCCTCCGTTCCTCCCTTCCCCCCGCTCTCTCTGTGTGTGGTTGTCTTATCGTGTTCGTGTTTGCGTGTTTGTGGGTGTCCAGGTATTGACAATCTCGATTGCACCTGGTAGGTTGTAGGTCAACCTCACAACAAGGCAATCGCGCCAGCAACACCCACCACGGCGGCGATCATGCCCGGCGCTGCACTCTTCATCGCCGCACCAACGCCGCCAGTGTAGGTCGCGTTGTATGGCCCCGTTGGCTTGGAGGCCACGGTGGTCATCATCGTCGTGGTTGTGGTGCATTGGGTGGTTGTCACCATGCCGTCCGAGCCTGAACCCATCGCACCGGACGTGGGGGTGTCTGTGACACTCGCTGTGGAAGTGCTCATGCTGTCCGTGGCGTCGGCGACGCTGGTCACAGACGTCAATGTCCCTGGGACAGTGGTGGTCGAGACCCCGTTGGAGGCGTCACCGTCGGTCGGGCTGGCCGTTGGGGTGGCACTGGCTGTGTCTTCTGCACCGGTGGTAGGGGCCGAGCTGGATGAAGAGCTTCCGCCCCCGAGGGCGGCACCGCAGAAGGTTTGGCCGAAGACCAATGCCGCTAGGTTCCACTGTCAGTATATTTTGCTGCGTTCCCTTTTCTCGCAAAGATGGACCACAAGGGTTGGGGGGTTGGAGTCACTCACCCTGAACGTCAGCTGGGGAGCACGTCTGCGTGACTGCAGTAGTGATCGCACTGATGAAGGGTGCCGAGCTGCAGATACAGTTCTGGTCGTTCACGGGACAGCCTGAGGAGGCCAAGGCAGCGTTGGCAGCATCTTGCTGTAGGTCACGACAGGTTAGAGATGTTTGTTTCAGACTGTGGGGATTTAGACAGATACTCACTGCACAAGCTGGCAATCCGCTCAAGGCGCTGGTGTCTGCCGGGGTCTGAGGCCTCGCGAGGGCAACAGCCGAAAGGAGCAGCGGGAGCTTGAAGATGGCGCGATGCATTTTGACTGACGAAGCAATGAAGAATTCCTTGGTCAACTGGAAAATGTTTTCTTCTTCTCGCAGAGGAATTCAGATCAGAAGCAGGAATAGAATGCCACGATGGATGAAAACGGGTGGAAGGCCTTTGGCTGTGACAAAGAAATATAGAGACAAGAAACCCCAAACACAAAGGAAGACGCGAACGAGGAGAGTGTCGTGGAAAAAGGGAAGATGACAGAAGCAGGTCTTCCCAGCTATAAAGATCTTCAATCCAAAGTAGAAATTCACTGATTGTGGTCGAGCACCAAGTGGAATGTGGGCTGTTGTTTTTCTGAACTCGGTAGACAGGGACAACGCATGGAATGTGGCCTTGTTATATTACATTACTTTGAACAGAGCGCCGCACAGGGCAGAGCGGAGATGGGATGAGCATGTCATAGCTCGAAGCTTGACTGTTGTCTCGACAGCGGTGTAGTAGCAGACGTCACTCATGTAGAGACCATATTGTTACAAAGAATCGTGCATGGAGATGAGATGCAACATACTCCAAGAGGCAGAGGACGAAGGGAGTTGGGAAGACAAAAGGGGCTGCGGAACGGCCAAATGTTGATCCGAAGAACCCCTTGCCGAGTTCATCCAGCTAGCTACCTTTCACCTTTGCGCTTTATCTTCTGTAGTACTGTAGTACAACACCGCATGCTATCCGAGGATGGCATATCGTCTGTGAAACCATGGTACGGGACAACTCGGCAATGATATTAGATAAGAACTATGGCATTGTGCATCTGCAGCTCCAGACTAGCACCCTCGCCTCAAGCATGAGCATCCGTGGTCGGCGCGTCCCCAGTAGTCACCAACTTGGGCCCCTTTGGTCCAGCCTTGCCGGTGAAATTTGTGTAGATATGCCACACTGACCCATCATCGTCTGTCTCGGTCATGATGACACTGAGATTTGCGGCCGTGGGAGACAGGTGTCCGACGAGGGTCCATTTGTATTCGTCAAAGTAGCCCTTCATTCCCGGCCAGACTGGACCGCTGTCCCAACAATGTTTGCCAGGGACGCCGGGAAAGTCGAGCTCGTTGTTGTCTGGCAATTGACCAAACCAGTAGCCGGCGATGTCGTAGCCATCTCCAGCTTTGGTTGCGTTGATCTGCCAACCTTGGGGTTGGTCATACCATTCGTCCGATGAGGACTGGAGGGATACGCTGATATTGTCGTTTGACTGCTCAGGCATGACAAAGTAGAAGGTGTTGTTATCATACTTGGTCCGGTCGAGCGTTTTGTTGCCGGGAACGGTCATGCCGCCAATGAGCAACGAGTTTTTCAGTGGTTCCCAGGTTGTGTCCGGGCATTCAGACGCTGGTCCACCAGTGAGGGTGAGCTGCGAATGCCTGTCAGATTGTGCCTCGACAACGACACCTTCTCGCGAGGGAGTCCTTACCGTGGTAGTGCCGTTAAACCATGCAAGATACGGCATCATAGCATCATCAATAAATGCATCACAGTTGAAATCATTGGAGCTCGCGCCTCTATCAGTGAACACGGTATATCCTAGAGCAGAGCGTCAGTTGTCCTCGCTTGCGCACGAGGACGGGGTGTCTTACTGCCACAATCCTGACCAAGCACTGCCGTAGAAAGAGTGAAGCCCACGAGTAGTGCATGCTTCATAGAATAAGTCATCTTGTTGGCTCAAAGGTAAAAAGCCTCGATGGTCACAAAGTGTGCTTGTCCGAAATTTAGAATGCTCGACGATGGGAAGTGTAGTGCAAAGACGAGGTATTTATCCAGTTTTGGGGCTCTGCCATAGGGATAGTGTGTCCGAAGCAACGTGGCAGAACGGCCAGAGCTCAGCCGCAACACCAACAGTCAACTCGTTCCACCTTCGGCAAGCATCGATACCAGCGCTGCAAGACGATACCTCGACGGCTTCAGAAACCCCCTGATTTGGTAAGAGGACCGAACACGGGGACCGGAGGAAAGCTAAATGCGAAGAGGCGGTCCCCCAGATGATTTGGAGCTTTGATACAATGACGATCAAGGACTAGACGGGCCAAAAGTCCACCACCGGATATTCAATGCTAGCGAACATGGTTTGACACTTTGTAACACAATGGCAGGTCTCGCCTATCAACAATTAGTCGTGACATTGGCGCATTCGCTTGCTTAAACTCTGAGGGCGGAGCTGGAGCAGGTAGGGCATTGTCAAGCGAGCGTGTCGACAATTTGCTGCATCGTCGTTCCTTGGATTCAACCGTAACTGTTTGCGACTAGTTTCCTCCGAAGCAGCATGAACAGGTCAACTTCAGAAGCCCAATGTGGCCAAGGCGCAGCTCTTCTGGGTCACATCACCGGTCCAAGCTTGTTTGAAAGTAAGGTCAATTTGTTTTCTCGACAAGCTTCATCAAGCGAATTGCTTGAGGAAGCTAAGAATCGTGCCATGGCGGTGCTGCATCGTGGAATGCCGCCCCGTAGGGCTGATTCGAGGAGCAACTTCAGAGCCGCAACTGTCATTCGCGGCTAAAAATCGAGACGGCTGGCGACACG
Source organism: Fonsecaea pedrosoi CBS 271.37 (assembly GCF_000835455.1). NCBI lineage: Eukaryota > Fungi > Ascomycota > Eurotiomycetes > Chaetothyriales > Herpotrichiellaceae > Fonsecaea > Fonsecaea pedrosoi. The sequence continues at coordinate 2,789,209 of NW_013550614.1, read as the reverse complement.
AGGCAAGCAGTCACATCATTGGGGGAGCTGCTTGAGCCCGGTCAGTCATGTGCTAGAGACAAAGTTTCTTGCGTTGTCCAGTCCAGTTCTGGGAGAGGTTCCGTGGCTAGGAAAAGAGAACGGACTTTTGGTGTTAATACGAGAAGCTGCGCATGCCTAAGTAGCTGAAGAGAGACATGGAAGAGTGGTAGAGGGACAGCAAAAGAGTCCTTGCCTCGTATTTGCTTCCACAATGCACGGCGCGAGAACAAAGATGGTGTTCTGGTCGATTGAACAGTTCGTGAAGACTTGGGATCATGTCAGGCTCGGGGCTAGCCAGCTAGCTTCCTGAGGTGCGTTTCTTGAAGGCTTTGCGGTTCTAGAACGTTGGTGCGCTATCATGAAGTGTGGAGGCATAATCAATGGAGAAACCAGTGGTTCACCTGAGGGCAAGTAGGCCGAGAACGAGACGGCGTTAAAGGAGTTACCAAAATGGGAGTGACACCGGAACTGTTGTTTTTCCGGAGATGTGTCATTCCACGTGCTCGCCACCACATGTTGATGAAGGTATGAGTCCCAGCGTCTTCGTGTTACCAGCAAACCCGTCACCCAGTGCTATACTCGGAGAGGCGTCTGGTCGAAAATGTCAGACCACCTAGAGCCCGACTATCTGGCAGACATTGGTACTTGTAGAGGTCAGAAAGAGGTGAGCAAGTTTTTTTCTCAGACAGGCATGGCAGGCCCTGAGATTGGCCGCGTTGGCAGCTGTGGGTCTTGAAGCCCGAAGACGCCCTTCGAGGTTCCCCTATAAGCCTCTCACGCCTCTTCTGTGTCTGGATGGAAGAACCCGATATCAATTAATGATTCCTTCCATGTGCGGTGGTTTTCAGCGCTCGATCTCTCCCCGAGCGTCATAATTCGCATGGCATCAACATTATCATCACCTCTGCTGCAGACTCTTGTCGCTCTCTGCTTGTGCGCAGTCCAAACAACAGTCGCCCGAACCGTGACCTATGACTTCAACATTTCATGGGTAGCCGCCAATCCCGATGGCTTCAGTCGGCCAACTATCGGTATCAATGGCCACTGGCCGCCTCCCACCATAAGCGCTGACCTGGGCGATACCGTCGTGGTCAATGTCGTCAATGCGCTGGGGAACCAGTCGACCTCTCTACACTTCCATGGCCTGTTTATGAATGGAAGCAGTGAGCTGGATGGGCCTGCTCAAGTCAATCAATGTCCCATCACCCCTGGGTCGACGTTTACCTATCAGTTCAAGGTGTGTAATACACCACTCAACAGGAAATATCCCCTTATTAAATACGTGTTTGGGACTTTCTAGGCTACCCAGGCTGGCTTATACTGGTACCACTCCCACGTTCAGGGCCAGTATCCCGACGGCTTGCGAGGACCACTCCTCGTTCGCGACCCGGATCATCCATATCGCGGACTGTATGACGAAGAGTTGCTGTTGTCCGTCTCGGACTGGTACCATGACGAGATGGCACTCCTAGTCCCCAAGTACCTGCACGGCGGGGGCATGATGTCGCAGGAACCTGTGCCGGACGCCAACTTGCTGAACGATACACAGAACCTCCATATCCCCGTCATACCTGAACGGACGTACTTGGTTCGTCTGGTCAACATGGCCGCGTTCGCGGGTCAGTACTTCTGGATTGAAGATCACTCGATCAGGATCATTGAGGTGGACGGCGTCTACACCAAGCCCGCTGAAACGGCCATGATATACCTCTCGTCTGGGCAGCGCTGCAGCTTCCTCGTCACCACCCAGGCTGAACCGCACAAGAATTATCCCGTGGTGGCTTCCATGGATCCCGTATGCCCATTCATCACTCTCTCTCTCTCTTGCTCGGGTTTCGACTAACAAATCTTTCGCAGACCTTGTCCAAGATACGTAGTAGCGCAAGCCAGAACGTGACAGGATGGCTGGTCTATGCGCCCGATCAACCACTGCCGCAGCCTCAGGTCATTGACTCTTTTAATCCCTTTGATGATGTGACGTTGGAACCATACGATGAAATGTCTTTGCTTCCTCGGCCAGACCAGAGCATCGTCCTGAGCCTGGGAATGTCACATGCTGGAGGCATCAAGTAAGCGCCGTCCGTTCTTCACTGCTCGGGTCCATCTATGCTCGGACAAGTAGCTCACTCTGTGTCCAGATGGTTCTTCAACAAGACACGATACGCAGCCCCAGAGATTCCGTCCCTTTACACAGCTTTGTCCAGTGGCCCATCCGCAACAAACGACTCCATATATGGCTCCACAACCAACCCTTTTGTCCTGCAGCACAACTCGGTCGTGGAGATCATCCTCTATAACCACCATATGGTCCGCCATCCTTTCCATCTGCATGGCCACAATTTCCAAGCCGTCTACCGTTCTGCCCCAAAGGCCGGCAGCTTTTTCACCAGCGGTCTCGTGGAGGAAGACTATCCGCGGACTCCGATCAGGCGAGACACGCTCTTGCTGGAACCCGGAGGCTTCATGGTCTTACGATTCAGAGCCGACAACCCTGGCGTCTGGCTTTTCCACTGCCACATGGAATGGCACGTAGAAACAGGTCTGGTCGCGACATTGATCGAGGCGCCGCTAGAGCTGCAGCTGCAGCATAGGGATCGCCCGTTACCCGCGATCTCATGCAGCTCTCTAGAGAGCGACCAAAAAGAGCAGCAGGCGGGTGTGCCTGAAGAGGAACAACACGAGCCTACTCCCGAATCCCCGGAATCGACAAAGGCTACCAGAAGGTGAGATGGGCCAATCCACCCCCAACTCCTTTTGAGCTTTTCATATAATCTACTTCGAACCGTTTCCCAGGATGGAATTGCTCGCTAACTCTCTCTTCAGTAGCTCTATGATCTCCACGACCGTATTGATGATGGTTGTCTTCATTGTTGCGATGGCCGGCCTCACTTTTACCGTCAAGCTTTGCCGCAGGAAAAGGGGTACTTCTCCAATCCAGCCAAATTCCTCAGCGATGCCCGACGTCGAACAAGAACGTCTCCTCGAAAGTTCGTCGAGTTGGGAGAACATGCATGTCTTTGAAGAGGGCGCGGTCGTCAACTCTGCGAAGTCGTCCTTGGATGGAAACCAGACTGATGATCATGGTGGTGGCAGACAGAGCCGTTGAAGTGCCTCAATCCACCTCTTAGCAGAGGGGTTTCTTGCAACATAAACATGTTGCTTGTATGTACAAAAATAGGGTTTCGGCCTGTATTTTATATGTATATTCCGACCAGTGAATAGATAGATAGATGGTCGTTTCTCTTCCCACGCATCAAGAACATATCCACCGCGAGTTCTTGTTCTGCCTCAAGTCAGTAAAAGCGGCAGTTGATAAAACATATGGTTGTACCAAGGGGGGGGACCCAACGGATAGAGCGGCGCCACGCTCATCTCCTGACAATATTTTACCCGCTCGCCCGCCAGATCAGGATCTTATCATGATAAGATGCAACTGTATTGTCTCCCAATCATTGTTCCTCCTCTCTGTGCGACCTGTCGAGACTTATGGACGACGCTGCATCACCTGAAGAATGCCTCGACATCCTCCGCCTCTCCCTGAAATCTTCTGACAGTCTTGTCGCGCTTCTAGCAGAGTCTAGCGGGGTACCGTCACCGGACCACCTCCGCAAGATCATCGCCGCCATCCTCTGGCATCGCAAGTTCATCCTGACATATTATTTATGGATTGTCGGTGCCATCGTCATTGTGGGAGGCGTCCACTGTGGGAGGGCAGCGCACCAACGTAAGAGATGGGACAAGAATGATCAGAGACATATCAACTATGCGGGTGTCGCACCCAACCCCTCACCATCATCAAGCGGTACATCGACTGGGACAAGTACGCCTTCGCAGAAAGAAGATTGTTCTGACAATGGGGAGACGACACCCTTGCTGTCACGGTCATATCCGACTTCTCGAAGACGGCCACCCCTTGCGGATCGACTGAAGTCCCTCTTGATGTTCCAGCCACGACCCATCCCAGCACTAACAGCTCCCTCGAACGTCCTCCCGAACAATGCCATCACCCTCGCTGTCCTCTTTTTTCTCGCCGTCAACCTCTTCTACCTCTTCTACCGTGCCCCGTTGTCATTGCCATGGATCTTTATTCTCGCCGATCGGGCTGGTCTGCTCTTCCTTGCAAATCTTCCAGTCCTCTACTTCCTCGCCGCCAAAAACAACCAGCCGCTCAAATGCCTGACAGGACATTCCTACGAAGGACTCAACATCTTCCACCGTCGTCTTGGAGAGTGGATGACTTGCTTCGCTGTCATTCATATGTGTGGGATGCTTGCTGTCTGGTACACCATCCTCCGTCCTCTAGGCTGGAACCTGCTCCGTTATATGACGAGCAGAGTCGTTTTTCTCGGTTTCTGTGCAGTGATTTCGTACTATCTCATCTACGTCACGAGCATCGGTTGGTTCCGCCGTCTTTACTATGAATCGTTTCTGGTGGTACACGTCATATTCCAGTTCGCCGCTCTGGTATTCCTTTTCTTCCACTACCCTACGGCTCAGCCATACGTCTGCGCGGCCTTTGCAGTCTGGGCCGTCGACAGGCTCCTCTGGCGCATGACGATATCATCTCGAAAGTTCATTGCAACTTTGGAAGTCGCCCCAGATGGGGACACTGTTCTGGTCCACTGCAATATTCCGTTGTCCCGCCAAAATCTTCTTCTGGGGGCACAAACGAACCTCTACCGCGGATGGTCTCCCGGCCAGCACGTATTTCTAACCATCCCCTCCATGGGTTTCAAGTACCGCTTTCAGGCGCACCCGTTCACGATAGCTTCACCGGCTCCAGCAGGAAGTTCAGCGTCTGGAGGATCGTGGCCTCTTCAGCTCACGATCCGCGCAATCGACGGCTTTTCTCTCGACCTTCTGCGCCACGCCCGCCACCATCAGCATTGTGAAGTCGTTCTTGACGGTCCTTATGGCAGTACCTCAGCGCTGCATGCAGCACAGTCAGCAGATCGCGTCTGCTTCGTCGCAGGTGGCAGCGGTATCGCAGTCACCTATCCGCTTTCCTGGGCAGTCCGTGTCCGACAGGACAGCAGCGCAGATGCAGGACTCTTCCTGAGCACAAGGACCACATATGAGAATGGTGTGAAGACCATGCCATCCACTGCTGCAGAATCTGCTCCAGCCGACGGAGACCCCGACTACGCACACTTCTGGGTAAGGCAAGAGGTGCTGCATGGAAAGTGGATCTGCATGGTCCCGCGAGCGAGTGCGGTGAAGTCACTCCACGATGACGAAGATGCCCAAGACTCAGCCACCCGTCTTGCTGGACCAGAGCAAGGGGATGACGAAGCCGGAAGTTTAGTAACGCGGGCATTCGACACAAGATCTCCGGGCTGCCAACACGTTCGACCAGATATGCAAAGCGAGATCTACAGCTGGATCACGTCCGTCTCCTCGTCCTCTCTAGCCGACGCTGCTGGAAGACCTCTTTATCCTTCATCGTCTTCCCCTTCCTCTTCTTCTTCTTCTACGATACTAGAGGACTGCTCTCCAGATCCGCTCCCGTCTTCTTCTTCTTCTTCCTCGTCATCACAATCGGCGCTACAAACCCCCAAACTGAACTTTAAAGTCACGAACGAATCTATTTCTTCACAAGCAGACAAGCAGAGCACCGCAGACAGGACCAGGGAGAAGATCTGCATCATCGTCTCCGGCCCAGACGGCCTCGTGCGCGACGTGCGAAACGTCGCTGCCGACCTTGTCCGGCAGGGTGGCTGGGACATTGATGTCTGGGCCGAGAAATTCGGTTGGTAGACGCAGCGACCGCGACCGCGCGCACAGAGATTTCGCCATGAAACCTAAACTTGAATGGAAGTCAATGTGGAAGAAGAAGTTACCTATTAGAATCTAGAGATACAGAATTATAGATGTATGTAAATGTAGGTGGACGGGTGGGGAAAGAAAGAAAGAGAAATCACAGAGTAATCCTGTCATGTCATGTCATGTCTTGCTTAGATTTCGGCACTGAACCGGCCATCAAGTCTACTGTTTCTCTTAGATGGGATAACATATCATATGGAACATGCACATGGCCTATGTCTGTTCTGAATTGCTCATACAGCCGCCCCGTGCCACGCATTCCCATAAAGGGAAGTAGAAAAAAAAAATGAAAAACCAAAAACCAGAACCAAAAGGGAATGGTGAGAGAAACCCCCCTTGGGCCCCCTTTCACTTCATGAATCGTTGTATCGCCTTCTTCGTGCTGTTACGTCCCTTGTTGTTTTCTGGTTCTGGTTCTTGACAGTACGCCCGCTAGAGCGCCAAAGTGCAAACAAACGTGCATTCATCCCCAAAATGTGGAACCACATGTGGCTGCGTTCATTCGGTTCCCCCTTTTGCCTCTTTCATCGCGAGTGCTGATGATCCATGCCCGTACTACTTGTAGGTGCATAGTGTCTGTTCATCATGTCCCCCAGATTAGCGGCGGCATGCATGTCCACATCGAACGAGACCCCTGCTGGGTCCGTCCCACTGCCGACCCCTGTTCCTGCAACCACTCCAGGAATTTGGCTACTCGGGTCGTCAGGCAGACCGAATCCGCCAAAATATTCATCCGCCTGGGGGATTCCCGCCCAGTGGTGCATGGCGCTGTAATCCCAGCCGTTCATCATCGGGGTCCCGCCAATGGGACTGTCCCAACTTGTACTCCAATTCAGTGTGTCAAACATGTTGTCCATGAACAGTTCTTGAGTGGCCGTGTTGAGCTCGTCCGGGTTACCGTAGGTGTTGGCAAATGAGACATCAATGTAGGTGGGGCGGAAAGACGACGCTGCCGACGCCGACATTGTCGTTAACTGTGCGTGTTGTGCAGCTGGAGTGGTCGAGGACGTCGGTGTCTCGATGTTGTTTGGCAGATATGTCTCTTGGTATTCTTGGAGGGCGGCAGAATGCCGTTTGCTGGCGTCATATAGCCGGATGACGACCTCCAACGACCGGCGAGCGGTAGAGGACCAGGCCTGCAGCTCCTTCAGGACTTGCACAGCGACTTCGACTTGATGGCGGCTGCTATCAACTACATCGACATCGTGAGGGTCCGAATAGAGCGAGAGAAGTGGAACCATCACAGCTTGATAAAGAAGCCACGTGGCGTTCCAACCAGACATCTGACACTCCTTTTGACCTCGCCAGGTGGAAGCAATGTCATCGATGAGATCTGCACATACAGCACGACAAAGCTCAATCGCTGCTTGCCTTTCTGGAGAGAGGCTCTCCCATGCGATCTTGCGCATGGCATACCAGAGCAGAGCAGGGCGGTGGAGAATAATTCGATTCGACAAGTAGCGCCATCTCATCACATTCTTGACGACAGTAACGCCGGGAGGCTCGTTGGGGGTCGCACGTGAAGAGTCCGCCTGCACAGATGAATGCTTGTACCACTCAAGATAGAGGGCGTCCAGAGGACAGCGTTCATACTCTTCCAAGAGAGGAGAAACAGCCAGGGCATCTTCCATTCTTGTGCTGATGATGCAGAAGCGAACGTTCTCCTGCACCAGAGCTAGCATGGCCATTGACTGACCTATGGGCTCTTGGGGCGGTTTCGCTGTTATGGCGTGGCTCATTCGGCCCATGCTCGGTCTTCCCAGAGTGTTGCCGGCCCAGGCGTCTAAAATGAACGTACACCACCATATCCTGCGACGCATCTCGATTGAGAAGGATGCCTTGTGGACCTTTGCGGGCCCAACCCCCTCGGTGTAGTCTCGATGAAGTCCCAGCGTGGTAGCAACTCTCAAGGTGGCGCCCATCAAAGCATTTGCCTGGTTGGGTATCTGGACGTAATGAAGATAGAAGCCGCTCAAAATGGCAAGGGCTTGAACAGTCTCGAGATGGGCAGAATCCAAGGTGTCCAAGTTGAGATATTGCTTCGCCCGGTTAAAGTAGACGTGGTGACCTGCGTCCTCCGACGTCCCTGCTGCCACGCTGCCCATGGCCAGGACACTGTTTAAGAGTAGGAGCCATCGAGAATCAGTTCTTTGTGCCGTCATGTACGTGTCCCGAAAGACTTGCTCCTCGATCAAGGGTATGAAGGGGTGGACATAGCTGAAGTATGCATTGATCAAGGGGATTTCGTCCCAGGCAGATGTCGACGTGGCGTCGTTTCTTGTCTGACCAGGATCCATTCTCGGATTCTCTGGTGCCGGTGATGCTTCCCGGGTGGGAACCGCACTCCTCTCAGGAGATTTGGTCAGGCAGTCTGGATCGAGCCAAGTGATGACTCTCAGCACCGCCATCACGGAAGATATTCCAAGATATGATGAGTTTTGGTTGACTGACAGGGACAGCATGTTGACGTCGTCCGTGATGCCTTTCAGGGCCTGAGTTTTGCGGTCAGAAAATCCATCATTGCTGTCCTCTGGCGTTGGTTGCAGCTTTTCGAGGTTGGCAGCATCAGGATTCACAGGAGGCGGCTTCTCCTCCACGCTGGGTGTTCGAGGTGAAGGGGGATGGAATGGACTGCTCTTCTGGATGAGCTCTACGAGTCTTTCACGAGGGAGCTCTTTCAGCTGGTCTGGGTGCACATTTGGAAAGAGCTTCTGTAGGATACCTCGATATTCCTGTAGCGTTTGAGAGATCTTCTCAACAGACCTGTAGATGAAATGTCAGAGATTGGCAAAATAGGTGCGAGAAGTCACTCTGCTCACCGCCTGGAGGGCATCTGCCGTTGTCTAGGCTCGGTGTAATGACAAGACGCAGCCTTCCGGTACCATTGACAGGTTTCGCATGGATGCTCTCCACTGCACCTGATCTTGCGACGTCGGCAGGGCTCACAAGCCCTCACGGTAGAGGTCCTGCGCTTTGCCGCCGAGCTTGCATTTTGGTCGGTCTGCTCTGGGCTGTGATATTGCGCAGTCTCAAATGTATGAAACATCCTGAAAGGGACACCAGAAATCTGGAAATCCGGCTAGCGAATGACACAACAGCAGTCCACCGAGCACTATGGACTCCTAATATAGATGGGCCTGGCCGAGAGCACGCACGGGACCAGACGTCACGACAGCGCGGAGACCTTGCAACCTGGGGAGCTGCCCAGAGTGCCAGGACTTGAGTGTATGAGAACGGAGTTTCTCTGAGAATCTCCCAGATGGGCGCGATGATACTCTGAATGACCTTGAGGCCGAGGTAGTCAGGGATCGACAGAACACCTACTCATAAGGAGATTGGTGGAGCGTGGTCGATTAGGCAGAGAATGGCAAGGGAGGTGCAGAACTTGCAGACGCGTGCAGAGCGCCTCCTTTATCACTTTCACTGGACTTCTGGTGTACAGAAACAATGAGTTTGTCCGAGATCAATGCCACGAGGAGAAGAAAACCGGCGGCATAATATGCTGCTGGGTCATACTGCCTGAACTCGCGCCACTGGCCATATGGAAGAATCCGGGGAAACTGTGGGAATAACAAGGGCAATCTTGACCGGGGAAATGGTTCAGTTCAACCACATGCATGACGGGCTAAGATACCTGGTTGGTGCTAGACGTCGCGCCAGGAGGTTCAAAGAGTGGTGTGCTTGTTCCCTGGCGAGAGTAGAGGGAGAAGAATGGACCACGGGAATGATCGCAGGACTAGGGTCTCGAGCAGGGGTGTTTGGTTTGGGAGGCCCTGGGCGTTATGTAACCAGGGTCGACAAGACGGCCATGGAAGGGCTCCAGAAGGAAAAGAAGAAGTAGGACCAGAATTGGCTCGTTCAGGTGCATGCAGTAGTGAGTTCGATTAGGATGGACACGAGCTAAGGAAAAAAGCTACTGTAGGTAGGAGGAATGGAGGGTCGAAGTTGAGCGACTTGACTGGCCAACGAGGTGAATTTGTCACCGTTTGTCCGACCTGTCGCGCAGGCAACGTAGAACAGGGAGAGGATAAAGGGCGAGTAAAGGCAGTCCTATGTAACAGTCAGTTCTGGATGTTGTTCGAAACGGCCAGTGAAAAGGTCTCGGCGAGGTCGATGGAAGATAGGAGGGGGTGGTGAAGGGGGGTAGCAAAGTAGGTAGTACGTGTGGGTGGTAATTTGATGAGTGATAAAGTGGGAATAGGCGGTACTGGTGGTACATACATGCTACTGTACATTATTGTCCGTAAGTGCGTAATGTCGGAAAAAGAGAGGCATTGACTAGTAGGAGGTGGTATTCGTCTGAGGAATCCTTGATGGATGGATGGATGATGCTGATGATGGATCTGCGGACCAGTCACTCCCTGCGCTCTCACTGCACCTCACGCACTCAGTGCCTGTGGGTGCCTGCGCCCGCAGATTGTGGGGAGCTTCGTGGTTTGGCCTTGGCCCCTGACCGCCTCCACATCCTCTTCCCTCAAACATCCACATCGCTATCGCCCATCACCATCACCATTGCCAGAGGCTTCAACGCCATTCTCATTGCCATCTCCACCTCCACCATGTGCACCTGCTTCCCTCATATCAGTCCCCTCTGTCAAGTACCATCTGCTGTCCCGCTATCCACATGGCTTGCTGATTGATGAAACAACTACGACAGACACCTCATATTCTTCCAACAGACCTGACCACACCACCCTCATTCAAGGTGTCATCTCTCGCCCTCCCAAATCTCCTCTAGCATGAAGGATAACGGCCCCTAACCACACAAACCAGCCTCGCCGAGCCCGTGAATCACCTATTTAGCCGCCATTGGGACTAAGACAAGAGCTTCCATGCGTCCGTTTAGCTTTAACCGGCGGGGCCTTTTTTGGGTGCTGCGATACCCAATCTGCCGAATATCTTCCAACGGCTCCATTGCGCAGAAATGCCACCACTACCTCTTCTAGAATTATATCAATTGGCATCCAATGGGCTTTTCTTTTTGCCTTGTGCGACAAGCAATCGGCAAGCTACGGGAGTCCCTGAAAGATGGTTGGATGCACAAACCCGGCTGAGCCATCCTCTAGGGATCAGTCTATTTGAAGAGAGAGGAAAGTGAGCCTGACGAATCGCCCAGGTACCCCGTATACGCGGAAGATTTCTCTGTCCCCGACCCGACTCAAGAAGCCATGTAACATCGTCAACATTACATAAGACTGGCCTCTTCCATGCCGACATTCTACCGGTCAAAGAGAGAACTTTTGGGTTGCTGTTGTGTCTGGCTGCTTGTCCCTCTACCCAGCCTTCCTCGTCTTCCTGGAAAAGAAGAGCGAGAGTCATGCCATCAGGCTGACTGTTCGCCTCAGCAAGGTGAACTTCACCCCATCTCGAAATCAACTTCTCCTCGGGCCGAATGAGATCAGTTAGCCCCCTGGCTGCTTTCCATTTGTCAAGTGAATATGCAACATCCCTCTTGGGCATCTCTTGCGTGCCCTGGTCTGGTCTCATGCATCGTAACCTCGGCTTCCAGGGGCCATGACTGCACCTGTCTTACTGCTCCCCAGCCCCCAAATATGTCCAGTTGAGTGGTTGTTCTCCAGCCTTGAGCCCTCGCACTCGGATAATCTGCTGGTCATTAGGCACCAAGTCAATAGCGCTGTCGCTTAGATGACACCCTTCGCGTTCCTCAAACACAAGACACTTGACCGGCCTGTCTGCAGAGACATGCATCTCGTCACCCACCACCTCGACCTTGACGTTTCGCTCGGGAAACTGGAGATATTTTAGAGGCTGCGGCCAATCAGTGTCACGAGCAACCAATGTGCCGTCGACCCATATCCGGGCGGCCAGGACATGGGGCTCCTCCTGGAAATTGTCGACCTGCCCCTTGAGAACGTCGGTAGTTGTGTTGGCTTTGACTTTGATTCCTTTCTTCACAATCTTGTCCTTGATCTCCAGGCCTGTGCGGACGGACACGAACCTGACCTCCACATCCGCAATGATGTCGGTCAGCTTCGCACTGACGACCCACAACTCCCAATCCTGCGTCCGGGGTTCGCGGGCGTGTGTCACACTCCAGTCGTGGTGAGATCGACGAATTCCGACCGCCACCGGGGCTAGAACGCGCGCCATGGCATAATACGCCGGTTTTCTCCTTAGGTAGTAGTCGACAATCGACCAACTAGTCACTGGCCAGCAATCGTTGAGTTGCCACACCAGGGCTCCTCCACAATGTCGGCCGTCCCCCCATTGTTTCCGCCAGCCGCGGTAGCCAAACATCAGAGCTTCGCATTGGATCAGCTGGGTGAGGTGGATGTACGCCTCGAGGTCGGTCGCGGTCCTCACATTCTCCACTAGGTACGTGGCAATTCGCCTTTCGTGGCCATCGGCTTTGTTGTGGAAATCTAGTACATGACTTTGCGGATAGAGATCCTCGTCCTTCTCAACAAACGACTTGATGGTCGCAATGTGCGGGAATGCCTCCATGCCGAACTCGGAATTGAAACGTCCTCCCAACGAGTCGAAGATTTGGTACTTCTCCTGCGTCCCATGCCAGACATTCCATTGATGCATGTCCCCGACCGTTGGGTCCGAGCTGATCTTGCCATCCCCCCATGGCGATCCCGGATGATATGGAATCCAGGGCGCCTCCGCCGCAGAAACTCTCGGCAGTAGTGACTCGTAGATGTAGCGTGCTGGGAAATCCGATTTGAGCCAGTGTTCCTCGTTCTTGTCGTCATAGTCGTAGGTCAAATGGGCAGACTCCTGCACTTGGTAGTCTTCGTTGTTCCCGGCGAAAATCACCACGCATGGGTGATGGCGGATTCGTCGAACATTGGCCACGGCCTCGGCCTCGATCGACTTGAGTATTTCTGGGAAGCAGGGATAGTTGCCGCAACCAAACATGAAATCCTGCCACACCATGATCCCCAACTCGTCGCAGGCGTCGTAGAAGGCGTCGTCTTCGTAAATCCCGCCTCCCCAGACTCTAGGCCACACCCGTTAGCTTCAAATTCCACCAAAGGACGACGAAATTAAGTAGCGGTCGGGTGGTTTCGGGGTGGATGAAGTTTTGTTCTGTATTACCTGATCATTTTCTGGTTCGCGGGCACCATCAGCTCGATCCATGCTCGATATTTCTCGGCCGTGACGTTTGTCAAGAAGCTATCGGTGGGAATCCAACATGAGCCACCGCAGAAGATTTCGACATCGTTGACCCGGAAATAAAACGACTTTCCATGAGAGTCTGGCTCCTGGACGAGTTCAACCTTGCGTAGACCAATACGTCGAGACTCACGGTGCAACACCATCTCGTCCGTCGTCGAAATCGTGACAGTCACAGTGTACAGGTGCTGTTGCCCATACCCGTTGGGCATCCATAACTGCGGATCGGACACGTTAAGGTGGGCAGTGGCCCTCTTCCCCGACACGAGGTTTGCCTGGCTTGACAGAATCTTGGTATCTCCCAGACTGACGGCGAAGTCGACTTTGACATGGCCATGCTGGTCCTCGAGTCCTTCAATCTCGGCCGAGGCCTGGATTGTGGCGAGCTTATGGTCGTCTGAGATGGTGATATCGGTCCGCAGATCGGCTATCCTGATGGAATACATCTCCAGACGAACAGGTCTCCAGATGCCAGCACACATCAGGAGAGGCCCCCAGTCCCACCCCCAGTGGTACTGTGCTTTCCTCACGGCCAGACGTGCAGAGTCACCATTAAAACAAATGAATTTATGCTCCGGATGCTGATCTTTGATTTCCCTGGCCTTCAGGAAGGCGGGTTCGAATTCGATCTCCAAGCTGTGATCTGATGTGGATTGAATGAGGTCTGTGACGTCGACTCGGTGTGGCAGGAACATGTTGTCGCTTTTCAGGATGGTTTTGCCGTCTAGCTTGACATGAGCAAACGTGTCGAGACCATCAAAGGCAAGTACGGCTTTGGAGCCTCGCGGCACCGAGGGGCTGACGAGCCTGGTCCGGTAGGTCCATGATTTCAACCCTACCCACTCTGCCTTGATCTCGTTGAATCCGACAAAGGGATCATCCAGTCTGGTGGGTGTCTACATCAGCTTTGGCCGGTTGTCGGGGGATGCCACATTACACACTTCTTGTTGTCGATCAAATCCTGGTGCACGGTGGAAGGGACCTTCTTGACTGGATACCAGGCATTCTCACCAACATCATCACTCTGTTTAAACGACCACCCCAGGGATAAGTCAATGACCTCCATCGGCACCAACAGGTCGTCGACCCCGGACATGTCCCCCATGGGCTTCTAAGGACCGTATCGTTACCTTGAAAGAAGAGAGAAAAAAAGAGAAACTACACAAGAAGAAGCAATAAGGCAGGAAGTTATCTGCAAGCAGAAAGACTTCTAGAATTCTTTAAACATGGAAAGAGAGAAGCTCTGGTAGGGGAGTTGGAGAACTGAAAAGGTTTCAACCGCCACGCAACACGGCGTACGACCTCGTAGGGATCAAAGAAAAGAATCCACTTCACCCACTGGATCTGACAACGGAGGCAATGCCGCGACGCGAGAATCTCTGTCACAGAGCAATGCTAAAGCGCAGATGAGCAACGCATGACCCAGTCTACGATCAATTACCCGCATTGAGCGAGGCGGAAGGCATCGAAAGTGGCATGGAGACGTGGTGGGAGGGATTATGACGGTATAGCGAGGTTAACCGAGAGTCCAATCGGAGAATTTATACCGGAGGGCCTAGTACATAGTTGCACATCGGAGGGAGAGACCTCCGCGTCGAAGAGGGAAAAGCGTCAGTCTAGTGTATTGAGCACTGCGGCAGCGAGTCACTTCTTCCCGCATTGCTTCGCAGCACTGGAACATCCTTGCTTGTGGCAGCGGAGATCTCAGCCCTTTTCGCTTCTTTCACTCTATGGAATCAGCAGTATGATGAATGCTTACTTGCTTGTCTGTTCGACTTGCAGTTTTGAACGCAGCATCACAACGGCTGACCCCTGACATGCGTGCGCGAAAGGGCGCATGTGCTGGATGTGCGAAGTCATCCCAACCAATAATGCCGCCAGCCATCCTAGAGAAACCCCAATTTCCTCCTTCTGCGCAGGAACTATCTCACCGACCTCCGATCTGATACGTATACGGGCTCGAAACATAATCTCTATAACACCAGAAGAAGGTGCGCCGCCGCAGACAAGAGCTGGATGAGACACATGAGAGTGCATGTACTGTGGTAATAGAAATGACCTCTTAATAGTGCATTGGACACTTGGTAACCCATAACAACTACCAACCCCATGTCCCAGGGCCTCCTTTCATGGGGCCCTCGAGTTCACTGGTCACCCATCCACCATAGTAGTCGCCTATAAAGAGGGGGATCAGGTTCGGCCGCCACGTGGTTTCAGTCGGTTGCTCACCTTCTTGAGGAGCGACCTTCTCATCGTCGACGAAGCATTCCCACGGCATGCCGCTGGCATAAAAGGACAAATATCCCTTGATGCTTGTGAAAGCCGGGGTTGGCGACTCATAACTCCAGATCTTGTTCGTAACCGTCTGGCCTGTCGACTTGTCCGTCAAATCCCAATATGTGGCTCGGCCTTTCCATTCACAGAGCGATGCCTTCTCGGGGACCTGGGTGAGCTTGAAGGAGTCCGAGACGGAGTTTCGGGGAAGATAATAGGCTGCACCAGTAGATTATTCTTTATCAATTGTGATTCGGCTGGACAGGGATGTATTCCCCGTAGGTGCCTAATACTTCCAGAGCAAGACTGGACTCACTTGGAGGATGTGTAGTTTCCAAGACCCAGTACGCCGATTTGGTGTCGGCCAGGGTCTGTCCGTTCCATCTCAGCACCAAGTGCCTTGGTGTTTTCTCCAGCAAGGGAGGGCGTGGGAAATTCTGGACGTTCAACTTGATTTTCGCAGCCATTGAAAGAGACGTCCTCGGTAGACAACAAGATGGTGACTTAAATTCTGGGGGCTGAGCTTGACCATGTTCTCTGGAGGTTCGATGACGATATAAAAGTATGACTGCCTCGTTTCGGGCCTAGATGTATTATGTGCTGTAAGGCGACCCGATCGGGTTTGCTGGGACGATCAGCGATCATACAGATCAGATCTCGTGGCGCAGGGCAGCATCAAGCCCCTTGCGCAGTACATGCTTCACACAGCTTTCGCGTCAAAGCATCAACAAAGATGAATTCCTCAGGTTTGGCATTATGAGGAGCATCAGGTATACAAGTGCATGTGGTGATGTTTGCAGGGGAATCAAGACCAGTGTTGTCCCACCTATTGACCCTCCCCTGCAGGTCACCGTAAAGGCCACCAGGCCTTCTCGTCTTTTTTTCCAACCTCAGATTATCTTCTCCCTCCACTTCAACTCTCTTACCACCGAATCACGGGTAGCTATCCATGCCGAAAGACGTTTTACCACTTCCGTCGCACCTCAAGCCATTCCAGGCACCCCCTTTTACCGAAGTCGCCGAGCAAGTGTTTATTTGTGTTCAGTCCACACGATGCCCCGCGCGAATACGAAGGGTGAGAGTGACCAATTTGCCCCTACGTGCCCTCCCACCAACAACTCCCCGCGCCCAATACCTAAGCGAGAAGCCCTACCCAGCGCCCAGGAGCAAAGCAAAAAGTCTATGACGCGGATCGGATACACGCAAACAATCATGGCAAGAACCCGTCTGCATCGCCGTCTCTGGTGGACAAACGGTGTCTTCGGGGGATTGCTTGAGACTTGAGATCCTTCTCCTTTCCTGACGGGGACCTCGATCGTCCTAGCTGTCTATCATTCTGAATCATGATGTGAGCTATGGGGACCAATATCCCTTGCCCCAAAAAATTCATCAACAAAGGTGGGTTTTGACGGCGTCCTCGGGGACTGGAAGGCTATTTTCCACCACTGACCAAAATGCTCCAAAATTGGGGGGAATTGGAAAGCTAAACTGACCTCGTGGCGAGCTGCTGGGTCCTGCTTTAGCGTGAGCCTAGCAGCATCAATGTCGGGCTCTATTGCTACTCTCGGGCTCCAAGCCTCGCCCTGGCAAGCCACGCAAAGAGAAAAAAAGCATTTCCAGATATCTCGAATAACATGTCTCCAAATTCCAACGACTACTCGTATTCCCTGGCTTCCCAGCAAGAGTTCAATCATCCCAATTCCTAGCACACAGACAGCCAGAGACGATCAGCCATGTCTTCCCTTTTGATGAGCGCTGCAAGTGGCGGCATCTTCGGTGCCGCTTTGGCTGCCTCGGGAGTATATTCGCCCTCTGTCATCATCACACAACTCCAGCTGGGCAATTTCCATATGATGAAGAGCTTCATCGCTGCCAGCGCTTGCAGTGCGTTGATTGTTTACTGGGCGAATCGAGCAAAGTACGCCAAACTCTCGCCTCGGTCGGATTCGACGTACGGCTGGTTCATGAAATACGATGCAAACCTCATTGGCGGACTTTTGCACGGTATCGGCATGGCCTTGACCGGCGCCTGTCCGGGCACTGTTCTTGTGCAGCTGGCGATGGGTGTGAAATCTGCACCGGCCGTTGCCGCTGGCTGTATCTTGGGAGCGATGGCCTTTGTCAAGTCGGCGCAGCATATCAAACGAACGACACCTGCGAGCGCCTCGGCCGGTCCTGCTCCGCACTCTGTGCAGGAGAAGCTCGGCCTGTCCACCAACTCGATGATTCTCCTGTATGAGGCCCTGTGTCTCGTCATGATCGGTGCTGCAACGTACCTGGGACCTACTAGGGATTACTGGCTCAACCCTATCATCGGTGGCCTTCTCATCGGCGTGGCGCAAGCGACCTCGGTCCTGTTTACTCGGAAGACCCTGGGTGTATCGGGTGCGTATGAAGATATTGGAAAGTATATCTGGAGTGTCGTGGACGGGACCGCAGGGCCTGGCTTGTCAAACATCGTCTTTGCCAGCGGTGTCATCGGCGGCGCCAAAATCATTTCGCAATTCATACCGGCTGTGTCTGAGGCGGGAGGGCCAGTCATCAACCCCCTTGCCGCTCTTATTGGGGGGTTTACCATGATATTCGGCGCGAGAATGGCCGGGGGATGTGCCAGTGGACATGGCATCTCGGGCATGGCCACCATGGGCTTGAGCAGCTACATCACAGTGGCTGGCATGTTTGGAGGCGGCATTGTCTGGACTCTGCTCTTTCGATAGGTCCTGGCCTTGAATATAACAGGGCAGTGACAAACGACCACACGAGAAACATCCGCGTGGGGAACTCCACTGCCTTGTGATCCATGTTGTGTGTGTGTGAAACAACACTTTCTGCCTGCGTGCTGGTGACAACCATTCACTGCTCTGCACCCGGCATGGGAACACCTCTTGTTGAAGAAAGAGTTTGACGCTTTTCTTCCATTTTTCATCTGTCTGTGTCATTGCTATCGCCCTCGACACGACCTTGAGCTTGACCGTGCTGCCTACCTGTCTGTCGACGCCACCACAGAAAAGCAAGGATCCGAAAGAAGCTACCATACACTGACAGGGCTCTTTACCACTTGGGCGCAAGCATCGCCACGGACAGAACGAAAACAAAAGAGAAGAACAACAGAAGAGCCAGCACACACACACATACCCGAGATCGACCGAGACAGAGACAGAGAGAGGTAGAGCAAAATGCCCTTTTTGAAACTCATCCCCGTTGAGCGATCAAGCACCGTGAATGATGGGTCATCATCGGCAAAAGGGATCCTCGATGGTTACATTACCGGGCCAAACTCCAAGGACAACAGTAGCTTCGATGACAAAAGCGGGTGCCAGTTCTTGAAGCTGACGCCGGATACCGCAACCAATATCAACATGAGTAACAACGAGATCGGCAGCAACAAGAACAACATCAACGACAACAATAACTGCCACACCGATGTGATTGATCAAGGTCATCAAGGTCAGGGTCAGAGTCAGAATCAGGCTCAGAGCCCGGGTCAGGATAAGGATCAGGGGTCAGGCCACGGGCGGTGATCAGGGTCATCTTCAAGACACCTAGATCGGCGGGACGAGATGCTCAGCATGGCTCGAACAGGGACGGACAGGTTCTCGTTGTATGAGCACTCGCACTTTGGACCCTGAACTCTGAATTTGGTGCATGGTGCTGTCTGTGGACTTGAACTTTTTTGGGAGAACAACAGGGTCAAGCCAGGCCACGATCCAGATCCAGATACAGTTCCGATTGCGGCTCATCAATCCATCTCGAGATAGACACAGGAAAGGGGATGGATGGAACACGGGGTTATTTGTTTGTTTGTTTGTAACTCCCGCCCATCCGTAACGCCCTTTCCTGTCCTGTCCTGTTCTGTCCAGTCCGGTCCAGTCCAGCAAATATCACGTCATGCATGCTACGAAATCCCAGAAAGAAAGACGCACAAAGGTGGCAAGCAAGGATACAGACATAGTCTTCTAGTCTAGTCTAATCAACAATCGATCGATCGCTCCGTACCCTAATCACCTAGTCACCTAGATACTCGTATACTCACTCGTACGAGGGAGGTATATCTATCTTACCCTACCCTACCCACCCCACTCTACCATATAACGAACGACGAGACAGTGAAAAGACATTGTCAGTCAGTCAGTCAGTCAGTCAGTCAATAAGTAAGTACCTGGTAGATCCCCACGCGTCGCCTCGCCTCGTCTAATCTCGTCTCGACCTGATCTGACCTGACCATTCATATCATTGATCGCTACCCAAATCTCGTGTTATGATCCGCGCACCGAGTAACATACCTAGGTAAATAGGTAGGTAGGTAGGTAGGTAGGTAGGTACAGACAAGCAGCTCGCACGCTCAAGGACCGGTCGACCCGATCCAATCGAATCCAGATAGCGCCAAACCAGATCAAGCCCCAAAACTCACGCGGTGGTGGTAGTGTCGAATATCGTACAAACCTGATCCCATTCCGATAATATCCAACCAAGCAGATGCTGATATCTGGGTCATGTCCGTCACCATAGCACTTTGCGTTATCTACACCTTCACCAGAGATTTTGAAATCAGCACCGTTGCAAGTAATTGCTGGGCACCAATCCGATCCCCCCTATGTTCATCCCCCTCGCACTCTCCTTCACCTCTGCCTCCCACCATCCGTCGTCCTGAAGCCGCAATACTGCGAGAATGTCGCCTTTGGAGAAAGACAGCTCTTCGGGAATCGCCGCTGTGTAGCTGTACATTGCCCTCGCTGTAAAGACTATCGTCAGCAAGTTGTTTTCCAAGTCGAAGTCTCTACTCGAAAATCTCTGATGGGTCATTGTTGACTTACCATAATGCAATACTCGCTGCTGACGTTGCTCTGGAGGAGCACCTGCTCGGTACGGGATCGCCGCGAGACTTTTGCTCCTCTCTCGCCTCAGCTCAATATCCATACCCCCTCCATTTGCACCTCCGCCTCTTTGCCGGCTATCGTACCCTTGCGATGGAGGTTGGAACTGTTGCTGCTGAGTTTGTTGCTGCGCATACCGATCGCCACCAAAACTAGAGTTGGGCCGCATCATGCCCTGGCGACTTCGTCCACTACCACCAGATCCGTCGTAGCGCCCCGGCTCTTGATTGCTCAATTGCATCTCCATGCCAGTACTTTGTCTTGAGGCTTGACCTCGTGATCCTCCATAAGGATTCGGCGAGGCTGCCCGATATTGCTGAGCCCCAGGTCGTCCTCCTGACATCATTGCCGGGTTCGGGCTTGCCGCTCTAGGGGCCATGGGAGGTGCTGGACTTCTCGACCTCGGCTGATATCTCTGAGCCTGCTGTGGTTGAGGGCTCACAGCACGGGGGATGACGCCGGGAGCCGGGCTTCTGGCACGGGGAGGATGTTGGCTTTGAGGTTGAGGTTGAGGACTTGCCGCTCTCATCATCCCTGGTCCAGGACTCCTCCGCCCATCTCTTGTACCCGGTCTTGATGGCTGGGCTTGAGGGGGCCCTCCCCTAGTGCCCCACGTCTCCGTGCGATTAAGCATCTCTCTCTTAGTATGTGCTGGCTGAGGGACTCCAAGGGCGCTCTGCGTTCTCCCCCCTGCCATAGATGCTGGGCCGGCAGTGTCGTAGGCAGGTGGAGGTGTTCCTCTCTGTGCAGCCAGACGGGCTTGACTCTCAGCACTCAGTACTCCTGGTCGAGTAGCCGGTTCTTGGTCAGGTGCAGGGGTCGTCACTCCGTGATAACGATCCACGGCTACCCGTGTACTCGATTGTTTGGCCATGGCTGTGGAGGCACCGGCGGTCAACTTGAGATCTGCCAGTGCCTGGGCTATAGGGTCGTGCATCAGCTCGTTGCCCGCTACCGACGGTGGCGGCATGAATTGGCTGCGCCTATTTGCGGTGCTTGCTTTGGGCGTTGAATCTTGGGCACCGTCTGGGCTGGCCACGTCGAAGACATTGTTGCCCACACTCAACTGGAAGCTTGCTCGAGGGTCAGCAGCTTCTTCGCCTTCGGGTGCCATGTCGACTGCGTTTCTGTTGAAGTAGCTGGGTGCTTGACGGGCCGAAGATTTGTTAGGACTCGACTGCGCGCTGGTCACGGTGGGATTGAGATTTATGCGAGTGCTGGTGCCTGAGGCTCCGTTCCAAGTATTGCGGTTGGAGGAGCTGCTGATATGCTGAGGAGGTTCGTGCTCTTTCCTGGACTTTCTGCGGAAGGGACTGTTGGAGAAGAAAACAGACCTCTTCTTCTGGACGGATTTCTCAGGTGACGCCATTCCAGGCAATTCAATGCCGTTGACGGGGGGCCCTTTGGTAGGTGAAGCAGCGCCAGAGCTAAGCTCCGCACTCGTGAACGAGCTTGGTGCAGAATACTCGCTTATGTCGTCCCTACTGTCGGGGCGAGTGTTCGAGGATACAGCAGAACTTGCAGCCGAGGGGACGTCGGCTCTGCAGAACATGGTCATGCCGTCAGTCGGATACTGATTGTGTGGCACCTGCGGCACATCGCCATGTTGACTGGGTGAGTAGTTCGGGGGCACATTTGGTCCTGGATGCTTGTAGTTCAACGGCGGGGGCCGTCCACTGTTTCCATTAGACGGTGTCGGCATATCGTCCTCCTCTGGTCTTGTTGGTTCTTCCGAGTATCGGCGCTCAGGAGTTTGGCTGGATCTGGGCTTTGTAGAAGTTGAATGAGTTGGTGAAGATGATCTGAACGCGGGATTTGTGGTCCGTGAAAACTGGGCAACCGAGTAGTTCTCGTCTTCCGAAACCTCAGATGCCGTATCCACGTCTCCTCGACAGAAGTTGATGTATCGAGGGGGATCAGGAATCTCTTGACCCGTCCCGCAGGTTTTGATGAAGCAGGAAATGTCCTTTTCAACCTCGCAGTTCTCCAGTGCAAGTCTGATCTTCTCGCAGGACGCATCGTCCGAGACGCACACCGTCGAGGCAATGTTTGCAAAAGCCCAGAGAGACGACTTTGTAAAGTCGAGGCGTTCTTCTTCGAGATCTTGGAACTTGTCGCACGCGGCCTTCCACTCTTTGTTCCACCGGCCTGTCGTCTCCTCCAGAACCTTGATGGCGGCTTCGTATTCATTCGAGTTGGTGGCCATGTTGATCTGCGTCTTTTCGAGCTTGGCCTTGTTCTTCCGCTCTTCCTGCCCCATGACCATGTGGCCCTGAGCCAGATAACCCTTGACGCGCAGGCAGTCCTGCTCGTACCTGTCCCGACATTTGTTGACGTGGGCGGTCTGTGCTTGTTTCGTTTTCAGCAGTCTCTCGATCCCGTTCTGCACGATCTTGCGACGCTCCTTGATCCCGCCCGTAAACGCTGCCAGCGGCTCCTCGAGCTCGGATCTCATTTGCTGGGCGATCAGTGCATGCTGCTTGCCCATGGACTCGGTCTCTCCTCTGGCGACGTCCAAGCTCGCCCGCAAGGTCCCCTGTTCGACGCTGCCCAGTGGCTTCCGCGACAGACTCAGCAGCTTTTTTGCGTAATCTTCCTCCAACGCGGCTCGTGCATTGTAAAAGGCCTTCAGTTCGTCGCAGGTGGTTTTGGCATTTTGCATGCGGGTAAGGAGGGGGTCGACGCCGGCGTCATCTCGTCCCCAGAAGTTGTTTGAAACTGTCGGCTCAGCAATTAGTCCTGGGTTCAGATGCCCGTGACGGCAGCTACCTACAGCTCAACGGCACAGATGGAGGGGCACCCAATTCCGACGCAGTGCCTGGCGGCATCGTGCCAGGCCCTAGTAATGTATGGATGGTCTTTTGGTCGTAGTGTATAACAGAGATGCAGAAGTTTGATCAAGAATCGTCAAGATTGCGATTAGCTATGCGTGGTACAGAGTTTGTAAGGAGTGGTGAACAAGTAGGGTGGTTGCATACGAATATGCGAGAGAGCCCCCAATGATGGGACGGGCTGCAGTTGGCGGCGTGTTTGGGGGATCCCGAAATGGCCGGGCCACCCGTTTCCTAGCAACGGTTCGCCAAGAAACAGCCCAGCCTTGCCGAGCTGCGCCACAGCCTTGCGCACCTCGACTTCTCCGACCCTCTGAATCAGTCAACTTCAAACATAAACCCCCATCCCTTGACAAGCCGCGTGTCTACCCCAACCACCTTCAGCATCCCCCAAACCGTCGTACTGACAGAATCCAGCACAACAACCCTCAGCGACTTCTCCCAGTACTCGACACGCTGAGCTGCCCGGAGATTGGTGCAGAATGTTGTGAGGATCTGCGCGCCGTTGGCGGCCACGTTTATGACCATCTCGTCCAGAGTGCTCTCGTCGACGCGCACAATCTCATTGTTGTCCGTGATGCCCAGGTGGCGCTCCCAATTGGCGCTGATGTCTATCCCAATGGCCGCGTAATTGGCGCGTATCGCATCGTTCATGCCTTTAATGTACGGAGTCACCAGCCCTATCGAGGTCACACCGAGGCTGCGCATGAGCGCGTTGAGTGCGAGGACAGACGTTGTGGCCTTGATGCCCGTGTCGGCCTCGATGGCGGCGCACAGTCTCTCGTCGTGGTCGAAGCCCAGCCAGCCCGCAGATGTGCCGCTCCAGCCAATCACATCGACATTGGCGTCCGCTAGCAGCCTGGCAGCGGCCAATATGGGCTCAAACACAAATTGAGCGCTCGCCGTTGGAGTGAGATCGATCGTGGTGACACGAAACCGAGAAAAGTGCACCGAGATCGTTAGATTCTCCGAAGGTATCGACGAGACGATTGCATTTGTCAGCGGCTCCAAGGCAGTGTTTGACGAGGGCACAATGACTCCTAGTCGTACAGTCCGCATCGTTGACCTGTTCTCCACGTTAGCAGGACGCCGATGTTCTGGAACGAGAGAATGTCTTACACAGACGGACTCTCTCAATCGACATGGCCTCTGACTGATAAGGTGGTTTGAGTCGTTCACCTCTGGAGTTCAGCGGCAGATTTGCCAAGAGGAGCTCGCAGCGGCCTCCGGATCGGGGCGAGTGTGATGCCGCCCTATGCTTGAGGCGGGCTCCTCAGGTGCGGATGGCACAACGTCAACCTCTGTCGGTAAGAGAAGAATCGATCTTTTGAGGATGAGCTCCTCTACTACGACCATTCAAGGCCCTGCCTGGGTTATCCCAACGAACTTTGTGAGCACTTACAAAAGCAGCGTTGCTGAGCTGAGTCGCCCGTCATGGCTGCAGGCTCAACTTGGACATGGCCGCACAGCTCAATTTAGATACGTGGCTTACTGACAAGGTATAGACAGGGACACCAGTCACATCATACTGTTTATAATCTGGAATCCATGTGCTACTATTACTATTATGAGGCGATTGCTCAGCGTTAGCGTCAGTCAGGGGGTCGCAAAGCTGCCGTCATTGGCTCGACGTGGAAGCGATATCTGGTCGAGAAGTTGTCAAGTGAGCTCGAGACAGAGAATGAATGGTATGAAAGGGGAGCGAGGAAGATGACAACGATGATGAGAGAAGACGGAAAATGAGGTACCCAGATAAAAAGGAGATGCGCGGTCGCACACATAGATGCAGAAATAGACCGAGGGTCCCAGAATTGTGTATGGTATGATCATGGCAAACACCACGGCGAGGCTGTGGCACGCAACAAATTGCTCTGGCTCATAAATTCGCTCTCTTCCCAGGTCTACAGATCTACAGGGCTTGTGCTGGCTGATTTCTTAAGAAGCATTCAAAAACTCCGCCACAAAGTCGGCAACCTCCTTGGGCTTCTCTACCATGGGTAGATGGCCCGCGCCCTGGACGAGTTTGAACGCGGCCGTCTTCCCTGCCGCCGAGCCCAACTGCTGGGCCAGCTTTTCCATGCCCTGAGGGAGCACGCCATCGCCGGCACCGACCAGGAACGCGCCTCGGCCCTGATACCCAGGCAGAAGAGGTGTGTAGTCGTAGTTGAACAGGGTCTCGACGCCGCGCTCGAACTCAGGCAGAGAGTTGGTGTAGATCATGCGCTTGACGCGGGCGATCTCCGGCACCAGCGCTGGGTCGGCGTACGACTCGGGCACGAACCACCGGCGCACCGTCATCTCGGCAAGCTCCTCGCCCACGACCGGCTGTGGCGGACTACCGGCAGCATCGTCCGCAGACTCGTCGCCGAACAGAGATGTCAGGCGGAGCTTGGTGCCTTCCTTCGCGGCCACGGCGATTCGCTGGCCCCACGTCTCTTTGTTGCCAGCCGGTGACTTCGCAGACGTGTCGCACGCGACAAAGGCTCTGATCCGTGCCGGGTACTGAAGCGCCGTTGCCAGAGCAGTGACGCCGCCCATGGACACGCCCACGAGCCCGGCCGCTTGAGGGATACGCAAGGCGTCTAGTAGCTGGATGACGTCGGACGCTTGCAGGTCAACAGTTACAGGGCTGATTGTGCCACTGGGGACGACCCTGCCACGGGCCAGAAAGCGGAGCACACGGTATCTCTGGTTCTCCTGATGAGCAAAGAAGTGTGCGAGGAATGCGTCCCAGATTCCCCAGGTGGTGAGGACCGAATTGACCAGCACCAGCACCGGAGCGTTGGGGTCGGAGTTGCCTTCAAGGCGGAAGGGCAGGACTGCACCGTCGCGGGTCGTGACAGTCGACTCTATAGCCGAGCCGTAGGGGAAGACCTTTGGTAGCGTCTTGGTGACTCCATCTGGAGACGTCCACGGTGCTACGATTGCCAGGTGACGTGCTGCGGTTCCAAACGTGTAGAAGAGTTCATACGTGCGTGCCTTGGTCTGCGAAACCTCCACGGGTAGTACTTCAAGCGTCGAGGGTAGTGTTTTGGGGTCGGTGGACGGCGTGTATTCGTTGATCAGGACAAAATCGACCTTGCCGTCCTGGCGTGATTCCAGATACGATGTCTTGTACCACGACGTCCTCCTCCAGCCGGGGACGCCTTGCACCTTTGGGAGCACCGTGGTCTGAATCCAGGTCCCAACGCTCGAGACTTGATCCGCGTCGAGGAGTAATCTGAGGGTAGTCAGGACATTTCCTTGCTCGTTCTCCCGGAAATGTTCAGGTGATTCGAGTTTGACAAATGTCTTGTCGTTGATCCGTTCGCCGACAAAGTCCAGCGTCAACCGATCTACCCATATCTGGGCCATGACATCGATCTCTCGTTGGGTTTTCCCCGGCGGCGCCCGCAGATACTGGTACGGCTGTTCGGTGAACTGGTGCATGTCGGTAGCATCGTAGATAGCCAGGAACTCGGGCTGCACACGAGTGCCGGCATTGGGTCCTGGCAGGTCTGTGGCTCGATATCGAAACCCATTGGGCATAAAGGAGAGGCGAGTTCGGTTGGGGCCATGTTCGTTGTTGTACCAGTCATGGAAAAGATCAAGCGATAGTGTCTCCTTGGGCTGCATGGTTACGAACAGCAGCCCCCGGACGGGGTTTGAGGAAGGCATGACGGTAACTCACAAAGGTCCCGTCTGGTCACGAATCAAGACAATGTGGGAGAGTCACCGGAAGAGTGAGATAGACAAGTCTCTTCCACGTTGCACTTTGACGAGATGGTGATAGTCAAGTGGGGGCTTTGTTGGGTCGTTCTTGCTCCGGTGGCAGGTTCTTCAGCCTTTGCACCTTCCGTAAATTCCAGTTGCACGACAAGCCACAATTGAATGTTTCAACTTGCTCAGGAGAACCTGTGGGTGCCTGTCGCCCTGTGCACATTCACAAGGAGGAACAAGTCAGCTTCACCCATACCTATGGTGGAATCCTGGAGGTCCGTCATGGGAGGCCAATGGAGGGCGAGATGAGTTTCGGGAAGTGGGCGCCTCAGGGACGAAGCATTTGCCGAAGTTTGATGCCTACAACAACGAATTATGCCTGTACCATGGCGTGCCTACGATCCCCCGTAACCACTGGCACCAGTGGCTGACCAACTGCATCGGATCTGTCCTGTGGGGTTGAAAGACACAGTCTTCGGAAATCTCGTACGAAGAAATGCGAAATATTACCGGGGACAACGCGGCGGAAGACTTTTTATCCGCCATGAGGGTCATCTTGTGGAACTGCCACATTTACACGTACAGTATATGGTACATCGAGTCCGATGCCTCCGAACTAGTCGTACCAGATGGCATTCATGCCGAAACCAGGTTCCTTGATGTCCAGATGAGCCACTCGCGAGAGATACTCGTCGTGCCACCGGTATATTTCCACCCAACCATCTTGATCATCTGTCAAAGCCAACCACTCGTCCGTCCAGGGACAAGGACTCACTGCATTAGAGTGGCCGCCGCTGTTTGGCGTTGGACTGATGCATAGCTGTTTCTGGATCTGGCCTTGTGGTCCAAGCTTGAAGGCACTGATGTACCCAGTCACGCTGAATGAGTTCGAGCGGGCGGTTGCGAAGAGATAGTTGCCACTTTGCGAACAGAATACCACATCCGACCTGTACATCTTTTTGAGATCTCGCACACCTGCTTCTCGTTAGTTCTCGCGGGAGTTTGCCATACAAGTCACAGCATCAAACACGTACCTGGCGGAACCAGTGGATAAAGGTCTTGGGTGAAGACGGGGAGATGGGTCGTCTCATCAATCACATACACCGCCAGCCTATTCCCTGCCTCCATCAACACGTAGAGATAGTGTCCACTAGGGTGAATCTCTACCCATCGAGGATGATCACCAGCCGAAGGTGCATCAACGCTGCCGACCAGGGTGAGTGTGCCGTCGCTCGCTTTCTTGTGCGTCCAGATCTTGTCGGCCCACATGTCGGCTGAGTAGAGGTAGGTTTCTGTCGGGTCAAAGACCATGCCATGGATGGCCGATTTCTCGCTGTATTCGTAGTTTTGGATATTCTTGTCGAGTTTGCCCGTGTCATCGACGGAAAAGACGTTCCCATAGCCCGCATGCTCGTAGAACGGATTGCCATAGACGCAGTAGGGCGGCTTTTTTGCGGCCAGGACAAAGATGGCTCTAGTCCTGGTATCGGCACTCTGAGCCCGAACTGTCGTGTTGTCAGCCTGATATCAACTTCGTCCAGGTACCAAACTTACGGTCGTGGTTCATGGGATGTGACACCTCATGCGAGATGTTATCGGGTGCTTTGACGGCATGGCTGGACCATTTCTTCATGGAGGCTCCGTAGATGTTTCGCCGTGCATGCTGATGAGGGATATGGTCAGTTGATCATGCACTATGTCTGGTGCAAGACTCACATCGAATGTCATCCATGAGATGGGCTCATCCGCAGGAATGGGTGTTTTCTTGACCAACCGCAACGTCCATGCTTCGTCGTCGAATTCAACCGTGAAGATGGCCCCAGGCGGCGTCCATGTGCCTATCATGAGATGGTGTTTCATGTTTGTTGGGTGTAGGAGACATATCCGACCATGTCATTCACTTCACTGTGCAGTGTGCGCTGTGAGTATGTATTGGAATTGGAGGCGTCTGACTCGGTGCCAATCCAGCCCCGGAAACAGCCCCGCATGACGCCGTCTGACCAAAAAGTCAAACGCAGATGGCGAGATGCCGAATTTGCTTGCCGGATCAACCACGATTACGATCCCGTCCACTTCGTTCTCTCAACTACCGATTTTTCGAACTTTTTCCACCAAGCGAGAGGCGGCACGAACTTGCCGACACAAGACGAGTTACGAGGCTCATTCCCGTCACTCCCGTCCTTCCCTCCACCTATAATCCCGACCTGCTTAGACTTGACGGGACCCTGATTGGTCGATGAAGAGGTCCTCGTAGCCTCCGTAGGGACAGTGGTTCCCCCTTGATTCCCCAGAATTCGCAAGAATCGCACGTCATGAGCCGAGTGTTTGTGCCGGCTGGCTGGTGAGAAGTGACAAACGTGTGGTGTTGGCTGTATATATACTGCCACCATCTTCTCTCAATTCACTCTTCCACCATTCAACCCTCTCGTCTTTGCACACAGCGGACTTTAAATTTCTCAGTGACTAATACACCCTGCTACCAACATGTCGTTCCAGAACGTCGTCGAAAACTCCACCACGGTCAACCTGAAAAATGGCACGACCAACGGCGCCACTAACGGCGCCACTAACGGCCACGCGACCGAGCACAAATATGACCCCAACTTCACCGACAGCCTCATCAACGCCATGGGTCCCAAGACTCCCGACCGGGCCAGATTTGTGCTGGGGAAGCTGATCCGACATCTCCACGACTTTGTCCGCGAAACCGAGCTGACGCCTGAAGAATGGATGCGAGGCGTGCAATTCATCAACGCGATCGGTCAGATCAGCGACTCCAAGCGCAACGAAGGACAGCGAATCTGCGACGTGCTGGGTATTGAATCGTAAGTGGGAGAATCTCCTAGAGGCGGTATCAAGACCCGAGAGCTAACCACGTCGTACTGTACAGACTGGTCGATGAGGTCGCCAATAAAATCATGCTGGACAGCGACGAGACGCCCACGTCGTCGACGATCCTCGGACCCTTCTGGAGCCCCCACGCGCCATTCCGGGAGCTCGGGGATAGTATTGTGCAAGACCCGTATCCGACCGGTCGCCTCACGCGCATGCATGGCGTGGTCAGCGACTATAAGACGGGCAAGCCAATCCCCAACGCGATCGTGGACATCTGGCAGGCGTCGGCCAACGGCAAGTACGACTTCCAGGACGACGCGCAGTCGGTCAACAACCTGCGAGGCAAGTTCCGCACCAACGACAAGGGCGAGTACTACTACTACTGCTACCACCCGACGGCGTACTCGCTGCCGACCGACGGGCCCGCGGGCGTTTTGTTGAAGCTCATGGACCGCCACCCCATGCGGCCCGCGCACATCCACCTCATGATCAGCGCCGATGGCTACAAGTCGCTGACCACGCAGCTGTACCCGCGCGACGACCCCTACGTGACCAGCGACTCGGTCTGCGCCGTCAAGGACGACCTGTTGCTCGACTTCAAGCCGTCCGACGACCCCAAGGCCGAGCTGGATCTGGAGTACAACGTTACGCTAGCGCCGTTGAAGCCTGGCCAGAAGGC
Organism: Fonsecaea pedrosoi CBS 271.37; assembly: GCF_000835455.1. Classification (NCBI taxonomy): domain Eukaryota; kingdom Fungi; phylum Ascomycota; class Eurotiomycetes; order Chaetothyriales; family Herpotrichiellaceae; genus Fonsecaea; species Fonsecaea pedrosoi. Next base: position 2,759,030 of record NW_013550614.1, on the reverse strand, counting down.
CGGCTGGGTTCACACTGTGTTTTAGAGCATCGGGCATGTAGGGTGTCTTTTGAGCGACGATTTTCTGGACGAAGGGGGTTTCCGGCGTTGTTTCTCTTGTCTCAGAAATGCATGATCATGACCGGGATGTGAGCGGGCTTTCTTTTGAAAAAGGGGGGCAAGTATTCTCGATGATGCACTGACTGGAGTCTCAGTGCTCCATCCACTTACCCTTCGTTGTAATGCGGTAGCCCTATTGAATATGGGGGGAAAAATGCAGTCGTAGTCACACACGAATTATTATCACCATGACTGAACGGGCACTTGTCCAAGGTCATCTTATGGTTCTCCCTCGTTGTTCGTATGCAGGGTATATCTTTTGCTCTTTGACGGGCTGTCCTCTCAAGATCTCACGAGCGCGCCGATGCCGGCTTCGGCTTGTGCGGCGCGGGCTGCGGTAGATATAAGAAGCAGGGATGTCATCTCCATGAGATGTCTGTGCTTGAATTCTTCCAACCCCGCAAAAAAAAAGGTCCATCAAAAAGCCCTTGATTTATCTCAATTCCTACTTTTCTCAAAAGTTTGTCTGTTCCAACCAACCATCAAGGCTTTTTCCGAGTACTCTCCCTTCGATCTCTGATCCCACTGTCCTTACTTGGGTTCCTTGTCCAACAGACCATTGTTGCCCTCTACACATTGATCGAATCCAGTCAGCCCCGCCAGACAGTCTACCCGCCAATCAATCAATCAACTAATCAAACCCGTTCATCACCCAGTCTCTGTCCTTGTCAGTCTCTGTGTCTACGCCATGCGCCTCCCCTACGCTCCATCAACCCCGCCACCCGACGCCCCGCCGTCCGTGGGCGAGATCTACGCGCGGATCGCGGCGCGCCGGCGCCCTCGGCCCCTGATCCCCCTGGACCTGACGCTGCTGCACTCGCCGCCCGTGGCGGACGGGTACAACGCGTTTGTGGGGGCGCTGCGCACCGCGACGGTCGTGCCGCAGAGCCTGCTCGAGCTGGCCGTCTCGCGCGTCGCCATCCTCACCGGCGCCGTGTACGAGTGGAACATCCACGCCGCGCTGGCGCTCAAGGCGGGGTTGTCGGCCGCGGCGTTGGAGGTGGCGTGGGGAACGGGGAAGGGAGAGGTTGGTGGCAGTTCCTCATCGTCAGGGTCAGACTCTGCGCCGAGTCTGAGCGACAAAGAAATCGCCGTGCTGCGGTACACGGACGAAGCCACCGTCGACGTCAAGGTCCAGGACGCCACCTTTGACGCCCTCAAACGCCTGTTCAACGATCGCGAGATCCTCGAGCTCGCCACCGTCGTCGCCGGGTATAACGCCGTCAGTCGGATTCTGGTGCCGCTCGACGTGGGCGAGAACAACGACAAGCCGATGAAGACGGTGGCCGAGTTGGTTGCCGCGGCGGGTGTTTGAATTATCTTTGCCTTTTAGGAAGAGGAGTGGTAAGGGGGAGGGGAGGGGAAGGGGAGAGGTGAGGGAGTCATGTGGATCTATAGAGAAGTCTCTTGCGCAGGGATTGAATGACTTCATGATCAAATGAATCAATAATCGTACATGAGCACTTGAGACCAGCGAGGAGACCCATGAAAAAGAGCAGTTCTAAAAGGACACAGGCTGGTGAGGCTGATAGAAGCAGCTTCGTCGGCCCCCTTTCTCAGTCAACTGTGTAATCTTCTGCACGGGGGACTTTGTCCACTCCATCGCGTTTAGTTGTCGGTTGTCAATTGTTCAGTGCCAGCGTCGATGTCATGGATTATGCACCGAATGGTATCTAGTGTTGTGTAGTAGCATACCTCCTACCCTGTGCATGGTACGATAATGGTGATCTATATTTCCATATTGTGATGCACCCATGCCAAATGCTTTGGAGAGACGCGTACCTACAGTAGCACAGGATGTAACAAAGGGGCGTCTGGGCGCTTGGGAAATACATACGACGCGAAGCACCGGTACGAAGGACTGGCGAGGTACGTGGGTATATGGATACATGGGTTGTTTGTATCTCGTCAAGTCAATCCGACTGAATAATTATTCACCCAAAAGCGCCCCGACATCCCTCAGAGGGAGACATAATATGAGGTATATACCTCGTATCAAGCAGCGATCGATCGGCGCGAGACAGGTCCGAACTCCCCCTTTTTCACTCGGTAGATTTGTCAGATGAAATCTTCCCCCCTTGTGGCCCTGATGCCCCGGAATCTGGCTTCGGCGGTGCGTGGTTCCGAAAACGCGCAAGAACAGGAGACTTGCGGAGTGTGGAGATGCCGATGCGCCCTAACGCCACACGCCACACGCCACACCATAAGGTTGGCATGTATCGGGCGATATTCGAATACTTAGTTGGTCACACAAGACCTTCGAGTGTCCAAATCAAGCCTACTCTCTAAACCTTTTCGTAAGCTGGCCAGAAACTTGAAAGACTGATGGCAGGCAGTCAACCATCTACGTACATGACATACTTGGTACAAATGGAGAGACTCAGGCGGCAGCGAGCGAGACATACGCACACGCATCTTCGGGTCCAGGTACTTCCGAACGCGGTGGACAGAGACTCGCCAATTACCAATACCTCGTATTAGGTACTTGTCCATACCTGCAGGTGGTCGACAGGTGATGTATGGATAGATCTGACATCTGTCATCTGTCATCTGCTATCTGCTCTGCTCTGGACCATTGTCTTTCCTTGTTCGCAGTGTCCTTTATAACAGACCCTTCATCCCGCGGGATGTACACAGAGAACACTTCCGTCCTTCATATTTTAGACAGATCTCAAGTACCCAGAGCGTACAGTACATTCTAAACCACCTCTACCTCACCCACACCTCCAACTCACTCAGAACAATCGCGCCATGTCCAGAGCAGTCCTCATCACCGGCGCCACCGGCAAACAGGGCGGCTCGGTCGTCAACGCCCTGCTGCGCGCCAACGCCGACTTCCAGATCCTCGCCCTGACACGCGACGCCGCCGGGGCCTCCGCCCAGCGACTTCTACAGAAGTCCCCAAAGATCAAGCTGGTCGTCGGCAACATGGACGCCGCCGAAGACATTTTCGCAAAGGCACAGGAGGCGTCGAGTCTGCCGATATGGGGCGTCTTTAGCGTCCAGGTACGTGAATTATTATCTCTTGCCCTTTTCAAGAAATGAACAAGAAAAAGTCTTGGAACAACGGAGCTGACTCGTGTGGATGGTTTTCTTTTCGCCACAGACCGCAATCGGAAACGGCGCCAGTGCACAGTCTGAAGAGCGCCAGGGCAAGGCGCTCATCGACGCGGCCCTCAAATTCGGCGTCAAGCACTTTGTCTATTCGTCCGTCGACCGCGGCGGGCCTGCTCGATCGGACAAGGATCCCACCACCGTCCCCCACTTCGTCAGCAAGTACAACGTTGAAAAACACCTCTTCGACAAGACCAAGAGCAGACAGAACACAGACGCGGCAATGAACTGGACGGTCCTCCGGCCCGTGGCCTTTTTCGAGAACCTCGTGCCGGGCTTTCTCGGCAAAGTCTTCGCGTCGAGCTGGGCCCGCAGCTTGGACAAGGGCCAGAAACTCCAGCTGGTCGCGACCAGCGACATTGGCTTCTTCGCCGCCGAGGCCTTCCTCAAGCCCGAGCGCTACGCGAACGCCAAACTCTCGCTGGCCGGCGACGAGTTGACCTACGACCAGTTCCGCGCCGTCTTTCAGCAGACCCTTGGTTATCCGCTGCCCACCACCTTCTCCTTCGTGGCGGGGCTCGTGAATTGGATGGTCAAGGACCTGGGCCTCATGTTCCGCTGGTTCCACGACGTCGGATACGGCGCCGACATCGCCGCCTTGAAGCAGATCAACCCGGGCTTGAAGGACTTTCGCACCTGGTTGGAAACGGAGAGTCAGTTCAAGAAATCGTGATCGACGGTCTTTCCCTTCCTGTGCCACTCAGAGGGGAAGGATCGGGTTAGAAAGGAATTGGCTGTCCAAGGGGACTTGGTCAACCATTCAATCCACCAAGAAAGAAAGGGTGTCTTTTAGCGAGTTGTTGGTGTCTTTATGGAGTACCTTTAGCTATTGCGTTGGTTAATCATAGTTCTCGCGTTTTGAACAAAAGTCGATTGTGACAGATGTGAATAATATATGTACTGTAGACTCGACTTGAAGTGTCTCCACGCACCTTATGCTGTACTTCCACATCATAGGTTTGCACAGATTGGATGCCCCTTTCCACACTTTGGACATCTCTTCTCGTTCAGCTTCCTAACTCCTTCCTTCTCCTTGAGGCGTACGGGGTTGACATCGCTTGTTCATAGGGCCGACGACCGCGATTCGGACCTGCAGCTGGTTTCCCCCATCGCGTCACCTCGCTTGCCTAACTTGTACATCTCTGCTCCGCTCGACCTGGTTTGCGAAGAGCATGTCCAGTGAGGAGAAGAGGGGGAAATGGACCGGCGCGTACTTTATAGCTGGCCTGGGTCCGGGCGGCATGGGCTTTCGAAAAGCATTTTCAAAGATCTCTCTCTCAGCAGCAGCCTGGGACTGAGGACGGACCAGGTTCACTGGCCTGATTTACATCAAACTCTTCATCCAGAAATCCGATTCGTCCATCATGAGAGAATCGAATTCTCGAAGCGAGTCGGCGTCCAAGACCAGATCATCCCAATCGGTCGCCGCGTAGGTGAGAGGGTTGTACGCCGCCTCGACTGGAGCTGTGCCTGTGGCGTCGACGGCGTGCCTCTGCTGTGTGGCAGATGTGGACGACGGCGTGGAGTTGACACCGAATGCACCGATACCGACCACAACAGGTGTGTTCATAGATTGTCTCGGGTCAGATAACGGCTGAGATACTGGTCTTAAATGGGACGTAACATCGATCTCGGTCGGTGACTGCTCAGACCGGTCGCCAAATGCACTGTAGACAGGCCCGTCGCTGTGGCTGTCACATCGTCCGTGGGCGGTGATGCACACCTGTTTCTTGTGCAGATACCAGAACCGGAGCTTGGCCAGCGCCATACCCCAGGTCTTCGCCTGCGGAAGATATCCGTCTTGGACGATCTCCGAGATCTTGCTCAACATTGCATCGAGACTGGGCAAGGCCGAGGCTTCTTCGGAGTGCATGGTCGTGGTCGCGGTCCCGGCTCTCATTGCCTCCCGAAACGGGGTCAGCTTGATGAGAGCTACCGCGGCAGACAGAGTCCACATCAGGTAGTGATTGGGCAGCGATCGAGCCAGGCGAACGTCCAGAGATGTGTATGCGTCGAGCAATGCCTGACTCGAATCCCAGCAGCAGAAAAGAGCCTTGAGGTGCCCGGAGCTCAGCACGTCAACGCTCGCGTGGTAATCTTCGGATCTAGAGCCTGCGAGTAGTCTCTGCATGTAGCACTTGAGCGCGACATGGTGGACACAGATATTTGCAAACTCGGCCGAGCACCTTTTCAAACCTACGGTTGGATTAGTACCGACAATGACAAACCATAGTGAGGCGCTTCAATACTAACGGTCATCAATGAAGCTTGACTCGGATTCCTTCCAGCTTGTTAGTCGCTCCTGAAACCTTCTAAGCTGGTATTGGACGGTCGGACTGTCGAATTCTCCCACCACCGCCTGCTTGTCTCCTGGGTCAAAGGTGTTTGAGACATTATCCAGGACAAGTTGCAGTCGTGCGAGGCTGCAGAGCAGGGCATCCGACGTCCGCACAGAATCCGCAGTCGACAAGACGCTGATGCAAGCTTCCAGCTTGGCCGAAGGAGGCATAAGAGTCTGCTGTCGGAACAATATGGCGTTGCTAATGCAGGGCGGAGACGCGAATATCAGCCAGAAGACGCCACAGCCAATGCAGTCGAATTACCTTGATGCGGCATACCAGCACGCCAGATATGCTCGAGCGGCTTCTCTCGACTCATTTGTACGGGAACTCGGCCCCGGCGCGATTTGTTCCACCATGTCAAGATCACACAACATGGTAATGGCGGCAGAGACAAATTGAGTTGGCAAAGCATGGGGTGATTCGGGATCATGGGTGTAGTACTGAGAATACAAGAGGCATGCCTGGATGAGGTCCATACTTCGTCTGCCCTGTTCAAGAATCTGTCTGGCTAATTGACGTTTCAATTCTTTGACGAGCGGTGACTGGAAGGACGGCAAGATTGAGCCGCTCGCGACGCTCAGAATGGCGAGGAACAGCATCGGTTTACCTCTCCTACATTCCCGCAAGTTGTCCTCCGAGAGTAGCACAATAGGCAAAATGGGTCGCATGGAGTCGTTCCAATGGTTGAAAAGGACCTCCGCGGTTGGCATGTCGAGAAGTCCCTGGTCCACAACATCCAGATCAACCTGGGCGGAACTGTGCCTCGACTGCGACTCTTGGAAGATTTGCCACGTTGGACGTATGGAGGGGATTGAAGCGTCTCTTGACCTTCCGGATGACACTGACTGTGTTGGTGTAGCCAACAGAGTGGGCTCTCCTGGCTGGTCCTGATGCTGTCTCGCTGACAATGCTTGTGAAAGGGACGCAATCTTGCCCTCGAGCTCCCTGATCTTTTGCGATGGATTCGTTCGCGGTTTCGCTGGTCCGGGCCGGACACATGCTCGCGATTTCCTGAGACATGCTTCACAAGAATCCAGGTCACCAATAGAAACACATCTGGTCTTGGTCATTCGGCAAGGGACGCATGCTATCGGGGTCTTGAACCGCCTTCCAGGGCGGCGGACTTCGGATCTGGCATCTGCTGCAGAATTAGGGCCCTCATTGCTTTCAGCCTCAAGGTCCATGTTAGATTTGGGAGTGCATTTTATTTCCAAAAGAATGCATCGATCGGTGGTCGAAAGAGACAAGTCGAATTTGGACAATGAAACAGATTCTGGGATTCGCGGTGTTGCCAAGAACAGCCGCTCAGCCTCGCGCCCTTGATGCATCACGTCGCCACAGCTACTCGGTACACGACTATGTAACTTCATTGCCATATTCGACAGCGCATTTAAGTTTCTCGACATTGTGTTGATACATGTTTACGCCACACTGACTGTGGACATATTCTCTGGCGTCACCTGCACTAAAGAAATGGAATGCGTTCCCACCGCACCTCACCAGCACTAGCTTCTGCAGAACACCCACGGATGTGACTATTGCTCCAGGCAGTTCACTCTGGCATTCCCTGTCCGGTCGTTATCCAACAAGTACTCCTTGATCCTCTTGAGTCCTTCTAAATCCCCTTTCTTGGTCTCCCTGTCTTCCTCGTCGACCCAGCCCTCCGTGTATCCACCCCCGAAATCAATCATGCAGACATTTTCGTTCGCGTCAATGACCATGTTGTTCGGCGAAACGTCACCCCAGACAAAATCTTTTTCGTGCAATAAATGTACCATGTCCTCGATATCACGATACCAGCGTTCACATAGCGCCATGGGGAGAGATAGCCCTTCTGGTCCGTTGACTCGATCTGCTATGGTCCCACGGTTGGGGTAGATGGCGGAGAGTATAAGACCGTTGATAAATCCCCTGTTACCATCCTTGTCATCAAGTACAATAGCTTCTATCTGCGGGCAGCGTAGTCTGTGGCTGAGATTTTCCCGAGAGAGCTTGGAGAGTATATCGATCTCTCGAATATATGGAGGACTATCGACGTAGTCCAAAACCGGCTTAAACCAGCATATGCGGTTGTTGAACATAACGAGGTTGGTATTTGAGGATGTCTGAGAAGTTTGAGCCAAAGTGATGTCTTTTGCTTCGACGTGAGGGTATTCGAGCCAATGCTCAGATTTCCAGACAGTAGCCCAGGGTGGATCCGCGGTTTCCATTTTCTCTGGAGACCGGCTGATCGGGACGAGATGTCCTCCAACTACACGTAGGGTAAAAGACAGAAGCGGAGGGTGAAGGACGTCTTGTAAGGTATTGAGACAAGGTGTTGATGATTCCGGGGCAAAAGTTTCGAAGGTTCTGTGTGTCAAAAATGGTCCCACGGCAAAGGCTATGACAGGATCCTCTTCGCAACCACATTCGCTCGACATCGGAGAGGCGGCCGTATCGAAACGACCACTGCATTCAGAGAAGTCGGTAGCCGCATCGTCTTCGTCGGCTTCAGAAGCTTCCGCAGATTCATCATCACCGAATGAATGTTGAAGCGCATCGAGGTACTGTTGCTCGAAGGGCTGTGAACCGGTTGGACTCGCTGGATCGTGGAGGTCATTTGGTCCAAATTCAATGTCGAATACCCTCCCCCGGAAGCGAGATCTGATCAAAATGTTGTCATCGTCAAGCTTGGTCATGCGGTCAATTGTGTACTCCGGATTCTGCATTTTGTTGGAAGTGACAAATCTGGCTCGCAAAGGACTTTTGGTGGGAATGGGCAGAGTATATATGTGTGTTGAAGCCTGATGAATGTGACATTGGCAGAAATGATGGATAGACGAAGAAGAAGGGAGCAACGCAGGCGCTTGTTAGTGATAACAGTATTTTACATTGGACGCGTCTCAGGCAGGCACGCAGACACGCAGGCACGCAGACACGCAGGCACCCGTGGCACCGAAACGAGGGTGTCACGGTCACGTGCACCGTGTGTTACCCAAGTATTGCCCCTGAATGCCTCGAGCTCGCTGACTAGGGATGAGTTAGACTAGCACCAAACATCACCAGCAAAACCATAATTTATCAACATCGCTCCGCTAACTCAGTCACTCATACCACCTTATTCAACCAGGTCTTGGTCACCTGCTTACGCCCAGTTGCGAGTTTGACATGAGGCTGACCCATTGGAGAGTTAGACGCTCGAGGCCATATTCTGCCAAAGGTCTGGCATTTTTCAGCGAAGAATTGGGCCTGAAATGACCTGCTGATCCGCCCGTATGGGAAATGAGTTTCTTGTCGTGTAACCTGCGCACGCAAGGTGCTTTGTCTAGTATGAATTGATTGGGAAGCATGAGATCCGGCAACGAATCCGGCCTTCAGAGGCTCCTGTGCCCCTGATCCTTGTGAGGAGAAAGGCACCCAGGCATGCGCTGGTCGCCAGTCAACACCAGATTCGTACTGTCAGGTGCACGGTTGCAGACGCCTGGTTTGGTTGATAAAATCAAGCAGGGCGTAGATGAACCCACAGCCACCATGATGGCCAACTAGTTGTTTCAATAGTGTGCTACTTTGTCTCCTGACAGTCGCCGGCCTGGAGGAGTAGCTCTTCCTGCAGATATAGTTCTGACCCTGTTATAAATAAATTAGTTTCTCTAAGGTTCTATCAAACCTCAAACACAGCATACCTTATTCTGCACTTTGTGTGCCTCATGTGTAACACGCACGAAACGTTCTTGCCCTTCAACAAACCACTCATCCCATCAGCATGCCGCCGTGCACTTGCAAGCAGTGGAAAGTTCAATATGCCCAATGCGGCCACACAACACAGCATCCGCATCACAAAACGAGATATTGTCAAGCTGCTCGGAGAAGACAGCAAGCAACCGGCGCCCGGAGGCCATCCCTCTGTCCTGGTGGACCGGCAGAGCGCAGCATTCGCGCCGAACTTGGTTGGTGCCATGGCAACATGTGTCGAGAGAGAGCAAGACAGGAAGGATATCGAGCTTTGGTGCGTGCTAGGAACAATTGCTGGGAGTGCTGCAGGTGCAGAGAGAGGGGCGGTCGCAATCTTTTCTGTATGAACTGTCGACACGACATCTGCCGCGACTGCCGGGCGGCAACGCCGACACCTAGTACACCATCCACTCGAGGTTCACGAGCTTCGTAACATCACCCGTTCACACTCTGGACCAGGACGTTGTACTCCTGGAAGCTACTGTCATCAAATCGAACCCAACACAACGCATGGTTGCTCCCGATTCCGGTCCTGAAGCCCTGCACTTTGTAGGCTAGCTTCCATCATTCCTTCTCCTTCCTGTCAAGGGCGTACGCTCTGTTGTGATCCTTCACTAAATCTATGTCGAGAGAGAAGATGTTGCTGCTGATCAAAGAGTTCTGGTTGGACCTGGGCTCGACGAAGGCATCGTTCAGGGCCACGTGGTCGTTCAAAAACGACGCTCGAAAGTCGCTGACGCCTATGTGGGAGCCGGTGCTTGAGGATATCGAACTGTTTGGCCAAATGTGAAGAGCTGGAAGTCGAATCTGGCAGGAAAAAGAGGGAAAGATCAGCTTAAGTTGCCATTATCATCAACGTGCAAGGCCATACCGTTGAGAGGTACCATATATTTCTAAACACAACCGTTCACGTAATTAATCAAAATCCTTCCAAAGTATCTCCGAAGTCTCTCGCTCTCATAATTGTTGATCCCGCCCAACATAGCTTCCGCATCGATGTGTGCTTCGTCCGCAAGCTGTGAATGTATACCTGCTCTGCAATACCAAAGCGCGGACTCAACTGGTTTCGGATCAGTGTCGAGTCGACTTCCTGCACCAGCTGCCTTGGCTTATTCGAGAAATTCGTAGTTTCTCTGAGAACACTGAAATCTAACTTGGGACATTCCAGCACCAGTATTGGATTCAAATGGCTCATCCTGTAGTCTCTCACTTCATGGAAAGTTGGTTGAATAAGGCATATAGGGTCCAGACGGGGTCCCACAAGGGAAGTACTCTTTGCAGGGTTCGAAGCAGTCATCTTCTGGCAAGATGGAACACATCCCATCTGAAACCGACTCGATGATTTGTTCTGATGTCTCAAGGTGCACCTTTCACCAGCATTTGCCTGCGTCTTCATGACCTCGGCAATGAAACTGACCACTTCGAAATGCAGGAGCACCGACGTTGTTTAAAAATGACCAAGTTGTGCAGTTGTTGAGGTGGGTCAAGGTCAGCCTTAGTACTGCCTTATACAATGCTCGACATATTGAGCAATCCAGGTGAACTTATCCTTCGCAGCAACTCCAATGCCAGAAGGGTATGAAGGTGGGCGCTAGCGTTTTCGCAAGATGCACGTCGTCTGTATTCACTCATTGTCGACGAATGAGTTGGCTAGCCTGCCAAAATAAGGTACTTCGAAATGGTCCAGTGTCTCGACATCTCGGTAAGCATGGAGCGAGAGAAAGCCGATCAAAATCAGGTCGATTGCGAACAGCATCCAGGAGAGCACCTTTGACCAGGACAAGATCAAGTGAAGGAAGAATATAGCTGAGAAGAGCATGCTAGACTGCCACGCATGAAACCGGACATAGTCGCTCTTGTGCTCGAACAGGAGAAGAAAAACACCCCCGGCCGGTGGAAGGACCAGGTATGCCAACATTGCTTCATAGTCCACTCTTAAAGGCAGGCTTGTCTCGAAAGCTTCCAAGCTCTGGTCCCTATGTTCCCCGGTAAACGACGGCCTAGGCGGGAAATCATTCGCAAAGGCACTGGGAGGAAGCAATGGTGGCAGTGACTGCGTACCAGCGCTGGCACGGGTGATGGGCTGGATGGGTCTGTTCGGAGGAGGCGACCGGACGCGAGGCGAATCGATCGAAGTGCGAGGGGGAGGTGATAGAGCACGTTCTCTATATACTTTTGATTAACAACTTTGTCCGCCCATCTTGATCTCCAATTTATGTCGTGGCAGCAACTCACATTTCTGGCGAAGCATCCTGGTACGGTGCGAAATTCATTGTTTACTTTCTCCGCAGTTGGTCGTGTCTCCAGACGCGGACTGGACTGTGAGAAGGACGAGTGACAAGTTGTCTTGTGCTTGTTGTAAAGCGAAGTGGTTCCGTAGAAGATCTTCCTCTAAACGGTATGGAGAACTAGAATTGGCCCAACAATGAACCTTGTCTGTTGCGCAGACCAGGCTGCTTCATTCACATCTCAAACCATAATAAATTGGGAGAATCAAGCTGATGCTCCTTTCGGCGACCGCCTTGGGGGGTCTTGTGCTCTCGTCCCCTTGCTGCTTTTAGACCGCTCTACAACGACGACCTCACCTTCACATTCCGTGCTTTGTCTCCGGTTACTCACCGCTCGCCTGGTAAAATTATGACTTGAGATGATGATACCTAGCTAGGTATTTGCCTGCCCGTGCTTGATAGGTACATCTCCTTCCGGCTTGTTGTTGTACATGCAGCACTTCACTTTTGGAGGTAAGGTTTGACTCAGGCTACATACTTGAATACAACACACCAGTGTGGCCAGGAGCACGGATTTGGTCGATAGCTCAGTCTTCGACTTTGGGGTTCCTAAGACTTGCATTCTACATCTGAACTAGCTGCGCAGAGGCTCCTCCTGTCAGGCACTGAAATGTGCCTTTTGACTCCAGCAGAAAGAACCCATACCTGACAACTTGTTATCGCCGCGACGAATTTGCTTGCATGCTGTGGTCTCTGCCGCCATCAGCTCCGTAGGTGTGCTTCTTCCCCAGGCACATCTGACCTTTCTCCCAGTAATTACCCCCCATCAGTACCACGGCCGCCCACAGTATACTGAACAAATATGATCCCTCCCCGACTCGCGGTGTATCTCGGCGAAAGTGGGCAAAACACTGGTCGACATGACCACCGTTTTCGACCTCGTCAATAGCTGCAAATATGGGAGCCAGACTGCTTTAGCGCACTTCAACTTCGCTTCCCTGGCGGACTCTGAAGGGTGGGATTAGATGAACTCCCACCTACCTCGCGCGCATCGTGGCGGACAATGCGACACCAGAACAATCTATTTTACGGGTGAGCCGTGAGAAATAGTCTCGTATGTTGGGAGGCTCCCGTTACCGAATCCCCAGGGTCTGTCTTTTGATTTCCAGGGGTGCCAAGGGTCCTGACGAGCTTGCGTTCGTCCCTGGCATCTGTTGGGTACAACAAAACCCCGTCGTGAGCCCGAGCGGCAAAGATGAAACAAGGCAATCCATCAATGGAAGCCGCAGATTTCAGCCACGGCCTCTCGAGGCCCTACCCGTTGTCCCTCGACCAATTCCTGAGCTGGCTCTTCTAGCGGAGGCTGTGCCTCGCCTTATACCGCTGGTGTTAGACCCTCCTACCTGTACGTAAGCCGAGGACTGTGCGGTTGCACCACCTCTTCCGGCAGCACCGATCCTGCCCGGACCTCGCGCAGTCCCTCTTGTGGGTTTGGTGGCTGTCTCAACTTTATGTCGCTCTTCCTCTTGAGCCTTTTTGGCTTCTGCCTTCTTTCTCTCCTCCTCAGCTTCTCGTCGATCAGCAGCGCGCTGTTTCTCCAGGGCTTCCTCTTCAATATCCGCGATATCTTGACTGGCGCCTTGCCATGAAGGGTCAAGGATCAGGCGTTGGTTATGCTCTGTTTGGGATAGAATTTTGGTCCATGTATTCAAGAGACTTGAGGCAGCTGAGACGGTGTTGTTCACTGTCTAGTACTCGAGTTAGTGAGGACCATCAAATATAGAGGAACCACAGGTTGAATCCTTACTCTCATATTGCTTTTGGCCTTGTGGAGGCTCTGAATAACACCTTCAATAGCCTCATTAACCTGTCTCACGCTCTGTAGTTCTTGACGCAGGCTTTCTTCATATTGTTGTTGTCCTTGGTATGTGTGCTTCGCTCTATGGGCTTGTTTGCCCGCTGTTTCTTGTTCTGCAGGGGCATGCCAGAGACTGTCTGCAGAGTCATCGTCCGTGAGGACTGAAGAGTTGTGATCCATGATGCAGAAGAGCAGCGTCTGATTCTAGAACAAAGAGGATGCCGTTTATATGCATGGTATGATGACGACTAGAAGTGCGCCCACAATGACAAGATACACATAAAGCCGCTTTACGCGTAGTTTCGAGACGAGGCGCGTCTCGCCCGGGACGAGAAACCCGAACCCTGAATGCCCAGACCTGCAAGCCACGACTGCGCTTGCGCCGGGGAATGTGCTGTTCCCAGCCACTCACCCCAGCAGTCACTTCACCAGACGGAAGCCCAACCTCCAACAAACTCCTCGACCTCCATCTAGCACCGTCCTTTGCGATGCAGTCACCTTATTGTTGTTGTAACTTGTTCTTGCTTACTGCTTTTGACTGAGCTGCATTGCATCTGGAGAGCACACTCTTGCGCTGAATTTTGGAATTGGTTTTGCAACTCTTCACTCTGAACCTTGGGTCTGGCAGAAACATTGATCAATTGCCGGTGAATTCACTGCTGCATGTGCGCCTCACAAAAATGACTTCAACACCGCCTCTTCAAATCGCATCGACTCCTCAGACTCCCCAAACTCCTTTACATGGCGCCGCTTACGATCGTTCTCATACCCATCCTGATCGAAGGGCTACAAGAACAAGCTCTCGAATTGCGTCCGCCAATCTTCACACCACTCCCGACAGGCGCGACAACATACCTGAAATTGAAGCCCCAGTGACCACTCCGCGATCGTCAAGGAAGTCAAGACCCAGGGTCGCACCTGGAATTCAATCGCCAGAAGCGACACCAAAGCACAAGGCACCTCGTCGCGTCCAAGTCATCTCACCTCCATCCCCCGACACCCTTCCTTCGACCATCGACAAACTACCTCATTCCAAGTCGCATCTTCAACCGCTTGCATCTTCCTCCACTACGATTTCCGACGGCATGCTTCCCACTCCCGTCAAAACTCCGAGGAAGAAAATGGTTCCTCAAACAAGTAACCCTGCTCGTGCACTTTTCCAAGACAATACCCTAAATGTGAACGACTTGGTGGACTTTGAACCGAGCCCAAAAAGGAATCGAAAGACTAAACGCTACAATGGCTTCTCACTTGAAAGCTTCTCTGTCGAGAACGATGACAGCCGCGGGCAAGTTCAGATTTACACCGATTCTCGTGATAGAATTCCTCATGTCGACAACAGCGAGTCAAACCCTTTCACTGAGCCAAATATGAACGGAGAAACTTCGTCCACCCGAAAAATCGCTGGAACATCTAAACGTCGCAAGGTTAGTGGGGAGCGAAAGAAGCTTGATCCCCAAGTCGAAGAGGCTATTGAGAAGGACGATGGCATGGTTTATGTATTGTAAGTCGCTTACTCTCCCGTCCCAAGTTTCAATGCTGACTACTTCAAGCCGCGGCAAGAAAGTCTACCGACGATTTGATGATGAGGAGGATGAAGAAGAAGACATTGATACTGGTGACCTCGGTCTCTTGGAACACACGCCCAAAGGTTCCGATGTTAAGCGGCTTCGAACACTTACCCGTCGGTCAATCAAGCCCAAACGTCTTTTCCAGACTGAAGCGCAGCAAAAAGCACGGGAAGCAGAACGCGAGGAGGAAGCTCTGACTGACATTGAGGAACCGACTGATCAGAAGGAAGATGCATCAGCGGCAATCGGCAACAGTACCTTAAGCGACATTTCCCCAATGTCAAAGACGAAGAGATCTCTTCGCTCAAGTGGACCAGCCCCTTTGATTTCCGAAGAAGTCAAGTCACTAGATACCGGCCGTCGTTCACAAAAAGCCAGTCCTTTCGATTCCTGGCCCAGACTCAAAAGCGGTGGGCGCTCGATGGCTGGCACTCCCAAGGGAAAGAAGCGCGGCGCAGCGGATATATTGGAAGACAGCGTTGGGGCCATAGGTGTCGAAACCAAAAAGTCAAGGACCTGAGACGGTGCATCTCAGCATGGAATGGTGTTGCTTTTTGTTGCGTACAGCAAATTCTTCTTGACTGTGGATTACTAGGATTGTATAAGATGTGGTCTTGGACACAATAGTGGCTGCTTTTCAGACGTGGATTCAAGCAAGGTGGTGTTGCTTCTACCAGCATTATTTTGCGTGCAAGGCTTTTGCTATTCTCGGGGGCTTTTCCTCATGACGTGCATGTGGTGGTATTCCTGAATGAAATATCTTTTCTTCAAGTTCGCACCTATATGCTCAAGAGATGTGTCTCAAAGACTGTCTCTAGTTAACTTTTTGAATAAAACTGCTTGGTTAACATAGAGATGCATCATCGACGCCCAAATCCAGACAGGTCAAAAGTATCTGGAAGGATGCACGTGTCCTTCTTCTCGAGTTTGCGCACGTGATGAAGCGTGCCAAGGCTTCATGCCCAAACAGACTGGTCGCCTGCCAATGACTGGCCGATGGACTCCAACTCCATGTTCCATGCAAAGAGGCCAACACCAACACCAAACTCACTCCTCTCTTCCCCCCCGATGGTTCCTGCATCTTCACTTTTCCATCAACTTATTCCTTCTCTCAGTCACCCGTTGTACCCGACACTTCTTACTACTTTTAGATTGACCTGTTACCTCTCTCTTACAAGCTACCTAAACCTATTGTACAACGTGGCTGATCTGCCCGCAAACCCTTCTCACTAGCACCGCCCTTTTCCAAGGTCATGAATGCTTCCCATGATCCTCAGTCCTGCCGCGTCCGGCCCCTCCTCGCTTTCAAAGATATCCGCGACTCAGATTCTCCTGCTGCTTGATACAATCAGTGAAAGAGAGGGAAAGGCAAAGTGGGACTCCAAGCGGGAGAAGATACAGCGACTGCTCGATTCTAACGGCATGGAGGTCTTTGCCCAATTCTTCAGGCGAACCATCACCCTGAATACTGCCGCCATTTTCCAAGGTGCGAAAGACTTCGATCAGGGAAGCTATAAGCTACTGCGTGAAGAGTTGGAAAAGGTCGCCTCGGACCCAGAACAGCCATCAAAGATTGCCGAGGCCATTGATACCTCCAAGGAAGACTCGTTCCGCGACTTTGACCTTGTGACCTTTATCCAACATTTCTTCGCCGATACCCTTCCTCAGGTTATTCTGGCCGTTGCCTTCACAAAGTGCACCCGCGTCGACCTGAGAACAAAAGCGGAAAGTTTTCTCGCCGAGTTCGCTCAGAGCTCTCTGCGTTCCCTGTCGGAGAGGCGCGGTGAGAATACACAAACATTCGCGGTCGAGAACATCTGCTCTGTGATCGAATACTTTGCCCTAGCCGCTGCGACGACTACGCAACAGCAGAAAGATGATCTATGGCGTGCAGTCATCAGTCGATACACTGGTTCTAAACCAGAACAATTCTTTGGTGCCTACCAGCTGCTACGCCTATCAGTCGAAGCTCGAGATATCGCTCGCGGTCTACAACGGCACGGACCTAAGGCGGTCGCCTCAGAACAAGCCGCACAGGATTTTCTAGCTTCATTACCCACAACGAGTGTCACAGAGGCAGAAGTAGCCAATGCTCTACTATTCCTCGTCTTCACCATCAATCAGCAGTATGATATTTCAAATTTGGTAGAGGCTCTCCGGACAAAACAGCTGGACTGGAACCTGGTCATTCAAGGATTCGATATCCCGGGTCTCCGTATGCGGAGGAACGATTTCCCAAGGTTATACAGATCTCTGCTGCATGTGGCACAGGATAACCCGCAATTTGATCTCCAGAAACTCTGGGGAGGCAGATGGGCGAACCCAGACACGCAGATTTCCTTCCTTGGCGGATTTCTCGCCTCTTCATCCTCGGAAACTCAGCCAACTACAATACCCCGACTTCGCGAGACTTTACCCGCAGAAGACTTGAGCAATTTCTCTCCCGAAATGACGCGATTGATCACCCCGGAGCTCGATGGTCCATATGTATCTGCCGATGCTTGTCAGGCTATTTTCGAAGTCGTTCTGGGACCCGGTACAGGGGCAGATGGAGAAGACCGAATCGACATACTGCAGGACGTATACCACAATCACCCAGCCATCTTCCTCCTGTTTCTAGCGAGGACCAATGCAAAATCATGGGTGCCAGACCAGGAAAAGTTCATTGCTGAGTGCTTCAGCTTGTTCCTCGAAAAGCAACGCCCAGACTATCGTCCTGTTCTTGAAACGCTCGCGTCTCAGTATCCTCAATACCTGTTCGAGCTTTGTCATATCGTCTTTTCGCTCGATCCACGACAAACAGAAGTGATATACGAACGCGCTCAAGAATTCGGGTGGACCGAGGAATTTCTCAAACATTGGTCCAACCCCCTGGCTCTCGACATAGCCTGCATGCGGAACAAGATCGACCCAGGATTCGATCTGGATAGGTATCTGTCTGAAGCAGCTGATGGGCAGACAAATCTGGGCATGATTCTTTGCAAATACCTACGGATTAAGGCAGACGACGAATTTCGCGTCCAACGTGGCGAAACCACGCCACAGTCTATTCCGCTCACGCTGCGAAGCGTACATACGCTCCTGGAGAAACTCGAAGACCACTTGGACAATCGCGAGTTGGTTGAGGCGGCACAGACTACGTGCTTGCAGACGTATCCGCGGTTGATGAACTACGGGGCCGGATTCGATGATATTTTGGAGAAAAGCAGTGAAGAGAAGGGCAACAAACTTTCCGAAGTCATTGATAAGCAAATGTCGGAATTGTTCGGTCGAATGTATCGATCAGAGCTGTCGATCCGTGACATGGTGAACGAAATGCGGAGATATAAGACTTCTCGAGATCCAGATCAGCAGGATCTCTTCTGCTGCATCGTCCATGGATTGTTCGATGAGTATGTTTGCTACAATGAGTATCCGGAAGATGCACTCGAGAAAACAGCCCTCCTGTTTGGGAGCATTATCAAGTACAAACTGCTCCCTTCAATCCCCCGAGACTTTGGCCTCGCTCTTATACTTCGGGCTGTTCGCGATCATGAACCCGACAGCCTCATGCACCGTTTTGGCATCGAAGCATTACTCCAGATCAGCGATCAACTCTCTGAATGGCCTGGACTTTGCAGTCTACTTCTGCAGGAGCCTTCTCTTCAGCATCCAGAAATCTTGCAACGCGCTGAAGAAGGGCTCCGTGCACAGCAAGCTGCTGGAAATGGGCTTGGTGCGAATGGCGTCTCAGGTGCTCACACGACGAATGGAGATGATCTCGTTGTGCTAGACGCAGGCCGTGGGTTTCGAGCCTTGCGTGCGGACCCTCCTCCAGCTTCCGCCCATTTTCGAGACCCGGATCAAAAAATCCAAGAGAAAATCCTGTTTGTCATTAACAACCTCTCCAAAGACAACATGGCTAGCAAATTGGTCGATCTAAAAGAGTCGTTCACTCCTGAGCACTATCAATGGTTCGCTTCATACCTTGTTGAACAGCGTGCCAGGTTGGAGCCAAACAACCAGGAAATGTACTTCCAGTTTATCAGCATGATCGATGACAATTTGCTCATGTCGGAGGTGATTCGCGAGACCTACGTCAGTATTGTCAAGATCATGAGTGCCGAATCGACAATCAATTCTGCGACGGAAAGGAGCCACCTCAAGAATCTTGGAGGTTGGCTTGGATCTCTCACTCTCGCACAAGATAAACCGATTAAGCACCGAAACATCTATTTCGTCGACCTCCTGGTGGAAGGGTATGAGACTCAGAGGCTGATTCTGGTCATACCATTTACGTGCAAAGTCCTGGCCCAAGGCGCTAACTCCATGGTCTTTGTGCCACCGAATCCTTGGTTGATGGAAATAGTGGGGGTTCTCTTGGAGCTTTATCATTTCGCAGAGCTCAAACTGAATCTAAAATTCGAGATTGAGGTGCTTTGCAAAGACCTCGAGCTCGATTTCAAGAAGCTGGAGCCTGCTACGGTCATTCGAGACCGACCGCAGACAGAAGACGACATGGCGAACATTCCCGCATTGCCAGACGGCCTAGAGACCTTTGACGACGTGTCTTTGAATGGCGCCATAAGCAGGGCCGTCCGTGAACGGCTTTCCGCCCCTGAGATCATGGCAACACTTCCAAGTTTGGAGGACGTGCTCAAATATCCTCCAACGTCGGGCTCGCCTGCAGATCAAGCACTGATAAAGAGCATTATCTACCGCGCTTTTGACCAAGCCATCCAGGAAATCATCGCCCCTGTTGTCGAACGGTCAATCACAATTGCATCAATCTCAACGGCTCAGCTTGTCTCAAAGGACTATACGCTTGAGCCGGATCCAGAAAAGTACCGGACAGCCGCCAGACAGATGGTCAAGTCCCTGGCGGGTAGTCTGGCTCTTGTTACGTGCAAGGAGCCACTGCGTATGAGTATCTCCAACTACATTCGCCGCCCTCTCCAGGATGACTTGCCGGAGCACCTTTTGCCTGAGGGAGCCATCCTTATGTGCGTCAATGACAATCTGGACACTGCATGTTCGTTTGTTGAGCAAGCTGCTGAGCAGCGCGCTGTTTCAGAAATTGACCAGGTTATTGAAGCTGATCTTGAAGAACGACGTCGGTTCCTCGCCGAAGGAGGGACCCGGGATTTCATTCCGCAAGGAATCAATCGGTGGTCAGCATGGATTCCCGAGCCCTACAAACAAACAGTTGGCGGTCTCAACGAGGCACAACGGGCTGTCTACGAAGAGTTCGACCGTAGAGTTCATGGAATGAACACCAGCCATATTCCTAATGCCACCGCTGACACCCCTGGACGTCAGATTCCCGACGTCCTGCAGGACCCTCTCACGATGCCAAACCTGTCCACGCCTGCTGATCAGCCTGCGATCCCGCACCAAAGTCCGCTGGTCCAGCAAGAAAGCCGAATGCTATCTGCAATGCCGCAGCCGAGGGTCAATGGTTTCCCGGAAACATTGCCACCTCATGATAGGATCACCATTCTCATCGAAGATATCCAAAAAGCAGCTAGGGCATCCGATGCGACACGGCTGAAAGATCTCGAGAAGAACAGCTCCATCTTCCAAGATTTCCGCCAAATCCTGATCGTGCTCACTTCTTCTACCCGCCCAGCAGCTGATCTCCTAGCTCGCCAGATTGCAGAGAAGATCTGCCACATTTTTGTCACCAAGCCGCCAGAAGGGCCTCTCGAGGCTGAGGTCTTAGCTTTCTTGCTTTCGAAACTATGCCAGCTCTCGGACCTTATCGTGCGGGATGTCCTCAGATGGATGACAGCTAATGAAGACTTGCTACTGGCTAGCTCCAACGTGGTTGTGGCACTGATAACGGCCGGCTTGATGGAGTTTGCTCGGGTCGACGTCGCAATTGCTTCAGTCATCATGAGCCGAAATGTACACGGACTTCATGTTCTCGCTGAGATCATGGATCAGACTCTCTTTACTGATGAGCCCACAGCCCTCCGGGCGGATTTTGCCCATAGTCTCGTTGCAATGGCAGCTTGGGTCAAGGAAACACCAGACCTTCCTGTTGCCCCAGAAATCAACGCGAAGCTAAAGGCTCACGGCATGCCCGAATTTGTCAGTGTCGAGATTACGGACAAAGCCAAAGCTAAGCAAGACCAAATGCGCTACGTGTTTGACGAATGGGTAGGCATCTTTGAAAGCATTGGGCCCGATGAAAGCACCTGCGCAGCATTCCTAAAAGAGCTCCATAAGGAGCAGACGATTAACAGCACGGAGGATCTGGCAGAGTTTTTGCGATTGTGCATCGACTCGTGCATCGAATGTTACGACCGAGAAGCTCAAAGTCCCAGAGGCAGTGTGGACGTCGCTTTCTCGCACGCGGATGCCCTTGGTCGCCTAGTTATTATGCTGGTCAAGTTTCAAGGGGATACCAACGGCGCAGTCCGGCTCAGCAAGGCACCCTACCTTGAGACGATCTTGACGATGCTTGTGTTGATTTTGAACCACCACCAGATCATGCG
Source organism: Fonsecaea pedrosoi CBS 271.37 (assembly GCF_000835455.1). NCBI lineage: Eukaryota > Fungi > Ascomycota > Eurotiomycetes > Chaetothyriales > Herpotrichiellaceae > Fonsecaea > Fonsecaea pedrosoi. The sequence goes on along the minus strand of NW_013550614.1, from coordinate 2,737,628 downwards.
CGGAGTGACCTTCCATCAGAGACTTTTCACCAGACTGTTTGCCAACATGCTCTATGAGTATTCGGCAGCTCGATTGGACACCACTACCGACCACAACGACTTGATGTTTGCCTTTGCCAAGTGCTTCAAGTCCCTGCAGCCAACGTGGTTCCCGGGGTTCACATACGGATGGTACAGTCTCATTGTGCACCGCGTCTTCGTCGCTGGCATGCTGAAGCCGAACAATCACGTCGGATGGGATACCTACCGTGAGCTCATTGGATTGTTGCTTCTTTACATCTCGGAGCTGTCACAGACGCCTGGTTTCGATCTTCTGAATCTTGACCTGTACAAGGGAACACTGAGGAACATACTCATCCTGCTCCATGACTACCCTGAATTTCTGTGTGAAAACCACACCTACTTTTGCTCGCGAATAGCATATGGGATCCCACAGCTCAGGAACTTGATCCTCACAGCCAAGCCTTCGGCATACCATGATCTCCCGGATCCCATGACGCCAGGGCTGAAGATTGAACGACTCGAAGAGATGAAGAAAAATCCGACTCTAGCGCGGGACTATGACCTACCCCTTCAACAAGCAGATCTCAAAGACGTTGTCCTGAATGCGATCAGAAAATCAGGTGACCTGGACAGCACGTTCAAGCAGATCAAGCAGGCTCTTCATGAGGGACAAAAAGAGTCCTCTGCCATGGCTCCAGCGAAGAGCGTGGAAATCATGAACGCTCTAGTGCCATTTGTCGGCCACGACGCGCTCAGCACTTCTCCAGGAAGGTTCGATTCTGGCACGGCGCCGGTCATGTTTTTCAGCAAGCTTGCTAGCAGTGTCAGCCATGAGACGCGCTACCAACTCCTCAATGCCATTGCCGACCAGATCCGCTATCCCAACACACACACAGACTTTTTCTGCAAGGTGATGCTCAACCTTTGGGGGACAGGAAGTGGAGACGAGCAACAGCGCGAACTCCGGGAACAAATATCGCGGGTGGTATACGAGCGGCTCACGGTTGCACGGCCCCACGTTTGGGGAATGACCATTCTGTTCCTCGAATTGCAGCAAAACACCAGCTACGGCTTCTGGGAGCACCTGGCGCCAGACGCGGCGATGCAACAACGTCTGCAACAAGCCATGCGGACGGCCCACTAACCCCAAGTAAGGGGTAATTTCTCTGTGGGGGTACATTGATTCGGATTGTGCATATTCTGCTGAGGGGTGGAAAGAAGGTACAGATGATGACGGTGATGGTCGAGTGGTGGAAACTTGACCTTGATTTTGAACAATTCCTATTCTTTGTACACTTGACCTCTCGATTTTGTTGGAGTGATGCCCAATCGGGCGTGGCGAGTTGTCGCCTCTGCTACATCATGCATATGAGGGAGCGAGGAAGGGGCATGGTACGGGCTGTGAGTACAATGGGTGGGCTCCTGGCCGCTATAGGTAATGGAAGGAAAGGGGCCGACCGGGCGAAACGGAGGGGCTTAATCAAAGCATGAAGGGATGACCGGAGTTCTGACGACTGGAAACTACTGCGTCTGGAAAGGGACCAAAAAGCAAGACTCTTTATTTTGTAATGCTCGACTAGTTGGGCAGGAAAGAGGGAGAGTGAGCTGGGCGAGGAGGATCAAGTTGACAAAGGCAGCGTAGGAAACATGTGCGGGACGAGGCTGTGTTGATGAACCGAGCTGACCATGGGATCTTCCTGCTTTGGCTGAAAAGCACCTGTGGCAACCCGGACCAACATTTTTGTGTATCATAGAAAGAGAAGCTTTGGAATGAACGTTAGACAAATCGAGTGTATTTCTGTTGGTATTTCTTGATCTTGCTTCGTTTGGAGTAACGTGGTTCCTTGCGCATGGACTATTTTCGTTGGTTACTTGTCAAGGAATGAGGGTGACACGGGAGAGGGTCGAGGCTTGGGCACGGAGAAATGAGGGAAAGGGGCGCTGGTGGTGGCAGAAGAAGGTGGGTGTTGGATTGTTTGGTTGGCGGGACGGATGTCACCCAAGGCAGACGTTTGGTGGTTGTACTGGTATTGGTGTTGGAGTTAGTGGAGGTGTGATGGATGGTATCACATGTAGCCTGGGCGCGGGAAGAAAAAGTGAATCGACCAGGGGGAAGTGGGTGACATCATCCGATCTGAGGACAATTAGCTTTAGAGTTGACTTGGCGAGTCACTAGTGGCCGCAAATGGGTTGAGCTAGTGCATATTGGGTATAAAAGAGAGGCTCTAACTGGTTGACATCATGTGTCCGATACTTTCCTCAGCTTGCTTTGTCCGGATGTTTACTTGTTGTGACGGTTCAGAGTTCAGCTGGGGCGGCTCAAACTGGGCAACTGGGCAGATGGGGCATCTGCACCTGGGCAGAGCCCTCCTCAATGAGTACGAGTACGTTCCATGCATGGGCTATTGGTGTCCATCTTGAGACTGGTGAGCGCCCATCTGCCTCCCCCCTGTACCTCTCCAAGGCCCAATAAGACACAATTCGTCATCTGTGAGCTCATCTTGCGGGCAACGCACCACCCACACCAACATAACAAGTAACCCTGCCGTCCTTCCTCGCGTCACTCCATGGTCCATCATAATAAATATCCATCCTCCAGTCCGCCGCGCCCATCCTCCTCAAGCGAAATTCCTTGATTCTCTGGTTTCTGTTCCTTCTCGCTTATTCTCCACCCCTTCTTTCGCTTTCTTTCGCTTCTCTCCGTCTAGCCAGCGAGCCAGATCTCATCCTTCTCGCTTAAACAGAGACCGATTCTTAGCCTTGCCTTGGTACTGGTTGGCAAGGCTGGCATTCCCCATCCTCTAACAGCTTCAGAAATCCCCAGATACTGAGCTGCGATGGACGGGAGTACAATCACCCACGTCCTGTATCCTCGACAGGTGTGTATTTTATCCAACACTACTCTAATGGATTTTCTGACTGTTGCACCTACAGAGCCAAGGGGCCAATCGAAATCAGGGCTCCAACTCACTGTCGGGCATCATTTCCACCCTCGTTCCTACCTTGGTCATTGCGGTCGTTGCGTTCACCGCTTTTCTCTTCGTTCGCACTCGCTATAGCCGCGTCTACCGACCTAGAACCGACGACAGGATCTTGGACAAGGGATGGACCACTCCTCGTTCCGGCTCGGGCTTCTTTGGCCTCCTGCGCAATTACAAGTCTCTCCCCGATTCCTACGTTCTAGGCCACAACTCCCTTGACGGCTATCTCTGGCTGCGCCTACTCAAGGTCTTGATTTTGGTGAGCTTTGTGGGATGCTGCCTTACTTGGCCTGTGCTGTTTCCTGTCAATGCGACGGGACATGGCGGTGAAGAGCAACTGGACATACTGAGCATGAGTAACGTGGCCAATCCCAACCGATACTACGCCCACGCTGGAATTGCCTGGATCTATCTCGGTTTCATTACCCTGCTGGTCGCGCGCGAGAGGCTCAACTTTGTCGGTTTGCGACGAGCGTACTTTCTCTCTGCTGCGCATGCCCAACGCCTTTCCTCGAGGACCATTCTGCTCATGGGTCTCCCCAGCGACTACATGGAGGAGAAGGCTCTCCGCCAGATGTTTGGCCCCCGTGTTCGCAAGATCTGGCTTCAGACAGACTGCAGTAAGCTTGAAGACGATGTGAAAGAGCGGCAGAAGACCGCCTTGAAACTGGAGGGTGCCGAGATGAAGTTGATCAAGCAAGCCAACGCCAACCGTCTGAAGAGTGAAAAGAAGAACAAGACTCCAGAATCTTCTGAGACGGTCGGCTTGGAACCCAAACGCTGGATCAACCAGAAGAAGCGTCCTTCGCACAGACTCAAGCCCCAGCTCTGGAAGAAGGTGGATACTATCAACTGGTCGCGTGGGAAACTTGAGGAACTCAATCGTTACGTTCCAGAGCAGCAAACTGAGCACCTCGACCTGAAACACACCAAAGTACCTGCTGCATTCATCGAGTTCGACAACCAGACCGCTGCTCATAACGCCTACCAGTCGGTCGCACGCGAATCCCGGACCAAATTCTCCCCTCGATACATCGGCGTCCAGCCCAACGAGGTAGTCTGGAAGAACTTGGGTGTCAGCTACACCTCCAGAAAGTCTAAGATGTTGATCGCAACCATTGTCATCTGGGTCATGGTCATCTTTTGGGCAATTCCCGTGGCTTTTGTGGGCGCCCTATCCAACATTAATTATCTGACGAACAAGGTACACTTTCTCAGCTTCATCAATGATATCCCCAAGGTGATCTTGGGCGTGGTCACGGGTCTACTGCCTGTGGTGCTTCTGGCAGTTTTGATGGCTCTCGTCCCCATATTCTGTGGGCTTTTGGCAAAATTTGCTGGAGAGCCGACCTTGTCAGCGATTGAGCTCAAAGTCCAGTCTTGGTACTTCATCTTCCAGGTGGTACAGGTCTTCTTGATCACCACATTCACGTCCAGTGCGTTCCATCCAGTTGAAATTATTGAACCCGAACCCTGCTGACCATGGAATTAGGTGCCAGCGCCGTGACCACACAGATCATCCAGAATCCCGGCTCTGCGCCAACTTTGCTCGCGAAAAACCTACCCAAAGCATCCAATTTCTACATCAGTTACTTCATCCTCACCGGTCTATCACAGGCCGCTCTGCAGCTGTTGAATATTGTGCCCCTGCTCATGTACTCTGTGGTGGGCAAGTTGTTGGACAAGACGCCACGGAAGCGATACAATCGATTCACCAACATTGCCGGAATAGGTTGGGGCTCGACATATCCCAAGTTTGTCCTCTTGGGCGTCATTGCCATCACATATGCGTGCATTGCACCGCTGATCTTGGGATTCGCCACGATTGGATTCTGTCTTCTCTATCTGATGTTCAGATACAACTGGCTTTTCGTCCTGGGTAACAAGGTCGATATGAAGGGCGAGGCCTATTCTCGAGGTTTGAAACAACTTATGACCGGCGTGTACCTCGCATCTATCTGTCTCATTGGCCTTTTTGCTATTGGCTGCAGTAAGAGCGCCAGTAGCGCCGGGCCATTGGCTATTATGGTGGTGTTCTTGGTTGTTGTCATCATCTTCCAGGTCTTGTTCGACCGCGCGATTGCTCCCATGGAACAACATATGCCGCTGGAGCTGTTGAATAGCAACAAGTACAGTACGACCATCATGGAGCAGCTGATCGATGAGAAACAATTCAGCCATGGCGATATCGAAGCAGAGTCGTCGGTCCGTGCGGACTCTGTTCCAACAGAGGCAGGATTCGCCAAAGAGGAAAGTGTTGGTGATACCCCTGGATCTCACGCTCAGTCAAAATCGCCACCGTTCAATTTCTTGAGTCGGCGCATTGAGCCGATGGCTCTCAAATTCTACGAAGCCAACAAGAAGATCATCCCCGACTCGACGGATTCGGAATCATGGATCCCAGGATATACATCGGAGGAATACGAACATGCGTACCTGAACCCTGCGATCACCGACCCCAGTCCTGTCATCTGGCTTGCTAGGGACGGATCTGGCGTCAGTGGATTGATGGTTGCCGAAAACAGAGAAGCGGGAATTCAGAGCACCGATGAACGAGCCGAGCTGGATGAGAAGAACAAGCTGGTTTGGAGCGAGGAGCAAGTCAAAGAGATGCCCTTGTGGCGAAGATGGGTCAGGTATTGAGCCACGGGGGTTTGTGTCTGTTCGACTGTTCTGATGTTTATGGGTGATAATTGATGGAAGTATAAATGGCAATAAGGGACAAAGGAAAAGAAAAGGGAAAGGAATGGGACGAGGCAAAAGCAACCATGGTCTTTATGCACACTTGATGCTGTGCCTTGTTATGGGATACCCCTTGGGCATTGCGAGAATGTGGCAGAACAGTCCAGATAGGACTTGCTACAGTAATTAATTCATTCATTTGTAATGTGTGCAGACTCGAAAGCAAATAGTGACAGATGATATCTGATGGTAATGATGGTAGAAGTTTTACTTGGACTGTGTATTACATAATATCTGCGTGTATCCATCGACGTCATTTCCATCTCGAAATTCCGACGCGTCTTGCCCGGTCGAGATCGCAAAACTTGTTTCTTCCCATCGCAACGTGCTTCTACACTCCTTGTGCATTGACTACGTGCGTCTTGTAAATTTCTCTAATGGCACTGCGACAATGACCACATGAACCAAGATCGCTCTTCAGGGCAACTTATTCTAGGCATGCCCCCAACATGGCAGACCCGGCCTACGAAGACGACGAGGACAATAATGACACACTCATTCGACGAGTGCTGGTATGTATTTCCCATTGATGAACTGACATGTACTGGCCTTGTCTCACTCTGTGTAGTCGCTGGGCCTTGCTCCCATACGCATCCTGACCTCTCGCGCCGCCATCAAAGCCTACCTCTCGACCATCCTCTTTCTGGGCACCTCGACCGTCCTCCTCGCCCTTTCCTCCACCGCCTATGCCTTTTTCTATTACAACTACATTCCACAGATCAGTCTTGAACGCGTCCTCTACTTGCAGTATGGCACAGATTTCCCTCCGTATGCGACGGCGGCGCTGGACACAAACGCACTGGTCTCGCAGCAGGCGTACAATGTGGAGTTGATCCTGGACATGCCTCGCACCCCGACCAACCTGCAGGCCGGCAATTTTATGCTGGATCTGTCCCTGTTGGGCTCCAAGGGCGTGCCGGACGCCGTGTCTTCGTGGTTGGGCAACATCACGGTCGAGAACGTGCTTCATCACTCGCGGCGGCCTGCGATCCTGCCCTACGCGTCCCCCATCCTGTCGCTCAGCCATACCGTGCTCCACCTGCCCTGGCACCTACTCAACTTCCGCGATCTGGATCGTTCTCGCTTGGTCGTGCCCATGTTCGAAATGCTGGTCTTTCCGAGGGGCGCGCGAAACGTGCCGACCCACGCCAGACTCGAGGTGCAAGCCAGCAGTGTTCTGCAGGTGTACGATGCGAAATTGGCCTTCAGGGCAAAATTCCAGGGCATGAGGTATCTCGTCTACAACTACCGAGTGACGTCTTTTGTGGTCTTCACGGCCTTGTTTTACGGCGTCAGTGTCACGAGCATGGCCTTGGGATGGGCCCTGATTTCGCATATGCTATCAGGCAGTGGTGCGAGGCAGGGGAGGATCAAGATGGAAGGACGAGATGGCACGACGACGAACACGCCTATCAAGACAGAGCAGGGATCGTCCTCGGGCGCTGCCACCGCCAAAATCAAGACAGAAGACGAGGCTGAATCGTCCGGTCCGTTTGGTGGCGGTGGTGGTCTGTCCCTCTCCAATATCTCGGACACGCCGACCCAGTTTCCCACCGGGAGAGGCCGACTGCCCTTGTCCTATCCGGGACGTGCACCCTCCGAGACAGAAGGGAGAGAAAACGTCGAAGCGGAAGAAGACCGTCTGCGAAGGCCTATGGGGCCAGACGAGGCTGCCGACGACGAAGACGAAGGAGACTTTGAAGGGTCAGAGCTCCGCGGCAGACGGCTAGAAGGTGACTCGGGGATCGGGACCAGCATGGAAAGCGAGCACGCTGGATCAGGGGTTGTGCGAAAAAGAAGTTCGAGAAGTTTGCCCAAGAGATGAAACCGAAGTCCGGACAGTGGCAGGAAGAAGAGGATTTCATGACCCTCCCGGAACTGTATATCATACCTACACATCTATATACCCGACGAAAGAGAGAAAAGAGCACAGAATTATCAACCAACCGTCTATGAGCACCCATGCGAGTGGCTTTTCTTTTTCTCGTCTGGTCCTGTCTTGTTTTATTCTGTCCCATCTTGTCCCATCTTGTCCCATCTTGTCTTGATTTATCTCGTCTAGGTAATCTAGCATCTATATCTATCGACTCCATCCTAAGAATGGCCAAAGCTCTTGGTTCTAGGAAAGGAAACCATTCGCAGGACAGCTCCGCCCACCAGCTGAGAAAGAATGCACAGCTCAGCTCGACTCGACTCTACATCCTCCCGGCTCCTTACAAAGCTCTGTGTGGGGAAAAAAAAAGGCAAGTTGAAGAGCAGTTTGTATGTTATAGCTCTCTCCCCATGGCCTCTCTCGGTGTCTCTGTCTTTGCCGGTGTCCCTCCCTCTCACTCCCGTTCTCTTCGCTGTCTCACAACTTGGCCATTCCCCTCCGACCCGTCTGCTGCTGCTGCTGCTGCCGCTGCCGCTGCGGCGCGCGCTCCAAGTCCCTGAAGCGCTCATACTCTGCCAGACAGGCGGGGTTCCTGACGGTGGAACTCGTCTTGACGACCTGGCCCGAAATGACGCGCTTGACGGCGACCTCGACCTTTTTCCCGTTGACCGTGTAGGGGATCTCGCGGACCTGCTCGATGAATTTCGGCACGTGCCGCGGCGACAGACCCTCGCGGATGGCGGTGCGGAGCTGTTCGACCAGTCCGGGGGTGAAATCTGCGTCGTGGCCGGGGGCCATGACGACGAAGAGGAAGACGGTTTCGTCCTTGTCGTGCGCGCGCCGGCGCCCCACGCACAGCGTGTCCGAGATCAGCGTGTTGAACTGCGGGCCTTCGACGATGTTGTAGACCTCGGACGAGCCGAAGCGGATCCCGCTTGGGTTGAGCACCCCGTCGCTGCGCCCGAGGATCTGGAGGCCCTTGGTCAGAGGGTTCATGACGATGAAGTCGTGCTGGGCCCACACGTCGAGGTATTCTTCTCCGTCGGCAGCGGCGGTCTTGTCGGTACTGTTGTTACTGAGTGGAAACTTTTCAAAGTACGCCTCGCGGTATTTCCGGTGGTCGGGCGTGTCGCCCCAGAACCTGCACGGCATGCTGGGAAAGGGCTTGCGGCAGACGAGTTCGCCCGGGCGGCCCTCGGCGGCGCAGGACCGGCCCGTCTCGCTGTCGAGGATGTCGCAGTCGTGACCCAGCGCCCACATCTGCATCTCGTTGGCGTAGACGGGGCCGGCCGGGTTGGTGGCGATCCACGACGAGGCGATGTCGGTGCCGCCGGCGACGCTGGATAGGTGGATGCGTCGCGGGAACGCGCGGTAGAACCAGTGGAACTGCTCCCCCGTGAGCGTGGCGCCCGTTGTCGTCACCAGGGCGAGGCGCGACAGATCGAACGCGTCCGGCCGGATGCCCGACTGCTCGAGCTCGAGCAGGTAGCGGGGTGACGTGCCCCAGTACGTGGCGCGGAACTGGGCGCAGATGCGCAGCATCGTCGACGGGTCCGGGTGCAGCGCCCCGCCGTCGTAGCAGACGACCTTGGCTCCCACGGACAGGTGGCCGTTCATGACGTTCCACAGGATCCAGCTCGTCGACGAGAACTGGAACACGGTCGACCCTGGACCCAGCCCGTTGTGTAGCAGCGAGATCTTCTTGTAGTTCAGCACCGACATGTGCGGCGACACGATGCACTTGGGCTCCCCCGTCGTGCCCGAGCTGTACACGATCACCAGCGGATGGTCCGTCGGCACGCGCGTGTATGTCAGCTTGTCACCGGCCCGGGCCTTGGTGAGGAATTCGTGCAGCGAAATGGCGCCCCCAACCGGCTTGATGTAGTCCATGTGCTGCTGCCGGTGCGGGCGGTGGCACGTGGGCACGAAGACGAGGCGCGGCTTCGCTTTGGCCGCCGGCAGCGCCTTGAGCACCTGCATGACTTTGCCCAGCATCGACGGCCGCGTGCCACGCACCGCCACGTCGACGTCGGCGAACAACCACTTGGGCTCGACCTGGGCGAACCGGCTGACGCAGCCCGAGACCCCCAGGTCCGGGGACACGGAGGTAAAGATGGCGCCTATGGACGCGGTGGCCAAAAACAGTACGATGATCCAGACCGAGTTGGCCATCAGCCCGGCCACGACGTCGCCCTTCTTGATCCCTCGACGCACCATGGCCGAACGCGCCACGCGCACCAGCTCCGTCAGCTCAGCCCAAGTGATCTCCTCTGGGTCGTCAAGGCGATTCTCGCGTAGCCCGACCAGTGCGACGGCATTTGGATTCGCGGCCGCGTTAGGAACCAGCACGTTCTCCGCGTAGTTGAGTCGGAGGCCCGGGAAGAAGGTCGGAATGTCACGCAGGCGTGCTTTCGGATTGTATGCCAGTTTCGTGTGCTTGGGCAACGAGGGCACAATCCCGCAGTACTCGTACAGGTCGATCCAAAACTGGTGCGGGTTCTGCACCGTCCAACTGTGCAGCTCATGCGAGTCACGCAGCGACTGCGAGAACTTTGTGTTGACGTGCTGGCGGTACCGAGACATGGGCGGCGCCTCCGGGTCTGCTGGTGTCCATAGTGGCGTCGGCAGGGATGTGCTGTTTGAGTCTGTACTGGAACTGGGATTTTGGTTCCTAGATGGGGTCGAAGACGACGAGGATGTTCCTGGACTGTCAAGTGTCCTTTTGGCTTGATCCCGATACTGCTTGGAGCAGTACTTCATCGGCAGTCCGACTGCATTACAGGACGCTGGTGACTCTGACGGCATTATGGCTTTTAGTAAGAAGTCCCGCTTCTCTCGATCTCTTTCAAGGCGTTCTACCCGTTGGGTTTCTTTCTGTGTCGAACAACCTTGACCGCCGCCTGCGAACAGAACCTCGATCAAGTAGGAGCTGTTGTGTTCTTGGTGTGCGACTTTCTTTCTGGCAATCTCCGAGCAATCAATTAGATACGCCAATTGCACAATCACTGCCGTTGTAGCTGTATTGTCTTTACTCTTGTCCTGTAGTCTCGCGAAGCGCCTTGGAACAATTATATCTCCCTCTTCTGTTCTTAGCTCTATTGGGCTCTCCCTCTCTTTTCATAAATGAAATAAATCACAAGGAAATCAAGCTCAAAAAGAGGGTGGCATTGGAGTAAATGAATGGGAACGAGGACGGATAAAGCCCGGATCGTTTGGAGCTACATATGTAGGTAAGAAATAGTATAGCCCGAGTATTCGTTGAGGAAACAGAGAGAGGGTACGGATCGAGCTCGGGCGCCACGCATATACTCCCACTACCCATGTTGGAGAGAGCCTCGGCAATAAGTAACAAAGTTGTGTGCGATAGCCGCGACAGCAAGGCTGAGGATTGGGGGAGAAGTGGTGGAAGACATTAAGTTGGGGTCATTGGAGGGTGTGACAAGGATGAGTCATGCTTGGCAAGGCTGCGTGCGGGGAGTGCAAACTGCGACAGACTGCGAACCTTCACTCTGATATCGAGGAAATAACCGCTCTGTTTATACGTCCTAGAAAATATCCCCGCTATCATTGCTGCAGACTATGTCTCTCACATCGGTCTATTGAATCACCTCTTCCACTTCCCCGTCTTGATCTGCAACTCAGGCAGCCGCAGCGCCAGACTGCTCATCACAACACTTACACTACTCGCCGCCATGGCGATGCTCGCCCAAACCGGGTTCAGCCTCCACCCGCCATGGTGCTCGTTCGCTCCAATAGGAAAGAATACCCCCGCCGCAACAGGGACCAAGCACAGGTTGTACACCGCTGCCCAGGCAAAATTCAACTTGACTCGTAAAAACACCCGTTTGGCAAGTCTAACGAGCGAGAGGATAGTATTGAGGTCGGAGTTGAGGAGGATGAACGATGAAGTGGTCATTGCCACATCAGAACCGGAAGAGAGTGCAATGGACACATCGGCGGCAGATAGAGCAGGGGTATCATTTGTGCCATCACCCACGAACCCAATGATCTTGCGACCATCCTTTCGATCCGTGGGTTCGCCAGAAGATAAGCCTTGCAGCTCGCGGATATAGCTGGCTTTGTCCTGTGGAAGGACACCTGCACGCACGTTGCTGGCGGGAATCCCAAGCTGGGAGGCGATGGCCAAGGCCGTAGTTTGATTGTCTCCTGTGCACATGTGAATATCGAGCCCGACGCTGCGTAGAGATTCGAGTACTTGGGGTGCCTCAAGGCGGATCGGGTCTGCGATTGCAAAGACAGCCAAAGCCTGATAAGATGACGATGACTTGGCCTTCTCAGCGTCTTCCGGCACCTGTCGAACAGCAAAAATAGCGGTTGAATGACCGAGAGATTGGTGCTTCTTGAGTATCGGGTTGAGGTAGAAGTCGTCGCCTTTGATCGTTAGGGCGACTTTATCTTTGGTGGCAGAGAACTCCGAGCCCGAATTTTCAGCCGGACAAAGGTTCTGTAAAAGTCTCTCGTTTCCGATGGCAATCTCATATCGTGAGGTAGAGGAATCGCCTTTGACCAGAAATTTACCTGTCATTCCCTGCCCGGGAATCTCTTTGATCTCCTCAAGGTCAATCGAAACACTTGTCGAGTGCTCCGCGCAGTAGCTTGCGACAGCTTTTGCGATCGGATGCGCACTTGCCTCCTCGAGCATGCGAGATGACGCTAGGATAATGTTCTTGTCAAGTATCGCGTCACTGCTTTGACTGTTCTGGATACACTCAAAGTCGGTGACCCGCATTTGGCCCTCGGTCAACGTACCGGTCTTGTCGAAGACAATAGCGTCCAATCGCGATGCCTCCTGGAATGCCTCACCACCACCTTGTACGAGGACGCCTTGTTTCGCGGCCAATCCACCCCCAACGAAGAGTGCAGTGGGTGCGGCAAGGCCAATGCCACACGGGCAAGCCACCACGAAGACGGCGATGGCGAACTCAAGAGACCAGAACGGCCAGCCTCCCTGCGTCACATCAAGCCATGCCTGAGGAAGGGTTCCGGACAAGCCCAAACCCATCCAGATTACCCAGGTTGTGATGGCAATGAGCGTGATTACTGGGACAAAGTACCCTGTGAGGATATCTGCAATGCGCTCAATGGGTGCTCTTTTCGCCTGGCCTTCGCGGACAACGCTTACAATCCGGTCTAGCATTGATGTGCCACCAACGCCGGTCACTCTAATCCGCACAGGGTCGGATACATTCACAGATCCCGTAAAGACCTCGTCGCCAGCAGTCTTCGTGACTGGCTTCGATTCTCCAGTTAGCGAGCTCTCGTCGAAGAGAAATGTGCCTTGGCTAATGATGACGCCGTCAGTTGGGGGAGACGTTCCGTGAGGAATCTGAACAAGATCGCCTGTCTCCAGCTGATCAACGGGAATGGTTTCGGTGCTAGCGGATGCATTGTCGCTCGTGTCCTCTTTGACAAGCAGAGCAGTTGAAGGTCTGAGATTGCTGAGCATCGCCACAGCATCACCAGTCTTGGTCTTGCTGTAGGCCTCCAGGAAGCGACCAATCAGGATGAAGAAGGTGAGGAAGGTTACTGTGTCGAAATAAGTATCCGAGGAACGATGCTGGTCCATGTCGGTTGATTTAGTCGTAGCATCCATAATAAGAACAGCCAACGAGGAGAAATAGGCTACCGAAGCTCCTGCACTGATCAGAAGATTCATGCTGCCAAACCGGTAAAATCGACGTAGAAGGGGTATTTTGCTGTTCGGCCTCCACATCGCCTTGATTTCCTTGTATGCGCGGGAATGGAAGAGATCTGTGCCAAAGAACATGACCGGTGTGGTCATGAAGAAAAGTGCCCACTCGAGCCGCATAGCTTGACCGGCTAAAATGGGCTGTTCCCACCAGCGCCTCGTAGAATTGGATTTTGGAACCAAGCTCATGTACACGACCCCGACGATGAAAGTGGGGATAGCCACTATGCCGGTGAACAGTAGCCGCCAAAGGATATGCTTCATTTCTTTCCGCTGTAATCGTCGCGATCGCTCTTCTAGCGTTGGCGGATGATATACACTTGCCTTTAAAGCATCATGCGACGCATCGATGGCGGCTATGAAGCTGCGTACATTGACTTGGCGTGAAGGCCGGTAGGTGACGGTGATGATCGGGTCTTTCAGCGTGGGTGGTTGAGTTATGGTATAACTCGGTTCGTCAACACCTGAGAGTGCAGAGTGGATAGCGGTTGTGATATTCTGAGGACAATGTTCACAGTACATGCCGTCGACCTTGAGCTGGATTGTCCTCTCTTCTCTTGGGGCCCCGGCCGACTTGGCAGTGCTCTCTAATTTGATAACAGACGCTTCATAACCCAGGTCCTCAATCTTCTCCAGTATTGCTTCAAGATGTTGTTTCCCGCGGAAGATCACAAGGCCGCGGTTCCCAACGAGGTCAATGTTGACATCTTGGATGAACGGAAGCTCCTCAAGTCCCCGGGAGATCGTGCCGACACAACTTCCACAGGTCATCCCTTCAATGCTGAGGGTAACTTTATGGCTCTCGTGTTCATCGTCAGAGAGAGGCTTGTCCTGCACTAATGGCTGTGTATCATCGATGACGGCCTCATATCCTAGCTCTTCAATCGCTTCGACGAGTTTGTCCGAGTTGCTTTGGGGTCCTTGATAAACCACTCTTGCATCATTCCTCATTAGATTGACATTTACTGAATCCACAAAATCTAGACTGTCAAGGCCCTTTGTGATTGAACTTGTGCAAGAGGCGCATGTCATACCGCCAATCGATATGGTGGCAACATAGTGGCAAGGTGCACTCTCTTCTCCTGCGCCATCGACATTTTTGCTTGACAGCTTGTGTTCTGCCAGTGTGTCGTCTGAAATCGCGGCCTCTTCGTCGGTAGATGTCTGTTTCGGATGCGCTTGCCGGCGGCGCAGTCGCATAAGAGAAGACCATGATAGTTTTGGCCTTGATCGTTGGCCTTTTTCGCGTTGACACGCCTTGCAGTTTTCTATGTGTTTGCGTTGGGCACGGGACATGAGCCAGCGGGATCGAGAGAGCTGGGCGTTTGCAGGGCGTGGTGACACATCGGAGTCGTGAGACTGAACCCCGTCGGCTCGGATGGTTGTGACATGCTCGACTTCGAAAGCTGACTTGATTAGTTCACTGACAATGACTTCTCGTGTGGAGTCCTGTGCATGTTTGACGCGGATGGTTTGGTCAATAAGTGAGACTTGGATGGACTGGATTCCTGGGATTCCATTTAGTGTATCTTGAACATAGGACACGCAAGACGGGCAGTGGATGTTTGACACTAAGAACGTGGAGGTGTAGGCCATGGCTGGATGAAGGAGCAAAGAGACGTGTAACACTCAAGGCGTCTGGTCGGTCTGGAAATTGGCAGACAGTACAATGGCTTCGTGGAGAAAGAGATGAGATACGACAAGGACAGAAGCAGACATATTGAAGTGGCTCAGTCTTTATCCTCCCATATGATATTGAGAGGTTTGTGCGTACAGCGATTCAGCAGATTTCACTCGAAAACCTTCAGTTAGATCAAACACGGCATTGAGTTGATGATAGGTCGAGAAGTCGTGGATCATGCAGTGGATGAGAGCAGGATGCGCGACTTGTGCGTTAAATGACGACGGAGTGCAAGAATGTCATAGAAATGGTGGAGAAGACACGCACCGGGATGACACAGGCCAATCACGTGCATCTGATCCCAAGATGATCACGTGCAGATAGCAATCCTGCGACCTTCACTTCTAATAGCGAAACTAGTCGCTTTCTTCTCGAACTCGACATTCCTCCAACCAACAATACCAGGTCTAACGCTCAGCCATTTCGTCTCCCCTATTGAAATTGACAGATTGTCAAACATGGAGCTGATGCATTTTTGATGCCAGACGTTGCTGCTGTGTATCCATCTTTCGGCCTGGCTTCTTCCCAATCAAGACCCATAACTAAATGTCGAACTGAACCCCTAGCAAATCGCGGTCTCAGCTGGCATGGCCTCCCCACCGAGGAATACCTTTGTTCCTTCCGACTCCTTCAATGATCCTAAGAGTCATGTCACACATGATGACAACAATAACAACTCGACGACACAATCCAACTACTTTAATATCCCCGCTGCTGCTCCAGCCTTAAGTTTCAATGTCACACACGACAATCTGAATGGCAGTGTCGAGTTGCTGGCTCCTCAGCACGTCGCCAAGCAGCCTTCTCCACACGCGAGTCTCAATCCAGCATCTCATTCAGGCTCCGGACCTCGCCAGGGATCATTCACAGATATCTTACCTCACGGTCATACTCCACCTCCGCTTATCAACTCAAACATACCTACTTTAAGAACCGTCATACCCAGCCTTCCCGCAGATGTCAACGCCGTTCTCATCGATGCGCAGACCAAAACCGACCCTGATTTTCGATGTTCCCTACCGTCTTTGAGCATGAGTCAGACACAGAACCTCTCCTCTGTTAGTAACGCCAACGACGACGAAAATGACACAATAACTATCGTGGATAGTGGTGCGAACCACAATAATGTTAGGGATGGAAATACGTCGACAATAGCAGTCAATCAAAACAACGTATCGGGCAGAAACAAGCAATATATCCTTTCCGACGGTTCTGTGGTCTCTGGTAAGGGGCTTGGTAGAGGCCGACCAGGCGTCAAACGTGGGCCACGAAGCATCAGAACTCCAGATGCTGACCCGAGCTCACCCCAAGTGGTACCCACGAACGCATCGGACCAGCCTTCTTACCACTTTGGACCTCCTAGCAAGAAAAGAAAGAGTGGTGTGTCCGAGACGTCAGAGTCTAATTTACGTGCATCGACTTCAAATTCCACAGCTACCCCATCTCGAGAGAGCTCCGAAGAATACAACCCTTCTGCGCATACTCGCTCCGGAAGGCCAGTCCAGAAGCCTCTCTCTCTCGGCGACGGTACTCCTGTGCAAGCGAGTCCCTCAAGGAAACCGTCTCGAAACAACTCTACAGCCCATACGATGTCGAATTCTCCTGCGTCCACTAAAACTCACCCAAAGATCAAACGCAGAGTTTACCGGGGACGTGAGCAGTTTGCGCTTTGTGAGCATTGTTTGCGCGGGCATGGTCCTCCGGGAAATGTGATTGTCTTCTGCGATGCGTGTAACAAGTGCTGGCATCAACGCTGTCATGAACCCCGGATCTCTACACACACGGTTACTGACTCCAAAGCTGAGTGGTTCTGCTCTGAATGTGACCGTATTCTGCATGGGAAAAAGAAGGATAAGAAGATAAATGGGAAAGGAAGCACCCAGTCCGCAGTCGTGGCATCTCCCGTCGTCGAGCCAAAACCCACTTTCACTGGGCCACGAGTAGGAGGTCGTTTCCTCCGCCTCGAGCAACGACAAGCGTACTTGAAAACGCTTTCCCGAGATGATCTTGTGGCATTAGTTCTTCAGGCTTCAGATCTGGCACCGGACTTGCCTTTGTTCCAAACCCCGGCGCCTCCACAATTGGCAATGCCCCAAGCGCAGTTCACTTCTACCTATGTAACACCAGTCTCGAAAGTTCCTTCCTTTGGCGACAAGGATGCTGGCGAGGACCATGAGGTAGATGAAGGGTATGACGGCTACTTTGACGAGCTCGCCGCACTATATCCCAAACCCGGAAATGGAGTGCAACTGCCACCAGAGAGCGAGGATTTACATATTTTGCTGGAGGGCAAAGGCAGCAGAACTTTTAGTCACTGGGTGAAAGGAACGCAGGGAAATCTGTTCAGCGGATCCGGGAACATTTCTTCGACAATCTACTGATGCTTAGGGCAGACGTGGTTAGCAGTGTATAGGCTCTGGTGAGCAGACTCAGATCGTTCATCAATATCACTTCCCAAGTGATTGAAGTCCCACTGTTCCAATTCTATAAGAATAGGGACTTCGGATATCTTCTCCGGTACTCGCTATAGTTGCCTTCTTACAGATTGTGGCTTATCCCAAGTCCCGACGACGTTCCTCGTCTGTCTGAAACTCTCGCGTCCTCTGATCCTGTCTCTGACCACAGACGGACTCGCAAAATATCCTCTTCGAACTAATGTCCAGAGGGTGCTTTCCTCGGAATGGTACAGTTCTTTTGTGCATGACCCAATCTCTGGTCTGTAGAGGAATAGCGCATTCATTTCGCGGCTGGCGTCTTCCGAAGCGACCTGCGGGAGAGGGGGATCTCTCTGCACCACGCTATAGATTCATGGAGGCCCACGTCTGCGCATAGTATTAGGACATTGGTTTTGAGAGGGAAAAGGTATCATATGCTTACTGTTTCATGGTTGGAGCTTTGTCGTTCTCGTTCGCCGGTAGGTGACGATCATGCAAAGGCCAAGAGCCCCGGTGATAACGTGTCCGAGTCGTGGCTATGTGGAGCTGAATGGCTGCAGTTGAAGCTAGTAGACAGAGATCTGGATATAAATTGACAGAGGTTCACTCTCAGAACGTGAAATCTCAATGTCACCAGGACCACTGCGGTGGCCTTCTGGCCGCTCGCGGCTGGCCGCAGTGCCGTGGGGGAAAATAAAGGAAAGAACACCTTGCCTCACCTTCTTTCAACGACGATGTGTCACGCCCCAGCCGCCTCCATGATTCCAGAAGACTCACTGATTCTTCTAGATTCACAAGCGAAAGTGATTGTTGCGCGCCAAGACGAGATCCGTCAATTGAGCTCGCACGAAAGATCCCCGTCAAGAAATGAAAGATGCCGCGACCTCTTCATCCTTGCCGTTCACAGTTTCGTGGCATTGAATCTACCCTTCCTCCTTGCTGCGCACGATTTTGCGGCGCAGATGACTTCAATGCCGCGACTTCATCATGGCCGCGACCGTGAAGTCTTATATTTCCGCCTCTTCAGCAGGACAAAGCCTTAGCTGTCTCTCCGTGAACGTCCTTTCTCCAGAGCCGCGCCCTCGCCTTCCCTTCACAGATGATGGTCCTGGGAAGCTCTCGATATCTGGTCCGCGCCACGATAACGACCATGAAGACTACAGAAAGATCAAGATCCTCCCAACTGCCGATGAAATCCTCGCCGTCTATCGACCAACATTCATGCCCAAAAAAGATCTCTACACACAACACTTCCTTGGAAACGGGCCTGGCAGGCTATTGGATACGCTTTTCAGGCAACTTCGATATGACAGCATTGAAAGCATTCGGGACATTTGCTACTCAGCCTCACAAGTGGCATTCCTGGGCACCGGTACCGCTCCTGAAGATCATGTTGTCCGTCGCGAGACCATGTCTGGCAACCGATATTTCCTTTACAACAATATTAAGGTCGAAGAATTGCTTTCCCATGAACAGATGGCGATGACGGTCCGTGTCAGTTACGACTGCCCTCTGTTCATGAGGGCGCAGAAGCTTTACCACTCCGGCCGTTTTCAAAAAGGCATGCTTGTTGCGTTGCTACAACTGGACCATGCCACCATGAAGTTGGCTGTCTACTTCCTCGAGGTTCATCAAGCTCAAAGCACCTTTTCTATGGAATGCTTTGACGGACGTGGCACTCGAGCAGCAGTCCAGCTCTCTTTCCTCCCAACAACCACCCCCGATGACGTCCTTCAACTCTGCCGCCATGCACTGGGTCTTTGCGGAGGAAGCGAACTCTACCTGATAGAATTTCCCAAGGTTCTCTTCGCCGGGCTTTACAACTGTCTCAGGCGGCTGCAACAGATGAGAGAGTCAGACTTCGCTTTCAAGAGCTATGTCGCTCCTGATAAGCATCCCACCGAGGCCTACTCTGCCGCACAGCTGCACTCTATCGCCGGTATCCCCTCCCAGTTCCTATGTCCCCCTCCTTCTTATGCCCTCTCGTCGGAATTCTCATATAATCTCACGAAGCTTGTCCCACCGACATGCCCAATTGCCTCTGCGCCGGTAAAGGAATTGTCGCGGCCCTCCACTCTAGAGATCTTCAACCGCGAAACCACCTTGGATGAAGGTCAAGCGGTAGCCTTTAGAGACAGTCTCCTGCGGGAGTTTGCATGCACACAAGGTCCACCTGGATGCGGCAAGACTTTTCTTGGTGTCCAGCTGGCTAAGACGCTTCTCGACTCCCGCACGTCACAGAAACCTATCCTGCTGGTGTGTCTCACGAATCATGCCCTGGACAGTTTTCTTGCCGACCTGCGAGATGCTGGTGTATCCAATCTACTTCGAGTCGGTTCCGCTAGCAAGGAAGCCTGGACGGGGGCAATCAATCTCCGCAACTTGCGACGAAAGACACGATTGACTAAAGAGGAGTCCCAAATGCTGCATGCCCATGACCTCCAGAAGAAGCTGCTGTTTGCAGAGCTCGATTCATTGTGCAAAGGTATGATCATCTTCCATTCGTCCTGCCTGAGCGGAGCTGAGTACAAACAGCACTTTCTTGCCAAACGCACACTGCGACCCCTCCTTGGCACTATATCGAGGACGTTCTACGCGTTAAATACCCCAATATACATTCTCAGTTCTCGACCAATTCTCGCGTCTCGCTTGCGCATTCCTTTACCTTCGAATACTGGTCAGAAGGCGGAGACTTGAAGACCATTCGGGATTTACACCTTGAACTCGCTCAGAGGTTGGCCCAAACCTCGAACGACAGTGCAAAGCTTACCCAAGAAAATGTAGACGGAACACTTCTTGACATATCTTACCATGCTGAGCTCCAAAGTGCAAACGCTGGAACGTCTAGCGTCTGGAACCTGCCTTTGAGCGAGCGTCAACTTATGCTTCGGCGCTGGGAAGCGGAGGTAGACAAAGAAAAGTTTGCGAACAAGATGGCCTCACTGTACTCTCAATTGCAGGGATTCACAGACAAAATCAAGACAATCACCGATGGGCGCGATGGGCGAGTCATGTCGTCTCATAATATCATCGCGATGACCACCACTGCATGCGCCGCCCGCTGGGAGCTTTTGCGATCACTTGATCTCGAGATCCTCATCTGTGAAGAGGCTGCGGAAGTCATGGAGGCACATGCACTGTGTACTTTGCTCCCTTCATTACAACATGCAATCTTCATTGGCGATCCCCAGCAGTTGCGGCCTGAGACAAATGAACAGAATTTAAGCCTCGAGACTTCAATCGGGAGTGACTATCGATTGGATGAGTCTTTGCTAGAGCGAATGATGTTCCCTCATGATCGGTCGGCATCGATAGTACCATCAAGCCACTTGAGGGTCCAACGCCGCATGCATCCTGAAATTGCAAACATCACTCGCTTGACCTATCCCTATCTCATGGATCACGAATCTACACTCCAACGCTCGCCAACTCATGGCCTTGCACACAGAGTCTTTTGGTGGGACCATCGAGTTCCGGAACTTGAATCGGACGATTTAAAGTCACATGCTAATTTGCACGAAGTTGAGATGGTTGCCTCTCTTGTCGAATATCTGCTTCGCAGTGGTGCGTATTCGCAAGGAGAAATTGCAGTCTTGACTCCATATGCGGGCCAGCTGGTGAAACTGTACGGGCGGCTGGCAACAAACTGCAATATATGGCTTTGCGAAAAAGACAGAAAAGCATTACTTAGTGAGGAGGCTCTTAGCCTGGGTGACGAAGGCAGGGCCACCAAGGATGAAGTTGCGATCGTCGACATGCTCAGGATCGCAACTGTTGACAACTTTCAAGGTGAGGAGGCGAAGGTTATCATACTTAGCACAGTCCGAAGCGGAGGTAATCCCGGCTTCTTGAAGACGTTGAATCGCATCAACGTCGCATGCAGCAGGGCTCGTAACGGCTTTTACATTGTGGGCAACTCCCAGACCTTGTCTCAAGTACCCAGGTGGAGGGAAGTCATCAACGCTCTCGATGGAAAGATTGGTGGTTCGATAGTGACGCACTGTCATGTGCATCCCGCCCACCGTCATCTTGTTGAGCACCCAGAAGACTTTCAAAGCGTCCCAGAATGCGCAGCGCTTTGTGGCATGGTTTTACCCTGCGGTCACGAATGTAAGGAGAGATGTCACCCACCTCAGCTCCATTCCCGCCTATCCTGTCAAGAGAAATGTACCAGGGTCTTCCAACCGTGCGGACACAGATGTGAAAAACTGTGTTTTCAGAAATGTGGAAAGTGCACGACTACCACCGGCGAAGTTACCCTTAGCTGCGGACATCCTGGAAAGAGCCTCTGCTCAGGAGACACTCCTGAATGCAAGACTGTCATAGACAAAAAACTTCTCGGCTGTGGTCATTCCATAAGCATCTTTTGTGGTGAAATTACTGAGGACAAGAGCGTATGCCAGCAAGCATGTGGTGCGCAACTTTCCTGCGGGCATCTTTGCAGTGGGAGATGCGGTGTCTGCAAAAACAGAACCTCTGAAAAGCATGAGCTTTGCACGCATGTATGCAATCGCCTGAAATTATGTGGCCATTACTGCAAGGAGACTTGTCATGTCGGAAAATCATGCGCAAAATCGTGTGTTGAATCCTGCTTGAAGAGGTGTAAGCATGGACCTTGCAGGAACCGGTGCCACGACATCTGCGACCCTTGTGTCCAGCAACCAGCCGTCGGTTGTGAACACGAAACACCATCGGAAATCCTTTGCTGTCTACCCAATCTGTCATTGCCCTGCTGTCGGCCCTGTCCTCGGACTCTGGAATGTGGCCACGATTGCCCATCGGTTCATGGCGAGGTGTGCCCTCCACCAGAGCTCTGCCGGGAATGCCTGAATGGGGTAAGAGGCCCAAGAGTACTTTATTCTCCAGCATGCGGACACATGACAGATATTGCTCATCTGGATAGCCTCAATCTCCATGGCATTTACGATGTCGACGTTGGGGGGTCTATTGTATCAATCAACTCTGGGCTGAGGTCAAATGATGTCAAACCGCCAGAATGCTGGTGTGGAGTGCCTCTGAAGGATATTCGCCGTTACCAAATCCACAGGAAGTTGGCAGACTTGAAGCACAATTTTGACCTTCTTCTCGCCAAAATGGGCCGCCGGATAGCTTCCTTCGCCGCTGCGGTTGACATGCAAAGAAAGCAGTTGGATCAGACGTTGGAGATGTGTATCAAAGAAATCAGACCCAATCCCCTGGCGGCTAAAGCGAATGCTGGTCTTGTCCTTCGTCGGAACCAAGAGATACTCGATCTCCAGAAGAATATTATCAGTTTCCGGAGCAACGTTGTGGATCGGTTTCAGAGCAGCATGATGACATTACATGGGAGTTTCCCATATGTCATCCCCTCGTATAATCTGGGGTTCCATCTTCACCTTGACGTCTTGGAGTTCAGGGCGGTTGTTGTACGCCTCTCTGATGCACTGAGGCTTTCAAATCAGCTTCTTTCGCTTCCAGACCCCTCTTTCGGCGTCCAACGTCTGGGCCTCAAAAATCTTCAGTTCGTCTACAAAGAATCAATTTCATGCGTAAGATATTGTCAAGGTGCATTGGACAATGCTTCGACTGATACATACCCGTCACTTAAGGCTGAAATCAAGCTGCAACAGCTCCAGTTCATGCTCTTTGTGAAATCGACAAGAGCTCAGCTTTCTGAGCTTGGTCATCCTATTGACGACGACTGCACGGACGTGAACGATGAGACGGTCAGAGCTGGCTTGGACGCGGTAATAGCAATTTGCCGCCGATCTCCCGGGACTTGTGCCCTGTTGATGGTGACTGCACAGGATATGATCATGGCATTCGAGCGTTTCGATGGTTCGAAACCGCCATCTATCCCGGAGATCAAAAATGACTACACACGGAAGATCGAGAACCTGTGGAGGCGTCACCAGCTCGGATCCCTGACCATGTGCCGTCAATCTCATCCCTACTCTGCCACGACATTCTCTGACGGCTGTCCCAATTGTGGAAAACAGGCTCAGCTATCAGGTGATGAAATTTTCCGTGAATCTGGAAAACATCTCTTCGAGAATCAGTTCCTACAATTCATGCACTCCAAGTCTGGGAAGTCTCAAAAGCTAGACCATCTTGACCTGGAAAGCCCAAAACCAACTATGCAATCGGCTGAGGAGCCCGACTCGGAAGAAATTGCTGCTAATCCAGGTGGGACAGAGTCGACAGACGAAGAACGATTCCTGGGAGCAATGAGGCGAGCGCTTCCTCAAATTGATGGTGGAGTCCCTTCCAACGCGGTGACATTGCCGAGCGAAGCAGCTGTTTGCCAGAAAGCTGCTACAAAAGAGGATGTTGGGGCAGGCATGAAGACAAAGCTGGAGGGTTGGATAGGTTCGCAACAGCCAATTCCAGCTGAGCCTCAAAATGAGCTTGCAATGGAAGAGAAGTCTCTTGTGGCAGTGAGAAAAGATGGGTGAAAACTGAAAAGAGGAAGAGACGGCAAAATGCAGGGAGGAACATGTGAAAAAAAAAAGAGAAAAAGTACCTGTGGCATAGACATCATCTTAGAACACGAACAGATCGAGCCGATAGAGATATTGGTATTATTGAATAAACTCTGGACAACCTTTACAGCTCTCCCCTTCTCCTAGAGTAAGAGTGTCAAAGCCGTGTCTGTGTGATGGGTAGACAAGATGTGGTCGTCGTTTCAACGGCTATCAGGATACGTATTTTTGCTGATTTCCTTGGAAGCGGCCTTGAGGACTAGATTGTGTCTTCTTTGGAAGGTCGGCGCAAAGGCGACCCTGGCTGTCTACCTTTTGTATGGAAAGTTTGACCAAGTCACAAACACAAGGCACGAGCAATCCGCCCATGCATGATGGGAAAGGTCAATGGGCTCTGGAAACAACGCCGTGCTTCCCACATGTCGCGAAGGAGGATGGATGAATGGATGGATCAACGCTACCCAAGTTGAGCGGGTGTTTCAGCTCAGCTCAGAGCCTGGATTTCGGAGTGGCCGCATGTGTCACGGCAGGTCTGGGGTCGACGGCCGGCGCCGTCCACCACGGATACATGACGGGGGCGTCCTTGTCGAGTTGGTCCTGGAAGTCTGGTTTGCCAGAGGCAAAGAAGGCGCGTTTGGCTTCGGCGTGGTCCCTATATATACACACATATACAGTACGTGTCACAATTGGTCAGTGGAATGGTCTTGCTCAGTCGTTGGAGGTCTCTTGTGCGTTTGTGCATTTATGTAGAAGGTTGAGAGGCGAATCAAAGTCTCAGGTCAGGCGCTACTTACCTGGAAGCGAATTGGTGGGCCAGCAAGGGACTGTCGACGAGGTGCGCGGCCTCTGCAGACCCGGCGTTGCGCCAGATGAGCTGGCGGTTCAGGTGGATGGCCGTGGTGCTGACGCGCTCGATGAGCTCCTCGGCCAGCTGCACGGCGCGCGGCAGCACGTCCTTGGGTTCCGGGACCAGCTCGGAGAAGATGCCGTCGAGGGCCTTGGAGTCGGCCGGGTACGTGGCCCCCGTGGTCAGGAGGTACGTCGCGCGGCCGTAGCCGACCATGCGTGGCAGGAAGAAGGAACTCGCCGACTCCATGGTCAGGCCGATGCGGGAGAAGGGGAACCCGAAGCGCGATTTGGGGCTTGCGATCCTGTAGAGCCATTGTTTTTCTCTTTAGCACTCTTGTATCATATGTATACCGGACACACACACAGTGGACAGGGGAATAAGGGCGAAGAGGGCGGGGTTGGGTTGGGATACGAGAGCACATTACCTTATCCCTGCTGCAAGCGTGGCCGTCATAGCAATGCCGACGGACAACCCGTTGTATGCCACGATCACCGTCTTGCTGCAGTTGTACATGGACAACGCCAGTCTGCCGCCAGTGTCTCGAATGTCCGTGATGGGGATGTCCTTGGGCGGAACGGCGTCGAGGTTCAAATCAATGCCGGCGCTGAACGCCCGTCCCGTCCCTGTCAGAATCACGACCTTGACCCGGTTGTCGCGATCGACGACCCGGAAAAAGGACTCCAGCCCCGTTATCATTTCGCCAGTGAAGGAGTTGAGTTTTTCAGGCCGGTTCAGGCTCACGATGAGGATGGGGGTCACCCCAGGAGCAGATTCGGGGTGGTTGGTGACTCGCACATGGCTATCTGCCGGGGTCGTGTATGTCTCGGGTATCTGGATCGTCGAGCTTGGTGGTGCTTGCATCGTGTCAGACGTTGTTGGTACAGCTGTAGAGAGTCACTGAGGACCTGAGGGAACGGATCCCCTCGTCGATATAAATCACCGTCAAGTAACGATCGATGGTTGTGGATTCTCCGGGACACGAACCGAGAACACCGCGGGAACGTTTAGTAATCGCAAAGATTGGACCCCCATGCCAGATCCTGAATAGTAAGCCAGTCGTTTTCTCACCTCGGCCGAGGAGCAGACGTTCTCGACTTGGTGATCGCCCCGGGACGGGCTCGTGGCACTGTACTGACCATTTTCGGCAAAACAAGAGAGTCAGAAGGATGGCAGGTATTAATATGGAGCGGATGTGCCGATTGCTTTTGTGTTGGCGGACTGAAGCAGACGGGAGGATGCAATGGGATTCTGGTATCAGTACAGAGATGGATCACTATCTTTCTGTTTCGTTAGCAGCTTCATCCTAATTTCTGTGTTCAGCAAGCATATTTCGGTGGGATTGCTGGGAGGTCCTTGGAATCGGGAGATGTCATATTACTAGCTGAAGTTATGCCAAGCACATATACCATTAGAAGACTAGCGCCTTGGCGGTCAACCGATGACGCACAACGTGCGAGGCGATAGCGCAGCCTTGTCATTCATTGCAAGACTTGTGAGTGTCAAGGGCCGTTTAGGAAGTCATTCGATCCCAATGACAATCGTGTCTGTCGTTTCTAGCTCAACTTCGACTAGGAATGGAATTCATTTCCTCTAACTGATTGATGGATTGATCCGGGAACAGGAAACGAAGATCCATCATCTCGCCCATGGCGAGGGTGACGGAGAAGGAATGCATGCCAAAGTACGAGGTACATACGGTATGTAGTCTACTTGGCAACGGCACGGTCTGTGCATCTACATAACTTTCAGAACAAAAAACAGAAAGAAGCACCTGTCCCGGTTCTAAAATGGATCAGTTCCCCATCATTTTTCCCATTTATCCAACGACGCCTGTGCCACCCGGCTCTTTTGGTTCACAAATATATTCCCACATAACCCCATGCATGCTCGTGCTCTGTGACAAATGGTCGCAAAGATTTCTGGCTCAATAACAAACTTACAATAGCCAGGCTGTACTGTGTCTCTACCATGTCGTCAAATAGTAACAATATAATAATTCTGAGAAGAAAGGGCAGGGCATCTTTTTCTGGTCAGAAGCTCACTTGGAACTTCGGGTGGGTTCGGAGCCAGGCGCCGTATTTCATAAAGAAGAATGGCAGAGGGGCCATTCCCAGCGCGATGAACCCGAGCAGGCTGTTGCCCCAACCCAGCCCGAGACTGGAGTACAAGGGTCGACCGGCGAGCGGAAGGAAGGCTCCCACAAGGGAGCGGATGATGGTGTTGGCGGCCGTGACGCTGGCGGCGAAGAGTGGGTAGCAGTCGACCAAGTATGTTTGGACAGCCATCTACGACATTGGCTCTTAGTTAGCACAGGAAGCAACAAATTAAAAAACTAGCAAACCTCCAGATAATGACAACAAGAACAAAAGGCTTGTACTTACGAAAATGCCCATGAGTCCCAGTCCAACCCAGCCAGTACCGATGATGGGCATAATCCAGTGGACTTCCTTCTCTACCGACCATCCGTACCAGAACAATCCAATTGGGATGCAAAATGCGGCCGGTATTAGGCCTTCCAACCGGATCTCGGGTGACACGTCGCCTTGGGCTTGTTTCGCGCGGATACGCTTATCGCTGGTGGCGCCGAACAAGATCAACCCTATGAACATGCCGATACCAATGCCCAGGAAAGAGAGCCCAGCGAGACCAGTAGAGAAGCCATATGTAGTCTCATAAATCTCAGTAATGGTGGTGAAGAGGAGATAGAGGTAGCCGTAAACGATCGAGATGTAAATCTAAAAGAGACAGTGGACGAGGGTTAGAGGGTGCTGAGAGCCTTTGCATGTTGCTGAGGTTAGAGGGTGGCGAAGGGAATGACATACAACAAAAATGAAGACAATTGGAGACCTGAAGAACATCTTGGTTGGGCGGATCAAGGCCTTTATAAGAGCCGCGCGAGGGGTGTCATTCGTCGACATCTTCGAGACGTACTGCTCATTGCCGGTCGACTTGCGGAGTTTGGCTGCTTTTCTCTCGAGGAGGACAGGAGCGTAGGTCTCTCTCATGAAGACGAAGCACATCACCATGACAACTCCAGCCTGGTCCATCCGTCAGTGGGAGAAAGGAATAAAAAGTATCGCTGCTGCTGCCACCTACCGCAATAGTAATGACCCAGAAAACCCATCGCCATCCGACATTCTGTGAGAGGAAGGCACCTGCCACGGGGCCTGACCATAGAGTGAGTACATTTGTTATAGTTGCTCCATACGGAGTCTAGCACAGAGAGCGTCCAAACGTACCAGCGACGGGACCAATCAACGGACCCATTGCGAAGATGGCCATCTTCGACCCTCGCTTCTCTCTCGGATACAAATCTGCCACACTTCCTCCACCGAGAACCAGAGGCGCCGATCCCGCCGACCCCGCCAGAAATCGAAACCCAATGAGGCTGTCGAGCGACGGGGCCACGGCACAGGCGACGGTGAAGATAACGAACAGAACGTTCGTGATCAGATAAACCGGCAACCGCCCATAGATCTCCGACATGGGCGCACACACAAGGGGACCGAAGGCGTAGCCGACTAGGTAGACCGAGACGACGAGCGCGGCGAGAATGACGCTCGACTGGTTGAAGTCTTTCATCACGCCGGGGATTCCTGGGGCGAACATGGAGGACGCGAGCGGTCTGGAGGGTAAAACTGTATCAGCAATCTTGAATAGTTGGTCGCCAGGGAGATTTTCCAGGTCGTCTGTACAACATACGTGACGAAAGTCAAACATGAGAGCATGCCGATATTGATCGCCTTCATCCGGGATGTCCAGTTCATCGGGTTTTCAGGGTCGTCGTCGCCATCCCAGTCGACGATGAAGTCATTTGCGTCCGTACGGACGTCCTCAACACCCTCCTTGGTATCCTCAGCCATTCTGAACGTGTCGACTGTGTATGGCGGTCTGGTAGCGCTTTGATGATGAATCGCGAAGCCATTCAGAGGTAGAGGGTAAAATGCACCTTTAGACTTATGTACCGAGGAAGAAACACGGCGAGACGGGGTAACAACAATCTGGGAAAGGCCACAAAAACCCCCCTTGCAAGCGGGCCGACACTCGCTTGCAGACCCAATTTGTGCAAGTTGTGCGCGTTTGTGCAAACGAGAGATGAAATCTGAAAGCTTATTGGACAGAAGCAAGAAACAAGGCGGGACCTTCGTTAACTAGTGCTCGTGTACCATCCCCAATAGAGACTAGTTTACGCCAAGATGCTACCATGAGCTCGTTTAAGCGAGTCCCGTGATTCAGGTCTTCCATCTCGGCCCCGAATCCTACTATATGTCCATCCACTCGTATAGATACACCTTATTAGGCACTCCGTACGAGGTATACCAGGTATACGCCCCTTGTACCTCTATTCTGAGTGAGTTGAAGGGTGCACCTCCCCCACCCCGCTTTTACCACTGTTTTCAACCAAACATGCGCAAGATTCGATCCGGGAGATGGCATCGGAGCAATATCTCTTGACATTATCGCCCAGAGTCTACGATTCTCGCTAGGTCGCCAAGCACAGTCCATTGTCCCACCGCGCTCTTGCCTCTTTGATCAATCTTGCCTCTATCGGAGCAATCAGGAAGCTCATGAAGCCGGCGTGAACAATCTACCGACTACTATGCGAGTGCGCGTCGGACCAAGCAAATATTCTTTTATGTGGTAGCGAGGCTGTGCTGTATCGGCCACGGCTCGTGAATGCCTTGGTCAGGAATACAGAGAAGGAAAAGGCCACGGGCCGAAGAGTCGCAAGGAGGATGGAGAGGCGGGTCTGGGTATAGCCGCCGAACGTCGATAAGACTCAACTCAGCAGGCGGGTCAATTGATCCAGTGGCTGTGCATTCTCCACGCTGAACTGGAGTGGAATATCGTGTTTGGAAAATGACATTTGTCGTCGAATACAGAGTGTTCGGGGTTGAGTACTTCGCTATACCCAGCCAGCTCAATACTGCACAGATACTTCAATCAAGGGTGCCTCGATTACCCGCGAAAAGACTCAAATCATCTGTAGGTGGGTGGCTGTAAATGTGGTTCATTTGTGTCATTGAGACAGGCCAATCGGCCTTGTAAAACCTCCGTGGTGTAGGGGTTCTAATGGAAGGATATGGAGGAAATTATAAAACCGGTAGACCAGTGGCTGGTCTGAAGGCGCCCTAACTTTAGAATATCTGTATGTACTGTACCTAGGTAGGTTTCGGGGGGGAGGGGAGGGCGTGCTCTTACCTAAGCTGCCTACAAGTACTTACCTGGGTGTTACCTAGGTAGCCTCTTGAGCCTCAGTGAGCCTGGGGCCCTCCAACTCCACTACACCACGTCCTCGTACGAGCCCCATTCATCTAAGCCTTTTCCTTGCGCCTGCTCCACTTCATTTTCATCTCTTCATCTCATTCAATCGCTTTCAACTCCCTTCAAATCCCTCTTCAGTGGCTGATGGCCTATTACATGGCAACCCAATGTCCGACTGCCTATTGTCTACTCGGTAGAGTGTACAGGAAACCAATGGAGCACCCTGTCTGCCGCAATGTCTCATTAATTGACCATATTGTTCGGCCACGTTTTGGGTCGCTGCATCATGGCAAGTGACGAGACTGGTCAATACCCCTCAGTTGACGCCGACCCTCAGCCTCACTTGGACATATCAGAGACAAATAGACCCTCAGTTCTTTCGGCAGAGGTCACGGACAGACCCAGGGCCATGTCGTGGCAAAAGAATTCATTGGGCCCGTTGCCCTCAAGGATCAAAATCGCTGGCCACATTACATGAAATCAGCCTCATTTGACCAACCAGTAGACCACCGTTCGGCGGGCAATCCTGGCCGGAATGCTGTCACATTTGCATATCATCTGAAAGATGAGGACTTGCTCCAATATGACTGGAAAGGCGGTAGAATGGATGCCTGCAGGCAAACCGTGTTCGGCTTCACATGCAGCTCGCCAATGTCAGCCAAGCACTGCCCATGGGACGACCAAAAGTGCCAGCCTGCTCTGGTCCTCTAAGGCAACTCCTACAGCCTCACCACGACCCCTCGCTCTTTAATGAAGACGTATCTCTGCAGCCTCCGCCAATTCTGTCATTGTTTCTCTAACCACGGGCAGGATATATTCTTTGCTTCATCTTATGTGGACTTTGATCTGACTTCTAGAGTATGGCACCGCGCTCTCAAGCAAGCGACCACCCCCGGAAGGTGTGCAGGTTGTTTCTCAATACTGGTCGCTGCCATTACGGGTCTAGATGCAAATATCCCCATGTTGCTGCTGGCGGTCCCTCTGACAGTCTCGTAAACACAGCTGAACACCGTTTCAATCGACCCCGGCAGACGAGAAACGAGCCAGACGACAGATTCAGTACCTGGAAACTATCCGTCCCTCACGGCGCAAATGGCTTCTCTCCAACACCTCTTCCCCCCCTCTTCTTCCAAAATGCTCTCGCCTATGTGGGCTCCGAAGTGGGAATAATGCAAGAGACAGTTCTCATCCTGGCCAAGGACGGTGGATTACAACGAATAAAGCAAGTGGTCGAGCGCAGTATGGATGGCATGAGCTTAATCATGCGCCGGAAAATGATCAAAGAGCAAGCAATACCACTGTGTCAAGTCATCACCCATCAACACGTACTTGCGTCCACCTTGCTCGAGGTCCACGTTGGAACAATCTACAACTTCATTTACGGCGTCCAAGGCCAGCGTGCAGTACAATTCTTCAAGACCCTCATTGCTACCACCGCAGACTGTAGCCAAGTTGATATTCTGCCCTCGGAAATCGAAGCGGTCGTCAAGGCTTTCTCGAACATCATTGACTGCAATACTCACGCCTTGGTGAATGATGACCTCAGGCTGCTTGCAGATTCCTTGTTTGATGTCGTGGCCAAACTCGACGAAGGTGAAGCTCACGAGTCAAGGAGAATAGTGAACCGCATCAATCAAC
This sequence comes from Fonsecaea pedrosoi CBS 271.37, assembly GCF_000835455.1. NCBI lineage: Eukaryota > Fungi > Ascomycota > Eurotiomycetes > Chaetothyriales > Herpotrichiellaceae > Fonsecaea > Fonsecaea pedrosoi. The sequence continues at coordinate 2,705,989 of NW_013550614.1, read as the reverse complement.
GACTAGGGATCGGGCGAGAGCTGACAGGTTGGAAGCCGCCAAAGACAACAGCGTTACCAAAGGCCACTTTCGCTCTGCAGCAAGACCTGCCCGGGACTTTATCCATAGACGGGCCGCGGCATGACAACGACTGCGTCAACGCTTGTGATATACAGATTATGCCCACATTCGAAGAAATCAATGCAACACGCTCTGAATATCTGCCGTCCATGAATCAGCAGGACTGGCATCTCCCCGGAGTTTTAGGACTCCTGGATCGACACTTCCGTCTTCTTCGAGAAGATACCGTGGGGCAGCTTAGGGATGCTGTAAGGCAAGAGGTGCAAGCTTCCCACAGTATAGAAAATAGAGGTAAACCTCAAGGTTCGCGGAAATTGACATACGACAACGCCCGGGTTGTGAAAATCGATTTCAGCAGATGGCAGGGCCTATTGATCACCATCGGCTTCGACCAGCCGTCTCATCTTCGACAACGCTCGGCCAAACACAGGAAGGAATGGTGGGAATTTCAGAAACGCCTCCGTGTAGGCTCCCTCATTTGCCTTCTTTCCAATGGGGCTTTGATATTCTGCTCGGTTATTGAACGCAAGCCAATCAAACCCTTAGCAAAAACCGACGACTCATCCAGTTCAGACGACGAGAAGATTCCAAATCGACCTGAACAACCTCAGGACCTGTTCTCGGACCCTGTTCGAGCCTTCACTACCGTCTCGTTGGTCAGCGACAGCACAGAGGCCGTCCTGGATCTCATGAAAGCCCCTAATTCCACTTCCGCCAAAATAGTTGAGTTCCCTGGTGTTCTGCTGCCCTCCTTCGAGCCGACCTTGCGAGCTTTGCGAGCAATGCTTCGAAACCCCGAGACACCCTTCTCAGACTACCTAGCACCTGAGCCCCAAGCAGATTTATCGAAAATTGCAGCACCCTACTACGCCACCAGACCCGGGTTTGAGTTCGACCTCAGCTGCATCATGAAAGACAAGACTGTGATGAAGATTGCTGTCAATGACGATTCCAACCACGAGGCGTTCCGTGAGAACTCCATTCTCGATAGAGCCCAGGCCGATGCGCTTCTCACATCTCTCCAGCGCTCCCTCGCTCTGATACAGGGACCTCCCGGGACGGGTAAGAGCTTCACTGGGGTGGCACTGATCAAGGTGCTGATCGCAATACAGGCACAGGCCAAGCTTGGTCCGGTGCTGTGCGTTTGCTACACTAATCACGCACTTGATCAACTTTTAGAAGACCTGGTGCGACATGGCGTCGGTCAGATTGTCCGTATTGGATCCCAGTCGAAGTCCGAGGCATTGCAGAATTGCAACCTCCGTATTCTGGCCAGCAATATTGATTTGACCAAAACCGAGAGACATGAACACTGGGTGCTGAAACTAAGGCTTGATGAAGACGAAAGAATTATTTCTAAGGCTATAAAGAGACTTTCGCTCGAAGGGGATGTCGCAGCACTCAAAAGCTACCTCGAAATTTATTATCCCAAATCATACAGGACTCTTTTTGGCGGAGAGGACGACGATGGATTTGAGAGGGTTGTGCGTCACAAGACATACCTGTTAAATGCATGGCGTAAAGGTGGCTCACCTCAAGGTCCTGTCCGCCGACTAGAGAGTCTACTCGAGGTGCCCAACATCGAGTCTTTGAATCATTTTGAGAGACAGCGGCTGTATTACCATTGGTTGGCAGAATCCAAAAAGACAGCCCAGGCCGAACTATTGAACGCTCTGGCACAATACAAGGAACACAAGGAACGATTCGATCAAGTCCGGGCAGGCGTTGATCTTCGATGTTTGCAACAGGCTAAGATTATCGGTGTAACCACTACAGGTCTGGCGAGAACGTTGCCAATTCTTCGAAAGCTCAATTCCAAGGTCCTTGTTTGCGAAGAGGCTGGAGAAGTGCTTGAGGCGCATATTCTTACCGCTCTCCTGCCTTCTCTAGAGCACGCAATCTTGATCGGTGACCATCTTCAACTTCCTCCCCATATCCAAAGCTACGAACTGTCGAGAGAAAGTTCTTTGGGAAAGCGACACTGTTTGGATATATCCCTGTTCGAAAGACTGGTAACGCCTTCATGCTCTACCCAGACTGCGGTGCCTTTTAGTACCCTAGAGACACAGCGACGAATGCATCCCTCGATTTCCAAACTCATCCGCAATACGTTGTATCCACGGTTGAGTGACTCTTCAGAGGTGGAATCATATCCGCCTGTGGCTGGACTAGCCAAGAGACTCTTCTGGCTCGACCATGCGCACCATGAGGATGGTGTCCTCTCTTACTCGGATACGACAACTTCTCATTCGAATACCTTTGAAGTCCAGATGGTAACTGCACTGGTGTCTCATCTAGTCAGACAGGGTGTCTACCACACGAATGACCTAGCGGTTCTCACTCCCTACCTTGGCCAACTTCAGAAAATCCGCCGAGCACTCCAAGGGTTGTTTGAGATCTCCTTGACCGAAGGCGACATGCTTGAATTGGAAAGAGAAGAAATTGGAAAGGACAATAATGAGGCGGGTCATAGTGCCACGCCTGCACTCCAGAAGACCCCTCTCTCGCGGGCACTCAAAGTGTCTACCATTGACAACTTTCAAGGGGAAGAGGCCAAAGTCGTTATCATTTCCTTGGTGAGGAGCAACGACCAGAACAAGTGTGGCTTCCTTCGGACATCAAATCGAGTCAACGTCCTTTTGTCCCGCGCCAAACACGGAATGTACATCATCGGGGACTCGCGAACCTCTGGTCACGTCCCAATGTGGGCTTCTGTGATCGACATGCTTCATTCTGACGATAATTTCGGCGAGTCGCTTCCACTTCAGTGTCCCCGCCATCCACAAGCCACATTCTCCGTCTCGAACCCAGACGACTTCGCCATCTTCTCGCCTGAAGGAGGGTGCAACCTGCCATGCGAAATGCGCTTGAGTTGTGGGCATTCCTGCCTCAGCAAATGCCATTCGCAAATGCTACACAGTGCTGTCAAATGCCTCGAACCATGTCCCAGGTCTCTGAAAGGATGTGACCACATGTGCCCTAACAAGTGCGGAGATGCCTGTCCTGTCAAATGCCCAGAGAAGCTACACGACCTCCACCTGACCCTACCTTGCGGCCACATGCGAAATACCCTGCCGTGTTGGCAAGCTAGACATCCTTCCAAGGTAGTCTGCCAGGATAGGGTCACTCGAGTTGTCCCTGGTTGTGGCCATCAGATTGAACTTTCATGCTATGAGAGTGTTGAAACCAACGGCTTTTGCTGCAACGCCAACTGCGGTGAAGCTCTTCCGTGCGGCCATGCTTGTTCGAAATCTTGTAACGTCTGTAAGATAAGAGAAGATGGTAAAGTCATCAAAGAAGACCATGGGATATGCCAACACGCATGCGGCCGTGCCTTCAAATCGTGCAAGCACCTGTGTAAAGAAAAATGTCACGGGGATAGTCCTTGTCCACCATGCCGAGCTCCTTGCGAAATATCATGCCAGCACTCAAAATGCACGAAACGCTGCCATGAGCCGTGCGTTCCCTGCGCAGAGGGAAGATGCTCCTCCAAATGCCCACACAGCGCTTGTACTCTTCCTTGTGCCGCTCCATGTGACTGGATACCTTGTTCCAAACGCTGCGCCCATGTCCTGAGTTGCGGGCATCAATGCCCTTCACTCTGTGGCGAGGTCTGTCCACTCCCGAGATACTGTCAGATCTGTGCTCCTGAGGAGGTGAAGAAGATGGTGGTCGATCTGTTGTTGATGGAGGAATACCATGAGATCAATCTGGACGAGAACCCATGCATAATCCCTCCGTGTGGTCATATTTTGACCATGGAAAGCATGGATGGTCAAATGGAGATGTCAAAGCATTATGCTGATGATGGGCTTGATGTCCGAATTACTGATTTGGCAATGCCGTTTTCCAAAGATGAGCTGAAGGTGTGCAGCAGCTGTCGAGGCTCACTACGAACCATATCAAGGTACGGCCGCATAGTCCGAAGAGGACTCATTGACGACGCCACCAAGAAATTCATCATATCTGCGAACCAACAATTTCTTCCGCTTTACCAGTCAGTTCGCCAACACCAAGCCGAGTTGGCCAAGTCGGTCAAAGATGTCCAATGTCAGGGGAATAAGATGCACTTGGAGGAACACATCCTGTCTGGTGGACGCAAGGACCAAATCAAGCTGATATTCAAGGTCGCGCATGATTTGCGATACTCGTCGATTGCGAAGACACGCAATCACATTATGAGATACCTTCGCCAGGTCGACATCGACGAACAGCCTTTCAAGCGAGTTTGGGATATGGTGCAGTTCGCCCGAAAACAAGGCAAAACTAGCAGCGATGTGGGATTCGATCCAACCGCCATACAAACCAGCCAGACTTTACAGGGCGAATCGCTGCTGTTGAGATGCGAGCTTGTTATATTGTTGGACTTCTTGGCAGCCTTTGGAACCTGCCTGCGCGACGTCAACCTGGAAGCCAACAGAGTCGACTGCTTGAAGCTGTTAGCGGCCGCCCGGGAAGCCCTCCAACCGGCCGTGGAGGTTGAAGCTCACACATTCTACGCGCAATGCTGCCTGGCGGAACGGACCTACAGCGGACGATCGGATACCTTTACAGGTCTAAGCAAAGAAGCCACTGAGCATATTCGTGACGCCCAGCACGTATGCACTCGGTACCCGGGCTCGACCAGACATGTAGTGGGTGAGGTGAAGACAGTTGAGGGAATGTTAGAGTCCTCGACCTTTACGACAGTGGTGAATGATGATGAGTGGAGGCTTGTGATCAACGCGATGGCGAGTGATTTCCGTGGATCAGGGCATTGGTATACCTGCGTCAACAACCACCCGTTCACTGTTGGGGAATGCGGCATGCCGATGGAGCAAGCGCGTTGTCCTCAGTGCGGCGCTCCGGTGGGCGGGCAAAACCACACACCCGCCGAGGGAGTCCGACGTGCGACAGAGCTCGAGAACCGGTTTTCGGACTTGAGGCTCTAAAGAGTTAGGTGCTGAAGTGGCTACATGTCGACGACAGAACGCCAATTGACGGCAGGGGAAAGGGTGATGTACTGAATGGAGCTTGTGGAGGCTGTATGCTGGCAGGGGTGTTGACGCTCGGATCACATCGTGACCTACCGGCAGTGCTTCCAGCTGGGGACTATGATTCACATTTTTGAAGGACATTGAGAAGAACATGCAGCAGGTTGTAGGCCACCATCCAGTTAGACCGGGTAATAGACTGCCAAGTACTCGGTGTGGAGGTCATTGCCTGATGTACGGGCTTGACGGGTACGAGTACGACTATGCATCGTCCACTCGTGTAAGCTACTGGCTCCTTGGTTTTTGAGATTTACGCCCTAACCAAAATACGAGTCCATGAGGATTTCATGCTGCAATCTTGAAACGCCGTTGGTGGTTGGTAGCTGTAGAGAAAGTGATCTACAACACCCCCCCCCCCCCCCCTACCCTGCTTGTGAGCCTCGTGGGATTGCAGACCAAGGTACTGTACCGAGTAGAGCACATAGGTGACCTCACTGCCCTCCTAGTTGTTATTATTACATACCTCGGTACATACATAGGCAGTTAGTGGACGGTGGCAGACCCACACATGCGCTCTCGTCTAAAATCTCACTCGAGATCTATATAATCTCGACTTTGACTTGACTTGACCTGACTTGACCTGACTTGACTCGGGTTATGTGTACAGTATGTACCGAGTATGTATGTATATTCCATGTACTCAAAAAACTACGAGTAAGTTTCCTGGAAACGAAGCAGAGCACGCGGATCAGGGGAGTGAGTACCTCGTACATACAAAAAGCCAACGGTCCACCGATGCTAGCTAGCTGGGTGACTAGCCAGGTAGCCCGAAGGAGGGAGGCAGTTCTGTTGCGGACGGCCTGAATCACGGAGTCATTTGGCGTGTTGCAGACGCGGGTGCTGCTGCGGCTGCTGCTGCTGCTGCTTGGGAATATGGATATGAATGTATATAAATGCAGGTGTCTGCTGAGAAGTCCCTGGGGATGTTCTTCGTGTGTAGAAAAACAAGACCTTTTTTTCTTCGTGGGACACCAAAGCCAGCATACCGAACATGGCGTCTCCTCGGACATTCGCTCTGCTCCTCTCAATCCTAACCGTCGGCGTTACAGCTCTGGGTTCGACAACGCCATGTACGGCGCTGACCAAACCGGTCATCGACGGAGCAAATGTGCTCTCGATCCAGACGCGACATCTCCCAAACGCGACGGTGCTGGCCAACCCTCCCCTTCTCAACACCAACTTCACCGGATTGGACGTCTGCAGTGTCGATCTGGTCATCTCGCACCCCGGCGCGGGTGACAAGGTCAAGATAAAAGTGTGGTTGCCGTCGTCCAGGAGTGCATGGAATGGCCGCTTCGTGGGGACGGGAGGATCGGGATATGCGGCGGGATTCTTCGAGTACAGTCTGGCTCCGGTGGTGGCGCTCGACTATGCTGCCGCGTCCACCGATGCAGGTCTCTCGGGGAACCCCTATAGTCCGGCCCTGTGGGCTCTTCGTGCCAACGGCACCGTGAACGAGGATCTCTTGCTCAACTTCGCCTCGAGGTCCGTGCACGACATGGCTGTCGCGGGCAAAGCGATCGCAGCGCAATATTACGGCAGAAAACCGGCCCACTCGTACTGGAACGGGTGTTCGACGGGCGGGAGACAGGGCTTGGTCGCAGCACAACAGTTTCCCCGGGATTTCGACGGTATCGTGGCCGGCGCACCGGCCATCGACTGGGCCAGGTATGTCGTCGCTGAACAATGGCCGCAGGTGGTCATGAAAGAGGAGGAGACCTATATCAGTCAGTGTGTCCTCAAAGCTTTCACCGAGGCGAGCACTGCTGCTTGTGATGCGCTGGATTCAGTGACCGACGGTGTCATTACAGATTTGCAACACTGCAAGTTTGACCCGTTCACGTTGGTAGGGCGAAGCGTAAAATGCGAAGGAGGCAACGAGAACATCACCAAGGAAATGGCCAGTGTGGTGGCCAAAATCCTAACAGGGCCACAAGGACCGGCCATCTCCCATCGCTATGCCCTCAACCCTGGAGCTGCACTGGACAGTCTGGCCAATACGACCATCGTCAACGGAACTCGAGTCGGTCTACCGTTTTTCGTGAATGACGCCTGGATAAAATACTTTGTCGAGAAAGACCCGGATTTTGACACGAGCACCATCGGATACTCGGCATTTGAGACCATCTTCAATCAATCCCAGCGAGAATTCGGTTCAGTAATAGGCTCGGATCAGCCAGATCTCTCTACATTCCATTCCGCCGGGGGGAAGGTGATTGTGTGGCACGGCCTGGCCGACCAACTGATATTTCCCCAAGACACGATTTCCTACCATCAGAAAGTCACACGGACCCTGGGGAACGCGTCCACAGTGGCCGAGTTCTATCGCACGTTCCTCGCCCCGGGCGTCGATCACTGCGGTGCAGGCCCGGCTCCTGGGGCAGTTCCGGTAGATCCGCTCTCGGCGGTTGTGGCGTGGGTTGAGGAACACAAGGTGCCCGATGTGCTGGAAGCTCGCAAGATCAGAGATGATGGGACGGTCATGACGAGGGACTTGTGTCCTTTTCCCGCCACGTCGCGATACCGGGGTGCTGGTGACAAGAGCCTGGCAGGAAGCTATATCTGTGCTTGAGCGAGTGGTGGAGGGAAGTTCTGCAATAAGTACACGACGTGGCGGTCTCTTCCCCGTGTTAGCGTCTCATCGGATCGAGACGAGTCTGGCCAGGACCCTTGCGAGAGGCACAGAGAGATCATCAAGATACGACAGCCTCATCATGTGGTTGGGGGACAAGGTGTTCACTGTGTATTCTGGACCTCGTATTCCTGTGTGCTCTTAGGTGGTGGTTAGCAATAGATTTAGATGTTGTTGACAGTCAGTGAACATGACAACCAATAAGTCGAACTGAGGGAGACGGGGGAACGTCGGGTCTGAGGCCGGACGCTACACAGCTCCGCAGTTACGCAGGCACCGCAGGCTGCGCACGAGGCTCAAGCTTGTCTCGTACCCCGCAAAGCTCCAGATTTCCCTTTACCCAGCCGTGCCAGCCAAGCCAGCTGACCACTTGCCATCCACATCTCATCAATCACTGAAAACACAACTCCTCGTGTGCTCTTCTTTTTTAATCTTGTCATGCCATCTGACAATGGCTAGAGCCTAGCATTATCAGCGTCCCCCATCACCATCTTTGCTATAGAAACGGCTTTCCCTATATATCCGCCTTAGCCCCGTGGGCCGAGTCAGAAAAAGAGAAGGAAGAAACGGAGAGTGAGAAGAGCGAGAGAGCGAGAGGGTCATGTTCCGGCACGCGCGGCCGACAACAATTCAATCTGCCTCCCTACTACTCCCCCCGTCGCTTGTGCCGTCGACTCTGCTCGATTGTCATATGCTAAGGCAGGAAGCCCGTGATCCACCAGAGCGAACAAGATGCATCAGTCTGACCGAGTGACGGACGATGGCCGCTCCGCTCATCACGCCGACCGATCCCAACAACGTCGCCAGAAGGCGGTCGACCCCGAATGGACCAGCGCCAAAAACGGCATCTCCGCAGCCGACCAGGCCTCCGAGTCAAACGATCCTCCCAGCAAACGACGACGAGTCGCGCTGGCGTGCACCGTCTGCCGTGGGCGGAAATCACGTGTGAGTTTTTTTGGTCTGCGTGGGCCTTGGGACGACCGGCCATGACATGAGCATTCTATCATTGTGTCGAGCTGACTCCGAAGTGCCTGTGCTAGTGCGATGGCATGCGTCCCAAGTGCTCATTGTGTATCGAGTTGGGATTTGAATGCGTCTATCAACAGTCTGCGTCATATTCGAACATCATCATCGGCAAAGAGTGAGTTGCAAGTCCTCGGACACTGAGTGCATCGTCGTTGATCCGCCTTCAAGGTACCTATCGTCCATCGAGGATAGATTGAAAGAGGTAGAAGGCCGCCTTGCTTCGCTAGAGAATCGCGACCGGAACGTTGTCTACCAACCTGCCAATCCGAACACCTCAAATGGCGTCTCTTCCCTGGATTCTGAAAAGCAGGAAACGGCGTGCCTGCGAGAAGAGAGTCTCGAAGATGCCGAAACCGTCGAAGACCCCATTGATGCTATGGGGGCGGTCACCTTTGCGCAGGAAGAGGACTGCGCATTCTTTGGGCCTTCTTCAAATATCGCCTTCTTGAGACACGTCTCGAGGGCCGTGGCCCGGTTGACTCACGATCCTGAACCCTGGAAGCCGTCTCCCGCAGAACATCATTCAGTAGGATTTACAGGAGGCTTCATCAACACCTCAGGCCCGGCCTCGCCCATTCCGACGCCACGCGATCCTCCTCTCGATCAAGTGAACATCTATGCTCTTCCTCCTGACTCGGTCGCACGGGAGCTCCTCACCTGGTACTTCAGCAACACGGGCCTATTGTTTCCCTACATTCATGAGCACTCGTTCATGGCCACATTTGAACAGGCCAGCAAGGACAAGTTCAAGGGCGTCAGGAGAATTTGGCTCGCCCTCCTCAATATCGTCTTCGCTCATGCCGTAGTGCACGCACGGGAAATCACCACCACTCCAGGAAGTGTCGAGTCAGCCTCGGCGAAAGCCAGCGCAGAGTCAGAAATATACTTTCGCAGAGCTTCAGGGCTCTTCAACGACAAGAACGCGAATGGAACGGGCACTAGTGTCGAAGTTGGTAAGTTGTTGGCTACCTTGGAGTGTCCCGTTGCTTACAGAAACAGTTCAGTTCCTCCTCCTCATGGGCCAGTACCTTCAAGGAACGCAGAAATCAGTACAGACATGGAAGACACATGGTCTTGCGGTGCGAGCCGCATTCCAGATAGGACTTCATTCCAGCGATCTAGCCAGAGTCTTTCCTCCGCTGGAGCAGGAGGTTCGCAAAAGGACATGGTTTGGTTGCATCATGCTCGACCGGACCTTGAGCATGACCTTTGGCCGACCACCCGCAATCCCTGACAGCTACGTCCAAGTTGATCTGCCCATGGAATTCTCCGTAGTCGACGGCGGAGCTACAGGAACCGACAAGAAGGAGTCATTGAGCATTGCGTTTTTCAACGGCACCATGTAAGTGGCACTCGCGAACAATCCTCGCACGTTTGATAGTCATGTTAACCTGGTTGCCTCGAATCTAGCTCGCTTTACAAAGTGCTTTGCACCATTATCGACTCACTCTACGGCCAGAACCTCGCCTGTTCATTCAAAGCGAGCGCCGTCGACACAATCGCCCTCGTCTACAAGATCGAAAACCAGCTTTCGGAGTGGCAACGAGGACTGCCGTCCCATATGAGGCTCATCGCCACCCAAGACATATTGCCAGAACGCTTACCGCACGTAGAGGGTTCGGCCGAGGAAGCATGGCGGCAATTGCGACTCCGGTTCATCCTGACTCTCCGCTACACCAACGTGCGCATCTTGCTGCATCGCCCGGTGTTGGTAAAGTTCCTCGATGGATTGAGCAACCCAGCCAGCCATCAGGATACATCGTTGTTACAACAGGTCGGCACCATCCATATACAGATCGCCATCAAGTCGGCCAAGGAGATTATCTGTCTGGTGCACAATGCCCTCCAATCTGCCACGGGCCGATCAAAGTGGGGCTTGTTGGGCGCCTGGTGGTTTTCGCTGTATTACAGTACGTTTTGTCTTATCGGGTTGTCTCTCTCCTGATGGACTGGCTGTGGATCTAACATGAGTTATATAGCATTCAATGCAGCCTTGGTGCTGGGAGCATGCGTCCTGGTCCAAATCGATCAGAAGGCCTCAGAGAACGAATCCAATATGTCATTGACCGAGTCGACAGAGGATATGTGCCTGCATTTGGAAATGGCCATCGAAGCGATCCGCCATCTGGACAGCGACAATCGCATGGTCGCGCGGTGCCGAGATTATCTCGAGCAGTTTGTTCAGGTTGTCCAGGCGCTAGGTATGTACATGAATGAGCTCCCTGTCATTTCCCAAGCCATGCCTCCCTCTCCCCGAACGCCAATGCGAAACCATCCTCTACTCCTCCCTTTCCCTTTTCCCCATTCGTTTTCCGCACAGCTGATGGACCTGTCTCTATGCAGCAATCGGACAGGGCCTCATCCCTCAACCCCACAACTGGCAGCCCGTCACATACCACCAACCGACGAACCAGGCCTCCTTCGGACAGGTACCGCCCGTCCCGCCTCACGGAGCAAGCGACTATGGAGTGCTGCTCGGTGGCGGGGCCGCAGCGGTAGGTGCCAGCGTGGGCATGGGCATATACAACCACAACGGCGGCATCGTGGCGAACAGCAAGCAGTCCCCGCTCGGTATGGAGCTGGGAGAGTTCATGCTCGATGGCGATCTCGAGTTTCTGAGCAGCCACTCTTTCGCGTATAACCGCGGAGTGGCTCAGTGAAAACAAGGTATGATTAGGGAGATCAAAAGGGGATATAATGCCCACCCACCTTTTCGACAAACTACGAGCACATTCGATGCAGAAAAAAAGAGAAGAAGAAGCGACGCTAGCTATTTTCTATATATCTATGTACATGTACACGCACGCATACACACGCAGAGGCCGAGAGACAAGCGTACACAGTGACAATGAGGGAGAGAGAGAGAGACAGAGATACCCTACAAATCATACAAATACAGAAATATACGTCTCACCGTCCTGGCCTACATACATACATGCTTACCTCTATCTTCTTCTTCTCTTCTGTTCTTCTCTTGCCTCGCCTTCTACATCTTAGACTCTCGCACACATATACACACACAGATCGATCTCTCTCTCCCTTCCTCCCTCCCTCTCTACCTGAGTCTGCGCACGGTTGCCCCGGGGGGGGGGGGAAGAACCAAAGAATATCGTCCATTTGTTTATTCACTCATTCGTTCGGGTAGTGGTCACGGCGAAAAAAAAAACCCCCCCAATCCCATTCATAGCTAGGTACCTAGACAGCTAGGTAGAAATCTGTCTGTGAAATCTGTGACATTGCAATAGATACGTCATGAACTCTTTTTTATCCCTTTAGCGGCGGCTGCGGCGATGACTTTCTTCAAGTAAACATCATCTATTCTTCGCTCGTAACCCTCATTCTACCAGGTGTCATGGCATGGCATCGCACCGCATCGACTCGTTGTTCGAAAAATAGAACTACTAACCCTACCCAAAAAAAACTTACATCAACATCTTCCGATATCTCGGCTGGCATCGGACAAAGAACTCTGACGGCTCGGGATCGCCCAGGTTGAAGATCTTCCATTCCTTCTCGGGGTCGGCGAGTTCGAGCTGTGTCCACGTTCATTAGCCATGACTACTTTATAGTACGGGAAGAGACAGGGGCGGGGGGCAAAAGGGGGGATGAAAAAAAAACTCCAAGAAAGGTCTGTATGTGGAACTTACAGTGAACATCCTCAGAATCGAAGGAACCACCTTGTACAGCTCCAAAAACGCAATGTTCTTGCCGATGCACGTGTTGGGTCCGGCGCCCCAGACGAGCAGCGCCTTGTTCATGGCGGCCTGCTGCTCGGGCGTCGCGTCCAGCCAGCGCTGGGGGCGGAAGACCTCGACGTCCTCGCCGTAGGTGGGCTTGTGGCGGTGCATGATCCACGCGTTGCAGCTGACGATGATGTTGCCGGGGATGTACTCGCCCAGGATGTGTGCGCCCTCAGGCGGCGTGACCCGCTCGATCAGCTGCATGCCCAGCCCGGGCCAGAGGCGGAAGATCTCCTTGAGCACGGCGTCCAGGAAGGGCAGTTTCTGTGACTCGGCGAACGGCACCACGTATTCGGCAAAGTTGATCGGGCTTGTGCCCTTGCCGGTGGCGCTCGGCGGCGGGAAGTGTGAGTCGATCTCGGCCACGAGCTCCTTCATCACGTGTGGGTACTTGAGCAGGAAGTAAAATGTCGCGGCCAGCGTGGTGGCGACTGTGCCGCTGCCGGCGTTGACCATCGAGAGCGTCAGTCCCAAGACGGCGCGGTCGTCGACAATGTCCGGGTTGTCGACCTTGGCCTGGAGGAACTTGGTGAGCAGATCCACGCGCGTCTTCTCGTTCTCGTTGACGCCCTTGAAGTCGCGTTTCTTCTGGTCGAGTTGTCGCTGTGCGATGGGCACCGTCGCCGTCACGCTGTTCCAGAGGCCCATTCGGCCGAGCCACAGGAGAACCGGGTTCTTCTTGAGCACGCGGTCGAGCCAAGTGACATTGTTGACCTGGAAGAGAAGCGTTAGATTATATGTGTCCTCGCTCCTACCACAGGGGAAACTCACAATGGTGAAGTAGCGCAAGAAGGTCGTTCGGGCCTCGATGATGCCAATGTGATCATACCCGGCCTCCAATAGCCCGTAGCCTTTGCCCATTGTCAACGCGCTGACCACATCCAGGGCGAAGAACTTTGTCCATTCAGACATGTCACAAATGCCATCCGGTCCAGGTCGACCCGCAAACCTCTGGTCTAGCTGAGTGAGGAACGTGGTGACTGTGTCGGTCACATACGGCTCATAGTTGACAAGCGTGCTCAAGGCGAAGGCGTTGGCCACTGATCGCCGCAGCTTGCCATGGTAGATGCGATCTGTGGTGGAGAAGATGTTGGGTACGGCCACTCCCCGCGAGACTCCCTGACCAACCTTGTAGAAGTCGGACTGGGGAGTTGCTGCGTTAGACAGACTGCTGACATCGAATGAAGCCGAGGATGGGAGGCGTCTTGATCAAGGCACCGCGTCTCTTACCTTGGAGAAATGGGTCATGTAGATGTCCTTGATGGCATCGGGATCATTGAATAACAACGTGTTGGGCCCAACCCGGATGATTTTTCCATACTTGACCACACTGGGGTAGGCACATCTGTCGGTGTACCACACCCACTGCCACAGCCGCCAGAAGTTGGTAAAAGAAGCGATGAATGGTCCCTTGTACTTGTTGAGGCCCTTTTGGTAGCGGAAACTGGCTGCCCACGCACAGAGGAGGGCCGCAGTGATGGCAACCCACCCCCATACCGGGATGTGAGATATCGAGTCGGTGGCCAGCATTGTCTTCTTCTGTCTGTCGAATTAGGTAGGGAAGGGAAGAGGAGCAGGTAGAAGTTCGGTATCAATCCGTCTTGGTTCGGAGGCGGCTCCAGACGACTCTGTATCGCTGTGGCACTGTGGCACTGTATCACTTTGGGGGATCACACCAGACCCGGCTTTCGAGATACCAAGCTTCTTAAGAATAAAGGCTTGAACGGTCGCTTCTCCAATAACGCCCGTTTGTCGTGTCGGTCGTGTTCCGCCGCATCTCGGAGTCTCCTCCTTTGGGTCCCACGGGGTTGAGCACCTGGCAAATGCATCGAGGGGAAGTCGGGAGGACGTACGGGGAAAGGCCGGAGCAGGTGTTTGGAGGAGTGAGCGAGCAATGGGGCGATCGAGGCTATGCTGGATCGGAACTGGGGCGTACCTGAATAGTGAAGGAGCATGAAATAGTGGGAGAGAAGAGAGAAGGTGGGATTTCGACGTGGTCGGTGGAAAAACATTGCGTCTGAAGGCCGAGGCTTGGGAGATTCGTGAGTTCAGATTCGACAGTTGCGAAGATGATCATTCACTGATTGACTAGACAGGGTAACCGTGAAAACAAGGCTTTCTTTCTCTACATGCTGCAACCCATGACCTTCGCAATAACCCATGTTTCCCTATACAAGGCCAATGCTCTCCTTTGCCGCCGCCCAGTCTGCTTCCAAGTTCGACTTCCACACCCAAGCCATGCGATCCTTGACCTTGTCCCGCACTACCGGGAGACATTCTTCAAACGTCTTCCCTTCAAAATCCGGGCCGTGCATGTCGTAAACTTCCGCCGCTTGCCGCGAGGTGATCTGGGCTTTCTGCGCCCGTGGGACGCGTGCCGTCTGGTACAGGTTGACAAATGTGGCGAGTCCAACGCTTGGGTTCTTCAGGTAATCCCGCACCGCAAAGCCGAGCATATTGGCATCTTCGATGGAGAGACCTGCGCCAGAGCCTGAGGACAGCATTAGATGGTGAGAAGGAACTGTTTAATGGGGATCAACGAACCTTGCATGGGTAACATTGCGTGTGCTGCGTCACCGCTGAGGACGACCTTGCCATCCATGTAGCACCACTGAGACAGGATCTCGCGGTCGTTAATCTTCCACTGGCTGATGATAGGTGGCATGGCTTGGATGATCCTCTGCACGGTCGGGTTCCAGCCGGCATATTCCTTCTCGATAGCTTCTCGTGGTGCTTCACTTCTCCAGCTCTCCTTGAGGCCGTCGAGCTCGTTCTCTGGCTTGGAAACAAACGCGACGACGTTTATGAGGCGGTTTTGTGACATGGGGAATGCCAGAAAATGCTTGTTGGGCGCTAGCCATGAGAGCGTCCAGGAGGAGTAAGGCCAATCATCAGACACAGCAGATAGGGGTATTGTGCCTCTAAACGCTATCCGGCCAGAGTATACAGGCTTGTCCACTGCAAACTGGGAGCGGACAGTGCTGTGAATGCCGTCGCATCCAATGACCAGATTCGCCGACTCCTCTGTACCATCAGCAAAGCGAAGAGTGACTGTAGAACCCTTGTCCTATTCTGGGAATCAGACACCGCAAAGGCACAAATATTATCAAGCACAAGGTCCAGGTGTCATACCTCAAGCCCGACAAGTCTCTTATCGGTTTTCAGCGTAGCACAGTTCCTTCGCTGAATCTCACTGTACAGGACCTCCAGAAACTCGGCACGATGCACCCACAGCTGTCTTACCTCCTCGGCACCGCCATTGTCAAAGGCCAACGCGTCCACAATTAGCTCGTCCGTGTCCCAACGGCGATTGCTGCGATGCACGTTGTTTCGATAGCCCGAGATGGCATTCGCTGCTGGCCACACCCCAAGCTTCTGTAGCACTCGGCCGGCCGACACACCTATACCAACACCGGCGCCAATCTCACTGTATGCTGGAGCTTGCTCATAGACCGTGATGTTGTTTGCTGGCAGATCAGGACTGTAAGTCGCAAGGCTGAGCGCTGTGGTGAGCCCGCCAATGCCACCCCCAACAATGGCAACACGGAACTGGGAGGGGCCTAAACCCCCGGAAGAGGAGTGGTCTCCGTTTGCAGTGGTCATTTTATGGGATTGCAAGACGCTCCTTTGAGATCCTGGCCTGATTCAAGGAGCAGATCAGCCAGTATTTACCTTGTTAGTGGTTTGCACGTGATGGTCGTGGCTGTCCCGTGTTCGAGGCTTGAGGGAACCAAGGTGAATCGCATCTCCAAAGATATCTGCATCTTCTCGCTGTCCGCGGCTAAGTGCCGTCGGCATGAAGAGGGTCATGCAGACTGTCAGTGAATGTGTCTGGATGTAAGGCATTGAGGGGTCCAAGGAAGAGGAGGAGGGACGGGGATAGCACGGGAGAGATGTGATGGTGCCTGCGTATAGGTCAGTTAGTGTCAGCGTATTAAGTATCTTGTTTCTGCGCATAAGTGGTAATGCGCCACCGTATCTAACTGGAGATTTGTGCACGCTCACACGCTCTAGCCTTCGTCTTTTATGAGGTACCGAGTACAAGTCTCAAAGGTCATAGAATGCCGTCTAATCTTGACGACGCATGAAAGGTAGGGAGAAAAGCATCCTGGTTCATCAGCTGTCTGCCATTGTTTCCAACTTCCTGCGGATTCGTCGCTCCTTAGTTGGTTCGACCGTTCTATGATTGTCACTGCAACATGTCAATTCACTGCTAGCATCAACTAACGGATGCCTCTGTCTCTCACCATTACTCTCCCATATAGCGTTCTTGCAGCTTGTCCATTTCACCAGCTGACCCCGCCATTTTATCTCTACCTTATGCGTCAAGCACTATGACAGGCCAGCACTTGAACACTTGTGACAAGAGATGGAAAATAGACACATGATCTTTCGAGCGCAGGTTGCATAACCATGTCTCTCAAATTGCTACCTCCCCATAAGCCGGGCCTTCACCTATACAATGCTCGCCTACCGACAGGGCTCACCAGGTCCAGCAAATAGGCCAATCGAGGGTCTCGGAGGGTTTCTCCCACCGCGACCCCAGCGTGTGACTATCACTAACCTAGTTGAATAGTAGCTTGCGGGGTTGGATAGTAGAAGGATGCGCTAGCCACAGACCTCTTCATCACTCTCTTTTTCCAATGCCATTGCTACAACGACGGACGACGAGCCGTGCGCTCACCATCTTCCATTTCTCGGCATCCCCCCCGTGGTCGAGAATGGCCGGTGCTGCCATCACCCAGTCTCCATGCTAGACAATGGGCTCGAGCAAGGTTGCCCGGCGCAGGACTCCTGCCTCAGCACCTTGTCCAGAATGCGGCCGTTCTTTCTCGCGCAACGACAGCTTGAGTCGCCATCTTAAAACGCATCTGAACCATGCAGAAGAGCGCCCATTCCACCGAATCATCAGCGAGAAGTTCCGGGCCTGCAATCAATGCCGCAAATCCAAGATTCGCTGCACGGGTACCATCCCCTGTTCCCGGTGTGCACAGCTGCAAGAACAATGTGTCTATGATAAAAGGCGTAGAGAAGACAGCATCTCGTGGACTGACCCTCCGGGAGCGGTGTCTGTCTCGGATGATCCTCGAGACAATGCCTCGCCTGCCTCGCCATCTCCACCACCGTCTCCAAAGAATCAACAGACAAGAGGGCGAGCGACCGCACACGAAGAGGACGATCTCTCTCTGGGGGCTGCTAAGACTCCGAATCACCGATTGGGGTTGCCTCTTCCCTCGCTAGAGAACACTACGGCAATGCTTCATCTTGCTCTGCCTTCGGATGGCCAGACTCGAGCAGTGGATTTTGACAGTGGCAAGGATCCCTCTGGCATCCCTTCAACATACGTCTCTCCGACCTTTCACATCTTGGACCCTTATAGTTACAGGTTGCCCTCAATAGCCGATTCCCGTGAAGCACCAACACCAAACAGCCAAGCATTTGCTCAATGCAAATACCCAGTCCTGCACTACTTGTCGCCATTTCTGGATCGGGATTTTGGATCTGGTCTTGCCTGCGACCTGTTGGACACTTATTTTTCCAGCGCATTCCTCAGTCGGATGCATCCTACGTGCCACCACATCCACAATTTCATCTTACGCAGAATTGACGTCCTCCACCCTTCTCAACCTCGTCAAACTCATCCTGCACTTCTGGGTAGCATGCTGTTTGTAGCTGCCTTCAGCGACAAAGCGCTGGGTTTGTTTAGTGGACCCGAAGAAAAAGATCGAGTCTGCAAGTACCTCAGCCTGCTCACATATCGCCTTCTGAATCCCGCCAGGTATGAGCCGTTGTTGAGACAGGAAGACTTAGGGCTACCGCCCGCCTTCGGTTCGGACTCGGGATGGAGAAACGAGGACCTACTCCGAGCCTTGGACCTCCCGAATGATACTCTCCCAGAGTCCTGGGGCATGGACTATATTATTGCTTTTATTCATGTTTCCTCGGTGATCTCAGGTAGTGAAAAGAAGGCCGCAAGCATCAGGTGGTGAGTTACTCCTCCGGCTGTTTCTCTCTAGTCACAGTTGTTCTAACTGCAAGTCAGGTGGAGTGTTGCTTTCAATCTCGCACGGGACTTGAAATTGAATGAGGAGGTACAGTCTGCGATATTGCCAAATGATGCAGAGAATGGATTAACCAGCTTGAATTGCAAATGTTCTCTGAGTCAACACGCTGAAGGAGACTTAATTAATGAAGTCCAGCGCGAGGAACGTCGCCGGACGTGGTGGCTCCTCTTTCTGATGGACCGACATTTAGCATTGTGTTACAACAGGCCTCTTGCCCTGTTGGAGGCCGAGTGCAGAGATTTACTGCTCCCGCTCGACGATGTTACCTGGCAGTCAGGTGCCCAGCCGCACAGCCACGGTACTCGTGCCGAAGGGCCTCGATGCATGTTGTTACCTTCTGGGACTGGACGCTCACACGGGCCTCCAAAGACTTGTTTAGGGGTGGGCCTCTTTGAATTCTTCTTGCCACTGATGGTCCACTGCGGCACGCTTCTGGACTGGAACCGATCACGCCTCCATCCAGTTCTTTCCGGCGCCTCGATATGGAGTTCACAAGAGCGTCAAATCTTGCGTGAGCTTGATCATTACCAGGCGACATTGGATCGCGTTACAACGAGGACATACGCTGAGAACGAGGCCGAGAACGAATCCCGATGGAAGCCATCTTCACCCGTGGGAGCAGAAGAACCTGAGGCGACGCACATTGCCAAAACTGTGGCTGGATACGCGAGCCATATTGTCAGTGTCTTAAGGATCCTGGTGGGTTCGAAATGGGATCCGGTATGTCTCTTTGAGGATGCAGATTTGTAAGTCCACTTACTTGGTTTTCTCCTTCAAGATAAAGAGAGCAGTCACATGTATACCCCTTAGCCCTTGCCGTTCTGGAGTATAGGCTGATGGAATATTGCAGCTGGACATCTTCGCTAGGGTTCAAAGACTCCATGTCCCACACAATGGCCGCCTCTGAATGCGTTACCCAGATACTGGAATGTGACCCGGACATCAGTTTCATGCCGTACTTCTTTGGAATCCAACTCCTCCACGGCAGCCTTCTTCTCCTGCTAGTAGCATATCGCTTACAGGCCGATTCCGGGAATGCGATACTAGCCGCCTGCGAGGCTGTCATCAGGGCAACGGAGGCATGTTTTGTCACGCTTCCGACAGATTATCAGCGACAATTCAGAAAGTAAACCATCTTCCCTCTCTCCACTGGTCTGGTGTTGTCTCGATGCTGACGACGGGACAGTGTCATGCGATCGGCCATAGCCCTAGCCAAGGGCAGAAGGAGCAATCCTCGCGATACAGAAAAACAACTGACCTTTGTGTTAGCCAGGTACAGGTGGTCCAGGAATGGTGCTGGTCTGGCACGTTAAACGCCGGCTGTTTGGTAGAGCCAATAACCTCGAGGAGTCGTCACTCCCGCGTCCTTTATACGCTTGCTTCTCCTTCTTTGATCTTGATTCCAGCCTGAGGATCCCATAGCACAGAATAGCCAAAGCAGTCCGCATCCAGAACGACGCCACCGCCATTCCCAAGCAAGTCCTCAGCCGCATGTTCTACCCAATAATATGGACATGTAAGACTTTTCCTAATCCAACCAACCAGAGAGCCTCTAGAGTTTACAGTAACACAAGCAAACACGGTCGGATGTCTGCATCGGGAGCTTTGATGGCATTACATTATTAAAATAGCCCAGGGCTGACTGGTCAATTTGCGAATTGCCCCTGCGACGACAAGGCTAAACAGGAGACTTCTCGGCAAGCCACTATTCGGGGCCGTGGAACAGAAACGGCCCAGTCTCGAAGCAAGCCCACAAGCCTTCGTTAGCGATCAAGTCAATGCTTTATTGGCCCAGTTTCCCTTGGCAGCTTCTTCAAGTCTGCTTAGCCTGTGCTATCAAACTATTTCCGAGGATCAGGCGCCAAAAGTGGATCTAGAATGCAGCTATCGTCTCGTTTCCCCCCTTTTTGCAAATTTGGGAATACGAACATGGACCTCTTCACACTTGGGGGCATGGTTTGCTGTGGCCTGGTATTGCTATATCCTAAAAACCCTTGACCGCACCGGAGTTCAATACTGGACGAAACTGCTGGAAAAAGTCGTCCCTGAACGCGAACACGCACCAACATGTCGTCTCTTGCTAAGAAATCGATGCTATTCATGAGGGATGTGTATAACCTGGCATCAAACCCGGGAGAATTGCTGCAATCAACGACAACGTCAACGTCTTCACAAGGCTTTAAACCGTCGCAAGGTCTGTCGAACCAATTCAACCCGGCATATGTTCAGCAACGTCCTCTTCCACCACCCCATCCTGCGCAAGTCGCTCAACCGACGTACCATTACTCTTATCCAGGGCCCCAAAATGCCCAGCCTTATGGTCACTGGTCTGGTCCCCAGGCGCCCGTGTCGCCGTTATCACCACAGACAGCACCAAACGTGTATCCCGGAGCCAGTCCGGCTCCGTATGCGGTTCCAAACACAGGCCGGCCTCCATCGCCGCCGTCTCCTATATTGTCCCCATCAATCCCGCAGCCGTATACAAGTAATCCAGGGCATGGAGTACAGCAATATTCTCCTGTCCCCCCGCCTCTGCCTGCGCGAAGACCTCAGCATCAGCAGCATGCTTCGTCATGGCACAGCCCGACAGACCCTGAGCCCCATTATCAATCCCAATTGAATGGATCTGTCGGTGCACAGAATCTCGGAGAGTTTGGTCTAATGCAACAGAACGTGCCTGCCCCTACTTCTTCTGCCGGGCATTCAGTCCCCCACGGTAGTTGGGCAATGCCGCAAGCAGACCCCAGTCGAATGCCGCTGAGATACAACACTATCAACCAGCACCACGCCGCTGGGTATTCCGGAGCTGTCCCGAGTGAATCATGTCTTCCAGTTTCTGATCAACACCTTTCCACAGCCCCCGTCCCTGCTCTGACTTCGAGCCAATTGCCCGCCCATGGATATCATGAAATGCCAGCCGTGGCATCTAACAACTGGAGACCTGTTTATGGAAACGAGACAGGTACCGCTACAGTGGCTGGATCACCGCAACTATCCAATGGGCCTGCTGCTGTGTCTTTATCAACGGCACATGTCTCGCATCCTTCGGGCGCCCACCCAGTCGAGCTTGCTTCGTATAGTTGCGCCGTCGAGGCCGTTGAGCTACCAGCCTCACCTATCATGGCCAAGTCATCACATTCGACTCAAGCCTCATTATCCTCGATGCAGCGACCTGAGGGTCCCTCGCGCTACCAACATCATCATCCAACATCAACAGCAGAGACAGTCGCAACCAATGGACCAGTTGCACCAGCATTTGCGGTCGAGTTGGATTCAACGCCGATAACTGCAGGTTCCTCAGCTACCGCGACTGCAACACGCAACAATACGCAGACTAACGTCGTCCACCCTTCGCAACCTGCTCCCATGTACCAGGTATATCCTGGTCCTGCTCCATCCCCTTCCCCTTATCCACCTTTCTCGCCTCCTCTTCTGGAAAGTTCTCCCACCCAGTTTGATCCTCGCAATGGCTCGTCAGGCGTCCTTGGGCAGCAAAGACCTCCTCTCCACATGCAGCAGCAAGTCTCGTCCCCTGTACCAATGGGGGAGGCTGACAGTGTCGCGTTGGCCCAGGCGAGAATGCGAGCGCAAACAGCAAGTCTGCCAGCTGCGAGACCAAACCCAAGTCCACTCCCGTCATCGCACTCGGAGCCCAGACTCCAGCCGCATCACCAGACAGAGGTGCCTTACCCGGTACATCGCAGCCCGGGCACGGTTGCGATGCCGCTGCACCATGATTACTCGTATCCTAGGTAGAAAAGAGTAAGAGGAGTGGGGTGGGAGCTTGTTCCACGACCAAGTTGCAGCATATAGAAACCTTGGCCAAAGTTTCGTCGCCTTGTACCGAGTACTTGGGATATATAGCGTACACATAGCATCGAGAAAGATGCCGTACTGGCGCCTTTGGTGCTTCTTCTTCTCCTCAGCATTGAGAAGGAAAATGTATTAATGTGACCAGAACTAAACACAAAACAACTTTTTTTTCCCCTTCCGAGCCGCTTCAAACCACGAGCCAGACACGAACATAAACACAAACACAGCCATTGGCCATTGTCTCGCTCGTACAGAACAACTCCTGTGCTCGCCCTCGATGTAGGATGTATTGGCCATTTTTCTTTGAAAATGGAAATGGAAATGGAAATGGAAATGCAACACCAAGTTCGCTCGCTGACTCGCTAGCTACCATGCCCATGCCGGTGATTAGATCCATGCGCCCATATCCATGACCATCTTCATCCCTTATTTTCCTTCACCCCCTTTTTTTTCCCTTTTCCCTGCCGAGTAGCTACTGTGTGTGTATTCCCTTTCCCTTTCCCTTGCTTGCCTATACTCCTCCGGGCGCCGATTCACCTTGTTTCCTCTGGGAGGAAGTTTCGTTCTTCTTGGGTGAGCCATTCCTTTGATTCGCAGTTGCGTAACAGTACCAAATTCCATGTAAAGAGATAGAAACAGATCGGCTAGATGGACAAATGTGGGGATAGACAGAGAGGTGTAGATGGATGGGTATCCGGGTGGAGGGAGCGAGGGATGGATGGATGGATGGATGGATAGATAGGCTTGAGAGTGGTATATATACCACTAAATACATACACACACACACACACACCCAGTATGGTACATATCTTGGTATATGATACGTAGATCCAGTGCCGGGAGGGTATAGTAGTATGTCTGCAAGTATGACAGGATATATGATAAAGAGTCGTTCTGGAATGTCAGAGCGCCCTCACAGCGCCGCGTGCTGCCACTCCTCATCGCCCAGCTTCTCGCTCACGCCTAGCTCAGTCTGGCTACTCATGGCGCTGGAGTTGGTGCTCTGGCGGCGCAGCAGCTCTTCGAGCCGGACGGTCTCCCCACGGTGCATGGCCTTGATGATCTCCTGCTTCTTGCGCTTGCTGCAGCGGATGCGGGCCTCGTAGTGTGTGGCGCGCTTGGACTCATCGCACCAGCCGCCGGTCCAGAAGCGGTCGCCCGTGCAGGACATGCCGAAGATGTCGAGTGTCAGGACCAACAGGACCAGCGCCGTGGTGGTGCCGATCAGGCTGATGGATGAGAGGTGTTTGGCCAGGGGGAGCAGTAAGATCGCAATGGCGATGCACGACCGGATCACCAAGCGCGGGACTTTCCTCAGCCGCGGGTTCTCCAGCGTTTTATGCACGTGGCAGTACGAGAGCAGCGTCATGGACAGCAGCGCGGCCGCGATGCCCCCGCAGTAGTACCAGCGCAGACCGGAGTCAATTTCCGCGACCGATCTGGGTTGGTAGGCCTCGCCCAAGTCCTCGACATTGGCATTGTCGCAGTCGTGCGCGAGGACGAGTTTCGACAGCGTCGCGGCCCCCAAGACGTACGAGAGCACGAAGGGCAGGTGGCACGTGATCCAAACGGTGCTGGAAAGCCAGTGGCGGCGGATGGCGTGGACGTGGACGCCTTGGTGGTCGATCTCAAAGTAAAGCCATTGGAACGCGAAGGCTTGGATGAGGCCTAGGATGCCTTTGCCCAGAAATGCATTGAGGCCGACTCGTGCCCGGGACTGGTAGAGGATGGTGAGCACCGAATAGCCGAACACCAGCGACACAAAGGCGTTGGTGCGCTCGGTCCGATGCTCGATATTGATGGCCGGGTAAAATTCAAAGTACTTTCGGATAAAGCGTTCTCTGCGACTGCCCTGCGCGTGCGTGTGTCGGGCAGAGGCGCGCGAAAGGAACATCCCAAACCCTTGGCCCCAGAGGTCGATGACAATCGCGATCCAGATCAAACCCAGTTGGCCGGGGTAGTCGACGTGGATGCTGCTGATCCAAAACACGATGGCCAAAAGGATGATGATGGACGTGTACAGGAGGGTTCCCCTCACCAGGGGCACCACGTAAGAGAGCCAGGTAAAATATAAGGCACCATAGAACCTCTCAGCGAGATAGAAGGACATCATAGGAATATATGTGTCGAACTCTCCGCCGGGATGCCTTTCCTCAAACGCGTACGAGATGTTGGTGGTGTAGGCGAAGAGGAGGATCAGGTAGAGCATGACAGAAAGCTTCTGGACGATGTCGTCTCGCTCGAACCTAAACGACCGTTAGTTTGTAAAACCAAACAATCATCCAGTTCTCATGGGTGGGCCCCGACTGACCAGTTCGAGACGAGTGTTAAATCATTCCAGATCTTGAAGGCCATAGTGAAGTTGATAGCATACACCAAGAACGACTTCCCCGTAGGATCCTCAGAGGCCTTGTCACCAATGATGCCAATAATGCCCACGTAGAGCAAGTCGGCGAACAACTCAAAGGTGCCGACCTCCCCGCTGCGTGCAGACCGCCACAACAGTCCCTTGTGGAAGTACTGGCGGATGACGGGCCGTTTGAAGAACTTCGTACCTTCGACAACGCGGCTCTGATGTTTGTCGAGTAAAGTTTGCTCTGAGTTGGCTGTTGATGTTGAATGTGACGGTGTCGATGAGCCACTGTGGTCGTCCTTGGTACGGATGCGCGCTGTGTAGCCAAACTTGCTGAAGTTGGCGTCAAGGGCCACCTACTCTATGGATTAGCAACAGGTCCGTCCAACACTTTGACGACAGTTTCACACACTCCGTGATGGGTCAATTGATTGAGTTCGTTGGACAGATGATCCAGGTCGTCTCTGACCTTCTCGAACTCGTAGAAGACGTCGCCATGTCTCTCCCGCAGCGTGTCGCGTTGAGCCGAGTGATGGGCGTGCAGCTCGCGTACTACGGCGAGATGTTCTGGGGTGCCGGAGATCACGACATCGAATTCGTCGGGGCCATGCTGCTGGCTCAGCTCTTTATGTAGTTTGGCGTGCTCTTCGGGTGTGTGAGCAATGTGGATTTTCCGGCCGTCAGGGTGAATGAAATGGCGTAGCTTCTCTTTGGCATGGTCGATATGCGGGTGCTGATGCTGATGCTGCTGTTGTTCAGACGGGGGACTCTGGACGCCTGATGGACTCTGTGCCCCTGGGGACAGAGCGGTAGGCGAGGTGATTGCTGTTGACTTCTCACCCAGACTGTCGACGGGGTCCTCGTCCAGGAGGCCCATTGTGTCGTTTCCCTGGCCGATCGAGGGGAGGTGGAGGAGGGAGAAGAGGGCGCGTGCCCTTTGGTGCACTCGTCTCAATTCATACTATTTCGAGTTGCCACAGCCAAGTGTCATCCCTTCTTGGCCATGCACCTTTTGCTGTGATGAGCTCAGCGAATATAGGGAAGAGACGTTGTTTGTCAGCTGCATTAGCTGAATCGGTCCATCTGGAGTAACGGATTAAGTGTGAAACTGCGTCTGCCACGGCGAAATTGGAGGTGGGCGCAGGGTCCAATGTCACCAAGCACCTAAACAGCCCAGTTAAGCTGCGGTCCACCGCCCGGAAAAACCTGGGCTCCGAACCCTAAATCTAGCTCGTCTGTCCCACCAAGTGCCCAGCTTACAGCAGGGCGCCCATTATCATTAGAACTGACGATTGCGATTGGGAGCCACTGGCAACCACTGGGAGCTCCTCGTCTCCTACTAGTAGTGACTACGAGACATCTTCAGTTACTACTGGTTGCCCACAATAGGCGCGTGCCACCACTCTGCCACCTCTAGCCCTCCACTTAGTTCCCTATCAATGGGCTCATTTCTAAATTCTGACAACTACGAGTACCAATTACATATTCACTTTCACATCACCTCTCTCACTCTACGACTGGCCCGATCTGGTGATGATGATATGACCAGACCTAATGCCAGTTACTCGAGAACATATCTCACACGAGAGAACTACCGCGGCCCAGCACTGCTTCGATCTATCCGAGGGGCAGAGTCTCATGAACAATCTCTGAGTCCAAACATGAAGACGGACTCCCTGGAAGATGAGAGACTCATTTACGCGCCGCCCGATTCCAGCTCAGATGAGGACGACGACTCACGCCGCAAGCCGGCGCAGAGCTCACCCAGAGCGCCCAAAGGCAAGACTCTGAAACCCTCCAGTCCTCCCACCAAACGTACGGCGAGCACAGCTGCCTCAACCAGACCGAAGCGGCGGAAGCTCAAAGACGAACCCGCGCTTGAGCCGCTGAAGACCCTTGAAGATTCGACCCTCAACGACCCATTCCCCGACTGGACCTCGTCGGGTTCGCAGAAGAGAAAGCCCTCTAAGAACTATGCGAACCGCAAGTTTTTCCAGAAGCTAGAGCCCATCGAGAGCGCCGCACAGGCGGAGCCAAAAGGTACTGGTTTTGTATCTTATGCTGAAGTGGAAGGGCGTGAAGAGAAGGCATCGAAAACCACATTCATACATGTTGCTGAAGTGCCGGTGCTGGACGGGGTCAAGGGAAAGATCAAGCAAGGACAGAAAATCGACGTCCCTAGTCTTCCAGCTGAAATATCGGATCATCACAAAGCGGATATTCACATCCCAGAAATGCCCGACTTTTCGTCGTCCGGCGGCACTGACAACCTTGTTTCTTTTGACGTGGACTCGCCCCGCGCTGCAGGCCGTGCAAGGTCGGGGTCGACGTCCTCTCTCTCTTCTGTGGATGACATGTTTCTGCTCGTGCACGATGACGAGTTCAAGTTGGAGCCTGAACCAAGAACAGTTGGAGTACGATGTCCCGTTTGTCAAAAACCCGTGCGAGACACGATCTCGGTGTTTGTTCCGGACAATCTCCGCACTATGCCTTTCCAACAACAACAAAAGTTTTGTTCTCAGCATCGACTTGCGGAAGCACGAGGGCAATGGGAAGAAAGAGGCTATCCCAAGTTGGATTGGGAGAAGTTGGAAAGCTTCCGGATACCGAAGAAAACGCAGGAGCTGGAGCGGGTGATAAACCGACAGAGATCCAGTTACTACCTGGATGAGCTGGACGCGAAAATCAAGGCGGCCAAGGGCAACCGCAGGACTATTCGGCATTATCTCAATGAAGGCTTGATTGATGTTGCTAAGCCGGGTTACTATGGTCCCAAAGGAGCCCGAATCATGGTCCACGCAATTACCGAGTCACTCTCAAAGTTTCTCAACAAGGCATTACAGTCGGACCCAGCGCTGCGAACAGCGGGCGTGGGCGCATATGTGAGCGCTGTGTTGGTTCCCGAGTTGACCTTGCAGCTCGTCATGGAAGACATGAAATTGCCAACAGCCAAGGAAGGGAGGAGGGTGCTGGATGAGAGTACCGATATTGGAGTCCTATTGAACCCAGACGACGACCATGTGGAACGACGACATGATGGAGAGGATGAGTGAGGATGGCTCGAGATGTTGAGGAATAATGGCTTTGAACGAGTCCATGATAAGACCTGCAGAGCCTGGGTTGTGAGGCGGAAAGTGTAATAACAATTTTTGCGGCGACATCAAGTTCTTGCCGCCGACATGTACAGTGAGATTGAAGGTTGCCTAGTTAGCGGTGCCATTGCTATCCAGCATGTTCTGCATGTGGTTGCATGCGACATTTCTTGTATGCATCTTGATATTCACCCTGTCATCGCTTTGTCATCAGCACCGCCAGAGCCACCTGGGTGCCACCAGAGCCGTCGATGCACATCTGGTTTCCCCCAAGCAGCGCCACAAAAGCCCATACATATCGTGACCTGCCAACTCGGTACATGATCATCCCCGAGGCGTTCTCGAGAAGTCGTAATACACGATGCTCCACCACTGTACCTACGGAGTAGCACAGAGCATGCATGCTACAGCACATCACATCCCTGCAGAGGTACGTATGTTTATGTGTACTCGGTACCTCGCCCGAACAGGGAAACGGGGCCAGCGCGCACACGCCGTGCTGATTATTCATACCACGGTTCCTGACCTTACGTACCTACCTGTTAACCTACCACGCCTACCTACTATCGAGTAACTACGAGGTGCCTCCGTACATAACACAGACGTCCACCGTACGGAGCCATTGGAGTTTCCTTTCTCATCCATCAAAAAGTTACTCGTCTTTTCTTTCTTTCTGCTGCCCTTCCCCTTCGCGCCCATTGAACCAAACACGACAAGATTGAGATTGACACTGGCCATCTTGAATAAAGATTTCAGACGGGTTCTTTGGCCTATCTTTTGTTTTGGCTGGCATTGATTGAAGTTGAGGGCTTTATCTCCCGCTCTCTGTACGTCCGTCCGTCTGTCTGTCTGTCGCCTGTTGTAAAACACCACAACCCCGGTGCGATGGAAGAAATGTTTTGAGATATCATTGCCATTTATCACTACCTAGTACCGTTGCCGTTACCGTTACGGCATACCCGATACCCAGGTATTCCCACAATCAATTCATCGACTTGAAAGTCTGATCCTGATTCTCCGGAATACTCATTATTGGAAGACAAAGGAAGGAAGAAAGAGGAGAAGGATCGGAGAAGAAAAGGGCCGCGACAATAGAAAAACAGGAGGGAGAGCTGAAGAGAGGGTGATTTCACCACAAGAAGTGGGAGTGGAGGAGAGAACTCGTTGATGCTGTTGACCAGTCTGGTGTTTTGTCGAGCGAAACAATAACGCTTGGACTAAAGAGGCCAGAGAACCAGTCGTCGATCGACTGACGAGCGAGCCAGCCGTATACCTCAATCAATTCCCGCGCTGTCGTGGCGGTGTATCGCTGCCTTTCAGACATCCGCAGTCTTGTCTCTTGAAGGCCAGCCGGTTCCGAAACAGCATCAGCGTCCATGACTGATCCGAATCACGCACCGCTACAGCAACACGCACAGCCCACCACGGAGGAACACCAGTCCAAGGCTCCCACACCTCCCCTCTCTCCCACCTTCCGCCCCTGTCTCACCGTCCCCGACCACTTCCCCGCGACGAGCGCTTACGAAATGTCCACCACCGCTACGAGGCAGACGTTCAACTCGAACTCGCTCGCAGCTCGCAGGCGCCGGGGCGGCTCTCTGAGCGCCCCCTTCGCCGGTCGTTTGGGCGGCAACCTAGAATTCACCCTTGACCGCTCCGACCCCCAGAATGAGGAGTTGCTAAAAAAGGTGCCCGATGCCGCACCCAATCTGACCTTGAAGGAAAGTTTCGATCTTCGAGGGTTTCGGGAGGTGGAGCTCTGGAAGGCCTCCATGGTCGAGTTTGTCGGTGAGCCATTCCCTCTGGTGGTTGCTGGCGAGATGTTTGGGCTATTGAATCGGGAGATGTGCGCACGGCGGAACATGTTGTCTGGTAATCGAATGATGCTGACGATAACTTGTCTTTAGGCACCATGATCTTCGTCTGGGCCTCAGCTTGGAACAGTCTCTCTCCAAACACCCCTCCGCCGTTACCGTCAGAGACATCCGGTCCCTTCAGCCGTTCGTATTTCCTGGGCCCTCTGATCGCAGCGCCAATCAACATAATCCTCCTCGCGCTACTGATCTTCTCCTTCGGTGCCGTGTCCGGAGGCCATATGAATCCCTTAATCACCATTGGGACTTTTTTCGCGAGGTTAACCACCTTTCCCCGTCTGGTGTTGTACCTGGTGGCGCAGATCTCAGCCAGTGCTCTTGCGGGCCTGCTGTTGAGGGCGGCAGCGAATACCAGAGAATTCAAGGTTGGAGGGTGCTATCTCTTCGAGGGCATGGGAACTCCTGTCTCGAGCGCATTCACCATTGAAGTCATCAGCGACCTGCTCTTGCTCATCCTCGCGTTCGGGGTCGGTCTGGATCCCCGCCAGCGCGAGATCTTTGGCCCTGCCCTCGGACCGATCTTTGTCGGCTTGGCCGTGGGGAGTCTGGCGTTATGCACAGCATTCAGTCTGCCGGCGTACGGCGGTGCGAGCCTGAACCCGGCAAGGTGTTTCGGTGTGTACGTGGGCAGCCATTTTCCCGGCTGGCACTGGGTGCACTGGGTGGCACCTCTGGTGGCCAGTGTTTTCCATGGCATCATGTATTTCATCGTTCCGCCTGGCGAGCCGAACAGGGCGCATGCACACAAGATCGGCAGAGCCACCCACAAAACTGAGCCGCAGGCACAAGAGGATGGAAAGGAGAGCGTGTAGAAAAAAACGTGTCTCTTCGGAAGGGCTTCGTTCTGGGGATTTCGCACCATCTTGAGGATTAAATAAATTTTAGTTAATAATGGCAAAACCGGGTCATCAGTCGGCGACTAACCACCGCCACCACCGTTGGTGACAAAGTGTGTGTTTGTGTATGTGTGTCAAGCACCCATCATGACTCTCCTCTTGGGCGCTTTTTTCTTCCCGCCCCCCTTCACATATTGGATTGCCTTGTGGCTGCGTTCCTCGAACCCGGCGCTTTCGCCCCTGTGACCCTCCACCCAGCAGTTCGTGCAGTAGAGGTCCCCGTCGCAGCCGATGCACTGCAGCGTGGCGTCGTCGTTGCAGATGATGCACCACGTGTCGATCTCCTCGTCGGTGAAGCCGATCTTGGGCTTTGGCGTGGACGAGGTTGCCTTGGTGGATTTTATGCCCGTCGGGACTGCCGGGAGGGATAGGCCGGCAAAGCGAGAGGCGAGGTCGTCGTCGTCGTCTTCATTTGACGGCTTGGTTGGGTTGGACGGGTCTGGCAGTTTGGAAGGTGTGGTGGGGAGGTCAAAAGAAGACGCGTCCCGCTCAGAACTAGGATTCGCATGCTCTATATCTCTCGGGGAGGTATTCTCTTCAGCGTCCTCCTCTGGGAGACTCGTGTTTTGGTCCTGTGTCTCTGCAGATTCAAGCCTGGCCTCGTCTAGGATCCTTGCCAACAATTCATCTGCCTCCTGGTCCAAAGTGTCTTTCAGCTTGTTGTTGCCTACCGCGGTGACTGGGCTCTCTTCTGTTTCGGGCCCGGGCTGAAACACCGAAACATCAATCGGCGGGAGCTTTGTAGATATGTTGTCCTCCCCTTCTGTTGTGCCTTCAGCTTGGTCTGCGCCTAATCCTTCACTTTTTGTGTGTGACGCATCTGCCAGCGCTGACTTTGCAGTCCGCAGCAGATCTGCGACCTGTTCCTCTTCACTCTGTCCGACTTCCCACGCATCCGAAGGCCCTAAATCTGCCAGGAGTTCCTCCACTGTTTTCTCGTCCTCAGACTTTGGGGCCGAAGTAGCGGGGTCTTGAAGAGCCGAAGAAGGACTGCCTCCGAGAGATTTCCATCTTGTCAGAAGGTCTGAGTGGAGGGCACGAGCCGGGGTAGGATCAAGCGAAACAGGAGGCGCTCTCCCGAGAGGTGTCTGAAAACTAAAAGGCATCAGCTCAATGTCCAAGGGTTGAGAAGAGTCATTCATTTACTTTGTCTGCTCAAAAGACACCGTCGACGTTTTCAGTGCATTTAGCCGCGCGAGAAGATCTCTGTCTGCATTTGACTTTGACTCATCAGACATCACGGGCATACAATGCTCATCTTGGTAGCAACCATCAAGCGACAAGACGATCAAGAGTCCTGGTCACAAGTGTGGACAATCACGTTTTGCGCCAATGGTCAGTACCGCATGACGTAGTCGAGTTCCCCGTTTCACAGCACGATTCGCAACGTTCTCAAAGACTGCCTAAGAGCGCCATAGCACTCTGAAAAGCCTCAAGAACGTTTGTGTCTGAAGAAAAGGTGAGCGAAGTACTGTGCAATAAGCCCTTGTTACTCACGGTGGGCTTGTTTCTCGGCTAATAACTTCTCCGAATTTTGAGCAAGAGCGATCCGTGTGCGAAGTCTGCATGGATGTCAGATTGCTTGCCACCAGCAACAGAGCGTTTACATACCTCTTGATGGCCCTCTCAGATTCATGTTCGTTTGATACTTGCATATAGAGCGAGAATTGCTGCAACTAATTAGCCTCCTCTTGCCTGCTCGTGAAAATAGCTGCCTACCGCGGAGCGGGCATTGAACTCTTCCATAATCTCCCTCTCAGCTGCAAGGCAAGGCTGAATCTCCCTATTATACCGCGCTTCAAGTTCGTCCCAATCGATTGCATCCAAGTCTACAGAGATGTCTCTCTCGTTCATCGCTCGCTCGAACTCTCGGAATTCGAGCTCTAGTTGCTGTTGATAGTCGTAGATCTCTTTGACAAAACCATTGCGTTGGGGTAACGGAGCAGGGACTGCAACAGTCTCTCTACCGGCTGGCTGAAACGAGGTGTTCTCACCGGTTTGAGGCGGGCCTTGATGCTCGAAAGTCTTGGTCCAAGCATGGGATGCTTCAGCCTCGGGCATTGTTGGGAGAGTTGCAGTTCTCTGGAGCCTTGTACTTGTAGGACTCGACTTCGCAATTTCAGGTGGCTGATAGATCTCCTCGTTTGTACGTTTTCGAGCCCGACTGCCTTGTCTGGACCTGGATCTGTCCGGTAGTGGTGAGGAATGGATTACAGTTGTCGCGTCTGTATTCAATTGAGGAGGAGGTGTTTGCTTCCCCTCGTTCGCAGTCGGAAAAGTTATAACATCAGCATCAATGCTATTCGGTGCGTCCATCTTGGCGAGACTGCTGGTGGACTTTGAGAGATGAAAATTCGACGCTTGAAGGACCTCACAGCCTTCTCGCCTGGTCCATCTTCGGTTAAATATCGGCACGACGCGTGTGTAGACGCTTAACCTCTTTTACATTAGCATCTCTCACCAAATCACGTGCACTATCTCGTCTTCCACGTCTACGTCATGTCGCAGCCCAGACGGTCTAGGCCTAGCCTAAGCCTCAGATCGCTTCGCGACAGGTAAGTCGTGCCTATTCCAGTTCCCGTGCCTCTCTTTGACGATTTGATGTCGCCCTGGTGACAATGCCAGCGCCGTTGCTATAATCGTGCTCGATGCACACTGCACATGAGACAAGCCTCATTCTAACATCATGGTTACAGATTTCTTGTCAGTGAAACCGCGCCACCGCCGAAATCGCTGGATGCGGAGGTTAAAGACGACGAGACCACTGAACATGAGATCGAGATCCCCCTGACTTCTACTGGCTCTTCTACCGACTCTACGTACATCAACGTAGAAACCGTCAAGATGGATTGTCCAGTCTGTCACAAACACCTGGCCGAAGACACAAGCGTCAACTGCGCAAATTGTGTGAACAACCTGCTCTACAATTGTCGCTTTGACCTCGCGCGAGTTCTGCTCGAGAAAGAGTCCCTCGGAAAGAAGGTGGAAGCTATTGTTGGTCCTGAGCCTGAACAACCCCTCGATGAAGAAACTGCCAGATTGAGAAAGGCCTGGCAAAGACAGCAGGAAAGAATTGAAGAACAGCGGGCCAAGGAACAAGAAGAAGATATGCAACGCGAACTCGTTGTCAGGCAGAAGGAATTACAAGAAAAGAAAGAGCATGCAGAGGCTTTGAAGAAGAACCTAGAGGAGCGGAGAGCCAACCTCGCTGCAGCGAAACAAGCCCAGGCTAGGAACTACAAGAAGAGAATGGAGGAGCTCAAAGAAAATGGGGAGAAGCTCAAGGCACAATACGACGCGCTTCATGAGAAGACAGTCGATACTCGTGCCATTCTCTGTCGAGAAGCTGCCGGTCTGTTGAGGCTCCATCACTCGAGGAAGAAGACCAAAAACGGTGCTATCAAGGATCGCCACTCTATTGCTGGTCTCTTATTGCCAGATTTGAAGGAGATCAATAGTAAGACCACCGACACGCGTCCCCCAGTTCCCCAACTAACTGATCATACAGACATGCGATGCACTGAACTCACCGCCGCCCTGGCTAATGTCACTCGGCTCATTTTCCTCTGCTCTTTTTACCTGGGTATCCGACTCCCTGCTGAAATCACCCTGCCTCACCGAGATTACCCACTTGCAACCATCAACCCCCCGCTTACCTCGTACCTTGGACAACGCATCACCTTCCCCGGCAGTGGATCGAGTCTTTCTGCACCCGGTAGTCCTACCGCTTCCAGAATGGATCTCAGCTCGTCTCCGAAGCCCCGTCCACTGTACATTGGCTCTGACGACCACAACGAATCTGTCGCTCAGTTTGCCAAGAAGGAACCCCTTGCGTTCAGCTACTTTATTGAAGGCGTCTCTCTCCTGGCATGGGATGTCGCGTGGCTTTCTCGCACTCAAGGTTTCGTTGCAGGCACCGAAACGTGGGAGGATGCATGTGACATTGGTCGCAATTTGTTCCAGATGATTTTAGCTCCTGCGCAATCTACTGCAGTGACCCGAGTCCTCACCCAACGCAACGCTCGCAATCGTCACCACAGATCTCAGAGCACGTCCTCGCCAGTCATTGATGATAAGGCCAACGCGTTCCCAGCACGTCTTGGCTCGTATTCCCACAACTCAGCCCACACTTTCCTTGGGTCTGCCACTGCAGCCGGAGATAATCCGTCCCGCCACTGGCACCTAAACCGATATTCCAAGATCTCTGACCCTTTGAAGAAGCATCTCCTCGCCGAGATGAACAATGCCGAATGGGAACTACTAGATCAGCAGGAATGGAATGATGGGGGAGAGAAGATGGACGAAGCCGTCTTCATCAAGACGAGACCAATGGATGGGAAGGAGTATGATGATGCGAGAAGCATCATGACACCTGGTGGAGAGGAGGAGGGGGTCCGGGGTAAGGGCAAGAGTGGTTGGACAAAACTCAAGAACCGAGAAAAGGAGTAGGAAGGGCGGCGTCACGCACACGAATCACGAACCAACAATGACGGGCATCTGCATGGAGCTGGGGGGGGATACTTGGCCCAGCAAGAGGCTGGGAAATTGGCGTTGGAGGCTGTTTTGTGGGTTGATAGAGAACGAGCGCAATATGCGCCTGCAGTGCTAGCCGTCGTCAGCACGATGAGCATGAATGATACCATGTCAAATGACCATGATGACCATCGCTCTCAGTGCCATGTCAAGACTGGGAGTTCCCCGCCTGAAATAGTCCATGGGATCGACTCTTTATTCGCATCAGGCCAGCGCCGAGTGTCCAGACTTCAGGCACAAGACTGGAATGGAATGTGAGCAGCACTGATCACTGAGCACAGACAGATTGAGTCCACGCGGCTCTGTGGAATGCGACGAGAAATCGAGTCTTGGAGCAATCAAACCGTATATACAAGTATTCCAGCCGGACGTGCTTGGGAGGTCCTTGGGAGGTCGTGTGGTCTGGATGTTTCCGTCTTGACTTGTCCTTGGCCTTTGTCCCGTTGTTTCGTTTCCGGCGGCGCCATGATCGCCGTCCAATGGCCTTTATGCCCTTTTGGTCAATCGCGTTCGGATTTGTTCCTTGTCTGGCCCCTTGAATATGTGGTTGGTGGGTCACTTTTACTCCATGGGGTCTTGGACTTTCTTGGTTTGGGTTGCGCTGCCTCACCTTTTCCGTTTTTTTCCCTTTTCTTCACCCCCTGCCACTCACATACTCCTGTACAGTAGGTATTCCAAGCTCCAGAGTCACTTGGAGTGCTTCCACACACACACTCTCTCTCTCTCATCATTCATGCACACAGCGTCCGTCACCCTGACCAACGCCAACCCTGTGATCTGTGCTCGCTATCGCCAAGAGCTTGACCAAGCCTCGCATTTCACAACCCCAGTGGACGCAAGCAAAGATGTCTCTGCGTCTCGCTGCAAACAGTAAGTGGATCACAAGGTGAGGGCACCGTTTGCACGTCACTCTAGTATGAAGAAGTACTGCCATTTCAAAGAAACTGTCCTTTTCTTTTCTTTTGTACCTCGTACGCTTTCAATAAAGAAAATTAACCCCTCCCCCCTTTTTTGATCTCCCTTCTCCCTATTCCCGTGCTTCAAAGGTGACACGACAGCAACGTTTCGGAAGCTTGTGCGCGACAGAAAAAGGCTATCAACCATATTGAAACAAGGCCCACATTTTTCCAAGCACCCGCCGCGCAAGACACGGTACTCAGTATATCTTAAGAGAAGCCGGCGAGTCCCCTGTCTTTTTGTGAAGAAGCAGAAAAAACAAACAAATCGGTGTCGAAGATGAAGTGCGGTGGTAGGGTCGGTGCCCTGCTCGTCGCGGCTGCGAGCGTCGCTCTCGCCCAAAACAATAATTGCTATGAGGAAAAGGGTAATTGGTACTGCGATCCGGTCCAGGCCATCTCATACTCGAATTTCGGCACCGCGGGCCAGTACCAGAGGGTGTCGAACATGGGAGCGAATGGGGCGTGTGATTTCGCAGCACAGAGCTATCAAGGAGGGATGGCGCCCATGGACGGAGAGGTAAGGCACGATCTAAATCATTCTGATTGAGAGGTGCGATTTCGACTTACATCCGGTTACTTGGTAGATATCATGGCACTTCCGTGGGCCGATTCATTTGAAACAATTCGCATTCTACACTCCTGGCTCCGATAACACAAAGCGATCGCTGGAACCCAACCCTCAACAACGGTCACACTTGCACAGACATCTACATAATCAAAAGGGTCATGGGGCCAATGAATTCGGTGGTGCAGGGCATGTGGAGGACAAGCGTGGTGTCGGAGACTGGATCACAGCCACTATCAATGGAGACGTCGTGTCATGGAAGAATCAGTACGCAGGGGGCGGCGCCGGAGCAGCAGCTGCAACACCTGCACCTGGATCAGGAAGTCCTGCACACCCTCCCGCTCCTCCCAAGGCAAGTATGAATGCAGGCTCGGGCCAGTGGGGAAGACAGGCCTATTATGCTGCGGAACAAGGCATTGCGGATGGACTTGTCTTCTTGAACCACCACGGCGGACAGGGTTCAGGTGTATTCGACACGTGAGTTCTCGCACAACCTCTTTGCGGAGTCTCACCTTGCTGATAACTTGATAGCGTTTGGGGATTGTCGCTATCCTATGCCTCAGCAGACAACAGTGCGGGTGTTTCGTCTCCAGTCCCACTGGCAGACGTTTTGGTCCCGGATAACAGCGAGTACGTCATCATGACCGACCGTCCATGCTCGGATGGCTCCTGTGGGACAGTCCGGGATGGAACCGTTGCTTACCGTAAGTTCGGTCCGCCCATTTTTGTTCAGGGGCCTTCATCTAACAAGGTTGACAGATGGCTTCGATGGTCCTTCCAAGCTCTTTCTGCTTGAATTCAGTATGCCCCTGTCCGGCAACACTGGGTTCAATGGCGACATGCCTGCAGCATGGATCTTGAACGCTCAAATTCCTCGCACGATTCAGTACGGAAGTTGCTCCTGCTGGAGTTCCGGCTGCGGCGAGTTCGATGTCTTTGAGGTTCTGGACCCCGGCAATCAGAAGTGCAAGTCTACCTGGCACGGGGTTAAAGCCAAAGGCGACTCGAACTGGTTCCAGCGGCCCATCAACGGATTCACAAAGGCCGCAGTAGTGTTCGACGGGAGTGCAGGCACTGCACATATCGTGGTTTTGCCCGACGGTACAAACTTTACCGAGAGCATCTCGGCGGACATTGTGGCCGGGTTCGTCAACTCGGTTCGAGATCCAAGGTTGAACATTCACGTCGTTTTGGACAGTTGAAATTATTGACAGCTTTGGGAGAATGGGTTACGCCAATGCCCTGGAGATCATTTCATTCATGTGAGCGAGCGAGTATGGGTCAATTTCTTCTTTCTTTCGGCCTTTTTAATTCTAAGTGCCTGTTGTCTCTTTCCGCAAGCGAGTGAGAGGGATAGAAGCGCTCTAGTGGTCAAGGTAGCACTGGCATTGGAAAGTGTAGACCCAGTAAGCAGAGAGTGCAGCAGTGTATCTTAGGTACCAACAGAATGTCTTCCTAAATTTTAAAAGAAGAGTCGAGCTCATGTTGGTGGTATGCAGTAGAACAGAGGAAGAGGAGGTGGAGGATCGATGAAGTAGTAATTTGGCCAGAGTGCACTGCCGGTCCTCTGCTCCTCTTAATACGGCGGAGCATTAATCCTTCAAGCGCTACTCCGCACTCTACGCCGCTACCCGCGCAACCGCGTTCGTTCACCTGTCACCCTATCGTGTCGTTTACATCCGTCAATGTCAGGAACTCAAATGCTTTGGTGATAGAGAGAATGATTCCAAGCAGAATCGCGTTGACGAAACCAAAGCACGTGTCAAACGAAGCTGGCGGCTGACCTTGTTTGTCCTCGTCATTCCACAATCTCTCAAACAGGGGTTCCAAGTCAAGTCGAGTCATTGCAATAGTGCTCTTTGATCTGCTTCGAACTTACAACCCGGCTAGGGATACGCGTCAAGGCCGACTAGACCTATCTTGACAAATGGCTGTACGCACTTGACATTTTACCCCTGGACGCAACACCGAGCACTTTTGCTGATTCTACGGCCTGATCTCGGAAAGACCAGCTGCAATCTTCTCTTCTTCCACAGCTACGATCATCTGATAGATGGCCTTGCTCATCTTACGGTCTCTTGGCCGTGCCGGACCGGTCAGCCGTCGCCTCTTTACGGACGATGTAAGCTGGATGTGGCTATTATGTGCGACCGACGGCACCAGGACCAAGGGATAGACGTCCCGGTGGAATGTCGACCTCTGCCCAGACAGACAGACATGGCGATCTGCATGCATGCCTCCCTCTGCCCTCTTCTCCACGTGGGGCCAGTTCTTCCCCCACACAATACTCAATTTACTGTTTGAGGATGAGGTGGAAGTCGACCTCTCGGCCAGCTTTCTGGTGTAAGAGCTGGACACCCAGGTCCTGAGACGATAGCCAGTGTGAGTACTGGAATCAATTGCGAGGTCACGTCATGTTCATCGACAACAATAGCTTGGGGACTTTGATGTGCCAGAATTTACAGGGCACAATAACATCCATGCTGTCCAGTCCACAAGGCCAAGATCGGTAGAACATCCGTCTCCAATATCAGCTCGGCGTAGCAACGGCCGAAGGACTGTGTCCCGTCGGAGCATCTAGCCACTGAGTTCCACAAAGCCTTCCAACCCCGCAAACTTCTATGGCCCGGATAGGGGATCCTGGAGATCGTCTACAAGGATAGACGTCGAGTCCAGGTTCTGATTCGACAACATGACAAGCAAGCCAAGCAATTCAAGCCAATTTCTGGATACGAGATGCAACGGCGGAATTCGT
The DNA here is from genome assembly GCF_000835455.1 of Fonsecaea pedrosoi CBS 271.37. Taxonomy (NCBI): domain Eukaryota; kingdom Fungi; phylum Ascomycota; class Eurotiomycetes; order Chaetothyriales; family Herpotrichiellaceae; genus Fonsecaea; species Fonsecaea pedrosoi. The sequence continues at coordinate 2,666,593 of NW_013550614.1, read as the reverse complement.
CCTCAAGCAAACAGCCAACAAAGTGGAACGTCATTGCATACCCTGGACTCGCTGGTCCACCATCATACATATCATCATATGTTCGAACTGGTCTCCGAGTCTAAGAAGCGATGGAGAAGATCGTTGCCACTCCTTGTCATCTTCTTCTTCGCTTTCCTTCCCCGATTCCTCATTCCTTAAATTGTCTCTTTGTGAGCCTTGTTCGTTCTCTCACCATTGCAGGGGAAATCTCTGAAGCGAAAGCACGCGACCAGATTCCGACTTTGCAGATCGTGGACTGTGGACCGACATCATGGCAGATAACATCGACAACAAGGCCATCTCGGCGCACAACGAAATCGAGAGCTTGAACCTGCCCCCTACTCCACACAAATTCAGATTTTCGGAAAAGTCCAAGCACCAGGATGGTGATGTCGCCTTGAAGCTGTTCACCGATGCAGACGATCTACATATCCCGATTGACGAGGCGGAAGAAAAGAAACTCATTCGAAAGATCGACTTCTTGATCCTTCCGCTGATCGCTGTCAACTATGCCTTCTTCTATATCGACAAGACGACCCTGTCATACGCCGCCATCTTCGGCATTCGCGACGATCTCAACCTCCACGGAACCCAGTACAGTTGGCTCAGCAGTAAGTTGACCTGGACATACATCGACGGCTTTTGGGCTGAGAACCTTTAGGTCTTTTCTACTTTGGCTTCCTGGCGTGGGCATTTCCCACCAATTTCTTGATGCAAAGACTTCCTTTGGGCAAATACCTTGGCGTCAAGTACGTCGAGCCATATTCTTCTGAAAATGCACTTCAGCCGACTGACACAGGATAGTATATTCATGTGGGGATTCTTTCTCATGCTTCAGGCTGCTTGTAGCAGTTTCGCTACCCTCGGTGTCCTGAGAGCCCTTGCCGGCGCTGCTGAAGCCTGCTCGGACCCTTCTTTCATGCTCATTACCTGCATGTGGTACACCCGACGCGAGCAGCCACTGCGCATCGGACTATGGTACACGGCAAATGGTCTCGGCATCGCCCTGGGTGGCCTTCTCGGCTACGCCATCGGTCACATCAGAGGTGCGTTGGCATCCTGGAGGTACGAGTTCATCATCATCGGGGCGCTATGTTGCGCTTGGGGAATTGTCATCGCCATCTTCATGCCAGACAGTCCCGTCACGGCCAAATTCTTGAATGATCGAGAGAAGAGAATTGCTGTTGAACGGCTCATGAGCAATCAAACCGGTGTGGAATGTAAAATTCTAAAGGCATGCAAAGTCCCCGTCACGCATGAGACCCCCGGCTAACATGTTTCTTGGAAAACAGCCATACCAGATCTGGGAAGCCTTCACGGACATCAAACTGTACCTGTTCTTCATGCTGGGCGTTGTCGGAAACATACCCAACGGTGGCATATCGAATTTCGGTACTCTTATTATCAAAGGTGACTGTGTTTTGCCCGCACGATTCTGGGGTGAGAATTGACAGATTCTACAGGCTTTGGGTTTTCGACCCTCGTCACCACGCTTATGCAGATCCCATATGGCTTCTTCATTATCTTGTCGATATTGACATGTACGTTCGCACGCTTTCTCCTACTAGCGCATAGCGCACAATGCACATTGGCTGTTCGAACCTTTCCTATGAATCAATCCGTTCTCAAAGGGTCTTGCTGATATTGTTGGTTCCAGGCGTCTTCTTGAACAATCGCTTCCCCAACAACAACCGCTGCAAGTTCATTTTGCTATTCCTGTGCCCCAACATCGCAGGCGCCTTTGGGCTTTGCTTTGTTGACGAAAAGCACCACGTTGGGCGGTACTTCTGCTATCTGCTCACTGGGCCGTACAATGCGGCGTTTGTGATGATTCTGTCGCTCCAGATTGCCAACACTGCGGGGCATACAAAGGTATGTTGTTTGAAAAGATTGGATTATTTCCTTTCAAGCGACCTTAATCTTGGGTTCTTGGTGGTTTTTGGCCCGCTTGATTGACAGTGACAATGTAGAAAGTGGTTACCAACGCTGTTTTGTTCTTGGGATATTGTACTGGAAAGTAAGTCTTTTTTTTTTTTTTCCAAAGTGAGGGTGAAAATCTGAGCATATGACTGACCGTGTTTCTTCCCGCCAAAACAGCATTGCCGGACCGTTCTTCTACAAGACCGATCAAGCCCCTGAATATACCTTGGGCATTTGGAGCATGATTGTCAGGTATGCACCAGCAACCCCCCCCCCCCCCCCCGCCTCACATCCCTACCACATGCGCAGGATCGGCGGGAACTAATGCCACAAAAATAGTCATCTCCTCGAAGTCTGTATCATCATCGTCTTTTGGGTCTTGATGAAGTATGAAAACGCACGTCGCGACAAGATTCAGGGGCACCACGAACGGGACCTCGACGCCACCGCGTTTGGCGACTTGACGGACCGGGAGAATCTGAACTTTCGGTACATCTACTGAGAGTGAGGGTGAGAGATCAGAGGTAGGCGGTCAAAGCAGGGACAAACCATGTGACATGGCGAAGCAAGAAATTGAGACTCGGGGGAAAAGAATATAGAGATATGCGAATGTTGAATACATCAAATCAATGCACAATCGAGCCTGCACCAATATACAGGGACATAGGCAATTGTAAGAACCGGCTTCCCCTTTTTCCACCGAGTGACTAACTGACTGACTGACCTCGATGTAAGTACCTGTACCTTGTAATCTGGCCACGAATGTACGGGTACTGGGTGGCCTCAACCCATGACAGTGACTGAGTCTCGCCAGACGCGGCAAAGGCTGCCCTGCCCCCTCTCACACCCTCTTCCCTTTCTGTCTCTATTACTCACTTCTCGGATCCGACTGTTATCTTTCTCCTTCATGAACGAGATTGATCGAGATTGATCGACGACAACCAGAATTATCATGAGTCGGATCCGACGCTGTCAGGTAGAATGCCGAGGCTTCACTACCGAGGATCTCCTCCTTCCCTCTTCCCTAACGTGAGAGGCTTACGTTAACGAAGTCCCAATCCGCTTGAGCAAATCCCCGCTTCCCCAGATTCCCGCGCTTAACGGAATGAACGGCACCAGCACCGGACGACGTGTACAGGGCCAAGTTTACGTGGAGGGGTAACCATGGTCTGCCATTGTCAGAAACTCGGTGCTGGATGGGCGGGCCGAGGTTGAAGTCGTGCGACTTCGACTCGTCCGAATTGCTGTCCGTGCATCTTCCCAATATAACGTTATACCCGTGTCCCACCCTGTCGAAGTCGGTTGTTGCTATATAAAAAAAAAAAAGCGAATTGGGCAGTTGCTTTTCTGGCAGAAAGGAGTCACTCCCTGCACCATGGCAGCTATACCCAATCGTCCCTCGGATTTTGACACGGCCGCGCACACGGAGAAAGAAAGCATTCCCAATGGCGTCTCCAACGGGACGAGCGGCGTTCTCACCAACGGGCAACCCACGGACAACATCCACAACATCACCACCGATGTGTTGATCGTGGGTGGCGGGTTCGGGGGCATGTACGGCCTCTACCAATTCCGCAAAATGGGACTGAGGGTCAAGCTCTTCGAGGCTGGCTCGGACTTTGGTGGCACGTGGTATTGGAACCGGTACCCGGGGGCCCGCGTCGACAGCGAGACGCCCTTCTACAGTCTCTCCATCCCCGAGGTGTACAGGAAGTGGTATTTCACCGAGCGCTTCCCGGGACACCAAGAACTCAGGCAGTACTTCAAGCACATCGACAAGACCCTGGAGCTGAGCAAGGACGCGTACTTCAACACCGTGGTCGTCGAGGCCAAGTTCGACACCGAGACTGACGAGTGGCACGTCCGCACCGACGACGGCGGCCTCGCCAAGGCCAAATACCTCGTGCTGGCCACGGGGTCGTCCTACAAGAAGCACTACCCGGACTTTAAGGATTTGGACAAATTCAAAGGCCGCCTGATCCACTCGGCCCTGTACCCGGAAGAGGGTCTCGACGTCAAGGGGAAAAAAGTCGGGGTGATCGGCTCCGGCGCGACAGGTGTACAGATCGTGCAGGAGCTCGCGCGCGAGGATTGTCAGTTGACGGCCTTCATCCGCACCCCGAACGTGGCGCTGCCGATGCACCAACGCAAACTGACCAAGGAGGAACAAGACGACGCCAAGAACTTCTACCAGGCCTACCTCCTCGCGGCGAAGCAGTGCCGGAGCGGGTTTCCGTACACGCCGGCGTCCAAGACGTTCTTCGAGGCCACGCCCGAAGAGCGGCTCGAGTACTGGGAAGACCTGTGGCAGCGGGGCGGGTTCAGCTTTCTCATCTCAAACTACCGCGAGTACGGGACCGACAAGGCCGTGAACCGCGAGATCTACCAGTTCTGGGCGAAGAAGGTGCGCGAGCGGATCAAGGACCCGTTCAAGAGGGACGTGCTGGCGCCGCTGGACCAGGGCCACTGGTTCGGCACGAAGCGGCCCTCGCTCGAGCAGGACTACTACGAGATGATCGACCGGGACAACGTGACGGTGGTGGACCTCAAGGCGACGCCCATCGTCGAGTTCACCGAGACGGGCGTCAGGACTTCTGACAAATTACACGAGTTCGACATTGTCATCCTCGCCACGGGCTACGACTCTGTTACCGGTTCGCTCAAGGACATCGGTCTGATCGGCACCGACGGCGTGCCCCTGACGGAGAAGTGGAAGGAGGGCACGTACACCCACCTCGGCCTGGCCATCAGCAAGATGCCCAACATGTTCATGGTCTATTCGCCGCAGGCCCCCACGAGCTTGTCCAACGGCCCGCCCATCATCGAGATGCAGATCGACTGGATCTGCGACGCGATTCGGAAGATGAAGGAGGAAGGGATCCGGTACGTCGACGCCAAGGAGGAGGCTGCGAGCAAGTGGCGCGAGGATATTCAGAAGATGAATGCCCTGACGTTGCACCCGGAGACGAACAGTTGGTACATGTGAGTTTTTTCGCTCTCTCTCTTTCTGTCCCTGTCCCTGTCCATGTTCTCGATACACCATGTTGCGGGCTACGATGGCCCACCCACGCCCAAGCCCCATATCAAGCGTCACTTTTGCATTTCTAGCTCTACATTTCCCATTGTTCCACCTCCCACTTTCCATATCCCCGTTTATTTTCTTACTAACCCGCCTCGTTCGACCAGGGGCGCCAACATCCCCGGAAAGCCACGCGAGCAACTCCTCTACCTCGCCGGAGTGGACGCGTACGACGCGGCGACGAAGGAGGCGCTCAAGACGTGGGACGGGTTTGAGGTGGTGAAGAAGTAGAGGTTCGCCTGGCTGGTGTGTGTATATAGCGGAGAAAGACAAAGCGAGAGGGAGAAGTGAGAGGAAAGGGAGAAAGAGGACGAGGGAGGTAGAGGGATGGGGGAGGGTCAGTAATGATTAGATAGACAGATAGAATGACAGGATGACGGAACGGGCGATGACTCGAAAGAATCATGTGTGATTGAGAGAGATATTATGCTGCCATCTGACGGCGATGGGGTTTATCAAGATTCAAGATTCAAAATCGAAGATCGCCACGAGACAAGACGACATGTATGATTTTATATCATTCCTATATACAGACCCCCATTTATCAATCCATCCATCCATTCCATAATGCTATCCTGCTATCCTGCTATCCCGCCGTACTACAGCCCTACCACCATGCCATCTTGCCATCTAGCCATCTTACCTGTCTCTGTCACGGTAGGGAAAATATTTGTTTTTTTTTTGTTTTTTTTTTTTCTCTTTTTTTGGACTTTGAATTCTCCAAGGGTTCTTCCTGTCTACCGTCCGCGTCTGGGCCGTCTAGGTTCTCTAGGCTCGTTGTGCGTTTCACGAATAGATTCATAGTCAGGTCTGGTACGGTGCGCACGGGGCGAGCATCACCATCTTATCGATAATCCCTATTGTCCAGAAATTCCCAAGACATATATGATCTGCTTGCTAGCGCACCAACACTCTATTGGACATGGATCCGTGTTGGGTTTGTTTTAGGTGGTCCCCTGTCACTCTAGTCTATGGCGGTCCAGTATTGGATCAGAATCGAAACGAGAGAGATCAGTTCCCAATCCATCATCGCGGACCAAACCTTCGATTCAGACTGGAAAAAAAAAAAAAAAAAAAAAAACAAGACCCACAGGAAAAAACCAAAAAGGGGGGTCATCATCAACCAAACGTTTTTTAACATTCACTATCCGTGATCCCCAACACCCATCCATGCTAACGTTGAAGGGCCACCACCACAGGCAGGCAGGTAGCTAGAGGAGGAGATGTATTCTAAACAATAGGGAAATTCCGTCAATACAACGCCGATCAGGTTGAACTGAATGGGTTGTTCGTCGATTCGTAGCCGCGATGGGGGTGTGGTCGAGGCCATGTGGCCGGGCTGTTGGTACGTTGTGGCTTACCGTCATTATCGAAGACCGGCGATCGACAATCACGGTGTGCCCTTTGCTCCGTTTGGGTCCCATGTCCGTCGGCTTCGGCGTTGAAGACTTGTCGTACCACTGGCGAGAATTCCGACAACGAGTTGTGAGAGGTCTTCGCTCTCATATACCAACCCAAAGCGCGAAAGGGACAAGGGACGAAACACAAGTCCACACACGCGCACACATATCCACATCCGTGGCCGCAATCACCTCGCATGACCGTTGCGCTCGCCCCCCTCAGATTCAACCAGTTCGAATTCCTTCCTGAGCGCGGCGCCGACCCTGCTGATGGCTTCGACAATCTTCTCGGCCGGGGCGGCCGCAAACGTCGTGCGACAGAACAACTGCGTGTCGCTGCCCCGCTGGGCTCTGAACCACGACCCCTTGGCGATGAGGACCGACTGCTCGGCCGCGGCGAGGAAGACCGAGTCCTCGATCTCCAACAGGGTCGCGTAGTCGACGTGGCCCCCGGCCTCACATCGCGCCTTGTACAGCGGGTGTTTGGTGACGTCGACGTTGATCCAGTGGAACATGCCCGCCTTGGGGGCCACCCAGCTGCAGATCTGCGCGGGGAGGTGCCGTTCGCACGCATTCACGATAATGTCCCGGCGCCGCGTGTACTCGGCGCGGATGAACATGAGCCACTCCAAAAACCCCTGGTGGCCCCAGTTCTCCTCGAGCAGGTTGTACAGGTGGACCATGGCGAAGCCCGCGGGGTTCTGCGCGCTGACCTCGTTGTGCCGGATGAAGCGCTCAATCACCTGCTTCGACCCCGTGACCCAGCCGCAGCGACTGCCGGGGGCGATAATCTTGGAGAAGGAATCGAGCCGGAGCACCCGGCCCGACGTGTCGAGCGACAGGTACGAAGGGACGAGGTTCTGCAAAAATTCCGCCACGGGCGCCGGCTTGAAGGGTTTCGGAACCTCGTGCGTCTGGCCCGAAACAAAGGGTTCCATCTGGAGAAAGTAGTAAGGCTCGTCTTCGAGGATGTACAGGTCGTGTTTTTCGGCCACGGCGTAGATTTGTTTTCGGCGCTCGAGCGACTGCGTACTCGCCGTCGGGTTTTGCCCGGTTGGCACCGTGTACACGAGAAACGGTTTCGGGGCTTTCCTGACGTTCTCATCCCAGGTGGACAAAATGTCGTCCAATTCCGCAGGAAGCATTCCGTCGGCATCCATCTTGATGCCGAGCATTTTGCACCCCAAGGGAGCGACCGTCTCAATGGCGGTGCTGAACGTATACTCCTCGGTGATCACGTAGTGTCCCCTCTCAGAAAACATGCGGAGCGCCATTTCCAACGCCGAAGTGCTGCCGGCGGTCATGCAGATGTCCCAATCCGAGTACGGCGGGTTGTGGACGATTTCCGTGTGTTCGGTGAGGAAGCGGATCAGTGCCCCAGGACCCATCGACTGGCCATAGTTGAGGGCAATCGATAGATCGAGGAGCGACTTGCCGTCCCGAGCGTCATGCTTGCCTGTCGAAAACACCCGGCCGGACTCGTGTGTTTCCGCTTCTGAGAATTTAGGGGAGACGGGGAGTTTTGCGCTGAGCTCCTCGAAAGGGAAATAGTCGCTAGACACAGATCAACACAGAGCAGACTATACAAAGCCACGAGAAAAACTTTACCTCGAAGGCAACCCGCCACAGAGGCTGATAGTATCTGCTCGGAAATACTTCATCGCCCCCTTCAACGACGAAGCTTGTCGAGCCTTGCTCTCCACCGAGAGACGATGATCCCACCGTTGGGCCGCTGGTTTTCTGAAGCACCCTTTACTCTTGAACATGTCCGCACTCGAGAAAGCAGCCACCGTCGTCGGGGGCGGCCCTGTTTTCTGGCGATGAGGTAGGACATGGTCGACGGTGAAGACCGAGTGTGTGTCCCCGTTGGCGAGCACAGGGTCTGCCAACACGAAGGACGAAGTATCCGTTACCGCCTCAGGTTCAGCGTGAGGCGCCATAGTGATCTGTGAGGTCAGATGTTCTGGATCTCCAGATGTGCGAATGAATCTCTAGGGGGGAGAGTGCTCACGAACAGGAGGGGAGGTGTTTTTATGGGGTACAAGGAGCAATTAACCAAAGACGAGCACAAAGTATAAATGATAGTGCAGGGTCGGAAGAATGAGCAATGATCCTGTGACGTTCCAGCTTTAAACGTTACATACGACGAATACAGGGAGTGGATGGACTGGGGACGATATTAGGTAAATAAAAGGAACGAAGGGGCTTGAAAAGATCCAGAATTAGTTAAGGGATACCTGGTCCAGGAAATGTGCGCTTGAACATGCTTATCGTCGGCCCACTCGTGTGAGGTTCAAGTCCGGCCAATCACAGTACCTTATCTGTGTCTAGCTTGGCCAAGTCTTGACACGTGACTGTCCCCTTTGAGTATGGCCTGGCGCCGGCCCCATTCCGCATTCCGCCCTCCGCCCTCTTGTCAAACAAGGGCGTACTTGTGCATACATTTGGTACCTCAAAGAAACCCTTATCGCATTGGAAAGCCAGACTCGGACTTTGTTAGTGGGGGTTGATTACTTCAATATCGGCCGCCATTAGTTGATAACGCTTGTGTGTAATGTTGCGTTGTAAAGCACCGAAAACACCTGGCTTTGAAGGAAGTCCCCCTTGAACGAGCTGATTTGTTCAGCCAAGTCCCTGTCGAGGACTCCGCTCTCCGATAATGAAGGCCTCGTTCCCTCGAAACATGATTCATTCGTTCACGCCTGTCGATCTCTTTAAACAACCCAGTCTACAGCCTTTCCATAGCTCCCTCGTTCCTCATTACCTGACCCCCCAATCCACCCACGTCAGGCTCTTTGTTAACGATCAGTCCTGGTTAACCTCAATGCATTCTGTGTTCTTCCATGGTCAGACAGCCCGGCCCTTTTCTTACAATATCTTTCCGTCTTTCAGCACCGATACTCATGTACAGTTGGCATATTCGGTAACGAATAAAACCCTGTGCCTTCTTTCATCCGTAATCGCCGTCTCCGTCCGTCTCACCCCACCGTGCCTGACTATCTGGCGGTGCCCGAGGAACTGGCAGATAGTGCACTCCTGTCCGCTGTTGGCCCACGGCGCCCTTGACATGCGCGGACGTCCTCTCCTGCCGACTCAGAAATTGTCGCTGGTGATGCCATTGTGGCCGCTGGACACGGCGCTGGGATAACCATATGGACCGGCCGCGTCGTGATCGTTTGCATTCATGCCATGCCCTTGATTCAATAGTTCGGTGGCATTGTCGGGTTGCCCCCCTGGGTAGCCGGGGGGCCCTGTCGCGGCATTGCCCTGGACATTGCCGGGCCCGACGCCACCCCCATACCCGCCACTGCTGGTAGGTCTGTTCTGGTTCTCGCCCCTTGTGGATTGGGTCTCATCCCAATCAGTTCAATTGTTCAGATTGATTTCCTCGTCGAGCTGACAAAGGAGAAGGAGAATTCGGAAGGGAGGGGGACAAGACACAAAACTTACTTCGCGATACTTGGAGAGATAGATTTTGAGTGCTTCTGCATAGTTCTCGAAGCCCAACGAAGTCATGGCGAACAGGATATCTTCCCCATTGACCGTCTTGCGCTTCTCCTGTTGACACTTTTCGGACGCTGTGCAACGTTAGCCAAAGCTCCCCCGGCATGAACGGACGGCAAGCGATGATTTCTCAGTAACAGGAAGCTCACATACCTTCGCTGGTGATGAATGAGATGAACTCGCTCACACATTCTTGCATGCATTCTTTCGCTTCTTTGGCGATTTTGGCATTGTCGGGCAAGGCAGTCTTCATGATTCGGGCCACTGGTGCAAAGTTTCGGATGTTAGCATCTGACATTGCTGACATGGAGGAAGACGACGACGATGTTGATCGACCGCCATGGTGCTTGGAGGAGGATGACAATGGTTTGCGTTCATGCTCAGAAGAACTGGAAGGCATCTTGGGGATCTTGTTGTGTCGAGTGAGACGTTGACAGCGCTCTCTGAGTGGTCCAGATGCCGCACCAGTCAGCGCTGAGGAGAGCTGGGACGCAAATCATGGCTTGAGGAGGAGAGAAGCAGCAACGAATGAGACGGTGCTGGCTAAAGAGCAGCTGCAGCGTCGCACATTCGGATTCGCACAGAGCCCAGAAGCAACGTTGCTGGCGCGCGCAAAGATGCATGGCTGGTTACCCAAGGGTCGAACAAATCAAATGCCAACACTCCAAAGACTGTGCGTCTGGTGACACGGTGCCTTCCCTCCAGTGAGAGAAAAGTGTGTGTATGACCTGCAAAACATCAAGACAAAAAGAAAGACAGAATTCTTCACCCACCATTGGCGATGGGAAGCCATCGATCCTGTTCCTTGACTTCAAAGTCCAAACCGGCACCTTGAGCTCCTTCTTGTTCGCGATCCATATGATCCTGCTCTTCACCAGAATGTGCGTTCTGTTCGACATCGGGTTCCTTGGGTGGGGAGGCCGACATGATGTAGTCCTGTACTCTGGAGGATAGCCGCAGCGGCCGAATTGCAAGGCGAAGATTGTCTGGCTGGCGTTGATGACCACGTCACACTGGGGCGACACCAGTGCAGGATGTCTAATGCTGGCCTGCGTCACTTCCGGCGCAAGAGGTCAGACGATCCCTTCTCCTGCTTTGTTTGTGCCCAAAATGATTACCAGTCGGCACGTTTCCCAGGGCTGACGGGGAACCGGGGGACGATTTAGGATGGGGGATGCGTTGTCGTGCAGGCGAAACCGTCAATTTTGAGACTTGGGACTTTTCGGAAGAAGCGTCGAATGGTTGTGGTGGGATGTGAGGCGGTCTACCACGGGCACGCACAAATGACGGACTTTCGAAAGGCAAGAGGATCTAGTCGCAGCTGAAGCGAGACCCGATCGCTGGAACCTTTGGGAACCCAGCCAGCAGGATCGTGATGCAAGGCGATGTGGCACGCGAGAGAGTGCGCCGTGCGGTGGCTGCGCGGTGATGGATGGTATGCGACTGGCGACTGGTATGGTTTGTGGTGCTGCTGCGCGACTCGAAGGCCGGGACGGACAGCTGCAGATGAGATGCTTGGGTCGGCGTGGTTGCTGCAGGTCTAGATTGTTTGGTCAGTCCATCGGTCAGTGCGCTGGGAACGGGGCTCATTAGCGATACTAGCATTTACAGGCTAGTATCGATATCCTAGGACGGGGACATCTAATGGACCGAGAAAGTGTAGAACCAGATTGAGACATACAGTGGTATGCAATGCGCGAGGCGAGGCGTGCGGGAGCAGACAGATAGTGGGACGAATGATTGTTGTTGTTTTGCCGATGGGAGTGGGCGACGATTGGATGAAGTTCGGATAGCTGTTGAGACTTATTAAGAATCCTATAGTAGAATAGTTAAGGGGCGCGCTGCAGGTGCCAACACGACAAGAGGATGGACAAGGTTGAAAGACGATGGATAGTTGGTGGATGAAAGAGACGTCGATGATGGTTGGATGGATTACGGTTGGGATAGACAAGATGGTGAAGGTGGAGAGACCAGCCAGAAGAAAGCAGCATCACAGCCAGCAGTAGCAGTGGCTGCTGCGTAGCCGGGCAGTACCTAGGTATTTGGTGGGGTGGAGAGAGAGGGTGACGGCAAGGTGGGAATGCGAGCAAGCCGATGGGGGGGGCAAGGAAAACAGCAACGTGAGCTCTTCGGGTTGCTAGGGCTAGCCTCCTACTAGCCTGAGTCGGTGGGTTTGCCTAGTGGCTTATGGGTGTCTTTCGGGTGCCTGTTCCTCGTCCTACACACCTACATACTGTCACTGACTCACTTGGGGGCCGCCTTGCCTGTGGAATGCCCATCACGTAAAGCCGTGTGGCTGCCCATCTGTCCACTACGTGTATCACCTACCTGCCTACTGTAGGTACATACAAGTAGGTACTGCGCGAGTATGTTCAGCGTAGCTAGATAACCTACCGAGTACCTTTACTCGTTCGAGGTACTCGTAGATACCTACGAGTATGTACCTAAGGTGCCTTGGGCCTCAAGGAAGTCTTGCGGAGGGATACTCAGCCTGGTGGCCTCGAACAAACAAAGCCAACAATAATGTCCGCTCGAGATTTTCTCCCTCCTCCCTTCATCACCCGTCTCTCTGACTACTTGCATCATTCTCTTCACCACCTCTTGACCCTCGCTTAGTCTGCAGACCATCTCTCGCCTAATACCTGCAAGCCATCAGCTTCATCTGAACCGTTACTCTGGTATGCTTTCAAATGGGCTTGAATATGCCTTGCCCGCCTTATTTTCCACAGTGCAGTTTCGCCCACCATGCCCACCATGCCCAAGCCACGCCAGACATGTTGACAGCCACCAAACAAATTTGCCATCTGAATTGTCACCGTCTCGCATCACCATCAGGGTTCTTGACTCGACATCTGTTGACCCTCTTGATTTCCTCCTAGCCCATACGTAGCCCACCTGTATGGGCCAAAAAAAGACACGAAGCACGGCCGACCCGAACCCTCTCAATCACTGTTGCTTTTCCCGCAGGTCCCGAAGTCGCGGTGAAGACGGCCCACCACCACCATCTCCTCGCGCTCTCGTGGCAGTGGCAGTAAGAACACCCAGCAATCTCAATTTAACTGCCGCATCCCAGCCTCTTCGAGTTCATCACCGTGAAGTCGGCAAAGACGAGGAGCACCGGCGTCTGCTTCATTTCCCATGAAGTGTGACGGTCACCAACCAGCGGCAAGAGGCGCTGTATCACATGAAGGGGCCATGACGCACCCGCTTCGCCAATCACGGGCATCGACAACGGCGGTGGGCCATCAATCCGAATCTCAAGCCTCACTAACGGGAAATACCTTTGCTGAGTCCGTTCACCCCGTGCATAAGCGCTGTAGCACCTCCTACGAGTCCTCGTACAGCCCCAGAATCCTGGCTTCGACGGCCTGTGACGTTGACGAAATCCTGACAGGTGGTCCAAAGTAATAATCGCACGAAGGCAGAAAAGTCCCCAACAACGGCTGAGCTCCACAAAGTCCTGCGTGAACACTTATTGGGTGACTGCTACAACTCGCCCAGTTCTGCTCTTCCGATCAAACTCATCGCCATCGAGATCGGATATAGTCGCAGATATAGGATTTCAGAAAAATAGTCACATGGTAGGGTGGGGAGCCCGCCTCACGTTGGGCATGCACGCATAGGTATAGACATGGGTTGTGCGCTAGGCCTCCGCCTCAACACAGACCGTCCCAGACTCGTATGATGCAAAGCTGCCAGCCCACGTGCTAGCCTGATGTTGCGTTCAGGCTCCAGGAAATATTGCGTGAGTGTGCATGATGCCAAAAGTAGAGGGCACACAGAAATCCGTGCCGTTCACATTCTTCCCCGAAAGCAGCAAAAAAATTTTTGACTAGCTGGTGGAAAGGGGACTTGATCGGTTCCCTCATCAATACCTGGTGGTCATCGAATATATAATTTTCCTTTTGGCAATATTGTAAATAAAGGGCATCAAAACATTTCGGCATTGAAACAAACATGGAGGGGGTATCTCTTCGAAACAACAAAGAAAACAGCACACATGCCGACCCAGACGGTGCCATGCAATATGTTTCACTCACTCCCAGACAATGCTCCGAGCAAATAAATCGAAAAGAAAGTTACAAGACCAGAAGAAAATCCATCAGCTTCACCTCCAATTTACTTCCATTGGAATCGCGGGATCCCGATCCAGCTCCTTCGAGCAAAAAGCGATCATTCACCAGGGCGCTCTGCGCCAAAGGATCGCGGCGTGTATCTCATTGGTTGCTCGATCGGCTCATATGTGGTCTCTCGAGTGTTGGTTCTTGCACTCCGTGGATGTGGCTCAAGAGTAGCCTGCTCGTGAGGGTGGCGGCTATCATACCCCCACGACGGTCCCATATTCTGAGCAGCGCGGTAATCGTTATCGCCAAGTTCGTATTCTCTCAATGGACCATGCATACGATTGTCGTGTTCAACTTGTCGTTCTGGAACGTATCGCCTGCTGTCCAAATAACGCGAGCCAGAACTATCCGTGGGGTTGTGATATCGTTCGGGAAAGTCGTTGGCTCGAGGTGCATACCTCTCCGCATTCTGTTCCCTTACTTCTACATATCGTCTTCCGTCGTGACTGTAGAAATACTGAGGTTCGTAAGGAGGCACTGGATATGCGGGGACGAGGTCCCGCATATCCTCAAATTGGCGGTCGTAGCGGGCTTGGAGTGCTCGTCCGGGAAGCTCCCTGTATCTATCATCATAAGCCAGCTCCCGAGCAATCTCCGGGTCACGATCTGGTGGCATCGAAGGGCTATAGCGGAGCTGTGCTGGAGGGTTGTCAGCCCACACAGGCGGTCGTTCAAGCTCTCTGAGGGGTGGAGCAGGTCTTTGTCGAGTAGGAGGAGAGATATGGCCCCTGGTGCGGTTGCCCAAGCTCTCCCAGGTCTCACCCTGCTGAGGATACGCATCAATCGGATGCAGTCCCGGTATACTGTGTGGTTGCTCCAAGTCAGTCGGTCGCGTTATCGTGCCAACGTCTCTCACACTATCCGTGCCCGCATCACCAACCAGAGGACTGAAGTTGTTGAGAAAATTCTCTACAGCTGCATGGGTTGCAGCTTGATGGGCTTCCTCTCTCGATGACTCGAGGTCGCTGGTTGGCGCTCTTGACTCCGAAGCCAATTCCCGCCGCAAAGAGATGTGGCTGGTAGTCTTGCTACCACCAGTCTCAGATGTTCCGTCGACCGAGGTCCCGCCATCTCTTTGTACAGACTCTCCGTACGAGAACCTCGAAGAGCTGTCTCCGTACGAATATATCATGGAGCCGTGGGAAATCGGCCCTGGTCGCTTCCAGACTTCCCAGCCACGTCCGGTCTCGAAAAGATGAGGGTGTTCTTCACGTCGAGGTGCGGATTTGCCTGAATGGCTCCTATCCATCTCGTCGCCAATTTTAGCACCAGCATGTGACCCTTGGTAGTATTGAACGATAGGAGCGTTCGGGCGGGCGAATTTATAGGGCTGATAACGAGGCCCGTATTCATCTTCATTGGTATATCCGGAGGTCTCAGATCTGGCAATCGAAGAGCCGGCGACGCTACCACGGAGACGTCCTCTTTCAAGCCTTGGAGGGAGACGCCCGGTATTGAGCGAGTCCGTTCTCAATACGCTCGAAGAACTGTTCGGATCAACATGTTGTAATGGGTCGGCAAACCACTGTGATGATGAAATAGGCTGCGGAACATTGTATGGACCTCCAAGCCCGCCCTCAACCGATGATGGCGGGCCGCGAGGAGGCAAGCCCAGGCGAGCTTGCTGAGGTGGTTGTGTGCTAGCCATACTGCCTGCAGCCTGGAGAGCCCAGGGAATGTTCGGATGTGGATCGAAGGGGGGTTCCAGGGGCCATTCGGCTTTCCAGTACACGATGCTGTTGCCGCTGCTGAGAGAGCTCGTATGCTTCGCAGCAAAGTGCTGGATGACTGCTTCGAATGCGAAGAGCTTTTGTGTGGTATCACACACGTGGCAGAGAAAAAGTTCTTTTCCGAATCTTTCCGCGTGAGGCTTCACAAATTCTTCGTAGACCCATTTCATGTCCTCAAGTTTTAATTTCCTGCAGGCAAGGGACGCCTCGTCTTGGGGAAAGGCGGTTCCTTTGAGTTGGAGCATTCGATCTTCTTGAGCAACCACCTCGTCGAAGCGCTGTCGCACATGACAAAGAACCTCCGCAGCGAACTTGCTTGCAGTTGCCTTGGTCACCGCAGTACCATCCGACCATGTCAGATGTATAAAATCTTGCGCATATTTCTGTAATTTATCTCTTGGAGGGACCTTCAGTTCGATCCACATGTGGCTTGCATTTGCCTGTGCCACGCGCTGCTCTTCCTCCAGTTGCTGGCGCTTTTGGAGTTGTATTGTAGGATCGCTAAGTGAAATTTTGCTCTCTCGATGTTCAGCGTCTGCACGTTGTGCAAGAAGACGCGGTCTCAATATCTCCCAGGCCTTATCGTCGAGTGGGCGTGAAATCAAGATCGCCGCCTGAAACGCATCCATATGCACCAACGTTGACGGCATTATAGGGGGCTCGAGGGCGAGGCAGCGTCTCTCAATATCTTTGCGGCGTTCAGCCCTTGTCTTTGTTGCCTCTTTCAGACTACGTTCAGTCTTTTGGCGCGGGGGACGCCCTGGAATTTGGCCAGATGGCGATGAAGGACCAAGAGGGCTGATGGATGTGAGGGGCTGCTGTCCTGGCGCAACAGGAAAGTGTGGAAGAGGCCATGACTGTATTTGAGCTGCAGGGTGTCTAGAATCTGCACGGGATCACTATTAGTTCTGCTGCGGACGAGAGCATCCAGAAGCTACTACGACTGGAGAGAGAATGAGACAATCCCGAGTATCAAAAAACCAAATCAAATAATCGCTTACCTTCGAGGGTGCCGGGAGTGGAGAGTCCTGAAACCACGTTGCCAGAAGAGGGTGTTCCGTCGGCAGAATGCGCAGATGGTTGTTGCACGTTGTCGAATGTTTGCATAGGGTCTGCATGATTCGTAAGACTCATCAACGAAGTATCGACACCGTTTCCGCTGGGGCTTCTGGCAATTGGCAACCTGGAATATCCACCTTGGAGTTCCCATTGCTCAAAGCGCGCAGCGTCGGCGTTACTTCTTTGACCCAGAGTCTCGAGGCCTTTATACCATTCGGCGACCGCAGCAGCACCTAAAGCCTTTATGTCATGGAACTCGGATTGAAGTGCTTCGAACTGAGGCCTGAAGTAGTATTTGACCAGTTCCAGATGAGGGGGTGGTGGCCTCTGCGGGATTACCGTGGATGGAATATAATTCAACTCTTGTGTCAAGATCGCGAAAGGCAAAGCGGGCCTTAGTGCCGAATAAGTAGAGACAATCAATTCTGCATCCTACTGGAGATCAGACACTGCACTGGGTTCAGAGCAAGGATCTTACCTTTATCAGCCTGGGTTGCAGACAACGGCCACAAGTCCTGACTCTAAATGGCCAGATAGGCCGAACACCATCTAATCCAGGCCCGGAATCCCAGAGTTCAGACATCGACAGGGGTTGATTGTGAGTTGTTTTCTTTCCACAGAATTGGCATGTGCGGCCTCGAACAAGTCTCCACACTTCCAGCTCTGTCATTTTGTCCATTGGCTTTGGGAAACCTGGAAGGAACGATCTTCGTGATGCGGCCCAAACAAGGTCCTGACTGCGCATGGTCAAACGCATGGACAGGCTAGATGCAGACTTTTGTGGCAGTAGACATGCGGGATCAAGGAGAGAACGAAAGCAGCGGTTGACACGGATCAACCGTCCAAGAGAAATGGGATCAACAAAAGTGAAAATGTGCTGCAGAACTTCGCCAGGTAGGTCCACCAGCATAGAGGGCCGGCGGATAGGGGCTCGCTTTGGGGGTGCAGGAGAGCTGAGACTCTGCGTGCTGATAGAGTGCTTTCGCCGTTTACTCCGCTCCGTGTCGACGCCAAAGGAAACGGCTGTTGTGGGACGCTCCATAGCCACGGGTCTGTAGTCCAACTCGTGGGCAGAACGGTCTGCAAGGTCGGGAGACCTGGGTCTCTTTCGCGAGCCTTTCCAAGGAGCGAAAGTTGATCCATCGTTGAATTCCATGTCACACAGCTATGGAGACCATTTGCAGAAAGTAAAATAGGAAATGCTCAACAGTCGAAACCTGTTTGAGAAACGAAAATATCAGCGCCAGGAGCCGGTAGCCAAGTGTGCTAGCCAGTCTGGTTCTGATGAAGAGAGAAAGAAAAACATTTCGAGCAGAGCAATTGCTTTGCTCGAACAACAGGCAGCAATGGTGGTGTGGTCGTAAGGAGCACGGTTTCACGGGACTCGTTTTGCCAGAACCTTTTCCTTGCCAATTCTGAAGTTGTCGGCACGACAGAGATCGACGAATCCTGGGTATCTGCTTGTAATAGCAACCGGAACTGTTCAATCTCCAGACACGCTTTTCATCGACCAAAACCGTGGGCGTCCGTGGCGGGTGTGGTTGGGAGGATATTCGGACTGGATCAGGAACACGCAAGGTCGAGCCGGTCAGTGGCGTTGCGTGGCAGCGCGAGTCGGCTGTAGAGGTCAAGTCGGAATGTACAAGGCGATCCTAGATGCAGGTCAATGAGCATCAATGATCCCTTGTTGCTGCGTCTAACCTGGGCGCTGTAAACGATTGCGGTGGGGATGGAAAGAGGGCGCAGTTGCGAAGGTAAGAAGGAAGGGAAAGTGCAGCCTGTGGTCCCCGGGGTGCCAGTGCTTGCAGTGGTTGAGCTTGGTCACATGATGGTCTTCGGCTTTAGGGGCTTGGCATATGCCATCATCAGAACTGCGAAGCTGAGGGACCCTGTTGCTTCCAGCACCTCGTACTCCAACTTCCAATGGCACTAAGCCACCAGGCAGAGTAAGCTGCCTTTTCATTCTTCATCGTTGCTGTCCACGCTTCTCACTACTGAATCCTATACCCTCCGCAAAATCTACTGCAAGCGTCTTTCTTTGATATCCTGATTAGATCGCCCAGGCAGCACGCAGTTCCTCTCCCAAAAGACGAGGAGGCAGACGCCCAAGAGCAGCCTGGTCTATTTGGACCATATTGACTCTCCGACCTTTTCTGGGTAGCCATGGCTTCTCTCAACACCTCGACGAACGGCCCATCTATCTCCAAGAGCTATCAGTCAATTGTCAATGCTCCTCCTCCAACCGGTGCCGCCGCAGCCTCCCCTACTTACGGACAATGGGCCGTCTTCTCAGTCTCGGCTCCGCTCGCGAATGCTTTTCAGCAGGACTCGGGCAATAAAGAGAGCGTTTTGAAGGTACAAAGCACGGGAGAAGGCGAGCTTGTTGATTTGATTGACGAATTCTCCGATGGCCGCATTCAATTTGCTTTCGTCAAGGTCAAGGACTCCAACACAGGTCTCCCTAAAAGTGCCCTTGTTGCGTGGTGTGGTGAAGGTGTCCCTGAACGAACCAAAGGTTATTTTACTAGCCACCTGACCACGGTCGCCAAATTGCTGCATGGTTACCACGTCCAAATCACGGCGAGATCAGATCGTGACCTCACTCCAGAGAGTATCATCCAGAAAGTCGCCGATGCCTCAGGCTCGAAATACTCTTCTAGCACCTCTACTGCGGCAGCTCCCCCACCAGTTGCGGCAACCAAGCCGACAATTGCCTCAAAACCTGTCTTCACGCCTACCCAGAGTACCGGGGTTTCAGCTGGCTATAACCCTGTAGCGCGCAATCTGCCCAAGAGAGATGCTGCTTTGGATGAGGATGGTTGGGGTGCGGACGCTCCTCCGGTCACAAGAACTCAGCTGGAAAAAGTAGCGCCAGCCTATCAGCCTACAAAGGTCAACATGAGAGACCTGACTTCACAAAAGCCTGCTCCATCGCCCTTCACTAGCAGTCAAGGGGACGATCGGCCTGAAGTGGTCAGAGGTGCATACCAGCCCATTGGGAAGGTTGACATTGCGGCGATCCGACGTCAGGCTAAAGAATCAGGCAACTTGAAAGACGACAGGCCGGAACCCGTGAAGGGTGCATACGAGCCGATCGGCAAGGTTGACATTGCAGCCATTCGTGCCAAAGCGCAGAAACCTGAAGACTCAACCGGCTTTTCGCGACCGCCTCCTGTGTCGAGCCTGTCGACTGGACCTTCGGAAGAATCAGAAATACCCACTCGTTCACTGGCAGAGAGATCAGCGGCCTTTTCGCAAGGGCCTGAACGTCTGACCTCTCTTCCAAAACCTAAAGTGGCCAACAAGTTTGGTGGTGGCTCAACTTTCACTGGGACCAAAGCACCTGTTCCCGGTGGTTTCGAGGCCAAACCTGTGGCACCAGCTGCTCCCGTGGGGACGGCGAGTAGAACATTCGCAGATCAAGGTGGGAAAACGCCAGCCCAGTTGTGGGCTGAGAAAAAGGCTCGTGAGAGAGGTATGAGCGGCTCTGGTGAACCCCCAGTGTCGCCTTCTGGTTATGGCGGACAGTCCCCGGTCGTCGCCCAGAAGAGTGGAGATAGCGGCTGGAAAAGTGGCTATACAGGCAAGACTTGGGCGCCTGTGCAAACTACGCATACTGGCCGCAGCAGCCTTGGTCAACAAGTGACGGGCGAGGCTATGAAACCGGTCGAGGAAGAAGAGGCTCCAACCTCTGCAATCGGCGGAATCAGCTCGATTCGAGATCGCTTTAGTGGAGCGCCTCCAATGGGAGCTCCAGCATCGTTTGACCGAACACCACCCCCTGCTCCGGAGCCCGATACAAGCAGCAAACCCAACCGTGGCATTCCAATCCCAGGCTTTACCCCGTCGCAACCTAGGGAGGAAGAGGAAGAGTCTGCACCAGCGCTACCGACACCACCTGCACAACCACGAAGTCCCACCCCCGACGAAGAGCCAGAGCTGTCTCGTGGCTCTCCTATTCGGATCGCCATGCCAGTCAGCGCCTCAGCGGCGGTTACTGACGCGCACGAGGAGCAACTGTCCCCTCCAGCCGTGCTGCCAGCAACCTCCATGGCGCGGGCCATCCCTCCACCCGTGGCAAGAGAAGAAGATGATGAACCAGCCCGAGGTCCCGACTTGGGCAGAACAGCGGCAGTGACTGCGGCAGCCACCACGCTAGGCGCCGAGGCTGTACAGTCTGCTCCAGCCCCCGATCCTGCAGCTGGGGGTGAACGCGCTCGGGCCGAGTATGACTACGAGGCAGCTGAGGATAACGAAGTATCACTGCGTGAAGGTATTATCTTTTTGTGTTCCGAGAGACAGAATCGTTGCTGACCATTCTAGGTGAACTGGTGACGGACATTCAAAAAATCGACCCAGACTGGTGGTTTGTCAAGAATGAGGCAGGACAAGTAAGTCGGCTCTTCCAAGGAAGAGTACCAGTGATACTGATGAAGATTCAGACGGGCCTAGTACCCAGCAATTATCTCACACTCCTGGATGACGATGCTGGCGGTGCTCCTGCTGCTGCCCCTGCGGCAGAACCGATTCCTCCCGCACCAGCGCCGGCAGCTGCTGAGGCTAAAGGGGTGACAGCGACCGCGCTCTACGACTACGAGGCTGGGGAGGACAACGAATTGTCATTCCCCGAGAACGCAATCATCATGAACGTGGTAAGTGTCGGCTTGACACGAGTGTCCACTTGAGCCCCTACTGACGACGGACCCGTTTAGTCGTTCCCTGATGAAGACTGGTGGCAAGGCGAGTACAACGGGCACACTGGACTATTCCCTGCCAACTATACCAAACTAAACGACTGAATGCGAGGAATGCATGGGAAAATTTTGGCATTCTGAGAATAGACAATCCGTAGATCAAGCGGAACGAAAAAGTAGTTTTTTCTAGCCAGATCCGCCGTCTGTGTCTTACCACATGCAGCACAGATCAAATGACGCAAGGAAAAGAATTTTTAATAGCGGTACCATTGCGAGAAGATCGGGTATGGTTGGCAGATGAGCGAAAGAGGGGCGGAGGCACAAAGGCGAGTGAAGTGATGGTAGGACCAAGTGGCTGCAAAAAAGTTGGATTCCTTTGGTGGACGATGTGAAGGCGGTGACCAAGAAGAGTTTAGAAACATGCACCTTGTCTGCAGCCTTTCCCAATTCTGCCGCATCCAACGCCTCTTCTTTCCCCAGACTAAAATTTTCATGGTGATCTAAGGTTGACCAGGGCGAAGGAAAAAAAAAAAAACCGACTTGTTCACGCAACAGGGAGAAATTTTTCAAGGCGGCTGCGTAGATCGAATGGCTAGGCGGAGGGTGAAAGATGGATCTTGGGCGCTTGATGAGACCTACTAGTTCAGTATTTTCTTGTAGTAAAGCAGACCTCACACATTCACCTCAGTAGTCTGTGTTTTGTATAGCTCCAGAGAGGGAGATCGAAGAAGCAGACAAGCAGGGAGAGAGAAAAAACTGTTATCTCTTGATCCCCCACTGACGTCTGAGGACCCAGATTGCTTTGGCTGCAGCTTATCGATTGGATCCCGCAATCTGAAAGTCTCGCGGCCAGCCGCACTTTTTTTTACCTCCCCCAGGCAGTGTTTGGGGCGTGTGAGTCGAGCTTCATCTTCTTGAACAATTCTGTTCACGGTGACTGCTTTAGACCTCTCAACCAAAACAACACTCTCCTGAGCTGGTTTTGTGCAGCGATCGAGTGGAACACTCGTTCCTCCTCTCCTGCCAACAGCAATCCGGTCAACTGGCTCGACCGTAATGGCGGCGACCACGCGAGCTCTTCGCCAGGCCAGCAGCCTTTTGCTGCGCGACTGCGCACCTGTCCCCCGACTCTCTGCACGGTCATTCTCTACTCGAACACCCTCTCTCGCTGTCCGACAACACCTGGTAAACCCAAAAACACCCTCGTGGCAGCAAGTCAAGAGATTCACAAGGTCCACAAAACGTCGTGCTCTGGTACAAGAGGCCCCTCGCCCCGAGGCCTACCTGGAAAGTGGTGCTATTGACTATGGGAAGAACCTGGTCGACGTCAAGAAGGTCATAGTCATTGGCAGCGGTGGTTTGAGTATAGGACAGGCAGGAGAGTTTGACTATTCTGGTACGTCGTCGCAAAGGGCAGACGGTTATGACTCAGTCCATTGCAAAATTCTTCCAAGCGAGGTGGCATGTGGTGGCAGCAGTCTTGGATCACACGCTCACAGCTGCAATAGGGTCACAAGCGTTGAAAGCTCTCAAAGAAGCCGGCGTCAAGTCCATCCTCATTAATCCTAACATTGCGACCATACAAACCGATCACAAGCTCGCCGACGAGGTCTACTACCTTCCAGTCACCCCCGAATATGTGACATATGTCATTGAGAGAGAGAAGCCGGATGGCATTCTGCTGACGTTTGGAGGCCAGACCGGCCTCAATCTGGGTGTCAAAATGAATAAGATGGGTATATTTGACCGCTATGGCGTCAAGGTGCTGGGCACAAGCATCAAGACCCTCGAGACCAGCGAAGATCGGGACCTGTTTGCAAAAGCCCTCAACGAGATCAATATTCCCATTGCTGAGTCCATCGCTGTTGGAACCGTCGAGGAAGCTCTTGACGCCGCTCAAAAAGTTGGGTACCCGATCATCGTCCGCTCAGCCTACGCACTTGGTGGCCTGGGATCAGGTTTTGCCAACAACCCCGAGGAGCTCAGCAACCTGTCATCTCGATCTCTCTCTCTGTCGCCCCAGATCTTGGTCGAGAAGTCCCTGAAAGGCTGGAAAGAAGTTGAGTACGAAGTGGTCCGCGATGCCGAGGACAATTGTATTACTGTCTGCAATATGGAGAACTTTGACCCCCTGGGCATTCATACCGGAGACAGCATTGTCGTCGCGCCTAGCCAGACCCTGAGTGATGAGGAGTACCACATGCTGCGGACAGCGGCGATCAAAATCGTCCGTCATTTGGGGGTGGTCGGTGAATGCAATGTTCAATACGCACTGCAACCCGACGGTCTCGACTACCGCGTTATTGAAGTAAATGCTCGTCTTTCCCGATCATCGGCGCTCGCATCCAAGGCAACCGGCTATCCTTTGGCGTATACAGCTGCAAAAATCGGTCTGGGCCACACCCTTCCCGAACTGCCCAACGCCGTAACCAAGACGACCACCGCCAACTTCGAGCCGAGCTTGGATTATATCGTCGTCAAGATCCCTCGCTGGGATCTGTCAAAGTTCCAACACGTGAAGCGTGACATTGGCAGTGCCATGAAATCCGTGGGAGAAGTCATGGCCATCGGTCGCACATTTGAAGAATCCTTCCAGAAAGCCATTCGACAAGTCGATCCCCGGTATGTGGGATTCCAGGGTGACAAATTCGACGATCTCGATGATGTTCTTCGCAACCCTACCGACCGAAGGTGGCTGGCTGTCGGGCAAGCCATGATCCACGAGAACTATTCAGTGGACAAGATTCATGACCTGACCAAAATTGACAAGTGGTTCCTCTACAAGCTGCAGAACCTCAAAGACACAATGACGGAGATCCAAGAGATTGGTTCTCTTAACGGCATCAAGCACGAGCTGCTGTTGAAGGCGAAGAAACAAGGCTTTTCTGATAAGCAAATCGCCATGTACGTCAAATCTACTGAAGGAGAAGTCCGAGCCCGTCGACAGAAATTCGGTATTCGACCATGGGTGAAGAAGATCGATACGCTTGCAGCCGAGTTTCCCGCCGATACCAACTACTTGTACACAACGTACAATGCATCATCTCACGACGTCGCCTTTGAAGACAACGGAACCATCATTCTTGGATCTGGAGTCTACCGGATAGGGTCTTCGGTCGAATTCGATTGGTGCGCTGTTAACGCAACGCTGTCTCTGCGCAATATGGGCCAGAAGACTGTCATGATCAATGTAAGTGAGCTTTTTCCTTGACATGCCTGGACCAGACGCCAAACAGCAAGCCAATGGCGTCGAAAAGACTCTGAAAGAAAAGACTTGCTATTGTACCCGCTGTGATATCTCCTTTGGCGCCAAACATTCATTGCAGGACCATGAAAAGACTGCCAAACACAAGCGAAAACTCAAGGAATCGAGTAACCCTTTCAGATGCTCTCCATGCAACCTTGGTTTCCACAACAAGGGTAACTTGACTCGGCATCAACTGTCTGACAGACATCATAAAACTGTGGCTGCTGCTGCTGCTGTTGTTGTCGTGTCTTCGCCGCCGCCGCGTTCTGGGCACTTGGTCTTTTCTTTCCTTTCTTTTTTTCTCTTGTATTTCTTTTACAAAAGGCTTATACTAACTGTTTTTCTACGTCAGTACAACCCGGAGACATTTAGCACTGATTTCGACACTGCCGACAAGCTGTACTTTGAAGAGTTGTCGTATGAACGGGTGATGGATATCTACGAACTCGAGAATGCTTCGGGCGTGGTTGTCAGCGTGGGAGGTCAACTTCCGCAGAATATCGCGCTGAGGCTACAAGAAGAAGGCAAGGCGCACGTGCTTGGCACTAATCCCATTGATATCGACAAGGCCGAAGATCGCCACAAGTTCTCGCAAATCCTCGACTCGATCGGGGTGGATCAACCCGCGTGGAAAGAGTTGACTTCGGTTGCAGATGCCGAGTCCTTTGCTGACTCTGTGGGTTATCCTGTCCTCGTCCGACCGTCGTATGTTCTATCCGGTGCTGCCATGTCCGTCATCTACACGCACGAAGAGCTGAAGGACAAGTTGGAATCGGCCTCGGCGGTCTCCCCCGACCATCCCGTGGTGATTACTAAATTCATCGAGGGTGCTCAAGAAATAGACGTGGATGCTGTCGCATCAAAAGGAGAACTCATTCTGCACGCTGTGTCTGAACACGTCGAACCCGCAGGTGTTCACTCCGGAGACGCCACTCTAGTTCTGCCTCCGGCCAATCTTGACGAGAAGGTGATGGCTCGTGTCAAGGAGATTGCGCAAAAGGTCGCCAAGGCCTGGAACATTACCGGGCCATTCAACATGCAAATCATCAAGGCAGATGCCCCCGGCGAAGAACCTGCTCTCAAGGTCATTGAATGCAATCTTCGTGCTTCACGGTCATTCCCTTTTGTTAGTAAAGTGCTTGGGACCAACTTTATTGATGTTGCGACCAAAGCATTGGTTGATCAGGATGTCCCCGAACCCCAAGACCTCATGGCCGAGAAGCGTGACTACTTGGCTACCAAAGTTCCACAATTCTCGTGGACTAGGCTGGCGGGTGCTGACCCCTTCCTGGGTGTTGAGATGAGCAGTACTGGTGAGATTGCGTGCTTTGGAAAGGACCTGATCGAGGCGTACTGGGCATCTCTCCAGTCAACCATGAACTTCCGTATGCCTGAGCCTGGCGAGGGAATCCTGCTTGGTGGATCCACCGAGCTTCCAGAGCTCCCCAAGATTGTTGAGTATCTTCAACCCCTTGGCTACAAGTTCTATGCGGCAAACCAGAATGTCAAGGAGCATTTGGAGAGGTCCGGCGCATCGATCGAGGTGATTGAGTTCCCGACCACGGACAAGAACGCGCTACGACAAGTGTTTCAGAAGTACGACATCAGGGGGGTTTTCAACCTGGCAAAGACTCGAGGCAAGACGCTCGTGGACGAGGATTATGTGATGAGAAGGAACGCCGTGGACTTTGGCGTCCCTCTGTTCATGGAACCCAAGGTATGGACGACCCCGGCCTTGGAATCGTGTGATGATTGACTAATTCCAAACCAACAGACTGCATTGCTCTTTGCTCAATGCATGAATGCGAAACTTCCTCGACAGGAAGGAATTCCCCCAGAGGTCAGGAGTTGGAGGGAATTTGCTGGTTTGAGGATGATGTAATAAAACGGAAAGTCGATTCATACACTACACAACGGGGGAGCGAGAATTGGTTAGGTTTGACGTGGGCTGCCTGCAATTGTATCATCCGGACAGCAACTGTGACACAGAACCCAAAAAGTCTACAACAGACGCAAAAGTTTTCTAGACTAGAGAGAGGTGCAAGAGGCATGGCGCCTGAGGACGGACGGATGCACGGAGACACGGATTGTGTGTGGCTATCGAACAGTTGTCCTTTCCCAACAAGAGGAGGGCCATCGAGAGGGAGAGACAAGAATTCATTCATGCTCTCTGCCTATGTGTCGTGCTGGAGGAGGCAAGTAAAAAACCCGTGAGCTTCTGATTTAGATCAGAGATGAGAAGACAAGAGAGGCATAGACGCTTTAGAGTGCTGGTCAATAGTTCCCTGGTGCCTAGTGCCTGGTATAAGTATTACTCTGCTCTTCTCTGCTCTGCTGCGCTGCTCTCTCTACACCTCCACCGGTTCTCTAGAAAGAAATCTGTCTAGTCCTGGCCAACCCACTGCTGGTTAAGAGGTGGGAGGTAGGTAGGTAGGTAGGTATGGAGACGCACACACAAAGACAGCATATAGCGAGAGACGTCTACACTCCGATTGAAACAACCCATCGAGCCATGTAAGTGTCTAGCCTACAGTAGGTCCCAGGCTACTGTAGGTACATATATTATATATACTATATTACTTGATATTCCTTCGTCATAGTATAGGTATAGACCCGAGGATAAATACATGTGTACGTGAGTAAACGGGATGCGGGAGGTGCTGTAGGTAGGTCACTTGTCACAGGCTACCCATACAGATCAAAAGGGATGCTACTCAGCCAGGACATGTCGCCACCCAGATCGAGGTGGAGGTTGAGATCGAAATCGTGATCAAAGTCGGTCATCACAGCGGCGGTTTCGTGGTCGTGGTGGTGGTGGGCTTCGAATATGCCAGTGTCGTTGATGTCGTGGGTACTCGTCAGCATGAATGGCATAGAGTCTGGGACTGATGCTGGTGCTGGTGCCGGTGCCGTCGTTGTGGCTGTGGCTGTGGCTGTTACAGAGCTGCTTGAGAGCGTTGGTGCTGCTGCAAAGTGGCCATTGGCTTTGGCGCTGACTCTGGCAGAGCGAGTGGTGGGACCTGTCGTCCTGGGACCACTATCATGATGTGTTTGGTCATGGTTGAAGGTCCAGCGCGAGGGGTCTCCGTTGATGATAATGTCGCCGCCTGCAGGTAAGACACTTGACCGTTGTATATTCCCATTCCCGTCAATGCCACCGTGCTGTTTTCGCGTCACACCGGTCACCCTGTTCTCATTCGATGCCTGGACCTCAGCTCCAGGGAGTGGCTCGCGTCGTGGCGGGATCTGATCGAAAAGTAACGCTATGGCCGCGGCGCAGCGTTTGGCGTGTTTGCCAAAACTGCCGTACCGTTGCAGCGCGGCCGTCGCAGTACGGGCGGCGCTCATAATCACCTCTTCTCCACCCGCACCGGCTTCGACGGCCGGGTTGAGTCGAGCGGCGACAAGGACAGTCGCTGCGGTGTACAGGTAGAAGATGCTGTACCACCAAGCGGGTAGTAAGTCGTCGAGGAGCTCCAGGCGGCATTCTGCGTGGACTCTACCGAACAAGTCGACAGTATCCAACGCACTCTTCACGCACATGATTGAGCACTGCAGTGCGAGCTTGCGCGCGAGGCCATCTTCGCTGGCGGAGAACTCTTGGTCATTCTGGCTTGCCGTGCAGAAGCGAGACAGGACTGGCCGGAAGAGTAGCGTCCGAATATGACAGTCTCGGAGGTAAAGCACCTTTGCCTGGCGGTCGTGGATTATGTTCCTGCACCCGAACGACGAGTCCGGGGGGTATTGCAGGTGGAGGGGCAGACGTCTTTTCCAGATCCAGTACTTGCTGTCCATCTCCAGCACCGTCCCAGCTGCTTTTGCGCCCGTGCTGCCGCCGAAATACGGAGAATAGCTGTCTTCGGGGCCAGGCGCGTCTACGGATGTTGGGTTGTAAAGTGCTGCAAGCGTCTCGCTCATGTTTTCATATAGCTGAAGAGATTCGATGAAGAAATGGAGGTCAGGAGCCGACGGTTCGAACACGCAAAGGTCTCTGTGGCAGGAGCATTCCCTGGAGCCAGGATGAGGATGAGGTCTAGGCACTGAAGCCGCAGCTTGGGGAGTGATGATTCCGGGACGACCGAGGGTCATGGACAGCGTTCGGTCCATCAGAACGCAGCCGTGCCAGACTTTTCGGAGGAAGTCATTTGGCGTGCCATTGGGAGTCTGGGCACTGGTGGAGGGCAGGTCGAGCCCAAGGCTTTGAGCGATCCTGATGGCCAAGCTGGTAAACAGCCAGCACTGCTGCGGCTCGCTGGTGCTCTGGAGGTACTGTGCGAGCAGAAGAAAGCACTGGACAGTGTGCACCGAGCGGAACTGCAAGAACTCGAGGTCGAAATGTGCCACGGCGCGTTTGTAAAAGACCTCACCGGAACTGATACGATCTTGGGGTTGGATGGATGAGTCCAAAATGCAGGCAATCGCAAAGATGGCGTTGAGAAGACATATGAAGCAGACCTCGTCGTCCATTGAAGGATTTCCAGTCCAGAGAGTTTGGTATTTGTCCATGAAATCATCCTTATCAACGAAAGGGTAAAGGGCATCAACGATCCTCCAATATACCTCCAACAGGTGGTCTGCTTGGTGTCTGGGAGGAAGGACATAGTCAGGAGTTTTGAACCGTCTTCTTCGGGGTGAAGCCGTCGCTACCGGTGAGACGGTTGATGACACTTGCGAAGCGGAATTTGGGGTGGGTTGTTGATCTAGAGCGGCTTTGATACGATTCATGAAGCTCGCAGCGCTCGAATCTTCAACCACGCCACCTCCACCAGGTTTGCCTTCTCCCAACAGTCCCATCATCGCATTGGCGTCGCTATCGTGGTTCCCATCCGAAGTCAATGGAGGCGTAGATGATCGGGCGATGCTTCTAGTTTGGTTCGATTGTCGACCAGACCTTTCCAGTTCATCGATCCGGGACTGCAGGCGCATAATCTCGAGTTTGGAGGCCCCGATACTGCGCGTTTTCCTCAATCCCCAGCCACAATGAGCTGTTGCGCCGTGTCTTCGCTCGCAAGGCCGACACAGTGGTTTCCGCCCGTCGCATTTGATCTTCTTCTCCCTGCATTGATCACATGCTGCAGCAACCTTCTGTCTCTTTGCCGGCCGCTCATTGCCATGCGTGGTTTCCGATTCGTAATCCCGGATCGGGGAAATTGATGCAGGTCCTGCGCTGTCCGCGGCCATGTTACTGCCTAGTCTCAACACAGTTCTCTTCTCTCGAGGCAGCAATGTCGAATAAACAGCTGGTATCTCTTCATGCTGCTTTTCCACCGAATGCACACATTGGACTAAGAAGTTGCACAGGAAAGAGGCGGGGATGTGAGGCTGAGCGGATCAATCGGGAATCCGGAGAATGGATTATCCGAGCTAGCGAGACAAGGCTGAGCTTGAGGGGGCAGGGGGGTTACTCAGTACCTTGCAGGTCACTTTAAAAGCGGCACGTGAGTTCGCGATTTCCAATGATGACCCGGAGACTCAAGAAAATTGTCCGCGACACACAAGCTTCGTCCGTCTCTTGTATGGTCAAGCCATGACTGCTCGGGTCGACTCGACAGGCACTCGCCAGAGGGTCAAGCACGACGAGAACCATCATGCCGTGGACAAGAAGCATGTCCAGAATGGAGCAGCGACTTCTCCTGCGGCAAAGCCCGCGCCCTCACCATCCAGCACCGCATCGACATCGACCTCAGTAAGCGCATTACCGTCGATCCTCCAAATCTGGGCTCCGACCCTCATGCTCATATTCGGCGGCTGCTGCTCCAATGTCTATACTCTCGAATCCATCATCCATGCCTCCCCCTCGTCCGGTTCTCTGATCACAGCGTTTCAATTCCTCCTCGTTGCCCTATTCACCCTACCGCGACACTTCTCCCCCCGCCGGGGCTTGCGGAACCTCTACCTCAAAGAACGAAACATCCCGATCCGCAAATGGCTGATCTACACGGCCTACTTCCTGACCATCAACATTTTGAATAACAAGGCCTTTAAATACCGCATCAGTATTCCCTTACACATCATACTGAGGAGTGCGGGCCCCGTCACCACCATGCTTGCGGGGAGGTTTTGGAAGGGACGCCGGTACTCTGCGCAGAAGGTGGTGGCGGTCATGCTACTTTTCGGCGGGGTGGTGTTGGCTGCGTTTTCGGATACGTGGTCCAAGCAGGTTGATATCGGGGCGGCAGTCGAAGAGTTGGACGATTACCGTTCGACGCCGGAGGCGGCGTCTCTGTCCTCCAAACTGCCGGCGTTTTCGTCTCAAGCCCCGGGTTTCGTGCTTCTCGCCTCTGCACTCGTCCTCTCAGCGTGTATGGGCCTGTTCGCCGACGACATGTATGCCACGCACGGCCGATCAGGGGACATCACTGCCGAGACGCTCTTCTACAGCCACACCATCTCGTTGCCATACTTTGTGAGTCAACTCCGGCCGCTCTTTTTCGAATTCGTGAATCTCCTGGCCGTCCCAGGCCACGACATCGGCGGCGATCCGTCAAAGATGGAGACACCCACATCTCCGTCTTCCTGGCTTGATAACCCAGCTTCTGCTCTCCCCCGCCCGCTCCTGTTACTCTTGCTCAACGCCGCGACGCAACTCCTCTGCATTATAGGCGTGAACCGGCTCTCGGCGCAGTCGTCCTCCCTCACGGTCTCGATCGTCCTCAACATCAGGAAACTCGTCAGCCTTGTCCTGAGCATCTGGCTGTTTGGCAACAAACTCCCCACGGGCGTGGTGATGGGCGCGACGATAGTGTTTGTGGGCGGAGCACTGTACGCCTTGCCTGCGCCTGCGCCGAAGGGGGAGGAGACCAAGTCGAAGACGAAGACGCGATGAATGAATGACCTTGGTCAGGGGGACGTGTACGAATATGGAGCTTGGACCGGGTAGACGGCGTCACTTGCGACTGCTAATACTTGCTTGACATGTTTTGGGGCCCTGATGCCTAAAGAGCCGGAACGAACCAAAAGGCATATACATAGACCGTGTAAAAACACATAGATTTCTCCAACGAAGACTTTCCAGAGCCTTTACAGAACCTTTCTAGGGCCTTTTCCCTGGAAGTTTCCTCTTCCTCTTCCACTCCCAGTACTGGACCCTCTGGTCCTGAGATCCTAATGGTGATAGTGACAGTAATGGTGCTTACACGCTTTACGAACCAGATAAAATCAGAGTGAGAGAGGCAGAGGGAGAGCGCGCATAAAAAGCCTTGATGGCTACTGTTTGGCGCCAACATTGATTACGCTCTTCATCTCTTCTTCTCTTCTGTTCTTTTGATTCTTTGCATGTACACACATACATCACAAACAGGCGCACACATCTTTGATGCAAAACGAGCCGTCCAATTTTTTCTCCGAACGTGGGGGAGTGAGCCTTTTTGTTTTTGTCTCTTCAAGCCCGCTGTTGATCTTCTTATATCTTTCCAACATATACCACCTTTTTGGGCCCGTCGTCCTTTATGATTCCCCCAAAGATCAGACCTGTGCCTTCCGGCCCCAACTGCCGTCCCCAAACTGCTGTCCGGCACCGGCCATGTCCTCCATAACCTCATTGAAAGCCTCTGCCACACTCTGTTTGACCTTGTTTCGGTCCCACTCACTTCTCGTCTTCCAGATCGTATCCATCAATACGCTGTTCACTTGCTCCAGTTGTTCGACGGACAGACCGCTAGTCTGATCCGCGATTTCAGTATGTAGATTTTCAAGCGCATGCTCCTCGACTTGGATCAAATTGGGGCGAGAAGTCGGTGAAGGTGGCGACGTCGGACGTGGAGATGAAGAGGGATTCAGCAGGTCATCGATGCGGCTGGCGTTGGAATGTCGCTGTGACGTCGCCTCAATAGGGGGAGGCATGATCATGGAAGGCGGTGAGTTGGAGTCTTGGTTCGCCCCTTGCGGTGAAGAAGGACGGGCACCTATAGCCACTTGCGATTGTGAGTTTTGCCCTAACGCCACGTTCAATGTTAGATTCTCGTACATTAGAAAGGATCGCGGGTAACGGAACAGTTCACAGGGAAGAGGGCAATATCAAGTGAGGGTCGTGTGTACA
The DNA here is from genome assembly GCF_000835455.1 of Fonsecaea pedrosoi CBS 271.37. Taxonomy (NCBI): domain Eukaryota; kingdom Fungi; phylum Ascomycota; class Eurotiomycetes; order Chaetothyriales; family Herpotrichiellaceae; genus Fonsecaea; species Fonsecaea pedrosoi. Next base: position 2,633,777 of record NW_013550614.1, on the reverse strand, counting down.
TACCTTGCGTGGACGGAATCTGACTGCCCCCAGCAGATCGTCTCTCGTCGAATGGATAGAGATCAGGGCCCGAATCCTGGTGAATCTCTTGCTGCGTATTATTGGAGGACGGCTTCTTCTCGTTGGGCGATTGAGTTGTGCTAGCATCGTTCTGGAACTCCCCTGGCTGGCTTCCCTGAGGCATAGGAGTGAAGGGTCCAGTCTGGGAGGGCGGCGCGGACAGTCCTGATTCCTTCATAAGCTGTTGGGAGGGTGCGGTGTATGCACTCCACGGTCTTGTTTGGGCAGAGGCACGCGCACCGTAGGAGCTAGTCGTGTTCGTCTGCTGCGTGTCGTTGCTCTTGTTGTGAGACGAGGGATGCGAGTCTCCACCTCCCATAAAAGTGTCGCCTTCCACATCTATTTCGTGGCCATTTGCGTGCGACCCATTTGTCAAATGTCCTGAGTGGTTTTGACTGGGATGTATGCCGTTCGTAACAATGGATTCGGTTGACTTGGCTTGAGTGGATGTCGCAGCGAGCCGCTGAGCAAAGTCATTGCGGCGATGCATGGGCTCGCCTAGCAGAATGGGGCCTGTGTCATTTGTGGTCGTTGTTCCCGAACCCTGAGCAATATTGGTCACATTGGGAGGCGGAGGCATTTTGCTTTGCTCCGCTTTCTCTAGAGCCTCTCGTTCCCGTTCCAATTCTCGTTGGTAAACACGTTCACATTCCGCGGCCAGCGCAGGTTCGTTGACTTCCATGGATCCAATGTCGACCTCGACGTTCGCCAACAGCTCATTGGCCTTGAGCAGTCGATCTTCATCACCAATGGCCTTTGCATCTTTAGCCAAGCGTTTGATATCTGCCAGAAAATCTTTCGGTCGCTTGTAGTACCCATTGCTCAGGCGTTTCTCGATTGTCACAGAGTCCAGGTTGTAATAGAAGTTTCCATTAGACTGATCTATCAGGCCGGGAACACCATGGGCGTCCTTCCCAATCTCGAAAGGCCGGTAGGAAGCTCTGGCCAGAATTTCAGTGTGCAGATCCGACGTTACAGTGCCTGGATCAGCTTCGTCGTAGAGGTAGCGAATGTGGCTTTCATCGATCACGCCGGTCCGGAATTTCTTGTATTTGGTCCTGATTTGGTCCATGATGGGCTGTAATCGGATCTTGAGCATGTTCAGAGTTTGACGGTCACGCCTCTTTTGTGCCTTGAGCTCCTCCTTGGTTGGCGGAGGTTTCGGCTTCTCTGGCTCAGGCGGTGCCACGGCAAGCTTTTCCAGTTCACGCTTCTTTCGGTGCTCTGGATCGGGGAAATCATCTGGAGCCGTGCTAATGTAATCCTTGATGCTGCGGAAGAATTCAGACCTTTCTTCAAGATTAGGCTCTCTCAGCTGGAACTGGTTCTTCTTCGAGTAGCCAAAGAACTCGCGGCGCATGTTATCATCCATGTCATCATAGTCACCCTCGGCAAATCCAAGTAAAAGAACAGGATCAGTGGGTTTGATGGATCTCAAAAGACCCACGAAAGTCGATATCACGGCCTGGCCCACGGTGTTGTACCATTCCTGCACATTGGGAATGTAAATGACGCTCGGTTTATGCATTTTTATTTCAGAGAACAGCCGGATGACCGTGGCCTCGGGTGAACTCGCGGTATCGCTGAATAATGTCGGAATATCGAAGGCCTGAACGTGGAGGCCTTCAAAGTGATTGAGCAGTGCAGAAGCGACATATTGCTGCCCCATGCCCAGCTTGCCATGGATCAGCAATCTAGGACGAAAGACTCTGGTGGTCTCGAAAGTTTGTTGCATTTTCTCCCGACCGAAACTGTGACCGTCGGCAGTGTCTTCGAATTGAGCCTCTTCCAAAGCTGTGAGTCTCTTCCGTTGTGGCAGTATCTCCCCTAAGAGCTGGCTGATCTGGTCCAACTGAGACTGAAGCAGAGGCGCCACACTGGGCGGTAGTGGGGCAGCGCCAGACGACGCCGATCGCTCTGAGGAGGGTGTCATCTTTTTGAGGGAAATCATGAAGTCCTTGGGCGTGACCTCAATCTTTCTTGGATCAATAGCGAGTTTTTCGTTCGAGTTGTAAATCTGAGGGTAATGGCGCTGCACTGCATTGAGCGCGGCTTCTGTGCACAGAGCACGCAAATCAGCGCCACCATAACCCTTTGTCAGTTCTGCCAACTCATCCTTGATAGATTCGGGAAGAGGGGGATCCCAGCCCTTTGTATGAATGCCAATGATGGACTTCCTAGCTGCAGTGCCTGGCAAAGGGAAGTAAAACTCCCGGTCAAATCTCCCAGGTCTTCGTAGAGCCGGATCAATGGAATCAGGCCGATTGGTGGCACCGATAACAATAACCTGGCCGCGGCCATCCATACCATCCATCAGCGCCAGCAGCGTTGAAACGATCGAAGCATGTATCTGTTCCTGTTTGCTTGACCGGACAGGAGCAAGACCATCAATCTCATCAAAGAATATGATGCTAGGTTGATTCTTTCGGGCTTCTTCGAAGAGTAGCCGCAACTGTCTTTCAGCCTCGCCAACCCATTTGCTTAGGGCATCGGCACCTTTGCGCATATAGAAGGTGACTTTCTTGCCTTGAGAGCTGACACTGGTAGCCAATGCTCGCGCGAGAAGAGTCTTGCCAGTTCCAGGCGGACCATGAAACAAAACCCCACGAGGAGGAGTGATTTTGAATCGCATGAAAATCTCTGGGTAAAGCAAAGGCAAAGCAACCATCTCCTTCAACTGATCGATATGCCCTTGGAGACCCCCTACATTGTCGAAGGTCACATTTTGGTCGACTCCAAGCGGGTCGGCATCTGCGAGGGTCTGCTTGTCCTTGATCTTGCCGAGATTGGCCGGAGTGCCAGCTGTAGCCTGAGCTGCATCTGCGTTGAGAGTTTGTGGGAAGAGGTTGAAGCCACCAGCAGTGGTTGGAGTCATTCCTACTGTACCACCCAATTGTCTTGGTTGTTTCATTGTTTCGTCGTCGCTGCTGTCCGAGTCGACACCTCCTTGAGCCCTTTGCGGGCCTCCACCCAGCACAGGTGGCAGGCCACCGCCACCGCCGAAGGGGCCGTAAGTGTTGAAAAGAGTTCGACTCCAGCCACCACCGCCGGTCTTTCGAGTTCGTGCTGAGGGAGACGGCGCGGCCACTTCTTCCTCCTCTTCAAGTGGGGCGAGATTCCTGAGAAGATCATAGTTGGGCTTTTTACCGCCTCGCCTTCCACGAGGCTCGTAGATGATTTCTTCTTCCCTCGGCCGTCTTGACTTCCTGCCATCACGCTTCAGCTCTGCGACCTCTGCTGCTAGATCGTCGTCGCTTTCTTCAGACCGTTGGCGAGAAGCGGCTTGACTACGGAGGCGTCTCGACCTTCGACCTTGATTCTCGCTTTCATAGTCGTCATCATCGCCGTTCTTTTTGCGAGGAGATGCGTTGGATTCGCTGGAGCTCGACATGTCATCTTGGTTGGCGGTCTCATCTTCAGGATGAAAATCACTGCTCTCATCCGGCGCTTTTCGTCGACGACTACCCGAAGCCCCTGAGTTGGCTTCGCCTCCAAGAGTCCGTCCACGTAGTCGCTTGGGCGACTTGTGTGGTTCAAACTCAGGCGAGTCTACTTTTCTCTTGGAAGAGCCACGGGTTAACCTACCCCGTGCTGGTCTCACTTCATCCTCTTCCTCATCTTCTTCCTCCTCCTGCTCCTCCTCTATGTCCTCTTTCTCAACTTCAACTGCGGCCTCTTCCTGTGTGGCAGCGGGTTCAGGGTTGAAGTCGCCGTCACTCTCAACACCTTCAGGTTCCGCAATGTTGATAATGTCTGAAGTAATGTTCGGTAGCTCTTCTGCGGCATGTTCTTCCATGGTTTGAGGGTCGCTTTCCAAGAGCTCATGTTGAGATGCCTGTATTTCAAGTACTTCTTCTACTTCCTCTTCCTTGGGTTGTGATTGCGACTCTTCGTCAATGGTGCTTTTCGAAGGGTATTTGAGGCCCTTTCCGCCCTTCATTGCTCTTGGAGGGATACCTTCAGGGTCTCGTGATCCTTCGCGAACAATCTCTACGTGGTTTCCCGAATCGGTCAGTTTCACCAGAGACTCCTCAGGGTCATGAGAGAGGCGACTGCTTCTCCGTGTGACTGTAGGATGAGCTGCAGATGAGGTGGCGGGCTGGTTGATACCGTAACTTCCGCTCCTAGTTCGCAGGCTTCTCGCTGAACGAGCAGGGGTGGTCTTGAGAGTGATGATCAACTTTTTTCGCGGAGATGTTGTGGCTTGGCGACGCGGACGGTCTTCTCCTGAGGAATTGGCAAGTTCATCCTCCTCGTCCTCGGAACTTTCTTCATATTTGTTTGCAGCTTTTTTGGCCGCCCTGCGAACAGGTCGGCCTATCGCATTTGTCTCTATATCGTCATCTTCGTCCTCGTCAGAAAACGAATCCTCGTCCGACACAACTTCGTCCGAGTCACTGTCGACATCGGAGCCCGCATATCCTCTCTTGCGCTTCTTGCGAGCAGGAGCTCCTCGCCGCCGAGGCTTCGAAGAGCGAGATTTGGAGGGGCCGGCTGCTCGGTCATCATAATCCTCATCATCCGAATCTTCATAGTTGACGACTTCTTCGAGCGTCCTCTTGCTTCCGCGTCCTGCAGGCATGGTGGTGGTTCGCTTTGGGAGGTACTTTGACGTGAGGGGGGTCGATGTGGGTGGTAGGGTATCTCAGCAAGTTATGTCGCGGCGCTGACTGCAGCACAACAGCATCCCACCTGGCCGACTCGAAGAAATTGTGTCTGGTTAAGAGCCACGCGGGAAGGGACCAAAGCCGTCTGATTTGTTGGATGGTGAATGACTTTGCATGGAGGGATCGCAGCGCGTCAGTCAGTAAGCGGGTCGATGGCGCGATTCAGGGGAGGAATCGAACGGCGGACAGGGCCAGGGATATCAGAGAGACTCCAGTGTCATTTCTGCGACGGCAGAGGATGCACGATCGCCTCCGAGCACTCTGAGCGATGAGATTTTGATGGTTTGGTGGGAGATCCGAACCTCTGGCTTTTTGGGGGGTTTCGCAGTTCCCAGAGGCGCAAGGCGTGTTTTGGGGCTAGCGCAGGCAAAGCTGAGAGCCACTCACCGCGCCAAGTCCAGCCAAGACCTCCACTTTTGTAGGGCTACGGCCAATCACAGTCACTGGCGCTGATGAACCCAACAGGCAAGAGATCTCGTCGCGAGCAGCACTTTGGAAGCATCAAATATCAACATGTCTCGATCATCGACTTTTGGTGTCCCAGAAGCCTCAAAACTGTGCGGACCTGGTACCGGAGAGGTATGCGACACCATCGCTGGGCTTTTCACCACTTCTCCCCGCCGCCGCCGGCCGTATCACGCGTGGAACGAATTGTAGGAACATTTTATTCCACCCCAAGCAGTGGCTGCAAAGATCGACGTCAGATCTCGGTTGTGCCTCGCCAGAACCTCCCTGCCGGTTCGTCGGCTGCATTGGCGCCCGCACAGGGCAACGTACTTTTGTGTGTCACGTGATGGACATCAGTCTTCGAGTTTTCTACTTCACTTGGGTTTTATCGATAGATAGTGCTATAGCACCTACGCATGCTCGCTAACGCTTGTTCATCCTAATGATACATATCGGTCTAGGGTCATTGTGTCATCTCTGCAGGGGATTGTACCAGGCCGTCTTCGCCCTCCGCGTCATCTGTTGTCACAGCGTCATCCTCTCCCTCAGTGGCTCCGTCGTCATGCCATAGCACGGAAGCCTGTCTTGTGAGTTCCTCAAGGATACTGCTTTGCCTCCGCACCGGCGACATTGCGGGTTTGAGGAGTTTCTTTTCTGTTGATGCCGAGTTTTCATCGGTCCCAGGTCGCCTCCGGGCGCGTAGGAGAGCCTCCTGGGCCTGTTGCTCAAGGACAGGGTTTGGCACACGCGCGCCGTCGTCAAAGGGACCTCCCATTCGCAGCCCCTCCAGAATGACCCTTTCAATCTTCAAGCGATTTGAGATAAAGCGAATCTTTGGCCAGCAGCTGCGCTGCCCGACGATGAGCATTCGATCCAGTCGACGAGGAGTAGGGTCGGTGAGAATGTTCCAAAAGTCGCTGACGATCGTTTTGGGCCAGATGGTCACCGTTCCAGAGAATCGTTGTAGCCAAATCTCACTCCAATCCTGACCCAGGGGCCGAGGCAGCAGCTCAAGGTGTCGCAGAATCTTGAGATATTTTTGTAGATCGAGCTTCACCGAGGTCTCAATGGTGGACCCAAGGAATCCCCCACGCCAGCCTCGGCCCTTGCGATGTGTGACTGGCCGACCTGGTGATCCTCGAGGTGAGAAGAAGAACAAATTGATATGCGGGTTGACCTGAGAAACAATGGAGAAGTTGACGTTGAAGTGGATGTTGAGCGCTTTCAACGGAATATCTGTACGCAAGCTTCCATCTTTCCATTTGTTACCAAATGAATAGGGCACCAGTTTTCCGTCGCTCATCTTTCGCATTAGCACGATTGGGTTGAGAATTCCAGGGACAGCCGCAGACGCAAGCACCGCAGACCAGATGACGCAGTCGGGACTCGTAATGTGGTTATTCAAGATCGTTGGGGAATGGGGGTCAGAGGGAACACATGAGACGTTGAGGATGCGGCCAGTTCTCTGATATGCTTCTCGAAAAGTCAACGAGCCCCGGCAGAACCAGCTGCATTGCATCGCCCAGTCAAGCGAATCGAATCTCGCACCAGTACGCCACCATCTGCGAATCCATGTGGCAAATCCCTCGTGACAGGCCCTGATACGATATGCCAATGCCGGTACTAGGAGTTTCTTTAATTCCTCGTCCGTTCTGGTCGCCACCAGGGCCGCAACCAGGGCGCCGCCAGACGTGCCGGTGATAATTTCAGGGAGCTGACCTGTGTCAAGCAGGGCTTTGACAATACCGAAATGGTAATACGCAAAGGTCGCTCCCCCAGAAAGGCAGAGTGCCGTGCGCCCATAGTTTAATTCGAGATGCCGGAAGAATGATACCTTTTCTTTATCGGTGATTTGTTTATTCTCGAGCACGAATCGAAGGCTTCGCTCAACTTGATCGACGAAGGTTTGTATCAGGTCCTTCGTACCAATATAAGTCTCACTGTACAGATGTGGATTCTCCACGCCAACAAAATTGTTCTTGACGCAACTTTCGAGCAGTGACTTCAATTCATTCAATGCCACGAGGCCGCCATCTCCCCCTTGGTGTCTTCGAGACTCGGCTATAGCTCTCCGATGTAGCTCGGCCAGTTGGACGGTGACCTTTTTCACGGTTTGGTGGTTGTAATACGAGTATGGGTCGGAGTGCTTCCACTCCTCATTCCCAAGATACTCGTCGAGACGGTGGGCGGCTTCTTGCCATTCGTCGTAGGTAGTCGCTCGCTGTAGTTGTCTGCGCAGTCTTTCGCGTTCCCCAGTCCATGAAAATACATGCTCGTAAGCGTAGATGTAGAGCCGGGTCAAATTGTAAATGATGAAGAGAAACACTATCCAGCCACAGACAATGAGCAATAAAGGATAGTACAGGATCGTATAGACGAAGCCTTCGCGAGTCTCATCCTTGGATCGCGGCGCCGCTTTCCGTCGGATTCGGCTTCTCTTCACACGCTGTCTCACTGGACCCCAATCATTCAAAGCCGTCACGGGCTCGGTACTGGGGGCAGTTAGGGCTTCTGCAAAACTCTCTAGATCTTCGCGTCGAATAAAATCAGTGTCGTAGTCTGGTAATTCGCGGATATCATAGGTGCCTGCAGAGGCTGGCGTTGATGCAATTGCATCGGTCTTTTGTGGGATAGATGTCATCGTTCTGACATTGTCGATGTCACAATCCTAGCCCAAGTCCATTGCAGGATCACGAAGGCAGGACTACCACCATAAAAAGAGAAGATTTGAGGATATAAAACGAGGGAGGTTCAAACCGGTGGAGAGATGATGTTAAGGTGGCACGGTGGTTCCACTATGATGATGATGTCTTTTTGTTGGGGTCACCAGGTGCCTGGAACGCCAAAGAAGTCACCGGCATCGTGAGGCTCGCAGAAGGGGCTTGGCATTTGCGCCACTTAAACGGGCGACATGCTAAGAAAGCGCCACACTTGTCGAGCCACAGTGTCACAGTGCCACAACACCTCGACAGCATGCATCGAACCACCGAGTATATAGCAATGAGCTGGGGTGTCGATCTGGCAGATGAGGACCACGATTGCTCAAGAAACCTTGCTGATACGGTCTATTCTATGCGCGATCATTGTGTACTCATGTATTGGATGATATGTCCAATCCAGTTCACGATACGACCAACAGCGGACAGCGAGTGCATCCTAGCAGTGAGATCATGTTTTCGACGAACATTGCTCTTCTTTACACGACTAAATCCTCCTCGATGAATAGTTTTTCGACTGGTTTCACCCTCACTCCTGAATTTTTAACGCAGGCCATGGTTTGTATGGAAGCACGTCGCAAGTGTCGCAAAGACCATAACGGCCCCCTGTCTTCTTAGTTCAAGTGCGGAGCATGGATAACACCTCTGTACAGACCTCTTCAGCCTCGACGAAGCGATATGGGGGCGAAAATTCATTTCCAAAGTCGTCGCTGAGTAGACGCCTGTGGCATCCCATCTGCGGAAACATCTGATAAGCCTGAATTAAACCGGCCCGGCATTCTAGAACCAGTGAAACATCAAAGTGGTGCCCTGCTAGGAATGTAATCAGGCGTCAATCAGGCAGTATTGTATGTCAGCGCCAGCATCTTTCTCTTTGTAGGACTCTATGTTGATATCCTGCCTGGTTTGTGCAAGTAAGGTAGGTAGATGGACTTTGCAGTAGAGAAGGACGCGCGCAAAACCGTAATCTATTGCACCGGGGTGTCGGTCTAGTGCAATATACACAGACGGTGAATCGCGTGAGAGCAGGATCGAGCAACCCCTGAGTCTCGATCAGCCTCACGACGATTTGGGTATAAGAGCCTGTGTGTATTTCGACCAGCGGATTCAGCCTTGTATGCGGCGGCATTTAAACGTCCTGATCAATCTGACGGCAAGGATCGACCTGAATACCATGAGGTTACCATGGCAAGGACAATATATACGTGATATCCCTTGGGAAGATTGAACTTTTCCCGTTGTGCATCCTGCACCACAACCAAGTCACGCGTCGACGTAAAGTTCAACGAGGGTGCAAAACATGGGGTCAGAATGACCAACTGTACAAATTACGGGGTGTTGTGGGAGGTATTTGTTGTCAAGTTGAAATAAACAACAATCTAAAAAAGTGCCTTTGAGGATATTTGAATGCGCTTGACTTGTTTCATGATGTTAGAAGCGACCCAAAGCGTGTCGAGGCTCTGTGTACTATATTACGAGCATACTACAGAGTTACCTACTAGAGAGGTACGTAGAGGCAATGACGTAGTGCATAAGTGTGGTTCACACCTTCCTCGTTGTTATCTATCATCAATAATCATCCAATCTCCCCCAATCCCCACGCGTTCCCAACACGTTCCCTTGGACACACCGCTCTTCTTCCCCTCCTCGCATGGCAATATGAGGATTCCATCTCAGCTACCTCGTCCCTCCTTGAGAGTCATTAAGGTTTTGATCAACACATTTCTGGTCAGATGATGGAGCAATCTTTGTCTGATCTTCAATGCAGAGGTCAGCGTTGCCAGTCTTCCAGCCTGCCAGCGCTGGACACATATGCAACGCATTAACTCTCGCAAATTGCCCAGTGGATAATTGTCGGGGCTTGACATCATACCTACAGTAGTCGCTTGTGCCCCTCCATCGCACGACGGGGTCCAAAATCCACCGGGTCCCAGCAACGCAGTCCTCCACAATCCTCCTCCCTCGACGGTTTTGCCAAGCAGCTCATCTGCCATGCCTATCACTGTAACAAGTTTCCAAAGCGAACGGGCCACTGAGCAAAGGGAGATCTCCGCTTGTTGTTTCCATGTGACTCCTTATGAATATGGATGCCCCGTTTTGTGCCGAGCGGAAACCCAAAAGTGGTAGATCGTCGAAGCATTTGCCCGAGGGTACGACTATCATGGATTAAAAAAACCAGTTACTTGTCCTTCGGTCGAACTCTGGGCGCGGTGCTTCCTTGACACTGTGGGGGTTAGCGACGAGTTCTAGGCCACTTGGAGCCCTGCAGAGCTTTGGAAGTGATGCAAGATGTCGTGGGCATGCAACCTGAACCCACTACAGCTTTGCCGCTAACATAGCCTGGAATCCCTGGACGCATATCTGCTTCTAGTGATCTCTTGCCTAGGCGACCTCGGTGCGGCGCCGCGCTGGACCATATTACCTGCCGTGTTGCTGTACTTGTAGCCAGAGCAGGATGCTTCCATCGTTCCATGGTACCGACCGAGTATTCCTGTACTCTCAAGAGGGATTTTGGTCATTGTCTCTTTTTTGTAAAGGATACACTGCCCTCGCCAATCCGTGCTGATTGACTGTTGGCATAAGGCAGTGATTGCATAATTATCATTCAACCCGCCGTAGCTTTTCGAACCGTTTTCCTCGTTTGTTTCCCCAAGAATGCCAGTAAAGTTTCTCTTTCTCTTAGGATACCCAACAGAACTTTCTTCTTTTCGCTTTTTCTACCCTCCCTCCCATCTATTTTCTCAGCTCAATTGGTACCACTCCAAGTACCCGGTACAGCTGGAGCAAACAAATAATATCAAGCATGTGAAAATCCTTGCTTACCTTCATTTCCCTCTCAGCCTCTTTCAGGTGTAGCTCCAGCTTGGGATCGGGTGTGCCATTGGTTGCTCGCTTCAAATCACTCACAGGACGGTTGTGCTAGCAGGAAATAATGCTTGTGGTTGAAGCTAACAGTGCACTTGGGCTCAAGTCCAGTGGGGTTAGGTGGCTACCGACAAGTAACCAGTAGCACGAGTAGGGCGCTGGAGGGACGCCGTCCAAGCTAAGAATGGCGTCAATGCGGTGTCGATGGAGACGAGACAGTCTGGAGGGGCAAACAAATGGACACTGATGGCTTGTCTCGCTCGTGGTCGCCCGCAAAGTATCTGGAAGCAGGTTCCAATCTTGACTGGCAGGACTCGAAGCTCTCGGCAGCCGGAATCCGACCTCAGGCAGTGATATACGTAGAATAAAATCTTGTGCCCCCGAAACAGCCTTCACTCGACCAATGGTGTAACATTTCCATTGCCTGCGATCTTCCTGTGACACAGCATAATTCGTTTGATGCTGAAAGACTTCTCGGTTGTCCGCACTACATCCCACACTTGGCTTCCTAAGTGGCGGGAAGCGCAAGAACCAGCCCTCAATAAGCGATTCGCAGCCCACACACGGATACTACTCGTATTTTGCCCCAGAGGTTAGACTTCGAGGAGATCTCCCTGGTTTTTTATGCAGGAATTGGTGCCCTTTCTCCCCCGGAGTTCGCTAACAGAACAAAGCCCGGAGTTCTGTCTGCTTCGTGATTGTAGGTCCCAGACTTCTCGGGGTTTCAGCACGTAAAATGAAATGCTGAAACTGTAACCCCCCTTTGCTGAGCCTGCATCCGGCTCAAATCAAGCAGCCTGATCCGATGGGAGAGCGGTGGTTGGTAACAAGGCCACCACTTTTTTCTCAGCATCGGTCATGAGGTCCTCCGAAGCTGCAGCTGATTTTGACGCTAGCAATGTGACCACGGACCAATGCGCCCTAGATTTGCAGCAAAGAGGGAGCATTCTTTGCTTAGCGGGTTTCTTACCACCCTCAGATTGAGTCAATAATGGCGAACTTGTGTGTTTGACTGAGAGATATTCCCGCTCGAGCTCGTGCAGCATTCTGTGTCACACGGCTCATGCATCAGCATTGGTCAATCGGTCGAGACCGCGAGAAGGCACAGCCTGGAATTGTCATTTGTAGAGTGGCGGTCAGAAGCCTGACCTGTCGTTGACGGAGCACAGATGCAGAAGGACTGGTCATGCAGACGGGCGTCCGTGATATGTGAGTGCCGAAGACAAGGACAGAAGCAGATACGAATGCAAGTTGGTAGCCATCGGGTTTTGCGAAGCCAGACCGGCAGACTGGCTTGCCACAACACCTCGTTTTGGTTGGCGTTATCGTCGTCAGCGCATAGCAGCCCGGACGAATGAAGAGATCCAGAGCCTGATCAGGCTACACTGAGGTTGTTTCGAAGTGTCGGGCCAGTCAAACAACAGACAGCTATTCCTAGTGTGCTCTAAACCTCAGCGGTGCATCAAAGCGCCTAATGGTACTGGTCTCTCGCCCTCTGGCTCTCTTGACTCTCCACGAGACGACCACACCGACAACTTATTGGGCGTCGCTTTTGTACATGGCGTGGAATTGCTCTAGAGCTGCAAGGAAACTCCTGCCACTTTGACTGCAGAAGGTGCAAAAGTTCCCAGAACCAACGATCGAGAAAAGTTTAGCCTCGACGATGTGACAGAACCTTTTCCAGCACGGTTCTCCCAGTCGCATGTCGAGTGGCATGAGGGGGCAACGCCAGCGGTTGTGTGATTGTGTATCTCCTGCCGCCTCTGATTAGACGGCTTCCTTCGAAGATGATGCTGTAGGAACCAAGCGAGGGCCGAGCCTGTCCGGCCGGCCATCGACGGATCTCATTGCGACATCTAACACTTAGGACCTGGTCTGGTGTCTAGAAGCTGAGTCTAATTTTTTTGACGGATTACGAGGTCAATCACGAGAATGAGGACAGTGGAGGGTGTGAAGCTTTCGGATTTCGGGCGGGTAACTTGGGCAGGGAGAGGATATCATCGCCGCTCTCGTGATCAAAAGCCGTGAGGGTCCCCCGAAGGAGCACAATTGTGGATAGGGATAAGTCGTCGATATACCCGTCGTGGAAAAGGCATAGAGACACCGCAGGGAGATCAACGTCGATCCTCTGGACTCAACTTGCTCTGAGCAGAGCCTGAGCAATACCATCAGCTTCAGATGACAACCCAGGGTGCCACCAGAGTTGTCCTGAGGACGTAGTTAGTACTCACTCATTTGTCCATGTCATTCTTAGCCTGGTATGCAAAGGCAATCCAGGGAACCAGTCAGTTGAGCAAGTGGACTACCGTGGGGTTGTTGAAGGGAGGGGGGGAGAGGCGCGTTTTGTTATAGGAAGCGTGGCGGAATCCTCTATTACTTGGGTACAGCCCACCAAGACTGTTGATGATATGCATCTGATCCCGCTGCCTCTAACTGACCCGAGCATTAATAGCTGGTTCTTTCCCACCCCCCGGCTCCGTTCAGACCACCCAGGCCCCTGCATCTGATCGGTTCTAGTTAAAGGTGCCCATTACGAGCTGCCCGCCTGCCCGCCTGCCCGCCCTGCCCGCTGTCCCCCCTCCACCCTGGCCCCAAGCCCAATCTAACTCTGTTGTTACCTTTTGATAGCAAAACTCTGCACACTCAATCTCTTCCATTTCCATCCTGCATCCCACTTCCGCCCTCCTGCGCTCCCTACACAAACTTCAGACAGTTGAACTCTACCTTGTCACCGCCATTGTTCAACATCCTGGGGTCTTGCACATCAGACGCGGCCGTCGTTGCATCTCTTCTGTGCTGGTATTCTGGGTTCTCATACACACCCTCATATCTCCTCCCCCCTCTCAGCCTCATTCATCCCACGGCTCATCTCACTGCTGACCCGTCGAGGCCCGTCACTTGCTCTCCCACGACTGTCACGCAACCACTTGTGCTTACACAACAGTTGGTTGAACGTCCCAATTCTCCTCCATATACACAGCGTTCTGCCTCAATTTCACTCGGGTGAATCAGAGTCTTGTCTCACTGGGCAATCACGCGTGAAGAGAGGCACAGACACATCTGCAATCTTCCTTACCGGCTGCAGACAGTCTCTTCAGCCTGGTCACGTAGACAGGGCATTGCAGCCGGGACCTTTTGACACGCCACATGCCACCATGATTTCTTTGCGGAATCCTCGTATGTTCTCGTCTTTCCCAATATCCAACCTGTCAATGAGCCTTCAGTTGACTTGGCGAACAGCTCCTGGGTCGCACGTCTTAGACCTCCACACTCCTTTACCTTGAAAATTTGTTCCCAAAGAGCCTTTCCTACAAGCCCATATCGAGCCTTCGAGGTCGACAAAGCAGGAGATGGACCGCCTGCAAACAGAAGATGGGCATCATTTCATTCGGGTAAGTGTTATCTAGCATCGCAATCACAACTATGCGCACGCGGGACAGGATCAAGTCGCTTGCAAAATTCCTCTACCCCCTCCATACCAAGCATCCTGACTGATTCGTTGTGATGTCCTTTGCAGTCTCTGGCGCAATTTATCCGCCAACATGAGAAGGCCCTCGCAAACAGTCTGCAGATGTCTGTTCACAGGCGGCAGGCTTCCCTCAACAATAACTCGGCAAACAGCTCTGTCCCAACCTCTGGTACATCTTCCTCGAGTACAAATACCTCCGCTAGCGCTCTAGCTGCAGCATTCTCCTTTGCTGGCCTCTACTTTCGATCCCATGCCGCGAAGGCGGCATTGTTGACGCTGACACCTCACCATCTCTTCTACCTCTTATCTCGCATGGAAGAGCTGGATATAGCTGTTGGGCCGATGAACATACGACTCGAGAGTTTGACCAGCGAGCCTACACCCTCCAACTATGTCTCCTTCCTGCAAACCCACAAACCCTCCAAAGGCCGGAGTGATAAAGATTCGATACATTCCGTATCCAGCATGCGCAGTGTCATGTCGGGAATGAGCTCTTTTTGGTCGTCCATTGGCCTGGGAGGGGGCACATCCAAAAGCGAGAAGGCCAAAGCCCTAACGCAGGCGGACCTCACCTATCTCTATTCTGCCTTTACTAAGCTTCCTTCTTTGCGCCTTACCACTGATCACCGCGCACGGCTGATCAAGGGATACGAGGAATTCCCCTTCGATACTGCTGTTCCTTTATTTGCTTTCAAGAACCTTCAACAGCTGGACATAGTGGATCTTGATTTCCGCCAATTCTTCGGATGGGATCGAATATCCGAACAGCTGACACTACTTACGGTCAAGCGGGCTAATGTCAGTGATCCAACTGAGCTACTCACCAACATAGTTCTGGACGACGCTGAGAAACGTCGAAGACGATCCACCAAAGGAGGACGTGGATCTCCCACCATGTCCGCCTCCTGGACAGTGCCGTCCACCCCACGAGCTGAATATGCACAGTCACATTCTGATCCAGGCTCGCCAGCCCATGGAAGCTTGGATAATGAAGACTCGATGGAGCCAGGGCACAAAACGAAGCCGCTCTCTGGAAGCGTGTCTCCAAAACGGCCAAGTGCCTCTCGGCCTGCCAGCTCGTATAGACATGTTCGGACTTACTCGTCGACGGTGAGAAGGACAGGATCTGGAAGTTCCTACTCGAGCGAGTACTCGATCCAGCCGCATCGTAGCGAGAGCAGCACCAACATGCTGAGCTTAAATACCCTACCTCCCTCCAAATGGCAGAGGCTGAAGTATCTATCCCTGGCAGACAACTCCATGACCACCATCTCAGCACAAAGTCTGGCGCCTGTAGCCAGCACTCTTCGATCCCTCAATCTCTCTTCTAACCTCTTCAACGAAATCCCAGATAGCTTGGCATCCTTGACGAGGCTCGTTTCTCTTGATCTATCGAACTGCATGATTGGTTCTCTCCAGTCACTGTCGAGATCGCCTCTGCCTGCTATCCTCACAATTAACCTGAAAGGGAATCGCTTGCGGTCATTGGCAGGTGTGGAGAAGCTACTGTCTCTGGAACAGTTGAACGTCCAGGACAATCAGCTCTCAGATCCTATGGAAATGGCAAGACTCACGGGTATACCGAATCTAAAACGGATATGGGTCAAGCGAAACCCGTTCACCAAAACGCACTCTGAATACCGAGTGACCACCTTCAATCTCTTTCGAAAGACGCCTGGGTACGTGGATGACATTATTGTCGATGACTCAGGGCCAGGTTATTCGGAGCGAAAGCAGTTGGTGGATCGAGTCCCCGAGGTTGAGCGAGAGCTTTCACAACCATCCGTCCGAATTACTGAGCACCCGGTAATAGTTCAACAGTCTGATCCGGCTCAGCCTGGCTACAGCGAGTCAGCGGAGATTGTCATGAACACGACGCGCCGGAAAAAGCCTCCCCGAAGACGGATAGTAGATCTGGCACACGATGAAACTTTTGCCCGAGTTCCTGACGAGGACTTAGCAGCGACGATCACGCCGAGTGCCAATATCATGGACCATGATAACGTCCCGATACTCAGTGCCCCGACTATATCGCAATCACGATTAGCCGAAGCAGTGGTGGACGACGTTTTCGATGGTTCGACAGAGGCACCATCTGTTGGCTCGAGCGAGCCAGCTCAACAACAAGATGACTACCGAGCGAAAGTGGAAGCACTCCGACAAGAATTTGGCAGCAATTGGCTCAACGCTTTGGGTGACCAGAATTGGCACAACAGCCATCATTTTGAAGTTTTGCAAGGGCAAAGCCTGAGCCATGATGCGTTGCATCGGTCAGGACACCAGGTCATGGTTTCTGGTGGCGGGCGGACACTGGGATAAGTCCGCCTTCCCAACATGTGTGATTTTTGCTGCGTATGTGCGGTCATTTCTCTTTTGACATTCTTACTAGAGGCCATTCGTGTCTCAGCCATGAGGCCGTGGGTTTTTTGTGTTTTGTTTGCATTGATATACCCATTCGTTGCGATTTTGCCGAAAGACTTCGTGGGATGTATAGCTGGATCGGGGAAACCAGTCGTCGCGTCTGTGTACCGCATGGGATTGTTCGTGGCATTCTGCTCAGATGTGCTTTTCGAAGCATAGCGATGGCGTTTTGTTTTGGTTCTGACGGGATGGGAATCTATTACAGACTGCTTTTATCATGTCTGCATGATTGCATGAAAGCATGAGACCATGGGACTGGGATGGAAGTTTAGTGCCTGTTTGCAATTGATACATGTTCGCGATCTTTCCAAAGTACAGTACCAATATCTACATCCATCTCCTGCTTACCGGACAGCGCGTTGCCACCTCGATGGACACAGAACTATGCTTAGTACGAATGGTGCTCTTACAATAACAGAGTGCTGACACCTGCAGCAGAATCCTGGCACACTGTGCCCGGAGTCCGGATATAGCTGGGGAAGTTACGAGGCTCATCCACAAATCCGACAATAAGAACAAGCGTCGAATGATTATCTGCGTATGCAGAGTGTCACCACAGGCTAATTTCCCAGGTAAGGAATCCGAGTCGTCGAGTAAGCGACCACGCAGGATCCTAAAGTCGACACCACAAAGGCGAAGTGATGGCCTAAGAGCTTTGTAGAGGTTGGGAGGGGGAAAGGTTTGCAATGGTAGATTCTTTATGGTCGCCACGGCGACGTCAGCTCATGCTCAAGGGAAATTACGCGCACCCATACCAAATCTCTGTCGTGAGGTGGAGGCGAAGTGTTACAGGTATTGCTTTATGTCAGCATGGGAAGGGCCTTGCCCGTACTTATCAAATACAGTAGATGATGGTCGAAAGGAGAAAGGTGAAAGGTATTTAGAGGATGCAGGAGGCCACGGCCACAGTGGTGTTTGGGTGGGCTGATTGGGTGATTAATGAGTGGGATGGGTTGGTGGAGGGGAGGAGAGTTGAACGCGATTTAGCAGTTAGAGCGCAGCCAGGGGAACGCTGTATTCGCAGCTCTTCTTGCAAGAAAACTTGACTGAATGATGTAGAGGACAGGTGAGTTGAGTAATGAGATACTGGCGTTGTTGTCACTCGTGGCGACTGTCTCATTCCTTCTCGCGTATCTCGTGGTGTCTCTTGGGTGTCTCCTTCTCTTTCTCACCCCAAATTGCATGCTCGCAGGCTGCACACATAAGACTATCTCTTGTTTTGCTCTTGTTATGTTTCCTCCTCTTTCCCCAGACAGTCCTTGTACTTCTCTTCACGGTGTCAGACCGAAGGAAAAAACTCAACCAGAAAGAAGAAATAGGAGAGGGAAGATTTCTGTGTCTTGCAACTAAAACATAACGAGGAGTGTTGGTGCCAAGAGAGGATACCGCCTTGCCGCCTGCCAGGATTTGAGAAAATAGACGAATCCCGCCTTCCACCCACTGATCCCTCCCATTCCCATCCCTCCCTCCGTCCACCAACCACTCATCCAGTCCATCTTATCCCATAACCACCGCAAACCTGCACTGCGTTTCTCATCCGGCCGCAGTTCACCTCGCGTTTCGCCTGTATTAATCGCCCTGCGATCTGTATTCGATTCATTCCATCCTCATTCTTCAAAGCACCGCGAATCCGGTTCTTTGTCACTGACACCGACCCACTACCTGCAAGAAGAAAAATCGTACGGTGTCAAACTGGTGCTCTCGAAACCCAACTGCGTTGCCCGCTCTGCGCCGAGAAAACACTCCTCAGCCCTGGCACATTGTGCCTCCAACATCCACCACGATAACAACACCTTTCTTTGCTGAAGGTCATTGTCCCCTGCGATCTTCATTCCTCCCTCGTCAAGTCTGATTGGGGACTCCTCTCGCTGAACCCGTTTGTTGGGTGCCTCGGGGTCGAAAATTCAATTTTGGTACATACTCTCTGCCACCCCCCGAACTAGTCAGTTGCGTCAGCTGCCACTCACCACCTACAATTAATTCATCCCAGACTGATCCAAAACATTCTTCAGCAGACTAGCGTTACCATCTGCACGCCTCGACACCCATTGATTTCCTTGAATCTCCTCTCATCCGACCGCACCTGGTCGCCGCCCCCCCTTCCTTCCACCCCCTTGCCCCGCCCGCGGCGATCCCACTATGGCCGACGCAAATGAGGTAGACCTCGATTCTGTCATTGATCGCCTGTTAGAGGTCAGAGGAAGCAGACCAGGGAAGCAGGTTCAGCTGCTCGAAAATGAGATTCGCTACCTTTGCACAAAGGCGCGAGAAATCTTCATCTCGCAGCCGATATTGCTCGAGCTAGAAGCCCCCATCAAGGTACGAATTGCTCCTCCTTTGAACATCAATCTGCCCTCGCGGAAAACAGTCACACTGATTATCATCGTCGTAGATTTGTGGCGATATTCATGGCCAGTACTACGACCTTCTCCGCCTCTTCGAATATGGCGGTTTCCCCCCCGAAGCCAACTACCTCTTCCTCGGCGACTACGTGGATCGAGGCAAGCAATCCCTCGAGACTATCTGCTTGCTTCTAGCCTACAAGATCAAATACCCCGAAAACTTCTTCATTCTGCGTGGCAACCACGAGTGCGCTTCCATCAACCGTATTTACGGCTTCTACGATGAGTGCAAACGTCGATACAATATTAAGCTATGGAAGACATTTACGGACTGCTTCAACTGCTTGCCGATCGCCGCTATCATTGACGAGAAGATCTTCACCATGCACGGTGGCTTGAGTCCGGATCTGAACTCAATGGAACAGATACGCCGTGTCATGCGACCGACAGATGTGAGTGTTCCCACCTGCTTGCGAAGCCGGCACGGTCCCGGCTGTTCTACATGAGTACTGAATCCACTAACGAACAACAGATTCCGGACTGCGGCCTCCTTTGCGATTTACTCTGGTCAGATCCCGACAAGGACATCACCGGCTGGAGTGAGAACGATCGTGGCGTGTCCTTCACCTTTGGACCCGATGTCGTGTCACGATTCCTGCAAAAACATGACATGGACCTTATCTGTCGTGCACATCAAGTGGTGGAAGACGGCTACGAGTTCTTCTCCAAGCGACAGCTGGTCACCCTGTTCAGCGCTCCAAACTACTGCGGCGAGTTTGACAATGCTGGTGCCATGATGAGCGTAGACGAAAGTCTACTCTGCTCCTTCCAGGTACGGCACAAACCCTCTGGATCCTTGAAGTATCCTTGCTGACTTTCCACCCGCACCAGATTCTCAAACCTGCCGAGAAGAAACAAAAGTACGTGTATGGCTCCAAGAGCCCAAGCGGGTCCAATACTCCGTCTCGCAAATCCAAAACCTAGTCCCTTCGACTCGGGCTGATCGATGTCATTGATAGCAGGTTTGGAAGAAGATAGGGTCACCTTCTGGCTTCCCCGTCGATCCGGTCTCGCACTCGACCAGTCTCCTTTCCCTCCGGTTCCGAAGCATGTGACCAACCGCCACCACTTGATAGTTTCCACGCTCTCATGAACATCTCATCTTTTTGGAGCTGCGAAAGACTTCCCAGTTACTCATTTTCATCAATACGTTGACTAGCCCCTCGGACCTGTCAGATTTTTGGAGGTCGGACGCCAGTCTTTAGTATCCACAATGGCAAAATCGGTCATGACGACAAATTCGACGGCAAGGTATTGGGTCGAGGCAAAGGTCAAGGACGAGTCGGCCTAAGTACTTTTCATGGGGCTCTCAATGGAAATGGGCTCAGGGATAGTGATGTTTTGTGGAACAGGGTCGTGGTGTATGAGACATGGAGAATGCTTTTTTGACCACCCGGAACTTGACCCCCCTGTTCGCGGTGTAACTGCCGATGTGTTTTTGTCTGTGGGAAAGAAGGAAAAGAGATGTTGCTGGAGCGCAGGGCGCAAGGCGAGACTACTTTCCCCATTCCAAATGTACTACGCAAATGCCGGTTTTGCTTTCCTGCCCTTTTTTTCGATGCGGTGATGAAGGACGGACAAAGAAACGCCCATGGAATGAATGAATGCACGGTGCAGAACAAGAATAAAGCAGATCATACCACACGACACAAAGCAGAGCAGTTACGCATCGAGTTAGCAGTTGAATCCGCTCCCTCTGTATCAAGATGACTTTAAATAAGTAGTATGCTGTGAATTTAATAGAGGGTTTTGTTGTTATTTTGGGATGAGACGAGATAGTCGTGCGTACGACGAACTTCGCCTATATGTCTTGCCTACGCCATATCTTCCAGATTGAGTGTTGTGGTCGCTGACCTTGGGAGCCGGGAACAACAGAGGTGAGCTGTACCTCGTGGACCCATCTCGAGGGCTATATCTACACATTAGGTACCTAGGACGTTCAACACAACACGTATAAATATATATAGACATATATACCCCCACAAGGCACATACATACCATGTACATTGACTCGTTATACACATACATGTGGAGCTTGGATATCTGTATGTTCTCTGGCTTACTCTCCCTTACTACGTAGCTAGGTGGGTAGGCAGACAGGTAAGTATATAGGTAAGTATGGAGATATATATGTGTGTGTGTGTGTGTGTTGGCACAGACTGGATCGATAGTGATGATGATGGATGCGGTCAAAATATCGACAGAAAATCTCATCCATTCATTCAATGGTCTAGTACTTGTTTACCTGTTTACCTGACTAACCTGCCTCCCTCTCTACCGACCGGATGTTCGTTTAGTCTGTCTGTCTGTCTTTTCTCTCTCTCTCTCTCTTTCTCTGCCCGAGTCTTGTGTATTTCGTTGCTGTGTTCTTGTTTTACTTCTCTTCCTCTCTTTCTGCCTCTCGCGCTCTCGTCTTATCTTGTATGTTCTTCTTCCAGCATGTGTATCGTGTTGTCTCGGGTCAAAATGTTTTGATGGGGGTTTGCATGTGAGTGGTCGGTGCTCAAATGAGGAAATGACATTGTGTCTTATCAACTCCGATTTTTGACTCCTCTTCGTACCAAGGGCCCATTGATTTGGTATGGTTGATGTATGTGTGTGCATGGAATGGGACGGCGGACGAGGTTTGAGGAACTGATTGATTGATTGATTTCTCTGACGAAAGGGTGAAATTGGGACTATGGGGATTGTGGCTCGACAGATTGAACGTATCGATCGCTGAAGGCCGTCGGGATTGCCTCCCTTTTGTCATTATGCATCATCTGCTCTGCTGTCTTTCAAACATATTGCGCCAACCACCTGATACCCTCTCCATAACCCTGCCTCATGACAACACTGCACATAAACACCTCAATCGGCCTGATTCCCTCGAGTGGTACCTTGCCCTTGCCCGTAGTCTGATACAGGCCTAGCTGATGTCTCAATTCATCCTCTGACACCGCATCCGGGTGATCGATTTTGTTTCCCAGAATCAGGAACGGCGTCTTTGCGAGGTCTTCCATTGCCAGTAGGGCATCGAGTTCTGCTTTGGCTTCCGGTAGACGTTCGTGGTCCTTGGCGTCGACGAGGAAGACGATGCCCGATACCTCGGGGAAGTAGTCGCGCCAGAGGCGGCGCGCTGCGCAGGAGTCAGTCCACCTGGCTGCGTCGCCCCGAAGAGCTGCGAAATAGTGTCCAACGTACCTTGTTGATGACCACCCAGGTCGAAGGTTGTGAATCTGTTGTTTCCAATGGCGAGTTCTTCGGAAGCTGTGCCAGAGGTTGTCAGTATAATATACTGATTCGAAGAGGATCATTGGGGATGTACATACTGGGATGTAAGGTTGGTTGCAGAATTGCGACACGGTCATTCTATAAAGAAGCACGCATGGTCAGCTTTCGAACTCTACGACCGAACCGAGTCCAAGATTGCAGCTCCTTCACGTCCATGATCAAAGCCATGGGTCATGATAGGCAGTCCCAATCTGTTCCTATCCAGTTCCGCACCACACAAACTCCGCGGTTTGTTGCTTCAGAGCCCTCTCACCTTCAACATGTGTAATAGTGTTGTCTTTCCCGCATTATCGAGACCGAGGAAGAGGAGTTTGGCATGCTTGTTGAGAAGACCCAGAGAGGCGAGGATATCGTAGACTAGAGTGATAACAACCATCAGGTCAGTCTGTCCTCTGCACAAGCGCAGGAAGTCCATTACACATACACCAGTTTATGATCCACATCTTTGCACGTCCGAACGAGGCAGAGGTGGTCTTTGAAAATATGGGAGCACGAAACTAACGAGGAGGGCGGATCGCGAGAATAAGAGTGATAAACGCACTCGGCCAGATCTCACGGCAGGAAGTGAGGTGATGGGGTGCCACCGTTGAGAAGTTCCGAAAAGAGAAAGAATCCCAAATACTCGGAGTTTAGACTTGGATCGAAGAATATCTCACGTGATGCAAAGTCACGTGAGACACAACGCAAAAGGTCACATTACATCACTCTTGGCGTCCTCGGCGTCAACCGTTGATCGACTTATGAACAGGAATAAACAAAATACTTCTTGGTGCTTTTGTGCATATCACGCTCTGCAATCGAGTCTGCCACTCGAGAGAGCTTTTTTGATATTGTGGGGACCATGCTGATGGTCATGTCACATATTTACAACGCAAGATGCGCCTCCCGCGACGTGCGCCGGTGCTATGCATAAAATGCCCCCTGGATCCCAAAACCGTGCTTTGTGAAAAATGATATGCTGGCTGTGCGATAACCCTTGTTGCTCCCACCCAATCCCATCATCAATTCGTCATATTCGAGCGCTAAGCCGCACCGATATATGTTCAAAAAAAGCTCTAAGTGAGCCGAGGGGAAATGGTCGACAAGTAAAACAATATATGTGTAAAAGGGTGGACTTGAAGGGAATCAAAGTGAAAGTACCAGCTGAGTCTGTTGCCCGATGCCGTAGCCTTTTGTTCGCTCAGCACATTCTAGACCCAGCTCTTTCATGCGCTCCGCTCCACGACCGGGAACCGGTTTCCGTTCAGACTGTTCCTTGGCTGCTTTCCGACAATGTTGACGCCAGTATTTTTCTTTGCGCTTTTGGCGTTTCTTTTCAAGCCCGGCAACAATGTCAACGGGGCCACGAACGTGCATGTCTGGACGGAATGGTTCCTCAAGAGCGGGCGTGACAGCTCCAGACGCAATATTGGAGATGGAAGGACTGCCAATGTGGAAGTTTTTGAAGAATGGATTAGGAGTATCAGGGAGGGACGCTGTCCGTTCCATGCCAGGACGTTGAGCAAGACCTCTTGGGTTGATCCTGGTCCGGATACCAGCGTTTGTCGGCGACCCACGAGGAGAACGCAGCTTAGCTTGCGGAAAGGGTGACCTCAGTCGAGTGGGAGAATGCCCAAACAATTTTCGAGGTGGTGGTGATCGTGCAACCGCATGCCTCGGCGGCGGCACGCGGTGGATGCTGCGACCGACTCTTCCGCCGAATGCAGTGTGGGGGGGAGAGGGTGAATGAGCGATTGGCATGGTGAACGACGCCTTCCGGCGTCCATGATGCTCCTCGTCGAAATCTGCAAACCCGTCCTTGAGCCATCGCGGGCCCTCGGAGCTGTGTTGCGATTCGTCGACCTCTTCATCGTCACTGTTTTCTTCGTTGTCTTCCGGATCAGTCGTCGGGAAGCTCGGATCTATATCTTGGGGGATGGGGATGTGCTTCTCTCGCTTCTTTTGCTCGCGGCATGAGATGTACGCGGCCTCCAAAGGACGATCCTCGTCAAGAGTTCCGCAGACAAAGTCGGTGCTGTCGGGCAACTCTGGTGTGCCAGGTCTCATCTTTGGCACTTTGAAGGCGTTGTTATTGCGACGTCTTCCAACTTGCCTCATCATTGAATGAAGGGGAGGCGTACTCGATCGAATCAAAGACTCGACGGAACTTGCCTCGGATTGTCGACGGGCGCTGAAGTGGCTGATGTTGAGATGGTCACTGCTCATGCCCGCACCGGTGTTCGAGGGCGCCCAGAATCTATATTCGGAGCCGCCATCGCTCTCTTCGTCGGAGCTAGCGAAGCCTCCTTCGTCGTCAGATTCATTGCCACCATCGGTGCCATCGTCGGAAGGAGCGAAATCATCCTCATTGTCATTGTATTCATCCTCAGATGCATTTCCGAGTTCCTCCTGTTCTCGTTCTTCTTCCTCCGCCTCCTCTTCGGCTTCACGACCAATTTGCCGGATGCGGTTTTCCTTTTTCATGCAATCATCAAAGGTGAGCTTCTCCTTGTGGACATCTGGCTTGTCAACCCATGCGTCGGTCTCATCCTGAGATGCTGCAAATTCGTGAAAGGCTGCCTTTGGGGAGGGTGGGGTGAGTCTGAATTTCTCGGGACTAGCTACTCTAGCTGTGTCGGTCGAGTGGCTGGAGAGGTCGACAGATTCTGAGGTGGATTTGCGCCTGAAAGGGGCAGGAGACGGGCGCCGTGCGTTCTTTGCTTCAGCCCGTAGCTTGGCGGGGGAGCTTTTCATCTCGTTTGTGCTCGTTCGAGAGGGGCAAGCGAAGGTGAGTGCACACTTCCGCTTGGGGGGCTCGGGTTGTCCGGCTGACGGCTTTTGCTTGCTTAATGCCTCGCTTTCTTTGCTCTTCTCAGAATCGGTTCCCCCACACGCAAACATGATGCAACGCTTGCGGCCCAGCGTCTTCTCAACCGCGGCTTCGCCAACTTCTGCCACTGCTTCCCTTTCGTCCTTCGTCACCGGGGCGATGAGCACCTTGGAGCCTGTTTTTTTGAAGTTGAGGAGGGTGCCGAAGCGTCCTGAAGGAGGTGGTGGACTGGGCGTCGCCGACGATGACTGGCTGGAGTCCCCATCACTCGTCAACTCGGCAGTCGAGGGCATGCTCGCTGTACTATGGGAGGAAGTCGTCGATAGCCCACGGTCGGCAAATCTATGAGAATCATCTTCGTGCTTGGATTCCGCCAGAATGGCTCGAGTCAAAAGAGACTCGCGGCGAGGATTGGGAGGAGCGGGAGATCGATGGTAGGCTGCCTCTCGCGTTGGGACGACGGTCAATGGGGATACGTGGTCGTCCGGTGGTTCATCAGCGTCCGCACTGAGCTCGTCGTCACCGAGAGGAACTGTGGGGGCGTTTGATAGACTAAACATTTTGAGTAAACTCTGCATGGCTGAACCTCTTCGGGTGGCGTCCATCTGGTGTTTCTGGTGATGCGCCATCTGAATTGCAGCCAGGAGTGACAAAGCAAGTGATGTAAAGGTATTGAAGAAGAATGCAGGAACTTTTTCCCACAGCCCGACACAGATGGCGATCAAGTTCAGGCAAGAACGCTACCAACACCAGTAGCCGAATGGCACTGTTTGGTTGGTGAAGGAAATGATTTTATGTTGGCCCACAGGGACCGCCGCTGTTATAAATTCGACTTGGACATTGTGTGAAGATAAAAAGTCAATTCCTCTGAACACCAGCAGAGTGGTAGAGCGTGAACCGGAGTGTCTTTGGAGGGGAGAGTGCGGCGCGACAGGTGGCGTTCTGCGGTGACTGCTGCGTCCCAGGACTTTTGCGAGAGCGTAATTTCGAGAGACAGGAGATCTGGAAGGTGTCAATAAGATGCGAGTATATGAGTTGGCATGAATCAGATTGCTTACGAGAAGAGAGTATGGTCAAGAGACCGAAGGTGCTGGATGAGAGGAGCAGTAGGAAGAAGACGGATGGAGGATGGCGAGGACGGGAAGTGGGAGTGGGTGGTAGTAATCGTAGGTGGTGTGCTTGTAGGGAGCAGTCGGGATGCGGGAGTGGAGAGGGAAAATTTGGAGAGGAAGAATAATGAACAAAGGACGACGGTGAAGAGGAAAATGGGTGAAAGATGAGGGAAAATCGCGGGCAGCCGGAATAGCAGCAAGCGAGAGAGGGTGGCAGAGTGTGGCAGAGGATGCCACCAATAATGGCACCAATGGTACCCGGAATGGGATGGTTTGGATGGCAAGGAAAGAGAAAAATTTGGAGAAGAAAAAAGATTTGTGAGCAGAGGCAGAGAGAGAAGTAGTTAGTAAGAGGCCAGAGACCAGCGAACACACATAAACAAAACTCAGCGACGCAGCCATTCAGCCAGAAGATGCCAGGCCAAACGAGACCCAGTTTGGGGGGGGAGGAGGGGGGTGCCTAGCCAGTCAACAGTCAACGGATTTCAGCCATTAGGTGTGTTGTTTGGACGGGTTCCAGTTGGACTGCACATTGTTGGGTTTCCCTTAGGTACCCAGATGACCCCGCTATTAGGTACTCCGTAGGTCACTAAGGCGCCTAAGGAGATAAAGAGTCTGCCCTGGGTTGCAATCTTAACTCGTTCCTCCTTACTGGTAAACGCTTTTCTCAGTGCCCGTAGTTGTAAGTCCTGGGTACAAAAGTCGACACCTGCGGGCATGTGGCTACCCCCTTAGCCAACTTTTCCCGTGCTTTGAAAAGAGGCCAACAAAATCCATCTCATCCACACAGCCCACCATCTGCCGCCTACCACCCACCGCCCACTCAACTATCGAGCACCGACCACCGTACCACTAACTCTCAAACGGCAACTCGTCGAGATCTCGGACCTGGATCCCTCGAGGTTGATCAATTCCTCTCGGCGGCAAAGGGCCAAAAAGACGCCCGAAGCTAGCCTGCCGTCTCCAGCAGTCCTGCACTTGAAACCGCCCACTTTGACTTGGATTTTCAGACGGGATCTCCTCAACCAGCAGGATGGCCCTCGGTTTCTATTAGGGTTTTCGCCTCTCGAACTACTCGCATCCCACTTGGTGGTCCCTGCGACCTTGTGCGTTGGTGAAATTGCGCCCCTCCACAGACGGGTAGCGATCGGTGTAAAATGACACAATACTAATGCAAAGAGCAAGAGAGGATTAAAGGGAAACAATGACAGAACTACTGCAGGGTACTTGATCAAAACCAGTCCGTCATGCTCTCTGGAGTACATAGGATCGAGGAACCAACAAGTCTCAGTACACCGCCTCGGTACCATTGTACACGCGGAGACACGCTTTGCTTCCTATACAGGCACAGGCTCCAATACCCTGGTGCTAATTTTATATGGGTTTGTGTCCCTCACAGCCCATTGTTGGTCCCGCCGCATGGGCAGCCAGGAACCAGAGAGAAAACCCTGGTGCCACTTCGATCGAAATGGTCATCTGTCGCCACTGTCAGCTCGTTGCACTGGTGGTGACATTCTTCTGTGACATCTGGCAATATGATTGCCAAGGTGACCATTTCCGGGTGTGCCTTTTTCGATGGGGGCAGCTCCCGTGGACCGTGGACCCTGATAGTTCGTGAGTCGTAACTTGTTCCTAGGTCCTGCAGGCATCATGACCGGGATATTTCGCCGTCTTGACGCAATATGACAGCATACTTCTCGAATTCTGGCGCGTCATCTAAACTCTCATCCAACAAGAACGCGTTGTCATTTCCAGGTCTTTATTTGTTTGGTACTTGAATCAAACCTTTTCGCCCACCATGAACTGCCGCTGGTCAAACGGCGTCTGCCCTCCCGAAATCAGGTTCTTGGATCTGCCACATCATTGACCACTTGACCTGCGATCCCTTTGCAGCATATTCGTTATTCCCGAACCGCTTGACTGGTTCGTGATGGGAGTGAAGTGATCTGACGCAAGTGGGAAGTATCTTGAATCCAAGCATTACTTGGCATGCAATTACGGAGTACATTGTGCGGTTTCGTGGGTTGGGATACCTGGTACTATCGAACTTGGTCCCAGGTATCATTGTGTTTCAACGCCCGTCATCCTTAACCTCGCCCTGCATCTGCGTTTCGATGCCCTGGGCTCCGACTTCAACGTAGGCTGAATCCCGCAGTCTCCTGTCAGCTGACATGACGTCAACCTCAAAGCCTCACAAAGACGCGTACGAGGTACTCCATGCTCTTACTCTCTTTCTACGCGTACTTGTACTCGTGGGCAACTGGAAAAATCCTCCAGGATGCTAAATCATTATGTTGTGAGATGACCTTGGCATGCTCACAGGGGAAACTGATTCCCTCGTGCCCATTTCACGGGCCGCACGGCTCGAGAGGCCTTACCGTCGAAGACATGGATGTGAGGGCTGTCTTTTCAAGCGCCACCGCGTATTCCTCCAATCTCTTTCCTCCCGCGAGACCTCCAAACATGACATGATCTTCTGACGGTGCAGTACCGCATCCTGTATACTCACAGTAGTATTATTGCTGATGCTTTTCCCCACTGCTCACTTTGCTCACCAAGAGGATAGCTGCAGAGGTGTGACGGAGATGTTCGGACGCATAGGACCAGTCAAACGCAGGCACTACCGCGTGCTACAACTCGGCAGCTTGCCCCAATGCATTATTCGCAGAGATCTTTTTCTGATGTACACATCCACAGCGGTCCGCGTGCGCATGAAACCAGCGACCCTTTGCACTGTCTGACGGTGAACAGGCGGCGGTCTGTGCCACTCTGTTCCTCAAAAGAATGATTCTAGAAGCACATGCACCGGTGACACCAAAGACAAGACAGCTGAAGCACCTGGCAACCTCAGTCATCTGGCTGACCACGGGCCCTCTCACGACGCATTCATTCTCAGCCATGTTGCGTGTCGCATTCAGTTCCACGTAAGAATGCGAGCTGCTGTTAGCTTGGACTACTCCCAGAGCTCGATAAAGCTATGCTGTAACGACGCAAGTAGTTTATTCATCCACATCCACAGTGTGGGGATAGCTGCATGGCCAAGCGAGCGTCCTCCACACTATTAAATCGGCAAACGAGGTCGCGGAAGCTCAAGTGAGACCACGACTGCAGATGCAAGTGCGCCGTGGGATATGACCACAATTCAGAGTACCAAATACAAATTGTCAGTGACCTTGGGCGAGTCTTGGATCTCGAGCGGACAAAGCAGAAATGTGAATGGGCGGAGACGACAACGCACAGACCAGTGGAGCCACCGGCGGGTCTGGCCCACAGCCCCATTGAGAACGGACTTTTTACTATGAGGCATTTTCAATTAGCGAATCGCAGTGAAGAACAATCTGGGTGTTGATGGAGACTAAAATAAGGCTAATGCAACAACCACTTTGAGAAAGAAGCAACTTGACCAAGTCCGCCACTCACTGACCGAGGTTTCCTTTTGCCTACCCCTCACCACACACATTCCCATTCCTTGTACGAAGAAGAAAAAACGGCGACTCGTGTTAGTGGGCTCTTGCGAGATGTAGTCTTGGCGACTACGACGCGACATTCCAAGCTCGTACTTGTAGTTTACAACTGCTCTCGTCTTGACGATGTGTGTGCGTGTGTGCGGCGCTTACCATCTCCCAATAGAAGGCGAGCACTGCTTTGGGTATGTTGTTTTCCAGATGGAGTAACCTCTGTTTGAATTTCATTTTCCAGCAAAGCCGTAAAATGCTATCAAAAGGTCAGGGCCTGCGTCCGATATTTCGAGTCTTTTGACAATCGTCTTTCCGGGTTTCAGATGTTCCGCTTGCAACCCCGCGAATACCCCGTGCATCTTGTAACCCAAACCAGGGATCGTTGGTCATTTGCCTACGATCACTCATGGCCAGCACAAGGACAAGGTACAAGTTACCGTATAGCAATGCTCACGAGATCACGGCTCGCCGCATGCAGGCAGGAGTTGGCGAAACGGACGGTTCGTTGCTAAGAAACTATCGCAACCCAACCGAGTAAACCTACGAAGAGAGGTGTGGTTCACAGTGTCGTGCAAAAGGGGGTTCCGACTTCCATCACATGAGGCCCTCCCTGCGCTCTCTCTCACCGCACTTTCTCCTGGACGACGAGCTTCTTCTGAGAGTTTTGTCCAACGTTCCAAGACTTGCGGTCCGGGGTAAAGTGCACCGACGCCGAGCCAAAGGGGCTCCTCCCAATCTCTTGGCTTTGGATAGATCTTGAACAAGGTCCGAGAATGATCGGCTGTCGATGAAACGGGATGAATATCAAGTCCCCAGAGTCAAGTCAGCAAGATGCTCAGGGACTACAGGGATGATCTGGAAGCCTTCTGGATCCAAAAAAAAAAACTCAATCTGACCAGATAAAGATAAACATGAAGCCCGAATATATCGAAATGGCTTCTTGGCGCTCGGAAACTCAATTGTCCAGAGTAGCCTTGTCCTTTCACCTCTATATTTTCCAACAAGATTCCTATAATGATTAATGATTGGAGTGATGTCGCTCAGATACGGATGGGGTGCTCCTCGTTTGTGAATCCAGTATTGCGAAGCCTCTGTGGAGCGTTGGGAAGTCCCATATAGACAAGGCCTCACTTTTGGTCCTTCCGGTCTTCCCTCCCGCCTCCATCCGACCAACTTGGTTTCGCCGTCCCTCGAATATCAACAGCTTACCTGCACTGGGTTTGATATTGGAACTTCTTCCCACAATAGGAACTATCAAGCATTGGGACTGATGCAGATCACAGCTCAAGATGTCGACAAATCCATAGTGCGGACTTGGCACGGAGTCACGAATCCACGGCCGCGTAGACGAGGCTGTCTTGGAGCCTTGGCCTTTGAGGACCTGAGGAACTTTCTACTTTTCTTGCAATGACAGACGAACTGACCCATCATTAAGCCTAGAATATACAAACCTCGACGTCTGCTCCCCAGTTTTTTCAACATTTCTCACCAGCCGCCAGGATTTCTGCGGTCCGAATTGACCTGAGGTTGCGGGACATCCCGTCAAACCTCATTACAACTCCTATCCAAGAATCCAAACATACCCGAAGAGGGATCTTCCCGGTGTTGAAACAGCTTGTGAGGCATACTCGAGGCTGTCATCTGCGATAAAAGACACTTTTGGTGATGTCGTCCCTGGAAGAACCACTCGTGCAGCCACCAGAATCAGAAGGCGATGACCCTATCATCCACCCGTCCCTCCAGCGCTACGTCCACGGACTTCCGGATTCACATACAAACTACGCACGCTTCTTCTCGGCCCTGCTCATCCCACAACAATCCCACGAGCAGTTCTTCGTCGACCTGAAGCAGTTCCGCGAGCAGCCCACCATCATCTACCTCCTCGAGCCGGGAACTTCCCAGAACTACCGCGCCGTCTCGCGGAACTTTGTCGGTTCGCGCTTCGCGCACCCGTGGTGTCGAGTGCACAGCGACTTCGCCAAAGGATGGCGTGGGGCCAGCTGGGTTGGGAAATCGGGGACCCGGATCGACGAGCAGATGAAGAAGGAGGAGGAGCGGCTGCACAAGCTGCTCGTCCCGATCTGGATCGCAATGAGGAGGAGGATGTTTCCCGGCGAGGACGTGGTTAGGGAGTGGATCGTCAAAGAGGACGAGCGCGAAAGGGCCGCTGCGGAGGAGAAGAAGAGGCTCAAGGCAGAACGGGCGGCGGCCCAGTCGGCGGCGTCTGATGATGCCTCGATGCGCACTCTTTCGTCAGGCACGCCGCCTGGCTATTCCGAACTCGGCTTCGCAACCACAAAGTCGACAAAGCCGTCGTCGATGCACTCACAAGTCACGGATCCTAGCGGAGCTGCGGCCGCCTCCAAGCTGTTCCTGGGCGCGGCTGTCACGGGCTTTATCATGAGCGACAAGCGCGTCCAGAAATACGTCGAGAAGAAGATGCGCAAGAAGTAAGGGCTCTGTATTCGTCCACGCTGCTACGGACGGAGCCATTGAGCTGGATGTTGGAACTCGCTTTACTTGTCGCCTCAGCAAGGATGAAATATCAAGACGCTGACTTGGTTGGTTCCGCCCATGTGCTGTTGAACCTATGTCACTAGCATGGCCGCTACCACGCACGCGCCTCACGCATGTATACCCGTTCGGTGTCTGCTGAGCGGGACATAGAGCCAGCAAAGGCTGCATGACGTTTGTTCGGCTATTGAGCCCGTGGTCTGACACCCATCTGGTTGCATACCCAACATCCCTCGGGCCGATTGGCTCGAGGGCATGAACACGACGAGGTTCGGGACCACGATGGAAGCCAGCATGGATCATGTTTTCGCAATGGCATCGTGTCGGCAAAGTGTGGCCACTTCATCTTCTTTCTACCCTGCCCTGCCCTGCCATGCCTCGCTCGTTGACTTGTTTCGGTGTGCAGTCTGCAGACAGGGTAAAAAGGCTCGAGGACAATGTTTCAGGGGAAGTACCAGGTCTATATCAAGATGTAACAATAATATAATGGTTGTAAGAACAGGCTCATGCACCGTTTTCTGTACTTTTCTAGTGTTGTCGTTGGTTGTAACATCGTGTATAGTTTGAGGTGTATGTTTTGAAGCCTGAGCGTCACTTTCCGCAGTACTTGACAGACTCCGAAGTTAGAAGACGGTTATTTATTACATGACGGATGATGGATGATGTGCTCTCTGCTTCTTCACGAGGTGTCCGATGAGGACATGGAACATGCTGTCAGCAGCTAAGGGTCGTTGTCGCTGGGCGGATGTCGATGCAATGTTGCACCAGAGCCTCGTGTTTTTAATTGTTTTCCACAACTTCATTCGCATCACCCACAACCGCGACCTCACGCTCTCACAACTGCAGTCTGTAGGCTGTTATCCGAACTTATCTGTCGTACTGGATGCTGTACTGCTCAAGACGGCTCTCTCCGCCATCTAACTGGCAAATACAACGATCCTGCTCAGATCCATGCCCGACCTGCTTGACCAGCAGTGCTCAAGTACACGACCTGGCTGCTTCGGCTAGCAGGCAGTGTCCGTCGTACTAGACCCAGTCCACCGCTCTCTGATGCGTCCAGCCGTGCGATTATCGCAGAAAATCCGCATCTTAGACCTACAGCACATTGGAAAAGAGCTGCTTCTTAAGGCCGTGGAAGGATTTGAGCGGTCGAGTGGACAGACGCCCAAGGGAGACTAAACACGGTATGCTGATTCAGCTACTTGGAAAAGGCCAGGCTTGCTATTGATTCCCAAGCTCTGTTTGTCAACCCATTTTGCAGGTATTGAGCCTTCACCATGTCATGCATTGACCATATGCAAGCGACTTACCGGGCGTCCCTGGAAGGGTCATTCAACGGGTCGAGCCGTGAGAACTTGCAGCTCATCGAGGTGGCCACCCACGACCAGCTCAATGCTCGCGACGCGAAGGAGATCCAGGCAAATTCTTTGCTTCGGCGGTAAGACGGCAAGGGCGTTGATCCACAGCAGCGGGTGATTGGGACAATTGTGGCTATATTGACCTTTCGAAGACAGGGCGACGAACGAGAAGGTGACCCATATTCTTATCATTCTGATACTGCCGCCGCTGCGCCAGAGGATGATGGAAAACGTCTGAGATTCAGACCAGGAGCCCTGGTCAGGTTCCTATCGTGTCACTATGGGAATACCCAAACAGCCAATCTCAATTTGATATGGCCTTCTGCAGTGAGTCAGAAAGTATTCAGCGCTTTGTTTTTTTTTTTGCGACACGAATTCATCGTCGAGAGGAAGTATCTGCAACGCGTCAAGCAACATACCTTCGCGACCAACGACGATCGACGCAGCTGATCAACACCCTCTAGCTGGTCAAACCGCTTCGGCTCTTCCTGGAACATATTGGTCGTGAAGAACCCCCTTGAAACCCCCTTGGGTACGTACGGCTTTTTGTGTCTTCCAACCACAAACGAGTTCCTGATCGCCTCTTGACTTCGACGTGTCTGAACAGCATGCCTGGCGGTGCTGACGGGTTATGGAGCACGTCGATGAATACCAAACGTGGAGTCCGCGCTCCTTGGTTGCGCTCCTATGAGGCTGAGTCTGTCACGCGATGCGATAGTGACCATGCTTGAGGCTCCTTGTCGTTTAGACCGGCCGCCTCTCAACCATGACCATGACTGGGGCCCCCGTCTACTCGACCTCAGAGCCTGGCTGATGAAATGCAAGAAGATTTACCCTGTTAGCAATTGGCGTGAGCTTGCTCTCAGCCTTGACTGTGTCGGGAATGCAGGGCCACGACGGTACATCTAGCAGCCATGAAGGTCATCTTTGCGGACCATCTATTCGAGGCATGAAGACCACGACTTCTCACAGTCATAGTCCGCTCAGGATATACCACATGGTGGAACTCCGATATGCGAGGCTGAGGAAAGGACGGGGCACATGAGCGGTACGGCGCGATCTGATGGGTGATCACAATTGATGCTGTTTGCTGCCGAGTCTCAGTATGAGATGCAAATTGCGGAAAATCATGGATTTCATATCTAATGTCGTCTACTGACACTCGCGCCGGACATGACTGACCTGTTCAAGATATATCGCTTAGACAAACAGGGCCAGCATCCGATGTACGGGCGATTCCGAGACTGGGTATGCGGTGAGTCTCAGCAAGAAAACGCAAAGGTTGTTACAGACTTGGAAATTGAGGGTACTGCAATGTCTGGACCCCGGAACTTCTATCCAGACTTCTTTCGACGATCGCCTTGCCAACAAAGTCACATTGACGGCACTCCTGAGCAAGGCAGAGGAACTGCAGAGGAACCTGGGAGCCCATTCATGTTGTACTGTGCTGCTGACCCAAGAAGCGCGGGTATTAGCTCGACTCACAAGCTCCACGAGAGGACCAAGCTATCGACTCGGTGAGATTGGACGATAGAAGCCACGGGAAGGATACGTGCACAGATTTTGCAACTTCATGAGTGGGTGTGAGAACTTCAGCCGCAGAGGACGGTGGTGATCATGCCTTCTTCGACCCCTACCCTTGTTCTGACGAGTGTCTTCTGTACAATCCTGTCCAGGCCTCTTACTCACCGATAGCAGGTATCACCTTTGGTGCATACACAGCACGGCAACCATGGCACCCTTGCCGGTGTCAGTGCACTCACAAACGGAGACACCGGGACAGTTTTTTTTGGACCACGATGCCGCTGTACCCTGCATGAATGCAAATCAGCGGCATCGGGAGGAACAGAATCCTCTTTCAGAGAGGATGCCAGCCGTGTTGTGACAGTCACATAACCAAGAAACCTCGAGGGCTCCGAATCTGCAGACTTCTTCTTCCTGGGACGTTGTGCTGACGAGTCCTCCCTTTTGGTCGAAGCTGAAATTCTTGCCAATGTCGTTATCGCTGGTCGATTGATGACTGAGTAGGTATTTGTGAGGAGTAAACTCAGTGGGACGGTGACAGCGATATGTACATCCTCTCAATGGCGTAGGAGTCGGGATGCTCTGATCAAAGCACGCAGTTATGTGGCTGTACGTATGCCTACAATGTATGTAGACAAGACATTCTCGATTCTGTTCTGAACTCCCCTCGCAGTCTCAATAATAACTCGCGGTGTTTGTATGTGGTCGATATACCCCTCCATATTCTATCGGCCTTGCCCCTCGAAGGAGAGAGCTTTGACCACAGTGGTTTCAATGGGGCTCTCTTCTTGTAGGGGGCTTTGGGATGGGGTTTTCTTCAGGAAATTAATCAATTCATTATCGCGAGATAAAACATATTCTGAGGACTCCTGCACGGACGATCATTGAGTTTCTGAATTGGCCCCTGGGAGTCCTCTAGAGCAGGTCAATCCGGCAACGAGGTCAATGTGGGACAGAGCCTGGATTACCTAGGTAGGTCATGTCTGAACTAACCCGGTGTTCGAGTCTTCAGGACGCAACATGGACGCTCAGAGGTAGTCACATTGAGTGTCAGGGCATGGCCTTGCACTCTTTTCTCGACTGTTCAGCCGTGTTGATGGGGGAAGATGAATGGCCATGTCACGTCAAACGGGGAGGGAGGTAATGGGACGGATATGTGGTGACAAAGAATGATTCCATACCCAAGCGGGAGGAGAGGCAGAGGGAGAGGCAGAGAGAGAGAGACAGTTGCTTTCGAATTAACGAAGTTCCACCACACACGTTCCTCACTAATCTTGGTAAAAATGGCCTTTCAAGCTGATCCTGAGCGCGAGAGCATGTTCAACACCCACCTCCATCGACGTAATTTATCTTCTCGGCTTCCTTGGATTCTCTGTGAGCGCATCACGCCGAAAATGACCAATCATCGAGCGTCAAGACCGAATATTCTGAGGCGACAGTCGTCCACCTGGCCCACGTCTACTTCGAGCCATCCGAACCTCGACAGGTTTGCCCAGTTCGCCGTCATCGAGGGTTTTGGGTTCATGGCCGAGCCTCTTGAGCTGTCGACCGGCACGTCCGTGGCAGCCAGATCTTCAACCATTGGCAGGACACCCAACAGCTTCTAGATCGAGAGAGATGGCGAAGGACAGTGCCGTGGGTCAAGTATCCCCAACCAGAAAAAGGGTCGTTGCTAGCCTTATCCCCGTCTGGGGTCCCCAAGTCCCCTAGGGATTGGGCGTGGTTGGAACGAAGTCGTCGCTTTCTTGAAGAGAGCTAGATTGGGTGGCTCAAGCTACCCACTTACAGTTCCCTAACGGGATTGTCCTGAAGATAGACTCGGAAATAGGAGTGTACATGGGCTACAAGAGCTAGCACTGTTCAAAGGTCAGACATAGTGGACTTTGGACGTCAATGGTTTAAGGGAGGTGGACATCAAATGTGATGGGGGTAACATACCTATAGTTGTTCAAGGGCTCGAGCCCTTTGTCTTCCCGTCCACATTCACGATTCCAGAGGAAAAAGCAGTATCTTGGTTACCTTGTTATATCGCCCTGCGTAGGTCAACTCACACGCTGTTCAAGGCTCGTGAGCTCCGAGATGCCCAACCAAAGGTTCAGGCTAGAGATAATTGACAACGCCGGTCTCACGTAGGAGAAGGAGTTTGCAACACGTGTGGTGTGCCAGACCCAACGTATTACTTGCAATCCTCACATTCTTCCTTTGTTTCTTGCTGAACCGGGTTGACATTGTCATCTGGCTTGGGCTCAGACTTGTCAGTCTCTGCCTGGGCTTGTTGGGAACCCCCCTTTTTTAAGCTCCGGTCGATATGCCCGAGATCTCTGCCCGGGTCGAGAATGTTTCGAACTCGGTTCTTCAGCTCTTTGGTCTCTGGAAAGCCGCCTTCAGTCTTGCGGTCCCATATCACCGTATCAGTGGTTTGGACCCCTTGCTCTGTTGATCCTGCTGAAGTAACAGTTCCGTCACTGGAAGTGTTGCTGACAACTTTTGTTGTTGTGACCGTGACGGTGAACAATCCCCCCGTCGACGGAATCAGAGCAATCTCGCCGATGCTGGTGCTGAATGTCTGAATTAATTCCTGAGCATACTGTAGGAAAGGATTGTCAGTGGCTGTCAAAGCTAAATTGGAAAAGTCGTGATGTTGGATAGATCCCAGTTTCATTGCTGATGCGAGTCACGGCTAGGGTATCGACACTCACATAAGCAGCCCTCAAGTTCCATTTACATTGTGTACAGAATGCGATCGCGATACGCGGCGCTTTCACCAGTGAGGAAACTTCGGTTGCCATGGTCGGTTGTGGTGGTAGGAGCGTAGCGGAAACTGCGGGTTGTGTTGACGTGTTTCAAGGAGACGGACTTATGCAGAAATCAGGGGTTTGAGGATCGATTTGCTGCGGGACACTCGAGCTCGGGTACGGGTTCGGAGGCAGCCACCTTCAGGATACTGGACGAGTTGCTCGGTATATGCGGTGGATAGCTCGCTAGAAAGAAGGTCGCGTGCAATACGAGATCGGTCAATGGCCGCCTTGATCGATGATTATCGTCAAGTCAGGGGCTTTCGACAAGCTGGAGAATTTCCACAGAGCGAGGTGACAGGTGGAGCTTGACACAATGATGCGGTTCAATGCAGATAGAATACGTACTCATTACGAGGTACGGGTAGATCATCACCTCCGATATAACGGTAGAGTAGATCCCGTACTGTTCGGAGAATTTCCCAGCAATCGTGGAGGGGGAAGAGAGTCCACAGTTGCTGCTCCAAGTGTCAGATACAACTGTCACACACAAACTTGTCAATCCCCTCGATTTCGAATGCTTCCTCATTGAAACCCAACCGGATGCCCTCGTTTGCCCTCTCACCCGATAGGCAGCCAGTTCCCCAGCAACTCGGTTGCAACGTGCTCAATCATTTTAGCAGAGGAGAGAAGACCCCAAATTTAGTTACATACAAGGGCCACATGCGACGTGTTGGGATTTCTGACTCGGTTATTGGGAACATGGTTTCTAAGCGATGAGAAATAGGGATGGTCGCCTGCATTTCCGAAGCAAAAAGGGGTTATCCTGGAGTCGTTGTTTGGGCACAGCGGTGTGCCCTGGTGCTAGGGGCAAGGGATCCCTGGGTAAGCGGGAAATCCCCAATCTTGTACACCCAAAGCGGGATTGGGTGGCCATATTTTGCCATAGACGAGGTTGAACCGTGTTGGATGGAGCTATTGCCGTCCATAGCATCGTCTACAGGGCATTGAAAAAAAAGTGCCCAAAAGACCGATTGATCGTGTGGTAGATTCGATAAGCAGGAATCACGCTCTTGTTGCGGTGAGGAGCTTCATTCCCAGCAAGGATGAACAGTAAAAGCATGGTTGTGGAATTGACTTGAATTGGATTGCACTCAGGTAGCCTCCTACATAATCCTCAATGGAAAAACCCATTGTCGAAGTTGTCGACAGGACGAAGAGAAGCTGAATCTGTAACCAAGCACAAGGCGCAGCGCAACGTACATTAATACTC
Organism: Fonsecaea pedrosoi CBS 271.37; assembly: GCF_000835455.1. Lineage (NCBI taxonomy): Eukaryota > Fungi > Ascomycota > Eurotiomycetes > Chaetothyriales > Herpotrichiellaceae > Fonsecaea > Fonsecaea pedrosoi. The sequence continues at coordinate 2,594,673 of NW_013550614.1, read as the reverse complement.
CGTGCTGCCTCTCCCGTTGTGGGTTGACATAAAAACCTGTTGCGATGTTGCGTGACTCTGACAATTGTGAACGCCTTCTTGCGCCGAATGCTTTTTGACTCGATCAATATGATACCACACCTCTCTTTGAGTGCTCCGTTGTGTCCCTTTTGTGACCCAATCCGAACAGCTTCAACAAAACTCGATTACATGACAGTGCAACACCCTTCACTACCTCCACTCTGTGGATTGTATGGATCTTCCTTCCTATCCACCTGTCCCCAGACCGACGGTACCATGTAATCTCGTGTTTGGTTGCAGTAGTTGATCAGGCTGTGGCGGCCAAACATGGTTAGTGGACGACCCTTGCTTTCGAACCACGCAGAGCTTGGAACTCTGCACAACGTACCTCATGGATGCTTCTGCGACTTTGACACGAGGCCTCTCGAGATCTTCCTTGAGACGCGAATTCAGTTCTTGAAGCCGCCTAAGTTTAAGATCTGCCATGCTTTGTTTTTTGGACTTGGCATCGCCCCCATCCCGCACCGCATATGCAGCTGGCATGTTGGGTTCTTGCAGGAAAAGAATTCGTGGCGGTCGAAGAGGAAGGCGTGGTAGTCAAGGACGCAGGTGACGTCGAAGTCGCTGGCAAGAGCAGGACGTTCGAAATAGCCGGCGGGGATTGCGGTGTAGTTCTTGGTAGGGATACGTTGAGTGACTCGACGAAGGGTGGGAGTTGCGCGACGAACAACGGTTGGGCGTGGGGCTTCCGGCTCTTGTGCCTTCTCCTCGGGCTTCTCTTTGGCAATTTCGTTGTCAAAGTGTTCAGCCCACTGAGCCTGCAAGTTGTCGATGGCGCGGATCTCCTTGTGTTGATGGTGGTAGGAACGAGAGGAGCGATCGAGGACACGCTGGTCAGGATGGTAGCCTCGGCGAACGAGTTCTTTCTTGCCTGCGAGAAGATGGAATTAATAGGGATTGATTAGCAGGGGGAACTTAAACTGCTACCTTCCGGAAGAAGAGACGCCATATTGTTTTGGGGTAAGCGTGATGAGTGCGGTGGTGCAAAAGAACAGCTTGCGAAGTGCGTTTGTTTGGGTACACGTGACGAGACGTGAGGGAAAAAAATACGGTGACGCATTGGAAGACAATTTATATTCAGGAGGTGTCTCTCGGGGAAACATTGGTCCGGCAGAATCAGTGCCAAGCTGCACAACACAGGGCAGTGCGATTTCGACCACTTTTGACATCGTCACTAAAGGCTCCTGTCGGCAATCATTCAGTCACAAGTCCATCTCTAGGACAGACTCATCGGCCATCTGGGTAGAGTCTTGAGAGATATCATTTGCTTGATTGTCTCTTCCTCATCTCTCTTGTGACTCAACCAGCCGACAATCAAGATGCCTCCGCCACCCCATATCAGGCCTGAGAATGTGCTCAGGGTAAGGCAAAAATCCCTTTCAACTCCTGTCGCGCACAATGACTGACAGAACCCTTCAGCGAGCGCAAGAGCTCATCGCCGTCGACCAAACCCAAGCCGCTCTCAACGTCCTCCATGAACATGTCACCTCCAAACGTTCCCGGAATAGTCCCATCTCCTCCTTGGAGCCTGTTATGCTCCTTTTTGTCGAGTTGTGTGTCGATCTGAGAAAGGGAAAATCTGCGAAAGATGGACTTTACCAATACAAGAACATTGCGCAAAACACAAACGTGGGAACGATTGAGGTATGATGAATTACAACCCCGACGCCTATTGTTGTCTAATACATGCTGACCACTGCAGTTGGTTTTGAAAAAATTCATTGAGCTCGCCGAACAAAAGGTTCAGGAGGCTCAGGCCAAGGCCGATCAGGTCCAGTCGTCGCTTGAGTCAGCGGCAACTGCCACGGACCTGAATGTCGAAGACCTTGAAGCTACTGAAACCCCTGAGACTATCCTGCTCGCTACTGTCTCTGGGGAACAATCCAAAGATCGAACGGACCGAGCGATTGTTACGCCATGGCTCAAGTTTCTCTGGGAGACGTATCGCACGGTCCTGGAAATTCTCAAGAACAATGCTCGACTGGAGGTCATGTACCAGGGCACCGCTCATCAAGCATTCGATTTCTGTCTCAAGTACACACGAAAGACCGAGTTCCGTCGCCTTTGCGAACTCCTGCGAAACCATGTGCAGAATGCTGCCAAGTACTCCTCGCAGATGCATGCCATCAATCTGAATGAACCCGACACCCTGCAGCGTCATCTCGAGACACGTTTTCGGCAGTTGAACGTGGCAGATGAACTTGAGTTGTGGCAGGAGGCTTTCCGTAGTGTCGAAGATATTCACATGCTTCTTACACTGTCCAAGCGACCGGCAAAGAACGTCATGATGGCCAACTACTACGAGAAACTCACAAAGATCTTCCTCGTCAGTGACAACTTTTTGTTCCACGCCGCCGCATGGAACAAGTATTACAACCTGCTACGACAGTCAGCAACTGCGGTTGCATCTGGTCAGTCTCCTAAGCGTGACAACCCTGTTGTCACCGAAGACTCTTTGACCAAAGCTGCCTCTTTTGTATTGCTCTCTGCGCTGGCAATCCCCGTCATCAGCACGTCTCGTTCGCGGGGCGCTTTGGTTGATGTCGATGAGGCGCGGAAGAACAAGAACAATCGCCTGACCAACCTCCTCAGCATGCCATTTGCTCCAACAAGGGCTGGACTCTTCAAGGACGCACTCAGCAAAGGTTTGCTCAAGCGTGTTCGACCGGAAATTCGAGACCTCTACAACATCCTTGAGGTTGATTTCCATCCTCTCTCGATCTGCAAGAAGATTTCTCCCATCCTGGCTCAGATTGGCTCTGACCCCGAGATGGAGAAGTATGTCCTTCCCCTGCAGCAAGTCATTCTCACCCGCCTCTTTCAACAACTCTCACAAGTCTACGAATCAGTGGAGCTGAGCTTCGTGACCCGGCTCGCTCAATTCCCTGCGCCATTTGAGGTAACTCCTGCCATGATTGAGAAGTTTATCATGAATGGTTGCAAGAAAGGCGATCTATCCATCAGACTGGACCATATTTCTGGTATCTTGGCCTTTGACTCGGACGTCTTCTCCTCGGCCAAGGCTCTACACCCGGGCAGCGCAGCGGGATCGGCAGAGAGCGAAGTTGGCTCCGTCCAAAGACTCCAGAATACTCCAGCGGAGATTGCACGATCCCAGTTGACAAGGCTGGCTAAGACTTTGCATGTGACTTGTATGTATGTCGATCCGTCTTATAATCAGGCCCGCCTAGCGGCGCGAGAAACCGCCCTCGCTCGTGCCGAGGCCGGAGCCGAACAAGAGCACCGGGAGACTCTGGAGAGACGTGTCATCATTGAGAAGAAAAAAGAAGCGGCTTCTGAAGCTTTCCAAAAGAGACAGAGAGAGGAAGAAACGCGTCGCCGTATCCGTGCCCAACAGCAGGCAGAGGCCGAGTCTCAACGTCTACGCGATGAGACTAGGGCTCGTGAGCTCAAGCGTGTTAAAGATGAACAGGCACGCATCCGACGTCAAGAAATAGAGAAACAGCTGGCCGAACTTCAAAGTGGCATGAAGATCGATCTCCACGACGTGAATATCGACGAACTTGATTCCAATCAAATTCGTTACCTCAAGTTGTCACAGCTTGAAAAGGATAAGAAAGAGAAAGATGAGCGCATCCGCATTACGGCCAAGCGTCTCGACCACCTGGAGCGTGCATTCCGCCGAGAGGAACTCAAGTACCAACAACAGGATTACGAGAAGCAGCGAGAGGAAGACATGAAGATCTACGAGCAAAACAAGCAACTCATGTTGAAGGAAGCACAGGAAAAGCACAAGGAAGGGCTCGCCCTGAAGCACCGTCTTAGCAGACTCGTGAAGGAGTATGACGCTTTCAAGAGCCAGATCACAGAGCGTCGTGCTGCCGAGTTTGAGAGGCTTCGCAAGAGAGCTGAGCGGGAGTTCGAGGAGGAGAAGCGCAAGCGCATCAAGGCTTACCATGAGGAAAAGGCCAGACAAGCTGCTGCCCAAGAAGCTGAAGAGCGCCGCATTCGTGAAGAGGAAGAGCATCGCCAGCGTGAGGAAGAGGAGAAGGCTAAAGTCGAGGAAGAAAAGAAACGTGTGGCTGCAGAGAGACGAGCGCAGGCCGAGGCCGCCAGGCTGGAACGTGAAGAGGCTGCGAGGAAACAGATGCAGCGTGAGGAAGAGGCCGCAGCGAGGCGAGCTGCCCGAAAAGCCGAACAGACAACACCCGCCCCAGCACCGTTTTCTCGCGGTCCACAGAGAGAAGCTCCTCCCATGGAGGCCCGTACTGAGTCTCAAGATGGTGCACGAACTGCACCCCGTCTCAATTTGGCTAGCAAAGCTGGTGGCGGCTGGCGCGAACGACAAGCCGCAAAGGAAGCCACCACAACTGTTGGCCAAGGACAGGCTGCTGTTGAGGCTGCGCCTTCAGCTGCAACTCCTGCTCAAGAGCCACCAGCCCGCCGCCCAGGCGGATATGTGCCACCACATCTTCGTGAAAGCGGATCTACTCGACCTGCGGCAGACCATCCACCTGCTCGTGACTATCACCCGCCTGCTCGCGACCACCTTCCACCAGCGCGCAATGCGTCCGCTTCTCCCGCTAATGGCGCACCAAGTGGACGTTATGTGCCGATGCACATGAGAGATAGTGGCCGCAGTTTGTCGAGAGAAGGCGCCGGTTCTCCAGCACAGGGCAGTGGTGACGAAGCAGCGCCGAGAAAGCCTGCATCAGCAGCTCCAGGAAGGTACGTGCCTCCGAGCATGCGCAATCGCCAGCAGTGAGATGAAGGGGTTGAACGGAGCGGCAAGCAAGGGGACCAAGGGAAAATGAGGACGTGGAGACGGTGATGGAGGTTTATTCTTCCCTAAAAGCTAGGTATCTGTAATTTAAGTCTCCAGGCATTGAGTCAGTCTTTTGCTACCAAATTGAGACGGCCACATAGTTGTATTAGCGGCGCAATCAAGACAGGGGCACACGGCCAATTCCCATAGCAACGGGGGAAGATTCATTGTGGTTCGACAAGTCCAAGTGCTTTTTATGCCATTGATATCTTGTTCACCGCCCACTCCCACCCTTGGGCATTCGCCATTCCGCTCTCTCTACATGATCATTGCTGTTCCCTATGTATTGGCAGCACTATCCATAAAAGCCGGGGACAGAGTAACCTCCAGCACGACCCTTCCCACGCCTGCGTCCTTGACGTCCACAACGACGCGACTCCTCCCACCGAGCCTGTCCACCTCCCTGACGAACTCGTCCACTCCGCCCCCGACGCCAAAGTAGACCCTCTTTGCGGCGACCCAGGCTCTGGGTGGTGGAGGAGGCCTCCCTATAACGGGCGCGGCCCTAAAACGACGGTAATGAGAAGCTAGGATACCGAGGACGGTTTCTGTGAACGCCTTGATCGAAGAGGGCGAGTAGACTGTCTCGGATGCCAGGATGAGCAGGTTCGTGGGTTTGGGTGAGTGTTGGTGTTGGTGGTCCGTTTCCCCGAGTGATGCCTGCGGTGACGGCGGAGATGGCGGATAGACCAGGTCCAGAAATGCCGGGCCCCATCCCCCCGATATGAATTCGAACGATATGTCGTTGGCCGTCATATCTTGGATGGCGCGACTTACGAGGGCCTCGCCTCCTAGTTCTTCGAGGTCGAGGTCCCCGTCGGCTTGGGTCCACCGGTCACCGAGTGGATGAGGAACTCTTCCAGAAGAGGCGAACAGATAATTGAGGAGGACATTGGGAGCGGTCGCCAGCCGGAGGACGTCGGCGTTGTAGTCGCACAGCGTCACTTTGAGGCTCCCACCGTGCGTTGTTGGTCTCTTTCGTCTCCGGTCGAGGAACTTCTGCATGAGCGCGAGAGTCGGCACAGCGCTTCCCGCGCCGAGCTCGACGACCTCCCAGGCTTCTTGCCCCTCGTCGTCTCCGTCCTCCTGACCTTGGCCATGACCAGACAAATAGGTTTCTGAGATGACGAGGGAGGCCAGATCGAGTGCGCACTCCCACGTCTTGAAGCCTCCCTCATAGATGCCCGAGGAGAGGTCGCCGCTTTCTAGGCCGGAGAGGAGCGTTCTGGCCGTGTCCTCTTCTTCCTCTTCGGCGGACGGGTTCGCTTCGGCCATGAGTTGAGCTCGGATGTCAAACACCGAGCGACGGCATACCGACGTCACGGCTCCGTGGTCATTGGAGTTGGTGTCGCGTAGCTTCCCATCTTCTGAGGAACTAGGTATGCGCAGCGTGCTGTACGATATCTGCGATGGCAACGATGCTAACTGGGAAGAAGTCGATTGGTTATGAGGCGGACTCTTTGTTCTTGGGTTTGTTTCAAACACTTGGGTTCTTTTTCTTTCTTTCTCTGGATCTGGAGGACAAAAGGGGTCGCAAAGTATTTTCAGGACTCGCAGTCCCATAGGTGGATAGGAACTTACCAGTTCGTCCAGTGAGTGTCTCTTGGGCTCTACGGTGTTTTGAGGGGACTCTCTTGGGTGGGATAGTGCACACTCGGAGATCTTGTTGGTGAGAGCCTCGTGCTCTGTGGCTTGGCCGTCGTCCTCGATGTCATCGCCGCTGAAACCGAATGAGAACGACATGGGGTATTCACCGAAAGGGCTGTCCACCCGAAATAAATAAGTTGAAAGGCAGTAGAAGGTTCAAAGTCTTGCGATATGAGCGGAAAGTGGAGTTTCGAGAGGAAGGAAAATCTATATCGACATAACTTTACTGTAACTCGCTCACCCCAGTGTCGCCGCTTTTAAAAAACTACTGCTCTTCAGAAAGACTTATGATGCCGAACATTTGGAAGACGCTCACTGATTCCTTTCCTTGTACTTGAGTATGGAGCAGAATATGTATTCTCTTGGGCTTTTTTATTCTCCTGCTTTGCACGTTGAATTGGTTGGTTTTCCAACGCCCGACCCCAGCATTCTCTCTGCTCTCATGACTTTTTTTGTTGCAACATCAGGAATCTCTCGAACTACTGCACTGAACATGGTTACCTAGTATAGAATATGCCCCGCAGTCAGAGTGTGAGGGTATACACAAGGTCCCTTAGGCAAGGAGGGTATAGAATACCAGTGACTCGCATAGGGCGGCATCATCTTTGTCCCGATTGAGATGGGAATTCCCACGTCGTGGCACTGGGCATTGGTATTTCCGCCAACAACCCGCAACGAAGCCGACTCGAAGGTACAGAGTGGGTTGAGCCTTTTGTGTTCTGTGGCATCTATAGACTCTTTTATGGGCTTCAAAGATCGAGCCTATTTAAGAGACGAGGATGAGAGCACTGACAGCAAATCAGGCTCATTTTCTCTTCTCCATCAGCGCCGCAATCTTGGGCCGCTTGTCCTCCCATTCGTCCCATACGATCGAATAGACAGCGGTGTGCCTCCCGGGCTGTTCTTCCTGCGTGCCATTCCTCAATCTGAGGGCTTCTGCCGAGAGGGCCACCTTGCCGCGCGGAAATACGCGATCCCACCTCGCGATCCCTTCAAACTCGAACCCGATCCTCAAAGCCGCTCTTCGAGATACGTCGTTTCCTGCATGTGATTGCCATATAACGCGGCGCAGCCCTAGACCGCCTGTCGATGGTGGATCGAGCGTCCAGAAGAGGAGGAGTCCTATAGCGTTGGTCGCCACGTGGGTGCGCTGGAACGCTGGAAAGATCATTGCACCAACCTCGGTGACGGCATTGACGGGGTTCGTGGCTGTCAGGGACACAACACCGGCAAACTTTGCGCTCGTGTCCAGTGCCTCCGGGGAGACGACCTTGTCCATCACTGCGAACAGACAGTCTGCAGGGGATGCGTGTATACCCTCGTATACCTCTCTCAAGAAGTCGGCCTCGTCGTTTATGACTGGAAAGGGAATGTACGTAAACATGTCTGGGTAGGTCTTGATCATCTCGACAAAAGGCGCCGTGTGGACACCAGGCTGCCAGCCGAGTCAGATTCCCCCTTGTCCAAGCAAGACGACTTTGACATGGCTCTCTCTGTAGAAGTGATGTGCGTTACATACCTCGAACGGCAGGAGGGCGACGAGATCGTTCTCCAGGCGACGCTGCTCATAGTGGAAAGTCTTCTCGGCCATGACTCCAGATGTCGGCTTAACTGTGGGAATCGCCTGCTGGACAGATTCTGCACCGATTTTCTATATAGTGTGTCTATATGTATCCCACCTTATCGACTTTGTAACAGGTGGACAGGCAAGGGAAGTAGTTTCACGCATGGTCTCTTCCCAGACCCACTGTCAAGCGAGACTCACCGCAAGATTCGGAGTCTACCATCCATCGACCGATCGACACGGCCTGCATAACACCACAGGCGTCGCTACGACGTTGACTACCTAGGTACGAGGTACTTGCAACCATGTTAGATATGCCAACATGGTTGATAAGGAACTTGTCATTATCACCACGTGTTTCGACTCCCGACCACTATACGCGCTGGGGGGATGGCGAGCCCAACAGTTGTTGAGGTGACTTCCACACTGATTGCTTGCCCATAGGCCGTGATTCTCACTCAACCTCATACCTCACATCCATTCCGATTCCTTCTTCTCTAGCCTCACATCCACCAAAGCACATGCCAGCCGACACATCAACTCTGGGCTCTGGTCCACCTCCTCCCACAATGCCTGCACGTCGGTGCCCAGGCCAATGTGCTCGGCTGTCTTCAGACTCCGTGGGTCGATCCAGGGTGCGAGGCAAGGCCACACGTGTTGGGCAGTGGTGAAGAAGATGTCGATGCCGACGTCTCCGATCCCCTTGATCTTCTGAAGCTCCGCTCGGATCTTGTTCCGATCTTGGGATGCGGTTTCCACGACATTGTTCAGATCACCTTCTGCTCGAGCATTAGTCGGGCGGCACAAAAGGTCATAGGGTAATCTACCCAGACATGAGGCATTGTACTTACCGTACCTCTCCTCAACCAGCTCCGCCAGCTGTCCCATAAACGTTGCCGTCTTTTCCCTGCATCATTCCTCAAATTAGAATCCCGATCACAGGTGCTGTGTAGCGACAACTGTACCACTCACCGATAGTGCGTGTATCCGCCCTCCGTGAGCACCTCGGTCCTCTCCTCCCAGCTGCTCTTCTTTAGGACGTCAAGCTTGTGATAACCCGCCTTGATAACGAGGGCGGTCGTTTTTGCCGCAATGTTATGTGACACTCGGGTTGAAGACAATATGGCATTCAAGAGCAGTGCCAAAACGGTGTCCGGAGTTGCCTTGGCTGGCTGTTCAAGCTTGGTGTCGGAGAGAGGAAGGGCGTTGAAATGCTGGAGAAGTCTCTCGATCTTCTGACTGTGCGGGTTGCTGTTTTTCTTGGGCCTTCCCTTTGATCTCGGGGTTGACTTTTTGTCATCTATTGAACTGCCATTGCGTGCATCCTTGGTGTTGGCTTCATCTGCCTTTGCGACTTGGTCCTTCTTCCGTTGTTTCGTTTTTGGCTCAGTGGATTTCGCCTTGAGAGCCTCGTCGCGTGGTCTCTTGGTACCTGTTTTCTTCTCGTCGACGGCCCCAGCCTCTTGAACTTGGGCTCTATCCTTGGCCCGAGTTGTCACCATGGTGGACTGGACGATGCAATCTCACTTCTGCGGGGGTCGTCGATGTCTGGGTAAGATGCGAAGTCATTGACGTACTGGTGATCCTGGGCCAGGGATGATGTCACAACATGTCTGATCGTCCTGGGCCTCCTGATTCCCCACGCAGAGATACCCAGGTGCCTGTATCAACACGCCACCAATGTGGTCAAACACCGGACCATGCGTACGGGGAAGCGGAAGTGGCTACTACACGTCGCTCTCTCAAGTCATGAAGGAAACAAGGCGTCCAATGACATCTCAGCCGGAAAGACACTCCGGAAGGCATTTCTTGTGACATCTCACTCAGAACCAGTCTGAGGTTGTGGTTGAGGACGTCTGGCTCTCAGTATGAGTCTCTGGTATTCCTCTATCCATCCATAGACGGTCGGGAGGGTTCATGCAACAGCAGACAATTATCATCCCGCAAGAAAGGGCCAACAAGAAGAGTGAAACAACCTGGATATCGGTACCTACGCCAGGCTGGAGATGTGTCAGGGGTACCCGCTGAGTGATTGGCCATGGTCAACTTTCGGTAAGGCTGTATATTCTCCGGCTGGGGACTTTTTGCAGATCAGTCACCAGAAACAGAAGGACGACCGTCGATCTGACATGTCGATGATTCCCACAGCCTTTCGACACCTTTCTGGCGCCGCTGGTACTTCATCATTTACACAATCTTGACGTCAATACGCGATCAAGGACTCAAGCTTGACTGGACAGAGGACGTGGACCTCGTGGTAAACAAGCAACAGGCCGATTCTGCCACGACGCTCTCGATGGCTGGAAAAGTACTCCGCAAACAAGACCTACTCAGACCCCTCAGCGCCTTCATCCCTGGAAGACCTTGTCCAATCCACATTGTCCGTGACATATACAAGCCACCAGGTGAAGGAAGTGACACAAGGTGGTACAAAGTCATGACGTCAAATTTGCGGTGATAAGTCGTGAGGCTGTCTGTCTATCTATATAATAGACTTGTCTTTCTTTCCCTTCCAAGTATCAATTCAAATCTCTCAAGAAACCATCCACTTGCGAAACTCAGAGCTTACACACACATATACACACACATCAAAACTCAAACTACACAACACTCCTCCAAAAATGACCGACAACACAAACCCCGGAAACTTCGCCAACCGCCCCAAGGAGGAGGTGCAGGAAATCGCCTCCAAAGGCGGCCAGGCCAGCCACAGCGGCGGTTTCGCCAGCATGGATCCCGACAAGCAGGTGAGTCTTGTACTTTTCTGTCATATGTCCCCTTTTGACCTTTGCCATTGGTTTACGCTTGTGATGCGGAATCTGTGCATTGTCTCGTCAGACATCGTCCTTGGACAGAGTTGAGCATGAACTGACGGGTACCGTGTCCTTTGCAGCGAGAGATTGCCTCCCAGGGCGGCCAGGCGTCGAGTGGATCGTTCGAGAAAGGAAGTGAACGTGCTGCTGAGGCGGGTCGCAAGGGCGGCTCTGCTACGGGCTCGTCCTAGGTTGTGCAGTACTCGCACAGGGACGGAAAGACAGACTATTGCCAAGTAAATGGATCGATGAGATGTGGAGAGGTGTCTTGCCGTCACTTGGAATCGGAAGTTGAATCCACTGGATGCCGAGAATCAAGTCTGTATTTATATTTGTACTTATACCTAGATGTACGTCCAACACATCCACATCCTCGACGGGAGAAATAGGGACAACCTCAGCAGCCTGAGGTCAACAACAGCGATACAGCTTGATATAACATTCCAGATTCCAGTGTTTCCTTCAGTATTCACCTCAGTCAGTATCTACAGATGTAAATGTACTATGATAACGGTAGTCAATACACACAAACCACATAACCGCTCGCTGTACTCGGTCCATACCATAATCCCAAATCAAAGGGCTTTGAAAACCCCATCGGTCATGAATAATCGTTCACCCAGCGTATCCTGTTCTTTCTGGATTGATCAATGTGTCCGGACAAACCCGCCCCATGGACAAATTACTTGTTGCAAGAAAAAGTCGCTTGCCATCCTGACATGTACATGCAACGCTCGAGCAAATGATGTACCGCCCCTTCTCTCTCACACCAAAAAAACACACACACGAAAAAAAAAAGTCATAACGAATAAAAGAATATCATTGGAAAAAAGACGAAAAGCAACAAATCCTATTTCCTACAAAAACGGCCATATTATGATTCTGCGTATGCGCTCTTCGCCCGCAACTTCTCCCCGTACCGTCGAAAGACCAGCGGTGCCGGCGCCAGCAGCAATCCAAGGCACCCGAGCAGGGTCATGGTCCAGTGGACCCCGATCCCCGTGTACATGGGGCGGGCGGCGATGACCATGGACCCCGCGACGAGGTAGCGGGCCATGGTGATGCTGGCGAGCGTGACGGCGCTGTGTTTGGTGTAGCTGTCGACGATGTACTCATAGGTGGCGACGTAGAGGGCGGTGGCGACGACGCCGAAACAGAAACAGGCCGCGAGGCCCGACCACACGGACACACTGGCGTAGTTTGTCCAGCCGAGCCAGAACAGCGACACGGGCATCAGCGGCGCCGTCACGATCGCCGGCCACAGCCGGTACTCGGGCGTGATCCGCGCTTGGGGCACGTAGTGCGTGTGCTCGCGTGAGAGGTGGAAGAGCCCCGGCGCCGACAGCGTGAAGAAGCTGGATCCCGCGGCGATGGAGGCGAAGCACGAACCGGTCAATCCGTCGGATAGACCGTACGTCTCCTTGAAGATGTAGTCGAAGCCGGACAGGAAGCTGAACATGAGGATGTACACGAGGACCAGGTATCCACCTAGCACCGCCACGACGGGCTCGCTCGAGAAATAGACCACCGTCATGGGCAGCGTCTCGCGTAGCCGCTTGAGGAGGGATGCTTTCTCGGCGTGCCTCGACACGTACACGGGTGAGCCGGACACACGGCGAAGATGTCGGGCTTTCCAGTCGAGCAGAACCGGGAGGTATGTCTCGGGCAGGAAGAGGAATGCCACGATGAAGGCGAAGCTGGAAATGATCAGTGTCACCCAGTCGGTCCAGTGCCAACTGAGGTTGCGATTTTGGACCAGCCATCCTCCCGCGACGGGCGCGAGCATGGGAGCTGTGCCATCCGAGTCAGCAGTCGAGCTTGAAGAGAGCAAGTAAGGCTTCTTACCAGCAACATTTGCCCACGCGATGACAGGGAAGGCAAACGCCCTCTTGACGGGGCGAAACTGATCACTCACACTGGCGCCATTGATGCCCAAAGTGGCACTGGCAAAGAGACCAACAAAATATCGACAAACGATCCTTCCCCCAAGATTCGACGTCAACCCCGTCCCGAGCACAAAACACAGATAACAAAAGGTCGCTGCGAGGTACGTCGGGTTCCTGCCCACGGTCTCGGACAGCGGGCCGCAGAAGAGGCATCCAGATCCGATCCCCAACAGGTACAGCGCCTGGGAAAGGTTGGCTGCGACCTTGCTCACGCCGTAGTCTTGGCTCATTCGCGAGTTTGCCATCGAGTCTGCGGCGCTGGCCCACCCTTGAGAGAATATCAGGAGGCTCAGGATGGCGATGTTCTTGCACCTGGCGAGGAGCGGCCAATTGCGAGGGTCGATGGGGTCACTGTCGTCTGTGGTGTTGACCTCGATCTTGCCGTCCGCTCTGGTCCTGCCGTTGTCTGGTTCTGTGCGTGCTTCGGAGGATTGCTCTTCGTTGACACCATCGGATCTGTTCAGACTTTGTTGTGTAGATACAGCCTCGAGATCTTGAAAAGCACTCTGCTTGTTGGTGTGGCCCTGCTTTCCTCCATCCTTTTGCCATTCGTGCTTGACCTGCTGGCCAATCCGTCGGTATTGCACCAAGGACCACATTTGGATGGACTCATTGGACTCATTGGATAAAGAATGTCATAAACTAGGCACGTCAGAGCAGTGAGTGAGCCACATCCGAACAGAAGACGACAATTATGTCGAGCTTGGTTTAATAGACGCACGTACGATCAAAACATCTTGCTCAATACTAGCTATTTCTGACTGCGGGTGTTTCGCTGCGAGGGTGTCGCGTGAGCATTTTCCCTCTTTGTAGGTTTTTGCCCAACGGGGATCTTCGCACCAAGCACCACAAGCATCTGTCGTGTGACGTCAAATTCATGGCGGATCAAGCAGAGCAGCTGTAGCAGGAGAGAGACTGATTGGAAGGCCGGGCTCGGTCTGGTTTCTCCATGTTTTTTTTTTTCCCTTTTGCTCGCAGTCCTCCTTTTGTGCTCCTTGATATGGTCTTGACATCATAAGACGAAGGTGTAGCGCGCTCGCCTCTTGGTGATCTTTCACGTTCTACTTCTGAACGTCACGATGGGGTTCGTGTGTCGCCGAGGTACATCAGGACGATCCATTTGGTCGGATCCGGTGAGATGCTGGTAGGTTTCATGTTGGCAGGTTTTGAGGTCGTCCAAGATCACGAAATTGGTAGGTGCAAGTCAAAAGTCGAGGGGTACATGAGATGAATCGGACCGCACCACAAAATACGACCTGGACTTCACCTCATATTTTGGGCCCAACCCAATTCTGGGCTCCCCATGCATCATGCTCATGTAATGTCTACCATCTACACTTTCAAGGCGAGAAGACCATGAAGATGATGGATGAAGCGAATCCAAGGAAAACGCACGCTTATCCATAACGTCGGGATTTTCCAATGCTGTCAGACCTCTGAAATTCTATGCATGATTGTTCTAATCGCTTTGCTTGTCCCCTCCCCTTTTGTCCCAATTTCAAAAGTCTACCCTTTGCTAAATGCTAGAACACAAACGGCGACGTGGGCAGCAGTAGGATGGATACACACACTCAGGCGAACTCGACCGTGTTTCGCAGCGTCCCGATCTTGGAGATTTGCACTTCCATCTTCGTGCCGGGGACGAGGTATTTCGGCGGTTTCATGCCGGAGCCGACTCCTGTATAGCCACGTTAGGTCTAGGTCAGTATATGTGACCTCTTAAGGAAGAGAAAGGTATGTTTGGTTGGTAGGTAGGTAGGTAGGTAGGTAGGTAGGTGGGTAGGAAATGAAGACGGCTAGGACGGGGCAGTGCGACACAACATCTAACTGACTCACCTCCTGGAGTTCCCGTCATAATGACACTCCCCTTCTGCAGGGTCGTCCCCTGACTCAGATACGAGATGATGTAGGGACAATCAAAGAGCAAGTCCGACACGCCTTCGCTCTGCCGCGTCTCGCCGTCGACGATGGTCTTCAGGTGTAGGTCGGCCGGATTCCCGATGAGGTCGGGCGCCACGAGACACGGTCCCAGCGGCGCAAAGGTGTCGAACCCCTTGGAGAATCCCCATTGGGGCACCCTGCCCGCGAGTTCCGGGTCGCGTTGGAGTTTCCGCGACGACACGTCGTTGCCGGCCGTGTACCCGCCCACGTAGTCTAGGGCTTGGTCGAGGGGGACGTCCTTTGCGTCGCGGCCGATGACGATACACTGAATATGCATGCAAGGTTAAGCGATGAGCTCCGAGATAAAAATCCAGGGGTCAAAACGAGGGGATTGGAATCTTACCAGCTCTCCCTCGTAGTCTGCCTGGTCATCCTGGGCGAGCTTGGGTATTACCACTGGAGCATCGTGATCCTGGACTGTCGTGTTCGGCTTGAAGAAAATAAAGGGAAACGGCGGGGGTTGTCGTCCAGCTTCCTTGACTATATACACGCGCGCTCACAGTCAACAATCACTTCCAACCGACTCGTTTTCCGTGCATTTCAACCGCCTCCACTGTCGTCGCCCGAACGGCATAATCGACAGCCACACGGTGATTTGGGAAGATACTTATCATGATAAACGTACTGTGCTTTGCATAATTCAGCCCGACACATCTCAGGATCGGCACCTCCTCGCGAGCCAGCGGCCCGAGGAGTTTCTTCACCGTGACCACCTCGTCCGTCACCTTGGTCTGGCCGGTCGTGTCGAAGATGTCGTCGCCCACGATGACCTTGGCCTTCAACTGGTCCGCCTCGGTGACGTTGCCCAGGTCGAAGTCCTCGCTGGGCAGGATCGGTTCGCCACGCAGGACTCGGCCGTCGGTCGCGACGAACCGGATCAGTCTCGTCCAGGGCACTTTCATCGTGGGGGGCGGATTCCTTGGGCGTCGAAGTTGTTGGTACTTTTTTTTTTTTGTTTCACGGGGGCACCGACAGATAGATGGATGGATGGATGGTAGTCAGTCGAGGTTAATGGCCGTTATGATATTACCCAGCGAGATGGACATGTGGGGTTCAAGTTTGGGATGGAGACAGAGTGGAGGAATTGAGAAAGGGACGGGGAAAGAACGGAATGGCGTGCCCAAGCAAAAAATCCCATGCTGACTTGGTGAGTTGTTCCCAGCCAAAGGGGGACGATAATGAGACGGAGCTAATCGGTCACAAGTGCGAGTGTGCGAGGCTCGCTGTATATACAATTTTGTAGGCTCTGAGCAGTCAATGTACTTGGAGATTCTCCTCGACAGAGATATGGAAATTGTTCAGTCTCGTGCAACCTTCGTTCCTGGCTTCTAGGCTGAGGTTCCTCTCTCTCTTAGCTAGCCAGCCATCATAGCAGTCAACCCTGGCTCAACACCGACCAGGTCCGCAAACAGATCGAGACTATTGTCCGTCCAATACTGGTGCATGGTCATGTCAAACGCCGCGAAAGGGTCGTCTTGACCCAGACTCGGCAGCAGGCCGTTCGTTGCAATGCCCCCGTCCATAGCCCCCTGGGGCTGCAACGAGACGCTGTTCTGGCCACTGAGCTGGGCAGCCTCGCTTTGCTGTCCAGAGGACAAAGCGGACAAGATGGTTGGGCCGTGCTCGGGATTGAACTGCACCAGTGTCATGCATATCTGCACGAGCTTCAACAGTGTCTTCCTGATTCTCTTTGCCGTTTTGGTGCCTTCGCCGAACCGCTTCAGCGTCTCCATGGCCCGTCGGAGCCGCGTGATCATCTCGACGATCTTGGCCGAGTCCAACGAGTCGCTGGTGGCTATTGACGGGCTATTCACAGAGTGCAACCTCGACGGAGCGATTTCTAGCAAAATGCAACTGAATATGACCAGAGCCGCGTTGAATGCTTCACAGACATGGTTAGCACTAGGCATTCAGTGATCAGAGACGATGGTGCGTACTGTAGTAGGCGGTGAACCACCACGCCCCCAACAAGGCAGGCGGTTTACTCGTCTTGTGGACAATCTCGACGATCTCCAAGGCAGCTTGCTGGCAGATCTTGACACTTCGTTCTCCGAGATCGTTGAAAAAGGGATCTTCCGGCTCGACTGGTTCCCCAGATACCTTGACCCGTGCCCTTTGACGTAAAAAGGCACTTAAGATGGGTCTGTGCAGGAGGATCCGCGTGTTGAGATATCGGAGCGTGATGATGACGCTCAGTCTGTCAAATACCGGATCCCAGGCGGAGAGGGAGACGGTGTCGGGATCGAGCGTGTCCCACGGCCGCCGTTGCAGCTGAGGGAACAGGTTATGCTTCCAGGCTGCCATTTTCTGTTCGAGAACGACCGTTCTTTCCAGCATTGTTGGAACGGTAAGCCCCGGGTCGATATCCACGTTACCCCCATAGAGCTCGGATATTATGTCTCCCAAAATATAGTATAGTTGTCTGCCAATTGTCAATCAACAGAACATCGAATGCCTCAAAAAGAAAACCCTCACATTGTTGCCGTGAAAAGACAAACTGTGTCTGGCGGGTCCAAGCTGCTCATTGAAGTCGCAGAATTTCCCAGCATCGACAGCCGCTCCAAGTTCTGGTTCAACGGGAGGTCTACTTTTACTATAGAGTTAGGCATCATGCAAGGGCGGCCAAAAGTCATGCTTAGCGTCCTAGAGCCTGTGAGAAGTTGTTTCTCGTTTGCTCCATCACTGGTATGCTTACCTGTCCAAGATCATACAACCAAACCACGTCCGCTTGCGTATCTCGGCTTCTACCAAGTTTAGTCCTGAAGATGCGGTCTGCGAGTGCAATCCCAACTGGATCGCTGCACGGACTGCGAGGCCATGCAGATTCCAGGCCTGATCAGATCGCTGGGTGCCTTGACGATACTGTGCCATCAAGAGCAAGCATTGGACTGTTGCCAATTAGTGATGTTATTCAGCATGAGTGACTCGCAAAGGAAATTTGACAGCATTCGCATCGAGAACCGCAGAACACTCGTCTCAACAAACACTTACCAGTTTCTAAACTGGCTGATTTCATCTCAATCTCCCCCGACAAAGCTTGTGCCCTTTCTATAAAGATCTCCGACTCGGCGGCATTCTTTTCAGCCGACTGGTCGGGTTTAGCGCTGATGTATGTTGCGAACGCGAATATGGCGTTGACAAGGCATAGCCATGAACGGCTCACCGCGCTGAAGCGGTTTCGGCGAGCAGCAGAGTATGTACGAAGAATGTCCTGCTCGTGAATGTAGGGAAACAGCATCCCGGTATCAGAGAAGAAGAGCCTGATAAGGTGCAGTGCGCGTGCTTCTGGAGGGAGCGACCGAATGTTTATGTGATGTTTAGCGATAGGGCTGGTCTCCGAGAGAGTCGTAGTGACTGGCGAGGCTACCCGGGAGACGATGGGCTGATTAAGTCCACTCTCCGAGTGTCGAGACTGCCCCATTGCCTTCAAAGTAGCTGAAGTTGCGTCCGATATATGGCGGAGCAGTGCTATGTTCGACGAGGGTCCAAAGAACCTGGATTCCGTCTCTTCCGGGTCGGTGATGGCGGCCATGCCATCCACAGAGTCCTCGGCGTTTTGTTGGATGGAGTCATCTTCGTCGAGGATAGCAACGTCTTCATCATCATTTGGCACCTGTCGCGGCTCTTGAGTAGTTGTGCTGGTTTCTTGACTTGACCGGTGTTGCTGATGGCTTGGCGGGTTCAATTGCTCAGAAGCGTCCGACGAAGAATGATTTCGATTGACGAGCAGCCTGAGCGTGTCCTCGATAGCCCGCAGCCTCTCGTCATAGCCTGGCTGTAACTGAGGAGGTCTGACATTACCTGCGGCGGGCTGTTGGTAGATACACTCGAACCCGAGCTCAACGCAGAGGCTGCAAGAGGGCCTAGCTCCATTGCAACGTGACTTGCGATTCCTGCAGGAGGTGCAAGCTAGCGCTATGCGCCGGCGTTTGTACGACGGTGGTGGTGTCGTCTGGTCCTGATCCTGTAGTTCGCTTTGGGAGCCCTTCTGGACTTGGGCATCCGACATCGCGGCCCCCTTTCTTGGTACTCCTTTGTCGAGGCACCGTGGTATGACTCGTCACGTGTGTCTCAGGACTATCACCAGAGGCAAAAGCATATCCGGGGCGCAGGATGGGAGAACAGAAGGGGTATATCGGGGAAGAAGCTCTCTTTTGTATGTTTGTGGGGATTGATAACGAGGCTGCGCCCGATCCGGTTGCTTACATCTGCCTTTCGGTGGGCCACAGGTGCAGTACGCAGCCTCGTACCCTTTCAATCAGTCCAAAGAATATTCGCAAGAAACCATTCCCCTGTGTTGATTGAATAACCGCCATCATCCGCTCTCTGGACTTCAGTTGTGACAAGCTTCATTGATGCCAAGTCTACGGACTCCGATTTATACCCGGAGCCGACGAGGGGTAAATGTGGCTGTCTGACACATCCGACCACTCCAAGTGCAACCAAAACCCCCCAATTTAGTTCCTGTCTGACAGGTTGAATTTCCTTCCCTGCGTGCGGCGTCCCAACGTCGTCTCTCTACCTCTCTCTCTACCTCAGACATTCTCACACCGACATGCGTGTCACGATCAACTATGCTCTGCCACTACGTCCCAGATATCTGAACAATCCCTTTCCATGTTAAATGTATCGTGGACACTAGACGGCGCAGCCGCAATGGCATTGCACGTGGTGATTCGGCAAATTGCGCATTTCCCCAACAATGTTCATCATGA
Source organism: Fonsecaea pedrosoi CBS 271.37 (assembly GCF_000835455.1). Classification (NCBI taxonomy): domain Eukaryota; kingdom Fungi; phylum Ascomycota; class Eurotiomycetes; order Chaetothyriales; family Herpotrichiellaceae; genus Fonsecaea; species Fonsecaea pedrosoi. The sequence goes on along the minus strand of NW_013550614.1, from coordinate 2,575,201 downwards.
TTGTCGTTGTCATTGGCTGCTCATAGGTGTCCGTTTGCTGTAGTACGAATAGACAAATAGATAGGAATTCCCTTGATGTGCACCTCCTGGATGCTGTAAGACTGTGACCTGCAAGGGCGAGCGAGTCAGGGGGAATGGATGGCATTGTGGGATGCGGGCTCCTTCAGGGAGGTGTTTCGCAGGCCAAAGCTCAAATGACATTGTCAGACTTGACTTCATGGCCCAGAAATCACAGAATCTAAGGCGAGATTTCAAATGACAACGGTTCTTGCTCCCCAATCGACTCGCTTCTCCGCTGCCCTCCACTGTGCCTGTCCCCTCACTTCCCACTGCAGAGATATCGCGTCTTCAAACACCCATGCATGGCTACAGAATCAAATAAGCAGCTGAATTCCCCGTAAACGTCTAGACACCACGCAAACCTGGAGATACAATTCGGACAAGGCACAAAGACAGTGGAAACGGGTAACCATCGGACACCGTTGAATTGCCCTCATCGATTTTGCTTCCCCCACAAACCCCACAAAGGGACACCAACAAAACGAAGAAGGCTGAGGGACAGCGAGAAAGTCCCTAGTACAGTAAGCAGCCATGAAGGACCTTGTCGACGCCCGCTCATGACAAGGTAGTCGGTCGCAACACGGGCAGCTTCCTATCATTCGATGCACATTTCTGGCACCTACTCCTCTGCGTCGTTGCATTGTACATAGAGCTGGGAGAAACAGAGAAAGAGGCGGAATCGCGGGACTGAGTATGGCACCGACAATACCAACGACGCAGATCGCCGCATGGCTCGAGAAGCCCCAGCCCGGCGCGCGGCTTCAACTCAGGAATGATATTGAGGTGCCATCCCCTAAAGAAGGTGAGGTGCTAGTGAAACTGGAATATACCGGCTTCTGGTGAGCAATTTCACTGTGTTGCTGTAATTGCGAACCGCAGTCTTGCAGAAGACTGATGCTTTTCTTTTGCAAAGCCACTCAGATGTACACAGCATCTATGGTGAAACGCCCATGAGTACCGACATCGCGGGCCACGAAGGTGTAGGGCATGTGGTGGCTCGTAAGTGCCTTGTTGTGTGTTTGAGTATCGAGGTTGACAAGTTGCAGTTGGACCCAATGTCCCCGGAGAGCTGATGAATGCCAGGCTCGGGATCAAGTCAGTCACATTCCACCCCTTTTGTAGGTGGAGGTGTGTTGGACTATGGCTGATACTGGAGCAATTACTCCGTGCACAGGTGGCTGTACAGCACATGCGATACGTGCGAGATATGTGCCATGAATCCCACCGCCTGTCCCAACCAGATCAACGCGGGACGAGTGAGTCCTTTCATGGAAGCTACATCCCACCTGACTGTTCGGATGGTGCTGATTTGAGTTTGTCTCTAGAACACAAGAGGCACCTTTCAACGTAAGCTCCGCCCAACACTTTTTCCGGGGGATTTCCCGACTGACTTCTGGAAAGAGTACATCGTTACCCCTGTCAAGCATGCCACCAGGATACCGTCGGGACTGAAGTCTGAGATTGCGGCTCCTTTGCTTTGCGGTATGTCTCAACAGCTGACTCCGATGATCTTCTCTGAGTTGTGATGAACTAGCCGGCTTGACCATGTATTCGGCGGTGGCAAAAGCAAGGGTGCGTCCGGGAGACTGGGTTCTGATTCCGGGTGCGGGAGGAGGACTAGGGCATATGTAAGTCCTCCCTTGTCCCATAGCATGATGTGGCCACCACAAGTAACATCCTGCAGCGGTGTCCAGATAGCCGCCAAACGCGGATACAAAGTGATTGCCATCGACGCTGGGGAGTCCAAGAGGGAACTGTGCACGAAGCTCGGAGCAACTGTTTTCCTCGATTTCAGGACAGATTCCGTCTGTGCCCTTTCTCCGTGAGCATTGAAGCCAGTTACTCATCCGAATTGACAGATTGAAGAGGAGGTGAAACGCCTAACCAACGGATACGGGGCTCATGCCGCCATCGTCCCGGTCGGAAGTGACGCTGCGTATGATCAAGCACTGAAGCTGCTTCGAAATCTTGGAACCCTGGTGTGCATCGGTTTGCCCAAGTCTGGGTTGGGACTTCCGATCTCGCCGTTTATGATGTGTGTCAGAAGTGAGTTATTGCCAGCCCATGCCCCGTGGCCAAAATCCACTAGATTCAACGCAGGTGTCTAACACTTGTGGAAAGGTCTCAATATAGTAGGATCTTCAGTCGGGACTGCGCAGGAGATGGATGAGTTGCTTGAGATGGCTGTCAAGGGAGAGGTGAAGCCCGAGATCTCCGTACTTGAGTTCGATCAGATCAACGACATCATGGGAAAGCTTGAGAGGTTCGAGATTGAAGGGAGAGTCGTACTGAGACTCCCTGAGTGAAGCAGAGCGCCATGTGGAGCCAGTCACAGAGGTACCGGTACAAAATTAAAATCGCTTGTATATATGTTTTCTCTTTCCAAATTCTGTCACGCAAAGACCCCCTTAGCACAACAAGGGCGAGTACCGAGTTCGAATCCCGTTCACACCACAATCTGGGTCCTGTCAGGTCAAACCTAACTCCGGGTTAGCAGGCATCAGGACCCCGATTCGAATCCTCCTCCCTCCCTCGATCGATCGATCCGACGACATCAACCACTGTAGTATAAAATTCGTAGTAAAACCGGGCGAGAAAAACCAACCCTGCAACAGGGCGAGTTTTCCTTATCACAGACCAGCAGGTTGAGCTGTTCTGTGATAAGTTTTTTGCCATTTTGGTCAGAGGTTCAAACTTGAGTGTGAGAGTGTTTTTGTTTTTGAACGGGGCCTTTTTGATTTGCGTGTGTGAGGGCCGGATTGTGCGAGTCTCGACTGTCACAATACTCAAGGGAGGGAAAGTATGGCGCGAGGCTGAATTCAACTCTGCCGAAGGAGCTCTATGGATGAAATCCTGGTTACGTTGAGACGCAACTGCGTGAAGGGTGATGAGCAAGAAAGACGAAGTCAGGGCTCGAAGCCGGACCAACTGTTCTATCTCCCTCACTACCGGACCATGATGTTCACTTGGGCCTGTTTTCTGCTCTTTCCATCGCAAATATCCACTTTCGGAGAGCCATCTCAAATAGGCCATGGTCGCGAACGCCGGTATTGTGGCGGTGGTGAAGACGATCCTTGAAGTTTCCATGGCCGAATGGGACCGACTGCCAGGATGTCACTTGCACATGACTTTCCCTTGGGTTCGCGGTATTTAATGCGGCGCAGGTCTGAATAATGACTCCAGGTCAATGTCAGAGGTGTCTTGTTGTGTTATTGCGAAGCTAGTACGTTGATCCTTTGCCTTATGATCTTTTTTAAGGCTGACGTCCGTGGAAATGGATAGCCAAACAAATGATCAAGCAAGGTCAACGCCTGTAGGTTGTTTCCCTCGGTACTCCTTTCGGCCGAACAACCGAGTCCTGGTTCAGTGAGTATTCTACTTGCACGCACAAGAGCATCAGCACTGACATCTCCCAGGCTTGTAGAAAAGGTTGCGACAAACTCACCAGACAGTGTGCTGACCCTCACAAGAATGGTAGTTGTTGACAGCATGGACGAGCAAATCCTGGGCGCCAAAGTTGTAAGCGGCTCCCGCTCTATAGAAATACTTGGGTTGAATAGCGATTGTGATCATCGAGGCCTGGTATGTTACAAATGTCTTGAGAGGAGAAAAGTGTTTCCTGGTTAGACTACATAAGAGCCCGGACGATACCAGGGGTGAGTACGAGATTCTCAGTAGACTAATTGACCAAGGATAAGGGACTTGGAATGCTCCTTGCTCACAAAGTCTCCCCATTTTTTTGGCCGGCGAATATAGTGCCTTACCTCGACCACCTCGAATCACAACGCATAGCGGAATAACAGGGACCGGTCCCCGAGCTTTGCTAGCTCATCATCGGTATGTCGAGACCGAACTTCCTCCTCTGAGACCCTTGACCTCGAGCTGTTGATGCGCTTGTAGGATGCCTCTAGAATGAGGGCGGCAGCAATGGCTGAGATTGCCAGCGCGAGACTGGTACCAAAGCCCGTCGCATAGCCAGGCTTTTCTTCTTCAAGGTATATGTAACTTCCTAGGATACCTCCCAGGTTGCTGAATGCCACGCCAAATGCAAGACCCATGGCTCTTCTGGATTGTCCTGCCAAGTTGGTAGCCAACCATGCACAGCCGGCTGGGTTGCAAGGGTATTGCCCAATGCATACCAAGAAGACACCAACGTAACAAGGTGCGATTTTGCTGGTGATGTTGGGCGCGAAACCAACGATGATGGCGAAGCCGAGGACCATCAGTGACAACGGTCCAACCAGGAAAGGCATCCGCCACTGAAACCTGTCTGAGAAACGTGCAAATGTGTATGCGCTGATGGCTCCAGCCACATAGGGAGGTATGGTCATCAACTGTGCTTGCGAGGATGTGTACCCCATACTCTTGGTGATACTGGGCATGGTGAATTTGAGGCCTGCATTTGAAAGAGACTTAGGTCGGGACGAAATTGAGCATGACAAGCATTTCGGAAGAGGGATGAAAACAAGCAAGCCATCCAAAATCGACTCACCATAGGCACATCCAACCACAGAAAATAAAATCCAAGATTGAAGATACAGCTTATAATCGGTCAGAAGAGAGAACAAGTCTCCCCATCGGAATTTGTTGTTTGACGCCTCTTGTGATGCTCGGCCGCCCTCTTTGATGGTGATTTGGATGTCGAGGAACCTGATTTCCGACGGCGACAACCAGCGACTGGACAATGCCGGTGTATCAGGCATCACCAATGCGCAAATCAACCCCAGAAAGACTGTTGCGAGCCCTTCAAGTATGAAGATCCAAGCCCATCCCGGCCGATTGCCTGTGCAATATGGGTCAGCGGCTCACGCCCAACTCCGTAAGTGATTCCTTTGCCACTTACCGACGCCGTCCATCTTTGCAATAGCAAAAGCGAGCAAGCCTGAACAGGCACCTGAAAAGGCACTTGCACAATAGAAAAGGGCAATCCTGGTCTGTAGATGTGCGGCGGTATACCATCTTGAGATCAGATAGACTTTCGAGAAGGGTTAGCACTTGGCGAGCGAGGGTATTCTTGTGCCCAACTGAAGAGGGAGAAATACTTACTTGCCGCAGGGAAGAAACCGGCCTCTGGAATGCCCAACATGAAGCGACAGGCAACGAGACCCCCAAAGTTGTTCACAAATCCTGTGCATGTCATGACAATGCCCCATGATAGCACCAGGATTGACATGTACATCGACGGTCGTCTGAATTTCTTCAGAAGGATGTTGCTTGGAACCTCCAGCAAGATGTACGGGATGAAAAAGACACTCAGACTACCAAGGCTCCGCGTCAGCGATTGTCAAAGACATACAAAGCTCGGGAATGTCGGGGAAGTTGCTTACGCAATGTTATACTTCACACCAGTCAATTTCAAGTCTTCCATCAATCCTTCGATCTTTGCATTGCCAATATTGGATCGATCAAGGTGCGAGATCAAGTACAACATGGCCAAAGTTGGGATCAGCCTCATGTCAACCTTCCAGAGCAGTCGCTTTCTGTCCTTTTCAGGAAAATCTCTGTAGAACTCGGCATCTTCGTCAGAAATACCAAGGTTGCGATACTCGTTGGTGGCAGTTTCCACCTCAATCGGAAGAAGCTCAGTAATCTTTTTCGCCATTGTCATGGTCAGTGGGATGCTTGACAGGATACTAGTACTTGTTATTTTGGGAGAAGTTTTCTTTTGAAGCCAATGTCCAATGCAGCCTCTGGAAATGGAGAGCCTATATATACATATCCACTGCTTACAGGCTTCCGCTTTGGTTCTATAGCGGTATAGAGATCCCCGTGGGGGACTCCGCAGACGGTCCGCTCTCCTCAAAACGGTTCGGCCAGTACAGAGTCCCGTTCTGTCGTCGAATTTCACCGGAATCCCTATGGTATATCGCCGAGTTCGTCGTTCGGCTCTTGACGGTGCCGTCCATCAGAACCGAAACGCCTCGGCGCAGGAACCCTGGGACTCGACCCGCGTCCTGTCAACTTCGTCTCTCCAAGGTAGAGTCTGCCAGATTTCTGACCTTCAGCCCAAGCAATCTTGCCGTTCGCCCGGTTAGTACTCGGCGTCACAACGGACCCCAAGGGTCTCGGGTGGTCAGCCATAGGCGGGTCAATGGTAGCGAAATTTGACCGAAAAAAATAACCTATTAAAAGCAATATCTTAACGTTCTTGAATATCGCAGCGGACCAAGTAGATAACGCCACAAGGTCATCTGATGCGCTAGTCTCAAACAGGTCGCAGACCGATCAGGTATACCGCTGTCAATCTAGCAAGCCGAATCAGATCAATCCTGCGAGAGAAATGTGGAGCTCGGTTAATGACTAAGAGAGCATACCTATCTACCGAGAAAGATTGGCGAAGAGGAAGTTGTTAGATGCCGACAACCGAGCATTAGCCGCTCCTTCTCTCCTTGCTCAAGGACAAAGTGGCACAGACACGAACACGAATACGGTCAGCTGCCGAAGGTGACAGGAGGTAGTGGATGGGGTTACGAGACCGAGGTGGAGAGCCTTGATGCATAACAACGGGAGATTTGATCTGGTGCGCGCCTGGTGGAATTCATTGTCACGGGCGCTGATGACAACCACTTCCCACTCATGAAGCCATTTCTCATGGGACGATCGATTGGTACGGGTCCTGCTACTGACGAGGAATATGGGAGAAAGAGATGAACAAAGGCTGGATAAGTGCGTGTCATGAGCAGACTTTCAGTAGACAATCCCAACACCGGCTCATGCAATCCCGCAGTATGGGCACTACCACAATAAATCTAGAATCTAATGTCTAATGTCTCTGCTCTATGAAAACCGCTCCTGGCGTTGCTTTCCTTGGTCCAGCTGCACTTGGTCGCAGTCAAAGTATGAAAAGCATATGTGCCGGGAAACCATATTCTGACGGGCTCCATGAACCGATCGCTATGCTCTGTCGGCAACTCTGCGGTCGAATGAGCAGGATATCGCCTGCCTCCGAGAGAACAACTGTCGTTTCAGCCGAGGAGTTCACTACGCATTGAGGGCGACGTGTGTTGTTGGCGACCATTTCAGTGCTCAACATATCCACTACAGTGACCCGGTTCTAGAATTACCGTGAACAAAGGGAATATCCCCGAACACAAACACACACACACACAGAGAGAGAGAGAGAGACGCCGAATATCGCCGAGGCCGATCCCAGTCTTGAAGTCAGGAACATTCAGTCTCCTTCGGCAGCCACCAAATAGGTGTGGAGCTCTGCGAAAGTTGATACTCACGATCTCAAGAGCGAGCTAGCATTATTAAGGATTTCAGAGTAGAGACAAGGTCCATTGCCACTTGAGGCCAAGTAAAGCCAAGCCAGGGACAGATGGAGATGGCGATGGCCATATCCACATCTTGGGCGACGTGCTCCTTGATCTACACCCTCAAGTGCAACCATGGACGTCCAGGCGAGTCCAGGGCACCTGCAACTCATCGAGTTTCTCGACACTGTGATCCTGGTCAATAGCTGCAGGCAGACATGTTTGGTAGGAAGAGGCTGCAAGATTTCACACTGCCGAGGCAGACTTTTACTGGCTGTGAATGGTTTTGTGAATGCTCTAAGCTCTTGCAGAGCAATTATTGAAAAATGGACCGACAAAGGCTGGTCGCCAAGACGTAGAGGCAATTGAGATGTGATATGGTAATAATCTTTCTGTTTACATCCCTTGATACGTGGCTCCAGAGAAGCCCTGGAATAGCCGGGCCAATAGGATCCCGCGATGTTGTGATCGAAATCACGACCACCGCTCATTTTTGGACTAGACACGAGCGTCGAGTATTTTCGCCTCCTCTTTCAAACCCCATGCATCTCATGCATCTCCTGTCGCATTCCGAGGGTCGGTCACTAGCTTCCATTTGTCTCCTGCTGGTGTGACGCCCCCTTTGCAATATGTCGATACAAGACCGTGAAATCGAGATCTCCGGACTCGGGCAGCACGCTTTGATAAGTGGACAAGGCGGTTGATCCAAGAACCAAATTAGCCTTTGATGTCTCCCCCAGCTTCACCGCCAGGGCAACGTCTTTCGCCATAAGACTTGCCTTGAAGCCTGGAGAGTAGCCTCTGGTGGACGGTGCAGTTGGGACTATGCCCGGCACAGGCTGACTTCGCTCGATGATGCCATTCCTGGCTGCCCCTGCACAGATGACACGATGCAGGATTTTGGGATCAAGCCCGGCACTCACGCCCAGGTGCATTGCTTCACACGCTGCAATGTTCATAACGCCAGAAAGGTAGTTGTTGCAAGTTTTCGCAACCAGCCCCGAAGCAGGATATCCGCAGGGAATGATTTTGTCCTTGTCGCCCATGCAACAAAGTAATTCCTTTACGGTCTCAAAGTTGCCATCAGAGTCTGTGATGCCAACGTAGAATGCAAGTGTGCCAGCAGACGCCCCATAGACTCCTCCACTGACCGGTGCTGCATAAAATGACGCAGTTGGCGCGACCCCCTTCAAAAAATCTCGGACAGCGAGACTGCTGTCGACATCGATGGTCGAGCTGTCGATCAAGATCCTGCCCTCGAGACACTCGGAATCGAGATGCACGTCAGGTCCCGTGTAGACTGATCTTACATGATGGCCTTCCGGAAGCATTGTGATGACTGCATCCTAAGGGGGGGTTCTTTTTCAGCTCCTCAACCATCGCCTGGTTCGGAGTCAGTATTCTTACCGATCTGCTGAAAACTTCCCTGGCACTATTCCCTCTCTCCACCTTTTCGGGAAATTCTCCAGCAATCTTTTCCACCGCAGGCGACGAGATGTCGAAGACAACCAGCTTAGTTTCAACTGGAAGCTTTCTTGCCAGATTTTGGGCCATAGGATACCCCATTGCCCCAAGGCCGATAAGGCCAACGCGCTGAAAGTCGGTCAGGCCCATCTTCGATGGCTCACAGCTTCTTGGTTGATGTGCCGCTATAAAGATAGAGATCAAGACCCAAACTTCCAAACACCTAACATATATGTACCAACCAAAGTTTCGACGCTTCCCAGAGCGGTGATTAAGCCTCCAGACTCGGGCCGAAATAGATGGCGGGCAGGGCGGCAGAGGAACTGTTGCTCTTACCGACAGGGAATACGGGCACTCTTCGTACACGACAAGGCACCCTCTGGCTGCTGCAAGAGGGATTGCCGACTACGAACACTTCGACTATATCTAGAGACCCTGCTCGATATCTGAACAAGATGGGTCTCTAATATTCAAACAGGACACATGATGAGCTTGATTTGAACCTTCTCCTACCTCAGGAGGAAAGAGCAGCATTGCGTCCACGGAAGAAGTGTGCTAATCGTGATCATCCTTGCTGGACCCTGGCCACTGCCAGGGATAACCCGAGCCCTACATGCAGTTGTTTTGCAGGTAGCCATTTGGGTAACAGCCTCTCGAGCCACCATGACCGAGCCGCCTAATCTCGGCAGTCGGCTCTTTCAAAAAAGCTGCAATGCAAGCCGAAGTGAATCGAGCACGCAGACTGGCGCAACTGGGTTGTCGACGGGACCGGTTTCCTCCAACGACAACCGACCAAGGCTACATGCGAGGACCGTACCCCGGTATTTAGTAAGCTCGCGCTGCAAAGTGGCGGTTCGAATTCTAGCCAGTCCGTCATGGGAAGCCTAAGCCATGATAGCAACACTTGGTGGTTTTCACCAAGTGTTGCACGATATATCCACCCAGGTCAACGGCCGAGTCGGAAGGCATCTCCAAGCAGCTCGCTGGGCACCTCTGCCCATGTACGAGCGATCACTATTAGCGCTAGCGCCAGTGGTTTGGACATGATACGGACCGTAAAGAAGCATTTGGAGAACATCAATCTCATGTAGCAAATCAAAAGTTTGATGTCGTGGCTGGAGGTGTCGAAGCCCCCCTTTTCGACCGGTAACAGCTACTCCGCCTCCCATCTCCTGTATGACTCCCCAGTGAATTTGCGCAACGAATCGCAGCTAGGGAAAGCAAAGCCTTGCAATACATGGGTGTATTGACAAAAGTGATTCCTACTTTCTGCGGAGCTGCGTTCGGTACGTCCAATCCCCGTCAACAACGGCGATCTCATGTCATCTTGTTGACATGTTCAATGGTGGCCGATTGCCAAAGTGCCTTGGTCGGTATCCGGGATTTCTGCTCGGCAGCATTGATTATTAAATGTGATCAAGAGACGTTAGATTGTCAAAATTGACCCAAGTCGTACAGTCGAAAGCATCCATGTCAAGGCATTCGTCATTCAGGATCCATGGAGTGACCATGTCAAAGGTGTTTGGGTTTGGATGATCAGCTTGTCCGGCCAAGCTGGGAAACACGGAAACATTGCTGGTCGGTAGTTGAACCCCGCAAAAGATGTTAGAGAAAGGGAGCAACGACTGCAGGATGTGGTTGGGGAGGTGGCTTCCTTGAATAGGACGTTCAGGCTCCCGATGCCCCATTACATCGTTCGACCCTGTCTCTGGACAGATGGTGGAAGCCGCATTCTGCTCGAGGTACTGTAGACGAATCAATACAGCCTTCGCTCCAGGCCATTTCAGACTCATGGTCGCTAACATGCTGTCTTTGATGATGCCCAGATCTTCCCGTAGCCTGTCCGATTGCGTCGAAGGTAGCCGTAGCGCCGCAATCAATTGAGCTCCCGCCACCATCGCAAAATAGTCATGGATTGGGAGCAGGAAATTGATATCGTCTCGATGTCCCATTTCTTCGTAGAGGCGAGCAATGCAGGAGGCTGCAAGAAGGTTCCCCTGGTCTGCAACATTCTTCTGATGCAGATTCCCAGGTAGACTCAAAAAAAGAATGACGCAAACGCAATACATGATATGTAGTTCCGAGCCTGGGCGAGAGTACTGCAGTCTCCTACCTCGATCTTGGAGCTTGAACCGTGGATTTAGCTCTCGGACCCACGCTTGAAGGCCAGTGACAATGTCTGTGACATCAAAGTGACTTTGATGGCGTCGCTTTATGCTTGCTTCCACGATGCTCGCCATGATCACCACAAGCTTGGAGAACTCAATGAAGCATAGGCTAGCATCATTCAAAGTCTGAAAGTCTTCCAGCTTGGGTAACTCGATGTCAAAATCCTCGGCTCTGATCGGCAGAGGACGTCCAAAGCATACGGCTTGCAGCACATTGTTTCCCTTCTCAGGTGTCAGCTGTAAAGCGACAGTGATCTGGCTAGCAACTCACATAGATTGTCCACCAGACTCGTCGACTAACGCCGGTGTCAGACCTGCCACTGTATGTCGTACGACGGTGCAGACCCATCTGGATGGCCAACCTCAATGAAACCCCATTCCAGTGCCACGGGCTGTCCAAGGTGACCTTACTTGGTGTGCACATGCTCCAAGAGCTAAGAAGGCACATGGCTTTCAGCCTGTTGAGATTGTCAGGCTCGACCTCAAGGTTGAGAAGTAACTTGGCGTTTCGGTAATATGGGAACGCGAGCGGACCGGGCGTTTTCTTGTTGTGAGGATGTCGGAGGAGAGACCCTACCACGAGAACCGCCAGACAGAGCAAAGTTGATCCGTGGCCAGGAGACAATAAGTCCGTCTCTCCAATGACCGGCAGCCGATGAAAGGCGTGATCGCGATACAAGTCGTGCATTGCTCGAATGATGGAATCTCCGGGAAGGACCAAGGCTTCGCTGGCCCTGAGGATGTTTTGCGTGAATTCGTCTAGGTTGTTTGGCAATTCAGAAATATGTGCCTCAAGAGCGTCAACCTGATTTTTCGCACATGACTCCACGGCCAGGTGAGACTGGTCGCCAACGAAGCCAGTGCGACTCGGCGTCTCGGTGGAGGCTGACGTCGCAGCCTCGTCAGGAAGAGGTGCAGCATTGTGTGGCCTGTCCGGCCCCCGGATCTCATACAATCCAGGTGATGGCAATTGGCCATCCGAGCGCATGGAGGGATTTTCGGGCACAGGAGCCAGCCTCCGTTTCTTTCTTCGAGCACTTTCTCGAGGCTCACAAGTCTCGTTGTTGCGAACACAGTTGTGACAGCTACTAGGCCGCGACTCTCCAAGATTGCATTTGACCTTCGTCCATCAGCTTAGCCCCTCACCAATCTCGACGCATCATGACGACTTGACACTGACCTTTCGCATGTGGCAGGCTTTGCAGACTATTCGTGCTCGTTCCCGGGGGGGCTGGTCTCCGCCCATCTTTACGCCAGCGTGTACGTCAAATCTTAGGACGCTCTTGCAACCCTGTGGGTGTGTCGCGCCGTGCCTGTCCGCCCAATGTTTGAGAATTTGGTGGTGGCAGGTCTACAGTGTCTGGAATGTTGACGTTCGTTGTGAAGTTTATCAGATAGCTTGGCAGACAACCAGTCATGGCTGAATTGATGAGCAGCGAAGCGGCTATCATTTGATAGGCATACAAGGGCCGCCAGGGTGATGATGGAGCCACAGACTACGCCGATTATCACGCAGGAAGAGATGCCCAGCACCAGCTCAAAATCATTTGGGATGCTCGGAAGAGCAGTAGTAGTGTACTAAGCCTTTTATGTACTCGTACCTCGGCAGACCAGGACATCGTTATTCCCCCGCAACCAGGTGTTCGACCTCCCTCCTGGGGGGTGGGTCTTCAGTCATATTGGACCAAGAACCACGATGTCAGAGGGTGGATGACGAATTCAGGTTACCTCTTGATAACGAACATTGAATGTCGTTCAGCAATGAGAGCGGGGATTATTCCAAACCTGCTTGACTGATTACCAGAGACAGGTGCATACAGCGAATCCCCACTTTTCCATTGATGGGCATCAGACACCATTTATCTTCATTTCATGTCTCGCTCATCGCAGACGTGAGAGATCAGGAATGGATCGACAGCAAGAACTTGTTCCTTTCGACGCATCCGCATGCCAAAGCATGCTCCTGGAATCTGGACACTATTTTGTAAACGTCCTTGCCCATCTGGTCGTCCGGCTGGTTGGACACGTCAACTGGAGCGACCGCAAACAAGTTGACAAAGTTGTTGCTCTTGGCCGCTGGGAGCTCTTTGGCCAAGATCTGATGAGCCAGTGCCAGTGATTGATCATTCAAAGCCCGGAAGAAGTCGACAACTTCAAATCGAAGTGCTAATTCGTCCATCGCTTGAAGACAAGTAGATAGGTCGTGGACGGCCTGAGGTGAGCATTGCATGGAAGTTTTTATCGTCAGGTAATTCATCGTCAATGGTACTGATAGACATATGACCCTGAAAATGGCATTAGACCAGTGTGCCAGGAAAAGGAATCGTGAGGACCAGCTTACGCGTGTGTGTTCAAAAATCGCATGGCTTTGCGCTTTAGAACGTCTGAAATCACATGTGTTGTTCTCAACGCCGATTCCTTGAGAGTTTGGTGTGATATTTCGCATATCTTCGCCACCCACGAGCTTAGATGGGAATTTTCGGCCGAACTCAAGGTTCTGTGGAGGGCTGAAACGACGTATCTTCCAAGTTTGGGTCAGGACACGTCACATGGGAAGCAACAAGGGAGCTTACTCGAACAATAACCTCAACATCGCTTCCGACACAAACAGTGGGAAGTTAAGAGGATTCGTCGAAATGTCATCCACGGCGTCGGCCATGAGTAATCTTTGGTGACGCGACTTCCAATCGCCCAGTAGCTGCTCGATTCGATCTGCGTCTCCCATCAACGGGTGATTACTATGGCCAGATGACACAGTCACGGTCTGTGCCAGGGGGCTCCGCCAGGTAAGAAGTCTACAAAGAGGCTCGGAGTCTGCGGTGAGCTCGCACGATGCCAGGAGCACCTGAATCAGCTTTTGTTTGAGTTCGCAACTGACAAACCAAGAGAACCGAAGGTCTTCTTCCAGATCTTCCACCGAAAGCCGAGGGACAACGTCCTGAAGCTTTGGTACGCCGTTGGAGCGGTTCCCAAGTCTGATGTATCCAATCCTCGTAGAGAAAATAGCCCTCAGGCGTTTCCATTGCGCTCCAATGCGTTGCTGTTGGCATGGTGATACAGAATCTGGCGAGAAGATTGCTTGTTGAAGTATATCGTGGGCCTTCAAAATCCAGTACTCGTTCTCAAACATAGCGTCTGGGTATTTTCGCTGAGAACTTAGCAACAAACAGCATCGTACCCGACTTAAGTCATCATTTTCACAGTCTGCTTCGTATAGGACCTAAATGCGTGACACGATGTCAGTGGGAGATGTACATTGATGCGAAAAATTGTCGCTCAATTTGGCACGCTGGTAAAAGGTATCCCGCATCTTGCGAACACTGGCAAAGGATGCGACTTTGGATTCCTCCTCCGTGGCATGTGCACTACCAGCGAAAAGGAGAGCATTGAGATATGCCAAGCTCATTGGGCGTTGTTCCTCTGCCCATGTTACTTCTTGGGGATGAAGGAGGGCCCAAATCTCCCATTCGCTTGCAATTGGGGACGCCCAGTAGCTGTAGCTAAAGTAGTAGCCAAGCAGGAGCTCGATAGTTGCAAGGGGAGGAACAGACAACGCGTGTGCTTCAGCCACAGACGCCGTTGTGTGGGAGGGCTTGCCACATGGACACCACGCGGCAATCCAATTGGGGATTGAGGCCCTTCTTGAGTCGCAGCAGTGGTTTCTGGCCCTGTTCATGTCTGAACTAGAGACAAAGATGCCAGAGGGAGACGGGTCAGAGCTCTGGAGAGGGTTATTGTCTTCGCTAGAGACTGGCTGATGGGTCGAAAAGGTGGACAAGGAATTTTCAAAGGCTGGATCGGTGTGGAGTTCTGGTAGAGGACCAGAAATATCCAGCATAGCCAGAGATTGCTCTGACTGTCGGTTGGAAACGTCCTGGGAGCTCCCGACCTGCCAAAGTTGCCTGTTCGGTGAGGTGTGATTCACCAGATCGAGAAAACAGTCAGTGCTGACGTTGGCCATGTCCAAATCCAAGATTTGCTCCTGAAGAAAGCCATGCTGCCTCGGACCTGCGCCAGCCAAACTGCTGGACTTGCGAGGACGTCTAGCATGGTTTCTTCATATTAACATTGCAGTCCCATATCATGGAGTAACTCTTTATTTACCTCCTCTCGTTGACGATACACTCTTGCTCATCAAGCACGCAGTTGTTGCACCGGTCGGGGAAACGAGTGACGGCGTTGCATCTCACTTTTCGAGAGCGACACCAAAGACAAGCTGGTGAGAAACTGTCTCAGTACAGGAGACCCTCTTTGCTTGCACTGTGGACGACTCACCATTTGCAGCACGTCGCGGCTTTATCCGCGCAGGAGTGCTGCCCGTATGGCCCAGGGAATCATCGTTGCCGTTACTTGTGTCCCGTACGAGCGATGAGCGCGACGGGGGATTGTCCATTTGTCCAACAATCTTGTCTCCGCCGATGCCTTTGACCAAAAAAAAAAACCCTTACTAGTCTTGCTCGGTTCTCAACAGCAAAATGATTCAGAAGCTGGGTTACGGAACCCGGGAAGTGCAGATGGTCGGTTAAGTCTCCTCTGGGGTAGCAATGGCCACGACGCGGGGGTGTTTGGGCTTGCTCCCATCCCTCGTCCCCTGAAACTCTTTCCACATGGCCGAATGAGCCAGAGTGCATGGCCCAGACAAAAATGGACCAACAAGGACGACCCTGGTGAGTATGGCAGCAGCCATCTGGCAAGCAGAAAGAGTGGGCGGTCTCTGATACAAGTGCTGTGCATTGGCAATCTTGCCTGCTGGTGCCACTCCTTACGATTGAACCGACTACCGGACGCGAGTACACCCTGATAACCGCGATTCGAGTAGAGTCACACTTACCCCTAGCCTTATTGCCGACCAACCGCTTTGCCGGGGCGGGAGAAGAGACTCAGTTCTGGACCATTCTTGAGCGTGAAAACTTTCACCCAGAGCATGGCTGAGAACTTTCTCACTAGGAAAGAAAGCCTGGACTGCTCAAAGTTCTCCGGCACGCAAATGATCTGCCGACTCAAACATTTGATAGTTCTCAAGTCAGGCGGCCACAAAATCTCGGCTTTGGACGTTGAGAACGAGATACTCAAGAACCCAAAGGTAGCAGGAACCATCGTCGTGGGACTTGAAGACGAAGAATTCGGGCAGCGCGTGGCTGCGGCGGTAATGTTGAATAAATGTACGTTTTCACTGTCGTGTTGATATCTTGGATTGGTATTGCTTTCCTTTTCGTTGGTAACGGTTAACCCCGTTCTCGGTCTACGATCCCTGTGTAAGCGCATGAGGTAGGAGACGATGGCAGACACGCAAGAGCTGATTTTCATAATTCACATAATGTCGACGAGTGGGCATCAGGCTATCGGCGCGTCGTCTCCACAGGTTTATATAGCAGCTTTCATGCCTTGCAAAGCCACCTGAAAATCTTTCAAAAAGTCCCAAAACATCTTTTCACGCCATCCTTTCTCCCTCCAATTATTCGCTTTGGCCGGAAAGAGCTCAGCGTGGGACCTGACCGCCCCAGAGTGAGCGTAGAGGAACAATACGTTGTCGTCGGCGTCGAATTCCTGAACTTTCGTGATAGTCTTGATTGCTTCTTCAATAGAAAGACCCATCGAGGGCTCAAAGAATGGCTGCTTTGGGCCGCGGCCTCGTTTGTCGTTCAACGCCTCAAGTTCTGCGCCGGGACAGATGACGGGGCCGAGATGAGAGGGGATCTCGACGTGGATTTCCCTGGGAAGAGGGATGTATTCCGACGGGCGAATCTCCCCCCCGTTGTGACACAAGTCGCCTCCAAGAAAGATGAACGTGTCTGGATCTTGAGTTGTCCGCACTAGTCCACTAAGATGGCCGACTGCATGACCTGGTGTGTCGAGAAGATAAAATGACCCGTCTTCGAATAGATCCCATGCTTTAAACTTCCCAATTTGGAGCCCTTGGCCTTCGTCAAAGTTGATTTCACGGACCTCCCGGCCACTATCAAGCCCGAATATTCGGTCAGATCACCGTGAACAATACATTCAGTACAGTAGAGTGGTAGCAGACTTACGCGAAGTCACTCTCTCTGACAGGAGCGTCGACTTTTTTAGGCCAACCAGGCCAGAAAGCAGCCTTGAATCCAGGTCCTACGATGAGCTCCGTGCTTGGAGGAAATGTCGACGGATCACCCAGGTGATCCCAATGCCAATGACTAAAGCGCGGCCAGTCAGTTCCGTACGAGATACCCTCGGTAGCGGGGTGTAGCCAGTTGTATCTTACCTCCAGATAACGTGATTGATGGACGCAGGTTCAATCTGGTGCTCTTTGAGAATGTCGGCCACATGCTTCTCTGATTGAATATCCCAGTTACGTTTCTTCAGGTTGTCTGATATTGGGGGTGCGAAGTCCCTCCAGTTTGGCGGTACTCCGAGATCAAAAAGAGCCTTGCGGCCGGTAGCGCTCTCAATCAAGAACGACCAAGTTGGAACCTCCGGCATGAAAGGCATTCCCTCTAGCGGTGGCCTCATTAGAAACTCCGTGGGGAGTTTATTGATTCTCGTCGTCGAGTCGATGATGCTGATATCAGCACAAGCGCCTGCGGGGACATCGAAGAGTTTCATGATTGATGGACTTGATATTGACAATAGTGATGATATGCGGTTGAAAAACGAGAGAGAAAGACACACCAGCCGTGGTACCCATAGCCATGTCAAAGAACTGGCTGTTTGCTGACCGCGCCTCGGCAAGAATGATTCCACCCCTTGGATGGCTTTGCTGAGCCACCGGCTCAGGCCCGTTGTTACTTGGCCGGGAATCGCTAAGGCGCCATGGGGAGTGGCATCACGAGGTCTGCTAGAAAATGGACGCGTATTGTACGAGTAGATGGCTTCTACGCACAAACCAACCTGTTACGTGTTGTGATGTACGGGACAATGCCCAGGGACCCGACCTATAGTCCAGGAGCTGTGGGATGAGACTCAAGTGCACTGACTCTAGCACTCTTGACACAATATCACATTTTCTGCCAGTAATTATGGACTCGAAGCGTTTCTGATTTGCATAGACCAGTGTACCTGGTATTTTCACCAACGCCTTGTTCTACAAGGCTGTACGGAAAGCGGTTGCCAACTACAAGACAAGTCAACAGATGCTCCCGAAGTACGCCTCGATGACTTACTGGATGAATTTGGATCTTTTCCGACGGCTAAGTCAGCAGCAAGGATACGAAAGAACGGCTTTTCATAGAGATTCGCAAACCTTCTCGAGATTCCAGACTCCTTCTTTCGCGTAAACATCCCTGCGGATCTCTTCGAGGACCTCTTCACGAGACGAGGCTCTGGCCACAATGCAACTGCCGGTATACTTTTTATCCTCGCCGTCGCGTGGCGGAGTGCTCAAGGTTGCTCCTAGAGACAGATGAGTTCTTCGGTTTGAGATATCACCTTGCACGCAAAGACAGAACCTACCTCCCAGCACCCAGGCTCCGCTGTCGACACGTGGCTTGAGACCATCCATATGTTCACTTCTCATCGTCAGCTTTGATTCTTGCGCAGCAAGCCTCTGAACCTTACGGCCTTGCCTTCAGCCGCTTCTCCAAAGCGCCTTCATTGTCAGGAATCAAGACAAGCCAATCGACCTTGGGAGAAGCCATCTTGTGAATGGAGAAAAGATAAAGCGAGAATCGAGTTTGAGATTGAGCGGGATTTTTGGTCCTTCAAACTTGTGGAGAGCGAGCCCTGACACCACTTCTCAACAACGACATTCTTTTTTTAAGGCTCATACGAACCACCTCCGTGACTCTGTCTAACGGTGAGCGCCGAGTAGGAACCGGTAATAGCCGGTTACATGGACAAAGATTCTGTTTACCGACGACCAGGCGATGCAGAGCCGATGAACCGAGATGCCGTCCTCCCGCCATGCCGGTATGTAATAATACCCCAGAGTTACCTTTTCAGTGGAGCCCCACTCTTGCCCTCCCCCCTGATTGGCAAGTGTGGAGCATGTTAGTTTTGAGACCATTCCTGTTCCAGGTTTAAAGGAGTGACAGTGGTAGTTTTTGTTTTTGGCGGCACTTATAGCTTCCTCTTTTTCCATCTAATCATTTTTACGCAGAGGACTGGGATACTCTATGGAGCTTGCATTTATTCTGAGTGGCCCGCCTTCGGCCCTTTGCCGTTGTATATACGCTTGGTGTCTCGTGGCTGTGTCGGACAAGTACCGTGTTCGAGGTCCATTCTCGTGCTACTGTACAAGTACGTTGGCCATTGTGGGCCTCGACATGATAGGGTTCCTATATGCTTTAGCGCCTCGCCATGTCGGTTCCTTCGTCGGTGTTAGTGGCACTTCCACCTCAGAATGCTGCGGAATCAAAGTCTCTTAGACGAAAGCCCCATCCATGTCTACCGCTTGGGTCACGCCATATATGCAAGAATCCAAATCATCCGTCATGCACGTCCCAAGGAAAAAAGGAGCTGACCCGTACTTTTGAGCCTTTCTAAGATACGGGGTCATGCACCCACATTTTTCCGGAACCTCATCATGTTCCGCGAAAGATGATTGCGGAAGATTTCCTGGAGCCAAATCGGCCAGCCGCGAATGAAAGATAATAGGCTGAAGCTTGATGGAACGATCAGTCTTCCGGAGCGCCCTCTAAAGACCTGGTTGACCACTGCGTCTGCCACCACACTTGGGTCCATGACCGAAGCGCCCATCTTGCGAAGCTCCCCTTCGTGGCCCCTCAGGATTGGGGTACTGGCAAACGATGGATGCACGATGGTCAGCTGGATACAGTCTCCATTCTCGTAACCGTGTCGGCACTCCTGGGTCAGCACTGGGAAAGGTGTCAGTTGCCGCGAAGGACCACGCCATCCAATGGCACTCACCCTCGTGGAAAGCGACCAGAGCAGCCTTGCTCGAGCAATAATCGCTGGATCCTGGCATGGAGATGAAACTCGCCATGCTGGCAATGGTAACAATGTGGCCCTTTTTGTTCTTCAACATGTTTGGGAGAAATTCTTGGACAGTCTGCCAGTGGCAGAGTAGATTCACCTTGAACATTTTCTCCACGACTTCCAAAGGCGACTTGAGAATGGGTGCCGTATTTGAAATGCCAGCATTGTTGATTAGAATGGAGGGATCGCCCACGTCCGCTTTGATGGAGGCTCCAATCTCTCCTACCTCATTCCGGTTCGTCAAGTCGCAACGGTAGTACTTCAAGTTTGGCACTGAGAGTGTCGATTAGAGTGAGCACGGCCGCGGGTTCTTCACGCGAAATGATGCCACGTACCTGATTGCAGATCTTTTGGCAGAGGAGAAACGTCAAGGATGACAATTTTCGCCCTGCCTGCGAAGCGTTCTACCATCAACTTCCCAAAGCCTGAACAACCTCCGGTCACGACAACGATCTCCTTGGTTCCGGAGAAGTCCCAAGGCTCGCCTTTTTTCGACCATGACCATCCGTTCAGGGCAAGACTGTTTCGTTCTAGTCAGTGAACGGAATTTATTTGGCTCCCCATGAAAACTTTGCAGATACTGGGAGCTTGTGGTGGCCAGTGACTGTTCCTTGATGCATTGATATCCTCAAGAACACAAACAGCGTTCCTCTGGGGGAGTTTTCAAGACAGCGTCAATTTGTCAAGAGGAAGGCCAGGAGCTGGCATGACTTACTTGGACAGTATCCAGCTCATTTTGAACGTTGGTTATGCTATGGGAAAGGCTGCACGGAAGTGGAAAAGGGCACCCGGTTGCCCAAATGCACTCTTGTTGAAAGCAGCACTCGAGGATAAAATGCAGATACGATAGAGATGGATAGTAGCAGGCAAGACAGGACATATCCCAGTCAAACTGTCCGGAAAACGAGCGGGAAATCGGAACACTGTACATGAAATGTGGAACGCACCTTCAGGTGCCGAGGAATCGATGACGAGCTGGGAAGTTTCCCTCCGAATGGTCCAGAATACCAAGTCTCTTTCTGGTCGCCCTGGACAACCCAATGCGGCAGTCTAAGCAAGAGAAATCGGAGGGAGCATGAACCTCCACTGTGTGGCTCCTTGGACTTGTCATTGGAGGGAAAGCTACCTAATTCTGAAAAGATGGCCTCGAATGTCCTGAAGACGATGCATGCTACAAAAGGACATGGAGAAGGAAGCTGGAATCCACAACTTTCCCTTCGTAAAAATTCAAACCTTCGACCCTCGACAACAGATTACAGGTTCGTGAAGTATCTGGAAATGCAACACTGAGGACCTCTCCCAGTCGTAAGTGACTGTCACCCGATCAAGGCATTGGACAAGGATTTGCGGTACGAGCAGATGATCTTTACGCCTCTCTTTGCTTGGTGAGTTGATCCAATTCGCTCCATTTTGCCGACATACCTAACGGCATCCCCACCTAGTCCTATTCTGGAAGCAACCTTCCGAGAGACTTATCCGCGGCTTCAAGGCGTAGAAGATAGAGTTGATGCGATGCCAGATGCGCAGTATGAGACAGGCTCAACAGAAGTCTTGTGATGAGTACTCGAATGTTCGTGTGCAGGGGTTGACCAGGCATCAGAGCGGCTATCATGAGCCAATCCGTCTGCATTGCGGCCATGCCAATAAATCGTTGCCATGCGAGTGTCTCAACACGGCAGCATTGTTCGGCCGGGCTGTCATACTGTATCCCCCAAAGCAGGTCACTCGCCCCAGCCCCCTTTGCCAGGGGTAAGAATCTGGGGCACCCCACTAGGAGCCCCGGCTCTCAGTGGAGCCGAGACATGCCCTCCGCATTCCTCTCTGTAGACGGTGCGATGGTATGGATATCGAAACCACTTGTGCAGGGCTCGGCACAGTGATCTTCTGTGCTCATGCCTATCAGCAGGGATCAGAAGTATCTCAGGCTCAAGCTCAATCTACTTTGATGTTCGGCTCGGAAGCTCTTGGGCCCCAGAGTATGCAGGAGATAACCACTGCTCCTCGGTCTACTCGCTCGATATGGAATAAGACTGTGTTGATTGAGAACAGGCAGCCGAACACATAAGAACGCCTGTACCATCCCTTGCTCTGACACCATCCTCCCATGCATTCAAGTGCTACTCGAGTCGATAACGCAAGACTACCTTTCATCGTTCTTTGTTACGTCAGCTTCATCAAGGTCGAATCCTCCACTTTTCGTGATGAGTGAGAAGAGAATCCTTCAGACTCAGGCACCTGGTGAAGCGGGCGAGCCGAAGAATCTTTCTACTCACGTAGAACAAACCAATGACTCACAGGACTCAGATATGAGTGCCACGCCACCCCATGACAACGACAAAGATGGTGGTGGAGTAGTAGTGCCAATCGAGAACACAGAGGACGACATCAAAATTGTGGTGAGCATGAACTGTCGGCTCGTCTTCACTCCAAGGCTGATCGTCCTGCGAAGTGGAACTACAAGAGAATCGCGAGCTTGGTCGCCATGGCCTTCCTATGGACGGGCTCTCAGATTCCAGCGTATCTCCTTGGCGGTATTCCGCCCTTGATCTATCGGGACATTGGTGGCATCGATCGATGGGTCTGGTTTATATTGGCCAACCTCCTCACGCTGGCGGCAGTGTGCCCATTTGTTGGCTCGTTGTCCGACTTGTTTGGGCGCAGATACGTTGCCCTGGTGGGAGCAGCTTTCCTGGTCGTTGCCATGGTGGTGTGCGGCACGGCCAACAATATGGACCAATTCATTGGTAAGGACTGCTCCTCCTGTCTGTGTCGTTGACGGGACTGATCTTTCAAGCTGGAATGGCACTTTCAGGTGCCGGCGCCGGTATCTGCGAGTTGACTTGCCTGGCGGGAACATCGGAGCTTGCTCCTACTCGACAACGTGGCAAGTACGTTGCTGGCCTGATCATGACGATTATCCCATTTTGCCCTTCGGCGTTATACGCCGAGCTCATCGCGGGCTATGCATCTTGGAAGTATTGCTGCTTACTGTCCGGTGTTTGGGCCTTGATCGGCTTCATTGGAGTCCTCTTCTTTTACTTCCCAGCTCCTCGGCCGAACCCGCGAGGCTTGACAAAACGACAGATCATCAGCGAGGTCGATATTGTTGGCGGTTTCCTCAGTATATCCGGCACGATTGTCTTCCTCGCCGGTCTTGTCTGGGGCGGATACCAGTACGAATGGACATCAGTACATGTCCTACTGCCAATGATTCTCGGGTTTCTACTCCTCTTCGTCGCATTCCCCATCTGGGAAGTCAAGTTTGCGAAGTTTCCAATGTTTCCGTCCAGGATGAAGCAGGAGACGAGGCTGCTTACATTGACGCTTATTATTACAGCGATATCCGGGTCCAACTTCTTTTCAATTCTTATGTTTTGGCCCACACAGGCGTTCAATGTGTATGGTCACGATCCTGTTGGTGAGATGACCCTAATTTGCCTTTGGTGTGAAGAATTTCGGACCTATAAGCTAACGTTACCGTGCCATATACTAGGTGTTGGCTTACGAACCCTTCCCATCGGTTTCGCAATTCTGGCCGGCTGTGTAGTTGTTCTTGTTCTCCTCTCGGTTCTCAATGGCCAAATTCGCTCTCTGCTTCTCGGATCGAGCATTCTAATGACCGCTGGCTGTGGGGCGCTTGCAACCGCCAATCTACACAATATCCATCAAATATACGGGATTCTCGTCGTGGCCGGTCTTGGAATTGGCGGAATCGTGGTCCCAGCCTCCATCATCACGACCATTATCTGTCCTGATGATGTGATCGCCACCGTCACTGCGCTGACATTGTCCATCCGCGTTGTCGGCGGTTGCATCGGATACGCAATCTACTACAACGTGTTCGTCAATCATTTCAGTACTCAGGTTGTCGAGAAGATTGCGGGGGTCATGACGGTCACACTTGGGGTTCAGGACCCCAATGAGATTCTGAGTGCCATTACCGCAACTTCCAACTCTCTGATAGAAGACCTTCGACTCCTACCCAGCATTGGGGACAACGACACTGCCTTTGAGCTCGTGGTTACTGCGGGACAGTTGGCATATTCGGAAAGCTATAAGTGGGTTTATTATGTGTCGATTGCATTTGGTGGACTAGCAATAGTGTGCTCCATGTTTCTCGGCAGCATCGACACATACATGAATGACCATATCGCTGCCAACGTGCAGTGATTATGACGAATGTCTTGGGGAGGAAGGTGAGGAGTTGATCAAAAGACAAGAGGTACAAAGATGGCGGAATATTGTTGGTAGGGGTCGTGACGACGAGGCAATACTCGGTGTAAATTGCATATCATCCCTAAAGATCAAAGATAGGTAGAAATTCAAGTGGGAAATGACAATCACCGGCTACTTCTTCCTCTTCACACCCCCCAAAACCCTGGGACTCTGAGAGGCTGAGGGGCGAGACTGAATGTTACCCAGAGCCTCGAGGATATTCCAACTCGGATGAGTTCAAAAGATTTGTCGGAGAATGAGAAAATTATCAGGAGCATCATGAGGAAACTGTTGTACTAGTCTTCTTCAACAACGAAAATGCCTTCAGCATCACCTTCGATCATATATACTAGACTGAAGATGTTCCCTACACCCCGGTCTGTATTACCACTGCCCAGCATGACAAGCTAGCCTGGAACCATTGGCTGAGACACCAAAACCTCGTTAGTGGCTGTTGGAAACCGACTCTCGGAGAGAAACAAAGTCAGGATTGCTGCCAAACGCAACAAATTCCTTGGAAGTTCTGTCTCTGAAGAATTCCTGTAGCCATGCTGGATATGATCGAAGCGCAGAGGCTCTAGAGAGGGTAGATGGAACCACCACCTGGCCACTACACTGCGAGCGGATCTGCTTGACAACGGCTCGCGAGACATGCTCTGGCTTGAGGATCTTTTTACCGACCAGCGCGCCTTTATTGACAAGTTCCTGTACCATTGGAGTCTGGACCCAGAAGGAGTGGATGATGCTGCAGATCTCGTCAGAGGGTGGTCGTCAGGGGGGTTTCAGCATCGACTAATGTCTGTCCCAGGCGGCTTGACAGGACTTGTTGGCAGGGCGAGATGACATACCTCGTACGCACCCGCGGTGCTTTGTAGTAATGCCGAATCTCTTGTGCCAATCCTTCATGAAAAGCCAGTGCTGCTGCTTTGCTGCAGCAGTAGTCCACGGCTCCTGCCATGGCGGCAAAGCTCGCCATGCTGGCCACCGTCACAATATGCCCATGGTTTTCCAGAATCATGTTGGGAAGGAATTCTTTCACGGTCCAGAAATGGGATATGGTGTTAACCTCAAAGGTCTGGGTGATGTTTTCCTCTGGGTCTTTGAGAAGGGTTCCGCCGTGACCCACGCCGGCGTTATTTACAAGGATCGTTGGTTGGCCGTGGTCTTTCCGGATCAGTCCTGCGGCCTTCTTGACATCCGCGCTTGAGGTGAGATCGACCCGGTAGAAGTAGGCATTTGTCGCTGGAGAAGATGGTCAGCTTTCTGGCCTACTGACAAGCGTGTATGGCAAAAAAACATGTTGCAGAAGGGGTCACAGACGCAGTCCTCTCAACGGCTCCTGGATATCGAGAATCGCCACCCGCAGTCCTATCGCCACCAGATCTTGAGCTATACAGTAGCCGATACCACTACTTCCCCCAGTTAGAACGACCAACTCCCGTGTTGGGTCCCAAGGCTTTTGCAGAGTGAAGTTATTGACTTTGAGCTGCGAATATCTGTTGCTGGCACTTTTGAGAACGCGCCAGACTATCCAAGCGATAAAGCCTTTCTGTGCCACAGGTGATCGAAGCACCCTTTGAAGGAGTCCTGGCAGTCGACTGATTAGACTCTCCGAGATATCCAGGACTTCCTGGATGCGTAGCTTATCGATAAGGCTCGACATTTTGCACGCGTGTTGACCAGCCAAATGATAGCCTGGCTGGCAGTGGTCGGATGCTGGGAAGCTGCGCCCATACATATGTTACCGTCCATATACATACATCTACTTGCTACCTAGGTACGTGACTCCTGACGAAAAGAACGCGAAAGGCGTATGCCGCGTGGGTGGGTAGATGATCGCCCGTGTCTCCACCAAAAAGACTTGTCAAACCCCTTTTCGGCATGTCGCGGAGGTTTGCTTCCTGTTTGGGCACCTCGGCCCCGTTCTCTTTCAACTATCTGTGTTGAGAAACGCACGTCGCCATGTCTCGCCACTACGAGTACGTTTACATGGCCGGAAGATTTTCGTAAACAGCACCACCATCGAGCTTCGACCAACAGGTTCTCGGCCGGGGTCTGTTACGTGAAGGTCCGAATCCTCGGCTATCAAGGACGTAGTTCTGGGCTGTGTCATCGTCTGCGGAACCCCATAAACATGGACGACGACCTCGATACAGTAGCTCTACGACTTTTTTTTTCTCCCATCGACTGCATAAGACGAATGTCGGAGGACGTCTGACTCGAAGAAAAGTGAGACGCGACCACAGACCCATAGTCTTACCATGGGTGACTCTCGTATGTCTGCCGACGGGGGCAGCTTTGATGTCATCATCATCGGAGCTGGTATCTCTGGTATAAACATGGCATATCGACTGCAGACCCAGATTCCAGGATGCACATACACCATTCTCGAAGCCCGCCAGAGTTTGGGTGGCACCTGGGACCTTTTTCGGTATCCCGGCATCCGGTCCGACTCAGATCTGTTCACGTTTGGGTTTCCATGGTATCCCTGGAAACAAGAGAATCCCATTGCCAGTGGAGACTCGATCATGGCGTACATGAAAGACGCGGCGGCAAAGTTTGGGATCGATCAGCATATCCGCTACAAGCATTCTCTGGACCAGGTCGCCTGGTCGTCAAAACACCACGCCTGGACCTTGACAGTCAACGTGGACGGTGAACATGCCTACTACACGGCCAGGTTCCTGGTCTTTGGCACCGGCTACTATGATTATCACACGCCTCTTGAGACAGACATCCCAGGCATTGGCAGATTCCAAGGCCAGACCGTCCACCCGCAATTCTGGCCGGAGCACTTGGATTACGCGGACAAACAGATCGTCATCATTGGAAGCGGTGCGACAGCCGTCACCCTCCTGCCTCAGCTGGCCAAGAAAGCAAAGCTCACCACCATGTTACAAAGAAGTCCGAGCTATATCCTCCCGATGCCTAATCGGGACCAGAGCCGGTCGAAGCTGAGCTATCTCCTCCCAACTTCTGTCTACTACAAGCTGAAGCGACTCTCCTGGATCATCTTCTCACGACTGTTTGTTGGCTACTGTCGACGGTTTCCCAATCGAGCCAAGCAACTGATCGAGAAGAGTGTGACACCTTTGCTTCCTCTCACTGTCCCCTACGAACCGCACTTCAAACCGCGCTATCTTCCTTGGGAGCAAAGGCTCTGCGTCTGCCCTGATGGGGACTTCTACAGCGCTCTCCGGTCCGGCAAGGCAGCGGTCGAGACGGCAGTCATTCAAGAAGTTGTCTCGGATGGCATCCAGCTGACCTCGGGCAAGAAATTGCCGGCAGACATCATCGTGACGGCCACCGGCCTCAAGCTGTGTATGGGGGGTGGCGTCCAGTTTGAAGTCGACGGGGAACAGATCGCCATCAATACCAAATTTCTCTGGAATGGTGTCATGCTTCAGGATATCCCCAATGCCGCATTCGTTATCGGTTACACGGATGCGTCTTGGACACTGGGGGCCGATGCCACGGCACACTTCGTCTGTCGACTGCTGAAGTCAATGTCACGCAAGGGCTACGTGGAAGCGAAGCCCTACTTACCGAACTCTGACTCGTTGACCGCTTCTCCTGCCTTCAACCTCAATTCGACTTACGTGGCGGTCGGGGCGAAAAGCTTGCCCAAAACCGCGGCGGTGGCTCCGTGGACCGGGCGCGGTGGCTACTTTTCGGACATGTTTTGGGCCAAGTATGGGAATATAACGAGGGGCATGCGATATGTCAATGGCAAGGCGAAGACCCAGTGAGAGATCGCGACAGGTTCCGGGGGGATGCATTTTCGAACTACGAGATTGGGTTCTGTCTGAAAGTAGAGGGTCATCTGCTTGCGACACCATAATCGCCTTTCGAATTATACATGTCACCATCTTGATGAGTCGTGAACAAAAAGGCGGCGCTCTGAACGAACCTCTAGGGGTGTCCAGCATGACAGTTTCTGTCCATGGACTTTTTCGGCATCCCAAGTCATGAGTCACGTCACAACTGCAATCAAGCAGGAGATGCGACGCAGAAGACAAGTTCTGCGCTGTGTCGGGCTCATCTGCTAGTAAACTAGATTGAGCATCATGGGACAGTAATAAAATCTGGACCACTGCGTAATAGATCATACAACATCCCCGAATATCCCTTGGTCCTTTGCTCCCAGACATGATCGACGACAGACGTTAGCTTCCGTTCAGAGATTGATGTGATGCTGAGCGCTGTCAGTACCTTGAAGATATTCTTGGGCACCTCGGTGGTCTCAAGCATGGCCAGGAAGACGGGAAAATTGACGTGCTGCAGCTTCGAATCGGGACCCCTTCGAGCCAGATAGTCTTCAAGGAGCCGAATGATTTCGTCAGCGAGCGCTTTTCCGGTAGCATCACCGGTCCCCAGAGGATTTGAAAGCCTGTGGATGACGAGCAGGCTCGCGGAGCGGTACATGAGTGCCTGGGAGACCATGGCCGAAATGTCGTCGCGTGTCAACCTTCCTGGTGACTCTTGTTGGAGCACCGGTGACCACAGCGTCAGTCTTCGTTTCAAGGTTCGCAAAGATTGAGAGTAATCTTCCGCAGTCGAGTCCCTGATCCTGTGACCAAGGACGCAGAGCTGGTAGAGCATGGGCATCAAGGTTGTGCACATGCCAGCCACTCGATCCACCAGGTACAAATCTCGAAATCCGTATTCGAGAACGGGGACATCCCCTGTGACCAGGCAGTTCACCGTGTCCCACAAGATGGGGGCTATCAGTATGGGATCAAGCTCAGCGTCTTGCGACATTTGGGAATACCATGGTTTGATCAGTGACAAACTGTGGCGCAGAACCAGCAATGCCCCGGTACACGTGGTCAAACAGTCGAACGCTGCAATGGTAGGGCCAAGAGCAGCGAGTGAAATTGCTTCGTCCAGGGTCGATGGTTGGGCGGTTCTCAGTCGTTCAAGGGCCGAAGAACCTCTGGAGATGTCAATGTCACTCCAGTTGGCCGCCCTGTGTCTCCTCCATATCAACGCTGTGAAGATGGCGCGAAAGCCATCCCGCACAGCCCTCGAAGTTGAGGAGCATTTCCGAAGAATGCGGTGAAAGTCCTGGGCGAAACTCGGACCGATCATGAAGATGTCATTGATCTGATAGAAAAACCCCACGCTCGATGATTGAACATCGAAGAGATCTCTGAGTGGAAGCAATTGCAGCTTCGACGAGGGCGAGGGTATAAATGATAGCGCCAAGGGCTGCTCGGGGCGCATTGTTGTGGTGTTGGACTCGGTCGGAATTTCAGAGTCAACTAGAAACCTTCGAGAGACTTCTTCACTAGTGGCACTTCCCGAACCTGGAGAGTCACCATTGACACCTCGAGGAGCGCGGTTAATCTCAAACACATGACAAGAGCCTTTGTTACCGAAAAGGATTGTGTCTGGTCGTCGTCCGGAACGTAGTCGAGGCCGAACATTCGTACAGGGCGTGCCCTGTCGCTTACAAGCTAAACACTCTGGAGCGTTTGGCACAAGTAGACATCGCACCTTTCTTCGATAGCATTGGTCACAAGTACGCTTACTCGACATGTATGGTGAATCAAAAAGATCGCTGAACAGTGTGATTAGGTCGATACTGAGTAAGGATGCGTGGAGGATTGAGGGGGTTGGAATAAAGATTTCTGGGTGGACATGGTGGAACCGTCTCTCGGCACATTTGCTTAGTCTCGGCGGTTTGCTTCCACATCTGGCGACGAATGGTGCACGGGTCTCCCACACAGGCAGGCAGACGATCGGCTAAAGTCGTTCTGGCGAAACCGCTGGCCCCACAGGGGGGTTGTACACTAAGAGAGTCTCGGGTGTTTGACGAGATTTAACTGGACTTCTGTTATCCTAATAGTGGGGACAGAATTCAGCCCCTCTCCCCCCGCGGGGGGTTACTGGTCCCCCCTCCTTTCTCCCCGGACACGTTAACGATACCTGAATGTACCGAGGGTCAGAAAGACGGAGAATTAGAATGCACACTCACTGAACAGGCGTTGACTGCCATTTCGAAGTCACCACTGGTCCCGTCCAACTTCTCTTCAAAAGTCGGAATATCATATTGCCTGTGCATGTTATCTGTGTGCCAGTTATAATCTCCAAAACCATGGCGGCATCGGGTTACAAGTACACTGATGTGGTTGTTGAAGTCCAAGGCCGAATCGGGACCATTCGAGTAATGATTGTGCTTTCGATGAGGTTTGGCTTTGTTCTGACTCTTGACAGCTCAATCGGCCCAAGGCTCTCAATGCCTTCACTACCACCATGATGATGGATGTGATTACCGCTCTGAGAGAGCTCAATCAACACCCCGATACTGTGTTCACAGTCATCACCGGCGAGGGTCGGTTCTTCTCCTCGGGGGTTGACGTCAAGGGTGAGGCAGACCTCGAACGAGTGAGCTCAACTCTCCAGGCAATCCAGCACTGAACCGAACTTCTATAGCGATATCCGCTCGCAAGCCAGTCCAGACCGCAAGTCTTGCTGAAAAGAAAGTTGCATCACTGACAGGTTTGGTGCCAGGTAAGGGAACTGTCCAGCCCAATCACAAGGCACAGACAGCTTCAGTACTAAGGGACAAATGCTGACCATCCCTTCGGCGAGAGCAGCGTTGGAAATGCTTCGTTCCATGGTCGACCATCAAAAAGTCCTAGTCCTAGCCCTGAACGGTCCCGCTGTCGGTGGCGGTGCCGCCTGGTTCGAAGGCGTCGCGGATATCATCGTCGCTGCTCAGGGAGCCTGGCTCCAGGTTCCATTCAACGCGCTGGGATTGGTACCAGAAAACGGATCGACTACACTTTTCAGTCATCACATTGGTGTTCGCCGAAGCAACGAGTTCCTCATGTTCGGTCGGCGGGTCACGGTAGAAGAACTGCAACAGTGGGGACTGGTTAATTTCATCCTCCCCAATGATGGCTTCCACAGTGCTGTCCACAAGTTTCTGGAGGATCAATTGGAAGTCAACGATGGGAAGAGCATGATGGAGACGAAAAGATTACAGAACCTGCCGCTCAGGAGGGAAAGAATGCTGGCAGTCTATGATTCGATCGATGCGCTGGCAGAAAAATTCCTTGACGGGGTTTCTACCAAAAGATTCCTCGAGAGGAATGCTCAACTTGGTTGTATGAGCCTCATCCTCGAACCCCTTACGCTCCATTCTTTAGACTGACTCTTCTTAGCTCGTGGGAAAATTCAAGGAAAGCTCTAGATTGCGCAAGCTGGTGTGGTCATACATGACAGTCAGCAGGCTGCTCAGCGATTCAAGCCATCTCATGACTTATGACAGATTTCGGATGGACTGGGCCTTTTGGCCCCAGTCATGAGCGGGAAGTCGAATTGGAAAAATTCCGAGACCTTGAGAAGCTCAAAGGCAGACATCCCTGTCTTTCATTTCAGAAGATGTGTCAGTCGTTTCTCGTCGTTCTTGCTCCCAGTGCTCGCACTCGGTCTCTGTTCTTGCTCTTGTGCCCTCCAGATCCGAGTTAACTGCATCATCTTGCGTCACACCGCCAGTCCCGATTTTAGAAGATTATCAAAGGAGAGCACCTGTGGGAGGTCCCAATGTGGTGATTCCTTGACCTTGTTGATCTTGACCACGATGCCAACGTCAATGTATCTACCTACTAGTAATGCCTATTGGCACTACCTACTATTACTACTCCCTCTCCCGCACCAAGGGAAATGATCTTCGTCATCTCAACATCCAGGGCTCAGACCGCGCTACATCACCGCTTGGCTCCGAATCTAGAGAGTATGTCGGAATTCAGGATTTCACCCCACAATTCCAATACCCTTCTCATCGGCCTGTTTGTTCTTATGGTGGAAGAGCATGCCCATTGCGATCGACAAGAGAATAAGCAGTGACATGCATGAGACCAGCGAAAGACCTGTAATCAGAGCTAGGGGATTTCATGCCTTGGGGATCGACGGAGCCTGGAGGCATCCAACTTACCGATGATCGGCACCCAACAGTAGAAGACAAGCATAGGAGACCGAATCCGGTACTTGTCCCCAAGATAGCCGCAGACCATCATCACAATGCAAGCGGGGATATGGGGAGGGGCGGTCAAGCATTGAGCCCGTGCCAGGGAAGCCTCCAATCCTTCCCGAAGGATAATCGGCAGGAAATAAGCCACCGGCATTGGTGACATGTTGTGAGGCCGAATGTTGCGGCGTGGACCCAAACGTTGACATTGGCGCAGTTCTTGAAATATTCTCCGACGGAAAATTCATCGGGCTCAGTGTCATGTCGGTCTGTCTCTTGCCGTCAAAATTTGAATTCACGCCCCTTTCGGCTGGCTTTGTCGGGGGGGTTCAACCACGGAGAAATAGGACAAGATACCTATGAGGCAAGTGGCAACGTCAAAGATGATGAAGATGAAACCGAGCAGCACGGTGACGCGTAGGTCGACCCTGATTTGAACTCGGCGTCGCTCCTTTGGTGTCACAGCCTCAATCTGGCCATCAAAGACCTGCTTTTCTGCTTCATCCAGTACCTCGGGCACATGGCCCTTATTTTCTTCGACGTAGCTAGGACGCTGTGCCTTCCCTGCCATATTGCTAAAACCTCGAGACTGAGTAGAAGCAATGAATCTTGACCTTTTAGGCCGACCGTGGGAGTTCAGACCCTTTTAATAGTACAAAACTGGACAACTCTGAACCTCTAGTTCCTAGGCTCTCGAGCGCCGACAGCATGGCCAAGAGTTTGGGTTGTTCTCATACCTTTTGATGGGCCACGCCCTTGACTGGCGTCTATCCCAACCTCTCCTGGCAATTCTGAAGCAGGAGCACCCTGTAGCTCACACCCAGGTTACGCGGAGTATTCCTGGGGTATCATAGTTCTGGGAATCATACTATGTGTGGATCTCGAGTGCTAGTCTTGGGGTCTTGCCAAGCAGCACCTCCACTGGACTTAAGTATGCTCGGCACCCTTTGTTAGACCTGGGATCCAGAAAACCTTTAGAGGCTTCGGCACATTCACTTCGGTACATTTCGGTAGACAGCTCGGTTATTGCGAGAAAGCATCGGCACAATCCAACATCAAGTTGACACAAGTAGCCCAACGTCAGGCTACTGGGCAGAATGGCATGATGCTATCAGACCCTAGGGGACGTGGTGATCATCTTCGCCGAGGCCTAGTGCTCAAGATTCAGGAAGATACGGAGTACCTCTGCAACAGGTATATCTCGCGGCAATAAAAACATAGTAGATTACTGCACAACATCTCCGGGTTGAGCAACAGCTCAACAACGCTGGAGAACTTTGAACTACGATGGCTCTTACCGTTGAACAAATTCCGATGGCCAAGAAGGTTGAGTCGCAGCAGCCCGATGTTGCTGTCAAAGTCCGGTTTCCCAAAGACGACCTAGTTCACCCCAAGAACTCAGCTATTTCAGAACTAAAATCTGAATCGCCTATTACTGCTAGTGGGAGTTCTGCTCTACAACCTCCTTCTTCTATAGAAGACATTTTGGAACAGCCGCTGGGCACGTGTGACCACGTGCGCGTTATCATCATTGGTGCCGGTGCTAGCGGCTTAAATATGATTCGAAGCATGAGAAAACACCTTGAGGATTTCGAATTAACCGTCTATGAGAAGAACCCTGAAGTGGGCGGGACATGGTATGAAAACCGATATCCTGGCTGCAAATGCGATATCCCTTCCCACAACTATCAGTTCTCCTGGAGACCTAACCCCACCTGGTCTGCCTTCTTTGCCGGAGCCCCCGAAATCCAAAAATATCTCAAGACTTTGACCGAAGAAGAGCAACTTCAAACTTCAATCAAATTGGGCTACCAGGTGGTTCGCGCGGATTGGAACGAAGGTGACGGCTTATGGAATGTCAAAGTCAAGAATTTGGCGACCGGAGAGATCATCGATGACCATTGCAACTTTCTCTTGAA
This sequence comes from Fonsecaea pedrosoi CBS 271.37, assembly GCF_000835455.1. Classification (NCBI taxonomy): domain Eukaryota; kingdom Fungi; phylum Ascomycota; class Eurotiomycetes; order Chaetothyriales; family Herpotrichiellaceae; genus Fonsecaea; species Fonsecaea pedrosoi. Next base: position 2,541,231 of record NW_013550614.1, on the reverse strand, counting down.
TGCATCCGGTATTCTCAAGTAAGGATCGACTCCGGCTATAACTGAATGGCTTCGTATACTAATTAAACGCCAGCAACTGGAAATGGCCGGATATCAAGGGCCTCCACTCGTATCAAGGACAGCTCATCCACAGCGCAAACTGGCCAAGAGAGTACGACTTTACTGGAAAGACGGTTGCCGTTATTGGCAATGGCTCCTCCGGTGTCCAGATAGTACCAGCTATTCAACCCGAGGTTGGCAAGCTGATCCACTTCATCCGGTCGCCGACTTGGATCGCACCGAGTCACCTGGAGAGGATGAGTCTCTCGCCGAAAGGGAGTGTTCTGACTGAGATCGAGCTACAAGGAGAGGCATTCTCGCAGCAGCAGATTGACCAATTTACAAAGGATCCAGCCTACTATCACGAATTTGTCAAGGCGGTCGAAGCGTACACCAATGCGAAGTTCAAAGGGGTGAGTACTACCTTCGTTTTACTTGGGTCTCTGTCATTCTGCTGACGGCCGTCGATTCAGACGGTGAATCATCTCCCTGAAGCCACCATGGCCAAAGAATTGATGACTGCACATATGATAGAGCGGCTGGGCGATGACAGACGCCTCATTGACTTCCTGATACCGGACTTTCCGGTAGGCTGCCGACGAATCACGCCAGGTGTGGGGTATCTCGAATCGTTGCGCAAGCCAAACGTCCAGGTTGTGACTGATTCCATTGCTGAAATCACCCCCGAAGGCCTTTTGACATCGACCGGAGAGGAATTTAAAGTCGATGTTATTGTGTGCGCCACCGGCTTTGATGTATCTTTCTGCCCACGTTTCCCCGTCATCGGTCGAGACGGAAAGAACTTGCAAGATTTGTGGAAAGAGCAGTTACCTGCTGCTTACATGTCATGCTTGATTCCTGAAATGCCTAACTATTTTGGTAAGTCCAGTTCATGCTGGTGTATGAAGTCTTAAGTAGCTGACTCTGTCTTCCAGTCTTTCTTGGTCCGAATGCCCCCATTGGCCACGGAAGTGTCCTCACCATAACGGAACATGTCGCGAAATTCATGATCAAGATTATTCGAAAATGCCAAACTCAAGGCATCAAAGCCATATCTCCCAAGAAGGATGCGGTAGAAGAGTTCTTGGAACATGTTCAAAAGTTCATGCCTCGAACAGCATGGTCAGGCAATTGTCGGTCATGGTTCAAAAATGGCAGGGCTACCGGACCGGTTACTGCTCTGCATCCTGGCAGCCGCATTCACTGGTTTCATATGCTCGAAGATTTTAGGGGCGAGGATTTTGACTATGTCAGACGGACACGAAACCGTTATGCATATCTTGGGAATGGGTTCTCGATTAGAGAAATGGAGGGAGGGGATCAGACATGGTACTTGGATCACCCAGATGTGTTATTCTGAGGAGTCAAGGAGGTTGATGGCTTCGTTGGACTTATAGATACTAAATTGCATATAGTAGAATCAAGTGTGGAATACTCGTCGTCCTTTTCAAACTTCTTTGGCAGATCCTTCTCACCAGGAGGTTAGATATCATATCACGACACTCAAAGCCATTTTTTTCGCGACTTTGATGGTTCTATGTGACGTTAGGTATCTGTGGTCCAAGTTGACATCGGACTGGCATTAAATGTTGAGTGCCATCTTGGTACATGATTATGGATTTACAGAGATTGGCTCGATTCGTCCCAGTACAGACAATCTTTGCACTCTACTCACAATCCAAGTATAGAAGGATTGTCACGGTAAACGGCCCAGTTCGAGGCTCCTGCAGTTCCGGAGGTGAGTCCTGTTATACCGGCCCTTCGGCTGGCAGTGTGGGAAGCCGGCCAGGTTGTACTCCTTACTACATCCGCTCTTACTCCCTACTCGGTATGTTTCAACTCTAGGTAGGGTCTTAGTTTGTCGAGACCCCACACATTCTGCCGCTTGACTGTATGTACCGAATACCGGGTACCGACCACCGGCTGCATACCTACGCAAAAAGTATTCCGTCTTCGCCTGGCGCGTACCGAAGTGGACCGACACTTACGGAGTATTTTCCCTTCGGTGCTTCGCTCCTGCAAGTTGTTAAGCTAAGCTGACGCTATCCAGAGTTTTCCGAGCAGGCGCTGGAAGACGGAGAGAAAAAAAGGAGAGAGGGGGTGTTAACACTCTCAGTTTAACTACCGCGTTCGATCTCGGCACAGGCCTCGAAAAAGCTTTCCCATTTCCTGATCCCAGCATTCTCTCCATTCTCAAATTAGACACACCCGACTGTCAGGCAAAGTACTACTAGCTACTACAGACCCTGCCTGCAACTCAATAGCCCAGCATGTCTTACTCAGATCTTTCCATCAAGAAGCAAGATCCAAACGCCATCAATCCGAAAAGTATTTTCGCCAACAACGCACGAACTGGGGCAAGTTCGACTCCCGGGAAGGCGATGGGCACGTTTACGGGCGACGTCTGGCTTGATTCTGTCCTGAGGGCCGACAATATCTCCGTCGCAAACGTCAACTTCACCCCTTGCGCGAGAACAAACTGGCATAGGCACGATGGCGGTCAGCTGTTGAAAATCACCGGTGGTAGTGGCTGGATCTGCGATAGAGGCAGCGAGCCTCGGCGGATCACTGTTGGAGATGTGGTCTGGTGTCCACCAGGTGCGATTCATTGGCACGGTGCTGACGACGCGAGCTTTATGGTCCACGAAGCAGTCTCATATGGGAAGATTGATTGGTACGAGCCTGTGAAAGATGAAGAGTATGCTGCGAAGAAGTGAAAGTGAGTGTAACCACTTTCTCGAGAGTGAGATGACAGATTTCCAAAACCAAGTGGGTTTATTGTGATGTAGACGGTAGAAATGAGGGTTAGATTCACATGGGTATCGAGGTAGACCGCGATTCCACATGTGCTATATCACACTTTCCGAGCAAGACGTTCTACTCTGTACATACCACTTGGTTCTCATTTTAGTCTCAGGTTGGTTACGCCTATAGTCCATCCTGAGTACACCATCTACTCCGTCACAGATCACAACCTCGGTCCAAAATCGCACCTACCCTGGCAAAAACCTGGTTAGCATCGGCTAACGTGGGGGGTGTTTGCAAAGTGTCGAAAGAACGTCTGTCAGTGGTCTGCTCTGTAGTCTGGTAGTCGGTAATCGGCATATACAAGGGTCCTGGAGTCAGAACCTACCTCTGATGGTGTATCCTCTCCCAGGAGGGGCTGGCAGTACCCCAGGCCTTTTGTGGCCCACTGTTTTCGACCTGAAAATTGTCGTATCCACACCCTCTCAGCCTGGCCCTCCATAATCCCGAATCCGGAAATCTCCAGTCTTTTCTTTCCATTAGGTGACGAGCCCGGACATTCGTGGTATTCGTACTCCCACTGTTCAATTCTATAAAGCGAGATAGTATTCAATGTTCCAATCGCTAGGGTGATGGCTTCGGCGGTTGTACTGTGACAGTACGGAAGAGACGGACCTCCCCGCAGGACCTCCCGAGATCTCGCACTAGGGGCGGTATCCTGGTCTGGCGCTGGAGCAGAAGTCATTGTCGAGTAGGGAAGAGGTGGTGAGTTGAAGGTGAGCGTCGAGGTGCACTCGTTGTTGATTTGCCTTGTCTTTTCATGCCAAGACTTGGATGTCAAATGTGAAGAGCCTTGAGTGCCTCATAGTCACGGTCACACGACTACATCTCTCTATCAAGCGTCATTCCGCGGCCGCAGGCTCAAAGGTCGGCACTACATTGACAGACTCAATTGGGTTGAGACATCGTCGCAAAGTTATCGTCCCCACTACAGCGGATGATTCTCATCTTCCTTCTCAGAAACCTCCGACTCGCTCTCTTTCACCTTCCTTGTCCGCATTTGCTTCATCAAACATCACAACTTGCAAATTACCTACCGTGCCAGGCGCTCTTGTCTATCCTCTTTGTGCTCTCGGAGCTGCGGTCGAAGAATTCTGAGGACTGAATCATACACCGCCTAATTCCACGACTGTCACCAACGGTGACGGCCGGTCACTGCGTTCCTGAGACTCCCAACTCTGCCGCTCCAGTCCTAGAGACCGCATGCCATCTATCTGGACAACGAGCCTCAACCCGTCCTCTTTGCGTGTGCATTGACACACCCAGTGCAGCTCGACTCTACTTTCGACACACTGTATCGAGGGCACGAAAACCGCATTCGGTGCAGCACAAGAGATGACGAGGATAAGGCGTTTCGATTGCGATTGAAATATGCACCAGCGCTGTTACACGAGAAAGGGAAAAAAGGGGTTAAAGAGGTTGAATGGTAAAGGCACAGAAACTGGAAAAAGCGAACAACAAGTTACACGCAGGTGTAATGACAATACTGAGTAAATACTAGGTAAATACTGGTATTGGAATAATGTCTGGAGATCTCTGTCACAACCACCATGACGACTGCAACAGCAAGATGTCCCTTGAACAGATGCTATAGCGTCTCGTCGACTGTCGCTTGTCCGTCGACCGTGGCTTGACAACTCTATCAGGCCAATGATTCCAGCTTCTGGGATAGAGATCTCAAACAAGATTTGATGCCATGGGCGCGTTGCCTCCAGAAATCAAGCGCCCTTTGGACATCGAAACCTCATGGTCGTCTGGTGGCTTCAATCCTTGACACTCACAGCTTCAGCTTGGATTGAACCCATTTACCTGCTTTTTCAAGAGTAGCATCCGCTTCAGGAGCTCTGCCAGCCATGAATATATGAACATGTTGCATGCCCTCCGCGACCTCTTTATCCACGTCCACACCATCCTTCTTGGCCTTTTCTGCCAAATCTTCGGTATCGCTCAACAGTGTCTCATGTCCACCGGCAACGAGGTACAAGGGCGGATAACCGGACAAGTCGGCATAAAACGGGTTGGCCAAAGGGTTTTGAGGAGACTGGCCTGCTAGCCACAACAGACGGCCTTGACCCAGCGATTCGCGATTGGCAAGGAAGTCCTTTTCTTTGTTGATGTCCATGGTCTTGCCCTTGCATTCAATATCCACCCAAGGCGAGAAAGCCACTACACCGCCTGGTCGCGGCTTCTGCAGTTCTAGGATCTTGAGTGTGGTGGTCAGTGCGAGATTACCCCCAGCAGAGTCTCCTGAAATGATGACCTGCTCGGGAGAAAAGCCTTGTTGCAGGAGCCAGTCGTAGGTGGCGACGCCGTCCTCGATCTGGCTGGGAAAAGTCGCCTCGGGAGCCCTTCGATAGTCAGGCACGAGGACCTGTGTGCCAAAGGCCTTTGCAATGTGGCCCCCGAGCTTCCGGTACGCATTTGGCGAACCACTGAAAAAGCCTCCGCCGTGGAAAAACACCGTCACATGTTTCGGCGAGGCACCAAGGGGTCGACACCAGATCGCAGGACGCACGGTTCCGGCACACTGTGCTTCCTCATATGTGACATCCGTGGGTTCGGACGCGAGCTGATGACATTCGTCTGTGATGATCCGAAGTATATCCAAGGGGAGAGTCGGGTTCGCCGCCATTGTCGACGTCAACGACTTGTAGAATTCGGCAAGCGCCTCGGATTCCTTGGACGGCATTTTGGCGGACTGGGACGACGATCGAGACTGTCTATGTGAAAACGATAATCGGTACTTGGAGAGCGCAAACGTGTTTCGATTACAGATAATCGTTGCTGTTCAGGATGTTGAGCAGCAGGTGGCCAAGAGGGAAAGGTACAGCTGGGGGGCCGGGGGGGGGGGGGCTTCACGACTTTATACTCGCTGTAGAGTTCACTGTCGTCGCGCGGCTTCGCGGTCTGTCCATCCCCGAGGCACATTATGCACATCTTGACGGCATTTCACTGGCATAACATGTTTTACGACTCAATATGACGATGTCTAGATATGCCGCGGCAAGCAGTATTCCGCTTCCGACGGATTCATCTACATTGTACAGGAGAGACGATCCACGAGGGAGTGATCGATATGCAGTTATGGGGAAAAAGCTGCCCCTTCAACTCTGAGGCTTATGCAGCAAGTCTCTCTAATTCTGTGCAAAGACGACAAAGAGCATGAATTCATGAAACTCTCTTCCTGAGCATCGACACAAGCTCCTCGGCAGTCTATTCTAAAAGGTAGAGACCTCAAGTCCTTCCAGTTTACCGTCCTTCTCCCAGGCATTGGCGAAATCTATGAAATCCAAAGGCCCGCCAGACCAGATGCCTTTCCTCATCATCTTGGCCAGTTCCTCGGGGGCTGTGATGCTCTCCAATTCACACTCCCGGTTGTAGTAACTAGGAGTACAACCGGCCATTGCGGCGCCAGAGATGGCACCCTTGGCAATTGCAGCGGCCCAGGCCTCTTCTGCGTCTTGGGCGGGTTCTACCAAAGCCTTGGACTTGCCTTCTTGCTCGGCCTTCTTGACCACGGTGGAGATGATGTAGACGGAGTGTTTGGCCAGGTAGTCTAGGGCGACCATGAAGTTGGGCGACGTCAGAGTCTGACTGGTCCCGGTGAAGAAGAAGTTGGGGAAGTCCCGAGTGGTTATGCCGTGCAGGGTGCCCACGCCACGGTCCCACTTCTCATTCAAGGAGAGTCCATTGCGTCCCGTGATAGGGATACCTGCCTGTGCCGCAGGAGAATTGGCACCCTCGACCTCGAATCCCGTGCTGAAGATGATGACGTCGACCTCGATCTTTTCACCGTTGACGATGATGCCGTCGTTGGTGATCTTGGTCAATCCAGCACCCTGGGTGTCGAGTAGACGGACGTTGGGTTTGTTGAAGGTGGGGAGATAGTCATCGTGGAAGCAAGGCCGCTTGCACCAGCTGGCGTACCAGGCCTTGAGGCTCTTGGCGATCTCGGGGTCCTGGACTACCTTGTCCACTCTCTCCCGAACCTTTTCCTGGCGCTCCAAGTCCATGGAGCGATACCTCTTGAGAAATTCTGGGAGGTTTTCCATGGTCAGCCCTTTTGCGCGAGGGCCGCCGGTCAAAACGGCGCCCGAGATGAAGTGGGACCAGGCGTCGTCCACCATGTCGACGCTCGGAGGTTCATATGGGTCGCTCATGCACTCGAGGAAGTTTCTGATTCTCTCCTCTTGCCACCCGGGCTTATTTCCGATCTCTCGTTTCCAGACCTCCGGGTCGGTGGGTTGTTGGCCCCGAACATCGACGCCAGCCGGGGTTCGCTGAACGACGTAAAGCTGCTTAGCCCAGTTGGAAAGCTGGGGGATGGCCTGGATGGCCGTTGCGCCGGTCCCAATGATGGCCACTCGCTTATCTTGCAACTTATCGAGAGTCCAGTCGGTCGGGGAGCCGCCCGTGTAGGCATAGTCCCATCGAGAAGTGTGGAAGCAATGACCCTTGAAATCCTCAATGCCGGGGATACCTGGCAGTTTGGGGTGGGTGAAAAGGCCCGGGGCCAACACAAAAAAATCGGAACGAACATGGACCCTGCGCGCGTTGCCGTCAGGGGTTTTCTGACGGAGCTCAAAGCTCCAGCCCTTTTCATGCTCGTCCCAGCTGGCCGAGTCCATCTCGGTGTTAAACGAGGCGCTCTCGCCCAGGTTGTACTTTGAGGCTAGCTCGTTGGCGTAATTTCGGATCTCGTACCCATACGAGTACTTGTGTTTTGGCATGTAACCGGTCTCTTCGAGCAGAGGGAGATAGATATAACTCTCGACGTCGCACATGATGCCTGGGTACCGGTTCCAGTACCAGGTGCCGCCGAAGCCACCGGCGCGGTCGACAAACAACAGGTCGCTCAGCTTGAACCCCGCGCGGAGGAAGTGGATGCCATAGAGGATGCCGGCGAACCCGGTACCCAGGATGACGACTTTATAGTGATCCCCGTCTTCCAAGGGATGCGTGGGTGCCGAGTGGCCCTCCCAGGCCCAGGGATCGACACCAAAGTTCTTGAACTTATCCGACTCGAGCACGTCGACATATTGGGCCGTGCCATCAGGACGCAGACGCTTTTGTCTTTCCTCTGCGTACTTGGCCTCGATGACCTCGACGTCGACGTCTTTGGCGATCATCTTTGCAAACTGGACACCAAAAATCTGGGATATGGGGGTGGGGGATGGGGGAAATATGGGAGTGCGGGAGTATGGGGGAAGGGCTGGAGGAAGAAGGATTGGAGGGGATAAAGAGCACCAGCTTCTTTCCCAAGAACCCCTTGAAACGAAAAAATTTAAAAATAACAGACGGGAAGCGTATCTCGAACCTGACGGATCTCGGACTCGCAATTCAGCGTCTCACAGCCTTTGCCTTATAACGACCAAAACGTTGGAAGACGATGCCGAGGGATACACATGGCCAATGACACACAGAGCGAAGCCGAGGTTCCCTCCGTCCCCAGGAATTATCAATCGAGCCTCGCTCCAAGGTCCAAAAGTATACTTTGGAACGAACAAGAATGTGCTGCTTTGTGCCCACAATGCATTAATATGGGGTGATGGAGCATTCAAGGCAACAAGACGTTGCCTGACTCGATCGCCTGAGGTTTGTGCATTTTCCTCTCCCTCTTCGGACAGAGACCCGGTGACAGCTGGGATCAAGTCTCATGGATTCTTGCCTTATGGAATTTCAGTCTTTTGTGGATCCCGGATTCGGGGCTCAAGGTCATACAGACGGTCCGGGTGATCGATAAAGAACGGTCCGGACTATCCCGCCACTTTTTGGTCGGAGTTTTGTCTCGTGTTTGTGGCGAGGGATTTTATTATGTTTGTTGGTGTATTTGGAGTATTTCATCAACGCTTCACAGATTTATACAAGCGAAGGAAAGAAAGAGAAGGTCGTCCATTGAGCTGGTCCTTTGGTGAAGGTCCGTTCTATCAACCACCAACCCCAACCTAACCCAACTCTACTCAACCCGTGTGGCTCGTTCTTTAGTTCCACACTCTCAGACACATTTCATTCCTTATCAGATTAGATCTTACAACCACCCTCATCGTCATATCCTGTACCGCGAGGCAGCGGGGCTGAGGCACCGCAGAAGTCGTGAAGCTCGTCCCGATCATGAATTGCTATTCGACCCTTGCACACAGCTCCATGTCGACGCTGTGTCGCCACGTTAGCTCCGCCGCGAGCCCCATGGCATCGGGGTCCAGTTTCCTTCGCTGCCTGACCCTCACGCCTTCGCTACGTCGACCATCTCACGGGCTTCGTCCGCAGTCAAGAACCATGGCGACAGTCAACGACACGGCGATCAAGGTGAAGAAGATCGCGGGAGCTTGTGGCGCAGAGATTTCGGGCGTCGACCTAGCAAAGGACCTCGAAGACCCCAAGGTCCGAGACACGGTGCACCAGGCCCTGCTTGACCATTTGGTCATCTTCTTCCGCGACCAGGGACATTTGACCCCAGACACCTTCCTGGCCTTTGCCCGCTACTTTGGCAAGCCCATGCAGTACCCCATGATCAGCGGCCTGCCTGGCTACCCACTGATTACTGAGGTGCTGAAGCGCGAGCACGAAAAGACAAACTTTGGCGGCGTGTGGCACGCTGACACGACCTATCTCAAAAGCCCGCCTATGGGCACCATGCTCGTGTCTCGCGTGCTCCCTCCCCACGGCGGCGACACCTGCTTCGCCAACCAGTACCTCGCGTACGAGGCGCTGAGCGACGGCCTGCAGAGACAGCTCGACGGCCTCCGCGCCATCAGCAGCTCGGCCAAAGCCGAGGTGAGCAAGACGCGCGAGGACCGGGTCAAGGAAGACGGCGCGAACCCAGGCGTCAAGCCCGCCGACCTCGAGGCCTCGCACCCGGTTGTCCAGACGCACCCGGAAACCGGCCGTAAGGCCCTCTACGTCAACGTCGCCCACACGCTGCGGTTCGACGGCTGGTCCGAGGAGGAGAGCAAGCCCTTGCTCGAGTACCTCTTCCAGCACCAGGTCCGGCTCGAGTTCACCTGCCGCTTCCGGTGGGGGGTGGGATCGCTGGCCTTTTGGGACAACCGCTGCGTCCAGCATAACCCCATCAACGATTATCACGGGTACAAGAGGTCTCTGCACCGCATCACACTCGAGGGATCCGTGCCACGGTAGAAAGAGCCAACAACAACGCAGGGGATTCTGTTGGAAAAGTTCTTTGCTTGCTATCAATTACTATTCTGGCACTTTCTAGCGCCGATCAGTTTTGGGTCCGTTGGGATCGTTGTTTTTGATGGGAGGAAGGGGCTTGGGATTGGGAGTGAGGAGGAACAGGGCTCGAATCGTGTAGCAAAAAAAAAAAAAAAAGGAAACAGAAAACTATCATCATGAGGCGTGGCGACGGATGTTTTTCTTTGGCTCTTTGAGCTTTTGCTTAGCCCACACGCATATACCATATATAGCATGAACCATTCTTTGCTTTAGCCCAAGAGCATTAAAAAAAAGACTCGGCTATATGTACTCTGGCCCCTCTGTTCCGAGATCACGTCTATTGCTGCTAATTATCACCCACTCGGCCATCCATCGAGATATGCCCCGTCGTGTAGTGTACCTGTATATAACCCCGTTTACCTACTGAATACCCTTATGCGGGTGATCCTACCGCATCGTAGATCCTGCTGGCTAGGGAGGTGATGTCGCCACTATATTGAGTTTTATTTATTGCGTGACACCCGTCTTCTGGAGATCTTTTATGGCCGCGTCCGAAAGTCCAATTTCCCTCAGGACTTCAGAGGTGTGTTCGCCCAGAAGCGGTGGGCGGAGTTTGACGGGCGTGGCGGCCTCGGAGAACTTCACGGGCGCGCCTGTTTCGTGGGGGGAGGTGTGGTTAGAATGAGAGCTCCATCGGGGAAAAGAAGCGGAGTAGGAGGGAAGGGAGAGGGGGGCCAGGAAGTGAGTAAAGAGACGGGGAAGAAAAGAAAGAAAATAGACCGACCGAGTAGTTTGAGCACGCCCGACTTCAACCCTTCGTACTCGACCGGCTGAAGCATCTCGCCAGCCTCGATCTGCGGGTGCTTGAAGACGCGTTCCATGTTGTTGATGGCCCCGTAGGGCATGCCGCTCCCCTCGAACCGCTCGAGCCACTCGTCGGTGGTCCTGCTCTCGAAGCACTCGCGTAGGATGGGCGTGATGACCTCCCTGTTCTTGACCCTGGCCGAGTTGTTCTTGAACCTCTCGTCGTCGACCAGATCCGGCCGACCGAGAATGTCGCACAGCCGGCGCCACTGGCGCTCCGTCGACGCGCCGGTCACGACGTGCGAGTCCTTGGTCTTCCACGCGTCGTAGGGCACCACGCTCGGATGCGCCGTCCCCCACCGCTGGGCCTCCTGTCCCGAGTTGACCCAGTCCATGCCCACGTTGATCAGGAGCGACACCATCGACTCGAACAGCGACACCGTCACGCGTTGGCCCAGACCCGTCTCCTGGCGCGCCAGCAACGCTCCGAGGATGGCCCCGTGCAGGTACAACCCCGTGCACAAGTCGATGATCGAGACGCCGGGTTTGGTCGGCGGTCCACCGCGTGGGCCGGTAATGTGCATGAGTCCAGCCTCCGCACCTACGATCATGTCGTAGCCGGCTCGTTTGGCCCAGGGTCCTTTGGATCCGTATCCTATACAGCTCCGCTTAGTGACTTGGGGAACCAGTGCCAGTGAGGTGATGGATATAGGTATACCTGAAATACTAGCATAGATGATCCGAGGGTTGACTTGTTTCAACTTGTCATATCCCAGACCAAGCTCGTCAATCTTGCCGGGAACGAAATTCTCGATTCTGTAAATCACTGTTAGACAAAGCAACCCCCCATGGTAGACTCGGGGTGCAACTGGACAGAAATGGTGAATGTCGGGATTTCATACATGACATCGGCGTCCTTTGCTAGTTCGAACAGGATTTCGTGCGCCTTGGGGCTTTTCAGGTCGAGACATATCGAGCGTTTATTGCGGTTACACGCGGCGAAGAAGTTGGACATTGGACCCAGCTTGGGGTCCCAGTTGTCCTTTTCCACTGGGGGTTTGTAGTGCCTGAGATCATCCTATACAGACGGGGAGTTGGGTTAGAAATTTTCAAGTAGTGATGACACTCGCCCGCCCTTTTGGGACGAGTAGACTTAGGGATAAACAGAGATCGAGAAGATAGAGACGTACTCCTTTCTGAGGCTGCTCGACTTTGATGACCGTGGCGCCATAGTCTGCCAGAATCTGCGCGCAAAAGGGGCCCTAGAACAGTTTCTTTGAGCCGCACGCTTCAAGATCGACAGGGTAGGGCCTGGATGGATTCCAACCTACAGCGATCACTCGGGAGAGATCAAGTACTTTGATGTTGTTGATCAGGCCTGCCTTCCCTTGACCTTGACTTGACAGGTAACGTGACGACGACCGACCGAGGCTGAGGCATGGTCTGGTTGTCTGTGGGCGAAGTCGCGTTGAGGCGTGGCGGGTGAAAACCTGTCGTAGACCTCGCATCGGTGGCCCCATTCTTAAGCCGCTGCCGCCCTCTTCGTAAAAACTGGAGAGTCTCCGGTGTCTTTATTTTTCAAGCCTCACACAACATGCGCTTTTTACTTTTTGAACAAAATGGCTAAATTAAGATCTGTTGACAGCAGCGTTCGAGAACATCCCACCCATACTGGTTGTCGGGTAGGTGTCTTGACCTAAACCCCCCTGTACAGAGAAAAACGGGACCCCACATATTTCCTATTCAGGAACAGACGCTACTCCCAAAAGCAGTTAGTCTAATTTCAGCTGACCACACTGCCAGGCTCCGGGATCGACCCGGCAAACATCCGAGGCCCCGGCTGGCAGGTGAATCGTAACAATACAAGTAATACGAGGTACATGTACATGGGTGGGCTTGGCGACAAGTTCATCACTAGGTAGGTAGGTTCGTCTCCAGGTCGCCTAATAATATTATCCAGATCGGCCTTTTAACACCGAACCAACTCAGTCTTCTCCGGCTATCGCTTTGCCCCCGTCAAGGGCCATGATCAACCCTCCAACTATGATGCCGGGCACGGGGCCCATAAACCCCTTTGAGGTCTTGTGATCTTCACCCAGGAATTCCAACGCGCTTAGAGATCGTGAACGTCGGGGAGGTGTTTCCCCCCCTCCGGGGGTTCTGGCGGAGGATCAAGCGCGTGGTAATAACTCATTCCCCGAGTTGTGAGGAATTGAAACTTCGTATTTAAAAGGCCCAAGGGCCGGTACTTGGCGCCTTGTTTCTGGTGTTAAGCATCTCTCTGCCACGCCTCCCCCGGCTGAACCAGCACGCCCAGACAGTGCCAGGACAGAAGTCTCCTTGGTAGCCCTCGTCCTCGTGCAAGCGCGCACCAATCATCTTCCTTTTCTGGCAAGAAAGCCATGGCTCGATTCTGGGGCCTTCGTGGGCGGCGGCTTGGGACTGCGGTCTGGACGCTGGCCATGTTTGCGCTCATGAGCTTCGGCTACAATCAGGCCGTGGCTGGCGGTGTTTTGGGCAACGACTCGTTCAATAGGCAGTTCCCGCAGATGGATACGCTGCATACCACAGGCGGCAAACAGGAGCACAACTCCACCATCCAGGGTGCGTTCGATATTGCTTTGTTACAGATTCCCCTCCCCCCCCCCCAAAAAAACCCTGAGGAAATTAGTTTTTTAATGCTAAACACAAAAAACAAATGAGTCTTTAGGCACCGTTGTGGCCCTCTACACCCTGACGGGGACTTTTGGCGCCTTGGCCTGCACCGTCTTCGGCGATGTCATCGGGCGTCGACGAACGATCTTCCTCGCGAGTGGCGTCCAGATCGTGGGGGAGATCTTGATGGGCACGTCGTTTTCGTTTGCGCAGTTCATCGTGTCGCGAATCGTCGTCGGACTCGGCACCGGGGGCATCCTCGCCACCGTCTCGGTGTGGCAGGCTGAACTGGCAAAGGCAGAGAGCCGCGGAGAACACGTGTCGGCGTTTGGCATCTTTGGCGGCCTCGGCCTCGCGCTCGCGTGCTGGGTCGATTTCGGCGCGTCCTACGCGCGGTCGTCGTCGTTTGCGTGGCGGTTCCCCTTTATGGCCTCGATCATCCTGTCCGCCGTGGTCATGGTGTTCATCTTCACCCTACCAGAGTCGCCGCGATGGCTGATCAAGGTCGGCCGGATCGACGAAGCCCGCGAGGTCATGCATCTCCGCTACGACACCGACGACCACAACGAGGTTGTCGAGGCCGAGATCCAGGGCATCCTGGCCTCATTCGAGCGTGCCAAGTCGGTTTCCCTCGCGGCCATGTTCAGCATTGGACCCGAGCGAACCTTTCACCGCCTGGTGCTCGCGGCGCTCACGCAGATGATGCTCCAAATGTCCGGGGTCAACATCGTCTCGTACTACGCCGCGCTGATCTACGAGGTGAACCTCGGCTTCAGCGCGACCGTCGCCCAGATCCTGGCCGCCTCGAGCATGTTTGTCATCGTCCTCGGCAGCATCGTCTGCTCCTACACGGTGGACCGGTTCGGGCGCCGCGCGCTCATGCTGACCAGCGCCTGCGGCATGACCGTCTGCATGTCGTGCCTGGCCGGGCTGACGTCGCGGACCGAAAAGGCGGCCATCAACGCGGCCGTCTTCTTCCTCTTCTTCTACTACTTCACCTACACGATCGGGTTCCTGGGCATCCCCTTCCTGTACGCCAGCGAAATCGCCCCCGTGCACCTGAGGGCGGCCATCTGCGGCGTCTCGACCGCCGTGTCGTGGCTGTTCAACTTCCTCGTCGTCGAGGTCACCCCGATCGGCTTCACCCACGTCCACTGGCGCTACTTCATCCCCTACGCGGTCCTCAACCTCTCGTGGATCCCCATCGTCTACTACCTCCTCCCCGAGACGAACGGGCGCTCACTCGAGGAGATTGACGAGATTTTCACCCGCTCCAACAACATCTTCGACTGTGTCAAGGTCGCCAAGCAGTTGTCCAAGAGGGGTCCGCGGGGTTTTGTCGATGAGGAGACGGTGATTCACGTCGATCAGAAGTCTCATTTGGGGGTGGCGAAGCGGGATGTCGAAGAGGCAGAGGCAGAGGTGGAGAAGTCGGAGTAGGGAGACTGACAGACAGATTACGCGGATAAACAGCTGGTGATGTGCCACCATGTATGTAAATGTGGTCAGGTGAGCTGCGAACAGACAGCACTGTGCTCACGACGGATATATCTTCTGGACGGACGCATTCTTGGTGATGGAGGAGGGAGGTTGTTTGAATTTCGCGTGCGTGCGTACGTGCTACTTTGTGGTGGAATTACTCTGTTTTAACTCGCTATGAGGTATTGAGGTATGAGGTACAGTGTACTGCACGAGTATTCTGAATGTCCCCATGCGGTGCTCCGACTCGACTCCCAACGTAGACCATCCTAGCAGAGCATAACTAGTTGAGGATCTTACAAAGTACAAGGTATGCGCCGCAAAATCCTGCTGATTGTCATGGTATGCTTGGTCGGTGTCTCTGGACCCTGGATGTCTCCGGCCCGTCACCCGTCACTCATTGCACGATACCCGTCCATTCCGTGTACGACACTGTTGACACGCACATGTAAGTAGAAATGTGGTTTTGAGCGGGGGTTGAAGCCGAAGGAGCTGATGACAGACTGGCTGGCTTGCTGGGCCGCTTGACTAACGGGCAACAAGGCTGAGAGATTACCTTGGTATGTATATACATGAAGCATGGCATCAATGTATATCTGTAAAATGCCAACATTTGGTGAAGGCGATATAAATATGTTGTTCTATCTACCCATTTCCCCTGCTCGCTATCAAGACCTCGCTTTGTTGTTCATGGTCGTCAAAAAGTCAATCACGGTCGTGTACGTGACCAACAAGATCCCTCCGCCGGGACAGAAGCGGGCCAACTTGGGCACGAGTCCCTTGTACAGGGCGCTGACGCCCTCCTCGCGGATGACGGTGGCCAATGCCGGAAAGGCCCAGTTGTACTTGCGGACCTGGTGCGTGGACGTGGCGACGCTCTGGATGCGCGACTTGACCACGTCGAAGGGGGTGTTGACGAAGATGCCGGCCGTGCCACCCAGGCTGCCGGCGATCAGGTCGTTGGTCATCTGCCCGGCCTTGGTGTCGGCCTTGGGCAGCAACGCGCGGATCTGGAAGATGCACCCAAAGTAGGCGGCGTTCCACACCACGGACCGCCACATGGTGCACTCGAATCCCTGGAAAAACACCGACAGTCCTTCGTTCCGGGCCAGCTTGCCCACGCAGTCGACCACGTTCTTGTACTGGCTCGCGTTGGCCGGGTTCTGCATGCGCAGCTTGACCACCTCGAAGGGGCAAATGACAAAGCTCTCGGCGACACCCGCGCTGGCCCCCGTCACGATCGACAGCGGCTGCGTCATCTTCTCCTGCCCGAAGAGTTTCTGGTAGAAGCTGCCAAAGGCGGCGTTGGAGGCGAACTTGGTTGCTCTGCAAAGAATGATATCGTTAAGCCATCAAGAAAACAACGTGATGAGGATCGAGTGAATCAACCCCCCTTTCTGGGGGTTAGATAGCAACCAAAACCACATGGTTGTGCTTCTTACCTTTTTGGTGCTTCCATGAGTATCGGAGCTCCGATGGCTCTGTAAAAGACCGGGATCCTAAAAAGTCACTCGTTGTGTCAGGAACCCGAGAGGTCAAACTGGTCGCCGCAGGGGGTGTACTTGAGACTCACCCTTCCTGGTACAAGATTTTCCTTCCACAATCGATCATCCCAGTGTACTGTCTAGAGGCTGAATTCTGCAATTGTCTAGCCAAGAGAATAAAAAGGGGGATCGTCAGCAGACTGACTTGACGATAGCCTTGTGCCTTCTACCAAAAGGTCACCAAAGGGTTTCGTCCCCCTGGTTCCCCTTCCCAGAAGATGAACTTACAATCTCGTTTTGATAACATCCAGAGGATACCTGCATGGGGATCGTCCCTCTGGTCAATACCTTTCTCATACCTCCCAGAAGGGGAAAGTCGTTTTCTTTGCGTACATGACAAGAACCTGCAAATGGAAGTTTTAGAAGGACAGACCCAGAAAGTGAAAGGCAGACCAAAGCAAACATACCTCGCTAACACCAGCGACAGCACCTGCCAGGAACTGATACCGAAACGGCACGGTGGCTTGTTTCTCTTTGATTTGGGGTGCAGGTACAGATACAGGTGCCGCGGCGGTTGTAGCCTCGCCGTCCACGACGGGCACTGGGGTCAACTTGACCGCCGACATTTCGAGTGACAAGAAGAAGGCAAGTTTTGTAAACGATTTAGAATGATTTGGTTTCGTCTTCAAAGTACGGACGAGTCTTTCTTTCCTTCTCTCCTTCTCTTCTCTCTTCTGTCTCCCAATGGGTGAGCCAAGGATGATTGATAGAGAGGGAAAACCCCGCCCAACCACAAACCTGGGGAATCGCGTCTGCGTCTAGTGAAACACTCTCAAGTCAAAAACGTCGGCAGGTTGCAAATGGATGTCAGCCGACATAGAGAGAACTCATCGGCGTCCATACACGCCCAGGTGATTGTCAGTGGTGATAAATTCGGAGAGAGAGAGAGAGAGAGAGAGAAGAGAAGGAGACAAACTACCCGAGCATTACTGGTCGGCCAGCATACATGGCCAGGTATTGGGGGAAAGGGCTGTTGGGAAACAAACCGCACCGCCCTTTTTTGTTCGAGTCCCACGTTTCTGACAATTCAGTTGCCACTCTTTACCCATGGTAACGACGGGTTTCGGAAACAAATGATGGTGGATCCCAAAGACACCGAGGGCGGCGGAATCCAACCGGTGGCTTTTCCCCGCCCTTGGTTAGACCGACCTAGACAACTTCCCAAGGAAAATCATCTAGATATTACCTCTAGACATTGCTTGAAACACCTCGTAGCGAGATGAACGAGATGAACTTGGCGAGTCGGGGGGAGGCTGGAGAGGATGGAGAGCTGGAGCTGGAGATCTGGGTATCTGGGTATCTATTGCTATCCACCACTTCTGAATCGAAAGTGGGATTTCGCCTGCCGTACTTTCTACCTCGTATACACAACCCAAGGAAGTGAGATCGGAGGACTGCATCCATCTCCCGAGATGGTTTATGCTACAGTAGAGCGTCCTGCCAGCCTCGATATATACCTCCATAGGTGGATATAGGTATATTTGAAACTTCCTTGCCGAATAGCAGGAGATGTAGTGTTCGGTTGCCCTTCAATTTCCATACGGACAAAGCCATATGCTATAGTGTGAATTTCCTCGAAACTGACCAACGTGCTGCCCCTGCCTTGCCCTGCCCTTTATCGAATCCCCCCCGTTTTGATCTACAACTTTGACTTCCTCGCGGCCAGCTTCGCCAGGACTTCGCGAGTCATCCTCTGCGGTTCCGAGACGCCGCCGCTGCCTTCCTCGGTCTCGAACGAGCGGCCGAAAAAGTCGATCGAGTTCCTGATGGCTTCTTCCATGGTGACGTTCTCCCACCGCCGCATCATCTCCTTTTGGATCTTGATGGAGCGCGGGCCGCACTCCTCCAGCTCGACCAGCCACTGCTCGACGGCCTCGTCCAGCTTCTCCTGGTCCTCGACCACCTTTTCGACGAGGCCCCAGCGCTCGGCCTCCTCGGCGCCGATCTTGTCGCCGAGGTAGAACAGCCGCCGGGTCCGCCCCCAGCCGATCAGGCTGGTGATGAGCGCCGCCTCGACGACGCTGGGTACGCCCACTTTGACCTCGGGCATGCCGAAGACGGCGTTCCTGCTGGCGACGCGGAAGTCGCACGACACGGCTAGCTCGAGCCCCCCGCCGAGCGTGTACCCGTTGAGACGCCCGATGACGGGGACGGGGCACTCACGCAGCGACTTGCAGGCGTGGTGCATGGTGGTGATGAAGGCCCGGCCGACCTCGGGCGTGGTCAGCGTGGCCATCTCGTTGATGTCAGCGCCGCCGACGAACGCCTTGGTGCCGTGTCCGGTCAGCACGACGGCGAGGAGGTCCTTGTTTTGCTGCACCACCTCGGACACGGTCTTGGGGATCTCCCTCATGATGTGCGAGGACAGGGCGTTGAGCTTGTCCGGGCGGGAGATGGTGAGAGTCGCCACGGTGCCCGTTTTCCGTCTCGAGATGTGCGTGAGAAGTTTGCCGACTGATTTTGACGCCATATTGGAATGGATGATGGGTGACTTGAGTGACTTTGCTCTCTTTTGTTTTCCTCCCTTACGTACACACACTCTCTCTATCACAGATCTCTCTCTCTCTCTCTCTCTCTCTCTCTCTCTCTGTCTCTCGCAGTCCGTCCTTGCCTGTGTTGACTATTATGCGGGAAATCGGATTACCTCTCTTCTATTGGTGCACCCCACCGAATTATGACTTTTCTCTCAGAAAAAATTTCCAAGTCACATTAGTACCTAGGTTCCAGTCAGTAGAAACCACAAGTCTCGGCATATCGTGGAGCAATATTCCCCTTGACTGAGGTGGGCTTGCTAGACCAGCATCGGCTCTTGCACGGGTGATACGGGCGGGACCTTCCCCCTCCCCGTGACTGAGTTTGCAAATTGGTTGGCTGGTTGCCTTGGGGCCTTTTGTCTTCCACATCATCATCTCTTGGTGATTGCTGTAGAATATCTTCTTGAAAATTCTCAAGACGTTGCTCATACTACAACCCGTCCTTCTCAGGACTGAATGACACTGTCTACACGTCTGCGTCGTCGTGCCGGCAAACAAGGCTGTGACCCCCTTAGAGGGTAGTATTGCCAAGATAATTGTAATGACCGTCAGACACATAGCCGGCAAATCGGTAATTTACTTGCTTGCTACCGAGTACATGCCATGGATGGAGGTGAGAAACTACTCGTAGGGATCAGATCATCCCCAAAGAGCCCCGGCTCCCACGACGCTACGAGGTATTTCATTCGAGAGTAGATGACGAGGTCTCATGCAACTAACAACAATACCGTGGTACAGCGGGCTCGGACCCCTGGTCACAGTCACGTGACCTAGCACGATGTCGTCCCTACTCGTTCCGTAGAAGACGGTCTGGCGGTGGTCACACGCGTTGATAACTTTTCCTCGACTCTGTAACTTGGTTCTCGGGAACAGAACAGACCGCTCCAGGCATATGCATCTCCAAAGATTGTGCAAAATACCTCGTTGGAGACACTGAGACAATGGATAATGACCCGAGGAAGTGGTAATGCACGGGACGCGGGAATACGTGGCTTCCGGGGGTTTCTTTTGGGATCTAGAAGCTTTTGCGTGCTTGCTCGCTGGTGGTCAACATTAGGCATTACAAGCACGCGTTTTAAAACACAGATGCCTCGCTCGTGTGTCGACGAGTTACTCGGTATACGAGTAGGTACACATACTACGAGGTACGTGTAGTGTGTAACTAGCGTCAAACCCTCTTACTTGCCTACTTAACTCGGACTTACCAGGGTATGGATCCTAGATGGATGGAGACCTTCGGGCCAACCGAGGTGGGACCCCACGATCCCCCGTCGCATCCCAGATTCCGCGCTTACGACTCGTTTTTCTGCAGGGAGCCGAACCTTCCGAGGCTGTCCCCCGCGATCATCTCCACATGCCACGTGATGAATTTTTATCGCCCACCGGTTGTCCCTGGTACCCCCGAGCTTTACCCCAGAGACGGGCTAGTCATGCTCCTTTTTCCGGACGTTGAGGCGCGGGACCGGGGGAGGAGGGGAGTTGGGAGTAGGTTTTCGAGACATCTCGTAGGGCACCGTACCTACCGAACCTGGGAACCTGCGAGTTCTTGGATAAAGGGGGTGGATGGGTAGGTGGTGGTGGAAGCGGGGGATGGGGAAGGGAAAATATGGGCTTGGGTTTGTGTGTATTTGTCTCTCCTTAGGGCTTGTGGTCCCTGTCTCTCCAGCAAATCGTGAAGTGAATGCGGGCGTGTTGCTTAGAGGGGGGTCTTGTAACCAGTAACCTCTTACCTATACCTATACCAGTCAGTACCTACCTACAGCGTAGCAGGACCAAGAAACCCCTGAAGCAAAAAGACCAGCCAGCCCCCTGGCTCCCATCAATAGAGAAATTTAATTCCAAGCCATGGCGACCACTTACAAAGTCCCCGCGGTCGCGGACCTGAGACACCACTACATCAACGGCGAGTACGTGCCATCGAGCGAGCCCGCGACACTCACCCTCCTCAACCCTACCGACGGGTCCGTCGTGACCGAGCACATCCCCGTCGCCGGGCGCGACGACGTCGACCGCGCCGTCAAGCACGCCGAGGCCGCGTTCAATGGCGAATGGAGCCGCATCACGTCGCTGCAGCGCAGCCAGCTCATCAACCGGCTGGCCGACCTGGTGGAGGAGCATCTCGAGGACATCCTGCGGCTGGACTCGCTGTCGTCGGGCGTGCCCATCTCGCTGATCCCGAAGCGTGAAAAGAATTACATTGTGAACACGTTGCGGTATTTTGGTACGTATCCTGCCTACCTACACCAACCGACCGCCCATATTAAATGATGTCCTTGCGGCTGCGGCTGCGCTGCTTTGATACCTGTGAGGAAAGGGAGCTGTCCAAGAAAATTTTTGATTCATTTCTCATCATGTGTCTCTATAGCCGGCTGGTGCGATAAACAGAACGGCGACTATTTCCCTGCCGACGACGGCTTCGTTAAACTGGTCCGCCATGAACCTCTGGGGTACGTATGCCGCATGCGACCTTGACTGGCGTCACTTGAATCGAGAGAAAAAAAAAAGACAATAGCTAATAACAACTCACCCACAGTGTCTGCGTGGGCATCTGCCCGTTCAACGGCCCCGTCTCGACCATGATCCTCAAGGTCGGTCCAGCCCTCGCGACCGGCAACGTCATCATCATCAAACCGTCCGAGAAGACACCTCTCGGCTCGCTGGCCATAGCGCCCCTGTTCAAACTCGCCGGCATCCCCGACGGCGTCGTCCAGGTCCTCACCGGTCCTGGGAGCACCGGCGCCATCTTGGCCTCCCACATGCGCGTCCGCAAGGTCTCGTTCACGGGGTCGGTCCCCACGGGGAAAAAGATCCAGATCTTGGCTGCTGAGAGTAACCTGAAAAGAGTGACTTTGGAGTTGGGTAAGCCTAGTGTTCTTTCCCTCCTCTCGCTTCGAAATCACACCGTTGACCCCTGCTTATTACGATTCCAGGAGGCAAAAGCCCCGCCGTAGTCTTTGGAGACGCCAACATCGACAATGCCGTCACGTGGACCAGCAACGGTATCCTTACCCGCACGGGCCAAATGTGCGTCGCGGCGTCGCGGGTGTACGTACAAAAGTCCGTGGCCGAAGAGTTCACCCAGAAATACGTGCAGAGGCTGAAGGATGCGGTCAAGGACTTTGGCGATCCTCAGGACCCGGATGTCTCATACGGACCACTGGTTGATGACATTGCCTTTACACGCGTCAAGAAGATGATTGAGCGGGGCAAGGACGAGGCACGCCTGGTCGTGGGTGGAAACACGCTGTCAAACACGGGTTGTTTCATCGAGCCGACCGTCTTTGTCGATCCCAAACCTGACGCGCAGGTCCTACGCGAGGAAGTCTTTGGCCCCGTCGCCGTGGTCCAGACCTTTGAGACCGAAGACGAGGTCGTCGACCTGGCCAACGACACCGAGTATGGCCTGATGGCAGGCGTCTTCACCACAGATATTAACCGGGCACTTCGGGTGTCGGCCAAAATCGATTCTGGCGTCGTCGGCATCAACTGTGTCAGTGTGGTATGTGTCTCAGTTTCCTTCTTCCACAAACTCGAGTTCTGTCCACGTCTTTGCTCACTGCGTCAGATGAATTTACAAGTCCCCTTTGGCGGCAAGAAGGCTTCTGGCATTGGCAGAGAATTTGGTTCCTACGTGAGACGCTTCCTCAATCAGTCAAATGCTGGCCTGCTGACGAGAATAGGTGCTTCGAGCTTATACCGAACCGAAGACCATCATTATTAAGTATGTCTGGTGATTTTTCGTGTCGTCAAAGATACTGTGTGACTAACTAAAGAACACAGTATGAATCTCCCGTAAGGGTCCATGAGCCCGCACTCAGGGCAAGGCCGGCATACATCAGCGCTTGGTCCAGGAAGGGATCGATGGAAAGAAGGGAGGAATTGACGTTTCGACATTGGGCGTCCCATCGATCTTGTGAATACCATTTTCACGTCGCTGTGAACCTACGTTAACGCCGCGTCTTTCCCCTTTATGCCGGAACCACCCAGCCACAAGGCTGTTTGTGACGGGTGACCAAGTGATATATATCAATGAATAGTTGACAAAGACGGCTGGGGGCCCGTAAATGTACCATTGCCCAGCGTCATAAAAGTGTTATCCTCTTCGGCCATGAAATCTCCACCATTTTGCGTCTCATTAAAGAAGGAGAAGAACGGAGGCAGGGGCAGGTGCATATCCGAAGACAAGACCGTATCTCTAGCCGGAGAGATGTGGTCGATGGATGCTTGGGGTCCACGTGAAGTGCCTCTGGTCACAGTGGAATCGGGTTGAGACGCTGCCCCCGCTGGGGAAGTTTCCCAGTGCGAGCGTGCCGAGGGATCATTGACAGATCTCGAAAGGGTCTTCTCTGGGTCGGACATGACTCCATAGTCCAACACGGACCATAAATTTCGTAGATCCGAAGTATCGAGTGGTGTAGACAGGGGTTCTGGTGCGAGTAACCCTGCGTATCTGGAACTGATGGACCAGAAAGTCCGGAGACCCGATGCCTGTTCCAAAGGGATCAGCGCGAGTGCAGGATGATCAAAAAGATATACTAACCATGAGTCTCGTGTTGTTCCAGTATTTGCCAATGTCATCTAGATAGGCGAGAGTGGAATTGAGGAAGTTCATCGAGTTCTGTGAAAGCTCGACGTTGTCGGCGTTGGTGTACAGCGCATGAATGCTGCCCGCCACCAGAAGACAGTAGCCGTAAAAAGAAGTCGAGGCTTGAAATCCGACGTCTTTTGCCGCTCCAAATACCATTGTCAGATGACCGGCGTGTTCGAGGCCTAGCTTCAACGTCCGCGCAAACCATGTCGTCGGTGTTTTTGCTGCAGTGGCATCACTGCGCATGCGAAGGGTAAAGGGATGAGCGAGGAGGCAGTGGCAGAGGTGAAAGATCATGCGGGAGAAGATCATGTGCCCTGCCACTTGGGGATCGGTGCTCCCGTCGTCCTTGAGGCTATGCTGGCGAATTAGCTCGTTAAATGGAGCGCCAGTATCCAGACAAGACTCGAAGAACAGTAAGCTAGAGCTTATGGCCACATGCTCGGACTGGGGGTTCCAAGGCGGCGCTTCGTGACTCGTCTCTGGAGTATCGAGCATATACCGAGCACAGCGACCTAACGTACGTGCCATGAGGACCACGAGGGCGAATTGCCCGGGTCGGTAGGTTGACTGCTCATTGAGAGCGCCCACATTGTTGAGAAAATCCGTCTTCTGTGGAATCATCTGGCGAAAGTGGGTTTCATCACACGGTAATTGTACCTGGCAGTCGGCGTCAAGTATCACTGAAGGTCGTTGTCTGGAGCAAGCAACAAAGCGGTCGAGCAGATAGACGGACCAGAATAATCGGCGCCGCTCCTCTTGATCCACGATGGGAAGTGCAGGGTCGGGTTCTCGCATAAGGTGAAGATCTTGACTGATCCGTACGGCAAGGCCAGTCTTGACCCACGCGGCACGTCTGCGTCCAGCTATTCCAGTTTAGAAACGGTCGGTAAGGCAAAAGGTAGGGGCTCTTACCAGCTGAATCAATCACTGACACCAGGGCGAGTGCTTGGACAATTGCCGTATCTGCCGCTTCATCTAGAGCATAACCAGCCGTGACAATCAATTCCCACGACCTCATAGCATATCCATCTCGTGCCTCAGCATGCTTGCCGTGAAAGTAGGGGTCACTAGAGTATCGCATGGCAGCGGCCAAAAAGGCAAAAAGCAGGTAATCCGGCCAAGTGTCATCCTCAAGCTTCTGACGAAATTTGGCTTCATGAAAAAATGCATACGGCTGATTATGACAACGCAAGAAGAAAGTGTCGTAAGCCCTCAATAATACCGGTTTCGGAGGAAGATGCTTGTAATTTCTGTGCCGTCAGAAAAGAGGGGAGATTGCATTCAAGCGAAGGGTTGTGGACTTACGGTTGACCAGGACTTCGTGGGTTGGTGCCTTCAGGAGAACGTGGCTTATCGCTGCATACGCTGCGAGGGCGTATATCCTTGCCAGAACCAGTGGAGATGCCCTGCTGTTGTGCCAGAGCATTCACAAGCATGGGTATACAGCTGCAAGGTCGAGTTCAGCCATGTGCTAGAGCTACACACACACACACACTCTCTCTCTCTCTCTCTCTGTCTCTTGGGGGTTTGGGGTTAGGGGGGAGGAAGCCACATACGAATTTAGGCTGGTAAGCTGAGATACCTTGGCTTCCAAGGAACCCAGTCGGGCCAAAACATCATCCTAGACGACGCGCGAGTTATGACATGTCTCGAGAAGGGAATCTGAACGTCCAATACCTCTTTTGAGTATGTTGAATTGTTTCGATATACCGTAGGATCCATATCACCCCAATTGGTGTCGCCCAGATAGTGGCATTCCTGGTTCAAGCGCTCGCAGAATGAGCAACTCGGTCTCTCTCCGGAACAGCGAACTTTTTTGCGCCTGCGGACAAACTTAGCCAAAAGGCATCATCACTCGAGAAGGCGAGCGTGGTACCTGCAGGTTGAGCACGCTTGCCGGACTCGTTTGATGCCACGAGCCTGAGCGTCGGCCGTCTCAGTTTGTTCAGACATGGCTATACAATTTTTCTGGGGGGAGGGGGGGGGGGGGGGGGGGGGGAGGACAGCGAGGATTTGGAAAAGACAAAAGACGAACGACACCTGAGGTACAAAAGAGCGGGAAGATTGAAGTGGCGAACGATTCAAGTGGGCGAATTGGTGCCAAGGCAGCCACTTTCTGCCTCGGCGGGACGTGGAACCTGTGACTTGTTCACAGTTGGGCAAAGTACAAGTACAACTACATATGTACGAAGGGGAAGGTCGCGAGGGCGACAGTTGGGCAGCACAAGAGCCAAAGCCCAGGGAGCCGGACAGCCAGACTGGGGAGGTACGGGTACCAGTAAGTGCAGCCTCACTAGCCTCAAAGACAAGCACAAGCAGTAGGCCGCAGCCTACCTGGTCCCCAGTAACACCTAACAAAAAGGGAGTCAGGTGCCTCGTGCTCCCTGTCCCTTACCCCTCACAAACTTGGAAAGGGGGGGGAGGGCGGGCAGGAGGATAATTTGGACTGGGGAGATCAGGGAGCAGCTGCATGGTCATCTTTCTCCTCAATAGGCTTTGGGCCTTGGACCTTCTCAACCGGGGTCTCCGCTCTAGGTGACTCGGTAGCCTCGAGACACCCACCCAGATGTTTGCTGGGGTTTTGCTGGAGTTTGAAGTTTGCTCCCAAGGTTAGAGTGGAGTGACCTTTGCGCATGGTCAGAGCCTTCCACACTGCTGTGTACTTGTAACCTGCTCTGCCCGGACCAAAACACGGAACAACCTTAGCTGGACTAAAATGGAGAGGAGCCATCACAACCTGGGTTAGACTCAAAGATTGCTCAATGGTCCTCCATTGTCCTCGATAATGGGT
The DNA here is from genome assembly GCF_000835455.1 of Fonsecaea pedrosoi CBS 271.37. Lineage (NCBI taxonomy): Eukaryota > Fungi > Ascomycota > Eurotiomycetes > Chaetothyriales > Herpotrichiellaceae > Fonsecaea > Fonsecaea pedrosoi. The sequence goes on along the minus strand of NW_013550614.1, from coordinate 2,514,816 downwards.
GGCGTCTGGTTAGTTCTTTGTACGATCCTTGTTGCTCGTGGAACTCTTAGCTAGTGTGACTAGGTAACTTACCTTTGAACAGTGACCACTGACCTCTAGAAGAAGTTGAAGGAGAGGGGAAAGAGAGGGGGCCAGTGCCTGAAATTATACATGTACTTGGACTTGTTGGTACTGGTGGTCACCCCTTTCAAAGGCACCCTCTGGAGGCTGTCGGCAGGTGGCCGACCACTTGGACGCAGGGCCCAGGGCCCAGGCTGCTGGGTCGCATGGAACCCTGATGGTGCTGCCCGTCCCCTGCTCAGACCGCCACCTCTAGTCTCCTTCTCACTTCGGGTCAAGTGCCGCTTCCACTCCCCTTCATCCGTCCCCCGTGAGACAAATCAAATCCTTCACGCTTGCGCAGCCCCAGTCCCGCATCGCCATGCCCGGGGAACGCGGGGCGTCACCAGGATCACCTGTCCCGTGCGTGGTCCGGAGCATGAAATCGATATCCTCACATGTCGCTAGCATATTTTTCAGAAATTTCCCCCAGCTCTCTCCCGTCAACACCAAGAACCATCCACCCCACGCCTGTAAAACACATACACACACACACACACTCACATACTCTCGAGATCAATTCTCCTTCAACAACCCACCCCTCTCAATTGTCCCTCAGCTCATCACCAACTATGGCCAACATGCACTCAAAGTGGAAGGAGAGGCTCACGGAGAAGCAGCTGGAAAGGAAGAGGAGGCTGGATAGAATCAACCAACGAAATTATCGGAGTCAGTTCAAGGAGAGCGAGGCCGAACTGGGCTACCTGCGCCTCCTCGCAAGAAGTGACCAGCTTGAAGTCCTGAAAAAGCTGATGGAGGAGAACAACCGTTACAAAAACCAGATTGCATGGCAACAGTCCAGGCTTGATGCCATCGTGCTGATGCACGGTGCCCACGATCGATCGGATCAAGCCACCATGTCCACCTCTGCCAGAACCCCTCCTTCATCCGTGCTGGGGGGCAGTCCGATGCGCGGCACAGACAACTTTCCCCCGCCATCGGACTATTCCTCTCCCTCGGCCACCTCAGTGACCACCTCCAAAGTCCTGCACGAAGATGTACCCTGGTTTATGACGAGGACCTCCATGTTTTTCCAGGTGGCCAAGGATACAGGGTTTCAGACCAAAGACATCGGAGACGATATATCCGTGAATGACTTCCTCGAATCTTTCATGGCTTGGAAAATCCAGCACGGCTACGGCAACAATAACATACAACTCCTCATCGACTACTCCAACTACACGTTCCAGTCCACAGTTGGTGAGTACAGCTACCTGCTACCTGCTTTTTGTCTGGTACGGGCGTGCTGACGGTTTCCCCTGCAGAAGAAGTAGATCGAACGGTGAGGTCCAAAACGTTGATGCAGGATATTTACGCCGCACTCGTCTACGGGCATCCGTGGCCTTCTCCATCATCCCGAGCAACGTTGGATGAAGATCTTCTCCCCAATCTCAGCGAACGAAGCCGTCATCACCGTGCTGCTGCCCTGTGTGCATTCCGGGGAATGTATCGATTCAGGGACAGATTCTTCTCCGACATTGAGTTTGTGGCAATTTTTTGGACGATTTACAGATACTACCTAGTAGGTCATGACCTCAGATGGGCCGTGCAAGATTCGTGACTCATCCGCCTTTGCAGTTTCTCATCTTTCCGACAATCGAAAACTGGTCGCAGTTCCCTCGATGGCAGCGTCCGACCAAATCCCAGCTTCTCCTCCAGCACTCCTGCTTCGTGGATGGAATCGTATGGTGAGTTGCAGATACTGGTCGATTGGCGGATGTCATTGCGGCTATGCGTGATGGGATAGTGACCTGATTACTGATACCGAACAGGCCTGAACTGCGCGACCGGCTAATTGTCGGGTTTCCGAAATACGACGAAGAGAGGCTCATCTGGGCTCTGACCCGGAACATGCGAATCAACGCTCACGGCCTCCGCCCACACCAGCTGTTGACGCTTAAGTCGGATATGTCGGATTTTGAAATGGAGCCTTCCCTGAAGTCCATCGTCTGTGATCCGTCCAGCTTCAAAGTATTACCTGCCTTCCGGCGCTCGTGTCCCGAGTTCGCAGACCTAGTCATCTCCACCGCCGAGCAGCAATGCTTTGCTCCGTACGTCGGGAGTGATGCAGATTCAACCCCCGGTCATCAACTGCATGATTTTACACAAGAGCAGCCTTGCAACTCGGGTCCGCTTTCTCCGCAGGTAAATCCTCATCACAACCGCAGGGATGACCGTGGAAGCTTACGTGCTATTTCACCAGGTGTCTCCGGTCATGAACAATGCACTGCAGCCAAAGACTCAAGTCGTGCCCGAAAACGACCATCCCGCCACAGCGCAACTGCCCGATCTCGGATCCACAGATCCATTTTTTGATTTTTTCTCACAAGAGCTCGCGTCCATGGCCGATGATCATCGAATGCCCATGTCCCCCGGAGGTACAGTGGGTGGATTTCGCGATCTCAATTTCCTAGACGATATGTTCGACTTTGATTGTGCAACATCGTTGACCGATCCGACGCTGAGACTATGATTATATGCCTTCCACACATGGCTGTTGCTTAGCCAACGTTTGTTGTATCAAAATTGTACATTCAACTCAAGCGAACAATGGTGCAAGGGATTGGGATTTTTAGGGGGACTACTGGCATGGGATCGCAGTGGACAGGCCTCAGCGCTGAACAGGTCATCTATGGTTGACGTACAGTGGTGCCGGTACGCTTTTATCTACCCGCGCTAATCACCTGGGAGAACATCTGGTCAAATCCACAAGTCATGAGCTCAATAATGTTTCCCCATGGGTCCTGCATGTATAGGGCAGCCTCCCCAGGCACCGGATGGACCTTTTCGCCAACCAGCTTGCCTCCCAACCTCTCGCACGCCTCCACCGTCTCGTCGATGTCTGCAACGACAAACCCGACATGGAAGAAGCCGCCTCGTGTGTAACTGTCTGGGCCCCATTCGGGTCTTTGCTGTGCCCCATTATATTTTGGTGCAACGAATTCGAAGATTTCGAAGCCGATCCCGTTTGAAGCAGTGAGGATAATTGACCGAACTCGCTGCAGCTCCTCGCCATAAACTGGGCGGTGTTAGTTCCAGGGTCCAGACAACTTCAACATACCGATCACGAGGGTCACACACTTTTCCGAGGCACGCCACCAGCGTCTTCGGCATTCATAGTGTTATCTGGCACCAGGACCTTGAGGCCCAAGACTTGGGTGTAGAACTCGGCCGCTTTGGCAGCATCCGGTACCGAGACCGCGACATGGTTGGGATGCGAGATGATGGCCATGGCAGACAGAGTATTTTGACAATGGCTCACGGGTCGTCGAGAGGGAGCGTCTAGTGAATGGTGCGAGGGAGACGCAGTCTCTCTCTCGTTGTATTGTTTTAGCCCATTCTATACCAGCTGGTTGTCGCTCCACTAAAAAATTACCTAATCAAACATGGACTAACCAGATCGGTACAAATTCTGCCTCCCGTGCTCCCCCAGCTCAGAAATCAGTACTCCACAACCACCTTCAATTTTGCCAAATGTGGGGGAGAGCCGGTAACGAGTCGTAACAGAAACAAACTCGGCCCACGGTCCCCTCTATTAATCTCGACCCTTTCCTACTCTCCCCCAGAACCTCACAAAGCAGGCTAGCAAGAGAAAGACAACTTCCCCCCTCCAGTTCCGAAGCAAGGGCCGCCCCCCTCTCTCTTGTCGTATGACAAAACATGTCCGCAGACAACTTGCTAGATTTCTTTAAATTTGCCGAGACTTCGTCAGTCCCGCAACCTGTGCCCTGTGCCGAGGACACCCCCAAACCACGCCAGCCCCGGAACAAGACAGCAAAGCGGGCGTCCAAGGCCTGTCGGTCGTGCAGAGCACGCAAGGTCCGGTGCGACTTTGTATACACGGGGGCACCATGCACAAATTGTAAATTGGATCGGGTGGATTGTATTATCCCGGATAGAATCGGGAACAAAGCGTGAGGTGGCCTTCGTTGTGTTCCCCAGAAAGGTTCCTCTCTCTCTATCCAGGTTCAACTGACTTCCACCAGTGGGAATGGATTTACCAAGCCGAAACCTCTAGAGGCAGCGGAGCCAAACGGAGAGCACAACAATGGAAGGGGGGACATCGACGGGCTCACGGGCCAGCCTCGCAATGCTCGCAGTCGCCTGTACCAATATGCCTGCGGGCTGGCTGGTACGTCGTGAATCACCTTGCAGTAACAAGCAAATGAGCTAAAAAAAAAAAGCTGGTGTGATTGTAGCAGGAACCACAGAACAAGAGCCTCGACAGCCGCCCACGAGCGACTGGTACAAGTCTCCCTCGCAGAGCTCCCGCCCCTCGAGACCGTCGCTGGGAGAGTCGATCGTCGACTTGGCCGCCGTGCCGGGCTTCATCAAGCCTCCTCTCAACTGCATCTCTGCCACGGACCTGGCCTATCTGACCTCGCAAGGGGCGCTGCAGATCCCGTCGACGCAGCTCCGAGAAGAACTCCTCAACGCCTTTATCGAGCATGTCTATCCCTTCCTCCCACTCGTCAATGTGCATGAGCTGGCAAGCACCGTGGCCTCGGGCGATGCATCGACGGGTCAATTGAGCCTGACGCTTTTTCAAGCGCTCATGCTCGCGGGCACGGCGTTTGTGGATGGAGAGTATTTGCTCAGTGCGGGATACTCGTCAAGGTCGGAAGCCACCAAGGAATTTGTCGAGAAAGTCAGGGTGAGTTTGAACAAACATTCCTGAAGACCGGAAGAGAAAGCATGGGGAGGATGCTCGGAAATGGTTGTACCGGATCCTGACGTTTCATGTCTAGTTACTCTGCAAGTACGACTTTGACAGCGACAAGATCGTCACCATCCAGTCCCTGCTCCTGATGGCCTATTGCACGTCGGGGGCCATGTACAAGGACAACTGGCGGTGGATCGACATGGCCATCTCGACGGCCTACTCGATCAACCTGCACTATGACCCGATGACCATTGACACGGGTCCCGGCTCGGACTCGGCGGCGTCGAAGCGGCTGCGCAAGCGGCTGTGGTGGTGCGTGTTCATGCTGGCCCAGCAGGTGACGCTGTCGGTGCACATCCCGTGCAAGGCGCCCAACGACGGGGCGACGGTGCCGGTGCTGAGCGAGGACGACTTTGAGATCGCCATGCTGCCGCCCACGGTGCGGTGGCCGGGCGACGAACACAGTCTGCTGCGCGACACCAACAAGCAACGCCTCCTGGCCGTCATGTGCGTCAACATGTGCAAGCTGTCGGCGTGCTTCGAGAACATCCTGGGGCTGCAGTACCAGACGTCGAACCACGGGTGGGACGCCGACGACCCCAACAAGCGCAGCTACCTGATCCCGCGCGGCGAGGACGTCGACCAGCACAAGATGAAGTGGCAGGAGGACGAGCTGGAGGCGATGCTGACGCAGCTGCCGCACGAGGCGCAGAACCCGGCGCGCTCGGCCGTCGACGACGCCGTCGACGTCCACATCAGCCTGTTCCACATGTTCTTCTGCACGGTGCTGTCGATCCTGTACGCGCCGCAGATGTTCCCGCGCAACCCTGGTGGGGCAGGCGCATCGTCCTCGTCTTCTTCTGATTCTTCTTCTTCTTCCACCACTACCACCAACACCTCCTCCTCCTCATCTACCTCTACCTCTACCAACCCCACGACAACAACACCTCTTGCCCCCGGCCCAACCTCCTCCCCGGGGGAGAAGATACTCAACTTCCGCACCATCTCCGCGCAGGCCGCGTGCGCCATCACGACGGTGGCCCAACGACTCGTGGTGCACGGCCTGATCCCGCTCCTCCCGTCGACCAGCGTCTCGTACATCGTGGTCGCGGGCTTCACGCACGTCTCGGGCCTGCAGTCGCCCAGCTACGAGGTGCGCGCCCCGTGCCTGCACCAGCTGCGCCAGTGCCTGAAGCTGCTCGAGAGCCTGCGCGAGAACAACGCGGGCGCGCAGAGCGCCATCTCCTTCCTCGAGGCCGCGACGAGGCGGCTGGGCATGTTTGCGCAGTGAAACGCAATGTAATTTCTGCCGGTGATTTTTGATCCTGGTGATTCTGAGCGGGTGGTTTCTGCCAGTGATTCCTTGGCGGTGATGATTGCTGGGGTCATGTTATATGTTATATGTCATAACCATATATACCTAATACTCTATCCCTGTACTCTATACTACATACTGCGTACTGCGTACTACCTAGGTACATGTGTACATATATAGCTACTTGTATGCGTGATATATTTCTTTAATGCTATGAATTTGTAGCATAATCAAGGGGGGAACCGGTCTATTGAATTGCGGTGGAGGGGCTTCAGACGTTAAGCGGAGAATACGGTAACAATACGTGGTGGCGGGCTTTATTCCTTCTTCCGTCCGCCGCCAAAAATAGCAACTGCGGTTCACGTGCAGGAGCATTCTCGGGTTGAAAGCAGCGAGGCTCAAGGCGCATACCCAGGTCCAGAGATTGGAAAGGAAAGGAAAGTCCCTCGTGTCGAGAGATTCTGACCTCGAAAATCCCTGTTCTCCCTCTCCGGTCAGGGTGGGAGAAAATATACTCACAGATTTCAATGCATCTCAGTCGCCAAGCAGGAGGGACACCATACACGCGTACGGGATACAGAAACAAGTACGTGCACGGCACATGATGATACGGTTGATATGTATTTCTTATATATGTATATGTCAATGACTAGAGATAGTGAGACAGTGAGACGCCCTCTTTCCCTCTTGCCACCCGGTTGGTCCCAATGAATGCGCTCTCTCTATAAATCGCAGAATCATAGAAAAAAAACATTCAGATCTTGGCCCGGGGGCCGGCTCCGCGCAGCGCCACCAGTCCCCTCTTCCCGGCCTTGTGCTGGTCCCGGAGCACCCGGCGCAGGATCTTGCCCGACGGAGCCTTGGGGATGGCCTCGATGATCTCGACCTCGCTGATCCATTTGTGGCGCACCTTCTTTTCCTGCGCCAGCTTGATCAGGTCCTTGGCCGCGCTCTCCGGCGAACGGGTCAGCCCACTGCGCAGGACGACATAGGCCTTGGGTTTCTCCCCGGACGTCGCGTCAGGGATGCCAATGACGGCGGCATCTACCACATCAGCGTGGCCGAGAAGTAAATCCTCCAGCTCGGCAGGGGCGACGCCAATGCCGTTGACCTTGATCAGCTCCTTGAGCCGGTCGGTGATGGTCAAAAATCCTTCTTCGTCAATGTAACCAATGTCACCCGTGTGGAGGAAGCCGTCCTTGTCAAACGTCTCGTCGGTCGTCTTCTGGTTATCCAGGTAGCCCATGGTGATTTGCGGCCCCCGGGCCCAGATCTCGCCGGGTGTGTTTGGTCCCAGCTCTGCTCCGCTCTCGGGATCGACGACCCTGATCTCGGTCGAGGCGAGGAGAGTGCCGGCTTTGGTCGCGTTCTTGAAGTCGTACTTGTCCGGCGTGGTGACGGTGATGCAGCCGCCCGACTCGGTCATGCCGTATCCGTGTTTGAGCCCGGCGTTGGGGAACAGTTTCTGGAGACGCGCGATGATCTCAGCCGACAAAGGCGCGGCCCCGGACGTGAAATACCGGATCGAGCTGAGGTCGTAGTTCTCAATCGACTTGTCGTGGACCAGGCGCACCAGGATCGGTGGCACCAGCATTAGCTCCTGTAGCCGATACTCCTGCACGACCTTCAACATCAAGTGCATCGAGAAGCTCGGAAGCATGTGGACGTTGGCGTTCAGCACGATGGGGAGGTGCATCTGGTGAACCAGCCCAGTGATGTGGAACAAGGGGAGGACTGCGATCATGCGGTCGATCTTGGCTCCCGCCTGTCTCATCTGCAGACACTGGGCGATGATGTTGCTGTGCGAGATCGCAACCGCCTTGGGGAGGCCCGTCGTACCACTGCTGAAGGAGAGGAAGGCGCAGAAGTCCTTGTTCTGCCGGCCGCGAGGGATCGTGAAGGGTGTCGTCTGTCGCTGCGGGCCCTGCGACCGGCCGATGTCGATGAGCTGGGAGAGCGATACATGACCGTCCACCTCGCCGTGGAGCATCAGGATCCGATCCGGGGTGATTCCGACTGTTTTGGCGGCTGCCGCAGCAACTTTCAGAGAGCCAGGCACCGTGAATATGAGCTTTGCCTTTGAGAGTCGAAGCGCATATGCCATCTCTTCGACATTGTACGCGGGGGATGCGCCGGCCACGATGCCGCCGGACCGCAGGACGCTAAAGAGGGCACAGGGATACCAGATGGTGTTGGGGCTGAAGAGGCAGACACATTCGCCCTGTCGAAGGCCATATTTCTGCACCAGGGCGGTCGACACGTACGTGCTCAGCTCTTTGAGGTCTTTGAAACTGATGTGCTATGCCATCACTTGGGCGTCAGTCCCATGTCCACGAGCAAAACATCGTCCCTGGTTCTGTCTTCTGAGGCGATCACGTACCTCTCCCGTTGCGGCGTCCGAGAAGCCATTCACAGCTTCCGGGGGGAATCTGCGTAGCGGACTCTCCTCGCCCTCGAATAACCAAGTCCAAACTGGTGCAATGTTGGGAACTAGACGAAGTTCAAGAGGGGTTAGTTAGGGCCTTTTGTCTCTGTGCAAGAGCTTTGAGGTAGGTGAAGCCGGGCTTCATTTCCCTACACGCACCTTTGATGGGAGGCTGTGATGATTGGAAAATAGTCATTTTGACTCTTGATCGATAGACAGACAGACAAGCCTACACTACAACTCTTTCCGTGTCCCGAGTAACAAAACCCCACAGCGATTGAGAGTCAAAAACAAGCAAAGGCACACGCACTCCGACACCAATGCACCGTTTACGAGTACAACCAACCACCTAATCACGCAGATCAGGATTGGAGGGTAACCATTTTTTTCTCTCTGCTAGGTACGTGCAACTACTCGTATGGAACTAGTGGCAGGCCTCCCATCGGGAAAAGAAATAAACGTGTGACGCACCGCGCGCCGTGGACAAGACACCGGCCGCATTACACGCAGACACTGTTTTCGACGAGACTCCAGCAAGCCTCGGCATGGGACGGTGGGTGGGTGAGCACAGGGTGCCTCGGCAGAGGAAAAACGAACAATGGATAAATATGGCACAATCATGGATAAATTGATAAGCTTGGGTCGGATCCTCGTCTATCCTTGTATATCCGTGAGTGTTTGTCCTTGTTCTGGCAAAGGCGACGAGTCAGCGACCTGGTCCGCCGGAGGAAGGAAGTGGGCAGTTGCATTCACCTGACTTGGGCCGACTGTTCATTACTCGGCAGGTGCAAGTCATACTTGTAGAATGCAAGAGGCCGAAAAGAGCAACTCGGTAGAAGGAGCGAGTCAGCGTGTTCTCTCGCTCGAAGATGGTCAAGAACGTCTGATGATTGCCGAAGCGCGCGCAAGGTTCTACAACATTGTGATACACACGTTTTGATGGAGATTATTACAAGAAAAACACAGGTAAAAACGATTGACACTCGTTCTAATATCTCGGAATCTAGGATTCTTCGTCTCGTCGGTATACTCCATAAGCCTCGCTTCCAACTATATACTGTACTTGTGACTATACTTTGTAGTCCGTCTCAAGAAGAAAAACAAATGTCTGAAAATGTTCCCAAAGATGACAGAAGATTTGACTCCCCAAAGTCACCACCTCCCCCTCCCGCTTTCCACCCTCATAAATCTTTTTCCTTCTCAGACCGTTTACAGATGGGACTGCTGTTGAGGTGCACCGACTCTTCGAGGAGCCGTCGATCCGACCTCGCCCGTTCTCGTCAGAGCCTCCCGTTTGGCGCGCGTCGATGCCGGGGGGCTGTCGTCCTTTTCGCGGATATAGTAGGCCGTGTCGGCCAAGGGGTCCAGTTCGGTCTGGCTGTAGCCGTTGCCGAGCCAGGCGAAGCGGTTGCCGTTGAACCGTACGTTGAAGTCTTCCCACCGGACCTGGTTGAGGGCCTCCAGGTAGTGCAGGGTCGAGCCGGGCCAGAGGGCCGTGATGGGGGCGTCAATCTCGGCGCCCTTGTACCAGCTGCGGCAGGGCTCGGACCAGATGGTCTTTTGCATGAACTTATCCTTGTACTCGATAAAGTCGTCAACGGCCTCCTGCTTGGGCGAGAAGGAGTGGATGTTGGTGGTCTGGTAGCGGTCGATCACACTCATCATCCAGTCTGCCTGGGCTTCGATGGCGATCAACACGGGTCCGTTGCCAATCGGACAGTTGGGTCCCAGGAAGACCAAGTAGTTGGGGAATTCGGCGGCAGCAAGACCCAGGTATGAGTGCGGCTGCTTGCCCCAGACATCTTGGAGGTTCTTCTTGTTGGGGCCAATGACCGGGAACCGTGGGCGGAACGACGTGTCGAATCCGGTGGCACAGATGAGGACGTCGACGGGATATTCCTGGCCGTTGTCGCAGATGCAGCCCTTTTCGGTGATCTCTGTGATCTCGCCGTAGACAACTTCAACATTAGGCTTGGAAAGGCTTTCCAGGTAGCCAATACCAGGTGTTAATCTTCGGCCTGTAAGTAGCTGTTTGTCAGTATTGTCACCGACCAAGACAGTAGAGGAGTCCTTACATCCGAGAGACCATTCTGGGATCAACCTCTCCTCGAGGTAAGGATTGGCGATCTTCTCCTTCATGAGGCCGGTAATGTAAGCTCGGTTTTCTTTCTGCGACGGCGTGTCCTTGATGAACAAGTTGAAGAGCTTGTTGGTATCACGTTCAATCTGCTTTCTGTACTTGGTGAGCGTCCCTTCCTGCTCGGTAAACTGCTTCTTCTCGTCGGCGGTGTAGACGTGCTGGCTCAGCCCTTGAACCGGGGAGACATAAGTGGGCTCTCTGATAAAAGTAATGACCTTGTCGACATGAGGCTGGATGGTGGGAAGAACCTGGATCCCAGACGATCTGAGGAACATCACTCGTTAGCCTTTTTGACTTCCTTTATGCGAAAGAGATATTAATCTACTTACCCGTTACCGATGAGGCCGACGACCTTGCCGCTGAGGTCGACAGAGTTGTCCCAGGCTGCCGTGTGCAACAAAGTGCCCTTGTACTTGTTAAGGCCCGGGATGGCCGGGTATCTCCAGGCGTTCAAGATGCCGCCAGCGTTGACAAGAATGTTGCAGTAGTCAATCGTCTCCTTGCCGGAGGCCAAATCCTTGACCTTGACGATATAAACTCCTCGGTCGTCGTCCCAGGTGGCTCCGATGACCTGGTGCTGCATCTTGCAGTATTTGCGCAGGTCATACTTGCGCGAGAAGTTGTCAAAATACTGGTAAATCTCCGAGCTGCCGGCGTAGACCGACGACCAGTCGGTCTTTGGCTCGAAAGACCAGACATAGGTGTGGGCGGGGATATCGCATGCACATCTGCCGGAGCAAATCAATTAGTCCATCTGCTATCAATCATGTTTCGCTCGAAAACTTGGTTTTTGTCGTTTGATAGACATACCCGGGGCTAGCATAAAATGTCAGTATATGCTTGAAAATGCCAATACGCGAGAGAGGGATTGGGTCGACTCACTATCGATTTTCATACCATGTCCCGGCAATATCCTCGTTCTTCTCGTAAATGGTCAAGTCGAAGTTATAGAAGCTTCGCTGCAACTTGTAGGCAAAGAGCAAGCCAGAGGCTCCGGCACCAATGCAGATGACCTTGATATGTCTCTCTGCGTGGATGGGGGCATCTGGGAGACCGACCACCTTGTCAAGAACGGTCGGCTGCTTGTCAGCGTTGAATTCTGGGAGGTAGACGTCCGACATGGTCGAGTATTGTTCCCGAGAGCACACAAGTCGGGGCAGGATAGAGACTGAGAAAGACGTTTGGGACGAGGACAAGATGTTTCTTTGATCTAATGGCTTCGCCGCATATAAAGGGAAACAGTGCACTATGGAGGCGTCAACAAAGACCTAGGAACATGCCACCACCATGAAAAAGAACTACCTAGGTAAACCCTATCAGGTGGTCCAGAGCTGCCACTTCGCACTTGGTAGCCTCGTCGACCAGCATAACAGTCGATTCTTGTGGTTGGCGTCATACCACCCATGCCTTTCCAGTCAGTTGATCTGATCTGTGAGCCGCGGCAATGCACAAAAAAGACCCGGCATGTTTTCCTGGCGTCTCATCGAGTTTTTCGGGACGGACTTGGGATTCCCGGCTTCGTTCCGAGGTCGCCGAGGCTGGCCAATAGAACTGGCTGCGTGATAACGAGTCGGAAACGAGGCCAAGTCTGCGGGGGTTCGAAGCCTCGTCTTTGCCTCGTCTGCCCCGTCTGTTGGGTTGAATGGAGGGACGCGGGGCGGATCAGAGTCCAAACGGCTTCGATGGAAGCGCTGGAATGATCCCCACAACTCCAGTCCTCAAGGTAGACGATTATTGGGTTCACCCTAATGGGGGCTCCCTTCCAGGTATTGAGGGCGGCAATTTCGGTACGAACAGCGGCTTTGGCCTATGGGAGGGTGCGATTTTCCACCAGTTTTGGTCATGACTTGTACCGAGTAAGAGTTCCTCGTCCCTGCCTGCCTAACTCGTTGGACTTTGTAAAGGGAAATCCACATTAAAACCTAGTCAGGGTATTATTGACCCCACCTGATTGTAATGACTCGAAGTCGAACCGGCATTTATGGTTATTCGGGGACCCCAAGTCAATAGAGGATTCTTTCGCAAAGACTCTCGCGCATGTGGGCAAAACCCCACGGGGGGAAAGAAAACACGTTTTGCAGAATCAACGACCAGAAAGAGGGCCTTCAGGCAATAGTTCTTTGATCTCCAAGCTCAACTTCAATAGAGGATCAATTAAGCATTCAATGTGTTCTGCGGCTGCACCGAGGATAGGTCAGAAAAAGCGATCTCTCGTGCGAGATACACTTTCAGCCGCCGTGTCTTTCACCAACGAGGAGAAGCAGCCCAGCCAAGCTCCACGTGAGTAGCTTGTCTATCGCTTGCGACAGACGTGCCGAGGGGAAGCGGGGGTTCAAGGTACATATCTGGTCAATACGTGACAAACTAAGCCTGTGACTGTTTTATTCACAGGAATCTACATACGTCCAAATCACACGCGAAGACTTGTCCAGACAACAGAACTCGTACAGCTGGGATTGATCACATACTATGTTTCCAGTATCCTCCTAGAGAGTAGGATGCGCAGGATAGCACGGATGACAAATACAGGGGGGGGGGGGGCAGGAAATGGGATGAAAAGACACCCCTGCACCATGTCTGCATTAGTGTCTGATAATGGCATATATTCTAGGCCGGACCATCGGGCCAGCCAAGGAGCTTTATACGAGGAATTCCCAATTGCCAAGGTCCAAAAGTTTCGCACTGTGGCGTCTGCCAGGATTGTCCCCAGTTGGTCTCACCCCGGAATCACACCCCCTCAGGTTCCCCGTGCTTGTATCGACCCTCTCCATTGTTGACATCCGAGAGATTACGCATAAAAAGGGGGGAGGGTGTGGGAGAGCTCACCAACGCCGAACCTCATAAACCCATCTATCTTCATCTCTCAAGTCTCGTTGCCCTAAGGTCCCCCCAACCTGCTCTTGTTGTTTCTTTCAAAGCCGCAAAATCTCTGAGCATGGACCCCACAAAGATGACGACCCAAGCTGAGGTTATCCACGAGGAGGACAAGGAGAAGGAGAGTGAGAAGCACGACGTGGCCATCATCTCGCCAGACAATGAAATCGAGGCCTATGAGAATCGGGCCTTGGACTTGCGAAGCGTCCTGGGTATTGTGCTAAGTTTGTTTCTCCATGGTCGGATTGACTTGATGCTAAACGCACATATCTCAGGCGTTGGCCTTTACCTATGAAGCCTGCATCCTGTCATTCATCGTTCCCGTCGTCATTCCGTTGACCATCAACGCCGACATTGGGCCTTCGACTCAAATTGCATGGGTCGCCCAAGCCTGGACTGTGGGTGGCGCAGTCACTCAGACCGTGGCCGGTCGTTGCAGCGACATCTTTGGTCGCCGGAACTTCTTCATCGCAGGCAATCTTCTTGGTTTAGTTGGTGAGTTGTCCCCTGCGACCCTGTCTTTTGAGAGTTGTTTGGACTAAAGATGAAAATACAGGAACTATTGTGGCAAGCCGGTTAGTCTTTTTCCTCGTGTGATGGGGATGATCTGGAGGAAGAAGATGGTGCTGACTGGGTCCTTTTCAGAGCCGATAAGGTCAACCAAGTTATTGCTGGCACAGCCTTGATGGTGCGCTTAACATCTGACCCCATGTCGAACCCGACTTTTGCTTACCTGTCCTAGGGTGTCGCTGGTGGTATTCAGCAAATCGCGTATGCGGCCGCCAACGAGATTGTCCCCCGAAAACATCGAGGCAGCGCCATTGCCTTTATGAACGTGTTTGCGCTCCCCGGGTCAGCATTTGGCTCCGTCATTGGTGAGTTGAACGAAGCCTGATATCGTCGTGCGACATCTGCTGACCGTGGGTTTTGTCCATAGCATATGCGATCGTTGCGGATTTGAATTGGCGCTGGACATTCTATATCGGGGCCATTGCCAACGGCTGGGCGTTCTTGTTGATCGCCATCTTTTACTGGCCCCCTGGCTTTGTTGGCCTTCACCCAGGAAAGACCAGGTTCCAGCAATTCAAAGAGCTGGACTTTTTCGGGCTGGTCTTGTTTGGCGGTGGCCTGACCTGTTTCCTGCTCGGTATCTCCTGGGGCGGCAACCCATATCCCTGGACTAGCGCACATGTGCTGGCACCGTTGATTCTCGGAGGTATGTATGCGACATGTCTCTGTTCAGATGCCATTTCTCTGGTGACAAGAGGCGAAAAACTGACACTTTTGATTCATCAGCTGTCACCCTCATCGTGGCATTCCCGCTCTGGGAGATCTACAGTCCCGACAACCTGGCCAAGCTGTTCCCTCCGGGTGTCATGAAGAACGTGAGGGGTTTTAGTCTGCCGTTGGTTGCGATCCTGATTTCAGGAATGTCGGTACGTGCCGGATCAGTCTTGCAATTCCCACCGACGTGTCCGCTAAACCGTTTGTTTTGTTTCATCGCATAGCTGCAATCTCTTCAAATCTTGTGGCCTCAGCGTAAGTCGCGTCCAGGAAGCCACTCCGGATGACAACCAACTGACGTGAGAGCAGAGGTGCAGTACTTGTTCACCCAGGTGCCCAGGACCATTGGATGGTACAGTCTGGCTTTCAATCTTGCGGCAACCAGTAAGCAACACAGGGGTTATCCTGAAAGTCCCGAGACTGATATAGAGAACAGTTGGAATCGTCGTGTCCGGGACCATGTTTGGCGTGGTCAAGCGGACCAACTGGCAATTCTTTGTCGCCACATTGTTGCAGACAACCTTCATCGGCGCCATGGCGTCTGTGAATGAGAACACGCCCGCGCGAGCTATTGTGCTGGTGGCATTTGCGTCCTTTTGGGTTTCGGCCGCGCAGGTCATCGGTGTGCTCCTCGTCCAGTTTGGTGTTGAGGACAAGGATATCGGTGCTGCCACAGGGTGAGTTTGTCCCGTGTCTCTCTTCGCATTGTCCGACTGACAATTTGAACAGTATTCGAGGCTCCACGCTGGCCTTTGGCGGCGCCATCGCCGTCGGCATCTACAGCAGCATCCTGAACAACAAGGTCTCGGACGAGCTGGCGCCGCGCGTAGCTGAAGCAGCCATCGGGGCGGGCTTGAACCCAGATAACCTCGAATCCTTTATCGGTACGTTTGGTGATCTACGTATCTATCTATCTATCAATCCGTCATCTGGGGCTCCCCCTTTCCCCCGGCTTCCCCAGCCTTGGTAACTCCCCCCACTAACATGTGCCTGGTCTTGCAGTTGCATTGACGACAGGCTCTACCGCGGCTCTGGGGGCTATACCGAATATTACCCCGGCAATCATCAACGCAGGTGCAGAGGCTATCAAGTCGGTACACTCGGACGCCTTCAGGCTGGTTTACCTCGTCAGTCTAGCCTTTGGCGGTAGGTTTGACCCTCATCCTCACCTCTCCAGCACTCTTTGGACGAGGAATCAAGAATACTGATTCGGTCTTGTGTGTGTGTGTCACACAGGTATCGCCATTATCGCAGCGGCGTTTGTCAAGAATGTCGATCATAAATTGACCCAGTAAGCTACTGACATGCCTCTTTCTCGGTAAAGGAACGTGCCCACTAACTACCCTTTCTCCTCTCCACAGCCAAAAAGCAGTCATGCTCGATAAACCCCATCTCATCGCCCACGGTGAAGGTGAAGCCAAGGTCCTTCATGCCGACCAACATTCCGCCTGAACGAGGGTTCAACTGTTATCGGACCCATCTCCTAAATTACTAGCCTAGCGAGGACATCCTTCATGCCCCGCTATCCATGTACTTTCACTGGGAATCCAGAAAAGGAAAAGGCTCGAGTGTGGAAGAGCCTACAACTAGGAGATGGTCTGTAGTACCGAGTAGATACTTGTTGCTTATTAGAGAGCATTAGGCTCCGTGGGTTCAGATAGGCTCTCTAAAAGTGTTTGGTTTTGGGCGGTTGTCCATTTGGTATTGATTCTATACAGCCAGAGTGCTCTAGATTGTGTGTCCATCGCCGACAGCCCAAGCTAAAGAGGGAGGGGGGGTGAATTCGTACAATATTATTTCGATACTCTGTTCACCTCGCTCATTACGATTTGCTTGAGCCTTGCAACATGAAGTCTGAATCTATTTCTGGTTCGAAGAAAGAGAAGTGGTATGGTTATAGTATACCGAGTACAGAGTACAATCCCCAGTCAGCCTCGTCTCCTCCACCTGACATAACCCATGATAACGGCCTCAATTGTAATTATACATGCGTTTTCTCAATCAGCAAAGCGCAGGGTACATATTCCTTCTTGCTCGCACTCATCCATGACGAAAACCTAGAACATATGTCCAGGAGAGGTTTGACAGATTTTGACGAGACTGCATATGACAAAATCCCATCAAAATCCCGAGAAGACACAGTGCCGCGACTAGTAGCTGTGTACCGAATAGATCGATGGCCATTACTGTCCAGCACCCGAGCAGCAAGAACCTGCAAAGACAGAGGGTGTGAAATCCAAGACTACGCATTGGCCACCATTTTCTTTCTCCCCTCTTCTTTGTTCAGCACATGATTCTGACAATGATGAAGATGATGACAATCATCGCCACAATTCCGCACGTCACTCACTAGCGTCAAGGTCGCATCTTCTGTCGTCCCATCTTGGCCCCCATGGTCCGTACAATCAGAGTTTGGCCCGGCCCCGTCGGTTACGAGTCGTTAGCCCTGGTATCCCCAAGTTAGTTGCCGAGCAAGGCTCCCCGGGTCCACTTGTTCTGTTCCCATTTTCCTCTTTCCCCTTTTCAGATTAAGACCATCGAGATAGTAAAGGTCCACGCACCCACAGGCAACCCAGATAGTGTGTCTGTAGCTTCCTTTTTATGCCCATGTATGAACAAGCACTCATGGTCGAGCCTACCATTTGAATAATAATGTTGCAGGGACTGAATCTTCCCAACTTTGGTCTCTTCTGCCCCCCATGGTGCTTGTGCGCGCATACTTGTATTTGTAAGATAGTACGTCGTTTCCCTGGTCTACCATTGGCCTAGCCTGGCCTCTCCTGACTGGCTGGCCTCGATCTAATTGTACAAAGGACCATTACGAGTAGGAGCTTCCCGAGGTATGGGATTACCGGATGCCCGCCTCCAACCGCTTCGAACCAGATTCCCATCGAGTGCCATGGTCCACTGATCGCTGGAGTGGCAACGTAGATCGATTGGTCTTGTTGGCCCGTTTCCGTTCGTTCTGGCCAGTGTTTCACTCGCGGGTCATATTGTGACTCCCATTTTCGGGGCTGTAGACGTCCATCGACGGGTCCGAAACCGAGTGAGACGTCTCCGAGGTTGAGCGGCAACGTCGTCTATATTTTCAAGGACCCCGCAAGCGAGATCCCCCCGCGGTTTCTTTCCCATTTCCCCATCTTCACACCCATATCTTGAGGCCAGAACGTTGACAAAAAAAGCAACCCTCATCATCGCTGTCATCACCGTCACTACTCCTACCATTACAACTCCACTCATTACTTTCTCAGAACTAGCAAACGATATCCAAAAAGAAAGAAAAAAATTCATGGCTCCTCCAACCGCGACATACACCGAGACGGTCGACGTGGAAGACGTCTTCACCGCCACAAAAGCCAAGAAAGAGGAAGGAGGACACAACCGCCTCGTCCCCAAGGGCCACGAGTGGGCAGAGAACCCAAACGACGTCCAGGTCGAGGGCTGGGTCGGCCCCCCCAAATTCACCGACAAGTTGCAGGAGCGAGAATACCTCAAGGGCCGGCTGGCGCTGGCGTTCCGCATCTTTGGCAAGAATGGCTTCGAGGAGGGCGTGGCAGGCCACATCACCCTGCGTGACCCGATCAACCCGCACATGTTCTGGGTGAACCCCATGGGCGTGCCCTTCAGCCTGATCAAGGCGTCGGACCTGCTCCTGGTGGACGAGGACGGTAAAGTCGTTGACGGCGGCCCCGTCCGCATCCTCAACCAGGCCGCCTACACCATCCACTCGGCCATCCACCAGGCGCGCCCGGACGTCAACTGCGCGGCCCACTGCCACAGCATGTACGGGCGCACGTTCGCCACGCTGGGCAAGAAACTCGACATGATCACCCAGGACAGCTGCATGTTCTACAACGACGTCGGCCTGTACGAGTCGTTCAAGGGCGTCGTGCTGGCCAAGGAGGAAGGACAGCGCATCGTCAAGGCCATTGGCAACAAAAAGGCCTGCATCCTGCAGAACCACGGCCTCCTGACGGCCGCGTCGACCATCGAGGCCGCCATCTTCTGGTTCGTCTCGCTCGACCGGTGCTGCCACACCCAGCTGCTCGCCGACGCCGCGGGCCAGACAAAGAAGATCGACGAGGAGGACGTCGAGTTCACCTACCGCCTCACCGGCTCTCCCGTGGCCGGCTGGTTCTGCGGTAAACCCATGTTTGATGTCGTGATTGATGAGCTGGGCGACAAGTACCTGAAATGAGCGAACGAACGAACGAACGAAGCGCTGCAGTGTGTTGCTCACGTGTGAATGTATGACGCCGACAAGGGTGGTATAGTGGAAATCTTAACACATGAGCAACACGGGCTGCCTTGATTAAACCGCATATAACATATATATATATATCTCCCGTTTTAAATATCATCCAGTTCATGAGTTCTATCCATGGTTATGTTTTGAAACCCGGCTCCCTATAAGATCATCCCCCGATCTCGGTGTGACTCGCTGTGAATTCTGTACCGTGTAACCTCGCTTCGATGCCGTTGAGATCGTTTTTTCCTCGATCCATTCCTTAAGTTTTGCTACCCCCGAGCGAAAAAGAGGGGCTAAGTCTCACCCACCAGTAAAACAATATTGGATACGCGATCCTGAGATGGATATACAGCATCCCCTTGTCTTGTTCTTGTATCTAAATTCGGAAAGCATTAACCTATGTAGCCTACTTGTGGAAGCAATCATTTTCGTCAAGTGACGAAACGTGAGCCACACGCTGCTGCAACTTGTATACATACCTAGGTATACACATATACACAATACACATACACATACATGGGGTCCCTAACGAGTCTTTTAGTAGGTACCATACATAATCGTCAACTACAGAGTCGAGTCGGCATTTACACGGGGTCTTTTTCCTTCGATGCCGCCGCATCTGGTATCCGGGGTCACCTCGAGCGCCTGAGCAATTGGCCACACACACGGGGCGTTAAGAACTGCATCCACAGGGCAAAGCATGACACGAGTGTTCTGGGTAATAATGCCCTTATTCCCTCCGCAAATACTACTTGCGTACCTACTCACCACCAGCAATGTTTTTTCCGCAAGGAGTGTCCCTTCACGTTGAAATCATGTTAGCAGCGACGGGCCTTACCTTGTAGGCTTTGAAGGACCCGGGAGAGATTCACAAGATATTTCTAGGAGAATACAAGTGCATCACTCCTTACTCGTTGTATTTCCAGTTCCGCGCCTCACGCGAATGGAGCTAACTACAAAGAGTATTTCGCGGGCAGATTATGCTATGTGATTGGCCATCAAGTGTGTGGGGGGTCCACCACTATACAAGCACGAGGTATACTTGTACCAGTTCTGCCAGGCAGGTGGACATCTACAGGGTAGGTCTTTAAACAACATGAGGTAATGTTTTCAAAGACATTCAACACGTTCGGAAGAGATTCGGAGATATATCGTCTCGACAAGATCAATATGCTGGCTAATGGTAGAGAAATCATCACAGCTCCCTACCTACTTCATACTTTCCAAGGTCGAGAGATTTTCCCCTGTCAAAGACTATTTTATCGAGTTGCCATGGCGTCCAGGGCCTTTCCTCTCTCCTTGATCAGCTCCAACTCGTTCGCATTAAGTTCCGAGAAATCCGCGCCCAGGTAAAACGCAGCGACCTTGTTGGCTGGGACTGGTTCCTCCCTCGGGATGATATCCTCGCCGCAGGTCTCAAAGACGCAGGCGTTGACCGAGTCGTCCTCAATGATCTTCTCGATAGCGCGGACGATGGTGGATATGGGCGTGATCATGTTGGGGGGGATGGCCTGGACGAATTCAGCCGAGATCAGGTTGGTGGCTACGACGGTCGGGCAGATGCAGTTGACGGTGATGTTCTCGCCGCGGCTCTTCATCAACTTGCCCAAGCTGCGGGCGAGTGCGACGTCCTGTTCGAGCATGGAGGTGTCAGCTTTTGTTCCCCCTCCATCGTCAGAGTCGGCCTTTCTTACTCCGTGCTTGGCCGCCGCATACAAGGGCACCTCTGGCCCAGCGTAGATACCCGCAAAGCTGGCCGTTATGGCCAACTTGCCTTTCCGGCCAGCGTTCTTCTTGAAATAATGGAATGCGAGGTACGCCGACCAGATGACGCCGTTCAGACAGACATCGATGGGAAGGATATCTGGCTGAGGAGGAGCGCCGTTCTCGGTCTCTGGCGCATCAGCGAATAAGTCGACGCGGTCACCAACGCCCTGATGTGTGCACGTTTAGAAGCTGCCTTGTGGAAATGCGAGTAATAGAGCCACCGTACCGCATTCGCAAAGACTGGAAGCATTTTAGTTAGTTGAGAGAGCTCTGTGAGGTTTAAGGGGGAGACGAGGCACAAACTCACCAAAATCTATTCTCTGCCACTTTTCCCAGGTCTTCAAGAACCCTTTGGCCTGGTCACTGTAGATTGCCGCATTGCCCTGGACAAAGAGCACATTGGGGCCCAACTTCCCGGCGAGCTCTGCGCCCGTCTTTGCGTTGAAGTCGAAGATGGTGACTTTCCAGCCTTTCGAGAGCAGTTTCTCTGTGACGGCCAGGCCCATACCAGAAGCTACGACACCCCATGACCGTCAGCGGAAGATGTCATCGGGAGAACAGGGACAGCGAAATGGACGAGGTCGACACGTGACATACCTCCACCAGTGATGAAGGCGACGTTTCCGGCCATGATGATTATGATTTTGTTGCGTTTTGCGACTTTAGCCGAGATCGAATTGTCTTGTCCTTGTCCTTGCTTTTGTCTCCTGTAAGAAAATAATTCTCTCTCTCTCAAAAGTCACTCGACTCTCTTGGTATCATCAGACCAGAGACCAGCTCAGTTCTTTTCAATCTCTCCAGGCTTAGACTTCTTCCGGTTATCACTTCCTCACGTGGCTTTGTGTGCCTCTTGGGTTTTCTAGGCTTTTTGGCTCTCGTCCCAAGGGCGGGTTTTTAACGAGTCGTTTTGCCCCGCAATATTCACTCGTCGAACGACCAACAAAACTTTCCGATCGCCTCGGCCGTACCTCGCTACGTTACTCGTGTACACATGGTTCTTATGTGTGGATGACAATTGACATCCTGCACACGAGTTATGCACGGAAGGAGGCTCAAGTCATCCGGGGAAGGAGGAGACAGAGTGACAGTAGTGGTTCTCGGGGAGGCAACGAGAATTTGTCCCTGGTTAAGCCAAACGTTTCGATTCTGATTAGAAGTAGAGTAGAGTAGTATCATAGATGATTCATTTCATTAATCTACCTGGTAGAAAGGGACTACAATTTGGGATTGACCATGATCTTGATATGCTTCTCCCCTTCCTCGAGCAAGGCATTGAGTCCCTTTGTGACAATGTCGTCGAGGGGAATCCGCGCCGTGACCATACTGGACAAGTCGGTGAATTTACCTGTGTGTCGCTCGCTGATTAGAGACCCCCAATTCCAAATATATCCTTGGATGAAGGGGGGGGAAGGGGTGTTTACCTTCAATGAGAGCATCGACCGTCTCCTTGAAATCCGAGTCGTCGTAGGCACACGATCCGACGAGGTGGATCTCGCGGCGTGTGAGTTCCGTGAGGGAGAGAGGAATCTGTTTCACACCGTCAACACAACTCCCTCTCGGGGTCATGGTCCCTTCTTAATACCTCCGTCTCCCACAGCGCGAGATTCACGTAGCGCCCGCCGAAGCAGAGACTGCCGAGTCCGTCTTTCAGGGCCGCAGCGGCGCCGGCACAGTCAAAGACGACGTCGACGCCCCTCTGGCCCGTCGCAGCCAGGGACTCGGTCTTGACGTCGACAGCGAGCGGGTCGAAGGCCGTGACGCCGAACCGCTGGACATATTCCCTGCGTGCGGTCGAGGGCTCCGAGACCAGAATCTTGGTGACCCCAAAGGCCCGCAAGACCTGCACGACGCCAATGCCGACGGGACCGCCGCCGAGGATCAGGGCCGTGGCGGCGTCCCTGTCGCCCTGGAGGATGCCGGACAGCTTGACCCCGTGCATCGCCACGGCCAACGGCTCGATCAGGGCGGCCGTGCTCAGGTCCACCGAGTCGGGCAACGCGTAGAGCATGCTGGGTCGCACCAAGACTCGCTCTGACAGTCCGCCAGAGGAGCCGATGACGCCCAGTCCACGGAGCACGTTGCAGCCGTTAGTGCGCGACTTGGTGCAGTTCGAGCAGCTGGTGCAGTAGATCCGGGGGTCGACCATGACGGCTTGGCCCTGCTCGACGGGCGATCCTGGGGGCGCATACACCACCCGTCCGCATATCTCGTGTCCCATGATGCATTTGTCTTGGAGTTCCACGCCGCTGACGCCACCTGTCTAGAGTCAGAGGACACACTGACGAGATATATCGTGTATTGTATGTCATCGTCTGCTGTTACTCTGTATTCGTTACTCACCTCCGAGATAGAAATGCAAGTCACTGCCACAGATGCCACACCACTCTACCTCCACCACGGCGTTGGGCCCGGACAGTGGCAGGTCGCTGACCTCTTCGACGCGAACGTCTTTGGCGCCATACAGCCGTGCCGCCTTCATACTGTGGGAGCTGTGACTGTCACTGCTCGGGGCTGGTGCTCCTGGCTAGAAGAGGGGTTTGAAGAGGGGGTTTGTGACCAAGTTGGCTTGCTTGTATACTTTGCTCACGAGACTGTCGAGGGTCGACTGTGGATAAGTATTCGTCGACAGTATACGTCTGATTGTGGTTAGGTACCAGGGCGAGGATATTATGTTGTATGTATGTATGTTCGTGTGTATGAATATACGTATGGAAGACTCCCCAGCCCTCGGAAGCCGAGGTTTGGTCCCGAACGACCCATGCGTGACCTGAAAGTACCCATTACCTATGTACTTTGTAATAAAAATATCCGGGGTACGGGGGTATGCTCGCACGGCTTGGTAGGGACTCATGCAGTGTGGGGCAGTATAGGAGGCTAAGTACCTGGGGGTGGGTGCTAGGTATGCAAGCATAGTGATGAGCCGTAATACGCGAGACCGATACACCCGTCATTTGACACAAATACCATACATGACCACATAATTAACATCCAATCCATGTGGACCCCGCACCGGCAAGGGTTTGCATACAGAGAGAGACGACGCGCAAAAGCTCCACGGGATTCTACCTATCTACCTACCAATATATGGATAGTTTATACTCTAAGATGCGAACATACGCAGGATCTAATGCAACATATCTCGTTGAAAGCCCTTGAAATTGATATTGAGATCGAATGTCTTCGCGCAAAGTATATTGTTCAATTTTGGGTGATAGATCGGCCAATGCTCGTCTATCAAGTAGTATATATCCACACATTCACCCGCTGGACGACTGATCTATAGACTTCCAAGCCGCCTCGTCTTGTCTATTACCGCGACAGTGTAATCTTAGGCACAGACTGACTCTAGAGTCTAAAGATCCAAAGATGTGACCAACGATCCTCGTCTCAACGCGGACACGAGTCCCAAGCAAGTATTGCACAAGCCCAAGCCTGCACTCCAGGCCACCACCACCACCTCTCCAAACCATCGCAGGCGAAGCTCTACAACTTGCTCTCCCTCGGCGGCACCTCCAGGGTTCGGTACCGCTTGAACCACTCAATAGCCTCGGGGTTCTGCACCGTGGCACTGGGCTTGACGTCCTTGCCGCTGATCACCTGTTTCACGGCAATCTCAACTTTCTTGCCATTGATCGTCGTCGGGATGGCAGGGACTTGGATGATAAACTTGGGCACGTGGCGCGGCGACAGACCGTTGCGGATCGCGGTGCGGATTTTGTTGCGCAGCTCCTCGGTCAGAGTGACGCCCGGGTTCATGACCAAGAACAAAAACACTTGCTCGTCCTTGTCCTGCGGCCTCCGGCGGCCCACGCAGAGGCTGTTGCTGATGTACTCGGTGAACTGCTGCGTCTCGACGATCGCGTACACCTCGCCGCTCCCGAAGCGGACTCCCGATGGATCTAAGTAGGGGTTTTTGGTCAGTAAAACACTTACAAGTGTGCTGTAGGCTTGACTTACTCAGGACGCTATCGCTCCTCCCGTGCATCGTGTATCCACCCGTCTTGGGATTTTTACTCAGCCAGTCATGTTGTGACCAGACGTCGAGATTGTCAAAGCTCTCAAAGTAGGCAGAGTGATATATGGAACCGTCTCGGTCGCCCCAGAAGAAACACGGCATGGTGGGGAAGGGTTTCCGGATGACCAGCTCGCCGGCCTCGCCTGTATGCGCGATCGAATCCCCCGTGTCGGGATCGAGAATGTCGAGATCCATCCCCAATGCCGCCACTTGCATCTCGCCCGCATAAAGGGGCCCACAAGTGTCGATGGTGACAATCGATGTGGCCGTGTCTGTCCCACCGGCGGCATTACAAATCTGTACCGAGGGTGGGAAAGATCGATAGAACCATCGATACTGTTCGATGGCTAGAGGGGCGCCGGTGGTGTAGACCAGCCGCAGAGGTGAGAGGTCGAATTCCTTCTTCGGGATCGTCCCCAGCATCTGGATCTCCAGGAGCAGGCGCGGAGAAACGCCCAAGTACGTCACTTTATACCTATCACAGATACGAAGCAGCTGCTTCGAATCGGGGAATAAGGGACTGCCATTGTATATCACCAGGGTGACACCGGTCGACAAGTGGCCCGTCATGACATAAAACACCACCCACGAAGTGTTGGAAAACTGCGTGATGACGTCCCCTTCGTGGAGACCGTTGTGGATGGCCGAGATCTTTTTCGCGTTGAGGATGAATCCGTGTGAGTGCACAATACATTTGGGCGCACCGGTCGTCCCCGAGGAGTAACATATCATGAGAGGGTGGTTGAAAGGGACTCGCGTAAAGGTTAGAGGGTCTCTGGGGTTTGATTTCTGAACAAAGTCATTGATGAAGGCGAATTTTGACTGGGCGGTGTGTGAGACGGGGATCACATAGACCTGCGGTGTTTGTCGCAGTTTCTGGAGAATCTCGCCCAGCTTCGCTGCGGTAGGGTCGACCTTGCCCTTGTACAGAACGTGGCTGTCTGCGAAAAGGATGCGAGGGCTGACCTGCTGGAGTCGCGACACGCACCCATCGACTCCGAGCTCTGGGGAAATGCAGGTAAAGATGGCTCCGATCGAAGCCACCGCGTGGAACAGTACAATGACCCAGTTGGACGACGCCACGAGAGCGGCGACCACATCTCCCTTTTTGATCCCGCTAGCTCTCAGCGCGCTCGCAACCTGGCGGACCTGTTCTCGGAATCCCTCCCAAGTGAGAACAACCGGCTGGCCATTGTAAATATCCTGGTCCTCCCGAATTTCAATAACCGCCGGTGCTGTTGGATTCGAGTTGGCGAAGAGGACATTTTCGGCGTAGTTCAACTCCAGCCCAGGGAAGAACGGAGGGATCTTGCTCATGGGTAGTCTGTCATCGTAGGCCTTCTTCGTGGTCTTGGGTAACGGAGGCACGATACCCAGATGCCCATATAGATCGATCCAGAAGTCGTGAGGCTGCGTCACGGACCATTTATGCAGCTCCTTGGTGTCTCGCAGATTGAGGCCAAACTTCTCATTGACATGCCGGCGGTAAACTCCCATGGGCGTAGCGTCGCCATTCGCAGGGCGCCACAGGATCTCGGGCTCGCTGGGGGACGTCATGTTGGGGAGATGCAAGTCTTGGACTGGATGGTTTCTGTAGAGGTATTGCGCTGTGCGTCCGAGTAGGGAGATTCCTCGAAGTCGGCGGTGCACAGCCAGATCTTCAACGCCGCAAACCAGGATCGAAGAACCTCGGAGACTCTTTCTTCGCGTCTCGAAAACTGGATCCTTGGCGCATATAAAGTGCGAGTTGGAGAAGAACAAAATGCGAGCGTTGTCCACTTCTCCACCACCAGCTCAGTCCTGTCTGTACGTGTACAAGTACAAGTTGCTGGGAGTCTTAGCCTCGGGCTCGACCGTCTCCACAAACATGCCTCGTCTGCTGGTTGCCACAAGGCGTTTTGCCGGCGGTCAACCCAAAGCGCAATGGTGGATGGCCACAACAGCCAGTACCGGATTCTTCGGTCTGGTTCCGAGAATCGCCGCCCCGCGGCCGGAGCAAGCCACCAAAGGGCATGTGGTCCATCACTGGCCAGACTCAAGGTGAAGGTGGGTTTGTCCGGATCTTCAGATTGCTGTACTCGGTAGAATATGGAGGTTTCATTGCTAACCTGCGACAGAACGAGATACTCCAGCAGCACCCAAGACAACAAGCGCAAGACGAGCCTCACTACAATACCATGTCCCTAAATTGATCGACTGAGTTTTGGCTGCAAGATCACAATAAATATCATATATAGTGTCCTGCTAGTGTTGTTAGAGTTGCTCGTTCACAAACAAGCCTGCCATGCCCATCCCACTCCCCAGACACATACTCGTCAACAAGATCTTCTTCTTTTGCCTTTTGCACTCACTCAAGCCCGTCACAACCTGTCGCACGCCGGTACAGCCAAAGGGATGACCGATGGCGATGGCACCACCTCGAGGATTCATCTTGGTCCAGTCAAGTTTGAGTTGGTCGCGGCAGTAGACCGCCATCGAGGCGAAGGCCTCATTGATCTCGATAACGTCAATGTCCTTGTTCAGTGAGAGATTGTACCGGGCCAGCAATTTGGGAATCGCATAGACAGGTCCAATACCCATGATTCTCGGGGGAACACCCGCCAGTGCTGTTCCCACGTACTTCCCGAGAATAGGTTGTTTGAGCTCGAGCGCTTTCGAGCGCTTCATGAGGAGGACCGCAGCCGCGCCGTCCATAATCTGGCTGGCATTCCCTGCGTGGGTGGTATTGCCATATTCTGGGAATGCCGGCCTGATCTTGCTAATGCCTTCATAAGTGGTGCCGGGCCGGACTTCGTCTTCGGTGGCGGTGACCTCACGACCGTCCTTGCGCACTGTGATGGGAACGATCTCGTCCTTGGTCCAGCCATTCTCTTGTGCGAGGTAAGCTCGCCTGTATGTCTCCGCAGCGTACCTGTCTTGTTGTTCGCGGGTGATGTTGAAGTCTTGAGCCACAAACTCGGAGGTACCACCTGTATACCAGAACGTCAGATCAAATCACAATTGTCAGATCGCCTGGGATGCTGTCTCCTCACCCATGGGTATCATGCAATCTGCCGCCTCGCGACTCGCAGCCAAGATCTCAGCATCAAAAGGCCTACTCAGTCGTTCGTTTCCTTCACTCAGAGTCTCCGCTCCTACGGCAATTCCGATCTCGATGATGCCGTTCTTGATCTCGTTGGCGACGTGTTGCAGCGCCGTCAACCCGGATGAACAGAAGCGGTTGGTACTCGTAGCCGTCGTGGTGTTGGGAAAGCCTGCCCCGAGCGCAGCAGCTCGAATGTAATACGCAGCTTTACCATCGCGGACCTAAAAGTGATCGATATAGGTCAATTGTAGAATTCCCTAATCCATCAACGAATCTTGTCCTTACGTTGCCAAGAATAATGTCATTCACCAAACTCGGATCGAGGTGACTTCTCAATCGGACTTGTTCCAGGAGCTTGAAACACAAGCCATCGAGCCCAACATCCTTGAAGGCACCTTTCCCGGACCTGCACATGGCTGTTCTGATTGCGAGCGTGATGACTATGTCATCCGGATTCTGCTGGGTGCTTAATTCCTCCCATCTCGACATTAGCTTCCTGTTTCCTTTCATCCAAAACTGCGCAAAATTGGGGGTTACATACATGGCATCCACGCCAGTGGGAGCAGAGCTCAGGTGCGGTAGAACCGCCGAGAGACGTTGTGCGGCCATGGTACACGTACGCGTTCACCCGTCGGGGCTGTCTAGGCTTTCCAAGGTGGTTTGTTGATTCGAGAGAAAAGGTGTCGCAAGGAGCAATGTGGCAGTACATCCTCGGCCGTCAGTGTCTTTGCTAACAAGTCTTATAGTCGGCATGACCCGTAAACTACGAGGTACATCATTTGCCATTTTACCGAGGCGGGTCGATGGTAAAGTGGCCACTCCGGCCGTTTTTGGCTCTGGCCCTCGTATTTTATCCCTGGCTCTATTGGGTCCGTGGGAGCGTCTCGTTGTCTCGCAAGTCCGTGGATGACTTCATGCCCGTCCGATCGAGGGATTCCGAGAAGGAGCTAGGCCGATAAGGAGGTACGGAGGGGAGGGTGGGTTGTTAGTGCGAGCGTAACAAATGCTTCGGAGACGATCGTGTTGTTGAGAGAGAAGCCGGGAGATCCTAGGCACGAGATTGGCACTTTGGCGGTTGAGTTTTTGATTGTTGTCCATGAGGTACGGGATGTTCGGTGCTCCGTGTCTGGAACACCTGCTATCTCGAAAGAATGGACTGGACAAGGGAGGGGCGCTGAGGGTAACTGTCTAAGATTTGTGTGAGAGTGAGTGAGAGAGAGAGTGTGTGTGTGGCTAGAGGCCCCCGTTCCCACCTTCCCCTCCTTCCACAGAGGCGCAACCACTCAAACCACCTCGGCACCATCCCCCGCCCATCTCCCCTCGCTGGAGAGCAAAACCTGTGCCCATGCCGAGCGTGTTACCTAACCTTGCTAACTTCTTTCAGTTCTTACCTAGCCCTTGGAGCACACGGGGCCTAACGATTGTGTTTCCCCGAGGAAACCTCATACGTGCCGAATCATCCATTCTCATGAACCAGCAACTCATGCTGGAATAATGGCATGCCTAGGTGGGTGGCACTGGGTAGGTAGATACCTGAGATGGTTGGGGATTGATCCAGTCAAGCATTTTTAGAATCCATCGATGTGCTCGGTCGTGTTTTGGGGCCTTTTCACGATCATTTCGCGTATCACCGTTTCCATCTCGTTATTTTGACAAAGATCTAACGTGTTTGCCCATTCACTCATATTCTCTTGAGCTGACTAGAGTCCTCCTGCGGTTGATTTTGTGGCCTCGCCCCATTCGAAAGTGCTACTGAGCGACCAAGTGACCGTGGCGCCGACAAGGATATCTTGGAAAGAAAAGAAAACACGGCTCACCACCATGAAGGCTTGGGTTCTCGAGTCCTTCAACACACCATATAAACTGCGAACCGATGTCCCTGTGCCGAAGCCTGATGGTCCATACGACGTCCTGATCAAAGTCGACGCCGCAGGCTACTGCCACACGGACGCCGTTGTGGCAGCCGGCCACTTCCCACTTCCGCCAAAACTCCCCATGGTGGGCAGCCATGAAATCGCCGGGACCGTGGTCGAGGCGGACCCGTCAACAGGTCTGAAGCCCGGCGATCGCGTGGGCTCACCTGGTCGCAACTTTCACCCTTGCGGAGAGTGTGACGAGTGTCGCAAGGGGCCAGGACCCGATGGCACTGGCGACCCCGTAGGTTATTCCAACTACTGTCCGGCGGGCAAAAGTAACGGCATCGCCCGGGACGGAGGGTTCCAAGAATACCTGGTCGTGGACGCGAGGCAGGTCGCCAGGTTTCCCGAACAGCTGACCGCAGTAGAGGTAGCGCCCTTGATGTGTGCAGGCATCACCATCTACGAGGCGCTGAAAAAGTGCCAGCTCCAACCGGGGCAGCGGGTGGCCATCATGGGATGTGGTGGCGGCCTGGGCCATCTCGGGCTACAGTTCGCCACCAAGATGGGTTTGAAAGTGATTGGCGTGGACGCCTCCGACGGGCCCCTGGCCATTGCGTCGAGTCTGAACACGGGAGCAGAGATTGTGGACGCGCGGGTCACACCAGCCATGGATATCGTCAAGCGCCTCGGCCAGGAAGACGGTAAGAAGTACCGCGGGGAAATGGGCGTCGACGCGGCCATCATCCTGCCCGAGACCCAGAGAGCTTTCCAGTATGGGGTCGACCTGCTGCGCAACCACGGGACCTGCCTCGTGGTGTCGTTCCCCGAGAAGGGCTTCCACTTCGCCGCGAGCGATGTCATCTTCAGGGACATTCGCATCATCGGCACCCAGCTAGGGACGAGCAAGCGAGTCAAGGAGATGCTGGATTTCGTGGTTGAGCACGGCGTCAAGACGCTGAAAAAGGTCTACGAGTTTGACAGGCTGGACGAGCTCGTCGAGGAATATGAGCGTGGGGGAGGCGGGAAAATGGTCTTGGACCTTTCGTCCTCGAGTGTTTCGAAGTAGGAGTTTCTTCTCCGTCAAAATTTTATCTTGTCTCGAAAGAGGAAACGAGATGTCTGGTACAAGGTGCAGGCAACGGCACACTCACGATCTTGAAGAGAAAGGACGTAGAGAAGAGCGATAGTGTCGAGGTGACTCCCTTCCTTGATTTGATTTTCTCGTTCCTGGCAATCTCAATCTCAGAGGTTAATCGAGACACTAGTATACCACGACTACCGACTCGTCGAGTGTCGAGTGTCGAGGACCACGGGTAACCCTCGACCGTGAACAAAACAAACCCTACAGTGATGAATGAAATGGCCAATGAAATATTGCCTTATTCCTGTTTTTGGTCCGCCTTGTGCTTGTTTGATTGTTTGTTTGCATCTAAGGTACTTGGTAATGCATCGTGGCATTCAAAACTCCGTTGAACTGACACCACTGACATCGTGAGCAAAAAAGGACCAAGGACCAAGGACCATGTATCAAATATCAATGTCACCGCAAAGTTCTAGGAGGAGAAGCATAAGAAGAGGAAACATGCTGCCCCTAATGATAGGATAGGATGCTAGGACTAGAGAAATGATAGCATGGAAACCCCTGAACTGAACTCCGTCGTCGACCCAAAAAGATATTCCAATCCCTGTTTCCTCCTCGCGTTCTAAACTCACTTTGTGTCGCCATTCACCAGCATTGTCGTTGAGGTACTCCTGTTTTCCCAAGCTTTTCGGACTTCCCATTCCGCATCGTAGCCATAGCACCATCGCTGTGTTGTTGGATCGCTCCATTGGTTCGGACTTGATACGAACTGTTTTCCTTCGACTTCGGGTCGCATGGCCTCGTCTCGCGCCCTCTGCAGGGGACCATCGGCAAAGTGCCATAGCTTGCCGTTGATTAGACTGGCCTCCTGCATTTGGCTTGTCCGTTTAATTCGTACAGATTGCCACACCTGCAGAGCTTCAGGCAGTTCCTGAGTGCTGCTGACCAGGTCGATCGCCTCTGCAAGGGCTGCGGCATCTT
Organism: Fonsecaea pedrosoi CBS 271.37; assembly: GCF_000835455.1. Classification (NCBI taxonomy): domain Eukaryota; kingdom Fungi; phylum Ascomycota; class Eurotiomycetes; order Chaetothyriales; family Herpotrichiellaceae; genus Fonsecaea; species Fonsecaea pedrosoi. The sequence goes on along the minus strand of NW_013550614.1, from coordinate 2,482,979 downwards.
CAACCGCCATGGCAGCCCCTTCTGACATGTAAGGAACCATGGCATGCGCCGCATCTCCCATGATTGTGAGTTTGTTGGAGGGTGCAACCCATCGGCTGAGCGCTGACCCACTGACGAGTGGCCACTTGAGGGTGGTCCGAATCATGTTGATGATCTTGGTCAGTCGAGGGTCCCAGCCGTCAAAGTGCGCTCGCATGTCGGACAGGATCTTGTCGGCACTTTGCTGGTTCCAATCCGCCGGGTCTGTGCGGTCAGGGTGCGACAGGACCATGTTGAAGGACTTGCCTCCAGCGATGGTGTAGGTCATGACGTGTCTCATATGGCCGATCCACAAGTTCAGCCCTGGCTTTGCCAGCAGCTCGACGAGCTCTGGGTGCACTTTCATCTCCTCCACATCCACCGTCGCTCGGTAAGCCGCGAACCCGGTCCTCAAGGGCGCCTGGTCGTCACCACCCAGCACTTTCATTCGTCCAATTGACTTGACGCCGTCTGAAGAGATGACAAGATCGGCTGAGAACGACTCCCCATGCTCTGTGGTTATTGAAGGTGTATCTTCGTCATAATCAATGACCTTGGAATTGATTCGGACCTCGACACCCAGTTGCAACGCCAATTGATACATGGCATCGTGGAAGTGTGCACGATGCACCACGTAGTAGGGAGCATCAAAGTTGTCCTGGAATTCAGGGACCAGCTTGGTGAGACCAATGACGGCGCCGTTTTCCCACCGCCGGAACTTGATATCCTCTGGCTCAACGATCTTGGACGCCAAAAACGGTTGAAGCCCCCATTTGATAAGCAATCGACTTGAGTTGGATGGTATCTGGATGCCAGCACCGACCTAGAGCACTCGTTCAGCCTCACGCCACAACAAGTTGACATTCAAGAAATACAATCATACCTCACCAAGTTCCGGAGCTTGTTCAAAGACAGTGACCTTGTGGCCCTTTCTAGCAAGACTGATGGCAGCGGCCAGTCCGCCGAGTCCGGCACCAACGATGATGATGTTCAGCCGCACTCGGGAAAAGTCATCGTGGTTGAGTAAGTTGGAAGTTCTCATTGCCTTGGTCCGCTTTTGCTCTTCCTTTTGCAGCTTGACGAGAAAGTCGAGACTCCCCGTCGGGTATGAGGCCACCTATTTCAATGTATCAGACCTCATTACACATCATCCAGCCTTCAGGGAGTACTCACGTCTGGGATTTTGATAAAGTCTTCTTTCACTGGTGTAACCCCATTGACTGGTCTGGTCTCGCCATTGACCATAACACCGGAAGGTATCCCAACCATTTTGACAGGAGTTGATCCGGGTTGGCGCGAGAAGTAGAATCTGGGGGTATAAAAGGAACTTGTCTTTGTTGATCTGATCCCCGGAGACCCAGACCAAGTGCTTTAGTGAACGGAAAGAAATCGTCCAAAGACACTTGGGACTTTGTACAAATGGCGTCCCACTCTAAAGTCGTGTTCGAGCCGATGGGACTCGACTGGAGGCAGCACCTGAGCCACTACCGATGTTAACCCACCGTCCTTTCGTACCGCTGCGCGCGGGAAGCTTAAGTCAACATCTGTATTGTTTGTACCCCGTGGGAATGGCCACTATGGCCACAGTATCCCACAGTGGGTGTGGGAAGGAGATAGGTGGTGGGAGTGTGGTCGGGTGTATATCGGGAAGCCACTGCCGGAATGGCCCCTTGGTACGACAAGGTCCTCCTCCTCACCCAAGTTCTCGCTAAACAAGTTTGTTTGATCGGTGAACGAGGGAACGCATAGTGATTTGATCTCGGCATTTTTGGATGCTGACCTTTTCCTAAATAGCCAGTTAGCCCATGTATATCTTGAACGACCATCGTCGTCAGTAGATCTCGACATCAAAACCATTGCCAGCAAACGTCCATCTGTCGTTCAGCAGATCACCCGCATAACCATTTATACCCCGATATAACCATACAACTACCCGTCTGAAGTTGACATGGCCACTGCAACTGGAACGGTCACAGAGTCTCTTCCTCCGATATGGGGACAAAAGGCAGACCCCAACGAAGAGTTGGTTGAAAATGCTCTCAAGGTCAATACCAAGCCCCTCTGGACACAGATGGCGCGGTTGAACCCTCCAGAGCCGAACCCAAAGTGTGTCCCGTTCATCTGGCGATACGACGAGGTCCGGCCAAGTCTCCTCAGGGCCGGGGAGATAGTCACAGAACAGCAAGCTGAGAGACGGGTGCTGATGCTGGTGAATCCCGCCAGAGGTATGGCGTTCTGTTCTCCCATTACAACGGGGACTTATTGGTCGACAGAAAGAAGGAAAAGATGAAATGCGTATACTGACTTGCCTGGCCTCTCACAGATGCACCTTTCACCACAGACACGCTCTACGCTGGTCTGCAGCTGGTAATGCCCAACGAAACCGCCCGCGCACACCGACACACAGCGTTCGCTATGCGCTTCATCATCGAGGGCCAGGGGGGCTTCACTGCGGTACACGGTAAACGCATCACCATGCAGCGTGGCGACGTTATTCTCACGCCGACCTGGAACTGGCACGACCACGGTAAGGACGGGTCGGGCCCTATGATCTGGCTTGACGGCCTGGATCTGCCAAATTTCGTGCATTTCCCCGTACATTTCGTCGAGCACTTTAACCAGCCGAGATATCCGGCCGAGGATGTGGACTCAAACACGAGTCCGATTGTGTATCCGTGGAAGACGATGCAGAAGAAGCTCGACGAGAAGAAAGGCGACTGGGCTGAAGAGGATTATCTGAAGGACGACGGAAGACCAGGTAAGGGAGAGATTGTTGTCCCTCTGTTTTACATCACCCGAGACCGCAGATAATCCAGCGACTAACATCAATGGGGTGACCAACAGTTTCCAAAATCCTCGGTGGTGCCGCCGAACGTTTGAATGCCGGGTGCACGTCGCCTGCCGTGAGAGAGACTGCATCGTCCGTCTACCACGTCGTCCAGGGCAAGGGATACAGCGAGATCGACGGACAGAAGTTCCACTGGAAGCAGGGCGACACTTTCTGCGTACCCGCCTGGAACAAGTTTCAGCACACCGCTGCCGAAGGGTCAGAGCCAGTGTATTTATACAGGTTTCACGATAAGCCCATGTTGAAGTCACTGGGTTTCTATCGTGTGGAAGGGGTCGATAGTGAGAGTTTGGTGTCTGATTAAATGTGCGGCTGTCCTTGATATGTCGAATGATGAAGAGACTTAACACTGTTGGTTATGTATTGCGCTACAGTATAACTGGACTGTTTGTATCTAATGGCTCACTGATCACGAGTGATGGTCATTAAAGGCATTGCTGGAGGCAGGGTCTTGTATCGGCTCTGCATCACTTTAGAGACGAAACACAGAGGAGCATTCCCGAAAGAGAGGCTGGTTGATGCGAATACTCGCATTCGACACTTGCATAATAACAATATCCATCGAGTACAGAATGCAGTGGGCCACACCATGTGTCTTCCTGGAATGCAAAAACTCCCCAACGCCCATGCTAAGATATCAATATAGCTAGATGACTCCCCATGTCGTGTTCCAAGTCAGATATCACATAGGTTTCTTGTCCCAGCTTCACTTCCTCCTCCCTGCAAGACTCATGAGCTTCCTACGCCGATCCTCTTTCTCTCGCTTCAGTTGGGCTTCTAATGCCAACTCTCGGGCATCTTCCTCCCTTGCGGCCCTGAGCGCCTTCTGCTCCTCTTCGTACACATCAAACGCTCCAGCTTCCATATCAGACGAAACATCAGATGCATAATCTTCTTCGTCCTCTCCATATCCGCCCATATCATCTGAAACGTCTTCTTCGTCGGTGCCCAAGTATTCATCATATTTGGGCCCGCGCTTGGCTGGTGGTTTGGCGCGACCGGTAGCAGTGCCCATGGTGCCTTTGTAAGAGGACGAAGGGGGAGCATGTAATGGCGGTCGAGGGGCCTTGGGGCCTTTGGGATGATCCGTCTTTTTCGCAGGGCTAACGCTTCGAGACTTATCATGCCGTTTACCACCATTCGCCAAACGGCCGCCACTGGATTTCTCCTTTGCACCCTTTGTCTTTTCCTCTTCTTGCCGTCTCCTCTCGGCCAGTTTCGATGGTTTTTCCCGGTTGGTTGCTTGATGCTTTATTAGGCCAACTTGGCTTTGTTGAGATTTCTCCACCTGCGCTTGCTTTGCCCGAGCTATCAACTCTGCATATGAGCCCTTCGTTGGACCTTTGGTTGTTGCTGTAGTCGGAGTGGATGGCGCAGAGCCGGGTTTCGGTGAGGTCAGCTGAGCGTCAACTTTCGGTCTGGGCATAGCGAGGGGTTTTCCAGTGTTTCCATTGGACGGTCTTGGAGCGTTAAGAGGAGGGGCAATAGGACGTTGCCGAATGGTGCTGGTCAAGCCAGGTGTAGGATTCGGCCTGATAAGCTTCTCAGGTGGTTTCGAAGAGCTCTCGTCGGCCTTCCGTTTCGTACCATTCAGAGGCGAGGGGGCCACGGGCAGTCCGGGCCGGGAACCATGCCTGCTGACGTCGAGACTCGGTCGATGCGCGTTCGCACCGAGAGGTCCCGACGGCGGCTTCGGTGGTGCTGGAGACTTTTCGCTACCGATCGAGTTGACAATGTCGCTGAAGAGGCTCATGGTGAAGGGGCAGGGTGACGAGTTTGAAGAAACTCGAAGGCGGTCAAGTCAGAAGATTCAAGGCCCGAATTTTGTGCATGATTATTGTTTCCGCCCGCTCCAGCTGGCGCAATCACCGAGAAGCGTGGTTCATATAGATGTAACAAACAATACCAGATACGAGCTCTTGGAAGAGTGTGGTCGACGAGTGACACGAAGGAGGGAAAGAGGAAAGATCGAGGAATGATGTGGTAGAAATAGGTGAAAGTCGTTCGTCCCCGCCTCCAGGTGGCCACTTCACTTTCCCAGTAACATTCTTTGAACGGCTTGGCGAGACTCGCGACTGGTCCGTATCCGGGACCGGCTGACTTTCCTAATCCAATTTTCCACTTGGAATTTCGCCAGTCGCACAACCCACCACCAGGCAAACAGACGATTTCCCTGCGACTTTTCCACGATCGAACAATCACCAGAACTCGAAGTGCCAGTCTCCGCTCAATTCAGCGGTTAAATCGATTGTCTCTCCTGTTCGCCAACTCCTCTATTCTCGGTAAGTTTGTCTAGGTCTTGGATCCCACTGACGACTAACATTGGGTGGGAAGAAATAAATTCAAAATGAAGCACCTTGCAGCATACCTCCTCCTTGGCCTCGCCGGCAACTCCGACCCCTCTGAAGACGACATCAAGGGCGTTCTCTCCTCTGTCGGGATCGACGCCGACGAGGAACGTCTCTCCAAGTTGCTCGAAGAATTGAAGGGCAAAGATATCAATGAGGTAACATGGGATACTTTTCCAGCAACATGCAGAGTCGCTAACAATACTTCAGTTGATTGCTGAGGGCTCAACCAAACTCGCCTCTGTGCCAACTGGCGGTGCTGGTGGTGCTGCTGCCCCCGCTGCCGGTGGTGCTGCGGCTGGCGGTGCTGCTGCCGCTGAGGAAGAGAAACCAGCTGAGAAGGAAGAGGAGAAGGAAGAGTCTGATGAGGATATGGGCTTCGGTCTGTTCGACTAAAGCGTCAAATCGCAAAAAGACCATGGGAATTGATTATGTACGATCTACGACCAAACTCCCGGGAATGCGTGGTCGAGGAGGATGGCAACGGCCCCTACAGACAGTACTGTTGTACCGTCATTGGGTGCACAGCCTATTCGCACATGGGCAAGTCAAGCAATTCCACATCGGCAAACAACGCGAAATGGGCAGTCGCTGCCTCGTATCTTTGACTTGTTTCCCCGCCAGACGTAGAATGAGGCAAGATTCGACGCAATCAATTGATCCAACATGATTCAAACGTGTATCTCCTGCTCTTAAAAGCCCACTAAACCATCAACATTGTGTACTTTGACAGTGCTCTACGACGAATGAGTAAACCGTGTGGATCGCAAGCCTCGCCTACGCTGCGGAATTTATGCCAAGAGTTTTGGTCACGTGGTGCACACTGCCCTAAATTTTCGCCGGAAACATCCAACTCCACATCCCTCGAAGCCCTTGACTGCAATTGTCTCTGTAATATCACTGCCCACCGCAACCATCTCTCCTCGCTTTTCGACAGTCTCATCGAAAAGCGAACGCGCAGTGGCCCTTTGACCGCAATCATGGCCGACACCGAATACGTACGTTTTCGCTCCATCATCGCCCGCCGATGATCCAGGTAGTTGATGGGTTTTCTAATCGATTTTCGATTGAACAGAATGCCGAAGAGGCCGCCGAGCTCAAGAAGAAGAGAACGTTCAGAAAGTTCTCGTACAGAGGCATCGATCTCGACCAGTACGTTTTTTTTCCCTTGGACACATCCTTCCGCGTCCCTCATCAAGAGCAAGAGAGGGGGAAGACAACACGATGACACACAACTGGAAGACTAACGAACTCGCTCTTCTCATTTACAGACTGCTTGACATCCCTTCGAACGAGCTCCTCACAATCCTCCATGCCCGCGCCCGCCGCCGATTCAACCGCGGCCTGAAGCGCCGCCCGATGGGCCTGATCAAGAAACTGCGCAAGGCCAAGCAGAACGCCAAACCCAACGAGAAGCCCGACCTGGTCAAGACCCATCTGCGGGACATGATCATCGTGCCCGAGATGATTGGCAGCGTCATCGGCATCTACAGCGGCAAGGAGTTCAACCAGGTGGAAATCAAGCCCGAGATGGTCGGCCACTACCTGGGCGAGTTCTCGATCAGTTACAAGCCCGTCAAGCACGGTCGACCCGGTATCGGTGCCACACACTCTTCGCGGTTCATCCCCTTGAAGTAGACAATCAAACGGTATTGGCTTGCACGAGCGAGAGAGAGGGAGAAAATCATGGCTGCGGGAGGTCGTTGCTACGTGGAGCATGTTTTTCTTCGCACGCCGGAAACGTTGGGGAGTCGTGATGGATTTGTCTTCATCCGAATTGCAATGGGATCACGGTAGACAGGGACGCTGACGGGGAGAATTGCGAGGATGAAAGTGTGGCTCGGAAACATAACATACTCTTTGCATGAAATGACCCACTAGTCAGAAAGCTGCAACAAAATGAAAAGGGAACGGCTTCTTGACATGAACCCCTCCGAAGAGGAGAGTGACGCCGTACCGTATTAGAAACCAGGATCTAAACCATGCTCTCTCTCTCCTCCACAAACACACAGTGTCATCATGTTTTTTTTCGCTCAGCAGTGTCTGACAAAACGGGATACCCTCCTAAACGCCATCGCCATGTGAATATCAAGCAGATACAGTATATCTCAATAGTGGTACAATCTGTCGTGGCCCACACCCGATTGCCCCGGTCGTCACGATGAGTTTTCGTGCTCTTTCGGACCATCGTCATCTTCCATCGTAGAAGTAGCACTAGCCGCGATCTCCTCGCTCGACTCGCTCTGCTGCTGCTTGGACTGCACTTCGTTCGTGCCCTGTATCTCTGGGTCATGCTCAATCAAATGTTCAATCTCACGGTGCCGCCGGTGAGCGCGATTCGTCTCCTCCCCGTCCTCGTCTTCCTCTTCCTCTTCTTCTCCTTCGTCCTCCCCCCCATCGTTCTCTTCTTTGTCCACTTGCCCCTCGCCATCGGAAGCCGGGGTGGCGTCAACAGCGGCTGAGTCGACCGCGTGAGGTAGCTCCGAAGCATCCTCATCCCGCCGAGCATCCCTCGAGGACCCAGACAGGTTCAACAGCCCGTTCAACTCCCTCTCGACCTCGCTGACGCCGTTCATGGGCTGCAAAATCTCGCTGTTAGCTCTTTGCAGGATATTTTCCCTGCTCAGCGGGGTGCCGCGCTCGGCGACGACGATGGCTTCCCTGTGCCGCCTTCTCAAGTGCTCCTCTTCTTGACTCCGCTCAGCCGACCGTAGTCGCGCGGCAGCCCTCGTAGTCGTCGGACGTGAAGGCTCGTCCCAAAGCGTGGTGATGTTGTCGTGGTGGCCCACAGACCCGTTTCCGGGAGGAGCCAGCCCTGCGGTGTCCTCGCCATTGACCATTCTCACGTCGTTGTCCTCGTTGGCATCTTCGTCCTCGTCTTGCCAGTCGCGATCGCGATCGCGATCTCGATCTCCCGCGCCCTGATTCCACCACAGGCCCCGGTCGGGCCCGCTCGTAAAGATGTCCTCTCTATAACTGCTCGCGGTCAACCCAGCCTCGCGCATCTGTCTCCTCGCGGGAGGATACTGCATGACCACCAGGATCACGTCCCCCATGAGAAAATCATCGGACAGCCAGGTATTACGGTCGAATAACCTGGTCACGTCGTATCGGCGGAAGTTGAGTTCGGAGTTTTCCGGTGAAGAGCACGGGAAGGGATAATTTGCCAGCCATTTGGTGACCAGCCCTGCATCCAAGGCGGCGTCCATGACGGCCGTGTACTTGGTGTCCCGCCGCGAGAGGCTGTGGACCACAACGGTGAAGATCTCGAGCAGTTGCGCCTCGTGCGCCGGGCGGTCCAGGGGACGGATGGGCGACGGGGGCGGCATCTTCTCGACCCACTGCTTAGTGTGCCAGTCGAGGGGCACCTCTTTGCCAGGGACTTTATGCTGAGGCAGCACGTTGATCAGGCCCAGAACGATGGCTCTCACGGTCTTGGGGTCCCTGAAGTGGCTGCAGATCGTGTCGCTGAGCGCCGGGTGCGTGAGCAACATGTGCAGCGCATGGAGGGCGTTCTCGCGACGGGCTTCGTCCGCGCTGGCCAGGTCGCGCAGCAATAGATGCCTGGTGCGCGACCGAACCGTGCGACTCGCGACGATCTTAATAGCCGACGTGCGGAGGTCGTAGCTGTACCCGTCTGCCAGGGTGCGCAGCGTCTCGAGCTTGAGCGAGTTCTCAGAATCCTTTTGAAGACGCTTGGCCGGCGGTGGGGGATCTGGCGGTGGCGCCCTCGCCGCGTCTTTGACTCTGCTGAGAAGGACGGGAACTGTCGTGCACGCCGTTCCCAAACTTATGACGAGGATAGTCAGCAGGAAGCGATTCGAGCTGAAAAAAGACATGGCTAGTGATGCATCGAGTACGATGGGAGGGGAGGAAAAGAAGTATTTTTGGGACAAGGGTTCGAGGAGGCAAGGCGAGGCTGAAGTCCCTCGACCGGTTCATGTTCGGCGAATTATCAAGATTGACAAGTCGTGACAGTCTGCGCTCATATGATAATAACATAATACAGAGATACGGCAAACAAACGGAGCGTAGGTCGTGTCTTTACCCGACTGATCAATAGATTGATTGATTCCTTTTAGATTCTACTACAGATCAACACCACTCCCAACCTCAGTCGTGATCCTCCTCCGTCGTGCCGGGGCACCCTTCCATCTTCTCGTCCGGATACCTGTATTTGCACCAGAAACAATAATGCCATCTCTCTCGCAGATATTCCACGAGCTTTGACACCTTCTCCGATACTTCGAGGGTCTCAAACTCGTTGAGCTCTTCGTCTTCCTCGTCGAGATCGACGTCGACCTCTTCCAATTCCGTTTTCTTCCCCATTGCCATTTGATCCTCCTTTTCTTCGTCGGGGTCGATGTAGTCGGGCCGTCTCGACAGAGACTGGTGGAGGTCATACCTCATCCGTCGATCACGCTCGTTGATGGCTCTCTGCTTGACGAGGCCGCGCCACAAGACATTGACGGCCTTCAGCGGCTTTGACCTTCTGGGCCTCCGTGCAGGATCAGGCTTGCCGTCGACCGACTGTTCTAGATCGTCCTCCTCGTCCAGTCTCTCGCAGACCTTCATGGCCGCCCAGACTTGACCCTCCATCTTCTTCTCCTCGCGTTCCTTTTGCTGCCGTTCGCGGAACTCGCCCGCCTCGACCTTCCTCTTTTTATCTGCCTCCTGCCGCGCCTCGACCTCCTCTCTAAACTTGCGCTTCTTCTCCGCGTCGGCGCCGATTCCGGAACGTGACTCGCGCATTTCCAGCCCGATCGGCTCGAGAAGACGATCGTCCTTCCCGCCGCCACTGCCGTCCGCAGTCGTCGTCCGCGGTGCCGCGCCCAGGGCGGTCCCAGGCTTATATCCCAGCGCGGCCATCATCTTGAACCCCCTGTTGCTCGTGTCGAGGGTCGTCGTGTTCAGCGCCTCCTCCCGCTTCTTGCGCTCCTCCTGCGCCAGCTCCGCCTTGGACTTGGGCCGGCCTTTGATCTCGGCCTCTCGCGCGAGCCGCTTCTTGCGCTGCGTCAGGGTTTCGTTCTTCGTCGTCGCGGACGACGCCGTATCCTCAAAGGTCATGTTCATGTAGTCGTCCTCGTCGGCACTCGTGCCAGCATCGGGTTGAGAGCCCATTTTTCGCGAAGAATAGAGAGGTGAGGGAGATATGTAAAGTAACGCGACTTTTGAGGTAGGTAGCAGAGCAGTCGCAAAGCAGATCTGCGCAAAGTCAATGATCCTACGCGAACCCAAAAAAAAGAATGGATCTGTCGCAGCGAGTCTCTGGAAATTTGTGCACGGCAGAGAGAGGCGCAAGAACCCTACCGAGAGGAGGAACACACAAAGAGGCAGAACATAAAAGACTTTGCCTTAGTGCTTCTTACCGTTAGAGAGAGAGAAAGAAAGTCCTGAGTCGGTCATTAATTGAGGATACCAATCTGCAGTCGCAGGTACATGTGACGGCGAGAGATCTACTTTGCTCGTAGCGAGGCAAGGTTAGGCTGGGAGGGCCAAAAATATACCCCCACCAATTAGCTAATCACGTGCCTTCAAATACAAGTATATATACCAAACCCCCGCAAAAGTGGTCTTGAAACTGTCCCGAAAATGACCTCACTTTCAGGGTACGCTTTTCCAAAATATTTATGATGTGAGTTTCTCTCAACCACACGTGTCGGTCACAGAGTTGGCGCAGTAACGCTGACTTTCCTACTATAGCCTGTGACGCAGTGGTTAGCGTGTCGTTCTTATATTGTATGCCCCTGGTGGCATCCGGTATGACTTCTTTCGAGGAATGCGAAAGTCGCGAGTTCAAGTCTCGCCAGGATCAATTCTTTTTGTTCCATTGTCCGACCTCATCTTTATTTTTCAAAACATTTCTATTTTTACAGTGTGCTGAAATTATAATGGCAAAAAAAGAATGGATGATGGAGTAAAATCAAGCAAAAATGTATTCATCTACTTTCAAAAGAGTATATACCTCTATCGAGATCTAATATACTAACCACGTACGACCATGATCCAGTCTTTCCAAGCCCAGTCAACCCAGATTCCTTTTGGCCTTCATGCCTTTCCATCTCATAATCCAACAGCAAATTGGAAACAGGACTGTCCCAATACCAACCCACGCAGCCAAAACACCAAAGTTCAACCCAAGTCGATCGCGGGTGTCAAACAACAGCGTCCGACTCGCATATACGACCTGCCTCAATGGCCATGCATATCCCCATTTGAAGAACCCCGGTGCCAATTCCAATGCGTAAAACCCTGTTGATACATTGGTGATGACCCAGAATATCAGCCACAGAGCTGTCCACGGTTGACCAACTACCATTGCAACGTTCTCGCAAGCCAGACCCAAAGCAGACATGCCTAACCAATTCAACATCCAATAAACGGCGAAAGTGGCGTGGCCAAAATGATTTGCGTTATTCGCCACGTCGGTCTGGAGCCAGTCGCTGTGACCATGTGGCGGCCTCCGTGAAAACGGGATTTGAAATGCCAGGCTCACAAGGCTGTAGCAGAACGAGAGGAGGAAGTAGGCTATGATTGTAGAGATGTAGCGCCAGATGATCAAATGAGTGAACTTCAGCGGTGGATGGGGATTGGAGGGATCCTGCTGAACAAATCTCATGTGCATCGGCACGAAGAAGCCGAAGGAGAAGAAGGCTATGATGATGAGGTAAATGAGGCCAATGCTGACAGCGGGAATTGCCGTTGGAGGATCTGGATAGAACGTCAGTGATCACGACGGACGAGGATTCCACAAGGCTCTGTACTCACCGAAAGGTCGCAAGTTGAATATACTGAAGCCAATTCCAGGAGATAAAGCTTGGGGGGCATTGCTGTAGACGCTCTGTGCGAGAGTGTCGTTTGTGAGCACAGACCGTGTCCACTCGCGACCAAAAGCAAAGCTGATATCCGATGCAAGTCGAACCAGCACGGGGGTAATGTACTGGTTGTAGGATTCGATATCTCTAGCTTGGTTGACCACAATCTGTCCTGCACCAAAAGGGTCGTAGGACACGTTTCCACTTTCCACCGCGAGTCGCAAGAGCGCCGTAGCATTGCTGTTAACGATAATCGCTCCCCAGTATTTCTCTTCATGGACCGCCAAACGGACTGCGACAGGGTCGTGCCTGAATGTGATAGGGTCTAGGAACTCGTAGCCCAGCGGATATCTCTGAGAGGCACGCTCGTGGATGATGGCAGCTTGAACAAAACGTCCGACAATCGGCTCGACGGTCTCGTATGGAGGTGAAGTTGCGTCAAAGTCAACCACGGCGATGGTGGCAGAGCGGAGGTTCTCGCGTACTCTGAACAGGACTCCCCAGTATATGGAAAGGACTCCAAGTACAAAAACGCAAAGTAGGGCGACTGGTTCAAGTCAGCAAGGGGGCAGGTAAAATTACGTGCTGGAGAGACACCCACGTGTCCATGAATACTTCAGGAACACAGCACTTCGAACCTGAGAAAGAGAAGGATTGAAGAAGCCGACAGCATCGGGAGCGTGAAGACTGTACGTCTCCTCTAGATCTTTTGAATCATGGCCATTTCCCTGTTCTTTCTCGGCCAGCGTGCTGCTAGACTGCTCCGTCCTATCAATGCTCCTGTTGAGACTGGGAAATCTCCGGACGGTGGTGCAATGAAGAGCATAATCCGGACAGAGGCTGTTGTTGGCGTCTGTGGTTTCGTGGTATGCCTGGTACTGCACAGAGGCATCGTCAATGTCTCCCGAGCTTGACTCTGTGAGTTGCTCTGGCTGTTTCCCCTGACGCCCACCGTCTTGCCACATTGCACTCCTCATGGCTTCCTCACTGCAACAAAGACTCAGAAATCAGGGGATGAACTGTCGATTTTGTCGGCCACAACGGAGGAATATGCCAGAAATATGAGGAAAGAACCATCTGCGACTCTCATGATGGCCGAATGTCCGCGCTTTCATTGATTCTCCCCAGCCCTGATTCACGTCGAGAAAAGTCCGTAGGCCGACTTTCTTGGTGTTGTCATGGCTTTCTCTTGCAAAGTTTCACTCCATAAATAGGAAAAGGGTCTGGCTCTCGAGTCCGAGCGTCAATCCATTTCTTGATGCTATGCTAGTTAGAAGTTCCCTTGATGCCGCCTCTTGCGTGCTGCTTAGTATGACGATCCATACCTCTCGATGGATTTTTAGCACGAAGTATTGATTGTTGTGTTTTGATAGCCACGAAAATAGCGTAGACGTTGTCTGGAAACTGCGGAGAGAGACCGGACATGCGCATCTGAAACGGCGTGTCGGCATAACAACGTTTGACGATCCAGTGGGAGCCATACGGATGCTTGGTTTGTCCAGGGACTGTGAAACTCTTTTCTAAGGCCAACGGCTGAAGGAGTCGGAAAGACTTCCATGACTACCGGTAGACTCCGCAGCAAGGTTGATACCAAGCAGCCGATCCAAGTTCCAATATAAAGCTTAGCGGGGTTGTAAGCAGTAGTATTGTAGGAGTCGCCTTCGATCTAGTTGTGGACGGCATTCAAACACGCCGATAAAAGGCAAACAAGCCCTTCAGGCCATCGCACATTTCAAAACAAAGCGTGAGGCGGCATGTGATAGCGACACCCTGATCTTCCCGCTCCGGCTTCCTTAGAATTTCCCCTTTCTCTTCCTCCTCTCCCTCTCATAAGCTTTTGCTTCATGGCCCTCCTCTCCCTGAATCTCTGCTACCAACCTCTTGTACTTCTTTTCATACTCCTCATCTCTCTTCTTCTTCTCCTGTAACTGCTGTCTTGCAATAAAGTTGGCATCCTTCCGCAATTCTCTCATCGCTCCCTTCCTCTCTTTCTTATGCTCGGCCTTCAACTTGGAGAGCTCGGCTCGTTGGCGGTCTGGATCATAGTGTCGGTCGGGGTTGTAATTCTCGATGAAGGCAGGTAGGGAGGTTTTAATAGCGAGTGGGCGGTGGTTATGTAAGAGAAGGGGGAGGCGTGATGTGACCGAAGCAGACTGAAGGGCGAGGAGGGCGGAGAGAGTGTTGTTGTCTAGCGTGAGAGTTTGTGGCGGCAGCATTTTGTGTTGATGAGATAAGTGGGTAAGGGCGTGGACGAAAGGCTGAACAATTTCAGGGAAGGCGGACTTGTGACTCCAAAGGGAGGCGGCTTGCATTGTCAGACGAATAAAGGTATTCAGCAGAGCGATGCCGTGTAAAGGTCCATCTTCCTCACTTCGATTCATAATGCAATCCTTGAACGAGAGCTTCTCTGAAACAGTTGCTGATGTCGATCTTACGCGCAGTGGTGTTGTAGGGAGCCTAATAGGAACGTGCAACGGAACACCGTCTTGGTCGTGGTCTCGTAGCGGCGTTGGTGAAAGAGTGGCCAGAGCATTGGTAGCATAAGTGACCACTTCGGGAACATATCGTTTTGCAAGCTGCTGGTACCGAAGGGCAAGTGAACAGCAGTAAGCCCCAACGCTGAGGTCCCGGAGAGATTGTATCGAGCTCTGCCCGAGGTACCGACCAATGGTGAGAGTGGCGGGTGTAACTACTGAGTGAAAATGATCGGAGGTTGGAAATATAGTCGAGACACCTGTGAGAATGACCAGATCCCCAGCAGACAGCTGGAGCGGTCGTTCATCATTGATCTCTTGGAGATGTCTGCGGAAGGCGGCGGCCACAGCTTCCGATGACGACTTTGCCATCGAGTGTAAGTGTCGAAGGAGGCTCTCAAGAACAGAAAAAGGAACATCAGGTTCTGTGTTCGCAAGAAACGCAACATGCTGGGTCAGCACACCAGCGAACGTGTCGAGTTTTTCTTGATTGCCTTCGGCGAGACCTTTGTGGTAGAGGGCGCGTATTCTTTGCACGATCGTGGGCAAGTCGGCGACTTTAGAGTCCTTGACCACTTCCAAGAATGCTTCGTGCGACTGAGGACACGGAAAAGTGTAAGCTAGATTGGTGCTGGTTGAGGCTTTGGCCATCGTTTTTGGCGTGCTCTGGGCTTCCTGCGGTAAGACCAGCCCGTTGATAAAATCATCATCACCATCATCCTCAACATCGCTTTCGGACTCGGATTCCTCAGAACCTTGTTCGCTTGCCATGTCAGGATCCGAGTCTGAAGCAACTAGGTCGTCATCAAGCAGGAATTCGTCCTCGTCTTCAACATCCAGTTCCTTCCGAGGGACAGCATCGAAATCAGGGGCAGACAGACCGAATGCTTCGGCGTCGTCGACTTCATCATCTTCATCTGGCCCTGGTTCCTCTTCCTCCTCGTCTTCTGAGCTTTCTGCCTCGCCCTTCATTCTGCGAATTCTCTTGCGCTCGAGCTCTTCAAGTCGAGCGGCCTCCTCGGCAGCTCTCTCTTCGTCGGTTTTGGTCCGTACACTCGGTTTGGAGCGTGCTTCCAGCTTCAATTGTCGAAGGTTGGACTCGTACTCCTTTTCTGCCTCTTCCCTGCTCTTCCCGGCAAGCATTGCAGCGCGAGAGGGATCCATGTGCGGCTCTGAGTTAGGGACCGGTGGTGGTGGATTTTCCTTTTCTGGCGCCTTCTGCCCTCGAAGCGCCTCGTAGAACTCAGCCATGCCTTTGTCCAGCTCCATTCGAAGGTCATCGTCGTCTGCCTTTGCAGCTTGCCGCTCGGCCTTGTACATTTTGGATTTTGCAATAATCTCTTTCATCACCTCATTCTTCGTCTTCTTTCTCTGGGGTAGATCTTGATCGTCCTCCTCGTCGGAATCGACGTCTTCGTTTTCGGCTAGTCGCAGCTTCTTCCGAGGCCGGTCGTCCTGGTCAAAATCTCTGTCTGGGTTATCCAAGCCTTCCACCTCGTCTTCATTAAAGTCATCTCCGGCATTACCCTCGAAGTCGAGCGATCTTCCACCATGCGTGAGCGTCATCTCCTCCTCGCTGTCGTCCTCAAGGTTGAACATGGAAGTCTTCTTCATCTTGCGCTCGTTCTGACGGGCGAACCGCTCAGCCGCTCGTTCCTCTGGCGTCATCGTGGGGTCATTCTCTCCGAACCGACGGTCGAGCAGCCCGCCCACCTTATTGCGGCTTTGCATCTCTTTCAGTAACGTCTCTCGCCGGCGCTCTTCGCCCAAGCCACGAGTGACACCTGGCCGACCAACTGTGGGTTTGGTATTCTTGCCATTGACAAATTCATACTTGGCCTTTCGAGCAGGCGCCTTGACCTCGAAGGGGTTGAATCGTTCGCGAATGCCCTCGAGTGCGGCATTGCGCTGCGCCCGCTTCTGCGCATCTTTGGAGGTCAGCTTTCGCTGTTTCTTGGATTTCTGGGGCCCCAGGACGCCGCTCTCATGCAGCGACGCCTTGAGCTGCTTGAGCTGCGACGGCGGCATTTTCGACTTTGTCGGGAGAAATTGCCGCACTGCGGTGCTGGAGATCATCAAGTCGCCGCAGTCAAAAAAGTTTCGACATTTCAATCACGGGGAAAGTGTGCCGAGAGACAAGGCTGAACCTTCCGTTTTCGGGCATTTCTCCCTCTTCGCTTGTACATGTGGAAGGTGAATTGTGCCGAAATCATACATTTTGTCTATGTTGCCTCTATCATCGACCATGTGATTGATGGCTAGTCCCATGCGTGAGCCTTGGATTTACTTTCTTTCTTCCACCAATGCTCTACCCATGAACACACAGAGCCTACTCACGACTGAGTGAATAGGCTATCATGGTGATCGCCGCGTCCGTGCTCTAACTATTTCGTCTTCTCTGCCCTCGAATCACGATAGGAGTTCTCGACGATGTCCAATCCCGTCATCTTCTTGAGCGTTGAGTCGAGCATCCCCACCGGCAGGAAGGACGACAGCCACATTTGGAACGCATTTCCTCCGCGCCATACATGCACGGGAGGACTTTTCTTGGACAAATCTTGAACGACTTTCGCGGCCCACTCATCCGCTGGCATTTGAGGGACGTTGATGTCTGACCGCATGAATTTCTCGATCTTTTCTCTCCCAGGCAGATAGAGCGAGTCCTCGGGGAGTCTCAAAATTCCTTCTGCAGAGTCCCCTGACGACGATGCATTGGCGAAAAAGTTCGACTTCACCATGCCAGTCTTCAGATCGACGACTTTGATGTTGAAGGGTTGCAGCTCCTGTCGGAGCACACCAGAAAAGGATGCAAGGGCTGCCTTGGTGCCGCTGTAGGGCCCTTGAAGAGGTACGGGCATGACACTTGCACATGAAGTGTTGTTCACCAGCAGGGCGCCGTCCCTGGCATTCCGTAGTAGAGGGAAGAACAGTTGCGTAACACGGACAACAGATATAGTATTCAATTCGAACAGCTGCGAGAGTGCAGGTATCGAGGCGTCCATTAGCGGTGTGCTATAGCCTTGTCCCGCATTATTGACTAGTACGTCGAGGGAGTTGTCCGTCATTTTGGAAGTGGCCTCGACTGCTGCTTTGATCGAATCCTCTGAAATCACATCAAGCTGTAGTGTGTCAATGCCCATGGCCTCAAGAGAGGCCATTTTGGCAGTGTTTCTGGCCGTCGCGATGACACGATCGCCATTTTTGTGGAAGGCAACAGCAATGGCAGCTCCAAGGCCACCATCAGAACAGCCCGTGATGAGAACATTACGAGGCATCCTTGACACCATTTTAGTCGGTACTTTGTAAATGTCCAGAAGTTGACTGAATCATCTAGGAGAGGAGTTTGTTTACACATCAACGCAGGCTGCAGGGAGATTTGATCCCGCCGAACTTGGCAGTTAGTGCCGCCGCTTTCGAAGGGCTCCTTGCAGTAACTGTCGCCTCTCTATGATCATCTAGTTGATAAAGGAGATGCATGCACTCAGGTAATAGGTAATGGGCAATAATCAATAACCATGATTTATCCCCCCCAATACTCGCGAGTACGAGGAATGCCTCATGCTCGCCCTGCGCCTTTGATATGCCCCCACTTTTTACTGGATCCCAATTTGTCCATTTGTATAGAGTTGCACAAACTCTCTCAGCTACATCTTTTGACAACGCGTCCACCCCTCCTCAGGACGGGACCACACAAGGCCATCAACATTACCCTGCGAAGGAGAGCCACCTTCACGTGGTGCAGGGTGTCAGTACTCCTGAGAAATGGTCTCCGAGGTCCCGTATTCCTCAGGGACCAGATGTGACTCAGGAGGAAGCTAAGAGCTCTCCCCCTCTACGACGCCGCGCCCAGCCGTGGCCATTGTCCAGCCTGATGACGTGGCACGTTCACCATTGGCAGTGCATTGGCCAGTCGGTTGAACAGGAATCGTCTCAGTTGATGCCCGAAGACACGTACTTGATGTTCAGGCCTGAATATATCAAACGTCTGCCTCATCACGGACAATATCAGCTTCATTATCGCAACCATATCACACATACTTTCGGATATCCGACTGCTGTCACTCCTCGTTGTGCGACCAGGATCTATTCGCTTCATAGAGCTTTGAAGGTCTACCGCTCACTAAGGTGATCACCACGAAAATCTACTTCTCATCCTTACCTGGCCGAGTTGCTATCCCGAAGCTCCAACCATTTCAACCATGGCACCGCTCTATACATGCATCTATAAACAACAGAGACACCTACCCATGGGTAAAGGACTGTCATGGGCCAGGGTACGTGACACTGTTACCCTCTCGCTGCAGGACTGCCATCGACTATCGGCCGTCAGCTCAGCGGTTCCATATACGAAGCTTCACTAGAACATGGGGCACTCCGCTCTCTCGCAAGTCGGGTATATCGACTTTTCGAAAGAAACAAATATGGAAAACCTATCAAACTACGATAAAATTACCTTACAAACGACGCCACGTTATGCCGTGGCCCACCATACCAAACACCATATAAAAATATCAGCAACAACACTAGCGACAGACATTAAGTATCGAACACTCACCGCGGACTGCTAGTCGGAGTGCTTCAGACAGATATCTACAAACATACATTCGGTCAGAAGCATCAATACCGAGTCCCTAATACTATTACTTACAGTACTCCCGCTTCCATTATTGGGGCAAAAATACCCTCGAGAAATACACCCGATCTCTTCTCCAAGCGAGAACCAGGTCGAAAGAATTATCCAGTTCGACGATTGAAAGACCGGACTTTTATAACACAGAAAGAAAGACCTTATCTCAACCTCACAATATTCGCCGCTGGGGATGACGAAAGAGAACTCTCTCCACACTACCGTCAACATACGATAGAAAGCCTACAACACCGACAGCGACGGAAATCCCGTCAGAGCCGAATTTTTAGGACAATTCGGGGCAGAACCCGTTCGTCTTATGTTCTGTAAAGACGAACCTTCAGCTGACGACATTGACCTCGCCCCGGACGGGGTGACCTCGATATTTTTCACGTTGCCCGAGTAGGCTACAAGAAGACAAAAGAGCAGAGCGTGCACCTGCGTGAGGGTCGATTTACTTAGGTAGGGTTTGCTTCAGACTGAGCTGCGTGGTGCTGACAGAGAAAGGGACCCCAACAACCTTCACAACATCATTGCCACTCGAGTCGAAACCCTTTCCGTCCAAATCGAAACCCCTCCACTCAGTCGATTTCCTCTCCACTCGAGTCGATTCCCCTCTACCCGAACCGATCCTACCCGAGTCAGATCATCTTGATTCCACAGCCAAAATGGCGGATCATTCCGGACAGCAGGTGGTCGAGCGCTACATGAGTCGACGCAATAGACTCAAGGGACCTAAGCCACAATAGACGAAACGCATTGATCAAGCCCATCTCCCTCGACTCCCGCTTCGTCCAGCCCCGTAATATTTCCGTCCCCGGTCATCGAGGTGATCTATGGTCGCTACTTGAATTTTCTTTTTAAATCTAGAGGTCCAGAATTTTGGAACCAGATGAAACCTGATGCGGAACCAGAGGCGCAGCTTATTCGCCAGCTGGAGGAACAAACTGACAGACTTAGGACCAAGAAATAGTTACACTATTCTCGGTGCATTTAGGAAGAAGATAGTGTCCGGTGTTGACGAGAGATGATCCGTTCAGGGTCATGCAGTTCGAGAGGAACAAGTTGGAGTGCTGGCAACGCCATTACGAGATCCAGATCCGCTTCTGGCATTCCCTGGAGAGCTGTTGGAGTGCCTTTACAGACAGGAGCAGAGAGAGATTCCCACTGCAAGAGCTAGGGCTGACGACAGTCCTAGCGCAGTTTTTTGGAGAACCCGAGGCAGATGAGGTTGACATTGACGAGAACAGGCCCGGCGGTCGGCTAGAGGAGGTCCTTAGTGACGAGGAGGATGGTGATGGAGGGAAAGAAACTTGGTCCAGGCAGGGCGCCGATGTCGAAAACACATGTTTTGCTTGACGTGATCGATACAAGAAGTTCAGCCTGAGTCTATCGACGAACTCGAAACGCTCTGCGACTGCGTGCTTGACGGCACCGACCAAGGGAATTATATACTGCTCTCGTGGGTCGCCTTCGAATATCGATCCACGGTGCCGTGGGTTGTCGGCTGTAACATCGCTTTTCCAGGAAGCGCGACGGCGGGAGAGGTACAAAATGCAGAGAAAAGAAAGAAAAGAAAGAGGTAAAGGGAAAAGGAAGACGACGGTGGAGATGTCGCCGCCCAAGGACCCAATACCACTTTTTCTGGCTTGAGAAACCCCGGATCCGACTACATGAGGAGCTTCTACGGACTCACTACGAACCAGTCCGGGCAGCCGGAAAATCTCCAGAGTCAGGCTAGGCCAAATGACACTCCCCAGTTCGCGGTAGGTAGGACCTTACTTTAGATAGACCTACGGAATACTAACATATAAGAAGATAGATGGGAAGAGGAATAAGATGGACCCAAGACGAAGAAGACGACCTTGAGTCAGGCGGAGAGGAACAGGAAGATGGTTCAGGGCTCGGGACGACATGGTCGAGAAGAAATGAACTAGACGAAGACCAGCTTGAGTTTGCGGACCAGCAAGGGGATCAAAAAAAAAAAAAAAAGAGACAAGAGCGGCAACGGGTGGCCCGGACCTGTCCTGGCCGTCCATCAAAACTGGTCCCTCTGCTCAACCTGGTCTCTCTACTCTGTTTCACTCAAGCTGGATGCGACCGCCGAACAAGAAGCCGAACGCGACAAGGACATGACGACGAACTGGAACATGAACAAGACGAACCAGACTATGAAGCGTTGAAGAGAAGAGAGGGTATAGGTTTTCCAGTATACCTACCTCGTACTAGTACTAGCAGCCCAACATCAGACTACACAAAATAACAATAAACAAAAAAAAACATATTATAAGAACAGGATTAGCTGTACTCGGAACTACCAGCACCTCATACCTCGCACTCAGAATCTACTCCGCGGTTGTCCACCCAATCCACCACGATTGATACTCCTTTTTTGCCAAGACTTCCGCCCCTTATCGATAAGGGACCCTCACTCGACTAGTTTTCCAAAGTTGCACGAGTGTCCTCTTTGCAGATGACTTGGTATATCGCCATAATTCAGCCCCCTCCCCGAACTCAACCAACAACCCCCTTCCTCGCACTTGTTGAGGTTCCTCTCACGACTACATTCCGCTTCGACGTCCCCTTGGTCCCCATATTTTCAAAGGCGTGTCTGGCACCAAAAGGCAGCACAAACCAACCCGGCAATTCATGAGCGCAATCTCAAGGGGGAAAACCACCACGCCGGCCCTCACCCACACACATAGCACAACAACACACCACCCACGCCGGCCCACCGCACGACATTGATCCAAGATGAAGTTCCTCACATTCTCCCTCCTCATCCCGATCGCCTACCTCTCCATCCTGATCGGCAGCATGGCCACCTTCTCCCACCTGTACCGCCAGAGACAAGTGAAGAAGAAACTCCGGCTGGCGCCCTACTTCCCCCCGCACACGACCCGCAACATCTACCTCTCCCTCCTCCACCTGCAAGACGACGGCAACACCAAAGTGCCCGACTCGGTGCTGCGGGCCGCGCTCCTGGCACGGGCGTGCGACGACATCCGACGCATCATGGAAGTCCGCATGCGGAAGCCCGCGCTGGCCGCGCTGCTGCAACGCGGGGTCGTCGGCGACGAGATCTTCCAGCGACTGCAGCGCGCCGAGCAGGAACTCGAACTCGAACTCAAGGACGTGGTCGCCGAGGCCAACGCGTTGAGCGGATCGGGCGGTGGGCCGGGCGGCTCGCCGGGCACGTGGGGACAGACCATCTTCCAGAGCGCCAACGAGATGGTGCAGAACCAGATGCTGCGGGAGAAATTGGACGCCATCAAAAAGACCCTGCCGGAGGAGAAGGAGAGGTGGGAGAAGCAGCGGGAGACAGCCAGACGGGAGTTACTGGGCGGCGACGACCCGTCAGGGACTACCACCGCGGGCGGCAAACCCAGCACTACCTCTACTACCTCTACTACCTCTACTACTCCCGCTGTAGCCTCAGCATCTCCACCAGCAGCCCCGGCAGAAAAGACGGCCCCCAAACCCGCCACAGCAAGCAGCGACGAGGACGGCGTCATCGTCGAGACACCCGCCGCCGAAATTCCGACCACCACGGGCAAACAGAAAAAGAAGAAAGGGAAGAAATGAAAAGCAAAATCCAAATCGCGTTTATTATGAGCAGGCCATGCATCCCGGATGATCGGCGCCCGGTTGGGTCCATTGTATGATATCGATATTTGATTCTTCCTCATACATCATTCTTTTCTTTTTTTTTTTCCATCCCCCCTCTCTGGATCATCCATTTTTTTTTCTCGGTCTCTCTGTGGGGCATTAGGTCTGAGGTGTTTATGCGTCTATGCCTCTGTTCTAGAGAATTCTGGAGTTCCTTTTTTCCTACCTAGGTTTTAGGTACCCGTGGGAAAAAGGGGTGGGAAAAGGGTGGGAAAAGGGTGTTGAGGCTTATACTTCGCTCATGGATGGAGCACATCGAGGGCATCGAGGGCATGGAGTACGGGTCTACATTTCCCAATTTTAGCACTAAGAGCACTAAGAGCACAAAGAGCACACGAGCAAGAGAGCAAAGAGAGGAATAAATGAAGAGATTGAACGTCCAGCATCCAGCTCCAGCATCCAGCATTTTTCACGTTTCGTTTGTGTTTTCGAGGGTTATATCCCTACGAATACAACGCAACAATGTCCTTCAGAGAAAAGTCTGAGTGACAGAAGAAAACTCTCCGGCGGCGGCGGCGGCGGTGGTGGTGGTGGAGGCAGCGTTGCCCCAGGGTCATGCTGTATATTCGCGCAGTATGGGACAGGTTATGGTCTGGATACGTATGTACCTAGGTAGGTCTGTACACAGCATGGAGGCAGCAGAGCAAGGGAAAGGAGAAAAACATTGTACCTAGTATCCAATGGGAGGTGACTGATGGCTCTTTTCTAGCCGCTAGACTATACAATACATATTCCCATGTCCCTGTCCCTCTAGGCCACAGTGATCATGATATTGTTGTTACAAGGAAACTTCAACGTCGCTCCAGTCACGCTGCGTCAACGCCTCAGCAGGGATGGATGTCCTCATCTGCTCGGCGACCCCTAGAATGTCTTGCACCAGGAGCCCCTCGGCCGCACCTTTCATTCTCTTCTCAATGACGAGGCAGAGAAAGGCAGATAGCACATCGAGCCTGAGCTCTCGTGCGGGCCGACTTTCAATCTGCTCGACCGCCTGGGGATCAACGTCCTTCTCCTGGACCATCTTATCGCCGATGGCGACCACAATCTCGGTCAGAGCCTTGACCGCACTCTGATACTGGAGGTTCTTCTTCATCCGCAGGCCGCGAGCGCGGGCCGAGAGTGGCACGAAGTCGGACGCGAACGAGCGAGCCACCTGCATGATGATCAGCCGGCTAACTTCCTCGTGCGGCACCACATTGAAAGACTCCCGCAGACCATGCAGCGCGCAGAGGGTGCCATGAGGATCGGACGAGAGGCAGAAGCAGCGTATGACCTGTTCGTACAGTTCATCAGAGAAGTCTGCCTGGACGGCAGATCTTTTTTTGAGGTCAAGCCTGCCGAACCATTCTTGCATCTCTGCGAAGAGCGTTCGCGCATCAGGAAACCCTCCCTGATGTCGATGAGGAAATGCATAATAATGCTTGGCCGTGTCCCAGAGTGCCGCAAACGTCTCAAGATCGGGGGTGATCGATTGCTTCAAGGTCGAATATTTGCTCCAGACATCTGGGATCTGCCCTAAGCGAAGTGAAGCATAAAGCCAATGGTTCATGATGAATGAATTCGGCTTGATCTGAGCCGAACCAGTCATAACGTCGGTGAGATGACTGGCGTTGGCAAGATCTGAACGGCGTGTGTAGTGTTGGAGCAAGATGGAAAATGTCTCAATTGTTGCAGCTGGCGCCCCCCGTTTGAGGAAGAAAGGAATTCGCCGGCTCTCGACTTTGGAGGTCAAATTTGTAGGACTAGGATCGCCGGTCTTTGAAAGCCGCTTCTGAACCACTTCAATCCGGGACTGGATCATGGCCCAAGCAGTCTCCTCGGCTTTTTGGCGAGAAGTTGGCGAACCTTGACGGAACCAGGCTGCGATGAGGCCATTCAAGGGCCCAGCATCAGGTTTGATCCCACGCTCATACATGAGGTCAACAACCAGAGCTGCCTCGTCTGTCCTCCCCTCGCCGAGGAGCCATTTGATCCATGCCGCAAAGAAGTATTTGTTGTGGAAGCTGCGGGGGAAAAGCGCGAGGGAAGAGAGCCCGATCTGACTGACGAGGTCCTCACCCGATGCCTGAGATTGACTGGACTCTTTGCTCAGATCCCTGAAAATCCTCAGTGAATCGGTTGGCGACTTGGCTGTAAGCATGAACATATCTTTGAAAACCGCCAGAGCGAGATCAGTACGGCCAGCATCAAGTAGGGCACTACTGACTCGACCCAGAATATCCAACGTCGTCTTTTGGTCTTCTCTGCCCTCGAGCCTCTTCCGCAGCTCCAGATAGCAGAACCAGGTCTTGGACGCAGCCGAGGGACTTTGACTTTTGGCCCAGGCAGAGATAACCATGACAAGAGCTTCGGGATCAATCATTGTCGTGTGGTCATAGCATTCAAATGCCAAACGCTGCGCCTTCTGTGGCTTTCCAAGTTGCACATAGAGCCGGATACCGGTGATCCAGAACAGTTCAGCAAGATCCTCCGCGAGACCCTGACCCAACTTGGGTCTCTGTGCTTCCCACGCTTCTGCCGCAGCGGCGATGTTTCCAGTAGCCTGCAGTGCATCGATATATTCAATCCACTCTTTGTCTTCCAGGGGCACATCTGCCTTCATCATATCCTTGCCCAGCATTTCAAGGTGTTTGGGTCTGTAATAGACCGTACTCTGAGACTTCCAGAGGAAATGCCAGACATCTTCGGGGAGGATCAAGGCAAAGTTTGGAACGTGTTGCTGGCACCGGAGATACCATTTCCACAGGGTGAAATAAGACTTCTCGTCCTTCTTCTGCTGCGCCGAGTCCAACGCCGTGTTGAACCGCCTGACATAGATCTTGTCTCTGATAGGAATGCTGAGGGTGACCTTGAGAGCTGATTTCTGCGTCGTGGCTTGTTTCTTGCCCTCCTCTTCTCTTGCCAGCTCTTCCAAATCTTCCTCGGACACCAGATCGAGATCCTCAGAGGGCATGACACCCTCTTCTTCGAGGGCCTTTAGCAGTTCCTCCCTCTCATTGACGGGGAAGGATCGTATAAACTCGCTGTTGGGTCCGAAGGGCCCTTCTCGCATCACCGCGAGTTCGCGATCCAGTTTGTCCAACTCTGCCTTCAAGGCATGCGTTTCATCGTCGAGGAGGTCACGGACCGGGAGTCTGGTGGACGCATCGTCACCCTGTTGTTCGAATTCATGTATATCCGCCTGCGCTATGGATGTCGTCGGTGGTTTACGCGGATGAGGGGGACGTGAGCGAGCGGTTTGGCGATACTGTCGGATCGGTTGGAGAGATTGCAGGCAGAGTTGATGGCCCGCAAAACTCGGAGACAGGCAGAATTGTTGGTGCCATCTTCGAGACAGCTGGCAGATGCTGCGCATAGAGAATCCGACGGGTCTCTGTCTGCACAATGATCTTACACTCGAGGGAATGGTGTAGTTGGATTTAATAGACTGCGGCGAGGAAAAGTCTCGCAGACACAATCAACTTTTTGCCGAAGATCAACCGGCCCCTGGAGCCTCTTAGCCTCGACTACTATTGACTTATCTCAGAGTACATTTCTTGGGTTTCTACACCTTACAGCGTTGTGAAGGTGGAAAAGAAATACATTATCACTCAGAAAGGGAAGTTGTCGTTGAATTTGGAGACGAAGGACATGGCCAATTGGTCCCTAATATATGGAATGTCTGTCTGACAAAGTATTTCCCGCAATAAAGTCAAATATTGCACTTGGGTTTCTGTCAGACTAAACCATCTCCTTGCGCGACGCGCCTCAATAGAAGCGCGTCTCGGCTCGATTTTGTAAAGTCATCTGAACCGAACGAAGTGCTGCTGAGTCCAGAACCCCCCAGATGGACGACGTATCTCACACGGTAAGCTGGACATAAATCCCTCTCCGGCTATATGCTAATGATTGGTAGACCTGCTACATCTTCAAACCTACCAATCAAGACACCCAAGAGATCGATCCGAGGCCGCAGAAGAGGCGGAAGTTGAGTAAAGTCCCCCCGAAGGATGCTCAAGAAGAGTACTCGTGGCCGCGAGTGCTGGGTGGACAAGAATCTCCGGATGATGCCGGCCTGCGAAGAAGCCAGTTCGAAACAGTATGGGCCGAACAGCAGAAAAAGATCCAGAGGATCGTGGATGTGGTTGATGAAGGATTTGTTGGTCCTGTCATGAGATTTGCGCATTCCCAGAATGCAGACAACCTTCGCACACACAAGAGACTCAAGACGGCGTTGCTTGCCTTGGGCCCAAACACGAATCACCACCACGACCTTCATGAGAGGTGGAAAAGCACGATGCGAGGAGACACATCCAGAGAACCGGAAGTACTGGTCACTCTGCAGCCAGCTCACTGCCCAAACATTCAGACGGCATTGAAAAACGTGGTTCGATCCGCGATTTCTGGTCACCAAGGAGCTGAGAAGTATACCGAGTTCCTCAACGAGCACAAACTCCTGATCCCGATGAACTTCGACCTGGAATTACTTCAGCGGTACGTCCTACGTTATCACATCGAGCGAGTGGTGATATCCATCATGGACGTCGAAGGTTTCGACACGTCCATCTTTGCGGAACTGGTCTCGACCTTTCACTCGTGGTCGGACAGGATTCCAATCATTCTTTTTGTTGGGATATCGACTACTGTGGAACTCTTCGAGTCTCGGTTATCTAGACAGACGGTTTCAATGCTCGACGCCGAAATCTTTGCGACGAGTCCGGATTTCAATCTGGAGGATCGCCTGTTTGACTTGTACGAGGCCATTCAGCATGATCAGACCGCAGAAGTGTTTCTCGGTCCATCAGTCGTCAACGAGCTGGCCACTTTGGCGGAAGACCAAGGCACCACCCCGGCGACATTTGCTCGTGCCATCAAGTATGCTCACATGTCTCATTTCTTCGCGAATCCCCTCTCGAGATTGTCCACCGAGGCCACTACGAAATCGCCATGGAGCCCGGTACTGTGCCAGGCCATTCGCAACCTCGCCAGCTTCAGGTCTCACTGCGAAGCGCTGGCAAAAGGCAACAAGACCGAGCGGGAGACCGTGCGCCGCCTGCTTGTGTCTGACGACGAACTTCAGAGGGTCGTTGTCGAAGCGATCGAGTCGGGGAAACGAATCATGCGTTCAGGCCTGTCCGCCGTCTCCACTCTGAGGTACATATACCACTGCACGCTCAAATTGGAGTCGTACAGTCGCTGGGAGAGCGAGACCCATCTCCTGCAATCCCTACCAGACCTGACACAATCGGAGATTTTCGAGGCCATTGAAGACGACCTCCAAAATCTTTCGTCTGAGGTGTCAGCCACACAACTGCTTAAAGGCTCCGTCCCAGAACTGCGGGATCTACACGACTACCAGCGGTCTTGCGTAGAACCAGAGGCAGAGACGGGGACAGATGCGAGCCCCTCGGAAGCCGAAAAGTTCATCAGCCTCCTACGCCGATACCTCGAGAGCCGCACATCGTCCTCTTCCCCCGAACACCATCTCATCAGTCCCTTCCGCCACTTCATGGCCGAGGCGTACACCATGGCGCAAAAGTCCCCTCTCGCGCAGACCATGCATCCGCGTCCGCGGTACTGCCTCGAACGCGCCCTGACTCGACCGGCAGACTATCTCGGATGCTCATGCTGTACGCCTCGGGGTTCAGGCGAAGCACACGCCGCCACTAGGGGTGACGTGCCAGACAAGGCCAACCTCCCGCCCACGAGCCTGTTGCTGAACATGCTCAACGAAGCCGGCACGGTGGTCAACGTGCGGGACCTGTGGGACGCGTTCCGCGACACGCTCTCACACGGCACGGAATCGGCTTCGCCAGACGCAGACAGAGATGGACTTGACGATGATAATGACGACAATGACGATGACGAAGTCGGTGGCGACGACAAGAGCAACGACGAGAGACGGACTCTAGCCCTGTTCTACCGCGCCCTAGCCGACCTGCGGTACCTGGGACTGATCCGGCAAAGCAAGCGCAAGCCCGGGGTAGAATGCATTGCGAAGACGGCATGGATGGGACTTTGACAGCAGACTCGGCTTCCCTTTGTAACAGGAGATATAGCTCTCCTTTTCCCCTCTTAAAAACAAAGGGCCTCGTCATCCTCCTCCTCCTCCTCCTCCTCCTCCTCCCCCCTTTAGGGGACTGTGCTACCATAGGTAGGTAGGTAGTATTAAGTACCGAGACACTTGCACACCTACACACCTACACCGCACACTCCATCTCATACCCCGGTACCGAAGTGAGTTCCTTCATTTCCATTTCAGGGCTGAGAGATATGAACTCGGTATATATAGAAGAGAGAGAGATATCCATATATCCGTACACATGAATATCCATATAAATGAATAAAATGTATGTAGGCGGCTTACATATATGCTTCGATGTTCACGGCCAACCAGGACCGCAAATTGTTTTTGTATATGTAGTAGCCAACGAATGGCATGACATGGCATGAAGGAGCAGAACTTATTCACTCCTTCATATTCACTCACTCACTCACTCACTCACTCACTTTAGGTAGGTAAGTAGGAGTTCGATGACATAAAACATCTAACATTAAAAACTCCGCCAAATCTTCCTTTCAAAAAGGGGCCCAGAACTGAATAGCTGGGCCCTATATACCAAAAACGCCCCGATGCTAATGTCAATATCAATGCTGATAATGCAACAATCCAACCCTGTGTCTGTACCATTGTCCCATTGTCCCAGTGGGTTGGTGAGTGTCGTCACAACAATACCAAACTAATACAGCCAGCCATTCCATGCCCATCCAAGTGTCTCCGTGTATATAAGTCCTTCGAACCGCAGACCGGATTGCGCTGCCAAATCCCATTCCACCCGTCGCTTGACCTGGAAACAAAAAAGAAAAGTCTGTTCCTCGTAGCCCCCTCCGCCACATGCATGATCTCATCCAAGTAATAAGACAAAACGGCAACACGAAACGTGCTTGACAAACGCCAACCAACCAGCAACACCTGTCGTCGTACGTACAGCAACCCTTCAGCAATGGCATAACAAATCAGCGTGGGACATAGGGGTATGATCAACAATAAATGAAAAAGAAAAAGAACCGACGCGATCTAATTGTCGTAACCGTCAAGAGAATATCAGAGCTGCAGGGAAGCAAGTGCGCGCACACAGTATCAGAAAGAAGAGTCTCTCTGATTCTCTAAACGGCGCCCTTGGGGTGAGCATAGACACAGCGGTCGCAGAACGCGTGCTGACAATCTGACATCATACAGAATTTGCTCAGGCCATAGGCGTAGGATGCGTCGCACTGGCAGCAGGTGACGACCGTGGCAAAGGCTTTACGTGGCAGATGGTGCCGTCGACCAGAGGTCGGGTTCCGAGTTTGACTGTGGTCGAGTGTATCGGACGTTCGAGAGACTGCTGTCGTGCCATGGGTTTGACCCATACTTGATATTTTCTGCTGAGTGCTGCGGGGATCCACGGCATGCTTTGAGGAAGGCTGGTAGGTTGGCGACAGGCCGCTCTGTTGGGAAGCCGAAGATTGAGAACGACAGGAGGGCGTCTGTGAGGCATCTGCGATATCTTCGTCCTCTTCAGCTGTGATACCTTGGCTCTGCTTCCTCTCCTCAGATAGTGCTCCCTTGGTCTTTCCATTACCTGTGAGTTCAACCCACTCCTTGCTTGACTTGTTCTCTTTCATGAAGTGATTAGCAATGTGACCGAAGCGGTACGCGATGGCATCTGTATCAGTCTGCGGGTGTACGATGATATCCTTGCAGAATCCACACCAGAATCGACCCTGATGGTTGCGTGATACTCGGCGTTGCGGGGCCAGTTCCTCGGGTCGTGGAATCGAATGGGCCTCCTGCATATGCGTGACGAAGTGTGATGAATCATGAAAAAAGACACGAAAACATAGATGACAGTGCCAACACTCTTGTTGTTCGTGTTGATTCCGCTCGTGCCTCTTCCAATCATCTTTACTGCCAAAGGTTTTGGTGCATCCGTCGTAGACACAACCATATGGCTTCTGATGCCGTTTCATGTGCTTGTTTAGCTCACTTTGCCTGGGCATCACCTTTTTGCATCCCTCATAGTGGCACCGAAACTGCGTCGGCCTTGTCGCAGGCGATCGCATGCCTCCAGAAAGTCCGGCGTCGGTGGTCCTCGACCGCGGCCCCACAGATGAGGCAGCGTAACTCGTCAAGGCATCGCTGCCGTGTAATGACAAGCGGAATTGAGTCAAAATCTCCTCATCGGAGCGCAATTCACTTCCTCCTTTGGAGCGATGACGTTCTAAAAAGGAGTGGATTTCCTCTTCCATCGCCTTCTGGAGCTCAGACTTGGACGAATTCTCGAGTGCGGATATGTTGACTTGGTAGCTTTGGTGTGGCGAGGACCCCAAGCCGCTATCGGTGATGGCGGGGTTGGTACTACTTCCAACAAAGCCAAGGTCTTCTTCTTGTGAGCACTTGAGGTCTGATGGAATATGCCGCAGTTCCTGGGGTGAGATGAAGTCGGCCATCCGGTCCTGGTCAAGATCTGGGACGGCAATTGTATTGGGCCGTTTGAATCTCCAGGATTGGTCAGAGTCGTATGCAAAGTTCGTTTTCAGTGCCGCAGCGGCAGCGTCAATGGACTTCCGAGGCACACGAGGGAAGAAGTGGTAGTTAACTCTTTGATTGGTAAAGTCGGGAGGGAGCTGTTCCAGATCTTGATAGCGAGAAAAATCGGCCTGTGACCAAGCCCGTGGCATGTAGGCTGTGGGTGGTGACATGTCGTTGATGTCCGGGTTAGGAAAGGCTCGCGGTTGTCGCAAGCTGTGGTTCTGGGTCGCCGTGGATATGTGTCGGCCCTGATGTTGTTGCGACATCGCGTGGGTTAGGCCCAAGGGCCGGATCAGATCTTGATTATTGACCTGACCATTGTGACTTGTCTGGCGAGACATCTGGACAGTCTCGGGCCTGTTTGAATTGAAAATGAGGTCGGCATTTGAATAGCTGTTGTTATTGTCAGAAAGGGAAAACCGATCGTGACCGGAAACCAAGGGCGACGAGGCCGAGGCGATCGACGGCGCAAGGGAGGCCGTCTCATCAGCATGTGCATGTTGATGTTGCTGCTCATACCATTTGTTGGACCTTGCAAGAGTCAGTGCGAAGAATATGCGGTAGAGGGCGGACACGTACGCTTGAAGTAAATGTTCCACGTTCTCTTCGCCATGCATCTTTTTGAGATGCTGTTTGAAATTGTCCAAACGAGGCCATTCCTTTCCCGTTTTGTTGCAGCCGTCGGCGCAACATTTGTAGGATCTGGTCTTCCGGTTGTTGATATTATGCACCGCCTTTAGATGTCTGTCAAGGTCATTGACAGTTGCAAACCCTTTGGCGTTCCGAGCGCACTCCGCAAAGGGACATTTGTGCTCTCGCTTGTGGCGAGCACAGTGTTTTCTGCGATTGCGCCGGTCAACTTTGCAGCTGCAGACGGATTCATACACAACTTACTTCAGATCGGACCTTGTCTTGCCCGTATACCCACATTCCGAACATTCCAACTCTCCAGGTCTTTGCTGCGGTCGTTGAGTTGCGTTCGGAGCACGAGAGCCGTTGGTTGGGCGAGTGGAATGAGCATAGGGTGGCAAATGGGAAGTCGCGTCCATGTCCTGGTCATCCATTTCTGTCTGCTCGTCCATGACCGAGTCTACTTCATGCTGAGATTTCCTTGATCGAGTCTCGTAGCCTGAATCTCCTAGGGATTTTTGTGCGCTGGCAGAAGAGAATGTACGATCATGAAGGGGAGTTTCCAGATGTCGTGGAGGCAGCCCAGGTTCATTAGAGCTCCCTGTGTCAGATAAAAAAGCAAGTACTCCTCCGGTGGCAGTCAGATGATTCCATGGTGCGGCAGCGGGCTGGTGACTGGTAACACCGTCGACGGCATCAGAAGACGATTCCACAAAGCGAGGTGGGAGGGATGTGCCAGGAGACGAAATGGAATACTGGGAGTCGCCTTGCATATGTTGGAACGGGTAGGGTTCAAAGGAGCCAGAGTAGTCCGGGAATGGAACATCAGAGGACGAAAAGAAACTTCTAGGAATGTGGTCATCGGGGGAGGCCATGGCCGTCAACGGGGTCTGCAACCCTGTCAAGACAGGATCCGTTGGGTAGGCTGAGTGTAGGGCAGACGCAGATGCACTGCCCTCGTCTGGTATTGAGACAAATGCCTGGTGCAATGAGTCAGAAACCACCGGAGGGACAGGGTGGTGCGGCAGTGCCGGATATACATTTGATCTTGTCGGCCAGGCAGGTTTGACGACCGATTGACGCGGTCGAGAGTGGTTGTCTACCATGACGAGAGAAAGGAGGTCGAAGGACGCAATATAACTGACACCCTAAGAGTCAGCCCAGACAGAAAGACAGAAAGACCCGATAGGTAACTAGTTCCCAATCATGCGAAATGAAATGAGGCAAAAGTTTCGTTTCCTTGCCCGCCCAGCTGGAGGAGGGGAATAGAATGCTTACCCTGTTGTTCAATTCGAACCGCGCAGATTCCGGGGTATACAAGAGGCCCAAGGTCTGACTGCGCAGGCGAGGACACGCCACTCGAACAAGGGACGATAGAGCCAGCAACAGTCAAGAGAGGCTCAATGACGGTATGAAAACACCGCCTGATTGAATTGAGACCGGCGACGAAGGAATTACGCCTAGGGCATCTTTTGTGAAGAACGGTGGAGGTCGAGATAGCCAATCAACATAGGCAAGGCGGTGCGTTCAGCCTAGCCTAGGATTTTTTTGGCCCGACTCGACAAGAATGAGGCGGCTGAAGAAGGCCAAATCTCCATGCTGCTGGGGGGGAAAGGAAGACTAGATATTAATTTATGAACATGGAGAGAGGAGAGAAGAGGGAAGGGAGAGAGAGAGTTTGGCACCAACTTGGGACTTGGGGCACTTGAGAAAGACATGGGGGGGCGGTGCAAGTAATGGGAAGAGGGACTCACGGGTTGGTTAGACGAGCCTGATCAATCCAGCCGTGTGGAATTAACGGAATGGTGGAAGAAGTCGTTGAGGAGTCATGGTTCTTTTCTGGATGAGAATGAAACCAGTACGATATTTCAGAAGAAACGAAGAATCAAGGGATGCAACAACCGGTGTAGGAGCGGTAGGGGAAAAGGTGGTGTAGTTGAACAGTTGTGTGTGAATTGAGTGCCCGGGTGTGCGTAAGAGTCAGTTGAGGTGTACGAGGTCATGGTATCAAGGAAGAGTGGGGGTGAAAGAGAAGGGCAAGAAGGGATAACCGCGTATGGAACGGGGTGGGTTTTTGGGTGGAAAGATGAGAAGAGATGAAGAATGACGGTTGTGGCCGTTCATGACTGGCTCAAATCTGCCTCAGTTGTCCGACTCGTGACCGGAAGTAACAAAACTACTGGAACTACTGTGACCGGTCAGACGGGGCATTTGTCGCGGCAGAAAGAAATCAGCCAATGATGAGTCCGGAGTGATCCTAGATAGCTGTGAGTGTGCCTTGGTCTAGTCTATTTATGGCTTAGTGGCTGCCTGTTGCTGCCTGCTGCTGCCAGGGACTTTTGGGTACGGATACAGCGACTTGTAATGTCAGTATTTGTACGAGGATCCTTACGTAGCAGGAGAGCAGGTGATTTGGTACCTTGCCTGTACCTCGTACGAACCGAGGTATCTCCATGAATATCGATATAGATACTCCGATGTATCATATCAAATAATACACCACTACTCACCAATACTACTTACAAATATACACCTATCAACCCTTACTCTGGATATCGGATTCCCCTCTGCGGTCATGCACCCGCAACCCAAGCTGTGGCTATGTACATTGGTGAAATGCCAAGGGTACCTCTTTCTTCCTATCTCTCTTGGTCCTCGTACCTAAATACCTGGTGTCTGGTGTTTATTAATACACGGCCCCCACTGACGTCCAACACCCTGTTTGCCCTGTCCTCCAGCGGCCCGCGCTCTTGATCGTCTGTCTCGTACCAAATCCTCTGACTGGCTCATGCACCTAGGCACCCTACTGCTTCCGAAAAGTCCTTGACTTTCAAAACTCCCAAAAGTTCCAGAATTCAATCTCAAGTTGCAAAACTCAAACTTGTTCGCATAGTCCCATCATTGCATTGATCATTGCCATGCCAATCATAACCCAGACTCTAGTCGTGGGACTCAAAAAAGAACATCATCGGGGTATCTAGAAATACGACCGTAACCTCTCCGACATCAAGGTCTGAACCACACCCAATCCCAAATCCCGGACTCCTCGACTCCCGAACAATCAATCCCTCGGCGCTCTCGCCGCCTCACTCTGGAAAAAGTGAATCCGCTAACATCTTCCAACTTGATCATGCAAAATGCATGTCTGCACTTGTCTCTCCCGTCCCCGGTCCCCCGTACATATACTGTTGCGCCGTGTGCACATGCAAACCCGTCTGCAGACCCAGCCCTGCGCGACCCTCAAGTTCCATTGGGTTGGCGTTGCTCCCTCGTGGTTGATTCGGCAGCATGGATGAGGCATATTGCCCCGCTACAGCATACCCTGGCATCGATTGCGGGTGCGAGTGCGGGCTCACGTACATGGTTTGCATCGGTGCTTGCGTATACATCGCACCTGTTGAGTCGTAGAATGCATTCTCATACCCGGAACCCATGGGTTGAGATCGGGGTGTCACCATTGCGTTCTGAGGCGACAGATTATGTGAATGCGGCACTTCCATCTGACTCGGGCCCATGAACACAGGAGACTGATGACTGTAGCTGGCCGTAGCACCGTAGCCGCCCGCCATCATTTGCCCTGAGGCTGTCGGTGTCAATGAATGTGGGCTATAGTATCC
Organism: Fonsecaea pedrosoi CBS 271.37; assembly: GCF_000835455.1. NCBI lineage: Eukaryota > Fungi > Ascomycota > Eurotiomycetes > Chaetothyriales > Herpotrichiellaceae > Fonsecaea > Fonsecaea pedrosoi. The sequence continues at coordinate 2,447,379 of NW_013550614.1, read as the reverse complement.
CTGTTCGAGGGGAAACCCTCCGTTCTGAGCATGGACGTGCATCGAAGCTGGTGACTGTCCCGCCGATGATGTCTGGTAGGCCGATGTCGCACTGACAGGATATGGCGAGAGATTGCTCATATCCACGTTATTCATCGCTCCGGGAATGGTACCAAACGACGACACCATCATCGGCGGTTGATCGATGGGGCTCACAATGGTGTCAGGAGACACTTCTGCCATATCCACCAGTTGCAGGACCGGCATCGCGATCTGTTCCATATGCTTGCCCATATGGACCGACAGCTTCTTGAAACTCGAACAAACGTTGCCACAGAAGCGGCAGGGTTCATCTCGGGGCTTCTTTTCCGTCTCAAAGCGGCACTTATCCACCATAAGCCACACTTCACTGTCCTCTTGGGGACCGTTGTTGACAGCCTTGTTCTTGCTGCTACCCGAACCTCGCTTGACCTTGGGCTCGCTCATCTTGTGTTCCCGTACCAGGTGTTGGACAAAGTTGTCTTTACGGTAACAAATATGGTTGCATTCCTGGATCGAACATTGCCACCACTCTAAGTGTCGGTGCCGCTCATTCTCGTGACGGACCCAGTCGGCCTTTCGCTTGAAAGACTTCGACTCGGAACAATTGGGAAAGGTGCAGGAGAAGGGCTGAACGTCCTCATGTACGTGCTTGGTCCAATCGGACGGTTTGTGAAACTTCTTGACTTTGAAGCAGAGATTACACTCAAACTCGGCCGGAAGTCGTGGTACTGGTGGTAATGGGATCCCCGGAGGAAACAGTGCCGGCGTGACAATCCCGTCGGTGAACCCAGACTCGTCCACCTCATCGTCAGCAGGGTTGCTGATCTGAAATTGTGTCAGCGTCATGTCTGGATCCTTGGTGCTGGCCCGTGGCGCCAGCGGGGTCGCCTCGCCGCCCAGCTCAAAACAAAACTTGCCCGAAGGGCACTTGCGCGCAACCTGGACAGACCGAGTGTGTTTAATCTTGGTTTCGATCAGTTTCTTGTAGCGTCGAATCTGCTCCTGGCCAACCCGTTCAACCAGATACGGCTCGAGCCTGGGATTGAGTTTCCGCGCATGGTCCCTAAATCCTTCGATTGTCGGCTTGATGTCCTCCGCCCGAATCTCAAGATCCATCTTGAGGGCAACCTCGTCTGTTTCATCTTCATCGTCATCCGCAGGGGCCACTTCGTTGTCTCTAACCTGTGCCGCCAGGATGGGTTCGCGCTCATGCATCGGAGACGCAAGAGTTGGGATAGGCGGTCCGCCGTGCTTGGTCAATAAATCAGCCAGGCCCGGGTTAGACGACTTTGCATTCTTGGTCACGTCACTCTTGCTACGCTGCTTTCTTAGCGTTTGCAAGGGGCGTGTCGACTTGGAGGCATCAAGACCCCGGGCCACCGAGTTCCCACGGCCGACAGCTGCAAGCTGGCCAGTCATCGCAAGCAAGGCACTACCCGTATCCAAGGGAGGTGACTTTGGCTTGCCGAAACTCGGCATCCTCTGGGGTCTGACGCTCCCAACAGAGCTTCGGTGGGCATGTCCTCGTGGCTCTGTCTCGTTGTCCTCTGCTAAGGGCTCTTCCTTTATATTGCTGCTACTCCGCCTAAGGACGATGCCTCGAGCCTTGCTGAAGATGCTGCTCGTTCGTTCCCGGCCCCTTTTTGAGAGGGACAGATGCCGAATTTGACTGCCTTCGACGATGGAGTTGATTTCGCTTTCGCTGAGACGACGTCCCGTTCCCCACGTGGCAGCCCGAGAGGCAGTTTCCCACTTTGCTGCTTCCTCGTTGAATTTGTAGGCGGCTGCGTTGGACGTGTTCGGTTGCCCCCTTGTGCTGACAACAGGCCCACGAACCGGATCTTGCCACGGGCCTCGCCTCATGAACTGAGTAGGGAGCGGCTCCTGCGATTCCGCCGAAGTTTCATCTTCAAGCGGAGGGAAGGCGGTTTGGTCAGTCGATGCATGACCATCCAGAGCACGTGGTGAGAGGCGTGGGGATCTAACAACCCGATAATGCTCGAGGACCTGCTCAGTGAGCTCTTCAATGTCCGACGACTGCACCGAAACTTCGTCAAAATATTCGTCGTCCGAATCGACATCAACGAGAGCTCCTGGGCCAGGGATATGCTCGTCCGAGTATACGGGGACACGATGGTCTAAACGACCCTCAGTGGTATGAGCTCGCCGCCTTGTGCCTTGAGGTGTCCGGCGAGAAGCTTTCCCTCCCGATCCATCCTCCGGGCCACTTCCGGCGTCGCTCGTGGCAAGCCATTCTTGAACCTCGGCGTTTCTTTCCTCAAGCTGGCGCTGCTCTTCAAGTTCTTTGGTTGAGGATGTTGTTTCGTCGTTCCTCGAATGTGGTCCGAGCCCGTGACGTTGGGTTGGCGTCGAACGCGAACTCTCCGTGCCATTGACATCCGGGGGCATGAGATGAGATGGGGACACATCAGCATCGCCGGGTCCCGCTCCATCGTGCCTAGCTTCGTCTTCGTCTTCCTCCTCGTCCTCCTCAGAAGATTCGCCTTCGCGACCTCGCTTTGCAGATGCAGGCATGAGGTTCTGTGGAATCTCAGGCTTCACACCAGAAGCTCCGTAGTCGGATATCATGACCACGGGACTCGGTGCACGTATATGGGCGGAGTATTGCCAGGCGTTCACCTTGTTACTGGGCGAGAGGACGCGGTTAGGCGTTGTGTCCACTTTGAGGTTTTGAGAGGCTCCCCTCTTGTGGGAAGCGCCCAGGTGGTCCATTGATTGATTTTGTCCCTGGCTGGCACTTTGTATTTGCGGAGGAAAAGGAAGAGGCGAGCCAAGTGAGGAGCTCTTGGAACTCCTAAGCTCTTCTCCAGACACGAATTTCGGCAGCCCGTCCTCGGGGCGTTGAAGACAACCTCGTAAATCTGAGCTACCTGAAACTCCATGCGCGGCCTCAAAATCGTTTGAGCCGTAGGAATCGACTATCTGAAGTTGTGCCGCCTCCTGTGTTAAGAATTGTTGCTCCCAAATTTGTTCTTGTGGAGTAGTATGTTCGCTCAGAGGGTTTTCAGAGGATTCTTCCGTTGTCAAGAAATCGTCAAAGGAGGATTCGCGGTACGGAGTATCTTCTTCAAGGTTGTAAATGTCAGCAGAAGGGTGCAAGGATCCAGGACTCGACACTGCTGGGAGCGTGAAGTGGGCATTGCCCGGCCAAACGTCCGATCCACTCCCGACTTCCTGCATTCCTTGAGAGGGGTTTGACGTTATACTCGCATTGTGATGATGGCTCTTCGACATTGAAGAATTCGCCCTGTGTTGCTGGTGGCTTTGTGTTTGTCGCGGTAGGTGAAACGCTGGAGTCGCCAGGAGCGGAGATTGCTGCCCAGTCCTCTGGGCACTGTAGGAATTCGGGATCGAGTGCGACATTTTGTCGCAAGTGTGCAGCCTGGTAAGAGGAAAGCGAGATGTGTCCCTGCTATTTTGCTCAATTCTCAAGTGGGGACGATCTGAGAGGTCCCGAATGTTCAGGGCGTCGGAGGCATGTTAGGCGGATGGGCCGCCTATTGTGAGGTTGTCAAGGATATTGTGGTTACTGTAGGTATCTGCGTATCCTGAACACCTCGGATCCAGGACGTCAATCCCAGAATGCACGGAATGATGCTGCTTGAGTCAAAGAACAGAAAAAGTGAGTCACTGAAGACTGCGCCCGACGTTGATCTGGTGGGTGCCGTGGATACGCGGCGCTGTCCGATGCACCACGATATGTCGAGATGGAAACAGAGGAGAGTGAATCGAAGGATAATCATACACTAGAAGCCGAGAGGGAAATCGTTAAGAGGAGCACAGGAGATCTGTGGCACCCGATTGTGGTGTCTGCTGATGTGGTCGGACAGGCACTCGAGAGATGTGACTGGTCGCGCAGAGGGACGACGGACAGGGCTGTGGAAAGTGTTGAAGAGCAGCCACCAGCAAGAAGCAGTGAGTGAAAACGGCGTAGGTAGGCAGATTGAGGGCAGATTTCGGAGCTGCTGTGAGAGAAGTGGTTCGCGACCCAAGCATTGAAGTGCACCCGCGAGGAAACAGCCTGATGAATACAATGAATCGGAGGACGGCCAGCGGAAAAAGGCTCGCAGGCGCGCGGTGGGATCGAGGGACTTGGGTCAAAAGGAAGGTTTCGAGGCCGAGCAGACCGGAGAAGGCTTTGAGGAAAGTCAAGCAGATGATCGCAGTGACGGTTGGTGGTAAAGCGAGCGAAGGTGGTGGTGGAGGTGTTGTTTTTCCTTGTCTCGCGCAGGTGGAGGGATCAAGCCTCAGTTGGCCTCCTCTCGGGGGGGAAGATTGAGGTGGAGATGGAGATGGAAAGCCCACCAGGGCCCGTCCCTGAATGGTGAGCAAGTGAGCACAGCCATGTTGGTCGGCTGTTGGAGGTTTGGATGACACTACTTTTCAGCTCCCGCATTAGAGGTGTCGAGGCGCCCAGGGTTGATTCGACCCAAGCAGAGACGGACGGGGATGGTCACTGCAAGGACCCACGATATCATTCCACACAAGGCCCTGACAAGCCACAAGCCCGGTTCCCCCAAGCCGGTGAGCTCAATTAGGAGTATTCGTGCTCGCAGTGGGAGCTGTTGGACAATTTACTTGGTGATCCGTCTCGACCACGAGTATCGGGTCCATGGTACCACGGTGTACGAAGTGATGATAGATAATAATAATCAATAATACAGTTTACTCGGTATGATGCAAGGGACCTCCACTTGCTGCCTAACCAGCTAACCTTCTTCAAAGCAAAGCTTGAAGCAGCCATGGAGTCATGGAGCCTCGAGTATCCCACACTGAAGCAGCCTGCACAGCCCCGAATCAGCCTTACGAGCCCACAGGCCACTGAGCAGCCAGCACTGCCCTTTGGTCTTCGCTACAGGGATCATTAGAGCAGATCCCACTAGCCTGGGGCAGAATCATGGGCAGATTCTTGTCCCTTTCCCCTTGCCAGTGCCGTGGCCAGTGCGTGTCAGTCTGTCCAATCGCTGGCGCCAACTCCTCAGACTGCTCATAATATCTCTTCGTATCGAGAACTCAGGTCGGTGGGTCGCATGTATGAGTTTCCGTAAAAGTAACCACAATCCGCGCTTTCGGGCCAGGTGCAACTACTGACCTCTGGTTTGGAACAAGGTTTCTGTTGTACAATGCCTTCTACTTCACTCTTGCCATCCATTGTCTGCCATCAGCTCCCGACGCCTTGCTATGACCAGTGGCGAGTCTTGACACAGTGCGGTACCCTGAAGGTAGATGCAAGCTGCCATAGGTGGCATATTTGGTGGACCCGAGTCCCTCCCAACATCATCCACAGTCCTGGAGCATTCCCTGAAGATATGTGGTCGTATCCTGAGCGTGATATCGGCCGGACTCGATGTTCCTTCTGTCTTCAAGATCTTTGGAGACATGCTGGATCGGACAGCCACCCATTCGACCCGTACTTGACGCCACAGCTGGACTGCTGCCTTGGTAATCGAGCGGACCGCTTTTATCAACCCAGGAATGTACTCGGCTAATGTCATAGATTGTAATTTGTCGACAATCTCCTTGCTGACAGAGGTTGCGACCGTGCTCGCGGCTTTACGGCCATAGGAACTGGTGTAGAGAGCCCGCATCGTGATTGCTCTCCATATTGCTTCTCGATGGATGCTCTTCGCACAGATCATTTTCGACACCCTAGACAAGCACGTCTCCATACCAGACTCATCGCACTCGTCATGCGATGATGTGAACAAAAACGGCCGAAAGATCCTCTGATGTAGGACAGTGAATATCTGATTCTGAATGAAAAGGGAACGAAGCGTCCGAGCTACCGTCGTCGTGCCTGTCATATCAGGGAGACCGCTTAGTCGAGCTGCTCGCAACAGGAATTGATTCAAACATGGCTGGTCCCGGAAGAACTGCTCCGCAACATTTTCCACTGATATTGCCAGCGACTGGAATGCACTTACACTGCATTGACCTGTCAGCGGCGTGCGCCCGAAGAAACCCTAGAAACGAATGAGAATGATCATTGTCAGTGGCGCCACGGACCGCACTCACAAGAAGTTGTCACCCTTTCCTTTATTCGCACTTGTGTGGCCCAAGCTTCGCAAAATGCGCTCCATTCGCTCACTTTCTCGTTGCCATTGAGCTTGCTTTTCTCTCAAACAAAGTATAGATTCCGCCAATTCTGTATGGTGCTGATTGGTCATTTCAGTCGTGGTCTGAAGTGCCTGGTGAGCTTTCTGCGCAGTCGCCAATTCAGTCTTCAGGCTGTTATTGACGTTACGCTGCTCTTCAAGGTCATCCTGAAGGTCTTCGACCATAGACTGGAGGGCATTCAGTTCATCCTGGAGTTGCGATTCACGTTGCTTGTGGTTTGTGATCAGTTCTGACAATCGTCCTTCGGCTGCTTTGCGCAGTTGTCCAATCTCTTTCTGATGCCCTTCCCGCAGTGCAGTGATTTCATCTTTGTGCTTTTCCATAGCTTGAGCCAATTTCTGTGACAAATCCGCACACTCTTGCTTGTGCTGCTCTGCGGTCTCCTCCATGGCCTTCCGCTGCGCCTCCATGTGATTTTTGTGCAATTGCGTAGACTCGGCCAGCTCCTTGTGTTTGGTGGCCAAGGATTGTTCGTGCTCGGAAATGACTGCGCGCGCGGACTCCAGATCTCTTCTCTGCTGTGTATGCTTTGTTATCAGACCTGCCAGATCAAGTTGAAGTTTTGAAAGACCGGCCTTGTGTTCATTTAGTAATCTGACATGAATGTCCTCTTTGTCCGCCATTTGCTTTTCATGGGCTTGAATCAAGTCAGTCTGTGAGCGCTTATGCTGCATCCGTTCGTCATCAAGCTGCTTCTTGACAGCTTCGATCTGGTCCTCAAGGTCAACCTTGGTTGCAGTCAGCTGCTCATTTATAGTCCGACTGTTCTCGACCTCATTCTCAAAGGTCCTGCATTTCAGCGTCAGATTGTTAGCTATCTCCTCATTCGCCCTCGCAAGCTCCCGTGAAGATGCCTCAAGATGTAAAATCTTTTCCCCTTGTTCCGTAATTTCGTTTTTCAGCTTCAGGTTTTCACGAGCTTGCTCTCCTATGATGCGCTCGTATTCTTCTTTGGACGCGCTCAGTTCAATTCTTAGCTTCGCAATCTCCTCATTGTGCTGCGATTCAGCTTGCTTGACGAGATGATCCTTCTCGGATAGAAGCCCTTGACTTTCCTGGTAGTAGTGCAGTAAGCGATTGATGTCAGGAAGGACGCTTGAGACTTTCTCAAGCAGTTTCGTGCGCTCATCATCAGGTGCTGCAGAGCCGGATCGAGACACAGCATCTGGATAGGGAAAAGGCCCAGGAGGGGCAGGGAAGGGTGGTGGGTAGAACGCGAGTTGGAGATTAGGGTTAGCTACGAACGGATGGGGATAGTGATATGGGAAGGGTGGTGGGAATGGCACACCCTGTGGTGGCGGACTACCAGCAGGTTGCTGGAGAAAGGGTGACAATGGAGGCGAAGCTAAGGGCGAGCGGCCGTGAGGTGGGTACCCATGAAGATAGGTCCCGTCAGTAGGTAACGGAGGGCTCGACATGAAAGGCATGTCTCCCTCCGTGGAATCCGCAAGATGTTGGCCAAATGTAGGTTGTATAAAGACTACCGGGCCTTGTGGAGTTGGCGCAACCAGTGGGTCATGAGGATATGGCGCTGGGCTTGTGCCCATTGGTGCAGCTATGGGTTCGTGCAAAGATGATTTGGACCTTTTTGGAGACCCGAGGATCGTTTCTCCCCGTAGTGGCGACTTGGAACCCTTCGCCAATGGCTCTACAACATCAGTAGAACAGGGAGCTAATATGGGCACCGGGGGGAATGGCGATGTGATTTGGGTAGGCACGATGTCCTGAGGCTCTTCGGAAACAGCTGGCTGCATCGATGCAAGCGATCTCGACGACAAGCTCTTCTGCCGAAGACCTTGTGAGGTTTGCAGAAGCTCCACATCTCTTGTAGGGGATCCCATAATCTCGACAGCCTCGGGAACAGCGGTCATCGAGGATTTCGTAGGTGAGAGAGGACGCGCATCTGATATAGATGTATCCGGTCGGTCATGGGACCCATTGATGATATGTGGTTTCACCTTGGTTGGCGAACTCGGGGAATGAATTGTGTCATCCTCCATTCTTGACGAGATACTCTTGTCGGATCGCAAGGAGAGGGCAGGATGTCTAGATGTAACCACCACAGGATCCGACCACTTTGAGTCGTGCGTCCTTTGCCGGTGGAAATAGATAGCCGGGGAATTCGAACGGCTATTCCTTGGAATAGAGACCTCATCAAGAGTCCTTGACAGCGTCTTGGAAAGCTTTGCAGACGCCGAACTCGAGGCTCGACTGCGAGTCTGCTTCTCAGAAGTATCGCTGAAGCTCCCAGGCCTACCCCGGGGTCTGGCATTTGTGAGATATGCAGACGTCGACATTGTGGTGAAGCGAGAGAATAAATAGAAGAAGAAATAGATGCTTTTCTGATCACCCTACTTTCGGAAGCGAAACCAAAGTGCCCTCGGCCTAAAAATCTTTTCTGTCTTGCAGGTATTCAGGGCGTCCAGTGAGGCAGAGACAACAAATATACCGGTACATTATTGACACACAACGCGAAAATAGCGACAAAACAAGTCTAGAATGTGAGAATCAGAAGATCATGGTGAAAGGAAAAGGTCATTTGAGTCATAAAAACACTTAACTGTGGGAAGCAAGGTCAGCATCAAGCGCTATGGTCGTCTCAAGACTGGGCGTCAACGGTTGGAGAATGGGAGGTTGCTGCCCGACCAAAGTGACGACAAGTCGGTCTGGAAGCACTCCGCATAATAATCGACCGGACTGCATGAACCAAAGTACCCTCGCCTCTGGGTCGAGGAGCATTGATAGGACGCTGGCCACTGAAGCGAAGGTCGTGTCAAAGTGCGATTGGTGTAGGAAGTTGGGAGGATGTTGAGATTGGATGTGCGAGGGCCGGATAAATAGACGGGCCGATATTTCTTGGCGTCATAGAGCTTTGAACGTATAACCGCAGTTTGACAGCCGATGAACATGAAGTACAGTACATTGCAGAACACTCCCTCGTGACCCCCTTCTATCGCTGCAGCATCCGCCGTCATGTCTTTTGTCTCTCGAGGGGCGAGAGCTGCAGCTCGTCCCTGGAGACGTGCAATCCAACAACGTCCACAACGCAGATTTGCTGGACATGAAGCTGGCCACGGCCACGGAGACGCACATCATCATTCTTCTGGAGAGAGCGCTCTCCACGTCGCAGGTGGATCGGGACATGAAGGATTCGGCGTGAGCAGGAGACTCCCTTCAAAGATTTGATGAGGACGTGCGAAAACTGACCACTTCCCGGGTGAACAGAGGGGATTCTACATTGCCATTGGCTCCGTCCCCTTCGCAATTCTCGTCTACTCAATCGCCAGCTCTCCCGGCGACAATGCCCTCACCCGTCTGGTGCGGCAATATGACGCGGGCAAAGAGGTGTTGTTGAGAAAGGATGCAATACACACGACCATGATGGAGCAGGCAGCGGCGGATAGGCAGTTGTTCGCTGCGACACCCACAGATCCCGCGGGTCCTCCTCTGCGACATCAAGAGTACGTACACCCTCTCTGCGGATGACCGCAATCTTAGCATCAGTGTTACTAAACCGGATATCCAGATCTTTCAACTTCGGGTCCCCTTGGAACGTTTCCGCTGGACAAGGCACGGCAGATCTCACGGCGTTGGCTAAATACTACGAAGGGAGACATAAAGAAGTGGAGCAAGAGCGGGTAGAGAGGCTCAAGAAACAGAAGGGATCCATTTACGACTCATAAGCAAGAGTGCCTCCTAGGGAATTTTTTGGGTCGTGGCATTGTACATAAGGAAAGGCTTCCTCCGGTCTGCCGTGGCTGTCTCACAGTACACGAGTATACAAGGGTGACCACAAGCAATGAAGCATCATCATATGACGATTCGTGTTCGTCCTAGCGTGTACTACTGTAGTTGCGTTTCTACAGATCCTTTCCGGGCGAGTTAGCCTTCCCTGGAAGCTTCCTCACCATGCAACGATTGTCAAAAGCTCTTTATAGATTTTGTTTCGGCACTTGCGTCGGGCCAGGCTCCCCAATGAGGGCGAGAAAGGATGCATGCACCTCTTCCGTAAGATCGCTTGCCTGCAAACTTCTCTGGTTCTTCACAAAAGCTCTCCGCGAACACTCTCTCGTGATGGCGCTCCCGCCGAACGCCGCCAACAAAAGCGTTTCCTCTCGACTCATCTCCTCCCCGATGTCCCAGAGCTTCTCGTGATAAGCTTCCCGCCACGCTAGCAACGTGCCTAACGAACCCGTCAAGGTATCACCCTGTCCACCGGAGCGCTTCAGACCACCTTGGAACTCGGAGACAGTGGTATCGATACCTTGCGAGATGTAGTCGACTGGGCCCTTTTGAATAATGCAGACTCCGCCGAGTATCTTGGAAAGCTCCTGGCATGCCTTCTCGGGGTCTCCGGTGTTCTGGTCCATGCCGACGGACTTGGCTAGACGTCCAAACTCAATCACATTGGGGGTAAGAATGCATTCCTTGTGGCCCCGGATCAGGTCCGGATCTGTCTGAACTAGCAGGAGGGCATCTGCATCCAGCACCATAGGGACGGGGGGATTGTGTTTCTTAGCTGCGGCGATGACTGCCTTGACCTGCTTTTGCGTCACGGTATCTCTACCCAGACCGGGCCCAATGACCAGCACGTGCAACCTGGGCAACATATCCAATATTGGTTTGGCGAGCTCCTCTCCCGAAGGATCCTGCTCTTTCTGCGCCTGGGATATGGAGGCCGTAGACCTGAGGATCGGGGACACCATCAAATTTGGCGAGTACGACTTGATGGTCGGGGCAGCCGAAGGTTCGCAGAAGACGTAGGACATGTCACAACCCAGCCGCGCAGAGGCCATGGCGGAGAAATATGGAGCCCCCGTGTAGTCTGCACTGCCACCGATGACGGCGACTCGACCAAGCTGACCTTTGTGGAATCTCTCCAGCATGGGAGGCACCAGCTTGTGGACTTTGCCCAGCATCGAACGCGCCGGCGCGGACATGTTGATCGCAGAGCTGGGATCTTCCGAATTCGGACTCATTTGATGAGAGTGAGGTTAGTAAGGAGACAGAAACAGGAGAACGCTCTGACTGTTTGGGAACGAAGTAGGCGAATGGCCCCGAGTAGCTTTCAGTTCAGGTAGATTGATTGCCGTGTTGTGTTGTTTCTATTTTGTTTTTCCAATTGTTAGATGGGGTGATGTCACCTACTGCACATGCGTCACGATTAATGCAGACGGATGCAGTCTCCGAAGCGAGCAATGGACCTGACCAAAGCTCATCCTTGCGTCTACTTGATACAACTAGGATATCAGGGGTGCATGGAGCAGGGACGTCGTATTTAATGGTCTTCGATTGCTTCATACTGACAGACGGCCTCCAAGAACACATCCAGGTGCCAGACTTTTGAAGTTAACATGTACCCAGGACTGAAGCAAGAGAATCTCACCAGAAAGGAGTTATAACACGTCTCAGAACGCATATCTGCATGATTTCTATCTTCGTGAAGTAGCTCGAGGTATTTACAGCTTCCGTATCTGGGTGGCACGGGTCCTCCCCGTCACATCCTATCATGAAGCCGCTCAGGGTAGTACTATGCTGCTGCAGTCACCTCGATGTAATGGCTAGCAAGGCTAACAATCTGCTCCTCAAAATTCTTGAACTTGATGCCGAATACTTCCTCGGTTTTGCTTGCATCAAATGGCATTGGCAATGAGGGCTGACTGCCACCGAGTGGAAACACTCCTTGTTCCACAGCCTGAGGGAAATGTTTCTTTACAATGTCGATAGCATCGTCCCATTTGACGCCATTCACGTCGTAGTTGACTCCAAAGTTCTGGTTTCCTTGGATTGTAGAGTCCAAGGAGGCAACATGGACGTAAGCAACATCATCGACGTGACATGTAGCCCCCGGCATTCCATTGGGATTTTGCGTCCCTAGAAGCGAAATCAATGCAAGGGCGTTAGATCCAGAGTTAACCGCTGCCGGAGTAGTGGCAAGCTCGTTCTTGCCAATGACGAAGGTAGGCATGATGTTGACCACGGTGAAATGGGGTTTTTCCTCGCTGATGAAATCTCGGGTGCGATTGTAGGCGAGTTTCTTGCTGGCCGCATAGGCTGCGAAAGTATGAGGATATGGTCCATGGGGGTCTGGTTCGACATTCTCAGCCGTGTAAACTCGGGCATCTGGTGGAGACACGGCTGCCACGGAGGAGGTGATGACGACTCGTTGGATCGAGGGCTCTTTGAGAGCCGACCGAAGGATGCTCAGCGTACCCCTGATGGCAGGTCTGATAATGTTGACCTCGTCGTCCTCGGAAGGTCGTGCCAAAGGCGACGCAACGTGGACAACATAATCCACATCCTTGACAGCTTGGTCAAAGGCGCCATCCTTCTCAATGTCGGGCACTATGGAGAAGGAAATCTGATTCAAGTATGGCTCGGTGGACTTGGCAGCCTTGATCTCAGCAGCTTTGCTTTCAGAGCGAACCGCAGCTCGAACTCTGTAGCCTTTGGAAAGAGCCTCGACCAGTGTACGATAACCGATATGGCCTGAGCTGCCGGTCAGAAGGATGAGCTGGGCAGACATGTCGGAAATTTTGTCTCCGAGAACGTGGCAACGAAAGAATCAAAGGCAGTATCGAATGCTTTGGACTTGTCTCGGGAATCGACTTGAAGACTAAAGGAAGAATTCAGAGAACACGAATCCCTTCATTTATAGTCCTTGTCAACGCACAACTTGATCTTACCTCACCTCTTCAATGCTCTCTCCTATGCCTAAACACAAGGCATATCCTCTTGAGACAAATCCACTTTGAGTAATCATTATATTTGTCGAGTGTCTAATGGGTTTTGTGGCTAGGAGAATTGTGCTGTATCAGGATAAAGTACTCGTATACCAAGAGAGTAGGTACGAGTAGACAGTGTTCAAGCCAGCATTCGACAAATCGGAGCGGCAAGACCCATGTCCAATTGATTTGTGGCCTTTGGCCGGGCTGATATTCGGTTGATGCATGTTGATGATCCCGATTGCCTGTTTGCGACTAGAGAAGGATCGACGCAAACTTGAGTAGCAGGATGGTTACTCATCGGAAACAAGGAAGTTGTGGAGGTGGTTGCCACCCAGTTGCAGTTCTCCACGACGCTGACGGCGAGTTCCAAGCAGAGGGTTTTCGGTGCCAGCGGTCTGTCAGCTCTTGATTGTGTGTGAGAAGCTCTTTGAGGTGGACCCGTTGTTATCTCCGCTTGCGCTCGGTGATTTCGCTAGGGTAGAGCAAGAAAGCCAATTTGTACTTCCGCTTACCAACCGCAGTCAGCGTCTCTGGTGAGTGAAACGACGACTGTGCCACCATCCCCTTCTTTGTTGAATACTAAACACACCTAGCCACTGAATGTGGCGCATACTTCCCGTCTTCGTCAACGGCCGTACTGTTACTCCTTACGTTCATCGCCCGACATGCTTCAGCAACGGGATATAGCCCAGCTAAGAGCTTTTCATGCTACCCATTTTGCCACTCAGCCAGTCCCAGACCTGATGACTTATCCGCTGAACGCTCCAGGCCAGACTGAGCCCAGCCATGACGCTGCTATCGACGACGACAACCACGACGAGGGCAGCTTGGGTTATTACGACGATGGCGTCAAGAGGACATTGACGGATAGCCAGATCAAGATGTTCCGCCACTCCGAGATTCAGCGGCTGCTGAGTGAGAGAAGAGTGGCTAGAGCGAAGGAAGAAGCGAAAGCAAAGTCGAAAGAATGTAACAACAGCAGTAGCAATGGCCGCGAATCGAGGAAACGGCGATTCGAAGACGAGCCAGCACCATCTCATTCCCATGTTGAAACTTTGACCTACGACGAAGAGCCAGAAACCGAGAAAGCATTAGTGACAACTACAAAGAAATTTCTGTGGCCAGTTCTCGGGCAGGTTTCTAAGTGACTTACGGTATCATGCCGCTTTTCCTCCTCGCATTTCCAGGTCATCGATACTCGTTTACATACCTTGGAAGGCTCAGAAGTGCTACAAAATTTACGACGATAAAAGCTCTGGAACACGACTTGGTACGTAAACATTACTTTTTGATTCATCCTTTGATTCATCCATGTCTTAGATGATGAGTTCTTGTATCATCCTTAGTCTGAAGCGGGCGTCGGAAGCAGCCTCGGCCTTGCTCGATGATTGCTTTCGACAGCAAACCCCGCCTTGCTGAATCAATCTTCTCTCTGATCGTGATATCTGCCTCCAGTAAAGATCATGAATATAATCTAGGACCGCCGCTGACTGTTTGGCTCGAGGAGACCCTCTCATCATTTGCGATGACAAGCCCTTTTAGGTGATTTTGAAGATGGGCCTGCAGGCTCCGTTGGTGCTTTCCGCTTGGGGGCTCTGGTGTCGTGGCCCGTGGGCCGTCGTTCTGGTTGCCCCTCAGGGATGTTTGGCTGTCCTGGCCCATTTCCCCCCGAGTTATTGCTTGACTGTGTTCCGAAGGACAAAGAAGCCTGTGGGCTTCCTTCAAGCCCTCCGTCGACCGGTGAACGAGGCAAACATAGACCAACACCAACAAGGTCTGTTTCACTCGAAGTAACATGATCGATCTGCATGTTACGATCAGAGTTCTCGAAGCTGTCACTGCTACTGCCACCACCACCGCCACCCGTACTGTGGTCGTCGCCTGGCTCGATCGAGGTATTCCTCGAGCACACTGCATTCCATCGTCAATCTAGACAGCCGAGAGAGAAGGGACAGACTTCCACCCACCATGAGACCAGTCGTCTTTTTGAGTATCACCATCTCCCCCGATATTCTGTACCGGTTCCTCCTGATCACGGTGCTTAACATTCAGTCGGACGGGCTCCATTTTGGGCAATGCAGAATAAATTGTTGCTGAACTAGACGTCTGTTGAGCGTGGACATGGAAGTGTGAGGGATCATTACTGCGGCTGGGCTGCTCATTTTATACTTGAACAACTCCTAATTACCCAGACTCTCACTCCTCTCTTCTTGAACAAGAATCCACACAACGGATTCCAGTAATACACCACTAATTTCTCTTCGTGTGCTCATCACACCGCTACATCAAAACACGATAAGAGTCTACGCCATGCCGACAGACAGCAAGTGAATATGCCAGCCACGCGTGGGCCTTCGGGTGCGTGGACCTTCAGGTGCGTGGGCCTACGCTACTGCATTTCTGCACGTTCCGGTGCCTGTCGCCTTAAGGCGCATCTTACCCCCAGCAGTTTTCGTTGGCGTTGTTCCCCCTATGGTTTCCATTGACACGAGGATATTTCAGACCCAGAAGAACTTCTAGGCCCTTCAGGGGTCCATCTTGTGGTCAAGCCACCGACCGAGCATCGAGAAGTCGAGGCTCCTGAACCACCTCTTGTGGTTACCAGACATGTCTGCCGTCATCACAGTAGCTTTGTGGTCTACCATCTCAGCCTTTTCGTCTATTGGATGGTGGAGCCTGACAGTCCGGATTAGCTAGCTAACAAGGACAGCGTTACAGAAGAAAGCCTCCCCGGCCGACTAGTTTCGGGTCACTTCGTCAAACCTTACGCATGTTCTAACGAGGAGGGACGTGTCCCGTTTCGCCCGGATTTTCTGTCTAGGATGTTGTTTGCTCTCTGTGTTGGCCTCGTAGCGCCACCTCATGCGAACTATCGTGAATCCTCTACAGAAATACCGGCTAGGCTTCCTGGGCCCCTGCTAGATGAGTTGGTCACTGTGACGAGGTTGGGAAGCTTCTCATCGGCCGCAGCAAGAAGGTGATGGGCCCACCTCCCCTACAAACATCTTCGAAGTGGCCGGAGATCGGGCCGCCCCTGGTGCCCAAACCTTACAAACCTGCCTGGCGAAATAGGTCGTTTTGTGGCTAAGTGGAATTTGGCTCTGGCCTCAACGGCTTATGGGACGAGACCACCTTTTCATCCCCGCTCGTTCGCCCGACTAAAGTTACAATATCAGTGTTACAGAGGTTGAACGTTGAACGGGTCATAGTGGTGGCTTCACGATCCTAGCTCCTCGCGATGGAAAGAAATAGAGGCGGTGAACAATGGAATGAGAAGCGCATGCGGCCAGCTGCCAGCACACGTCGATCCAGGTTGCTGCCACGAGGATACAACCCCCTTTTCCCAGGACCGGTGTACTGGTTCATGGTGTCATACCATCAAGCGACTCGAATCAGTCACGACAACCCGGGGATCTACCATGCCAGAAGCAACGTCTCTCCTGATTGAAGGATATAAGGTTGAGAAAGGCGAGGAGAAGCGCCGCGCCCATGCGTTAGGCGGACCGGGATGTCACCCGTTGGTGTGGATTAGCCCTAAATGGTCACTCTGAGGAATGCTATGTACGAGTTAGAGGTACCCGCATCGCCGATGGCTGCATGAATGACTGGTGAGTAATGCTGGAATACTCGACTGCCTGCGACATTTCCAGCTACACAGCCCTATATAGCGCGACATGGTCGAGTCCAATACACTTCCTTTGCTGAGCACAGACTGCGACGGCTTGAAAACTCCGTCACCCGGTTTGCTGGTGGGTGGGGAGGGAGTTGATCAGGAAACCTGGCCTGCATTATCACAGGCGTCGCCTTGATCCTGAAGGTGGAAATTTGTTGGTTATTTCTGTCTCGAAGACGGCTGTTCCCATCGGACCCTCGTGAGCCGAAGAAGCACACAGTGATGTCTTTTCCCTGGCCGATTGAGGGGGCGCGCCCACCTCTCGAGGAACTTCCCGCAGATTCCCTTGGCCTCCTCCGAGACCTGTTGGCTGCCTGTTGCCACTCCGCGGTAGCCCGGCGGTCGTGCCAGAGTGCAGATAAAGTCTCTGCTTCGAATTCCTGCACCGGGCTGAGGCAGAACGCAGCATAGCCCTTCCTCCTTGTCCACCCGTCGTATCGCACGAGTTTGAACGCTTTTCCTTATGCGACGTCGCACTTCAGGAGCAAGTCTTGCAGACCAACTCGTTTGTGTGCGCAGGTATCTCCATGAGACGCCTCAGCGGGTCCAGCTGCCGTATCCTTGCAAGCATCCATGACTTGAAAAGTTAGGAATTAGAGCCCCTAGCTGAGTTGAGTCTCTTGCCACCAAAGCGTGACTCGGCATCACACACTCTTACAATGCTCTTGAACACAGTAACACATCACACATACTTTCCTCTTCTCTACAGCCGCCACAAGATGCTATGAATTCTGCAGACATGCAACCTATTCCCTTTCGAACTCTGATATACTTCTGCCCTACATGATGCAGACCCCCCCTTTTCCTTAACCACTTCACCATCACCACCATCCTACCACCGCACTTTGAACAAATATCACTCAAGGCTACAATATCAACGAGCAGCGTGCCTACATCTGAAATCCAGAATGATACAGCAGGAAAAAGAAGGACAAAGGAGGGAAGATTGGAAAAAGGAGGCATAAGGCTCACCAGATCCCGGTTTCAAACCAGGGGCGATTTGTGTTCTCCCATCACAGTCAATGGACTTTGATGGCGAGGGACAAGTAGTTATTGACTGCTACAGCAGACTGGTATACCGATCTTGTGTTTTTGGATTGTGACTGAGGAATCTGAGTCTGGGACTCCTGCTCATGTCGCACGGTTTCAGAACGAGCCCTGTTGTTGACAACTTGTTGTTGCTGAGTTCCCTGAACACTGTGACCCTTTGTCGTTGTCCTTCTCTTTGCTGAATAGCCTTCACGACGCGTCAAACTAAGAAAATCTCTCTAGATGATACGATCCTACAATCGCTTTCTCTTCTCGACTGCAAGTGCGCACTCCTCACAGACGGAGGAGACAGCAAAATTTGTCGCACAAACAATCCCCTCTGTTGTTGATACCAGATCAACAAACACACCAGACCACTCGCCGACACTCTAGATCTACCCGTCGACTATGATATCTTCGAGGATCTTATTTTGGAACACCATGGATAGGCGTGGATTAAAAGAGCAGGTTGCCAATGGTAGAGCATGGCTTATTCACAAACAAGCCCTCGTCACGGAACCGTGGCGCAGAAAGAAACATTCATAGCGGCAGTGATGTTCCCGTGATAAAGTTCGACAGCACAGAGAAAGCTTTCCAGGTCCATGGATCTTCTTCCCTTTGCTGGGAGACGACAAGGCCGAAATCCCATACAAGCGCGCCGTTTTGATACAGACTTCGAGCTAGTCCGCCCTGCAGGAGCTAACTCCACAGCGCGATATACGCTAAACTCATGTTATCAGATCCACGTCGGCTAGCTATAGAGAGCTGCACGCTCAACGAGCTGTTCTATTGTCTAATTTTGCGAACCTCACAAGGGCCGTCGGGCGAGCGGAAACCCTGTTAAGCCATAACCTGCGCTGAAAAGACTACTCTCACCTTTGGGAGATGCGCTCATTGTCGGGCCCGTTGGATATCGTGTCCGAGAATTCGAGTCAATGCAGCGAGTGCACCTCAGACTCGAGAGCGTGACCAAAGCTTAACGCTCAAAATGCTACAGAGGCATACATTTCCCTAACTAGGATCTCTAAACAAAACCTGAGGGATGACCCCTTTCTGTCAGACGTCAGGGCATTCACTCATTCTCTACTGGTGAGTTCGTTGACCCAGGAATTATCTCCTGTGAGCAGAGTTTAGGGCTATTGCCATCTGAGGATCAACAATTCGGAAGCTAAAAGTTGACCACTGAAGTGCACAGAGCAAAGCTCTAGCGAGGGTCTAGGCTCTTTGCGCCAACAATGCAAGGGGAAATGAAGATGAAAAAGAAACAAAAAAAGAAACCCTTGGGTGCCGAGGGCCCCATTATCCTTGTGTTGATTCGTTTCATTGTATGCGTATTTTCTTTGGCTGCTCAGGTTTGTTGCGTTCTTTTGTTTTTGTTTTTGTGTTTTTCTGATAGGGGAGTCATGCAAGGCTGCAGAGTTTGATACTGCATCTTCTGCCCCCTTTCAAAAGAGGCGTACCAGTGAGGCGCTGGCGCCGCTTCAGGCAACCCAGGCGAATGACTTGCAGACGACGGCGCCTCGGTACGGTAAAGCACCTACTCGTAAAGGGGATCGGGGACCCGTCAGGGGATGAGCAGAGGATGTCTCTCTCTCTCTCTCTCTCTCTCTGTCTCTCATGCTCTCAGCGGCTGTCCAGAGATCGACCGAGAAGAAAGAAAGATGGGTAACTTAGTCGGTGGCTTTCTCCTCCTCCTTGCTGCCTTTGTTTCTTCCCCGTCCCCTTCTCCGCTCCGCCTGCCTTGGCCACAGGTTCTGGTGGTCCCTGAACCCGTTTTCCTTCCCTCGCCACAGAGCGTCGGGACTCCTCCCACCCCGCCGCCGCGCCTCAGTCCCTGCAGAAGCCCACCAACGTTCGGGTCCCGAATGGAGTTCCCGGTTCCTGCATCGCCGAGAGGCTACAAAAGTCGCGGGGGCAGCTTCTCACGGGATGGCCTGGGCGCGGCGCGTCTCCGTCACAAAGGATTTTTCCCCAATTTGTACAGTCCCGGAGGCGGTTGGTGGCGGCGTCGTGGGAGTTATGTATATACATGACTCGTACATATGAACGTGTATGTATGCGTCCTTCTTGACCTGATTTTCAATTCCCCCATCCTCCTGGTGGATGAAGTGGTCGGGATTCCAGTCAGATCGTTAGACTCTGGGACTTGCTTCTCTCGATACACGACGGGCTGCTGCCTCTCAGACGAGTGCTGCCATTACCATTGCCATTGTCAGTTTCTCCTGATGCATTGTGCACTAGGTACTTACTTACCGCGAGGCACAGCAGGACGAGGAGCGGCCGTGATTGTGATGGCATGGGATGTGTGAACTTCGAAGACACTGGCCATCTCAACTGGTACATGCACACTTAATGTACACTAATATTAACCTTGACATCTACAAGTCTCCATCCATCCATGCATCCATCCACGTTTCAATCCAACGAATATATCGGAGCCTGCTTGTTTGGTGCGGTGTCTCTTCTCTTCTCTTCTCTGCCAGTCTCTTTCGACCCGTCTACCCTGTGCAGTGTATGTGTGTCTGTATGTCTACATGTACGTCGCTCGTACTTGGCTAACTACTCTACGCACATCATCATCTATTGTCATTATCATCACCATCAACATCACCGTCGAGTCGACAATGAGGACGTCTGCGAAGAACCCTACTTTGAAAAGAATAGAGCAATACATAAAGAGCGGCACGAGAGACAAAAGTTGTAGCTAGTAATCTCAGGTTCTGAGCTAAAAAAAGAAAACACGGGTTTTGTGACCAAGCTACAAACGACAGACGACATCCGACACACGCACATCGAAGTCGAGAAGTGCTGGGGAACGGGTGGAAGGATCGATCAGGCTGGCTGGCCGGCTTTGTGTGGATTGGATTTTCCCAGTGTTTTTTTTTTTCTCTTTCTTGGTTCTCTTTTTCTTCAATGCGTATGCTGTGGAAGACATACTTATGTCGCGTGTTTGTTCCTGGTTGGATGGATATTTCCCATAGGAAGTTTTTCTTTCAATCCACACAATCACAATCCCATTTGTAGCTTGCACGAACCCATTAGCTCAGATTATGAAATTAACAGAGAAGATGATTTCTTCTGTGCAGTGCGACAGCATCCTCCACCCCATTTTCAGTGCCAGACGCGGAATTAATCTTCTTCTCCCCTGGACAATCATCCTACATCTACTCCTCTGTGAAATAGTTAGCAACAAATCTTCGGTAACAATCGATCGGGGTCAGAACTAACCTTCTTCCTCTCCAGTGGCCTTGCTGCCCAACACCCATTTCGACTTGCCATGCGCATCAGTCTCGTGCTCAAGAGCGACACGGCTGAGGTGGGAAATGATGTTCTCCATAGTGGTATCGGCGTGGCTGCGGGTAGCACGGCCGAGGTTGTCAATCCATTTCAAGCTGGTCAAAATGTAGTAGACGATAGCAACCACGATAGTGACACCGATCGAGTAGCCCCAGATGACGACCACAGTGACAATCGAAGTATCGCGGCTGTAGTTGTCCCGAGTGAAGGCATCGATCGGGGTGGTGAAGAGTTCGTCCCTGCCACCAGCAAGCCAGCCAAAGACACAGAACAGGGTGGAGAGAACGTCGACACCGAAGATGGCACCAACCAACTTCCAGGATGGCCAAGTTTGTCCTCCGCGAGTGACAAAGATGAGCCAGTTCTCAACCAATGAGACTTGAAGGAAGAGCATGAGTTGGACATTGCCAAAGTTCTGCACGAGACCACCAGATGGTAGGTAGAAGGAACCACGCATGATCCAGGTTGAAAGAGCCAAGAGGAAGCCAAGGAAGACCGAAATCACCCAAATCTTGGGCAATTGCCATTCAACGGGTCGCTGTTCGTAGTGGGCATTGTCGTAGGCGACGGCAATGGTGGCCAAATCGGCAAACAAGGCCAAAAAGACGACCAAGTCGGTTCTGATAGTTTCGTTGATGATGATCATGGAAGTGGTCAAGTACACTTCCAGGTGCAAGCAAAGAGCGATACGGTATTGGACGTAGGCCTTCATTCTCTGGAAAATTTGACGTGCGACCTTGATAGCATCGACAATAGTGCTGAGACCGGGGGCCAAGAACACGATGTCGGCGGCAGCTTGGGCAGCTTCGGTTGCACCTTCGACAGCAATACCGCAGTCAGACTTCTTGAGCGAGGGAGCATCGTTGACACCATCACCAGTCATGGCAGTCAAGTGACCACGTTGCTGCAACATCTCGACGACCTGGTATTTGTGCTCAGGGAACACTTCGGCGAAACCGTCGGCTTTCTCGACAAGGTCATACTGGGTAGAGCCGGCGACACCACCGGCAATGAGGCGCTGAGAGTTGTAGACCTTGGTACCAAGAGCGAGAAGTTTGCAAGTTTCCTTGGCGATGGCGATGGCGTCACCAGTCAACATCTTGACGCTGAGACCGAGGTTTTGAGCTTCCAAGATGGTGTGGGCGGTATCCTCACGAGGAGGGTCGAACATGGGCAACATGCCAATGACTTTCCATGGCTCGTCTCCGCGCTTGGACGCAACACCGAGAGATCGGAAACCACGGCGGGCAAAGTCGGCCGCAGTGTCGCGGTAGTGTTTAGCAGTAGCTTCGTCACATTCGGCAATGGACAGGACAGCCTTGGGGGCACCCTTGCAGAAAGACCACTTCTCACCCTTGAGTGTGCAGATGGTGGTGATACGCTTGGAGACAGGGTCAAAGGGCATGAATTTCTCGGTCTTCCAGCCTTGTTGCAAGATTTCACGTGCCTTGGGGTATCTCTTGAGGGTCAGGATGGTGATCTTGTCGATGGGGTCAAGAGCCTTCAAGTTGTGAGAGGACGCGAGCGCAGCCGAGGCCATGAGCCAGTTGACATCTTCGCCCTCTGCGACGTAGGGCTCACGAATGGTCAATTGGTTGGCAGTCAAAGTACCAGTCTTATCAGAGCAGAGCACATCGACACCCTGGAGAGTTTGTTAGTTGCACTGCTAGGGAGAATTTGGGAAATGAGCGACTTACAGCCAATGACTCGATGGCAGTGAGTTTCTGCACAATAGCCTTTTGTTTGGCAAGGTACGCAGCTCCGACGGCGAGAGTGGTGGTGGTCACGACGGGGAGACCGACAGGAACACCAACGATGAGAAGAATAAGAGCGTAGTGGAGCAAGTTGACGGAGCTGTCCTCGGGGGTCGCAATGGGAATGTTGTGGAAGAAACCACCGATCCATGCTGCCAGGATGAAGAAGACGACCAAGACGAGGAGAGCTGTGCCGATCGAGTCCATGACGGCTTTGAAGTGACCTTGGTCGGTAGCGCCCTGGACGAGAGACGCGGTCTTGCCGACGAAAGAGCCGCGAGCAGATTCAGTGACGACGGCGTAGGCCTTGCCTCGCTTGCAGCCGGTAGTGTAGTAGCAGATATCACCCATGTACTTGTCCACGGCCAAAGACTCGCCAGTAATGGCAGACTGGTCGGTGGCAACAATTGAATGGCCAATGTGGTGTTCCTCGTCATCGTCCGAGTCGGTGTGATTTTTTGAGTGATATTGTTCTGGGTCGCTGACCATTTCCTTGTATTCCTCGAAACCAGCTGGGTTATCGAAGTCGCAGATCAGTCGGCATTCGCCGGCAACAACGGAACCTTCTTCGAGAATAAGCTAGGCGAGAATGTCAGTACAATCAGTCGAGCGAGGATCACGAGAAACTCACAATGTCACCAGGAACAATTTCGCGAGCCTTGATTTCTTGGATTTGGCCGTCACGGACAACCTCAGCCTTCATGGCGATGTCACCCTTCAAACTAGCGACGACATCGGCAGCTTGCTTCTCCTGGTACCAACCGACGATGGCGTTCAGCATCAAGATACCAATGATGACACCGAAATCGATCCAATCACGCAGACCAGCAGCGAGAAGGACAGCCAGCTCCATGACTAAGACAGCGTCAGCAATCTGGACGGCTACTCACACGAGGGCAGAATGTATGGGGGCTGTACCGTAGAGAATGGGACCTCTGAAGTAGCCGATGAACTTGAGAAGCATGTTCTCCTTCTCTGTCGCCAACTCATTGTAGCCGCATTTTCTTCGTCGAGCCTCGACCTCAGCAGAGGTCAGACCGGTCTTGATGTCTGTGTTGAGCCATTCCTCGGGGACCTCGTAAAGCTCGCCTGGTCCACCAGTGATGCCAAACATTCTCTTGTAGAAGGGGATCTTCTTGGCCTTGGTGGCGTCGGCGACATCGTCGCCGGAAACTTGAGAGGGAGCTTTGGAGAAGCGACGATCTCGGTAGGTAGAAATGTATCGGATGAGGTTGGCGTACTCGCCCTCATCCTTATCGGGATCCCATCCGTCGGCGAAGGAGATTCTCTCGCGCTTCGGGTCACCGTTCTCGAGGTCCTTGTTTTCCTTTTCCGCCATGGTTCACTGTATGGAGTGGAGAGGTTAGTATGCAGGAAAAGAAAACAAAGAAAGAAGAAAAAGGGACGGCGACAACAAGGTCAGGCGTAAAGACCAAGCTGGAGGAAAGAGAGGGAACAGGATTCTGGAGCTCGCAGCGTGCAACCCCTCTTTAAAGGTAAAAGCAGTTCACCAGATGCGAGCGAAAAAAGAGCAGCCAGCTTCTGATGATGGACCATAAACTCACCTCGACAGGTCCGCACGGATGTGAATGTTGACTGGAGGGTTTGCAGGGAACGAGGGCTCCACCAGCGATCCGTCAAGCCGTCAAGCTGCGATAGCTCGGACAAGGTCCTAGGCGTGGAACCTGGTTGGCTGCTTAAGCTTTCCCTGAGCTTGAGGTCAGCGAGCATGCCGTGTGAGCCATTTGATAAGGGAAGAGGGAAAAGGCGAGGGCGACAACAGTCGGGGCGGCGGTAATGAGACGTGTATGGCTGTACCGGAAAATACGCACAGTGAAAAAGTTTTTCTGCAGACAGAAATTTTGGGGCCAGCTAGCCCGGCCACAAACAGAGTTTGGGATGGGTTTAGATCCTCACTGGTGAGTGGGTGATGCCCACCTAAATCAGCCGGGGGGTTCAGGATGGAGTTACTCAAAGGTTGCAAGGGTGTGGGATCAATGAAGACGAGAGATTGAGATTGGTGCGGATCAATGAGGACCTGAGAGGAACGAGAAAGAAGTGTGAGAAAAAAAGGAACCAGAGTACCAAGCACCAGAATCTCCGCACTTCTTTTTTTTTTTCTTATCGGAGGGAACAGTGGCAGCACGCAGTACAGGGGACGAGAAAGGAAGGCATGCGATTATTGTTAGTTGTCAGAGCAGCTCGATAGGAACTTAGGTGAATGACCTGATACCCAGAATTAA
The DNA here is from genome assembly GCF_000835455.1 of Fonsecaea pedrosoi CBS 271.37. NCBI lineage: Eukaryota > Fungi > Ascomycota > Eurotiomycetes > Chaetothyriales > Herpotrichiellaceae > Fonsecaea > Fonsecaea pedrosoi. The sequence continues at coordinate 2,422,496 of NW_013550614.1, read as the reverse complement.
CAATTCAGGCCTGGTGCTGCCTGGGTCTAGAGGTGACGCTCCCCCAAAAATGCTACCTAGGCACCACCAACACCTCTCCAAGCTCCCTTGGGTATTATTGGGTCCCTAGGTATGTCGCAAAAATGATTCCAGGCGGCGCACGCCCTCCCATCATGGGCTCCGAGCGCCCAAACCAGGTGCCGGAGCTCGCCCACAAGGTTACTACCAGGTACCCATTATTCTTCACCTTTATGTACGAGAATCTCCAGTGACGTGGGCCATGCAGGGAACATGGCACCAGCCGTAGTTGGTTTATTTCTTCTTCTTCCTCCATTGCATATTCTTCCACCATTCATGCGCTGGGTTGAGAGTGTTTGCACTTTTTGACTCCGAGCCATTCAGCTGGGCAGCTGGTTATCTCAACTAGGTAATAGGCGAATCGCTGCCCCAGAATTACACATCCCCCATCTGTTGGGCAAAGAGATGTATGAGCATGAGTCAGGAACCAGAGCGACTCGTCTCTAATTGAGCAGCACGATTACCTGAGCTGATTGCAATCTCGCTCCCTGCTTGCTGGCGGAGATAGTGGGTTATCATTTGGATCCTACACAGATCCCCGGGGTAGAAGCTGCAGCTCTATTCATTCCCGTTGAGCTTGTACAGAGTAGGATGTGTGTAAACGCGTTCATCAGTTGTTTGTAGGCATGGAGTAATCCAAAAGCATACCGAGTGGAAAGTATGTACGTACTCGGTACGTAGGCTGAATGAGCCGGGGGAACAGCGGTTAGCAGTAGTACCGAGTACTCGTACTCCTCTCCATACTACTCGGGGCTAAAATACTCGTACCTACGAGTCCTCATCCATCCTGAGCAACGCAGACGGACTCATACAGTACTTACTCGTAGGTACGAAGGGACTGAGTGTGATGTTGTCTCACGTTCAATCATTATGATGACCCTCGCTTCCTCGCTGGTTGAGATCATCCACCATGAGGATTCTAAGCCCTTTCTTCTCACTCCCAACAATGGTCAGTCCGTTAATGCTGTTTAGCCTGATCGTCAGATTTGGCGAACCCTTGGGCAGCGCCAAATAATGATGATCGGGGGGATGATGGCATCTCGCAGGCAAAGTTCGCCATCTAGCATACCTCAAGCTCATCAACGATGCTGCCACTGCATGCACAAGAATCCTTCCCCAACCGTCCTTGGGAACCAACCTGGGGGATAACAACCGAAAACAGCAGTTGATTGTGGCTTGACCTCAAACTTGGTCCGGTGTCACCATGGTCGCTTACCATCTTCCAGTCAGTAGTAAGTTGCCCGGTTTCTCCCTGCCTGGCCTCCTCCCAGCGCAACCCATGAAGAAAAGAATGCCTCAGTCCGCGGAAAGATGGCCTGGTCCAGTTCAGTGGCCCTGGTGGCTCCTCGTGGAGTCGTGGCCCACGCTGACTTCATTACGTCGCATCCTTTCTTTTGGTCGTCACCGGTCCAGTAGGAAGCTGTGGCATTGGCCGGCTGCAGACTAGTGGACCCGCCTCCCAATCTAGCTTGCAACGGCTACGAGCTGCATCGATCTCGCCGTCGTTGTCATTTGAATTGATTTCCGGCCGTTCAAACGGTACCACCGCGTACCGCCAAATGTCAATCTGCCAAAGAAAACCCATTGAACATTTTTTTGGGCAGGGCATAACAAACATCGGCCCCAGTTCAATGGTTTTCTCCGACATGGGCACCCCCAGCTCGCGGCAGAACTTAATGACCCATGACGCTCACTCACCTCTTGTGCCTCTACCCTTCCCAGGGCGGTTCGGCGTTTTGTGCGGAAAGCCAACGCAGGGCCCTTCTACGTTATTGGGGTATCACCCTTCCGTCATCGAATTTTGCTCCTCGTGCTTCCTGTCGTCCCAAAGTAGCAGCCATGGTGTTCCATTCCACAGATATCCGGCCGTGCCTAACTCGGCGATTATTCATCGCTTTCACAGCAGTATTGGTCTACGCGTCGTGCCGCATCTGTTCAAGCGTTAGCATGTTTTGCTCAAACAAGAACAAGATCCAGATTCCAAAATAAGCCTGTTCGTTTTGCCCTGGGATGCTTGCTTCTTTTGCGAGATTCAAAACAAAGTCCAGGCCCACAGTTGTGATTGACGGTTTGGAGGCAATGAATTTCCACTCCGGGCGCCAGGCGAACGGACAAGCGCTGCAGCTGCAGAGCCAGTTTTGGCTCTAGTCGGGGCTCTAGATTGGATGCCGACACTCCTCCTATCACGGCCCATCAGGCTCTGCCCATGTGAACGGGACCGGCCAATCCACTGCACCCCCCCCCCAAAAATGATTGTCGACATATTTGGCCATGATTGTAAACATCTGCAAATGACCACAGAAATTGCACCCACTAGGGTCCTGCAAGTCACAACGTTCAACTTCTCAAACTCCCAAATAACGGAGCCTCCCCAATATCATTAGCTCGACCCTCTTCCAGCCCTGCTGCAAGCCTGCAACACGTCCTCTTGGCCGTCACGGTGATCACAGTTGACAAGGAACCATATCTGGCCTCGTTTGGTCTGTCTACAAATCGCGCCTGTCGGCTTGTCCCTGTCAGAGCCTCGGGGGCGCGTGTTTCAGTGGATACAACAGCGACCCAAATCGTCTGTCAAGATTTCCCTCACTCACTTCCACGGAGCATTACGAGGTACCGAGTACAGATGGAGCCCACTAGAACTACGAGTACCCATCAATAGCGCTGTGGGGGACAAAAGGCTGATCGTAACAAGTAGGTACAGAGAGCTCGGTGCACATTTTGCGCCGACGCGACAACATGGCCGTGCCGGGCACGACTGAGGCATTTTTGATCTCCTCTTGCACCTACGAGTACCCGGTACATACGAACACACTGGCAAAAAGTCGGCCATCTAAGGATGCGGATAATCAACAAATAATTGTGGTAGCTCGGCACCCACTGGGGGAAAATTGGGTGCTGTGGACGCTGCGTTTCAGAATTGTGATGGGTGTGACATCCGGCAAGGCTTCCGACCGCCACGGCCGTAGTCCCCGGTGTATCTGGCTAAGCGATCATATAGGCATCCTTGCCCCCGAACGCCCCCTACTGGGACTGACATCTTGAGGCATTTTCAAGAATCTGATGCAGGCCTTGGGTTGAATGAAAGGGTAGGATTCGCAATCCACGCTGTGACCTTGGTCAAATGCCTCAAAAACTGGAACGCAATGTTGGATATTTGTCTGCGCGTCGGTCTTGTCGTGAGACCTGAGACGGCTGCAAGCCCTGACCAAGACTCGAGGGTTTCTCAACTACCGGCGCAGGGCAGGGCGCGAGCATTTTCCCGCGGATCATAGCAGCAAAACGTCTCCGATTATTGCCAACCGCCGGTGTGCCAAATGCCACGGCCAACCAACCCTTCTCCTGCACCACCACCTTCGACTCCAAATCCCATTCCCTCGCCGCAATCTCAACCGCTTCTGCCAGCGGGCGTCTCCGGACATGCCCGCAGCCAGCAAGGAAAAAGGAAACTTTGTTTTCGCATCCTCACAATCGAGTTGATAAACACTTTGGAGGTATTTTGAACACTCATTTGGAGAAACAGTGCCAGGATTACTGGGGCTGGGGTAAGTCAAGCCGATGTTCTTGTCTAGGGAATGCGACGTGCATCACATCGATTGCTGGTCGCGACGATGCAATATCAAGATAATGGCAACTGCCGTCCTACCACCAATTACATGGCCAAAATGTCACCAGATCTACCTAGGTATCTAGTGCGCAATTATCGTTATCAAGAACTCTCTACCACAGAGAGATCGGCGCAGTTGATGGTGTTGGCGCAGTTGCCCTTCATCGACAGCTGCAATGACGTCGTAGACGTTGTAGGCATCGGCAAGCGAGCAGGGATATCGACAATGATGGCGTGAAATCTTCACACCACCACCTCGAGTTTAGCAGCAGCAATGCTTGCCACCGAGTTACTAGGAGAGGGTTTGAATGTGGTAAGATTTTCCACCCCGCATCTCAACAGCTTGTGCTCGACAACCCAAGCGGAGAAGACCCGACAAGACGATGATGCGCCTGACGGCACATGGAAACGGGTTGAACGGCCAGGAACTGCCATCAATCTTTGTGACTAACACTTCGGTTGCATTCGCGTGATGAAATGCATGCAGGATAAGAGACAGATGGTGTGAAGGATCAACGGACTACAGGGAGCACCTTGTGGTAGAGAGTTTGGGGTTTGCATCACCGTGTCCACAACTTGCCCGTGTTCAAGAGCTCTATCGGGGAGCGACGAGCGCGGGGTCAATCGAATCGAGTGAGGTTTGGGCAGAATTGCCGACAGATTCTCAGTGTCGACTGATGCACTTCTGTCAAATGCAACACACCCTTTGGTGTCGGCTAAGGTGGACGACAAAAACAACACCCAGTTCCCGGGCCTGGCACCGAGTCCGAAGAGGAAGGTTGTCACGTGACGGGTCTATCTAAGTAGGAAAAACGCCAAGATGAGCTGTGTTTGTATAGACCCATGTTTGAATTGTACGGTCAGAGACTCGAGCTATGGCAACGATATCGGCGTGGACTACTGATGGGGAGTATGGCTAGTGAGGGATGATACAGCAATACATTGAGAGGGTGCCAGACTTCTGGTGATCAAACAACCTCCTGCTGGGTACAGCGTGAGTGAGTCGTGACAGGCAATATGAAACGAGCAGCAGCTATGGAAGAGAAGAGCATGGAAGATGAGCAGTTGGCTGTACTGCCCTAATTGTCACTCATTGGGATATCATTTTCCCTGTTGTTGTGAATGAACACATCCTTTCCTTGTAAGTCAAAATCGCAGGACGAATGGTGCGGGTGAGGCATCAGGCTGAGGCAGGAGCAGCACACAACTTTGAACCAGATCGAAGACGGTTGAGAACAGATTGTGTCAAATTCAATGTCCATGTCCAGTGCGTACCTTCCTCAGATGCGTTTGTTGAGCCTCGACAACGCGACAACGCGCTCCTTCTTCCTCAACAACTGGCGAAAGTGACGTGTCTGTCTTCTGGCTCCTTCTCTACCACCAAACTGCGGTCTCAACTGTTTCAACGCTTCATTTTCTCCCAAATCTCTACATCCCTTTTTTTCTCACACGAGCTTCACCTTCACTCTTCCGCTTCTCCATCTTCTCTCTCTCAACTCACCGGCAGCAATCATCTTGCTTTGTGCTTCATCTTATTCCAGTTCTAACCCAATTCACTCTCACCGTGCTCTGTCCTTTCAATTCTCCAACCCATTCCACCATGTGGCTGTACGCTGTTGTTCTCCTCGCCATGGCCCTTCCCGGTCTCACAAACATGGTTGCTCTGTCGTCCTCGCAGTCAGCGGGCCACTCCCCCAATTGCACTCTGACCTACATTGCTTCTCAACCTCCTCAAATTGGTCCCACCAGCACAGTCTACCAGGCAATCATGACCACCTTCCGATACGTGAGTCACCTCTCTGCCACTGAAGTAAGGACAGAAGGAACTGACCAGAGCAGGCTGTGGATTGCAATGTCTGTTCTGTCACAAATATTCCAAGTGTCGACATTCAAGTGAGTCTTAGCCGCCGCAGATCCATGATACTCATGCTGACTTTTGCAGGGTCCTTTCAGTACTCGATCAATCAGCTCAATGCTCACGGTCACTGAGATTCAATGTATCCCTGAAGGCACAGCCAGCACCAGAATGCACCATGCGGCTTACAACAACATTGCTGCAACTTCTCCTCAGACTGCCAGCTGGAACCAAATGGAAGACCTCAAGAAGTCACACATTCACCGTCGGTCGGATCAAGCCACAGAAGCAGCCCTTGCGGATCTGGCAAGTAGCTTCGCCAACGCTCTTCCTCCTGATGTCTCCCTGCTCTCTGGTGGGTTAAGGGACGAGTTCACCGACATTGCATCTGCTATGTTTGCGCTGAGCATTTGTGACTCTGGCATGGACCTCCATTCGGCTTGTGAACAGCTGAAAACCGATCAGGTTGCATACCAGCTATACCAGTCATGGTATGCCCCCGACAATGTCAAGTCGATCGTCTGCTTCTGCGCATCCTACGGTTACGACTTTGGCACCACTCGCCAACAGCTGTACGCCAACCTTTACGCTGCTCTCATTGGCATCCTGGCGGCTGCTGATATCACCACCGACCGGGGTCAAATCTGTGACACTCTCAGTCTTTTCAATCGGACAGGCTCTTCCTTGGGTATCAACACTCAACTGTATCATGACCTTGTCTGCAGCAGTTTTCCCACTCCCACGCCAACTACACCACTCTGGTACGGACCAACACCCATCATTCCATATGTCTCGAACAACATGACCACATGGGGCACTCCAACTTCCTGGGCCTCCAATACGACCATCACAGGATCCGACAGCCCAAGTGGGACTGGAGTCAATAGCGGGACTGGAGTCAACAGTGGGACTGGAGTCAACAGTGGGACTGGAGTCAACAGTGGGACTGGAGTCAACAACAGAACTACCATAGGACCACCTGTCTCTTATACTGGCACCATTGGCAGTGACTGGTCAATCACCGTCAACACTCAAACCAACTGGACCGAAACCACACCCACAGGAACTGGTGCGGCATCTGACACCCCTACCGCAGAATCCAATGGCACCTTGCTTGCTGCGCGTACACCACGAGGGCCCAACGCTGTGCCATTTTATCCTGCTATCACCACTCCTGCACCACGTCATGGACTTTTCAAGCGGTACTAGCTACAGGTATCGGACTGCTGTGAGCATGATCAAGAGATGCAAAGTGGACTGGGGTCATAGCTGCACTGGTCAAAGACATGAAGGAACGAAAGATGGATTGAAAATGGAGTGACAGACAAGATAGAGTTGTCACCGAGAACAACCGACACACTGAAAACATTGTATGATAGAGCTTTCCGAGGGAAAATGCGCTGTACATGTCGTAGCACTCAGTATGCTGATAATGTAATAATACAAATCTCGTGGACAGTGTCTCGATTCTTTACCTTTTCATACGTAGCCGTGTCTGAGAACATTGTGGAAACCTCCCAAGACGAACGATTCTACAATGACACGTTGCATAGTATTCAATCAGGTCCAGGAGGGCATCATGGAATTCTGCTGAGCAGGGAGTAGAGCGAGACTCTTACAGGACATGTGCTGTCGTGGAGAGGTGAACTGTCCAGCCCAGCAGCGTAGTCGAGTAGTTTCGTTACGAGAAACAGGGACGGGCGTGGTTTAGGAAAGGAAGTACAGTTGGATCGACCCTGAGGAGACAAGGGGCAGAGAGAGAGAGAGAGAGAAAGGATCACGGGGGCTGATTGACTGGCTGATTGACTGACTGATTGATTGATTGAAGACAACGGCCAGTCGTCGGCCCCGGGTCAAAGTTTGCTGTTGGGGCAATGAAAATTGATTCTTTTCGTCGTCTCATGTATCTAATCAAACTCCCACTTAGAACTGTGCTTTCTTTTCTTTCCCCCCCTCGTTGAATACTTTCCCATTCCAGTCATGTCTGCATGCAGATGATCCCTCGTAACCCATTTTACTCGATGTATGCAGGCGCCTGTAGGCGTCCACGGCAATATGCACCATGCTGTCCACCCGCGCAGGGCTCATGTGTCCCAACCCAGGGTGCAACATGTTGTGTGTGTTCGAAAGAAAAGAAAATCGCAAGAAAGGTTGGCCATAATCCATCTCATGACACCCAAAGAAGAAAGATGTAAATCATCGTGATGAACAATTGGCTACCGTCGCAGCACCTGACACCGACGCTAGAACGCTGACAGTAACAACAATATGCTGGAGTATTGGTATGTGCGTGACGGAGATGAGTTATGGTGGTTCAAAAGACCATCAGATACCAGGACTGTGATATCGACCATATTTAGCCCCTAGGCGATTCAGGTTGCTCATGTGGCAATAGGTGGATACCGACTGTGGACCAGTGAGCAAGATCTATGGATGAGTGTCTTATATCCAAATCCTCGAGGATTCGTACGTGAGATGTATACGAGTTGCTGGCCATATTCGATGAGCAATCACGCATAACATCTCCGGGGTCCGAGTAATGCTGACCACCAAATCTGGCCACGAGGCTCGGAGAACAAGCATTGTGGCCGCTCCGTTCTTTTGTAACCCGCCTCGGCCCCTGAAATAGACCGAGAGGCATTTGTCGATCGCCACAGTGGGCTCGTTCGTATATATAGATCCTTCTTGCGGAATCTGTCCAAATCAGATTACAGCGGCATAACGACACTCCTCCTAGGTTGTCTTTGGATGATAGGATCGTCGGGGTGAAGCGAGCTCATCGAGCTGAAAGGACCGACTCCATCTCTGTCCTGGAACACTCTGTTTAAACCGATGGCGGCTTTCGTGTACAGGACGTCAATAGCCTTCTGGTCGCGGAACGGATTTGGAGACTTGTCCCAAGCATGAGGTACGCGAGGAATTGTCTTGTGGTCGATGCGTTTGCCCAGATTGTCTAGTCGCTCGGCAAATAATTGACCTTCACGGAGGAGCATGTCCCACTCACAAAGCCACAACTGAATATCGCGTGGCAAGCCTTCACGGATCATTTCGTCGGGTGCCAGTGCCGGAGACGCGTACGGGCTACAGTGGTCGCCGTGAAGGTCCGGCGCAGGGAGGTAAGAGAAGTCGAACAGGTCGGTGAAGGTCTTGGAAAGACATTTCTTTGGGTTGCGAGACTCCCTGATCTTGCGTGACCGGGACATTGTCCAATCCAGCAGTGGATACCAAGCGACAACAGAACGGATTTGCAACGGAGTTCCTGTCCTCGGTCTCACTAGATTCGAAGTCGACAAGGCAGAACCCGAGGGTACCGGCGTGAGGAAGTTGTGAAATTCGTGATGATCCTCGGGGTCGGTCATATAGGAACCATAAGTGTCGGTAGTATCGGCACTCTGTGAGGTGAAGGGCCTGGATCGAAACTTCTCCAACGCGTTCATCTTTCGATGAAATGCCAGACGCAAAGGCGCCGAGAAGGCCAAGTTCGCGCCTGCTGAAAACCCGGACAGCGCGATGTTGGTTTGATCGATATGCAGTTCATCCGCATTTTCGGCGATGAAGACAAGTGCCTCGACACAATCATCGACAGGCGTGGGAAAAGGGTGCTCGGGGGCACGTCTATAGTTGACGCTGACGAAAATACAGTTTGTATGCTGAAGAACAACCCGAGCCCAATACTGGTCATCTTGTGCATCACCCAAGCAAAATCCACCGCCATGAAAGTTGACTACCGCGGGAAAGCGATGCAAGGGATCCCTTTGCAAGGCCTCGTTGTATATCGGAGGAAGGTAGAAATATAGCTCGATTGGCTCCGTGTCTGTCTCGATCCCCCATTTGAAGGCCGGTTTTGCAGGACGAGGCCAGGCCCAGCTGTGGAAGCACATGCCTAGCATTTCTAGAGCTCTCCACCACTTTGCCTTGACTGTCAACCATTTCCTAGATGGAATATCCTTCGCAGACAGATGGTGAGACATTGATCGAGGTCTCATGGAAAACTGACGCTCCTCCTCTTCAGTGGAAAACGTATTCGAGAACACTTCGCTGAGCATGTGCCCGGGAGGCTCGAGGGTCTGGCCACGTTCGATTCCATCGGCGTCGGTGAACGTGATAGCATGACTCTTAGGCGAAGCAAAGTCCTGGGTATCAGTGTTGATCGTTGGAAGGTCAGGCTCGGGCCCAGACTCGGTTTGAGGCTTGGTTTCTTGCATTGGGATCTCTTCAACGGGTGGCGTTGTATTGCGGTGGGAGGGCGAGGGTGTCCGAGGCATGCTGGCGAGGTGAGCGCGGAACAGTCTGATCGTCGACCAAGAGCATTGAAAGGTTGAGGGAGGCACAGATGTAGGGTAAAGCACAGAAGTGACGAGTTTGCAGTTCCAGATCCTGCTCTTATCAAATATTGGCCGGGATCAAGTCCAAAAAGGGCTCATCAGTAATGCAGGCGGAATAAGAAAGAGCAGGGACTCGCAGGAAGGACGAATACAGCGCAGGCGCAGTAATGTTGGGCCGGTGACCTGAACGGCTTTTGACTTGCGAAGTGTGCTTGTAAATGGCTGATTCAGGGCGTAGATGCGATCAAATCGTGGCAAGGCCGTTGCGAAAGAGACTTAGTTGTATTGTATGATAGAGGGATGATCAAAATGCTAATCCAGAAGGTTTCATCTCAGGTCCACGGGCCAATCTGCTTATCGGGGGGTCTATCATGACGCGTGGTGTCATTGTGGCTGTGGCCCGGGCTCAGCTTGTTACAGAAGTCTGAAACCCCAAAACGTCTAGGTGGTCCAGGTGGTCGCATGCTTGTTTGGAAGCCCTTGGGTGATTACTCGGTCCAGACAGGAGACTCGTGGGTGGTTGGGTATCGAATCAAGAACCTGCTACACCCTTGGAGGAGGGGTGCCCGGGAAACTTCTAGGCGAATAATGAAGCCGCCCAATGCTCCCCCAAGAAGCCGTTTACGCGTCGATCTATAACACTTTACCGTCCTTTGACTGAAAAATTGCCTCAAGACAAACTTCTAGAATCCCTCCGAAACCACATAAGACAGAGAGGGACGACCACTATCATAACCTTCCTTCGTGATGTTTGCTACACGACTTCCGTGGTTGAGACACTTGTACTATCTATATCCAGTCTCCATGACGACCAGACTGCGCAACAGGGTTTCACCGACTTGACCCCTTTATGTCCGACAAGGCTGGACCTACGAGGACTTGGTGCAGCTCACCCTTCCGTCGACCCCCGGTCAGCATTATTGGAGCGGCCAGGTGTACGAGTAGTGGATGCTTCGTTCATAATACTTGTTTTCGACCTGTGTGTATCGGAGGATGCGGTACTCGGTATGGATATGATATGCTACCCCTTTTCTTCGAATGGGCCCTCAAATAGTGGTGTCCGGGCGACCGTCTGGCCACCTCACTTTGGGGGCCTTGTGCGCAAGAAATCAGCATGTAGAGTATGGCTTGCGAGCAGATCAGTCAACAAAGGGCCCATCAGGGTCTCGAGGCCAACCAACTCCTCGTGATGTCTCATCTGTGCAATCTCTTTCCATATGTGGTGCGATTTCCGAGCAGCCCAAGTGTTCTCTCTGCAAAACGCATACAAGTATAGCCATCTTCCCTTCACCGTAGTGTTCATCCTCTTTCTCTTCGCTGCTACCCCTCTTTCAAGTGCTAGATGACCTCAGGTTCGTACTCGTACAAGTTGGTGCATTTCAGTCACCGCAAAGGGAAGCAAGAAGCGGGTGCCAGGAACGTCAGCACGTGATTGGGCTCGGAACAGTCAGAGTCGTCGTGTCTTGTTGTCGCCTGAAAGCCTGAGATCTCAGTTGGGCCTCGTCCAGAACTTGCAGCACAAACAAATGATGCCACTCAGTCATTGGTATGCCAGACATGGTGACCTCAGCAAAACCCGAATGCAGAAAACGGCGTGGTCAACAACGAACTTTACACACCAGCAACACGTGCAATGATTGGGTTTCTAGCAACCCCGCCTTACTCATCATTGCTACAGCTGATACAGCTTTGTTAAGCCTGCATGGCCTCCTCGGTGATAGGAGAGCAAAGGGTAAAACTAGTGGATGGTATCAATTCATTAATCCACTCCTCGAAAACCGCAGGAGGAGAAATCTACTTGTACTACTTGTACGAGTACCCGGTAGAGGGACCAAAAGCCTCTGACGCATTTATTGGCCCCGCCCCCTCCGGTGAACCCTTTTGACTGCCGTCCATCAAGGTTCCGGTCCTGCTTCCGGCCCTGCCGCTCATATTGTTGCGATCTCTTCCTGCCTCTCCTGATCTCCTTCGCCAGTCCATGCTCCTTGCGTGCTGCTGCTAATTGCTTGCAAGCTTTCCTATTGTGTGCTTGTCACTGCAGCTCACCAAGTAGTGCCCAAGACCTTTCCAGCAACTGGCGACCAGACTCCTACCAATCCAATCTTATCGCATTTCTTCCACTTCTTTTTTCCCCTCCTTCCATCATCTCTCCCTTCCGCTGCCCCTCCCGCCGCAAGCCACCCTTCCCTTTTGGCGGGAAACAACAAATCGGTAACACCCAGCTGACTGAGCACTGACGGAAAAACACGATCCGCAATAAAATCACATATCATCGCGGTCTCGCCCTCACTCAATTGACTGCTGTGCGCGCAGCTTCGAGTGGTGTGCGTCCAGCGGCAAAGCCCGTTCATCGGGCGCAGTCCCAAGAGTCCTCACTCAGAGTCAACATATCAAGACCCCGTTTTAAGAGCCTTCTCTTCAAACGCCGGTTCGGACCAGTTCATTCGAGAATTCCTCACGTCAAATCCAGCTTCGTCGGTGCGGACGGTTGAAGTGCATCCGCAGAGCCGTCCCGTTATCAGGCAGCAGGATATCCCATCCCACCGACCGCCATCATGTCCGTCCTTCGTAAACTCTCCAAACACGTCCATCCTAATGGAAGTGAGACCCCAAAGGACAAATCCGAGGGTCACATCTCTCCCATTTCTTCTCAGAGTCCCGGGCCTCACCGTCGTTCCCTCGCCCAATTCCTACATCTGGGTGATCGATCGGACTACACCTCCAGTGACAATGAGTCCGAGATGAGCGACTTTGACAGCGATGGCTTGAGTAAGAATGCGCAGAAGAGAATCCTGGCAAAACAAAGAAAACATGAACACCGCTCTAAATTGAGCCTGGATCATCGAGACGATTCTGAGGAGCGCATCAAGAAAAGGCTGGAAGACGCCGCCAAAACCGAGACGGATGATATGAAAGCTCGATATGGCGAGCTTCCGTTGATGCAATCCACGACTAGCCACACTCAAAATCGTCTTGACCTAAGCACAGTCACCGAGGAGATGGCCGGTCAAGAAGTCGTCTTCCGCTGTAGATTGCACCATGTCCGGAACATGGGTGCTAAATTGGTTTTCCTGATCTTCCGTCAACAGATCTCGACCATTCAAGGTGTCCTTGTCGAAGAACCTGGTAAAGTCTCAGCTATCATGATCCATTGGGCCGAGCATCTGCGCACAGGAAATATCATGCTTGTGAAAGGTGTGCTTCAAAAGCCACAGATACCCGTCAAGTCTGCTTCTATACACAACGTGGAGGTCAAGGTGACCGACTTGCACATCATCGTCAAGCGTGCAGAGCCTGGTATGTTCCTGCCTGAATTCTGTCACTTAACGGCTTGCTAATTGTGTTCCTAGTCCCTTTCTCTGTCCAGGAGGCAGAGTTGACCATTCTCGACGATGACCAAAAAGTCGATGGCCGTCAGAGTCAAATTCCCGACCGTGTTAGACTGGCAAATCGCATTATGGATTTGCGAACTGCCACTTCCCAATCCATCTTCCGCATCCAGGCCGCGGTGGGAAACCTCTTTAGGTGTTCCCTTGACGAGCAGCGCTTTGTAGAAATCCACACGCCCAAACTCCAAGGCGCAGCGACCGAGTCCGGTGCCTCGGTGTTCAAGGTCAATTACTTTGGTCGTCCTGCCTTCCTTGCCCAGTCTCCTCAGTTGGCCAAGCAGATGGCGATCGCATCTGATTTTGAGCGGGTTTACGAAATCGGCGCTGTCTTCAGAGCTGAAAATTCCAACACCCATCGTCATTTGACCGAGTATACTGGTCTCGATCTCGAGATGGCCATTGAGGAAAACTATCACGAGATGATGGATATCATTGATCATACTCTCAAAAGCATTTTCAAGGGCATTTACACCAAGTACCGCAAAGAAGTCGAGCTCGTCAAAGAGCAATTCCCTAGCGAGGATCTTGTTTGGCTGGATGAAACCCCTAGAATCCCGTTCAAAGACGCCGTCCAGCTGCTTACCGACTCGGGTTGGTTGAATGAAGATGGGGAACCGGTCTCACCTCTTGAAGATCTCGCCACCCGTGACGAGATCCGTCTCGGTGAGCTTATGAAGGAGAAGTATAAGACCGATTACTATATCTTGGACAAGTTCCCGCGATCTGCTCGTCCTTTCTACACCATGCCAGATGCAAACGACGACCGATACACCAACTCTTTCGATGTGTTTGTCCGTGGTCAGGAAATCATTTCTGGTGGTCAACGTATCCATGAGTCTAAGATGCTCGAAGCCAATATGCGCATGGTTGGCATCGATCCTGACGACATGGCTGAGTACATGGAAGGCTTCAAATGGGGCGCTCCTCCCCACGCTGGGTGTGGCGTCGGTCTCGAACGTATCGTCATGCTTATCCTCAAGCTAGGCAACATCCGACTGGCCTCGTTATTCCACAGAGATCCCAAGTCATTCCCTGCGAAGCCCGCCGTCGAGAAACTTCGACATCCCGAAGCAGACACTTTGAACCCCGTCTGGAAACAAGAACGTGGGCGGGAAGTGGCAGTTCAAGACCGGAAGATGCCCGATCTCTATGATCTCATTGCAAACTACGGAGATGCAACATCTACATCTTGGGGCGATGAACGTTACCAAATCTGGCGCCATGCAGATACTGGTGCTGCCGTGTGCTATGTGCCTGAGGGCCACTACGCAATTCTCCCAGGCGACCCCCTGTGCCACCCAAGCCAGTATTACCGCGTTGTCGTCTCTTTCCTCCAATGGCTGAAGCGGGAGACGCGCTTGAAGCCCCTCTGGCTGTTGATTAGCCCAGAGTTGGAGGAAGTTCTTGGTGAGAGACTAGGTTGGAAAACTCTCTCTTGTGTCGCCGAAGAGCGGGTGGATCCTCACAAGAAGACCGCGGAGTCTGACCCGGAGGTTGCTAGAAAGATTCGCAGGGCTCAGAATGACGGCGTCAAGATCATTGACCTTGACCCTAAAGAGCCTGTTCCTGAGAGCATCAAAGAGCGTGCCAACGCCAGGGTCAAGGACTGGTTGGCGAACCGGAAAGGTACCCAGATCCATCTGTCCAACATCGACCTCTTCCGGGACGAGAGGCACCGGCGCTACTTCATCGCCGAAGACAAAGACGGCGTCCTCTGCGGTATTGCAGTCATGTGTGAAATTGCCCCTCGCAAAGGTTGGCAAGCCAAGTACACCTTGGACTTCCCAGGAGCACCGTCGGGGACAATTGAGTACATTACCACCCATGCGCTCAACGCCGCTGCCAATGCTGGTGTGCCCAGCGTCACATTTGGCGGCGGTGCTGCAAGTCACTTGACACCAGGCCATCATATGAGTGGTGCCAAGGTGAAGATGTTGCAGGCTACATATGATGCCATTGTCAAACAATTCAACCTCGCCAGAAAGTCTGAATTCCGAGAGAAGATGGGTGCTGTGGCGGATCCCATCTGGATTGCCTATCCCCCACACGGTCTTGGTTCTAGAGGTATCAAAGCCATCATGAGGTAAGTCCTACAGCCCTTGTTTTGTAGCGAGCATCGAGTTATCCGTTCAAGAAAAGCAAAACTGATCCATCGTGGCAAAACAGATTCTTCCAGGATGAACCTTAGAAAGGTGCAGGTTATCCACGTCTGAAATCACGTCCCACGATCTGGTTATCTCGAGCAAAACAATCACTAATGACACGGGTCACATATGTCCTCTCGGGTATTCCATGTAGCTGGTACACTGGTTAACGCAGGTCAAGTGCAAAGACTTTGCCTTGGCTATGTCCTTACGGGCCCTTTGAATCAAGTGTGCAGAACGAGTGATTACGGTAACGCAGAGACGAGGCTGCTCTCAGGATCGGATTTGTTGACGATATTTCGGCAGTTCGGAACTATTGATGGATTGAAATATCATGGCTGTCTGCTTTTGTTTTTCCCTAATGTTCGTTGGATGATGCGTTCAGATACCACATAGCACAGCAAAGCAAGTATAAGTACCTGGCATACAAATCCCGACACGACCCCCTATCGACCAGTGGAATAGAATGAGACATTTCCACCCTGGATAGGTTCACCCGTGATTTGAATGTGCTGCGGTCCCGACTGTCGATACTCGGTCGGTGTTCATCATGGGTTTATCCCAAGTATCCAGGCAAGCTAATGTAGGTATATACAAAACGCCCCTACCAGCTGCCAGCTTGTTCTGAGAGTCCATCTTGTCGTTGTTGCTCGATGTGTATCATTTGATAGGTAGAGGATAGCTAGAGTAGTTAGCTGGTGGCATGGTATAACATGGCATGGCATGACGTTGCTCCATGAAGAAAGAAATAGGAAGACAAAAGAAAGACAATCAGAGGATTCGGCAAAGTAAGTCATGACGCGCTCAGTCAACAAGAGGGTTCGTTATCGTTGTCATTGTCGTTGTTGTTATCGTAATGCTCTATGCAGATTTCTTCTGCTCTGCTCAGCTATGCATGGATATTATATCATGTCATGTCATATCACATCCCGTGCGGGTTGCGTCTGGGTCCGATCCAATCTATTTTGAGCACCGAGCCGTCGTGGTCCTGCGTATTCCTTGGTATTATGGCACCAGTGATTGGTAACACATATCAGATACATCTCTCTTGACCTCTCGAGCATTCCTTGACTTTTTGGGCCCGTATTTGGGGCGAAGGGGGAAGGGGGGTCATGAAGTCTCCTTCATCCGTCCGCACACACTGCACGTCCACCACTGGTTTTCCATCCACGTGCCGCATCGTCCGCAGGTCCAGCCCAAGGGGTTGATCTGGGCTTTCTCCTTGGCCGCCGCTTCGAAGCGTGCGATGTTATCGGCGGCGCCGAGGCGAGGGGCAAGGATCGAGGAAGGATGGCGAGGGCGAGCATTGGTGGACGAAGAACGCGATTGAGAGGTGTTGACTTGAGATTTTGTCGGTCTGGTAGCAAAATGCGAGCTGCTGGTGGGACGGGATGTCGACGACTGCGAGTAAATGGCTGGCCGCTCGGTCTCGCAGGCTCCGCACAGCAGATAGTTGATTGGGTTGATGAGGGTGCAGACTTCGCAGGTCCATGTTTCTTCGTCCTGGGGAAGTTCTGGTGGTGGATGGTTGAGAGGCGGAGTGTTTGGGTTTGTGGCTTTTGGTTTCGTCTCGGGTTCATACTCTTTGCCTGGTCGTGACTGTTGTTGTTGTAGCTGCCGCTCAATCTGAAGTTGTTCTTCCCGCAGCGATCTCGTGTCAACTGGAGGAACGATACTGTTGCCCTTCCGGACACCTCCTATGGGATTATCCTGACTGGGAGGGACATATCCCGCGCCCACCATCTGCGCCTCTTCTTCTTGGATCATGTCAATGTATGCCTGCATCAATGCCGCCTCGTCCTCTTCCGCTTTGTCGGCCTTGGTGGTGGTGACTTTCTCCTTTTTGACAGCCTCTTCCTGCATTATCTTCCGGCCCATGTCGGGCACGGCGCTGCCACACCCGCGGCTGATGCGATTGCGTTTCTCAGCGGCAGCAGCGATGATCTCTCGAGCGTTCTGGCCTCGCAAGATGCCCTGACCGCCGACCTTTCCTCCACTGCCTTGCGAAAGGACCGACACCTGCCGCCGTCTCTCCGCTGCTGCACGGGCTTGTCGTTGAAGCTCGGCTCTTGGTATGCCCCGACCCCCAAGCCGAGTTCCTTTGCCGAGAAATCCCTCGCCGGTATAGCCCTTGCGAAGGAGTGTTTCGTGCTCGTCGCGGAGTTTATCCCACAAGGCGTGGAAGGCCTGGTCATGCGGACCGTGGACAATGTGGCATAACTCATGCAACATGGTATCCACGACGTTCTCGAACGGCAAGAATTGTGTATCGTCTCCGGGGTACCGTAAGCGGAGATAGATCTTTTCGCCACGGTTGACGTTCAGGCCTAGCAGAAAGTGGTCTTCAGGCAAGAATTCGCATAGCATTCCGACACGCCAGTTGCGAATTCGCATAATGGGTTTCACAATAGAAGCTGTCCTCTTGAGGATGTGGAGGGCTTCATTTGCACGAGATTTTGTGGACAAATGCTGGAATTGATCGACCAAGGGGTCGAGTTCTGTTCCGCGTGCGTACGACATTTCTTCAGGTGGAGATTTGATATTTGCTGAGAAAAGACGAGGGTACGGGGAAGACCGGATGATCAGAAATCAGAGATGTAGAAGAGTCACTGTTCGAGCCCGGTTAGAGTAGACTGCTCCCTGACTTGACTATGGCCACTGGGTGCTACTTGTTTGTCACAACAACCCAGTGAATGCCAGATGGATTGGTGAGCAGAAAAGGGAGAACAAACAAGATAAAACTGCAGGAATGTAGCACGCTATCAGAGACTCCTCAAGACGCCGCCGGAATATGCCAGAAGGAAAACTGTTTGATGCTCATAGTGTGAAATAGAGAAGAATACGGATTCGTAATGTATCCCAGCCTGATAGCGACAGGAAGCCCCACGTGACCCTCCACCGAATGGGCCACGCATGTGGAAATTCGTCCCCTACGATTCGCCTGCGCCAGACCACGTCCTTCCCCGCGCCGCCAGCGTGGACTGCCGTGACTGACTGCATACTCGGTTCTTGTACCTGAAGGCCAACTCTCGACCGTCAATTTGTTCACCGGCCAAAGGACCAGCAACTTCTAATACAGCTTGATGACAGAGCAGTACCACTATCCAGCTCCATAATGACGAGTGACGACCAGCAATTCCTGGACCTGGTAAGCCATCCTCATCACCCACCATCACTCCTGCGACAATGACCACTGACAACCCCTCCCTCAGCTTGCGTCCATCCCACAGGACATGGCCCACTATGGTAGTCGCATAGCAGACTACGTCGACAAACACGCAAATGCCCTTGCCAACGACATCCGCGATGCCATTGACCGAGCAAGCTGGATTCCCGACTCTCTTCGACCTCCGCGCCACCCGGGCGGAGGGCAAGGTCCATTTTCTGCTCGGCCACCTCCCCCACCTCGCGGTATCCTTCAGAAGACCACAGCTTGGGTTTCCAGGAACCGGACCGCAATTGCCATAGTGGTGGCGTTCGCCGGCACCACCTTATACCTCATCCATCGCAGGAAGAAAGCACATGCGAGAAAGAGACGAGCGAAGAAACTGCCCAATGGCGCGAAAAAGGAGATTGTCATCATCGCTGGCTCGACCTTCCACGACGCACTTACACGCTCATTGGCGCTTGACCTTGAACGGAGAGGTTATGTCGTTTATATCACCGTCTCTTCCACCGAGGAAGATTCTCTTGTGCAACAGGAAGCGAAGGCTGACCTGCGCCCACTCTGGATCGATTTAACTTCCACCGTCCCGAACCCTGCGGTCGACGTGCATCCGAATCTGGAATCCATCCGTGACCTCCTGACGAAGTCATCTCGGTCCTCATCACCCAGCAGGAGCTCGCACCGCTCAGGTTCCTCGATGGGGAATATGACGTTGGCTGGCCTCATCGTCTTCCCCGGCAGCTCAGGCTACAGCGAAGGACCACTGGCATTGCTCCCTCCATCCGATATAGTAGATACTATCAACACCCGCCTTGTCTCGCCTCTCTTGACAGTCCAACAATTCCTCCCTCTACTGGCGAACCACAGCCCTGATCCGAAATCACCTTCGTCCATCATCATTGCATACCCGTCGATCCCGCATAGTCTTTCCCCACCACGTCAAATCCCAGAATGTCTAGTTACGTCGTCCCTCTCAGCGCTTGCAGCCTCACTACGGCGAGAGATCACTGCAGCAAACGCAAACATCACTGTCTCGGAACTTAAATTGGGAAATTTTGATATGGGCTCCGTCACCTCCTGGTCAAGGACGACTCCAACACAATCGACCCTCCACGCTGGTCCGTCGTCAGCGCTTACGCATAACAGCTCTCACTGGCACTCGTCGCAACGTGCCGCTCATCAGCGCAAGTCACTGGGACAGAGAAGTTTCATCCGTGGCTCCTCGGCAAGAGAGTTTCACAACGCAGTCTTCGACGCTCTCGCTCCGCCACAGACATATAGACCATTTGGGTTCAGCTCCTTAGAATTCACTTCAAATACAAGACCGAACGTCATTTTCGTCGGCAGTGGTGCGAGGATTTACGATTATGTAGGCAAGTTGATGCCTGGTGGACTGGTGGGGTTGATGATGGGATGGAATCGAAGGAAGACGGCTTCACGGTCTGCGGATGAAATGCACATGTCGGTACGATATGATGCAAGCGGCAGCGCGAGTGCCAGTGGAGTCGAGACTCCTGCTGGTGGCGGTAGCTCGTCCATAGCAGGACATCCACTTTCAGCATCAGGCTCCCCGTCCGCTTCAGCTTCGGGATGGGGCTTTCAATCGTTGGGCAGCGAGAGCGGCATTTGGGAGAAAGTATGAACGTGGCGGCTGCTGTCCAATCGTACCATGACAGTGGTTGATTCTTGCTGCTGGCCCATATCTCGGCCGTTTGGCTTTACGTCTCTCTACCACCTCTCCGAGAGCCTGCGGCGTCCACGAGAACTTTTATGATCTATCTATCTATCACGGCCTTGGTTGGGTGATCGCGAAGAAGAAGGTCCCTGAGGGCCAAGGAGGGAAGAAACGGCAGGGACTTGGTTGACGTCTTCACTCACTCACTCACTCACTCGTTCACTCGTTCACTGACTCGACTACTCGCCCAATTACTTTGGGTTCTTGTCGGTCAGTCATATATATTTATTCCCTGCTCACCTTTGGAAAAAAAAAATTTCAGTTTCAACTCGTTTCATGTTTCGGCCTCGTCGTTATAACTAACGAGAGAGAGAGAGTAACTTGGTAGAAAAGAAGAAGGCAGATACGCCGTAATCTGGGAGTTCTAACAGTCTGGTCAGAAAGGTTTCCCTCCCGTAATATGGAACTCCCGTGCGCTGGGCCGTGAGACGTGATTTCCTTCATCCCAATACCCTTCACCATAGCAAGGCAAGGCAAGTTCATGACAACGTCGATGTCAATGTTAGCGCCCACATCAGCCTCCAACATTCGAAGTCCTCGTCCGTCCATGTCGGTATCGGTCGCGGGAGGGGGGTCTGTGACCGTCGCTCGTCTCTCTCCCGCCTCCACCAGATGTGATACAAAACGCAGTTGTTCCAATCCTCTTCCACCTAGACCCCTGCCCCTTGCCCCTGTTCTTTCTTGCTTTCTCGCTCTGCGCCAGAGTGATCGGATGTTTGAGAGGAACCAAGAAGGAAGAATCAACGACATTCATATCTGGCTTTGGACGAAATCTGTCTGACTCTGAGACCCACGATCGAGCCTCCACTCGTCCAATTGCGCCCAAACGTGCTGGTATTCAATCCGGGCCTGAGCAGCCTCTTTGTTCATTTTGAAAGACAAGAGTACAGTTTCGAGGTTGGCTAACATGATCAGCACTTCAAAGCCGCCATGTTGCAGAGCCCCTTCAATTGCCAATCGGAAGAACTTCTCACTCTTAACCGGCGATTTCATGTGACAGTAGAGCCATCCCAGTTGCGCACAGGCAAAGATGCCGGGATGGTCGCCATTCTGCTTACCATTGAGGACAATACTCCTGCTGAGCATCTGCATGAGGAATTTCTCGATTTTTGAGTACTCTCCTGCATATATTGCCAAGCGAACCGCCGTCTCTATAAGAAGTGAGCGCTCTACAGTCAGGACAGGATTATCTAGGGGATTGGCGTGCCACAGACGCCGACCCAAACGCGATGCAGCGCCAAATTGGCCGGACGCTCTGAAAATGTCCATTATGGTCAACTGTATTTTCGTACAGACAGAGTCGTCGCGAACTGATTTCGTTTGGTCAAGTAGGAGTTCTGCATATAGTCCGAAGCACGAATCCAGATGTTCCCAGTCGATATTCAGGAGAAGAGTCGCGAAATTGGTTATGGGATGGGACACCCCCAAGGTTGTGTTCGCCAATGAAGCAAAGAATTTCAGGATTGACTGGCGTATCTCCCAATCCCTGCTGCCGAAATGGAGAGTATCTTTGAATATAAGGACTTCCGGCATCAGTTGAAACGGTTGTGATTTCAGGAGAGCATGAAAGCCAGAGCAGGATCGATTCATAAGGCCAAACGCCATGGAGTCGTTTCTGCGAAGAAGAGAAAGGGCCGTTCTCAGCCCATGGAAGACTTGTCGAAGCTGCTGCGTCCACCCATAACGAGCCTTGATCTGGCTCTGGGCTAGATACCATGAATTATATGAAGACGTATATCTCAGCAAGGATTCGATGGTTTGAGTTTCAGAGCCCAGTTGGAGCTGAAGCCGCTGTGGTGAAGGTGTGCGCAGGCGTGGCGGGAGCCGCGAACGTGGATTTCCCCTGTAAAGTGGAGACGGTCGAGGAGCAAGGATGACAGGCTTCCTCTTTCGCATGACAGGGCGCCATAGCCGACGTTCCTTGAGAGGCACACCGTTCACTCGCAACGGCAAGTTGCCACGGGTCTCGGATGGTGCTTCGCGCAGCTGTTTGATGGCATCTAGCTTCTGCGGTTGGGTATAGTTCTTCCGCAGGCCCCAGTCCCGTAGCCGTTTCTTGTACATTTGTTCACTGTCGATATCAGCCCCATTCCAAGCCTGACTGCCTTGCTGACATACGTGGCATCAAAATTATGCTGCTCCTTCATTCTCTGTCGCACTTCATCTAGGCTTAGCTGCTGGCCGATATACAGATCGTGGATGAAACGCCTGAACCTCTCCCAGACGGTGGATGGTATGACCGGCCTGCGCAGTCGTAAAGGCAATGAATTCAGTGTCTGTGATTGGACTGAAGATGCGGCGAAGTCTTCGAGGACCATTTGCTGGTTGACAACGAAGTCCGACGATCTGTCGAGAGGAGCTGCGACATGTACATGCGTATCGTCGTTGGACTCAATCGCAAAATCTCCAGAGTCATCGCACATGTGTATGTCAGATTGAGAGATCAGAGCCATGCTTCCAGTCTGATGGTCCCACCCCATCCCTAGGGATAGTGGTGGCAGCAAGTAGTCATTCATCGTTAGGAAGAGTAGCGGGCAGAAGGGACAGCCGCGACCACGCCCAGCGTGGTCGACTTAAGTACCAAGATTGGGCACCTGAAATAGAAGCCATTATTCTCGATTTGTGTAGCAACTTTGGGCAGGCCAAGCTGCCAGGGTGGTGAGTCTCAGGGTGAGGCTGTTGAAAAGTAGATGCGCTGGGATGAATGAGCGGCAGTGCTGATTGGCAGCCGCATTCGACGCCACAAAAACCTTTGAGACTCTGTTGACAGCCCGACTATGTATGCAGAACGACAGGCTCGCTGTGCTAGACTACTACAACTACTGCACGAGACACATTCGGAACATGAATTGTCCGCCCTCAACCCTTGTTCCTTATGACCTGTACGAATAGGAACAGCTGTTAGGATTAACCACCGCAGCTTCCACCAGCCTCCTCTGAAGCGCAGAGCGCGCCACCATCCTCAAGCCCATATCGACACAGATCCTAAGTAGGGCCGCTTATCCACGGATCAAAGTCCTCCGAGGATCTGTTCCTTCGCTCTACCGCGCTTCTACCGAACTTCTCCCTTGCCCAGATATTCGGCTCGCCGATGCTTAACTGCTGGCCATCCTGGTATTCAAGGCTCGAGAACCCCATGACTCTAAGGTGATGAAGTAGCAAAAGGACGAGTCAACGTGGTGTCTTACACAGAGAATGCAATCACGGCCTACTGTCACTGCAAGATGATTACAGTTCTACCGTGATGGTCTATCTGCCTCGGGTTCTGCCTTGGACAAAGTACCCTTGAATCTCTACTCTCCTTCTAGCGCAAGCTGTCCTCTCGAGAGCTTCGCGGACCAGTGATGCGTGACTAGGACACGATGTCATGACTGAATATCTTTACGGGGGTTCAAGGGGCCGTTTGTCGACGTGGGTTACGGTGAAGAGCATGGCGAGTCCAGGCCTTTCCGTCTTCATCTCTCTGCGTGTGGCATGGACTGGGTGAAGGCCATGCACCAATTCCATGTCCTCTCGGCCCGAATATTTACTCTCTCTTGTGATATGTCACTATGGGGAGGTAAAGGCCAGGTTTTAAGTACTGCTCTGGAAGAACATTGAACATCGTGAGTTTGCCTATTCTTTACGAACAGGAATACCGTTAGGAAATCGCCTCCTGCCTAGCTCAACATCTATCGGTCGACTGCCTTTTTGGTACAAGGCAGCCAAGGATGGCGTCGAGGTATGCGATCTCGGGCATGCCCCTTAGCTCAAGTTTGACAGTAGGAGACAAACAGCCGCAAGTTGCGGCTATACAACAGCTGCCGCGGACGGCCGCGTTCTTTATTCGCAGTTTGGATCACCCGCAAGGTCAGGTATTCCACATGGTCAAACCAGAGAATATCTCATTCACACCTCCCGTGGTGCTCAGACGACCTCCATTGCCGGAGGCGCGGCAGATCTCTCTCCAGATGGTGGTCCCATGTATCTTCTTTGTCCAATACCCCTGCCGGCAGAAGTGTCGCAGTTTGGGGATCTGTGTCCACTACCAGTTCGTGATCGGCTGTCGAAAGTGTCCCGATGGACTGAGATGTAGCACTTGTGTACAGAGCAACGTGGAACAGGTATGAGAAGTTTTCGTCCTAGTGGGGCGAGTTGGGGAGATAGACAACATGGGCTAAGCAGCGTAACGTTTTATACAGGCTATTCAAGCAAACCGCAAATGTCCACTCCATCAAGAACCCACGCAGGCGAATCCCATCAACAACCGCCCGGAAGATTTCCTAGCCACTGATACCCAGAAAGAGGTTTGCGACCAGGTATTGCAGCGGTCGTTGGCCTGTCAGTGGGATGACATGCCCACGACTCTGACCACTAGGACCGACCAAGGGCACCGGGTCGTTCATCATGGCCACTTCCACCGCGAAAGCACGCCCAGAGACATGCGGGACGTCAGAATGTTGGCGACATTGGATGAAGACGAAGTGATGGCCGACGAGAGCCAAATCCAATTGTCCATGGCTACGGATCTTTCGGCGTGTTTTGGTGGCTCGAGCGGAGTGCAGGCCAATATGCCACGGGTTTTTAGATAAGGCGAGTGCGGTATGCACCACAAATTAGGCCTCAGATATCGGAGTGGAGAAAGTCCTTTGGTCATTCATCCTATCCAGAATGTCCTGGCCGGGCGGGCGGATGGACGGATGGATAGATAGATGGGAGGGACTGAAGCAGACTGGATCGGCCGTCGGTAGATTCTGTTCCTGAGCGATCAGGAGTTGTCTCTCTTCTCTACATGAGAATCTACATACATGGGCTTTTCAGACAGAAATCTGCACTCCAAGCCGCGCATGCTAACACACTCCTTCGCCAACGAACCACCACAAGATACTGTCCGAAAGCCTGGCCCTCGAACAGTAGCGTAGCTGATCAACTCACCACCTGCGTGGCGCGATGCACTTACCGAGCTGAGCTGACGAGCCGACAGAACCTGGGACGAATTCCTCGTATGCGGTCTGGAATGGGACGGACTGGAGAGTGAAAGATAACAGATCACAAGACGACAGACACCGAACGATGAAGGCGTGGACAACGACAATGACAACGATTTAGGACAACTCCAGAGTCCAGATCTCTGGCACGATCCTTTGAACTTCTATAGCCTAGCCAGGAATAGAGGGGGAGGGGATGTTGGGATATACACAACACCGCAACACACCCCACACAGGCACAGGCACAAGTTGACACACAGGCACGCACACACGGTGCGAAAAGGAGAGACTTACCTTGCTTGGCTTTATGTGTTCTTGTGTATCGCGTATCGCCCTGCCTGTCGCGGCTTCGTTCTGGAGGCTAGCTAGCTTCTTTCTAGCCAGCTGGGTCCTTGAGGTTCGTGCAGCCTTGTTTGTCAAAGATCAATGACGAAAGACCAAACAGTCAAGAGTCAACAGCAAACGGCCAACAGCCGACAGAAAACGGATGAATACCTCATACCTCGTACATGCCTATCGCGTTATCCTGAAACCATGGCACACGAAAGGAAAAAGAAGAAAGAAAAAAGGAGCTTCGCAAGCGAAGTCGTGGGCGAGAGATAGAGAGAGTAAAGACATAAGAAAGGCCAAGGCCAGAAAGGAACGGAGGAGAAGAGGCGAAGAGTATACATGTCTCGTCAGGCCTAAGACGTAGATAGATAGAAAAAAGGGGGAAAGGAAGTTGCCAGATATGCAAGTACTGAGAATTCCTTTTCCTCGCTTCCTCACTCCATACCTCCCTGCCTGAACCTGATCCGACCGACTGAGCGGAAGTTTGGATTGAGTTCATGATCCAGGAGTTGGGAACCTGCGAGTAGGTAAAGAAGAAGGAGGAGAGAGGGCACAGGAGAGATGGTAGATTCCCCTTTCATGTCAGATCAGCACAGCACAGCACAGCATACAAAAAGAGTTGTAAATCCGGACAAGATGAGTTGAGTTGATATCCAAATTCCATCAGGAAGAACCCGATGTCCATTCCACCCTTCCCCTGAACAACATGATAGTATCTACCAACAAGTCATGTCATGCACATCTTTGCTGTCTAGACTCCCCATCTTGCGCATTGTGATGGTTCCCTTCCACCAAAACTCAGTAGCCAAAATCCAGAGCCAAACTCAACAATGACCGTATCGATACTGTGCACGATAAAAAACACTGACGACGCTCATATTATCCCATACACCTAGATCAGGAGCCGAGGCAATCATTTGCCTCGTTTGTGTCGATCGTTCCCTCTCCGATCAGTTATTGTGACAACGGCGCGTCTCGCGAGAAAGGTTAAATGGTCATCATGGAGTCGCTTGTTTCACTATCTTCGACCTACCCATCTATTCTCATATCGATAGACTGTCAGTCGTCACAAGTCATCAGAGGAAATCTGTCTCTTGTGTTGACACGCCCAAGCGAGCTCCACGTCAGTGCGATCTTCAAAATCGTACACTGTCAAAGTGCCCAAGATTCGGCTTGCAATGCACCGGAAAGGCTATGTCATGGCACGGTGGAATTGGAGGGGACATTGTGGAGCTTTCAGTTTGACATCCTCCCAGTCCTCGGTTGTCTGAGAAAAAGGGAGATGGATTCACAACATCGGCGGCAAAGTCAAGAGCCTGTAGGACGGGACTGCGGTAGAATTGGGGGGCCCGATGGACCCTGGCAGCGGTGACTGCAACTTTTAGAGCTCTGCTCAGATTAGTGCATGGTGTTTGCGTAGGCCCTGTTTACCATCATGATGGAATAATGCATCATGGGCGTAACGGGTCGCATGTGAGATTACATCGTCGCCAAGGGAGGAGGAGTACATAGTAGGGTCCGATACCCAATTATGTCGTCGGTGATGGGAGGCCTGCCGTGTGCGCTGTATGCCAACAGGGTCAGCCTAGCAGCCGAGTCGAAAGGAATACCTAAATGCCCATTTAAGGAGGTTAAAATGTCAACCACCAGGTGCGTTGCGGGTGTGGGATTGCAGAATGAGGTGGGCGGCGGCGGCGGAAAGCTCGTCAGTGGTTGGCAGGTGGCAGCGAGGTGGCCCGATGGTCTGTGCTTTCGGAAAAAGATGAGATGGAGGGTGAGTGGAGGCGGCTGGGAAGTCAGAAGTCAGGCAATCAGAGACGGGGACCAACGCCACTGACGCCAATGGCTGGAGCTACCTGATCCACTTGGAGGTGTGCAACCGATGCCAGTGATACCGCGGGGTTCGGGCGGTTTTGGTTGAAGGAGCGAGGGAGCTGGCCGTTGTGGAATGTCACAAGCACGAGACACGGTCCAGTCTGAGCTCAGAGGTGAGACAGATGCGAACATGACCAAGTGGGATTTTTGGCTCAGGAAACTCTGATGAAAGGTGGTGTCAAAATTCAAACTGACTGTTCATTGACGTCGAAACAGACTTGGGTAGCGATGATGTCATGGGCCTGCCACAGGCAACACAAAGAGCACAAACAGACAACACGTGACAGGGTGGCTGCATACTACAGAATGACAGGATTCCAACTCTCATCATCATCGTCTGGGGGCTAATGTCGATGGCAAGAATCCAACGCAATAACCTAAGATCAAGTCAAAACTCACTCGAGATTGCGACGCATATGACAAGCACATATGTTTAATGATAACATCTTCTGCATTTGACCTCTAGCTTCCTAATGCTGCTTGTTGACTTGCTTCTGTCTCGCTAGCCCCAACTCTCTCCAAATAGTCTGCATAAGCACACAAAACACACCACACGGTCACTGGCCCGAACTGTACACACCGCTTTCGCGCTCGAAGCAGCTGTCAAGGCCGTTGGACTTCCACCGCCAAACCCTTCCAAAGGAGGAATTAATCCAACCTATTCCTCCTGTCGATAAATTAGGGCATTCCCAAGATCGCGACACAGGAGCTTATAATCAGCTTGGGTAGGCCAAAAGGTTTCCTGACTCCCAATCAAAGCCGATAACCCTGTATACTGATCCATCCTCCAACATTTGAGGCACGCTTGTAGACAACAAAAACAAGAATCTTCATAGAAAAAAGCCATCATCTCTGGGTATCAGGTCATCATAATAAACGGTGTACTGTAAACGAAGGTCGTGAATCGAATAGTCATGGCGTGATCTTGCCGCCAGTTGCCACGTTAGTCGCCTGCACCGGGCTTTTGAATCCCATCCCTTCTATCACCCATTCCTTTTGGTTGTTGTACACTGGCGTCGTGCGGCTCCGTCACGCAACACCCGATAATAATGTACATGGAGCAAGGGAAATGAAACGATGCACCTGGCTTAAGCGTGCCAAGGTCGTCATCGGTAAAGGGTCGCCGATGTAGGCGTATTGGGAATGTCGAGATCCCCTCAAGTCGGACGCATCAATTACTCCTCAATATCCGAATGGCTGGCGCTGGACATTGAATCTCCCTTGTGCACCTTTTTGTGCCGGCGCAAGTTGGAAACAACGGAGAAGTGACGCCCGCAACCTTCAACGTCACATGCAAAGGGTTTTTCACCTGTGTGGCTGTACATGTGTGTCTGTAGGGAGCTCGGTCGGGTGAACCGTTTGTCGCAGACCTTGCATTTGTGCTTCTTCTGAGTGTTGGCAGCCATCTTGGAAGAGAATTGACCCATCATTGACTGGGGAGCAGGAGGTCCCAGAGGCGGACCCAACAGCTGATTAGGGCGAGGCAATGTTCGAGAAGCTGCCATGGACTCGTACCCGGCGTCAGATGCAGCAGAGCTATAGTCTGTCGCAGAATCGGTCACAGAACCGACAGAGCTGGGCGCGTAATAGGCATATCCGCGACCAGATTCGGTCGAAATCGATGAATGGGACGAAGAGGCTTGCGGAAACCCGTAGGAGTCTGCAGACGCTCTCTGGGCTCGAGCCTCATAGATGTTCCGGGGGGTCAGGTCTTGCAGATTTTGGTGGCTGAGAGCCAACATGCCACGAGAGGCATCCAATTCTCCAAAACTAGCATTTGCGGCACGGGAAGTATCAATTCTATTCCAACGATTAGAACCACGCCGAAACCCGAAAATTACCAAAGGTGAACTCACGTGTCTGACAATTTTCTATGTTGTTGTTGCTGCTGCTGTTGGTGCATAGACTGGGCGTAGCTGAGGGAAGAGTACGACGGCGCATACGAGGCCGATGTCACCGCTGGCGAAGAATAGGCTTGCTCGCCGTAATTGGGGCGCGGCATGTCTTGAGGGTAACTTAGCAAATCCGTCGCAGAAAAGCCAGTGCTGGAGAAGGCGCTACCTTGAGCCATTGAGCCAGTAACTGGGGGCATGTGAGAGTAGGGCATAGAGATGCCAGTTCTCGCACCGTCCGTCTTGGATAGAGCTGGAAAGGAAGAGCTGGAGGTGCTGGTCTGATGAGACCAGGGATCGCTAAATTGCGGTGTTGTATGCATGTTGGGATACATGTGATCGTAAGTTATGCCGCCGTAGTGTCGACCTTGGTTGTCAATGACCATCGTCATGGAGCCGGTGTTTGCAAGAGCGAAGGCAGCAAGTGTGAAGCGTGGTGATTCTTAAGATCGAAAGGATTCTCTCTGCTGTTTGTTGCTGGTCGCAACGAATGCGCAAGTCACCAACACAGGCCCAGGTTTGAAGTCTGGTTCCTGAGAGAGAAGATGTGGAAGACGATCCAACTTTCCCAGAGGGGATCGGCGACTGTTATGTAGCTTCTTGTGTGGAGAATCTGGAGGTGGCCCGACTACCAATGGTAGGTCCCCAGTCAAAGGATGTTGATCTTTTGCTTGAGTGGTCGATAGTGGCAAGGAGCAGTGCCTCCTTGATATCGATAGCTGTGCTTTGTCGTGGTTGTACCCTTCTTCAACCAATTCGGCGAGCGGCAGATCGACGGGATTGGCTGAGGTAAAATGGTTGTGATGTCGTGTCGAGAAGCAGCAAATGGTGCCTTTTAACCATACAAAGTCTGTCCCAGGGTGGAAAACTGTGTATTGAATAAGTCTTCCACTTCGGAGATTCGACGTGTCGCGGTGGGTGGAATGGATATCTCCTTTTTTTTACTCTTTGATGTCGACGCGGTAGTCGCGGTTGTTGAATACTTGGGGAGAGCGTGTGTCTTGTCTCAGGTCGCGGAATGTTAAGAGTAGATGAGATCTTTTGAGGTTTCAGAGAACAAGGTTCTCTCACGCAAAAGGGTGGGGAAAAGTCAGGGTAGATAAGTTGTTTTGGAAGCACCGAAGTTGACCGTGGACTTTCGTTGAGCAAGAGGTTACGTCGGTGGAGGTGACCCTTCTCTTCTGCGCAGCGCTGGCTAGCAGTTCTTGGGGCAACTGGCATCATCACAATTGTCGATTTACCCTTGACCTCTGGCCTTTCCGCCCTCTTCTTTCTCTCACCCTTGTGCTTGGGCTCGTTTCTTGATGCAGGGTGCTTAGCTCGAAGGCTTGTTGGATGGCGTTTCTAGTGGAGAATCCGAAAGCCAAATTGACTGGCGGAGGGAGCCCTGCAAGCCAGCCCGGAGGTTGGATGAAATCAGTGGGGTGGGAATGGAAGGGATAGGGAGGGGAAAGGCGCACCTCCCTTGGCTACACGGAAACTTGAACCTGGGAAGCAGGACGCTCTTGGGAGCGACAAGGATCCCAGGGTTTGACTACTGTGTGGCCTAAAAGGGTGGGGAGGAAGGCAATCGACCCTCTCTCTGGCTTTCATCAGTTGCGGGTGTCGGTGAGAGATGATTGGATCAAGTCGGCTGTCTCGAATAGGATGAACTTGTGTGGGTGCGCGAGCCCCGGTCGACGAGTAAGTGGAGGTAGGATCCCTGTCCTTGCCCTACTCGTAGAGATGAGGCTTAGGACAAGAGCAGAGACCAGGATCATGACGATCGATGCAGGTGGTGGGTAGCTAAACCGAAGTAGACGAGTGGATCTCTGTCTTCATGCCAGATTGGAAGATGGTGGCTTGTTTTTGCCAGCCCAAAATTCCTGTCGCGGCGGGAGACAAGGATGTTGGTTCATGATAGGAATGCCCGTGGTGTCATCAGAGCAAGACAAAGACAAAAAAAAGTTAGCATTCTGTTGGAATTAAGGAGAGAAGTAAAAGACAGCAAGAAGAGATTATTGCCAAAGGTAAAGTGGTTACCATGGTCAACGAAGACTCTTTTTATCAAAACATACACGAAAAACAAAAACAGAACCACAGCTTGGGACGCGGGCGACTGACTAGGTACGGTTCCTCTGGTCTGTTGCGGCAAAATAGCAAGCAGCAGGTAGGTACGAGTAGTGTAGGCTGTAAGCAGGATTTCCCCTCCTTCTCCTCCACCTCCACCATCACCATCACCGTCACACCCAACCACCAACTTCACCCTTGTTGTGCCCTTCCCCAAGGGTACCTAAGGTACGAATCGGTAGAAAGCCTCTGGTACGCAGTGGATATCCGGTCAGCGGTACCAGAGAAGAGTCCTTTGAAGCTTGGGGGTCAAGAGCCGGGTGGCGTCTGTGCTGCAGCCATCCCGTTGTCTTTAGTGCTCTTAGTGGCCCTGGAGCGGGCCCTTTTCCCCCTTTGGGGCTTGGGTGCTTGGGCTTTGCTACCCAGAGAGCAAAGCCTGAGAGGCGAAAAAGGGCTGCCGACGTCCACACCTTCGTTGATTGACGGAAAGTGGCCGGACTGGGCATAGAACAAAAACAGTCAAGAGCCCTTCCACTACTGCACTCCATTGATGCTGCCCGGAGTATTCCTTGATGTGTACCTATACTGATACTAGACTAGTAGCTGGCTGTACCATTAGCTGGTTGTAAGAAAGAAAAGGGTATATGAGTTCTGGGGAGGAGAGATCCGGTCATCCAGGGACTTCTGAAGTAGTACTGTAGAATAATACAGTCAAGGGTCAAGGCAGACTTGGAAGACGGAGTACTGCGCTCCTCCGAACGTATGTTTGTACTATACCGAGTACATGCAGATACCTTTTGGTTTTCTGCTTCTCTAGTTCCAATTGAAATGCGGTGTGCCCAGTTCAGTCTGTCCAGTCTATGAGGGGGTGGAAAAATAGGGTAAAGCATCTTTCGTCAAGCCCAAGCTCCAAGCCCCCAAGCCAAACCCAAACTAGCACTCAACAAGTAGTTGATGGTTACCTAGCAGTGCCGAGTATTCGTCCCCTCCCCTAAAATGCCCCCCTCCTACTGTCGCCATTAGGTACCCGGTCTCTTTCCTAAGTGCCCCCATTCATGCAAGATGTAGCAACTCTCGCCCGGACAGCGGCACAGAGGTTCCTCATCTCCCCAGCCGGTGGCTTGCTCCTTCAACCAATGCCCACTCGTCAGGCCAGTACTAAGAACAGGAAGGAGTGCGATAGGGAACCTCTACCTACCTATGTACATAGGTATCTAGCTACGCGGAGGTCCAAGTGAGAAACCCCAAACGCCTCCCATTCAAGCCCTTTCCCTCCAGGTCGTAGTCCCCCAGTGTCGGATTGTTTCTTTTGGCCCAACCTCACCCAAACAGATCCCCGTTGCCAACCGTTGGTCACTCCTTTTGGACTCCCCTCGGCTTTGACCAGAGTCTAATTCACCTTTGAAGTGTTGCGACTTTGCTAGCCATGGTGTTTATCCTCAGTTGGGTTGTGCCCTTGTGTCCACTGCCCACTCGCCCAGCACCCATCGCATCGCCCCTCTTCCCCCTCCTCAAAAAACCTTGAACCCGCCAACCCCTTTAATCGTCCAATGGACTTGATGCCCTTCAATCTTGTCGCCTGCAGGGATCTGATCGCAGTGCCTCCTGTGCCCGTGCTCCCGCCCTCCTTTACGAGCGCCACTGACGATATCTGTCATGCAAGTTCCCCCTCTAGAGCTAGGGGTGTTCCCACCCCTCGTAGGGTACGAGTACACCACCTCTCCGCCTTTCCTGCTACGACCAAGGCTTTTGTCCAGGAGCTTGTCAGGCTAACGAAAGAACCAATCGAATACTCTAGTCTCCATTGGTGGGTTACTCTTCTTCCACCATCTCAGAAACATTGATATCATGTCCATTGGCAACGAGTAGTACCTGCATATCCACAACGGTACCTTCGTTTGAGTATCGTGCTGTGCGTTACCGCCTAGGCTTTGTGCCGATTTCCGGGTGCCAGTTGAGATGGTCAAGACCATATCGAGCGCTCCTCGATGTAGTATTCGTTTTCACAAGGACTGTGCATTATTGAATGGTGAGGGGGCAAATTCCATGTCGTCGTTAGCCTCGCCTCGTCTCGCATTGATAGCGAATGCATGCAGTCCTCGGAGAATAAGTCTGAACTCCATTGTGCTGATCTGTCTCTCTGCCGGAGTTTTTAGCGACACATGTGCTTCACGTGAACGAAACTTGTGCTGATCCCGCCCCAAACTTCTGTTTTCCAGACGCAATTTTGGAATGCGTCAGTGAACAACCCTCAAGGCGTTCTGTGTGTATCAATCCAGGCGTGTTGGTTCGTCGTCGCCTCGCCGAAGATGGGTAGCTGTCCTAAATTGATTGTGGAGTGCATGCTCGTCCACGTACCCATGTAGCGTCGCCCCAACACCCAAACGCTTCATTTCAGATTATTGCGAGGGTACGCATCCCTGTAACAATCCAGCGGATCCATGTCGACGGCGGTCGGTGCTGTTGTACCCAAATGGCACGCCCAGTCGGATTCGTCGCCACCAGCTGGACCCCAGATCTCAGGCGTTGCCTCAGCCTGCTCGTTCTGAAAGGACCGCCGAATAGCTGGTCAAGTTTCACAGATGCCGGCCCTCGTCGCAAGCAGTCCCTGCAGACACGTACTGCAAATACCCCTACCACCTCATACGTAAAACATCTGAATGCCGACGCAGGGTCCACGAAACTTGGCAATGGTTGTGGCCATTTGTAGACCCAGCATGACGTCTTTGTGGAAGGGCTTACAAGGAGTTGACTGCGGACCTTGTCCCTCGAATTAGCCCTATGTTTTGGCCCAATTTCTTACTCGTATGCCCTGTTGCTTCGAACCAGTGGTAGATACTCCGTAGCCTTAGTGCTCTCTCCCTTTTGCCAAAGATTGCGCTTATCCTTTCGGTCTTTCACTGTTCACACTCCGACACAAATAAATAGTCGGCGCTAAGGACGCAACCTCTCCACTACCTCTACCGGAGATTTCCTGGATTCCTTTAATGAGGCGTCGGCAAGGACCAGTGGGACCATAACCTGAAACGACGCCATGGCGTCTTAGGCGGTTACCTCCTCTTAGCCTGTCAGGATGCCCTGTCCCATTTGCGACAATCACGACAGCCGGGCAGCGGGTGGCGCTCGTCCTCGCCGAGTCAGAAGCCCTGCGTCCTCAACCTAGCAACTTCTTTTTCTCAACGTCATGCAGCCTATTCTAGAGGGGGTGGGAGGAGAGGTGTTACTGGTTTAGACAAGGACGACTCTGGTAAGGCATCAGGCTTTGGTCGAGTCCCTGAACCAGGCGGGGAAGGGTCTTTTGAGATCAGTGTCACCATCAATAGCAACAAATGGGAATACCGACCTCAAGGAACGATGATGCAATTCGGGCTTACACAGAACCTGTTTTTTGAGGAGTCGCCTGTCACGAGTTACCGTGGGCAGAGAATAATATCGAGCCATAACAAAGCCGGCAAGCATACGAACCGAACAGAGTGGTGGGGGCAAATATTCTCAGTCGTTGGTTGGTCTTTGGATCAGAGACCAGCAGTCCCGACGTGCGGATGCTAAAGGTTTCTCGGGTTGCGGGTTGAAGGTGATTCAATGCGTGACTGGAACTTGGTACGCAGTGATGGAATCTGCGGTTGGTAGTGCCAAAAACGCCACCTTTGCTTTGGTGATAGTTTCAGAGCGGACAACCCGTGTCAGATGCCCACTGTTTGGGCGCTGGATCGATTTGGCGAGATAAACCTCGATTTTTTCTTTTGGCTCTACATCCTCATTTCGCACCAGATGGAGACCGTCAGAGCTTGCTAGCAGGTCTCGCAAGGCCCAAAGAGTCTAGAGACTTTCCAAAGCCGCAGGACGAGTCTTCTCTAGACCCAAAGAAGAACGCCCCCCAACTCCATCTCCGCTCCCAGAACTCTGCATTGGTACTTGCAGGTGCTTCCTCTCCAGCTCCGCTCCAAGCCGCAAAACTCTGAAGTTCGGGGAGGCTAATACGCGAACCAGCGTCCCAAGGAGGCATAGCATCTGACCGAAATGGATTTGTTTTGGAAGAGCTGAAGACAACCACGGCGGTCAGATGCAACCCCTTTCGTCCTCGGTATCTCTGTCTAGGATCCGGACCACAGGCGCATCATGAAATTTGTTTTCCTCGCGGCCCATGGCTCTCCTTCCCGCTTTCGAGACAACTTCTTGTGCGCCTGTGCGATGGGCAGAGAGGAGTGTTGTGTTGTATTTGAGATGCCTAGCTTTGAAGAGGAAACTCGAAAACCAAGCAACCATTGAAGATCTTGCAGACGCCACATCTCATCTGCAATTCTGTGTTCGTCAACAACATCGAGCGGCTTTCGATCCTGAGCAGACGTCCCATCACAGTTGCTCCCTGCAGGATCAAATTTCGGTACCGCTTCTTCTATCATCACATTTTACGTATTCAGCAACCGCCATCTTAGAAACTAACCCAATACATTGAGGACTGGACTGCGCAATGACCTCCTTGTTCGCAGGCCCAGGAGTCTGAGCAGAAAACAACCGAGCGTGGATGCGCTACGTCCTCGCTTTCTCTAGTGTCTCAAGCGCTTACCAAATCTATTTTCCGAATCAATAAATGAGACAATTCCATCCGACCAGGGTGTCCAAGGGAAATTGAGCCCCTGGTTTCGAACGCGTCGACTATGGAGCATAACTAGAGCCTTGCGGCATGTCTCATGTAGCGAGCCTTACGCAGGACTCAGCAATAGCGCAAAGAATATTCGAGGAAAGGAGATCAAGCGTGCTCGAAAAGTTCACGTACACGAGTTTGGCTAGCACCTCAAGGTCAACAAAGCCAAGCTTCAGATAACCAGTAGAACGAGAACTCGACTGTGATCTTCGGAGGCTCGACCCAAAGGGGTGCCAACAAGGTATGTGAGCGTGCCCAGGAGGTGCGAGTGGATTTCTGCCAACATGGCTACTCTATCCGCGGGTAGTCCACTTGATTGAACCAGGTTCTGCCTTTCCGCGCTCCCAGCAAAATGCAATCGCGTATGAGGCGAAAGATACAGCCGACTGATACTTCGAGGAAAAAGCTGATCAATCCACCCTTCTTGGTGAGGTTTCCATGAAGACAACTGATCTTCAAGTCATCGCATCTGCAACACGTGCTGGACCCTTCAGAGATCTTTTGCGGGAGGTGGACATGGGTATCAATCGCGGCCCGAGGCTGATCTGACGATCACGATCGACGAGGCTGTTACCCATTGCCCCATGAGAATGACAGAAAAGGCTGAAAGCATCCAACGACGTCTATAAAGAGGGCAAGATTCAACAACGCCGTTTTTATAACCTCCGCTCCATGTGAGAAGAAATAGGGACTCCGCTCTAACGTATCCTCTTGAGCTTTTCGGTCTGGAAATGAAGACGATCGTCGAAACGGTCACTCTGTGGCAGGGTCAGCGAAATGGGGTCAGGCGTGGGATCAAGGGACAAACGCACCTTCTCTGCAATGGTGGTGATTAGGTTATTCTGGGCCTCAACTTCTTCTCCCGTGGCTCGAGCGAGGAGATTAAGACGTTTGGCCGCCCCAGAGAGCTCATCCAGATTCCGGTCGATCTCATTCTCCATGCCCTCATCCTCGCTGTCGGCCTCGAACTGGTACTTGGCCCTTTCAGCTAGATTTGTTTTCGTCGTACCAACCGTTGAAGCATCGTCCAAACCCTTGAAATTTTGATTCATACGTTGGGTGCTCCTGAAAGCAGCCTCTCGGGTAGCCTCACGTGCCTCTCTTTCAGCATGATGCCGGTCCATGATCTGTTCATCCCGGCGCGCACGTCTGTCCTTGGCTGTAAAGGGATTATTGACATGGACTGCAAACATGCTCCGGTTCAATGTCTTGAGCTCTTTGGTCTTGTCCTCGGCGATGTTGATATAGTTGTTGCCGAGATCAAGATTCCGATCTGTGTTGTGCATTCTCTCACCTTGTGCACCGAGTCTAGCCAGAGTATTCCGCCCCATCTCCTCAGCTTGAGCAGCAATCCGAAGGGCGTTTCTGGTAGATGCAACATCTTGTTGTTTCATGAACTTGATGTCTTGTTTGAGAGCATTGATATCCTCTTCCTCCTCTTCCTCTGCGGTCAGTTGACGGTCACCATATGCTCCGAAGCTGCGGTCACCAGCATCAGCACCACCAGAGTTGTATTCATACTCAGGAGGGCCACTATTTGGATTTTGCTGCTTCTGTTCCAGCCTTTCTCGTGCTCCGCCGAACAACTCATCGCGGTTGTTGTCGTTGTCGTAGAGAGAGGAGGAACCCAACCCTCCATATCCTCCCTGCCGTGAGGTTCCACTAGGCTGTTGAATGCTTGCGTATGGGTTGCCACCAGGGGCACCGCCTCCATAACCGTTCTGGTTCCCGAATTTGTCTGCCCCATAACCACTACCTCCCCCGTACCCGCCTTGGGCAGGACCGTATTTATTGTCTCCTCCAAAACTACCTGATGACTGATTGCCGTATGCGTTATCCCTTCCATATGGTGGCCGCTGTTGACCAGGACCGGGCAAGCCACTGGGCTTACCAGAGCCTGAGGGGGCTCCTTGACCTGAGGGAGGTATAACTCCAGCGCTCATCTTAGCCTTTGTGTAGGGATCCGGAGGAATGGCTGGCTGTGCATAGGGGTTTGTGGAGGCATAAGGGTTCTGGGAAGGAGCAGGAGATTTGCTCTTGGATCTGGAGCCGAACAGAGCGAGTCTGCTGGAATCATCGTCGTCGTCGCCTTTGCGAAGGCTGAATTTACCCATGTCTGTGGAATGTCGAGTAACCAGGAAGAGCGAGAAACGAGAGGCAAAGAGGTGTAGAAATGAATCAGGGGACGGAGACCCTTAATAAGGAGAGGACAGTACGCAGAGTCTTTCTGAGGCTGATATAGGATCTTGAGCTGAAACAGGCGGACGTGGCAGGATGGGCAGTGCACCCTCCCTCAGATGGATGGCGGCCTCGACCCCAAATCCAACTAAACCGCAGTAGCCCACGGATTCTGGTCTCACTGCGCCGGCGGGGTGTCTCGAGACGTCCAATAGAATTGCGTTGTCGGCCTCAGTGTCTTGGCTGGTTTGTCCCCAGCTCAAACCCTTTTCTGAGTAAAGCGCGTCTCATGAAACTCATCAATATGATCTTAGCCCAGCTGAGCAGATTGCAAGAACTTGTTATCAGCCATGAGATAATGCACAGATTCTAAGAAAGGCCAATGGCCCCCAACATAGACAAAGAGGCGGAGCATCTCCGGAACAAAGCCAGAAAGGAGCTCCTTGGATTGCTTGAAGGCGTGAGTAAGGAAGCTACTGTTCGTCGTTGTCCTTGTCCATACTAACTCTGCATCAGGTCCGCGGCAAGAAGAACTTGGTCATAGGAAAGGATCTTACTGGACTGCTTAGCCTGTTCATTCAATTCCCAACGCTCAAGGAGTATGGTGTGGACAAAGTCTTCGAGCTCGAAAATGGCAACACCGACTCTTCGCAGAGGAACGTCGTCTATCTTGTTCATGGAGAGAAGGCCAGCCTGGTCCAGGCTGTCGCAGGTGCGTCTTGAAGTGTCTGCCATTTCTACCTACGGGACTTACAAGGAGACTGCGTGGATCATTTCCTCTGTGCCTTGCTGTCAGTCTAGCTCCCAATATCGACAGGGTTTAAACCATAATCGCATTGCCTCTATTGAAAAATCCTCTTCATTCGATCTTGTGACAGAGGTTAACGGCACCTGCTAACACCATGTAAAACAGAGCAAATCAAGAAGCTCCAGAGAAATGGATCTGTCGAGCACGAAATCTCCGTGTGCTGGGTGCCTAGAAGGACTCTGGTGTCGAACAGAATCCTAGAGGACGAGGGCATACTGGGGGATGTCAATGTGTCGGAGCTTCCCATATACTTCCTCCCCTTGGAAGACGACATGTTCTCACTGGAGATGGAGGACGCATTTAATGATTTATACCTAGTATGTCCCCGTGTTCCGACAGGACAACCCTTTTGTTTCTCACAGTGTCACAGCGACGCGATCCTTCCCCTCTGTATCTGGCCTCGAAAGCCTTGATGCAGATTCAACAACGACATGGTTTGTTTCCACGGATTTTGGGCAAAGGAGATAACGCCAAAAAGCTTGCAAATCTCCTCCTCCGAGGACGAAAGGAGCTTGACGCGGACGAAGCCGCGACACAGTACACCACCATGCCGAGCACCTCAATCGAGCAGCTGATCATAATCGATCGAGAGGTCGATTTCGCCACTGTCTTGTTGACCCAGCTGACCTACGAAGGCCTGATTGATGAATTGGTCGGTATAAAGCACAATCGTGCGGAAGTGGACTCGGCCATTATCGGCGCAGCTCCTCAGCAGCGATCACAGATTGATTCTTCCTCGACATCTCCGGCCCCTGCCGTCCGTCAAGGTCTCAAACGCAGGATCCAGCTAGACTCATCCGACTCGCTGTATGAACAGTTGCGCTCCTCCAACTTCGCCCTGATTGGACCTCATCTGAACAAAATAGCGAGACGACTAGAATCAGACTACGAAGGTCGCCATGCCGCTCGCGGCATCAACGAGTTGAGAGACTTCGTCAACAAGCTACCAGGTTTCCAACAGGAGCACCAGTCATTGGCCATTCACACTAATCTCGCAGACGACATGAGCAAGTATACTCGCTCCGAAGCCTTTAACCGCGAGCTAGAAGTACAGCAGAATATCGCAGCGGGAACAGACCCAATCTACCAACACGATACTATCGAGGAGCTGATCGCCCGCGATACTCCCTTATCTTCTGTCCTCCGACTTCTCTGTCTCGAGTCAGCAATAGCTGGGGGTCTGCGCTCGAAGGACTTGGAGTCTTTTCGGCGGCAGATCTTGCACGCCTACGGCTTCCAGCATCTCCTAACTTTAGATAAACTGCAAGCGATGGAACTTCTGCAGCCTCGCTCGTCCAGCTCGGCTCTGCTCCTCCCAGTCGGTGGCGGAGGGCCCTCGTCAGAAAAAGGCACAAAAACAAACTATGGCTATCTCCGCAAGGAGCTGAGGTTGATTGTTGATGAGTACAACGAACAGGACCCCGAAGATATTGCATACGTGTATTCCGGCTACGCTCCCCTGAGCATACGCATTTTGCAATGCATCTTACAGAAACAATATCTTCAAACTCTACACAAGTCGCCGTTGCCCCTTACGTCTTCTAGTACAGGATGGACGGGCTTCGAAGACATGCTGAAGTCTGCAAGGGGACCAACATTTAATCTTGCGCAGAAACCTGCCGATGAGAAGGCATCGAGGGCGAAAGCTGCGCTTGCGGGCACGGGCAATTGGAAGACTATCTTTGTCATGTTTGTGGGAGGTATCACCTTCACGGAAATTGCAGCGTTGAGATTCATCGGACGCAAGTTGGTTGAGTCGGGGCAGAGGAAGAAGATCGTCATTTGCACCACTGGCATTGTTAGTGGGAGGAGTATTATGGAAGGCGTCATCGAGAAATCCCATCTGGGCTCAGGGGTCGTCGCAGCCTGAACCACAATCTGTGGCAGCCTCAAATTTTAGAGCTTGAGACCTCGCCGACACTGAATTCAGCTTTGACGCCCAGATGATCAGTGACCCAGCCCGCTTCCATTCCTTCTTCGTCGATCAAAGCCTTCTTGACATTCTCTTCTTCGGCTTCGACCCCCATACCGATGCGCTCGAATTTCTCGCATCTCAGCTTTCCACAGAAGAACAATTTGTCCATTCGACTGCACCCAAACATGTTCCTCAGTTTAGTCGGAGCCATCTGGCCCCAGGTATATCCTTGGTCGGTATCCTCCTTTCCGCCAAGTGTCAGGTATGCATCCTGGAGGTTGTTGTCCGAATGGAGTGTCTTGTCGAAGTCCTGGATGGCGTTGAGATCTCCGCCGAGCACACTGCCGCTTACCTCTGGGTCATGCATCCATTTGGCAGCCGTTGCTAGCTGGTGAGGTCGTTTCGGTGGATCCGCAATCAACGACTCCAGATGTGTATTGCAGATGCGGATGATCTGGGCGTTGGCAAACGTCACGTCGACGAACAATCCGTCCCTCTCCATGGCGGTCTGCTCGTAATGGACACGGAAGACGGAAGCGATGGGCAAGACCTTTGGAACGAGCGTGCAGGTACCATAGTACCCGGATTCCCAGTACTTGTTGTCTATATCGGTTATGTTGTAGTTGGCTCTAATCCACGGCTGGGTTTGAAGTAGTGCCAGATCGGTTTCAAGCATCTCTTGTAACATGATGATACTGGGCAGTGGGGTGTCCTCCACATGAGATTGCAGGTGCTTGAGAGCAGCCTGCATGCGCTCATCCGCGAAAGGCAGCATAAAGTCGATGTTCCACGACAAGAGCACGAATCTGCTCAAGCCTGTCACCCCTGAAGCCGTCTTGGACGGAGTGACCTGCTGCCATGAGGAAGTCTCAGGCGAGAAGGAGAAGTAGGACTGGTCGAATCTTTGCTGTCGTGTCCAAGGATGCGACGATTTCTTCTTCGACTCGATGAGCTCGATGATCCTCTTGAATTTGGGGTCCATGCTTAGACGTTGCACCGTAGGTAGAGTTCCGAGGCTGTGAGATCTGGTGCAGATACACGGCCGGGGCCGAGTAGCGACAAGCCGGATGTTGTTCGTAGCAGTCTTGATGCTCCCGCGAAAATCGAACATGCAATTTCTGGCCAGAACTGAATCACCCACAAGATAACATCTCAAAAGAGGCTTGAGCAGTCAGCAAAGGACAGATAAAGAGCCATTGAGGCGATGGATGAATGACAGGGCGCAGCCGAGGTTGCGATGCGCAGGTTGTCAGATGCTTGTTGCTCATTGGACACAGTCGATTTTCATCCTCGAGCAACCACAAGCACGGAATCTCTTCTGGTACATAGTCAACATCCCCGTCGTTCGTTCTCCTTCTTGCCAGAGTCCAGCCCATTTTCGGTCTCATACACAGAGATGGACAGATGAAATCGCGGCGGTGGTCCTTGATCGTCAACACCAGAGCTCCAGTGTCCACAACATAATCGTCTTCCAAGCATGACTGCGCAGAAATGTCAGATCAAAGTCCAGCGAACACATCCCAGTCCAAGCGGACCAGACCGGTAATTTCTTGCCTGGAATGCAGACGGAAAAAGCTACGGTGCTCTCGTTCGTATCCCTGTCAGCAATGTGTCAAAATTGGACGCCCTAGTGGATGCGAATATCAGGCAGGTCAAGAACCGGAGCCAAACTCCGAACATCCAGTATTCCTGAATACCGTGAACAAGCGACGACGCCTAGATCCGCCGCCCAGTGTGGACGGAGGGGGGAGCGATGTTGCGCGAATTGGTCTCTCTGACAATGGGCCGCTTGTGGTGAGGCATGGTATCATAGAGGATCTTCAGGACCGCGTGTCCAGACTCGAGCAGGCCTTACTCGCTCAAAGCACCAACCGCAGTGGCGAGCCGCCCGTCACTCAAAGTCTGCCGATTCATCCTCCATCAGACGGCTTTGTCGACACTGAAAAGTCCTCGACCAGGCCTGGTCAGATGAGCTCTCAGGTGAGGCCTTGTGCAAGAACCTTGACCATGCCTCCTGGGTTACTCAAATCTGACTCTGATAGTTCAACGACGCTTGCACGTTCATGACCAGGCTGCAGTATGATTCAACCACTCCCAGGCTGGCAGCGCTGCGAAGAGGACTGAAAGATTTGCATTACTCTGTCGAGAAGAATAACAAGGGTCAACACACCACCCAGCCGCAGTCAGTTTCCTCAATCAGCGAGCCTTCTCTCCAACTGCCGCCGTTCGATGTGTGCGAAAGGCTGGTCGTTCTCTATTTCGACAATCTAGAACATTGTTTTCGGATTCTGCATTTCCCCGAATTCAGAGATCAGTTGCGCATCTACTTTTCAAGGGGCGAGCACGCATGCAGGTTTGGTTTTGTTCCGCAGCTGGTCGGTGTGCTGGCACTCGCCGTCACTCTTGGTACCCATAGGGAATGTGAA
Source organism: Fonsecaea pedrosoi CBS 271.37 (assembly GCF_000835455.1). Lineage (NCBI taxonomy): Eukaryota > Fungi > Ascomycota > Eurotiomycetes > Chaetothyriales > Herpotrichiellaceae > Fonsecaea > Fonsecaea pedrosoi. The sequence goes on along the minus strand of NW_013550614.1, from coordinate 2,379,136 downwards.
GCAGCTCGATCATGCCTGGCCATCAAACCTGACAATGCGCTGCAATTAATGAAGGACTTCCTTCGAGGTCTCCGGGATACTGAGAGATACCGGTTACCAGCTTTGCAGGTCAAGATGCTTCTCTCCATTTGCAGCTGGCTGAACTTGGTTCCGATGGACGACCTTTTCCGCCTGAATGGTGAACTTCTTCGAGATGCCCTGGTGATGAAGATGGACCAAGACCCCTCGACCATAGCAGGGATTACCGTCTTCGAAGGAGAGCTGCGGCGCCGCACGTGGATGACGATCGTGGAGTGTGACCTCATGCTGTCGATTCTGTGCAAGATGCCATGCCTGGTGCCTCCATACACCTCCAACCCGCCCCGAAATGTCAACGATGATGAGATATTCGAGGGTATGGAATCCCTGCCTCAATCACGACCAACACAGGATTGGACCGATGGTTTATGTCAATTTCTCCTCGCGCAGTCGTTTCCGCGCCGGGTTGTGGCCTGCAAACAAATCGACGACGCGACCCATGTCAAGATCCAAGACCTCCTCCAGCACACTCGGTACCTGGAGAAAGTGCTCCAAGATCTCCCTCCGCCATTACGCTTCAACTATACGGGTGACGCTGCGAGCAAGACCCCCTCTCGACTGATGGCCCGGATGGAACTTGACATCAGCATCAGACGACCCCTGATGCACCTGTACTCGCGCTGCATTCTTTCGCCCGACACATGTGAGCTGGAGCGGGAAGTGCGGGCCGGCTACCTCCAGAGCTGCCTCATGCTCACAAACTACCAAGACCTATTCGATCCGCAGTACTCTGAGCTCAACGTGCCCCGTCCGCAAGGCTACTGGGACTTTTTCTACACCTGCTACCGACAGGAACTGGGCCACGCCATCCTGGGGCTCTGTCTCGAGATCGAGAAGCTCGGCTCCTCCGCCAGTCGGTCGAGTAGCACGCAGCCACCAGCTCCTGCGGCACTGTCGCCGGACGGCCCCAACGACGGCGTCGTCAGAACGCCCTCGTACACGCAAAACAGTCTGATCTACGCAGCCAAAGATGCCGTCGAACCGATGACCCGCCGCCTGCCCTACCGCGGCTCCAAAGTCAAAGACATAGTCTACTACAACATCATCCTGACATCACTGCTGCCGCTGCCGTTGCCGCAGCAAAGCACTGGAAGCACTGGGGTGCAGGATAAGGACGCCATGATCATAGAGAGACTGGAGGAGCTGGTCCGCGAATGTCACGCCGAGCTCGAACGAGCTGGCGTCTCAATCATTGCAGCCCCTCCGTCCTCCGAGCCGAATTCTCAGCCTCTTCCTCCTCCTCTGTCCACGACGACGACGACCTACACGTCCTGTATCGGCACCAGTTTCGACCCCGTGTGGGAGTGTTTCCCAAAGATTGACATTTTCCGAGATGTCGATCCAGACGAGTCGTCGTAACAACGCCGGTGCCGGTCGATCGACCTGGGCGAATTGTTATACTGAGAAGCCTCTCAGGGATATACAAGGACTTTCATGTCACGCGTGGCCCGCCTCTCTATGGGTCGAGGCAGTTTCACCTCAAACATTCTCCGTGAGGTCTACCAGGATGGAGACAAGCGAGGCGACGCGAAGGGATATCATCTGCGCGAGAGGTAACGAGGACAAGATTGTACAGGTCAACAGCGTATGCATAGTGACAATACAACACGACACGGCAAGAACATGAACGCCGTTGGATATTTAATGCTCCAGAGGTATATGATATCCATTTCAGAATATACCCAAACCCGCCTTGATGCATAATTCCGCCGGTCTATGTCTATTGAATGCTGATTTTGTTCATTCTCGAACCTTTTTTCTTTGAAAATGCCGCAAGATGGATTTTGATCGTGCTGTCGAGGTCCATTCTGCTCGAAGCTCGCTAGATGCCCAAAGAAACCCCCTTCTTTTCGCGTCAGACCGTAACCATCATAACATCGGAATTTTTGTTGTGGTGTTAATACCCTCTAAGCCGATGAAGGTTGACGACGATAGTGTGTCAAGCAACTATGTCGCCTGGCTCTTAGAGTAAATGGGTATGCTCACGTCTTTTGGTCCGCTAGCTCCGTCTTGCTGACTGCTCGACCATCGGCAAAGTGCCATTGTGGTGGGAAAGAATGCCGCGACGGACTGTTTCACCGCATCCATGCTATCAGCCGAAATACTTTCGCAATGCTTCGTAGATACTGAAAATTATTGCTGAACTGGGCGCCGCACGGAAGACCGTGATGCCGCAGCCTCGATAGAATCCCTTGAGTCCCTGTTCTCGCCATAAGTCTCGACCAGTGGAAAGAAAGGTTAATTTGTTCTGTCCAGCGACAATATCGGTGCTGCAAGTCTGCATGCGTGACTTGATCGTGTCGGCAGGGTAGAATACGAAGTTGTAAGACATCCCTGCCGCTGCTCCCGCCACCATCTGCTGCCACACTTTGACATCTGATACTTGCTTCACAGTAGGGTCCGAGCGGAGGAACAACATTTTGACAGCCTCATAGGAGCCGAACCATGCAGCCGAGCCGCCTGTTTCGCGAATAAGTGTGCCTAGCTGTCCATGCCAGAAACCAAGCAGCCCTTGGGTGCGAAAGATTGTGGTGATGAGCTGCATGGGGCCGGGTGGCCGAGTCGTCGAGTATCCCAGCTTTGAGGCGAGGTTGCCCGGGGCCAATGGGACTTGCATCTTGCATTTTATGAGTTCGATCGGTGTAAGAAGGAGAGACGTAAATGCTCCTGAGGTGGCACCACAAGCAACGAGGTAGGAGAAGGGGAGTTCGACCTTGCCGTGAGAATCTCGATCTCGTTGCGCGCGCAGTGACGGTGTTGCCTCCACAATGATATCCTGGGCGATTCGATAGCTGAAGAACAACGAGGATGTCTCTATCGCAGCACCGAGCAAGGGGGCACTGATTCCCCTGTACAGAGACACAACAGGCCCTTCAGGCGATCGAAACGCAGCGGAGAAGGCATCGAGGGGTCCTTGCAGCCGCGGGCCTGCGCCAGCCTCGTGCGGTTGGGACTGTAGTCGAACTTTGACCGTATCGAAGGGGTATTCGACAAATTTCCCCAGTATTCCAGCTGTTGATCCATAGACTATGTCCTTGAGCGCTTCCAGGCCTTGGCTCGGAGGGGTATGCAGGACCTCCGACTCTCGGAGGGTAGATGTGCTGGGATTCTGACCATTGCTCTGGTCGAAGCCAGCGACTGACTGTAGCTCATCTTTGAAGGCTGCCATGCAGAGGATAAATGGAGGAGAAGGGACGGGAAAATGCTATCGTTGTAACATATTGCGGTATCTGTGTGAGAGGGGCTCCGTGGAGCGAGGGAAGAGCGGTGTCGGTGTCGTTTGCGAAAATGGAGCGGAGTAATAAAGCGCAGTGACACACCAGCAGGATGTAGTCGAGAAAATTTTCTGTGTCAGGGATCAAGCACAAGACTGCTAATGCATGGCAGGACTGGGCGCAGTTCAGAAGAGCCCATGAAGTGTTGCATTCATCTTTCAAAACCTGGCAATCGAGGGGTCCGCCAGTTGTACGTCGAGGAGTGGAGTGAATGGCGAAAAAGATTTTGTGGACAAACAGAGGCGATGAGGAAAAGTCGCATACGCTAAAAGAATCAAGAGTCTGACAGCAACACGGACAAGACTCCAAGTAAGTGATGCCCTTGAGGTTTTGCCGTAAATTGACTACGTCAGACCCGCCTTTTTCTGCACTGCTCAGATCCCGATAAGATAAGAAATATTATTTGCTAGCCTCCACTACAAATGTTCGCCAAACGTGGACCTTGTCCTGTGCACTGTTCTTTGAGAGGGACACCTTCAGGCTTAGAGGCGCACTGGGTACTACCAGCCCCTACCACTTGGACCAACGAACAAGATGTCTGTTGTCCAGCCACCACCGGCTGGGGCAACATCTCCGCTAGCAGAATCATCCCACCCAAAAGCTTCAACTGATTCTGTCCAAAAAGTCGGGATGAGGGTCAATGGTACGCTACATCAATTGAAATGTATTCTGTGAAACTCACTGGATATGCAGGCAAAAACTGGCATGCTCCCAAGAAGCCTTTCCGCCCTACAGCAGGCCAGACAGCATATGCCAAACGAAAAGAACTCGATATGCTCAAACAAGCCACCAAGGCCCGCGAACAAGAAATGAAAGAAGAAAAAGAAGCCGAGCGGAATCGACGGATACAGGCCATCAAGGACAGACGGAAAGCTAAAGAGGAGAAAGAACGGTATGAGAAGATGGCAGAGAAGATGCATCAGAAATTGGTCGAGAGGAGGAAGCGAAGAGAGAAAAGGAATAAGCTGCTGAAAAGTTGAGGGATTGTGCTGGACTGAAACCACAACTGGCAGCCCAGTCACGAATATCTATCCAAAGTTGACCGGACTGCTCGCCATATGTCTCCTCACAAGTCGCGGATGAGAGACCAAGCAAAATACCCCCGTCGTAGTCACGATGGGCTTTCTGGCTTGTTCAGGTCCAACAGCGCACCATTCTCCAGCCAGAAGCACTATCGCCGAGTGTTCGTGTCAGACGAGTCGGTGTGTCGAGGGAGTTGCAGACTCGAGACCCCTCGTTTGTGCCGAGCTGGAATGACGGCCGCGTGTGTTCGCAGCTGAGCATAAAGCTGCAGAGGTCGAAGCTTTGTGACGGGAAAGACAGATGCGGGAAGTCACCCTTCTCACAAGGCAACCGAACCGATATGGTTGTCATTCATGGTTCCACCACAACCGGCTGTAAAAGGACTATCGATCACAGAATTCCCGATTTTGAGCTTGAGAAGTGGGAAGCTCACCTCCAACGCTCGCAACTTGTCATCTACAAGACGGATGAGCTCTTGCCTGGCTCTATCGTGTGGCTCATCAAGAGTCCAAGCTATGCTGACATGAAAGGCATCCGACTTATCAGTCACTTTGCGTGTTGTCTTGCTCGCTTGCAGCGACTTCGGAGCTTTGCGGGTGTCGTAGGGTCCCTCATAGAGTTGAGGCAGGTTGAATTGCCGGGTAACCGCATTACATATTGACAGCAACCTGTTTAATTCATCGTTTTCAGGCTTCATGAGCTTCAGAACTAAGAAGAATCTTGTTTTGTCGTGATTCGGTACCCAGTCGAGTCCTGACACCTTGACCCTGAATGGCTGGATGCGCCCCTCCCTCAACCTTGATTCGAGACGGGCATGGAATTGTTTCTTTTGCTCCGTCCTTAAGACAAGGGGCGCGGATAGGCTGATGTGAAGTGGTAAGGGTGCACCCAAGTCAGAGTGAAGGAAGCTGTGTACATCGATTTTCGAGCCTTCATTCGTACCTCCTAATGCCAGACCTGCTTTCTGTACCACCGTATCGAGGCTCACAAGGTCGCACTTTGATGGGTACCACTCAAGGTAGACATGAGTGGGCCAGTTACCTACCGCATGGGGAACTTGACGCGTGCGACCAGCGTGCAAGGAAGGGTCATCGGTAGTCGAACTTCTTACGTTGGTTGCGTAAAGCGAGTGAAAAGAACTTGGTAAGGGCGGCGGAGGAGGTTTGCGCCCACTGGACTCCGGTCCTTCTGGTTCCATGCGCTCAGCTTTTCGTTTCCCACACCTTTGCTTTATAGGCTCTTTGGTTGTGCCTTGATCCTCACTTTCAGAGCTCGAATCTGGATAGTCAACAAGGACCATGGTCAAGGTTCAGCAATAGCCTGAGAAACGCGCATGGCTCAAGGGCCAATGTGCCTGCCAAGCCGTGTATCGAAGCTTGATGATAGGAGGAGATCTTGTAAATAGAGTTGGGAGGTTGGCCGGGGTTGAGCAGGTTCGGATCCTTGGGACCTGTGACGATCACAGGGGAGCGCTGAGCAAGCAGTGTTGAGGTTTGGTGGCTTGGAGGCAGGTGGAAATGACAACGTGGTGTGGTGACGAGGACAATGTCTCAGTTGTGCATATCGTCCACTAGTCGTTCCCGCAGGAGGAAAATCACAGGTGCAAATCAGAAATTCTGCACTCGTATGACCTTCGGGACCGGGATGCCGGGAAACAGGGAGTCTCAAGCACAAATATGTTGATTTCAGGATTGTAATATAGAGCAAATGCATAAAACCACTTCTCGACGAGGTACTCGATACAAGTGCCTTAATGCACCATGAAGAAGTTGCTGTTGAAGTTTATCCCCAGGCATCCCCTTGAGCCTTGATTTTAGTGGATGACGTCGAGACACAAGCCCAATGACAGGGTGGCTTTGGTGCCTAGTGTGTCCCAAGTGCGCACCCTGGAGTCCAGACCTGTTGGCTATCAGCCCCGCCGACCTTGCGAGGGACCCTCCCTCCAGGGTGCTCTCCACCATGACATCGGTAGCAGGGTTTGTTGCCCGCCTTGCTCCGTTCTACATCCTTTAAACCTCCAATTATACCTGACCTCGCTCGATGCGTGTAGGTGGGAAGAATTCCTCTTAAGCTTTTCACTTCGTGTAAGCTGAGATAGCCGTTTTCTGATTCCTTTATTATTTTCTATTCTTACCGCAGGACTATTTGACGAGACGTCTTTCAATCCCACGAATTTGCGCATGTGCGAGCTTGGACCATGGATACAGGCGACAAAAATTGGGTATGTGACATATCTAGGTTCGCAATGAATCAGTAGGCGCAAGACTGACACTTTTTCCGTCCAGGCTACCAAGTACCTGCTTGATCCATTGAACGCACCAGAACCGTCTCAGGAAGATGGTCCAGGGAACACTTTCCGACCCGGTGCGACTGTCGCTCCTGTCAAGGCTTCCCCTCAATCAAAGCAACTTATCGGAAGACGCCTCTCAAAGAACAACCCGTACCGCAAGAACTCCATTTCCAACAGCACCACAACTGAGATCAAGCGGTCTGCTTCCCTGAACAGTAATGGTTATTCTCCTATCTCGGGCAACAAAGGGCCATACCCTCCGCAATCGTATCCTTCACCACCGCCCTCCGCAACCTCTCCAGCCACTCCCAACCATTATACACAGTCTCCTCAATCTCCACGGTCACCACCAACACCTCAGTCTCCTAGTTATAGACAAGAAGCCTTTGGAGATGAAAGCCACTCGAGCCCTCATAAAGGTCGTCGCCGACGCGGGAGCTCCCTCTCTGAGCGCTACCCGGGGGACATGTCTCATCGGCCGCTCGATACCCTGACAAAGCAAAAGGCTGTGGCAGATCGGTCGCGCCACACAACCAGAAAACATCACATCCAGCCGGACATCATTGACAACCTTGACATGACTGGTGGTGGTGCCTATCACCACGGCGGACCGTACGACGCCACGTTGTTCGCCCGCAACAACTCGTTGAATAGTCCACTAGCGGCCGTAGCGGCTTCGAACGCGGAAGCTCTCAAGGCAACACCCAGGGAGAAGATCATGGACTCCGTCAGAGGCCACAGACCACTCGACGGAGTAGCGGCATATGCTCCAGGGAATATGGATCGCAATGGAAACGTCTACAACTATGAAGAGGGCGACAACATGATGATCGAAGGCAGTCCGGAAGGTGGCGCATATAAACGCTGGCCGGGTGTGCAATATGATCCCAGCGACGTCAAAGGCAAAGGCGAACCAAGTTATAGTTTAGAGAAGGCTCTGAAGGAGCACAAAATCTCCGACGAAGACCAGAAGGCCAGCGGCAACAACAGCATTGAAATGAAGAGTCGCAACAGGAGCTCGAGCGGCCCTGTTCCACCAACTGCAGATCGATCAGGCTGGGATGACGGCCAGGGGCTCGGAAGAAGTGGAAGCATCAGCAAGAGGCTGAGTGGAGGATTGAAGAAAAGGTTTGGAAGTATCAAAAGAAGTCACCACCGGGACGACTAATTTTGGCGGAATCTCTGTTGGGTAATCATCTGGCTTTGGGTAACGAGTTGCTTTTGGCGCCAAAGGTTTGGAACGAGTAGATGGGTCATCAAGTCGGATGACGGATCCGACCCAGGCAGCAAATTTCGTAGGACAGAAAAAACATTGTGCAATAAACAATAGTTTGTTGTTGGAGGGTTGCTGCACTTTATAAATCATATATTCACAATCTATATGCTATCTATCCGTGACATTTTCAGAACCATCTTTGGTTAATATATCGGAACCGTGATCCACAGGCGAAATTCATCCACAAATATAGGGGTCGGTGCCTAATTCACTGGCTACGCAACGCTCTACAAGCGTTCATGGCAAGCAACCCAGTGGCCGTTTTGCCTCTCAAGAACCGTCACAAGGTGTGAAGGTCCTTGGCGGGCATGAACCGTGACATGACTCTCCCTCTCGGAGTGCCAATGTTCCCAGAATCAGCATCGTTGAAGACAGTTCGTCGTTTAGAGGTGGGGTGATATCGATGCTGAAGCTTTTAGCCCTGGGGGCCTTTTGGACTTCGATCGCGTTCCCGTTCCCTTTTCCTTTCCGCTTCCATCGAACACAGTCTAATCAGTGACGTTGGGGGAGAGGACGTGCTTGCCTGCATCATCATGACCACCACCATTTCCACAGACGTCGTGCCAGTGGTGGGCAGGGTCCTTGGCACTAAGCGTTGCCAGTTCGCAGCACCTCCGGGAGCGCTGTTAGTCCCTTCTCATGCGGGTGAGGTTATGGTCATTGCCTTCCGGCACTTCCAAGGTCTTCCTTCGCATCACGTCTATCCCAGGATCCGGTCTCGAGGCTCCTCACGCGCTCCTCAATCCACTCGATCTTGGCATGATTTTCCTTCTTCGCGGCCTCTTGTAAATCAAACGTCTTCTTGAATTCCTCGAGCATGAACGGTTCCAGAGTGCTCTTCTTTCCCACCCTGTAGTCATACACCACGACATCTTCTAAGCACCGGGCCGCCGGACGCTGGCGTACCTCGGACATGATCAACACGTCCAGGATCAAGGAATCTGTAGACTCGTCCGGCCGGTACCGAAGCTTGTGGTACACAGAGACCCGGTCTGGCCATTTCATGGGGAATTTGAAGTCGACAGTTATGCTCTTTAGGATCAACCCGATGCCCTTGGAGGATATCAAATCTTCCCACCGTTGCTTGTGGGCAGGGTCAACGTGGCTACTGTAGTTGCGGACCCAGTTGCACCGTCCACTCTCCGCGTGGCGGACGTACATCGTGTTGTTCATGTGGCCCATGGCGTCCTGTTCGCCCCAGACAATCTTCTGCCTGTGTAAGCCCGCTCTTTTCTCCGAAGTCAGGTAGCCCTCGCTGCCTGCGAGGAGCTCTCGCCAGTCTCGGGCTAGGACCTGCAGGACCTGGCCGGCTTCCTCAACCAGCTTTGGGGGGAGACCGAAGGTGATGCATCGCCCAATGCGGGTTTTGATGTCTGAGAGCCAGCGAGGGGGGAGCGCACTCTTAGATTCCTCTGTTGCGGGCCGGGGTGCGGAGGAGTAGTACCTGGACGCAGATGAAGGAGAACTCGAGGGAAAAAGCGCACGAGAGGCGCGCGAGATCACACGCTGGACCGACATGTTAGCAGCACATCATCCAAGCGTGTGGTCCGGACATAAAAGTGCGAGGGGGAAAGCACAGCTTGTACTCGTTGACTCGGTACTTTGGAAGAAACCTATCACTCATCTTCCTATTCTGATTAGCTGCTTGCCCTTTAGTCGGCTCACCTGCCACTTCCTGAGCCATCCCGGAGTTCTCAGCAGTGCGATCAACCTCCTGGCTAGAGCGGACAAATGTTGATCCGATGCCACTGTGCTCCAGGGATTCCGCCAAGGTACATGTTCGAGAATTCAAAAACATTCCTGAAAATCCATTTTCAACAATGAATGTGGAAACCCCCGTCCCTGCCATATTACTGCCACACATCCCTCCTACCGGCTCCTTTACCTACCACTTCCGATATTAAAAACGCAACCTGCACGCTAGTTGAAGGAGCCTCCAGAGTTGCTAGGGTCGGAGTCCACTTTGTCGCTAAATATGGCCCACAAACAAGCCGCCGGATTCAGGAGGGACTAAATATGGTTTTCATTCGTCAGAACCTCACGACTCCTATACCGTTGTTATACGCTCTATATGTAGAAGATGGCATCGCATACTTGCTGATGCAGTACGTTGCTGGACAGTCACTTGAACGTCTGTGGCCAAGTCTTCAATCAAACGAGCGGTCAATGATCTTGAACAAGCTCAGAAAGATTATCAACGAAATGAGATCTCTAGCGCCACCTTCACCTCCATTCTATGGGAATGTGTGCCATGGGCCGCTCCCCTACTTTCTCTTTTGGACTCCAGAAACACAAAAGGCAATTAACGGTCCTTCATGACCGAGGAGGAGTTCTGCTTGGGCTTGGTAGAAAGAGTCCGCCAGATTTATACCGACAATAATCAACATATGGCTCGTGTTGAATGGCTCCAAAAACATCTTCCTATATCACTTACAGGCCACCAACCGACTCTCACACATGGTGAGCTTCAGAAGAAAAATATCATTATCACTCGAACACATCTACAAAATGGAGACGATGAAGACGGCTTCGAGCTGACAATACTTGATTGGGAGGATGCAGGTTGGTACCCTGATTACTTCGAATACTTTGCATGCTACACGAGCTTCCGCTGGGACAACGACTGGCCTCAAATTGTCGAGGTCTTCCTCGACCCATATCCTGTGGAGACGCTTGTACTGATGCCGGTATACCATGACATTTTTATGTAGCCATACTAGGTAAACATGAACATTTTGATCATATCACTCCATTCTCACAAAGCTATACTATATCCATATACTGACACCGTGCCCGACATTAAAAACCCAAATTGACCCTTGCGCACAGATGCCACAAAATAATCTATTCAAGAATCCGTGCTGTCTGCAGAGCTGGTATTGCACGTTCCACGGTCCACTCAGTGCATTTGACCAGTCAAGCACGTGGCTCTCCAGGCTGATAGAAGTCACCGTTTGGTTTGATTGGCTCTGTCTTCATAGTCTTTGGATTGAGCTTCTTCTGTTTGTGCGGAGCAGGTTGTTGGGCACAGATTGTGCCAATATCAGCATATTTGCTTGCTTTGACTTTGCCCAGAAGTTGTTTCGAATAGAAGGTCTGAGACAGTTCGGGTTGGAGACCTGACTTCTGTTGATAGGTCATGCCAGTTACCAAGTCACCAACAACGTGGTGGATAATTCCGCTCTTGTCATCTTTCGTCTCAACAAAGATTTGACGACTAAGTCAGTTCAGAGCCTTCCTACGATAAGTTAGTACTGACCACAGTGTGATATCTTGGCTGCGGCATGTCTGGATCTTGCACAGCTAACGATATTGAACTTTGTAGACTTTGAAGTATTTGTCTTGAGACATATTATGAGCTTCTTGTGAGCTTGTTTCTCAAAATAATACGTTGTAGTAAGGAATGCCGGTGTCAGTGATGAAATGCTTGGGACACCCTTCATAAGGGCCAGGAGTCTCCCACTCTTTTATACCTTCAAGGGCCGGAGCGCGCGCTATCATCACCATCGAGACCGCCGCGGACATTGCATAGACATCTCAAGTCTCATTCGTCCCTACTCATGGTAATCTTATGTAGAGCGCTGATTCGAGACCTATAATGTAGGACACCGTCGGCAGCAACGGCATCAATTGAAAGCAAGGTTGCCGTTGGTTTCTGCTGCATTGTGGTTTTGAAATCACATTAAATGATAGCGAATAGCAATCCTGCTGGTAGCGGGGACTAGTAAGCAGACAGGCCTGTGCCTCGGCACGAAACGGCTTTCTGGGGGCGGTTTAAATGACACATGTTTCATGTACCTCGTACTTGTTTTTGCATCTGACTCTAGCCCAGCAACAATTGGAGGCTTTAGCGAAACCAAGTTTAACTATAAGCAGAAAAAGGATAGAAGAGGATCTACCGCACTCACCCTGGGAAGCAGGACACCGATTTCGCACATTACTATACCTACCTCCTCGCCTCGTAGATGTTTAAGCCTGCCAAGCCATTCCCATGTCAGCCTGATTTGTTCTCACGTGATCATCGTCAATTTCCCATCACTCTTCACCACTCCTCTCCTGCGCCTCAGCCTTGTCAATGACTCTTCAAATTTACAACTTCTACCTTCGCAGAGAATTATTCCGCGAAGCAAATCAGAGCAGAACTCATCACAAAAAAGATCAGTTAACGCCCTAGCATTGACTCGGTTGCGATACCGAGTCTCTGCAAAGACACCAGGCGGGCACGACAAAGCGACACAGAATCACACAGGTAGAAGGGTCCGAAGACCTCTGCCCTCGCCTCTTGGTCGATGGTCAAAAATGTCTGGAGCACTGTAGATAACAGACATATATATGTCTACCCGCGCTGGAAATGATCCGGTAAAGGTGAAGGAAGAAATTTATAGCCGAATAATCTGACACTCAGTATTCAGACGCTCCTGCAGAGGACCGAACACAAAAAGATCGACGAAAAGAATACTCCACGACGGGCCACTACTTCGAGAAGCCCCTCGAGGAATACCCCTGACGCTGAAGCTCAAAAGGCCTTTAACTCCGCCGGAAAGGGGAATCTACACTCTGACCCTAAGAACAATGCTTCTCTGAACACCAAAACCATCGCTGGTCTGGCCGAAGGCATTGTTTCCAGAGACCCCAAGATAGTCGTTCCCCACTTCAAAGCGACGACTACATTCATCCGTGCCGAGTATATGCTGCCCAGCGATATCGAGCCTCCGTGCATTGTCTTTGTTATAGTGACGAGTTGCACAGACGCTACCACAGCCCAGAGAATGATGGTGGATTATCTGCGCTAATTCCAAGCTAGTGTGTTGAAGGTCACTAGAAATGCGCACCTTGGCCAAGTCGCGCTGCAAACAGACAGCAGTGTTTTTTGGGTGCGGGATGCGATGTGGATACAGGTCATTGCCGAACATGAACCCGCAGAAGGTAGGATATAAGATCGCCACGTACTGTCACGAAGTTACACTCTCCGCTAACTTTCCGCTCGCCGTAGACTTCTTGGAGGGCTATGAATATCCCACTTATCGAAGACTCGACAGTCTTGTCTCAGATTTCCTCAGGGATGCTACCACGAGCATGCTCCTAGCCTTTGCCACGAAGCTAGACACTCACCTGGAAGCACATGCCGTCTCGCCTTCGAAACACGAAATGCCGAAGACAGCAGTTGACAGGAGCAGTTTCAACGTCGATTGTGGCGATTCGTTCAGCGTCAAGTTATGCGACGCCTCTAATACTCACGAATCCAGATGGGCTGAAGTGCAGAATCCGCACCTAGTCCTACAGACAGCGAACAAGCACCCGGGCACCGTCAGAGAGTATAGCTTTTGCGCCATCAACCCGGGTAGCACGACCTTGACACTTGTCGTAGTAAGGGCAGATAATTTAGCCATCGGTACAGCAAGGGTGCAAGTCGAGATTGTTGAAAGGAGAGCCAGTGAGGCAAATGAAGATAGCGACGTAGAATCCTAGACAATAATAGACGAATTGCTCAGCATAGCCTAAGAAACCGCAAAGAGTATTTAGTTATTGCGTCTGCACGGAACAGCAGGTTGATCAACGTCCCTGAGGCGGACAAATTGGTCCCACGTGGCCCAACCACCGTTGAACCAGGGTTCATGATTCAGATCCTCGGGGGTGTGACAAATGTCAATGACCTTCCAGAAATTCTCTCTCTGGATGAGGGCGATGCAGTGGCATGCGAAGGCCTGTCGTGATTGATATGAGCTTAACCCCCGTTCGCTGCGGCCCTGCATTTGGGAACGGATTGTTCCATAACCCGGGCCATCCATAGGAGTCTACCAATGCGAATATAACCCCATGGTGTCCCAGCCTGCATCTTGTCATTCACAAGCTCCTTATGACGAATCAGTCAATCTGAAAAACAACTGTAGACTGGCCTCATTTGCCTTCTTCCAACAACGGTATAGTGCTACTTACTTCAGGTGTTGTCCGGTGGCCCAGTGATTGGAATGCAGCACACCGACCAATGCTGGTATGTAGAATGAAATTGTGCCCGCCCACCCGATTTCGGCGATTTCGCCGTCCGCCAATGACAATGAGCAAGGCGCCGAATCCTTACTCGATCCCCGATTTAGAGTATATATTACCTCGTACATTTATCATGGTCACTCTAGAAGAGGCTTGAGACATACGAGAGACCACTGGGCTTGGTACCGATGTGATTACGATCGTGATGTCCTCTCAAGAACGCAGAAGTAAGGTACGGAAGCGAAGCAAAAGGAAAGATTCCAATCCAATTCCTCTCTCTGGTGTGTATGTATATTTCAACAAAACCACCCTCCGTCGACAGAAACACAGGCCCCCGTCACGAAACTCGCCTTGTCACTCAATAGATAGACGATCGTGTCGGCAATCTCGACCGGCTGTGCCATCCTCCCAAGGGCGGTAGTGGAAAAGTCCTCTGCCGACGCCGAACCTTCGGATATTGCCATGGATTGCTTCATCAGCGGGGTGTTTGTGAAGCCCCTGGCGCAAAAACAATCACAATCACAATCAGCGAGATGTTACTTTCTCTTTTGCACCTTTCACGTGTAAACGGAAAAAAAAAATAAAGGATGATTGGGGAGATATAGAAGGGACAAACTCACGGCGCGACACAGTTGACACGGACTCCCCTCTTCCCCACCTCCTTGGCCACACACCTCGTCATGCCCAATACCGCATGTTTACTCGCCGTGTATGCGGTCGTGTACTCCCTTCCCTGGAGACTCAGGCCACTCCCCGCGTTGACGACGGCGCCTCCTTCTCCCTGTCCCCCTTTCGCGTCTTTCCCAATGACCTTGAGCTGCGCCCGCAGGCAGTTCATCATGCCGTGCACATTGACGTCGAAGACGAAGCGCCACTGCTCGTCATCGACGTCTTCAATGGCCCCGATGTTGTGGTCCTTGGGAATCGTGCCCGCGAGGTTTGCCGCCCCGTCCAGCTTTCCGAATCTTTCCACCGTCTCGGCGATCCACGAGTCGACGTCGTCGCGAGACCGTACGTCGACCTTTTTCAGAAGAATGTGTTTGTTCTCGGCCGTTTTTCCCGCTGGGGAGTCGCCACCGGCTAGGTCTGCGAGAAGGTCACTGGGAATATTAATGTCACCGATAGAGACTTTGGCGCCGTACTTCAGGAGGAGTTTTGACGTCGCCAGACCTATTCCACTTGCGCCGCCGGAGATGGCGTAGACCCGGTCTCTGAAGAATGACTCCATAGCCATTTTGGGGCTCAACAGATACTAATAGGGATTTCCTAGAGAAATGCAGGGAATGTGAATCTAAAGAGAAGAATAGGACTGTGTGTGTGTGAGAGAGAGAGAGAGAGAGAGAGAGAGAGACAACCTCCTCTCAATACACAGTTAGATAGCACTATGAATTTGGCAATAGTACAATCGGGCCGGCACAACAGCACTGCTGGGTGTCCGGAACTTATCAAAGCCAGATCTTCCAGAGAGCTGATGATCAGTAGGGTCTGGGTTTTCGACAGAAGCTCTTGCAGAAAGCCTATCCTGCTTACCCTCGTCAGGGTAACATGCATGGGTATTGGTGAGGTGAGGAGAATGTTACAATACATGTTCTGCACGGGCTTCGGTATAGCTCAGTCCGATGAGGATCGTCACTAGGTGGATGGGTGTATTCTTGTTACAGCCAGCGGTCCGAATACGAAATATCGACATTGCGCCTGTGAACAAAGTATGAATTTTGACGCTACGCCCTGAAGTCACTCCAAAGCATTCAACACTTGGCTCGAAAAGCGGCTTCATGCCGCCAGATAACAAAGCTCATGATCGTCGCCCGTGAATAACATACTGAGAACCATCATCGTCACCACTAGCAATGGGGTATTGTGATGGCATCGTTGACAATGTCGTTCCAACCTGTCGACACCGGACAAATTTGGTTACGGCCAAAGTGGTCGATCGTTTGGCCCAGGAATCTCCTGCCAATATCGCCATCTTCATTGAGGGCGTGCACCAGTGAAGCTCTTCCTCCTTTCATGTTCCTTTGTGATATCCGCAACAAGCTTGTCTGTCTTTTCTTTATCCTTCATCTCCCTGACTTTGGCTAGAACGACTTCTCGGAAAATTGCACTCTTTGCAGCATTGCTCAGAGGTCTCCTCTCTCCTGTTTCATTTGTGGCAAGACCTCGTCCAGGAGAAACTCCCCGGACGTGGTTCTTCACCGCTAAGCCGGCAGCATTTTGTGCGTTTGCAGGTATGTCGTTTGAGTCAGGCGAACCGGGGTCTTCTTCGTCCTGCATCTTGAGGGCGTCGATTCGGTTGGCCAGTTTGACGAGCTCGATACCGCGCTTCAACTTCATCTTCGCCAGGTATGATCGGATCTCTGGCAAGAGATCGTGATCCGAAGCCGTCTCACCAGTCAGCCAGATATGTTTGAGTGCTTCTTTACTTGTCGCCCGTCGCTTGGGTTCCGGTTGCAATAGTGTCAAGATGAATTCTTTGGCATCCTTGCTGACATCCTTCCAGTACCGCTCGTGGAAGATAATCCGACCGCTCTTGCATTCGTCCACGAGGTCTGCAAGATTCTCAGAGCGGAAAGGAGAATAGCCGCAGAGCAAAGTGTAAGTAATGACTCCCATAGACCACATGTCCACAGCCTTGCCATGACCTTGTTTGAGCATAACTTCGGGGGCGGCGTAGCCAAAAGATCCAGCCATCGAGGTGAGGACAGCACCTGGACCCTCTAGTGTTTTCGCGATACCAAAGTCGGCAAGGACAAGTTGGGAATCAGGATCTCTGGTGAGATAGAGAAGGTTTTCTGGCTTCAGATCTGTAGCAGTCGATCAGGAAGCGTTGCAGGCAAAAGGGTTTTGTTCCTACCTCGATGGACAATGTTTCGCTCATGGAGATAATCGACCGCCTCGAGGACCTGCTTAATGGTCTGCGAGGCGTCTTTCTCCGTAAATTTGCCCTTGTCACAGATGCGATCGAATAGCTCTCCACCAGTGGCCAGTTGGGTCACGATGTAGAACTTGTCCTGTCTCTTGTCAGTCTCCTGCCACATTGATTGCACAGAAGTGCAAGTCTTACCCTCGACTCAAACCAGTCGACGAATTTAACAATGTGTGGATGACTCAGGGTTTGCAGCATCTGCAACTCGTCGTATACCATCTGCTCATTGCCTTTGACACTCTTTTTGAGAATAATCTTCACAGCAACCTTTTCTCCACCGACCTCCGCCTCTCGAACGATGCCATAGGTTCCTGCTCCCAGCGTCTTTCCGAAGCGGTATTTGGCTTTCTTATCGTAGCTGTCAGGCTGGCCTTGCAGCTTGTTCATCATACCAGAGACTGTTCATTGCACATCAGCCTCGACTCTCCGACAATTGAACGCATTGAGAGAACTCAGCGTTTCGGCCGAGTCCCAAAGTCCAGAGACAAAGCCAGGAGGCCTGTCACACACAATCGTCCACCATTTGTTGGAAACCAAAGATATTGAGGTGTGGTTGAGGGGGGATGCAGGGACTCACATGCGCTCATGTTTGCAACAGTTCAGGCCACGCCTGCAACGACAGTCTTGACACTCCTCCAAGGTTTGAGCGACAGAGAGACGAGGTAGGATCTTGCTATGAGCACCAGAGGAAGGACGGTATTGTATTCCCCCAGGTCTTCTCCTGCCTCGTAACGCGGTTGCAGCCACACGTAAAGGTCTTTTGAGAGACTGCGGGGTAGGCCTGGCGCGGGTGATAGTGATTAGAGGTTGGTCTAGCACAGTGCCACACGAGAGGTAGGACAAGAGTGCAGAGACGGTCAGGGCAGAAGAGAAAAATGCCTGCAGACACTTGATCCGAGTTAGCAGGAAAATAAATTGTGACAAAGAGTGGAAGTTGCAGGTTCGCTGGCAGAAGGTCACCCTCTTGCCTGCAACCCATTGGGGGCCATTTCGTGGCGGAGCACGAGAGGGAGCAGCTGCAAGAGGGGGCCACGAGAGCCCAGAAAGGGGAGGATTCAAGCTCCCAGCTGAGGTTCACTAGGTGCAGCTGTGGCGGCTGTGGCAGGGTTCAGGCTTAGACTATTCACCAATCCGGCAGCCAGAAGTCGCTGGGCTGAAAAGTCCATCTTCGGTCTATACGAGCTCCTCCATGTAGCCACTTGGAAATATGTAGCGATTCTGGTATGATAGACAACACCCCCCCAGACTGCGGAATTGTGTCATAAATGGATGGTCATGCGCCTAGCACAGTATACTTAACCCGCACAGAAGGCCCAAACCCCGTTGCAAGGCTTAACCACACTCTTCAGGACAGGACTTCCAGCCTTGGGTCTCACCATCAACCCCTTAGCCGCACCAGTTCTCGATCCAAAATCCTACCTCCCGCCTGCCAAAATCCTTCCATTGATCCACCTCGCCCAGCACTTTTGATCCAGCAGCGATAAAGATCTCGAGAGCCAGGGTAAGAGGAAGGGCTTCTTTCTCGCCTATTCAACTGCCCATGTCATAAGAGCACATTCAAATCATTTGCTGTCACTTATGACTTCGATCTATCCAGTACATTCACAACGCAAAAGGGTCAGGTCCGCCACGTAACCTTAAGATTTCTAGCGTGATAGACCTGGTTCCATTCAGGAAATAAGGTAGTCTAGATCACGTGGATTGAATACCCAATCATCCTTGGACACTACAATTCTTTCTACATTTCTTTCTACATACATTAGGACCGCCCTGACTGGAAGTGTATATTAGGTCATCAGGCAGACATAGGTAGGTAGGTAGGTAGCGTGAGTGAGTGAGTTGAGTGAATGGACTCTCCCCGAAAAAAATGTGTTTTGTATATCTGTACATCCCCCAAACACCGGTTTTCCTTTGCTCTTTCCAAGCCTGCAATGCAACGCAATCATCACCAAAAAATATTTTTCTTTTATAAATCGTCCCATATGAACACAGGCAGGCAGGCATCACTTGTTCTCCCTCCCAGTTTGGCGTGTTAGGAGGACCATAGATGGTGTTCGGGAATGGGGTTGTGCTGCCCACACTCTCTCGCACGTCATCTTAGCATGTGATGCATCGCAGGATATCTCCTCGTTTCCCGTTGCCCGTTATCCGTCGTCTCGTCATGATATGGGCAAGGTTGTTGGAACAAAATAGCCGATGCAACCCTCTGGCCCCAGGATATAAACATTCGAATTCTTTACAGCTTTGGCCTTGACTGCGTTTTCTTGACGTAGGCCATCACGGCATCAACACCCGCCTGCGCGACTTCGGTGTCCTGCGCCGGCGTGCCCGTGCTGCACCCAATCGCACCCACGACCTCGCCGTCCACGACAATCGGGATCCCACCTGCCACATACATGAACCTGCCGTTGTTGCTGTTGTTGAGCCCAAACGCCGGACCGCCGGGCCACACGTTCTCCTTGTAGACGGAGGTCGGGGCGCGGTGGCCTGCGGCGGTGAAGGCCTTGTTCATGGCGATATCGACCGAGGTGAGTTTGGCGCCGGGCATGCGCTCAAAGTGGAGGAGGTAGAGCGAGGCGTCCACGATGGCGATGTTCATCGGCATGCCGATGGCTTGGGCCTTTTCGAAGCAGGCGGCCGAGGCGAGCTTGGCCGCATGGTGCGTGAGATGCGCAGGTCGGTGGATGGCTGCCATGGTTTTTCTTGTTGTTTGTGGAGGTGGTGAGAGGATGGAGTCGGTAAGCAGGCAAGGAAGGACCTACGTCTCAGCTATACGGAGGAATGGATCTCACAAGCACAGCAAAAGGCTGCTCAATGGCTAGCTCACAAGGCAAACAGTCTCAGAGCTTTCAGCCAGAAGTGAAAGAGAAATAGCTCAATCCAACGTGTGAATCCAACGAACAAGCTTCAAACCACGACAATATCAATGGTGGATGGGGTGAATTGAGGTAGCTCGCTACTCATACATGTTACTTGGTAGTACATAATATTGGCGGAGAAAACGGAGGAGGGGAGACGGCAACGTCAGCGAACGGATTGCTCGCCGCAGTCACCCGCAATTTGGTAGTGAGAGCTCGGGACACTTGCTTCCTAGGCAGTTTGTCGATGTGCAGCTAGGCAGCCTTGTCTGGACCATTGTTATCAGTTACGTCACTGTCAAAGCCCTTTTGCGGGGGAGCACCATCTCCAAATACTACATTGGTTACTCGGGAGGCATTCCTCATCTCAGGAGAATTCAATGATAGAGTAGCTAATACAAATCAGAGTCTGCATGAACAAGTGGTCGCCCACCTCAGGCTCTCAGACCTTTTGCTCAACGAGGCTCATGCAGCGGGTGGGATCTCTGGTACAGCAACTCGAAGCACCGCTCCGTTTCCTTGTCCAGCCACTCAATGCCCTTCCGAGGTACTGCTCCCTGGTCTTTATAGTTGGGCCCTATCTCAAACGTCTCTCCGGACGTCGCGTCCGACCCAAGCAGCTTCTCGAAAACCCCAATAACTCCTTCGATGGGCGTCAACAATCCCTCCTTGTCCAGCTTCTCGTAAAAAGCTCCGGCAGAGATATTGGTACGAACTACATTTGGGCATGCTGCGTTCATCGTGATCTTCTCTTCTGGCAAGTATTTGCCGTAGCTCCTGACCAACCCGACGACACCATGTTTGGCTGAAGTATACACAGGAAGCGTGGGACAGCAGTATAGCCCGCAGACGCTGGCGACACACCCAACTGACAAATGATTAGCCGCCAAACCCCTGCAAAATGGTCAGAACACTTACTCTTGCCCCTGAACCCGTTCTTTCCTGGTTGCTGCTTCCTGAATTGTTGCACAGCCAGCGCCACAGTGTACAGAACACCCGTCAAGTCGATATCGAGGGTGGTCAGATCAGGCTGCACGAAGCCAGTCATGGAAGGGTCGTTGGGAATCCACGCGCGTTCGCCGATGCCTGCAATGGGGTAGACGTAATCGATCCGGCCAAAGTCTGCCACAGCCTGACTGAAGGCTTTCACCTGCGAATTCCAGCTGGCCGCGTCGACCTGAGCACATTTTGCCATCTGAGAACCCTTGTTTAGCTCATCCACAACTTTTTGGGCTCCGTCGAGGTCTCTATCCACGATGAAAACTTTGATACTAAGTGACTGTCAGATAATGGCACATGGTAGGCGGTTGTAGACAAAGAACGGATGTACATACTTGTTCTTCACCAGCATTTCCGCCACCCCTCGGCCAATGCCACTGGCTCCGCCCGTCACTATGTTTTACACATGGGTGTCAGCCTTTCTCGGAAATATGCAATGAGATACAACCTGGTTCTTACCGAATGCAAATTCAGTCATCTTTGTGGTGAGATGAGAGTGGCCGTAGTATAATGATGACTAGGTGAATGTGGATGATCCCCGTATTGATCGAAACATTTCCAGTTCACGTCTCTTTATGCTCGGCGCTTGGGTAGCCACCCTCTCCATCAAGCAGCATCGCCAACAAGCAACCTCGGAACCACTAACCCCAGTGAGGGGGTGAGCCATTTGTCCAGCTTTGATTATTGTCTTGAATCGGGTCCCGCCAAAGCATGATGCCACAAGGGGTCTGCTCTGTCCAACTGGCGAGCTGGGTTGCAGGCGGGGCGGGGTGCATCGTGTACATCGGAGTTCATGTGCGGAGAAGTTCTGTTCATGGACGCAGACGCGGACCTCGGTGTGGCTGGAACTGTACAGAGGCTGTTGATGGCCTGGGCAGGAAATAGGATTCAACTTGAGGCTGTCATTGTACGGCACTTTCGAAGTCGAGGTCGCTTTGACTTTGCGGAATGGTCTTGTAAAGTGCCCAACCCATGTCTGACACACTCCTGCCAGGCGAGTTCTGTGGTCATGAGCGCGGGTAGCCTCCTGGTTCGACTCGACGGGATCCAGGTATATGTGTCTTCAGCAAGCAGTTTTGGACCTGGATAAGCCACTGACAGTTCTGCTTCAGGAAGAGTAGCAAGTGTAAGCTCAAGTTCTGAAGATGTTGGCTGTGTTCTGTGAGGAGAAGCTGCGAACTATTATCTAACTAACTAACGGATCGCGCCTTCCGTGACAGAGAGACGTTACCTATGGAGGCGTGGAAGATGGCTCTACGTTACCAGGGGTTAAGATTCCCCGTACAACGGTCAGTACTCCATTTACGGTGAAACATACCACACTCATGCGCTGCTGACCTCCATGCCTCTTTGGCTCTTTGCCATCCGCTTTGGTCTTTGCTTCTGCTCGACGATTTCATAATCTTTCCCTTATTTCGCCCATGGGGCTCTAGCGGAACCCAGCTTGCGAGTTCTCACACCTTGAAATACTATCGAAATTTTCGCCCACACTGCCTGAAATCTCGTAAGGTCATCTGGTCAATGTCAAGGACAGAATGAAATCGAGAAGCCATTTGCAAAGGCCAGTCTAAGCAATCTATTTTTCTACTTCATTTTTCTTTTTCAGTTCTTCGGAGCCGCGGATAGGAGGGACAGCAATGAAGACATACCATCGTCAGGGAGGTCCAAGAAAAGAATACTCACCGTGACATCCGCCAAATATCTACAATAGACATTTCTGTTTGGCTGTTGAACAGTGCAATGTCATCCACGACCACCTACTCCTCGATCTTCCACCCCTACCTTTCCCCTTCCTTGTCCGCTCTCCTTGCCCACCTCCCTCCGTCCACCCATCTGGACACGTTGAGCCGGACGCCTCCGTCGCGCCTCCAACGCACCGCCCTCCCCAACATCGGTCTGATAGAACTCGTCTCTGCGACCGATTTCTCGGCGTTGTATCACCCGCTCTACACCCACAGTTTCCCCCGCGTGACCGAGCGGGAACGGTCAGATCTGATCGTCGAGCGCCTTGCGGCTCAAGCGGAGGGCGAGAGAAAAGGTCTGGCGCCTTATCGAATCGTCGGGATTAGAGACCACCAGGGCGAGGCGATTGGGGCCGCGCAATTCAGTGTCCTCCCGGTTCCGCCCCGGACAGGAACCAAGAGCACGATCGGTAATGGTGCCAACAATGGAGACTCTGTCACCAACGACAGCGACGACGACAGCTTAGGCAAAGGGTCGAAATACGCCGTGCCGTACCTGCAATACATCTACGTCCGTCGTCAGAACCGCCGCCAAGACATGTCCGAAGTCCTGCACACGATGGTCCTCGCCGTTGCTGCCGCGGACGCCGCCCTGATGGACGCCGAGGACCGAGATCTTTCCAGTACTTCGCCCGGTGCGGTACCCCCCGTCTCGCGAAGCGTGCCCTTCACTCTCTTCGAGACCGAGCCGCCAGACCACGGTGACGACCACGACAGCAGAGCGTACGCACTGGAGCGGTCCAAGATCCATACCTCGACGGGCGGCATGGCGCTCGTGCTGCGTCGACCCCGCGGGCGCTCTTCCGCCTCCGGTCGCGACGACCACCACCACCACCACCACCAGAAGGAAGAAGACGAGGTCCTCAGCGCCCACGTCCAGCCGGGCCTGGAACCACTCGACCCGCCCCTGACGCTCGTCTGGATCATCCGTCCCGCACCCACTGCCACACCGGGCCAGGACTACGACCTCACGAGTCTTGGCAAGGCACTCGTCGCGGCCTACTACCAGAGCTTGAGGGACGAAGGGTTTCCCGAGGCCAACATCGCGCTCGCCGAACGCATGGTGGAACAGAGGTGCAAGGGCAGCATCTTCCAATTGATGCCCTTGGGCGACGTGAGGGACTTTGGTGCGGATAACAGGGAATTTAGAGATTAAAAACTAGGAGAGAGTATAATTGACGTGCATGCTCCCATCGTGAAATTGCATTGTTGACTATTCAATAATAAGCCCTGCATTCTTTGACATTCTTGAGACACTGAATAGAGGAAACCGGCTTCATCCGCAAGCTCAGGAAAACGAGGGGCAATACAGCGAGAGTGACCAGATCAACCATTGATCAGATGATAGGAAACCGAGATAGCATTCTGTGTAAAAAGGCAAAGCAAAAATCACAAAAACATAACTAACGCCGACATGTCTCAGTCCGGCGCTCTAGGCCGTCCGTCAACGGACTAGGAGAGCCGCCACCTCCCCAGATTCCTCTGGCGGTGGATTGAGATATCCGCCCGCTCAGTGTCCGGATGGTGACTTCCTCCTCGATGGACGTCTGCTGTAAAGATCCCCACCATTGTATGGGATTCCCAGCGACGTCAGAATGTTGACGGCAGCAGTTTCACCAGTGGCAAATGCACCATGCACACATCCATTTCCAGTCCGCGTGCAGTGCTCGCCGGCAAACTGCAGCTTGCTTTCCTTGTTGTTCTCTACTGCGTTGAACCAAATTTCCGGGTCATCTCCGGTTTTGTCGGCAGTATATGTACCGAAGCCAGCAAAGGGATCCTGAGTCCAGTGTGTCGTTTCCAGATTCACAACTGGAGGCAGCTTTTTGTAAGGCTCGGTGCGGAAAAGCTTGAAGAGTGGTTCGAAAAAGGCATAGATTTCAGTCTCTGAAGTCATGGCTTCGATTCGCTGAGTTAAAGGCTCAACAATCTGGACGGACAGCTCTTTAGTACCGCTCATGATCCAGTTATTGCTCGTAACAGTCATGTAGGAGAAGATGGAATCCTCGTCGAAGGCGTCGGTCGTTGGCTCAGGGTAGTAGATGAATTGATCATTGTCTTTGGGCCAAAAGACCGATTCGAACTCGACAAATATCTTGCCGAGTGCTCCGTAGCCGAGTTTTTCAATTCCAAGTGACAGTTGCCTTGGTAACGTTGGGTTGAAATCCACAAGTTCATGTTTCAGAACGCCAAGTGGAAGGGTGCACACGACAGCATCGGCGGTAAAAGGAGTGAGACCGCCATCCGGGGTGGTGGCATGGACCACGCATGGACTCTGTGTGTTGTCGTCATTCCAATCAATCTTCGTGACCTGGTGTCCGAGTCGAATGATTCCCGGATCACGGAGATTAGAAGCTGTCCAATCGATGATGGTATCGTAACCTCCTTTCATGTAAAGATTCCTTTCGGTTGCAAAGTAGGCAAGATGCTTAGAAGACGCTTGTTCGAGGCTGGTACCGATCCAAGCTTCCACCTCACGAGCAGCTTGGGGCGCCCAGAGGCGTTCATCCTCACTGACTAGGGGATGATCGCTTAGCCATTCCCTGATGAAGGTCAGGGCAGGTTTGTCTTCAGCGTCGGGATTTTCCTCGTAGTACCAGGCACAGAAGTCGGCGAATTCGTCGGCCACCTTTTTGGCCTTGAACTGGGAGCCGAGACGACCGTCTCTGGTATAGTAGAGGGGGGTGCCGTCATCATAATAATGCTCAATACTGAGCTGGCCGATGAGGCGGACGAGTTTGTTGTTGGCGGTTTCGTGCATCCAGGCGGCACCTAGAAACAAGTGTGAGTAGAAGTGGACGACAGGGGGAAACAACCCCACAATGGTCGTGGCCCAACAATGAGCGCTCTTAACGACATCATGTCAAACGCCTACGGCGATTGTCAGTATTGCCTGTTGGTAATATTTACCAATGTCTCTTGGAGCGTGCCCAGCCTTCCTACTCGTGTAAATGCGTCCGCCGATCCGATCAGGACGGGCTTCGAGGACCACGACTTGGACACCATGGGTTCGCAAGACAGAGGCAGCACGAAGACCGGCGATGCCGGCACCGACTACGATCACTTTCTTCGGGGCGGGTGTTCCATCTTGTGCAGATGTTCCTCGTTTCTCTTGACTCACAACGTCCTGAACTGCATGTTCAGGTCCTTCCGGGTTTAGACCATCCTCCAACTCATTGACAGCGGCAGGTGAAGGGAGAAGCCGATGAGCGAGTTGCAGGATGGTCGAAGGACTACTGGACTCCTTTGGTTTATGGGCGGTAATCTGAGCGATGTGGAAATGTTGAGCCATTCTGAGTTGGCAAGTCGACATTCAGTTACGTGCAATGTTAGCGACGATGTCGACGGGGGGTCTGCACTGGGCAACGAGGCTGCGTCTGAGCCGATACGGAAAAAGTGAGCAGGATGATAGGTGAAGCGAAGAAGGAAGGGAAAGGAGGACGAGGTCGAAAGGCGAATATGATGATGTAGGGAGACGCAAGCAAGGGATGGAACGTGGGGACCTAAAAAATGGTGGCCAGCCAACTAGAGATTTTTAGGGAATCGTAGCCGTGGCATGGGGGTATCCCGCCAATGATGCTGGAATTTTAGGAGGGGTCACCGAGTAAAGGTCCCAGGATTAGAGCCCAGGTGACGCTGGGTGAGGACTTGCTTATCGGACAAGCCCACAGGACAATGATCCTCGCCTATTGTTATGGGGCCCGGGCCTCGGACTAGGGGCTTACCCTGGCATCCTAGGCCAAAGGGCGCATGGGCGTCACTAAAAAAAATCAAGATTTGTTCAAGCTCTATCGGGGCCTTCCCCAGCCATCCGCCCTTGTGTTGCGCTCTGCTTATTCTTGAGTTTAACCCGCAATTGTACTTGGTAGAACGCAATTTGACACGAGTAGAAGCTCCTTCGAATTCAGTCTTGGGGCCCTGATAACCCCTGCCTAAGACCATTCTCATTTGCGGTCCGTCTTCTGGTATACGCTTACTCGCCGTCTTGCCACTGATAAGCTTTGATCACCGGCGACTGGCCCTCCCGCCTCTTTGCGGGGGTGGTGGTATCGTCCTTGTGTGGACGAGACGAACCCTTGCCCACACTCGATGGAGGACGAGGATGGCGTTTCTTAGGGCACACACCATCACGATAAGGGATCTGATCTTTGCTCGTCGCTGTAACGATATGGCGGCGCCTCTCACTTAGTTCATAAAACCTCCTTCTCCCCCCCCCCAAGCTCCTCCTGCGGTGTTTTCCCCTTCGTAGTGTCAATTTTCGTTGGCTCCGTTCAAGAGTGAGGCCGCATGGAGTATACTGAAGAACTTCCCGGCACACGCCGCATTTTTGACGCTGAAGGAAAGCCACTCTATCCTGGGGATGTATCACTGAAGAGGCACGGGGACATTGTCCTGGTTCCTCAGCCCACTGACTCGCCCAACGACCCTCTCCATTGGTCTTTACCTCGGAAAATATGGCACAGCTTGCTCGTTTGCTACGTCACGGCTTTGACGGCGGCCACTTCCAACGACGCGGGCGCCGCTCAATACAATGAGAATCTGGAGCTGGGTATCAGCTATGGCTCGTTCAATACCGGCGCCGGCGTCCTGTTCTGCGGTATTGGGTACTGGACATTGCTTTCCTCTCCCGCCGTCTACCTGTACGGTCGTCGCATTCTATACTTGGTTGGCATGACGCTGGGTTTCATCGGTAGTATTTGGTTCGCGAGAGGGCAGTCGACAAGCGATGCTGTCTGGAATCAGCTCTTTGTGGGCGCATCCGAGTCTGTGGCTGAAGCGACGGTTCAGTTGTCACTGATGGATCTGTGGTTTCAACATCAGCGCGGTTCAATCCTCGGTATTTACGTGCTGGCGACCAGTATTGGTACATACTTGGGACCTCTGATTGCGAGCTACATTGCAGACAGCAGCCTTGATTGGCGCTGGATTGGATATTTTGGAGCCATCATCTCTGGGGGTACCTTTTTCGTGCTTCTCTTTGGTTTGGAGGAGACGGCATTCCACCGCGATCGGTATTTGATCAATGATGGAGACAGATATTTGATCGATGGTGTTAACAGAGCTGGTAGCGACAATTCCGCAGGTTTGGAGGCGGAACAACCGGAGAAGGAGAAAGTTGCTGGACAACCCGAGCCTCCAGCGGTGTCTGGTCGTCACGCTTCTGTTGCAGAAGAGCGACTTGCGGCCGAGGACCGCCCCAAGCCATATTGGCGACGCATTGCCATTATTACTCCCGCGCCGAATCTACGCGGATTTGGCTTCAAGCAATATTTCCAGCGTCTCTTCCACACTCTGCGCATCTTTACGTTCCCTGCGGTTATATACTCTGGGTTGCAGTGGGGAGCCCAAGACGCCTGGCTCACTTTTTATCTGACCGTCGAGGAAGACAACTGGTATGGTCCACCGTGGAACTACAGCGATGCCGCTGATGGGGTGAGTCTACTGGTGTTCCCATGAGAGTATCGCGCTTTTGCTAACTTCCCCAAGTTGATGAACGTGCCCTGTTTGATTGGCGCCGTCATTGGAGCCACATATGGTGGATGGCTCAGTGACCAGTTCATGCTATGGATGGCCAGGAGAAACGGAGGTGTCAGCGAAGCAGAACATCGACTATGGCTCATGTATCCGTGTGCGGCCATCTTCCCGACTGGCCTGTGGCTGTTTGGAATTGGGACCAGCTACGGATGGTCCTGGCCTGCGCCGTATGTTGGCCTGGGGTTCATCGGCTTTGGATGGGGCTGTTGTGGTGATCTAAGCATGGCCTATCTGATGGACGCCTATCCGGACATGGTCTTGGAGGGCATGGTGGGCGTCGCAACGATCAACAACTCAATCGCACTCGTCTTCACCTTCACAGCTTCGGACTGGATCGAGGCGAGCGGTGTTCGGAACACGTTTGTTGCAATAGGGGTATTGGCATTTGTTTTCATCATGACAACTGTGCCCATGATGATTTGGGGCAAAACTTCTCGTCGCTGGACAAGGAACCGATACCAGCGTTTCTTGGAAATTCGCGATGGGTTCTCATCCTAAGCCCAACGCAAACGTCTTCAACGATACCAGGCTTTTGCCGAGATGCAGTCTTCTTTCAGCGTTCATCATGTAACATCTCGATGTGCAGTTTCATAAGTTATATGTATGGGAAGTATATTCAGCGATCTAGCATTTTAAAGCGCTGCTGCTCATTACGTAGTATTGGAATCGAAGAGGATGTTTTCTGCTTGTTCGGACGAGGTTGTCTGGCTGTCCAAGGCTGAGGCTTGATTATGTTCCGCTCAATGATCCGCCGGACCCTCTACGGTTAATCAAAGAGCCATTACCGCATATTAGTCTCTCCACCCAAGGTATGCTTGTACAGAGCGGAACTGCCCTCTTCTCGAGACGAACTTTGCACCACTGTATTTTATCCTCGTCAAGCGTCTCAGCAGCATCTCAGAAGTGAATCGCAAAAATGCACTCCTCGCTTCCTCTGCGAGCCGGCATGTAAGTGTTTGGACCTCTTTCCTCGCACAGCATCCCCATCTTCAGCACTAATGTCCTACTCCGCAAATGCGTTTGGTCCTTGACTTCCCGCATTGATCCCCCTCTCCTGCTCATTGCCCGTCTGTCGCTCTCCTGCTGTTGTCCATTCTTCTCTAGAAAGATACTTACGAGATCAGCCTCAAGCGCTCCTCCTACTACAACTCTGACTACCGCAGCGGGGCTGCCTTGATACGAGCCCGCCGGCCGTACCTAGTCAAGAACACTATCACAGGCATAGCGATCTTCGGCTTTGCCATTGGAGTTTGTACGTGACATCTTTTTGCACTCTACTTGGCCGTCCCGTCGAACCGCATGCTGTTGGCTGAGCAATATCAGTGTTGTAACCGCCCACTGGAGCTCAGGACGAAGGTGTCCCAATCCCTATTAGAGAGCTTTTCCCTAGCTGACAACTATTATTTGCGCATCTCTTTTCGTGAAACAGTTGCATTCACTCTCAAAGCTGTGGGCCAAGAGACCTTTGACGACGTCATCGTCCCGTCAGACACGCAAGTCGTTGCGCCGAACTCGTCCACAGAAGCCGCAAAATCACCGCAAAATCAGAATCAGTCGCCGAAGACCCCTACCGCACAGGCAAACGGGATGCGCTCATAGCCACACCTGGCCCTTGAAATCGTGCACGAAATACCACAGCGATATTGCGAGGGAGGACGAAGAGTGCGGGCGCCAGCCGCATAACCAAGCAGCGGAAGAGGAGGAATAAGCTGTGGGTTCGCTTCAAGCGCCTATCAACAAGGTGCTGAGTATGAACCGGAACCCGAGTGGAAGAAGAAGTACCAACAGAGCTTCCTCATGCCGAGGGCTACTCGGCCATGAATGGCATGTGATTTGGCCTGGTCGGACGGATAAGCCTACGAGTTGGACTTGTATATACTTCGTTGTTACTACGACGACTCTGTGCAAACACGAGTGCCACACCCGACGGATCCCCTCAGAGGGATGAACAGACTGTTGGCCAT
The DNA here is from genome assembly GCF_000835455.1 of Fonsecaea pedrosoi CBS 271.37. Lineage (NCBI taxonomy): Eukaryota > Fungi > Ascomycota > Eurotiomycetes > Chaetothyriales > Herpotrichiellaceae > Fonsecaea > Fonsecaea pedrosoi. The sequence goes on along the minus strand of NW_013550614.1, from coordinate 2,349,182 downwards.
ATGGGGTGTATGGAGGACGGGACATGTGAAATATGGCCTATGCTAGACTTGTTGCTGGCTCGAGACAGGGTCGAGCGTCCACACGGACGGAAGCATTGAGAAGCAGTTGCTGGCGACACGAGAATCTTCGCAACTCAATGCATAACATTGGCGGTCTGGGACAAGGATATCAAAGGTGCTGAGTTCAATAAAAAAAACAAACCCCCAGTGGAAAGTGTATCCAGATGCAAAACGTCAGAGTCGAGAGCCTGCCGTAGTCTTGGGCCCGCGAATCTTTCTAGGTGGTTCCCTTCACCCTTCATTTCATAAGTTGCCAGCCAGCCAGTGTATCGTCACTCACATTCCCCTTTATCATGATTGAATATTACCGAATGCTAAACCTCCCAGTTCCGGCGGTGATGGCTGGGGCTCGTGGCCCCGTCGTGTTAAGATAGGCCCGGGAGGTCAAGGGCGAAGAACCCATGTCCCGTCCACGACCGATGACATCCTTGTCCCTCCCTTGCTGACGTTGCGGGTCGGAGCTGTCGGCTTGAACGGGTTGCCGCCGCATATCTAGAGGGCTCGTCGAGTGCATGCGATAATTCTGTAGACCAGAGGACCCTCCAGCAGCTTGCGCCTCAACCTTCGTCGCGCTACTCTGCCCGTCGTGAGGTGTGTTCATTGCTGAAGACACCGGTGCGGAAGCTGAAGGGTCAACGATGGTAGATGCCGACCCACTTGGAGGTTGAAGACCGTCGATCGTGTTTCGCTGCTGGTTCGCTGGCGTCAGGAATTCGCTCATTGGGGAGCGATTGGAATTCTGTCGACTTAATCGATGGATGGGATGTTGAGGATTAGCCCACGGCGTCTGTTCGAGAAACTGCTCTTCTGCTTGGGGTCCAGATATCTGTGTCTGAGCCGCCGGCCGTTGATTGGGTCTGCCAGCCCGGATATGACTCTGCGAGATCTAGGCAATGTTAGTCTGCTAAAGTTATAGAATGGTACCAGGTATACGTACTCCCATCTTCTGAATGTCATCCTCTATTTCTTTCTGCCTGGATGGCGCCAGCTCTGGTGCAGCAGGAAAGCCAACATATTTGGCGACACCTGCCAGAATTGAAACCTCTTTATTGTAGGCTGTTTGTTGCAAGATCTGCTGCGACCTCCGTTCTGGAAAGGGTATACTGAAACTTGGTACTGACGAATCGGCTTTGAATCTGTCTCGCTGGATCCGGTAGAAATGCTCGCTGAGGCGTTCCAGATGTCTCTCTCGGATATCCCTGACTGTTTGAAAATATTGGCTGTGTATCTGACTCCGTTCAGCGACAGCCTTGTTCTTCAGGGCTCCGATCTTGTAGACCAGCAGCTTTTGCTCGATCTCATATTTCTCGTCCCGATATTTCTGCACCACTTCCACCTGGCGAATCAATTCAGGATGTGCTGGCTTGGGTTCCGACAAGAGCTGCAGTTCATGATTTAGGGCGGCAATTCTTTCATCATAGAGGCGGTCTCTCAATGTCGCAAAGTGCCTCTCGAGTGCAGTCAGGGCTTCCATGGCTGCCATACGCTTTGATTGCTCCTCTTCGCTCTTTAGTGCAGCCTCGAGATCATTATCATCAGCGACTTCTGAATCTTCCGCATGTGCAGCGTCCTCTTCGTCTTCATGTTGTAGTTCCTGGATGACTGGGTCTTTTGCCTTCCTGCGGGGCCTGCTTTTGCCTTTATCCTTAGAATCTTCACTGCTATCTGCCTTTTCAGCTTCTTTCGGTAATTCATCTGGCTCCACTACTTCCTCTTCGTCGTGCTCTTGCGGCTCCCCGACTTCGGGTTCAATTGTATTTTCCCGTAAATGATGGCTGTCATTCTCCTCGGCATCGGTCTCTGGTTCAGACTTTTCATCCTCTGTCTCGACGGAGCCTGTCCGTCGTCTCTGTGATCTGGGGGCCTCTTCGACATCTGATTCACTTTCTTCCCTTTTGCGCTTGTTCGGGGAAGCCGCAGTGTCAACTGCAGCTACCTCCGGGGCTTCTTCATCTGCATCATGCCCCTCACTGAGGCCTTCCTCATGATCTGACTCGTGATGGGAAGAGATCGGGGACGAGACGGGACTTTCTGTGAAGCTCTCGATCTCCGGTCGCATGTCAATGTCTTGTCTCTGGGATAGTTTGCTTGGGCTGATCTCAGGGGGCTTTTTCCTGGCGAGATTTTCTGGGGTAGCCTGGAGACGTTCAGTCTCGGCTTCAGAATCCACATCGGCTGCGACGGCAGCTTCGATGTCTTCTTCTTCACCATCTTCGAGGTCATCGTCCAACTCGCTGAGGCTGCTGGAACGATCATCATCGGAGAGGGGTGTGTCCTTGGCTGCGTAGGCAACGGCAGTATTGGAGAGAGCCAGGAGTGAGTCCGCCGCTGAGTCCATGGCTGTAACAACCAGGACTTCTGTAGGACCTAGATCGTTTGGAGAGGATGACAGGCGCTCGGGATCGGTCAACGGGGTATTCTAGAGCTGGAGAAATCGTGGATTGAGGTCGCCTAGGGTAGGTATCTATGGTCAGCGCGAACAGAAGAACTGCGCGTCGATCATAATGCCAGAAATGCATATACTCGCAGGTTATTGACATACAATATATTGGTGAACGACTCGCAGTCACAATAGCATGGTGGTTATCTTCTCTTCTCTCGCGCTCGTTCTCAGCAGCAGCATGGGCGCAACGGTCACCGGGTCCGAGGGCTTCTTGGTTGGGTGGTGGCTTTGACAGATCTCAATCTTCTGGATGGGACGAGGGCTGTGAGAGCACTGGCAAGCTTTTATGACTTCAAGCAACAGTCGAACACTTCAGGTGGGCGAAAGTGGGATGGTGTGAGGAACTGTCAGAGGAGAATTGCCAGCGGGGCATGGGCTTCTGTAGCCTTCAGGGAGAACCTGCAGGAGAGAAACACAATTGGGACGATCAATGCCGACGTCGTCTATCGATATAAGACAAAAAGAGCTGGTATACTGAAGAGGGTACAAATGGGAGTCTGGCAAAGTCGCAGGTTACAAAATGCAGGGAACAACAGGCGTGTTGGCGTCGGTGGAGAAACGCAGCGTAGCCCCCAAAAGTTACATAGGCATGGCTGGCATGGATACGTTGGTAACAAGGGACACACAAGGGGAGTAAAAGTCTGGGTGCGGGCGGTTTGGCTGCCGTGGCTGGCCTGCCCTTGAATCATGGGGCTCGGGACATTGGGTGGGCGATGTCATAGGCACGAATCAGGCGCAATCGGCTAGCGTCGGAGTTAGTGTTACTGCACTTCGATTTATCTCCATTTTCGATTGCCTTGCCTGAGAAATTTTTGTGGCTTCGATTAGACCGCAAGAGATTCTGCGACCACCGTGCAGTCTCGAGAGAAATGCCCGAACTGAGCAATTGACTTGACGTGACGGATCCGTAAACATGGCAAAGTCAGAGAAACACAAGGCTAAGGCGCAAGCCTCACCTTCAACCACAGGTACAAGCAAATTGGCAGCTAAAGAGGAAGCAGTCGATCCTACCCTCGCTTCCCTATTTGCTTCAAGTGTAAGACGCACGATCAACAGCCCTGGAGTGAGGCTAACATACTCGTATTAGTCGGGACCAGTCAAGGTACAGCCCAGAGTTTCGAGCTTAGCGCAAACTGCTTCTGCGCAAAGACCGCCGAGGCCAGAAGAAGAGGGGACATCCTCCTCTGACTCCGAGTCCCCCGAAAACAGTGACGGCAACAACCACTTGGAAGCCTCAGACGAGTCCTCTGATGACGAATCGTCGACGTCGGAGCAGGAAGCTACAGTCACAGTCGAGAAGCCTCGTAAACGCAAGCGTGCCACCGACGATGATGATCTCGAGCAAACATATTTCAAGCGGCTAGAGTTGGAAGAGGACAGGGAAAACCGCAAGAGAGAACCAGTCCAAACGGGCGACGATGACGCCGAAGAAAGCTCGAGCGAAGGCGACGCATCCTCTTCCGACTCTGACGAGGATTCACTGAGCGAACCCTCTGAGATCGAAGTGACCCCGAAACATGAGGTCTTTGACAAGAAGCTCAAGGACCAAGACAAATTCAACAGAACCGTGTTCTTGGGGAATGTATCCACTCAAGCTATCAAATCCAAGTCGGCAAAAAGAGAACTGACCAGACATCTACGCTCTGTATTGAAGACACCAGTTGATGGAAAGAGGCCTGGAAAACTCGAGTCGGTCCGGTTCCGATCCACCGCCTACGCGTCTGGACAGGGCCCAAAGAAAGCTACATATGCCAAGAAGGAACTCATGGACGCGACCACCGTCAGCACAAACGCTTATGCAGTCTTCACCACCGACATTGCTGCGGAGTATGTGGCGAAGAAGCTTAACGGAACCGTTGTGCTTGACCGCCACTTGAGAGTCGATTACCTGGCTAAACCCTCGGCGATTGACCACAAGCGATGCGTGTTTATCGGGAACTTGAGCTTTGTCAACGAAGAGGCACCCCCACCCGACAACGAGGAAGATCCTCAGAAGAGACGACGGCCGACGGCTAAAGAGCCCGCCGATGCAGAAGAAGGTCTGTGGCGAGCATTCAGCAAAGCCGGACAAGTTGAAAGCGTGCGTGTGGTACGAGACCAAGAGACGCGCGTCGGCAAGGGATTCGCCTACGTCCAGTTCAAGGATGAGAACAGCGTCGAGGGCGCACTGCTCATGAACGACAAGAAATTCCCACCAATGCTGCCGCGGAAACTTCGCGTCATGCGCGCCAGGAAGATGCAGATCAAGCGCCCCACCCTCAATTCAAGAGGGCCTCTGGCCAAGGACAGGAGACACCAAGGGTGGTCGAACGGCAACGGCAACGGTGCCATGAGAGGGAAAGATGACGGGAGGCCGAAACGCCCATTGATCTTCGAAGGTCACCGCGCTTCAAGCACGGGTACCGCCGGCAAAGGAAAGGGGAGCGGGTTGGGCAGCCGGGACAGAAAGAGGAAAAGACCAGTATCCAAAAGCGCTCAACGAAGTGCCCAGTACAAGGCAGCAAAGGCGAGGAAACAAAGACTCGGAGGAGGGAAATGAAAACTCGTTATGATATGAGCCCCCGAGGGCCTGATAGCTTTCAAGATTCAGAGAAAGGAGATAGAGCAAGGAGAAGCGTGTCTGAATCGCCATTACGATCACCTGCTGCTGTGCCTCAGAGAAGATGGTCAAGTGATACCCATTTTCATATATATTTTTTTAGCCGGTCCATCTCCGTCCCTCATCAGCCTCCAAAATACTTTCTTCACTCGCTGCTCACAGTTGACCAAAGATCCCCAAGGTGGGAGGAACGACGCCAGTGTGCATCTCACCAGCTTCATGATGGGTTGGTTGGAGGAATACTCCCCCTAAGGACAAAAAAGCTCAAGGCTGTCGACCTCCTCCGCGTGCCTGTAAGCTCTGACACGCCCAGTGTGCTATATTTCATCGTAACCTCTTACCTGGATCGCCACTGTACGACCTTCAAGATTCGAGTTTATGACTATCTCACGCCAGAGATACGTTTGTACGTGATGAAGGTGTGTGTACATCTTTGAGCACAGGGTTATCAGCGACTAGCTGGGTGCCACTGAAACGGGTGTATTTGAAACACCCTGAAAAGTGAGAAACTCACCATAAGATGGAGTGGAAGATGACGGGCTCGAGTCCTTCTGTGTTTCGAGAGTGGCCGGATCCGGGGACATGCATGCACTCTCGGAATAGACGGTCTTGCTGTGACAATGTACCCACAAGATCCTGTCCCAAAGACTAGTAGGGGACGATACCTGGGTCATACAAGAATGAAGCTGGTGAGGAGTATTGAACATCCCCCAGCTACCGCGTCAGACTCAGTTTCGTATAAACGACTTGCTGGGCTCAACAAAGCCAATCCATCACACCCTCAATATCGCGGGGAGCCCATTGAGAACCGGTTCAAAGTCTCTTCTCTTACTCATCTCTTTCGTCATTTCATCGAAGTGCCAGGACTCCAACTCCCCGTCTCGCTCTCTCACACTCCGTCTTCATCTTCTGCTCTTCGACATCCGTCCACTTCACCGAGATATCATCCCACTTTTTGACCTTGAACTCCCGTTTGAACTGGGCTTGAAGATTTTGCAGCCGCAGCAGCGACCGCATGTCACCAGTCCCACTGTAGAGGATAAGCAGTGTCCGATCTGGAAGGTTGGCAAAGATTTGATAAATACGTCGAACGGTTTGACGCATGATGTCTCTGAGGTGTTCTGCTTGGTCGTTTGGAAGGGTCGCGTCTGGAGTTGAGGAGGATGTAGGCGTGGGAAAGATGTCACTGGGAAGGGTATTCCACCCTCGTGCGGATTCGAGGTCGCGGAGTCGAGCCCAAATGAAGTCAGCACCGCCCGGCGGAATGGCCTGATCGAGCCCTTGGGTCTTCGCACCTCCATCATGGCTCGTACTGTCCACTTCAGCAGTATTTTTGCTACCATCTTTTGTAAACGTCCTTTCCTCATGCGAATCCCCAAGAGCCGCCCTAAGCACGCCCTGGACAATCTCGTCATCATTCGAACAACCGATTTTGTATGTTGCGTCTCGTCCAAGTCCTCTTTCTGGAGTCCCGTACTCCACCATGGCTGTGGTCTTCAAAACAACCTCTCCGTTGGCGTCCATCTTTAGCGTGCCCCCAATCCTGCGAAATATGCTTTCACCGTTGGCCTCCAAAGTCCCCCACGTAGGCCCCTTCTCGCATTTCAGTTTTACCAGATCCAACACCGCTCTGGCGTCTTCGACACTGTCATGCCCGCTCATCCCACCCTTTTGTATTTCGCGTTTTAGATAGCGGTTCGCTAGGAATTTCAGGGACGAGCGCAATGGCAGACCGCGCGGATGCGGATAGATGATTGAGGTGTCGACTACAAACGGATGGGTCATCTTCAGCGCGTTGAGATCGGATTCAAGACTGTGGCCGAGCAGGATTGAATCCTCTCGTAAGATGCTGAGCAACTCTTTCTGGATGTCTCCCAGCGTTGTTGTAACATCTTCAAGGATTTTCTCCGTTATTCCAGAGAATTGTGTAAAGTAGTTTTGGATGGCTAGCGCCGGCTTGACATACCTGTCCAGCACTGTCCTGCCGGTCCAGTCAAGCAGAGAGATCCGCGCAAGGGAGTGTTTTCCATCGCACGTCAGGACCATCTCACAATCCAGAGCGTAGGGTTTTAGACCTTGTGTGAGGAAATCGTGGGCCTGGAGATGGGAAGAAGAGAGTATACGAGGCTTGAAGACCGAGACATGGGTGTCAACCCAGCCAGAGCAATGAGACTGGCCTGTCTTCTCTCTTCGTTCGTTCTCCAGTTGTGCATCAGTCGAATCCGTAAATGCCGCAGGATGAATCGGGTATTCTGCTTCTCGTAGTTCATCGACTGAGTGGATGAAGTCTGCAATGGGAGTACGAATCCCATGGGAAGCCTTGTCGTCCTTGCTATTCTTCAATTTCTGCTTGGCAGCCTCCGGGAAGGGCGCGATGAGCATGCCTTGAAGCGGGGAGTGCACTCTGCCTGTGCGTGAATCTCCGGGTGCACGTACTTCGATAATGTGGCGTAGGAGACGATCTGTTAAGTTCTGATCAGGAGAGAGATGGGTCGACGGCAAATCCAGAGCTACTTGTGATCGTGAATGATTGGTTGGAGCATCGTTTGAGGCTGAATTGCAGTCTTCGGGAGTTGGATCAGGACTTGATATTGGCTTCCCAGGCTGATTGATGGTGGATGTCATACTTTCTTCAGATATGCCATTCCATAGTTCCGCATCCCTCAGCATCGTTTCATCAAGGGCAGGAACCATCAAGACCACCACCTTCTTGACCTGCTTAGCGTTCCTCACAGCCAGCCAGGTTGGTGCAGTTCCGTCCGCCAAAATGTAAAGGACGAGGTCTTGTAACGCCTTGAGGTCGACACGTTCAGGTCTGGATCCGGAGAAGCTGATGCTGGGGTCGCCATCCGGTTCTCGTTCGATCTTCCGTCTTTTCTTCCGGGACGACTTGGATTCAGCCACAGCCCATTCTTGTGAGACGGGCGTTTCTGCACTTTCGCCGTTCATACTGTTAGATTTTGTGCTGTGAACATGGGTCGCATTAGGAGCACCAAGGGATTCAATATCGTCATGAATCTGTTCAGTGCCCAAGTCAGAGTGCGACAAGCCAGCTTCTGCTGCTTTTCGCTTGTCACCCTCCACCATGTCACCTGGGGTTTTAACGAGATAAATAATATGGAAGAGGTACAATGAACTTGGTCGGAGCCAATGAAGTAACGAAGGATCGTGAAAGGATGAAGCGACTTGATTTGCGGACTAGATGCAGCCTTGGCAGGAAGTCCCCGCCGCTTTATCACAAGAAGAAACCCCATTCTACTTTGTTAAAGAGGGCTGGCTAGCTATTTCCCTTGTAACCCTACAAAATGAGAGGGTTCACAACGCGTACCTTGCTAGTGCAGCTACGCGACATCATTCCAAGACAGACAGTGACACCCTTCTTCTGATGGCCAGAACGGCAAAAAACTTATCACAGAACAGCTCAACCTGCTGGTCTGTGATAAGGAAAACTCACCCTTTGCAGGGTTGGTTTTTCTCGGCCGGTTATACTACAGAATTTATACTACATGGTTGATGTTTTCGAGGTCCTATTGCCTCTGACCGATGTTAGATTGACCTGGTAGGACCGGAATCTCGGAGGGAGGAGGCTCGGAAGAAGGAATCGAGGTCCTGATGCCCACTAACCCGGAGTTAGTTTTGACCTGACAGGATCTAGATGTGCCGTAACCGCGACTCGAACTCGTGGATTTCGGATTCGGATTCGCCCTTGTTGTGGAAGGGGGTCTTTGCGTGACAGAATTTAGAAAGAGAAAACATATATACCAGTGATTTCTGGGGGGATTTTGTACCGGTACCGGTACCTCTGTGACTTGCGGTCTCCGCTATCGACTTGTGTCTCCTGCCTCCTCCCCCCCTATATCTTACACGGAAAGGGCTCGAATTCTCCCAGAGCTTTACCAGCAATCAGAGATTCATTGGACTCGAGTCGTTAGCCGTCCAGAGTGGTACAAGGTTGGAAAGAAGCAGCAGTTATGATGTTAGTTCTCTGTTTTATACAAACCAATACCATGGTAAGCGCTTTTGTTCCCAGCAGAAATTTTTGTCTATTTCATCACAAACATAAACCCCCTATGTCTCGGCTAGTTGTCACTCGCAATTACTCTGTGAGTGAAGCAAGGGGTTGACAAGATTAGTCCACTCTCAGAGTCCTTGCACCCTTTCTAGCCCCAGTCTTCCTCTTCTTCTTGTGACCCTTTTCAAAGGCAGTAGCACTTTGATGATCTCGCCCCACATTATCCAGAGGCTTGACTTTGTAAATGCGAATGATCCAGTTCTCACTGGTAAAGGCTTCCTCGAGCGTGCTCAATTCCGGGCCCTGCGCGGGAAGAGATGAACCTCGGACGCGATCTTGCGCCTGGCCTGCTGGGAACAGGTTGTTGTAGTTGTAATACGACATTTTGTACCTGTGGCGCGGGTCAGTCACTGGGGGTTTTGGACAGAAAGAATGGTACGTACATGAGAGAATTCTTCATGGTGGGCGTGGCTTCTTCATCGACTCGGTATTCGCCGCGAGCAGTGAAGTAATCTCGCTCTCTCACCTCTTCAGGCCAGATACCCTCGGCGATTCTTACCATCCACAGGAACTTGTTGATATCGTCACCACTGTATCCCAATAGACCTCCGAAAACAACCAGAACATAATCAACGTCGTGCTGGCGAAGGATGGGGTAGCTGACTTCCTCTCGAGAGCTCATGGCCTTTCCAACAGTCGCAATATGCGTGTTATTCCACGTGTTATTGTCCACTAATGTCGGTCGGTCGGCCATACCTCCAATCTGATATCCATAATCCCACCATGACATGATCTTTGCATCTTGGGGTGTGTTTTGCCTCAGCCAGTAGTAAGCTTCTCGGTAGTCGTCAATAATGTGTTGAGAGCCATCCGGTAACCGTGAGGCCAAAACGACCGAAGGTGATGAGTAGGCATTCGAGGTAACCCACGTGCAGTGAGCGACAAACAGAAGGAGGAAACCAGTGACCATTGACGTGATCATCGACTTCGACACAATGGAATAGATGCCAACGAGAGGGTTTCTGGTAGACCGTAGTGACGGGTTGGCGGCGATTTTGCTTGCCTTGACAGACCCGTTGCTCCCATCATTTGCATCTCCAGAGGGTGACGGGATGTAGAGGTAGGTGTCTAATATATGTGAAAGAGCAAGCGCAGCAGCACAGCACACCACCGGTGTCAGGGTAAGCATGAGTCGAACCATAACTCCGGCAAAGTAGCTGGCAAGGACCGCATAAATAACGACAAAGACATGCTCATCTTTCAGATTGCGGAAGCACATGTAGACTCCCGCAGGGAATAGCCATATGAGCATGTTGAGGTCGAAGAAGAATGCAGGCCAAGCGGTGGGTTGATGTTCCGAGACGGATGCGATGATCGGGATATGTATCTTTGCATACCCTGTGTCCCAGAGAGAATAGAATCGACCGCTCCAGGGTGCAATGACACCAGAGACAGTGAGAGTGACGAGAGCCAACAGCATCACAGCAAAGATAGTTCCACCCAGGGCAACTAGCAGTGTCTGAAACTGTTTGCCTGGGAGCTGCTCCCGCAAGAAATTGAAGAAGCCAACCAATTGTAACAAACCAAAAATGCCCAACGCAGCCATATGATCACTGCTCCTGACGGGGAGGAATCCCACAAACGGAACCTGCATGCTTGCCAGTGTCCCGAGAGCATACCAGGTGGTGTAGCTGATGTACAGTCTGGAACTGTATCGACCCATCAAGATGAGGACGAAAGCATGAAGAGGTATCAAGTTGGTGATGAAAACGTATCCACCCCATGCAGAGACCATGTAGCCGTAGAACAAGGCAGCCAGAGCTCCCCACATGATAGACCCGTTTTTGACAGCCTTGATCCAGAGAAAGAATGTGAAGACCAGGAGAAAAATAGCAATGGCCTCGTTGTCATAACTCCCGGCAACAGATCTTGAGATGTAACCTGGAGTGATCCCCATAAAAGCAGCAGCCAAAAGACCTGCAGATGGCGAAGAAGACATTTCGGAGGTCAAGAGGTACATTGCGAGTGCTGTAAGGCCAGAGAAGCCCGGAGCGAGGAGGACGCAGATGTTTCGTATGTCGACAGGAAGGGACAAAAGCCGGAGGATGTGGTAGATAACACCAGATGTTACCATCAGACCTGGATAGAGCGTTCCGCCAGTGACTCGACCGAGGGGGTGCCATGTTCCTTATAACCTATTAGTATATCCAATCTCTTCTCGCGGGGTGGGTGGTAAGCGCACGGTCGTCGAACCAGTCCCAGAAGCTGTAAAAGCCATTCTTCACCAGATATTTGGTGGCACGGAAATTGAACCAGGGATCGACTATTGAAGAGTGTCAGGAGCAAGCTCGTTCAGGGGACGACACTTTTGTTTCGTTTGACAAGCAAGATATTCAGGATGATGAGGAAGCGGACAAGGAGTCACTGACACTCGTGAATAATGCTTTCGAAACCTGAGCAACGTAGTCAGTGAGCTGCTTCCAGAGTATTGTGATAGCATGAGTTCGAGCCTCGCACGTACGAATTACACTGAACAAACGGGCTGACACTGCGGCAGCTGCAATGGTCAGGAGAATAATAACTCGAAGGAGACCCCGGGTGTTTTTGCTGGTACTTCCACGGAGGAAAGGGTCAAGAGGCGTGGAGACCGCCATGCGGGCCACGGGAGAACAGCAAACAAGATGAACGAAGAAAGAGACTTGCTGGAAAAGCTGTGGTTGCGCTACAGAAAGAAGTGTCTTTGATGTCGCTCTATTGCGCATACGTCTCCAAAAGCCCTTTTCGGACCATTGTGTTGCCGCCCTAGAGGCTTGGTCGGTTTAATCTTGGCCGAAAATCCGGAACTGGAATTTCAATGTTCCGTCGAGGAGATCATATGGACATGCTCATACAATGTGTGCACGTACAAGGATTCGGCACATACCAAGATACCTCGCAGTGCACACCAGATGCTGGGTAGGGTCGTGTACCTTTGTGCCTCGTACTCGGTGTCCGGTACTTGTACGAGTAGAGTCGATAACGATAAATCGATCTCTGCTTTCTGAGCTCCATGTCTTGGCGACTCAGGGAGGGTCGAAGAGTTTGGCCCGCGTTCTTACTTGTCTTCCAACCATTGTGACCTTGACCATTTGGCATCTCTGCCATCTCCGCCATATCAGAGAACGAAGAGCTATCGGGCCACTGCGGGCCTCCCTTTCAGGTAATGTGTGTCCACGAGGCGTCCCACCCACGCCCAAGGTCACCGATCAGCTGACTCATAATAAAGCCAAGCAATAAGGCCGGAGCGTTGGTCCGCTAGTAGCGTTCCAGTTCTGCATACCCGAAGTCATAAACCACCCCCTGGGCACAATATCTGCCTTGGCCGATCAACGTCGCGCAGATGTAATTCTGCATAATTTCAGTGGCCCTCTTTACCTATTGCCCAGCTAAGCCAAGTGGCAGAGGCAACTGAACTTACCAATCACCTGTGCTTTTCGGTGTTCGGGCTCCAAAAAACCTCCAGTCAGCCTCACAAACCCGTCGCTTGATAGCGTCCGACTAGGGTGCTATAGGTACTCACCATTGCCGACCTCGTTCTGTGTTGTTTAGGACATCTGTGGATTCTACAATCTGTTTTTCATTGGTTGAAAATCCAGAAGCAGGGCAGTTCATATCCTTGTTTTGGCCGTTGTTGCTTGGTCTTGCTTGGGCTTGCTTAGCTGAGCCTTTCCCTGTGGGCGCCAGGGGCCACCAAGAGCGCCTTGAGCACGTGCCCCGGTCGGTTTTCTGGCCCGTCATAAGCTTCCACGGATGCCGGTACGTGGTAATTCCGTGAGATACAATTTCGAGTATGTAAGCCACTCGGCTGCCTGTGCGACGAGAACGAGACCCAGATCATCATACGACCTGAGTGGGTTTTGTGATTGAGCCCAGCAAGAACACCAAACACTTCAAGCAATTACCAACTTCTGTATGCTTCTACCAGCTGTTGTTTGATGGATGCTTGTGATTCTGATGGCGAGGTTAAGGTGCCGGCATTCCTCGTGGACGATTTGGGAGTGGAAGTTTTTGACAACACAAGGCTCTACCTCGCTATGCAACCATGCTACAATGGCCCGTGGCAAGTAAACAAGCGAGGCCAAAGTAGGTTCCGAGTGTTCCGGCCTGCTCAGAAAGCAAATCAAACTGTCTGCATTCGACGATCTGTTGGCCGGCGCTGGTTTCCTGTCCCCCTTCATTCTTATAAGTCCCCCTTCGATCATCTAATCATGTCTCGTCGACCATCTTATCCTGCTTCCGCGATCATCTTATCATGCGTTCCTTTTTGTTCTTCGCAGCGCTTCCCATACATTGGGTGACTGCATTCTCCTTCAATGCCTATGACTTGGGATTTCGTGGCATATATCCCCGTCAGCATTTTCACTCCGTTGATCTTGAGGCGCCGGCGCCCAGGATAACACAATGGGATTCCAGGTGTGACTCTGGGAACCTCTTCCTCACTCCCAGGGGACCCTTCGTCAACGGCGCGGCACGTGGTCCAGTCATTCTAGATGCAAGGGGTAACTTGGTCTGGATGGAGCACGATCAATTCGAGCAGGCCATGAACTTCAATGTACAAAAGTACAAGGGCGAGGACTACTTGACCTTCTGGACGAAAACCAAGAAGAAACGTCACTCGAAGCATTCCAAAAAGTCATACGTGCTGGTACGGCCTGTCATTTCTCTGGCCCTCTAAATGCATCACTGACCTTCTAGCTTAACTCTTCTTACGAAGTTGTCCATCGGGTACACCCCCATGGTGCTGGTCTCAAGGCGGACTCTCATGAGTTTCGCATCACTCCGCAAGGCACTGCACTTATAACGATACACCATAAACACCAAGCAGACTGCACGGAGTTGGGGTTGGGCAAGAGCTGCTGGATTCAGGACGGCCAATTCCAAGAAATCGATATCGAGACGGGCGATCTACTTTTTGAATGGAGAGCCACAGACCATATCCGTATGAGCGATGTATTCAGCAGCCCTTCTCGCAAGGACGGATATGGAAAATCGAAAAAGGACGCCTTTGATTTTTTCCACATCAACAGCGTCGACAAGACAGATTCGGGGGATTACCTCATCTCCGGCCGTTACATGCACGCCGTATTGTGCATCAGTTCGAAGACAGGCGAAATCTTGTGGCAGCTCGGCGGCAAGAACAATCACTTTGAAGACCTCAACGGGGCCACCGATTTCGCCTGGCAACACCATGTGACGTGGCAGGGCAACAACACGATATCGCTTTTCGACAACCACGCCAACAACGTCTTTCACAACCCCACCGCACATAGCAAGGGCATGCTGATCCACCTTGACATGGAGAAGATGACTGCCACCCTCCTGCAGGCGTTCGTCCACCCAGACAAGATTCTCAACGTGTCCCAGGGCTCTGTGCAAGTGCTTCCGGAGAGCGGCAACGTACTCGTTGGATTCGGCAACTCGCCCACCTATGTCGAGTACTCGGCCGAGGGCAAGATGCTCTGCAACGCACACTTTGCACCCCACCTCGTATTTGAGATCATCGACTTCGGGCTGGTAAAATCGTACCGCGTGTTCAAGCATCCGTGGGTGGGGAGACCCAAAACAGTCCCGGATGTGAAGGTGAAGCGGGGAAAGGTATATGTGAGTTGGAATGGAGCGACGGAGGTTACGGGATGGAGGCTGGAGACGGCCAGGGCGGTAGAGGCCAAGGATCACGAGTTTGTCACAATGCAAGAAGCGAAACGCGACGGGTTCGAGACGAGTTTTGCGCTCCGAAAGAACCACAGATACGTGAGGGTCGCGGCCTTGGACGCATCGCATGGTGTGATGGCATACTCGGCGGTGGTCAAGACGCCTTCGCCTTCTGTGAGGATTTCCCCCAAGCAATTCTTACCATTTCCCGTTTGTTTCCACTTTGGTTGCTCAAAAAACTGACTCTGCTTTCCCCAGCTCGCATTCTGGTCCATCTTCTTCCTGGTCTTTGGCTGCATGGTCTTGTGCTTCGGCTTCCTGGGCCTGGTTTTCCTGTACGGCAAATTCCCAGAACTTCCGCGTCCTCCAAAGCTGTCTGGCCTCAGAGCCCGCCTGGGCGCCGTCGTGGCAGGCAATTATCGCGAGCATAATCCCGAGTCCGAGCCTCTGTTGTTGAACGACAGAGATCCCTGAGCCGCACCGCCCCGTGTTGGGTTTTGTACAATAATAACGCCCCGCGTCTCTGGGGGCTTTCTTTCCGTGCCATCTATCCTAATGTCGTCTAAACGTCTTCTAGCGAGCGAGCATTGGACAAAGTTGGACTTTTCTCAGATCGACATTTCTACTGTTGAAACGACCTTGCACCTCTCAACGCGGGGGGGAGGAACCCCTTTCTCTTCCTCTCTGTATCTACTCTTCCTTCACCCCGCAGTACCCGGACACGCATCGATGAAACGGCCATTTCTACCGAGGACAGCAAAGACGAGTGGGGAGGAAACGGCAAATGCACAAAGGGAGAATGGGAGGAGTATGGAGGCCCTCCGAGCGCTATTTTCTTGCCCCGATCACCCTTGGGTGGGAGCAGACCTGAAACGAGATTCAAGAAGCGACGATGAGGATGTTTTGTTAATGTTGTTTAGATTGATGATTCTGTGGCGACGATCTACTCGTTGAGACAGAGAGGGGGAGTCTCTCTCGAGTGAGTCTAGAGAATATTCTCTTGATGCGCCGACCGGTTGTGTGGAATGGTATGATATGGTCTGGTGTGGTCCCGAGGCACGCACCATCATCCCATGTTTTCCGCAATCCCCCCTTTCTTTCTCGTATTACTTGATATGTTACTTGATTTGGCAAAGAGAATTCATAATAATAATGGCCCCCATCCATGTACCCGCTCACACGCTGTCGGTCAGCTTAAAGATCGGCAGGATCCACGGCGGCGTTCTCGGCACCCAGTGTTACCGAGTACGAGTATACTCTGTCTGGAGGTATCTCCGTACTCGTATAGAAGGTACAAGAGCGGCTACGGCGGAAACCGCAAACGTCGGAGACCGTGACTACTCCGGAGGTACATATCCATGCAGGTGTCTCCTTGCAACTCGCGTGCCGTGTATCCACTTCCTATCTTACCGAACCAAGCTTCCCCAAACATAAACCATGGCAAAAAGAGTAAATGGACACTACTTTTGTAATACTGAGTAGTAGATGCTCCACCGTCAGCCAGCACTCCCCGAATCCCCAACTTCATTGGAGCAGACCTCCAAGTCACTGTGAACATCACTCGGTGGGTAGGGTGGTAGGCAAGCAGGGCGGCCAGCTGTGCCAGCCTGCTGTACGGAGCCAACAGAGCAGATGCGACTTGTGCGGGCTACCGCACGATGGCCATCACTGATGAGGCCGTTGCGTTGTGAGTAGCGCGCAGCCTCAGCCGATTCCGTCGTTGAATACGAGGTACAGAGTTTCCTTTCTCCTTTCCGTCAGACACACGTCCTTCAAGGTCTTGCCCGAGTTGAGATTTCCAGTAACCAGAGCATGGGAATCCTTGGTACTTCCTCCGAGAGGAAGCCTGTGCCTTTCTGTCGCGTGGGTGTCTTTGCGCAGATATCGACGTTGGGATCTTCCAGCTCTTCTGTCTCACGAGGATCTTGAGGATGGTGTAAAGTTATTGCTTCTGGCATACACAACCATTCACTCCGTCCTTGATCCTTTCTGGCGAGTGTCAAGTCGACCTAGCGACGTGCAAGTCGCTATCCAACAAATGTCGTGGATAAACTTCTGCTGCGGGCCAAGAGAAGCAATAAAAGCCATGCGCAAGAGAGTTGCAGGGTAAGGTGAAGATGAGGAATTGATTGACAATGAGGCTGAAGCGGGAAGAACGGTCTGAACGCGAAGACTTCGTACCCGTGTTCTTCTATATCCAAGCCATGTCCACAAAATGATAATGAAGCAGAATGGGCTCATCATGAAGTCACCACGGCCAGGTCACAGATGACTGGACGGGCATGTCATGTCCTGGACCTCTCATTCATCGTGGCAGATACTCAAGTAACGCAAGTTCAGGGCAGACTTCCAGCGCCATAGCCTCCAACTGACAATCCTCATCAACCCTCGTCTTCCAAGCCTGACACGCCTGTTCGTGTGCACATGGGATGAGTGTCACTGATCGATGTCTGCCCTGAGCTGGAAAGCTTCTACTGGGCTATGCAGTGTACCCCACGTTTCCAGTCAATCGAGGTCTTTCAGCTCCGATATTGTATTCATTCTTCATTAGACCATTTGTCGAGCCACGCGACAACATCTGACTTGTCCCCTTCCGTAGGCTTCCTCTCGGGCTCGTCTTCCCAGTCTAACAGCTTGTCGGTTCCCGACTTGTCCTTTGTTTTCCGGTTCACCACCTTGCCTTTTTTATCCATGTTGGTGCCAGTGGCAGTGTCGGCGGAGACTTCGGGAATCGTCTCCAGACTCCTGGTCTCGGTCCCCCGTATCACGTTTGGTCCAACTTTTGCCTTTTGCATATATGCTATCCGGGCTTGTTCACCCTCTTGCAGCTCCTTCGGGCTCATCCACCACTTGAAGAATTCTTCAATCTTTGGCCTGGCCATGAAGTAAACGAGGACGATGAGGATCAGGTAGACATAATCTTGTTTGTCGAGTTGGCCTTTCTGCATGTAGCGTTGGATGGGGTTGAGACGCGACAGGTCTTCCGGAGCAGGTGTGTACTCGACCATGGTAAGGGATAGGCAGACGGTGCCTGCGATTATTGAGGTTCCTGGTTCTAATGGAGAAGAAGAGCAAAGACGGACAGCAGGCGACAAGGGCGAAAAGTAATGGTTTATTGACCACGCGCGTTATTTCTTTTCCTTGTGATTTTTGATCGAGGACCTTTTTAGAAAAAAGCCGCTACTACGCGACTCCGCGGCAGCCGGAGGCAAGGGAACAAGGGACTGGCAACTCGTAACTCGTAACTCGTAAGTGCGCGGAACAGAAATGACGACGTGGCTCAGGCTCGGGCCAAGCCGCTCGTCACGGAAAGACCTTCAGCTTCCTTCGCATCCCGATCTTCCATTTCTGTTATCTGGTTGTCTGGTGTGGCACACATCTACATCATCTCAGGTCAGGTTTGGAATGCTCTGTCATACGTGAAACGGGTGCAAATCTCAGGATCAGACAGATAAATCCTGCAGGAGGTGGTTTGTAGCGCACCCTCTTGAAAGAGAACGCCCCCTGGTTTGCCTCCCAACAGCTGCCCTGGTTGGTATCACCAGCAAAACACAGAACACCCGTTGCACCAACTCCGCTGGGGTTCACTATATCGGAAAAACATTGTGGGACACTGTTATGGACAGGGTGGTTTGGACCAAGAATAGTGAACGTCTCCTGTGTATATTCTGTCGTCAGCAAATATTCAAATCGCGGTTAGAACCGAGTATACACAGGCGGTCTCAGATGGAATTGAGTTGAATAATACCCCTTTGAAGATGGTCTCTATCCACACTGTTTGCAACACTGTTACAATGCGACTGGAGGCAACGGATGCACCTGCCCGAGCCACCGGGCCCAGCGCATCGGTGTGCGGTCCCAGAGACTGGCAATCTGCATGTCTAACAAACAATCCTTGCGTTTGAGTCGCTCAGGGTGTGTGTGAGATCTGGGGCGTTGGTTGGAATCCCGGGGACATGAGTTGCTTTATGAAAGAAATGCTCGCTCAAGCAAAGTGATCCCGTTGTCTTCGTCAGGTTTCCTCTGCTCGATATCTCCTGACCATGTTGTCTCTCACCCTCCGCTGCAAAGAGCCCATTGCATTGCTTCTCCTCTTGATTCTGTTCCTGAGTGATCGTTTGGTCGCTGTCCAGATCACTGGTGCCCTGGGCGGCCTCAATTCGACCACAGGAGCACGACCTCTGCGATACGAGATCCATGACTTTGCAAATTCAGGCCCGGCTTTCGATTTGTTTATCCTCGCTCTGAAAGAGCTTCAAAGTGTTGACCAGTCAGAAGAGTTGTCTTACTTTCAAATCTCAGGTCACTGATTGTCGGCCATTGTTTGCACAGATGCTTACCAAAGGCAGGAATCCATGGGTTCCCTCGAATTCCTTGGGACGGTGTATCAGGCACTGGGAGCTATCCAGGATTCTGCACACATGCTGCAACCCCATTTCCGACCTGGCACCGACCTTATGTGGCACTATTTGAGGTTCCTGGCCTTGCCCCTGTCATTACTTGTGGCCTTGTTGCTAACATCTACAGCAATTGATCTGGCAGCATGCGCAGGGTATTGCCAACGACTATCCCGATGATCAACGTGATGAATATTCGAGCGCCGCCGTCACTTTACGGGTTCCTTACTGGGACTGGGCAGTTTATCCAGCGCTGCCTGACGTGGTTGCGCAGCCTCAAATCTCCATCAACACTCCAACTGGGCGACAAACCATTGCCAATCCTCTCTACAATTATGTCTTCCAATCTGATGCCGTGGGCAATGGGTTTCCGCTTTCCGATCCGGTAGAGTTGATCCTGGTGCTCTCGTGAATCCTCGAGGATCTACTGACCGCGACGCACATACAGATGGCCAACTTTTCCGAGACTGTTCGCTGGTGGAGTTTGAACACAAAATCTAGCAATCAAAGCGCAGCCACTGCGGCGTTGCTGGCCAACGCTCCTGCGTGAGTCAATCCGTTCCCTCGAGCTGGCACGCTTTGACTCACGGTGTTCCAGGATCCAATCGCTGACATATCAGATGTTCACATCCCTGGCGAATTACACAGCATTCTCATGCACCTGGCCTGGTGGCCAATGGGTTACCGCGAACAATATTGAGTCCATTCACAACAGCATCCACAACAGCATAGGCGGATATGGTCACATGCAGTTTCCAGAAGTCGCGGGGTTTGATCCTGTCTTCTGGCTGCATCATGCCAACGTTGATCGTCTGTTTGCCATGTGGCAAGCGCTGCACCCGGACACCTACATCGAACCGACCGTGAATGCATATGGATCGTACTACGAGAATGTTGGGTTTGTCGACTCGGGAACAACCGGTTGGTGTCACCCAAAAGGCAAAAGATGTGGAAACTAACACCTAACAGCATTGGCACCATTTCATTCTGACGGTGGCAGCACGCTCTTCACATCGGATGACGTTCGAAGCACGAAAGTATTTGGCTACAGTTACCCGGAACTCCCAGACTGGGAGATGGGCTCGGACGACTTAGCCAACAATGTACGGATTGCGGTCAACTCGCTTTATAATCCCTCGTCCAACAACACATTCAGCAGCTCCACGAAACAGGGAAGACGACGATCTTCCAGCATAGCCGAGAGTTTCGGTCATGTTTCGCTTGACCTGGCGAGGCAGCTCCGTGTTAACAACCTCAACCGGCAGTGGTCGATTACTGTGCTTGTTGATCGGTTCCCGACGAATACAAGCTTCTGCATTGACTTCTTTATGGGTGATCCCCCGGAGGAGGTGTCGGCCTGGCCCGCCGCACCAAACCTCGTTGGAACATATGCTCAGTTCAATCCCGCCAACGTCACAATGCTGCATCCGAACGACCTTCCCGAAGGACAAGTGCGCGGCGAAATTTCTATGACTCACATGTTGGCGGCAGGTGTGTCGAGAGGCGTCCTTCGAGATCTTTCGCCGCGGACTGTCACACCGTTACTTCGCCATGCTTTGAATTGGAGGGCTCGAACTCCGGCTGGTGATGAAGTACCGCTTTCTGCGCTTTCTGGACTTTCGATATCAGTCTCCACGCGGCCAGTGGTTCCTCGTGACACGCAAGACTCTTTTCCGGTGTACGGAGCTGTGCAATGGCTTGGTCCTGTTACAGAGGGGAAGCCATGTGGCGTACCGCGGCCGCATGTACAGGACGAGTTCTGAATGTGGCTGTAGGTTGCCACGCCACAGCCGCATTCATCCAACTTTGCTGCAGCCGACGAGAAACACGCGGCTGACTGTTTTGATTCATGTCTCTCATTCACCCAATGCACAGAGCATTTCTTTGCGGGTTGACCAGGGTGGACGGTCGGCTTATGTCCTCTGTTTCAGTTCTCTTGACCTTTGTCTCATTCGCATGGTGTCTGTTCATGCTTCTGACTAGGAAACGGCGGAATTGCTTGAGATTACATGGTGGATCATCAAGATTGCCCAGTTTGAAACTGGCTAGCTCCAACTGGTGCTACTGTCGGCTATTGGCCCTGTGCATCGCTTTTCAAATAGATGGGGGATCTAGGCTTTTTCATGATCTCGGTTTTTTTCCCTCAAGAAGCAGAGAAATTTCTAGGCGGACATGGGGGTCGATCTGCTGATATCTTTTGGGCATGCTTCTAATTCTTTGCTTCAAATCGTGTCGTTCCTTGAAAGAAAAAGTCGTTCTTGTGCAAGGCGTTGTTTGAGACAGCCATCCATTCGTTCTTTTTGATTCCTGCGATTCCACTTTCCACTACGTCGACATTTGTACTCGAGACTCCTCACTGAGTGATTGCTTTCAGTCTAAGCTTGTGAGACCGGATCCTCAACATTCCAAATCCAGCCATCAGTCCCGCTGCGGTCGATGCCTACGAGAATGAGATTTCCGGCAAAGCTCCTCTTACTGAGCGCGTCTCTCGCTACCCATGTTCTTGCCCAGGCGAGAATCGCCTTTACTTCCGTCCCTGCCGTGGTAGTTGCTGGACAGTCCTACAAGTGCGTACATCACAGTTCCGCAAAGAGTCTGGGAAGAATAAACTGTGCTGAGAACTCGAACTGCTTAGTATTTCTTGGGCCGGCGGCGATGGTTCGCCTGTCACAATAACACTTCGAGAAGGGGACCCGGATGACCTCAAGACGATCGCGACTTTGGCAGATAGTGTGACGGAAAACTCCTTCGTGTGGAATGTCTCGCTGAGCTTGGTGACTGCTTCGTATGTGGCGTCCTCACCTCTTCACCCACATCGCACAAGGTCGAATTTCTGACAGGCGTCGATCACAGGGACTATGCCCTCCAGATTACGCAGGGACAGGACTCGATCAACTACAGCGGCTTGTTCTCGATCGCGGGTGGAAGTGGGACGTCGACAATCTCACTCTCTGGGTTGACCACACCCACGTCCTCCGGCAATGCTACTGCTAGCCTGATCAGCCCCACGAGCACTGGAATCGCTTCGTCGGGGAGAAGCACCATATTTGCAAGCAATATGACTTTCAGGTGAGTTTGCCATCCAACACGTGTCTTGTCGGTGTTCAGCGAAACTGAGGTATACCTCACAATTAGCTCCGCAACCCTGTCGTCCACCTCAAGTTCCAACTTGATTCCCGCTGTAACCGAACATATGACCTCCTCTTCCTCTTCCCTGTCCTCCAGCAGTACGAGCCAACCGAGCTCCACATCGGAGGCACCTACAGCTGCGGCTACGACAACGGTGCCAGATGCTGGGGCTGCTGGGCAGTTGGGTAGCTCGGCGGCACTGGTGCTGGGCGTCTTTGCTGCAGTCATGTTCTTGAGTTAATCAAAAAGGGACTCCGTGTAGGTTCTTGGGCTGAGGAAATCCTGGGAAGCCATTAATTAGAGCAAACCGTCTGGTTGGAAATACCATAATTTTGTCCCCATTTCCCGTTTCCCAGAATTATGGACAATGCGTCACTTTGGATTTTACCCCTGGCATTAGCGTCAACCTACCGAGCACCTTCCCCCCAAATAGGGGTTAGGGGAAGACACACGCCCCAAAGACGGTCGACTGAAGCCCTTCTCTCGTTAATTAGGCGCGGTGCCCGACGCGTGGGTGGACCGGGTTTGCCTGTTGACACGTCCCCCCCGGGCTGCTAGGCTGCTAGGCTGTTGGGCCGCTTGGCTGTCCGAACCTCCCGGGCGTTGCTGACCGGGCCATCTCCACTAACCCAAACGGCTGATCTCAAATAACAATAAATGCCATCATCACAAATCTGGGAAAGGAGTCTGTCTTTTCGGTCTGTACCTTTTCGCTGATATACAAGAGATCTTTCTTTTTTCTTTGGTGGTCGCGTGAATCAATCACGACTGCTACCTCCGATTGCTCCCTAAGCCAGAAAGCGCTCACCCCAGTCGCCGTTACCATCACACTTGCCTCGAATTTTCTACTCTTCCAGTTGTGAGATCGCAGTTGACCGTGTCATGAGGAGGAAGTCACGTCTTTCAAAAACTTCGGCAACTCCAGTAAACGCAGGGCAGGATATTTTTTTGGGTATGTACCCAACTACCTGCATCACGACTCTCGGCTGGGGGCCGGCTTTCAGCTGTGTCTACACATTCAACGATCCCCTGAACCACGCTGACTCAGTCTTTCCGTCAGGGCCGTCATCACTCACACTTTCTGATGTGAATACGATATCGACCATGCCCGAAGTGAATGGAGTCGTCAAGGAGCCGAGTCAACCAGACGGGGTCCGCCCTGCTCAGGGCCGAGTATCCAGCGCTTCCATGATGCGTTCAGGTACAGTTACGCATCTTGTATGTGTTGCTGCCCCATTAGCTTACCAAGGGATAGTTTTGTCCTCTTCCGAGTCCTCACCCTCGTCTGAGTCCGTACCTTGGTCCTCGGCGATCGGTCACGCCGGCACTGGGAAGTCAGGCAGAGTAATCGAGCGACTTCAAGGAGACATTGACCGCCTACGGCGCGAGAAACAACTGCTTAAGACGCGGCTCGAGGAAGCAGAGAAAGAGAATGAGACCTTGAAGACACGGAACCAATCACTGCAGGATCGGGCGAGCAACTACGAGCAGTCTCACGAAGCAAATCTTCGGCAACTGACACGCAGGGAGAGGCAAGTTGAAGAGCTCCGTGAGGAGCTGCGGAAGGAGAAATTGAAAACTACAGCTGCCGAAGCCCAAGCTGCTGCGGCAGCTTCAAATGAGGAGGTTTGGAGAGATCACGCCAGCCAGGCAAAGGCTCTTGCCGTTCAAAAAGAAGTAGAATACGAAACCGTGGTGGCATGTCGGAAGGTGGATTACGATCGACACCAAAGTGGGTTGAACAAGATCAGGTCCAGTTTTGATACTTTACTACGGAGACAGCAAGATGATCTGGACAAGCAACAGAAATTGGAAATCATCGCCGAGCAGCAACGGCAGACTATTGCCCAGCTCGAAGAGCTCACCAAGAGACTAACGACGAACTTCAAGGCCTACAGATATGAAGTCGACGCTGCCATCTCGGAACTCCGTCACG
This sequence comes from Fonsecaea pedrosoi CBS 271.37, assembly GCF_000835455.1. Lineage (NCBI taxonomy): Eukaryota > Fungi > Ascomycota > Eurotiomycetes > Chaetothyriales > Herpotrichiellaceae > Fonsecaea > Fonsecaea pedrosoi. Next base: position 2,324,915 of record NW_013550614.1, on the reverse strand, counting down.
CCGCAATCAACAATGATCAAGCATTGACTCAGAAGCTGGATGAAATGACCGAAGTGACAGGAAGGATGCGATGGGTCATGAAAGTCGACGATATTGTCAATCATAACCATCCCGATCCGGTACAAGAACAACTTCAGCTTTCACGAAGAGATCGTGTCTCAAGACCGCCTTCTGCGCACGATGAATTTTCGAAGAGAAGCCGCAGCCCTACGAAGAATGTGCTCACCAAACATAGGCGGAAAGAGTCTGCGAAGGCTTCTAGATGAAGGGTTTTCTGAGATTAAAGTGTTGCACAGGATTTGACATGACTATACGAAGTGATGACTGCAACATACATAAAAACGGTTAATACAAAACCCCTATTCCTGCCACTCAGTGTTCAAGACTGAGCTGTCGACTCGGATTTGTCAAGAACGTGCCCTGAAATCTACCTATCATCGTAACCGTGAGATGTGCTTGAAGGACCCCCGCTGAACAACAAACCGCAGCCCTATTTGCCTTGCAAACAATCCTAACAACGGCGAGCAAGCAGGCTAGAAACGTGCATCGGAACAAAGGGAGGCTGCATGGACAAGATAACGATGGTAGTATACTAGCATGGGACGTTCGCTCTGGATTGAAAAAAAAGGGAACGCTTGTCCCATCAGTCATAAGCTTGTTACTCCCACGTCAGGTCAGATGCCATCTTCACCTCTTCCACCTGAATATCCAGTAACGACAAATATTCACTACCACGAGTGCTACTCGCTGCTTTACACACACTCACGAGGCTGAGATGCTCCTTCGCGAGAACATAACATCTCGGTGAAATATTTTTCCGCCACACAACCCTCATCTTCGTCCACTCACCACAAGCCACTACCCACGCGGCGGTGTCCCTGAAGAAGGTTGCTTTACCTCTTCCAGCATAACAGATCATTGTATCCAGTACCCCAACGGCAAATAATGGTCGATTCCTTTCTCCTGTTTTCCTCCTGAGGCACTCTTTCCTAGCCGCAAGGCTGAGGAAGCACCCTGTACTCGGTACAGGGATCTGCTAGTGGAAATGGCGACGAAGACGATCATGCTGGGGTCGCTCCACGAATTCAGCGAGCTGGCAGTGAGTTTAGGCTACCTTGAAATCAACCTTCGCACCCTGACTGACACTTTCCATCAAGTCAAAGGAGCTGATCCAAAATGACAAGTACGCCTTCCACGCCTGAATTTTGAATCCAGCTCAAAGTCAGCACAAACTAACAGATTGATGTAGAGATACTCGCCATGACGCCGAGGCTGCGGCATTCTTTTACTTTGATGCACCCAATCAGGTTTGTGTCGTGGGGGTTCCAGGAGGACTGGAATACAGCTAATAGCTGACCTTTCATAGGTATTCTGCGCAGAGATCAACAGCGAGGATCAAGGCACAATGCCACAATTTCTTAGCCGTATGGCTGGATACATCGAGTACCACCAATCTTTCCAGCCCGGCTTTGACGACGAACCTCGGATTCGTCCTGTGGAAGGCACGGTAATGACAGACATCATCCCAGAGGCATACGACGAAGAGGCCGCCGAGAAAAACATTTTGCTACAATATCAGTCCGATGAGGAATCCGACGACCAGGACGCACTGGACGGCCTGGTTCACCTGACCACCTATTGGCAGCCTGCGAAGGGGAACATCGGCATACTTCCACCCATGTACGCAAAAGACATCACCCGAGTGACAGGCTCATCGCTCTTTGCGGAAGAAGCAGAAAAGCGATATCGAATCTTCCAAGGAGACTTCAATTTGGCTCGTGAAAAGCTTTTGAGGCTTGAGCCATTACTTGTAAGACCTCTGAAACTCGTCTATGTTTATCGCTGATATTCTGTTCAGGAAATCTTCGAGAAACAGTCTGGCAATCAGTCTTTCCCAGCGGTCGGCAACCTCCTCGTTTGGCCGCCGAACCACCCAGATTCCAGGATAGAGTTTGTGGCCATGGACTTGGACCACCCTGGCTACCAACGTGTAGTCGTCAACAGAATGGAACACAACCTCTCGAGGAAAGTCATTGGGGAACTTCGTCTTTGGAACTCAAAGACGCAGGAATTCTATACACCTCGAAATCTCCAAAAAGAAGCCAAAAAGCCAACACCCACACTACAGGCCTCGAGGCTCTGGGATACAGAAGTCTATACAAGCTTTGGAGATCCGAGGAATATGGACCCGATCATCACCTCCAATCCGGACTCGGCAGACTCTGGTGACTCTGTTCCGCCTCAGGAACGCCCTGATCCTAGAATTGCCGCCTGGACGACCAATGTTGTGCAATCAGCGAACCCGGACATCGCCCCCGAGGCACCAATGGACTCTGTGGCGCCGACACGCCGTAGAGTCGCCATAGAGTCTGATAGCGAGGATGAAGGGCCGTCTATCCCTACGTCTAAACCTCTCCACTCTCCCACCAAAGAGGTCACAGACACCCGGTCCCATCTGCAGACAGAGAGTGAAGATCTGATGGACGACGAAAGTCAAGGTGCTCAAACTTCGGAATCTCTACTGCCGCCCCTGCTAGCTAGCAACGCAAACGAAAGCACTCTGATCGATGTATCGGAAGCGGTGAATACGGACCGCGCTGAACAAGGATCCCATGCACAAAACCGAACTCTAGATCTTCTTGACGCAGCATCTGAAGTCAATGTCATTGCAGCAACGGTTCAACTTGGACCTCTGCACCAAAAGAATCACGACGACCCAAATTTATCAGAAGGACTGGCATACAATCCGCCGTCTCAGTCCGATGCTGGTCTCTGTAGCGCAGCCACATCCTATCGTCAAGCAGAAGAGCCAATCGAGGCCGAAGAGATTTCATCCTCGGCTACAGATATTGCATCTCTCGTTCCAGAGGCCCCGAGTACGTCGCCACTTACAAGACCTCTCCATTCTGGTGAATACGGGCAGGGATTTCCAACACGGTCGTTCCGGGGCCAAAGAGGTCTTCATGGCTACCGAGGGCCGAGCAACACCCGCTATCGTGGAGACAGTCGTCGCGGGACGGGTCAAGCTCACGATTACAGTCAAAGTCAACGCGTGGCGAAGCCAGAGGGATTCCGATCTGGGGAACCTGCAGGCGAATTCGATCAGCGAGGATATGGAAGGCCACGTGCCAGATACTTGTTTGATAGAGCAACAAGAGGCCAAGGGCTTCGTGGGCCGCGAGCGCGAACTACTTACGGCACTCTTGTCGACCTGGGGCCTCCTGTAACCAGTGGAAGGACTTCTACTGCGCCACCAGGGTTGGATTGCAATGTCCCGCTTCTGCCTGCGCAAGCCACCAATACTAATTTCAACCAGGAAAACGGTCTCGGGGAGCCGGTTCCACCAAGAACTGCACCATCCGAGCTGCATGCTCGCTCCAGCGTGACATCTCGATCGTCGGCGTCGGGATTGTCTCGACTGAGATTCAGCGAAGCGGGATCCGATTACGTTACAAGATTCATTCCGACATTCGACCAATCTGCTGCGAGAGAAAGGAGCATACAGCAGGTGCAGGAGGCGATAGCAGCGATGAATAAGAAGGCGGAGGAAGAGTCGCCCAGATTCCATTCTACAATGCGACAGCAGGGCAAGAATCCTGGGAAGACGTCTAATAAGCAAGAAACAGAGGCACAGAAGAAGGCACGCATAGCCGCGGCATTGGCAGACGCATATCCAACCTCAAAAAATGTTCCACCAAGGTCACAGACAGCCTCTCCCAAGCCACACGAGATGAGCAAGTGGAAACGACAGCAACTCAAAAAGCAGTCAGCCATGTCTGGGGCATATCCAGGGACTGTCGCAAATGACCTTCGAGCGGTACAGACGACCAAGCTCATCTCTCTTTTGGAGCCAGCATTTGAGATTGGCAGAGCTTTTAGCGGTAAATTGACGTTTGAGCTACAATTTGGCCAAGTTCTTATCACACCGGGGCAGCAGTTGCGCGACCGAATCCAGCATACTGTTGACGACTGGAGCTCATACTTTGACTGTCGTCCCGGATCAGCTCATACCTCTTCCAGTTTCACCAAGATCCTGACATCCAACGGTGCTGACATTGACCGAGTTTTTGAGTTGAAGGGTAGCATTGGGAATGGCACTGGCAAGCTTTGGAACCCTAACCCTGGTCCGCAGTCGGTCAGCTACGAGTTCCATTGCCAAAGTCGTTTCAACGAAGATTTCCAGATCGTCATAAACCAATCTGGAAAGTACGAGTTGCGAAAAGGTCTAGTCACGGTCGGCGATGTCAACATACATGTCCCAGCTCAGGTATGGGATCTCTCTGCCACACTGACAGGTCCTTTGAACTGGCTGGATCCTTCGGAGACTGTCGCTCAGAGTATCAGTGCCTTTGTCGAATCTCTCCACGTCTTGCCCGGGCGCAATAAACTGCTCCTGGTATTTCGACAGCCCAACGACCATGAAATCCAGGTTCGCAACCTCATTGTAAGGCGGGAGAGTTACCACAGCACCAATCGTCCGGATGGACGGGATATCCTGCTCAAGGTGACAGAGGCAAAGAATCTTCAATTTCGAGTGCACCCAGAGGATAAGAGACTCTGGCAAGGCTACGAAGGCTTCGACACCGCTTACAAAGACTTTGCAGACGGCGGTCACATCCACTATGAAATGTCTCTTGTTCATACTGGAATCAATGACGCGCTCGAGCAGAATGAGGCCCTAGAGATTGGGGAGCTTACTGACGCGAAGACCACCGGAAAATCGCTCCTTGACCACTCTGTCATGCGTTCCATGCTCGACATTGGCGTTCAGACGGTCTCCAAGATGGATTTCGTCGGGATGCGAAATTATGGCACACAACAACGCCTGGCAGACAAAGCCCAGAAAGATTTTGAGCAGCTTGAAGCAGTCCTCGGCCCTAAAGCACAGACCATACTGAAGCTTCCCACCGTGGCTCGAGATTCTTCTCAGGCCCTCAGTCGACCTTCGTTGCTTAAGAACAACAGCGGCACTGGCGGTGGAGGATCGGTTGTGCCACAATACGTCCCCGGCGTCCGCATGAACACCGAGGCCCAGGTTATGATCGATGAGACGGGCCGGCGCTACCGGCTGGGTCTGGGTGGTGCGAAGATCCCTCTCGTTGACGACGAAAAACTCTCTGGCTCTGGCGAGTCGGTCATACCCGATGATAGCGCAAGTCAAGCCGGTGCACCGAGAGCACGACAGTCCACGCCAATAGGATATAAATCAACGGAGCGACAGGCGGGCTTTTGGTGAAGGAGACGAAAAGGGGAAGACTACTCTCGGCGCAGGACTATTAGAGAGACTCCAAGAGACAACCCTCACATGGTGATCGACGTGCTTTGTGTACTGGGATGGATTTGTATGACAGCTCTTCCCCATTCTTTCTTGTTTGCTTGTTTTTTGTACGACTACGACTGAATGGGAAGGGAGGGACACTAAGCATATTCGCTTCTGGGATGCTCTCTCTCTTTCTCACCCTCCCCGTCGGTTTTATTAGCTTCTCGCCTTCGGTGAGAAGGAATATCTTGTTTGTTTGGTTCGACCTCGAAGAATGGCAGGACGAGCACAGGCATACGCTATGCAATTGATCGGTCGATACCGCGGGAAACAATTCACTTTTTGTGTTACTCACGACTGTTCATGATCCATGTACAACAAAGAAACACAGAGACAGACAGACAGACAGACAGACAGACAGACAGACAAGTGATAGGTAGATACAAGAGGGCCAGCCAGACAGATTCAGATGCAGGTCTGGGAGCTCCAGCCTGGATTCGGGAATAAATCTGTACCGTTAGCTGGTCCATTTCTCTGACCAAGCCGGAAAAAAAAAACAGAGACTCATCGTCCTTGTCCCACTTGTTTCACGTCATTATTAGTCCCCTTACGCTCCCTTCTGGCTGGTTTGTGTTGCTGTTGTTGTCTTCGATAGCACCCTCTAAAGCGTCCCGGACCTCTCCGAGAGCGAGCGCATCGGCGTTGTCCCTGGTTTGCGTGTCGCCGGTGCCCGCAATGTGCTCGCCCGCGCTGCTTCGTTTCTTTTGTTTGGCCTTCCGCGCTTCGGCCGCCAGGAACGCGCACACCTCGAGGTGCGCCGATCTCTCGGCCCACATGCCGGCCGTCATGCCCTGGCGGTCCCTGGCTAGGACGTCGACGCCATGCTCCAGGACGAGCATGCGCACAATGGCAATGTCGTTCTGGTGCGCGGCGATGTGCAGGGCCGTCATGCCGCGCTCGTTCATGGCCGCAGGGTCCGCGCCGGCAGATAGCAAGCGGCGGACCACGGCCACAGAGTGGGACGATGCGGCCTTGTGCAAGGCCGTTTGTTTTGTATTCGTCAACGTATCGACGCGTGCCCCATGAGACAAACACAGCTCTACCAGCTCCAAGTTCCCCGTCGAGGCGGCGATGTGCAGAGCACGCCATCCGTGGTAGCCCACCGATTCGACGGATGCGCCTCGCTGGAGGAGGAATTCCACAATACGTGTCTGATTTTCTTGTATTGCGACGTGGAGGGGTGGTTGGCCGTCTTCGTCAAGCGAGGTGAGCGACTGCGGATTATTGTCCAAAAGGACACGCACTGAAGGCAGATCGCCTTTTTCAATAGCTGTGGTGAGCCGGTTTGCACTGCTAGGTGTAGTAATACCTTGAGCTTGCCACTCTGCAGCCCGGAGATACTTGTGAATGTCGTAGTGGGCGGTAAAGAAAGCGACGACTCGCGGAGTAGAACCCTTTCGATCTTGGACGAAGAGTTGTGCGCGTTGGTGGTCCGGATCGGTGTTTTGCTCGAGAAGTGTCCTTACGGCTTCAATTTGACCTGACCGCACTGCGAGATGTAATGGGATGTTGCCTTTGTAATCGGTCGCCAGCACGTTGGCGCCTCGCTTCAGGAAGAAAGCAACTGTCTCTGTATGCCCGCCTCGAGCTGCACGATGCAAAGGAGTCCATCGTTCTCTACCTTTATGAAACATACTTCCCCCATTCTCCAGGAGGAAAGCCACCACATCAGTAAAACCACTTGTTGCGGCATAATCGAGAGGACAGAGGCCCTCCTTGTCCCTGACGTGGACGACGGCGCCGGAAGCAACTAGCAACTTGACAATGGAGAGATAGCCACGAAAAGCCGCAAGGTGTAGAGCAGTTGTTCCCTGGTTATCGATGGCGCCAACCAAAGCTCCTGCCTGGAGAAGTGTGCTGACCATTTCTTCGTCTCCTTGCTCAACAGCCTTGTGCAAGGCTGTAAAGCCTCTTGGGCCGGGTTGATCCAGCTGATCACGTCCGTATTTGAGAAGTAGCTTCACAATCTCAAGCTGACCGTATGACACTGCGAGATATAACGGAGTACTCTGACCGTAATTCGTGTCCAGCAAGTTAGCACCGTTTGCAACCAGAATTTCCGCAACCTCCGTGTGGCCGAAAAAAGCTGCTTCGTGCAGAGCTGTGTTTCCGTACACGTTGCGCACGCCCAAGCGTAGATTATGTCGATTTTCCGCAATCAGGATCTTCAGAAGCTCGCTAAGTCCAAATCCTGCTGCCAACGAGATCCCGGCACCACCAGAATAAGCCCACGCCCAGGCTTTGTTTGTCCAGTCCCGGAGGTCTGGAGATCGAAAATCCCGGACTCTGGCGATGGTGTTCAAGCAGGTACTGTTAGAAAGAAGTGCAAGGGCCAAGTCCTTGATCTCCTCGGCGGGAACACTGTAAGCATGGTGGCCCCATTCGAGCGCTGCATACTGCAGGAATGGAACATCCTCCAGTGCGTTCGCGAAATCTTTACGGTTCTTATATGGTAGATCTCTTGTTGAATCCAGCATCATGTACTGGAGACAGATCTTGGTAATGACGAGGTTGGCATCGGTGAAGAGACCGTGGTCGTGCTCACGAAGATATTCCTCAAGTGAGTGATGCACCAATCGTATAATTGAACTCTCATAGTCCACCTCGACTAGCCCGCAACAGCAGTCGATAAGCATCTTCACAGAGGGGAGATTGTCCCTGTCGAGATCATGGTCCTCGGGCCGTAATGCCATGGCATGCTGCAGCTCCCGCACAGTCATCGGTCTCCTGGCGTGGGACACCCACATCAATGTTCTAAACGCAAGGTCGCGTCTTGCCTTGGGCAGGGTAAAAATTCTCTGCATGGTTGATTGGAAGGCATGAGTCAAATCAGTTGAGAGATGAAGTAGTGCTCGCCTGACATCTGCCTTCGTAATCTGGTCTAGAATAGTCTTTATCTGCAGAGCCGGGAGTAGAAACATGCCATTGGCATTGGTGCATAAGGTATTGAGCACATGTTCCTTGAGCTTGTCATCCATCAAATACTCGGACTCTGGCTGCTCCATTATCGTTTGGGCGAGAAACTGCCGGATATCTCCAGGGTTCGCCAGGATATCAATTGTCGAAGGTTCATGAAACCTGGTCATGAGATCGAGGACATGCGGTCTTAGAGTGGCTAGCACCTTCACTGTGCTTCCAGGAGAATTTCTAATGGCATCGATAACCTCGAAAAAGCCTGAACGCTGGGTCTGAACATCGGCTTCGTCGAGAGCATCGACTATGATAAAACAACGGCTGAACGTTGCCACCACGCGGCGGATGATATTCAGCAAGTCATGATACCAAGTTTGATCTTTGACAGCATTCCGAGTGCGTCGATAGAACTCGGAAACAGCGGAAGGGACCACTTCGCCGCGGGAACTGAGTTGGCGTAGGAGCGATCTTGCAAAACTCGACGGATTCTGCGACTGCTGGTCGGAGTAGTCGTAGTAGTAGAAGGCTATGGCGACATCATGGTCTTGAAATTTGCCGCGCAGGTAGTCAACAACATGAGAGCATAGGACAGACTTGCCAGCGCCAGGACCTCCAACACCGAGGAGATCGTGTTTGGAATCGTCGTCAACCCACCGAGAAAACTCGGGATGTTCAAGAAACCATCGACCCGTGCCTTCAGCTCTTCGCACTTGCAAATCCCGGTGCTTGTGTAGGGACGAGAGGGGAGCCAGCCAGTCCAAGATTTCGGTAGTGCGCCTCTCCTGCTCTCTCAGTTCGGCCAGTCGTGTAGCCTGAGATATCTCGTTGACATCCGCAACTGTTCTTGCAAGGAGGGGAACAAGGTCGATGATTGCCTCGAGTTGCAGAGCGAGTTTAGAGGACTCATCAGCAGACCGGCCCATCTGAGCCGACAGTTCGCTCATCTTCTTGGAAATCAGTAGCATTTCTTGCAGGCCTTTCGTGGCATCTTCGGAGGTCTTGGACAACAAGTTGAATCCTTCGATTGTGAAAGCGAACTGAAACGTTTGGGTATAACGTCGTAGATTCTCTACCATCTGCATGACTTCCCTCTGCTCGAAAGGCCACCTCAAGTGGTCAATAGCACGGGCAACCTTTCCACCCTCCGAGGGCTTCAATCTGTCGCCAATGCGCTCCATCCGTTGACGGCAGTCTCTGATGGCCTTGGAGAGGACTGATTGGGTATCGAGAACCCGACCCTTGACTTTTTCGCTCTCCAGAAAATCTCGCAGTCCACTGAGGACTTCACCCAATAGAAGAAGTTCGTCATGCAACTCCCTGACCGTGTTGGCGCGTTCCTTGATGGAGTTGACGTAGATTGCTATTGTAGCGCTGACCTGCAAGGCCAGGGTGACGAGACCAGCAATGCTGCTGGCGACGGAGACGCCGTCCATGAGGAGATGAAGGCGGGTTGGTTGTGGACGAGGACATGGCTCGAGCCACAAGGGTTGCTTGCGATATAGAGGCTTTAGCAGGCGATCTATCAGTTGAGCATGATGGCGATGGTGATGGCGAGATCAGTAATTGAGTCAGGTCGAAGAGGGCCATAATTCGAGGACGTCGAGTACCCAGTTATACCTGAGCGAGATGCCCTGAATAGGTAGCATCTGTAGGACCCAGTCAGTGCCCACAAGGGAAGCTTTCACGATGCTATTAGTCAACATGCTTACCGGTGCCCCAATGGGCACCACCAGTCACTGGATGAGTTGTGCGTGGCCTTAGGTAGATACCTGGTGTCGCTTGGGGATCATTCTGACACGCTGGTGGCGCAGGGTCAAAGGGTCAATGCCGGTCATTGTCGGTTTCACCATCCCCGGAACCCCCTGATTTGCGGCTCACGCCTTACCTGCCTTAAGTAGTTTCCCAGCTCCAAAGAGGGACGTTGGTGACAACGACCGCCAACGTTCCACCTTGTATCCAAGAGAAATGAAAGCCAATGCCTTGCTCAGGATAAGACGTCGCCTTCTCAGCCTTCCGTCGGCCTTGGTGCTACTCTGGATATGTGTTCTCTTCTGGGGTGAACGCTACACCTTCCAACAGAGTGTCGCTCGGTGTGTATGGCGACAGTGGGAATCATGGGTAACCAAGCACATTAAACGCCTATCAACAAAGAGACACTTCGCTGACCCTATCCTAGCCTGGCCATGCTCGACCTCATCATGTCCTCCTTGTCGCCGATCCCCAGCTCGTGGATCCTCACACCTACCCTGACAGACCATGGCCTTTATCCAGTTTAACCGTCATCTACACCGATCGCTACCTCCGCCGCTCTTATCGATATCTGCAAGAGTATCTCCTGCCTGACGCGACCCTATTCCTCGGTGACTTGTTCGATGGCGGCCGGGAATGGGGCACTACAGACTCGACGTCTCCCGAGGAGCGGTACAAGAGGTTTGGATCGCAATTCTGGCTGAAAGAATACATTCGCTTCTCCAACCTCTTCTTGAGGTCGTGGACGAAAGGCCCTTCTGCGAGCGCAGCTGAACCGACAGGTCGTCGTCTTCTGGCCTCTCTCCCGGGTAACCATGATTTGGGGTTTGCGGCAGGCATACAATTGCCTGTGAAGGAGAGGTTCGATGTCTACTTTGGGCCCCTCAATCGAATCGACATCATCGGTAATCACTCATTTGTTCATTTGGACACAGTGTCTTTGAGTGCCATGGATCAGGTCGATCCAGTAACAGGGAGTTCGGGAGCAGGGGATGGGAGTGCCGCTGCGACTTCCTCTAGCAGGATATGGAAACCTGTTGAGGACTTCCTCGTGGCAGCCAAATCCATTAGGGCCAAGGCCGTGCAACATACATGCGAGACCAGACTCGACTGGAAACGTCCACTGCCGCAATTGCAGTCCCCGTCGATACAAAACGCTGCTGACGTCGAACAATCGGACGCAACACAGAGAATTCACTACCCAGTCAGCTCGTCTCAGTTCCCAACAATTGTACTCTCGCACGTCCCCCTTTACCGATCCAGTGAGACCAATTGTGGACCGATGCGAGAACGAGGCAATGTGATACCTCTGCAAGCAGGCTACCAGTATCAAAATGTCCTTACCCCACTCATCTCACAAGATATAGTCAAGCATTTGACTGCAGAGGAGATCACGATGATCTACTCCGGCGATGATCATGACTATTGCGAAATCGAGCACAACGAGTTCACTGGCCGCATCAGAGAAATCACTGTCAAAAGTATGAGTTGGGCTATGGGCATCCGCAAACCAGGGGTTCAGCTCGTCAGTCTCTGGAATCCGGTCGATGTGACCAAGGCGATGTCTAGCGATTCATCGCTGTCCACGCCGCGAGATACGGTACAAAATCATCTGTGTCTGCTCCCAGACCAATTGAACATCTTCATCCGCTACGGCCAGGTACTTGGCTTGACCCTTTGCATCCTCCTCCTATGTACTCTCCGGTACAATCCTTCGACAGCGACTGAAGAAGCATATCGCGACAAATCCGAACCATTACTACCCACCAGTGAAAGCCACAGTCATCACATTCACACCCTTGACACATCAAAAAGTTCTTGCGTCCAGAACGGCCCAGCAGGACAACGACTATCCACGCGTAAAATGGGCGGGTACGGACACCTCCCTGCTTCATCGCGGACCTCCTCGCCGTCTAAGCCACCCTACATCGACTACGCTCCAAACAGTTCTCCTAGCCCAGGCGAACTAGACAGTGACGACTGGGGGATGCCGAAATCGACCAAAGCACATCAGTGGGAAAGGAACCGACCGCCGCGATCTCGACTCGCATTCTTTGGTCAGTCGTTATGGCGAACGGCATGGCCAGTTGTGCTGATTTATGGGTGGCTTATCTGGAACGGCTAACGAGTCCACCAAGCCCCCGTAGCCGTCACGATTCGCATCAAACAGTGGTCGTAAGAGTATGTGTCAACGACCCCTTTGGCAGCTAAAATGATTTAATTGGATTCTCTGGCCCAGTGTCGGGGGGACGACAAAGACCACTGGGTCTGATTTGGCCCTCCGCCGAACAGACACAACATGTATGTATCATAAAAGGGCAGTCGTGCCTTGATGTAATGTCACAAAAGTAAGCGGTGAGACCACCTCGCAACGCTTTTAGTCTCTCAAGTCTTTCCACGTCCTCGACTTGCAATGAAAATCAAACTGGTTCTTCGTCTCCATTACGGCAGACTGAGACCGGCGGTCTGCGCAAGCCCCCCATTCGCTCCCTTGGTGGAAGATTCAAACAGACATTATGATAAAGGAAATCAATGCTTTACTTCTTTCCATGCTTGCCATCATGCGGACAGCACATCTTGCTCCCAGCACACATATCACCGCAATCGAGCAAACATGCTGGTTGACCCTCACTCCTCAGACTTGCAGTCTTACTTGCGTTGGTATTGTGCTTTGGAGTCAGTTGCCCACTACCAGCACCCTCGTCAGAATCAGCTCCTGGTTCAGCAGCATGCGGATCATCCTCATTCACGAATTCGGGTTGAATGGTCGAGCTGTGAATGCCGTAGCCGTGTAGACAGCCTCGAATCTCTCTCGCTAGATGCATGTAGCTGGAGGACCCAGTACCGTCAATCTCGCAGTCAACTTTTACATGCAAGCTCGCCACGAGCTTGGTATCACTGAGCTGCCAAACATGGAGATGGTGGGCCTCAATAACTCGTGGAAGTGATTCGATGTCTGCTGTGATCTCGTCGATCGACATGCCCACAGGAACTGCCTGTAAGAGAATGCGCCCGGCGGCTCTGCAGAGGGGAATGGCACTACCCAAGATAATGAGGGTAATGACAAGGGATATCGCAGGGTCAAAATAGAAGCGTTCCGGGAACGTAGTCAGCCAGATGATCAGTGCAGTCGCTATTACACCGATGTTACCAAGAGCATCGCCCATGACGTGCAGGAAAACCCCACGCATATTCAGATCTCCATGCGAATGGCCGTGCCCACCATGTCCATGGCCCGATTTGGAGCCGTCGGCTGGGGAATTATGGTGGTGCTCCGTGTGACTGTAGTCAACGCTCTTTCGTTTGCTGATGCTGCCATAACCGGGGAATCGCTTGTCATTCGGGGACGATTGTAAACCATTGGCTGACCTTTCATGGCGCTGGTCTGGTGAATCGGGTTCAATTAACAAGGCGTTTTCTTCTGAGGTTTCCGATTCGGAGTGCTCTTCCAACCGCGCCGCGTGGATAATATCCTGGCGGAATGAGGCTGGATGAATGTGGATATTATCGACTGAGCCAAACCCCCGACCAAAGGAACCTGAGGTGCGACGGCGGCTCCGGGGATGGATTTCGCCGTTAGCGATCGATTTACGAGTAGGGGTGTTCGAAGATCTTGCTGAGATGGTTGTGTTCTCTTCATCAGACTTTGTGAAAGCTCGACGATCAGGGGATCTGAAACTGCCCACTCGAAATTGTGGGAGGATGTCTTCGATATTTCCATGTTCGTCCACGACCCTTTGTGTCTCCCCGTTGTCGTCGTAGATGTGTCCATGGCCTTCTTCGGCAGATCTCACGGGATCCTCGTGCGTCTGCTCCTTCTCGCCGTGGCTATGACCGTGCTCGTGGAAAAGAAAAAGCCCAAGAATATTGGAGGCAAGACCGAGACAGCCGACAATGAGGACGAGCTTGGGGTTTGAGACAGGCTGTGGTTCGACAAATCGCTGGATTGCTTCCAGAAAGATGGACAAGCAAAGGGCAACTAGAAAGACTCCATTGACCAATGCCCCCAATGTTTCGGCTCGCTGCCAGCCATAGGTGTACATTTTCGAACTTCCGGTATTGGCGACACGGACCGCCCATAGTCCAACGCAAAGGGAGATGACATCGTTTAACATATGAAACGAATCAGCCACAAGGGCCAAAGAATGCACTGCATAGCCTGGAGAATCGGTCAGTCATCGAACTCGGCACAAAGTAGATGGAGGACCACACTAACCGGCGACCAGTTCAATCACAAAAAAGGTAGAGTCTATGCCCAGAAGAATACAAATCCTCTGTGTCTTGGTGAAACCCATTTTTCTTTTTGTGCGGGGTGGCTGCGAAGCGCTTTGCGCGCAGCACTCGTTGACGGACTCAGTGGAAGCGGTAGCAGGAGAGAATGGGGTGAAAGCCGGGGAACAATGCGAGGAAGGGACTCGATGCGGGCTAAAGTATGCCTTTTGAGGCTTCTGGACGGGGTCGGCCGGATGTTTGGGATAGTAATGGAGGGCGGATGCTGGAAGTGAGGAGGGAGGAGGGGATGAGATGATATGAGGACCGGTTGACGGCAAGGAGAAAGCCGATGGCGATGGCGATGGCGCAGGGGCAGACGCGGTTTTCTCTTCGTGGCAAGCAGATGCGTGCGAGTAAGAATAGCAGGGATCGCAGTTGCAACAATGGCGTAATGATCCAAGTTGCCCCAACTGTGACTCTGAGCGGAATTCCTGCGGCTGCGGCTGCGGCGGCTGTGGGTGGCTAGTGGGTGGCTGGAGTTGGACTCGTAGCTGACTAAGTGGAATATCAGGTGACTGATCGTCCCCTCCGCAGTCCATATTCGCGCTATTGTTGCGAATGATGGTCATCTCTTCCTTGTCTTCTGCCATCTCGAACTAATGTGTCTCTTAAAGTCAGAGAACTGTGCTTGACGCATTCTTCTTATCGTTTTCCACTGCACACTGACCCTGTACCCATCCTACCAAGGTCACACATGATCAATGGCCAGACCTCCCAAGTCCTGCCCATTCCCGACCGCGAAGGCTCGTCGCATCAAAGGATGTTGCGTCAAAACCAGAGCAAACTTCGACGTGTCCTTGCACAGAACACTGGGTAGCAAGATACGACGCTCAGGTCACCTCTGCTCGGCACCATTTGTCACCCGAGTTGTATGCAAGGAAAGTAGAACTTAGTGGAGCGGTGGACAGGGCCCAAGAGGAAATGGATAAGTTTACTCCTCTGTTATACCTAAGCTATGTCAACGAGATTGTGGCGATGGCTTTGCATCCATCCACCCTGAGCCCATGAGTATGAGCTTCATTTCGATGAATTGGTGGCCTTGAGTGTTCAAAGCTGTTGCATTTGTCACAGATTTGTGCCACCAAATTTCCCCAACCAGGCTGCTCGATCTTTTGTAAATACTCGTCAGGACATTGACTGCCCAGGATCCCAGGATCTCTTGAAGCATCCAAGCTTTCCAGCAGGTCTATCCCTCTTTATCTCGACGCGCTATCAGGAAAGGCTGGTATTGGATATATAATGGCGCGCACCAAAAGTATTGTTTCCGCTAGTAAGTATGACAAGCTGATCAAAAGACGATAGACTTTATTTTCGTTGCCCCTTACAGCGGCCCCCGAAGATCTCGAAGCTCAATAGTTCAACGCCTACAGCGCCTAGCAAGACTGGCAATATAGGTTAAGCGGCCGCCTATTAGATCTGACATATGGCTAAAAGATAGGTAATAGTGCCTACAAGCTCCAAAAATCTCCTTTTATAGTAAGCAGCATTTATCATTTGAAGTAGAGTAAATAGTACTTTTGATGCGCGCCCTCGTACCGCCAGCACAATCAAATGTAAAAGGATGGACATATTCACCGAGAGAACTGGTGGGCTGAACATGACCATTTCTTCCTTCGCCTGATGGTAGTTGCCGTGTAAAGATGAACTTAGCAAAGTTGTTCCGCGATCGTGGAAGGAGGACCTGTTGTTCAGAATGCCTTTCAAGCAGAGGTATGTATTGTCAGTCCTTCCTCGATTCTCCCTATCTGTAGAACGCTCGATGAACAAGCCCTTGGAGTGTGATCTTATGGAGGTCCACGATTCTAGTTGACATAGTTTTGCATATCTCACTAGGCATACATTTTCTATCGCTTGATCTTGCCCTGGTACTATTGCAGGATTCTGCGAAAAAGCACAGCCATGGACATCAGACGCCGCCTTCGCTCCTCGTCCGCAGCTCTTGAGACAAATGGCGAGAGATACACTCCCAGTTTCCATCGGACCTATCTTCCGGCCACAGCACTGACCTCTTCCTCCACCCTGGGCGCAACATCCGACTATGTCGACATAGCCAGGCAGTTTTGGGACGGCCTCGAACAAACTCCGACTGCCACTATTAAACCGCCAAACTTGCGAGAAAATTGGTCTCTTCGAAGGTTTTGGGATGAGTATGTGGCAGTGGAGATGGATTTTGGCTACAATGTTCGTGAGCACATCACGAATGAGGAAACATTCATCAGTTGGTTCGACTTTGGATTTGGCATGGCAGGCTTTGGTATGGTCGTGCTGCAATTTGGCATTCTGGACGGTCGGCTCCTCGGCTCGACGAACGCTGCGCAGGTAGCGAAAGCAATGGCGTGCACTAGCTTTGTTATTGCCATCCTCAGTGTGGTCGTTGGTGCATATCGCTTTTTTCGCCAGCAAGACGCACTCTTCCATGGGCAGGTCTGTCTCGGGGGCCTGTCCATGTTCTCTTTTGTGCTCTTATTCAGTGTGGTATTGGTGGTCAGCGCTGTCATCAATTGGATAGGCATGATTTAACCGTCGACTTTGAAGATGAATTCATGTATCTTCGTCCGAGCCGGGAAACCCCGTAAAATCCCAAACAGCTTCTACTCGTTACATCCTTCTTTGTCACATCTCAATATCCCCAAATCGAGATGCCCACTCGTGATGTTCAGATTCCATGTGGATCCTTTCCGAGCTCATCAGAATAGCTGTTCAGGGATGCGGCTGAAGTCGCGGTGCAGGGAGTCGGTCTTGGTCAGAAAAGTTGGCACGAATCGCGTCGACCACTCCAGGTAAGATGTCTTCGGACGGAAGACTGGCACGTACAAGTTCGCGCTTCAGTGCCGTCCAGCCAGCAGCTTGATTTTCCTGGCCTTGAGAATGGTGGTGCGGAAGGAGTTCTCCAAAGAAGACTTCCTCCTTTCTGACACCCCCCATGTTCAGAATCCCGATACCCATGCCCTGTTCATGCGCTCTCTTGACCAGCCTCCAGGCCGAATAGGTCGCAAGAGAACTGCCCACGACCAAGATCTTGGCCGCAGAATCGATGGCTTCCTCTGCCGCGGTCTTCACCTCGGCCGGGATAGACTCACCAAACATGATCACATTGGGTTTGAGCACGCCAACGCCGCTGTGTGCCGCTGATACCGAGGGTGGTGGTATCCAAGCACCGTCCGCATCAACATCCACATGCCCCTTGTTCCCATCTTGCAAAATTGGCGGTCGCTTCAGACAGTGCGGACAAGCAGGGTATCGAAAGGTGTTGTACGGAGCACCAGGGACATCGGCGTCACCGTCAGGGTTTGTCCGGAACCCGAGCCTCCTTCTTTCAATGGGATTCTCAGTGTCCAATGCCCCGGAAGCCAGAAGCTCTTGCAAGAACTCGGCCCAGGCGGGATTCAACTCGGCCAATCTCTTCTGGAAATCATCGCGATCAATGAGCCTCTTACAACTCAGACAGACTAGAGCTCTGAGAAACCCGTGCAGTTCCACCGTCTTCAGATGCGGATGCGCAAGATTATGGAACGAATCAACATTCTGAGTAACCACCCGGTCGACCAGCCCTAGTTTTCCGAGGTCTCGAATGGCATAGTGCCCGGCATTGGGTTTCGAGCGGTGAAGACCCCTCCAGCCCAGGAATGAGCGGGCCCAGTATCGCTTCCGGGATTCGTGACTCGAGACGAATTCGTGGTAGTAGATCGGTCGGTAGGTCTTGTTCTGGGTGTAGGTACCATTGACACCGCGATAGTCGGCCAGGCCTGAGGCGACGCTTATGCCCGCTCCTGTAAGCAGGACTGTCTTTTTTCTGTCCCAGTGCGCATCTTGGCCCGAGGATGCAGGTGGCGCTGGAGAGGTCAGAAAGTGAGCGAGGGCGGTGATGGCACCTTGTCTAGTGGCGGCCGAAGGTGGGATAATCAGGGGTGGTGGCAGAGGCCCCGTGTACGGGATTCGTATAAGCGGTTTGGACATGCGAGGGACATGGCATAAGAGAAGAGCACGAGAGGATGGAATATTGTTTTGATTGTTTGTATTCCGGGTACGCAGAATCCAAAATTCTCCGAGCCCGATCTGGTCCGATCTCCAGACCACGGACTCCCTGCGCAATCCACGCCCCCCGCAGGCATCCCGCCCTAACTCAACAGATACCTCCAGGCCCATTCCGCAGGTAGAACATCATCTCCTCCAGACTTCCTCCTCGAAGACAGCCTTGACTCGAGAAGGTTTCATCTCGCTCACATCAACGAGGTACTTGGAAGTTGCTTCAAGCACGCCAATTCCCTTGTCCTGTGGCACTCCAAGGCGTGATCTCGATCAAGCTCACACTCCAAGGCCTCTTATCCCACCCATCACTCAAAGCTTAATGAACTGGTCCTGCGATCTGTGCCTCTTCTTGTCTTGCTCGTCCGTCGATCGTCGTCTGGCCAAGAAGCGGCAGCCTTTAAAGCGCCCAAGGGTTGTCCACTTTGCATACTTGTACCATCGCTCAGACCAAGATGTTCGTTGCAGCCACCGACATCATCGAGATTCTAGTATCAACAGCCTGGTCACCAGGCGTGCCATGCTCCCTCCCTCTAGAAGTTTCGGAGAAGTGAACCATCCATCCAGCACGTCTCTTGCCCCCATCATCCAACGCACGCTATTCCTCATAGATATTCCCGACCGCAGATCTTGTATTCAACCCAGGAGCAGCACAACTGTCGAGTCGGCTCCTTGCCAATGATGCTGGTCTAGAATGCTTCTCGCGCCAGTGCAAGGCACCCTGAGGCACACTGACACCATCCCTGATCTCGACCCGCCCCCAGGTTTCAATGCCGTTGGTTCGAGCTGACTAGTTTCCTCAGTGGTGCCCGCGTGCCCAGCGTTGACGCAAGATGAAATCATAGCCAGATGCACGTTATCGACCTGTTTTCCAATGTCGATCCTCGAATACCATCTCCCAAGATGCGAAAGGGAGAATAACTTTTAACAGCATGGGTTTACGGCCTGGCTGACGTGAAACAGGTTTGTTTAAGCACTTTTCGCACTTCTTCTTCGTCGTCTTGTCTTCAACTTTTTGTTGGTCAATGAAGTCGGCGCATTCTGCCCTCTGAGCGTCTCCTGCCCAAGTATACCGTCTCCCTCTGATCTGCTATCCGATTTGTGTTACGCTGTCACTCGACCAAGATGTCAGTCTCCGATCAATCCACTATAGCCATGGAGGGACAAAGCGAGAAGGAGAACCATCAGATCCAACCCCCAGGACCAACAGAAAGACAGATGGGAGTTTCCGGCCCTGAACTAGCTGGAGAGAATCTCGAGGGAGGCCATCCCAAGCGTGCGGACGGCAAGATTGAACTCACGGAAGAAGACTGTTACGACAAACTGGGCTACTGTTTCCCAGCGTGGAAGAAATGGATGATATTGGTTATTATCCTCCTCATCCAGACCTCGATGAACCTCAATGCCAGTATCTACGCCAATGGGGTTGACGGCCTCGCAGAGAAATACACCATCTCCAAGCAAAAGGCACGGGTCGGCCAGATGATCTTCCTGATATGCTATGCCTTTGGCTGCGAGTTGTGGGCTCCCTGGTCGGAGGAACTAGGCCGATGGCCAACGCAGCAGCTCTCGCTGTTCCTCGTCAACATCTGGCAATTGCCCGCGGCCCTCGCACCTAACTTCGGGTCGATTGTTGTCGCTCGAGCACTCGCTGGACTCTCCACAGCAGGCGGCTCGGTCACATTGGGAGTCATCGCGGATCTATACCAACCCGAAGACTCTGGCTTCCAGTATGCGGTAGCTTTCGTCGTCCTGTCATCGGTGGGCGGTGCTCCCGTCGGCGCTGTGATTGGCGGCTTCGTGGGCCAGTATCTTTCTTTGCCCTGGATCTTTTGGATGCAACTGTGCATCGGCGGCGCCGTGCAAATCATCCACTTTTTCCTCGTCCCCGAAACCCGCGCAACCATCCTCTTGGACCGCGAGGCTAAAAGACGGCGCAAGAATGGCGAAACAAACATCTACGGCCCGGATGAATTGAAGAAGCCACGATTCCCCATGAAGGAATTCGCACGCATCTGGATGAGACCTTTCCAGATGTTTGTCATGGAACCGATTGTACTCTGCCTCAGCTTGCTCAGCGGATTCAGTGATGCTTTGTTGTTTACTTTTCTGGAAGCCTTCACTCCTGTATTTAAGCAATGGGGCTTCAAGCCATACCAGGTTGGACTGGCTTTTATCTCGTAAGTCTCCTTCTCATGCCCCGTTAGAACAGCAAAAGGGTCTCAATGCTTCTGTAGGAGAGAATGTACTGACCGAGAATGAACCAGGTCACTCATCGGATACGTGCTTGCATACCTGACATATCTCCCTGTTATTCGACATCATAACAAGATCCGAGCTGATGACCCCAACAAGTTGTCTCCGGAATCCCGTCTGTGGTGGCTACTTTTCTGTAAGTCTCACTACATTCCTCAACTTTGCACCTCCCTGCTTTCTGCCACTCCTTTCGATATATATCGCCCATTTTACTAACGTGATTACCTTTCACTCCTTACAGTGGCGCCTCTGGAGACGATTGGGCTCTTCGGTTTCGCATGGACGTCTCTCGGCCCTGATTATGGTATCCCGTGGATTGCCCCCTTGATTTTTACCGTCCTCATAGCCATGGCGAACTATGGAATATACAAGGTATGGCTTGCTCCACGCTTAACATGGATGTGTTCAAAAGAGAAAACTGACACCACGGCAGAGCTCAATCGACTACATGATTGCCGCCTACGAGCCTTACGCCGCTTCTGCGACTGGGGGAAACGATCTGGCGAGAGACTTTCTCGCGGGCGTCGCCGCCTTGTACAGCACACCATGTAAGTCATGCTTTTTGCGTTTTGCCTTTGCTCCCACCCTCCATCTTCCTCTCCTCTCCTCTCCTTATTCTCCATTACCATCACGATCATGTTTTAACTGATCCATCCCTTCTTCACGCAAAAGTCTATGAAAACATCTCCAAAAAATACACCCTGGAGTACCCCTCGACCATCCTGGCCTGCCTGTCCGTCGTGGTCATCATCCCCATCTACGTCTTCTACTGGAAGGGCGAGTGGTTCCGCGACCGCAGCAAGTTCGCCAAGGAGCTTAATCTGGGCCGACAGGGCGCCGTCGAGAGGCGTCGGAGCACAATGTACATGGGCAAGGGTTCCCAAGGCATCGGAGGCGAGAAGGCGCGACATGTCGAACAAGTCTGATTTCTTTTTCTCTGTTGAAAACAACGAATGTTTTGCTATGCCTCTGCCACGTAACGCCCATGTCTTCTGGGCAAATATACCATTTGATTTGTACGACTAAGCACGAGTTGACGACGAGGGTTTGGAATTCCCATTTTGATGAGAAAGAAGAGACAACATATACCCAGACGGTACGAAAAGAGGTTTCTTCCGGACGGACCGGACAAGCGAAGTTAGGAGAGCGAATGAACAGAACAAGAAGGGAAGTCTTGTTGAAACATTTCTCGGATTTGGATTTGGTCTTGGACTTGGATAGGGACAAGGGGCAAGAGGATCTTTCAAGATGTCGTGTCATGTCATTTTATGTCATACCTATATCCTGTAGGTACCTACCTAGAATCTATGTATTTCTAGGCACCTACTAACTAGGTAGGTAGGTAGGCAGGTAGTAATCACTTTTTTTTGTGGCCCCCTTTTTTCGTTCTTCGTTTTCTGTTTTTCGTTCATGTATGGACAAGGCCTCTTTTTGAGCATCACGGTGGTGTCCGTCCGTCCTTCATGTTCATATTCATGTTCACATCCGTATTCACGTTCAAGCTCAAGCTCACGAGTAAAGTAGCGCATGTACAAACAAGGTCTCTATGCGTCCAACCATTCATTCATTCATATCTTGGTGTCCAGTGTCCAGTATCCTGATATCTGATTCCTGTCAACTCATTGTTTCTTCCGGGGTTGCTACACCTTTGGCAGCAACACTCTCTTGCCATTGCCCTGGCCGTTCCCGCTCGGGGTGCCGTTGTTCCCACCTGCAGTCGCCGCGGCGGCCGCTGCAGCGGCGTTGCGGCTCGCGATCGTCTGGTTCACAAACGTCATGGGGATCTTGCCCTGTTGGCCGATGACTTGCATGGTTGGGCCGCCGGAGTTGCCGACGCCACCAACGCCAGCGTTTGCGCCTGCGCTGACACTCGGGGGTGCCACGGCGCCGGTCACGGCGGCGGTGTTGACGCTCGGTCCAGAAGTGAGGGGGCTGGCTGGATGGGGGTTGTATTGCGGCGGCGGCGGTGGTGGTGCAGGACCCGTGCCAGGAGTAGGTTGGTGTTGGTATGGCTGCTGCGGAGGCTGGAAGATGAATTGCTGTGGTCCACTCGGCATTGGAGAGCCGAGTGAGTTGTGGCGCGGGATGGCATGTTGCTGATGAACACTTGGGCGAGGGGTGTGCCGGAAGACATTGATGCTGGTGGACGAGCGATGCGGAGGCGCGGGTTTTGGCGGTGCAGGGGCAATTGGTTGACCAGGCCCGCTTGAAATTAAGCGTGGCGGGAGGAATGAAGCTGGGCCGACTGGGGGCGTAGGCGCTGCTGATAGAGGACTTGGAGGAGGTGGTGGTAACGACTGCGATGGCGGAGGCGGGGGAGTGGCAACATGGACGACACCTGGGCCATTGTTCGGAGGCGCAAATTTTGATCGACGGCCACGACTCCTCGAGTCTGGACGAATGACATGATATGATGGCTGGGGAGGCGCTGGCGCTGACGCTGGTTGTGGCGGCGGCGGCGGTGGTATCGAAGTTGGTCCCTGGCCAGGAAGTGGAGAGAAGTCCAAAGCCTGTCTTGGGAAGACATCTCCCCGGGCAAGAGGCATGTAGATGTACTGACGTTCAGGATGCTGTTGTGCAACCCAGTCCGAGACATCTGCCAGGGCCGACAACGCATACGAACTGCTCTCACCCATGTTCAGAGGTCGTGGGATGAGGTAGCCTTTGATATTCTCGAGTTCCTTGATTGCCTCTGCAGAGAGAGCGTCCATTGTCTGTGATTTCTTCCGAAGCTGCCCGATGCGCCATTCATTGTTTCGCTGTTCCATTTGCTTCAACAAGGGGCCAATAACATCCTCGTTGAGCACTTGTTGGCGGGCTTGTTCGTCGTACGACTCCAGCTGTTGCTTGAACGGCTTTTCGTCCATGATTTTGCTGGACGAATACCCCCGGGGTTGGGCATTCGGTTCGGGGAGCTCGTGATAATGCGGGAAGTAATCTATATCGGAGCCAGATTCGGTATGGGTGTCGTCGTGAGCGGTGCGATATGCCCGTTCGAAGAGTATGATGTCCCCTTCTGCCCCAGCAAGGTGTTCTTTGCGGGCTTCGGTGACGCGGTTCTATTATTTCATGTCAGTTTGTGTGTAAGAAATGGACTCCCCATGTGGTATTACCTTGAATTGCGCTTCAATTACTTCCTTCTCCTGTTGCATGCGCTGCTTTTCATGCTCGACCTGGAGATCAAACCGTGATTGGACCAGGCCCTGCACGTCCCTCAAGGTAGACTCAAGATCTTCCACCACGCCGTCATACTCGGGGACATGTCTGTGCGCCTTTGCCTTTCTGGCGATTTTGGAAATGTCTCGTCCAGAGAGCTGGTCAAGGATGTCGACTTGCTGGTTGCCCACAATGCTAAAGAACCGTTTCAGTTCCTGCTGCCTCTGCTTGATCATGGCGATTTCGGCTTTTTCCTCTGGTGTCAGCGGCCGTCTTCGATTTGGTGGTTCGGGGCTTTCTCCACCACCGCGACCTGCTCTGCCTCTGGATTTGCCTTTGCCACGTCCACCACCATTTGCATGAGCGCCCCCGCGACCGCCTCGGCCGCCACCTCGGGCCGGCTTCCTGGGAGAGCGGGACTCGGGAGTGTCGCCATTCTCTGCTGCGGTACGGTAGCGAGTGGTTGCATCATTCGCGTAGTACGTCGGTTTCCGTGCATTGAAACCTGGCCAGAACTGCTTATCTTTGTACTCTTGAAAGCTCAGATCCGCATCCTTGGCCGCCGTTGTCTCCTTGGGAGATCGCGAGGTGCGCACAGGTTTCGACGGCGTCTCGGGATCTTTTGGGCATGCGTTTGAAGCATTCCCTGAAGAGACGCTCTCTCGACTTGGCTGGTTAGGAGGTGACGTGCTGTGTGTGCCGTTACGGCCAGCATCATCATCGCCCAATGCGTCTGATCCTGCTATACGCGAGCTTCGTCTTAACGACCTGGCAGAATGCTGCGGGTTGGCTGACGGTGAGGGTTGCGGAGGGGTACTGTCGATGTTTGTAACAACTGTAGCACTATCCAAGGCTGGCGTTTGAGATGTTTGCTTTCGTGGCATGACAGTATCCGACAGCGACGCCGGTGTGGAAACCCGTCGTGCAGGTCGCTTAGTCTTTGATAGATTGTCGGCGTCATCTGAGCTCGAATCGGCCAACTTTCGTTTTCGAGATGGTGTTTGCTTTGGCGGACTGGACGGTGGTGTTGTTAGGGATGACGATGATGATAGCGATGCTGGCGATGGCTGTTCTGTACAAGCTTTGGTTGGCTCCGGGGTAGTTTTTGCTTTGCGACTTCTGGTCTGCATATGGAAGCTAACCGACGGCCGACGGCTGCTTGATTTGGTAGCCATTCTATTGGAGATGGAAGTCAGTTTTATTATTCAAGTAGCTCCGGGAGAGCAAGTTTGCTAGGTACCAAGATACAAGGCAAAACCAGGATGAAGGGCGATACAAATACGGGGGGGGGGGTTCATCACAATGCCAATCGGACGACATTGCGGGTCAGACAACCGGGAAAAGCACGCAGCAGCTAGAGAAGGATTATGGGGAAGTAGAAACTCACTCGCTGCAGTCCTCGACAGAGAATCGCGTGGGTGTCACTGTCTGTGAGGAAGTTTTGGCAATTGAAGAGCAGAACTGCTTTTCAGCTGCTGTCGCAAGATGAGGTGACGGTCGGCGATGTCTTGGCCGCGAGTGTAGCTGTTGCTGTCTCGACGACGGCACTCGGTCTGAGTGGCGGGAGAGGATGTGGAGGAGATGTTGCAAGCAGAGTTGAGAGGCTTTTGTCGAAAATTGAAATTGAGAAGAAGCAGTGGCGGCGATGGAAGGGAGAAGCTGGAAGCATTCGGGGAGTGAGGTATTAGTGGCCTCAGACAGGGATGAAGTAAACCGAGACAAAGGCGGAAGGGCAACAATGGCATCGTGGCCCAACAATTGGCCAGAGGGGGCCAAATCAAACTCCATGGTATTCAGTCGGCCAGTGAATGAATGGGGAGTGGTTTGAATAGGGAGAGTGAAGAAAATTGAATAGGTTGGGCTATTGTTCTTTTTCTCGTGAGCCTGACACAGCGACCAGAGTTTGGCAGATGGAAGTGAGAAGCATTTTGCAAGTCTTCAAAGGTGCAGCCAGGGCGCTAGCCACGGTGAGACTAAAGTATTGCACTAGTATATTTGGGGTTAGTCCAACTAGCCTCCCATTCCCGGCAAGCCAGTGGCCAAAAAGAGGCATCAGATGTCTGACAGGATTGATTTTCCACCCGAACTCGCCGACTAGCCAACTACTGGGGAGAAAACACAGCGTCAGACAGCACCACTTTATTCTCTGCCCCCAAACACACCTATTACTCTTCGGTGCCCATGGCTCCTCCGGTTCGTGCCGCCGAATTCCGCCTCCCAAATGTCTTTTTCCCGTTCGCTTCTGGTGCCTCCAATAATGACATCAAATCAGCGGCCACCAAGAGCCACAAGAGCCGTAAGTGCGGTACATGTAAGTGCTATATCAGTCAATTCATTTTCAAATGGTACTGTTAACCCTACTGGTCATCAATCCTGCAAACCAACAATCAAGACAGCCGCCAACTCCGCGCTAGAAAAGGACCACCGGCCGTTATCGTATTCGGAACAACAAACATCACAAAGAAAATGAATCTCAAGTGCCAAGCCATGTCTCAAACCATGACCGGACTCAATTGACCGCCCGTCGACATTTCACATCGGGAACGATCCCTCTTGACGCTTTTCCGCTTCCCGTAGTCCACCAAACTGGTCCGTGACCCCGCCGATAGTACAAATCCCGGCAGGATTGGTGGCAGGTCTTCTTCGCTGTCCACAATTGATGGACCGGGGCTACCAAGTGACGGAGTGCCCATCGTAGGGCTATCTGGCACAGACCCCTCCTCGCTCTCTGTCTCGAAGTCGTCCCTGGTTTTTGACGCCGTTTTCGCATACTCTAGTGTTAAGTGAGAATTGCTTCGCAGACGGGCGAGCGCACCAGGTGTGATGGTAGTGTTGGCCATGGGCGAGGCGGTGACCATGGTGCCGCCGAAAGCAATCGGATGTGGCCCAGGGCTGCTTTGGCGGAACAACGGGTGAATCATTTCTTCCTGCAAGGGAGAATCAAACTGGCCAATTTTAGGTGGCTGTGGTGCTTGCTTGCTTGCATTTGACGAAGCAGGTTGAGAGGTAGGCCGGGAGAAATTGATCGGGCTGGATGGAGGTGATGATTTCGGCTGTCGTGGTGACGAGCTCCAGCCAAAGGCAGTAGCAGTGTCCGAGGTTGCGGCATGCGGCGGCGAGCTCGAGGTAGGAGAGTGTCTTGACGGGAGAAATGGTCCATCCAGCACGTTGGCAGGCGATTCAGGCCGACTGCCCGGTATCGTCTCCAGAGCTCCGTGAGCGACCGGCGGAGATGAATGAATGACCACGCGCAGCTCGTGGTGTACAGATGACGTGTCCCAGCTATCAAAGGCACTGTCGATAGACATGGCCTCGCCAGCTGGGAACGGCGAACCTTCGAGCGACGATGGACTGGAATATCGTGTCCGTTTCGTCTTGGACGATCCAGTTCCCACCTTCGTAGACAACGATCTGCGTGCCGAAGACTCTCCTCTTGAGACAGGGGTGCGTGGCGGTGAATTCAAAGTCAAGTCCTGCGAGCCGAATGATCGATTGGTCTGCTGAGTGCCCGGCCTCTTCTCAGTAGCGGCCGATGGTGCTCTGATGCCGAATTCCAGGTTCAATCTGCTGACCCTTGCTGTTGTCAAGACATTCTTGGTCCAGAGTCCGAGAAGAATATAGAGGACTGTTTGTAACAGAGCAGAACAACCCCACATAGCGAACCATATCCCAAGCCACGTAGTGAGAGACGTGTTCAATATCTCTGTCGGAAGATCACTTCGGACAACAACCAGCCATACCAATGCAACTCCGGAGACGACGATACTGACCGCCGCCGAAACCACTCCACTGTAAAAGAGTCGCCACGAACTTGATCTCGAGCTCTGCGCCTGGGTCCAGAGCTTCTTGGTGAACAGCGTGCCAAAGTAAGCCAGGACGGCGAGGTTGATCAGGCTCAGCAGGAAGGCGACATAAATCAGATCTCGAAGGCCTGACAGTGCCGGAACATTGGTGATGTTGGTTGCGAAAATGATGTGTAGCACGCTGCTTGCGGTGCCAAAG
Source organism: Fonsecaea pedrosoi CBS 271.37 (assembly GCF_000835455.1). Taxonomy (NCBI): domain Eukaryota; kingdom Fungi; phylum Ascomycota; class Eurotiomycetes; order Chaetothyriales; family Herpotrichiellaceae; genus Fonsecaea; species Fonsecaea pedrosoi. The sequence goes on along the minus strand of NW_013550614.1, from coordinate 2,297,221 downwards.
ATCCCCCCCAGGCCCGCGACCGCCGATATCCTGGTCCGTCCTTCCATCTGATGGTGTTACGCGAGGTTGCGTGCAAAGCAACCTTACCCCGTCAACTGTGATATGGGCCTTTGCAATATAATTTAATGATGTCCGGAATTCGCTGAATGCAAGATGAGGCTGACATTCAGATCGCCAGAGTAAACAAAGGCACGAATAGCTGTGATTGTCAAGAAAGATGAGATGAAGACGCGTTTTCAGCTGGCAAGGAAGAATATGGAGAGCAGAGCAACTGATGAGCTGAGGTTGTTGTCCTCTAGTCTAGCAGACAAAGTCCGGGGGCCCGGGTTCAATTGGGATATTCCTTGCTCACGTCGAGGCTCTTTCCCACTCTATCGTTGGTGGAATCAATGTAAATGGCTAGACAAGCCTGAAGAGGGGTTCAAGTCGACACACATGCTCTCGAAAAGACCAATGAAGGCGGGGCAGATGGAAGAGTTGGTGGAGAATCCGAAATTACCACATGCAGTTTTTCATGTGGGCTTGAGTAACGACATGTAAACAACAGAGCATCACAATAAGCTGAAGCAAAAAGACAAAAAACCGGAGAATGCTTCTTCAACAGCCATCACAGAAACAGAGTCCATACCAGCGAACCAGCGACACACGCTGAACCGGTGTACTCGTACTCGGTACTTTTTTTTTTCTTCATGCACGCGTCTTAGCGTCTCACCAACCAAGGATATCAACTAGCTGCAAGCCTTGTGCCGGGGGAAGGCTTTTGGCGTGTCATCTTCGTGAAAAGTCTGGGGGGTATCTGGTTTGCGCCGACAAGGGTATCTTCGGAGAATGCAACCGCAGGGAACTATTCGCATAAGAGGGGCGGAAGTTGCGGCAATTGCGAGCGACGGCACCAAAGGATTGGTTCCTGGCGCGCAGAAGCGAGTAAAACCACAAAGCCGCAAGGGCCGGGGACGCCAGGTTTCGCCTGTTGTTGGTGGTGGGCGGATGTTTGTTGTGGTCGTTGGTGGCGGCCATGCAATCTCGTTATCAAACCTTAAATGCAGGTTGGGTAAGAGGGCATGGACGGCTAATTTGCCTGCCCCTCCTCCCGCTTCAATTTTTCACCATAAACAAAACAAGACGCAGTGAGACGGGCGGAAAATCATCCTGGGGCAGTTGCAGATCCTTACCAGCCGGAGCTCGCCATACGCAACATAGAGAAGCGTGGCTGTGGCGGCGACAAGGAAACGCCTGGTGCAGAGGCTGAACACCTGTTTGTTTGGAAATTGGTGTAAGAGAGCTGTGTGCTCCACCAACAAGCCACGACGGCCAATCGACCTAGGTGACGATTGGCTCCAGCCAGAGAGATTGTCGTTGGTCAGCTCGAATCGGAGACGATGCCCGCCAATTCTTTGTCACAAACGACGCTGAACAGTCTGAACAAGCGCAAGGTTGAAGGGCGATGAGGAAAACGTCGATTCCCGCGTCGCACAGAGACTCTTGGCGCCACCACGGACTGTGATTGGACAGCCTCACCCGATTGGCGAATGTCTCAAAAGGGACGCATCCGATATTGACACATTAGAACCCGTTGAAGCGTTGACCACTCATTCGTCTTCAATCTCTTTCCGGATCGCCTCTGGTTGTTAAATTTCTCAGGCTATTGAAGCCCTCTTGGGCACCCAACGCAGATCTCAACACGAGTGCTCCGGACTTCTGGCTTCAATTTCAGTACCTCGTACCCAGATGACCTGCGTTCCCTGTCCGCCTATCATCCCTCTGGGCTGTCGCTTCATAAAGCCCTGTACCGCAAACAGGGATCTTGCTCCGAGTCTTTCTATTTTCCTGAGACATGCATGTGTGTCTCACAGGGACTTTGGACCCGTGTGAGAACATTCCTCCAGCGCCGACGCTAGAACTACGAGTAACGCCATCCCATACCAATTTACCAAATCAGGATCGTATCCCCAATCCTATCTTGTTGCGGCAACCTCTTGCTCCATTTGCCACGACTCCTCTCTCAGCTCATTGAAGCGGCTGGACTCGTCTGTGTACATGGCCTCGACGCTCTCTTCAATATCCTTCACGGCGTGTTCAAGGCTGCCCAGCAGCCGCTCAATTTCGCCCCGTTGTCCGCAGACTGCTTCCCTCATGACTGCATTCTCTTGCTGCGACTTTTGTAATCTCGTGTTCAGTTCCTCGGTGGCTTGTTGCAGGTAAGGTGTGAGGTGGGCAGAGTACAATTCGTCTGCGGATAAAGTGTGCAATCTATTTTTTATTTTTCATGGTCAGTTGTGCCATACCGGACAGAATCGCCTGTTGCGGCTCGCTCGCTCACGCTCTCTCTGGCATCTCGCCTTCCACGGCGCGATGTTTCTTCCTCCTCGCCTCATCGACCATGTCATCCCACTGGTTCAAACCCGCAATGACCTGTCTCTCCTCCAGAATCTTTTCAAAGTCGCGCATGCACTCTTCCTCCAGGCGCGTGTTCAACTGTCGCCAGACCCCCTCGAGCGCCGTCGGACAGTGTTTCGCGGGCGTCGGGAAACACGAGCTAAAGTTCGCGTACGAGTTGGCCTTGAGGGACGAGGCCAGCGCGCCGGCGAACACCTTTTGTAGTGCCGCCGCGCGAGGTCCCGGTGCGCTTGCGACAGGTGCTTCTGGTGCGGGCGAGGGTGAGGCCGAGGCTCGCAGAGCCATATTTGGTGAGGTGGGACTTTTCGCCTGTATGTCGTTCTTTGGCGATATATCTGATTTCTATTCAAAATTATACAACCGCCATTGTCTTGTATCTCAGAGTGGAGAAATCAAACATCAAAGTCGCCGTCAAAGTGAAAGGCAATTGAGTCGCGCCAACTCGGCCGAAGAGTAAACATGCCAAGACCAATTCAACATCATTCCACCCGCCTCACTGCACACCCGCACGCCGCGGCCGCCAGACTGCGCTGATGGTTATGCACGAGGTATTCGGTACATGTGAACCTCTCAATGATCTCATTCATAGTACTTCCATTGACTCCTGTCGTTCACATCCCTCGTGTTCAATCTTGGGTCCCGTTATCCTCCAAAAATAGGTATCACATGTCCTTCGTGTCAAATGTCGCCTTGAGCGGGCCTTCACTGCCCATCTCCCTCCAGGCCCCTCATTATATCCACCGTCTGAGCGATCGCCCTCGCCAACTCCGTCCCTTTTTCCCAGATATCATTATGTTGGCCCTTCAATTCAATGACTGTGCAATTAATCGCCGACTCACTACCAGCAAAGACCTTCTGCATTGCCTCGACCTGCTTCCAATCCACCCACCCATCGTCCTTTGAGTGTGCAATGACCAAAACCCTCTTCTTTGTCCCAGCAGCTGCCCAGCCATCCACATAGTCCTTTGCATTATACCTCGCAGGGCTGGCAAGCACATCATCCGCCTCATTTGGGATGGCATTCCTTGTCAATCCGATATAGTCCGAAAACGACTCATGGATGAGCGGGTAATCATAGATGCCCGAAACACCGAGTACTGCCATGGGTGGTTCAATCTTGGGCAGCTCAGATGAGTCTCCTTTGGAGAACGATCGGTGTGCCGCAATAGTGCTCAGCATGGCCATTGTGGCGCCCACACTGTGTCCCACAAGCAAATAGCGCTCCCCGAAGCCATATTTGTTTTGTAGATGTGCGATGGCGGTGAGTACGTCGTGGATATGATCCGGCCATTTGGCATTCCGCAGCTCGTACGCTGGTGTTTTGTTTGGGTCCTGAGGCGCCTTGTCCTGGTGGGGTGAGAGACGGTAGTTCAATGACGCATATCCCGCAATGTAAGGCGCAACCGCTGGCACATGCTCGTCATGTTTGAGAGGATTATGGAGGTGGCGGTGACCATTTCCCTTCCCGGACACTAGATAATCGAGTGCTGGGTAGAAGGATGACGATGTGACCGTAGGATCACGAAAGTAGCCGCCATGGACAAACACGACCCAGAACTTCTTCCCACTGGCACCGGCAAGGTGTGACTGATCGAGCTCGGGGATATACAACTCGTAAGATTGAAGGATGTTGTCCAGGGCATACTGGTGCCGTTTCATGTCGCGTTGGATCTTCTCCGACAGGTGCGGCGGTGCGCGCTCGTCCTGTCCGCTGGATCTTGGGGGTGTAGTCCCAGCTGCCGTATGGGATGGGAAGCTGTGTGCGGCTGAGCTTGGATGTGCAGAGCGGGATTGATGGTGCGAGGTGTGCTGCTCCTTGTAATATGACGGGCTGTGTTGCTTGGCCCGTTGCTGAGGTTCCCTGGTCTTGGGGGACAAATATGCTGCACCTGAATACTTCTGCTGTGAAGCCTCGAGGGCTAATGGCGCTTCCTTAGCAAATTTGGTTCTTGAGGGGCAGAGGAGCTGACTGCGTGGCGGAAAGGGGAGTTAACAATACACAAAGTGCAGGCAGCTTACCTTGATCTTGCAGGTAGCGGATGACTTTCTTCATTTTGTAGTTTATTTTCTCTCGTCTTCTCTCTCCCCCACTTTCTGATATCCAGCGAAAAGGCCTTTACACAACCCCCAGTATCACAGTATCACCTCTCAAATAATCCTTTGCCGCCGTTTGCTCCCCTCGAAAGTATACAGCCACAGGCACGGGCGACCGAGGTGATATCTTCCGGATCGTTGGGATACAATACGGGCTGGTCAATGGCGAATACCCGAGTCACAAGTATTTCCAGTCGCAAGAGACGGAGTTGAAAGAGCCTTTTACAGCCGTACGGAATGGCAATCTCAGCTGAGAAAGAGAGGCTGGAATCCCATGAGGCCTTCCAGACCCTCACAATCGCAACCTACATACATAATACCGAAACTTCCCTGACAGGGACTTGATTACTCACATCTTATTCTCCCCCATAATCCATTCACCCAAATTCCGCCACTACCCGAAGTACGACGTGCAATTAGAAATCCCCGGAGTGTGCTCTGCATCGGCTCATCAAATACGCGATCAACAAACGGCCCCATGACGTCCAAAAGTACTATACACTTGCAAAGAAAAAACCGCCTTACATATGACGAGGCAAAGACTGCATGGCCCAGGTGACACGAAGATCGACCGGCTGCTGAGGGTTCAGACTCGGCGTCAGTACCTCGTACAAAGGGTGCGAACAAGTCTGGGGTTACACCAGATACAGCACACCATGTCTGCTCCCATCTCATGTCCAGAACCCCAAACTTTTTCCATCTTGACATCTTCTATTCAAGATCAATATAGAACATGTCGCCGAGGAAATCCCGAGAATCCCGAGAATCCCTCTGTGTGATCCTGAGACACATGACGATTCCATGGAGATAATTCCTGGCAATCATGAAACAAGGAATTGTCCATTCGTACGTTGCGTATTTGCCGGCCTTCGACCGAGTCATGCGCCCAATGTCGATCTGCAGCGCTGTCCGCCAATAGTTCACACGAGAAGCCACCTACATCTCGTACCGATGTTTCAACACCGGCTTCGTACCAGGGAGACTGACGATTGGCCATGGTGCCCGATTGCTCCAGCGCCAACTCAGTTCCCAGTCGCAATAGTTCTGTGTCGAACTCGTCTAACTCGTATGCGTCCGCATTAGTAGTATGAAGTGCCTTGCTCTCACCGATGCAGTTTCCGGCGACAGCGGGCATCGCTGGTAAAAGACGTAACTCGGGATGAGCGTCTGCATGAAGAGAGACCTGGCCGTCGCCAAGTCGAACTTCCGAGTCGTCAACATGGCAAGATGGTCCTGGCCTCCCTACAAAGTCATTCCCAAAACCTTGACAGTGGTAGCCAGGGCTAACAAGCTGCTTTATGGTCGCAGACTCCCGGGACGGGCTTCGATCAATATCTTGCTCGCCCTCGCCACCCTTGGTTGAATACGGAAGCACTCGGCTGTGGTTCAAATCCGGTCCGCTCGGATGCTCCGATCTCACACCGCTGCAACCCTCTGCAGCATGATACAGGTTCTGCGAGTGCCATGGCATGGTTGGACGAGGCGAGTCTCGCTTTTCCATCGATGTGGCCAGAATGGACATATGTGATTGACTGGTCGAGGCTTGGACATCGCCCGTGATGTCTATATCATGATGACAAGCACCTTCGATGCCGGTCAGGTCTGTAGCCACCTGGATGGCTAGCCTCTTCAAGTCATTCAATGAGTAATGTCTCCGCGGTCCGTGGGAAAATTCGTCGACTCCATGTAAGAGTGCGTCGGTCGTGAACTTTTCCAGGAAGCCTTCACTATCGGAGCTCGTCGGACGAATCGGTACAAAGGCAATTGGGCTGTGGGCTTTGCGGAAACGTTTGCTTTCTGGTGTGTTTGACTGTACAACTGAATTCAATCGTTGGCGCATCAATGATACTCGGTCCTGTGACGGAGAGGCAGTTCGTGAGATGTGAAATTCCACCGAGGGCGGGGTACCTGAATATCGTCTTTCACGTCTTAACCCTGTCGATCGAGCAAAGAAGTCTGCTATTTCACAGTGTGGCGACGTGACCCTTTTGTTTCTCGACTTCTGCTCCTCTGACTTTGGAAAGCGTGCCTCGTCGTCCTGTCTTTTCCTCTTGAGAAATGCCATCTTCGAGAAGGTCAGATCTGGCAGTCCCCTCTTCCCGGCGTCGGTGGAAGTTTTTGCTTTAGTAAGAAAGCCTGGTCCAGTCTTGGAGTTGAGGGTTAATCTCTCGCTGGCCACGTTTGGGGCCTGAAAATCATGACTGAGCAGGGCCGCTGACTTTTTCTTGACCCTCTTCGAAGGGTTTTGAATTGCATCCTTGTACTCGTATCTGTCGGGTCTGGTTTTATGCCTGAGCTTCCTGGCATACTTCTCACCCGCATCCGGTACTTTTTTCTCTCCCACCCTGGTTGTACTGTCCTTCCCGTATATGAGACTTGGGCAGTCAGACGGCGGGCCAAGCTCGGCATGATCATTCTCCCTTCTCTTAAGGCGACCCTGCTCTCTTGTCTTTCCGTGCCGACCCTTGTGGCTGACTCCAATTTGTTTTGCGCTCAACAGTTGTAAGACCGGGCCCCGATTCCGTAGGGTCTCTGTCAAAATCCACATCAGCAATGTTGCACCGCAGCTCACTCCATCTCAAAGTTGGCCTTGGCCCCTCACATGGCGACAAGGTGTTATTGGATACATGCCTTCCTGGTCGAGGTCAATTGAGCCTTGTTCCACATTTAGTAGCCATTGTTGCAAATCTTTGGAGACGAACAGCACTGGTCGTCCAAGGCAAGACATCTGTTTGTCGAATCACGGACCGCCTTCATCTTTACCCAGACACAGACTTGTATGTGGCCCAAGACAAACAGCGAACCTCTTCTTCAAGAATAGAAATTGACGGATGGTGACCCTGCAACGAACACCGGCCATCCAGTGGAAAGCGCGTCCATTACCTCCCAAACAGAACTCTGCGGAAGGCGCCAGACGCTCTTGTAGGTGCAGACCGGCAGTTCAGCGCAAGACGCCCATGAGCGAATTATACTGTTCTTTGACCTGGTCGGAAACATACCGATAGTCAAGGCTGGGGCGAAAAGGAGGCCAAATGTGGATCGTAGGCACACGTAGGGCTGACTGCAGATCATTTCTGCAGGACCCCAGTCACTCCAGTCAAGCTTACATGCGATAACCTTCTCATCTTGCAGTTCTTCATGCACAAAGAAAATGTCCCAAGGTAACGTTGCGGTCATGGAGGTCCCAGCACAGTGAGGCCGAGAGGAGCCGGTCAGCCGCGGACACCTTGTGCTTGGGTAGGCAGTGGCAGGTCACTCTTGGTCCTTCTACAAGCACAATAGTCCAAAATATCTAGCCATGCTCGGCAACGGACCGGCAGACATGATGATCCCCACATTATTAGAATGTCCGGCCAAGCAATTGACGATGGGGTCATCGGACAGCGGCACAGGCACAGGCAGGAGAGAAGTCGGTGAGGAGAGATTCCACGCCTGGTCCAATCTGTAGGTCACATTTTGGGGAGGGTATTTGGGTAATATGTCCTCTCAACCTAGGCGTCAAGTTGCAGTGGTACCAGTGGAGCGTTTTCGACTTGGAGGGGGAGGAGGGAACCCAAAATGCAAGTGTGGGTTGGTCGACATGTGCTCCAGCGAGGGGTGTGCTAGTCCATATCGGAGGATTTCGTGCTTTTCTGCTAGTTATAGGCTTTGTGACCACGGTGGAGCCATTGTAGCGTCCGAGGGCTCGGAGCCTAGAGACTCGAGAAGAAGTCGAGGAGAGACTTGGGAATACCAATACCGGGAAACGAGGGTTTGGGTCAAGAAGGCAGCCAAGCTGTTGCTCCCTTTTTGAGAGTTTCGTCTTGCTGAATCCAGGTACTCTAGTGTCGGCGTTGTGCTCATATTTGACTTTGGCTGCAGGCTCAAGAGGCGTTGCGAGGGTCGCTAGAGCATCTTGGACGTTAGTTCCATGCGGCGGTCTTTCGTCGAGTCGACCTCCCACCACACAAACCTCTCAGACTCCCTCCAACCCCCCCAAGCCTAGGATCCCAGGATGCTAGAATCCCAAGGCACTGGCCGGCAACTGTGCCACTGATGAGGATTCAACTCCCCATCCACACACAACCATCCATCCACCCTTAATTGGCACGCCCGCTTCTCCATCTCTTTTGATGGCTCCCCGAGCAGACCCGGATGGATGCCCTCTATAAAGTTTGGTTCCTTAGCTTCAACAAAGCTGCACCAACCTTCATCTCTTGATTCTGAGTCAGTTGAATCTGTGATCTTGGGCGCATCCACTTACGCTAGGACCGTTACCTCTCCCTCCAAATGCTCAAAAGTCGACCCATCCAAACCCCATTCAGAAAGTGCTCGTCACACAGAGGAACCCAAATTGTCCTCGAGTATCCTCTCCTCGGCCGCATCAAGGTGAACATCTTTCCCGGAGGCGGGGTATGTCGGTGCGCAACTTTGCCAGTAGAAGTCTCTGATAAGGACATGAGGTCCAGTTCACCCAGTAGAATGCGTCGAATGATGCGGCGAAGCCCATAGTCCCGTTGGCTTTCCCGTTGATTGAGCTCGATCAATCCTGTTGCAGCCCTACCTTTGCCCAGATTCAACCAGCGGTCAAGCTCGTGGTGCCCGAACATCACCTGCCTCTTTCTGAGACTGGTTCCCCTCCCTCCCTCCACTACAACGCCTGGTGCTGACTTGTTGGCCACAGTCCAACACCGCCTAACGAATCGTTCTCATAACCTCTGAGAGCCGAAGATAAAAAGCTGCCATGGTGATCTTGATGGATGGTTTCTCGACCTTCGAAAGAGACCGCTTTGCCTCGAGGGTTTGGAAAACTTGTCATCGAAGCAACCAAGTAAATAGGCTTTCTGCCTATAGGGCTGATATGCAACTTGAGCGGTTGATAGAGACCTGCTATATCGTAGTTCCAGGCAATAAAAGGTGTCCTGCGCCAATGACTCTGTCCACCGAACAGGGCTTCCACTGTGCTGGGAGATCTCCTTGTTGGATAGGCCCACTGTTAGCCGTTCTTCCTTTGCTTTTTCGGGTCCACCGTATCAGCAGTGCCTCGACACCACCCCTCGTATTGCACGATCTTTCAACTGTCCTGACATCACCCTATCACAAGGAGTTTGCGAGTGCACCAGAGCGAGTGATTGTTGTACTCCACTCCAGCATTTTGCTTTGGATCCGGAAGTCTTTGCGCATCGAACTTTCAGGAAGTCATCTTCGCATCAACGGCTGCCCGCAAGTAGATTGTATTCGTCAGAGAGATTCGGTACCAACATCCCCGTATGCGCGGGGGACAGGTTCTCGCTCCTTCTGACAATTGGGTGCCGCTATACTTCCCAGCTGTTGACCACATATAGGAGATGGGCTTTGCTTTTCCCACGTGGTACCCTCAGAAGCCTGCCGATCTTAAGTGAGGGCATCTTGCCCGCTCTGCGGATCCCACTCAACTTCCTTTGTCACTGTTTCATCCGGCGACTTCAAAGGCACAAGGAATCGTGATATCGATGCTAGTCTGTTGTTGATTGGGGCTGAACTGCAGACGCTCTAATTGATAGATTGCATGAACCGCTGCATATTCTCGACCAATGAAATCTTCATGACAACCCAATCCTGACTATTGTCTCTTCTTCAATATCCGTGACTTTGTGCGGTGAGTTCTGGGTATCTCAGACCGCTCCCGGGGGCTTACTTTGAAGGGGGCTGAAAGTACTTTGCGACAGTACCATCTCTGGCTGTGGCCAATCGACTGCACTATGGCGAAGCTCTTCATTGGGTATGTGCCCAAAGTCTTACAAATGCAGTTGTCCCGGTGAAAATTGACGTGATCTTTCCAACAGAGGTCTTGCCTGGCATACTACCGACGAAACATTATACGAAGGGTTCCAGCAATTCGGCAAGGTGGAGGAGGCGGTAATTGATGCGTCGATGATTTGTGAGAGGGATGGCTGATGCTGTTCAGGTTGTCGTCAAAGACCGCGACACAAATCGCAGCAGAGGCTTTGGATTTGTGCGGTTTGCGACGAAAGCGGAAGCCGACGAAGCCCTTCAGAAAATGAACAACACTGAGTGAGGAGACAGGGCAGCATTCACATCCCTCGAGAAACTGACCTCTTGCGCAGATTCGACGGTCGTCTGATTCGAGTAGATCATGCCCAGGACAACAGGCAGGGAGGCGCGAGTCGCGGTGGTGGCTTCGCCGGAAGAGGTGGATACACAATACCCATGGCGCCAGGTGGTTATCAACAGCCTGGGACCCAGCCACGGAACCCGAACCCTCAGGGTTTCGGTCGCGGCGCGGCGTATCCTGCTCAATATGGGCAGTACAATCCGCAATACCCACAACCAGGCGGTCCGTATGGAGGAGGCCAGCAGCAAGGGGGCAACAACCCCTATGGTCAGCAGGGGCCTCATCGACAATAGACCAAGAAGATCGGGGACAATGACTTGATTGTGCAAAGATACCCACGAAGTCCATCCACTGATTGAACCAAGCTGTTGGTCGGAAACCGCACCGCTGAATTCCAATTCGAATGCATTGAGATCACATCACCAGAAATATCCAAGAATGTCCATACCACAAGCAATCATACTTCCTTCTCTATCTCCTCCTGCTCCTCAGTACTGTTGACTTTTCGCAAGGTATTCTCAGGTGCACACGGGCGACGCGGAAATCTATGGGGCGGAGTAAGAGCTCGCACTCGTCGCGCAAGGTCTGCGATATGTTCGTCATGGCTGTCTGGGCTCAGTTCTTTCAGGGCCTGTTCAAGATGGAGAAGGTACTCTCTATTCTCCCCACTTGGACCGATACTGGCGTTGATCGTTGCTGCAACTTCATCCGGGGGCAAAGCACCCAAGAACTGAGGGTTGTCAGGCATACCGATATAGACCAGGCAATGCAGATCTGCAAGCGAAGTGTCCGCAGGGTGAAAGGGAGTGTATTGAATGCTGTATCCATTTCTGCCCCGAGGTCAACAAGCAATTTGGAAGCGGTCAAGACGGCATACATTTCGCGAATATCGAGGTACTCTTGAACTTCCTTGACTCTTGATGGTATGATATGATAAGCGACGCCCCAAACCACGTCCCCTTCCGTATGGCGTTGCTGATGGTTGTCAGTCACACACGAAGGATGACGTTTACGCTAGGGCTGAGGTGTATGTCGTACAGGGTCGTCAAGCGTTTCCCAAAAAGACCTCTCAATCAACGTGACCACTCTTCCTGGGGCGTCAGGGGTTCCACGATGGTCCTCGCTGGGGTGCTTGCTCAACAAACGTGAGTTGATCGGTACGCGAGAGACACCTACCTTGCCTGGGTGAACGAACTCTGTTAGCTAGTGGTTGACTTGTGCTAGGTTGGTACAATGCGTCCTACCTGCCAGAAGCGTCGAACGTAACCTTTGATATACCCTGGAATCCGCTGATCTAAAGGGCATGAACTCTGGTCTGCAAGGATGCTGAGACAGCACTCAGTTCTTACCAAAATGTGGTGGAGGTTTCCATATCAGGCTCCTATTGATTGAGAGCATTCAATCAGTCGTCGCGGCCATGATGATGAAGCGAGTGAGGGACAATCTAGCTCACCCATAGCCAAAGAGCCAGAAGTCTTGATTGTGAACGGGACTCATGCTGCAACACTGACTTGTGGAACGATTTTGAGCTGTGCGTCAAAGGCGAGAACAGGACTGCGACATCGGTCGAAAAGAGGTTGCACAGGTTGGAATTCAGGTGTAACAACAACACAGCGACTTCTGATACCAAGTCAATAGGAGTATATGTAAGCAGAGCAGAAAGAAGACGCAGAGATATATAGACTAACTCGACTAAGGAGAAGGCCGTCTCTGGATGGAAAAGAGAGGCATGGATGATGAATTTCGTCTGCATCAATGGTTGCTTTCGGGAGGATCAGAGGCGGGTTCCGCTGCTTAACGAAGCCGCCTTAGTGGCACAGACGAAGACAACGACGCAAAGCCACGCGCCCTCCAGGGGGGAGCTCCGGGCCAGCAGCTGGTGGCAGCGCGGCAACTAATTAGTTAAGCAGCTTCACCATTCAACACCACCCAAACACCATCGCTAGGTAACTTAGGCGTTCTAGATACCTACGAAACGACCGCCTAGAGGGGCTAAACTTCAGGCCATCTTTGTTGCACAGAGGCCCCATGGGTGGGCTACGGATCTCTCCCGACGCCTGAAGCCAGCTGGCAGATCTCATGCACACTAATACACGCTTGCTGGGTCGACTCTCAGCAGAATGACCTGGCACACAAAATAATTCAAGCTTACTCGTCCGATATCTTACTTCAAGCCATCAACACGGTGAATGTACTCGGCCAAAGCAGACGGAAAAGATACCGACCGACTAAGAGGGCGTTACAAGCCCAATCGAGGGCGGGAGACTGAGCAAGATAGCGGAACCAACGGACCAACATCTACCACGACTGAGAGAATTATGTTAGTCATGAGTTAGTCAGGTCTGTTCGTATACAGGTGCAGTTCCGAGCTGTCAAAGGGCACCTATTGTATTATCTTGGGTGTGACGACTTTGGTCACTGGGCCGTTCGTCCAGAGGTCGTGTTTGCAGCCTTGCGATACGCCTGGCGAGCCACTCAAGCCGACCTTTTACGTTTTTGGTTACCGAGGTGAGGCTATTACTAGGACGAGGAGGTGCTCACAGATAGAAGATAGGGATAATTAGGGGGACTGCGCCCAGAAACCAGCCCCGCCAAAGTCATTCTTTGCCTGCGCCCACCTCAGCTTGGGCACCTGAGCCCCAAGAAATCGTCATCATGCAAAGAGCCAGTTTCCCAGCTGCAACTCTTTGGTCAGCCTCACAATGACCAAATATGGATCGCTGTCTTTCTCGAACAGCGTGTGATCCTCGTCCTCTTTCAGATTGACAAGATATTGTTATCCTCCTCCAACATATCTCTGATGGCATACAACAGAGCCTTCAATCCGGATGCCTTGCCTGCGTACGACTACAGACCCCTCCCCCGCTTCACTCACTGACTCTCTCTGTTCATGACAGTCACGCAGAACCCGAGCAGGCTGCGCAAGCCCTCAGTCAACTCGAAGCAAATCGCAAAGCTCTCCGTCCCAGTCCAAACCAAGCTCCTTCGAATCCGAACGCTCAGCAGCCTCCGTTGGCCGGTGGCCGTCGTCCATCCCCTGCGGGCATCCCCCAGAATTCCTATCGACCGCCTCCCGTGCAAATAAATCCACAACAACACCCAATAAACAATCAATATTATGGTGACAGCCAGTTTTCCCGCTTGCAATCACCTCCCCCAACAAGCTACGGCTACGCGTCTCGTCCGCCGATCGATCCTGCAAACGCGCGACGAACTTCGCACGAAACAAATCAATATCCGTCCAGGACACCTGCACCCCAAGATCCCGACACAGTCGACTTACAGCCTCTTTTCCGTGCTGCAAATGCATCAGGCACCGGATCACTGACGACAACGGAGCTGGGTTCGGCCCTGGTGAATGCCGACTTCACCCCTTTTGATGGGCGAACCATCTCTTCCTTGATGCGCATGTTCACCAACTCCCCTCCAAACCAGTACCTAGGCCCGACCATCACCTACCAAGAGTTTGAAAACCTTTGGCGCTTTCTGGCCGCATGGCGCGCCCTGTTCGAGAAATTTGATGAGGATAGGAGCGGCCGGATATCGCTGGCAGAGTTCTCCAAGGCGCTGACGGCGTTTGGATATCGGTTGTCCCCCCCTTTCGTCAACATTCTCTATCACACATTCAATGATCGCAGTCCCATCCAGAACCAAGGCATGAGCTTTGATCTATTTGTGCAATCGTGCATCAGCCTGAAAAGGATGACTGACGTCTTTAAGAAATACGACGACGACCGAGATGGGTATGTCACCATGAGCTTCGAGGAATTCCTCACAGAGATTCTGCGATTGCGGGACTGATCCGCGAGTCTATCAAACCTGAAAGTCGCATTTGATTCACCTTGGCTTTCCGGACTGAGAAGTCGCCTTGAATAGACTGTCTTTGGCATGCCTTGAACGCTTTTTGAGGTTGGCAACCCCAGAATATGTAGTGGAGTCTGCGTTTTTGTGTGCAAGCACGCTGCAAACAGTACCGAGTACCCCTGGCTGGTCTCCCCGCTTCAAAAAAGCGACTATTGCAATGGTCGTGGCTCATTCTCATAGTATCGTGGCCTGTACCGAGTAGTGAAACGCGAACTACCCCCGAGGATTTCCTAATGAGGCTAAGAGCGAGGCCCGAAGGAAGGGAACGAGCTTCTACTACTTGCGTTCAACGGTGGTGGCGGATACGGGTGTGCAGTTCGTTTTGACTGGCAAAACGGTCGACCAGGGTCAGCATCGTCATGGGACCAAGTTCTCGAGGTCTCAAGGCGACTTGTAACAATGCTGACTTGACATCAACCAGGCGAAGACAGGGCTTCAATGTGGCCGATGTCGCCAAAGGTGCCAATCATAGCTTATACGGACTTGAACGTCGGAGTAGCTGGCTGATTGCTGGCGAGGTGGTTAATAAATCTGAGATCGGTGGTCAAAGTGCAGAGTCCACCTGGCTTGAACCTAATCAGCTCTACTCCGCCACGTGGTGTTCTGCAGCGAAGCCTTCGAATATTCTTTGCGGAGGTTTTTAAATCGCCTGCTGTGTCTGCTCCTCGGAGGTTCCTCCTTCTTGTAGATCGGCACTTTGCAGGCGTTAATGGAGGGAACATGAGCGCCTAAGAAACATCGCTCGAGGATATCAGGCAAATTCTAACAAGGTCTTCCGGGCTCAGCCTCTAAGAAGGAAGCGGGAAGTATGAACGCACGGATAGTTAGCTGATGGCGTGGTCCGACTTTGCCGATTTCCACATTAACCGCTGGCGATCACAAGTGACGGAAAAGGGCAATGAGGGAGAAGAGCTCGATACCGAAGCCCTGGCGTGATGGGCAATGATGAAGGAGAGGGAGTCACTGTCTTTGGTGCTTCCGTGGTAGGTATCGCGTGTTCGGTTTGCTCGATAAGTCCTCCGCTCTCAAGCGATCTGTAACCCCCGTCAGCTATCGTCGATGGAGAATGGTTGGAGGGGGTCAAGGCCAAGCGCTAGAACGTTTGCTCCTGGAGACACCAGGCACATGCGGCAGTTGAGCTGGATACCCTAGAATTGGTCTAGCGAAGCGGACGCCGTTTGGGCAAAACGGAGACTTCCCACGGTTGCAGGAAAAGCCCAGTCGAAGACTCGTGGGAGGAGAGACAAGGGTGCACAACTTCTGACCCGTGATCTCTTGATCTCTTGACCCGAGTGTTGATCTTGTTTGACATTGTTTTGCGGGAATGCATGCGAAGCGAGGGCCTTTCAGTGCGACAATAGGTACCTCGTGAATGGTATGGAACCAGGGGCGTCTTCGAGACGCAGCAGATGGGTGGCAGCCGACTATCATTAATCGCGATCTTCGCTGAGTGACCACTTTGGCTCAAGCCTGTGGGTGACGCTGGCCCTAAAGGGGGGTTTTGACGGGCGTTGATGATGGAGGGGCGGGTTCCTTCTAGCTGGTGGTGCACAGCCGAGTTCTCACCAATTGCCCACTATTATTCCAGCCAGGCGTACATCAAAAGGCCCCTCGGCGTGAAGCCAGACATGCAACTCAGGATCCAACGCGCTCGCTTTGGCCAGCCTCCCCCCAGGAGCCAGAACTCCGTCGCTTCTAGCTGCTGCGCTTGTCACGTCCACCCCCGCCACAAACCACGAGTCGGGACCCTGTCTGCACCTAGTCAACCAGAAGACGGGATAGGATCCCACCCAGTTGTTTCTCCTGGTTGATCGTAGTTAGCTCGCTGCCTCCCAAGCAGGAGTACTACTACTACTCGGACTGCTACCATATTACTTCCACTACCACCATCTTAAGCCCTTCCGATTTCAAAGCTGATGTAGACAACTACCACTCTGCCACCTCCTGCACTGACAACTCCGGCCTACAGTCCTCATCTCCTCTCGCTTGCTCTACTGTCGCTTTACTCCCGATGCGCTCCCCTCCAGCCTGATTACAACTCTAGTTTACTTGCCCATGTATTCGGGTGTCCGCAGATGAGGCGCGTCAACCATGACTTCCTTCTTTGGAAAGCTGAAGAGCCAGGTGAGTCCAGATCTCTCAAATATACCCGGTGGAGGCTGCGCCAGTTTCCGTTGTCTTTGTTTGTTGGCCGCTGTGGAATAAATAGTAACTAATGGCCTGGTCTCTCCTCAGAATGCATCTTCACCAGCAGTAGGCGCGTCCACGGCCAAAAAGGACGCAAATGCGCCTTTACCAACCCCTCTCGAGCGCATGCTAGCGAATGCTGGCCCGCTTCGCAACGATGGCAGTGATAAATTCTTTGGCATGGAAAATGTATGTCTTAGTCTTGCCTGGAAAAAAAAAAATGCCTCCGTTGTTAACACAGCATCTTTTGTAGTTCGGAAACAGCTGGTCAGTGCTGAAACAACATCCACGCCGAGTGTTCTTGGTCTGATTTTCGCAGCTATTGCAATTCGATCCTGCAGTGTCTCTATTATTCGGTGCCTTTCCGAGAACACGTCCTTTCGTATCCACGCCGGTCAAACCCTGACGCCGTTGCCCATGCTCAGTTGCACGCTCCTCCTCGAGTACCGCCGAATCAACAAAACGGCGCGGCGAAGAAGCCACCCCCTGGGCCTGCATCCTCGCGAAATGCCGGTACTCCTCCTCAACAACAACAGAAGCCCGAGGATAAAGACTCGCCGGAGTACAAGAAGAAACAGGCGATTTTAAACGGCCCCATTCTGAACATGACTTACGATAACTCACAGGATTATGACATGCCAGAAAGCCTTTTTACATCGATGAAGGACATATTCGAGGCCATCGTCTTGCATCAGTCGAGGATGGGAGTCGTGAGCGGGCACAGATTTCTCGAGGTTCTTCGTAAGGAAAATGAGATGTTCAGGTCTGCCATGCACCAGGATGCGCATGAGTTTCTCAACCTCCTTCTCAATACCGTGGTGGAGAATATCGAGGATCACGACAGAAAAGTGACTGCGCAGAAGAAATCGGAGGAGCCTTCACCCGCAATTGAGCCAGCGACGGATATGGCCAGAACAGAATCAGCGACTGTATCATTCCCCTCTATATTACCAGTTCCGACAGCAAATTCTCCGACAAAGTGGCTACACGGCCTTTTCGAAGGTACACTTACGTCTGAAACCAGATGCTTGACTTGCGAAAACGTTTCCCAGCGTGACGAACCTTTCCTAGATCTTTCGGTCGATTTGGAGCAGCATTCATCGGTCACCGCGTGTTTACGAAGATTTTCCGAGGAGGAGATGCTCTGCGAGCGAAACAAGTTCCACTGTGACAATTGTGGCGGCCTCCAGGAAGCAGAGAAACGAATGAAAATCAAGCGACTTCCACGAATATTGGCTTTACACCTGAAGCGTTTTAAGTATACTGAAGATTTCGGGCGCCTGCAGAAGTTATTCCACAAAGTTGTGTATCCTTATCATTTGAGACTCTTCAACACCACCGACGATGCAGAGGATCCTGACCGACTATACGAGCTATATGCAGTGGTCGTTCATATCGGCGGAGGACCATATCATGGCCACTATGTCGCGGTTATCAAAACCCAGGATCGGGGCTGGCTTCTTTTCGACGACGAGATGGTTGAACCTGTCGACAAAAACTTTGTCCGCAACTTCTTTGGTGATAAACCGGGGCTTGCATGTGCCTACGTGCTATTTTACCAAGAGACAACAGTCGAAGCCGTTCAAAAGGAGCAAAGAATGGAGGGAAAGAGACGAGCTTCGCAAGATCTAACCAATCCCCTAGGTGTTGATGCCAATCACTCAGCCGAATTGCATCGTGTTGAGACATTCAGTCCAACGGGCTCTCCAGCGTCCACTGCAGAAGCCGCACAATACGCGGCGCTCGATCACGCGGTCACCGCGCCACCTCAATTTAAGGCCAACGGCCATGTTGAAACACCCCAGTCGCCTCCTAATTTTACCCCAGCCAGACCGACCAGTCCTGTTGTGCAAAGCAAGAAAGAAAAGGCGAAAGAGGAAAAGGCACGGAAAGCGGCAGAGAAACAGGCAGAGAAGGAAAGACAAGAAGCCGAACGACAACGCCGCAAAGACTTAGCGAACAAAATTACAGAGGCGCACAAGAGACAAGAGGCGGAACTTAAGGCGGCAATGGAAGCAAGTAAGGCGACAAAGGCCGAGGAGGATAGGCGTAACGCCCTTGAAAGAGCGCACACCGTTCAAGCAAACGGAAGTAGCCATTCAGGTCTCGATCGGTTCAAACGATCGAAGAGTCTGCGATTCGGATCCTTGACCAGAAGAGACAAGCCGCCATCGAATCCATCCGAGGAAAATATGGTTCCCTCAGTAACACCAGAGAGTGCGGATCCTCCAGAAAAAGAGAAGGAGAAGGAGAAGAGAAATCGTTTCAGCATTCGAAAGAAGTCGTTCGGCGTGTTATCATGACGAAGGCGCAGGTGCCAGCGCAGCTTCGAGTGGATTTATCTTCGACATTGGTTTGCATTGCACATATATCTTTTGACGCATTATTAGAAGCCGACGAAGCGAAACTAATGTTTGGGGATCTCGCCATGGTTGGTCTACCTGGAACTTATACTCCTGGCAGCACAAAATCGTCGATATATCTGTCCGTTGTCAGCCGGACCACCTTGGCGTGTGGATTGCACGCTCACGCTCTCGAATTTATGACTGGGTTACGAAACTTTACCATACGGTGACGGCATTTACACGGCGCCTTCATCGTCAGCATGACTTTACTCTATCCAGTGTTTCGCCATTGCTCGGTTGGCAAGCCGATATATCAGATAGACGGTCAGGTCGCGAGCATTCCTACGACGGAAAACTATGTATTCGTCTACGACGCAGCTAGTGCGTCGAAAAACAAAACACGGTCTCAGCTTGGATGATCCCGGACAAGTCAGGTGCCATGGAAGATATCGAGAGGGAGCAGGGCCGATAAGGTCCAGTTCGAGAACCGGTTGACAGGGCTCGTGGGCACGTGGCTTTGCGTGGCCTGTGTTGGCTATGCCGTGGTCCAATCCGATTATGGCGGGACTAAAGACATGAGGACTTCCGACTTGGAGATGCGAATGATCCTGACCTGCGTGTTGAATACTCTTGCCATTCTCGCTGGTGGCCAAGTGAAAAGTGCGGAGCGTTTCGTTTAATGAAGGTGAAAACACATTTAAAAACCTACAGGGGGAGCAATATCAAAAATCGCATATAGGTGAAAGAAAAGAAAACAGAGACGATCATGAATATAGATCTGGCCAGAAATATTAGTCCTCTGAATTCATTTCGGGCGCTGGTGTCTTGATGTTCCCCGGACCGTGTTTTCTTTGCTTGCCCAACATTCCCATAGGCCTCAGGTAGTTGGATTGACATCCACGTCCGGTTGGGCATGTCCCCGGTCTGCCACGCAGAGGTGGACGGAGCCTCGCTCAGGGACTGCAGCCAGACAAGACTCCTGCATTTCCACCGCCATTCGTCGGTCACGGTCTGCTTTTACTAGGGAGCAGTACACGGTGAGCTCACCCCTCTCGCAGCGTTCCGGGGCTGGTGAGCACGCCCGCCAAGACGGGTGTGGTGCAGCGCTGGCTCGGACTCGAAGCTGTGCTCGATCTCTGCTTCAGATCAATCTACCTGGTGGCTCGACGAGTCGAGGGTCGGCTGTTTTCGAGATCCAACAAGGCCGATGACGGCTTATGGGGCGAGCTGGCTCTGAAGGCGAGATCGGCCGAGTGATTCAGTGTCAGTCCGCCGCCACGAGCGGACGATATGCGACATTTCTATCTCTCGAATCTCGAGTTTTAGGCTTCCAGCGACTGATACATCCGTGTCTGATATTCTTTGCCCGATTCGTTCGTAGTATGGGTTGTAGATGTGGCGTTGGAAAAGGGGGTCTGTATCATTGAGCAGGATCGCTCTGCTTGCAAGTGTCCGTGAATCTGATAATTTGCTTTTTTTCTCGGTTCGTGTGGCAGGCCAACTGAATGACCCGGACTCCTCATGAACTGTGGCCCGTTGATTCGGTGGTGGTGGTGGTGGTGGTGGTGGTGGTGGTGGGAGCTGATATCATCCGAGCATAATTTCGTAAATGATAATCAAAGAATTCACCAGGATCAGCGGCACTGTTTCCATCCCCCCAATAAAGAGCATTTGTTAGCACAGTTCAGAATCACCACCAGGCGGGAAAACCTTCGCGGTCACGCCCCTAAAGTAGCATGCCAGGCCAGGTCATGTTGGGAGGTGTACTAACCTCGACATAGCGTGCGGACACTCGAAATCAGGTTGATGCCTTTGCTGCGAAAGCTCTCCGGGTCCTGACCGGGAGCACCGAACGCAGCGCCGGCAGAAGGGTCGTTCAAAGAGGTTTTGCCCCAGCCAACTGTTTACGCCAAGTTTGATCCGTTAGCCCTTTTGTATTTTGCTTCGTCTTGATCTTTCCTGAAGGATGCGCGGCGCGAGACAGAAACAACAGTGGGGGAAAGAGAGAGAGAGAGAGAGTATGAAGAATGCAAGATCGGTGAGATTCGGGGCTGGACGTACTTCGAGCGAGGAAGCGGTCTTCAGACAGGATTGCGATGGCGTTGAGAAGAAGGCAACTCGCTGATGCAGAAGACGGTCGGTTAGTGTCACAATACCAACTGTAAGAGAAGGGGATCTGGTCTGGTACTTACCGTAGATGAACGGCCCGAAGCCAAAGAGACTGAGCATTTTTGTCGGTCTTGGTAGGACGGGTTTAAACGTCCTATGCGCAAGGATGGATGCGACAAGAGAGACACTATCCTTTGAAGTCACAGCTCGAGCATAGGATCTGCGGTGAATGAACAGGGGACGGTCGAAGAAATATCCAAGTGTTGACGATGTTGAAGCCACGAAAGCATGATCGGCGCAGGGAACATTATACGGCCGAGCATCCGAGCCAACGTGAGCCAACCGGTTGGTAGAATGTGTCCCAAGTCCCAATCACGAGTTCTCACTCAGCTACGGAGTACCGAATACAGATCCATCGAAGATTGTAAAATCTTACCGCTGTCCACATATTTATATATCTGCCCCTATCTGCCATATGCAAGTGGGCGACGGGCCGGAAAAGGATATCAAAGACATGGGATTAGCCCCATCGGGACATTGCAGCTTTGATATCCCAACCTCATTGGGAAACCTCTTTCGGAAACCCGCTTCCTATATCATGCGTCTCAGTGCACCGAGTACAATCCCTTCCCTGTCAGCCTCAGTGGCCTTACCGGACTCAGATACATGATGTCTCCTGAGAGATACCTCTGCGACCAAATTCTAGCTCAATAGACTCCATCAGATATCGCAGATGAATATCTTTTTTTGAGAAGCCGAGGGTATCATGGACCGAGTCGTGGGATCTTCCATCTCCGCACCACTCATGGCATGCGAACGTCGATAGCGTGCGCAGGCGGGGTCGGAGCTGCCACATCTATCAACTGACTCAGATAAAGAAGGAATGCAGCAGGGCTGAACAGTCTATATAAGACGTCTGGGTGTGCATGTTCCATCTCCTATCTCCTCTCCATCCTCCCAAGTTATCAAGAGTTTTGCCAGAACACCATTAAAATCTGATATCCCCTGCAATATCGGTCGCATACCATCCACCATGTCTGGAATGCTCCAATCTGTCACCGACCTCCCCCCTGTCAAGCGACGCATAGCAACCCACGATGCCAACGGCAAGAGCGTGTATCTGGATTCGCCCGCACAACAATACTTCCCTGTCCCGAACGTCGGTGGGCTTGCCCGTTCCTTTTCCGTGTCGTCGGTCCCAGCCAAACTCGAAAACGACGAAGATGTGAAAGCGTATCTCGGCACGGAGGGACCGACAAGCTGGACGTCCCCAAACATTGTCACACCAAACGGAGTGAACCTGCTCATTGTCGATCTGGCGCCTGGAGGGTCGAGTGTGATGCATCGGACCGTGTCCATTGACTTTTCTGTCTGTGTGATCGGGGAGATTGAGCATGAGTTGGACGGTGGAGAGAGGGTCTTGTTGAAGCCAGGGGACCATATTGTCCAACGAGGCACCATGCATCGGTGGCACAACGCCTCCAAGACCAAGCCAGCGAGATTCATCGCCACCACGGTCTCTTGCGTGCCATTCGACATTGCTGGCAAACAGCTGGAGGAGATTCACCTTCCGCCGGATTCGCAAGAGAAGTTGTAACTTCTAACAGGATAGCCAATGGCAGGAATGGCCCGCCCATCAAATAAACATCTACATTCGCTTCTCGTTCCACTGTGTTTCTGCCTCACCTGTCTCCACTAACTGCCTCATATTCACTGCTCTCCAGGCAATCACATGCCAATCAGAAAATCACAACCATATTAATTGCAATCCCAGAAATCTCTCCAACATATCCCAACAAAGAAGTTCACACAGCGGTAAAGAGACCTATAATACCTGCGATCTTCGAGGGATCATGTTCGGGAAAGTTTAGTGGGTTTGGTGGGAGGGGCCTTTCCAGACGTGGCCGCTGCTTAGCAGTAAGGTCTCGCCACGTCAAAAACCGAAGAAGTAAGATTCCATCTTACGGAGTAGGTCATAGAACCAATACAGTGGCTGTTGTAAGATTGCTCGATAACGCTCACCACCGGGGTGAGGACAGGAGCCGCAACACCTACTGAGGTTCGAGTGGGAAAGGTAATATCAGCTTGGTCGGATTCACTAAACTTTTTGCCATTTGAGATGAAGAAGTATTCAGTTCGATTCCCAGATGAATCAAACACTTCTTTTTTTGTAGCCACCGTGATTCAGGGATTGTCCATGTGTGAAGTGAAAGGTGGTGGTTGAAACAGTATCACAAGGCTGTGGGGACAAGGCTGAAGCTACATCATATACCCACCCATCCATCCTCAGCCTCTGTCAACCTCATTCATTATCACTCAAGTACATGTTGATCCTCCTAATCAACTGACTGTTGGCACTCCTGAACAAAGAATGAGCATGAGTCGACTCGAGCTCTGGCATTCATCCTACTTTCTTTTCCCATTTCTCGTCCTGTGCCACCTGTACATCTCCCCCTATACCAAAGTCGAAGAATCCTTCAATATCCAAGCTGTCCATGACATACTGGAATACGGCGTGCCTACCCATAACGCAAATGTCAAATTCAAGGCCCTCTATGACCATATGACATTTCCTGGCGCCGTGCCTCGGACATTCATTGGGGCCGTGGTTCTAGCAGCCGTCGCGAGGCCGTTTGTTTGGCTCGGAAATCTTGATGGGAGACAGCAGCAACTACTCGGTGAGAGAGACACACAGCATCCAGGATCGAACCGTACTGCCATACATTTTTCATCACTGACTCTGGACAACCTAGTCCGCTCGATTCTCGGTCTCTTCAATGCAGCTGCTCTCACATACTATGCATCAGGTGTGAGGCGAGCTTATGGCAAGACTGCCGCAGCTTGGTACACCATCCTCCAAGCAAGTCAGTTTCATGTCTGGTATTATTCGTCGCGGACATTGCCCAACATGTTCGCCTTTGGGATGAGTATGTGGCCCGCAACCACTCCGTACCGACTAGGAGACTGCTAAAACAATGACCGTCCAGGCACGATTGCACTCTCCCTCCTCCTCCCGGTGACACCGTCGACCACAGAATCCCTGATCAAACGAAACAAGCTGGCACTATACCTCCTCACCCTCGCAGCTATCATATTCCGCTCCGAGATTGCTCTTCTTCTAGGCTGTCAATGCCTTTACATGCTGCTCCGCCCGGGGTTCAACCTCCCCGTGGCCATGTCCCTGATCCGCAAGATCTTCATCCCGGCCATCCTCACCGCGACGGTCACAGGCCTTTTGTTGACCGTGTCTGTCGACACCTTTTTCTGGCAGTCGCCAAAACCTCTGTGGCCCGAACTCGTGGCCTTCTTGTCCAACGTCTTCCCACCGGAGGGTGGCCTCGGGGCCTCTGCTTGGGGGACGAGCCCATGGCATTGGTACTTTACCAACGCCCTGCCGCGGCTTCTAATGAATCCCTTGGTGGTGGTGCTGATACCTGCCGCCTTCATTTACCCCGGCATAGCTACGTCGAGCTTGGACCCCGTAGTCCCCTCGATGGGCTATGTCTGTTTATATTCGTGCCTCGCCCACAAAGAGACACGCTTCCTCTTCCCCGTCATTCCCCCATTGACAGCAGCAGGCGCCAGAGTCGCTGCTCACATCTCCACCCTCGGCGATCGCCATCTGCGCCACTACCTCGTCACAAACTTGATCGTCCTGACTACAATCCTCACCGCGCTTCTCTCCCACTTGTTCCTCCTCCCGCTGTCTGCGCAGACCTACCCAGGCGCCCACGCGCTCTCGTGTCTGCACGCCCTCTCGCTCAACTACCCGCCCCAACCGACCGTCCGCGTGCACCTGACCAACCTCGCCCTGCAGACGGGGGTGACGCACTTCCTCTCCACGCCGTCGCTCACCAACTCGTCAGGCCACGGCCGGCCCGTCTTCTACCTCCCCGGCTCACCGTCGGGCGACAAGCCGGCGCTCGTGTCGACGCTGCGCACACGCTGGGTCTACGACAAATCGGACAACGAGACCGACCTGCTCTCCCCGATGTTCTGGGCGCGGTTTGACTACGTCGTCGTCGAGGACCCCGCCCGCGTCATCGGCCGCTGGGACGTCGTCGACAAGGTCCCCTCGCTGGGACCTCTGCGCCTCGTCGGCCCCGACGTCGGCAGGGGTACGCTGGTCCTGGGCGGCAGGGGCGAGAGGAGGGAAGACGACGCCCTCTCCCGCCTCGTGGACGCCATGTACGGCGACAAGGTGAAATGGTTGTACGGAGTCGTGCACGACCTGCTCAGGGAAGGATATGGACTGCACAAGGTGCTGGGTCGGCGAGCGAGTTGGACAAAGGGTTGGTGGGTGCACTGGGGGCTGGAGAACAGGTTGTACATTCTAAAGAGGGCACAGTAGTTGTAGCAGTAGTAGGAGGAAGCGGAGGAGAGTGGCGTTTTCACCATCAAGATGGTCCATGGCATGAAATGGTAGACACTTTTCTTTTCTGGGTTGGTCTCCTCTTTTTATGATGCTGAGGAAAAAACCCTTTTTTCCATCCATCTATCCGACCAGGACACCACCACCACTCGTCTCGTTTCTCACCCCATTGGTTACCTGTTCACCTGCTCACCTGCTCACCTGCTTCCTGCTCTTATCTCTGTTCCAACGTCCCAATCCGGGCCTCGACCTCTCTGACTCTCCCTCCCAGAATCTCGACGTTGTCCTTCATGACGCCTTCCAACTCGGCCATGCCCTTCTCGACCGTGTCGACCGCTTCCCTCCACCGGGCAATCTCCTCTCTGGTCTCGCCCTGGCGCTTCTCCAACGCGTCCACCAGGGCCTTGGCCTGTGCCGCGCCGTCATGGATCACGCTCAGCGTCCGCAGCCGCTCCAGCACGACGGGCAACAGGGGCTGCAGGTCCTGGATGGTGGGGAGGACGTTGTACAGCGCCGTGATCTTGGAGGATTGCTCGTCCAGGAAGAGCTTGCTCTGGATCTGCAGAGATTCCTCGCCGGGTCCCGCCGCGGCGGCGGTGGCGGCGGCGTCAGCCATGTTCTCTCCCGGTTTGCTCTCGACGGCGTGCGCGTTGGATGCCGCGGCGGCCGCGGCGGCGACACTACTGCTGGTGGTCGAGAATCCCCGAAGGCGAGGGCGGGTGTTGGAATGCACCGTCGCCGAGACGAGCTGTTGCATCCGCTTGTCGTGGAGGTCGGCCAGGGACGCGAGGGCTTGTTTGCGGGAGGCGGCCAGACGGTCCGATTCGCTGATCAGAGTCTTGAGTCGCGCGGAAATGGTCTCCAGCAGCGCCGTGTTGCCTTGAGATGCAGATGTGAACGGGGCGTCTCCTGACGCGGTTGCTTGTGGTGCGAGCGTGGCGGATAAGGTCGTGACCTGCGTGGACAGGCTGGCGAGAGTCGGGAGGATGGCCCCAGTCTGAGAAGCTGCACTTATAGAGGCGACACCCAGCGCAGATTCCAGGGCGGTGAGACGGTCCGAAAAGGCTGCCACGGCAGCTAGGGTGGCCGGCGCAGCTTGTGCTGCTGCTGCCACTGCGTTCGACGGCATCGTGCCACTCTCTTTCTGCTGATGTCGCTGGCCTTGCAGGGAACTCGACTTCAATCTTGACAGGAATTCGTCCTCCGCCGAGGTGCCGGTCTTCAATCTGGCTTTCACGCTCAAACCGTCCAACACCCGACTGAGTTCTCGCACACCATCCACATCGACGTCTTGGTCGTCTGCAGCTGCGCCCCCAATTCCTTGATTTTGCTGCTGCTGCAGTTGTTGTTGTTGTTGTTGCTGCTCCTCCAGGCTATCCTCAAATTCCCCGTCCTCATCCTTGTCATTCTTTTTCTCCCTCTCCCTCCTCTCCAACTCTAGCCTAACCTCCTCGGCCTCACGCTTCAGTCTCGCCAATTTGGTGGCCAGCGTCTCCTCCTCACTGTCACTCGGATCGCCACCGTCCTCTATCCCATTTCCTTGATGCCACCGCCTTCTCCGCCGCGCACTCCGCGTCCGGTATGCGCGTCTAGTGCCCCCAATCGAGTCGGAGAAGTCGACGTCCCGGGCGTCAACCACCGAGGGCTCAAACCGCCGCCGCGCACCGTCACGGTCGAGTGGATGGCGATCGAGGCCCGGGCGGGATTCGTCATCGTCACCGTCATCGGACGGGGAGGGTGAGATCGTGCGCACTGTCCCTGTCGGTAGCGTGGAGACATCGTCTGCTAGTTCTGGCGTCTCGTATACCTCGGGGGCAGCGTCCTAGCGGAAGCAATTGACGGTCAGCGAAAGAGTACTTGGATGTTCTTCAATGGAGTAGGTCCGAGAGAGCTTACCAGATCCGGCAGACCGGCATACTTCTTACTGACAGACATTGTACTCGTTCTTGGGCACTTGCGTTTGGATTCTTACAAGGACGACGTAGATCCTCTGTGCATTCGTCGAAACCGTAACTTTTTGGGGGTGAACCAGAAGACGCGAAGTTTATCCGGAGTTTATCCGCCGGACTTCGCGACGGTCGTCAAGTCGTCAGGCCAAGCAATTCGGCGCCTACGTACTATTTCATCATCACTGAGTTGCAGGTACATAGGTCCCAGGTATCAATTCCAGGGGAGTATACAAGGGCAGGAAGTTCGTAGGCGAGTCAGAAGCTGTTTTATTTCCCCTTGATTTCTCTTGTCTTTTGCTCTCCTGAGCTAACACTCCAGCTCTAGGAGAACGGCAGGTCCGGATGGCTGGGTCCTAGACATGATGAAAAGCGGGAAACACTGGTAGGTTCACGCGAAGAAGTTCCTTTCCACAGAGGAAGGGTCAGTCTTGTTGGTTTCGTTGTGCTTCTCTGTCGCCAGCTAGCTAGTTCATTGCCACATCGTAGCACAGGAAGCAGGTCTCCAGGTCCAAAGAGGAGGATCGAGGCCAAGCATAGGTACACCAACGGCACTTTCATTAGCATTCATGATCGAAGAGGAACCACCCGTCAGTGAGAGCATGAAACCGACTCAGTATGTCAAACGCCCGCTCCAGGCTTTCTCGCCCGCACTTTAACTCCCCGGCACTATGCAGCTGCCCTTCCCTTATCCTTGTGTATGTGCTTGTCAGCATCCATATCGACCAGGAATCTTTCCCACGTCGAGATGACATTTTGGTAAAATTCCATATGCTGCATTGCCAAAGCCCCTAGGCTGTCCCTGAACTCGACTCCCTTGATTCTTTCGAAATCCGCAACCTCGCGGACTACCTGCTCGTCAAACATTTCGCTTGTAGACTTTGCACTGTCGACCTCTCGGTTGAGCTCGGCGATTTTGAGTTCTAGTTTGCGAGCGCGTTCGCGGCGGGCCGTCTCATGATCAACTCCGCGCATGTCCTCGACCTTGTTGCGAATGAACGTGGCAGGGTTCAGGTTGCTCCCATGTGAATAAGGATTACTTGACGCCAACATGTCGCGTTCTGAAGTGGATTTCTGGAGGTACTCTGTGAGCCCTTCGAAATCGAGCTGCTTTTGCTCGCGCGTCTTCAGAAGCGACTTGACAGAGTTGATATAGGCTTCCATATCTCGGAGGCTTCCCAGGTAATTTTGATCTGTGTGGTCCTTCAGCTGTTTCCAACCCCTCGACGTTTCTTCCACACACCCGGCAAAGGTCTGGAGGGGGGCTTCAATGGCTGGTTCTAGTGGAGTCAATCTGCGCATATTGTTGGCGAGGTCGGCATAATCGGCTTCGAGGTCCCCTTCTCTGCGGGCGACACGGGCGATAATCTTCTCGACATGCGACAAGTCTTCATCGAGTTTGTTGGCACGCTCTGTCACTTCAATAAACCGTTTGTCGGGCTTGTGCACTTTGGAGAAGGCGTTTAACATGGTATCTGCGACGTTATCGAAGAACCCTGGCGGAGCCGACGGGTTACTCGCGCCACCCTCACCCAGTGTGTTGCTTCGCGATGGTCTCGATCGCATCTGTGCATTCCAGTCTCCCGTTTCCAGGAACAATAGTAATATGGGAGCTCTTCGTAACACTGGGTGTAGAGTACACCTTTTGAGGAAGCGATGTAACGACCAAGCCCTCCGCTGGGTGAATTCTGTACTGAACCGGTCTCCTCGAACGTAAGCCAAGTTATTCTTCTCCGGTAGGGGCGGGATCGCGCAGGCTTGATAGTCTCTGTGCAACGTCTGTCGGAGGAAGACAAAGTCTGTGAAGCGTCGCCGCACGGAAAAGTCGCTTTTCTGAAAGGACTTGAAATCTGTCTGCGAAAGAATGTCAGCCTGAAAGTCGTGGCTGGAGAGAGCAATCGATGAGCCTCACATGAGTGGTAACCTGATACGAAACATACGCATCTTTTGTCCCATCGTTCTCCTTTAGTGGTGAGTCAACGGTAACTTCTAAAATACCGTCGCGACCTATGCCAGCCAGGTCGACGTTGTCCGCATGTTCACCTGCCTGTGGTTCGCTGGAAATGCTGTCGCTTCGCGGCGCGCTGACGGATCTATCTGGCAGATTGCCATGAAACGGAGC
This sequence comes from Fonsecaea pedrosoi CBS 271.37, assembly GCF_000835455.1. NCBI lineage: Eukaryota > Fungi > Ascomycota > Eurotiomycetes > Chaetothyriales > Herpotrichiellaceae > Fonsecaea > Fonsecaea pedrosoi. The sequence goes on along the minus strand of NW_013550614.1, from coordinate 2,267,691 downwards.
TGAGGATTCCCCTTCCGGCGTATCTTCTCGTTGCCATGAGACGCTGTCGAATTCGCCGTGGTCATCCATGTTGAGCTCAGTCCAGTTCCCCGCAGCGCAGGCACCTTGGTTTCCGTTCAACGGAGCTCAGTAGGTGATCTGAAAGACAGTTTGAATCTAGTGTTGGACAAGTAATCCGACCGGACTTCGACAAAGGTGGGCTCTTCTCTGGAAGACAGTATAGTCAGTAGTTCATGCAGTGGTTTGTTGCTGTTTGTTTCCAAGGGCTGTTGCTCGACTATTGGTGGATGAAGCACAGGCGGGCGGCGAGGCGAAGGGAACTGACGCCAGTCCGTGTAACCTTCCCTCCTTGTCCACCTCTTCACTAATCTCCTTGAACGCGATGATCCTAAAGCTTTCGAACCGGGCACCCAGACAGAAGGGATCCGGGCAGAACTAAACCACACCACTTCTTGTACGCAGGAGAGCCTTTCATGATGCACCAACTTCACTAAACAGCAATACAGCAGGTCTTGGACCTCCCCCTACTTAGCTATGCTCTTGCACGGTATCCAATAGACTTCACCTCTACTCCTATGCGTCTATTAGCACCTGTGTTGTCGTTCAGACTATATCCCGTCTCCCTTTTCCATACTTGATCTGCTCTTCTGTACCAGAAATACCATCCTGCCATGACAAACAGCGTCAACGGAACGGTGATGCACCAGTATATATAGAATCTGCCTGACAGCCTCGGTGAACTGCCACCACCAGCTCCGTCTGAGGGTAGCCAATCGAACATACTCATACTGAAGAGCGATGCGACGTACGTCCCTGGCAGGAAGAGGGCTGCGATGAAGGTGAAGGTTGTCATGGCGATGCTGTCCTGTTTGGTCGACGTGGCGATGCGAGTGTTCATCTGCACGTCTCGGAGGGAGATCTCGTTCTGCTCCTGTGCCATCCGGCTGTAGTTGAGGGCGATAGCATTTTCCCTCTGACTGGCCGCAGAGTACAAAACGCTAAGTTGCGCCTCGACTCTCTCTTTCGTCGTGTCGAGAGTGCCAACTATCCATTTCATCCTGGTAGTCTCGTGCTCGATCCCCTGCCGCATTTCGAGGAACCCTCCAGGATATTTGTTGATGTATTCGGCACAATCCACTGCCAGCCTGTGAAGAAATTCAAGGCCCTCGTGAGTCCAGAGACAAGTCCGATTCAAGTAGTAGAGTTCGGTGGCCGTCGAATGCAGTCCAATCGTCATTTTTTTGATGTCGAGATCGTTTGGCCAGTTCTCAAGCGACCGCATCTTCGTCACACGCTGGGCACGGGTCACCCCTATCTCCTCCTCCAGCTCATCCAACTGAACGATCTGCCTCCTCAAGAAGAACGCGACACGTTCGATGTAGATTTTCAGTAGCATAGCGGGAAGAAGCAGAGGATCTGACTTGAGATGAAGACACGGCCGAACCAAGTCCAGTAAAGCCGGCATGAGCGGTTCAGCGTTGATGATTTCCGCTGCTTCGACGACTCCCTCCCCACACAGGAAACCATAGGTCCATCCGGTGTCACAGCAGTGGCAAAGCGACAGCACGCAATCCGCGACTCCAAGTTTTCGGCGTCCCTGGACGAGAATCTTGAGGTGTTTGACCTCGCCCGTCGCCGCGTCGCACTCGGTGAAGCGAGAATGCACGCCGGCCAGATCGAACAATGCCTGGACCGTGGCACGGGAAAGGGAGAAAGCCTCTTCGAGGAGGGTAAACGAGTCTCTGCTCATGTGAAGCTCTCGAAACTGTGATGATTCTTCTCGCCGTGCTGATCTATCGCACAAAAGGAGCCGGAAGCCACCCCGTTTCGTCTGTGGTGAGGTAGACTTCCGGGCATAAGACTTGGCCATGTCAGGTCAAATAGATTGTCTGTACCCGGCGTATGGACTCACATTTCCTAGGACCCAATCATGGACATCTGTGTCTAGAAGGGGTCCGTGTCGAAGTCGCGCTGGGTCTTCATCACTTGTCTCGATGAAATAGAGTCCGCCATGATGCTCAGGCTTCCACTTGATAAGGGCAAGGAGCGACTGGCGCTGTGCTGCAAACATAGTCAGTCTGTGTGTATGTGGTAACTGCACTTTGAGGAATTACCAGCAAGCGTTGTTTAGTTGAGGCTGTTGGAAGAAGTCGTCTGGTGCCTGCAAAGTGCTGAATTCGGCCTAGTACTGGAGTACTTCGCCTCACCTCACGAACAAAGCACAAGGCTGAGTGGTATATGTCGGTGTCGACTTAGGCTGGACACCTCTCCAAGCGCGTACCAGGAAAGCTTCACAAAATTAGTTAATCAGGTGCCTGTAGATTTATCTTGTTGAAGCGACATATGCGATGCGACGGGTATACAAACTCAACCAGGAACTGCGCCATCTTGGTCAAGGCTGTCCAGTACCAGCAGATACATCGAAAGAAGAAACAAGCCTCTGAAAGATTCATGGCTTCATTCTCTAGTAGCTCTTTTTGTTTTCTTTCAGACTCAGAAGTCAAACTCGCCTCTGAATTGGTCCAGATTCATGCCAACGCCAACCCTCTCTGTCAAATCCCGTCTTCCCATGCCCGTAAATGCTCTTCTCAGAGTGTCGTAAAGATTTGTGCTCTCGTTTTGATGTATCATTCTCTCCAACTCGGCATCCGAAATGCCGCCACTGCCATCTCCAACTATTTCCCTGGCTTTGTCTAGACCCTGCTCACTCACAGCTCGGTGCAGATTCAAAGCCCCCAACAAATGTCCAGCTGCTTCAGGGTAACAACCAATGTTAATGCATGAAACACCCAGATTATATCGTGCGCGAACAAAGTTGGGGTTGACCTCCAACGCCTTGCAGTATGCAGTAATGGCATCTTCAGATCGACCGGAATTGGCCAACGTCGCGCCCAGCCGATTCCACAGGAGATGCACTTCGCGTTCCCGGTTGACCATTCCGCTCTCTGTGGACGCAAGAGCGGCCTTGAAGCAGTCCACAGCCTTTTCGAAATCCTCGTTGCCGTAAAAAAGAACGCCGAGTCCAACCTGCACGTCCGGGTCCATATGTTCACCAGAAGGTGAGAGTTGGGCAGCCTTGATGAAAAGATCTACCACTCTTTCGTGTAAGATCGCTCTATCGGTGAAGCCGTGCTCGGTGGGAGTCGATAAATTCTCAGGAGGGTGGATCTGAGGATATTTGACACTTAGCCAGCGCTCCAGTGTCCGGTAGGCTGTGCTGTCATATCCTTCGTTGGTATAGGAAACAGCCAGGGCCATCAAGGCGTCGAGGTTGTTAGGGTCAAGCTCGAGTGCCTTTTCCAGAGCACGAATCGCTGGCGACTCCTTCTCGTTTTGGGCCTGAGCAGCGCCAAGTAGAACCCATGCTTCCACGTGGTTGGGATCCTGTTGCACGGCAGCCTCAAAGGCCAGTGCAGCAAGAGATAGATTGCCATGTGACTCTAGGATCTCTTTTCCTTGTTCGAACGCTGACCTTGAGTTCGTGCTGTTTTCCAGGTAGGGGTTCTGTGATTCGAACATATAATCTCCGAGCATCGGCTCTCGTTCGAAAGGATGATGAGTGTTGAGTCCCATAGTGGAGTCGAAATTTTCCCAGGCAGCCAAATCTTCTGCAGTAAATGGCTCTTCTTTGTAAGCTTCCTCGGCCATTTCTCTGGATGTATATTCAGCTTGGATTCCATGCCATACTCTCTCAAAATCTTCAAATCCGTCCACGGGAGATGTTACTGACCTGTCCATTTCCTCGAGTTCTCTGTGTATTGCTTCATTGGCCTGTTCTGAGATATTGTCGTGCTGCGACTCGAGTTCTTTGAACTGAGCTTCCCAGTTGGCATCATCAAGCTCCACCATGCGCCCCTTTCCCTTGTCGGTAGTTTGGTCGGGTTGTTGTTGCATATGTAGTGATCCAAAATTCATGCCGAGATTCATGCCACCCATATACCCCATACCCATCGGGCTCTGATAGCTGCTCATCATGGATGGGGACTGCATGATGGGGCTTGCGGTTCGTTGCGCCTGGGCTTGTTGGAAGCGAGCAAATTCCTGTGGCGAAAACCTTGGTTGACTCTGACCATTGAGCCTGGGATTCACAAAAGCTGCCTCCATTCTTGCTTGTTCGCCCGGGTCAAACTCTGCAGCCCAGCCGGGGGAAGGTGATCGCCTCGTTATCCCTTGAAGGTTGGGGAGGTCGTGTCGTAGTTGCTCCATTGCGAAGGGTTGGGGCATTCCCGATTGTTGCATGAAGTCGTTCATCATCTAGCCCGCAGTTAGCAGCGTCCTTTCCTGCATTGTATGAGATCAATACCTGATCAGAGCCATTGGGCGTCATGCGTGACCGCATGCTCTCCTCGAGGCCAGGCTGCGCCCGACCGACGAGGCGGTCCCGTTGGAGGGTATTGTCGCTCTGAACATGGTTTTTGAATTGGGTAAGCGGGTTGCCCGCAGTTGAACACTCGGCGCCCCCAAGAAAAGACATTGTCGTTGATTAGAGCTGAGTTGAAGAGATTAAGAGAGGGAGAATTCGATGGAGCGTGTTGATTTCTTGGGGCAGGTCAAGTCACGTTTTTGTAAGTACGGCAGTGATGGCGATGGAACTGGTTTAATAATACTATACCGAGTACTCGTACATAGTTTGGCGGAGGCCCTGGTCCGGGTCTGCTGCGGGCGCAGGGGCGGCAACCGAGGCACTGGCAAGTCTTCCAGGTATCCAAGTCTACCGAGTAGAGGGATGAAGAACCGCAGCGGAAAAAGTGTTTCTCCGAGACAGAAAAAGGCTGAGACGCCACCAGTTTAGCCGATAGCCGGAGGCACGGCGAGGACGGCAAGAACGACCACAACGATACACGTGCCATGCACCCCACAGTATATACTCGGTGTACCTGCCTCTCTAGGCTCTGTCCCGTTATCCCACTTCCCCATTCAGGTCTATCGAGATATTGTCGGCTACAGTGGCCGTCTCACGTTAGAAAATGTCAGAAACCTCTCCGTTGTCGAGTATTGCTCCTTGAGTCTCGCCTCTCTCCCCTAAAACCGCAATTGATCGGCGGGGTTGACTAATGAGCAAGGCCTAAGCAAGGTGGCTTCACCAGACATCAACCACACACAATGTCACTATAAATCAAGCAGTGAAAGGCTATCACTCACCGAGAAGCAAGTATCTATACAAGCTTTCGGCAAGTCGTGCTGACAAGGGTATCCCTAATACGATGTTCAAGGCCTCACTCCTTAGCCTCAGATGCTGGTTCTCAAATTCCTTACGACACATTGCAATATGCCGCCTCCAAATCCTTCGGACTGCTCTTCTGAAGTATCTTCTGGTGCTATCTGCTGGCCGCAAGCCGTCTGCGGGCCGCGATGGTGATACCTAAGAAGGTGAGGACCAGTTTCTACACCTGGCAGGATCAACGATTGCAAGCAACACCCTGCGGTTTATGTAATCCGTCCTCCGCCATCCACTCGAGCCACGCATAGCATACGAATACGCGAATACTCTCACTAGTGCGAAACGCGCCGAACAGGAACTCATGAGATCGTCTTACTTGATTCCCAGTTCCATCTTGCTTCAGGCCGCCAAAGGTTGTGGACCTGTTCGGCCACTCAAAGTGAGGTATCCAAATCACAAAAGCCCAGAGGTAAGCTAGAATGGTCATATAAAGGAGTCTCCAACGTTTCGGGTCATCATAAATCTCTCGTACATTGTTGCTTGTACATGATAACCTTAACTGGATTTCTATTCGTTCCTCTGGTTTCAAGAAAAGGACTTCCCGTCTACCATTCTATACCATGATCGCTTCTGCTGGGTCCCCTATGACGATTCCCCTACTTCTGGGGGCAGTCGCCATTGCGTATATCATTCTCAGGTCCATCGTTCAATACTGGAGATTGAGACATATCCCGGGCCCTTTTGCGGCTAAATTCACCAACTTATGGTTGTTTAGGAAGACCCGGAATAACGAATACTTTGATTCTATCGCTCTAGCGCTGGATAGGCAGTATGGCTCGGTTGTGAGGTACGGCCCAAACAGAGTCTTGTTCAGTGATGCATCGGCTGTGGGTGTCGTGTTCAGCACCAGGAATGCATTGCCCAAGGTATGTGTTATGTTCGGCGGTTCCAAAAGTTCCAGCGAGGGCTGACTCGCCTCCTCTTCATAGGCAGAATCGTACGAGATAGCCTTACAAGCAGTTAATGGGAAGCTGATAAGCTCCTTTATTACTGAGCGAGACGAAGCCCGCATCTCCACGATCAAGAGGCAGATCATTGGCGCCTTCTCGACCACGGCCATCCTTGACTACGAGTCCCACATCGACAGCAATATCAACAATCTGATGTACCGGCTCATCAATGGGCATTCGGAGCTGAACATTGCCAGATTGGTCATCTTCTTCGCTTTTGACACCATCTGTAACATCGCCTTCAGCGACGATCAGGGTTTCTTGGAAAAGCAGTCAGACCTTGGAAACACATTGGAAGCTGCCCGTCTGCGCTTCGGACATTGGCACGACTGGCAAGCCCTGCCCAAACTTGAAAGGCTCATTTACAAGAACCGCCTCGCTACCAGGGGCACGAGCGGGACATCCGTCCTTGCTAAACTTGCGACAGAACGCCTTCAAACTCGGCTTGACAAGGGTGGGTTGGGCACCCATTCCGACCTTCTCGACCGGTATCTGCAGGCAAGTGAGCGTGATCCCGCCACATTTGACAGATCAACCATTATTGGCCTCCTCATCTCGACGATTCATGCGGGTGCCGAAACTACGGCGGCGTCCCTCAACGTCGCCTTATACTACCTTCTCGCCAATCCACGCACCCTGGCCAAGTTGAAGGCTGAGCTCGAAGATGCAAAGCTCGCCTCTCCGCCTTCATGGCAATCGGTCTCGAAGCTCCGCTATCTGGAAGCCTGCTTTAAGGAAGCCAGCCGCTTACAACCGCTTGTGCTTGACCCGATGGAGCGCGAGGTCCCCATTGACGGAGCTGGCATGCAGATCTCCGGCGTCTACATTCCGCCTGGTACTGTCGTTGCAATCAATACGCACGCCTTGAATCGCGACCCGTCCATCTGGGGCGACAGAGTCGACGAGTTCAGACCGGAGCGATGGATCGAGGCCGACGAGGGACAACTCTCCCGAATGGAGCGTGCCAATCTGTACTTCTCCGGAGGGAGGAGGACTTGCGTCGGACAACACATTGCGTGGGTTGAGATGAAGAAATTTCTTCCTGAGCTATTGAATCGTTTCGATGTACGTCTTCCTGTCCATCGTGCCCCCTGTCCCTTTCTCCTTCTGAGGGTTTTGTTCGTTTGGTTCTTCTTGCTCTACAAAGCCTCATTCCGCTCTGCTTATGCTTTCTGGACTTTACTTTGAAACGTTCTACCCGATAAACGCTCCCTTCACCACACTTACTCATCTGCTCACTTCCTCCCTTCCACTCACTTACCTGCTTGCTTGCTTGCTTGCCTCCATCTCTGACTGACGACTAACCTCCCGAATGTCTCTTCTTGACCGAGTCTTCAAACTGACGCCCCCTCTCTCTCACCATACAGATCGAATTATTAAACCCCAAGCAAGACCTCGAGACGGTCCGCACCATGAGCATCTTCGTCGACAAGCTCAAGGTCAAGCTGACCCCGCGATGATTCTATTCTCTGGTCGGCTAACCACACCCGTCAACGGCTCCCCCGCCCGCACCGCTCGATCACATCATCCTCATCTTCATCTTCATCCTCATCCAATAACGAGCCAGAGAACTGAAAAAGAATATGAGAAAAAGCTGGGTAGAAGGAAGAAAGAAAGGCCGCGCCTGTCCAAGAGGTAAGACTGTTTAATCAAGCATTAATGAATCAAGAATAGTTCGGTCCATGGTCTTGGTATCCTAGATATATTAGCCTCGCGGTGTTTCAGGTCTGAGGTGTTTCGTCAGGGAATGGAGATTATCTTTCTATATTACAATCGTGCACACCGAGTATCGTGACTATCTACTCGTGCTGACAGGCGAGAGACGTTCAAGCAATGGTGCTCCTTTCTGGTCTTCACCAATTTTCACATTTGCCCCCTTTTTTTGCTCGTGGCTGTCCCCCGCTTGTGGCCAAAAATCCTCTTTCAGCCTTTGCCCCTTCAAACCATCTACCTGCGTATTGATAACTATAAGCATAGCAGGTCATAGTAAAACATGTACACCCAAGACTCACAACCATATTCCAGCACGCTCGTGTTACATTGTTACAAATATAGGTTGAAGAGAGGTACCGCACTCTTGAACCTGCCGCGCTGCCCAAGCCTGGCAATCATTCCCCATTGTACGTTCCATGCGTTTGGTGGACCTTCAGTGCATGTATGCTGCCGTGATCCTTTTCTGAATTCACGGTGAAGAGAGCGCCGAATGGAGAGTCGGTGGTCACAGTTCCACCCGGAAGAAACAGGTCCCTTGAATCTCGGGTTGGCTTCACTCAAATTTGGAACTTTAGGAACGTGGGGCAACCGACTGGAAGTGGTTGTCTTTGCCCGAAACAAGGTGATGCACTGCGGCAAGGACAGGACGGGGGCTGACTCAGACAACAAAGCGACGAGGGCTTCCTGTTCGAGGCAGTTTAGTTATTCTCAGCAGGCGGATCGTTCCTTGGAGCCCTGTTCGCTGACGAGTATGAGAAATCGACTCTCAATCTCCGGCCGTAGATCTCCTTCTCTTGCAACACCTTCATTGCTTCCATGGCGCTCTTGACATCAATGAAGTCAGCATGCGCAAATCCTCTCGGTTGTCCGGTGCGTCGATCAATGGCCACCCGGACATCGATGACATTTCTGATACCACGGAACAAATTCGTGAGGTCACGATCGGTCATTTCGAAGGACATATTCCCAATGAAGAGAGTTTTGGAAGGAGGGTTGAGCGGCTTGCGCTCGACGTTCTGGTTGTCAAGTACGCCGCTCGGGCGCGCAGCATACTGGACTGTGATGCGACGACCTTCGAAGAGCGACATGTTGAGACGCTCCATAGCTGCGTCTGCAGCCTCTTGTGTTGAGAAGTCGACATACCCGAATCTAAAACAGTGTTAGCAAGACGTCATAGGCCGCAGTTTAGCAGAAACTCACCCTTTACTCAAGCCACGGCTGTCTCGAACAATCTTGCACTTGGTTACAGGTCCGAAACGAGCGAATTCTTTGACGAGGTCGCTTTCAGTAACATCGAAGAACAAATTGCCAATGTATAGTGTGGGCTTCCGGTCAAACATGCCAGCATGGCTCAGGGTTGCTGACTGGGAAGGTGTAGATTTTACATCAGCTGCCAACTTTTCGCCCGTCTCAGCAGCAGGCAATGCCTCCTCTGTTGCTTCGGTTGCGTTGGCGGTCTCTGCAACTGCTGGCGCAGAACCGGTCGGTGCAGGCCCGGACTCAGCTGTGAGCTTTTCCTTGATCACCGCAGCCGGAAGGGATTCATCTGTAGCTTCGGTGGTATTTGCCGGTTCTGCGGCAACGGGAGCAGATTTTGTAGGCTCGACCCCAGTGGTCGGAGGTTTATTGTCTTTTTCTTGAGTTGTAGCATATCGCCGTTGCTGAGCATAAGGGGCGGTGGTTCTACCGATCGATCGGGACGGAGTATTACTGACAGAGGAGTATGTTCTTGAAGAAGAGATAAGGGAAGGTCTGGAAGTGATGAAGCGCGATGCGCAACGGCGTAGGGAAAACCTGGCTCTTTCATCAGCAGGCCACTTTTACCTTGAACAAGACCATATGCTTACATCTCGACACCTGAAGGCTAGTAGGGCAAAATATAAGACGCAGAGACCTAAAATCAGCAATGCGGGAATGGTTGATTCCAAATGGAGCAGAGACGCAGGTCTTTCTGTAGCATCTACATCCAAGGTACATATGTAACTGCGACCATTGGCGAGAAAAAGTTGAATCTGGTATAGCGTCTTGGCAACATCTATGGCTGTTGCCAACTTGCCCCGTATTGAGCGCCAGCCTTGCAGTTCTCCTTTTTCGTCATCCCATTCCCGTCTCGTTAAGGGGCAGAGAGAACGCTACCTTCGGTTAATGTCGAGAAGCAAGGTCATGTTCCAGCTGCATATAGCTCCCAATTCATATATAGTAGGAGAAACTAGTTCTGTAAGTAGGTCTAGAAATGTCAGTAGTTGAAGGTGCCATATCCATTCTAGAGGGCGCTTTGTAACATTTCCCAAGGATCATGACTCCAACCAACTCAGGTGGAAGACAGCATTGTGTCTTTCTCACGTCCTAGCTTGGTCAAACTAGAAGTACCACCAGCAGAATAACGGGCTCGACACTTAAAACGAGTCGAAGTCTGTGCCTGCCATCAAACCCAACATCCTACCCTGGAATTTCCGTCCAACTTCCTGCCACTTGACCTGTATCCCTGCTGCAAGGACAGGCCAGGGCATTGACATTCCCAGTCCAGGATCATTATCAACTTCAGGGATTGAAGCGTGATCTCCGAGGCTTCCAGTCCACGACACTAATTCTGCAAACATGGGGCCAAAGTCTGTAATCAGCCGTTCTTCGGATGTTTTCCCAGCTTCGATATTGAGATCCAGCAGTGTCAGGATCAAATGAAGAATTGGAGGCAGAATGATTGGGTCGTGTGCGAGAGCAGGAAGAGTATGGAGTGTTGTCAACATTAAAAGGGATTCGTGGGTCAACGCAGGGAGTTGTAGAGCGTTAGGACCTATGGTGGAAATGATGATTATGAGTGTTTGCAGGCTTAGCTTCACCAATGAGGGGTGGAGGAGGGTGGAATTCGCCAGGTAAGGTGATGTGACTAGTGAGGTGAGGAGAAGCGATAGTCGCGAACACATTGGTAGATACAGTGCTTCGGCAAGAAGCTTGTGTAGATCCTTTGGAATGCGTTTGAACCGGGCTTCGAGCTTCGCCGCTGTTTTGGCCGCGACTTCCATGCGCGAAGAGAATGTTCGGACCTTGAGCACATCTGGTCCAGTCAGCTTGTCGGCCGCTTGTAGGGCCATAGGCTGAAGTGTGCGATAAGACAGGTTCGTCGAAATGGTGTCAACCGGTGCTGAGGAATAGTGCGGTTCAAGACGAGGTGGTAATCGATTCGACGGGAATGAGGGTTCGTATAGACCTTTGGTCGCAGAGGGATTGTCAATGTCATCGTCGATTCCTGCCAGCTCTCTTGACCCTAGAGATATTGCTGTCAAGAGGGTTGCACGTGTTGCCAAAGAGAAATCCCCTTCGAAATAGGTGCTAATGATCCAGGGTCCCATTAACCTGGGTTTTGCAACCAGACATGCGATCACGGCTTCCAGTCTGGATTGTTGCAAGTCTTCTTTTGACATTCCTTCCTGCAAATTGACAAGAGATGAAGCCAGTCGGAAGATATTCGCTGACAATTCGTCCCCAAAGTTCGCCTTTCGACGTATCAACGAAGGAGCAGTCTTGATTGCTAGTTCAACAACGGGAGGGTCGTTGTCAGTGTTGAGCTGCTTGATCAGAGACGAGATGTAGACAGGAGGGGTGGGTTTGTTGCGATTGACCAGTGTAGGATCTTCGTCAGAATCTGAAGGGTCGGAATCTGGTGGCGGGTAAGGGGGTAGATCCTCCTCTTCCCCAGCCGAATCTTCTGCGTCTGAATCAGGAAGTTCTTCAATGGCCACGATCTTAGAACTTTGAGGTCGTGACTCTGCTGCTAAACGTTTGCGACGCAGAGGTTTTGGCGTGCCCTGTAATGGGCGCTTCTTCAAGGGCTCTGCCGTTTTCTTTGGGAGTTGATCCAAACTCCCCACTTCATCGTGTATGTTGACCAGATCCAACCATCGCTCTACCTCCTGCGATTCCATCTCTTCGATGCCAAAGTTCATGACCTTTCCCGGCTCATCTACTAGTCTCGAGACTGCGACTGCAACTATCATCCCCAAAAGCCGGGCACGAGGTATTGATGCAGAAAGTCGATTGGAAACTGTCCGAATGAAAACGCCGGAACTTGATACCTTCTTGGCCGCGCTATGATCCAAACGATTGAGGTAGCCGAAAGCAAGCATGATGATCTGGGCGGTCGCTACAAAAGCCCAAGCATATGTAAGCACAGGATCTTCCATCTGGCACAAGCATCGAATAGTGTGCGGACTTTATAGAGTTCACTTACACTCCTGCTGCAGGATGGCGTCGCGCTGAATTTGCATTTTATTCCCAAAGTTCTCCAAGCTTCTCTCAAGAACTTGTTCAAGTTTGCCTGGTACCAGTTAGCCTGCCGCAAAGGAGTATGACACTGTGATTTACTCTGCCTCGCTGCCAAGGTTGCAATCACGGCCCTACGGGCGTCGAGGCCGAGGCCAGCATACTCTCCGTTCGTGCTCGTCAGCCAGTGGATAACATGCGCTTCTAGAATGGGATTGTGTTGCACAAGTCCACTGATCAGGGCTGCCACTCCTCCAACAATGGAGGTGTTCATTATCAGCAATTCCCTGGGTTCCAAGATACTTGCTCCGCTTCCGAAAGATCTCCGTGCAAGGTCTCGCAGGACAGTATCAAAGAGAACCTTTTGGTCGTAGTTTGGGAGACCCTGGACCAACATGTGCATTGGAGTCCACAACGCTCGTTTACCAAGCAGTAGTGAGTTGTAGAGCTCGGTGATGAGTGTATCTATCCTTTGGTCAGCAAGGTTTCTATGTAGATACGCCCGGACAAGTTATACCACGATACCCAAGATTAAGCCCCCTCTTCAGAACCAGGCAGAGAAGGCTCATCTCTTGAGTATTGGAACCGGGTGATGCATTGATGCTCATTGCGGCGGTCGAAATATTGCGTCCAAGCCATCTTGAGTACTCGTTTCCGTCTCCAAGCCATTTCTCATTCTCTCCTAGCCCATCCAGATCCCGAATCGTGGCAAGGACTTGAGACATGGATGTGAGGATCTTGCTGCCTGCAAGTAGAGCTGTCGCCTCTTGCCAGAATACGCGGCGCTGTGTGTCTGTGGGAATAGTTCTAGTGGCATGGGATAGAAATTTTGATATAATCATGTTGCCGGCAAGGATTGACGATAATACAGCAACAGTATCTTCCATCACTGACCGATCTTGACTGGTGGTGAGAGAAGAGAGGCGTCTGATTTGCATCAAGAGTGCCCCGAGTCCTGCGACACTAGTAAGTGATAGTAGCAGTGCTGACCTGAGCTGCGTATTTGTCCTCGAAAGAGTAGATTGTCGCAGATGAAGCCATTGATCAGGGATGGTGACGGTGACAAGTACGTTGATGATCTGGGAAGCCTTCGGGCCGGGGACGTGGATGTTGAAGTCATGTCTCCCTTCAATGCCATACTGGAGATACTGTAGAACCGCTGCCAGGTCTTCAGTATTTGGCTGATTCTTCAGAATCTCAAGCGCATCATCTGGTAGAGAGGCTTGGGGGGCTTTGTCCAAGTAACTCTTTCGAAGGAATGCACTGGAGTCGAGACGCTTATGATTCGTCTTCTGTGTCTCTGCAGATGTCGAACCTATAGACGTCTCAGTCGATGGACGGAGACTAAATGTATCGCTTGCGTTGTCGCTGGTCTCTGTTGTGATGTCGAGCACAGATATCTTGGGTTTGCCAGTGGCTGTGCGTGATGCAGGCACTGCTTCCTTTAGCGACAGGGCTTCGAGGTTATTGATGCTATTCTGCAGGTTGCGGGTGGTCTTGATGGGCTCCAATAGACTTTCCATGTCTGCAGTTGCATACTGATGTGGTGATTTGAGGCAAATGGCGCAGCCTGCTCGAATGTTCGAAGAGGAGGTGTGTGAGGCCACAGCCAGGGACAAGGCTGCCTGCGTGACCGCCCAGGTGCTTGGGTACTCGAATCATACAATGGTGCCCGTGACATAATAATACTAACCGCCTGAGTGTGCCCGCCTTCTCCGCCAAGATGCGCCACCTTCCAGGTACCAATGACCTACAAGGCACGAAGTACTGTACACAGAGAAACGGAGGTCAGAAGCTTACACAACACCTCCTCGCCCTACAACTTTCCGAGCATCAATCTTCTCAGCGCTATTCCACGAGGCTTGATGCGATATATCACTTCAAGGACTGACGGTGGGCTCTTGACATGCTGTGTCTCCCAGCCAATGCATGTGTGACGAGCCAGGAACCTCAGAGAAAGCCTCCTCTGTTTGGCTGACTACCTATCGAGCTGCGACTCCATCACTTCTTCGTTCCCAGATATTTCCACCCTGGGCAGTCCCCGACGAGGACCGCTTAGTCCTAAACTCAACATGTCGATACCCATCTCATCACTTCTCACAAATGGCACTCCCACACCTCCACGCGATCGATGGTAAGCCTGATCCAAGGTTGTGCTGAGTGCCCATGTCTAACATGAATCCAAGGACCTATCTTGACCGTCTTCTATCAACCACCTCACCATATGCCGGAGATGAATTTGTACCTGGAGAAGAGACCATCAATACGCTGGAGTCGTCACGAGTCCTTGTGATCGGCGCCGGCGGGCTCGGATGTGAGATTCTGAAGAACCTCGCATTGTCCGGCTTCAAGGATATTCACGTTATCGACATGGACACCATCGATGTGTCCAATTTGAACCGTCAATTCCTCTTCCGCCAGTCCGATGTAGGAAAATTTAAAGCTGAAGTCGCCGCAGCATTCGTGGAGAAACGTGTTCCTGGCGTCAAGATCACCCCTTACAATGGTAAGATCCAGGACAAGGACGAAGAATACTACATGCAATTCAAGTTAGTCATTTGTGGACTCGACAGCATCGAGGCCCGCCGCTGGATAAACGCCACACTGGTCGACATGGTCGACATGGAAAACCCCGAATCCCTTAAACCTCTGATTGATGGCGGCACCGAAGGGTTCAAAGGCCAAGCGCGAGTAATCCTCCCGAGTCTCACTTCTTGCATTGAGTGCCAGCTCTCCATGCATGCGCCTCGTGCTGCTGTGCCCTTGTGCACGTTGGCCACCATCCCGCGCCAACCTCAACATTGTATAGAGTGGGCGCACATCATAGCGTGGGAAGAACAACGTAAAGGCGAAACGCTCGACACCGACGATCCGGAACACATCTCCTGGTTATACACCACCGCCTTGAAACGCGCGAATGAGTTCAATATCTCAGGGGTAACGTACTCGATGACCCAGGGTGTGGTGAAAAACATCATCCCGGCAATTGCGTCCACAAATGCGATTATCGCGGCGAGTTGTTGCAACGAGGCCTTGAAAATTGCGACAGGCTGCGCGCCATTTCTGGAAAATTACATGATGTACACGGGCGACTCCAACGAGGGTGGCCTTTACACATACACCTTTGCAGCGGAGAAGAAGGAGGATTGCCCGGTATGCGGCAACCTAGCCCAAACGCTAACCATTGATCCGGAGTGGACGCTGGAAGACTTCCTCGCAAGCCTGGCTGAGAGGGCTGAAGCCCAACTCAAGAAGCCGAGTATAAGGACGGAGGCGAAGACGCTATATGTACAAGCTCCGAAGAGCTTGGAAGAGCAGACAAGACCCAACCTGGTGAAGAGAATGAGGGAGTTGGTGAGTGACGGCGAGGAAGTAGGTGTCAGTGATGCGGCATTCATGATCAGTTTCAAGTTTCGGCTAGTGTACAAGAAGTGAAAAAAAGAGTATAGAGTCGAAGGCCCAGCCTGATTGCGGAAATACTTTGAAAGACTGGTTGAAGAGCAGGATTGATCCTCGGAGGAGAATTATTCACCACGTCACCTGCTGCTTGTTACCAAGTTTGCACAAGCAAAGAACTTTTCTGATTTCGCAATCCGAGGTATCTAGAGAAGCGCACAAAACCCTGCAATGCATGAAACGCCGAGAGATGCAAGTCATGATCATATCACATGCTCAGTGTCCTGGACGGGGATCACTTTCTGTGGGTGGTCATTTCCCGATTTCTTCCAACGCCTTCAACAGTCTCGTCGCCTTCTTCTTCAAGATATCGACACTTTCCAAGAACAAGACATCACTCGGGAATTGGCCGGTGCTCTCAATGTTGAAGATGAAATGATCTTGTACCCTACCCAGCTTGACTTTCCCCTTGAACTCCTCGTGCCGCAGGCATTCTCGTGAAACGGTGTCGCGCATGGGGTCTTTGACGACAGCCTTCTCGTCACCTTCACGGTTGTGGTATGCTGGTTCGTCCGAAGCGGCGTCCGAGGGTGTCACACGTTCGAGGTCGATCACGCCCGGGGGGAAGCATTTTTGGAATTTTCGCGCGTCTGCCCCTAAAATGGGTTTCGTGATGTTTATGGTGGGCAGGAGGCGATATGTAGCAGTTGCCACAGGTGAGAACTTTGCGTGGTCACCACCCTTGGACATGTGTGCGTGCATGACCAAGTCGATTTCTTGACCTGGCCGTAATTTGGCGATCAATATATCTGGACTAACTGCTTGAATCGGCTCCTTGTCGAAAAGTACTTCCTGTACCCCTTGAGCCTGGAATTCAATATGTCGTGAATAGACGCTGCTGTTGATGTATTTTTCTTCTGGCTCTGTCGCGTTTCTATCTGCCTGTGGGTTTCGTTCGCATTTGACTTTTAGCTTGAGCACCACTGTGTTTCTATCCGTCAAACCCGTCCCCTTGGAACCACTGTCAGAATGCGGCTCGACAAATATTCTGAACTCTTTGAAGCCCTCGAGGCTTCCTTTCAATGGTATGAGTCCTAGCCGATGGGCGAGGACCTCATCCGCTATCACAGAGGTGTTGTTCTGAACATAGACCTTTTCAATGGCCAAGGTAGGCACTTCGGCAAGCAGGATGCGGCGGAAAGCGTTGGCGACAGAGGCGTCGACTCCGACAAGGGAGAATGTGGCTTCATTTCTTTGATTCTGGTGGAAGAGTATTTTCAGATTGTTCTCGAATTTGTCAGTCGACCAAGAGTTGTCCTCGCCCGCATGGTGACCCGGGAAGTCGGTTGATGTGATATTGGTGACGGTCTCGGCGTTGATACCAACAACCTGCCAATGGGGTCAGCAGTCAGCCCTGTAACACATTCTTCAGACCCACGCGACATACCTTCCGCCTGTCAAGACCGTCGTGTGAGTGCTGTAAGGGAGCCATGGGGGAGTTGAATAGTTGACCGCAGTATGTCCCTCGAGTGACAAAATTGAATCAAAAAGATTCTCCAAAATTGGAATTACATAAGCTAGTGGAGACTCGTAATTTCCACCAATCATGGCTCCGGTAATAGCTGAACGTATTGGCGTAGCTATCCCAGTTGCTGTCATTGACTTCCTCCCTCAGTGGCCAAGGGCACACTTGAGAGGCACTTCTACTTCGATTGATGCGGCCAACCTTGAAGCATAGACTCGACGACAATTGCGCCCTCTCTCTTCTGGCCTCGTGCCAAACAGGACAAGCATGACGATGGCGGCCTCATTTGTGCGAGCTGCGAGCCGGCACGCACACTCTTCAAAACGACTTTGCCGCTCACCAAATCTTCAGCTTCCCTCGAGACAGAGGCAGTCGCTCCTTTTCTCCCGTTCGATCTCGTCGACCGCTCCTCGAAGGGCAGAACCTAGCACCACCGGGCCCATCTCTGCTCCCAACCCCGAAACCCCTGGTGGACCTTTATCCACGACCATCAGTCCCACTGATTCTACCTTCACCAAGCACGTCCAGCAAGACTCCAACTTGATCAATAAAGCCCCCGATACGAGCTTGGGTGATGACTACGAGACAAGAAAGATCCGACATTATACAGTAAACTTTGGTCCGCAACATCCCGCAGCACACGGAGTGTTGCGTCTGATTCTCGAGCTCAATGGTGAAGAGATTGTCCGCGCAGATCCTCACGTAGGACTGCTACATCGGGGGACGGAAAAATTGATCGAGTACAAGACATATCTCCAGGCTCTGCCATATTTCGACCGATTTGACTACGTTTCGATGATGACCAACGAGCAATGTTTCTCGCTCGCCGTCGAGAAGCTGCTCAATATCGACATTCCGGAGCGAGCCAAGTACATTCGGACCATGTTTGGGGAAATCACAAGGATATTGAATCACCTGATGTCGATTCTTTCGCACGCTATGGATGTTGGCGCTCTGACTCCTTTCCTGTGGGGTTTCGAGGAGCGAGAGAAGCTCATGGTATGGGAAGACACCAAACGTTGTGCTATTCGCTAATTGGAGACAGGAATTCTACGAACGTGTCTCAGGTGCACGCTTGCATGCTGCATATGTGCGCCCTGGTGGTGTCAAGGCAGACCTTCCCCTTGGATTACTGGACGATATCTATGCATGGGCAACTCAGTTTGGTGATCGCATTGACGAGACTGAGGAACTCCTGACAGACAACCGTATCTGGATCGGCAGAACAAAGGGCGTTGGCGTCGTTTCCGCTGCTGATGCGCTCAATTATTCCTTCTCCGGCGTCATGCTGCGAGGCTCCGGCGTTCCCTGGGACATCCGGAAGAGTCAGCCCTATGATGCCTACGATAAGGTCGAATTCGATGTGCCAGTTGGTCAGAATGGTGACTGTTACGATCGATACCTGTGCCGAATGGAAGAGTTCCGACAATCTTTACGCATCATCCATCAGTGCCTGAACCAGATGCCTCCGGGTCCTGTCAAAGTCGAAGATTACAAGATTGCCCCACCCCCACGAGCAGCTATGAAGGAGAACATGGAGGCCCTCATTCACCACTTTTTGCTCTTCACCAAGGGCTATACTGTTCCACCGGGAGATACCTACAGTGCGATTGAAGCCCCCAAGGGAGAAATGGGCGTCTATCTCGTCAGCGATGGAAGCGAACGTCCATACCGATGTAAAGTTCGAGCACCTGGATTCGCCCACCTGGGCTGTTTCGATCAGATCAGCCGTGGCCATCTACTTGCTGATGCAGTGGCCATAATCGGAACAATGGATCTGGTCTTCGGAGAGGTGGATCGTTAGTGCAGGAGCAGAGGGTTTATTCTAGCTCAAATAGCTGTAGAATTGTTGAATTATCACGTCTTGTGGGTTCGCAAAGTAGTGACACGGTAGTGATTCTAGAACCTATATTAAAAATGTGACTGGCAGGGATGCTAAGGACGTATAATGACCGTCACGCTAGTCCTCGGCCGAAGGCCTTTAGATGTTAGAAACGGCCTTTATATAACCTAGAGCGCGGGGCGCCTAGAGGTAGGTCTACCGGAGTAGTAGCCTAGTAATATAAGGCTAGGTTACGTACCGTACGTAACTACCGAAAAAGGAAAGAGACGATATAGCGATATATTAGTATAGACTATATTAATATATTAATATACTATTCCTAGTTACCTATTTAGGATATACCTTATAAGTATATAGCTACGCTTATTCCCCTTTTATAGTTATACTCTCTCGTAGTTAACTTATAATATCTACTTTACTATACTATTCTAAAGTTACTCGACTACTTATACCTTACGTACTCTCGACTTAGCTTATATAATAAAGGAACTATAACTAAGGAAGCCTAACTACGTTAGACTATATAGGAAGTAGCTTTAGTCTAACGTAGTTAGGCTTCCTTAGTTATAGTTCCTTTATTATATAAGCTAAGTCGAGAGTACGTAAGGTATAAGTAGTCGAGTAACTTTAGAATAGTATAGTAAAGTAGATATTATAAGTTAACTACGAGAGAGTGTAACTATAAAAGGGGAATAAGCGTAGCTATATACTTATAAGGCGTATCCCGAATAGGTAACTAGGAATAGTATATTAATATATTAATATAGTCTATACTAATATATCGCTATATCGTCTCTTTCCTTTTCTAGTAGTTACGTACGGTACGTAACCTAGCCTCGTATTATTAGGCTATCACCCCGGTAGACCTACCTCTAGACGCCCCGCGCCCTAGGTCGTATAAAGGCCATTTCTAATACCATCTCCCCTCCTTCCTATTCGTTATCCTTAACGTACTTAAGGTAGGCCGCGCCTACCCTCTACCGTCTCTCGTTTTCTCTTCTTTCTTCTCCGTTCCTATAGCTAACTATATAGCCCTTCCGTATAGTTAAACTACGTCGTTCTTCGAAGCCTATAAAGACTTAGAGTAAGCGTCGTATCGAACTCGCCGACTCTATTTCCGCCGATCCCGAGAACATTACGATAGTAGCTTATACTGAGTACGTTAACTATAGAGTTATCTATTACTACGACCGCGAATAGTCGTTATCTTATATTAAATGTCTTCGAAAATAGCGAAAGTATAACGGTACCTTTTCGATAGAAGAGTTCCGAAAAGTAGGAAAATAAAAGAAATAATTAGTTATAAAGTTACGAGTAAAGCGAAAGGAAATTACCCGTCTACGTAAGTTAATTACTAAGGTCGAGGAAGAGGACGTATCCTTCTAGAGCGAGCTCGAGTAGTTAGAGGAAATCTCGAGTTAAATATTACGTCGTAAGATATAGGTACTAGGTATTTTTAATAAGCTACTTAACTCCGAAGAGGTAGCTCTAGTCGAGCCTAACTTCGCTTATTCCGACGCTTTAAGCGTCGAGTAGATTAATTAGGAAGCTATATTATCTAGCGAAACTACTTAAAGTATTACCTTTAAGTTTCTTCTAGAGTCTCTTCCGTAAGGTAAGCTTCTAGTTCCTAACTATTTTCTAATTCGTCGTACTCTAACTACTTAATTAGGTATTAAGGAGTACTACGCCTAACGTATCTTACGAGTACTTTCTCTATATCGTACTCTTCTATTACGACTTCTTCGTCTAAAGGTAGTAACTAGATTAATTTAGCGTTCTTTAGTACTAATTTAAGTAGCGAAATATAGAATATACTATAAATTCTTATATCTTAGGGAAGTTCTAGTCGATAGTTAACCTTCCCTATTTTTTCCTTAATCTTAAACGGTCCTAGTTTAACGTAGTCTAGCTTCGCGCTTAGTCGCTTTATCTTAATATTCTTTCGTAAAAGGTAGACGGAGTCCCCCTCTTCTAGAGGCGGTCCCTTAATCCTTCTCTTATTTACGTATTTTACTATTCTTTCTACGATAAATCTTAAGGCTTCTCGTAGTTTCTCGTATATTTCTTTTATCGTTTTAGCCTTTATTAGTACTCTTAGGTTCGAGCTTTCTTAGATATTATCTTCTAATCTTAAGTAAAACCCGTAATTAGTATAAAATAGGCTTAATTCTATTACTAATTTATAGTTATTAAAGTAGAATTATACGATCGGTAGTATTATAACTTAATTCGTTTATCTATAGTCTACGTATATTCGTAGGTATTATTCTAGTATCTAGTTTATTCTTTCTATCTAACTATCTATCTAAGGATGAAATAATATAGATAGTTTATACTTCGTTATTAATAATCTTATTAGTTCTTTCTAGAACTTTAACGTAAAGAGCTTATCTCTATCTATAATAATTTCCTTTAGTATACCGTAGTTTATAAATACGGTTCTTAAGAACTTATACGCGAAGTCTTCTACTATTAAGCTTTCTAGGTATAGTTAAAAATAGGAGAACTTTATAAGCCTATTATATATTACTAAGATACTATTATAGGTTATACCCGTAAGGGGTTCCTTTAACTTCGGTAGCTTCGTAATAAAGTCTATTATAATTAATATCTACGCTCCTTCTAGTACCTATAGTAATTATAGTAATCTATATAGTTTATACTTATTATACTTATCCTATATATATACTTCGTAATTTCGTATAAATTCTTAGATATCTCTTCTTATACCTTTCTATAGTTCGTAATATTAGGTAATTAACTCGATTATCTTATCTATTCCTAGATATCCTATAAGTAGGTCGTTATAGTAGTATTCTATAACTATCTTTCTATTTTCTCGTATCTTCTAGGGTTATTCTAGTCCTATTATATCTTTTATCTAGATTCTTATATCGTACCCGTTATCTATATTATATAACGGCTTCCTTACTACGTAAGTAGGCTATACGTACGTAAGGTACTCTCCCTCTTATTGTAGTAGTAATACGGGCGTTAATTTAATATCTACTATATAATCTACCCTTCTATCAGGCCCGTTACCTAACTAGAGGGTGAATGTATATACTATAGGATTAATAATGATAGATAACTAGCCTATAGATAGAGATGTCAACGCTTAAAGAAGGCTTTAAGGTTAATAGGTATAACCCCTCTTACTATATACATACGGTAAGCTAGCTACTTAGCTAGCGGTCTAACTCCTTAGTTAATGTCACGTAGAGTATCCAGTATTACGTAGGTGTTCGTGACAGTTACCCTTTCCCCCTAGGTAGTTCGCCCTCGAACTAGTAAGGTAGCCGAGCATTTAGCAGCCTTACGTAGCCTCGTCAACTTAACGCTAGTCCTAATGTAGAAGTATCCGCATTTAGGTAATAATAGTATATTATACTATTATTATATTAAATGAATGTCTTTATTCGATTTAATTATACTCTTAGTATTTCGTTCTTATACATTAATCGCTTAGTGCATTTACTTTATTACTATTTAGCCTATTCATTTCCTTTTCCCATTTATAGTATAATCGCATTATACTCAATAGGTAGGTAGTTTCTAGTCCTATATATATCTACGTCTTCGACCTCTATTAAGGCCTTCCTTTCCTCTCTCTTCTTTCTCTTTACCATTACTTTATGCGTAATACTCGCCTACTTAATGTTAGAAACGGCCTTCATATGACCTGGAGCGCGGGGCGCCTAGAGGTAGGTCTGCCGGGGCGGCAGCCTAGCTATATAAGGCTAGGTCACGTGCTGTACGTGACTACCTAAAGAGGAAGTGTTTGATATGTTAGTATGATAGTATAGACTATATCGACATATTAACATATCATTCCTAGTTACCTGTTCGGGATACACCTTATAAGTATATAGCTACGCTCATTCCCCTTTTTATAGTTACACTCTCTCGTAGCTAACTTATGACATCTACTTCACTATACTATTCTAAAGTCACTCGACTATTTATACCTTACGTACTCTCGACCTAGCTCATATAATAAAGGAACTGTAACTAAGGAAGCCTAACCCCGTTAGGCTATATAGGAAGTAGCTCTAATACTTTAGCTACCCCTAACCGGTACGAGAGACGACCTCTATAAGTAGTTACGGAAGATATATAAGGCCTACATCCCTAACCGACGAACTCCTCGTACGATAAGCGTTACGACTATCTCTGAACGACACGATGGCGGGACTAAGTACATTAAGACCGATACCATTAGATACTACTACGGTAGAGACAGCGTCGGTAGCTCCTGTTACGGTAGAACTAGTACCTAAGGGTAAGATCGGAAACCTACCTAAGCCCTTTAATAGAGCGTAGGAAAGACTTACACCCTTTATTCACTATATGGATATATATCTATTAATGAACCTAGGAGACTTCCTAAGTAATATATAAAAGATCCTCTTTATAGGAAGCTATTTCGAAGGAGGAGCCGAAGCCTGGCTCCGCCCGTTTATTAAAGACTATATGGAGAATCAGCTAGGTAATAGGGAAGATGAAACTATTACATTATTTCGAACCTTTTAGGGGTTTAAGACGAAAGTTAGGAAGGTGTTTAAGGTAAGGGATGAAGAGAAAGAAGCGGAACGATAGATTATAAACCTACGTTAAACGGGCTCGGTTTAAGATTATATAACTAAATTCCGAACCCTAAACGTAGTACTTAGATGGGGTGACGGTATATCGATCCCTATTTTTCGCGAAGGCCTTAAGCCAGCGATTAAATGGGAGATGAGGACGTATAAAGGTGAGAAAATCGAAGACTGGATCGATGGAGTAATCTAGGTCGATAACGATTACTAAGAATATAAACGCTATGATAATTACCGACGAGGGTTCGTAGTAAAGGGATAAAGGTCTAATACTAAAAAATAGAGGTAACTATACTACGGACCGATGTTAATAGACCTTAACTAAGTCTAGAAGAAACGAGGAACGACCTAAGGTAAAGATATAAAGTAAGGTAGGAAGCCTAATAGGCTAAAGAACTAAGGAAACTACTATAATTATGGAAAGCCTAGTCACTACGTAAGAGAATGTAAGTCCCTAAAGAAATAGGCGAATTAGGTAGAACTCTAGAAAAAGAATTAGGTAAAGAGATTAGAGATAAAACTAGAAGCGAACGTAGTCTACGTAGGAGAATCAGTGGATTACTAAAGCGTAATAATCCTCGCTATTACCCCGAATCGCATCTATATTAAGATAAGATACTAGAGCGATAAGGAATGCGTAGATCCTATATACCTAAAAGGGACTATATTCTAACATTATTATACGGTCTACGAACTAACGGAGGAACCGAAGCTAAGGGAAAGGATCTTTTCGATTACCCTATATAAAAACCCGGAATGCCCTAGAAATCAGGTAGAGGGCTATATTTATTTACATTAGGGGGGAAACCTAGAAACTTAGTATATATATAAGATTAAAGAAAGTTAAGTAGAACCGGAAATTAACATAATAGGCCGATTTAACCTAAACGAATAGGAAGAAGACGACGAGCACCTAACTACGCTTACGATACTCGAATAATTATATAAAGAGACTCTTCGGATCGTATAGAGAATACGAGACCTCGGAGTAGGAGGAACCGAAGAACAGCGAGACGAAATACTCCGGGAAATAGCCAGACTTATGATGAGGATCTTAGAAGAACGGCGAATCCTTAGAGAACGATATAAACGAGCTAGAATACTTAGACTGAATGACGATAGAATCCTAGAAGTATATCGTATTTATAGAGAACGAGGTGTCCCCGTACTATATATAGACGAGATACTAGAGGGGGTATTAATTAGAGGTAACTTCGCCTATAATGAAGTAATAAGATGCCCGTTAAGGAACATACTCTACTATTATAAACGATACCTAGACTATCTATAACTAGAAACTCTAGGGATGTTAATTAAAGAAGCTAGAGAAGTACATCAAGCATCAGTAGAACGATATAGAGACTAGAACTATAAGGTATCTAACCCGCGGAACGGGAGGATAGACTACCTATACTAGCTAAAAAACTAAGGTAAGGACGGCCCGAGGAGTAGGCCGCCTAAGGAAGAATAGCTCTACTAAGGCGCGAGCGGAAGAGGGCCCGCGGGGAAAGCGTAGTAAGGGTCTAACTAGGGGAACTATATAGGATGGCTATAGCGACTTACTCGCATTCAATCATTCTATATAGAACTCTAGGAGATCAGGAAGTATATATCCTTATCGACTTAGGATGTACCGGTAACATCGTTAACTACCGGGTAGCTAATAAGTTAAAGGAGTAGAGATACGAGAAGGCTACGTCCTATAAACTATTAGGATTTACCGGAAAGGTACTATCTAATATCATATACGAATTAAGAAGAATTCGATTATCGATCGACGAGTACTATAAGGAAATCAGCCTTAACGTCGCGGAGACGAAATACGATATTATACTCGGAATGCTATAGCTAAAAAGGTATAACCCTATTATCAACTAGGTAAAGGTCTAGGTACGGTTCGATAACTACGACTATATAGAAAGACCTTAAGACCGAGAGGTAATGGCGGTATAACCTTTCGAGAAAAAGGAGATTTAGGTACGACCTATGAAAATACTGGCCGAAACATCTATATATCCGCCGGAGTACGAGGAACTCCAAGAAGTTTTTAAAAAGAAGGTAGGACTCGAGGTACTACCTAAATATAAGCCGTAGGACTATAAAATACGACTATAAGAAGGGAAAAGACCTACGTTCGGACTACTCTACTCATTATCCGAAGTAGAGTAATAGGCTTTACGTAAATACCTTAAGGATAACCTAGTAAAAGGCTACATTAGACCCTTAGAATTAGAAGTAGGCTATCCGATCCTATTTATCCCTAAGAAGGACGGTAAAGAACTCCGATTATATATAGACTATCGGAAGTTAAACGACATCACCGTTAAAAATGTATACCCGCTACTACGGATTGATAAGCTATAGGATAGGCTTAGGGGCGCGAAGTACTTTATAACGATCGATGTAAGAGACGCGTATTACCGTATACGCATAAAAGAAGGCGAAGAGTGGAAAATAGCCTTTAGGACCCGCTATAGTCTATATAAATACTGCGTAATGCTATTTAGGCTTACTAACGTACTAGCGACGTTCTAAGTATTAATCAATAATATCTTACGGAAATACTTAGACATCTTCTACGTCGTATACCTCGACGATATCCTAATATACTCGGAGGATTATAAGTCATATATGGAATACGTTATAAAGGTACTAGAAGCACTAAAAGAGTACTAACTACCGGTTAAGTTAGAAAAGTGCTAGTTCTATAAACTAAGCGTAAAGTTCCTTAGTTACATCGTCTCGTAAGACGGACTATAGATTAATCTAGATAAGATCAAGAGCGTATTAGAATGGCTAGAACTAACGACGTTAAAGGAACTATAAGCGTTCCTTAGATTCGTAAATTACTTAAGAAAGTTCATCAGGAACTACTCGCGAATCGTAGTACCCTTAACGAACCTGACGAAGAAAGGAGTCGCGACCTTTACTTTAATAGACGGCGCTCGGGAGGTAATATAGAAACTGAAGAAGGCGTTTACGGAGGCTCCGATCCTTACGATCTTTAACCTAGACCTCTAGACACTCCTTAAGACGGATGCATCAGACGGCGCGATCGCCGCGGTCCTAATATAGATAGGACTAGATAAGAAGATAAGACTAGTAGCTTACTTCTTAAGAAAGATGATAGTACTAGAGCTAAATTACGATATATATAATAAAGAGCTACTTACTATCGTCGAAGTACTAAAATACTGGAGAGTATACCTCGAAGGACCGAAATATACGGTTAAGATATACTCGGATCATAAGAACCTACTATACTAGAATACGACTAAGGTTCTTAATCGAAGATAGGTAAGATAGGTAGAGATACTTACTACTTATAACTTCCAGATTTACTATATAAAAGGAAAAGAGAACGGTAGAGCGGACGCTCTAAGCCGACGAGTAGATTATATAGTAGACATCAAACTAACGCCCGTATTACTACTACGATAAGAAGGAGAGTACCTTACGTACGCTTAACCTACTTACGTAGTAGGAGGGCCGTTATATAATACGGACAACGGGTACGATATAAAAATCTGGATAAAGGATATAATAGGACTCGAGTAGCCCTAGAAAATACAAGAAAATAGAAAAGTAGTTATAAAGCATTACTATAATAACCCACTTATAGGACACCTAGGAACAGATAAGATGATCGAACTCATTACTCGACATCACGAACCATAGAAAGGCATAAGGAAGGACATCTAAGAATTCACACGGAATTGCGAAGTGTATACGCAGGATAAGTATAATAGATATAAACTATACGGATTACTACAGCTACTATAGACACTAGAGGGTACATAGACATCAATCACGATGGACTTCATTACGAAACTACTAGAGTTAAGAGAGCCCCTTACGGGTATAACTTATGATAGTATATTAGTAATATACGATAAGCTCATAAAGTTCTCCTACTTTAGACTATACCTGGAAAGCTTAATAGTAGAGGACTTCGCATACGAATTCTTAAAGACCGTATTCGTAAATTACGGTATACTAAAAGAAATTATTACAGATAGAGATAAGCTCTTTACATTAAAGTTTTAGAAGGAACTAATAAGGCTGTTATTAACGAAGTATAGACTATCTATATCATTCTACCTATAGATAGACGGTTAAATAGAGAGAACGAATTAAATACTCGAATAATACCTACGGATATATATAGATTACAGTCAGACGAATTAGGTTACGATGCTACCGATCGTATAATTCTACTTTAATAATTATAAATCAGTAATAGGACTAAGCCTATTCTACGCTAATTACGGATTCTACCTAAGACTGGAAGATAATCTTTAAGAAGGCTTAAACCCGAGAGTACTAGTAAAGGCTAAGATAATAAAGG
The DNA here is from genome assembly GCF_000835455.1 of Fonsecaea pedrosoi CBS 271.37. Lineage (NCBI taxonomy): Eukaryota > Fungi > Ascomycota > Eurotiomycetes > Chaetothyriales > Herpotrichiellaceae > Fonsecaea > Fonsecaea pedrosoi. Next base: position 2,239,834 of record NW_013550614.1, on the reverse strand, counting down.
AAATTCACGATAAATTACGAGAGAATCTAAGATTCCTCGCAGAAAGAATGGTAAAATACGTAAATAAGAAAAGGGTCGAGGGACCGCCCCTAGAGGAGGGGGACCCCGTCTACCTTTTACGAAAAAACATCAAAATAAAGCGACTAAGTGCGAAACTGGATTATATTAAGCTAGGACCGTTTAAAATTAAGGAAAAAATGGGGAAGGTTAACTACCGACTAGAACTTCCTAAGGATATAAGGATTTATAATGTATTCTATGTTTCATTACTTAAACTAGTACTAAAGGACGCTAAACTAGTTAAGTTACTACCTTTAGACGAAGAAGTCGCAATAGAAGAGTACGACGTAGAAAAAATACTCGGGAGACGCATTAGGCGTAGTACTCCCTAGTACCTAATTAAGTAGTTAGGATATAACGAGTCGGAGAATAGTTAGGAACTAGAGGCTTACCTTACGAAGGAAACTCTAAAGGAAGCTTAAAGGCGACACCCTAAGTAGTTTCACTAGATAATACAGCCTCCTAATTAACCTACTCGACGCTCGGAGCGTCGGACTAAGTAAAGTTAGGCTCGGCTAGAGCTACCTCTTCGGAGTTAGGTAACCCATTAAAAACACCTAACGCCTACATCTTACGACGCAATATACGGCTCGAAACCTCCTCTAACCGCTTAAGCTCGCCCTAGAAGGATACGTCCTCTTCCTCGGCTTCCGTAATTAACCTACGAAGGCGAGCGATCTCCTTCCGCTTCGCCCGCGACTTTATAACTAATTGTTTTTTTTGTTCCCCTACTTTTCGGAATTCTTCCATCGAGAAGGTACCGTCACATTTTCGCTACTTTCGAAGACATTCGGTACAAGAAGACGACTATTCGCGGTCGTAGTAATAAATAACCCCGTAGTTAATATACTCGGTGTAGGCTACTATTACGATATTCTCAGGATCGGTAGAAATGGAGTCGGCGAGTTCGATACGACGCTTACTTTAAGTTTTCACCGGTTTTATAGTACGACGAGGTTTAACTATGCGAAAGGACTGTATAGTTAGCCATAAAGAATAGAGAAGAAGACGAGAAACGACGGAGGGTAGGTACGGCCTACCTTAAGTACGTTAAGGATAACGAATAGGAAGGAGGGGAGATGATGTTAGAAACGGCCTTTATATAACCTGGAGCGCGGGGCGCCTAGAGGTAGGTCTACCGGGGCGGCAGCCTAGCTATATAAGGCTAGGTTACGTACTGTACGTGACTACCTAAAGAGGAAGTGTTTAATATATTAGTATAATAGTATGGACTATATCGACATATTAATATATTATTCCCAGTTGCCTATTCGGGATACACCTCATAAGTATATAGCTACGCTCATTCCCCTTTTTATAGTTACACTCTCTCGTAGCTAACTTATGACATCTATGTTAGAAACGGCCTTCATATGACCTAGAGCGCGGGGCGCCCGGAGGTAGGTCTGCCGGATGGCAGCCTGGCGAGATAAGGCTAGATCACGTGCCGTACGTGACTACCTAAAAGGGAAAAAGACGATATGGCGATATGTTAATATGGTCTATATTAACATATTACCATACCATCCCCAGTTACCTATTCGGGATATACCTTATAAGTATATAGCTACGCTCATTCCCCTTTGATAGTTACACTCTCTCGTAGCTAACTTATAACATCTACTTTACTATACTATTCTGAAGTCACTCGACTATTCATACCTTACGTACTCTCGACCTAGCTTATATAATAAAGGAACTATGACTAAGGAAGCCTAACCCCGTTAGGCTATATAGGAAGTAGCTCTGATACTTTAGCTACTACTAACCGGTACGAGAGACGACCTCTATAAGTAGTTACGGAAGACATATAAGACCTACGTCCCTAACCGACGAACTCCTTATACGATAAGCGTTACGCCTATCTCTAGACGATACGATGGCAGGACTAAGTACCCTAAGACTAACACCATCGGACACTACTACAGTAGAAATAGTATCGGTAGTTCCTGTTACGGTAGAACTAGTGTCTAAAGGTAAAATCGGAAATCTACCTAAGCCCTTTAATAGGGCGTAGGAGAGACTCATACCCTTTATCTACTATATAGATATGTATCTATTAATGAACCCGGGAGACTTCCTAAGTAACATGTAAAAGATCCTCTTTATGGGAAGCTATTTCGAAGGAGGAGCCGAGGCCTAGCTCCGCCCGTTCATTAAAGATTATATAGAGAACTAACTAGGTAATAGAGAAGACGAGACTATCGCACTATTTCGAACCTTTTAGGGATTTAAGATAAAGGTTCGAAAGGTATTCGGAGTAAGGGACGAAGAAAAAGAGGCGGAACGATAAATTATAAACCTACGCTAAACGGGCTCGGTTTAAGATTATATAACTAAGTTCCGAACCCTAAACGTAGTACTCGGGTAGGGCGATAGTGTATTAATCCCTATCTTTCGCGAAGGCCTTAAGCTAGCGATTAAATGGGAAATGAGAACGTATAAGGGCGAAAAAATCGAGGACTGGATTGACGGAGCGATCTAGGTCGATAACGACTACTAAGAATATAAACGCTACGATAATTACCGTCGAGGGTTCGTAGTAAAGGGATAAAGGTCTAATACTAAGAAATAAAGGTAACTATACTATAGACCGATGCCGATGGACCTTAACTAAGCCTAGAAAAAACGAGGAACGACCTAAGTTAAAGATATAAAGTAGGGTAAGAAGCTAAGTAGCCTAAGGAACTAGGGAAACTATTATAATTACGGAAAGCCTAGTCACTACGTAAGGGAATGTAAGTCCCTAAAGAAATAGGTAAATTAGGTAGAACTCTAGAAGAAGAATTAGGTAAAGAGATTAGAGATAAAACTAGAAGCGAACGTAGTTCACGCGGGAGAATCCGTAGACTACTAAAGCGCGATAATCCTCGCCATCATACTAAATCGCATCTACATCAAGATAAGGTACTAGAGCGATAAAGAATGCGTGGATCCTACATGCCCGAAAGGAACTATATTCTAATACTACTATACGGTCTACGAGCTAATAGAGGAACTAAAGCTAAGGGAAAGGATCTTTTCGATTATCCTGTATAAAAACCCGGAATACCCTAGGGATTAAATAGAGGGCTACGTTCATTTACATTAGGGGGGAAACCTAGAAACTTAATATATGTATAAGATCGAAGAAAGCTAAGTAGAACCGGAAATTAACATAATAGGCCGATTCGACCTAAACGAGTAGGAAGAAGACGACGAGCACCTAACTACACTTACGATACTCGAACAACTACATAAAGAAGCCCTTCGGATCGTATAGAGAGTACGAGACCTCGGAGTAGGAGGAACCGAAGAATAGCGAGACGAAATACTCCAGGAAATGGCCAGACTCATGATGAGGATCTTAGAAGAACGGCGAATCCTCAGAGAGCGATACGAACGAGCTAGAATACTGGGATTAAACGATGATAGAATCCTAGAGGTATTCCGCATCTATAGAGAACGAGGTGTCCCCGTACCGTACGTAGACGAGACACTAGAGGGAGTATTAATTAGGGGTAACTTCGCCTATAACGAGGTAGCGAGATACCCGCTAAGGAATATACCTTATTATTATGAACGATACCTGGACTATCTATAACCGGAAGCTCTAGGGATGTTAATTAAAGAAGCTAGAGAAGTACATCAAGCATCAGTAGGACGATGTAGAGACTGGAATTATAAGGTATCCGACCTACGGAACGGAAGGATAGACTACCTACACTAGCTAAAAAACTAAGGTAGGGACGGCCCGAGGAGTAGGCCGCCTAAGGGAGAACAGCTCTACTAAGGCGCGAGCGGAAGAGGGCCCGCGGGAAAAGCGCAGTAAGGGATCGACTAGAGGAACTATATAGAATAACTATAGCGACTCACTCGCATTCAATCATTTTATATAGAACCCTAGGGGATCAGGAAGTATACATCCTCATCGATTCAGGATGTACCGGTAACATTATTAGCTACCGGGTGGCTAATAAACTAAAGGAGTGGAAACACGAAAAGACTACGTCCTATAAACTATCAGGATTTACCGGGAAGGCACTATCTAACGTTATATACGAATTGAGAAGAATTCGATTATCGATCGACGAGCACTACGAAGAGATTAGCCTTAACGTCGCGGAGACGAAATATGATATCGTACTCGGAATGCTATAGTTAAAAAGGTATAACCCTATTATCGACTAGGTAAAGGTCTAGGTACGGTTCGATAACTATAACTATATAGAAAGACCTCAAGATCGAGAGGTAATGGCGGTATAACCCTTCGTAAAGAAGGAAATTTAGGTACGACCTATGAAAATACTGGCCGAAGCATCCGTATACCCGCTAGAATACGAAGAGCTTAAGGAAGTCTTCGAAAAGAAGGTAGGACTCGAGGTACTACCTGAATATAAGCCGTAGGATTATAAAATACGACTTTAAGAAGGGAAAAGACCTACGTTCGGACTACTTTACTTACTATCCGAAGTAGAGTAATAGACTCTACGTAAATACCTTAAGGATAACCTAGTAAAAGGCTATATTAGACCCTTAGAATCAGAAGTAGGCTATCCGATCCTATTTATCCCTAAGAAGGACGGTAAAGAACTCCGACTGTATGTAGACTATCGGAAGTTAAACGACATTACCGTTAAGAATGTATACCCGCTACTACGGATTGATAAGCTCTAGGATAGGCTTAAAGGCGCGAAGTACTTTATAACGATCGATGTGAGAGACGCGTACTACCGTATACGTATAAAAGAAGGCGAGGAATGGAAGACAGCCTTCAGGACCCGCTATAGTCTATACGAATACTGCGTGATGCCATTTAGGCTTACTAACGTACTAGCGACGTTCTAAGCATTAATCAATAATATCTTGCGGGAATACTTAGACATCTTCTACGTCGTATACCTTGACGACATTCTAATCTACTTAGGAGATTATGAGTTATATATAGAATACGTTATAAGGGTATTAGAAGCACTAAAAGAATACTAACTACCGGTTAAGTTAGAAAAGTGCTAGTTCTATAAACTAAGCGTGAAGTTTCTTAGTTACATCGTCTCGTAAGACGGACTATAGATTAATCTAGATAAGATTAAGAGCGTATTAGAATGGCTAGAACTAACGACGTTAAAGGAACTATAAGCGTTCCTCGGATTCGTAAATTACTTAAGGAAGTTCATCAGGAACTACTTACGAATCGCAGTACCCTTAACGAATCTAATAAAGAAAGGAGTCGCGACCTTTACTCTAATAGACGACGCCCGGGAAGTAATATAGAAACTAAAGAAGGCGTTTACGGAGGCTCCGATCCTTACGATCTTTAACCTAGACCTCCAGACACTCCTTAAGACGGATGTATTAGACGGCGCGATCGCCGTAGTCCTAATATAGATAGGACGAGATAAGAAAATAAGGCTAGTAGCTTACTTCTTAAGAAAGATGATAGTACTAGAGCTAAACTACGATATATATAATAAGGAGCTACTTACTATCGTCGAAGTACTGAAGTACTGGAGAGTATACCTTGAAGGACTAAGATATACGGTTAAGATATACTTAGATTATAAGAACCTGTTATACTGGAATACGACTAAGGTCCTTAACCGAAGATAGGTAAGATAGGTAGAGACACTTACTACTTACAACTTCTAGATTTACTATGTAAAGGGAAAAGAGAACGGTAGAGCGGACGCTCTAAGCTAACGAGCGGATTATATAGTAGACATCAAACTAACGCCCGCGTTACTACTACGATAAGAAGGAGAGTACCTTACGTACGCTTAACCTACTTACGTAGTAGGGGGGCCGTTGTATAATACGAATAACGGGTATGATACGAAAATCTAGATAAAGGATACGATAGGACTAAAATAGCCCTAGAAAGTACAAGAAAATAGGAAGGTAGTTATAGAACATTACTATAACGACCTACTTATAGGATACCTAGGGACGGATAAGATAATCGAACTAATTACTCGACATCACGAACTATAGAAAGGTATAAGAAAGGACATCTAAGAATTCACATAGAACTACGAAGTATATATATAGGATAAGTACAATAGATATAAACCATACGGATTACTGTAACTACTACAGGCACTAGAAGGTACGTAGACGTCAGTTATAATGGACTTTATCACGAAACTACTAAAGTCGAGAGAACCCCTTACGGGTGTAACTTACGATAGTATTCTAGTAATATATAATAGACTTATAAAGTTCTCCTACTTTAGGCTATACTTAGAAAGTTCGACGGCCGAAGACTTTATATATAAATTCTTAAGAACCGTGTTCGTAAACTACGGTATACTAAAAGAGATTATTATAGACCGAGATAAGCTCTTCACGTTAAAATTCTAGAAAGAACTAATAAGGCTATTAGTTACGAAGTATAAACTATCTACATCATTCTACCCTTAGATAGACGGTTAAATACGAGAACGAACTAGACACTAGAATAATACCTACGGATATACGTAGACTACGGATAAATGAATTAGGTTACGATGCTACCGATCGTATAATTCTACTTTAACAATCATAAGTCAGTAATAGAACTAAGCTCATTCTACGCTAACTACGGATTCCATCTAAGACTAGAAGATAACATTTAAGAAAGCTCGAACCCGAGAGTACTAATAAAAGCTAGAATAATGAAAGAAATCCACGAGAAATTGCGAGAAATACTGCAGTTCATCGCAAAAAGAATGGCAATATACGTAAATAAAAGAAGGGTCGAGGGACCGCCCCTAGAGGAGGGGGACCCCGTCTACCTTTTACGAAAAAACATCAAGATAAAGCGGCTAAGTACAAAACTAGATTATATTAAGCTAGGACCATTCAGGATTAAGGAAAAGATAGGAAAGGTCAACTACCGACTGGAACTTCCTAAGGACATGAGAATTTATAGTATATTCCATATCTCATTACTTAAACCAGTACTAAAGAACGCTAAACTAGTTAAGTTACTACCTTTAGACGAAGAGGTCGCAATAGAAGAGTACAACGTGGAAAAAATACTCGGAAGACGCATCAGGCGTAGTACTCCCCAGTACCTAATTAAGTAGTTAGGATATAACGAGTTAGAGAATAGTTAGGAACTAGAGACTCACCTGGCGAAGGAAACTCTAGAGGAAGCTCGAAGGCAACACCCTAAGTAGTTTCACCAGATAATACAGCTTCCTAATCAACCTATTCGACGCTCGGGGCGTCGGACTAAGTAAAGTTAGGCTCAGCTAGAGCTACCTCCTCGGAATTAGGTAGCTTATCGAAGACACCTAACGCCTACATCTCACGACGTAACATACGACTTAAAACCTCCTCTAATCGCTTAAGCTCGCCCTAGAAGGACACGTCCTCTTCCTCGGCTTCTATAATTAACCGGCGAAGGCGAGCGATTTCCTTTCGCTTCGCCCGTAATTTTACAACTAATTGTTTCTTTTATTCCCCTACTTTTCGGAATTCTTCCATCGAGAAAGTACCGTTACATTTTCGCTGTCTCCGGAGACATTCGGCGCAAGAGGACGACTATTCGCGGTCGTAGTAATAGATAACCCCGTAGTTAACGCACTCGGTATAAGCTACCATCGCGATATTCTCAGGATCGGCAGAAATGGAATCGGCAAGTTCGATACGACGCTCGCTTTAAGTTTTCACTGGTTTTATGGAACGACGAGGTTTAGCTATGCGAAAGGGCTATATAGTTAGCCATAAGGAACAAGAGGAGAAAGAGAAACGAGGGACGATAAAGGGTGGGCGTAGCCTACCTTAAGTACGTTGAGGACAACGAACAGGAAGGAGGGGAGATAGTGTTAGAAACGGCCTTTATATAACCTAGAGCGCGGGGCGCCCGGAGGTAGGTCTGCCGGATGGTAGCCTAGCGAGATAAGGCTAGATCACGTGCCGTACGTAACTACCTAAAAGGGAAAAAGACGATATGGCGATATGTTGATATAGTCTATATCAACATATCACCATACTATCCCTAGTTACCTATTCGGGATATACCTTATAAGTATATAGCTACGCTCATTCCCCTTTAATAGTTACACTCTCTCGTAGCTAACTCATGACATCTACTTCACTATACTATTCTAAAGTCACTCGACTATTCATACCTTACGTACTCTCGACCCAGCTTATACAATAAAGGAACTGTGACTGAGGAAGCCTAACCCCGTTAGGCCATACAGGAAGCAGCTCTGACAATCTACTTCACTATACTATTCTGAAGTTACTCGACTATTCATACCTTACGTACTCTCGACCCAGCTTATGTAATAAAGGAACTATAACTGAGGAAGCCTAACCCCGTTAGGCCATATAGGAAGCAGCTCTGACACTTAATTCGTTCTTAAATTAAATAATTCTCTTAACTTAATCTTAATTATAATGGCTCCGCGTCGATCTCTCCCTAAGTCTTCTACCCCTTTTAAGGATATACGCGCTTAGCGCGAGTTTCTATAGTATTAGCGTTATATCCGGGCCCTATAAGTATACTCCTTTACCGCTTATAGCGTACTTAAAGTATATCCTATTACTAACTTCTATATAGGGCTAACTCTAAGAACGACCCTATCGACGTCGTCGGTAATAGGTATAAGGTACCCGCTAGTATTAGTAAATGCACCCGTTATACTAAAGGTAACTACCCTTATATCCCAGTCCCCTCTCGTTTTTAGTCTACTATCGACGAGGTATACGCCGCCGCTATTCCTATTAAGGAAGGCGAGGTCCCCGCTCTCTCTAGTATATTCTCCCTATCTTTCCTAGCTACTCGCTTACTTAGACCCTACTAATCCCTTACGTAGCTAACTAGATCCGTAAGAAGGCTACTAAGCTCGGTAAGGCCTTTACTAGCTATAAAAAAGAGGTAACTAAGGCCTCTAAGGGCTTTAGTATCTCGACTCCCTCTAAGCTTAGCGCCGCTATAGGTAGTAGTACTAGCGTAGGCATTACTAACCTTACTAGTTAATAGATTATCGAAGCTTTACGTACTTTAACCGCCGTACTAACTTAAGCTATAAGTATACTTCTAACCTACTCTCCTTAAGTCTCTTTTAGTCTAAGCTAATAGTATACTTCTCGCAGTATAATATCGCGCTTCTCCGCTGGTCGGGCCTTAACGATTATTAAACTAGCGAGTACTATAAAGATCTTCTAATAGAAGATAGTAACGACGATAGCGATAGCGATAGCGATAGGGAGCTAGAGGGCGCTAGCAGTAATAACGGTAACGATAATAATGATAGCGAGGGTAGCGTCGACGACATAGACGTCTTTAACTAATTAATAGGTATAGGTCCTATTCTCTTATCTATTCCTACTTTTTTCGCGCCTTATACGCCTCTCCCTACTACTAGTAGTAGGGTTTTAGCGGGCTTCTCGCCTTAATACGAGAGGAATTAAATGAATCATTTCTATTATTCTCCTTTTTTATCCATTTATTCGATCCGTTCTAGTAGTTCTAGAGATAGATTCTCTACGGGTTAGTACGAGTCTTCCTCGGGACTATACCCTTTCTACCTAAGTAAATACTGCTTTTCTCTACCTTTTATCGTACGAGAACCCAGTATTTCTTCTACTTTATAAAATTAGTCGCCATCGATGTCCTCCGGCTCTAGCGGCGCCTAACCGAGTCGGATATAAAACGGTTTAAGGAGCGAGACGTAAAACGTTAGATATAAACGCTAATATTTCGTAGGAAGTACTAAACGGTAGGCATTCCTTCCGACCTTTATAAGGATACGGAAAGGTCCTAAGAACTTATTAGTAAGCTTTACGCTAGATCTTCGCGTACGAATATTACGCGTTAAGAGCCGTACGAAATCGCCTTCCTTAAATTTAATGGCCTTACGGTAGCGATTATAAAACTATTCGGTAGATTATTAAGCTTTCTACTAGAGGTTCTTAATCTATTCTTCTACTTCTCGGTTACGATCGACTATCGCTCGAGCTTAGACATTCTCGTCCGGCTACTCTTCTCTTACTATATTTATACGTATCGTTAGTAGGTAGCGATAATATATCTAGAATGAGGACGTCCTAGTTACCTAGTTAACCGCGTTATTATAAGTAAATTCGGCTCCGGATAATAAGGAAGTCTAGTCGTCTTAAGAATAGTTAATATAATAGCGTAGGTACGCTTCTAACGTTTAGTTTATCCGCTCCGTCTACTCATCTATTTACGGGTGATAGAACGTAGATAAATACCTACGTATAGTAAGCTAGTAGTAGAAGGTTCCCTAGTATCTAGATATAAATAAGGAGCCTCTATCGCTTACGATCGATCGAGGAACGCCCTATTTAAATACGATCTCGTCGTCGAATAACTACGCTAACTCGGATACCTCGATATCGGAGTAGTATAGAATGAATCTAACTATCTTAGAATATCTATAGACTACTACGAAAATCGAGTCGTAAGCTTTTCACTTACTCATCGACGGCGGTAAGCCTACGATGAAATCTATAGTTAGGTCCTACTATAGCCGATCAGGCTATAGTAGCGACGCTAACAGTCCGTACGGCTTATACCTTAGTACTTTTATTCTCTAATAAATACTATAGGTCGTTACGTAGTCTCTAATGTCCTTAATTATCCTAGACTACTAGTAGAACCGCTATATTATCTCGCGCGTTCTACCTTAGCTAAAATAGCCCCCCTACTATAGGTCGTCGTAATTTACTCTTAGAATCTCGTTTCGTATAGCGAAGTCCTCTAGAATGTATACTACGCCGTTAACTCGTACGATTCTAGTAGGGTTAACGCACTACTTCCCCTTATAGAGTAGGTCTTCTATTTTACCTTCGGGGAGGCCTTCCTAGGTCCGGCGGATATACTATTAATCCCCGGCCTATAACTCTCGGATTTAGTCTTCTAAAGACTTAAGGATCGACGGAGTTTCTTCAGGAGATACCGAAGAGGATTCCTTACGCGCATTCCTCTCCCTAGGAGCCTAAGATTCGTATACTAGAAGTATAGTATTCTAGCTACTCTCTTCCGGAACGTATCTTATTCCGCGAGTCCGAGCTCTCGTTAGCGCTCTTACGTAAAATGGAGAGGCTTTAGTTATAATTATATAAATTAATTCTCGTAAGCGTAAAGTAATTAAGTCGCCGAGGGGGTTCCCGAGTTCCTCCTTTACGACGTAATCTAGACGCCTTAAAAGGCCGTCCGTAGGGTTTTCTTTACCCTTTCGATAGCGAATTACGAAATTAAAGGGTATTAGAAGTTCCGCCTACTTAGTTTACCTTCGATCTAGTACCTTTATATCTATAAAGCTCTATAGCGTAGTATAGTTAGTTAGTATAAGCGTACTAACAGTAGGCGCTTTAAGGAAGTATCTCTATTCCTTAAAAGTACGTATAATCGCTAATATCTCTTAATCCCCCGTAGGATAGTTTCGCTCTACTTCATTCAGCTTCTTTAAGTAGAAGGCTATCGGACGCTATTCCTTCCTTATACTATTCGTAGGCGAGTCGTACTCTTAGGAGAGGATACCGCTTACGGCTGATCCTAAGGTATTAGTTTTAAGCTTTATCGGCTTATCATTCTTAAAGTAGGAGAGTATCATATTATACTCGAAGCGTACTTTCAGCTGCTTAAAGGCGAGCTATACCGCTACTATCTACTAGAATAGCCCTAATTTCTTACCTTTTACTATCCCTTTAAGTAGATCTATAATAGGCGCTACTATTCTCGAGTAGCCCTCGATAAATCTCCGGTAGAAGTTCGTAAATCCTAAAAAGACCTAGATTTCGCGATAGCTCTTTAGTATCGGCTAGTCTCGGATTACTTCTATCCTACTAGGATCTATCTAAATACCTACTATACCTACGCGGAAACCGAGGAAATTAATACTCTCTATACTAAACTCGCACTTAGAGAGTTTTACGAAGAGTTTATATTCTCTTAGCTTTTATAGTACTTACCGTACGTATTTAGTATACTCTTTCGGGTCTCTACTAAATACGAGGATATTATCTATATAAATAATAACGAAATCGTTAAGGTACTCCCTTAACGCTTCGTTTATATACGCTTAGAATGTCCCTAGCGCGTTTAAGAGGCTGAAAGGCATTACTAAGTACTTAAAATAGCCGTAGCGCGTACGAAAAGTAGTCTTCTAGCGGTCCTCCCGCTTAATCGGAATCCTATAATATATATCTCGTAGATCTAGTTTCGTAAAGACTTTCGTACCTAATAAACGATTAAGTATCTCGCTAATTAGTAGGAGTAGGTAACGATTCTTAATCGTTACCCTATTAAGACCCCTATAGTCTACGTATAACCTAAGACCTCCGTCTTTCTTCCTTACGAAGAGGATCGGGGCGCCCGTAGGCGACTTACTAGGTTATATCTAGCCCTTCGTACTAGCCTTATTAATATATTCCCGAAGGACGGCTAATTCGTTTCCACTAAGAGGGTAGATAGGGCTAAATAGTACCTTAACCCCTTCTTTAATAGGGATCGAATACTATACCTTCGTATACTTAGGTAGGATCGATGAATCCGGTTCTTTAAAAACATCGGCGTAATCTCTTATATATTCTAGGATAGAATCGATCGTTACCGCGTTCAATCTAACCCTAAAGGCTACTTCTACCCTAAGTATACTAGGCTTAAAATAAGCTATATATAGGGTTACGTCCTAGGAGATAGTCTACGCGTTAATAATCTCGATCTCTTATCCTAGACGGTAAGTCTACGTTCCTTCTAACTAACGGATATCTAGATCTACATCTAATAACTATTTAGTACCTAGGATCGCATTAATATAGTAGATATCTATAGTAATAAAGCTACGTAGGATATCTCTCGTAATTCCCTTCGAGTTAGTAGTACGTATTAAGTAGGCGTATCGCCCGTAAACCGGAACGGTCCTCCCGTCTACGGCGCGCGCTATAAGTCCGGCTAGTTCTCCTAGCATTATATTCTTAATATAAAAGCTTTATAATACGAAGTTAGTCTCCGCCCCCGAGTTAACTAATACTTTTAGTATACGAGGACCTTACGGAGTTATTACTTATATATTAATAATTATATAAAGTAATACTCGTATTATACCTCGAAGAGGAAGTCCTAATGTTATTAAGGTACTTATAATATAGGTACTTAGTTTTTTAAACCTCCTACGGGTTCACCGCTTAACTTATACTTCGAGTCTACGTTCTTCTTTAAAGCCTAACATTCGCTAGAACGATAGCCTTTCTTACTATAGTTATAGTAGTTACCGTCGAACTTCGACTACTACTTTTTCTTTATCTTTTCGATAACTATTATCTCCTTAAAAGTAGTTATAGGCCTCGTAGATGCTCTCTACTTACTTATAGCCTACGCTTTATATACTTTATAGCTTCTATTAATCTCTTTAATACGCTAAGCTATAGTAAGGACTTATTCCCGACTAGTTACCTCCGGTATCTCTCTTAAAACGGCTATTCTTAGTTTAGGACGTAGCGAGTTAAGGAAATACTAGGCCCGTCGCTTAGGTAACGGTATATCGTCTAGAATGTCCTACTTAATGACGACGATCTCGTCTAGGAGTTCCCTCGTAGTCTAATCCTTCCGCTATTTCCTTACTTATAGCTTAGAAGTAGTAAGCGAAAGGCGATTACTTAGAGTAGTAATGAGATCCCGATAGAACTATAAAAACTCCTACTACGTAGTAACGTCTCTTTCCTTAGATACCTACTACCTTATAGCGGTACCCTTAAGGTATATAGCTACTATATTAATACGAAGCGTATACTCCTCTCTCGGAATATTTATACCTATAAATTAGAGTTCCTATACTATCTTAAATTTAGTATATTCCTTAAGATTATTCGTAGAATACCTCGATAGCTTAGCTAGACGTAATTATTTACTCTAGTTAGGCCCCGAACTAATTAATAAAGGTCTTTTTACCGTCCGAGCCGGTATACCTTCTATAAGTACGGTATTAGTAGACTCTCCGCCTACTAACTCTCTCTCTTTATTACGTATTACTTCTTCTATCCTCTTTTAAGCTAGCCTTCGGATGACCTCGTTATACCTCTCTTTTACTATAAGCTACGGTATCTCGCCTCCCCTCTATAACCTAGCGTTATCCTCCCCTACGGGATAGGTACTATTCGATAGCTCCCCTCCTACTTAGGTAGAGGAATCGTTAGATTATAAGGGGACGATCGTAGGTTAAAGAGGCTATTCGATCTCTTTAAATTTAGGACTCGGTCTCGACTAGGATCGATTACGGGCCTACGCCCGCGTCCTTACCGCGCTCGATATACTTATAGTATACTAGTACTACATTCGCTATCTACGATGGGAAGCGTTAATAAATTATTAGGCCCGTTACCTAACTAGAGGGTAAATGTATATACTATAGGATTAATAATGATAGATAACTAGCCTATAGATAGAGATATTAACGCTTAAAGAAGGCTTTAAGGTTGATAGGTATAACCCCTCTTACTATATATATACGGTAAGCTAGCTACTTAGCTAGCGGCCTAACTCCTTAGTTGATGTCACGTGGAGTATCCAGTGTTACGTAGGTGTTCGTGACACCTTCGGCTTAGAGCGTCTACTCTACCGTTCTCCTTTCCTTTTATATAGTAAATCTAGAAGTTATAAGTAGCGAGTATCTCCGCCTACCTTACCTATCTTTAGTTAAGAACCTTAGTCGTATTCTAGTATAATAGGTTCTTATAGTCCGAGTATATCTTAACCGTATACTTAGGTCCTTTAAGGTATACTCTCTAGTATTTTAGTACTTCGATAATAGCGAGTAGCTCCTTATTATATATATCGTAGTTTAGCTCTAGTACTATTATTTTTCGTAAGAAGTAAGCTATCGGCCTTACTTTCCTATCTTATTCTATCTATATTAAGACCGCGGCGATCGCGCCGTCTAATACATCCGTTTCGAGGAGTATCTAGAAGTCTAGGTTAAAGATCGTAAGGATCGGGGCCTCCGTAAACGCCTTCTTTAGTTTCTATATTACCTCCCGCGCGTCGTCTATTAAAGTAAAGGTCGTAACTCCTTTCCTTATTAGATTTATTAACGGTACTACGATTCGCGAATAGTTTCTAATAAACTTTCTCGAGTAGTTTACGAATCTAAGGAACGCTTATAGTTCCTTTAGCGTCGTTAGTTCTAGCTATTCTAATACGCTTTTAATCTTATCTAGATTAATCTATAGTCCGTCTTACGAGACTATATAACCGAGGAATTTTACGCTTAATTTATAGAACTAGTACTTTTCTAACTTAACCGGTAGTTAGTATTCCCTTAGTACTTCTAGTACCTTAATAACGTATTTTATATATAACTTATAATCTTTCGAGTAGATTAGGATATCGTTAAGGTATATAACGTAGAAGATATCTAAATATTTCCGTAAGATATTATTAATTAGTACTTAGAACGTCGCTAGTACATTAGTAAGTCCGAACGGTATTACGTAGTATTTATATAGACTATATTAGGTCCTAAAGACTATCTTCTATTCTTCGCCTTCTTTTATACGTATACGGTAGTACGCGTCTCTTATATCGATTATTATAAAGTACCTCGCTTCTTTAAGCCTATCCTATAGCTTATTAATCCGTAGTAGCGGATATATATTCTTAACGGTAATGTCGTTTAACTTCCGATAATTTATATATAATTAGAGTTCCTTACCGTCCTTCTTTAGGATAAATAGGATTAGATAGTCTACTTCTAATTCTAAGAGTCTAATATAGTCTTTCGCTAAATTATCCTTAAGGTATTTACGTAAAGTCTCTTATTCTACTCCGGATAATAAATAAAGTAATCTAAACGTAGGTTTCTTTCCTTCCTAAAGTCGTATTTCGTAATCCTACGGCTTATATTTAGGTAGCGCCTTAAGTCCTACCTTCCTTTTAAAGACTTCCTTAAGCTCTTTATATTCTAGCGAGTATACGGATACTTCTATTAGTATTTTTATAGGTCGTACCTAGATTTCCTTCTTCTTAAAGAGTTATACCGTTATTACCTCTCGATCTTAAGGTCTTTCTATATAGTCGTAGTTATCGAACCGTAACTAGACCTTCGTCTAGTTAATAATAGAGTTATACCTTTTTAGCTATAGTATTCTAAGTACTATATCGTATTTCGTCTCCGCGACGTTAAGGCTAATTTCCTCGTAATACTCGTCGATCGATAATCGAACTCTTCTTAATTCATATATAACGTTAGATAATGCTTTTCTAGTAAATTCTAATAACTTATAGGACGTAGCCTTTTTATATTTCTACTCCCTTAATTTATTAGCTATCCGATAATTAACGATATTACCGGTATATCCTAAATCGATAAGGATATATACTTCTTAATCTCTAAGGGTTCCGTATAGAATGATTAAATGCGAGTAAGTCGCTATAGTTATTCTATATAGTTCCTCTAGCTAATCTCTTATTACGCCTCCTTTACGAGCCCTCTTCCGCTTACGCTTCGGTAGAGCTATTCTTCCTTAGGCGGCCTACTCCTTAGGCCGTCCTTACCTTAGTTTTTTAGCTAGTATAAGTAGTCTATCCTCCTATTTCGTAGGTTAGATACCTTATAGTTCTAATCTCTATATCGTTTAACTAATATCTAGTATATCTCTCTAGCTTCTTTAATTAATATTTCTAGAGCTTCTAGCTATAGATAGTCTAGGTATCGTTTATAATAATAGGGTATATTCCTTAGTAGGTACCTCGCTACCTCGTTATAGGCGAAGTTACCTCTAATTAATACTCCCTCTAGTATCTCGTCTATATATAGTACGGGGATACCTCGTTCTCTATAGATACGATATACTTCTAGGACTCTATCGTCGTTTAGTCCTAGTATTCTAGTCCGTTTATATCGTTCTCTAAGGATTCGTCGTTCTTCTAGGATCCTTATTATAAGTCTAGCTATTTCCTAGAGTATTCCGTCTCGCTACTCTTTAGATCCCTCTACTCCTAGGTCGCGTACCCTCTATACGATCCGGAGAGCCTCTTTATATAGTTATTTAAGTATTATAAGCGTAGTTAGGCATCGTCGTCTTCTTTCTACTCGTTTAGGTTAAATCGGCCTATTATATTAATCTTTAGCTCTACTTAACTCTCTTCGATCTTATATATATATTAGGTTTCTAGGTTCTCCCCCTAATATAAATAAATATAACTCTCTTCTCCTACTTAATTTCTAGAGTATTCTAGGTTATTATATAGGATAATCGAAAAGATCCTTTCTTTTAACTTTAGTTCCTCTATTAGTTCGTAGACCGTATAGTAGTATTAGAATATAGTCCTCCTTAGGTATATAAGATCTATATATTCCTTATCGCTCTAATACCTTATCTTAATGTAAATACGATTCGGGGTAATAATAAGGATTATTACGCTTTAATAATTTACCGATTCTCCTACGTAAACTACGTTTACTTCTAATCTTATCTCCGACTTCTTTACCTAATTCTTCTTCTAAGGTTCTACTTAATTTACCTACTTCTTCGGGGACTTATACTCCCTTACGTAGTAACTAGGTTTTCTATAATTATAGTAGTTTCCTTAGTTCCTTAGTCTATTAGGCCCTTTACTTTACTTCGTATCCTTATTTTAGGACGTTCCTCGCTTCTTTTAGGTCTAATCGAGGTCTATTAGTATTAGTCTATAGTATAGTTATCTCTACTTCTTAGTATTAGACCTTTATCCCTTTACTATAAACCCTCGACGGTAGCTATCGTAGCGCTTATATTCCTAGTAATTATTATCGACCTAGATAGCTCCGTTAATCTAGTCTTCGATCTTCTCGCTTTTATACGTCCTTATTTCCTACTTAATCGCTAGCTTAAGGTCTTCGCGAAAAATAGGAACTAATACTCCGTCGCCCTATCCTAATACTATATTTAGGGTTCGAAACTTAGTAGCGTAATCTTAAATTAAGTCCGTCTAGCGTAGATTTATAATCTATCGCTCTACTTCTTTTTCTTCGTCCCTAGCTCCGAATACCTTTCGGACCTTCGCCTTAAACCTCTAGAAAGTCCGGAATAGCTTAACCGTTTCCTTCTCTCTTTTACTAGATTAATTTTCTATATAGTCTTTAATAAATGGGCGGAGCTACGCTTCTACTCCTCCCTTAAAGTAGCTTTCTATAAAGAGGATCTTTTATATATCGCTAAGGAAGTTCCCTAGGTTCATTAGTAGGTATATATCTATATAGTAGACGAAGGGTATAAGTCTCTTCTACGCCCTATTAAAGGGTTTAGGTAGGTTTCCGATCTTACCCTTAGATATTAATTCTATCGTAGTAGAAACTATTATTACTATATCTATCGTAGTAGTATCCGAGGGTATCGGTCTTAGTATACTTAGTCCTACTATTATATCGTTTAGAGATAACCGTAATACTTATCGCGTAAGGAGTTCGTCGGTTAGGGATGTAGGTCTTATCTATCTTCCGTAACTACTTATAGAGATCGTCTCTCGTACCGGTTAATAGTAGCTAAAGTATTAGTACTACTTCCTATATAGCTTAACGGAGTTAGGCTTCCTTAGTTATAGTTCCTTTATTATATAAGCTAGGTCGAGAGTACGTAAGGTATAAATAGTCGAGTAACTTTAGAATAGTATATTAAAGTAGATATTATAAGTTAGCTACGAGAGAGTATAACTATAAAAGGGGAATAAGCGTAGCTATATACTTATAAGGCGTATCCCGAATAGGTAACTAGAAATAGTATATTAATATATTAATATAGTCTATACTAATATATCGCTATATCGTCTCTTTCCTTTTCTAGTAGTTACGTACGGTACGTGACCTAGCCTCGTATTATTAGGCTATCACCCTAGTAGACCTACCTCTAGACGCCCCGCGCCCTAGGTCGTGTAAAGGCCATTTCTAATAGCGAGCTCGAGCGGTTAGAGGAGGTTTTAAGTCGTATACTACGTCGTAAGATATAAGCGTTAGGTATCTTTAATAAGTTATCTAACTCCGAAGAGGTAGCTCTAGTTAAGTCTAACTTCGCTTAGTCCGACGCCCTAGGCGTTAAGTAGATTAACTAGGAAGCTATATTATCCGGTAAAACTACTTAAGGTATTATTTTTAAGCTTTCTCTAGAGTCTCCTTCGTAAGGTAAGCTTCTAGTTTCTAACTATTCTCTAACTCGTCGTACTCTAACTACTTAATTAAGTACTAGGGAGTACCGCGCCTAACGCGTCTCCCTAATACTTTCTCTACGTCGTACTCTTCTATTATAACTTCTTCGTCTAATAGTAGTAACTTAACTAGTCTAGCGTTCCTTAGTACTAGTTTAAGTAGTAAAATATAGAATACGTTATAAATTCTTATATCTTAGGGAACTTCTAGCTAATAGTTAACCTTCCCTATCTTTTCTTTAATTCTAAACGGTCCTAACTTAACGTAGTCTAGTTTCGTACTTAGTCGCTTTATTTTAATGTTTTTTCGTAAAAGGTAGACGGAGTCCCCCTCTTCTAGAGGCGGTCCCTTAACCCTTCTTTTATTTACGTATTTTACTATTCTTTCCGCGATAACCCTAAGGTTTCTTATAGCTTTTCGTAAATTTCCCTTATTATTCTAATTTTAAGGAATACTCTAGAGTTCGAGCTTTCTTAGACGTTATCTTCTAATCTTAAGTAAAACCTATTATGGAAAATATTGAGATATAGGCGAATAGCCTAGTTAGGCTTAGCGTCTATATTATGTGACTATAAAGAGTACTAGGCCTATCTAGGTCTAATACTAGGGTACGTGACTAGGTAGTATAACTAGTAACGTCACTAATAGTATGACGCTTACTAATAGCGATTCGAGGGGTTTCTATCGCTATCGATTATCGCCACCTAAGGTCTATATAAGGACACCTCTCTCTCACTTTTAGATAGATAGTCAAGGTCTTCTATAATCGAGTTAATGATCCTACCTAAGACTTATAACCTTTTTAACACCTATAGTTAGCGTAGAATAGACTTAATCCTATTACCGACTTATAGTTATTATTCGGAGGACTCGGAGGATTACCTAGATAGATAATAGATAGGCTCATTATAGGATCGAACCGATAGGTATTAACTATTCGACTATAGAAGACTTAGTGAAACTTTACTATCTAAGAGAGGGGAGAGGAGTATCCTTATATAGGTAACGAGTGGCGATAGTTAGAAGATAAAAGAAACCCATCGAATCGCTATTAGTAAGCGATGATGTGAGTGGCTACGCTACCTAGGTATCTTACCTAGCTAAGCCGCCTAGCGCTAAGCCTGATTTAGTAAGAGGCCTAGATAGCGATATTCCACAGGAGTAATTAAAGGAAGAAGAGGAGGTAGATAGAGATATTTATAGGATTAAAGACCTCGTCGGCGTATATACTAATACTAAAGGTAATAGCGATAAACGTTATCGTTAACCGCCTAAGTTACGAAGGTACCTCGCCGTTACCTCCTTAATTATATACTCGCGATTCTAAAACGTTAGTAAATAGCCTTCGAAGGCTATCTAGGCGTTTATTACCGGCCGTCGCGGAATTTCTACGGGAGATTCCCGGCTAACTTATTTTATTTATCTACGAGGTAAAGACTACTAGTTTAGTAAGGCCGATAGCCTTATCTACGAGTACCGTCGAAGGAGGGCCTTCGAAGCTAAGTAGGGGAGGCTATAACTAGTAGGGATACTAAGGACGTATAATAACCGTTACGCTAGTCTGAAGGCCTTCTGCCGAGGACTAGCGCCGGTAGGGCCCTATAAAATTACTCGAAGGTATATAGTTAGCCGGTCCCTAGGACCTAGTAGAATTCACCAAGTTCTTCCATTAAGTCATAAAAAGTCATGTAGATAGTCATATGACGGACTGTTTGTGATTTTAACTAATTGGAAGTCTTGTGTGTCAACTGTTAGGGAATTAGACCTGCAGCCTCACCAGCCAGCCAGCCTCCCAGCGATGCCGGCACGGAGGATGGTCAATGACTCTGGCTCTTGCTCTGGCTCTGACTCTGACTCGTCATTCCATTAATATGCAATGAGACTGGAACTGTATCTACCTGTACTCGTCATGCGTGGCAAGCACTCCTAACATTCGAGACTCTCTATGATGATGACATATGCCGTCTCTTCTTCTGACTCATGGCGTGGCCTCCCGTTTCTAGTTATTCGCCACTCTACGTATGTAGCAGCACCGGTTCCCAGGGGTTTAGATTTACAGCAGCACGTTGCACGAGCGGTAGAGGTGAAAGAAACGGCGCTATTGCAAACCACTTTGGTAGGTTTTTGCTGGGAAAAGGCTTGAGAGGCTGAAGGGGGTAATAACAAGTATTACCTCGTACCTTCGTGTGCGCGATGCGTGGTGGCGACGCGTGATTGGTCAACCACTACAACTCACTCACACAGCCTTGCGCGAACCGCTGGCCGCGTCGTTGCGTCCCGCGTCCTCGGAATGTGGCGGTTTCTCTCTGGAGCCTTCGATCCCTCGCGCTGACTCACGAGTAGGGACCACCGGGGGGAAAAATGGGTAAGTGACATGGCAGGGCAGGGCATGGCGGTCGATGTTATTGGTTGCCTTTCCTCTCAGACATTCCCTGTTGAATCATCATCATCATCATGGTTGGTTGGTTGGTTTTGGTTGTGGGTAGATAGGTAGGTAGCTCCCCCCGGATTGAGTTGGCGTTGATGTTGGCGTTGGTGTTGGTGTTGGTGTTGGTGTTGTGTTCCAAGGTTGGTACAAGAAAGAACCAGACAAAGGTAAATAGGTAAATACTGCCCACCCAAATCCCAGGTTCTGGCTCAAACCCTTGGCCAAGGTCTGGTCCAAAAAAGAAAGGACTGTTGAAGTCCTCCTTTTCTCCTGTAGAGATATTTATAAAAGCGCAGTATCTTACCTTGCCACTCGCTGAAGACATTAGTGGCATACACATACGTGCACCAAGTGAAGAGTTGACTCAGGCTCAAGAAACAACCATAACGACGACAACAAAGAAATACAGTCACACACGATTCGGAAATTCACTGTTGGTCGAGAAACATCCAGTCCAGATCCACATACTCCGTTCTTGTCGACTCACTAGTCCGGACAGTTGACAATTTCCCTCCTCATACATCACAATCCCACAATCCACAACACCACACAAGTCACGGATTCGCAACCAACACATCACCATGACGGTCATCGAGCCAGAATACAGCGTGTCAACACAGAAAAAGTCGACGTCTGGGAAGTCAGCAATGCAGAAAATGCTGCCACATGAGTATGCAGACGGCACAGTCCACACCCTTTTCGACGATTTTGGGCGGCCGTTCGACATCAGATTGAAGAGAAGCCTTGGAGGGGACAATGGCGAGGGATTCTCGATGGCCTGCGTCTTTCTCGCCGAGTGCGTGTCGGAAGGGCAGGACTCACCATGGCCGCGTTATGATGGTCCTTTTGTCGTCAAGATCTTTGATCCGCGCTATTCGACCCGGCTGCGTCAAGAATTTGGCGTCTCCGAGTTCGACGAAGACATGCTCAAGGAGATCGCAGAGTCCGCCCACAGAGGCGAACAGGCAGCATTCGAAGACGAAATGACCGAGCCTTTCAACCCCCCACGATGCCTGTCCGAGACAACCCAGGAGATTCTCGACGAGCTAGCACCACCGTGCGTGTTCGGCGACCTCTACAGCCAAGCACTTGCAGATGAATATGTGTTGCAGGCCTTCCTTGCTGACGGGATCCTCGCCACCCGCCCCTCGGACATTGATCGGGAGTTGTTCGTCTGGCTCATGTCACAGCAAATGTTCCGACACGAAGAACAGATGCACAGTTATCTGAGCCGTTTCCCTGATGCACCAGTTGTGCAACTAAAGGAGGTCCTTAAAATTCGGCCCAGGATGCCGGTCAGCTCTTTGGATGACGACGAGCTAACCGCCCTTGCGACATCCATGGGCTTCGGTGCCATTGTTATGGAGATGGTGGATGGACAAACAATGTTGGAACTCCGAGAGCTTTGTATGCTGTCCCCAGAGGAATTCAAAGAGCAGCCGGCCAAAGTTCGAGAATTGGTTCCAACTGGCAGAGAGTCGGCCAGGCAGTTCTTCGAGGACGTCAACAAACTCCTTCGGTTTCCCCTCAGTGTTGGCGTTCAAAGTCGAGACCCCAATCTGGGCAACATAATGTGCAGCCTACTGCCTGATGGCAAAGGGAGGCGTCTTACCTGGATTGATATTGGCCAATTCCAGCCTCTCTTCGGAAAGGAGGTCTGTGCACCTGACACATTCGCGATTACGAGGGATTCGTGCCTTGCCATGTTTGTGGCCAACATCAACGAGCAACAAGAACAGGAAATTTACAGCGATCTGTCCTTCATCTTTCGCAAGGTCGGATACTCCAGCAGCTTGGTGCACGACCTTAAACTCGACCGGTTTCGACAGTGGGGACGCAAGGTGTCAATGACGTTCGCATGGCGAGCTATTATGGAGGATGTTTGCTTTGACGACTGGCAGTGTGGAAGGCCTGTTGCTACACAGCTGTCGATCTGCATTATCCGCATGGCCAAAACGATCATGGAGCAGGAAAAGGGTCGCACAGGAGCTCCAGCAAGAGGCACTCCAGAGCAGCAGGACTGGTTCCATCGTGCTGTGCTCAAGCTGCACTACTTGCTTTGTAGCGAGTCGGCCGATGAACCCTTTGTTACTCCGTCGGGGAGAGAGGCAGCCGCTCGATTTGAGACCATCATGGCGTCAGCTGGGTACCCCGATGGACAAGTGGTGGTGGCCACCCACTCCCAGACTGAACTGAAATCGAAAGACGGCAAACGCACATATCCTTCTGTGGAGGAAGTCATCCTGCATGTGGCGGCGACACGAATATTGCCTGTTCGGTTCTGGTCCGCGGATCAGCCAGTCGACTCGGTCATTTCTGAGCTGCAGACCCGGTACGACAAGGTACTGAAAGCCAGGCTGCTTGGTTGACACGATTATATCAGGGCAATGCTTAGGAGGTGGGAGGAAGAATGTGTCGGCTTGAGGGCCCCCGTCACCATTGCGGGATACAAGGCATGCTGCAAGCTTGCTATTCACTCTGGAACGAAAGAATTCGACGTCTCAAGTTGAATTGATTTGAGGACAGAACACATCGTCTCGGAGGAAGTACGGGATTGCCAGAATGACTTTAGAACAGGCCAGGAATCAGCACACATCCCAAGCAATGTGATGCTACCATTGAATCCGAAGGGAGGGATGAGAAGGATTGGGAGTGGAACGCAGGCAGAGGAGACGAACCTCGGCAGGGCTTGGCACCTTCATCTCAGCCCCGCCTCGACAGCCTCGACAGCCTGTGCAGAGGGTAGTTTGATAGACCCGGAAACTATTAGACATGTACATAATTAAATGGACAAATCTACGACATCTACAGAGACGTCACACTGTTTCTCGTATACATGTGACATCAAAGGGACATTTGTGCAACTTGATATCCAGCTTTCTATATCGGCCTGAAGCGAAGGTGATGGAGTTCGTCCTGAGCGGTCGGCCCTGTTACCCAACTCCGAGAATACAAGATTCGCAGGTCATTGTTGTAATATAGCTATAAAGGTACAATGTATCATTCGCGGTTATCCAGCACAAAAAGACCTCCTATATGAGCCTCATCAGTCGTAAAGCGTTGACCGCATGGTCAGCGAGATAGTATGCTTGTATTTCAAAGCTAAATATGGATAGCGACACTGTGTGGACAGCTTCGGCAGCAGGCGCGGCGAGGATTTTGCACGTGTCGATATTCTGCACCGATGAAGCGGTGAGATCCGATATGACCGCCTAAGAGTTGCCTCTTACCGATGGAGTTTGCGCAATGGCCTGGCGTCATTCTCACGGTAAGTGTTCGCCAGCATCTAGTTGAACATTTGTTCCCTTCTCGAATCCTGCGTGATCTCGGTACGGGTGTCTCGTTGACGACATCAGCGATCGTCGTCCTGAGCTTCGAAGAGTGATACTAGATTGGTTGGCCGCGATGTTGTGTGTATATCGTGGCGTGAACATGACTTGGCAATGCAGGGAGATGTGTTGAATTCGAGCGGAAAGTGGTGACACCAGCAAAGAACTCCAGGGAGGTCCGCAGCAGTTGCGGAGACTGCTGTAGAAAGAGAAAAGACCGCAAGATACCCCTAGTCGGCGTTGTTTCGACCAAACTTGATGTCTCAGGACCGGTATATTCTTCGAGCTGATCTCTCTTAGCGTAATATTCGGAATTTTCATGATTCGATACCGCGTGCTGCCCTGGAGTCTCGTTGTACGGCGGGTTCCTTGGTAATCCAGAGGCTCGAGATCGAACAGGCCACCATGAGAATTGCGTTGAAAATTGCCATAATATAGAACGGGGCCCCCAAAGACACTTTATCGAACATCAAACCCCCGATTTTGGTGAGTATCAGGATTGCAGCACCTCCATAAAGCGAATATACACCGGCCACAGAGCCCTTCAAGGTTGATAACGGGGCTTCTCCAGTTCCTTGTTGTGTGGCTGTCAGGAGGGGGGCCTCCTCGCTAGGGTGGGCGTCAGCTCCTTGACGGTCGTGCACCATGGCGTTGGGCGGACCATCTGCTTCTTTGTGTAGTATGCCTTTGCTCAGTGTGCCTAAGCTGCAGACGATTGCGCCAATCTGGCTGATCCCGATGAGGCAAGCAGCGAAGAATGCCGCTGCCCGTTGCGATGTGTTTCTGTCGTCAGGGTCGAATTCGTTGGCGAACAAAGGATATCCGATAATTCCTGCCATTGAAGCCACAAGTAGCGGAATTTCTCTCCTCGTTGATTTGGCTGCCCAGTAGCCAAATACAGGAGCAAAGACAAGTGCCACCAGCTCCGTCACGCCCGTGAGCTCTGCCGCAACGACATAAGCTCGAGGACACTTTCTCTTGATGTCTGGAAGACCAGTTGGATCATCGTTGGAGGCAGGGTCCACACAAAGGCCGGATGACAGAAACGTTGCGTTAACGAGAAGGGGAATGAAAAGAGAAATGCCGACAGATGAAGCGCGGGCCACGAAACCTCCAAGGTATCCAATGCCTATCTCGGAGCGTCTAAATCCTGCCATGATAGCTGTTTGAAAGTTATTCGACATTTGAACGAGTCCGTTGGTGAAGCGTGAGGCCTCTTGGGTACCCTGAGAGGCGTGAGCCTTCGAGCGATAGTCTTCAGTATCACTCTGCAGACGTCGGAGACCAAACAAGCACCAGACAGCCAGTAGAAAAGCCACGGCAGCCACAATGTAAAAACTGTCTTTGAGAGCAGCTTTCTCTCCCACACCTGCGTACTGGAACTTAGCAGGAAGCGGTAGGAAAAGGGTCAGTGCGATCAAGGCACCGCAGCCAGTAAACATGCCCACAAATCCGGCAACTCGACTCGTTGATCCAGCGATGTCTGAGTCAGCGGCTATCGAATCAGCTTTGGTGTTGTGTTGCGAGGTTCTTGACACGAATCTAGCGGGCGTGATCGTCACTTCCGACTCAATTGATGGCCTGGAAGCATGGCCATTTGCCCCAACAGCAGCACCTGCACGCTGACCCTCAGCTGGGACACCTGTAGCCGGTGCCGCAACAGCAGGTAGAATAGCCGTAACCATAGTAGAGGCCGCAGCGCCTCCGACACTGAAGAACAACCTGGCCAGCAGCAGCTGAGGATAAACATTTTTAGCTTGGACGAATAACACCAGGGCTAGGCAAATAACCAAGTAGCCTGCGACGCAGACCTGTCAAGAATCAGTATTGTGGCTTGCACCTGTGCCAAAGAGGGTCATACAAAGCGTAGGCCCATTCGATCAGAGAGCAAACCCCATAGAGGACATGCTACCAATGCCACGAGTTCATCAGCGAACCCCAGGGTCCCAACGGCATCACCGACGCCATTCTCCTTGCCGATCAGGTCTGTAATAACAAAAGAGACCGAGGAATTGAGAAAGACAAGAAACGCTATGGAAAAGGGACAGACGCCAAGTAGGTACGTCGCTACTTGGAGCTTAGAAGCTGTGAACATTTTGAAGGGGCTGAGAATACCACCCCCGGAGTGACCTTCAAGACGATGAATGAATCAAAGACAAACCTCCCATCCCTTACACATACATGGTGAGATGCGTGTATAGCAGTCAGTGAAACACGAAACAAAGATCAGGGGAGGTTGATGTTGTTGTCATCGATCAGCGAAACCGGAGGGGGCTTTACCGGGCTTGGCAGCCTCTCGGCCAGTCGATGTCTCTAGTGTAAAGCATATTGCCTCTCCACGCTGATCTCGCCTCTCGTGCTCCCGAAGTCCCGTGCCTCCGCATTTTGCTGGGCGAATTTGTTTGCTTTCAACATGTGTCAAACAGCACAAACATCCTTGCTGCGGTCTACCCCATCGTGATCAGACTCACCACCTCACAATATCTTCTATTGCATCTCGGACCTACGCGCTGACCTGCAGCAGGCCGGCAGGCCCCGGCTCAGCAGCCAGGAGCTGCTTTGGAAGGTCTGGCTCATGGCAGACGCCTCAGACTACCCCGATGACATTCAATTTGCTGGCCTTGTTCAAGCAGCAACTGCAGCGGCCGACGAACAGACTCGCGATCCGTCGTCGCTAGGGAAACGCAAACGAGATGACCATGTCCTTGAAGATGTCCCTAGGTTAGACGAAGACGGCGCTGGAGATGCGCCTGATCCCGCTGCATCGAGTCCTCCGCACCTCCAAAGTTCTGCATCTGTCTTGTTCCGAGAACCTTCGTCGAAGAGTAGGAAACACAGTAGGCCACCGCTGGGAAAGGTCTTTGCATCTTTGGAGCTTGCCCCTGAGAATTTCTTGCGACTTCAGACTGCTGCCAAGGCATTCATGCTGGACGAGGCGCACCCTGAGCGCAGGGAAGTCGTAGGACCCAAGAAAAACGCAGGAGGCTCTGATTTGGCCAAGTTAAACTTGTGGAACTGTGTTGAGGAATTCCTCTCCGTCCATGGCTATGGCGACAAGTTTTTCGCCCAAGGAGCGGGCGAGGGTATTCCCGGAGCACCTCAAAGAAGCATATTCTGGCCTCGGGACAGCCAGACCATCATAAAACTAATGATGCCATTAATGAGGAAAATGGTCACCAACGAACGCCAACGGATCTATGCGGCTGCCACCAGGAAACAAGGATCCGCGAAAGAATCAGGTGAGGAGCAGTCACCAGCACCCGTGGACGAGTCCATCATGTCCGACGTCAGAGCTCCCGAGACGAGCTACTCGGACCAAGAGATTGGGGTCCAACCGTCCATACCAGTGCACCAAGATATCCCAAGCTTGCCACCACATATGTCACAGCCCACAACCACCTTCAAGCAATCAATCGTCCTCCATGTCAACGTGGTGTCAAATACTGGCGGAGCACTGAGACGAGTGATACCACGGTTTAGCTTGACACCAGAAGCAGCTCCCAGCCTGTCAGCTTTGCTCGCCGAGGTGGAGAAACGGTACACGCTCCCAGCAAGAACGGGAGGCGCCCTAGGAGTGCAAGGCCGTCCAATCGTCAAGGTGTGGCTCACCGATGGTCTGGTTACGGTGGAAGAAGACGGAGAGTGGATGGTTGCGCTGTTGAGCGCTGGGGTGGTTGACTGGATGGACGGCGAGGTTCGAGTGCTCATCGAAATCTGAGATGGCACAGCAATAATCATAAGTGCCTTGGGGCTCTCAGCCGTCCGTTTCGGGCGCATCAGGCTACCGACTTTGGCAGCTTCACAGCCTCCCTGGTCGGCGAGCTTCCCGAATCTAGAAAAAAGATTCTAGGGCTGAAGTGAGTTCTCGGGCTTTAAAGATGGCGCCACATGAATCCCGAAGACAGGGACAGCGAACAAGTGTCGCAGCCTAATGCAAGCCTCGTTCCTAACGCTGAGGCTTTTCCAGCAACACGGCATCTCCCAAGAGCTCCCAAAAATGTAAATCTGCATGTGGCCCTTGACTCGACTTGTGTGCTTGTTTACAGACCATGGGCCGATCGACATTTGCCTTGCCTCTTTCTGCTGTCCCTTAGAGCACGAGCTGCAGCTTGGCTCGACACAGAAAATGCTCCGGCAGTGGTGGCGACCGTTGACCGCCGTGTCGATGGCAGGGGTTAGCTAAGCTTGACTTCCAATGATATAGAAGGACCCCGGCTTATCTGAGCCCGTTTTGACCAGACAAGCAGAGGGCATGTCGTGCTAAGGCGACACTTAGGCGCAATTCTCCTGTGTTGCTCCTGAAAAAATTAACATTAAACAATGCTAATCTTTCTGCACCCTCTCTGTCAGCCAGTCACGCCAGTCAACGCGTCCAGGCACCGATGCAGACTCGAAGATCGCGGCCATATTGCGTATCGAGCTCAGCATCCATCCTTCCCTTGTCTTTACGTACTTGTGTCGGTCTAACAACACAGCTAAATCCGACAGCTCACCTGCTCCAATCTTGCCGGGCACGTTTGACATAACATCACAAAACACTACTGGTGCCAGTCGCCGTACGGGTCCAGCAACGTGTACTCGACAGTAGCTGGCGAGTAGCTATTACGAGCACTGTGAGCAATTCCGTGGTCCGAAGCGGTGGGGCCCAGGTGATAAGTTTCAGGACACTGGGATAGGTTCGGGCGCTTCTGGTTACTGTGAAATTGTAGGCCCGGCCACCTCGTCTACGATTACGAGGATGTCGCACCACACCCCAGTCCTGGTCGATTTGCAAGGATCATGTAGCGAGCACCCAACGGAGAAAGCACGAACTGGTGGTAGAGACAGAAGTGGCCGAAAAGGGGGATGAACAGGGTCCAAACCGCACTGCATTTTGCTATTCGCATCATCCCATGTAGCATCTGACTCTCGTACCCTGCAGCACGGGCGGGCATTATTGGATTTTTTTAACCTCCTCGATGCGGGGGAGCAAAGTCACCAACTATAATTATGCTTTTGTAACTGTCGGCTCGCCTTTACATTTCCTATCCATCGCTCCAATCGGGCATCAGCACGCGAGAGACGGTGCAACTGTTGCCTGTGTGCCGGGTCTCGGGAACTGTTGCTTAGGACGAACACGAGGCGACAAGCGATGGAAGGAGAGGACTTAGGACGAGAGAGGAGAGGTTGGACGCTGATCGTTGTCCGAGACGGAAGGGATGACCACTGACCCGGTGAGGTGGCAATTGTTGCACTCTTCGAGGTCGAAGAGGGCCGAGAGGGCCTAAATGGGGAAGTGATGCGCTGGTCGCTTGATGGGGGGACGAAGCGAGAGAACTAATCTGGAATTCGCCAAAGGTCGGCACATCGGCCTCACTGTAAAGAGATTGAACCCTTTTCGAGCGTCTGCTTGATGGCCGGGGATCCAAGATAGGAAGCGAGAGACCAAAAAGACAAGTTCATGAAGGGCGGTAAATGGGTGCGGTTTGTCGGACGAGCGAGTCGGTACATGTGTGGTAGGAGGTTACAGAGGGTATCCTTGCTGCATTGCAGTGAGATACATACCCTGGATGTCACTCAGCCAGGCACTCATTGGTACAAGTGGTACATTGGAGGGAGGGGGGGAAGCTGGCGCCGGTGCTCGTGGAACCCAGTCCTTGAATTTGAACTTGGGAAGGTCCCTGTTGGTCGGACTCTTTTGGCGAGACGCACGAGGCCAATGCAAGGCAATTGTTGAGCTGGTTGGCCAGCAGGGATAACTGGGAGGGAAGCCTAACGAACCCATGGGTGCCACCAAGTGCTACCAGGCGCCTCTAACTGCAAACACAGGTCGGATCTACACTGGACGGACTTTGAGCTCGGGACGATCGCGACCCCCGATTCAAAAGTGGAGGCAGCTTCACGTCAGAGCCTCCCTTTCCCGGCCCCCCACCAAGAGCACCCCAAGCCCCCCCGGGCATAGCGTCTCCTAGAGCTCCGACAGGCACTGGCGCCTCAGTGGCTCGCCAAAATGACAAGCCGGACAAGCCTAAAACTCCACCTTTCACATCATAGCTCTGTACGAGTAGCTAAAGGCTCAATGCCCAAGAAAACCACCAAAACAACCACCACCACCACTACGTACTTGACCTTTTGCTAACCCTCTAACCCTTCAGAAACACAAACTGGGATCTTGGACCGTGTTCTTGCTCAAGCTCTCCAACGTCCATGAACAAGCTTATTGGGGGTTTCCTCATCCCGTCTCCTCCTCGTACGTCCTTGGTCGCCCTGTCGCCGTCCAACCCCCGCCCCCGTCGCTCATTGCCCTTTACTGTCAAATTCCCAGCTGCTGCAGAGCAAGCCTCATGCGCAATTGAACATCGAGTCTATTTCCCAACACCAGAGCTGGTCATTGAATCGAGACTCGTCCTCACCGCCAAGCTACTTTTTTACGTGTTGCTCTGGAGCAACGCTATCAGAATTGAAAGATATCTTTTATCCTTACTTACTCTTTTCTCCTCCTCACTTCACTTGTAAATAATACCCCCTTTCTATCCCTATACTTTTGCCAGGGATGACACATATAGACGATTGCACCACGGTCTTATAGCTCTAATCTCCTTTTCGCTGTTATCTTCCTCCCAACCATGAGACGCATTCAGGGTCGCGTGACGCGCGATGATATTCGCTCAGCAGGGCTGAGGCGATGGGATGGTCGAGCTCGAGTCACAACAGACTGGGTCAATCTTTTTCACGTATGTGCTCATTCTAACCACGTCCTCGCACGAGACACTCATACGTCAACTCCTTTAGGAGCCTGAGCTATGCTGGCCAACAGGTGACTGTCTTGTCTACTTGCGCGAACAGGGCCAGTCCAGTCGGGGGCCTGCTTTTCGAGTCCATACGGCGTTCCTCAAAGTCAGAGGGTTCGAATCCCTGGTGGACCGCTGTGTGATGAGGAACTCGATTCATGCGGCAGTGCAATGTGTCCTGCCCAATTGTGCAGGGTGCGACCCCCAGGAATCGTTACACGAACTGTATATCCCGGCGCCTCATGGGGCGAGCCTTGAGGATATCTTCAACCATCACATTACGACACGGAATTTCTTCGCATGGCTCTACAACCGACCACTGGCTGGCCGCACACTGGGGTCCGCTTTGGCTGCGCTGAAGAAGAGGGTCGATGTCTATCGGCCTGATGATAGCTCCCAGAATAAGGTCGAAGTGCTGTCGTTCGCCGAAAATCAAAGGTATCTCGACTTCCGGGAGTGTGTTGATCATGCTCTGGCAGCTCTTTCGTTGGCCGAAGCTCTTCAGGTCGAGGATCTTTGGGTCGATGCATTTGCCCATTGTGTGGGAATGAGTCACCGTGGCCTTCGCTCAAGCATCGAGTATGCAGTGAGTCAACCTCCTTTTTTTGCCTTCTTTCTGCCTACGGTCGAAACTAACCAAATATTAGGGCTTGAGTGCAAAGTCCAAGACACTCGTCAATCGCGCGAGACTGGAGATGGACATCCGACTGGACAGGGTCAACAAGTCCGTCGTGACCTTCTTTGAAAATGACGTCTCGGGAAGCTTCCTCGGTCTACCACAACCAGCGCGAGATCACCTCAATAAATTCCGAGCATTCCTCAAGTCATTCTACCAGGATCGCTATGGCTCTTGGCCTCCTAAGCGTTTCGAAGAAGAGGTCATTCAGCAGACCATATACTCAACCATGTTCTCGGATTTCAAGAACCTCTATCAGCACCTAGTCGACCCTGAGTCCACAGTGGATATGGTGGAGAACGACATCTCCAAGACTGGTGGTGTGTGTACTCTTCAGAACATCCAAGCTTTTGACAAGAAGCACTCTTATGAACCCCTTACTCAACCACTACCTCTCCTACCTGAGCCATTGGAGGCTAGCTCGAGTCCACGCCCTAAGCTTCAGCGAAGACTGTCTTGGAATCCAATCCAAAAACGCAAGGCGCTCAGGGAGAAACGAAAGGCGGATGACAAACGCGCGTTGATTGGTGCCTCCAATCGAGATCTATTGGTCATGGACTGTCCCTTGGTCCGCAAGTACTCTGAATTCGAGGAGATGACCGTCGATGATGATCTTGAAGGGCTCTCTGCTATAGAGGGCCGCAAAGTGAGATGGATCCTCGTCTATGCTGTCCTCCAAACTTTCCATTCGATCGCCCAGCCCCCGAAGGAAGTACGCAACACCTCTAATCTAACATATTCCCTCTGCTGTCAGCCTCCAAAACAGAAGCCGTGGCAAGAAACACCATTACCCCAGGTCCGTATTTTAAACAAGAAGAAGTCTCAGCTGGCTCCCGACAATGGCTATTCACACACCAATGCGTCGTCTTCTTCGCTCGGCGAGACACTGACAAGAGGAAGATCGGCGAAGCTCCGTCGGCGCACACTCCCTGCGAACCTCCCTGGGTCTCTGATGGCCTCCCTGTCTACCAGAACACCGCCCGCCTCCCGCTCCGCCTCACTCCGAAGATTAATCTCTCGTGGAGGTCAGACCAACAGGGACGAGATGCCTTCCAAGCGCCCCTCATTCTGCGAGATATACGTTGAAGGCTACGGAAATGGTCTGAATGAAGTTGCTCGTGACGTCGCTTCCTCAACGCTAGCGGAGCTGACCGCCGAACCCAAGTCGGTCATTCAAGAGGATCAGCAAGAACCGCACGAGCTTCAGGGCGACATCGTCCATGAAATGGCAGCTGACAACACCGAGGACTTACCTCCGCTACCACCATCGGAAACCTCAGGTACAACACCTCCAAGCATGTCTCGCGAGTCTTCCAATTCTTCGGTCAGCAGTGCCTCCTCGCACGGCAACGAGGACGGTGATGTTGCGCCCGTCACATCGACGGGCAGTGCGGCATGCACACTCGAAGAGATTCTGAGCTCTACCAGTCTCATCAAACGTCGAGACGGCATCAAAGACGACTTGGCTTGTACCACAATCAGACGGCGACCGCAGTCGCTCGTTCTTCGAGGCACAGTTCCTCGTATTAACATCATCAACAGTGACCAGTACGATCCAGACCTCGAATTGCCGTATGTTCACTTCAACACACAAACCTGGGACATGATCCTGGCACAAAGACCAATGACTGCGCCCGGTCCGACGGCGATTGCTGCGTAGAACCTGACGATTTTCTTACATCTACCAGAGACAACCACCAGACCTTACAGCCACATCTCCGGCCTACAACTACGTCACTTGATAATCTGGCCAGCCAAAAGCGAAAGCAGGCGTCGCATCACATGCATATGGGATGGGATTTCTTCCAAGGAAGAGGAGGGATATAATAATGACCACGAATCTCATTTTTGTTTTCACCCCCACAAAAGAACCGTGCATGACCCTTGGTCCTTTTGGGTGCCTTGTACCTTGTAGGCAAGGCAAGGCGAGGCGAGGCGACGTGTGGGATTTACCTACATACCTACGAGTTAATCATCGCGGGCGTTGTTTGTGTATTTGCGATTTTTCGATTTCGATACCCTTGGGCGAGGCGAGAGAGACAGAGCGGGTTAATTGTGACTCTGTGAGGTCTCCGCTACACATGCATCCAGGATAGTTGTTCTTTTTTTCGGCAGGAAAGGCGTGAGCAGGAAAGCACCCTCCTCGCGTGCGTGCGTGCGTGCGTTTTCTCGGAATACATATAGCGAAAAGCAATGCCAAAAATCAAAAAGTTGATTTTCTCAACTTCTAGATTCGTCTCAAAAGGGAAGGAAGGGTCATGATTTGGTGAGACACTCTTTGAATGGATTCGAGGGACTATCCAGCGATAGAGTTCATCCAGCTCCAGCTGCAGCTCACCTCGTCTCTCCCCATGCGTCGTCCAAATCCGCTTGTGTGACTTGATACCCCCACTGTAGACAGGTCTGGTGTATGACCGGACTGACTCTGTTTTCATGTTGGGCGCCACCATCGTCGTCATCGTCGTCGTCGTCAAAGACACTGCGCACGCCCATCTCGACGTACTTCTTCAGCAGCATCCTCTTCCACCTGCCCCTGGGGCCGACACACCTCAACCACCGACCGATTTGCCTCTCGTCCTCGCCGTCGTTGAGCCGCCGCCCGAGCCAGAACCGGATGTACCACTCGAACCAGCCGCGCGCGTCGTGCCGGAAATTGATCCACCCGGCGTCTTCCCACTGCGCGAGCGTCTGCCCGCACGCACGGCCGTGGCGGTTCAGCTCGGCGTCGTAGCTCGGAGAGGTGAGGTATTTCTGCGCGGGCTGCAGCTGCGCGAGCCACGGTCCCGGCAGCGTCGACAGGTGGTCATCCACGAGGGTCACGCCTAGCGTGCGGCTAAGCCAGGGAGAGAAGAAACTGCCCCCGAAGGCGCCTTCAAGGAGGATGGACAGCGGGGATTTGTTGGGTTGGAAGGCGGGGTGTGAGACGAAGTGGTAGTTGTCTGTTTCAGGGTCCTGTGTTGGAAGAGGTGACGACGGGGTCCATGAGTTGTAGTGCTGTAGTAGAGAAGGGAGGGTGGTGGGTAGAGATAGAGACGACGAGAGGGGGTTCAAGGTTGAAGAAGACGAGTTGGCGGCAAGGGGAGCCCTTTGAGGATGGCCATGATGACCAGAGCGCCGGGCGCTACGAGTGCCTCGCCTACTCCTCGATCGTCGCCATGAGCCATTCCCATGGTCATCATCGTCTCCCACGGCAGTATTTCTGTCGGCGACAGCGCCGTTGGTGTCCTCATCCTCGTGGTAAGACAAACGACCTCCCGCCGCCGCGGCCGCAATGCGCGCAGAAGCCCTGGACGCCGTCCTCAAGAGTCCCGGGCTCGGGTTGGGATTGGGACTGGCGGCTCCTTTCTGCCTCTTTGCCGGTGGCGTCCTTGCCTCCCCTGCCGCCGCTGCACGCTTTTGTCCCGTCCTTCCCTTCGAGGGCAGCAGGTTGAGCGACTCGAGCAGTTTCTGCTTCTCCTGCATGTTTGCGAGGCGCGCAGCCTCCAGGTCAATGTCAATTCCGGGACCCATCGCAGTTAGTGGAGCACCACAACAGACCACGACGAGTAGGCACTCAAAGGGCAAATGTAAATGTTGTGTCTTGTTTACGGGATTGTCATTGTCCCTTGTTCATTGTCGCGCACTGCCACCCTCGACGCGGTGGTGGTGGTGGTGGCGGTGACATGGGGCATGACGTCACCAATTATAGAAACAAAACACACCCAGTCGTTGCCTCATTAACTTCACATCTTGCCCAGTCAGTTCCGCCTGGCGAACATCCAACACCCGCTGACTCCACCATCTCAAGCCACGGCTCAGGTCAACCTCCCAAACTTTACCCCAGACGAGGTCTACAACATCAATGATGATTCCTAATGCGAGACTTGCGAGATTTGCGGTCACATCGCAATGATGCTGAGAAGAGATTCCAGCACACAGCCTACGAGTTCTTTGCCACGGCCCTCCCACTTC
The DNA here is from genome assembly GCF_000835455.1 of Fonsecaea pedrosoi CBS 271.37. Lineage (NCBI taxonomy): Eukaryota > Fungi > Ascomycota > Eurotiomycetes > Chaetothyriales > Herpotrichiellaceae > Fonsecaea > Fonsecaea pedrosoi. Next base: position 2,203,502 of record NW_013550614.1, on the reverse strand, counting down.
CAGCCTGGGCTTTTGGAAACTGGCTCAGTCTGCTCCGTGGCCGGCACCTGCTGGGACTGACGAACTTCGTCTGCGATGTCATGCCACATGTTGTGGAGAAGCTCGACTCCGCGGAATCTGCAGCCGCGGCCGACTTATTCACTGTGGGAGCCAGCAGTCCCTACCCAGGGAACAAGAGCCTGACGAGTGGCGACAAACTGAACCCGATATCGTATGCGGGCAGCCGAAAGGGGCTCACAAAGAAGAGAAAGCAGGCGCAGTCTCTACAGAATTGCCTTTGACTCTTGTTGGTCGAACTGGCCTCTCCGTGTCGGGCGTTCAGCAGCCTTCACACTCTACGCCAATGAAATTGGATTTCTTTGACTAAGTGTTGTTGGCAAGTTGCCCACATTAGGCCACAGTATGTAGAGTTCCTGGAGCTGGAACTTCCTAGAGATCATGAGCTCCCGGAGTTTTCAAGGAACGACATGGAGATGGCGAACAAGTCAGGTAAATGAGGCTGCCACGGACATAGGTATTGGGTTGTAACCACCTAATCTCGACCGCAGCGCAAATGTTCCTTGGTGATCTGTTCCGACCCTGTGATCTGCTTGTCATCAAGCTGGTCCCGCTCATCTTATCGTGTCTGTCCTGTCTCATAACCCAAACCACAGCCATGTATTGTCTTAAATCTCCCAAATTCTGTCGTAGAGCCAAACTTGTCTGGAACAAAAACCCCCCGTCTATCGAAACATCTGATTCCAAGCCTCCCAGTGGTTCTTAGCAGCGGGCTGGCGAGCAAGGCCCCATCTCTGTAGTTCTTTTGTTTCGTCACCCACCGATGTCTCGGTTTCACGCCAGAGCTCGAAGTCGATGATGCTGCATTTCTTCGTCTCTGGGTCCCATAGAATGTTCCGCAGTCCGCAGTCTACGGGTTCAATGCCTTGAGCGTAGATCCACCTGTCGACTGTCAGCATGGTGGGGACCACATCTAGGATGCAATAGGTGTGGTGACTCCTGTGTGCTTTGGGGATACATGACCTACCTGAGAGCAACGAGGAACTTCTGGGTAATGTCATGTCGTTCCTCGGTCGTCATTCCCCAGTAGTACATGTTAAAGAGTGAATCGCCGGGCATCTTTGTCATGACGAGGAACGTGAGATATCCCCCCGGCAATTGTCCCTCGGCAGGCTGGACCGCCTTCTTGAAGTTGACCAGCACCGGCGTACACGCGCTGTCAGTCTCTCGGAACTTTTCCAGCGCTTGGAGTTCATGTGCTGTCGTAGTACTAGGCCCAAGTTCAGGGCTGTTACTCGGTCGTCGTTCTCCCCCCGGTATTCTCGATGTCTCAAGTCAGCCTTATGGTGTCAATCGGTTCGGTACGACTTGAAGACATACTGGATCTTAATCTTCATGACATATTCGTCCACTGGCGAACAGTCTCCGCTGCAGGGGCGACATGTGAGGACTATGCGCGCCTCTGCGGGGGTGCCATCGTGACAAGAGCGATAAGTTGCCAAGGGTTTCAGCAGCTCAAAAGCAGTTCCATCCGGAAACTCAACAACCTTGTCGATGTAGCATGGAAGAACTGGAGCGGCTTCTGCCATTTTCTAGTGCAGAGTATAAAGATGTTCCCCAAGGCTGACTTTGCTCATCAGCCAAAGATCAGCAGTTAGTGAGAAGCAAATTGTTATTGTGTCGGGACATCCAATGAGATCGCACGTGTGTTCTCAGAGATCTGATAGTTATGGTGTAAGGCTGATTTCCTTTAGCCCGTCTCACAGCCTCCCCCACTGAGAAAGATAGGGTTCCCTGAGATATCTTAAAGGTCGAGGCGCGGTGGTTGTGGTTGTGGTTATGATTGTGGAGGCACAAATCGGGGATCTGCACGATGGATTGGCCAGAGTTTATTGATCCTGTCATCCGGGGATTCGGGGATTCACCGACAAGCGCACACCATTGACCCTGGGGGGCAAGTGGTAAAATTAAAGCCTGGAAATGTGAGACGAGGCTGCTACAGATGAACAAGGCGATAAAGGAGTCCTTACCATTGATGCTGTTGTTGCGGCTGGACGCACCACTCTGGACAGAGAACAGTACACTGCTTGGACATGGATGGCGGGAGCATAGCGCAAACATGGCGTGGATCCCTGGGGGTACTGGGTCCTCGTATTCGTGCAAGGTAGTCGTCGTACTCGTAGCCTGCGGTTGGCATCGACGGGGAATTGGACAAGTCAGAAGAATGCTAGGAGCAGCAGCTGGCACTCAGAGACACACCGGGAAACCCTTTTCCCCATAATTTGGAGCTCCTCGATAGATGTTTCAGGCCCGCTGTGGTCCTGATGCTGATGCTGGTGTTATACTGGCGCTGGTGCCGTTGTGGTGCCAATGCGGCCCCAGTGGAAGATCATCGCTCCGTACCTGCATGAGAAGATCCCAACTGAGGGACGCCCATGCTCGATTCGATCTTCCTCCACCACATATTGACGTCTGTGGTTTCGCTATCTCCTCTTCGCACAGCGGCTTAGCCGGACGCCAGTGCAGGCGATCCCCAAGAAACCACCAGTACGAGCATGATTTGCCCTATGCCTCGCGATCTTTGTCACGTCTAAGTCGTTCACCGCAATCTGTTTCACCCTCGAGGTCCCAACTACAAAACAACAAGTGTGGCCGAGCCTTTTTCCCCCCAGCCGATGCCAGTCAGAAATCACTTAAACCCGCGGTTTCTCCCTGCTCCATCGATCAGGCCCTCCTTTCGTCTCGTCCACGGTCTCAGAAAGACCCAGAGCAATCAATCTTGGTGATTCCACTGTCCCCTATTGATCGCCAAGTTGGATATGATTGCCACCTCCTCCCTCAGCGCAGAAAGACCCGGCTCTACCTCTCTCCCCCTCGTCGCCCCCGAATCCACCGACCGTCCAGTCTCGACCGCGCCGACTGCTGCTTCCGACGCCAAAGAGCTACCTGTGACCTACTCCACCAATGCTCTGTTACGCGAACCCCTCGAAGAAAATGAACTACGTCAAGTCAATGGTGGTCGGCGCGGGGAACAAGAGCTGCCTCGTTTACAAGCAAATGCGCAGATAGAAGACGGTGACAACCTGGCGCCCATTCTCGAAGATGATCCGGCGTCCTTCAACCTTATCGCTCCTCCTCCCCTAGACCAGGGCGACATCTTCTCGCTGGAGACGCAGACACAAGCCCTCTTCTCGAGGGGACATCTACAAGTCATCTTTGCCGATCCCAGTTACCTCTTCAAATTCACGTCTTTCCTTGGAATGTACCGACCACAGTCGGTGCCTATGCTCGTGCACTACCTGGATTCTCTGAAATCGCTGCGGGCCATCAATTATGCCAACGCCATCTGCGAGGGTCTAGACCCGATAGAAGGCTATGAGTTTACACAAAGACCGGTCAAGCCGACCATCAATACGGCATTGGAAGAGAGGGCGCACAAGGCTTTTGAAATCCTTGCGATGGAGGAACTGCCTGCTTTCATCACACATCAGTACATTCAAGTCGTGAGTAACAGCATTACCGCCAGAATAACGGGTTCGCTCTCGCCGCAACTCCGGGAAGCCTCAGATGGGTTGGCAGAAGTGTTTTGTTTGACGGATCCCTCGAGGCACGACAACCCGATTGTCTTCGCCTCGGAAGGTACGCCTGCCCAATACCCGTGCAATGGTCCGTTGTGGGTTGCTGACACGAAGCAGAATTCAATCGGACGACCCAATACGGCATGTCATATGTTCTAGGTAGGAATTGCAGGTTTTTACAAGGGCCCATGACCAATCCGCACAGTCTGCGGAGGATCCGAGAAGCCCTCAAAGCAGGCAAGCAACATCAAGAGGTCCTTCTCAATTAGTGAGTATGCACCCCGCGTGATTCGAGAAGTATCTGACGAGGGGCAGTCGACGGGACGGCTCGCCATTTGTAAATTTGTTCATGATGGCTCCTCTTTCTGACAGTAGAGGCATCGTTCGATATCATATCGGAGCTCAAGTCGACGTGAGTGGGCTTGTCAAGGACTGCTCAGAAATGGAATCTCTCCGAAAGCTGTTGGACCTGCGTGCTCGGGGCGAGGATCCACCGCTGCCCGAGAAGCCTAACCCCGAGAAGAACGACGAGCTACGGGAACTGAGCGAGATGCTTAATCAAGGCGAGTTGAATACCATCAAGCGCCATGGAGGGAAGATGCACCGCGAAATTGTCGAGGATGACATTGAGAGCGTGTCGTCTCACCATCAACCTCGGCTGTTGCTCAAGGACCCGGATACCATGGTGCCATCAGTTGCCAGCATAAATGGGAGACTGAGTGGGATATATCAGCACGTAAGTTTCTACAAAGGCCGCCGCTGTGTGCCCATGATTGACCGATCACGCAGTATCTCCTTGTGCGGCCATATCCTTCTTTGCGAATCCTCTTTGCGAGCCCGTCACAACGGTTACCTGGAATTCTTCAGTCACCCTTCCTGAACAAGATCGGCGGTTCGAATCGAGTCCGTGAGGAATTGACGACTGCATTTGCCGAAGGACGAGGCGTGACCGCCAAAGTGCGCTGGGTCACTAAAGGCGACGACCAAGGCAAGAACAAGTGGATTCATTGCACTCCGCTACTGGGCCAGTCAGGTCAGATTGGCGTCTGGATGGTGGTGGTGGTTGACGACGAGAAGACCATTGAAAGATGGCCTACTGCAGCCGGACGACACCCACCCCAAGTGGCCGCCACAGAGAGGAGCTGGACTCCAGCTCCCAGCAGCGGCTACCAGATAGTCGGATCGCCCCACCACGGTGTTGGCGAAATGAACGGCGGACACCAGGATCGAAATGGTGGAGGCAGCCTGGGCAGTGCCACGGGCAGCGCGACCAGCCTGAGAATCGGATGATGGAGAGCATTTGAGTTTTCTTGGATGTTGTTAACCTTGCTCTGTTCTTTTTGGAGCATGTGTCTGGTACATGGACTATGAATGCAAGGCGGCGAAGTGGAGGAATTCACATCTTGGCTATCTATTTGACCTAAAGGAGGATTACTGACTGCTGGGTGTAATATTTGGAGAGCATCTCCCTTGACCGAGCCCAGATATCATCAATGGCGCGAGTGTTTGTTCAGCGATTATTCGACCGCTGATCTGCTGGCTTTTGAGAGTCTATGTCGTTCACCTCGTATTCGCTAGGTGAATACCTCAAGTGGGCGGTGTTGAACAAGCGTTGCCAGCTGCATCAGGCTGCGCTTGATCGTTTTTGCTGGGGCGTTCGTTACTAACAGGGTTTCCAGAGAACGGAATCTGGGGCCGCCGCGGCCGGTCAACTCTTTCCGACTCCTTCGTATTGTCACGAATGGTGGAGACATGTATGGGTTCCATCTCCTGCTCCTTTGCAGCCTTGTCGAAGCTCTACGAGGTGTTCGGTGCGAGGTACTCTTTGTGTATGTGTCTTCTCTGCCCTGGCCCTCTCCCTCACCTTACACCAAGAATATCTCCTCACACAAAGGCCCCCCAGCCCAGTGCAGGCCCTGCCCTGACAAGATCGCCGTCAACCCTCCTCAGGCAGCAGCCGAGCCCAAAGTACTCTGCAATTCGCCCCTGGCAGCAAAAGACATGCTGGATTGATCCATCACAATACCAAAGCTGTAAAAGCTGGCTTGGTCCGCCAAGGTGGCCGGCGTTGCTAGTTCCTGGGGCCGAGATCAAGGGGTTGTGTCATCTAGGCACCTGCAAGGCGCTGCGCCATCTCTCTGACTCAAAGTGTGAGAGGCAGTGAGCATTTGCACGACAGGGACTTTGGAATGCTGGCCTCTCTGAGAAGCCATCTGGGACTCAAAAGAGTGCTGAATCCCTTCATACAATTGCCCTTGTAAGTCAATACTCTTACCCTTGCGTTCATGCCTCACCAAATGCAGTCTGCTAGTGATATACCTTGCACCTGTCGTTCTCTCCATGAGGATTGCAACCCTGCAACATGTCCTCAAAACCAACACTCAAATAAACCAGGCAACAGCTTCAAGCTGTCCGAGTTTCTCCAAAATGCCCAACGGGGTTGTTCCGTCTGCTCTGCGATCTGTAGCGCACTCTCCGTGGAGCCGGTGAAAAACGTATGGCGGAACACCATAATTCCAGGCAATAATGCTTCGATAGCAGAGGAGAGCATTCCGATTGAGTTGATGCGCACGGGCGAGAGACCTGGCCGAGTGGTGATCAGAACAGGCAATACTTACGGCTCCAGCTCCCAGCTTTGGAGGCATTTCAACTTATTTGTCCACCCAAACGCCCCTGAGCCAAAGGCATGTATGGCCTTGAGGAAGCTGAAATGTGCACCAATAGACAGGACAGATTCTGCTGAGAGCTACCGTTTTCTGAAGCAGTGGCTGGACGGATGCAATAATCTCCATCAGTGTTCGGCGCCTGAGCCTCCCAGCTTGCCAAAACGCGTTCTGAGGCTTCATCCCGACCGAGTGCACCTATACCTCAGCCAGGAGAACGAAAAAGCCCGGTATGCGACCCTGTCCCACCGCTGGGGGAACTTTGATGAGAGCTTCATCTTGGAATTGACGAACCTCGAATCCCTCACCAAGGACATCGCTTGGCCTCAAATACCAAAGACTGCCCGGGATGCTATAGAAATCTGCCGAGCCCTCGGCATCGAATACTTGTGGATTGACTCTTTGTGCATCATTCAACGCAACGAAACGGATTGGAACGACCAGTCACAGAAGATGTGCACCATCTATGGGCAATCTTATCTCAACATTGCAGCAATGGACTCGAACAACTCCAGTGGCGGCTGTTTCCGGTCTACGGGATCGGATACGCGATACCCTCCTCACAATGTGCCTGGTCATCCAGGCCTCCAAGTCCAGCAACAACCTCACTTCACCCACCTTGATTTCGGCGCCAACTACGCCACTTCACCCGCCTCACCTCCGCTCCTCCGCCGCGGCTGGGTGCTCCAAGAACGTCTCTTATCCCCACGTTGCGTCTACTACGGCAGGGACGAACTTCTCTGGGAATGTAAAGCTTGTGCGGACTGCTTATGCGGCGGAACCAATGTCATTGCCCGCTTCAAAGACGCTCACCATCGTTCGCTGACCGAAAATGGGGATCCTTTGCCTTTTGCCTGGATGAGAGTCACTGAGCGCTATTCTTCCCTAGACCTAACTCACGACTCCGACCGAGCAATCGCATTATCTGGGATCGCCCAGGAAGTGTTGGAGTCAGGCCGAGGAGGCAAATACCTCGCAGGACTGTGGTCGGACAAACTGGCATACCAGCTCGTCTGGTCGCTGTCCAATACGTTCCGCAGACCCAGGGAGTATATTGCACCCAGCTGGTCTTGGTTGTCCGTGTTCGGCAGGGTCGAGTATGGGCAAAATCGTATGGATTACGGCGCTGAGTGGTCGACCATCGATGTCGTAATCACTGATGCCGCGGTCTCAGCATCAAAACCGGACGGGACGGGCAAGATCAAATCAGGCTATCTTATGCTTAACGGCAAGGCTCTAACCATGAAGGTTGATGTGGTTGTGCCAAAAAGAAGCCGGCCACAGATGAAACTGACGCACTCAGAACTTCACTTTGAGTCACCAGTCTTCTTGCCTGACTATGTGATGACACCACAGCAAGCTGCGGCCGTTGAGAAGGTTGTTGTGCTCTATTGGGGCAGAATTGTCCACCAACAAACGTTCATGGTTCTGCGGGAACTTCTTTCGGACGGTGTTCTGGTGTATGAACGGCTTGGACTGCTCGCCGCAAACCACCACTGGACTCGACAATTTCAGCGTGTAGCAGAACCCACGATGGATATACGGGTAATCTAGAGGGTTTAACTCCTTGACCGCGTGAGAATCTTCGTGACATTTTGTTGCGTTCAACGCCGACGGCCAGCCAGTTGCATGCTCCAGCAGACGACTTCCTGTACCATGGATGTCCCTCAATTGTCCTCCTACAGTCTTCTGTCCCTGAGGCCTGAACAGGCTGAGCAGCAGAAACACGTGTCACTGAACTTCCACTTGGGCCCTTTGAGTCTCAGCCTCGAAGCAGCCCTTGACTTGACAATACCCCGCAGCCTGGCGGAGGTATATAGTCTGTCCACGACGATATTTCCGTGAACGAAACCTGGTGACGATTGTGAGAGGACTTGTCGACTGAGCCTGACGAGCCAAACAAATCTGTACGGAGTCAACCCACAGCTCTGTCTATCTCCGCCATACCCTCCCGGCGAATTATTGGAAGTGGTTCATCATCAGGAACGTCGCAATTTTGGAGTTTCGACATTTCCGTGGGGTTTCAGCATTATGCGATCGAACGGTTGGCCACGGAACTCTGACGAATCCCGTTGGTGTGGGACATTGACATATCCTCATACGGCAAAACCGAGGGCAATGGACGAAAACTGCTAGCCACATGGGAAATGCTGAATTGGTCCCTTTCCAAAGAGACTGAGTCGTCCTGGACATGTTCCATACGAGTCACGGCCGATGATGACCGATGATAGACAAGACCCGAGGTCCGACGCCGGAAACATCAGCCCCTCCTTGAATACAGATGCATTTGGAGATACTTGGTATACGGAAGATAACTATTCCAGTTCTTTTCATTGCTTTCAAAAGGCCGTTTTTTTATTTCCAACTGCCAATTCGCCTGTTGCCAACTCGCCCCAAAAGCCATCGGAATCTTTTGTATCATGCTTTTCGACCCTTCCTCGTCATCGCTGCCAAAGCGATCGGAATTGCCCAAGATCCCAGGGGCTCCCGATGGCGCAGCCTGGTTCTGGGGCAAAGATGACGAGGTATGGAAGTCTCTGGATATCCTGCCGTATTTATTCCTTTCCCAGGTCGGATTTGTCTCTGACATTCGAGTAGCTCGGACGTCTCAATCTCCTGACGCCCGAACGCACCTCTAAGGCTGCGGCGTTAATCAAGACCGGTGAAGTTGTAAATCTCAAGTAAATATGAAAGCCCCCGTCGCTTCTTCCCTCTTAGGAGAATCGGAAACGACAAACATGGAGAAAGGTCAGCAGAGGCTAATTTATATGTCGATACAAATTCAAGTTGGCGCGCCGACTATCCCGATCCCCCTGCTTTTGGGAGACAGAGCTTCAAGCACACCATTTCACCTCTGGGCGAGACGGGATTCGACGACCTGTACGATATGAACACGCAGAGTGGATCGCAAGTCAGTTTTGGATGGCCCATGTTTTGTTCTTGTTTTTCGGACTGACATTTCGCAGTGGGACGGCTATCGACATGTAAGGCTCCGCATATTACAGATACACCCTCCCAAATTTCTGAGGATCTCATTCTGACTCCTTCCGGTTGGTTTGCTAAAGGTTGGACTTCGTCACAATGACAACGTGGTTTTTTATAATGGGGTACGTGAAGCTGTCTCCCATCTGGCGACCAATCCAGCAGACTATGACATGACTAAACGGGTGACCAACAAACAGCTCACGACGGACGAAATCTATAAGACAGACAGGTGCGGGATCCAGGCATGGGCCAAGCACGGAATAGGTATGTTATGTGAAGCCAACCCCCTCTCCAGAAAACCCCCAGACAACGGACTTACGGCCTCTCTTTCTCTTCTCTTGGAATGACTCATTTACTGACCTCTACCCCTCTCCCCTGGGGCCCAAAAACAGCTGGCCGCGGAGTCCTCCTCGACTACTGGGGCTACTCGGGTGGCAACTACAACCCGAATAGCTCGCACGCGATCTCGCTGAGTGAACTCCAGGCGTGCGCCAAAGCCCAGGGCGTCGAGTTCCAGCCGGGCGACATCCTGCTGGTGCGCTCGGGCTTCGTGCAAGCGTACAACAAACTGAACGCCGAGGAGCGTGAGCGTGTGGGCAAGCTGTCGTTCGCCGACCTCGCGCTGGCCGGGGTCGAGGGTGGCGAGGCAATGCTCGACTTTTTGCACGACAACTACTTCGCCGCCGTGGCCGGGGACGCCCCCTCGTTCGAGGTCTGGCCCTTCCAGCAGCCCGCGCTGCACTATTACCTCCTCCCGCGCTGGGGCATGCCCATCGGTGAGATGTGGGATCTCGAGGAGCTCGCCGAGACGTGCCGTCGCAAGAAGCAGTACACCTTTTTTATCAACAGCGTTCCGGCAAATGTCCACGGTGAGTCTTTTCCAGGCGGATACCTTTTCTTTTACCTTTCTATTCTTTTTTTTCTACCCGCCCATTTCCAGCCTTTGGGAAGTACCGATCAGGGATGTTCGGACCACAGACATACAAAAAGGGGGCATTGGTAACTAACTCTGTGGTCTTTACTTTTAGGTGGTGTCGGGAGCCATCCCAACGCTGTGGCGATTTTTTAGACTTTTGGGATAGATAAGGAGGAGGAGGAGGAGGAGGAGGAGGCAGGAAGAGGGGTAGAAGGAACATGGAATGTGTCAAGATAAATATACCGGGTTCTCTTCTTGAAGATGAATTATTCTTGGTAACAAGGTGGCTTGTGAGTTCATGCCATGCCATGCCATGCCATACGAGGGATCTCCAGTGCAGCTAGCCACCTACATACCTACCTACCTAGCTTTCCACCCATCAATCATATCTACTATGCACGTATATGTACAGAGGACCCTAGCTTTCTCTTTCTGTCTCTGCTTTAGGAAGATATGGGGGCGAAGGAGGCGAAGGGCGATCAGACTGCGGGGAATAGTGCGTATCCATGCTACCTTGGTTGGTATTTATTGGAGGATGTTCTCGACGGCGAACCGAGTATGCGAGTCACTTGGGACCCTACGGCCTGGGTCGCGTGCTAAAGGTACCTCGTCGTTGGGGGCTGTATGGTGTATGGTAATTAATCATAAGTGCGGTGGAGATAAGACTCTAGTAGACTGCGCCTGGGCAGCAACGCAGTGCCGCGTCTTGCATCTTTGAATGTCACACCAACGTCGCCTCGGCTCTCATTCCCACATCACCACTTCTCCACATATCTTATTCGACATGTTGACTGGATGAGCACGGTTGGATCAAATATAGAGGGTGCAGGCTACAAACACGAGTGAGAATCCTGCCTGAACTCCTTGCGACAACCGGTATTGACACCCGCCAACCCAGAAGTTTTCAGCCGCACCAAACCATGGATTCAACCATCGCTGCTTCGACAGGACTGCCGGCCAGCATCATTGTCCTTATCCTAACAGTCATTATTCTAGTAGCGGTCACGGTCCACCGTGGGCTTACCATTGATCACAGTCCTGGGGAGCCTCCAATCATCAAGCCGGCGATCCCCTATATCGGCCACATACTGGGAATCATCAGGCATGGCACACATTATTTTGAGATTGTCAAGTGAGTGATGGATGCCTCTAATGCTCGCAATCTAATGTGCCTCAGCCGCGACACTCGGTACCCGATCTACACGTTGCCCACCTTATCTACTAGACAGTACATTGTCACTTCTCCTCAGATTGCTGCCCAGCTCCAGCGACAGCACAAGGACCTCGCCTTTTACAATGTCATTCTAGAAGTCACGCGCAGATTGACCAGCCTCAAGCCAAGTACCATGAAGATTGTCATGAAGAACGTCAATGCCGAGCAAGGTGATTGGGGCCTGATGCCGACTATGCATGACATGTTCAACACGGTACTCGGACGAGGGGAGTCATTGAAAGACCTCACTCGTTCGCAAATGTCGATCTTTTCCGAGATGCTTAACGAGGTCGCCGTGGGGGGAGATTGTCTGGAAACGGATTTATTTGGATGGATCAAGTCGACCTTTGCTTTTGCCAATGCAAAGTCGATCTATGGTCCAGAAAACCCCTTTGCCCTTGATCCCAGCTTGGTCAATTCTTTCTGGGACTTTGAGGCTGGTATGCTGGCCCTTATTATTGACATTTTTCCTTCCATCACAGCCAGGAGGGCATATCTGGGACGAGAGGCGATTGCCAAAGCCCTGGTTGACTATGTCAAAGAGAAGCGGTGGCGCAAGGCTTCTCTTCTCATTCAAAACCGCATCAGCATCAACCTGAGCCACGGATTTACCGAGGCCGAAGCAGGTCGATCAGAGATCATCTTGCTCTTTGCAATCCTCGGAAACGCTGTGCCATCCACGTTCTGGATTCTTACAAATATCATCAGCCGTCCAGATCTACTGGCGCAGATACGGAACGAGCTTCAATCGGCTGTCACTGACGAGGGGAGTGGAGGCAAAATCATCAATCTCTCTGTCATCGAATCCTCCTGCCCACTTTTTGTGTCGACGTACAGGGAGTCCCTACGCATGATCGGCAACCTGGCCTCACTTCGATACGTATTGAGGGACACGGTCATTGGGCAACATTACTTGAGAAAGGATTCTATTATTCAAGTGGCTGGAATCATCATCCACCATGACCCGCAAACCTGGGGCCAGGACAGCGACCAGTTCAACCCTCGACGTTTTATCAAGGGCCAGGCATCTGTGGCGGATAACGATTCAGAGCCATCGGGCTTGGACCTCAAGGAGCCGACGGCAACACAACTGCCTCCTGGCGTCCCCTCGGCGGCATTCCGTCTTTTTGGCGGTGGCAGTGTGGTGTGCCCGGGACGACACTTTGCGCAAAGTGAAATCCTTGCTTTCGTTGCATACCTATTGATGGCATTCGATATCTCTACTCCAGATGGAACACCCATCACACTACCTCCGCGAGACAATGAAAAGATCCCTTTGAGCGTCATCAAACCCAAAGGCGACATGAAAGTCAGGATTAACCGACGGAAAGGGTACGAAGATGTCTCGTGGCGTCTGGTGGCTGATGGTTTCCACTGATGGACCTGTAATTACCTTTGCTGGTGAAGTTTTGAAGTAGAGCCATACGACCCGAGCGACTGCTCATATTTTCATCTTTATGACATCTGAGTGCATGGCAACAGTCAGCATCGCCATCCTCCTGTCGGTGCCTCTACTGATATCTCGGATGATTGTTTTTCCTTTCCGAGCACAAGTGGAGACGCGACACGTTGCTTCCCCTTTTCGGTTCCGTCAACACCGAAAAATGCGTATAAAATTCAACGACTCACCACATTTCTCGCCTGATCCTGTAAGCCCCCAGCAACAAGTATGGCGATCTCGAGCAAGGTTTCCAGTAAATGCACAGTTTTTACCGTGAGCTATCAGGTCTCACTGCTGCGAGCGTGATCCACGAAGAGTCTATTGACCGGGAAGCTCGGGATGACCCTCTGTTTCGTCAATCGTCTGCTCCTTGTCATGTTTTGATTGAGACTTTGTTGTCTTTTTTTTATTTTAGTCTGCTTTGAGCATCTTTGCGGCCATCAACATATCAAGACACTGCAGGTCCGTGTTGATCCTTGTCAGCATAAAGGGGGACACCGGCGTTTGAGCGAGCGACTTTTCGGTATAGCGAACCTGTGTCAGCAATAATACAAAAAATCACTTCCCCACAAAACGAGACGCGAGCATTCATTTCTCGAACAAGTCCTCAAACACCTCCTCCTTCTCCTGGCCGACCCGAACATGATCCGGATCAGGCATGCTGTTCTCTGCCTGGTTTTCGCGACCTTTGTTACTCTGGGCCTCTACTATGGGTCGGCGAGTGGCTCCATCACCGTCAAGTCTTTACAGTCCAAAGTCCCGCAGATTGTTGGACTTGGAGAATATTTTGACTCGGATACATCGGATGTCCAGAACCAGAGTCAACTGTCTTCCACCCCTGGAGATGACTCCGCGGCCTCGAATGCTACAACCGGGTCGTTAGCGACCACGGCCCCTACAGGTGGTTCTTCGGGATCGAGATATACACGAAATCTGGTCATGGCTCGACTGAAGGAGGAAAGCGTTACGTGGCTTGACGGCGTCGACCTCGGTGCCGACATCAAAAAGTTCATCTACATCGCCGATGACCCCAATGCGCCCTTGCATCCACCCAAGAACAAGGGTCATGAAGTCATGACTTATCTCACCTACATTATCGACTTTTATGACGAACTGCCCGATGTCAGCATCTTCATGCATGCCCACCAAGACGCATGGCACAACAACGAACTGCTGAACTGGGACGCCGCCGAAATGATCAAACGGCTGAGTAGCGAGAGAGTCCTGCGTCAAGGCTACATGAACATGAGATGCCATTGGAAGCCCGGATGCCCGGACTGGATCCATCCAGGCCAGATACAGAGGGACAAGGACAAACTGGAACAATCATACATGGCGTCAACCTGGGCAGAGTTGTTCGTAGACAAGCCTATCCCTGCGGTCCTGGCTCAGCCGTGTTGCTCCCAGTTTGCGGTGAGTCGCAATCAGATAAGGTTGACACCGAGGGAGACATACCGACACTACCGAGACTGGCTGCTGCGCTCAGAAATATCGGACGTCACCAGCGGTAGAATCTTTGAGTATATCTGGCAGGTCATCTTCGCGAATGAGAGCGTGTTCTGCCCGAGCCAACGGGCATGCTACTGTGATGGATACGGTGTCTGCTTCGAGACCGACAAGACATTTGACAAGTGGTTCGAACTGAGGTACGAGAGGCAGATGGCCGAGAAGGAGCTGCGTGAGTGGGAAGAAAAAGCCGAAGCGATCGAAAAGTTCCGGGACAAGGATGGCAGACTGCCTGGCATCGAAGCCGGGGAGCTTCAGGTGCCAGAGATTGGACGGAAAGAACAACTTGAGGCCGCGATTGAGGAGAAGAAGGCGGAGCTGGAACGGAGGAGATTGGAAGCCTTGGAGAGAGGGAGGGACCCAAGGATCAGAGCAGAGAGTGACGGACGGCCCTGGAAAGAGGGAGATGGGTTCTAGAGGTCTATCGGCTCAAGGCGGATTGGCGGGACCAAGACGAGCACCAGACCAGTGCCACCGACCCATTCGAGGCTACAAACGAGGTACACATAAAGAGATGGAGTGACAGGCTCTACAGGCAAGACACAACGACAGGAACCAGCCCTTGGTTATGTCGTCCCCAGTGGCGAGGTTTTCCTGGCAACCGATGTCCGGCATGGACGACCCAGCGAGATTCGAGGTATTGTCGGCAACATGCTTCGCGTCGCCCCAAATGTGATGAGCACTTTTGTCTCTAACTTCTCGACGTGATGATCAAGGTTGTGGCAATTGCAAGTACCACGGACGAGCGGTGAGCGCTATTGATGAAACTTGCCCAAAGATTAGAGCCGTGGAGTCAAGATGTTCTAGGAGAGACGGCCTCCGTCGACACCAATGACGGCAGAAGAAATATACGCCGACGCATCGCAGAGGAGGAAGGCGACTGTTTCAGCGACTTCCAATGCCGTGCCCTTTCGTCCCAGGGGAATCAATTCGGCCAGTGTTTCTTCCGAGTCTGTGGTCGGAGACATGGGGGTTTCGATCTTGCCTCTAATAAAAACCATGGAATCAATCTCGATGTCAGGGCCGGAAAGAGAAAAGACATTTGAGCGGGAGAAAGGGGGGGGGGGGGGAGATGTGTCGGCGTTCAAACTCACGGTGCCACGGCATTGACGCGAATGTTCCTGGGCCCCAGTTCCCTCGCTGCGCACCTGGTGATGCCGTTGATGGCGTGCTTGGACGCATTGTAGGCGTACTGGCGTGGCCAACCCCGACTCCCCCAGAGGCTGGACATGTTGACGATGGAGCCACCGCGCTCGTTCATGTTGGGCACCTGGGCGCGCAGACAGTGCATGAGGCCCTTGACGTTAACGTCAAAGACCAACGCCCAGTCAGCGTCGTCGACGTCCGCAATGCCGGCGACTCCCGTGTCGGCCCCGGCCACGCCGGCAATGTTGGCCGCGCCGTCCAGCTTGCCGAACGTCTCGACTGTGCGACGGACCCACGCCTCGACCGATTTCCGTTCCCGCACGTCCACGCAGGTGCCCATGACGGTGCCGCCATTCTGCGCGATCAGGTCGACCGTCTTGTCCAGGAGTGACGACTGTACGTCGCAGATGGAGACCTTTGCTCCGCGAGCGGCGACCTGGATGGCGGTTTCGCGCCCTATGCCGGATGCGGCTCCAGAGATGACAATGACTTTACCTGTCAGACCAGTCGACGACATTCCTGACATTCTTGGTACGAGTAGAGAGGAGTTAGGGGTAGGAGTGTTTTCCTTACCACCATGAGGTAGGGCATCTTCGTTTGAGGCACTATGATATACCTCGTACACTCTACTCTTTTCTCGACCATCTGCGAGGGGGAAAGGAAAGGAGAGGAAGAGGAGGCTTGGAATCCCATCCGAGTTCGAATTCGAGTTCCACTTCGGTCCGTATAATAAATACCCTTGTGGGCCTCTTTTCTCCCATTTTTCACTTTTCGGCGCAACCTCCGAACATATTCATACCTAGAACCTACTTGGCACCTGGCACCTTGCCCCCGGGGCACCTTAGCACCTGGCTCCTGGCTAGGTGGCTAGCTAGCCAGCTAGTCAGTCGGTACCCGGCAAATTCGGCATCTCTGGCACTTTTGACACTTTTTGCTTTGGGGTGCCGTGGGCCTGCGTGGGTAATACTCGGGGGACGTTGTCTCCAACTGCCACCTACCTAGCGCCCCAAGCACCTAAACCATGCGCAGACCATGTGCAAGGGCATGTGCATGGGTAACCGAGAAACTTTAACCTGACGTGCCTGCGTGCCCGCGTGCCTGATCTCCCGAGGGAAAGAGAGAGAGAGAGACTTTTGGTATGTCCGTTGGTACGTAGCATGCATGATATACGAGATTAATTTGCATGCAATGCAAAGATGAAGGTGAAAACAGGCGGTTTGTCGCACACAGTCCAGCCTCACGGGACCTGGCACCGCTGGGACTTGGGACTTGAGAGACCAACCGACCGACAACTTGAATCAAATTTCGTCAACCATACACGGTAGATGGATAGATGGATAGATGGATAGACAAATACGGCCAAACTTCGTGTGCTGCAGCGCTCGCACGTAACCCTCCTTTTCTCTTCGACTTAACTAACCAGACGGTCTCACTATCTAGTCATGATGCCTCTCCGTGATCCATCATTGGCAAAGGGCCCCGGTGTTTCGATGGATACATACACTCCCCCTTCTCTTTCCTTCTGCGTACCAGGTTCTTCCCAGTACCAACACCGAGACTATACTCGACTCAACCCGACCCGACCCGACCCGACCTACAGGGTATACCTATAAAACGGGCTCTTGTCGCCCATCTTCAACAGCTCGTCGTCGGTGTACCGGGCGCGAATCTCCTCCTCGCTCATCCTGTCGCGCTCCGCGTTGATGCGCTTGTACGAGAACCTCAGGATCAGACACGCCACCACGGCCAGGCAGTCGATGCCCATGATCACGCCGTACCCGGTCCAGTAGTGTGGCGCTTGGTTGGACAGGAAGATGTTGGACCCGACGATGCCGCCCATGTTGCCGATCGAGAGGAGCAGGGCCATGCCGACGGCCCGTTTGGACGAGGGGGCTAGGTTGTTCGCTTTACGGGAAAAAAAAAGGTCAGTCAAAATCTTGCCATGACATCTCTCTCCTTTCCTTTCGTGGCTAAGTGACGCCATCGGGGGAAAGGAAGGGGGCATGAAAATAGCAATCGAGGTGACAGATCAGATTAAAAAAAAAACATACCAACAAAGCACATGACGGGAATCGTGAGCATGTAAAGGCCGCTTGCCGCGATAAACAATATCCCATAGGTCAGGCCCGGTAGCCCAGGGTGAGGTACTGCCAACAGACAGATTGTGCCGATGATTGCGACCACCAGGCCAAGGATGATGAATGGCGATCTCTGTTTGTAGCGGTCTGATATCACCGCATTCAACACCGTGGCAATCATGGCCACGACGTAGATTGGGACCGTCAAAAGTTGCTAAATGTTGCAAACACCAGTGGTATAAGCTTCCGAAATCCACAAGACTCGGGGAGTCCGGAGGGCGTGTTACTTACCGCATTGGCAGCCGTGTAGCCGAGTCCGAGAATGACGGTAGGAATCGCATAAGTGAACCCATAGCCTCCAATGGCGTTGCCCCAGAATATCAGCTACCGTCGCGAGGAATTAGTCAAAGAACCATGGACCCCTGAAAAGGTTGCATCGCCCACGTACCACAGCCAGCCAGATTTTCCATTCGCGCAGGCCCGCAAAGATGTGTTCCTTGGTAATTTTGTCGTCGTTTGTGATTCTTCCTCTCCCCGAGCCTGTCTCAACTTGAAGTCTGGCAATGACGAATTCGCGTTCATCCGGAGTCAAGAAACTTGCGGTACCGGGCCGATCTGGCAAGATCCTCCACATGAAGAAAGCCAGGGAAGAGGTGAAGATGCCTTCAATGATGAAGATCCTACATCTCTAGTCAGCATCAGGCCACTCGATCGAACCAGGGGGGAGGAAGCACCATCGCCAGCCTTCCAGCCCTGAAATGCCGTCCATTTTCTGTATCGCATACGCCAGGAGTCCTGAAAAGGCACCTCCCATGGTGGCCCCAGCGTAAAAGAAGACCATCCTCGTCTGGACCTCGTATCGGCGGTACCAGATTGTCAAGAGAAACGTTGCTGGAGGGTGTCAGGAATCGAGAGCCAATTGCTGTAGAAACCGACAACCTTACCAGCGGGAAAGAAACCGGCCTGCCTCAAATGTCAGTCGTTGGCTCCCACGGTAGATAGAGGGCCACTGGCGAGATCTTACCTCTGCCGTTCCGAGGAACCATCTAGCAGCCAAAAGTCCAGAGTACGACTGGACAAGACCGGTCAGAGTTCTGGAGCGCAATCAGCCAATCTATTGTCGACCAAGCTTGTCACGAGAGTGCCGCCGTACACAATCAATCCCCACTAGAAAGCAATTAGTACAAGTCAATATCAGGGGGAAAAATTGCAAACCGACCACAAACAGAAGGATGCTGATGTAGTAGGAAGGGCGAGTCATCTTCAGAATGATGTTGCTCGGCACTTCCAGTAAGGAGTAGGGAATGAACATGATGGTCAACGCCACGTTGTACTGCATGCCATGAAGCTTCAGATCCTTCTCCAATCCAGCAACTCTGGCGTTTCCGACTGCCACACTTGTTAGTGCTGGAAGGTCAACGTCAAGAGACTGGGGTAATTCTCGTACTATTTGCGCGGTCGATGAAAGAGACCAGATAGAGAAAAGCAAGGACAGGAACGAGTCTGACGTCGATTTTTCGCAGGATCTTCTTTTCCTCCTCTGGGGTCTTTTGTTGAGCGGCAGCAACGGCAGCATCCTCCTTGGTGTGGCCGGTATCTTCCACGGCAACGAGCTCGTGGGCGATGGCTTTGTCATCGCTGCTGGCGTCGTGGCTCAGTTGAGAATGAGTGGCAGCCATTGCTTTGCTCCCAGCTATCTGGCTACTGTGGATTGATCGAGTAGAGTCAGATGGTCAGATAGTCAATAGATCACCCGGCCTGTAAGAGTTCTGGAATCCTGGTGGACGGTCTAGTTGCCATGTAGCCTGCTTTTTGTGCTCGTTCGCACGATCCCAACCGCGCAACGTTCAAAGGGGCACCTGATTAGACCATTTTGCTCTGATTGTGTCTTTCGGCGATGGTCCGACGGCGCTTGGTCACCGATTTTTGCTCCGACGGCGGTAGACCGAAACTCTTTCCCAAACCTTCAGACTGGAGGTTGGCGCCGTGATGCCAAGTATGGGGGAGAACCCCGGGGCCAGGCATCTTGAGAGGCTTCTAGACCAGCTGGACGGGTCGTGGTCTGTCGGAGAGTAGGTCTTTCGCATGGTGGCGTGGACGTGAAGGAGTGGTTAGAGGAGTCGACCGAGGCACAGAGGCTCTACGGGTGAGAATGCTCAGTCTCGGACGTTGCGATGATTGAGGTTTGCCACTAACAAGACCAGACGGAAGAAGTGGACTTGGTGACCTGACAAGCCTGATAAAATTGGCCTGATGCTTCCCCGCAGCGCCAAGGTCCGGGGTCGGCGTCGCCTGCGTCTCTGCGTCGCTGCGTGGCCATGTGGATGTGGATGGGCAGGATGGCCTCTCGCTTCTGATGTTTACCATATCCCTGTTCAGCCCTGGCTGACGCTGGCGCCCCAGTCAGAAACCTCGAAAACAAATCTTCAACATGAGTCCCCCAAGCGATACGAATGCGCACTTTGGCGTCCTCACACAAGCCTGTGATCGATGCCATACTCGCAAAACACGCTGCGATCGAAGTACACCACGTTGCTCCCACTGCGAACGCGCTGATGTTCCATGTGTCTTCTCGGATAAGTCGAGAAAACGAAACTATTCAAGAGGATTTGTGGACGACATGCAGTCTCACATTGGTGATTTGGAGAGAAGGAATGTCGAGCTGACGCGAAAGCTAGCAAGGCTAGGAGAGCCTGATCGAGGGCGCCAGGGTCAAGGTCAGAGTCAGGGCTCTTTCAACGACACTTCTACGAACCAGGTAGTTGAAACAAGTCCGCAACCCGCAGGCTCCCAGACTACGGGTTGTACCACGTCAAGCGCACCTCTGACGAGTCCTCCTCTTATCCGCGAGGAGGACGGGATTTCTGGAGTCATGGACTACCTGACTCTGAGGGCAACAGGGGAGACTCACTACCTCGGACCCAGTGGTGGTGGTGAGCTTGCGAAAATGGTCGGCACGGTGATAGACTCGGCATCCCTACGACCGCAGCTGTCATGGACTCAACCTTCCTCATCATGCTCCGAGATTGATCTCACAGAGGAGATTTCTTATCCGTCGACAGAGCCTCATAGCGAGAATCCTCTCCCTGACCGGAGTACTGCCGCGAAGATCATCTCGATATACTTTGCGCACAACCACCTCACCTTTCCCCTTCTGCACGGCCCTACTTTCCTCGATACTGTCAACAAGATGTATATGGATCCTACTTATTACCAGAACCACCCATTTGAGGCTTTCACGTTTGATATGGTGATTGCACTGGCAACAGCAAACGCCAACCATTTTGAATGCTGCTCAGCTGGTGCTGATAAATACTACAGCCGTGCCATGGAGAAGCTAAGTATTGTTCTTCAGATGAGCGGTTTGGCTCCCGTACAGGCCATAGTCTTCGTGGCGCAGTATGGGGTCATGTGTCACCTAAAGCGAAATGTTACGAGCATGTGGCATGTTGTCGGGATCGGGGCTCGATTCTGTCTTGAGATGGGACTGCACAGAGAGTCTCGACACGGACGAACATTTGATCCCGTGGCGCCACAGTCAGCTTTTGACTTGGAAATGCGACGGAGGTGCTTCTGGTGCTTCTACAACCTGGACAGGTGAGTGACAAATCCCTTGATTCCTGCTTGCCGGACGTACCTCCTCACGCCAATGGCTTAGAATCGTCAGTATAACACTTGGTCGTCCAGTCTCGATAGATGACGATGTCATCGATGTGCCGCTGCCGTCACATATCTTGGACGAGGACTATTTTGGACCCAATGGCTTGGAATCCGGGCGAGCAATCCACGGAACCAGCAGGAAGCCTCTCACATCACCCTTTCTCCATCTTGTCCGGATCCGCAAGCTTCTGGGGGCAATATCAGGCGCGTTGATGTCAGCAAAGAATGCCGCTCGAAGCATCGAGGAAAAACTTCAGATACGCAGCAATCTCCATCAAGAACTCGTCCGCTGGAGGGAAGACATACCAAGCTCCGAGATGTTGGGCGAAATGTGTACCAGCCGCAGCCCAGTGTCCAGGTTTCTCACCAATGACTGGTACCACGTACTTTACCATAACGCAATTTTGATACTCCATGGACCGTCTCCAATGTTCCCTGGTGATCTTGGGTCCTCTGACGCACCGGGCGAGAATACCTTGCTCTTACTGCGATCGGCCAAGGCGGTGATCAACCTCAACTCCAAGCTACATCGGCACCGCCAGCTGGACTATTCGTGGATCACCTTGAAAGCCATATTCCTGGGTGGCATCACCTATATCTATGCGATTGGTGCTTTGCTCAAGAAATGGAAAGCCAGTCTTCAGAAACGTTCCGTATCTCACAAGGACGTGACTTTTGTTCCGGCGACCGTAGACATCATTGCCGATGTTCGCGCTTGCTCCAATATCCTTCTAGCAGTTTCAGAAAGGAGGCCAGCGGCCAGGACGTTCTGCGAAGTCTTTGAACGGTTAAGCAATGCTGTGATTGGCGACAGCATCACATTGATGTTGGAGGCTCAGCGCCACGCAACAGCGGCCCCCGCGGCGCATTTGGCCCAGCCTATGGTAAGTCATTGTCCATATACGTTCCCTCATCCTACCCAGTCAGGAATGCTGACTTGGACATGCAATCGCATCAGGAACATCATGTCTCCACCTTCCAGCCATCGCTCTGTGGTCAATCATTTGAATCGGACGGCGCAGATGATATGGGTGGAAGCAATGCCCCGGTGGCATCCATATCGAGCCCGACGGGGGTTGGGTATGCGGATGCGCCCGATTTTCGATGTAACTACGAGGGTCTCGAGACGACGCTGCAGGATCCATCTTTGATGTTCCAGTTCAACAACGAGGCGTGCCCGGAATTCTGGATAGACTGGTTCACGGAATCGAACGGGCAGCTCGACGAACAACTCTTGTTCAACGGTCCAGACTTTCAGGCGCTGCAGGAACTCATATAATTGTAACTAATGTATCTAAAACTCGTTGTATATTTGCCCCAGATAGCCTTTGCAGTGCCATCGAACGTACAGGATGGTTCCCGATTCACTCTCGGTGATGAACAGCGTCTTGAAATCGTCGCCTCCCCAGGTCAGGTTGGTCGTCGCCGTGCCCAGGTTGCTCCTGATCGTGGCCAGTGGCTCGCCGTTTGGCTTGTGCACGAAAATGGTGCCCAGACTGACGTGCGCGACAAACACGTTGCCTTCAGAGTCCATGGTCATGCCGTCGGGGCCGCCGAGGCCGTAGTAGGAAGAAAATCGGACCGTGCGCTGGATGCTGCCGTCGGGGTAGATTGGCAAAGCCCATATCGCGTTGTCGCGGGTCATGGCGACGAAGAGAGTCTTCTCGTCGCGACTCAGGACCAGGCCGTTGGGTGAGATGCCGTTGCGCAACAGCAGGTCCAACCGTCCGTCCATGTGCCAGCGAAAGACCCTGCCCGTTGGATCCTGTAGGCCGGTCTGGCCTTGATCGGTGAAGAAGACGCTCCCGTCGTGGCCGACAACGAGGTCGTTGCACCCCTTGAAGGGTTCCCCGTTGAAAGAAGGCAGTGGGAACTGCACTTTGTCTTCGTCTCGCTGGGCCTGCAGATCCAGGGTCACGATTCCCCGGTGCCGGTCCGCGATCAGGATGAGTTTCTTGCCAGGGTGCCACGCCATGCCATTTGGCTCGCCGTCATACTCGACCACGCAGCGCCATTGTAAAGTCTTCAACTCGACCGCGAGAATGCGACCGTTGGGTATGTCGACCACAAACAACTCGTTCGTGCCCGGGACAATGATCGGACCCTCGATGAAGACATCGACGACCTTCCCGCCATAGATCAGCTGTGAGTGGGGTTTGCGCTTCAGCTCACGAAGATGTGCAGGAACGGCCGTGTAGGTAGCCGGGTCGATGGTTTGGATCTGTGTGGGTGGTGGGAAAGACGCCATTGTGATGTTTCGCAACCACCGAGGAGGATTCGTTCGCCACAGGTCACCTCCCTCTGGACATTGGCGAGGTTGACAGTCAAGCCGAGTCGAATTAGAGACTTAATATTCCCATCCAGAAAATAGCCGGGAACCTGCACCGAAGAGGAGCAGGATATTCCTCTCCCCACCTGCATACAATATGCGGCCGGCATCTGATCCTTGCCCTTCGGCGGCGATCCGCCGGTCTGGAGAACGATATGAGCCATGGTTCACCACCTCACTTGGCGCCTTGCAACGCCATCACTGATGGAGGTCGAGGCCACGGAGCACCTCCTCGACTTCCTCGGCGCCGCGCCCGAAGCGGGAAATCAAAGCCTCTTGAAGAGCGGACTCGAGGACTCGATCACCCCCCATCTTAACGCGTACTCAAAGAATGCAGGCAGCATCTCAGTATCGAAGGGGATAGGCTGCACTGAGAAGCTCGGAGGTACATATCGAGCATGTCTCGGAGGCATCAAATCACTCAACTTAAGGTGAGCCTTGGTGCGAGATCGGCCATGGATGGAAGTATTTAGTCGTTGGTTCTGCTTCTTTCTGCTGTTAGCCCTTTGATCACTTGCGTCTGCGGGTGTCGATTCGACCAAACGTTTGTCTCTGTCAAAGAAGACGCCAGAGGAATTTTGCTGCCTCTTCTGTCTCACCCAAGTCCTCCGCCCAACCATGCCTGCCGCCCACACCAACGGGTACAAGAGACCCATCATCATTGGTAACGTTGCAGGAGGATTTGAGGATGCTCCAAATGCCTTGTAAGTCGCCTCTTGAAGGAGCATGTGAAGGGTGATTTGTGATCGAGGATCATAACGTCAAAAAAACAGGTACCGGACCGCGACCGAAGGCCATGTGGATGCCCTCACGGGAGACTGGCTCGCCGAATTGAACATCGCCTGGCAGGCCATTGTCAAACATGACAACCCCAAGCTGGGCTACGAGCCCGGGTTCCTCGATCAACTGGACGTGGCCATCGATGTCATCGCGGAGAAGAAAATAAAGGTCATCACCACTGCCGGTGCCCTCAATACGGCCGAATGTGCTCGACAAGCAAAGAAGATCTGTGAGAAACACGGTCACAAAAACCTGGTTGTGGCTTATGTCGAGGGCGACGATATTTCCGACATCGTCACCGACGAAGCCAAACTGGCGGAATTTGGGGGAATTCGACATCTCGACCATGTCAATGAAACCCTCGCCGACTGGGAACGCAAGCCTCATTGCGGAGTGGCTTATTTCGGTGCATGGGGTATTTGCGAAGCATTGAGGCAGGGCGCCGACATTGTCATCTGCGGCAGGGTCACTGATGCCAGTCCCGTCATCGGGCTCGCGGCCTGGTGGCATAACTGGGCCAAAGACGACTGGGATGCCCTTGCTGGGGCATTAGTCGCTGGTCGTGAGTCTCTTCTACATCCCACGACCGAGATATCTATTCGTGGGGAGTCTTCCTTGCTAACACTTCTATCTACCAGACCTAATCGAGTGCGGTTGTTATGCCACTGGTGCCAACTTCAGTGGATTTAAGCACTACTTGACTCCCGACTTTGTCGATCTCGGCTTCCCTCTCGCAGAAATAGCCCACGACGGTACCGCTACCATCACCAAGCACCCAGGAGCCGCTGGTTTCGTGGACCAGTTCAACGTTCGCGCCCAACTGGTCTACGAGATCCAGGGCAATACGTACCTCAACACCGATGTCTGTGCCGACATCACCAACGTTGAAATCCGGAACGAGCCGGGGAAGAAGGATCGGGTGTTGGTCAGTGGTGCGAAAGGCTCGCCGCCCCCACCGACGACAAAAGCCATCGTTGCAGCCATAGGCGGGTGGCTGGCAGAGGCCACCTTCTACATGAACGGACTGGACATCGATGCCAAAGAGAAGTTCATGCGTCAGCAGCTCAACCACGCTTTCAGGGATGCCAACTTTCTGCAGCTCAGTGTTGAGAGGTATGGAACGGCCAAACGAAACCCGTCAAAGCAAGCTGAAGGGACCGTCATGGTCCGCGTCCTTGCGCAAGCTCGCAACAAGGAAGACATCGACGTGAAGATTTTCAAAACTCGCGTGTATGCTTTGCGAATGCAATTCTATCCTGGTATGTTATTGGGTCTACCCCTACGGGTGGGATATCAGCCAGTTGACAAGATCACACAGGATACCATATGTCGCTGGACTTCAGAACAATGTCTCCAAGAATGTTTATGGAGCTCTTCCCAGGCTTGATCTCGGTCACGTCGTTGCCTCACCGTGTCGTGTTCCTGGACCCCCACCTGGTCATAGATATCCCACATCCGAAGATCACTCAAGAGCCACCTCTAACGCGGCCGTCGGCCGACACAATCAACCCGGTGCCCCTGGAGCAATTTGGTCCCACGAGGCTCGCGCCCCTAGGGGCTGTCATGCACGGCCGCAGCGGCGACAAGGGTGACAACAGCAACGTGGGGCTGTTTGTCCGTTCTGCCGAAGAGTTCGAATGGCTGCGGTCCTTTATGACCACGGCCCGGTTTGCGGAGGCTCTGGGTGATGACCTGACCCCCAAGAGCCGTCTGGAAAGATGCGAGTTCCCGCGCATCTGGGCCGTGCATTTCAGGATACTCGACTTCCTGGGCGGCGGAGGCGCGAGCACCACCAGGATTGATAGCCTGGGCAAGGGGATTGCGGAATACGTGCGCAGTCGAGAGATGCAAATCCCGGAGAAGTTTTTGAAGAATCCAATCTCGGAATATTGATTGGGTGGTTGACCTGAATCGGCGGTCTTTTCGATTGAGGTAGAGCCCTATCGCAATCTCAGGCTGGAACCATAGCAGGACACAACAGCTGGTTGTGGCAATATAGATTTGGACCGTATGTAGTTCGGGTATTGTGCTGGCTGTTTGCCGCATATTCAATTGAATTCGAAATTGAGGTATCGGTCGGTATAGCGAGAAATCGATGAGTAACCTCGCGTTCAGAATTCCCGAGGTACCCGCATCGCTTCACAGGTCCCAAAATTTCCTATTCATTCGGTACCTAGGTAAGTATCTCTGCAGGTAGGTATGTTGTCTTGTGAAGGGAGCACCGAAAGAGGCACTCGTATCTTGTATTGGGAACGCTCACACGTGACCATATTCCTTTCTCGTCGGCCTTACCGACTTACGAGGCTGGCTTCGGCCGACCTGCCCCGATCACTTCTTCAACGGTCGCCTGCGTGCCTGCTTCAAAGGCCGAATCGTCATTCTCGATAATGAAGCGAAGTGACTCAACGCCAGAAGTTGGGGGGAAGGGGGGAAATTGGGATTCAGGTGTAGATAGATTGTCAGAATAGCTACTTGTAAATGAATATCCAACTCTAGATTGTGTTTAGCAGAGGAACACTGGTATTTGGGAGTGAAGATCCTATCACGTGAGCCCGTCCATTGCACCGAAATGTGAGGGCAGAGAGTCCTGGCGATTCGGGGTGCGGAGGAACTTCAAAGAGGAAGCAATCAGGAAATTGAACACCTCTCGTCTTTTCCTACTTGTTATACGCAAACACACTCACGCCACTGCGTCTCTTCATGCCCTTCTTTCCTCATGTTTTGTGTCTCTCCCCATCCATGACTGCCTTTTCAGTGCATACCTAACTTGTGCAATTCGCGTCTGCAACCTTCCCTGCTCGGCGTGGTGGTGGTGGCTCGCATCGACGACTAAATGATGGCTTCAACGTACCCACCGCCATCCACCCACACCTGAAGAACCACCAGTGTCTTCTACGTACGGCTTGAGAAGAAAGATGCCGGTGAGAATGAGAATGAGATGGACGGCGTATGCTGGGGTACGTATTCGCGCACTTGTGAATCCATTTCCGTCTTGCGCAGCAGCAGTCACTGACTCTCCTTTCTCTTACAGGCGTCGACCGCCCTGGCTGCGGGTGTCATCCTGAAAGCCCTGGCGCAGCGTCCCAACTTCTACTCGGCCGCCGTTTACCTCTCGCAGTCCTCTGCTAACCTGATGATCCTGACGAACCTCCTATTTGTCATCGCCTGCACCTTTCTGCTGGGACTTCAGAAGCTCCTCTATGGAAACCTCCGACCAATCGAGATCGAACAATTGTACGAAAAGGCGTGGTTTGCCGTTACCGAGACATGTTTGGCCATGACGGTTTTCCGCGGAGAGATCGGACTCACCTTCCTCGCCATGTTCTTCTCTCTGCTCACGGGAAAGGTCTGGGGCTGGATTGGTGAAGGCCGGGTAGAGGTGCTGGAGCAGCAACCGCCGCGAAACCCGAGATTGTTCCACACGCGTCTGGCACTGAGCCTGGGGCTGAGTGTTGCTTTCGACCTGACCATGCTGGAATACGTTGTCAAACAAGTCATGAGAATGGCTCGGCCGGACATGATGGTCATGTTCGGCTTCGAATTTGCCGTGCTGTCGATCACCAGCATCAGTACCGCAATGAGATACGCAATTGATCTGATCGAGATTGGTATCGTTCGTGAGCAGAAGAAGCATCGGATCGAAGAGATCAAGAGGGAAAGAATGCAAGCTGCGGTTACAGAATTTCAGGAGACTCAAGGCGCACAAGCTACCAGCACGCCTGCCTCTGGAACTTTGGACGCGACGGCAGCCTCACCAACGCCAACTCAGCGGACCCTGGACCAGGTATCCCAAGAGGCCTTGAACCAACCAGTCGACGAGAATGAGGTTGAAGTCGAGGGCTGGGAAGAAAAAGGTCGCTACATGTTCTACCTCAACCTGGCCACGGATTTCTTCAAACTTGTCATTTACCTGGCATTCTTCTTCATCCTTCTTGTATTCTACGGATTACCCATCCACATCTTACGGGATGTGTTCTTGACGATGCGATCATTTTTGAAACGAATTTCGGACTTCATGAAGTACCGAACGGCGACGAGGGATATGAATGCCCGCTATCCGGATGCCACGGCGGAGGATATTGGACGTGAGGATGTCTGCATAATCTGCAGAGAGGAGATGCGCCCTTATGAACCAGGCGTCGCGCAGCCAGGCCAGCCACAGCCCCGACCGAACCCCGTGGCGGAGAGGATGCGACCCAAGAAGCTCCCTTGTGGACATGTTCTGCACTTTTCTTGTCTGAGAAGTTGGCTCGAGAGACAGCAGATATGTCCGACATGCAGAGCAAATGTCGTCCGGACAGGTGGGCCACGCGATACAAATGAGGCTGGCGGGCAAGCTGAAGCCGGACAGGTAAATGGTGGACAGCATCCACCAGGCCCGAGACCAGGTCCACGAATATACCAGTTTGGTCCATTGAGGATTGGTGTCGGAGCTGCCCGCGGCAATAATATGTTCGAAGAACTTCAACAACAGCTTGGAGATGGGGCTGGCCCAGCACCGGAGGGACAAGTGGGCAACCCTGATCCCAATGCACCACGACAAGTTGGAGTAGGCCTGGGATGGTCTGGGAGAAGACGTCGCCGAGCAGATCAGAACCTGACAACTCCACAGCAGCTTGATGCCTTAGCGGCACGAATTCGACAAGATGCCGATGAGCTGGCTCGCTCGTCGACTGAGCTGAGCGTATTGCGGTCCATGCAAGCTGAACTCGAAAGGCTGAGAAGCCTGAGGCCCGGGGAGAGACAGGCGCAGACAGACACAACTGGTCAAAACACACCACAGACCGCAAGGCCTGCTCTACCTCCAGTGCCACACGTGTCGACACTGGTTGCAGATCAGCAGCAAAATATTTTGCAAGCAGGTAGCGACAGACTTCCTCCTGGTTTGACGCTACCAGAAGGCTGGACTATGATGCCTTTACGGCCCTTGCAACCAGACCACCAGCATCACGGCCAGAATTTAGATCCTCTTGGAGATATGGCTCCTCTGTTTCCACCAGCATTTGGAGCGCCACCTTTCCCCGGTCCACTTGCCCATCCCCACTACCTTGGACAGCCACAGAGGTGGCCCCCTGCTGGTACACCAAGCAGTGGTCAAACAGGCATTCCTCAGACAGTTGGACTGCCGTTCACGGTGCCCGCGGCTCCAGATCGAGAGCCGGGAGCCATTTCCGCAGCTGAGCATATAGCGAACATGGAGGCCCGGCAAGCCCGGCAAGCAGCACGTCGAGGAACTCTTCAAACTCCCGAAGACATCCAGGCCCGGGCTCGGAGAGCTTTGATGAACATGAGGGTCCGGGCTGCTCGACCGCACCCCCCAACCAATTCGAACCCAACAGTTACTGGTCTGAATAGCGCTATACCTCGGGCTCCGTTTAATACATTTGGACAAAGTCCAGCAGCGGTAGCGACCGCGAATCAGGAAGTGCCACAAGCCGATCACCCTGCCGCTCAGCTTCCGACCGCACATTCTTTACCTTCTTGGGGCTCATCAACACCCGAAACGACAACCCATGCTCAGAACGAAGACGACAGTAGTGCTGGTCTCTCTGAGCCACGAGTCAACGGTAGCCATGAACAGGTAGGTGAGGATGGGGCAGCAGACGGACCATCTTCAAATGCGTCGCAGCCCAAGGACAGGCACGCAACGGTGGAAGATGCGGACGAAGATCTGGACCTGGATTGAAGCCTTGAAAATTCGTTCTTTTGGGCACAGGATGAAAATGAGCCTTGTCTGTATCTTATTGAATAGAATTTAGCCCTGCGCATCGAGAGGGGCATTTTCAGCATAGCGAAGGAG
This sequence comes from Fonsecaea pedrosoi CBS 271.37, assembly GCF_000835455.1. Lineage (NCBI taxonomy): Eukaryota > Fungi > Ascomycota > Eurotiomycetes > Chaetothyriales > Herpotrichiellaceae > Fonsecaea > Fonsecaea pedrosoi. The sequence goes on along the minus strand of NW_013550614.1, from coordinate 2,173,410 downwards.
TTTCCACCCCAAGCCTGGAGTGCAGGTGAACCTTCCTCACCACAATAAATCTTGTTGCAGCAGAGATGCCTTGTTCCCTTGAATGAATTGGCGGATACTACGCGGGTGGTGGTGGTGGTGGTGGCGAAGGGGTGAAATACATCCTCGTAAGCTGCATCTGCATGAGGCTGTAAGGGGAAAAGGAGAGAGCGGATCCATCACGGGCATCGATTGGCTGCTAAGGTTCCATCGATGCATCTGTGGAGCGTTTGGAGATCCAGGTCGATTCAAGTGCTTGTTTCACTTGCACGGGCAACAAGGCACCACACAGCGGGTTTGTCCCCTGATGAGGATCGTGACTTCAAACGCGCGACTCATCGCCAGTCGATCCGCTCCTGCCTATCGATAAGTGGACTTGTTGACTGGCCGCGCCTCCCGTTTATGAACGTGGAACCCGGATGCTTCAGGGAAATCCAGTTTCGAGAAACTTGAACAGCCATGATGTGTTGTAGCGTTTCGACACCAAGGCACCGAATGCCCAATCTCAATTTCACTTGAACTTCACTCTACTTTCTTTTCGAACTATTCTTCTTCTCGAGAAGCTACTCTATCTTCAGTCCTGTCCTTCCCGAATTGTTTTGATTCCAGGTTACAGTCTGCCCTCGGTGACACTTTCACCGTGACACTCATCCAACTCATTCAAAACCTCACATCAACAGAACCTCCTCGATCTGCCTGCTTTGAGTCCGGCTCCTTCCTTCGAGAGCTCCCTCAAGCATCCCCTCCTTCTCGACTGTCCCGGGCACTTTTATCGACTCCACAAACTTCTTCTGCTTCTCACACGACGTAGTGACTACTAGACTGCCGGGTACATGGTCTGAGAATTGTGGTGAAAAAGGAACCAGAGCAGACAGGGTAGCGGTGGCAGGAGCAACGATCAGAAAAAGCACATTCAATTGATCAACAGGGCCAGCACAATGGGGTCATCGATACTTGCTCGACAAATCAGTGACAGCAGCACCAGCGACGACGCCGATGATGGGTATTGGTGGTACTCTTCTGTAAGCTGACCTTGTCGAAAAAGCCATCTTGCTCTCTCGGAATCCTCCCCTTCAAAGATTGAAATATCCTATTCCAAAGCTGACTTTAGTCTGCAATCAGACGGCCGAAGCCATCAAATGGGCTGCAGTCGCAGCCATCGTCCTCGCTTTCTCCCTCTACTTCCTAGCAGGACACATGCATGCCAGGCGGAGAATGCAGAAGGGATTACCACCCTTGGCTTATCATCGGGTACGTTACAGGCCGTGGCTACCTCGTCCCTGCAGACACTCGGCAGATACATCCCAAACCCTAGACAACGCGCTAACGTGTATCGTATAAAGTGGCTCGTCTCACGCCGTCAAAAGATTGCCTTTCTACAACAACATCCGGAGTATGCGAATCAGTTCGCATTCTACCGAGCACAGCAGGAACAGGTGTACTACTCGTATGCTCCTGGGTCGGGACAGGCATATCAGATGGGTGGAATATACGGGCCACCTCCACCTGCGTACCACGAACCAGAGTACGTCCCTGCATACACTCCTCCGCGAGACACTGGACCGAACAAAATCAATCCTGATCAACGGTACGACCCTCCGAGCGGACCTCCCCCAGCCACTACCAACGCGGCGGCAGGGCCAACTCAACCAGAACCGGCACGAGTCGCACCGCGAGGGTAAGGCACGGTGACTTGTGGCAGGCCAGGGGGCTTGACATTCTCGGTTACGTTCTCCAAGCTTGCAGTCGATTCAGACTAGGGGATTGTTTCATCAGCCAGGTTGCGGAGCTCGCCAAAACAGGTTGCATCCCAACAGAGGACACAAGGGTCACGAATATGCATCTTTTTATGGCGCATAGTTTACCAGGTCACATCTAAGAGGCGCATGTCTATGTAGCCAGACCCCGGATTCTGGAGTTGGACGATTCATTGTCCTACCACAAAGCCTAGAATCCCATGCAGACAGTGTTGCAGAAGCCGCACTGCCCAAACAATCACCACAGGGACTGGACTTCTTCCTCCGCAATCTCTATTCTATTTCCATTGCGTCTGGATCGTCCACCACTCCCTCCCCACGGAAGGAATTGTCTGTCATTGCATCGTCCCACTCCTCGCTCTTCTGATTAAGCTGTAAAGTCATAGCTTCTGCTTCTCTCCGTTCCCTTTCCCTCTGTTCCTCTGCTGTCTTTTCCCGTGCCCTCCGTCTCGCCTCGATGATAGTCTTCCTGACCACATCATCCTCCTCTGGCACGGATATGCTGCTGGGATCTCTGTATAGCACTAGCGCTGTATTCAGATTCTCGGGCGGCAGTCCCGCTGGCTGAGGAAGTCGATCGAGATTCCGAGACTGGAGCAGCTTCTGCGGCACACTAGATACCTTTTTGTCTATATCTGAGAGGAAGATCGTGGCGTTCTGGGCTGCTTCCTCGGCTTCAATCTGAGCGATTTCTGACTCTAGGTCGTGTATAATAATCCTGTGAGGGGTATCGTCGATGGTCATAAAGTCCGCATCCGTGAGGGTCGGCAGCTTCATTGGCACCTGAGGTACGGGAGTGGGATGAGGCGGAACAGCAGGAGGTGGTCCATTAGCATATTGACTGGACGTGGTAAGAGGTAGAGCAGGTCGAGCATCGGTATTGGCGATATGCGGACGGAACGAGGCTGTCGAAGGGCTCGTCGGCGGACTCGGCCGGATCGATTGGGCTTGAGCTAGTGACGGCAGCGTAGCTGAAGGCGAAAAGGTGGGAGATTGCGTATATAGGGATGATATGGCATTACTATGGCCGTTCGCTTGATTTAGGCGGAGTTTCTTGAAATGCGACGAGATGTTCGATTGAGATTCGAGTTCGTCTTCAGCCCTGCGTTTGCCGGGACTGAGTAAATTGCTTCGGTGTTGATTCGCAAGGGACGGATGCCATTCTGCCGTGATAGGAGCATAGTGAGCCATTGGTCGTGTGAGGTTTCGCTGGTAGTCGGTGGAAGTTGCAGGTGTAATACAAGTAGTTCGATGTGAGGCTGCCTGAGTTTATAGGCGGGGAGGTCTGGAGTCGAGACACTGCAGGCGGGATGGTATGGTGGAGGTGACCTTTTCTCCGAAGATTGGCCTTTCGCTTTGCTTTTCTCTTTCCCTTTTCATTTGTTGCTCATTTCTCTCTGGTGCGGCGTACACAGCTCGCTTCGCAGTCAGGGTCGTAATTTGACATTGTCTGAAGAGTGAGAAGCACAACTTGTGGAAGAAGTATTTGTGCAGAAACAACTCTCGGCGGGAACGACAACGAAGGATTGTCGGCGGCTGGAAGGTGCGAGAACCAAGGAGGTGATCAATAGGTACCTGAGTGAGAGGTGAATGCGGAACCCAAGCGCGATTTTGAGAGCTGCCGCTGCGGGCGTCCACCGACGAGCCACCGTCACGGGCACCACCATCACCACCGCGAACTGCGCCCCTCGATTCTCAAAAATTGCCCGCTTGACTCACGACTCCAATACTCGGCTCACCCACAAATTTTCCACGCTCCTCCCACGACACGTTGCTAGCCGGCAACAACGTGGTTCTACAGAGGTCGACCCATCAGCAAGGCGGTCACAGGCTCACATTTCTTCCATCTGCTGCGGTTTCAGAGCTTTGCGGCCATCCATCGTGCGGCGGCACACGATCTCGAAAATGGCGTCCACGACACCCACCACGACCACTCACGAGTGGACCGCTCCCAAAGTTCGAGACACATTTATCAAGTACTTCGAGGACCGCGGACATACATTTGGTCAGTTCATGGCCACCCTTCTGTCTTGCGATTGTTCAATTGCTGATTTTGTGACCCAGTCAAATCCTCGCCGGTCGTTCCTCTGTCAGATCCGACCCTCCTCTTCACAAATGCCGGCATGAACCAGTTTAAACCTATCTTCCTCGGGACGGTCGATCCCTCGAGCAAAGAAGGTCAATACAGACGAGTGGTCAACTCGCAGAAATGCATACGTGCGGGCGGAAAACACAATGACCTTGACGACGTCGGCAAGGACAGCTACCACCATACCTTTTTTGAGATGCTGGGCAACTGGTCGTTTGGCGACTACTTCAAAAAGGAGGCCATACTGTTCTCCTGGGAGCTGTTGACGGGCGTATTCGGGCTGGAACCGGATAGATTGTATGTGACCTATTTTGAAGGAAACGAAGCGGGCGGTCTAGAGCCGGATCTAGAGGCCAAGGAGATCTGGAAGAGCGTCGGGGTGCCTGAAGACCATATATTACCCGGTAACATGAAGGACAATTTCTGGGAAATGGGCGATCAAGGTCCATGTGGTCCATGTTCCGAAATTCACTATGATCGCATAGGCGGTCGCAATGCGGCCAGTCTCGTCAACCAGGATGACCCCAACGTGCTGGAGATATGGAACAATGTGTTCATTCAGTACAATCGAGAACCGGATAGGAGCTTGCGACCACTACCAAACAAGCACGTCGACACAGGCATGGGATTTGAACGACTGGTCAGTGTCCTGCAGAACAAGATGTCCAACTACGATACCGATGTCTTCACGCCGCTTTTCTCGCGAATTCAGGAAGTGACAGGCGCCAGACCCTACTCGGGGAAGTTTGGCGAAGAGGATGTCGACGGTATCGACACTGCATACAGGGTTGTTGCGGACCATGTGCGGACTTTGACCTTTGCAATCAGCGACGGCGGCATTCCCAACAACGAAGGAAGGGGATATGTTGTTAGACGAGTGCTGCGACGCGGTGCGCGATATGCTCGAAAATACTTCAATGTCGAAATCGGCGATTTCTTCTCAAAGATCGTACCAACGCTTGTGGAACAGATGGGTGGGATGTTTAAGGAAATCGTCGCGAAAGAGGAGGAAGTTAAGGAGATCCTCAACGAGGAAGAGCTGTCTTTTGCAAAGACATTGGACCGTGGGGAGCGGCAGTTCGAAGTGTATGCGCAGAAGAGCCAGGTTCAAGGCCTCAAAAAACTACACGGTGCCGACGTCTGGCGATTATACGACACTTTCGGATTCCCTGTTGATCTGACTCGGCTCATGGCTGAAGAACGAAATCTCTCTATTGACGACAATGAATTCGAGGCCGCGAGATTGGCCGCCAAGGAGGCCAGCAAGGGACAGAAGAAAGCGGCCAGTGATGTCCTCAAGCTCGATGTGCATGATCTGGGCCAGCTAGAGAAAATGCCCGGTGTGACAAAAACAGACGACAGCGCCAAATACGGCAGGGACAATATCACCAGCACAATCCAGGCGATATATCACGCGAAGCAGTTCCATTCCGACACCAAAAATATCCCCGAAGACGATCAGGTCGGTATTATTCTTGACCGAACCTGCTTCTACGCAGAACAGGGTGGTCAGGAGTACGACACCGGCCGGATCGTCATTGATGGACAGGCCGAACTGGAGGTGGAGAATGTCCAGCTTTATGCCGGCTACGTGTTACACACAGGCTACATGAAGTACGGTCACTTCTCGGTGGGGGACAAGGCAATCTCAGAGTATGACGAATTGAGACGATGGCCCATACGGAACAACCATACAGGCACACACATCCTCAACTTTGCGCTGAGGGAAGTCCTCGGCGATGGTGTGGAACAGAAGGGCTCGTTAGTGGCCCAGGAAAAGTTGAGATTTGATTTCAGCCACAAATCAGGTGTCTCAGACGCTGATTTGCAGAAGATCGAAGACATATCGACAGAGTATATCAGGCAGAATTGCCCCGTATATGCCAAGGATGTGCCTTTGGTCATTGCCCGTGAGATTTCGGGTGTCAGAGCCGTCTTTGGCGAGACGTACCCTGATCCCGTTCGGGTTGTGTCGGTGGGTGTCGAAGTTGATGATATCCTGAACAATGTCAAGGACGACAAATGGAAAACGGTCAGCATCGAATTCTGCGGTGGCACCCACGTCAGAAGCACGGGCGATATCAAGGACCTTGTTATCCTCGAAGAAAGCGGCATCGCCAAAGGCATTCGGAGAATCATCGCTGTCACCGGAGAGGACGCTCATGAAGTCCAGCGCGTGGCGGATGATTTCTCTGCGAAACTGGACAAACTTGAGAAAATGCCATCCGGGACGCCGAAGGAACATGAAGCGAAGGCCATCCAGCTTGAACTCAATAACTTGTCGATATCGGCGGTGAAAAAATCACAATTCCGAGACCGCTTCTCGAAAATCAGCAAAGAGATCCTCGATCAGCAGAAGAAATTGCAGAAGGAGGAGACGAAGAAAGCCATCGACACGATAACAGAGTACTTTGAGAAGTCCCCCAATGCTCAAGCGGCGGTGCTGAGGCTACCAATTGGAGGGAATCCCAAAATTGTGCCAGATGTGGTCAAACATGTCCAGACTAAGATGAAAGACAAGAGTGTGTACATTATGGTGGCGGATGAGAAAGATCCCGAAGGCAAGGTCTACCATGGATGTTTTGTCAGTCAGGTAAGTTCCCTTTCCACAAACAACATAGGAGCCAGTTAGCTGACACTGATCCCCCAGAATGGCACCAAGGCCGGCATGAAATCCCCCGAGTGGTCGTCAACAGTGTCGAAGCTTGTCGGCGGCAAGGCTGGGGGAAAGGAACCTGTTGCCATCGGCACAGGGACAGAGCAGTCCAATATCGACGAGGCGTTGAAGGCGGCAACGGATTATCTGGAGAAATTCAAGCTATGATTGTCATAGAACGGAATTACAACTCACTGAAAGATACCTGGGCTGGAGGAACGAACAGTCTTGGGGCCCTACATGAGCGGGATTTGTTCGGCACTGGCTGCGCAAGCATTGGTTGAGACATGTCACTTTTACGGAGCACATTTAGGCATCAGATAGATACCCCCTGGTGATGAATCCGAAATACACCTTGATTTCTTTCTGGTGTTTGGTGCATCTCCGTCCAATGAGGCTGAAGGGATATTGTCCAATGAGCGGCCAGGACATCCGGCTGAATTGGGAAATATGACGAATGAGAGACCAAATGACGTTCGGCGTCATGTCGACGTCAAAGATCAATATAAGGTAGACGAGACACCAGGGCACACTTCCACTACGTGCTTCCTCGCAGCTTCGAACTAGAAGAGTGTCGAGACGTGCTCACAGAAATTCCAGATCTTAAGACCTCGACGTCTACCGCATCGTAGCTTGAGCATCGACATCACGAGCATCATCAGCCTCAATACTCCATCTTCGGCTTCATCGCCAGCTCCACGACGGGCCAGGACTCTGTCGACGCAAGCCCAGCACCGAAATCCCTCGTATTTATTCATCACCATCCCCATCCCCAGCACGACCTTTTTCTTCCTCGACCTGCCGCCGCAGCAGCGAAGAACACGACCGACAAAATGAGCCACACCATCCCCGGCGGCTGCTACTGCGGCAAGATCCGCTACGAGATCCGGCTGGACGACCCGGCCCAGGACGCCCGCACGTCCCTCTGCCACTGCGGCAACTGCAAAAAGTTCACGGGCGGCAGTTTCGGCATCACCAGCAAGATCCCCCGGTCCAGCTTTAGGGTCACGCAGGGCCAGGACGCCGTCCAGGTCCACGAGGCGGACAATGGGGCGGGGACGGTCCTGCACCGCGAGTTTTGCAAGGTGTGTGGTAGTGGGTTGTTGGAGTATGGGGTGAGTGGACAATCGTCTTGGTTCTTGTGAGCGTCGAGCGTCGAGCGTCGAGCGTCGAGCATCGAGCATCGAGTGTTGGTATGTTATGGTTTATTAACGCGAGAACAAAATCTGCCCCCCCCTCCAGGCCAACGCGGGCGACTTTGTCTACGTCTTCTACGGCACCCTCGACCACCCGACCGACCTGCCGCCAAAGGGCGAGTTTTTCACCAGCAGGCGCGATTCGTGGATGCCAGAGGTTCCTGGTACGTTCGACACCATTCCCTGTCGTCACATTTCGTTCCCAGTCATTCATTGTTGATTTTCGCCATTCTCAAATTTTGAAGTTTACTGAGGGGGGTGAATCTGGCTGAAGGACTAACTGACGCGCGCGTGCTGTAGGATTGTTCCAGAAGAAGAAAATAAAGGAATAGCACTCTGATACTAAAGCTGTACGAAGAGTCATAAACCACCAGGCAAAGAGAAGGTGGTTCTATCTTCATGAGCGTGAGGATGACTATTGCCAATAACAGTGCAACATCCAATAACACCAGATATTTGTACACCAATTTTCCTGTGAGAAACTTCCAAGTGGTGCTGGACCGTCCGGTTTCGTAGCACTAGTTCTTCCGACTGCTGCTCAAATTCAACCTCTCCGCATTACGCCACTGACTCGCTCAAGAACAACCTCTTCGTCACTATCCCCGTTCAGAGGACGCAGGTTGTCGTCCACCCATTCTTGAACCTCGGAGTCCAAGGGAAAACACCGCCGAGCACACGGACCCATACAAGGCGTGTCGACAAGTTTGTAATGGATGACCAATACCTCGTGCATGTGGCCCGGCACCTGCCACGACCGGCGGACCTGATATTGTGGCTTCCACGCATCGTGGTCCCAGCTTAGATGAATAGTGAGCGAAGCATGCGGCAGATTGATGTGGTGTCTGGTGAAGGGTCTGTCCAGCTTGAATTCAAGTAGCGTGACGTATTCCCTTTTTGGCGCGTAGGCGTTGCCGTGTTCGGGTTTGAGGTCGGTGATGATGACGAGACAGAGATCTCGTGAAGCGGCTCTGTAGTTGGGAGTGTTGGCGCCGGCGTCGTATGGTTCTTCGTCGGAGAAATCAGCGTCGTTATTCCCTATGTAGTGGGCTGGTGGTGCATCTCCAAATTGGCCGAGACGTCGAGGATTGCCCGATCTGGGTGATCCCTCGTGGGAGATGGAACTGTCATCGCCATCATTTGAGCTGGATACTAGTCCGTCATCGACGAAGGGCCAGGTGGGGTCCGCCGAGGCATCAAATCCTCGAGCAATACTCGCCACTTCCGAGAAATCCACTCTCCGTGAATGGGGATTTGTCGTGATTTCCCCATCTTCGGGAAAGGATATGCCCAGAGCAGCCAGGTACGCCCTCGCGGAGCTCGGGCTTAACATTTGAGGAACGATGGGATTCGACGAACCATCGTACCTGCCTTGAGATTCGTCGTTATCAGGAGATAGGTAGAAGTCGTCAATATCAAAGTCGGCCTCCATTTTTCCCCAAGAGTCGTTCGACAGACGGGAGCTGTGACAAAAAACGGTGGTACGATGCACGATGCGTGGTCAGGTCTATGAGAGCACTGGGCAGCACTGACATAGCGGTGGTCTTCGAGTACATATATATAATATCCTGGCTTGGGAAAAGGCTTTGCTCGCTGTGGTGGGGAATAGGACCTGCCCACTGAGGACCTTCTGGGGACCTTCAAGAATCATGCTCACTCAGACGAGACTCGGAGGTTCCTGGACATGGTGTTCGCAGTCTACTTCAACAAACAAACGAGAGTTTACTCTGTCAGGTCTCGCATGTGCTCACTCTTAGATATAAGGTGTGCGTTGCAGAGGTTTGGTCGACCATCTGCGGAGAGTATCGAGACTGACATGGCGACATTTCCACGAGGTTTCTCGTCACTCGTGGCGCAGTGTGCAGGATATTGTGGCCACAAGGTGTGTGAAAGGAGCCCTGTTGTATTTAAAGTTACGCAATATAGGATCAGGAGACGCAGGAGAGTCCATCTAGACCTGCGAGAGTAATAGATTCTTGAGCAAAAAGATGTCAACCGTCTGTAGCCTCGCACGTGCCGCCTTGAATTCTACCCCTGCCAAGGCTTAAGGCTCATCCCCGTCTTGGCATTGAGGTAATCGAGACGCTGTCGAACGCCCAGCCGAGGCTCATCAGGCTGCGATCCCTGACCAACAGTTGCATCTGGGGAAATATTATTAGTGATCCACCCACACTCACTCATCACCTACGGCCATACCTGCTGGCTTATATAGACGTGTTTTTTCGCTAGTTGAACTCCGCAAGACTCTTCCGCTCGCTGGACCAACTCTCGAGAAGAATCAAAGAGATATTTCAAGATGAACCCCGACAACAAGGAGGTCTGCCTCATTATCGGCGCGTCCAGGGGCATCGGCCGGCAAGTTGCCATCGACCTCGCACAACATGGCTACTTCGGTAAGTAATGCAGATATCCATTCACAGGCAGACCGTACCACCGCCGTTGCACATCTGTCTAGACATTCAAGCCTCCTGACCCAGACTGCTACAGTCGTCGTCGCGGCCAAAACCACGTCGGATGCTAGCGCCATACCAGCATCTTCGTTCCCGCCCGACCCGAACTCACCAGCGTCGACCATCAACACCGTAGCCCGGGAGATCACTGAGGCTGGTGGTTCCGCACTCGCCTTACCTGTCGACGTGCGGGATGTGGACAACGTCAAAGACTTGGTCGACGAGGTCGCACGCCGCTTGGGCCGCCTAGACGTGCTGATCTACAACTCTGGGGCAATTTGGTGGTCAGCGGTGGAGACCACCCCGGTCAAGCGCTTCATGCTGCTTCAGCAAGTCAATCCGCAAGGCCTGTACGCGGCGGTATCAGCGGCGCTGCCTCATTTTGGAAAGCAGGGCTGGAAGGGACGCATCATCGTGGTGTCTCCGCCCATATATTCACGCTTCTTCCGGGGAAAGACCGCCTACGCTATGGGCAAGGTGGGCATGAGTGTCTTGACCAAAGGCCTCGCCATGGATTTTGTGAGACAGGGGCGGAAAGAAATGGCCATTACGAGTATTTGGCCTGCCGTGGTATGTCTGCCTTTGCTATCACTGTTTTGCACCTCGGATCACACACCGGCTGCTGTCAAAAAAGAAGAGCTTGACTGACTTTATGTGTGTGACTACATCAGTCCATTGAATCAGCTGCGACCCAACGCTCAGTGGATCGCGAGCCAGACTTTTTCAAGGATCTAAGAAAACCTGTAAGTTTCCTTCTCGACTATTTGTCAGTGTATCATACCACAGCATGGCAAAATCTAACAATGTTCTTCCTTCTCGCCACAACAGACAATCTACTCGGACGCTATCCTTGCCATGCTCCAATCTCCTGCCGAGGAGGTCAACGGCCTACTCGACCTAGATGAAGACTTTCTGCGTAAGAAAGGCGTGACGGATTTCTCAAAGTATAGCGTCGTGCCCGGCTCAACACCGCGTCGCATCATGCCCGCGCAGTTCCCCGTCCTGGAGGTTGCCGAGCAGGACGACGAGGGAAGACGGGTTGACAGTGCGGTCCTGCGGAAGGGAAGTGATGACAAGGTGACTAGTAAACTGTGATACTGGTGTCTCTAGTTCCTGAAGTACATATCATACTATTCATTACAGAACCTGATCTAACTCAAATGCTCCCACTGGAGAACATCAACAAGGAGGTCTGCTTCATGATTGATTGCTCGAGCTCTGACTTCAGGATACGAGACAAACGCGAGAAATTAGAGCGGCAACAGATATCGGCCGGAATGGTCTGCACCAAGACCGGTGACGTCATGTGCCAACTCATCGTCAGTTGTTGTTTGCTTCCTTGCTGCGAGGGAGCGCGTTCGTCTTTCTTCTACACAGCATAATATTGACTTGCAAGTTCAAGTTAAAGAGCCTCGCCGTGAAAATATTCTCGAACATACCACGATTGCAATCATCATGTCCGGACTCGTCGAAAAGCTGACTGCTGAAGGAGGGGGTGAATCAGTGGGTATGTACGAGCATGTGATGGACATCATTTCTTGAAACCAGGCCTCTAAAGTTGACAGAGTTCCTGAACGACCTGGTCAGACAGTTGTGGCCCAATATCAACGCAGCCGGTAGCAAAATGGTCAAGGAGATCGTCGAGCCCATGTTCAAGACGATGCTCCCTGGCCCACTGGCCACCCTGCACTTCACCAAGATCGATCTCGGCCCTGAACCTCTACGACTGTCAAATGCAAAGACGACAAAGACAGAGGTGGATGGCATCAAACTCGATTTGAACGTCGACTGGGTTGGCAAAGCCGACATCGAAATGGACGCAGACATGATCCCTGCCCTTGTGAGTAGTGTGTCTTGTGCTAGCCTGGCGCAGTCCATTGATTCGTTTTGCAGGGCGTCGAAAGCGTACAGCTGCATGGAAGGCTTTCTATTCTTCTATGCCCTCTAACAAACGTCATACCACTGGTACGCACATTTTTCTGCCCATCTGGCGTGCTCCCCATTGACATTGGATGCAGATCGGAGCCGCCCAGATATCATTCATCAACCCACCAGTTCTCAAGCTTGATTTCACAGGCGCTGCCAACGTGGCCGATTTCTCCATCATTGATGACACGGTCCGGAAGGTGATTCTTGGCATCATCAACTCCATGTTCACCCTCCCCAATCGATTCCTGGTCAAGCTTGACGCCAATGCCGACTACTTCAAAACGTACCACTACCCACTCGGGATGGTGCGAGTGACCGTGGAGAAGGCGTGGGGCTTCGGAGAGGAGGCCAAGTCATCCACGAAAAAGTTGTTCAACAAGTTGACCGGTGCCGCTCCAGACTGCTACGCCAAGGTCGAGGTCGGGGGCGAGGAAGCGTGGAAGACTGCCACCAAGAACAACACCAACAGGCCGTCGTGGAACGAGACGCATGACTTTGTCGTGAGTGATTTCGACCAGTGCATCAAGGTGGACGTGCTCGATGAGGACCTCAACGGAGACGACGAAGTCGGCCTTGCCGTGACCACGGTCCGCGAGATTCTGTTAGCCGGAGGCAGCCAGGAACTACCGCTTGTGCACAAGGGCCAGCAAACCGATGGCAGGGTGTCCATCTCGTGCCAGTTCTTCAAGTACGTGGCCGACGCCGGCAGCCTGACCGCGTCGGACCACAAAGGCGACGGCCGGCTCTCGGGCATTGCGACAATCCTGGTGGCGGGGGCCTATGGCATCCCAGGCCGGCGCGAGGACCTGAAACCCAGCGTCGTGGTGACGTGGGGCCAGACGCAACGGTTCCAGACCGCCGTCAAGACCGACGCGCCCGGCACCGACATCAACAACCCGGCCTTTGACCAGGCGTTCCGACTCCCCATCACCACCGACCTGGTGGGCAGCAGCCCGGACAACTTCCGCATCGCGCTGCTCGACGGCACCAAGGAGATTGGCGCCGTCGACATCCCCTTTGCCACCGTGGCCGACGCCCCCGACAAGACGCTGCAGCAGAAATTCGACATGGGCAACGGCGCCACCGTGCGAGCCAGCATCCGCCTCCGAGGCGTCGTCCCTGGGGAGATGCCGCAGGCGGCGACGCTTCCGGATAGACGCAAGTGAAAGTGATGGCGAAATGAATGAATGACACGTCGTAACGAAAACTACACCAAACCAAATATGCTGGATGGCAATGACTTTCATCGCTCTTTTGATTGCGACGTCCCTCAACCAACCGTTGACAGGTTTAGTAAGGTATCTCGGGAGAAATACGTGTTGGAGGCATGGAATGAACAATGATCAATGCACAATGGGCAATGGAACAGACACACTCAGTCACGCTGCAGGAACAGGAACACGAGGGCTCAGGACTCAAGGCTCGGAGCGTCGATATGAACACTTCTTTCTACCTGTGGGAATGGGAATGGTAATGGTAGCCACTTGAAGTCATCCAAGGGAGCTTGAGCTAACTAGCTAAGTAGTTTGTAAGGCAGGTTAATGTTTATGTAGCTCGACCACGCTCCACGCTCCACACTCTCCCAAACTCGTATTATGTGAATTGCTTCCTCTCGTGTACCGGTCTTTGGTACCTACCTACCTACCTGGCATCCACCAGCCTGCTCAGGTCCGTGTGGTAGGCACTCAGCATCATGTCCCTTGCCTTGTCGAGGCTGAGCCCGTCGATTCGGGACTGGATTTCTCTCTGGCTGCGTCTGACCCGGTCGGCTATCTCGGTCCACTCCAAAAGAACCGTAGCCGCTTCTGATACTCCTTCTACTGCCTCTGCTGCTGCCGTTCCACGGACCTCTGCCTGACTGGCAGTGACGTGCCTGCCGACGGGGGTAACCAGCAGTTTCCCGGCCCTCTTGCGCACGACGCCGTCGACGATGACGGTGTCGATATCTGCGGCCTCGCTGAACCGCACGATCGCGACGACGGGGTCGTATTCGGCCGCGCTCAACATGCCCACGCTCGCGGAGGCGTTGAAGACGAGCAGATCGGCCTTTTTGCCCGGCGCGATGCTGCCAATGTCCGCGTCGAGGCCGAGACAGCGCGCCCCGCGGATCGTCGCCAGGTTGAACACGTCCTCGGACGTGCCCGTGACGTCGCCGGACGGGAACTGCCCCTCGGCGAGGAGGCGGGCGTTCTTCTCCACCCGCGCCAGCTGCAGCAGCATGCGCGCTTGCTGGGGGATGGACGACGGCTCGCTCGAGTGGCAGTCGACCCCGAGCGAGACGTTGGCTCTGCCGCCATCCTGGTTTCGCAGCGCCGGGTCCAGGGCGACGGGGTAGGACATGCCCATCTGGGCCTCGGTGCCCGGTGTGCTGGAGATTGGGGTGCCGGTTGATGCGAGGATGGATAGGTCCTCCTGCGGGAGACCGTTGCAGTGCGAGAGGAGAAGGAAAGGCATCTCCCGTGCGGTTTCTGATGGTGGGTAGGGCGCGCCGAGGAGTTTGTAGGATTGAAATTTGGGTACGGGTGATTGAAGACCTGCAGGGTCCAGGATAGGTCAGCTTTCTACAACAGCGCGAGGAGCTTCGAAGAAAACCCTCATCCAGAGATCTCTCTGGACTTTGATGCCCGCTCAATCCGAAACACGGGCAAGCAAGACTCACCCATGAAGGCGTTACAACCAGCATGGCTGGTCAGGACTCTTAGTCCACTTTGCCTCAATTTCGCGAGCATGCCCAGAACCATCTCTTGCGGCAGGAACCAGAAGTCGAACCCCATGCCAATTTCGACCACTGCACCGGGCTGATTTTGTGTCTGAGCCAGTTCCGCAATCTGCTTGAGTGCCCACTCCGGAAGGAGGTCTTGGTCCGGGATGCACTGCGACTGGTCCCATTTGGATATGCGCATGGGAATGCTGTACGCGAAGATACCCCGGATGCCGGAGTCGATGGTTGCGTTGAGAGCCGAAGCGGCTATTTTAGACGGTTGAGCCTCAGTAAACGATAACCAGCGTGGCTATGGGACTCACCGTGGGCAGGGCTGTAGGCACAATGGGCGTGGTCCAGGACAGTCGTGGTACCGGCGTGGATGGCCTCGAGACAGCCCGACAATTGGCCCCAGTATATGTCGTCGGGAGAATATGCATAGGACATCATATTGCCTAGTGTTGCAGTGGTCAACAGAACCTGCCGCACAGAACCATTGCCACTGATTTGAACTAAGTTTGTGTAAATGGACCCTACCGGTGTACATGTATGAGACCAACCCTTGCTCCGCGTGTCTTCCCTTCAGTTGCGTCTGCCAGAGATGGTGGTGGGTATCCACGAAGCCGGGAGAGATAATTTTGCCCTTGCAGTCGATCACTTCTGTGTCGCTGTCAAGAGGGGAAATGTTATTTCCAATGTCGGTGATGACCCCGTCGCAGACAAGGAGGTCAGTGTCCCGCAGGGGAACCACATGGTCGTGATCATCATGTGTTAGGACGGTGCCACCTTGTAGAAGAATAGAAGACGGAGAGTGCATCGCTGCCATTCTGGCCCACGTCGTTCAGGTCTTGGTATGATGGGACAATGCAGGTTTGGGAGATGGAATTGCTGGTGAATTTGTCGCCAGGAAATCTCAGGGCATCATCTTCAACAAGTCAAATGGATCACATTCATCTTTATCAGCACCACTCTGATCCTTGATGAGTCTCGCTCTTTGATATTAGCAGGAATCAACGCGTCACCAGATCGAGATCTCCTACGTTCCCACGTAACTACACATCTGACATCTGCGAAGATGGAAAGAGGAGAAAAGTCTCCGCGTCGCCGGATGAAATGAATTCTCCATCCCGAGATCAACCACCAACATGTGCCCCGTCACGATGCGGATGAACTACATCTCCTGGCCCTGGAGATCTTTCTTCTAGAGGTGTACACTTCCTCAAGTGGCCTCGAGACACGAACCCCGACCACCAGCATAAAATGAGATACAGCGCCACATCGACGTCGGGTATACATCCTCTCTCCTTACAACTCGGGAAGCACTCAATCCAGCTAGAGATGCAAGAGATGACTCTGAAGAAGACATGAAGCAGAGGAGAAATGCGCCGTGAAGGATAGACGTGAAGATCTCTGAGAGAACCATGTCTCAATGACCGCCTGACTTGTTCGAAAGATGCTCTTGCAGCTGCGATATGATCTTGATATGGGAATGAATATGCTACGCTCTCGGGCTGAGTAGAAAAGGGGGATGTGTAGCGAGTAGAGGCAGGTTATGGATGTGGGCGTGGAGAGAGTATCGAGTACCTCGTTATACTGGTCGAGTGCTACATACCTACCATGCGTGCATGCCTAACGACATTCTCTTTCCCATGCCCATATATCTCCATTCAAACCCAAAAGTACCTCGCTGTGCAGGTGGTATAAGCCTGTCCATCCCAACGAGAGGCTTAGACGTAGTGCTCCCATACTGTACCTTACTGTACACATACCCCTTTTTTCTTACATCTGGTATACACGAGTACATCTAGGCGTCTGTACCAAATACCTTTTGCCTCGTACGTACGAATATGTATCCCGATATCTCTTCCTTCCCCTTACCTACCCACTACCCAATTGATCCTTTAGAAACTTTTACTTGATCACTATCAAGCTACAAAATTCCTCTGCACATGGCTCCTTGTTCCTACAGTACATCAGGAGGAGGAGATAGTCTGTACTGTAGATACATGCTTGGACGCACCCATCATGGCCTTGCCTGTCTGCATATCCATCCCCCCGTGGCCATGCATCTATCTCCACCAGACCAGTGATCCTGTTGACCTACTGTAGGTACTCGTAAGCCCACCAGCCCTATGAGTATGTAGGTACCTTCGAGCAGAGCACATGCGGAGTCCTTGTATGCATGCGCGTAATGTATTGTACACGCGCTTGTCTACGAGTAAGGCCGATACCTCGACCTCGGTAGGTACCAGGTATTTAGCGCTGTGAGAGCGTTACTCATACGGAGTACATACTCATTCATCCCTAGCCACCAGCGGGATCATCCCCCTGATTATTCGACCTTACTCGGGACCGAGTACGGAGTATTCGTAGAACATACTCTGTACCTCATACCCCGAAGATATTTAGTGTACGAAGAGCAACAAATGCCCCATCCCGCTGTTGCCAGCGTCCGACTTCCGCAACGAGCCATAGTTTATCTCTCCTTGCAAGGGTAGGGTAGGGCATGGGTCTGGGGAGCGATGGGCATGGGTTCCTCTGAGCCACTGTGTTGGGTGTGTGGTCTCTGCCCTAGCGAGCACCTAGCGAGGGCAGGTTTCTTTACGTACAACAGCCACGGAGGACTCGGTATTCCCACTCTACCAAGTAGTTTTGAATATCTAGCCCATAGTTGGAAAGTGATCTCACACATCCACACCACCACCCTAGTTGCTTAGGTACCCGCGTCCCATCCTCCTCCCTCCCCCCCCCTGCTTGGTGGTCAAGGTGGTATCCATCCGTGCCATCCTCGGTTATGCACTCCCCGAGCCGCGTCTGTCTTTTCTCGTACTTGTGCAGGAACCGAGTTAATTATTCGTACCTCGCTCGTGGTAAGTAACCAACAAAGTCGTTGTGAAATAATAATCATGAGTAAAAGGTACGTACCGACACAGAGAGTGTGAGAGTGATGGCGACGTATCATGGATAGTGGGTCTCCCCTGCCCTTCTCTCTCTTTTTCTCCGTCTCTCTCGCCGTCTCTCTCTCTTTTCTCGCAGGCAGTGCAAATGCAAATACAACACAACTCTTGACCTTGTCTTGTCCATATCTGTGCTTGTCCTACTATGGCTGTATGGGTCATCTCGTCCTCGTACTCGGTTAACTTGGGAGTTAAAGCCCTGTCGATCCCCTTCATCCCTCATTGTATCCACAACCCACTCCCCCCCCCAAGCCCATAAATATTTTTTTTTGGTGTTGTTTACCCAAGTGCCCACTGCCCACACACCTTTTCCCAAGTGACATGACCCCTGCTCTGCTGGACGCCCACCAAACCCACCATCCACTACGCACTACGCACTGGGCACTACCTTACCCACCAGCCATCTACCTACGAGCGACTACTACCTACTCGGTACTCCGTACTTTGGTTCTCTAGCCAACTCCGTCACTAACTTACCTACCTTGTCACCTTTGTCACCTTCGCGCATTTGTACACCATCCTCGCTAAAAGCCCCAGTGCCCCAAAAGGGGGGGGGGGGGGTTTGGAATAAAACCCAATACCGAGTCAGCCATGTCGACTTCGAGTCTTTTTCCACTAGAACAATCCCTCAAACCCTCAAACGGGACAAAGGATGGTAGGGAAAAGACACGCAAAGGGCCATAAAAATGGATAGGATCTACTCCGTAGCCGGTGCTGGTGCTGGTGCTGACTACAACCTATCTCCGAGTTTGAGTCGAGTAATTACCCTCGTAGTCCATGTCCATGTCCGAGTAAACCCTCGACGGCGTATCTCCTTCTCCTTCTCCTTCTCCTAGTCCCTCATACTCCCTATCAGGCACGTAGGACATAGTTTCCCAGTATACTCGGTACTTGTACTCGTCCCTTTGGGGTCTCCAAAATCCATGTACCCATGCACCACCATGCACCACCGTGCACCATCCATGCAAGTCATCTCGTTCAGAGGACCCAGAACAAAATGATACTCGGACTTGGTATCAATCAACGCCACTCTGCCTCTGGGTTGACTAAGCACGCCGCCGCCGTATCTGGTGTATCGAGTTTACTCGTACAACGTAGCTACAGTAGTAGGTAATCAAGTCCAAAAGGAGACTCCGAGACGGGCAACTCGACAACTGCCCTGTCTATCATGCTAGCATGCTGGCAGTAGGATTCTTGGGCGATAGGGGAGGAACCCCGCTGGGGGTCAGGCACAACTTATTGCCAGAATATTACATCCCTCACATCCCTCAATATGTCCCGTGAATGTGCTCGGTGGATGGATGGCTCAAAAGATGCTGCACGGGGCAAAGGTATCGGCACTGAGGCGTATCGCCTCGCTTTCGGCCTCCGCCAAATCCAAATCAATCCTCAGTCGTGGTATTGTCAGCCCTACCGCTAATGCACCAAATCTCTAGGAATCCTGACCAGATGTCGTGGCAACTAATGTCATTTCGTGACCCCGTTTATTCGTCCATATCGTTCTGCTTCCACGGTGCCGTATCAGGCCCTCCGTCAGGACACCAACCCAAGGACCCCATCTCGAGCACGTCGCCCACCTCAAGCGGCTTATCTCTGGCAAAAAGGAATCTGCCCCTTGCAATGCTGGCGTCTGTTGCGCGATATCACGCGGCGATTTTATCCCCAGCAGGGCCGTTTGGTGGTCTGTGATTTGGGAAATCGTCCAGATTGGCTGAGACATCACACCTCGGGATCCGTGGGTTTCATCTCATTGCTCAAATCTCCCTCTTCCGCTTACATGACTGATCCTATCCGCCCTTGCGTTGAGGGTAAGTCACTCCTTCCAAATCGTTTGCCATAATGTCTCTGCCGCCCGGCCCTAGGAAAGCAGCCTCGCTTTCGTCCCATGTGCCGTCCCCTTGATCAATGCCCCATGCTTTCTTCTTAGGCGCTGGCTTGACCTCGAGCCCGGCATTGATGACCTGCAGCCGAATCAGTTTCAAACGGGCCTCACGAACAAAAGAGTCCACCGTGTCTAGTGCCGCCTGCTGCACCTGGGCGCGAGGATTCTGTTCGACAGTTTCCAGGACTCCATGCTCCATATCGATTCGGGCACCGAGTCGACCGTCTTGGATCAAAGAAACAATCTCACTGAGAAAGTCCTGTCCTGTTGCGGCGCCGTTCGGCATCGATGCCCTCCCAAACATGCGTTCCATGCTTGCCAATGTGACCTTGCTGAAAGGCTGCAAATACTGGACGATACTTTTGGTTCGGATTCGAGTGTAGATGTCTGCGACAAGAGGCTGTAGATAGATGTCTAGGAGATAGTCCGCCCGATAGGACTCAAGAATCTCCAAACATTGACTGTATTTGCTGGCACAGAAGAAGCTGATGGCCCGACGGATGTGAGGCTCCAGTTCAAGGAAATTGCGGAAACTGCTGTTTTCTAAGACTTTGGTCTGCAGCTCCGACCGAGACATGGACGCCAACGCACAGAGACCACCATAGACGGCAACGTCGTTGCTCGTCAATACATCACTGTAACTATCTCCCAAGCTGGGGTCAGTGCTGAGGAAGCTGTTGGCAGCCTCGTGGTATTCGAAAGTCGACATTTGCTGGAGACCCGAGGCCGCTTGGATCTTGGGTTGATTTCTTGTCATGTCTTCAGGCTTGAGTTGAATATTCTTGACCTTCTGTACCTGAGACTGAACAGCTAGCCAATTGCGCTGTTCGATGGCAACCGCAATGATTCGGAACGCAGTGGATGTGATATGAGCCGTGGTGGTGCAGTAGTCCCGCATGCGGGAATACGCTCTGACTGCATCGTACAGGTCTCCAATGGTATAATAATGAGTACCCAGATCTTCATTTCCCATCTGCGCGCAAAATCAGTAGATGTCTCCCTCTGCACGGCATGGCTGCATCCAACTCACTCGTATGCTCTCCTTGATCAGGTTATTTTTGTACCCCTTCAGTTCACTTTCCAGACGTGCAGTTTCGGCGGTGTTCTTCTTTTCTTGCTGGGCAGCCCATGTTGGGTCGCGTAGGTGGTCAATATTCTTGCCTTTTGACACCCGCTCCAGCAGTGTAACTGCCTCCTGGTAGTTCCGCACATCGCTACCTTTCTTCGCCTCGAGCACGGCCATTCGGGCGGCCTCCTCTGCGAGGACCGTAGAACATGATGCAATCAGGTGGAGTCGTCTGAACACGGTTCGACCTGTGAGATGGGAAATTAGTGCTAAATCAAGATCCCTCCGTCCAGTCCAATGTGACAAACCTCTGTAGTTGGAGATGTACGCGGCAAGATCGAATTTGGGGGCTTCTGTGATGAAACCCGTTAGCTTGGCCTCTGGCACATAGAGAAGTGCGTAGGTGTACCGTGTACCACGACACCATAATTGTAAGGGTCTGATTGAGCATCGTTGGCCATGTCGTGTGGGTGGGTGCCGCGCCTGCGGCGGAGATCAAAGCGTTGGCTCAGCTATCACTAGGACTCTGCCTCTGGGGGGAGCTTTGCTGATGACCAGGAAGGAATCTACCGAGTAATGGGAGCAAGAGATCGGCATGCATAGGGGCTTTCGTAGCCTTGCGTTCACTCCTTCAAAGAGTCCGAAGGTGAATGATGTTGGGCCAGGCGCAGTCTCGATGACGGAAAGCTTGGCGCGGTTCGGCTCTTAACTGGCTCGCTAGTGGTCAGGTAAAGTCCCTGCCTGACGTGACGTGGGCGCCCCCGAACACCCAACAGTACATCCGTGAGGGGTACCAGTAAAGCCCCTCTAGCGATACCAAAACAAGCACGAAGGATTCAATTGTCAAAGGTCAAAGGAAACTTCCTTCATTGCAATACTGTAGCGCTCAGCGCTTCCTGGTTTGCCCTTTCAAGGGATCTATCGTACACTAGCTTTTCAGCAACCTCGAGGAGCTTTCAGTGACGGGTATCTTCTTGTTGGCATCCAAGACGGTCCTTTCCACATAACATCCAAAATCATTCCCATATCCACGAACTGGTTTCCCAAAACCCATGTGCTCATCACAAGCATTGCCAACTTTTTTCCACAGGGCTGCTTCAACCTGGTGAGAAATTTCATGTCCACATTTGCCATCGCTGCATGCTCTTCGGGAGCAGCCATGATCTCAAAAGATATTAAAAGAATAAACAGAATAAGGATCTCTCCTAGGGAAGGAATTGTCGAGATCAGCTTGTCCATATCCATATCCATATCGCTCAAAGCACATCATTAGTACAAGGAAAAATGTCAATGCCAATGATTCAAGCCATGAGCGCGTTAAGGTCGAAACCTTGACTCTCATGCTCTGACGTCGGAATCCAGGGACCCTTCTCTTCAGGGGTGGCGTTGTGGAAGGCTTCAGCTCGCTTGAGAGTCTCGACATCGAGGTCGGTAACGTAGCTCTTGCCGTCAGGCAGGGTCATCCGGACCTCGAATTCGTTGTGGAGCATCATGTCATCCTTCCACAAGCGCCGCTGGCCGTCATAGACACAAAGCACACGCTTCTTCATGCGCATCTTCTCGGCAGCCATGCCCCAGGACGGTGGGTAATGTCTTCTCTTCTTGCGACCCTTGCCGACGAGAGCCACTCCACCTTTGGACCAAGTCATACCTTTCTTTGATGACTTGCCAGGTTTGGAGACGCCACCACCGATGATTGCACGGGACGAGGCAGGGGCTTTGTTGGATTTAATCATGCCTTTGCCGGATCGACTGTTGAACGACGGGTCATCATCCTCGTCATCGTCCTCATCATCTTCCTCGTCCTCCTCGTCTTCATCGTCAAAGCTGGTTGGAGCATCCTCAGTCTTGATCATATGACGGTCCAAGGTCTCTTGAACGTCCTTGTCGTTGTTGATTTGAGAGAGGTGTTGGACATTGACCGCCTCGGACGGCTCCTCTTGTTGCACAACGCGCAGCACACAGTCGTCAAGATGCTCATAAAAGTCTTGAGCATTGTTAAAGGTGGCTGAACAAGTGGAACATTTGCCGGTGGCATCTTGACAGTAGCTGGAGAGCTTTCGGTTGCTTGCAGATGGACTGCGCTTCCGGCTGTTGGGTGGTGTCTGCTCGACTCCGTGGACAGAAGTCAGGTGGCGCTTAAATACGTCGGCTCGGTTGAAGCTCTTTTCGGCCGGAGAGCCTGATCCGGGGCAGAACCCGCAGACCATAGTACCTTTATAATGGGTCAAGGTGTGTCGATTCTTGTCGTACTTGCGAGCAAACCCTTTCTGATTGTACTCACAAGTCAGGATCGGACACTTCTCTGGCCGTTCGGCTTGATGAGTCAACATATGAGCCTTCAGGTCCTTGAAGACTTTACCGCAGTCGCGATGAGGGCATCGGCTCTTGTCCCGGCCATCGTCGTCGATTTCTGAGGTCGGACTTGGATGGGAACCCCCGGAGACATAGGAAGCCAGCGAAGGTCGTCGACTCATGTACTGCTGCTGTTGATAGTAGTTGGCATTGGTGAGGGGTTCGGAAAATTGCGTGGGGGGATACACGCTGTATGGCTGAGGTGATGGTGCTGGTGAGCCGGAAGGTGATGTCGTGGTGAAGGAGTGTAAGCTGGGTGCGAAAGCGCCGTGGTCAGCGAAGACCGTATCGCCATACGGCCTGGACGCGTGGATCAAAGAGGGATCTGTGGAAAAAGCATCAGTATGACTTGCCCTTGGTATCGAAGCAGGAACGATGAAAGCGGCTAGGGCCCGGAACCACCAGGAAGGACACATGACAACGGAGCAAGGAAACGAGTGGAAGGGCAAGGAAATACAGGCGGAAGAGACGAACAGGATGTTTCCAGCGGCGGCATGAAGTTGCCGCTGCTTTGGGCAAAAAAATGAGACTGAAAACGGCTCGTGTGATGTTGATGTTGATGCGGTGCAACATGCGCGTCATGAGAGAGCATATGAGGGTGGAAGATGGGAGCCGTCTGCGAGCGCAAGGTTGGGGAGAAGCTCCTCGCGTTGACGGGAGAAATAACGGAAAAGTGCTTGGAACATGCTGAAGCAGGTGTGGTGGGTGACTTGAAGGTCGGTGTTGCCAAAGTTTGCTCGGATGAAGGGGACTGGGTACCAGTGGAAACCCCCGAGAGGGAAGCGACTGAAGGCACGGTGGACACGCCTTGATCAAAGAAAGTATGGATGGACAGTGACTCGGGCGAAGCACTAATAGATGATGGATGTGGCTGCAAGGATTGGGCATTGAAAATGGCACCAGTCGATGGTCGCGAACGAGAAGAGGAAAGATCTGCACACTCACCCACAAAACTGTCGGGGAGCTTCTCATGGCTCCCCAACGACAGCTCGGCTTCCATGGAAGTTCCTAGGATGTCATGCGAAAAGGCTTCGTGATTGACGATAGCTGGCATGACACCCAGACCGAATGGAGGAGCTGTGCGGTCGAAACCGTCCTGACTTGAGACGGTATGGGAGGGACCCGAGTATGGAGAACCGACTGTGGAGGACGACGCGCTGGGGATTGAAGGTGCCGAGCCCGACGAAATTAGAGCCGGCGGAAGGTCTTGGAATGGCGGCATTTCTTGCTTGAGTGATTGCATGGGAGCCGTCGCAAACATGGATGGGTTGTCAAAGAACGAGTATGGGAGAGGATGAAAGTTGATCATGGGGTCGGTCGAGTCGAAGGTATCCATGGTCAGACTGGGGAAGGGCGCTTGAATGCTTTGCTCGAAGTCGAATGCTGGGTCGAATTGTTGACGCCGAGAATGCTCGAGAGCGAGCATTGTATGGGCCAGGGGGGGGACTCTTGAAGTTCAATGCGACTGCATGAGCTGGGGAAAGATGAGAGTATATGGCCTTGAATGACAACAGTAAGGCTTGTAGGCTGAGATACGGCTCTGTGAGGACTGCGCGCGGAGGGGGCCGAGGGAGGCGCGTGAATGCGAGGGTTCTAGGTCTCTTGAGGCTCCGGAAGCGATATCGATAGAGCGCCGACGAATACGAGGTTCCAAGGTCTAGATGCTCTTGGGACCGGACGGAGGGTTTCTTCTCTTTTCTGACAAACAAAGAGCGAGCTGGTGAGGCTTGCTGAGAAAGTGCCGATCAATACTGAAAGGAGTAAAGATGGGGTTGGCTGCGGGAAGGGGAGGAGGGACGGATGCCGCGCGGGTGCGTTCGAGGTTTGTGCTGGACGTTGAGTGCTGCCTCAGGCAGGTCAAAACTGGGCAACAGACGACGAGGTCCAATGTCCCAGGGGAGCGAAGGGAATAATAAGAGGTGTTTGAAGAGGATTTCTTGTAAGAGTTGATCTCAGGCTGGCAGATGGGGGGCGAAATCGTGAGATATAGTCGTTTGGAATATCTGTACCAGCATGATAAACTAGCTAAGGGAACAAGAAGGGTCTTACCGAAAGCAGGGGCCCTGTCGCTTCAGATGAGCCAAAGTCTCTCTCAGATCAGAGATGGACCCAGTGAACTATACATTTGAACGGTTAGCCCTATGGCTTGGACATGGACCAGGGCTTGAGCAAGGGTGGACCAGGGCCCTCACCGTGAGTCCGTGACCCCTCGGAGGCTAAAGGTGCAGGGGTGTCGCGGTGTGGCTGTAACAACGCAATACACCACGGAAAGAGTGTCACTGTGACAGGCTAATGCAGCACCAAGTAAGCTAGCTTTCGGAGAGGCCTACTCGTAAGCAGGAAGAAGGAGGAGCAGGAAGCAGACGAAGCAGAAAGGTCCAATATCCTGGTCTTTTTTGGGAACGTTAAGGGATATGCTGGCCAAGAGAGTAGAAACAATCATTGTAGTGATTCAATCAATTCAATTTCATTTTGGCGTAGAGTGAAAGGAAATGATTGTGCGGCCTTTAGTTTCTACCTAGGTAGTAATTAAAGCAAGATACAAACCACAGGCGGGTAGCAGCCATCAATCAGAGCCGGAACTTTGTATTTTTCCGTTTCCCTGCTCTTTTCCCTGAGTTCCTTCATCACTTCGTACCACCACCACACCCACCACCCTTGAAAGAATTCTGAACAAAAGTACCCATTATTACCATTGGCCGGTTCTCACTTTTGAGGGGTTTAATCGTAGAGTAGCAATGGATTTCTCAGATTAACCAGGAAGATGACTCTGTTAGTCACTTGGTAGCAGTCGTTAGCACCAAAAAGTAGAGTTCCCAGACGGGCAGGGACCAATTCCCCTCTCGTGTGCTTTGTTTGTTGTAGCAGGGAGTGAGTTCCCGTTGATCCCGTCAAATTGTCAGTTGCTTGTGACGGCACATCCCAGGACTGCGGATTGTCAGCCAAAGAGAAGCCCCATTGGAGCCCGAGGAAGCCTAGGCGTGGTCCCGAGGTGCTGCCAATAGGTGTCAATGGGGGTGCCAAAGGGTAGGGATTAGGCTGGAGATGCTGGATTGGGAAGGAGTGGGTTCTTGACGAAAACCCCGATGGCTCGTGTCTGGGGCATGGACCTGATTGAGTGGAGGGAGCTTGGCTCTGCCACATTGAGCGAAGAAGTCACCAAAAGAGAAGCAGGACAAAGGGAAAGTGTAGACGTAGAGTGGAGAAGGGACCTTTGGCCCAAGGGACATGGGCAGTTTAGGGGGTCTTGGGCCCCGGCCTCCAGTGGCTTTCAGTGGCTCCCTTCCCTAGAACGCTTTCTCTTCAAGGTGATGGCGGGCCTTGGGTGGTTGTCATTAGGCGAGGCCGATGCGATTGGCGCCATCGTGCAGGATGCGGTCTGCTGGGCCCCTGTAAAAACGTGGTTTGCAAGTGTCCTCATCAGTCTGAACGCCCTGATTGGCCCCCAGGGCTCGGAGTGTCCAGTCCAAGCTCTTTGGTCATGGCGCAGGGCCCATTTAGTGGCTGTGATGTCTTGTGTGATTGGCTGTGTCATGCCTGAGCCACATCTGCTGCTATTTATTCACCGCCCAAAAGCCTCCGTTGCGGTCTCGGGGGCTGTGAAACTGTGGCGGGTTGATGCACAACATCTACATCATCCATTTGGTCACCGACTTCTGGTGAGGCGCTGCTGTAACTCTCCTGGATCCAACTTATCCATGCTTTGACGAAATGGTGAGGTCATTGGTTGATAGGGTCACCTCCTGCTTTGCTGCAGAGGACACACCGTGGTGAGGCCCCCCTTTGTTCGTTCCATGGTGCTTCTGAATAACCGAGGGGTTGTGTACCTGGACTCTACTGGGGACACGAGGCAGACACCGTCGTCTTCCGTTATGGCACGTGTAATGGAATATACCCCTCTTCTACGGCTTTTTTTCATGTGAGAAAAATAGGGAGAAAACACGCGATTGACCGCTCCATCATGGTCAGGCAGGGGCCAGACCCGTACATACGAGAACCTGGTTTTCTGTTTCAATAATTCCACCATTTTCGTCAAGAATGGAGAAACAAATTCACAAACATGATCTAATTGTCGCTAAACTATTGCTCTTGGGGGAGCTCGGGGGGGTGTGGGCTGCTCGTAGGCGGGAAACCTGTAGGCTTGGGCATGGGCTCGGGCCTGGGCGAACTACCCATGAATTGGTGTTTGGATGTTTGGAGCCGCCATGGAACCAAAACAAGCCCCCCGTAGTCCGTCTTCTCTGCTTCTCCTCCCCCTGGACCCCGAACCAGACACCCAGAATTGCTCTCGTAAACAACATCGGCGACCTTGTCAAAAGGACCATCATCCTACCATCCTGTCCCTGTCATTCTTTGCCTTGCCCTTTCCAGGCCTCGCTTCGCAGTCTTCTGCTCATCAAGTACCGAGTTGTCCTGGCCCTCTTCCTGCTCGTTCTCCCTGCGTTACCGCCCATCAACAGTGACTTGGATCAATGACTCGAGCACATGTGGTAATCTGCCAATACCCACTGGATCCTGCACGCCCTGCAGCTGTGGATGACTGTGCCATTCGTCTCCTTTTGCCTTTGCCTTTGTCTTTTGCCTGCTGACTGTTTGGCCATGCATGATTATCGTCAACGTGTCGCCGGCCCCCAAATCACTCCCTGGTGAGTTTGAGGCCTCTACTCGTACGATGAAACTCCCCTGGTAGGGCTGAAGACTCCATCGGCCCCCAACTTTGCGTGCCTTGAATGAGGAAGGGATTATGATTCTCCGACAAGTCCAGAGATCTCCTTTGTATGCGTTACAGGTATTTTCATACCTGTACCGAAGGACCTCGTATAGGTTGATACGAGTACCTCCCACTCATCTCATCATCTTGGGGGTCAAGTACAGGAGTTTTCTCATGTGCCATGCTATCCGTTGTCTACACATGCCACACACCCAAAAGAATTGGTTATGGGCGCACCGAATTTCCTTTCCCAGCAGCACAGACGAAATAATTAAACCTTTACCGTTTCACGCTCGTGCTTTTCCCTCCCACACCCTCTTGGTCCTCCCCATGCTGTTCTGTAACTTCCCCGGAAGCATTCAGCCTGCAGTTCTAGCGCTGTCCAATCCGCCCACGAGGTTCGACTAACTTTGCGTGATCTGTCTGGTTATCCCGGTTGTTCTAGCCATGCAGCTTCCCCTTCTCCGCCAGCCCAAAACCCATCTACAAGTACAGTCGGTTGACACTGGCTAAGAACTCGCGGTCTGTCATGGCCCTTTCCCACCAACCATGCTGCATGCCCCACTCTTTTTCGACAATCTCTGCCTTCTCATTGCTTCGTGGTCATGTATATCTCAATTTCAGACCGCTCCCTGCCCCCGGACAGCCCAGGAAGTTTACTAAGTCCCTCTTGTCGCCTTTTCAGAGATGCGTCATGCACGCGAGGCAAAGGAAAATATTAGTTTTCGTGTTGCTTTCCCCCTCCCTCGCAGCTTTGGCATGAGGTGGTGCAAGAATCCACCCCAATCCGAAAATCTTCAAACCCCCTCCATGCTATTATTACTACTGTGGCCTTGATTTGATTGTGATACCCTAGCAAACAACAAAGCAGACAAGGTTCTGGAGAAAATCTGGGACCTTCCTGCTTATCATATCAAACAAGCCTAACTGCCTTGATGATTCAAACCTTCTGCCCCGCCAAGAATTGCCAGACTGGGAAACCTGCAAGTTTCCCATCTCTCAATCGGTGCTTCTGGACACCATCATCCTCGAGGTCACACACATCACTTAACCCTTTTCGTCCTTGTCGCTGTTTGATTTCCCTTGCGTCAATGCTTGACTTGATTGGCTAATACACTGTACAGGTAGTGTCCTTTGCTGCCATCGAATACACTATCGCCAACATACACAGTCACTGACGGTCTAGATCCCCTGCACAAGAGTCCTGTTGGGCAAAGCCTGCTATTCCCCATTCAGTCGTCGGAAGGACGTGGGAAAAGAAAAAGGAACAAACCACAGGCGTACACGGAAGCACAATGTTTTTGCCTCACTGCTGGCTGCTCTTCTTTGCTTTGATAGCCGAACTGAAGTCAATCGAGGCTGGCTGGCTGGTCTTCCTGCAGATCCTCCCACACACTCTCCATTTACAGCAACATGCAGCAGCGCGCAGCCAAACAGGGTAGAGATAATCAGCCTCATGATCCCAAAGGCGGACCCGAGCCGAGCTTCAACGAACACATGGGCGCACACGAATTTGAAG
This sequence comes from Fonsecaea pedrosoi CBS 271.37, assembly GCF_000835455.1. NCBI lineage: Eukaryota > Fungi > Ascomycota > Eurotiomycetes > Chaetothyriales > Herpotrichiellaceae > Fonsecaea > Fonsecaea pedrosoi. The sequence goes on along the minus strand of NW_013550614.1, from coordinate 2,144,127 downwards.
ACGAGGAAGAGGGGGAGGAGCAAGATTGGCGCCGAGGGTGATGGTCTGGCTCGCCTCCCGCATGTCAAAACCTCGTATTCAGCAGCCCAAGGGAAATGAGCCAGACCACCACCAAGCCAGACCCTTTGGCAAGAGGAGCAATCATGAACCCCGCTCAATTCCAAAGCCCATTTTGGCCCTGCTAAAATCTGCAGCCCTACGAACAGACCCCGAGTCCCAACTCCTCTGCCTTTTCTTCTTGCTCGTGTCGTCGTTCTGGTCCCTCCGCCTCCTCCCACTCATCACCGTCACTATCCAGTCGGTCGGCGTGCTGCTCCACGCCCGATCATTACATACCCTTGTCTCGCCTGTTTGACAGAACAACGCGGGCAGCTCGCTACTTCTCGACCGCACAATCCAGGGCTTGGATATCCGCCCGAGTACGAGGTACCCTCAAGCGTGTTTTGTGGCTTGCGCAACAAGCGAGACTTTCGGGGTCTGGACTGCCTATGACACCTTCACCTCAACTCCTTTGCTTTGTCGATGCGGTCAGAAAAGTTTTCAAAGTTTTTTTGCTGCACGAGTCCATCCACTCGTGTTTGTCTGGTCAGTGCTCCGCGCCATGCGGGTTTCTCGACAGAACGTTATCGTTGCGGTGGAGTGATAAGATGACTTTGCACCTGTAGATCCCTCGTGCACTGGCGTACACCTCTTTGGACACAGCTCAATGTTCACTTCGGTGCCGGTCTCTGGCCTTTCCGTACGCACCAGCTTGGCATCGATAGTAGTCCAGCGTTGATAAGAGCTGTTGATGATTTTGGTAGTCATCAGTTGTACTGGTTGCGCAGCTCTCGGCTGCAAACTTTGCACTTTTTCAATGGCACGAGGCTGGACAGACTTGTTTCCAGAGTCCTCATAAGCTGCTTCGTAAAAAGGGCGCTGGGCTTAGCACCCGTTCTTTAAACTCTCGGCCATCAATCAGTATTGGGATGGCATGACTGTCCCAAAATGGCCCCCCAACCTCACCTGTATGTGAACACTACGACTTGAAGTGTCAGAGCGAACCCAATCTGGAATGGAAGGAGAGGGAGCCTCCTCCCGGCAAAGGCAAAGGGGTGTGGTGTATGTTTTCCTTCATCTCCAATGCATCCTCTTCTAGCTCGGAGCGCGAGACCCTTGCTTTCGCCCGAAGCCACTTGTTTCCAACCCTTCTCCGTGACCTGATCACTTCGAGTGCTGGAGTCCGTTGTAGACAAGCCCACCACCAGGTTCGGTTTGATGGATGCTGAGGTGAGAATTATCGTTCAGCTGATCCCATTCATCCAGCTACCCATCCCTCTGTCGAGGTTGTGCGCTCAGGTGTGAAAAAAGAGGAGCTCAGTCTCGGGGGTTTGGTGTACCGCCGAGCTGAGGAGGCGGTGTTCCTCTCACGCTTCTCACAGTTGGCGTGCCTGCGACTTGCGCTTCGACGGGGGTACGGTGGTCTGGGAGATAGAGGGCTGCCCGCTCTCGAGTTCATGTGTGCTTTTCTCAAGCAAGATTGCTCGTTTGAGTGTGAAGGCAATTTGACCCTGTGCGGTATGTACCTTTGGGTCGCTCTGACTATGCTTTTGATGTTCGTTCATTTTGTTTCCACGATGTCAATGAAAAGCCAATCGCAGCCAGCATGTCGTCCAGGAGGGAATGGGTTTCTCGAAGCACATCCCACTCCGTTTCGTCCTTGACCATCAGGGTTCCGGCCAGTATTGTGCCATTGATGGCCACGGAGCTCTCTGGGCCAGCGCCGGGGATGTCGACAGCCTCTTGTCTCCTAGGGCAGATTGCCATCCGTTCCATCGTCATGGCAAGGTTGTAAGAAATCAGTGTCTTGCCGTTCCTTTCAATTGCTAAGCTTTGGTCTAGAGGTTGGCCGGGGAACTCGGCGGCAGACAGCGCTGCTTGCACGAGCAGTACATATCGGCGGTGTAAGTCGGCTGCAGACGCGTCGGGTTCGAGGGGCGTGGAAAAATGCAAGATGGGCAACGATGGATCTTGAAATAGTGGTAGGTCTGGATGAGCCGGCACAGTCATGCGGTCGATGAGAAGCCTCCACTCTCGACTGTTCGGACCTGCCATATCCTCGACAGGTAGGAACTGCAAGTGTCGATGCATCTGGCTGGCACCGCTGTGTTCGCCAGAGTTAAAGAAAGCAAAGAGACGGGAAGGGTCTCCACCATGCCGCTGGTCGTGCCAGGCACGTAGACAAGCATGTGTCAGGCCGATATCGTCTGCCTCTAGAAGGTCTGTTTGCGGTTTGTTGGCCTTGGTGGCGAGAATGAAGTGGTTGTGAATGACTGGGTATTTGTTCAACACCAAATTGTGCGATGCATTGTGAGCCGGGATTTGAGCAATTAGGAGCTCTGCAGGCGGGTCCTCGAAAGGATCAAAGTGAGGTCCTAGTGGCTTCTTTTTGGGGACAAAGGCGTCTCCTTGGGGCTTCTTCTTCAACGCAGGGCAGTATCGCAGTTGGAACTTGACAGACATGAGCACCCAAACCTCTCCTGCCGATATGGCGCCGCACTCACCGAAGCCCCTCCCCTAGCTTGGAGGTATGCGAGACTAGTCTCGGAGAATAGAATGTCCTTGGCCTTGAAGGCTGTCAGGAACTTCTGGGACACCCTCTGGTGTAGTGGTTCGGTGAGACCTAGCATTCTCGCTGTCTCGGTCATGGTTCGTCCCTTTGATGTCAAATCTGGTCGGAAATAGAGCCAATGGCATCAAACTCTCCGTGCTCTGTGCCCACTTGGATGCTCACTCGCTGGCTGAGACCGCGAGGATGTTAAGTCAATTATCTTTGGGGGAGAGAGTGATCTGATTATCCTCCAAGATCCCTTCCAAACAGAGTTGTTGTGAGGACATCAGGCCATTGTGATCCTGGCAGGTAAATCTTCGGCGGCTGCAGTCTTGGCGGCCCCCAGTGCCAAGGCGGTCGGCGTCGTGGCCTACAGGTCCCTCGCACGGAGACTCAAGGGCGACCAGCGATCGGGGGTGAGATGGCTGCAGAATTCCCACGTCTTGGCAGCAATGCTGAATAATGGCCTGGGACAACGTCACTGCGTCGTTACTTAAACAACCTCATCTCAACCTCCCGATACCTTCTCCTTCACCTCGAGATCCTGGCCACTTGATATTTTCATGGCTCCTATCAGATAATAGCACAAGTTACTCTCAATACATGTCGGCCCCCACATCTCCTCGCGTCTGCCACCCCGTGCAATGCCTTTTGAATGATTGCTTCATTGACACCAAACACAGCCCAGGACAACCACTGCGACACCCCATGTTCCTGCGGAGGTCTACAGACCCAGATTCAAGGCGCGCAGAGTGTGGCAAACACGTTGCTGAAGGATGACAGCGGTTAAAAAAGGTTTGAGCACAACGAAGGGCGAAACACTGTCTCTTGCAACCAGCTTTCGTCATCTCTCGATAAGACATATCCTGGGGACCAGATCAAGGGGAGCTAATCGTGGCTCCGGACATCGGCCAACCAATATCAAATGACAGTCCGTCTGCTTCCCGCTGCAATGTCCCGATATGACAGCTCCACAACCCTGGTACGTCCAATCGAGCGAACAGGTACGATCCATGGCCTACAGTGCTCAACCATGAACTCATCTTCATTCACCCGAGAGCACCTCGCGAAGCATCACGATCCCCCCTCTGCGCACAACTCGCGCAGTTTATGCCATCCCCCAAAGGAGCGGACCCGCAGGCTAATACCAGACCGGCTGCCCAAAATTGACAAGCAGGCAAACAATGTAACACGGTGCCCTTGATGTTTGCTTGCCCTTTGCCATATCTCCCGCCTGGTGACCCCCTCGGCACATCACCTACCTTTGCTGATCACGAACGGATGAACCCTGAACATATCCACGAATTCGATCTGGTACTTGCCCGTGGCCCCAGTCCCAGAAAACTCCAAAGAAGTGCCAGAACTAATAGACCGAGCCAACTGATTACCTAAAACTTGCCATCCACAGAAAACACACATATCGAAATAGAGCCTTCCTGTTTGCCCTTCTCACACCCCGTGGCAGCTGGCATAGACGGGCCACCGGAACACTGCCACATCGCGACTATCTTGTGTTGAATGCTTTCCCTTGCCCCAAATAGGCGATGTTTTCTTTTATGGTTTTTTTTACTTCGAGCCATGGCAAGTACATGGTGGGCAACAGAGCAGGACACAATAAGGTAGGAGGATGTGGTGACAAAGGGCTGCTCTCTAGGCTTGTTTGTGTCCTATGTGGAAACAGAGTTGTTGGCTCAAGCAATCGTGGGCCATCAAGACAGCACGACGCAGCAGACCAGCTATCGAGGAGCTATTGTGCAACAACCCGATTCATTTAAGGTTCCGCAGACTAGGAGCAACCTCTGCCGATGTATCAAAGACCGGAGCAGAGCTCGATGCGAGACATTTACTTGTGGATGGAATCAAAAGGTAAGCTTGACTCTTACCACGCAGACCCTCGTCTTCACGTTCTTGGGGATTTTTAATTCGATCCCGATGCCGTGGATGGGTTCTGTTTGCAGTACGAACAGACTCGACTCCGTTTCCATGGATGACCACGCAGGTGCTGATTGTAATGTGGCCAATGATTCAACATGAAAACGCAACCTGTCGCTCAGACTCTCACAGCACACTGCTCTCGGCCCTTCACCAGTTGTAGTCGCCAAATCTATCACTCGCTTCTGCACTGCGCAGCCTTGCAGCTTGCAGAAATGTCCCCGAAAACAGCTGATTCAAGATACTCTGAAACCTACACCGAGGGAAAGACGTTCTGTTGTGGACAGGCTCATTTTCCTTGTCACGTACCAAGATGGTCTGCACCGAGTTACTTCACTCCAGCTCCGACTCACCATTCCCAACCGGCGTCTTCTGACACACTCCATATCTGTCACTCCGCTGGAGCCCCGTGCCCTGCTTCCCATATGAGTTCGGTCAATCTCACCTGCTTTGAAAACTCTCACAGTCTCGCCCACACCCAGTCGCCCGCAATGCAGCGTCCAGCGCAACAAACCATGAACTCCGCAGCTTCTTACGGCGTCAATGTGCACTTCTGTCCATCCTCACAACACGGCAACCGCACTATGTCAACTGGAAATTATGGCGCATACACTGACCAGGGCGAAGTCGGGAACAGTTTGCGGTCTGAGGGGTCAGGGTTCTCAAGTGTCATCCATGTCCCGACACGGCCACCAGATTCTCAGAGTCTTGACATTTTCAGTACCTCGTTGAATGAGGGCTGCGCAAACCAGGCCAAGGCTTTCACGCATTTACCCCCTACAACCGGAATGGCTATTGGTATGGATATGCGGCAGTCGACGGCTTACACATCCTATGCGCAGCAGCGAACGCCCCTCGGACCGGATGATTTCAATTCGCTCTTTCAAAATCTATCTCCAGACGAGTTTGACATCTTCATGCCGGACAACAGCATGCCAGATGGCCAGCTTATCGGTGGTGACGATTTGACCACCCCGAAGACTCTCCTGGAAGCAAAGACCCCTGGCTCGAGTGAGCTTTGGCCTTCTATTGCAACGAACTACGAGTCGCACGTACTTGGTGCGGCCACATCACCTCAACATTGTGCTGCCCAGTCACATCTGGATCCTGTATTCAATTTTTGTCCGATCGACCCTACATTTCCCCTGCCACAACAGATTGAATATGATTCGACTGCCTTAGTTTACCCGCCTTTACCCGAGCTGCCCTCTTACGGTGATGACCCTTTTGACTTCCAGAATGACCCTCCAGCCTCTTCTGCGGACCAAATCCTTCCGACCGCTCATTATCAGGAATTGGAACATGCGTCTGCGTATGATCAGAGCGTCCAGTATCCAGATCTTTGGGCTTCCGAAGCGACCACCTCATCACCCACGGGCCTGACAAACATTTCAACCCCCCAGGGTAGACAATTGGGAGTAAAGAGTGGACAGCGCGACACCTCAAAAGACACGCTTCTAGTACAGCTAAAAGAACAAGGACTGTCATACAAGATTATCAAGGAGCGATTGAAGTTCGAGGAGGCTGAATCAACCTTGAGAGGACGATATCGTGCTCTGACGAAACCAAGGGAAGCAAGACTGAGGAAACCAGAATGGAGCGATCGAGATGTGAGTTGCCCTTGGAAAGCAAGCCCAAGATACTAACGCGCTACGTAATAGGTTCGGCTCCTTTTCGAAGCAGTTTCCTATTGCTCGAAGTCGACCTCGGTTGACATTCAGGTTTCCAAAGATCTCGATGCCGTTTCCATTGGTCAATTTGTCAATAAAGTACCGTGGAAACAAGTTGCTGAGTATATGGAAAGCAAAGGCTCCTACCGATACGGCAATGCAACAGTCAAGAAGAAATATCTGGAGGTTCTGAAGACTCGAGGCGCTCCAGTTTGAATGGCTAAACAAGGAACTTTGTGTGTTTCGACCAGTCTCCTGGTGATCAATCGATGGCTGTTTGCCTGTCCCTCTAATTTCCTGTCTGAACAATTGCTGCTGCTGACTTGCACCATAACAGCGGCTATTCAAAGATTTCCGCATAATTGATGCGGTGTGCAGTTCGCAATCAAACGAGGAGCTTGCCAGCAAGCAGATCTCTGATTAGTTTTTGACTATATATTCATGTCGATATTGACCGCAGGTGCAAGGGATCCACGTGGGCAACCACGTTGTCTGTTCTCGTCAAGCGTACACACATTGCACCTCTCGATCAGCCTTCTGCCTGACCGTCGACGCGACGGGAAGATACCGAAACGATTCACAAATATCGCATACTCTGGCTTGACCACGATAACCCCTTGCCCCTCTGCTCTACCTTTGTCGCCCCAGGTTTCCTTGAAGCAAAACCCTCAAATATATGGAGCCAGAGCGTGCTTAGCATGTCGGGTCTACTCACTTCCATGTCCCGAGCACAATAACACAAGTTTACTTGGGCGCTTCAAACCAAAAGGTCCGACTTTGCTCTTCCGGGCCTGGTCTGGATCTTTCGAAATTTTCGATCAGTTGTCGAGTCATAACGGGAGACTCATTCAGCATGAGTTTGACCAAGAGCAAGGAATCATTGCTCATGTGGGAATTCCCCGGCGCTCAACCGCTAAGCACTTACTCCCATGGCTTCCTTGACCTCGAATCTTTCACATAAGAACCTTCGCCCTGACTCTAGAATTCCTGAGTCAGGAAAGATGTACCGAGGGCAGCGTCACCAGCGTGGCCAGGACAATCACGACCACCACCAATCATCTGGTCTAGCCTTGACCCACCGGAGCCTTGCCCCCTGGCTGTGACTTGCCTAACGCGGGGATTTCGCGGAGACTGGGGGAAGGTAAGCTGGCAGGACCAGTCACGGGTCAGTGACTCTGGTGTCAAAGACAACGCGGTCCGCGGCTCTTGTACCAAGTCTCGGCTCTTATAGACTCTATTCATATGCCTATAATTTCCCCCTTCTCCTGCCAGCTTCCTCTGTGATCCTGACATCGGACCAAATACTCTTTATTGATCGCAGCAAGACCTTGCAGCATGCGTCGTAACTCAGCATCAGAAGGTCTCCTTCGCAGACAAAAGCTCAATGCGCATACCTGCGCCGTGCTTGCTGTATTGGGCTTTGGTTCTATAACATATGGCTACACGGCAAGTATTATTGGAACTACGTTGGGTACGTATCTTGACGTCTCCTTGGAGACGTTGAAACTCATGTTGGGTGCATCTAGGCCAACCATCCTTCATTGAATACTTTGACCTTGCAACCCGTTCCGATGGAACCGACTTGATATCCACCATGAATGGCCTTTTCCAGACGGGAGGTGTGATTGGAACATTACTACTCCCGACGGTCGCGGACAAATGGGGTCGCAAATGGGCCTGCGCTGTGGTAAGGGCTGATACAATTCCTACCACTCTTGAGCGGTTCTGACTTGCTTTACAGTCGTCCATTCTTGCCATCGTGTCGGGTGCTATCATGGCCGGCAGTGTGAATGTAGGCATGTTCATCGCCTTTCGATTTGTGGCCGGTGCTGCTGCTTTCATGATCCTCGCGGCGGTGCCCATCCTGATGAACGAAATTGTCCCGGTCCACATGCGCGGTGCTCTTGTGGACGTTCACGGAGTCATGCTCGTGCTCGGCTATACAATTCAAGGCTGGGTTGGATTTGGCTTCTACTTCTGGAAGGATGGAGGCTCGAATACTTGGAGGCCTCCCATCGCAATTCAGTGCTTCTGGCCACTGTGCCTGTTGGTTGGTCTGTATTTCGTCCCTGTAAGTCAGATGCTCTTTTGGATGCAGTCCAGCCATGTCTGGTTCTCCCCGACGACGAAGTCGGATGAAACGGGAGTGAAGCCAAAGAACATGTACTGATATTGTCGGTCTGCAGGAGTCGCCACGATGGTTGGTTATGAATGGACGTGATGCGGAAGCTGAGGCTGTCCTGTTCAAGTTCCATGCTGATCCCAGCGATCCCGAAAACACGGCTGCGAAGGCCGAGTTCTTCCAGATCCAGAAGCAGCTCGCGATTGACCGAACCCTGGGTAACTCGTGGTTGCACATCATGAAGAAGCCGTCGTACCGCAAACGGGCGCTGCTGGCCCTCGGGACTACTGGCATCATCCAGTGTTCTGGCGTCTTGGTCATCAACAACTATGGTCCCTCGCTGTACGCATCCCTCGATTTCTCGCAGGTTAAACAACTCCTCTACCCGGCTGCCTGGCTCACATTTGCCCTGGGCATGAACGTCATGGGCATGCTGGTGGTAGACCGCTTCCCCCGGAACAAGTTCATCTCCTTTGGAGTTCTGGGTTGCATGGCCAGCTTGATTGTGGAAGCCGCACTAGTCGCCAACTTTGTGCCGTCCAACAACAAGTCTGCGCTGTCGGCGGCAGTGGCCATGTTCTTCATCTTCCAGGTCTTCTACGGATTGTGTCTCGATGGGACGCAGTTTTCGTACCTGGGGGAAATCTTCCCAACCCACTTGCGAGCCAAAGGTGTCTGTCTTGGTGTCTCGATGATCTCGTTGATGAACATCATTTGGCTACAAAGGTATGATGGCCCTGGCAGCGTCTTAATGCCGCCTGTCAATTTCCTGCAGTTCCATGCTAACCTCACGCACATAGCGCCCCTACCGCCTTCGAGAATATAGGCTGGAAATTCTATCTCTGCTTCATTATACCAGGCACACTTGGAGGGCTTGCCATCTGGTTCTTCTTCCCAGACACCAACGGCCTGCCGTTGGAGGAAGTTGCCGCTATCTTTGGCGATGCGGATGAGGTGGCCATCTATCAACGGGACCTCGAGGTCGACTTCGCAGCACATGCACCAAATGGCGTCAAAGGGGGTGAGACGACGCACTATGAGGCTGATTCGTCTCCTGCCAGCGAGAAAGTCGAAGGTTGAACCAGGATCGGGTAGGAAGACTGCCCGAAGAGAGACCGTCTCTGTCCTTTTCTCTCGAATCTAGACATAGAGTCAACTCACGGTAGAGGGGAACGCGACAAGGAATTGGGGGGTTCATGTGCGAGATGGAGCTGTGAAGGGGCCTTCTATTCATCCCAAGCCAGGATTTGTACACATTTCAATCGATAGAAAGGGCCGCTGTCGTGTCAATTGTCACATGGTTCCTCGTTTGCTCTGACACGGACTATCGAAATGGTGAGACTTGGTCAAGTCATTCTCGGCTCTTAGTCATGATTTGGTTTTCTAGTCACCATTGTCTTGATTGATCCTCGTTCTCGGTACTCGTAATTAACATGACCGCAATTTCGCATCAGGAAAGGGGCCCTTGCCTCTGCTGGGTTAGAACCCTAGCAGCAACAGGCATTACCTGGTGATAAGCGGACACAAACGGCAAGAAGGAGTCAGACTCGATCCCTCATCCCCCGTCGACTGATTTGGCACCCAAAAGCAGCATCAACTCGGTCTATTTCCAGTACGGAGGTTACACCAGATCACGTTTACCTTACGGGGGACTCGGGCCTCCGTATCCCTACCAAACTACGAACGCACAAACGAAGAAACAACGAGCCTTTCGCTTTCGCCTTCGCTTCACGCGTCTCGGCGAGATTGCTAATTTTCTTCAACCCTCGTCTCGATTCAGCGCATCGCTCACCCTCGTCGCCCTTCTTCTTCCCTGCGGTCCGGCGACGATGCAGATGCAGGTATCTCGGGGCCTTTTCCCCATGTCCGCATGGCTTCAGGTTCCCAACGTGATATTAGTCACGCCATTCCCGTAGCGGTAGCTGGTCTGACAAGGCAGACGAAGACGCAGACGTCGTTACCATCACCATCACCATCGTCGTCGTCATCATTGTCATCATCATCATCGTCGCAACAGCAAGATCCAACAACATGTGGGGTGTGTCGGCGACCGCGATGCCCGCTGCCCTCGCACAGAGCGTATCTTGCTTACCGGAGCCGCAAAAACAGCAGCAGTACATCCGCGGTGACAGTCACGACGAAAACCACAAAAGAGCCAGATGAGCTCGGGCTCGGAAAGAACCAGAAGCCAAAGCCACAGCCACAGCCACAGCGCCAGTCGAAGCTGCTCGAGACAAGCTTCGTCAAGTCGTATGCGTACACGAGCACGCCGCCCTCATTGGGAGCTGGCAGGTTGGATGGATTCCATGACTTGCCTGTGTCGGGGGGACATCGAGCCGATCTACATCAGTCGGTTTACAATTGTGAGTTCTATCGACCTCTGTCTGCGCACCTGAGAGGCGGAGCATTTCCTTTCTCTATGGGTATGCCATGCCATTAAAGAAACAGACAATGAAACTAATTGCAATCTCCCGCCCATCCTGGGGCGGGCCCTGAGGTGCACTGCAGTACTCCATTCCAAGATGGGAGCCGCAACCGCTTTCCCTCTACCCGAAGGTCTCGCCATGAACGAGATCGGAGGGAGCATGATCATGCCTGTCATGACCGACACGTCGTTATGCCTCAGCGTCATCGCCGCGTGGAAAGGGGTCGAGTACCTGATGGGCCACAGCCCGGCCTTTGCTCACCTCGCGTACGAGACCCAAGCCCTTCAGTCGCTGCGGCGGAAACTGCTGGATCAGGGACAAACGGCCGTCACCGACGAAGCCATCCTGTCGGCTGTCCTACTCTGGGCCACGGCGACCATGTTCGCCCAGCCCGACGCCCTGAGACGACACGCGGCCGGTGTTCAAGCACTGGTGGCAGCGCGTGGAGGTCTCAGCGCCATCGGTCGCGCTGGGTCGATTGGCCAGGCCGCCTCCATCAGACAATTGATTCTCTGGGCCGACTTTCTCACGGCGCAGTTTCTGGGGGAAGACGTGCTCTTTGGCGAGCCTGGACCTACAGGGGCCGACGACGACGCGCCCATGCCGCCGTCGCTGGCGAAATTGTCCGCCGTGGCCGTCGTCCCGGCCTCCTTCAACTCCCTCCTCGGGCCAGAAACGCTCAAAGCGGCACGCGACATGAAACTACTTCTCGTCTCCCACGACACGGCCACCCGGACTGGCCGGCTCTCCATCGCCGAATACAGATACCTCATGCAACTGCTGAACAAGAGCACCATCGAGCGCATCAGCCTGGCCTATCGGCTACGTGGTTCGCATTCCCTGGACGAGGCCGTCGTGCTGGCTATGAACCTGCTGCGGCTGACGACACTGTTCCACGCGGGGCCGTTGGTCCCGATCGTGGTCGCCGTCATCTCGCGGTTGCGCAAGACCCTGGCCTACATGACGACACTCGAGTCCATTGACACTTTACCTCCCGGCGGCGGTGGCGGTATCACTGATGATTCTTACTCTTCCTCCTCCTCCCATTCTTCGCCTTTTCCTCCCCCTCCTCCCACTCAGCCATCTTCTCCCGACTACATCGACTTGTATATCTGGGCCTGCTTCGTCGGGCTGGTCAACACATTCGAGAGCGAGAACCGCTCGCATTTCATCGAGATGCTCAGCACGGCCCTGGCCCGCAGGTACAGGTACAGGTACAGGTACAGACACGGCTATCGGAGCAGGGACGTCAGCTGGCCCGACGACTGGCAGCGGGATGTTTTGGAGATGTTACGCTCGTTTCTGTGGTCCAACGTCGTCTTGACGCCTCTGTTCCCGGACGCGTGCTTGATGATCGAGTCCTATGTCTTGTCACCGACGTCGAGCGGCGGCGTTCGCACCAGCGGCGTCACTGAAGGATGGTCAGTGCCCGAATCGGGCAAGTCCTCCAGAGGAGGCAAGAGTTGATTTGATTTGATGGGGATTTTATATTGTCTGATACATCATCCCATAGTCGTCAACCACGGGATCCTTGGAGCGCTGGAACCGGAAACGAAATTGGAGAGGGAAAGGGAAGCCAAAGAAGACCCTGCCCAACCCAGTCCAGGGACCCTAGGATTTCAGATTCAGATTCACATCCCAGCAATGAAAGAGAAGCAAAAAGAAAAGGTCCGGAATCGGGAATATACAAAGACGCAGATCACCAGGCAGTAGGGCACCGCTGGGGCATTCATCACCACGGATCTACTGTGTAGGTCTGGATCTGCTGTCGATATGGACGATATGGATGATATATATCTTGGGGTTTGACTTGACATGACAGGACATGATACGGTATGGTATGGTATGGCACGACCTGATATACTATGGCAAGGATGGGACGCGAAGTAGTATTATGCTTATGGCCGAATCGGATTTGGGAATTGAAGCCCTGAATCTATCTATACATGACAACTGGGTTCTGGGTTCTGGGTTCTTTGGATGGATTGCTCAACCCTCCATACTCGTATTGAGTCAACAAAGACAACGACAACGACAACGACAGAAAGAGGTTCAACGGCCCAACGAATCAATGTGGTCGGTTGAGAAGAAAGAAAGCATTGCAGATGGAAATTGACCGCTGGAAATAGACCCTGCGCGCAGAAGACAGACACTCTAGAGAGGCACATGAGATGTCTTCTTCACCCTCACTGGTGATGCCGTGACTGGCTGTACATATAAACCGGCCCGACCGTCCGTATTGTATTGTATTTATGTGCATGTCTCATGTTTCATTGACTCACTCGCTCGCTCGCTCACTCACTGATTCGAGTCGAGGATGAACCTGACTGGGAAGTGATTGTCATGTCCAAAGACCGCACCACCTTCAGCTCTGAGTAGTGACTGTGCAGTGACTGGCAACCAGCCTCTTCTGTCCTGTCTTCGTACAACAAGAGTCGTGTTTCAAAAATGTATGTAGATTTGAAACAAGATCTCCTCTTCATCTCCATCGCCAATACAGAATACCCGTCAGCAGACTTCTTCAATTTTATCCAACAACCCCATGCCTAACGGCACCTGACAGCGTACCCGTCTGCCGCGCCCCCCCCCCCCCCAGCTCAACTCTCGATCTTTGTTTTTGCATTGCGGACTCGCAGACGATTGGGCAAGTCACTGCTTTTCTTCCGTCCAGTGCCAGGGCGAGCTTTGTGGTCATCTTCAACATCATCCTGCACTTGCTCCGACACGGCCGAGTGCTGCTCCACCCTTTGCTTGACGGGACTGGCGGCCTCGGCCTTGACCTGCTCGATGGGTTCGACGTCGATCTTGTCAAAAAACATCTTCTCGACAATCATGCGGCCCTCGGCCTCCTTTTCGTTTTCTTCATTGTCCTTCCTCGGTGCCTGCTCTTCCCCGTCTCCAGCGACTTGTTCGTCAAGCTTCAGCTTCGTCAGACCCATGGCGTAGATCTGCTCTTCCACGGTGCCCCGGGAAATCAACCGGATGACTTCAACGTCCTTCTCCTGCCCAATGCGGTGTGCTCGGTTCTCAGCCTGGATGTCATCCTGCGGGTTAAAGCCGCTGTCGAAGATAATGACTTTGTTCGCTTTGGCGAGGTTGATCCCGGCGCCTCCTGCTTTTGTGCTGAGCATAAAGACAGGCGTATTGTTGTCATCGGCAGAGAACTCGTCGATCAGGTCTTGTCGTTCTGATACCTTGGTGGCACCATCAAGGCGGAAGGAGTCGATGCCCTCACGTTCCAGCGCCAACTCGAGAATGTCGAGGACCATGACGAACTGGCTGAAGATCAACGTTCTGTGGCCTTCAGAGATGAATTTGCGTAAAAGTTCCATCATCTTCTGGATTTTACCGCTTGCACGCCACTCGTCGCCGTTAAGTGCAAAGCGTCGAAGCTGTGCATGCTTATCGCATAAGGTATGAATTTCCATATCGCTATACTCGAGAAGTTCAGTGACGATGAGATCGGGGTTTGATTCTCGCCATAGGTCCACCTTCAGGCACTGCTTTGCAATAACAGGCAGCTGTTTGTTCGGATAGAGGCGCCGGAAGAGAAATGGGTGAATGGCGGCATGTCTCAATTTCATCAAGATGTTTGTCGATTCCTGGGTCACGTTTTCGCCTCTCTCCCGCCTCGCACGGATCTCAAAAGCCTTGTCAAGCCACATTTGATAGAGCTCTGATTGTTCGGGACTCAAGTCACAGAACTCCACCTTTCGCTCCTTCTTTGGCAGATCCCTGAGGACTTGGTATTTCTTCCGTCTCAAGATGAACGGCGTGAGCATGCTTTTCGCACGCTGGATTCGCTGTGCCGACAGGAGCATTTCGTGGTTGTTGTCCAGCGCTTTGAAGTTGTGAGTGAAAATGTTCTTCAGTGCTTGCGCCTTCTCCCGAAAGAGAGCCGGCATTAGAAAAGCGAGCAGGGAGATGAGTTCCTTCAAGTTGTTCTGCAGGGGAGTCCCGGTGAGCAAAAGGCGAAAATTGGACTGAATCTTGACCAATTTACTCGCGACTTGGGAATCGGCGTTTTTCAACACATGGCCCTCATCATAAATTGTACAGTCAAACCCAAAGCTTTTCAACCAGGGAGCATCGTCTTTGCCCTTGGCTATCGTGTAGGTGGTGACAATGACATTGACTTCGTCGCGGTTTTGGTCGAGAAATGCACTCAGCCTTAGCCGCTCGCCGGGATTTGTCGAGTAGTACGGTTCGACCGTCAGTGCTGGGCAAAAGCGTTGAAACTCCTTGAGCCAATTTTCCAGAGTCGCTGCGGGCACCACGACAAGGTGAGGTCCCTTCTTCCCCTGCTCGAAAAGATGAGCCAAAAAGGCAATGACTTGACAAGTCTTTCCCAGTCCCATGTCGTCAGCTAGGATGCAACTCAGTCCCTTCTTGTAGAGCAAATTAAGCCAGTTGAGCCCCACGATTTGATAGTCCTTCATTTTCATATCGTCGGCCATGATCGAAGGTTGGCCGATGAATCTCTTTTGCCCTGAACGTTTGATGTCTTCGTCGTCACTCACAGGTGTACCAATGCCGGAGTCATGACCTGGGAATGAGGCTTGTAGCGAGGCTATATCCAATTCTCCCTCATGATCGCCAGCAAGCTTGACTCCCCAACTCTTCATCTCATCAGCCAACGGTTTCGCCAGATTTTGGCATTTCTTCACGAGATAATCAACAGCCTCATAGCTCTCGAGCATATCCTCAACCTTGTCGACGATCTTTTCACCAATGGGAGCTGTCCTACGCTTCGTCTTTGTAGGCTTTAATTTCGGATCCTCGATTTGTCTGATGGCATCGAGCTTTTTGAAAGGCCGTTTGGATAAAAAGTGCTCAGCGAGGTCGCGGGTTATGGAAGCAATGTCAGCCAAATCCGCCGCAGAACAAGTGTTGAACAGATCAAGGACACGACTCTGGAAGGGTTTCTTGCTCTCGTTGTCCGATGAGACTGGTGATACATCTGCGTCGGAATCATCCGACTCTATGGCGACCACGCGCTTCGGCCTTTGTATGACTTCTTCGGGCACAGGCTGAGGCGAAGAAGAATGCTTCCTGCCACGCACCAGCGTTCGTTTCTTCTTCTGCGGAGGCGGGGTTTCGAAGACATCTATTGTCTTTGACGGCTTTCTGATGTTCTGAGTAGAGCTCCATTTTTCAGTGATGCTCTTCTGCGGTACCTTGGCGTGCTGCCTTGCTGTACTCGTGTGTTGAGGCACGGGTCTGTTGGCTGCAGGAGTAGGCATCAGCTCGTCGTCCGAACCGGTCAAATCGACAGCGCTTTTCTTGTTCTGAGATTGTCGCTTCTCGCTCCGCAAAAGCAGCGCATCGATCGCATCTTCGTAAACCCCTTTATTCGAGAGCAGGACTTCGTAACATTCTCTCACCGTCACCGCACGAAGCATTGACATTAGTCGATTCACCTTCTGTCTCGTGCTATAGTCACTGATATCATCAAGCTCCATTTCTTCTTGCCGCACAGCCGGCGGTGACGAGACCACGGGCATTGCACGGGCAGGCCCAGTCTGTCGCGGTCTCTTTGAAATGCTGCCGTAAGCGTTTGCATTAACATCCGCAGAGCGTTTCACTCCGCTCGACCCAGCCGAAGACGTCGAGTTTGGAGAGCCTCTGAACACGGATCGTGAAGTAATCTCCATGAAGCGACTCAGTCCACTGTTTTGAGGCTGCGGCGATTCGGGAATTTTCCCTGGCGACTTGTTCTTCCGCACAAATGTAGATGTTTTGATATCATTCGACCGAATGCCATGACCCTCGCTGTCTGACGACCCTCCACGATAGGTGGGCCCCTCGTCGTCGCTGTCGATCGTTATGGGAACGGCACGAGGCTGAGGCGCCACATATGGTTTTCTGAACACCGTCCCTGCCGGTGCCATAGCGCTTGCCAGTATTCCTGTGGGTTTCCGTTGTAAATTGGGGGTGGCCATCGGAGAGGAGGCAGCGACCTGGACGACGCCAGGCTTGGAAGGAGAGGAAGACATGTTTTCGGCGGAACGATCAATGATTTGAGTTGGCTGTGTCTGTCGGATTATATCCATGTTCTGAGATTTTACCCCAGGACGATGAACCGGCCAGGTTGCGAGGGTTTCGATGTCAGAGTCGTCGTCACTCATGCCGGGCCTATACAGTGGAAGCGTCTCGACCGTCTCGTGGGTAGGCTTGTACTTTGGATTGAACAGTTCATCGTCCGACTGCGACAGAGAGTCGTCGGAAGACATTGTTCGGTGAAGGGAGAGGGAGGGTCCGGTGCTTGGATTTGCTGCGGGTGAGTCAAGTTGCACAGGGCGGGTAGTTGGTTGTATTAAAAATCCGAGTACATCTTCGAGAAACAAGTTATAGTATGCTTCGTGAAGTGGCACTATTCACCCCCTCGACGCAGAGATGGATTCCACCGCCAAAGCACGAAGCGTGCAGAAGAGGGTCTTTTGAGCGGTGTTTATAAATTACTCAGGACCTGTTATCGGGCATACGAACACGGGTATTACAACGAAAAGGCTTTTTCTCGTTACGAATCTTCCAGCCTACTAATCCTCTCGAAAGATACACTATAGTACTAGTGTGGTGTAGTGTCATAGGGTGATGTGGTTACATCACAACGTTAAGGTAAGTTTACTCGACCTTGATGCCTTATTTTCTCAAACTCGATTTCAAATATAAATGTGCCAATAACGCGTGGACTCGCGTGTAATATTGCTCGGTAAATCACCACCGGGATGGTCCTATTAATGAGGCAGGCCATTGTAGGCTGTCCATGCACCTGGACCGGTGTCCTACTTGGATACATTCAGCATGCCAGTTTACTTGTAGGTATTAGCTATCGCCTTGAGAAAATCAGAGGGGTTAAAATGTCAATTGAAGCACTATAAGATGGCTAATAATCTAGGCTCTTGGCTCTGTTGGTATTCCCAAATTCCGACCTGGAAAAGCTCCTCAACATTACGGGTATAATACATTTCCCAACACCTGCTCTACTACTGTGGACCCCCTCGTCCGTCTTTCGAATCGACGCGTCCAGGCGTGAGCGCGTCATGCCAAGCTTAATCATCTGAATTCCCCTCGCGCGCCCGAGGCCGGCATCCAACAGGGCTGCATCGCAGACATGAGCAGGCGAATAGTACCGCTCAGAAGAATAAAACATCTCCTTGAGAAAAGAATATGCAGCTAACCATATACTTTGGCGCAGAATGGGACGCCTGCGCCACAACTTCCACAGATTTTCTAGAGGACTCGTTCAAATGGAAAAGTACGATGTAGCTCGCCGTAATCTAGCATTGAATCTTCCTTTTTGTCAGACAGAGCCCCATTAAAATCCGTGCCTGCCTGCCTTGTACTCGTATTTGGCTCTCTGGCTCTTCAATGTCCGTCCGCCGCCTGTCTCGCCAGATCTCTCACCTCGACAGTCCCTTTCCCTCCTTGCGCCAGGGCGACGACAGGAGGCTTTTCTCTCTACCCGACGCAGGCGACCATGGCGACCCGACGTAATAATGCCAGCGAGAAAACCATCTCGCAGGCACAAGGTGGCCCGCTACCCTCTGACCAAGTCTCTGATACATCGCCAGCCGTTCCAGCGTAAGTGCACACAAGAAGTTGAGGGCTCCGACAAAAAGAACTGCCTTGCCTCACGTATGGCAACCTGACACAAAATGTAGCGCCGTCATCTACAAGCTTCTCGCCTTCACCGTGGCCATGATCTGTGCGCCAATCGGCTCATACTTTCTTTTGCTCAATTCTGTCTTTAGAGGTAGGCGATGCGATGGCTGTCGCAAGGACGGCCGATTGATCCTTTTGCATGATTTTATACTAAAAGCAAACCAGGAAATGCCATATATTCTGGCGCCTTTGCTGCTGTGGTAGCGAATGTTGTCCTGATCGGCTACATTATCGTGGCCTGGAAAGAAGACGACAGCGAGAATATCGAAGCAGAAAAGAAACTCAAAAAAGCTCAATAGCAGGCCGAGGACCACGAGACTGAAGAAGTAGCCTTTCAAGCTCTTTACCGACCTGTGAGAGGAGCGGGATTGTGTCATGTCCAGATTTTTATGCAGGGCTATGGAAAAACGTGTGACCTGCACAATATGTTTTGCGAGAGCGTGCCCTTCCTCAGCTTCACAGCTCGTATTTCCCCAAAGCCTGCAGAGCCATCACACATGTAATACACCTTTTCATGCCACCGTTGCTGATGTGACAGCCACGTCGACTCATTTCCAACCCATCATTCAAGAATTACATCAAACATTAGTCGTAAAAAGAGCGCTCCTGCCCCAGCTACACAAACCCCCCGTGTCTTATGCAAGGAGAACGCCAGTGAAGTCGATGGAGTGTTTTACCAGGCGCCGAAAATGAAGAGGGTATCAGCTCTAGTTGCCCAGTCGGGTGTCCTGTCAATGATCTCGTCTGCTGAACCTCCGTTTGATCCAGCTCTGCTTCTTGGTGGAAGTGGCATTAGTGGGTGATGTCATATCGGTTGGAGAAGAATTAAGCGGAATAGGTTGCCGAGGATTGTTTGGGGCTGGAAGAGCGAATCCTTTGCTTGGGACTGCTGGAGGTGCCATCTCCTGACCATAGTGGTCTTCACCAAATCCATATGATGTGAGTGGCTTTGTCGGAGATACCTGGTTAAACTTGATTTCGTTTGCGTACGGGTTCTCTGGCGTGAAATCTTCGGGCTTGGTGCGTAGTTGGTGGAGCTGATCAAAGGAGCTGTTCTGGGAACTGGGGTTCGTGGATTTTCCATACTCCTCTGAGCCGGAGGTCATTGTCTCGTAGGACTGGTGGTATGAGTGGTATGACACAGGACTCTCTCCGTTATGATATCCATTTTGATGACCATTCGGGTTCCCGTTCTGGTGAGAGCCTGGATACGGGTAGGTTTGTTGACGCATAGGGGGTCTGGCAAACATTTGGGACGACCCTGGAGATTCTTCAACTGCACTCTGTGGGCCAAATCCGTATGATGAGTTGCGGTAGTAGCCACCAGCTGGCGACATTCGTGGTCGCTGCGGAGAATAGCCATTGTTTGAGTAATAGCTGGTTCTGCGGTTCATATCTCCATTCCAGCCGACTTGAGAACCTACAGAAATCAGTTATGGCTCATCTAGTGTGCCGAGTCCAAACATACCTGGCCTGCTATTCATGGACGTACGACGTGAAGTGGTCCCCTCTGCAGCTGCGTTGAATGCACGGATGGTGTCAAGAGGGCGCTCCAGGCGATGACGGGTAGGGTTGGAACGGTCAGGGTCGGCTATCGAGCCCGATTAGAACAGACGGACTCCAAGACGCCAGATGTCCTGAGGAATCACTCACTGATGACATTGCCTTCGTTGTCCTTGTGCAACATCTTGCGCAAATCATCCACCGTAGATGCTTCCTGTGCTTGTTCCACTGTGATACAAAGTCAATACTTGTTTGTCTATCAGCAACAACAGAGGCGCGCTGACCTGGGGTGGCCTCAGTTATGGCTTTTGAAGGATCAGCCTTCGTATTCAATCTCTTCTTATCCCGCGAAGTCTCCGTGAGGTCGATCTTGCCCGTTGAAGAGTTACTGCGACGGGAACGCTGGGAAGAAAAGCTCATGGCTGTCCCAGCCCGCGGGCGGGTCTCGGAGGGTTGTGGGGAGATTGGAGGAGACATGGTTGTCATGGTGCCGGTGATAAACACGTCGAGATAAGAAGAAACTGATTCAAAGTTGGATGGACTAGGATAAGTTATCCGACGCGGGCGAGGGGTGGATATCGACGACGGGGCGCAAAAGGATTTGTGAGATTGTGTGAGCGGGTGGTTGGTATTTAGACCAAGATTGAATAACCGCGATTGAAGGAGTTTGTCGACACGACGAAAGGACGGGAGGCGATCAGGTGTGAGGGAGGGTCGGTGATATTATTGCTTTGTGCAGCGACACCCTGAGGAATCCTGTAATGCCTCGACAGTGGCCAGCACGACGTGACGGTTTCTTGTTGCTCGAGGTGGTATGGAACGCTCAGGTGGCTGGCGGAGGATTTATTAGTGACAGGGATGATGTCGCTGGCGAAGATTTGTTTCAGGACGGAGGGTCCGCAACAAGCCACAACAGGGCAGCAAAGACCAGGTGGTGAGACGTGCCCACGATTTTCCGATTGCGTAGCGACTGACGTAAAGCGTTGGATTTTATTCCTTCGTGCTGGTCCCCAGCAGTTCCTGTCTGCCGCGCGAGGGCTGGGGGCGCTGAAATGAAATGATTTTAAGTGAAATAAGAAAAGAAAGAGAGCTCCGTTGAACGAGGGGTTCGATTCTAGACCAGATGGACGGAGTCAGAACGCACGGGAATAGTCGCGGAACGACAGAATCCAGAGCAAAGACCTAGGAAACATCAAGCTCAACAAGAAAGAAAGAAAGGTTCGGGAGCAACAGCTTCAGCATGGTCCTATATCAAATGTTATGCGGATATGCATCCCACAAGCCCAGCGAAGGGACATTTGGCTGCCATTGGAATGGAGAAGATTCGCGCATTACTCGCACTCGCCCTGGGGCCACCAACACACCACGGGTGGCACTGGTGCCACCGGGCCCAACAACACCCCCAAGCGCCGATTGCGCGATACTGGGCTTGGTAAGGTGTCACTAGCCTCCCTGTCACCTTTGTGCCTGGGTTTTGTGGGTTACACGGCTGGGTCTGTTGGTCTGTGCAGGGGTTGTCTCTGGATTGTGGACTGTGGCCGGTAAATGGTCCCTTGGCTGCCATCCCCTCTATCGATAGGTCACGGTAGACCTGGAAGACGCCCGCTCTGCCCTCCAATACGGCGGCCGTTGGCTGTCCACACCACCCTCCCACTTCCCTCCCCCCTCTCTCTCTCTTTCTTCACTGACCTTAGTATTTTACCCATCTCTCTTTTCGACAACTCCAACCCTCCAGGTATGTACTCTCCATTTCTACTCGTACAAGGAGGTACCTGACTGCTCCATAGTGAGTGAAACTAGCTCTCTAACTTCTCCTTGTACAAGTTTTTTTGCGGAATCTGTGAACAGACCTGTCAGTACGTTCAGAGTAAAAGGCCTCCCTCCCTGCGACACTGCGGACATGGGTTCCTATCATGATCCTCGCGTAGTTGGCAATCTCAGACCCAGGCCAGGCATCCTGGCGACATATCTGCCACCGCATCTCACACCTGGTCTGAAAATCATCGCCAATCATGCCATGGCAGTCTCACAATATCGCGGGTTAGGGTTCTCAACTGCAGCAGAAATGCACCACAAAACGTTGCCTTTGGTTCCACTAGGACACAAATCCCCCAATTTTCTCTGACAAGATCCGCGTGGATGCGACGCCTGCCATCATTGAGCATACAAGTGACAAGTACCATGATACAAACAAGGAAGAGAGCAAGACGAAAGCCCCGAGCCCCGACCCCCCGATCTCTGTCTAACTCGTCCCGTCTCTAGCTTCCTCGTTAAACGCTTCTGTTTGTGCCAAAAATCAAGAACTGGCATCACTGGCACTGCTGGCATCTGGTTGTAACTGGCATTTGGCGCACCTCAAAACTCCGTCTCACTCTCTGTTTCGCATCACCAGCATCCCCCAAATCTTCTTGTCCCTGGAAGGACGCGCGGCCCACACTAGAAGAGGAAGCCCAGCAGAAAGAAGATTCAAACACGCGATGGAGCCATAGCCGCGTCCGTCAAGTCTCTTTACCCACCGTGGTCTTCGGCTTTTCAGCTTCTTCAGCATTTTTCTCTTCTTTCCAAACACTGTCCGGCCCACTCTCTCTTCCCCCATCCCCCCATCAGAATTCTCTTCTCCTGTTGCATACGTATATTCGCATTGACTTTGCAGCTTAGCATGCAGCCGACCCGCTGTACCAAGACACCTTTTGCATCATGACTTCTGAGACATGCTGCATCTTCCGTGGCTGATCCGTCCAACCTTAACCTTGTTTGACCGAAAGGAAGCTCATCGATTGAACTATCAAGTATCACGGTGGAATCCCTCGTCGGAGTTATGGGTCTCAGGCACAAGCTGCCGTTCTCCATCTTTGCCAGAGCATAAAACCGTGGTTCTGCCACCCGGAGCTTCCGAAGTGAATGCTTGTTATCATGAGAGGCCTTCATTAATTCTTATTCTGGTGTAATTTAGAGCCCGGAGCTCCATCTCTACCGACTAGCTGCTAGCATGGCTTGTTTGCCAGGCACCGAGCCAATGATATCTGCGCCTCCACAGAGAATAGTTTGATAGGTATGAAAGTACAAAAGGCCCTACCATGTATTGCTTTCCGACCAAAAGCAGAAAGCAGTTGCTCGGTGTTCTCTACCTTGTACACCAGACAAGCCTACCGAGTACTGAGTTAGTACTTCGTATAAATCCAAGGCATGGATGGCCCTAGGTACAGCCACAATCGAGGTTATCAAGCATCCACAGGACGTGCCCTCAAGCCACCACATACACACATATGTCCCTCCCCCGCTGCAGCATGTTCCGGTCTGCTCTGCCACGCCATGTGGCTTCTCTCGGTAACTACCAACATGAAAAGCTCCAGTGACATCACCATCCACCATCCACAGCTCCATACCCAGGTAAGACCAGCAGGTGGCTCTCCCAAGACCCTCTCGAGGTCCTGAGAAACTCGTAGCGGACGATCGCGAATGCTAGAACTCGTTCGAGAACGATCTTCTGAAACAACCTCCTGAAGATCAAACATACTCTCCCTCGCCCCTTCCATCGAGTTGGAGGTAGGTATGTATGTACATGTACCTCGTACATCGGCGGGCGTGTATCTATCTGTTCACATTTACCCCTCCTCCATCCTGGCATCACACTACGGTGACTACCTGGCTGGTACCCTTTGTGAATACCACCCCCCCTCACAGTACTGATGGCACCATCTAAGCAATGCCGTCCGGAAATAGCTTACAGGGTCGACACTTGGCAAATGCACGACATCGACGTCGACATCGACATCGACAATCGTGGTATTTGCTGTCCATCCAATGACAAAAGGTCTGTGAGAGAAAGGTGCAGAATATCTCTGTGTTTTTGTGTTTTTGGATATCATATCATGACGTGGCAACGCTGCCCTTTGAACCTTGTGAGCAGGAGTTCCTCCCCGATGAGATGACCACGAAAAGGAAGTCTACTTCTTTCAGGACGAAAGGCAGGTCTATTCAACACGAATAAACGTCGTTTATTCGTGTAACAAACGAGATCATTCACCTATACTTTTCCAATACAGCCGTGCGCATTATGTGGAAACACATGCGGTAGGTCAGCGGCGGGACGACGACAAGGGAACGCTCTTTATGATGAGAATGTCTTACCCACGGCTTCGTTCTGGCCCACAGTGCGGTGGTACCCAGGAAGATGTCCCCTTTACATGGCCCAAACGATCACCGCTTTCAAAAATGGACTGGACGACCTCAACTACAATTTCGCTGGGGTCCTCCTCCCGGCCTAGGGTCGATATCTCGCCAACCTTTGGGCCAGGGATGACATTCTACAGGAAGCGCTGATACCGAAGATGCTCAGCGTCCTTCCCCTGCAGGGTTGAACTAGCATATCGATCAAATCTGGTGGAGCGTCGCCAATTGACTAATGTCCGTTTGCAATATTATACACAACCAGACACAGGGATCATGTGCTGAAGACGATCCCACGGTCAAAAAAAAGAGGGGTATAGAAGTCAAGAACGGTTCCAGTCCGGAGACCTAGGGGTGCTCGCAGAAGATCCAAGTTTCGTAATGCACGTGCGTGAGTTTCTTCGAGGGAACCCAAGGACACTCCCAAACTCCACTGGCTTTTACGTTGCTAGCCTTTGCAGATAAAAAGACTGTATGTGTAGCTTATGTCTATCTATCGGGTGCTGCCACGCTGCCTACGTGCATCACATTGGTGCTAGAAAATTGGTTGATCTCGTCCTAGTGTCAATGCCAGCCTTGCCTTGCCCGAGCCACTCGCAGACGCCAACGCAAAAGCATACCCTGTAGCTCTCAACTGTCTCTCGCCTTCTGCATAACTGCGCAACACATTGGTCGTCGAGACCTCTCGCCAATACCAGGAGCGGGGCCTGAATTCGAGCTTCCACATTCTACCCAGAAGATCGCTTTTCAAGTACGCAAGCTCGCCCGCTCATGCAACATTCCAACGGGATCGATGTAGATAAGGATAAATGAGACTGTAGGTCCAAAAGTCCAGTCTACAACTTGTTGGGCGTGCTCTGGGTGTTCCACTGGTATCCAGCGGCGTCGCTGAACTTGTAGCCATAGGCGGCGATGAACTCATCCAGGACAGCCGGACCACGAGAGCCTGCAGGGAGGGATCATGTTAGCTGCAATCTAGCAAGAAACTTTTCGAGCAGGACGAGGCTTACCATAAGGATATTCCATTGGCACAATGTCCTTTTTGGTGTCCAGGTACTGCAACAACGGCGTGAAGATCCTCCAGCTGGCATCCAACTCATCGTCACGGACGAAGTTGGAATGATCTCCTTTCATCGCATCGAGGATCAGACTCTCGTACGCCTCAGGAATCTTAAGGTCTGAGAAGCGGCGACGGTAGGTAAGATCCAGCTCAGTGACAACCGTCTGCATGGACAAGCCGGGAAGCTTCGAGTTCATCTTAAGATAGACGGATTCGTTGGGCTGAATGCGGATGACGAGTTCGTTGCGAGGAATATCCTTGAAAATACCCGAGGTGACATCCTTGAATTGTACGCGAATCTCAGTCTTCTGCTCGTTAAGAGCTTTGCCGGCCTTCAGAATGAAGGGCACACCGTCCCAGCGTTCATTCTTGATGAAGGTTACCAACGAGCAGAACGTCGGACACCGCGAGTCCTTGGGGACTGTGTCATCTTCCTTGTACGCAGGTTTGGTCCCATCTAGAGACTTTGCGTACTGTCCAATGATGGTGTTCTTAGGCTCGATGGCTGGGATAGCCCTCAAGACTCTGACTTTTTCATCACGGATGTCTTCAGCGGAGAAAGAGATTGGCCTTTCCATAGCGAGGAGAGTCAAGACTTGTAGTAAGTGGTTCTGCATGACATCACGAATGATACCGAACTCGTCGAAATAACCACCTCGTCCTTCAGTACCAAAAGGCTCCTTGAACGTGATCTGGACGTTGTCGATGTGGTTGCGGTTCCAGGTCGCCCCGAGAAACTCGTTACCAAATCTGAGGATGAGCAAGTTCTTCACCATTTCCTTCCCGAGGTAGTGGTCGATACGGAAGATCTCTTCTTCTTTCCAATCGGGCTCGAGGCTGCGCAAATTCCAAGGTCAGTCTGGCTGCAGTTGCCGACGATACAAGCTTGCCACTTACGCCTTCTGCAACTGCCGTGAACTTGCCAAATCCTTGCCAAACGGCTTCTCAATGATAATTCTGGCGATGCCCTTTGTGGGGTAGCAGTTGCGCTTGAGGTGTTCCGAGACTGTGATGAAGACGCTGGGAGGGAGGGCCATGTAGAAGACTCTGTTGCCCTCCTTGCGATCCTTCTCAATCTCTTCGATATGTTTGTTCAGGGTCTGGAATGGCTCATCTTGGTCGTATTGCCCAGCAATGTATGTGCAGACAGAACAAAATTGGTCGAGTTGTTCCTCAATATCTTTTGTAGGAGTCTTTATGTAGGATCGAACTCTTCGCAGGTATTCAGCGTGATCCATTTTGGTTCGGGCATATCCGATGATCTTGATGTCTTTGGGGAGGAATTTGTTGCGAAACTGTCGTTGTAGACGTGTCAGTCAACCTTCTCAAACACCACAAATTCAATGGGAGGGCAACGTGGAACTGACCAGGCCGAACAGTGCTGGGAAGGTTTTCTTCTTTGCCAGATCACCCGAAGCGCCGAGCACAACTATAACCGTGTTCTCCTTGAGTTCGATGGAACTGTCAAACGGTGGTCCGCATTAGTGAGATCCCATTCAACAATTTTCTAAGGACGTCGGGGGGGTGGGGGAGAGCGGGAATCGACACCGCCGTGCCTTTACCGATGTACTCACCCTGCATCTCCCAGC
The DNA here is from genome assembly GCF_000835455.1 of Fonsecaea pedrosoi CBS 271.37. NCBI lineage: Eukaryota > Fungi > Ascomycota > Eurotiomycetes > Chaetothyriales > Herpotrichiellaceae > Fonsecaea > Fonsecaea pedrosoi. Next base: position 2,117,400 of record NW_013550614.1, on the reverse strand, counting down.
TCATCGGCATGAATGATGGTGTCGGCCATGGTGACTGAAGTAATAGGCGATGTTAATGAATGAATGAGATAGAGATGGAAGTGAGATCAGCAGAAAAAGTCGGCTCAAAAATTTACTGAGATGGTGTTCTGTCAATATGCGGTGGGATGGACGATTAGCGGCGCCAGGGTGACAAAGCTGTGCTGGTCGCCGGAAATAACAATGGGGGAATTTGGGCAATGACTGCGGAAGCCGGACTCTGATGCTGTGAGTAGTTCCGCCGCGGTCGAGATTGATGAGGTGCCGCTACTCAATGCTGGGCTGAAAGTTGAGTAATGTTTGACGGTGATGGTGGGGCAGAGCGCACTTTGCACGGGGGGAGGACAGCAAAGGCACTGGGGCGGTAGATAGTTACCTTGGTTGTTCAGGCAGCTCCTTCCCTACACCTTAAATTTGTCCCTTGGTGCCCCGCGAATGCTTCGAGACCGCCCTCCGGAGTTTGGCTCGGCAATAACAATCCCGGTGTTGAGGCACTATGGATATTGGTGAGTTTTCGTTGACGTTTCGAGTGCTATCAGCACCTACAGCAGAGACGAAAAATGAAACGACAGGCATATCACTGCTCAGCGCAGGCGGCATGAGTTTTATCAATGCAAGTATATCTTGACAAGCAAGACCCAGATGGCACATTTCGTCACTAATCAGTCAGCATGCCAGCCGCCGCACCCATGAAAGCCCATGACTGAAGCACCCTCCGCTTGGTGTCGTTTCCTAGCCTATCGAGAACCCATCTGCCACCCTCACCAGGCGGAATCTTCGGCTATCCCCTGAGAACCCATCTGACCTTTCCTCGTGTTTGCCTGTCGAGGAGATTGAGTTGCTTCGTCACTGTACCACCCTTATGTAATCGCCTTCTCCCTGCAGATTTCTAAGTCTGGACAGTTTCTGGAATGCCATTGAGCTCTCTGGATTGGTTTGGTCCAACAATGCCTTGTCCAGAGCCAGCTTACCATCGTCTTCGCTCAGTGGAGATGGTTGTAGGTTTCGCAGCTGAGAAATAGATTCCTCAAAGAGAAATCGAGCCGCTTGATTGCCGAGGCACCAGAGTATTAGCCTGTTATTATTCCATGGTCTCTGCGACGGCACGCAACGGTGATTCCTTGACCGATTTTGTGGACAATTTAGGAATAGTCTACTTTGGCGCCGTGGCACCCTCGATATAAAAGGTAAATCTCGGCGGAACAGCTAGAAATCCAAATCGAATCACGTGATTTAACGAAATCTTGGCAGGCTAAGCTTGACACAGACTAGTTGCACACAATCCCAATTTTCGTAGGCAAAGACCGCAGTCACAACCACCAACATTTCGAGAGTTGGACGAGACATCCAAAGAATCGACCACGTCCCATTCACTTTCAGCTTTTCGTCGTCAACCAGTTCTCACGCCGTCAAGATGGTCTCCGCCGGCGGCCACAGATGTACGTGCATCCCCCCGACTACACTCTCCCTGCTGTTCCCTGTAAAGAACATCAAATGTCGCAATTGGGATTTGACCATGACATTGGTGCAATCAGCAAGGCGGCAAGAATGTGTTGGGATCAAAGCTGACCATCCTGGCGCCGTATAGTATATGTGAAGGGCAAGCACCTCTCCTACCAGCGAGGCAAGCGCAACACGAACCCAAACACATCGCTACTCAAGATCGAAGGTGTCGATGACACGAATGCTGCAAAGTATGTTTCTGCCTCAATCTGAGCAACCGCGCTGTCTATCTCTATCTTCTTCACTTCCTCGATACGTGGTCAATTCGAAGGAAAGGGACAGAGCAAAAGAGGAGGATCGGGGTTTGAGAGCTTGGGATCATCCCTTTGCGCATACCTCGAATACGCACCTCGCTCTTTCTAGAGTTCCAGCTCCAGATACCACGCAACTTTCCTCCGTCCTCGATTTACATTCTCGCCCCACGTTCTTTTTTTTTTGAGGGATATGCAGTTTGCTGAACTGAAAATCTTGCGAGCCTTGAAACGATTTTGTTCACTAACTTGTGATACTGCAGATTCTACCTGGGCAAACGCGTTGCATATGTCTACCGTGCTTCGGCAGAACGACAAGGCAGCAAGATCCGCGTGATCTGGGGAAAAGTCACCCGCCCTCACGGCAACAGCGGCATCGTGCGCGCCAAATTCCGACATAACCTCCCACCCAAGAGTTTCGGCGCGGGCGTGCGGATCATGCTTTATCCCAGTTCGATATGAGTTGGTTGCCTTTGAGTGGATGGGAGGGGGGAGTGGTGCTGATTTCCCCACGCCAGAAGATGTCCTCCCGGGCGTCGGATGAGTGGTGATGGGCATTGGGAATGGATGGACTGGTGAGAGGGGCGAGTAAGAAACATGATTGACCGATCACGAACGAGGCGCAAGCGAAAGAGATATCAGCCTCGGTGCATGCGAGGTATGATGGGGAGAAAGTCTCGTAATCGCCCTATGCCTGGTATGCTTAAGAGGTTGAGCTAGACAACGAAGCCTGTCACTGTGGGCCTTTGGCTCCCCTCGAAGGTGATGCCCCTTGGCACAAGAAATGGTGGGAATGCTGAGATGCCGGGAGTGGTGCGATTGCTGCTGCTGCTGCATGGCATTCACGGGAAGAGGCACAATGGGCGCAAAAATGACTAGTCAACTTGGTCGCGAGTTTCCCCCAGCGCAGCATTTGTTTCATTATGCATGTGCTACGGAATGACACACACAAAAAAAAGAGAATCTTTCAACATTGTCGGCTCTAGGGCAAGAGGAGTGAGTCGAGTTACTCACCCTCCCTGCTCTTTTCTTTTCTTTTTTTCCTTGCTTTCCTGCCCTTCTCTGCTTCAAGACCCTCATGCTCCTCGAGATACTCACTTGAAATCGCTCGAGCATGAGCTTGTCGTGACTTTCCACTCCGACGCCAGGTTTGCGACCCCCTCAATGAGAAAGAGTGGGTAGGTTACGAGTAAGGAGAGCTACTCGATAAGTTTTGAACCTCAACTCAGAAAAAAAAACCCTTCGATGTGTCATGTCGTAGCCATAACGATATATTACATTACTCCACATCTATCATGTACCGACCCAGTCTCACCAGCCCGAGGACACGTACATACTGTAGGTGGCCAAGGCGATCCCAAAGTTCTCGCTCGCCGGCGAAATGCTCACGTCCAAGTAAAAGTGCCCCAAAAGTCGCAACGTTCGTGACGCTGATGGCTCGCTCCCTCGCGGACAGAAATAGTGCGTCTATCTATACACAAATACGCCGTATATCACAAGAATGCAGCCGCCCTAATATATTGTTTTTCCGGCCAAAAATTTGACAAAGACAAGACGATTTCATGAAGAGTCGGGTCCTCCGATCAGAGGTCGGACTAGGGCGTTGGCGAAGAGGGCGACACCCCAGGCAACGCCTTCCCCGACGACGCTGCCGGGACAGAAGTCGGTTCCCGCGTTGATGACGAATGCTGTTCGAAACATCGAGTCAGTAACATGCATAAAACGGGTACCTCATGGTGCTATAGGAGGAGACCCGGGGGGGGGGGGGGGGGGGGGGGGGGGGGGGGGGGGGGGGGGGGGGGGAAGGATCAAAGCTTACTGCTCCAGATGACCCAATTCGTTGCAAAGACGCCGACCATGGTGATGCCGGCAACAGTAAAGACGAATCTCCAGAATGTCGACAGCGGTGAATCCGCATCGATGTACCCAACCATGTTATACATGATGCCATTGGCGCGCTCCTTCCTGCTCCTCGAACAGGCGTGGCCCAACATAACCACCCCGAGGAGCACACTGATTGCACCGGCACCGGCGATGGCATAGAAGGAATTCCAGAAGCGCAGGTATGAGGTGTTGTCTGAACAGACACCAGCGCTCAAATTATCGGGTCGATGCAGGATATACCAGAGCGCAAAAGGCAGACTGAATATGTTGAGCAGTGTGTCCTCAACTGTATGGTCCTTAAGCGACCACAAATAAGTATTCTGGTTTCCCTTTTGGCCAAAGCACACGCGGGCGATGATAAAGTATAGGAGCGTAAAGACGGTGGCTCGGGGTCGCATGGTCCAGAAGCCGAAGAGCATGAAGGCATTGGGACGAAAGCCATTGTTTCGGAGAAGGTAGGTAGCAGCAAACATGGCCGCGATAGATATAATGGCTGTGACAACACCCGCAAAAGGTGTCCACCGAGCGCTGGGAAAGCAGCTGTACCGGGCAACGGCTCTGCGGACTCGCTCGTGGCCTACCAGCAGGCTGATGTTAGCTTGTCATGAGTGGGACAAAACAGAGGGATAACTTGGTGCGAACACACGGAGTCTTACCAAAGATCAAGGACAGTAGGGCTACTTCGGCGTTGAAGATAGCAATCGACGCAAGGAGAGAGTAGGTTGTGGGACAGTTGGTGAGGTCAGCTCTGTCAACAAGGCCCTGTGGCATACAATTGACATTGTTGGCCATATCAACAGGGTGCCGGGTAAGTAGGCTGGCAGCTGGCTGGATAAGGCTGAGGCGCTGAAATGACTGTGATGTGGGAGCCAGCAAATACAGTCCTACCGACACTGGCGAATGATTCTGCTTTGAGAGACTTTGATCGAGTAAAGATCATCGGGCTGGAACATTGCGATTAGCAGGGCAATATATACGACCATGTTTGCCCGGTAGGCGACATGATGGGAAGACATGTGTTTGGTGGGGGCTGTGCCTGATTCGAAGCCTCAAGAGGCTTGCAGGAATCTCGTATTCTGCTGTACATGACCCCAATGAGTCCTACAAGGTATCCACCTGTTGAGGGTTCTCGAATGAGAGCCTGCATGAACTGGCACCACCCTTACTAGTGGTCAAGAGCTTCAGTGAGGGACTTCAAGGGAAGCCAACATCGTCGAAGTAGATTGGCCATGCGGGTGTTTCTGAGGATGATTGGGTCTGGCCGCATTAGGTAGCGCAAGCCTGGCCTTTTTCATATATGTCGTTCAAAGCGTTCGTTGCGCACCTTCACGGTCAATGAGGCAGTTGAGCTTCTTCCGTGAATACACGATCAAGTATCCCCAAACAAGTTCCAGCGGGGTAAGCCACTTTGGTATATAAAGAGCAAAAGTTCTGGTAGAAAGAGAATGTAGCTGATGGAGCCGGATTGAGATGACGACCAATGAGACCGGCTTTGGACTAGGCTTGGTGTGAAAATGCTGAACGAAACTGGCAACTCTCTGCAGGGCTGGTCGAGACAATGGGCTGAGGCGGCGGAGCGAACAGGGGTCGCGCAACTTAGTTGTCCAATGGTGGAATGGGAGCAGAGCCAGCCACTCTCTAGCCTCATCTAGAGAACGCCCAACTGGGGGCGATGCTTGTTGAGTCCCTATTGCACTGGAGCCGTCCGTTCCGGGTGATTAGTGTGATCTTATCAGGTAGGACATTGTTCTTTATAGATCGAGGTGCTCAGGTCAAGTGGTCTCAATAATCTCTTTTGCCACGAAAGTCAACTGGACAGGAATGGCTGCAATGAAGTCGTATTCCACATGACAAGGCTTTTATCAAGTCAAGTGCTTCAGCCGTCTAGCAGCTTCGGCTGAGATCAAGGAGCACAACGCTCCGATGAACATACACACGGCGATTGCATTCGGCGCGTTCTTTTTCAGATTGAGCCACCGATCATGGTTGGAGACCTCATCAGCGACTGGGGAATGCTGGCTTGGTTCTAGGATCGAGAAGACAATCCAACTGACAAACGTCCCGACAAATTGTGGCAGCGTTGTATATACATTCAACACACCCAGGTAGACGCCCGCAAGCTCTCCTGTTGAGGAATGGGCGTCACCTTCATCGGGATGATTGAGTCGCAGCACATCCTCGGAAAAGGTCCTGCGATGTTGTCGCGCGATTTCCATCTCGACACCGTAGTTCTCATCGATGCTGCCACGGACAGCGGTATAACCAGGCACAGTTGAACCACTGATATTGGTAGGAAATCCAGAAGACAGCTTATTGATTTCGATACCCAGCAGGCCAAATGGTGCCCAGCACGATATGGCCCAGGGTACGCCACAAGCAGCTACCAGGAAGCTTGCAGAAGGAAGTGTCCGGACCCATGGGGCAAATATCGTGATGATGGCAAAGGAAAGATTCGATAAACTCCACGCCGATATCAAATCGGGTCGAATGTCGTATGCCGCCGCTAAAATCTTTTGGAAAAATTTGGGAATCGAAGCAGGGGGCCTAGGGGTAAATTTCGTATCGGGTGCTTCCGGTGATTTGATGAGGAATGGGAATATGACCGACGCACAGAAGGTGGTCAAGGAGAAAAACACCAATGCGAGGCTACCTATCCGGCCGACATTCCCCAGAGAGTCTTGTTCATCCTCGACACCCAGTTCGCGAGCAGGAGCCTCGTAGCGATAGTAGATTTCTCCGACGAATGTGCTTGAGTAGAACAGGAAGGGAAACCTTAGAACCGGTACATTAGTCTCTCGCCCGTCGCTGACAACCACTAAGGGCATTTAACTCACCATCCAACCCAGTTCCAGAATTGTACCCAGCATATAGCTCGTATGCGTGTAGGGAGGTCAAATGTCTTCCGCGCAAGACCTAAGAGTACCTCTTTCACCGAGGTATGGTCGTTCTCGCTAGGTAACCTCACTCTCTCTGTAACAGCCCAACAGCTTATGCCCACGGTGGACCATAAAATCAATGTTGCAATAACCGTCATTTTCTTGAATTGAGTGTCACCTCCCATCCAAGGTGGGAACATCGCAACCAGATCAAAAGTGCCGACGAAGTAGCTGGCTAGATGACCTGCTGCGACCAGCCTCGATGCCCACGCAGATCCAGATTGTTGCTGCGAGACCGGTAATGTATCGACAATCAAGCTGCGACAACACGCCTGAACTGCATTGATTGAAAAATCGAGGGTATAAATGCACATAACGGCGACCAGGATGGTCATGGTCTTTTTCATGTCGCCTTCGGGTAGGAAGCAGCCCACAAATTCAGATGTCCAGCCCAGCAGCAGCAATCCGCCACCTGTGACTATGGCACCCCCGACCATATAAGGTCTTCGCCTGCCGTATCTTGACGTTGATTTATCCGCGTAAGCCCCAACAATTGGTTGCATGATCAAGCCTGAAAGTGGTCCTGCGATCCATACTAGGGATGTTTTCGACTTTGTGAGACCGAGCTGGAGAAGATAGGGAGTTCCGTAAGTCACTGTCAAACTGCTGTTAGCGTGCGGAATGGAATGAACACCGGACTAATTTGTCCAAGGAGAGGGACATACTCTCCAAGCCCCAGCAGAACCTTTTGTTGAGCACTTGTCAGTTTCACAGATTCGTTGCTAAAACCGGGAGGGAAGTAGTGTCACATACTGAATGCCGACCAGCGAGGCGGCGAGCAAGCACATACGGATGGCTTGAGTTGAGCCTTTGATGGAGGGCGTGCCACTCCATGTTGCAGTTTTCTCCATTTCATCGAGGGGAGGAGGGAAAGAATGGGAGGAAACCGTGTTGCGCTGACCGCGTCGGTAACAAAGATATGGGCGCACTGGATCGTAAGAACTGCAAGTTCTCTTCTGTCACCAGCGACGGCCACGAGGGTATAATATTAGATTCCATGGCCCTGGAAAAGGGGGATTTCCTTATCTCGGCGGTGGATGCCATTTTGTCTTGGAGGTCGCGTGTCACATAATGAATATGTAAAAGGTTGCGCAGACGCGTTTCTGTTTGTCCGCAATGACGTATTCTGTCCTCTTCGCAACGAGCACACAATGATTGACGAGATCAGTGTGCCAAAAATCAGGCACCCCGGACCAGTGATCCTGGCGAGCTGGGTGCTCTGGTTTCAAGGGTGTGAACCTTCGGACTATTACTTTTACGCTTGTAAATGCTCCGGATAACAGATGTGGAAGGTTTAGATTGTGGCACCCACGTGGTGATCGATCACCCAGGCACTCCTTATGCAACCATTCTCCTTCCTGGCTGGGTCAGCTACATAAATTGACATATGTTTTTGGTCTATGACAATGGGTCGTCTGTGACTAAGACTGCGAATTCCACGCTCTATTCAGGCCTGGCCATCACTTCTTCACGTAATCTTCCGAGGTTGCACCACTCCCTGGATGAAATCAGCCAACAATGTAAGGCGCCACAGATCAGACAGCCGCACCGGAGATGAAGAACCACTTGTCAACGCTGCCGTCGATTGGCGCAGGGGGGATGTTCTGTCCCGGAGGGATCTTGGAGAGTTGAGATGGATCGACACGATCTGGGGAGCCGGTATTCGTGACATTGGCCAAATTGATATCACCACGTTGTTGCTTGCCGGTGACCAGACGTTCCCAAGCGTCACTGCATTCACGGATAATCTCCTCGGCGTACTTCTTGTTCTTGCATTCACCACTGAAGGCGAATTGGTTCTCAGGCTTTCCATCTGGGATCTTGTAGATGCGGAACCATTCGTTTGTCGCTCGGAGCAGGCCAGGAAGATGTCGCTCGACGTCTTCGATATCGTTCAGCTTGGGGGCAAGAGGATCGTTGACCTGTAGCGATATTAGCATTGGAAGGATGAAAAAGATACGGGCTTTGACAACTCACATCAATGACAATGATCTTCCAGTCAGTCTCTTCTTCATCGAGAAGTGCCATGACACCAAGGACCTTGACCTGCTTGATCTGACCAGTGTATCCAACCAGCTCACCAATTTCGCAGACATCCAATGGGTCGTTATCACCCTTGGCCTTGGTTTCAGGGTGTACGACGTTGGGATCCTCCCAGGTCTGTGAACTGGTTAACTTTTGAATCCCATCTCTTTCGTCCTTGACCGCCACTCACTCTTGGGAAAGCACCATAGTTCCAGAGGTAGCCTTTGTGAGGAAAGCAGTTGCGAACGAATCGGAGCTTCCCTTTCTTGACGTCTTGCTTGATGGGGTTCAGGAATTCGTCTTTGGAGATCTGGCGAGCGGTCAGCCACTGCATTTACATTTTTGAAGACTTTGGAAGTTCGAAGTTCGAGATTTCTTACCTCCAGTTTTGCGTTGGACCATCGGGGGATCTCGACGACCATGTTCAAAATTGTTTGCTGCTCGTTTGCATAGAGAGGAATGTCATGGAAGGGCGAGACCGGAGTGCCATCTTTCTCAATGTAGCACCTGAACTCATTTGTGTGAAGAGCACCAATTTTTCTGGGCTGGTATTCCGAAGGCTGTTTACTGTACGACATCGTGGCGGACGCTGGACGTGGTAATGAAGCAGAAGTAGAGAGGTGCCGAGCAATGGCTTCTGAACGTTGGGAAGCTATGGTTGTAGAGGTGGAGTGGCGGAGGGGAGGAGAGATGGAATTTTCTGTCGGCTTGGTGGAAGCCAGGGCGAATGTGCCAGTGAGGTAACGATGAGCAACCTTGTTGGAGGTAGGGGCGCGGGGTGGGAGGCACAGTGTTGACAATTGGCGGTGAAATGACGACTGGTTGTGAATGGACGAGAAATCCGGAAGGCTGCTGCAGGTGCGCGAAGTGTGACTTCTAGACAGAATGCCAGACACTCGAGACATGTGCATATGAAGGATGAAATAGGCCAGACTAGACTTACTATCCGAGGGATCTAGGACTTTAGTCTCGCCTTACGATTGTGCAACATTAATATTTCCACCTCGGTCGGTGAGAACGACCAGAGCTTCCCATACTCCGAAAATACTATTGAATTTTGATCTGGTATCGATGACTGTGTTGCCACAGTCGATCCCGAGTTTTTAGCTATCTTCACGTGATGGAAGATGGACTTTATCTCCACGTGATACCCGTACATGTTTGCCGCCTGCGCAATTGCGACGTCTCTAGATCTGCGGACAAATCGTTTATTTGGCTTTTCCACATTTGATTCACCACTGCGCTCCTTATGACTGTCGGCCATGTTGTTCGGCCGCAGTCTCTGTTACGACGCACTCTATCCCTCCTAGACTACCTTTGGCCCTCTCTAGCTCCGAGAATGGCAACCCCACTCCCATTCAAAGATGTTCCTCATCTCCCTATTCCCGCGAAAGGCATTGACTACCGGGGAAAGATAGTTCTCGCTCCCATGGTTCGGTCCGGGGAACTTCCATCACGTCTTCTGGCTCTCAAATACGGTGCTGACCTGGTATGGGGTCCGGAGACGGTTGATCGATCTATGATTGGAACTACTCAGAATACCAACCCTCGCACTGGCTGCATAGAATGGACGCGGACTTCCAACAACAATTCAACAAGTGTGATATACCGCATTGACCCACAGAGAGAGTCGGACAAATTAATATATCAGATTGGCACCGCTTCGCCCGACTACGCCGTTCAAGCTGCGACACTCGTTGCTCCGTATGTTCGTGGGATTGACGTGAATGCTGGGTGTCCAAAACCTTTCTCTACTTCAGGTGGTATGGGCGCGGCACTGCTTCGGACTCCTGATCATCTGTGCAACATCCTCACAGCTCTCGTCACGAAAGTGGGAACGCCTCATGAGATCGGTATCAGCGTCAAAATTCGGTTATTAGAGACACCTGAACTGACCTCGGAGCTTGTCAACAAACTGTGTAAAACTGGCATCATCGGCTTGACCATTCATTGCAGAACTACGCCAATGAGACCGCGAGAGCGCGCTATCAGGGATCAGCTCCGGATGATCGGTGATATATGTAGAAGCCATGGAGTCGCTTGCTTGATGAACGGAGACGTGAGATCTCGTGAGGAAGGGTTGGCTTTGGCAAAGGAGTATGGGGTCGATGGGGCAATGATCGCCACAGCCGCCGAAGCCAATTCATCAGTTTTTCGCAGCAAGGAGAACGGTGGATTGGCACCGTGGCGAGAGGTGGTCAAAGAGTATTTGCAGCTTGCGATGAGTGTCGAGAATAAGTGGGGTAACACGAAATTTCTCTTGTCTCAGCTCATGCCTGGAAAGAATCCGGCATACCAACCGGTTCAAAAGTCGCGAAGCTATCAAGAAGCCATTTCGCTTCTGGAGATTTCTGACCCCGAGATTGTGGCGAAGGCAGCAGAGATCGATCACATTCTTGGTCTGGGAACTCCACAAACAACCAAAGCAGATATCAAGCGACAGCACAGACAGGAGAACCGAGAGAACCATTTGAAGAAACAAGAAAAGAAGAGGGTCCTGGAACAAAGAAGTGACGAGAACGAACACATTCACCAGGAGCGGAACAAGAAGCAAAAGGGCGAAATCGCAGCAGAGAATGCAGGATTCGATGGAGTTGGCCAGGGTGCTTTGGCGGTAACAGCGTGAGCTGGCAGTGACAGTGTACGTCCATGGGCACCGATTCTCAAAGTCTGGAATCGCTTTTGATCCAGAACGAAACCACCACTTTCGTTGCACCACGCCTGAATTGGCATGTACGCCCGCTGCGTGGGTTTCTACAAGACGTGCAGAAAAGTCTGGTGTCACGGAAATGTCTCAAGGCACCGAAACCCCCCTCATGGGGAGATAGGAGAGATCTGATGTCGCTTGATCTGCTCCCGGAGCAAGATGTATCGAGACGGATTGTGATCCTCTGAGGTGCTCCGTTCAACAAATTGACGGCCCTCAGCTCACGAAATGCCTGTCGCACCACCATCACATGGGGAGGGAGAGGACAAAAAGGCATTCGGAGCTTTGGCCCTTTAGCGAATGATCTTACCTGAGCCATATTCACTCGAGCTGATTGCGCGGAGACGCCACAAGGCCTGGCCAAATAGTCCTCGGAAGACACGTTGAACCATTGAGTAACACAATCTCTGTGTTCCACTTTTGCCTGTATACAAGACATAATCCCACTTCATGTTTTCCCGCTCTGAAACACGATTCACAATGATTCTGTCACCAAACTATATATACAACAGCATCGAAATGGGCATAGCTGAAGACCCAGAATTCTTTTTGATACATGCTGATTCTTCTCGGAAAAGTCATCTTTTCTCGCCAACGTCGCCATCCTGAAATCCATTGATGTTGAGGGACATATCCGGTATTGTCCCTTCAAAGGGAAGGTAGTATTCGCATGCCTCCGTGCCCGCAGTGACTTGGGCACCCATCTGCCCTCCTAGGCTCTTGTGACATCTGAGACCGAGGTTGCTGTATTTTGTTCGACGTTGTAAGGAGCAGGGATTGTACGCTGGCGTGAGCTTGAATGCCATGCTGGGTGCGCCATCGATCTCCGATGGTCTGGCTCCAGGACAGACCACCCGCGAGACCATCCACCTCATAGTACGCTTCAGAAAGGTTTGTATACTCTCCGACATCGAGACCCTCATCAGCCGGCCAGCTCCTCCTTTCTTGCCAGTACTCTTGCGTGCCTGTCAACTTCCTCCACAATATCGGTTAGCGTGACCTTCTCTCCGGATCCCTTCTTCGAAGAAGCCTGTTGCGACGCCTCGGCACCCCATGAGTATTTCACGACTTTGCCGTCTTTGAATCCGAGTTCCAAGGTGCTGGGTTCGGAGGAGCTTCGGGGGAGTGCAGTAGAGGAGATCTTGAGAGTTTTGTGAGCATCGGCGGGGAGTAGGGTGAGGAACAGCCGAGGAATTTTGGATGATGCACTGAATGGGTTGAATCTCGCTTTTAACGAGGTCAAATATGTCGTTATCATGTTTGCGGATCAATGGGTGGCTTGCTACGTATTTTCTTGGAGGAAAGACACAGGCGCATTGGAATTGTTCTCGGAAAAAGGTAGCTAGTCCCCAACCCTTCGGCAAACCTGCCCGTTTCCCCCTTGTTTGCTTTGTTTGCACCGTATGCATCGCCTTTCTGGATACATGTCAACCTCTCAAACAGGCACGAATCCCCAGTTGTCATTGTGTGCAAAGATGTCCCTCTCCCTCTCACAACGCCTTCAAGCGTTGGCAGACTCCTTCAAAGAGATATCCTCCCAGATCCAAGAACTCCGCAAGTTCTCGGCCAGCTCATATTCTACCGGCGATCCAGATGAACGACGTCTCGAGCTCGCTACCGAAATCCATGACGACCTTAAGAAACAAGAAGATAGGTTAGACATCCTGAGGCAAGAATTTGAAGATGATGCCATTCCGAACCATCGGCGAGACCTCTCGAGCCGAGAAAGTGAGCGGGAAAGAAATGCCGACTTGTTGGCGCGACTCACAGAGGATCTGAAGAGCGCGCGGGCCAATTTTCGAAAAGCGCAACTTCAAGCGAAGAGGACTGCAGATGCAGAGAAGCGGAAAGAGAGAGAGCTGTTGTTTGCAGACCGGAAACAGGACGGCAAACAGCAGTCGCGGGGAAGACCTACACACGAGAAATTGACGCAGGACGAACTGGCCCTTCGGGCAGCAGAAGACGTTACCATCGCGTTGCGGAGGGTGCACCAACAACTCGAGGGAGAGCTATCAGTCTCACAGTTCGCTCAGCAGACTTTGGAAGAGAGTCAACAGGCACTGGACAGCTTGGCGCAAAGCTATGCGGGAACCACAGATTTATTGAAAGCAAGCAGGGGGTTTCTGGGCCAGTTAGTACGGAGCAACAAGTCAGACACTTGGTTTCTGAGGTCCTCCTTCTATCTACTTGCTGTCACGATATGCTGGCTCTTCTACAGACGGATCCTCTATGGCCCTCTGATGTTGTTTATTTGGTGGCCTTTGCGCATGATGTGGTGGGTCACTTTGACAAGTATGGGAGCTGTGGGACTGGGACGCAGATCTGATGCTATGACATCGCCTGCTGCAGTGCCCTCTGTCACAGTCTCAATGCCTGGCATGAATGCGAGGGGCATGCCAACCCACAAGTCTGGCATTTATTTCAAGAGCATGGAACTCCCAGCGAAAGGGGGAGGTGGAAGAGGGCCACCACCAGAGATTCCACAGCAATACTCACACGAAGGAGCTGCGAGTGATATCATCAAGGAAGTTGAAAGAATAGTCGAAGACCAAGGTACAGATGTAGACGATATCACCGACGAAGAAAGAAAGGCACAACAAGAACAGCCGCGAAACACGTTGAAGAGGATGATGGAAGTTGACGTCGACCGAGTGAGGGACGAGTTATGATTGATGCTATGATGAATTTGGGTTGTGCAGACTCTATTGTATTTTCTTGGACAACTCTTGTGCCCTGCCTGCTGAAGAGGACCTCCTGGATCGCTCAGCCTCGTCTCATTGTGCTGACATCATTTTTGTGCTATACCACTCAACACATCCTCAGGTGTATAGACTAGGACTCTTGTCTGGTATATCCCTCAGGAATCACCTGGGGGGGAAATCTGCTTGGATATTCTGGTCCTTTGGCTCATAATACTTTGGAGCAGTGCTTGACTTGCATGGTTATTAGTATCACGTGCGTTCCTGGGAGAACATTGCCAAGCTAGAAGCCACTTAACGCGTCCTTCATCCCCGGGACGCGTCCCGCACCGACAACTTTTGGAGGTAATCCGTCATCGAATAACCCAACTACAGACAACCCCCATCGCAACGTTTGGCAAATACAAGATGGCGAACTTCTTCGACCGCAACCGCGCTACAGCGTCAAGCTCCAAGAATGTCGGCCCCAAGTCGGCCGTCGAACATGCCCCTGCCGCGCAGCCGTGGACGGAGAAGTATCGACCAAAGAGTCTGGAAGAAGTCAAGAGCCAGGAACATGCCACCGAGACCCTTCGTCGAATGGTCAACGCCTCCAACCTGCCTCACCTCCTCTGCTATGGCCCTCCGGGAAACGGCAAGACGTCCACGATCCTCGCCCTCTGCCGAGAACTGTTCGGCCCCGAGCTCATGAAATCGCGCGTCCTGGAACTCAACGCCTCCGACGAACGGGGTCTCTCGGTGATCAGGGAACGGGTAAAACAGTTCGCGTCGCTGCACCTGACGCACCCGTTCTCGGACGAATACCGCAAGAAGTACCCGTGCCCCAACTTCAAGGTCGTCTTGTTGGACGAGGCGGACCAGCTCACGCAGGATGCGCAGGGGGCGCTGAGGCGGGTGATGGAGATTCACAGCGCATCCACCAGATTTGCACTGTGCTGCAACTACGTCTCGAGAATCATCGACCCCATAGCCTCCCGGTGTTCCAAGTTTCGGTTCAAGGCCCTTGAGGGATCCGAGGCGGTCGCGCGGATTGAATCGATTCTCAAGGCGGAGAACGTGAAATATGAAGAGGGCGTCATTGAGAGGACTCTGAAAGTGTCGGACGGGGATCTTCGACGCGCCATCAATCTCCTCCAGAGCGCTGCCCGACTGGTTGGTGCTTCGACCTCAATACCAACCTCCAACGGCCACAAGAAGAGAGTGGTCGCGGATGAATCAGATGAAGAAATGGAAGATGTCGATGCCGCCAAACCGAAACCTTCTCCGTCAAACAACATGATCAAGATCTCCGACATCAACGAAATCGCAGGCACATTCCCCCCGAACCTCACAGACAACCTCATCGAGATCCTCCAGAAGGGCAACTCCCGAAACTATAACAACATTGCGTCGGAAATCACCGACATCGTCGCCAGCGGCTATGCCGCCAACGAGGTTCTTTCTGCTCTGTATTCGGCCGTGGTGCTTGGGGAAGACGACGTGGCCGTCAACGGCAAGGAGGACGCTGCCATGAGGAAAAAATACAAGCTGACGGCCATCTTCTCGGAGTTTGACAAGAAGCTGGTTGACGGCGTCGACGAGCATCTCGCATTACTCGACATGAGCTGTCAAGTTGCGGGTGTACTGGCTGCTTGAACCATAGGGTTACAGAGAGGGGGGCGTTTGTTACATGACTACATACTGAATGAGGCGGATATTGATAGAAGTTAATTATGCCTGCATCAGCGACGGCGTTTGCGGTGTCCTCCCCCAGACGTACCTGCCTGGCATATGGACGGACTGGGCAGGAAATGGTGGGAAAACACCGATTTAGGAGGCATACACAGGCAAGGAGCTTGTACCATGTGACACGACTTTTTGATTCGTCGTTTCGAAGGACATGTGGGAAGAGGAAGGCTTGCTCGGATGTGGCATGATTAAAAGGGCCAGGAGGGAGATGGATATCTACGCCGATCCCGGTGCCCGGATGGCATGGAGATGGTTTCCGAGAGAGAGTGTGTCTCTTGCTCGACATGCTATGTAGGGATCAACTCTCTGCGATTCCGCGCATGTTCCCTATCCGTCCAATGTCGCTGTCTGTCTACAAATTCGAGCACCTTTCCACCCGCGCCACAAACTGATTGCACAAATCACCACCATTCCTATTGTCGCTGCGTCTCCGCAACGCTCTCCACGATTTCCATATGCCCCATGCCGGAGAGCCCAGACCCGTGACGATATCGCAGTTTGGATTCATTCGTCTTGTCAGCTCGTGATTCGATTTCGTGAACAACCACTGGTCTCACCTCCCTTGCTGTCCATTTCGGTTCTCTTCCCCGTTTCGACACCAGGGATGATTCACCAGGGACCCTGAACTCGCGACAAATACAATGATTTGAAGTCCGGATTTACCGACGGAATTCAGACCGTCCGAGTCGCTTAGAGCCGCGTAGTAGAATGGTTGAATTTACCCTTACAAAGCATGTTGGGTCTGCAGTGTAGTTCTCTCGTCCTATATCTTTTTGTTTTTTCTCTTTTCTGGTAGCTGCTTTTCAACTATTTTGCGCCCAAATGTGATATTGTTGGTTAGATGATAGGTTGACAATTTTGATAAGGACTTTGTGTCGATAATTCGATGTAAATTAGTCGTGATATGTTTCTTCATGGCTGATTCGATGCCGGCACTCGATAAACATTGACTGGAAGAGCTCCATGTCGCTCAGGTTTGGTGGTGAGGGATCACTCCAAGGAAATATCTGTGAGCAGAACTAGTATCTTGGGGGTCTGTCAAGTTCAGCCAAGGTTCCCATCAGGACTGAGCCAAAGCCGGACTGTGTCTTCTTGGGAGGTCTGGCTTTGTTGATCGGTCGAGTTGATCCGCTCTTCTGAGATCCTTCAACCTCGGGTCGACTCTCTTCCCGGGATGCTGGTTGGACAGTCTTCTCGTTTGGTAGGGCCTGATTGACCTCCACTGGTGTCTTCATGGCCTTGCTCTCTGCTCCCCCCGTATCGGGTGTGTTGCTCGTTCCGGACTCACCGACGACAACGCTGACGACGACGTTTGCTTCCGTCGCCGTGGTTTTCTATGTTCTCGTTAGCTACTGGGCAGGCATTGAGCATAATAAAGTCATTGGCAGCGCATCAAGGAGACTTGCCTGTCTTTTCGAGAGCTGCTCATCCTCGACATGCTCCCCGTCTCTCACCCGCTCCTCGGGTCCACGCTCAACATACTTACGCTTGGAATGAGGTTCCGGTATGTCTTTCTCCGACTGGGCTCGTGTCGCCGGATCTTGTGCAATGGTCGATGCTGGTGTGGATATGGGTAACGCGGTCGACGCATGAGACCCGGAGTTGTCAGTGCCTCCAGGGCTACCATCTGCAATTTCAGGCTGGCTTTCTGTTGCTGCCTGGACCACAGAGGCCCGACTCCCCTGTTCTGGGCTGCGTTCCTGTTCGAGAGCTGGAACCTGAGCGTCTGGCTCTCGGTCGGTAATTACCTGCGATTTACAAGTAGGCTGGGCTTCGTCCTCGTAAACCGAGCCAGCATCTTCGTGGGGAGTCTTCGCCTCTGTAGATGGGAGCTGCGTCTGGGATCTTTCCGCGCTTTCAGATACATTGCCTCTCTCGCCGAGACAAATGAGATCGTGGTCCGCTGGTGCCCCGGTCTGCTCGGCAGTTGCTGAACACTTTGTTATGTGCTTCTGCTTTTCTGAATTCCTGGTCGTCTCCTGACTGCCCTTGGAACGGTTTCGCCAGCAGGCTTTCTGCGCTTCCGCCTCTGCTGCCTTCTCCGTAATCTCTGTTCTAGTGCGGAGACCATAGGATTTTTTCGCAAGGTCTGTAGCCTCCCGCATTCTCAAGTTCTGTTGACCTGCTTGGCTGGTGTGCGGCACTGTGCTTCCCGGCATCAGTTCGCAAGGTTCGACGGACTTTCTGCTTTCCGCGTAGTGTTGCACTTCTTTGTCTGGATCCGCGTTGGCCGAATGAGAGTTGGAGATCTCCTGTGAAGTCAACTTACTGTTCCTCACAATCCAAACCGTGCCCTGGAGAATGACGTTTTTCGTGTCGTAGCTCTCGCCGTCTTTGTTCCCGAATCTCTCGACCACCGGTGCCACAACCAAGTCGAGAGGCTGACCCACAAGAGCTTGTGCCTCGTTGGGGTTCTCTTCGTCATTTTCATCAATGCCGAGAGCTTGGTGTAGCTGAAATCGGCCGTCATTCCAGGTGAATTTTGGCTTGGACAGGTCGTTTAGAAAGACGAACTGGATGTTTGGATACTGCATGTTGAGAACACACGACAACCGCATAGCTTTCTCTACAACATCAAGCACTTGATGGTCCCTCCCGTCTCGCTCCTCATTTGTAACATCTCGAAATAGGATACCCATTTTTTGGATGAGACTCGACGCTATATGCTTGCATCGTTCTTTCTGCGCAAAGTCCATGGCTTGCTGTGTTCGAGATTTAACCCAATGATTTTCCACTGCTGGACTATCGCTGATGGCGCGGAGAATCGTAACCCTCACCTTATGCTGGGAATCGGGAGACTCTGTTCTGCGTTAGCTGTTTGACGACACATATATCAAACCGCACAAACTCACTCTTCTCGGCACCATTCATAACCTCATTTAATATCACTTCAATCAGATCAACGTCTCGACCATGTAGACCTAACTGGAGGTGTGCAAAAGGCCTGGCAAATGTTTCGGCGCAAATCTCCTTGTTGATGAATGCACTCAAGACTATCCTCGGCGGGATCGTCGCGTGCTGGACCGCTAGCAGGAGCTTTTCGGTGGCAAAGGGTCTCGTCATTGTGCTCGAGAGGCTTGAGAAGACCTCCAATACTGTTGCCTGGTCGACTTCGCGCCAATCTGAAACGCTCCATGCCCTTGAGAGATCCCCAACATCGCGGAATATATCCCTGAATTTGTTTTCCAGATCGGGATCCAGTTCAACCTCTTCCTTGTCTTTGGACATAAGCCCCAGCCGATCGTTCATGTAGCTGTCTACCTGTCGCTTTAGCTCTCTGATTTCCGCCCGCGCTGAATCCAAATCCTTCTTGTGTTTCAGCGTTTTCTGCTTTTCCCTGCGAACTTCCTTCTCCCACTGCCGCTCTGGACTAGCTGTAGCATTTCTCCCCTTAAAGGAGGGTATTGAAGATGGATTTTCTTTCTTTCGTCGGTCCAATTCCTCCTTGTCTTTTGGAGGATCTTGTTTCTTTCCTCGATTCCCCTTGGTCGCCCTGCCTGTGGCTGGTTTGGCAGAATTTACAGCTCTTTGGGCGCCTGGTTTGTTCTTGCATCCTGAAGTTGCCTGCTTCTTTCTGGGGGGTGCGGGTTTTCCGTAGCTGGGATCTGATCCACGGTTATCACTGAAGTCTTCGTCATCTGACGCAGCAGTGTTGTCAAACAAGGTGCCTGGTTTCCCTGATGGAGGAAGGCCTCTACTTCTCGTTCTGCCCTCGGAACGAAGTAACATTTTTGCGGAAGTCGTGTCAGCAGTCAGTGATGCCGACGATGTTTCTTGCACTCGGCTCGGTCTCTCGACTTCCGGATTGCTACCACTCTTTGCAGGTGCCATAGTCATTCTGAATACCGATGTGTTCTGAAGTGTTGCTAATTGTGTTGTGATGACAGAGAGAAATGAAAACGACCTGGCACGCTTGTAACAGATTACCTCTGCTGTCCGGTAAAGAGAGAGATAACAAAGTAGATGATAGTGTAAGTCAGGCTCAAGGTATACTGAGAGATGTGCTTCCGGCAGTGTGATTGTGAGTTGATCTGAGGAGAGATAGAATCCTCATCTGAGCGATAGACAATTCCATCTTGAGGTAAGCCTTTCGAAGCATGTGAAAGTGGCTCATCTCTAACATGTGAAACCAATTCTCCTTCCTCTCCAATCCCTTTTTCTTCGTGCATCGTCGTACTCTCTTTGCTCCGGAGTAGCTTCATTATCCGATAACTTGCCTCCCACAAGCGCCCATATCTCAGATTGCTTTGTGCTATCTCATCATCCCTAGGCCAGCATTTGGTTCCACCAACATGGCGCCAGCATACAAACCCTTGGGGATCCGAGACCGTACGTCAATCGGGCATTGTTCGTACTCCAATCAACTGACATCAATCTCAAACCCAGGGAGAGGTAAAGTTCAGGCTCCCAATAGGACACCAACTTCGAAGAGGAAACGTGAAGGTGAGTGTGATACCGAGCAGATTTCAAACCGGACTGACCTGTGGTGGAGACCAAGGCAGTCGGAATAAGAAGGCAGCAAAAACCCAGCGAACGCCAGGAGACCCCGATAAGCCCAAAAAGACTCAGGAGTTCTTGAGTGTAGGACTGGACATTGGAACAACAGCTTCAGGTATGTGTCCAATGGGTTGTTTGATATTTGTGTGCTAAAGATCCCAGCCATTGCGTATGCGGCAAGCATCGCGTCACCAGAGGAGATTTGCGTTCTTGACAACTATGAAGGCCACGTTGTTGTGAAGGTGCCAACAAGAATGGCTTATGCCGCGGAAAACGACTTCAGGACAGATAAATGGGGCTTTCAGGTGAAGAGCGGAATGCAGATTTGCAACTGGCCGAAGCTCCGACTTGACGAAAACACGAACAAGGGAGATTTCGACGATCCTCTGCTTCAGCAGGCCATTGGGGAGGGTCTCATGCATATACCTGATGGAAAGACTGCATCCGAGGTGATCGAGGACTTTGTCTCCAACCTCCGAGAATACTGGCTTCAACGTTTGGACAACACCATCCTCGAGACGGCCGTAAAGCATGCCCGGAAACGCATCTGCGTTCCAGTTCCGACCACATGGTCGCCAGCGGCTCGGGAAGCCACTCGTCAGGCGGCGATTAAAGCCGGATTTGGGGAAGGTAAGCGTGACGAGATTATCATCATCGATGAGAGCGAAGCGGCTGCTCTGGATGTGATTAAATCGCTCGAAAAATCTTCCGATGCAGATCAGTTGGAGGTAAGTGCGGTCTCGTGGATTTCGACCCGAGTATTATCTGACAAGAAGGTAGGAGGGAGTGTGTGTCATGGTGATAGACTGTGGAGGAGGCACAATCGACAGTGCTACGTACAAAATAACCTCTTCCAAGCCTTTGCAGCTCGAGGAGGCTTGTGCTGGCGAAGGTGGTATTGCCGACTGATGCCCAAAGGGTCGTTGCTGACACCAAATTCAGGTGCGAAGATAGGGGGAACAAGCATCGACCGGGCCCTCCATGCCCTGATGCAAGAACATTTCGGCGTCGCATTCAGCGGACTCCCGATCACCAAGGTAGCAGCGACCAGTCACTTCATGCGGGACTTTGAAACACACAAGAAAAAGTATGATGGCCAGACTGAGAACAAAGATCTCTGGCTCCGCCTCAATATGAGAAAACTGGACTATGAGGACGAGAACATTCGGAATCGCTATGATTTCATGGACCTGGCTGCGAAGATCACAAGGTGTTTGCTCCTGGACTTCCTCTACCGTCAGCTATTGTCTCAATCAATCGACCTGCTAACAGAAAATAGTGCCGATATGCATGATATGTTCGAGCCTGTGCTCCAGAAAATATTCCACATAATTCGTGGACAAGTCCGTCGAATCGCGAAGGCCAGGCCGGCTACTTCTCTTCGAGTAAGTTGCGAAATGGTTAGACAGTCATGCGGGCTAATATGCGACAGATCATCGCAATGTGTGGGGGGCTTAGTTGTAACCCGCATATCTTCAACCAGGTCAAGATCTTTGTCGCCAACTTGTTCGAGGATGATTCCATCAAAGTTTTCGTTCCTCGTCAGCCATTGACGGCCGTGGTTCGAGGAGCGGTGCTCGCCGCCCAGGGATGCTCGCCTATTGTGAGCCGACGATCACGGGAGTTCATTGGCACACAAATTCACCGCGCGTGGGACGAAGCCAAACATAGGCCTGAAGATAGGTTCGAGTGTCCAGAGCGTGGCTCGAGGGCCAAAAATCAGATGGAATGGATAGTCAAAAAGGTGAGCCGGATATTCCAGCCTCCGATTATGCTAACCGCAGAAATAGGGCCAGAAGCTGAAGCCTGATATGAAGGCGAGAGTGAGATGCTATTATGTTCTGGAAAACGCGCGTGCCGAGGTCAAAGAGGCGGTGATCGATCAGGTTCTGTATAGGTGTGCAGAAGATATCGCTCCATCTCGGGTGGACGATCCTGGTGAGTTGCCTCTATTATCGTTGAAAAGAAGCTGACACAATGTAGCAGTCGAGGAGATAGGCGTGATCCGAGTGGATATTACCAACATTGCACGTTGCAAACGTGCAGAAGCCAGGACTAATGTTAAAACCTATCCCCGCTACATTGCCATCGATGTGGATATTGAACTCACCATGTCAGGTTCCAAGGGAGTTCTCCAGGCTGTGGCGAAAATCGGACGGACGAAGGTGGGAACAACCACTATTACATACACACCGGCTCCGGCGTGGGAGCATGGTCTCATTCGAAGGGATGAGGATGAATGAGGGGATTGCTCGATCAATGACCTTGACGACTACGGACGCAACCGGCACAGAAGATCTTTGCCTCAGATGGGCTGTTTTGAGAGAGTTGAACAGCTTGAGGGGGAGGGTCGCGTTGAGAGGCTGACATGACGTTTGATCTTGGAGCAGGGCCACAATGGCAACGGCAGAGCCTTTGGACGATATGGAGCAAGATATTTTTGGAAATTCGAGCAGCCGGTCGTGCTGCACATTGTTGTGCATGGAGCTGGACGTGTCGTGATGGAGAAGGAACTTTGTGTGCAAGTTGGCAAGCCATATTGTTTCCAACCTCAAACATGGCTGTGGTTGACCTTCGGACAAGCGACGGAACAACAATATTCCTTGGTTGCAGTGGTGCTTGGCAGTTTGGCAATCAATATTGGAGACACGTGAGAGACTATTTACTCGGTGAGACAGCTCGACAGGTACATCTGTACATAGCTGGCCAGATATGGCTCCTCCATTTCGGAATCTCTCAAGCAATCTGTTTAGTCTCGATGAGTAAGCTGAAGCAATTCTCAATTACATGAAGCAAGGTAAAGTGGAGGGGAGCAGGGAATAGTACTAAAGCAGCCGGTCAATGACTCCATACTGGGCTGGGGATCAAAGTGAGAACCCACCCAATGCGGGAAGGCCCCAAATACTCATAGAGCGGCATGACTTACAGCCAGGTACGGAACTGGGGTCAAGCAAGTCGCTCCAGCAATACATAGTGAAACTGCACAGTTGTGGCAGTCCAACAGCGACAACTATATGAGAGCTTCTTCATCACAGAGAGCCCTCATACGAACGCGACAATGATACTTTGGCGTCTTCATCATTCTCTTCCACAGGTTTGGGAATGAATAATACGACCGAGAATGACGGTTCTTTCGTCCCTTCGCTCACCCTGGAACGCAGGCTCGAGATTCCAGATCAAAAGAAACACTATCTCGATTCCCTCCTCCGCTTGCTGGACTCCTTGATTTTTGTCCACCTGGGTCTCCTCTATGTATGCGACAATCTTACATTCCTCCTCGTCCTGCGCGCGTTGAACCAAGTGGTCCACGTTCAGCATCGGCCGGCGGCTATCACACCTGTCATTGTGGTAAACCTCATCTGTGTCGTGACACATCTCCTACAGAACAGGTCGGGGATCAAGCGACTCCATGGAGGCATTATCGTGGACTTCGTCGGTGAAGTCCCAAGATCGCGGACATCTGTGCTGATATTGGACTTGATACTCTTCTCTCTGCAATTGGTTATGCTCGTGGCCGGGCATGAGAGACAAATTGCTTCTGGAGATGCTGTCGCACGGGAAGAGTCAGAGCCGCAGGACCTGGAGTCTGAAGAAGCCGGGCAGTTGAGGTCACGTGCTCATGCTCAAGTGGAAGAGTCAGAGAACGGGATCGAGCTGCAAAGCCTCTTGCCCGATGGGAGGGGTGAAAACGGTCCAGCCCACCAGAAACAACCAGAATCGACACAAGATGACGACGATGTAATATTACTGGATTTGAAGAAGGGCATCAAGGCGCTACTCAGAAGACCAATTCCTGTGGCTTCGCCTACTGCCCTTGAAAATGCTCAAGCTCGTGCAAGCGTCGCCGCATTCTTGAGACTCGCGGCTGCGAGGGCAAGGGCGGGTTGAAGGCGTCGGCTCCGAACGGGGAAGATGTCGATTTGTTCGGAGCGTCCAAAGGCTGGCTAGCTATAGCTGAGCGGTATTCAGTCATATCCTCGAGGACATTTTCGGTGCATGCTGCGGCTCGATGACCTCCCAGGCCATCACTCATCTCTGCCGGTCATAAAGCTCAATAGTATTCAGGGGTCATGGTTGCGACTCTGGAAGGTACGCATGTTGGGGTGGTTGAGCTATCTAAATGGAGACCGTCATTCCATGGCTACACACCCGAACGACCATTTCTCATTCACCCCTTATTTGCATTCCACACTGTTGAAGTGGAAGACAGCGAGGGGACAGAAATCAAGACGGCGCTCCGTCTCAAAAGGCTGCGATATGTGTCGAGAGGTGTTATGTGACTTGCCTCGCTGCCCAGTCATGAATTCGACCCCCAGTTGAGATAGTCCTCGAAAATCAGGCAGCAAAGCAAGGCTTTATACTCGTAAAGCCACAGCACAATCAAACATGCAGCATCAGGGTCAACGGGGTTCCTACGACACCATATTTATCGGCCTTGTTCGTTCCGGTATAGAATTCTCTCTTACAGGGCGTGAACTAAGAACTGTACAGAGCATTGAGAAAAATTACCTTGATCTGTAGAACCTAATAAGGCTCGGTTAGACACGGATATCTACTTCCCTTGTCGCTCCTGTTCAGAGCACAAATTTGAAATGTGAAGGAACGGATCGCTCTTCTGCCTGCAGCCTTTCGTCCCATTTCGTCGAGTGCTCCGCCGTGTTCAGCCTTGCGCGAGGTGGGTGCAACGTCTGGGGGGAAATCAATTGTCCAAAAAGCCCAAGCCCAAGCTCCCACCTTCTACTTCGCCCATTCCTCGACAGTGCCCTTCAACTGACTGCGCCTGCGACAACAGGATGCGCCATCTTCTCCGGGCAGCGCCCCAGCTATCTGCACGGGTGAGCGCGCGGGCGGGATGCAGTATTAGTGGTGCCGTGGCGCTGCAAAGCCCGGCGGTGCATAGTCGACAATATTCGAGATCGACACCTTCGCGATCCTGGCTACCGGTTCCGTTTGTGTGAGTTATCTGGCCATTCTCCCTCCCGGGGCCCTGCTGGAAGAGGAAAATGAAGCTGACGTGCAGTCCGTTACTCGTTGGTATTTGTACAGCACCGAGACAGTTGCGGGCCTGACGCACACGACGGACCTTTTCTCGCGCCTGCTCAAGGAGCGCATCGTCGCTGTCTACGGCGAAGTCGACGACCGCATGGCCGCCACGGTCACCGCGTCCCTCCTGTACCTCGAGGCCGAATCTGACCGTCCCATTTCCATGTACATCAACTCGCCCGGCGGGAGCGTGACGGCCGGACTCTCCATCTACGACTGCATGAACTACATCGTCCCCGAAGTGTCGACGCTCGCGCTCGGCCAGGCCGCCTCGATGGGCAGCCTGCTCCTCGCCGGCGGCGCCGCGGGCAAGCGCTACTGCCTCCCCCATTCGAGCATCATGCTCCACCAGCCCAGCGGCGGCCACTACGGCACCGCGGCGGACATTGCCATCCACGCAAAGGAGATCCTGCGGATACGCGCGCAGCTGAACGGCATCTATGAGCGTCACTTAACGGGGAAGAAAAAGATGACAGTCGACGAGATCGAGAAGATGATGGAGCGCGATTACTTTTTGAGCGCCGAGGAGGCTCTGGAGATGGGCGTCGTCGACGAGATCCTGTCCAGCAGGAAGAAGAAGCCCGAGACGACGAATGAAGAGACGTGAAGAGACAATGGACTTTGACTTGATCAGGTTTTCGAGAAAACCAATTGTGATTCAATGCCGAAAAAGATACGTACAGCCGGCACTTCGCCCACCTCCTTGAAACGCGATGCGGTACTCGGGCAGGGCAGTTGAATAACTGTACAACACAATGTATATGCTTCAGGCAGCAGTCCGAGGCGGTGGCCTTTTGATGTTCCAACCATCGCCTCTCAAAATTGCACAGCACTGTCGGGGATTCGGACCTCGGAAAAATCGCCACTCAGAACCAGGCTAAATGGAAAGCCGTCCCACACAAGGGCAAGGGAAGGGAATTCGCCATCCTTGGATTGGGCAAGCACAGTAGCGCGGCAGATGCTCAAAAGAACGATTAGTGGACGGAAGCTGAAGAGAACAAAACCCATCATTGATGAGAGAACTGAGATGACTACAAGGCTATGTAAAGCTCAAAAGCTCCTTCTCGAATTTCATAAAACGCTGGAGTCCTCTCACTCAGAAACACATGTATGTATAACTACACCAGATACGCAACTCACGCTTCGAACTTCGCAACACTGTTGTAAATAACGTGGCCTGCTCTGTTCCCAACTGTGGAAAAAAGTTGGCAAAATCACTTCCAGACTTTGGTGCCCAAGGTTCTGTCCTCCTTGAAAATGAGATAGATAAATATATCAAGCACATGGGATGATGGGAAAAACCACGCGGGTACAGACTGCCAATTGACGCTCACATTCTTTTTCGAAAACCAAACTCCTTCAAAGATCGCTCAACGTTCGAACGAGGTAGAAATCGTCTCTTCATTAAATCGTGCTCATCATAAAACCTCAAGTCGAGGAAGGATGTTGTGCTTCGGGCGGCCTTTCAACGTCAATGTCACCAGGTACCCCGTCGGGCAGGCGTGGAACTCCGGCTGGGATTAGGTGATATTCGCCTCCGTTTCACCAGGAGCTTTTCGTTTTCGATGTCGTCTTCGTCGTCGTCCTTTGATACGTCAAGTTCTTCGATCACTTGTGCTTTGGTATCCTGCTCCAACGACTCAAGCATCCTGGTCCAAAAGAAAACATCCTCGGCGTCTTGCATCATGTTTGCCATGCTTTGCTGTCTCTGGCAGATCTCAATCAGAACGGATTTTGACAGCTCGTTGTTGTTCTGCACATATTTTAGTGCTGTGTTGAAACTTCGGCGTGCATCTGCATAGCGCCCCTTGGCATGTTGTTGTCGCCCAAGTCTGCGATAAGCAAGTCCTACCCGCCAGAGATCTATGCCTCCTGGAATCTCTCGCAAGGTCGTCAATCTCCGTTGGACTTGGGAACAGATCTCTTCGGCTTCATCATATTGATCCTGGGCGACAAGTCTGTAAGCTTGCAGGAGCATAAAGTAGACGGAAAGCCCAGGAGACACGGCATCAACTTCTGAGATCTGTGGTAGCCATTCTGTCAGATCTGTGTCTGGATCGTACCATAGCAGGTCCAGAGCTCGATTAAGTCGAACCTCGTACAAGAGCTTGTTACGCTTGTCGATTCGCGTCTTGAGACCGTCGTACATAGAGCGGGCAGCACGGGGGTATAGGTCTCGTAGCTGTTCAACCTCAAGTTCGCCGAAGACGCTGAAGAGGGCATGGCGGGAATCTTTTGGATCCAAAAATGTATGCGCCCATCGTCTGACACTTTTCAAGAGCAATTGGGCAAGCTGCCGGTGGCCACTGAAAGCCACCCGACCCACTTCGAAAAGTAGGGCCATCGGTATCTCGTAATACCAGGACTTGAACAATTCGGAATTCTGGAAACCTGCAAAGGCCTTTCCCCACTGTGCCCATGCGAGGTCCTGCTTCCCATTCTCGAAAAGATTGATCCCTGCGGTTAGACTCGATGATAGGAGCCGCGATGCCTGGCGCCCCCGGTTATGCTGGTTAGAAGACATAACATCCCAATCACCGTGGACAAATGCATCATGTGTCCAGCCACGTAGATTGAACAGGAATTGCTCGGCGACACTGGCAATACGAAATCCCTCGGGCGACGGAACGACAATAGTCTGTAGTGCTTCTGTTGGCTTTGAATATGGCACTACCGCTTCAGAAGCTGGAGAAGGTGGAGGCGACGAGGCTGCTGGTGATAACTCTGAGGCAAAAGGAGAAGCTTGTGGCTGGGATGATTTGCGACTCCGTTTCCGCTTCAACGCACGTTCAGCTTTCCTCTTCAGGGAATCCAGATCCAAGTCTCTGCTGGTTTTCGGGACCTCCCCCTCCATGATCTGCTTAGCCTCGCCCTCCTTGAGGTACTTTCGCAAACCCCATTGTTTGATCTTGTTCTTATACATCTTCTCACTGAGGGACTACGTTTAGTACCAGAATGACACTGTCTAGGGCCGGAACTCACCTTGCCCATAATCCATGGTGCTCCCTCATGATCTTCATAACCTCAGGCAGAGGACGATTGTCTTCGAGGTACAGGTGAGTGAAGATCGGTCGAAACCTCTCCCAGTCAGCTCCCGAGGGAGCGCGCCTCTGGTCTCTACCAGGAGATGCCATCAATTCAGAAATTGCTAGTTGTGCACGATTGCGGAGTCATAGAGTTGATGGGGGAGGCAAAAGGTCGAGAAGGGCGGATCGAGCACTAAATCAGAAAGACAAATCCAAAGGAGGCTCAGCGGGCTTAGTCTTCACACGAGGCTATATCGCACGGAAGAACAAGTTGAACACCAAAGGGCCGTTGAGGGCGTTGAACTCAATAGGTAAGTAGCACGAGACAAGAGGAGGGGTTAGAGATGGGAAGAAATGAGGTTCGAGATGCGGCTGACCAAAGTTCCCTGACAAGTCTGCCAAGACCCAGTTTAGCCAAGACGGCACTAGCCGCTTGCCGCTGGAACGGTCGCACGCACATGACAGAACGGCGGAAAAAGCAGCGGCAAGTTTCCGGTCTGTGTCTGACAAGGCATTAAACTCTTCATCGTTCAGAGTTGGTTGTGAGAGTCAGCTGGATGGAGGCCGCAGTTTGCTTATTCCTGGTCTCCCTAGCTCTCATGCTAATACTGTCATCTCAGCTGCTCAGACAGACAGACCTGTCCAACCCTCCCAGGAAAAAGAAAACACCATTTCGTCAATGGGGCACCTCAACCTCTTCTTGTACGATGGCCAATTTGTTGACGGGCAGGGGATTTCAAATGACTCCCAGAGGTCAGATAGGCAGCCATTCCGACCTCTGTGACAACTTGACCAAAAGCCCTGCAAGGAACTTCGGCGCATTTAAGCCACTCAGCCAGTCACGAGCCTGCGTTTTCCGAGCCTGGCCTCCCCCCCTTTGGCAACCCTTCACACACCATGGGAAAGTGATGGCCCTCATGGCCCCCTTTGCCCCCTTTGCCCCCGTCTAATGCGTGGAGTAGTCATCCCTCCCGTTTTGTGGCTTAGCACCGCCGATTCCCATCACCTTTACCTCGTACATGTCGCGTTTGGACTTCATTGTCTCTCTCCTCTTCGTCGCATACTCAAAGCACTTCACTTTACATTGTGGAAGCCACCTGCGTCCGAATTTCTCCTCTAACCCACCGGTTTCGCGTCTCTTCGTCTTAGATTGGTCCGATGAACGGCCATGGTGCAAGCTGCCGACGATGTCGACCACACCCTCATATCCAACCTTGCGGCTCGTCTCCAGCATCTCGCGGACGACGTAGAGCGAGTCTACGCCACAGGATCTCGAAATGTGCGCACAGTCCTGCGGCGACAGTATATCAACACCGTCCATCCAACTACTGCTCGACCGCTATGTCGACTTCTTGGCGAAGATCAACTGATGAAAGCGCTCCGTCGGTTATCTCTCAAACTTGCTCTTTTCACCCTGGCCCGGGTTTACGATGAATGCCATGTTGCTTTGTGTCGAGAGATCGCCGCTGCCCGGAAAGGTGAAATTCTTTACGAGGGCTTCAGACGAAATCCGTGTGTAGATCTGCGACTTCTTGCTGATCAAATTGGGTTGCATAAGGAGGTTGTTGACGACCAAATATTGCTGGAAACCACTTTTGATGATGTGGCGCCACTACGAGCCATGTGGAAGCCTGTCCATCCTATGTCCTTCGACAACCTGTCACCGTTGCATTCTCTTTCCGATCTGTTACCCGGTGAGCAGTGGCCTAGCCATGAGTATGCCGGTATCGGTGGGGGTGGAGGCTCGGATATCATTAGTGCAAGTTTGCTGGGGCACCTATTGCGACAGCATAAGAAGCAAATGGATCTTTTGGTCTCGACGCGAACCTGGGCGACGGGGTCTCAAGGCAAGAAAGGGTCAAAGTTGGGGATCAAGCGTGAGGTATACAATCACGGTGGAGCAGTGGAAGCGCACGGGCGACCTGTCGCTGGAACTTTTCGAGTGAAAAATGACACTACAGCCGAGGGCCGCGATCTCGAAGCGATTCCCCTCCCCTATCATTCCCAGATATTTATGGTCCTCGACCAGGGCGAATCTAGGTCTCAGATCTCCGAGGACGACAAGGCCGATCTTACCGATCAATTTCATGCTGTGTTGGATCAGGCTCGGCGTCCAATAGAGACTGTTCTCATAGTAGACACAGGTGGTGATGTCTTTGGCGCCGATTCCAACGGCGCCACGACGCCAGATCAAGATTATCGGGTCCAGAAAGCAATCAACCGTCTCTCACCCGAGTACAATCTCGTGACGGTGGTGGTGGCTCCAGGTGTCGACGCTCCCAATGACGCGCCGCAAAAGGCCTCGAAAGCTGGTGGTGTGGTTTATAAGCCGACGAAAGATGAGAAACTGATGCTTCTTGATCTGCTCGCGACTAAATATAGAATGGACGGATCAGACCCCAACCGATTCGGCAAGACAACACTCGCGTTGCAGGCCCGATTGCGGGGGGTGGTTGGATGGACTTCGTTGGATCTGCCACATTATGTCATTGACACGTGGGAGAATCCCTGGAACAGCTTCGTGTACATCCGGGAGTGCATGAGCGACATTATTTTGATGCCAACACCAAAGTTGCTGCCACTGATTGAGCCGACAAGGGGAAAAGGAAGCCCATGACCCGGACTGAGGAAGGACATGGGTCTCGAACTACGCACTTAGCAGCTAGCAGCTAGCAACTGAACTGGTCGTGACGGACCCATGTGGCTAGGATCGAGAGGTTGTAGGAGCTGATATAGCGACAGAAACTCCCTCTGGTCTCCTGGTACGCAAGGCTGCGGAATCCTCAAAACTCTTGGCAAGGCTGCCATTGCCGACCTCGTACCATTTTATCCTCCACAACTCTGTAAAATATTAAGTTAATGCACTCTTTCCGCTGTGTCACACTTTGAGAGGCAATTCCAATACACGATATCAAGACCATAAGTGTCACTAACATGGCGAACAACACTCTCGTGCCCTTATCTCAGGATGAATTGAACAAGCTGGCCAACTTGGCAATTGGGGCCAAGGCGAAAGCATACTGTGAGTGACAACACAAAGCAAAGAATCAGAGCGAAGAAAGGCCTAAGCACTGAATTGCTGCGCGCTCCGTCGGCTCTGACCTACCTGTTCCCCGAAGAAGAGAAGAAACATGGCCTACTTTTGGGTTGAATGAAGAGAATCTTGCCCGGCCGCTATTTCTCCGGCCATCACCCCTCTACCCTACGTTTGTCCAGATGGGTCATCTGTTGACTCTGCCACCCATCTTCTTCTTAGGCCCGTACTCCAACTTCCGTGTCGGCGCCTCTGTTCTCCTCTCGGATGGGACATTCCACACGGGCGCCAACGTCGAAGTCGCTGCCACCCCCGTGGGCATCTGCGCGGAGCGGTGCGCCATCGCCCCGATCGTGGCCTCGATGCCCCGTCCAGACATGCCCATCATCCGCGCCATCGGGGTCGCCACGGACATCTTCCCGCCGGCCTCCCCCTGCGGGATGTGTCGACAGTTTATCAACGAGTTCGCCACCTCACGGGACCTGCCGATCTACATGTACGGCAAGGACGGGGTGGAGGGGGAGGTGGTACGTATGACCATTGGGGAGCTGTTACCGATGAGTTTCGGACCGAATGATTTGGATAGGAATCCGGGGAAGAGTGAAGGGGTGGGCCTAGGGAAGATACAGGAAGGGTAGGGGAAATACATGTAGAGCTACTTCATTTAGCTATCCACAGTGTATACATCCCACTAGTCAAAGAAAATCCAAAAAAACAAAAAAAAAACCAAAAAAAATTGACACCCAGTCATTTCAGATGGCAAAAAGATTCAAATTCCTAGGTCTGGCGTCTATCTTACCTTCCCCCCTCCCAACTGGTCCCTCTCCTTGGAGGGATCACCAGTTGTCTCCTACGGTAGTCCCCTATGGGCACTGTAGCCCCAGTTGAAGCTACAGTACCCATAGGAGGGGCTACCGTGGAAGGGTTGATGGATGATATGGCCTGAGACCTTCTGCTACCTATTGGCAACAGCGAAGCTCATACCATCCATCAACCGAGGGGGAAAGGCCCCGCCCGCCAAACCCGATAGAATGTGAATCCTTTTTATCTCGGACACATATCCCCTGGACTCGAAGTGGTAGCTTTTATGAAGGTCTCTTTATATCGCTGTTTGCCCACTTCTGGGTTTATATGTTGACCAAATTTGCGCAGACATAAAATATATCCCTGTGATTTTTGTGAGTGGAGACCTGGGGAGGAACCTTGGCGGAGGAGAGTGATACTGACCGCAAGAGGTGTAGGGCAGCGGAGAATGGGTGTGGCAGTACGGGGAGCATCAAAATATGGGAATGGTAATAGTAGTCGTTTTCGACACTTGGCCGTCGTTCATCATTCATCTCTTGTTGTCTTGGTCGTTCATCATCGTGCCAGCACCTCAAAAGACATCCTCCGGATCGACCTTGAAACTCTCCCCGTTCTCCCTGACATGGACTCGGTCCTTGTCCCGATCAAGAGGCTTTCTCATGTCTAGCGCATCCTCTCCGTCCTTCGAGACTCCAGTTGGATCATCCGAGTAATACCTGACCACAGTGCGGTACGTCGAGTAGCCCATGCTCTGATACATTTTGATGGCGTTTTTGTTGCTCCTTCGGACAAAGAGGTCGACGAACCAGGCGTCCTGTTGGTTGCAAGCCTTCTCAAGTGACTCGCTGAGAAGTTTCCCATACCCCAGCCGCCGATATTGCGGTGCTATGGACAGGGCCGTGATGTGGCCATGCCACGGTAAGTAATGTGGCGTTCCTCTGTAAGAAATATCTGTCAGGGACTCTTTGTTGGGCTCGCAAGGGAAGATGGTGTCTTACTTCAAATGAGCAGGCGACGACTCCACTTTGCCGATGATATAGCCGACAATTTGGCCGTGCTCTTCGATGCATTGGAACAGCGAAGGCCATCTCATGAGATATGTCAGATAGAAGTTCAGGTCATAGTTTTCCGTGTACGGGTCGAGGTTGCACAGATTCAGATGGAACAAGTCCGACGGCTGGACTCTGCGGATGGTCGGCATGGCAACTTATTTCTTTGTTGCAAGGAGCATTGCTGTCTGGTCGAGCTGAGGGTCACGGGTGCGAAGCATCAATTTTCTCGAGGACTTTGTTGGTGATTGTGGGGAGGAATCTGTGACTCCGACGAAACGCGCCGTCCCGCGAGATGCTCTCCAACAAGCCCGCCGGTTCGCGGGCCAAAATAATACGGTCGGGTCGACCTTGACTTTGCTTTGGTACACAGTTGTCCGAACAGCAAGTACTTTCAACACACACAATTAGAGCATCCGGAACATGCTTTCAATTCTATGATACAGCTTTCTTCGTTTAGACGAGCATAGACAACCTTGCAGTCAACCATATTCCACCTTTGCAGGCCTAAACACGCGGAAAGGCAGGATGACCGCCCTATCTCCACCGACCTCCCCGACAACGCCCTCGCGAAAGCGCAGGTCGCTGCGACTTTCTGGTGTCGAAATACAATCCCAAGACGCAACATCTCCAAGTCCCTATACCAGCGGGACCACCAATGGCACAGCGTACTCGAGGAGGTCATCGCGGACCTCGCAGACTTCATACCAGCCTCGGTCCCCGGTGACACCTCGCCCCATGTCCTCCAAGTCGTCCAGACCTCCGTCATTCTCCCAACAGCGCAGGCCGAGCCGGACAAGCATAAACAGTAACAGAAGTATAGAGCCGTACGGTGACAGCAACGGGCTTGGGAATTTGGCCGACGAGCTAGAGCAGGCTTGGGACGACGAAGAGGAGGGCGAGGGCCACTCCAACTTTCTCGAGGGTTTACGAGAAGGCGAGGTGGACCAAGACTCCTCGATGGTCCGCGACATGCGAAGCCCGTACGAGGTGAACGACATGCATGATTTTGGCTTTGGGATGGTCGTACAGAGCCCGCATGGCCAATATGATGGGTCGTCTTCCACACTACGCGTCCCCCCGTCTCGACGGAATTCACAAACTCGGGAGAACAAAAAGCCTGGACATCAGAGACACGAGTCTGCTTACGACGGCTCAGATTACGGCCCGGACTCAGAGGCAGACGAGGAAGACGATGCCATCCCACCGATACTACGCAAAAGAATCCGCGACATCGAGAACTTGACACGCATGTGCGTCAACCCCGAAGACGCAGTCAGTGAGGGTGGTGGTACTGTGCGGCGAGTCATCCATGGGCTTAAGGATCTTGGTCCGCAGGCCAATATTGAGTACGGGGTCACTCAGTTGATCACAGCATATACGTCGATGGCGACTCACCGAACACACAAGACGCGAGATCTGTTCTCGCAGTCGCACTCCCTGATGTACGGAGGGACTCTATGGCAAGTGCCAGAGGAGATGGTCGACTTACTCCTAGACGACATCACGAGCTTATCCTCAACGCTCCCTTTCCTTCGCCCACAGAACCCACTGCTCTCTCTCCAAATCCTGGCATCGCAAACCGACGAACTCACCCACACTCTGCGCTCGCTGACCGATCTGCTTCAAGAGTCGCGGCTCGCTGCCAGTGCTGCAACCAGGAAGCTCAAGTCGGTCCGTGACATGGTGGAGGACATGTCACTCGAGGAAGAGCTGGTGGAGAACAGCATTCTGTTAATACAGGCAGGGGATTGGGATCGAAGGTGTCGGGAGAGACAGGCGGCACGGACATGTCAGGAGGTGTGTGAGGGATTTGCGGATCGATGGGGTCTGCAGTGTGATGTGGATTTAATATCGCTTGCCGAGGGCAGGAAGCAACCTGCCCCTGTATTGGTATCTGGATGATGCCGAAGGAATTGGGAGATTTGGTTCTTGGAGCGCGGAGTCTGGTTAGGTTTGGCGAGTGATTCTATGCGCATGATGGAATGATAGGGCTAGAGTGTCGACGGGAGAGCCCTGGTTAGAACGATACGAGGCACATTGGAATGGAAATTGACCTGTATGCGTTGATGTGAGAAAGGCGCGCCGCAATAATGAGAGACGGTGGATGGGACATGAAAACAATATCCAAAATACAGAGTCGACAATCGAGCTCAAGATCCGAAAGACGTGGGCAGAGTCTGGATGGTGCAGGTGATTCGTGAGTCTTTGTTTGCATGACCCCAAAGGGAGCATTCACTGGTAATAACACGCATTTTGTTTGCTTTGAGACAGCCTGGCAAACTGGGTTCCCATCGATCATTTGACAATGACTCAATGAGCCCCATATCTGTCATGGCAGCCGCCTATCGAATACTCTTTGACTTCAGCAAATGTCCTGCACGACATCCGCTCTACTCGCATGGCCGCATGTTTTCGCATCTGCTTGCCATCTCTGGTGCTATCTTCTGGGGGCGCAGGGTCTCGACTTGAAGTTTAACTGTCATGTTGTGGCGATCTTTTCCCTCTTTCTGTACCTCAGCCTCTGCTTCACAGCTGAATCTTCGCGCACTGAAGATGTTTGTTTTCCGCTTGCGACACGGCGACGAGTTGACCCATTCCGCAGAGTTGGGATTGTTTCTGCCGTTGCGTGGGTTTCCGGGATTCACGGTGCGCAGTACGAGAACTTTGTACACAGCCTCTAGGGACAGGCCTAATCCGGGACCTCAATCGGTGGCGTGCTCCAATCGTGCATCCAATCCTGCGCAATCGACGCGAGGCGAGATCGTTTCCCTTGTAGTGGAGCAGCTCTCACTAACCGCAGGACAGATGAGCAAGCAACCGATGGAAGCTTGGCCCTGTGGCCGTTTACCCCGTGGCCCTGCAATTTACGCGACGACACGACAACTCCTACGACACAATAATCCACCAAGACGACCTTGTTTTGATGGAAAATGTTATATTGGAGGGTCTAAAGAGCTTTGCAATGGGAGAACTACCGAGTACTCGGTACAGTTGGGATAACATCGACGGGGAACACGACCACGAGGGCGAAGACGAGCACAAGCAACTGGCAGTTTGGTGCTTGATCTCGTAGTGCAAAACACTCTCGCTTGGTTAAATTAACCGCGTGAAGATCCCTTATCCACCTCTACGAATGAGACACGGTCATGAGATTCACATGGAGAAGCTAGAATATTGCCTTTCTCCTACCTCCACCTGTCCCAGCTCCCGGATATCCAGACCGTCGCGGACTCAGCCACTCACGCGGCAACCTCATTGTCGACTGACACCAACGCCGTTTCGTGGTAGGTCACATCGTGGTTTTGGAACCTCTGGTCAACAGGCTAGCCTCCCTGGCCCGTGTCTCACCAATGCTGCTGTGGGAGTGGGCTCAAAAAATTGCTCAATAGACTTTGGTTCAAAGGGTGTTGTTTGGCGTGTCACTGCCGCAAGCAGCAGGATCCCACGGTGCTCAGCCTCGTGCTGTCCTCCCCTGCGTCACTGGAGGCGTGGTTACAGTGGTGGCATGTTTGTTTGTGCCCTATCCCCAATTCCTGGTAGCTAGCAGGGAAACTGTTGGCCCGTAGTAATCCCCAGTGGTACCAGGCGCAATCTCCCATACACGGTGCTATTATATGCTTTGACGCCCACTTGGACCTCTGTTTGCTTCTCTGCTGGTTTGTTATACCTGAGTACTCTCTCTCTCTGTCTTGACATACATACCGTCGTTCGCTACAGTCGCTCGCTACACATATCTCTCGCTTTGACAAATTTACCCCCTATCTTCCAGCATTTTTACGTGTCCTTCTTGGACATCTTGTCATTGACCCCCACAACATACCAGATTCACAATTTTCAACATGAGAACCGGAGCAGCTCTTGTCTTGCTGGCCGGTCTGGCCGCCGCCTACCCGGGAGAAGTCCTGCGCAAACGTGCTCTCGCGCCGCGCGAAGGCTGTCCTGCCGAACTCACCGCTGGCCAATTCGAATTCCCTCACTACATCACGCAGATCTCCAAGTCGCAACCCGACAAGGCTTTCGGACCCCAGCTAAACGGCGTCTTTACTCCCAACGACATCGCCTCCATCTTCAGCTTCGACGTGCCCGCTTCTCGCGCCGACGCCAACTGCACGCTGGAGTTCATCTTCCCTCTCAAGTCGCAGCTCAAGACGTCCAACTTTGAGTACGAGGGTGCTGGCTCGTTCTTCTTCACGGGGTACAACCCCGGCAGCTGCCCGGGACCTGAGACGACGTGGAACAACCAGCCCGCTCCGGGACCATTCCCTCCATTCCCGGCTATCCACATGGAACCAGGAAATGCCTACACCATTGATGTCGGCCCTTGCTTCGTGGGCGCGGGGACGTGCGTTGCCGGCATGACCTACACCAACGACACCAACTTCTGGTTCTTCCAGGACCAGGATGAGTGCCCCATTGGTATCTACACGGCATACGAGTACGGTCTGCCGCCGATGGCCATGCCGCCCGTGTAAAGCGGTGCTCTGCTTGGACGAGGGGGGGGGGGGGGGTTGAAAGGCATCCTGCAGTGAATTCGATACCTGGAGAAAACTTGGAGACCACCGTGAAATTTCTCCGGTGCAGAGTGGTACAGGTACTACTTGGAAACGGCCGCATTGGGGGGTTTGGACCAGCATACAAGAAGGAACCCGGCGCTCTTTTGGGGAGATTACAACATGGAAAAGAGTAACGTTCGCTGGGCGACTTGTGTTACGACAAACTTGACTGCCTCCTTTTCTCCATATGGCCTTTGTTTCGTGGCAGCCACCATCAGACAGAGTAACAGAAGGACCATCTCCCACATCTACACACAAACACACAATAGCCATTACCTTAATGAACTCCCGGTAAACGCAGGGATACTGGATCAAAAACACGTCGTATCATACAAGAACAGCCAGTCATTGACCCACTTCTCTTTCTGTCCGTTCTGCCTCGCAAATAACTAGGAGTCGAGTTTGATCGGGTCTTTTTATCAGTACTAGCTTCTTCGAGCGAGTTTGGTCGTTTCGTTGTATGTAACTGGTTGAATATACCCTGGTTGTGTTTAATTTTTGTTTCTTTTGAGTGGTCCATTTCTTTCACTCGAACTTGTAGCATAAAATCCGCGCGAGTATATCGAGTGACGGGTAACGAGTACAAGGCTGACAAAGTCAGGGACCTGCATCATCAGGCTTGGGCTCGTATGCAAGCCAAGAAGACAAATCGAAGTGAGGCACGACAGGAGTGTGATGTGTTCGGCTTGGCCACGAGGCAACAACACAAGGCTTACAACCACAGTGGATGAGTAGTATGGAGGTAGTGGTGTGAGCGCTCATGAGCAACTTCTCCAGGCGGTGTTGGCGATCTGTTCCAGGCCACAACCATGCCAAAGTGGGGGGGCGTTGGGTGGGTGATGGGTGATGGGTGACCCTGCATTTGTCCTATAACGGAGCAATTAGGGATCCAACGAGGGATTATTAGGCATTATTGGCATTATCAGGGCATCAAGGAAGAGCCTCACCGACCTTAGGTGTGTACCCCCCACCCCCCCAACCCGATCCTTTCTCGCCCGGAATGTCTCTCTGGGTAAAAGCCACGTGCCCACCCACTCCCCCGTGGTGTGACCGTCACCTTTTTCCCTCTCCATACACCTCATGTACCGAGTACCATGTACCACACCAAGTCTCTGCGGTACATGCCTCGTCCGATACACTTTTTGCTAAGCCCTTACACCCTCGATTCTGGAACACCGCGAGCAAATACTATCAAACCGCGCGTCCACGTTCAAGCATGATCGGCGTCCCATCACCCAATGCCCGTCAATAATGCTGACTGTCGAGGGGGATCTACGTGTCGCCTTCTTGGCCGCTCCGCTGGTGAACGGGATCTCGTTGGTTTTGGGGGTCAACGGTCAATGGTCATGCATTGTTTTGTGGCTCGGGTCTCGCCGTTGCCGCCCCAGACGAGGCTTTACAGACATGAGCAATTATGGAACATCTGATGAGGGTTTGTGGAATCACTTTATACCAGGGAGTATAAGAGGGCTTTCTTTGCTTTTTCCTTCCCCCCTTTATGTTTTTTGTACCAAGCCACACACAAACAGATTACCAAACATTGACACACTGACACACTCACATCGATCAAAGCTCAATAGCAGCTAAACAGCTAAACACACCAACACAACCTACTTTATGGCATCGTCAACAATACACACCCCCAACACCAGCAGCACATCTTCGATGAATATGCAGACAATGCACAACTACGGCGACGCGTGGTTTGAGAATCTCAACAACCAGCGGGAGCAGTTCGAGCAGTACCAAGCTGCACATCAACCGCATAACTACGGAGCTGCTTGGTTTGAAAATCTCAATGAACAGAGAATGCAGTACGAGTCGCAACACCAACCGCACAATTACGGCGACGCGTGGTTTGAGAATCTGAACAACCAGAGGGAGCAATACGAATCAGCACACCAACCGCACAACTACGGAGCTGCGTGGTTCGAGAACCTCAATGAACAGAGAGTGCAGTTTGAACAATACCAGGCCGCACACCAACCGCACAACTATGGCGCTTCTTGGTTCGAGAATCTCAACAACCAGAGACTACAGTTTGAGCAATACCAGGCCGCACACCAACCGCACAACTACGGCGCCTCGTGGTTCGACAACTACGAGCAAATGTGGAAGCAATGGCAAGACTCCAAGAAAGGTGGACGTGCCTGAGAAAGGAGACCAGGATCGATGAGATCAGATCTGATTGGAACCCATGCGAGTGGGAGTGCTGACCTGGTCTAGTCGAGCCAGCTCATGCATGTCATGTCAGAACCAGATTGGCCATTCAAAGCACCGACACTTATCACGACAAGTATTTTCACCTGATGCGTTATCAGCAAACAGGCTCACGGGTTTGGTGGATTGGCAACGGATCCCGGGGATATTAATTCATTGGACGGGACTTCAGGGGAGGCAGGCCACGGCGTCGGGGTCCATGGGTACAAGGCACAGGGTACAGGGTACAGGCTACTTTTACTGCACAGGGCCACGAGTACATGGGCACATGGGTACATGACTTTACATGTACATGGGTACGTGCACCGAGGACCTGGACGACATTAATGCTGAAGAGTCCGAGTCTTTTTGACTAACACCCTTCGAGAGAAATCCACAATATCATGACACACACACACACAAGTCGCAAGGCACAAGAGACAAGGCCACAAGCCAGAAGAAGATACAGAGATACAGATAAACAAAGACCTAGCTATGTTACTCGGTAGATAGGATAGATCCAGTGGCCATAATGTCGACAACTGCCACACGAATACCAGGTATTAGATATTACATGATACGCAATGTACTAATGAACAAGTTAAAAGATAACCTAGGAAACCAGTACTTGCCTCGTACAGACCCCGGCTGTCTCGGTCCTCAGTACAAGGGCAGTATAAGTGCAAGTCCACAGACCTGAGTTTTCCAGTACTGATATCAAAATATACGATATACCTACCTAGGTATCTATCTGCACTCAGTACATCCACTGTGCGCGTGACCATAATACATTAGTTATTTGAAGTACACGTACAGAAACAGGTCCAGATACCGGTACCCAAGTTCAAGTTCAAGTACGAGGTAATGGAGTTAGAGCATGAAGCACGAAGCATGACGAGGCTTCCGGGCACATGGAGTATGGAGTTACCTACCTCCATACCTACATACCTACATACCTACCTACCTACAACTACCTAGGAGTGAAAGTTGTATGTATCCATTGATTGTGATTTTTATTTTGTCATCATTACCATTTTTTCCCCTGCCTGGGTATATATATATGTCCCAGTGCTGGTATACTTACATACCTAGATACCTAGTCATGGCTAGTCGGCTAGTTATACGTAGGATATGTAGTAATATACCTCCCCCCTTTCCTCCCCTCCTCTGCCCCTCTCATATTGCTTTTTTGTTTTTCTCGTCAAATCCCGTCGTGTCGTGGCTGTTTGTGCCTTCCTCGTAAGACAACAGAGAGGTCCAGTCAGTCCTGTTTCTACCCCGAAAGGTGCGTGCGTGTGTATTTGTTTCGTGTTCGTGTACGTGTGCGTGTGTGTGTGTGTGTGTGTGATGAAAAGGTGCTGCGAAGTCCGGGAATCAAATGTGCCAACTAGCCCGGCCCAACCCAATCCAACGTAACGACATGACACCAACCGATCCAAATCCAACCTAATCCATCCCTTCCCATCCCAAGTGATTGCTGACGACTCGACCCGAAACCAAATACCGCCGGGACAATGTGGATAAAAACAAACCTGATATCATTTTCCCGTCATATCTGTGAAATATCTGCGAATTAGCGCCCCCAATCCACGAAAACACCCACTAGGTAGCAAGGTCGTCACGACCCACTGCCCCTTTCAATTCTAGCCTTGCTGTTTTCCCCTCCTCCCACTCACTACGACGCCGTGCCTTTCGTCTTTGTTATTCAACTGTCGAAGAATAAGGCCGCCGTGAGCATTTCCTCCAGCGCCGTTTTCCGCGGTCGCCGATGTCTCTGCCAATCGTCGCTGTCGTTGGCGAGATGGAGGTCCTGCGTCCGCACCCTCTTCCGCCCAAGTTCGCCAGACGACGAGCGCGTGTGGTTGGCCGTCGTCGGTGGCGGTGGTCCCCCTCCAACTCCTGCGGGACTTCTCGGCCTATTCTCTTCCTGCGCCCCTGAAATCACACTGCCAGACTCGGAGGTCTGCGCGGAGCTGGTTCCACTGCTCGACGTATATCCATGATCCGAAGCCAGCTCTGACAAGGCGGCCGTGGCGTTTTCGGGCATGGTGCGGTGGTGCGAGGGCGTGATTGGGGTGATGGGCACTTCACCGTGCACTTCGGGGAAATGGCTCGACTTCTGCTCCGTGAGGTGGTGCTCGTTCTCCTTTTGTAGGCGAAGCTGTTCTCGAATCCGTCGCATGGCATTCATGTGCTTGCGAAACCCCGTTTCAATGCCGTCCAAATTCAACGCCTCCGCAGCGTGGCCACCTGGACCGCCGTGATACTCGGGTCTCTGGTGGGTTGGCCAAAGGGTGGGGTACTCGTCCTGCGTTCTCGGCCGGGTCGAATCCCCGCGTGTCGAGGATGTGTTGTTTTCCTTTGAGTTGTCACTGACAAAGGTGACGGTCTCGATGGATTTGATCGCCCGGTCCGAATCGTGGGACGCCCCTGTGACTCTGCTTTGATCCCATTTCTGTAGGACGTTTCGGGTGACTTCGGACAGGACTCTGTATTCTTCGGTTTCGCTGGCAGCTCGGGCGCGGGTGAGTTCGGCGTGGGTCAGGCTGGAAAGAAACACATTCAGACTCTCGACCAGCATGGACAATTTCCTCCTAAAATCCTGCACGGTGAGGCCCTCGTAGTTCATGTCGGTGTTGGTGAGCCATTGCTTGACGGCGGTGCGATCTCTGGTCGAGGTGGACAGGTACAGCTTGACCAGGTTGTATAACGGCCGCAAGGCGGCGTTCAACGAAGTCAAAATTTTGGAAAATGTCAGAGCCCATCGTTTGTGGTCTGGTTGTCGATCTATGAGGAGCGAGGTGCTCCCGACGCTGTGTAACGAGTCGAGGCTGATGGCAATGGTCCAGACTTCGAAGCGAAGGTTTTCAAAGTCTTCAGACGCTTTTTGCATACCATAGAAGGTGTGCCATGCTAGTTTGCACGCTTCTGCCAAGGAGGTAGGAGACGGGCTCCCACTGAAACCGAGAGCGCGCGACATTGTTTGGCATAAGAAAAAAGGGGGGGTTGGTTTTAAAAAAAGGAATCAGATCGATCGGAAAATGGGTCTTGTTTCGCTTTTGAGCAGCTCTTCTAAGAAACCGATAGACAGTAAAGGCAAAAGAACGTAAATGTAGAGACTGGTTGGCAATTCCTCTTGCATAGTAATAAGCCTTGCTGTGTGGTGGTCTTAGCCACTGCGTGACTTGGGAGACACACTTTGCTGGTTTGTCTGCCCGCGCCCCCTCCCCGCAATGGTATGGGCGTGTTACCTGCTGGGCGAGAGAAATCAGGAAACCCTTCATATGGCTGCAAGGGGGATAGTGCGAAAAAGGTCTCGAATCGTTGCGCCACATGTGGTCTGACAATGCGGCGAATTACCCTCACCACCAACCCGTGCTGGGGGAGCTGACGAGTAAGAATTGGGCGTGGATATGATTTCCGTCGATCGAGCGAGTGGCAGGCCGAGTTGGTACGGCTCGACAGCGGGTGATCGATCCTACCACTTACCAAGTGGGCGGTGAGTGGGTAGCAAATCGGGAGGTGGATAGCCCAAAGGGACGAAGCGAAAAGGAGGCCCAAAGGCCTAGGCCTTAGGGTGCCTCAGTCAGAGGATACAAGTAGAGTATATTACTCACCTGGCGTCAAACCTTGGTTGTAGTGCCTGCGAACTACTAGTAAGCGGCTCATGATGACCATTTTCGGCATATTGACCAGGGGAGTGGACAGCCACGACAGCCAAATGTGCAATCTCAGGCTGGAATTGGTTTAAGGTGGTTGGGCTTTACTTTGTACAGACCTGGAGGCTCTCCAGAAGAGGAAGAAGTAGAAGAAGTTTATCGTGAATATTAATCGATCTCGATCCGAGTTCGGGGCACCAGATCAGCCTTGCCGAACGCAGAGTTTGGTAGTGACCGAGATGTACGAGTAGATAGAGATGACCCGCGGTGGCCATCGTTCAACCTCATCCTCCTCTTTGTTTGGCAGTGTATGAGGTAAACTGCGCAGTTTGAGTACGAGTAAGGCGTCCATGGCCATTCTTGTTGCGAGAGGAACAAGGACTGTAGATGGTTTCGTCATTGTGCAACTAGGCACTCGTACTCTGGCGCTGTATCATAGTAAGGAGTAAGAAGAAGGATGCAAATCCCCCTGGAAACGATCTGCGCGGTTCAAGTGAGTCAGTTCGTAAAGTCCAGACTTTGTCCGAGATGCTGTGATGGGTGAAGTTTGATGGTTGCCGCGAGGCCCGAGACGTGGCCTGCCACTTTTACTACCAATACGAGTGCTTGGCGAGTTTGGCTACTTGGCTACTCATTAAGAGATTGACTCCGACCCCGAAGTTGGCCCCGTTAAATCCCCGAGGGTCACTAGTAAGTAATAATGATACCTAAAAGTACCATTAGCGGTACCTGGACCAGCTGAGCTAGCTGCCCCCGGGC
This sequence comes from Fonsecaea pedrosoi CBS 271.37, assembly GCF_000835455.1. Classification (NCBI taxonomy): domain Eukaryota; kingdom Fungi; phylum Ascomycota; class Eurotiomycetes; order Chaetothyriales; family Herpotrichiellaceae; genus Fonsecaea; species Fonsecaea pedrosoi. The sequence goes on along the minus strand of NW_013550614.1, from coordinate 2,073,023 downwards.
TCCAGGGTTGTCACACCACCACCACTTCGAGTCTCTCCCCTCCAGCTCACACCACCATCTCGCTCACTGTGTAGCACGTGTCTCCCGCTCTTCGTCAATACTCGTAGGCTGACATCTGACATCTTTATTCTCTCTTATCAGCCACATCTAACAAACTACATAACTGCTTGTCCCCACACAAGCCCCTACCTTGGTGATCTCTGCTCCGTGCTCCGTGCGTGATTGCGCAGACCATCGTGCCATCCATTCGCAATTCGGACATATTTCGAATCATCCGATTGGTATCTCCCCCCTTCTTCTCCCCCCCGCCTTGACCGTGGGATGACGGATGTGTTACGGAGTACTTGTAGAATATCAGATCATACGAATGCAATAATTAATGCAATAAAGTGCAATTGCAATAGTGTTGTATCTTCACTGCCAAAAGACTTGATAAAGGAACCTCTTCTCGCACATCAAACATCACTGAACCAGCCCATCTCGACTCGAGCATTTCGGTTCTATCTTTTTATCTCAAGCAACACTTAGCAGTGTCTTCTCTCACACACATACACCACAATGGAGTACTCAAAGAGTCGATATGCCTTCCAACCCACATCGTCGTCACCCTCATCATCATCATACTCCCACCCTCACTCCCGGCAAATAGCATATCAAATTGGAACCTTGTCGAGATCCAAGATTCAGAAAGAGGCGGCCAAGACGGCGCCTCACCTCCACCGCCTCCTCGGCCACGCCGCCGTCTACGACAACGCAGCCAGGTACATCATCAAACACATGCATGACTATACCCCAGAAATTGAGCGATCGCCGTCACTGGGGTCGGTGGAAGAAATCGAGGATGTCGATGACGACTTCTCCCTCGACGACTCCCTTGACGATATTGTCGACATTGTCCCCGAGGATGACGACGACGATGTCGAGTCATCAGCAACCACACACGAGTCTTTGCTGCAAACCGCCCAAGTGGCGTCTTTCAAGGGGTACGCTCAGCTCAAATCCCCCCGCCTCTGCGGCGTCGTGGTAACAACGACACCGCTGGTGGCGGGCGCCGGAGACGGCCACTGGGAGGAGGTGGAGAGCGACGCGAGTAGCACTGAGACCGAGTCCGACGACGATTTTGATCTCGACTCGGATCTAGAGGGTGACCTCCAATACGACTACTACGACCCCTCGGCCATCGAGTCTGCCTCGCAGTACCGCCACTACTATGAGCGCCACTCGGACTGGAGAGACGCGCACTCCTGCTCGAAAGAGTCCTCCTACAACTACAGCCCCTCAGCCCCGACGGCATACACGTACACGTACACGCACAGCGACGACGACCAACAACTCTGGTCTCAGCAGCCGCGCGTCTGGTCTCGAGAACAAGAAACCCGTCTGTTCGTCGAGGCTTTCGGCTGAGCCACACTTCCACACCTTCTCTACTCTTTTCAAAGCGATGGCGTCACTTTGGGATTTTCCTTTGTTTATGGATTTTAATCATGAAGCTCCCGGTCTGCGACTCTGCGTGACACGGTTGAGCGTTGAGCATTGAGCGTTTTGTTGTTATCTTACAAAGTCATGACGGTTCAAAGGTTTCAATATCCGCCTCTCCATCGCATTGCATTACATTGCAATTGCCAAAAGGCGTTGATGATGAAGATCGTACGGGCACGAGAGCCGCAAGGGCGGTCTCAAGGACATATACCTAGGTATAGCTGTACACATGATACCCTTCTAGATTTCCGACTTGGAATCTAGCAAAACCAGAGAGGAACGAGATTAAAATCAATTATCTGAAAAAAATTACTTAACAGTGTTGAATGTTTTTTCTCTCCAAAAATGGAACTAGAACTCAATGATGACCCATGAAATGATCGAGATGGACGGTCCGAGGTACCGAGTCCAGCATAATTTGGTGACGGAACGAACTACCAGGTCCTGCTTGGTGGGAAATAGGTACCCTCAACTGCAAGTACTTGTACGACCCGACTCGTCCGCATCTTGCATGTACATGTACATATGCAGACGCAGATGCAGAAGTAATAGTATCACACACAGTATTACGATATACAATACACACTACCTATGTATAGACCTGGCCTGGGAGCCACGACGCGAGAAGAATACCTAGGTAGGTAGGTAGATATTCCCGTCGTCACGATGATGGGTTTTTGTTTCCCCTTCGTCAAAAACGCCCACATGTAAAAGTACATCTCTGCCACTCATGAGCGGACCGTCCGCAGCATGCAGAGTGAGTGCACCCTGTCATCGCCTGGTAAAACCGAACCAACCAACCAACCCACCCAAAAACAGAACATATACACACAAGCTATAATATTCAAAAAACTCCGACATTGTTCCATGATTAGATTACACCATTGGCGCGGTACTCTCGGCTGTGGAGGTCCGGTGCGGTGACGGGTTGCTCGCGTTGTGCTTGCAGCAGGCACAGTGTGCTTGTCTTCCGCGCCTGGTGAGATTTTCGGGGTGTGAACCGACTCTCCAAAGGGTAGGGTAGTCGAGCTCGATGAGGCGGAGGCAGAAGCAGATGACTGCGGAGCCCAAGAAAGATACCCTACATCCCTCAAATCAGCAAATGAAAGGGCCACAGAATGGGATGGTAATGCTCACAGATTGACAATCATAAATGCAAACATGGCTTTGACAAGCTTGCAATCGGTATCGAAGAGCGACCGGGGAGGCCGGCCATCAAAGTATTTGGTCTTGAAGACCCGACATGAGTCCGTGGCGTCGCCATCCCACAGACCAATCAGGGTGGCCCAGGCAGCCACAAAGAGGATATCAAAGACGGCGGAGACGGAGAAGAACAGGGCCCCTCCAAAGAACATGGGCAAAATGGTGATGCCCGCGTAGACGGTGCAGATGCAGGCTATTACCACGGTCGCGGTGGCTTTCCGTGGCACGTCTGCATCGACGTCTGCTAGACCACTCATGACAGCGGCCATGAAACCAATGATGATGATGGACCAGACGCCTTCTAGCACGCGAAGGCCGATTTCGGCAATGCGGAGGAATGTCTCATCGAGAGCTCTGGAGAGGTCGAGTTCCCTTGTTCTAAACTTCATTGTCGGTGTTGGTGGGAGATTTGTTAGAAGATGTTTTGTGTCGAGTTAAATTCGAGACTGTTGTCGATATAGTTGATATAAGTTGTCAGCCTCAGACTCCATGCCTTGTGGTCGACAACTTTATATCACAGCAAGTACACCACAACACACATCATTTGCTCGGTATTTTAGCCCTCAATAAAAAAAATCACATGGTGTACCTTACCACCTTTGTGAATGTTAAAAAAAGGCGGCAATATCCGTACATTTTGTCCTCGTGGTTTTTGCTGGTGTAGCATTACAAGTATGGCGTGAGGTGCGAGTCAGGTGAGTGCCAACGTTGATACTCCTTGGTATGTAGGTACCAAGCAAGATGAGGTCAATTCACTCATGCGAGTCAAGATGATTATGTAAATATCGTCTTCTTGTACCTGAGTGCTGAGCATTGGCCCATTAGCATCATTGGCGTCGGTATTGCCAACCCGACCTCTGTTGGTCAATAGTGAACTGGGCACAAGTACCTCGTACCTCGTACGGCTTCTTCGTTCCGAAATATAGTCATCGTCCTGAACTCTCTGAGATGACGTGTGATCTTGGCAATTACAAAAGTAGTTTGAAAGTGTAGGCGGTACCATCCATTATTCATATCCTCCGAATTAACTGCGTCTCCGAAGTTAAAAGGGGGGAAGGCACCTAGGAAAGCCTCGCACAGGAAAAAGAGTTTGCCAGTCACGGTCGCAATGAAGGAATTCCATTTCCAGCTGTCAAGACAGTATTTGTGCTTTTATACAAGAACAAGTGCTCTGTAGGGTGAGCGGTGCCTTAGTCGTACCTGTCCCAGCCTTGCCCTGCCACGCCCTTCCATGTCCGCACCAGGCATTCAGATCCCGATATACGAGCAAGTGTCCGCTGGACCGATTCGCCGTGTCTTACAGAGGCTTGGAGTGGTGCATCTGGTGGGTGTGGTATTCTGCACGTTTCTGTTTGCTGACAAAACCATAAAGGACCGAGCATGGGCAAAATATCCTCTTCCAGCATACTGTATACTGGTACAAGAAATGTCAACGAGTAGCCAATGTGCCTCAGATTATATGGATGTCTTGGCGGGCATCCACCAGGCTCAGTTGGCTCACTAGGTGTTAGGGGCCACTAGGCTATGCTTCTGTGGGCGTTGGGGACCGCCGTGGGTGCCCTTGGTGCCCCTGCGATATACCCTGGCACCCTGGCAGCCAGGTACCCGAGAACCCTACAGGCTCCGAGCCCCGAGAAAGCCCGCCATAGGGCAGCCCAGAGCAAGCACATGCATCCCCAAGAGGGAGTAATGGGCCATTTCCGCTTTCTCGGGGGCCCAAGGAGGAAACCCGGAGCTGCTTAGCCCAGTCAGTCTTTTATCGTGCCCTATCGTGCCTTGTGGCCCTGTCCCTGCCTGCGCCCAGCAGTTTCTCTCTTGTGTCTCTCAGATGACCCGCAAACCCATCTTTTCCTCCCTCTTCCTCACCAATGACATGCCTCTTTCTCCCACGGAGACTACCGTTTCTGAGTGCCGTTCGCGTCGTGAGCGTGTCGAACTGGTGGTCTGACACCTGTTTCCGAGTCTCGGTTCCTGACTCCTACTACTATGGAGACCTCAGTTGGAGACTGTCTTCCTAGTCGCAAATCGCGTGGCTCGTTCGGACTTGCCTCTCCGCTATGATGCAAAAAGAACTCTGTTTACAACGTTCTCATAAGCAACCGCCTTTCCACCACCAGCAGACATTGTGCCACTATGTGTGCAAATCAACCCACACTTCAAGAACCATATTCACCTCACATCACAGTCAATCCACCGACAACAAAGGTTTGAGCCTACCATGGCCTACACACAAACATACCCCCAATACCAGCGACCTTCATACCCGGATCAAGTACGTTGGCACTTTTGTTCTGCCAGCTCCCCTTTGCCACAGTCACTAATTGATGCAGCAACCAAGCTGGAATGGTGTTGAATTCGCCTCCTCCAACTCCTTTGGGAACTATCCTCAGTATCCGAAGGACCAATCTTACTACGATTCCAACCCTGAGCTTCCAACCGAGCAGAATGCCCCGTCCCCCGTCTATTCGCAGTATCTGAATTTCGATGCTGCTGGTCAGGACTCTGGGCTATCAGCAACAAATGATACCATGTCCTCAGAACCATTCTTCAATACTTCGTCAATCTCAACAGACAACTCTCAGCAATTCGCCGACTTCCCCATCAAGCCCGAGCCGGGCTATGAGCAGAACGACCCGTCCTTCTCTTGCGGGCTTAATCTGATTCAGGGTGACAACCTGTCTCCGCGTAATTGTGGAACAGTCCCAGCATGCCTGCAACTCCTCAACAACCCTGAGATGGAAGACTTCAACCTGTCAGCCCTCTCACCGAAGATGTCCAACCAGGACGAGGAACTCACAAGACTGCCATCCAGAATCAGTACCGGTAACGTCAAACAACTGAGAAGGGCCAGTAACGACAGCCTCCCCAAGACACGAGGTAGGCGGGCACGCAAGGGTTCTTCGAGCGATGAGGAAGCGGCGCAAGCCCGAGCAAAACAAGCCCACTCGATCGTCGAACGACGGTACCGTGACAACCTCAATGGCAAGATCATGCAGTTGCACCGCACGCTGAACGCTATTGGATCTCCCGCTCGTCTGGCCGGCCTCACGACAGACGAAGCACCGGGTATGCACGACCCACGAACAAGGGTGCGCAAATCCGACGTCATGACAGACGCGGTCAACTACGTCCATCAGAGCGAGGTGTCGATGCGGCACATGACGGATGAGATCAAGCGACTGAACGACAGAGTGCGGACGCTCGAGAAGCTCGTCAAGTGCGAAGACTGCGCCCTGCTCAAGCAAATGGTCCGACTGCAGCTCCAGTCGCAACAACAGGCGCAACAAGCGCAGCAGTCACAGATGTCGATGCAGCAACCATAATGGCAAGTCATCAGATCGACTCTGGCGAGTGCCAAATATCTAGCTGCGATTACGCATCCGACAAAAAAACTTTGTTGAATCCATTGGGACCACAGGACCATACCGCGCCTTCCAGTGACGAAAATCGAAATCACGACTCCATCAGTTACGAGCCACCGCCGCAAGACGTTGTTCTTTTTCCCTTCTCTCGACGATACGTAGTGTCACTCACGATCACGACTTATGGCTTTGGTTACCATCATTCTATCGTGGGAGACCATTCACATACCCACACGGGATTAATGCCAATTCTTGCGGTGACGACTTCATCTCCTAAGAGATTCATTTGAAGAGAAGCAGAAAAAGTTGTGGCATGAGGGAACAGGCCTCTGAAGAAAAGTTTACTTTCATGGTTTGAAGACTGCGGCGGACACTTCTACTACTGATTCGAATATGAATCTAATACCACGGGAGAATTGTCGGTGCTACATCTGTTCTACAAAGCTTCAGAAAGAGAAGGAACCCCAGAAGAAAAGCTACCTGTTACAAAAAGTACAGCTTGCAAGCAAATCTGGTTATGGGAAAAGTGAGAAGGGAACAATCCAAGAGGATTTCTCCCTTTCGTTGTTGTTGGTCACCACTTGTTTTTAATTGCTACGATACCCACTACACGCACAGCCGTGTATGAAGAAGCGTTTTGATGGCATGATTTTGCCCTTTTTTCTTCTCTTTCCGAATCCCCTTTTATTTCCGGGGTGGAAAACCGCAGGCTATGACTCGCCTCTATTGGGGCTTGAGTCGCCACTAGGGCAGGATTTTATAGACGGAATATTTGCTTGCTGAGACACGATGTTTGAGGCTCGATCAGAGCATGGGAATGAATGCGTGCAGTTGTGGGTGATAGGACTATCATCTCATCTTCGCCATTTTGAAATGAAATAATTACTGAATATATCCGATCCAACTTTGGAAGTGATGGCCACGTCTGTCCTTGGTTGATTTATAACCCGGCTCGAGTCAGCGACGTACTTGTACTTTGGTCACTACATCCGCATGATCCCTTTGGGCTCGAGTCCTCGTGGGTGACTGACCCGCACGTCTGAGACCATACGTTCGTCATTGTGCGCGAGCGAGCGAATGCTTGTTGAACCCTGCATAGACACTACTTGTAGACGGACGTACGGAGGACTTATAAAAAGTACTGTGCAAGTGGATATGGGGATCTCAGGAAAACCTTGAACCTTGATATCGCGGAATCAGCTCCGAGGAAGGTAATTGGATCCTTTACGAGGTACTCGGGACCAGTAGAGGTATTCGGCTGGAGTATCTGCTCAGTGCTCAAACAAAGAGATTCGGCCAGTGCCGTGTTACTGTAGACGGACACAGGTGACTACTACAAGGACAAGTCTGCTATACCGAGCTTCGAATCCGAGTTTTGAAAAAGGCAGCGGAAGTGATCAGCAGGCCCGGAATCCAGCTCTTGAAACAACGCTTCTTGCTTGCGCCTCAAATTCTCTCGATGGCGCCACTGGAGGACAAGTCGACGATGGGATGAGTGGATGGGCAAGTGAGGCACGGGGTCAGAATGGTCTGGTCCCAGGTGCCATGTCGGTAGTTACGAGCAGACATTCATCGGCGATCAGTTTTTGTCTTCGTCTTTGTCTTGAGGCGTCACGGCGGAGACTCGACTCTGTCCATCCTGCAATCCTCAAGGTCTGTCTACCTAGGTATTGTAGGTACTATAGGTAACGGCAATACAAGGAAATGGGAAGCATGTGAGACGAAAAACAGACGGTATTGTCTAGGTTCCCCAGGATAACGTTGGCTGAGTGATGGATCTATTCGTAAGCAAGCACGCAAACAGAGCAGGGAACGAGTAGGAAAGGTATTGTAGAGTGGTAGTAGGGTGGTAGGTAAGGTGATATGTCGCTCGTGTACATTTAGTTACCGGTATTGTACCTACGAAGTAAGAGGATGAGTGCCCAGGTGGTCCAGCCCATTGGATCGTCGCCGTTATCGTTGTCGGCGGGTTCCGCTGCCCCTGTCTGCCCTGTTCTGGACTGTCCAGGTGCTGCCCAGACGGAGCCCCGACGGAGCATGTCTGCGGTATTACTGGCGCGTACTGGTAAAACTGCCTGGGTCAGCTGATGATGGCAGACAACCTCGCACCCGATACCGTAGCGTGACTGCGCACCTGCGCACATGCCGCAGCAACTCTCTGCTCTGCTCACTCTGTCCACGGAACTGTCTTTGGCAGTGGCGCACGCACACAACTCGGCTCCCCATCTCCGAACAACGAAACGTTAGTGCCATGTCTCTCCGCGTTCTAGAGTCATGCATGAGACGGTATCGGTATCGACGAATTGCCATACACATGGCACCTCAGGATATAAGCCGTCTGGTTTCGCGATGGTGTGGCAAGCCTGGCATCTACACATACACCACACAATCAACAACCGCCAGACAAGTACACACACATACAAGAACCTCTTATCACCTACAAGTACTTGATACCAGATTCTTCTATACTAGCAGCATCCAGTGATACCACCCTCTACACAAAGAGATACGAAACGCCATCTCAACCCGCTTGAAGGTTTAGCCATCCACATACAAGTATTACACATCCCCCTTCTTGAATACCTCCAAACAAATCTATCCAATCCACCACAAGAAACAACATGCCTCCCATGCGATTCCCCGTCAACCGCCTGGCTCAGGGTGTCCGCACTTTTTCCTCCGTCTCACCAGGAGCGTTGAGAACCGCGGTGCACCACCCGGCACTGCACTTCCACCACCAACACATCCTCCCACACTCGGCGTCGCAGAGGATCCTCTCCAAGGCCTCCAAGACAGCCCAGACAGCCCAGACACACTGGGCCACAGTGCCTGAGGCCATCCGCGATGTGACCAGTTACCTCGCCCTGGGGGCGCTGACCTCCGAGGCTGCCTTCCTGGTGTATTGCTGGGTAAGCAATATCTCCTCCTACCGAACTGAGCCAATCCCTTTTCGACCTGTGCCTTGGATTGAGAGGTGCGACTTTTGAGGACGAACAGGACGAGGATAGGGGAAGCATTGGGTAAGTTTTGAGAGTGCAAAACCTAACAACCAATGCTTTCCTTCCTCTGTCTCTCTCACCCTCTTACCCTCTTTCGCTCCCTATGGTTACTAGGGAGATGAAGTGGGCATCTCATTCATCCTCGATGATGCGAGGAATGAGGCACATGGACAACTCCGCCACAACCATCAACATATCACTCTCAGACCTTGGGAAGATACAGATGCTGACATGTCTTCGTGTCGGCAGGACCAAAATGCAGATCTGACGGATTTCCTCGCTGTATAACACGCCACGCTTTACGATGACGACCGCAATTCTTATCTGGAACGGAACACTGGCGTTTTGAAGGGCAGGCCTCGTTCACGATGAACTCAGGCGTCGTCAATTGATGGGTCATTGGGTATTTTTCGGGCTCTGTATCAAAGGTTATCATTTAAGGAGACCACCATCTGGGCGGACACGCAGCCATGAACTTGGTTTGTGACGGTCTATCGGTAGGGCCAGTCCGTCCCATGAGGGTGCGTGCCAACCCTTCTCGAACCGAATCGAGATCGGATCGAGGCACAACTGCCTCGTTGCCTGGCCTCGTCGGGTAAATGGGCACGTGTACATACATATATACCAAGGCAAATCACAAGTACTTGCTTGTACTCTTACAGACGAATCCGAGAAGGTCTTGTACAAATACGCGTACTCGTAGCTGCCAAGTTCACGTCCAAGCACGCTACCTATTGATCACAAAGGACATCCAGAACAGGTATCCCGATCAACGCACCAATCCCCAGGTTGGTGCGAGGGCACAGGGTCATCTCGCGAAATGAGAATGAGGCGATCCGAACGGGACGTACATACATAGTATTAACAAGTCAGTCAACTGACTCACCGCACTCAGCGTGCCGGCCTTGCGGTGTTTCATTTCATTCCATTCCATTTCCTGCATCTAAATCATATTTATCTTGTCCTCGTACGTTGCGAATGGGCGCGACCTACTTGTAAGTATGTACTTGCACGTGTTTTGTCAAATGGATAAATACTCTACTCGGTTCCTCGGTCTCCCGGTCTCCCGGTCGCTCGGTCTCGTACTTGTACTTGTACTACTTGTACCTGCACGTGTCTGTGGTGTTTGTGGTGTCTAGAGGCATGTACTTACATAATACGAGGTACACCGCCGTGGCAGCACTCGTGGGGCTACATCATCCCGGACGCAGCCGGCATCAATCAGGCCAGCCTTGCCACCCCTGCCACCCGTGCTACTGTGCCCACCGAATCATCAGTCTAGTTGCTTTACCACCACCACCACCCACACACATGGTCGTTCATCAGTACCTGGACAACGGTGCCTGTACGCGTATTCGGTAGTGTAGGCGGTGGTAAATAGGTAGGTATGGAAGCCATCGAAAGAGTGAGAGTAGAGTTAACATCGTCTGCCCCTCCTCACGGCCCCTCCAAGGTAAGGGTCTCACGGACGGGGACATCATTACCATTTACCTACCTAGTTAGTTATCATACATTTTCTCATGTGTACGCTCGCTCGCCGCCTCTAGGTAATCGGAGCTCGGTGAATTTTTACTCGCAGCTCTCTACCCTTAACAAGTCCGAGAGGAGTTGCCCGACCACACTACCTACCTACCTACTTGGTAGACCTTTTGTCCTACAAGTAGTTAGTAGTTAGTAGTAGTAGTAGTAGTACTAGGTGCCTCCGGATTTCGCGGAAAGGGATTCTCTTTTTCTAGCGAAAATACCCCCCCAATGGCCCGTAGAAGGCGCTCGGGACTTTCGTCAGTGGTCGGATCCCGAAAAGATGGGAAAAAAAACCCGCCGAGAGGCGAGGCGAGGCGAGGCAGGTGGAGGGAGGGCCTCTGCAGGGGTCAAAGACAAGCGAAGCGACCAAAAGGATTCACCCTCACACAAGGTAGTAAGGAGCAAGGCAAGCAAGGGTAAAACGGCCAGACGCGGTCGTGCTGTTGCAACTTGCGGCTTTAATCGAGTAAACTTTTTCGTTTCTCGTAAGCATTTCTTGCTTTTCAAGTTCTCGGTCTTGTTGGCCTGGCACCTGGCCTGGCCCTGGGTCTTTTTTTCCCTCTTGTCAAATGACGCTCACGCTCACGCTCCGGGGTCACGGCCGTCACGGCATGGACATGAGCGAGGCCTTCCATTTGCGTCCGGCCGGCCGGTTGGTTAGTTTCGTCAGAGTCAAAGTGCGTAAAGTAGGAATTCGGTTGGACGAGGGGGACGAGGGTGAAAAAGACGCGGGTTGATCAGTTGGTCCCTCGCCCGTCAAATCTCACTCGGTTCTGACCACCACACCACATGTCGGTGATGTTTAAGTCGGACTCGTACTCGGACTCGTCCTTGTCCTTGTCCAGGTAGGTTGTCTGCCACGCTCTTGACCGGGCAGTACTTGTCCTTGTCCTTGTGTGGTAATGAGTTTGGAGACGAGACGGCGAGTCAAAATATTCATCATAACATCATAATCATCCTCGTAGTTGTTGTTTCGCGTGCCGAGAAGTTTGATTTCGAGCTGGGTAAAATAGAGAGGCAGAGAAGGGAAAAGAACAAGATCTCTGTTATTTGTATATGTACATGTACATGTAATCCCACATTCCCCCCAACCTTGCCATATCCCGCTTTCCGTTCTCCAGCATTGGCACCAAATATACCAAGGTAACGTAATAATCAATCCGTTGTCCGACTTTGTCCAAGTCAGCAAGCCAGATCTATCCGAACCCCCCTCAGCCTTACCCCGACATAATTCTTCTCAATCCGCTCTCCGAGGCACACTACAAGAATAGACCCACCTACGGCATCTTGTTAGCCCGTGGCCTACATATATACTCTCACCCCATAACGCCCTCTTGCAAACATCTAACAAATATTGTACCCAAAGAAAAAAGGGAACTTAAAGACCAACACCTAAACTATCACTTACAAACTCGCCAATCACGTCTCGACTCGACGTTGATCACCAGGACCGAGACCATCCATCACCGGCCTCTCTCCCCTCACCCACACCAATGCCTATCTTAATCGCCTATGCGACCTCTCACGGCTCGACGAGAGAGGTAGCAGAACGCATCGCCTCGCGCCTCCACGCCGATGGCTTTGCCGTCGACTGCCGGTCCGTCGACCACGTATTTAGCGTGGAGAACTACAGCGCCGTCATCTTGGGCAGCGCCGTGCACAATCAAAAGTGGCTGCTGGACGCACAAAAGTTCCTCGACGTCGAGGCCATGGGTCTCCAGACGAAGCCCACCTGGACCTTCAGCGTCGGCATGGCCCCGGCCGTCGGATCGAAATGGGTCCGAGACCGAGCCGTGCGCCGCGAGTCCCGCCAGATCGAAGAGGTTGTCCTCCGAAAGCTGCCCAAGGTCCGAGAGCACCGTCTGTTCGCGGGAAAGGATGACGGTGCAGAGACCCCCGCGCCTGTTCGATGTCTCTGGAGCTGCATCGGTGGGCGGTGGGGAGATTACCGCGACTGGGGTGAGATTGACGAATGGGCAGATGTCATTGCAAAGGAATTGAAATTGGAGGGCATATGAGGGATGAGTACCGAAAGCTGGCTCTTGGGTATATGTTGTTTTGCGTGGCAGCTCTCTGGATTGGATTCCAGACATCTTGACAGTCGGTTTTGGCGTTGGGTGTGCCGGAGTTGCTTGGATAACTCACAGCGTTCACTATGACACGATTCTGTGATGAGAATGATCGAATACCCAACACGCCAGGTAACTGGCCTGCATATTGCGTCTAGCCCGATATTGAATAGCACCAAAATACCAACAGCGTCATCCGTTGAACTTAGCAATTTGAGGTGTCGCCGGTACACTTGCAGCATCCCCAAGCGTCGCTCGCCGTCCACTGGGAAGCAGATTTCTCACCGCTGTACAGGCACAGTCTCCCGGGCTTGTAACCGGGTTCTCCCGCACTGAATTGAAATGATGCCGGAAGTGGCGACAACCAGTGCATTGGAATTGTTGGCTGGACCTGGGGCCCCGAGGCTGACCACAATGAAGCCACACGAGTATGATCAAGAGGAGATGATATCATTCACCTTAGTCAGAAGACCATCAGATCGAAGCACTAATTCTCGTGTATAGGCACGTAGGTCGGTGGAGTGGCGTAGTTCATGGTATCAACCTGGGTCGCCGAGCATGTATCCTTTCTGCCAGCCCGTCGAGAGCATCTTCAATGGCATTGCATTCAGCATGCGGGAATATGCTCGGAAAGGTCTGGCATGGTCCGTACCGTCCGGATGTTCTCTGTGATGTTTCACACAGCTCCATCATCCGCTTTGGGAAGTGACACTGCTGCAAGCATACGAGTAGGGGCCCCGTTTGTCAGCTGGCATCTGGGTTAGATAAGCACCGACTGGGCATTTCCGTTGACGTGGACAGTCGGGGAATTCAGAAGGAAGACGTCATCGAGTCTGTCAGAACCACCGGTGGGACCTGACTGGGATGAAGTAAGGCTCACGAAGAGCTATAAATCGCATGACGGACGACATCCAACATCAAGGGTGATTCACATGCCGATCTCAGCTTACCAAAGGCTGCGTCTGAGAAAATACCAGACTCAGGGTTTAAAGTCGTGCTACAGTCGCAGTGCACTCCACTCTCAGAGGGTGCGAATGCGTCGTCATGAATGATGCCTCTGGTTGCATTGGAGGGTGACGAGAATTACAGTGAGAGAAAGAGACGAGCAAAATTCTCAGCCTTTGACGTGCTCGACCTTGGGTGCTTGGCTTCAAGAATCGTTCTGTCTGACAGACGAGCTTGCAGTGTCACTCGGGGACATTGCGCCAATATTTCTTTGTCAGACCAAATCAGGTCTCCTCTTCAACCCCTCCACGTAACCCTTGCTTTGTTGTCACTCTTTCATCACACCTTCTTTCTCTATGACCTCTCTTTGTTCTCCTCATCTAACTTTGGCCCCTGAATGTCTTACATTGAGCTATACCCTTCGAATCACTGGTCTGCCTCGCGTATCTGGTGGTCTACAATGTTCAGCAGAAATCGTGATACCTTTCGGCCACCGTCCAGATCGTCGATCACCGAAGGCATTCGTTATCCAGCTAGCGCCTACTCGTGTGCACAATAATATGCAGATAATGAGGAGGATCGCTGTCATTCGAGTGACCAGCCAATAATATGACGTCGAATATTTGGGCTGATTGTGAATGGCTGGGGTGAGATGGCGAAGAATTGGACCGACGACGCAGCTGTGAGTCCCCCAATGCCATGATCTATACATATCTGCATCACCATATACCCCTACTAGTATGTGGTCATTGATCAATCAGGTATCTTTGTGTGCTGATCAGTCCACACTTGCATGCGCCTTGGTTCGCTGACCTGCCAGGAACTTCCCCCGCGAAACCATATCAACCATTGCCTGAACATACTTGTGGGCCTTTGCTGGGCATACAAGTGCAAATAGTCCCCGAAGAGTCTTGGTTCTCCAAAGAACAAGAATACAAGAGTTCATTGGGCAATTATTGATGCGCAAAATCGCATTTGAGTTCAGTCAAAGCTTCTTTCTATTGCTCCCAGCCTCAGCATCCAATTGCTACATCGGACAATAAAACATCAGACGATCCCTTCTTCCTCTACTGCGACTGGACATCAGCCAACACAAACTTTCAACTATTCCAAGCACAGCAGATCCACGGTGGGGAATCAGCCCGTAGCCCACAAACCCTACATATACTCAATAATGATTTGCAACTCGGGTCCCACGGCACCAATATTCTGAGCCAACTATTCGCTAGACCACCAATCGCCGAGTCCAGCATGCCACACTATCAACTTGGTCATTGTTTCGAAGTTATCGCTCCATTTTCACATGATTTATCAATGGCTATGACGGAGTATCTGGCGACACCTATGGTACGTGACTGTCACAAAACCGGTCGGCATTGCTGATGGTCCGGTTGGAATTTATACCATCTCGCGCAACTGTCCAAGAGTTGATGTTCATATCTCAAGTACACACCTCAATACTCGATCAGACGTTCAACCATACAAAAATCACCGCGTATTTCTCCTTTCTCATTGTGAGACTTTCATCCCCGCATCAGAATGAATACGGACCAACAGACTATACGGTCGCGTCCGCGCGTTTCGCGGGCTTGTGAACGGTGCCGTGTCAAAAAGGCCAAAGTAAGTCGATTCGTCTTCTGGTGCCATTATGGTTGCTCGAAAGAAAATCAACAGCATTCAGAGAGACTGACCATCGTCTTTGAATAGTGCGATGGTGAGAAGCCTTGCAGGAGGTGTAATCTGGACCAAGCACCTTGTTCGTACAAGATCCGGCGGAAGACCGAGTGCGCGAGCACAAACCAAAGGTAAGTAGTGAGATCGTACCACCCTGCGCTCAATGGCTCCCCGAGTGACTTTGTGTCCTCTCGCTAACGGTCCCAAAGATACAACAGTCTCCTTATTCAACATCAGGAAGCTCTGACAGCGGGCTTGGTGGAACTGTACAGGCGGCTCGCCGGAGGTCAGAAATGGGACGGTGCTCTAGTCGAAGAAGTCAACGGCAACCCCAGCGTACACGGTATCCTTGAACGACTAGGAGTGCTTGACCGCGACGAAGATGCAATTCCCAGCAATTTCGACTCATCCTCGACGCACACCAAGTCGGAACCTGTCTCACCCGTAAGCCTTGCGAAATCTGTTCCACCAGCTATCGCGCCGAAGCCAAGAGGGCAGGTTCAAGCAGCAACTCATAGAGACCCGGTCTGCCATACACCTGGTACTGCAGTTCTTGAACGACGGATTGCCGTCGGCCAATCGCCAAAATCAGCCACAGCAACGACCATGAGCCGGACGTCGACGGCGTGTGGACCGCAATCTTCCCCATTCGATGGAAATGAACTACCAGAACACATGACATTTTTCGCACAACACCCCTCCTCACCACGGACGCCACCGTCGAACGCTCGAAGCTCACTCAACAGGCTCAGCATGTCGTCGATATCCTGGGACTCGCCAATGGATGAGTTTGGCGACGACTTGTTTGGCACGCCGATACTTACACCCGGGGCAGATGTCCAGCCAGCACAACAACGGCCGGGCCACCAGATCGAACCTGTTCCGCAACCTCAGCCGCTCGGCCAAACTCCACCACAAGTCCATCAGAATTCGTACACGCTGCCCCCGTCATTCACGTCTCCGCACCTGAGCGGCACGGAAGCCTACAGCAATGAGTGTTTCTTCGATGCGACTCTCGGCGCGGGGGTGTCCATGTATGGATGGGATAATGGATTGGTAGGCCCAGGCGGTATCGAGTATGTGCCTTGGGACACGGGAGTTTATGTCTAGAATTGGGATGATCGAATAGGAGTTTTTGTGGTCAACAACAAAGAACATAATACTTGGTAATTGTTCCATCTCGCACTAAAGTATACGGATCTACATAAGTGCCTCTTATCTATGTATCATGCGTATACAAGTATGCAGGGTCCAGATCTGCCAAGATGTGTCAGGCCGACTAATCCTCTTTTGGTTGCTTGAGGACGTCCCTCACTTGGACATCAAGATCGGATGCATTGGTAGATGCGAGCAGCGTCAAGCCCCTTGAATCTGCCGTCGAGAAAGGCACTCTGTCAACTATCTCCTCGCCTGTCAAGAAACATGTCTCTAGCAGGTCTCTTGCGACCCTGCAGCATGCGATGAACTACATTATATCGCACCTGCGTGCTCTTCGACACAGACCTTGCCCTCGTTCATCAGTGGTTGCCGCTCGATTAGACCCATCCCAACTGGTCGAGGAAGAGAGCTCGCCCTACTATGACCCACGTTATTTTCACCCCGCTCGCACTGGAGATCTTCTCAATGAGCGGTATCAGGTGGCCACGAAACTTGGCCATGGAAGCAGTTCCACGGTCTGGCTTGCGCGAGACCTGAGACAGTCTGTGATGTTTTCCAATGACACTTCTCTTCTACGTTCATTCTGATTAGTCGATAGGTGGAAGTGGCTCAGAGACCGCTACGTGGCAATAAAGATCAAAGCAAACACATCCAGTCCCGCACACGAAACTGCACATGGGTGAGGTAAACATACTGAGGCACGTCACACGAAAGAACTCTCTTCATGAGGGGATGGACATTTGTCCGACGGACTTCTTGACACGTTCACGATACGGGGGCAACGTGGGAAGCACACGTGTCTCGTACTTGGGCCCCCTGCGGGAGCCACTATGTGGCTTTACCAAAGACGTTACGTGGGAGACGTGATACCGGATGGAGATTGTCAAAATTATTCTCCAGAAGGTGCTGCATGGACTTTGATTGTCTACACTCGGAATGTCAAGTTATTCACACCGATATGTTTTTTTTTTCCATCCATGACAAAATATGGGCGGCATGGGGATACTAATTCGACCCGAACTAAATAGATTTAACAAAAGTTATAGGCCACCTCCACAATCCCGACCTGATCACCGAGATTTTCACCTTCGAGACGACCATCTTCAGCGTCAGCGGCGAGGAGAAGAACTCGTTCATCGACTTAGTCCGGAAAATGGTCCGGTGGGAACCGAATGAGCGCAGCACGGCTGGGGAACTCCTCGAGGACACTTGGCTATACAGCGAGTGCGTGGGTGGACAACGATAGCGAGATGGATAGATACCTCTACCGAGCACTGTTGTGTTTGTCTTACATAAACCCTTTTCTCTGTAACTGGCTGGCTGGCTAGCGGGCTGGTAAGGTAAGGTAAGGTAAGGTAGGGTAGGGTAGGGTAGGGTAGGGTAGATACACTGATACACCAGTGGACAAACAGACTCGGTCTTTAATGGATAGATAATCTATTTGTCTCTTGTGTTTGTGAGGGGGGTAGAAGCTCGACTAAAATGCCCTCAAGAGTGATCATCGAGCAGAGAACCGTATTTTGCTTTAGCACCATCTATATCATAACTAGGTATCTGCGCTGTATACTGTACCCGTACCCGTACCCGTGGACCTGTGGTGTGCATTGGAACCCACCATATCCAGATTCTTTCCAGAGGTTCAAGTTCCTCCACTCACTCAATCAGTCAATCAGTCATGGACAAGTCTAGGCTTCTTCCGCTCTTGCATTCTTCCATCCCCGTCCAGTCCCCGGCTGGCAACGATGTCACCAAACAAGAAGAACCACGAGCTCAGCTCAGCTCAGCTCAGCTGGCGACCCTTACATGGTAAAATGCCTTGCATTCACGCATGCTCGTATGCCTTTGCCCGGGGAGATTGGTGCCGGTAGATTATTTATCCAGATTCGAGATCGGGACGCGGCCGTCGTTTTTCTTGTCCGCTGGAGAAAAGGGGGCGGAGAGTAGACTAGACTGGTAGAAGGAGGCCCAGTAGCTGGTTGGTTGGAGAATTGAATCTACCTAGGTGTCATGGGGTGTTGGTTGGTGTTCAAGGCGGACCTTGGAAAATGCAAGACTCTGATCTGTTGAAAAGGTGGTAGATAGATTGTGAGGAACTGTAAATCTGTAGGTAGGTCATCCTCCCACCGTTGGTTGATGCCATGGCCCATCTCTAATAAGATATTCTTTCTCGGGAGCTTGTCTTGTCAAGAGGCCCCCTTCTGAAATGCTCACTCACTCTCCATGCAAAATCCCTACCTACCTACCTGATCCCCTTCATGCATATGCTAAGCAGCTCCATCGTCTTCCACCCCAAACCAGACCAGAGCCGGCCGTTTCCGAGTCGTAGAGCGCTGAGAAACAACCTCTAATATCACACTTTGAAACTTCGTATATGGCGTAGACCCCATGAGGCGCCCCCCGGAGAAAAACAATGATAAACCCCAAAACGCCGTCTCCAATGCAAGACACACAAAATCCGACGGGCCCTTTTTTCCCCCTCTAGATGTTGTGAATTAGAAAGTTTCGGAAACTGTCCCAGTAGTCGGAATCGACGTATCTGGGGGGTAGAACACGGAGGTTAGCATATCTCGTCGATGCAAAAGACATTCCGGAAAATAACGTACATGTACTTCATGCTGCTCCTCAGACTGGGCTGAATGCTCTCGGGTTGCCATCGGAAGATGTACATGACAAACGCCCAGCTCAAGCTGGCGAAAACGGGCCACGCATTGTTCTCGATCTTTGCCTTGACCTCGGGCGATAACCTTTGGGTCCATAACGTCGGAGTTGGCGTCGACCTCGTGGCGCTCGGCGGTTCAATGCTGAGCTTCGCCAGCGCGAGCATTACTCGGGCAAAGACGTAGATGACGATTTGCTGCTCGATACTAAAGGAAAATAGTTTAGTCTCACGAGAGCCAGTTTACAGCGGGTACAATTGAGCCTTACCCGCCATGCTTCCCTCGCCCAAAGACAACATACCCGCCCAACAGGCCGGCGAAAAAGGTGTCGTACGGCCCCTCCTTCCCAGGGTGTCTGGGATTCAATAGCCTCAATATTAACATCGAAGACTTGTACACTGTTGCAAAGAATGCGAGGTTCCGCGCATGTTGTCTGGTAGCTTTCAATACAAGGCGTATCTTTTCTCGGATCGACCCCGACCGGAACATGAAGACCATCACCAGGGCATGAGGAAATCGTACTTTGGCACCGTAGACGGCGCCATTGCGGGCGGCTTTGAGGATTGCTAGTAGGGGAGCAAGGTCGGGGTTGAGGATGATGGACTCGACGGTTTCCTGGTGAAGTCAGCGAGGAGCTCAACAGTGTAGAGGGCGCGCATCGCAGACTGACCTTTAGCACATCCATTTCGCCTACTCGACGGCAGATATTGTATTGTGGAGGACGAAAGATTCCTCAATATCCCAGGAGCGCAGAGACCAAGGGAAAAACAAGGTCACCGGAGAGTTACGAGGCAAAGGGCGCAGTGATGGCAGCCAACGTCATGGGCATTGAGCTGCGTGCGTGGCTGGAATGAGCAATTGGCATGTGTTAATTTGGGTTTCACGTCGAGGCAGCAGAGCAATTGGATGCCAGATGGAGAGTTGCAGAGTGCAGAGAGCAATAAGAGACAGAGAAAAGACTCCTCGGCGAACGAGGAATACCGACTACATCATCTTTGACCTGGTTTGTCGGTGCATGTGAACCGCGGGCGGGTCAGCGAGGGCCAAGTTGTGGGCATTTTTTGCCTTCCCCACAGTCCGATGATTTTGTTCAACCGCCGCGCTGAGCCTCGGCTGTTTTTGGTGTTCCCCAGTGCCACCTGCGCTTCCCGCTGTTCATTATCCGATACTACCTATACATGATGCTAAACCTCGTCTGCCGAGATGGTAGACTCGTCCTTGATAAGATACTCCGTTAGGTCCATGTCCATATTCATAGCCATATCGCCTCGTCGGAAACCTGCGAACACCAGAACCTGCCTGCGCACCAGAGACTTCTAAAGTCATGGGTCTATCGCGTGCCACAGGGCATTCATGCTCCGTTTCCTCGGCAAATGCACATTGCGTAAATAACGGCCTCTCGAGGCTTGACGGCGAAGTCCTGAACGTCATAGCTACTGGCTTGGGCACGCCAGGCCATTCCCCAAACATGTATGAGGGACTGCAACGAGACGAGTGTCCAGACTGTGACTGCATTGCAGGATCAGTCGTAGTGGGATGTCATGTCTTCTCAGCGTATTTTCGAGCCTTTGAAAACCTCGAGTCTCGCCTACCTCAGGAGGTCCGCTGTCGTTTCGGCTTATCATTGTCGTCGTCACTTGCATCGTTCATTTCCTCGTCGTCATCTTCGCCGATGCTAATGTCATCTCCGCTGCCTAGACCACTGCTTCCTTCTTCCGAGAAATCGTCAACGTCCATGCCACCGTTTTCCATGTCTTCGTCTTGACTGATCATGTCTTCCTCGCCATCCACGTCTCTCGTCTCTTCTTCGTCCTCAACGTCGTCACGGTTTCTCTTGAGGCCTTTCATCTTCCGTGTCTGCAGGGTTGAAAGATCCTGCTTGCCAAGGTGCACCCGGCCAATCTTGTCACCCACCAAGTCTGTCTCGATGTTCTTCTTTGTCCGTGCTTCGTTTGGCCGACGGCCATGTTTCAAAGCATCCCTCATCACCGCCGCATCCGCCTCATGGAATCGCCCGACCCGGAAGTCAAAACTGGGTCCGATGGGGTCAAGCTCAACTCGAGGAATTTTGGGGCTGTTGGATCTCATAGTCCGTATCCGATACCACCTGAGATGAAGGACAGGTTTGTTCACTGGATCGTTCAGATCTCCCGAAGGACTGGCGCTCTCACCCGCGGCAATCATCAAAATATATTGTAGGCCTGCGACGTCAATCGAAGATATCTCTTCGCCTTGAAACAGATCCAGCATTATCGATCTGAGCGACTGATAGAGCGTAGCTTGCGTCGACGATGAAGTGTCATCCCACTGAGACCCTGCGAACAGAATCAAAGGCTTCATCCCGATCCCGATCTGCAATTTCGCTTCCGACTGTTGCTCGTTCGGGGGTACCAGGAGGAGCAGCTCGGCCATGTCCAGCAGCTTGCCATCGTATATTCGCAGGACGGTGATATTGTTGGGTCTTTTCTTAGAATGAGTACCAAAGACCACCACGCCACACTCGTTTTTCCCTGCCAGAAATTCCAACGACTCGGAGTTCTCGAAAGGGTGGATGTTGTCGTTCTTCTTGGTGAGCATCACCGAGTCCGGCTTGGTGAGAGTGTGGACGGTTTTCAGCACGGTGCTGACCGGCTGCGGGCATTTCGTGCCATGGAGGAGGAGCACCCGTTTTCTCGATTCCACCTGCTGAGGCTCGCGTGCTTTGACGATGCGGGCAGTCCGAGCATTTCGAGGTTTTCTGCAAACGTCAGTCTCCTTCGCGTTAACAGTGGTCGAGAAACTTACATTTCGCGCAGCATCGCGAATATTGCTACCTGACTTGGAAGAGAGAAAGCGCAACCAACAGATATCCGGGAGACGAGACGAAGGACCCTACAGTCTGGACTGACCGCTTTCGCACAAGTTTTGAGAGGCACAAAAATTTCCAGGCCGCAGGTGAAAATCCTTATCGATAAGGAACGGTGGAGTATAGAGCCTGTTTCGGCATATTCCTGTTGCCGCCTCGCCGCGTTTGCCCTCGGCAACACCAACGTTGCCCTGTTTGCTAGTCTCTACGAGAACTTGAACTACAAGAAATTCCCGGCTCGACGTCTCAAGGCTACTCCATCTCTGACCCACATGCTGCCCTATCTTTGCCGATTGACCCGGTACGCTCCTCTCTCTCGGGAAAGTGAGATAGGTAACTGGAGGCACCAAAAAAAAAACGAATTGGTCGTCAAAGACCAGCAGCTCACAGCAGGGAAAGGGAGACAACAAGAGCAAAGTGCTTCAAGCGCCAATACCTGTGTGCGAGCTCAAGACTTCAAATTCACTGCTACGGAGGGCCTCTTTTTGTTTCGAAGTCTCGTATCCTTGGGCAGCCGGATATCTCGACTGAATCCCTCACATCCACGTTCGATTTGCTAACGGGTTTTAAAGTAAGCCAATGGAGCTGAGCAATTGATCTACCGCTCTTGCAAGATTGACAGGGTCACAGTCAACGCTCGATCCAGCAATAGGTATGTCGACCGTTTCTCAACTCGATAAATTCGTGGCAGCGTCTCGCGTCTCCCTCGTCACCTCTCATATTATTTCGAGAAGTTGCTTGTTCCTATGTGCACCCTAATGACCACATTGCCCTTGGGTGGCAAACATGTCCAGCGGAAAACCAGCGAGGTCTGCTCCTGTTCCTTTGTTCACGAATATGCCAGCTAGAGCGACAGCTAGGTTTAGTCTCATCCGCCATATCTGCTCCCTGACAATGACAAGTTTCGTATCCAACTCCGATCATGGTATGTGCTAATACAATGCTCGATCTACGCATCAATTCCAAGGTTAAGAAGGCAGCAGTCTTGCATGACCGCTGCGTGCTACTCGCGCACAGTCGCTCTATGTTCACCACTCCCGTGCGATCGTGACACGGTTCAAAATCATGTCGAATCACGTATGCTGGTTCCGGATCTCTCGTCCATCATTGAAACGCACGGAGAGCTGTGAAGGAATTAATGGTTAGGGGACGCGTATAGCTATGCAGCAGAAAGGGGTTGGCAGCCTTGTGTCGGAGAGAAGTTGATCCGATATGGTTGGTTCTTGTCCTCCAACGGTCTGTTTCCCTACGGCAAGGTCAGAGATCGTCCAGTTCCTGGGAATATCTCTCTCTTTATGTGTGTGTACATGCACGTGTCGAGTACATACCTCTTCGGTACATAATACACATGTCCACCGCCTCCACCATTGATCGTGGTAAATATCTTATGTGCGCACAAATCGTACCACATCTTCCCTACTCGAGAAAGTCCCGCTTTGCTGGATGGATGGAATATATTCATCCAAGGCTTTTTCAATCTCTTTATTTTGTCAATATATTCTCTGCTTAAATCTCCTTTGTTTTGGTGTTGGTAGTGGCGTGGAGATGGGTATGTCCTCCCTCTCCATCTCCGTTGATGCCTGTCTCCCTGGTAGGAAATATCCTTGGAGATCCCACTCAGAATGAGACAGGCATTGCCGCTCTTTTTGTTGTCGAGGATACAACAGTAGTAGAGGACTATGAAGCGCCGCTGTGTGCGCGCGCACACACATGAAATGCAACAATACGATTGCTGACACGTCCCCATCTCAAAGACCAGGTCAAGACCTCTTGACACGATGAGACCACGGATACTTTCCTCGGGAACAATCACCCGCTAAAAGTGTCGGTGACGCCGAGACTCTTCTGGCCCGCGGCGGCCTCGTCCAGAGCGACGTTCTTGTTCAGCTTTGTCGTCTCCTCGTCGATCTTGTCCTGGTCCGCATCCCCCTGGGCGGCCTCGATCTGCAGCGCCAACACCTCGAGCTGCAGCTTCAGCACTTTGTTCTTAATCTTGCCGTTCTGAAGGGCCGTGGCGGTGGCGTCGTCACCAGCGGCGGCGATCTCGTCGTTGAACCCGCCGTCGCCGGTTTCAGCGTCCTCGGCCGTCTCCCGCGCGTCCTTGATGATTTGGAGATCCGCGGCTGACACGGAGGCGAGGTCGGACGTGTCAATCTGTTCGAGTCCGAGTCAGCCAAAATTGTCTGTCGTGGGACCGCAATTCTTTTGTAGTTGGAATGAAAATGAACAATACGATGCACTTACGGGGAACTTTGCATTCACTTCGGCCAATGCATTCCCGGCGACTCCGTCAGAGACTTGAAACTGACTGTACGGCTGGACGGTGAGGACGTTGGCTCGCTTGGTCTTCGCACCGATCCCAGTCGGAGCAGCCGTGGAGAGAGCCACGATGCTCAAGAGGATGGTGGCGGGTGAGATGTACATTTTTGCTTGTTCTTGTTCTTCTTCTTCTTCTTCTTCTTCTTCTTCTTCCAACCACAGAGTATGTGTGTATGAATTGCTGCTGGTCACAGAGTTCCCCAAGAACGAGAGTTGAGAAAGACAGTCCCAAAGAGTTTTGGAGAGAATATAAAAACAGACCAGCTGTTCGATTGACAATAGGGAAGAGATTGAAAAGTGACTGCTTGAGATGGGAAAATAAGACCAGCTTACAGATCTCGTCAGGACAGCAGCCCAGCTCGACTTTATATATTAGTACAGCACAGCAGGATTACCTTTTTGGCGCCTGACATTGACTCTATCACATACAGACCGACGCTTCACTGTACCTAGTCGGTACTTGGAACAATGGCGCCGCTGTGTCGCTGGGTGATTGAGAAAGCAAAAAGGGCTAATAAAAGGGCCGAGGGATAATTGGATTGTCGCACCTTTGTTCTCACGTTCCCACGTGGGAATCGTGCTGTGATGGTGGCACTCGCTTATACCGTGGTTGGTTTGAGAACAAGTCATGTCGTTGTTGGGGATAACCTGGAAGAGGTAGAGAGAGAGACCGAGAGAGAGAGAGAGCCTCGCTTGAAGTGATGATGGTGGTGGTGCCCCCTGGTCCTGGTCCTGGCGCCGAGACTGAGACGAAGCTGAGACTCGATAACCGAACCGACCTCCACATTTTCCATGACCGCATCCAATTTCCCTTTGTTCCTTTGTTGGTGCTTGTGCATAATACTCCCCCGGATACTCGGGAGGAAGGAATAATAATGTTGTCTCCAGGACCATGGGCATCATGGCCGGCAAGGATATCTGACTGAGGTAGTTTTGTTGCATGGGTGGAATATGGTTTTCTGTCTTCTTACACCAGCGGGTTCCCCCTCCCGTCCCCTTCCCCTTCGAGAGAAGAAGGGAGGCAAGCCAGCCATAATATGTACCGAGTGGTTTTGTTTGGCCCTTTCTGACTTATGTTTGAGCAATCGACTGTTTTCCCTCGCGCTGAGTGAAGAGTGTAGATCGTAGACATTTATGCTGGTGCAGCACTGGCGCTGTATATTATGAGGCACTTGACGTATCAAACTTAGCCATCCCCATCCCCATCCCCATTGCAGCGTCAGAGTCAGGATCAGGATCAGGGTCAGTGTCTGCGATTTCTCCTCCTCGCTTCGCTTCGCAAGCGAGGAAGGACATCCCATGTACCTCGTGCCGAGTAGTCGGTACCTGGAGCAAGACGAGGAGCGAAGGAAGAATGGACGGGAGGAATAGGAGTGACGGTCTACTTACTTAGCATCTAGCAGCTAAGTAATTTTGTATGTATAAGCAGATGGCCCCTACCTCCCTGGAATTCATCCAGCTACTTCTTCTGACACATATCTGCATGCACAAAACACCAAAGTTGCTGTGAACCGATTACATACATACACACTCTCACATATGTAAGTAGGTTGGTAGGTATCTACAGTACATTCACAGTCCACCCCCAATATGATCCCAACCTCAATACTATGTACCCGTATATAATATCACCAACATTCCCAGAGAATGGCCATTCCGTCATGAATTATTCTATTGTGATAATGCCCAACAAGGCAACTTTTGCATTTGGGCCAGGAAATAACCACGGCACTTCCAACTACTTCCCATCTTTGGCCCAGAAACTGGGCACCACACCGAAAAGGCTCACCAGCGCCAGCCACCACCATGCCCAGCCGACAACACCCTTCTCCAGGCCTTGTCCATACCAATGACCCGCGACGATAGGTCCAATCGTCCGGAACGCGCTGGATGTCGCGGCACCCATGCCGTGGATGGTGCCCAGCATGGCGGGACTGGGGCTGGAGTTGTTGATGAGCAGGACAGAGCCCGGGATCGCAAACGTCCGCGCGGCGACCTGGAGCACCACGACAACGACGATGCCCATCCAGAGCACGAATGGGTGGGAGATGAGGAGCGACAGGTATGGTGCCAGGGCGTAAGCCACAGGGAACACGAACAGAGACCAGCGCGTTGAGCGGAGAAGGCCGAATCGCGCATTGATGCTCGGATATAACGTCAATTGGAGGATGATTCCGACGAACCCCAGAATCGACATTGCCAGACCAATGGTGGGTAGGCTAAATTGTAATCCACCCGTGAAGACGAAGGGGAGATGAACAGTATTCTTCTCCTCATCGGTGGCTCGGGCCGAGGAAAGGAAAATCGTCCAGAGGGAAGCGAAGCCACCCATCTGGAAGTCCATAATGGCGACAGTTGCCAGTACAAGGAGGACATTGGAAGTGATGGCATGGTAGAACGGGGGGGCCGATTTGGGGGCTTCAGACGGCCTGGGAGGTGTCTTTGATGATGTTGCAGAGGGATTGGCGCCCTCGCCTTCCTTGGGTGGCAGTGGTTCCAGCGGCGTGCTCGAGGGCATGCTCTCGTCGTCCACCGTATCTGGTCCGGGAGCAACATCTACTTGGCCAAGCTGGCTGTACCCGAATCGCTGGAAGACCATGGTACGGATGCGGTAGGTGATGTTTTCGGCGAGCTCGATGCCGCGGTCACGGGTGTATTTCCGGGAACTCAGCGTTTCTCGCAGACCCATCCACACGAGCAGTGCATCTGCAAAGAGCACAAGGGCGCAAAACAGGTTGGGTGCGGCGTAGGGAAACGTCGTCAGCCATGAGACCCCATGAGCTCCGCCAAAGGTCGAGTTCTCTCCAAACAGACCTGGATAGTTGTGCACGGGATCGGAGAGCATCCCACCAAACAGCGGCCCAAAGATGTTGGCGATATTCCACGCCAGAGGCAGTAGCAGGAATGTTCGCGAGTGGTATTTCTTCTCGGTACTCTCTGCCAATGCCGTCCTTGCTCCTCCCACGGTTGCATTGACGGCACCACCCAGACATCTCCAAACCACGGCTGCAGGGAAACTTCTTGAAAATGCCACGCCTATACAGCTCAATGCTTGTCCCGTCAGCCCGATTAGGAGGACGGTCTTTCTCCCAAATGACGGGGAATCAGCCACCCGCCCCCACAATATGCCTGTGAACACCTGGGCGGCCGTGAAGACCCCCTGCAACACACCGGCCTCGAAGGATATCTGGCTGTCTGGCGCCGAAGGGGAGAAGGACTTGAGTTGGTAAAACATGTAGGCCTGCAGGGCGGCCTGCTGGAAGAAATCGACCACTCGCACGGAGCATATAATGAAGAGTTGGAACTTGTTCGGTATCGAGGCCCATGACGGCGGTGGCGGTGGTTTGCCCGGTCGGGTTTCGACGTCGTGTCGCATGGTTAGAGAGGGTGAATGAGTATGTGAAGGCGTATATGCGTCACCGAGGTGTGTTCTCGTATGTTTTCATATATACAAGCATGGCATCCTCGGTTGAGAGATGTACGTTTCAAATGCGGAGGTGCGTTTTCGGGCTCTCGGGCTCGTAGGATACCTCGTAGGAAGTTGTCGGCTGTACGAGTTAGCAACCGTGCTTTTCGACGGGATACAAGCGACAGTCAAGTGCTCGTATTGTGGAATCTCTGTAGTATGTGCAAGATCCAGCAAATGCTCTCTCGAACGAGAAGCTGTATGCGGCAGTATACGAGTGCACGTAGCTACCGTCACCGGACCAAGAGATAGGCCAAGATGAACACCAGATAAAGGATATCCGAAGTCGGGGGAGGTGAGATATGAGAAAGACGTTGCTGGCGATGGGCCGATGGGAGGGAGAGGACGGGAAGACGTCAACCTACAGCGCTACTGTGCGAATTGTCCTTGTAGGTGGGACGGAAATACTACGCACGCACCCGAGTAGTAGTAGGTAGGTACGTAGCCCCGGGACGCACAAGTACCATTTGGGGTCTCTAGGGCCTCCCTAGAAGAAGTGTAGCGACAGCGTTTTACCTACAAAAGCCTGTACCATCGGCATGGGCTCAGCCGAGCCAAGCACCCCCCCCAAAACATTTCGTTCGTCAGTCGGGGCCGGAAGTCGGGGGGTTCCTTGCCACCTGCTCGTCCCCCCCTCTTTGCTTGGTAGCTGCAGCTTGCCTAGCTGGCCCTAGGCACCATTGGCGTTGAATTTTAGGCGAAAGTGGCGCCTTTGGCTCGCCCCAAACCTTGGAAGGTAGTTTCCACCTTAAACTTGGTACTCGGTACATGTTACTCGTATGTATCTAGTCTGGCAATCTTTGCTGGGATTGAGACGAGATGTAAGAGAAGAAGTGAGAGATGGATAATTGGTTGGAGGAATTTGCGGGCGATGCTCTCCCACTGCTAGGGTTTTGTTATTTTTTGCTATCGACACATACATACGTACAAGTAGAACAACTACCTCTCCCCTCAGAACGAGGAGAATGACGACTTCGAACAAAGCTGAAGCTACAATAAGGATGTTTCGGTGGTTGTGCATTCCAAGGCCTCCGCAATCACATCTCAAAGATTAACCCGATCCTGTCACTCCAGCCAAATGGATACAAGAACAAGTACCACCAGGGATCAAAGGACAGGCCTCCCCTTTCCATGATTTCTGTTCTCTCCTTATTTCCACCTTGTTTAGCTATGATGGAAGCGAGCCTCGTTTGATATTGAGGCTGAAAATCAAGCATTCAAAGCTACTTTCTCATACGAGATACATACTCCGTGCCTCCACCACCACTCACTGCATTTACTAGGAACCTACCACGTACTACGAGTACTTTGTACACGTGGAAATTTTGCCACCTCGAGAAAAGGAAACTTCTGCACGTAGATCAAATGCTGGATCCGGCACGGGGGTAATACTGTAGTAAATCATGGGCGGGCTCCGGGCGTCTCCCGAGGCTCTTGGGAGTACGTGGCAGGCGTGGACGAGTGTGTACCTGCTCGTAGAAAGGTCGATGCAATGTACGTGTACCTCGTACGTGTGCGTGTGCGTGTGCGTGCGCGTAATCTGTTTCATCTCCCACCAGCCTCTTTGTTACCCAAGTCATCGTTATACAAGTGTCTCTCAAAGACCTCGTGGCCTGAACTGCAGGTACGAGTACTCGGGTCCTCTGTTGTGTATCTGTCCATCACAGTAAGTTCCACCACCGCTAAACCTGCGGCCGACGGCATCTCGGTTGTGGCACCTTAATCTCGATATCTCCAAACATGCACCGAAGGTACCAGGGATGGGGTTACGAGTAACTCGTAAGTATGTGCACACCTACAGGACATTCTGTTTGTATGTACCTCGTAACCTCCTACGGAATCTATTACAAGTACAAGTACTTGATACAAATTGTGTGCTGCCCAAAAAACTTGGATACCAGAGCCACCCAGCACGGCTAATCGGCATTGAAATCTCGTCTCCACCACCCACCACCACCACCATCATCACCCATCATGCATGCATCCCATTCCTGGCTGGCAAAAACCCCGATTGTAATATAATACCATGGGGATGGAATCAAGTTGTAAAGACATACTAACAGTAAAAAGTCAAGACTTTTTGGAGAGACGGCGCCAAAACCAGCCGCTGTTCCCGCCACCCAAGAAAAATATACTTTGCGATTTGGGTCTTGGGACTCGGAACTCGGTCGACCCTACGATCACGGACATCAGTACCGAGTATGGTAGAGCAGAGTGAGTAAGGAAAGCAAGTGCTTACTGAGCGAGTAACACCCGTACCTATCTACCTATGTAGGTACGTACTCGAAAGAAGCAATCAAGACTTGACCCCCCACGCCTTCTCACATACTTGAAGTTGAACGACTCACAACAGCTTCATTCCGGCTTCATCCTCTCCAAAGAGTCTTGATCCCCGAGAGCCGTGTCTGCCAAAGGCAAAAAAGTTTGTTTTTTTCTTGCTTGGATACAGTAGGTACTTGTAGTGGGAAAGTCTCCCTCCAGCCGGCGCCAACGCTATCTATGTAGCTATCAGGTAGCTATCGATGGAGGCATGAAGGCAAAGTCCCAGATGCAGCGCACGCGACCACTCGAATTTTTTTTTTCTTCTTCTTCCTTTCTTCGAGTAGTTGAGTCTGGTGCGCTATGAGGCTCCGAGCTCGGATTCGGTTGGTCGTGACATCATTCATTAAGGTCTACCGCCATCATCACCACTCGTTAGACAGCTATACAGCTATCTGTGGATCTACTCACACCTCACCTCATCTCGCACTGAGTAGATGGATAGCATAGATAGATTGATACCCCATGCTGTGCATGCCCGATAAGTACTCCCGCCCGTGTCATTAAATCTCTAATCATCCCATTTCCCAGCAGTGCAGAGCTGAGCTGAGCTAGGCAGAGCTGGCTCCAAAATGTCATGACGGGTCTGTAATCATGGGCGTCCTGTCCCCGTCCCTGTCCCCGTCCTGCTCCTCTAGCGACAGAGCCTTGTATCCGGCTCCGGCGCCCACGTCCCTGCCCCTGTGTCCCTTCCTCTTGACTGCCCGGTACACATTGTGGGCCAGGACGTGCACGGGGCGGGAGACAAAGTTCCTCGTCGCGAGCACAATCACCAAGATGATGAAGATGGCCAGCCCGCCAAACGTGGCGCCAAACACCTCGGCGTTCTTGATCCGCTCCGCCCGCTGGCGCTGGGTCTCGAGCTTCTCCTGCTCCTCTTGGTCTTGCCGGAGCTTGTCCTCCTCGTCTTCCTGTTCGTGCTTCGCTGCCTGCTCTTTCTTGCGCTGCTCCGGCGACGGCATGAACCGGCACGCCACGTCGTCGCAGTACTCGCGCAGTTGCTCGTTGGGCGTGAAGATGGCTTGCACGGCCGACGTGCCCAGCACCTGGCCGTGCACGTCGAGCGCCTCGGCGTACGAGTACGAGTACACCTCGTCGTGCCGGTAGATGGTTTCGAATCCGTTCTTGGGGACATTGGTGATTTCCTCCCACGAGCCTTGCTTGTTTTCGCCGCCGTAGAAACGCCACGACTTCACCTCGGTCGCGCCGTTCCACGAGGCGTAGAGCATCATTTCCCGCCCTTCCTTCGAGTACGTCCACAGGGCAGGCTTGGTCAGCGGCATGCCCACCCAGTTGTCGAATTTGTGTACGCGGTAGTTCATCGTGTTGGTCCACGCCAGGGCCCCGTAGAAGATGATCTCATACGACTCGGGCGCGTACTCGGTCCAGAAGGCGTCGTTGCCCCAGCCCATCAAGATGCCACCATTGGGGAGAATCTGCATGTTGCCCTGTGACTTGGAGATGTGGGCATGTCCGTCGACGAACGGCGGGTCGAGGTTCAAAATACACGTCGCCACCTTGGTTTGGTGGTCCAGCACAATGATCTGGCCCGTCGAGTGCGGCTGGGTCTGGTTGTAGCCGTTGGAGCCGTTGTCGAACAAGGAGATTACTGTGTGCGTCTCATTGTCGGAAATAAACCGCGCGTCATGCTGAGACGAGAACTGAAACTTGTCGAGTGCGTAATCCGATTTGGCTCCGTTCAGCCGCCAGATGACGTGGCCGTCGACTCCTGACAACTTATACACTGCCGAGGTGTGGCGGGCCGATATGAGGTAGTCGCCGTCCTGGTTCTTGTCGATCGAGTTGATGTGAAAATAATCCCAGGGACTGTTGGGGTGTTCGCCAGTGCCGCTGATCTCGGTGGTACTCGGTTCCACCCAGCTTTCGCTGGGGTCAACATGGTCAAGACTGTGCCATTCGAACAGGACTTCTCCCGTGTCGACGTCGACTTCCTGAAACGCCCCCTGCTGGATGTAACCGAGACCGTCGCAGAGATTCCAGGGACACATGTCGTAGACGCTGCGGAGGTACTGGGTCATGAGCGCCTGCTTCCCATCATTGATGACCCGGAATTCGTGCATGTCGGACGAGGCCTGGTAACTGCCCGGCTCAATGGACCTGACGATGCGATAATGTTTGTCCATGATAAGACCATGACCGTGGCCCCACCCGAGCATTTGCACGCCTTGGTAGAAGCACAGATGGACCTCGCCTTTGTACATGCATGTCTGCGGCGCGTGGGAGACCCCGGGTCCAGCACTGCCAAAGCCGGAATATATTAAATTCTGAAGGAAAGGACGTTAGCATGCCAGGGTGTTGCGAGGGATAGCATTAGACTTACCGCATCATTGTCGTATATGTGGATGCCTTCCTGGGCTGCTTGATACGGGGCGACGAAGTAATAACCGGGTGCGAGTTTCTCAGGCTGTCTCTGAAAGACGCTGAGGATGGGCGCAAACAAATCAGGTCTCTGTCATTCATCAGTCAGTCAATCCAGCACATCCGAGCCGTAAAAAGTTGTAGACTGACTGATCGAAAGATGGAAATAGGTTGTGACTTGTTGTCGGCGGCTATTCTCCACGCGAACAGGCATATGAGCCAGCACTGCAATGATAACGAGAGCCTCATGGCATGTAAACCCGTCGCCGGTCTCGTCTCGATTCAGCAAAGAACCAAGAAACCAGTACCAACGATTCTGATGTGAGGTCCCAGAGGTTAACAACCCCCAAGAAGTACGAGGTAGTAAGTGTCCAAAAGGCTGACCTCCGCCGCTTCGCCCCCCAGCCTCAGGCTCTGCTTATTGCCAGATCTGCACCCAGACACGAGAGCCGGAGGCGTGTCTGCCAAGAGGCACGCGATTCTCTTCTGGTCCAGCAAATATCCGATGTGGCGGACAAGGATCCGAGTTTCAACTTTTCAGGCCTTCCTTGTATCTTACGCCCAGGCGGTTGGGCAGCCCAAAGGGTTCGAATATTGCAATTTCGGGCGGTGGGAAAGGGGGCCGGTTGGTCAGGGTCACTCTGTCAAGTTCAAGGGAAAATATGACACGAGGGACAAATCACTTGGTAGGACGAGATACTCGGTACTCGTAGTTAGCAGTGAGTGATAATAATGGGAAAGTTCGTTTAGCCACTTGACTGACACTGGCTGAGGTGGATACGAGAGCCCTGAAGGTGGCTCCCTTTGGCCTCCCGCCCCCGGTCAAAAGAATCGAACTACCACCTCCGCTACCATGCCTTGTTAGGTATCACGGAGGGGACGGGTATTAATACGAGACGGACGTTTTTGAAATGACAGTTCCCACCATGCCGAGAACTACTAGTCAAGCCTCGGAATGAGGACAGAGTGAGGTAACGCGACTAGTCGGTTGGCCACAAGCGGATTGATTCCCCGCTATCTCTAATGTCAATGATAGGAAGGTCACTGTTGATCGTTGGGATTACGAGTATCGTCTAGCGCCCACGGTTACAATGGGATGCTGGAGGTCGAATCCCGGACTCATTCCCACCTTATCCAACATTATATCATCATATCTACCGAGGACTCGTACAGCGTCCCTTTTGCCGTCAAGTCAAGCTTATGAGAGGTAGGGAGCCATTTGTCAAAGTAGGGAGTGGTGGCTCCTTACACGGTAGTGTACGCAGTACAAGTAGAATGTAAGTGTTGTATTAGCTGTGTCCATACTTTCATGCAATCATCGGAGAACGGCCGATAGCAATGATTAAATCTTTGATACTGCTCGATCCGACTCGTCCCTGTTATCGGCAGCGGCCGACATCCTCTATCAGTGCATGCGGCCACCTCAAAATGTATCCAAGCTCGCCAACCACTTTTTTGGTCGCAACCCATGCCAGTCCCATCATGTCTAGAAGTGAACAGTTGCCCGCGGCGCCAATCGCAAAGATCAGAACCAGAAATCGAACAAAAACACGCCAAACACCCAGGCTATGTACAGATTTGGTGCCGGGTTTGGGGTAAAGATAGAATGCTCGTCGTTGTGAGGGAATCAAGAGGCAGCCGTCCAAAGAGGTGTGTTCGCTGTAAACTTGGGTAGGTAGTGGGTGCAGGCAAAGGTCGCCGACAGAGCCGTGGCAACCACAGGCACTCCAACCACAAGGGCCCGGAAGATAACATTCATCATCTGCTTGCGGTTTTGTGTCCTGCATCGTTGCACAAAGTTCTCCGCGTCATTGGATCTTGGGAATGGCTTATCGGGGATGGGCTCGCCGAGATACTCGCACAAGGGTCGCCAGCCAGAACTGACACGGTACTCGAGCAATTTGCCTGGTGGCACCAGTTCTCGGATCTCCTTATAGTAGTCGTGGAACCTTTGCTTCCCCTGGTTTTCAAAGTCGTCGTAAAAGAAATACTTCCAGAATTTCCGTAGCATTGGGTGGTACAGCCCGGCCGCCCAGTCAAAGTTGGCCACAGCCTTGAGTTCAGGGTCGTTTGCGCGCCAATTCACCGTTTTCATGACCGAGTTATGCCACGAATCCACGTCTCTCGTTGTAATGATGACTTTGGCGTCTGGGTACGCCTCGATCAACTCTTTGGCAAAGGCAACTGCAGGCCAGTCGCAGACTGCCTGACAATGACCCAGGAGCGCATCCCACTCCTCGCGGCCAAACTTTCCCTTGCCCTCATACTTTGCAGCAAAAGCGTCCATCC
The DNA here is from genome assembly GCF_000835455.1 of Fonsecaea pedrosoi CBS 271.37. Taxonomy (NCBI): domain Eukaryota; kingdom Fungi; phylum Ascomycota; class Eurotiomycetes; order Chaetothyriales; family Herpotrichiellaceae; genus Fonsecaea; species Fonsecaea pedrosoi. The sequence goes on along the minus strand of NW_013550614.1, from coordinate 2,038,336 downwards.
AGCAGAGACAATCAGGTGGATTCTCAACACTAGCGGACATCATGTGGTAGGTGTCTGTGTAACCCAGCTCTTTCAGGGCTGCCCTTAACGAGGCTGTACCCGTCCTTCCCAGGCCGAGTGCCAGCACTCTCATCGGCACGATTCGTTTGCATTGTCGTCGGTCGATGTCGGTTTGATACGGGGTAAATATGTCGGTAGCAGGCTTGGGGGTATATGGGATTCCCGACGCCATGGTGGAAGTGGTTCAACGAGAGAAGAGGGTTGTTCCCAGAGGGTTATAAGAGTGGAGTCAATGCGCAGATGTCCTGGGTGGGCAAGCACGAACTTGCGCGATGGGGCTCGTATTCAGCAGGCGCCAAGATATGATAAATAGCAGAAGAACCCAGGAGGATATATGCCGCGGTCTGACACAGTCGTTGCACTCTGCAAAGAAGTGGTAACGGTGGTGGGAAAAGAATGGAGGATTGAGAAAAGATATGATTGCTCTGGGGAAGCAAATCTTGGGAGGCTCTTGTTCAAGAGGGGCCAAAGTTCACAGCCCTGCTGAGTCTTGTCAGTACGAGTAAACTTCCCAGTGGAGATGCAACACGAGTCTGGGATCTTAGCCTATTGGGGATGTGTCCGGGTAGAGACACGAAAGCGAAGGGCAGAAGAGCAATCCAAGAGGACTACGACAATACCTCCTTTCCTCCCGTAGACAAGAGCTTTTCAACCGGGGGGAGGAAGGGAGGCAATTTGCCTGCCGCTCATTTCACCCTTTGGCGAACGAAGTACTCGGTCTACTCGTCTCAGTGGAATCTCTCAAATGAGATCAAGTATCCCATGCAGCCCATTTTTTGGACAATCTTTCGCCTTCTGGGATTTTGGGGCGATCAGAGGTCGCCAGGTGCCAGGGTTGAACGCCGTGTAGTGGATCCACCAAAAAGCCAGGTGGAGGACGTGTGGGCCATGCAACTAACAAAGCGTAGCCAACTGGGAATTATCTTTCAAAAGACCTGTGGGCTCTGCCAAGAACGCCACTTACGACGCCTCCTCGCCAAAAAGATATTTGGGGCAAACAGAGTTCCGGTGGATGAGCCAGTCAGACAGCGACGTGGCCCAAAGCAGGTGGAGTTTCTCGTAAAGGCAGCCGAGTCAGACGGAAGTCGATTGCCAAGACCCGATGGACCCAGAAACGCGTACAAGCAGCAAGAAATAACGTGGGAAGGTGCAGGGGGGGAAGGGGGATGTGGAGAGAAGTATTCATCATGACGACGCTCAAGTCGCAGGTGCTCGTAATCAATATGGGTACAGTGACACCAAGCAAGCAAGGGCTGCAGGGGGAAAGGTGTGTCGGGACCTGATGTTGTAGCATGTGCCCTGATTCCCGCGAGTACCTCCTTGTACAGGACAGGAACAGACCACACGCAGGATCGAATGTGGTCGTGGTGGTGGCGTGGCTCTATTTTCCGCATGGCCAAGCAAATCCTGGCAAGTGCAACGATAGACTTGGATATGGCAGCTCACTGCAGCTCTTCTTCAAGGTCTTGATACCGAATCCATGCATGCACTATGACGACTAGGAGGGTGACTTAGCGCCGGAATATGGGCCAAGGAAAGGCGTTGGTTGAGAGAACTAAAAGAGCAAGAGTGACTTTGGACGCCGACAACGGCAGGTAACCGGATGCTTGAAAGATTGGTTGGTATGGGTCGTGATTAATTGACACTAATGGCAAATAGAGACGTTACGACCATCGCCAAATGAGGAAATTTATTTAAGCTCGGACCACCTCTCTTGATGAGAAAGACTTGGCACGCTAGAGTTCTAACCTGACTTACCACGAGCAACAGGAGTGTTCTTCTCAGATTAATCAACTCGAGACGATGTTGAAGAGTCAGACGATACTGCTCTGACACAGTCATGCATTAGACGCGAACGCGAGTGAGCCCAAGTTCTGTATATTCTGAAGTGGGGAGAATTCAACCTAGCAGATTTTACTCTCAATGCGTCAACCTGCTTCCCCTTGCGGTTCCCCTCATCACCTTCTACGGGGCTTGCATCTCCGGTAAGCGCCACAGGTGTCAGATCAGAAGGCAGGGAGCCTCTCTATGTCATCAACGTCACGACACTGTGCGAAACCCGAAGTGCTCCTTGAAACGGACTTCGATATTACTGGAGCCAACCACCGTCGTGAGAATGCCACTCTGGAGCATCACCCTGGCTATCAAAGACTGCATCGGGTAGATTCGCATCTTGAACCCGGAGCCAGGAGCGTCCCCAATGTCTCAGATCAGCGGCCGCTGATCTGCACTTCTACAATGCCGGACATGCTGCGGAAGGCCATGCACATCAACCTCTTTTCGTGCGAGTGTACTTACAATCTGCTACAGACAAGCCAATCCCCGTTGTTTATGCGAGGGCAGACGCTACCTATCTCATTGTACAAAGTGCACGGCGGGCTGGTCGACCGTGCTTGTCTGTTCTTGCTCTTCGCACGATACCAAAGTGCAAAGTGGCGACAGGCGCTTCGGACTTCTCACGCAGCGGGCTATATCTGCTATGGGAGACCTTGGCCCTTGGCCAAACTAGCAGGGTTCAATGAACAAAGACATATACACTCCGAAATGCTGGACACCCCCGTACGCACCTGTGTGTGGAGGAATGTAAGGTCTTGTTTCAGCAAACTCCCGACCAACAGAGGCCGGTTACCAGCCGGGCATCGCTGCGAGAGATCACCCTGCTCGATCACTGCGGCTGCATACTTGCGAATCTGGTATATACCTACCAAGGAGTCATTGACGTTTCTTTTCATTTGAATCTTTCCTGAGCCACGCCCACGTGCTCAAAAGCACAGCAGTTTCGGCCTGTGGCGAGCATGCAGGTCTTTTCTATATGGACATGGTGCATATTAGAATTAATTCCTAGCTTCCGTTGTGGACCGACAACCTACTTAGGTAATACCTATATTATATATATATATATATGGCATAGCGAGACCAGGCTGTTGAATCACCACAACCCCTTTGCCCCCGAGACCCGTCTCATAGCTTTGTAGCCTTGTAGCCTTGTAGCCTTGCCTTCCCAAGAGCTTCGTCTCTACCACTGCACCTCGATCTACCGAGTACTCGTAGACCCGGGGCCGGCAGGGCATCCTACATATAGACACAAGACAGGGGTCAGGCCGACTCTACTTAGCACTTACAGCTCTGTCCAATGCGCGCACACCAAGGCTGAGTGAGCCTGCCTCATTGGAAATACGAGGTAGGATGCAGAATATACCTGCATGCTATGCCACGCATACTCACGCAGACAAACCGTGGGAAACAAACAGTAGGGTCAACTACAAAATCAACCGCAGGGAGGTCTTCACTGTCGTCTATCAGATATTTGCATTCCGGTTTCACTGACTTTCATTTCGTTTCATGTTACACTCAATTTTCCGTGCCTGTTGCCGCCTGGGCTTGTTTTATCGTCTGTCGCGCCCCAACGCCATGCTCGTTCAAGAACTTTTTGGGTGGTCTTGTCGATTGAATCCAGTGCTAATTTCAGCTCGCTCAATCACCCTAGAAAACGCCGATGCTGTGGTTTCCATCCATGTACGTGTGCGTGTGAATGTGCATGTGCATGTGCATGTACAAGTCTCAGAGCGCAGGATACTCAAACCTGCGCTGCACAAATTCTGTCTCTGGCTCAAACTGCCCAAAGAAGTGTAGGTCATTTTCGTCATAGGCTCCTTCCGCATTCACGCTCTCGTTATGAACAAAGCCGTCGAGCGGCCCATTGTCTTGCACACTTGCCCGTGCGAAATCTTCCGAAAGGGTCGGATACTCCCTCGATGGGTAGTGGTAGGGAGTGCCGTTGTGCCAGATATGGTCGTCACAAATGACCATAGAGCCGGAGAGAAGAGTGTCTTTGTTGGAGGTCTCTCCAACTTCGTCCATCGTCCTTAGGTGATTATCCAGAAAGTCATCATGATGCTGCTCTGGCTCCGGCAGATCAGCGACACCAGTAAGGCCAACCATGGCAGATGTCCGCTTGACACCCTTGTCCGAGCGGGGTCTTCGCTGCTTCTTAAGCTGCACCCCTCCAGAACCGGTATCATCAGCGTATTCGTCATCGCTACGGCGGTCGGCCTTACGCTTCTTCTCACGAAGCATTCGCTTTGATTCTAGGCCTAGATGCGCAGTACGAACGTGCTCTTCAAGGCTGGCTTTGCTGGTAAAGCTGCGATTGCAGCCATGGATGGCCACATCTTCCTGATCTGCGACTTCTTCGGGGAGTGCAATTTCGGTCTTGCCGCACACAAAGTCACGCTTGTTCTCATGGACGGTTTTGATGTGGACGTTCAGATTCCCCTTTTTGGTGAACTTCTTGCCGCATCCTTGGACAGTGCACGTGAAGACGGCCGAGTCTTCTGATTTCCTCTCTGGTAGAATTCCATGTTGGATTTCAAGATGCCGGGTCAATTCCTTGTTGGTGGTGAAAGAGGTCGGGCAATATTGACAAGTTGGCGGGTGGACAATGGTGAGGTGAGCCTGGAGTTCTCCATAGGTTGCAAAGGACGCCCGAATCACTTCCCTCTCATCATCGGGGTTAGCAAGAATGGCAGCATTCTGGGCCATACAGTCCGAGCAAGAAAAGCGCGAGGTATCATGCTTGGCTCGCATATGGCAGCGCAAGTTCTCCGCTGTATCGTAGGCCTTCTTGCACGGGGCACCAGTCACTGAATCCAACTCTTTGCAAGGAAATGGTTTGATGTTGTGATGAACAGACAGAATGTGCCGATCTAGAGTATCTTGTTTGCGGAAAGTCTGATCACATCCAGGATACCCGCGGCATCTGAACCGCTCTTTTGCTTCATGTGTCTCGAGATGGCGCCGGAGTCTTGTTCCTGTTGTGAAACTTGAGTCACATCCTTCCCAAGTGCACTTGTAATCCCTTATGTTGCTATGTTGACTTTTGACATGGTGTTTCAGGTGGCTGTCACGGAAGAAAGCTTTTGTGCAGGGAGGGTGCGGACATTGGAAAGGGCGCTCGTTTGTGTGGGATCGGATGTGCTCTTCGAGCCGCACTTTGCGATCGAAAGCTTTGTCGCAATTGTCGTAAGGGCATTTTAGCGTTTTTTGGCGACAGCGAGGAAGCGTTCCTGAAGGAGGAGTTGAAGCTGGAGTGTCATCACCCTGCTCTTCAAAGTCGTCGTCACTGTCCGAGTCGAGCATATCATAGTCCTTGTCGAAATTGTCGTCGTCGGACTCGACCCGCATCTTAGCGACGGCTCTGCGCGCCCGCGCCCTGGTTGCCTTTCGTCAAAATCTTGGAAAATACGTGGCTGCGACTGAAAATTACGAGGGGCTTGAGACAATGCCGGTAACGAATGGGAGAGTGTGGGGTCGCCAACCGCGGAAATCTTTGTCGGCGAGGCTGAAGTTATTGTGGGACCGCCAAGGACAATCACGTGGGACCGCGACAAGACGAGGCTGCGACAACCAAAAACTTTTTGTTTCTTGCGGGCAGAGTGGAATGCAGAACAACAGTCTTGCGCCATCCATATCTCTTCTTCAAATTCGGTTATTGTTCAGCTGGTCTGTATTATTGTGTCTCTGCGCCGTGACTGCTGAGGATGTCGGACTATGGTGATGAGGGCGGGTGGGTGACCTCTTCATGCGCAAGTTTCTTTTCATCGCCTCTAACGCATTTGTTCTCAATCCAGCTACGGCCGAGACGAGCCTGACGATACCTTCTATGAACCTGAGGACAATGTCGACGACGAACTGCCGCCGGATGCCGAGGTCGATGAAGAAGCCATCGAGGCGCGGGCTAGAGAGGAAGAGGGGGATGAGAGGACTGTCGTGTCGGCCGATCCAAATCAGAATGTCCAGAAGCCTTCAAGCGACGCCGACAAGAAAATTCCTGACGACAAGAGGACTACTACGCCTTACATGACCAAATATGAGCGCGCAAGAGTGCTTGGTACTCGGGCGCTGCAAATCAGGTAAATGCCCTCAACGTACGTTAGACCTTCGTCAACTGCGGAGACTGACTGCCAGATAGTATGAATGCGCCGGTTCTCGTTGACTTGGAAGGCGAGACGGATCCACTGCAAATTGCGATCAAGGAACTGAACCAGAAAAAGATTCCTCTCATTGTCCGCCGTTATTTGCCTGACGGATGGTGAGTTTGTCAGAACAGCGCCGTCAGGAAAACACGATTCTGACTCTTTGACAGGTATGAGGATTGGACGTGCGAAGAACTGTTGTGAAGCCTCGGTCTTTGCTTCTGTCGACTGGCTCCAACATCAATGAAGGAATGCCGCCATTATTCAGCCATCGTCCATGGATGAACACATCATGCAACACGCAGATCTGACACGACAGAATCTTGTCTTCGGCCACTCCTGGATTGTTCATGCATGGTAACTGCATCAAAAGGCTGGAACACCCTAGCACCTGACTACACCGCAGTACTCCAGGCCCCGAAAGTCACCGAGCCACGGCAGATGCTCCAATGCTACAACGGCCCGGGTTATTGGTCGAGAAACAACACTTTGAATCCGTACTGGTGTTTCGGTTTCACCCCATCGTCCCTGCATGCCTTGGTCTTGCAATCCTGCGCATCATAATTCGCTCAAGCTTTACCCAAACTCAACACTATAAAGCAAAATGCGAGGCTATCTCACGAGCGTGCTGACACTGTTGTGGGCCTGGGGGCGGCTGTGTACGAGTATGATCCATAATCCTTCTCCGTATTCTGATTGGCGGCATAGGGACACTCCAATGGCGAACGGCAAATTCTCGAGCACTCCACAAAAGATCATTGATCCCGCCCAGGCTGCTTATGCCTGACGGAAATGCTACCAAAGTCTTCTTGTATAACTACCTTCCAGCTCCTCTAGACCTCCTTGGTTCTCTGCTTGTATCGAACAGCTTCTGCAACCTCCGTTTCTCTCTGCGCTGCCCAAGTGTTAGCACTCCTACAATTTGTTGCCTCGTCACCAATCCACAAGGCTTTCGTCCTCAAAAGACCATGTCGGCCTCGCCGCTCACCCCAGGCAAGCATACTACAACACTCAATAACCTGACAATCCACTACCATGTCATTGCCGACTCGCCTGGCCTCCCGCCTCTGATCGTCTGTCCTGCTCCATGGGGAATCGGCGCAGATCTGTATATCAAGGCCTTCTCCCGTCTCTCCTCAAGATTCACACTAATCGTCCCGTCTCCACGTGGCAATGATGATTCGCAAAGTCCTGCCAACCCACAAGAGATGTCCACGCGCCACCACGTTGAAGACGTGGAGGCTCTGCGGACACAGCTTGGTCTGGAGAAGATTAATGTCATGGGTCATTCAGCCGGCGGCGCCGTCGCACTAGGCTACGCGATCGTGTATCCGTCACGGGTGGAAAAGCTCGTCCTCGTCAACTCGGACCTCTTGGGCTACGCCCGCCAGGACCGGTCCTTCTTCGAGGAAGTCTTCAAAGTGTTCTTCGAGAACATGCCCACGAACGACGCCGACTTCAGGCAGTTTCTCCTGAAAATCATTCCGCGGTACTTTGCCCATCCGGAGCTGGGCGGTCCAGCCGAGTTCGAGAAGCAATGGACCGGCGCACCCAGCCTGTGGGCCTACGGCTCGTATTACAGCGCCGATTCTGCCGCTGCGCCCGGCGAAGGCGCCCCAGCAGACGGCAACGCCAAATGGAACGAAGCGGCCGAGCTGCACAACGTCACCGCCCCAACGCTGGTGCTCACGGGGAGGCAGGACCGCGTCGCTGCACCGGAGGTCAGCACCGCCATCGCCGACGGTATCAAGGGCAGCAAATTGGCCATTCTGGAATCTTGCGGGCACATGTCGTGGGTCGAGCAGCCCGAGCAGTTCTGGAGTGCAGTGGACGGCTTCCTAAGCAATTAGAAGATGTAACCATCTAGACCCAGTGTGGCCCAACTCAACGACATGGAGCAAGATGGGGGGGTGCATAAGCAAGTGAGAACAAAATGATAAGACGGTGTGGTGTGGTGTGAAACTGAAACCCTCGGCGTGCCAACCTACACTGGTACTCTGGAGAAGGAAGATGGTGGCGAGCGAGCAACTACAGATACAAGTACATAGACAAAACAAAACGGGACAATGCAGGACGCAATCAAGACCTAAATTCGCTTCCGGTGCTCTCCATTCTCTTATTACCCCATGCTCTCTCTGCACATGTAAGAAATCCCAGATCCCAAAACTGAAAAAACTAAAACCGGGTCAAGCCGAAGGGAACTTTCCCATCTAGGGAAACCCACTGCGCCAGTGCCAACCAACCAACCAACCAACCAACCAACCAACCAACCAACCAACCAACCAACCAACCAACCAAACTCCGCACAGTAAGTATCGTATGTCCGGCAACCAGTGTCGGATGAATCGGTGTATCATGGTCGAAACAAAAGGCTGGATAACTAGCTCGTTTCCTCTCTCCTCTCTACCCTCTACCCTCTACCCTGTGCTCCCGTTTCGTCTTGACGGTTCCATAAACCTCGCACAGGGTCTCTTGCATCACTGTTGCCATCTCACCCATCCTCGCGTACGTGGACTGGACATCCCTCCGTATCCATACAGAGCAGGATCAGTGGGAGACGTGCCTTTGGTCTGGGGTCTGGGTCTGAACAGGTGGTCGGTTCGTATGATATTATCCACAGGATGATAGTGTAGGATGTTGAGCTCTGTCCGGAAAGGCAGGTGGGGGTTGGGGATAGGAATCATTCGAAGACTTGCATGCATGCGGTTCAATTCCAAGCGTCCAAAATGGCGGTCAATCGATCCATCGGTTGGCTGGCAGTCTCAGCAAAATCGCACTTTGGGCGAGCGTCGCACAACCCAGGCGTTCATGTCCTCATCCCACACGGCGTTCTCGGGTTCGGGGATGTGGTAGGGCCGAGGTTCCCGAGCGTTTAGGTCGCTCATGGGGTCAAAGAAGACTTCGTCTTCGTAACAGTCGTCGACGACTTGGGGCGGTGGTGGTCCAGGGGAAGAACAGTGGAGAGGGTCTTCTGGCGCTCGAGCATGCCTGACGCAACGAAGACGCGCTCGCTCGACGGGGATCTTTTGGACGAGGCGAAACGGGAACGACTCCCTGCGGTGGTGAGGCGTTTCTTCAAACACAGGAGAACACGGTGGTGTGGCGTTGAGAGGTCGTCGGACTTCAATCCTCGGCGGTCGAGGTCGAGGAGACGGATCACCTGGCTCCCTTCTTTCTTGACATACCTCCACGAAGAGTCTGTCTCCGTGCGGATGGACCCGATGATGGCGACCGATGACATCCATGTCCTCCTCACGCACGATGATCACCTCTCTCTCTGGGTCTCTATCCCTGTCTCTCGGCGGCGCTGCTCTCTTCTTCGACGGCCGATGGAGACGGAACACGTCCTTCCTGTTCCTCACCAGGCAGAGCTGCCCGTTCCTGCGCTCGATGTAACTCCATCCTCTCTCGTACGGCGGAGCGACAACATGCTTCTCAAAGCGGATGGGGAAGGGATTCACAGTCTGGGCCATCTTGTGCGCGAGCCGGATGGGGGCTTCAAAGACTTTGATGAAAGGGAAAGCGTCCCTGGAGGAGAATTTGAGGATTTTGACCGTTTGCTCCTCTGAACAAGACTGTACCTGCTCTCTGTCGGTGCGTTTGCTGGGGTCGGTGGAACAACGATGGTAATGACGATCATGGTGGGAGGTCATGTCGTTTGACAACATGCATTCGCTCTAAAATAGGCTGGAATTCTGACTGGAGAGAGGCCAAGCACAAACACCTACAGTTTGCAAGGTCTGGGGCCCTTCGAGCAGAGGAGATAAAGAAAGTTTTAAGACACGGCAAACGGCCAGCGCTCCCAGGACTGCTGCATTTACCTTGTCCACTTAGCTGTTGGGAGGGGTCATCCTGCACTAAATGTATGGGTATTCTGGATGGGTATTGTGATGTACTCACGACATCCGACATGTTCTTTGTCAAGGTCTCAGGACATTATGGCTGTGTGCTTAAAAGTCTCACCGGACCGGCGATGGAGTCAGGTGGCCGGTGTAACAAGCAAGCCAGGCAAGGCTGGCTGGGTGTGTCGCGGGGCTTTCTTTGAGATGTGCATATCTGCAATGCAATGTCCCGAAACTGAAAGCCAGCAGACAAAGACAAAGCGGAAAAATACCAGACAGTCCCGGGTAAGAAAGACATGGACAATGAGGATTTGTTTGGATACATGCAGATGGAACGATTGAGAAGCTGGAATCTTGCAGAAGACAACAAAGTTGATACCAAACGACGCTAGTGCAAATATGGAAAGGCGGCATTATTATGTAATGCCCGTGTCGTCATGCCCGGTCAACGCTGCAAATCATGCGCCCATTGGTTCCATGTGGCCATGTCAGCTGCAGGAACGAGCCTTGTGAGTTTTACAAGGCAGCAGGGCGGGATTGAGGGTTCCAGGGACAGCCATTCGGATCCTGTGTCGTCTCATGGATATCTTCTTGGTGTGCGGCCTCTATCATAACTTGGCCTTCTGTGATCTATAAGTCACCGTCTGTCTTTTGATCGGACGGCGAGTGACCAACCTGAGCGACATCTGCCTGCTTCTCAACATGTGCCAGGATCCATTCTCCCACATCTTTTGCAAACTGTTCGCCTACTCCGTCGGGCTCAGCATGGAGCTTGTGATAGGCGTCGGGATACGACTTGAATGTTTTGTCTTTGTTGGGCGCTTCCAAGACGTTGAATAGTTGCTGCGCGGCGATGTACGACAAGATCCGGTCGCCGGTACCAAAGGAGAACCACAGGGGACACGGGGCTTTTGTTGTATAACCAGGTATGGTGCGGCCATGGGAGAGATGCGAAAGTTCTGCCTCTCTTTGCAAGAGTCCTTTGAGTCCTTCTAGCGTGCCGGTATCATGGCACAGTGGGTCGTCAATCCAGTCTTGACAGACCGTCTGCGAACGGGACATGTACGTTGCACTCAGCTTTTGTTTGAGCTGTGTACGGGGCAAAAGCACGGCGGCCAACTTGCCCGCCTGAACTTTCAAGTAGGATGGCTGATTGGACGCATGTATCTCCACATAAGGCGCTTCGAGGAGCAGGCCACAGATCGCAGGTCGATTGGAATACTCCGTAGATGTGGAGAGCATGTAGCACAGAGCCTCACCTCCACCCATACTGTGGCCCATCAGGAACAATGGCTTGCCCTGAGTCTCGGGCAACGATGCCACATGGAGAACAAAATCATGAAGATCGGATAGGACCAGTGTCGTGGGGCCTGTATTGCCATTGTCTGCTGGCTTACGGCATGATCGGCCCCAACCCCTTTGATCGAATCCGTAGACGGCAATGTTGAACGGGGGCGAGCACAGAGTGGGGAAGAGATCGTAGTAAGCTAAAGATGTAAGTCTCTCAATAAGCTGCATGCACTTGCCGGGGGGCAATATACCATTGATGTGGTCGGAGAACCCATGAAGGAAGATCAAGACGGCCTGCACTGCATCGCTTCGGGGCTAGATTTGAGAGAAGACAAATCGTCAGAGAGAGAGACTGTGAAGAGATTCATCAACAACGCATCGCGATGTGCTGGTTGGCCTGTGGTAGCGAGAGATGCTTCCGGCCGGGTCCGTACCTTCCATGTTTTGGTATATAGCTTTGTGCCATCCTTGGTGGTGAATTCGCCCTCGACAGTGTCCATCATCGGGTTGCTAAGGGGCATTCAGGAAAGGATGTGCAGACAACCACGATGCCACGCTCAGGAACTTGCAGGCAATAGAAAAGAAATGAAGAATGGTGGTCTACACCCACTGAGCGTTGGGTCGATGATCATGCCATGCGCCTGGACCGCGTCTCGCCCCCTTTGCAAATGGCCGAGGATGTCGGAGAAAATTGGATCCGGCTTCAAATGACGTGTAATGACACAAATGACACACATATGAGCCAGATCGGAAGGTCGGATTCCGACAACGACGCGCGTCAAACATAAACAGGCCATGCACCCCATGACTCGGTACAAAAGGGAACAATAACTGGGGCGTGATGATGAAACAGATAAGGTAAGGATCTGTATTCCAAGGGGTTTGACCGAGAAGCGACGTCGATACTAACACAAGTAGGTAGACATTGTGAAGTTCTTGAAGATGGGCTTAGATTTCTTGTGCGTGCAGCGAGCTACCAAAGAAGACACCATGACCTTTCCTCAAGTGGGTTTCGGATGTTCACCTTCGAGCCTGGGAAAGAAGTAATATGTACGTTGGATGAATTACTGGAGGATACACTTACCACCACCATACTGGATACGCCTTCAAACATTTTGATAGAACACCCCGTTGTTTATGTCGAGTTCCAAATTCGTGGCTCGCATGGTGCATTCATTCCTGAAAGAGGCTTTTCAAAGGGCACTTCTTGTTTCTCATTAGATCCAGGTATTTACGGAGATGTACCTGGGTAGACAACCGCTCTCGTTGATCTTTTTTCAGAGTGTCTCATTTCCTGCTCGCTAACCCTACACCAAGGGTACCACCTCGTCTTTCAGATTGTCAACAGCTTTTCCGTCGTAATACATGGCCCCATGAATGTAGCACTCTCCTCGTAGCTCATAGAACTTGGTGCCAGGTCTTTTTCGGATTACGAACGGCACACTAGCTCCATGGACCAGAAAGATGTTGTCCCCAGGCTTGGTTCCTCCAGGCACGACTCCTGCATACCCTCTCATGGTAAGACAGGCCGCTGCATCCGGAATCCTCCCGACAAAGGCAGCGGCGGTCTCCCAAAATTGGTATCTTCGCCGCTGGACCTCTTCTGGCTCGGAGAGGTGTTGCCGCGCATCCTGGCCAGGACGCAGGGCGAGAACCTCGTTTTCAAAACCTTGCGGCCATATTTCAGGCGGGTTCTCTTCCTCCCCGCTCTTCTCCCAAGGGAGGATGTCTGTCCTCGTTTGTGGGCCGACAGCATCCCCGATGAGCATCTTGATAAGCACCTGGTCGTGCCAGTGCTTTCCCAGGTTCGGGTAGTAGTGGAGAAAGGACAAGTGCTGGCGAAGTTCTTCTAGGGTGTCGCTGAAACGGATGGTTCTCGCGCCAGGCCCTATGGGAAGAAATCGGCAGGTCTGTACGGTATCGAACATCTTGCCTGTGATGGATAGGATGGGATTGAGTCCTGGGTTGCTCACGATCGGATTGGGGGAGAGGGACGCCCCTGCGCTAAATCCAGCCTTGTTTCTTGTCCCCACCGCTCTCCATGTGGAGATGGTAGGTCCATAGTGATGCTTGCCATCGTGGTTCATTAGGTCGGGGATCCAGGAAGAAAACCGACTGCCCTTTTCTCTTCCAGCCCGATACAGAAGCTCGAGAACGCGGTTCCTTTTGACAAACTCCTCGGCGTATCTCGAAAGTATGACGGCGTCATCTGATTCATAGTCGGGTATAAAAGCCTCATTGTCGCTGCTCGTATCAGCTGCCAGGTTGATCATAGCAAAGAGCTTGTCGCGCGGTTTAGTGGACTTGGTATAGAAGAAAATTTCGACCAGTCTCAGAAAAGGGAGCTTTAAACGACCCACTCGAGGTTGTCCCGAGTGGCCTTCCAAGCACCGTCGCGTGTGGTGTAGAGCACGGGCAGGATCCGAATATGTGACTGGCAGTTGCTTCCGGTCTGCTGCTCCCACAGCAGCATATAGCTGCTGCATATGTTCCTCGAACGCCATGACCCCTTCCATAAAGTCGTCCCATTCGATTTGGGAATTCTCATCCATGATGGTAACGCGGGAGCCAAAGACCAGCTCTTGGATGATCCAGGTCCGAGTGAACCACGGCCGTTGCAGAAATGCTTTGATCTGCATTCTTTCCTCGTTAGTCAACAGAAGAGCTTTGACTGCGTGCTCCCCCACCCCCCGCCGCGATCCTCGCTGCTTTCCGAGTTCATCGAGTAGACCAATCGCATCGCAGTCGTCGTCCTTCCTGCTGCCGATCCAGACAATCACACGTTTGGCTTGACTGTACAAGGATCCCATGCGGCGGACCTGCATGCTCTTCTCGAGGTTATCCTTCTGATTGATGCAGACGGCGTCCGCCCATATCAAGTCATTTACGCCGTCGCGGCGAAGGCGGCGGAGGCATGTCCACAAAGATTCTGTAATGGGGATTTCCACATCATTTACCACAAATTGGAATGGCGAAAGCTTTGTGGGCTCGGCACCCCAGACGTAAGATATCGCACAGAACTCAGCCAAAGGCATGCTGTGCTTGATTGACGACGCAACCATGAGCTTTCCTTTCAGCTGCGAATTGCCGCCGCCGTCGAGGTCGAGTTTTAGCAGCCGAATCTGGTCCGTGCGAATCTCCAGGCCGTGATAGATCTTTTCTGTTTCCGAGGCCATGATTGCTTCTGTTGGTCTTTCGATAACCATGGCCGAGGCCAGTGGCGAGATGCTCCCTCGAAAGGAACTAGCAGCCTCGATTGAAATAGAGCCCTCCTTGTGAAGTCGCCAAGGGTCGGCGTACAAGGCGATTCCCGGGTTTGTACGGACATGGTACACGCGGGCGAGGACGAACACATTGTCGGGGCTCGTCTTTCTCGTCTTGCCGCTACCTAAAGTCATTGCTTTGGCCTGGTAACAAAGTGATCTGTCAGTTTTGGTATTCCTGATTGCTTCCTCTTTGGGTCGTGTGGCTAGCTATGCTGACCTTATTATATTGCGCATTTGACAGTCTAAATGGCCAATGTAGGTTCCCGTTGGTAGCGCAGACTTGTATGTGAAATTTGCACGTCTCGTGGAGCGCTGAATCAGGCATCTGATAGCCTCGAATAGTCGAATCTCGGAGCTTGCCACGGGTCTCGGATATTGTGAAGGTGGAAAGGTCATCTTCCGCCGTGTTCTCGTCATACGGTTTGTGTCCGTTGCGGGAGCGCATGCTGCTGGTCCAGTGCTCATCAGGATGGTAGGAATCTTGGCCTAGAAGCGAACCTAAAAGATGAGATACCTGGCCCAGACGAGGCCGTGTCAACAACAAGGACAGGGGAAAGAGGGATTGAGCAAAAAGTGACCACCAAGAAGAATACGTACGTAAAGTTCTCCGAGAAATCTGGTCTCCTGGGTATCCTCGTCCAAGAATACTGTCGATGGAGATGGATTGAATAAGAGGCCGCGGCTCGTATTCACAAAACTGTCGTCGAGGCGTCGAGACATAAACAAATCGAGAAATTCCGAGGCCTCTGTTTGGTCGTTGCGTGGCAAGATGCCCCATGGGCTGGCTCGATTGCTCAGCCGCAGCACTTCGGTCCCTCTACTGCCAACAGAGTGTGATCGTACTTCTTGGGCTGTGGCTCTCACCGACAAGTCCCCAACTTGTCTCAACCGATCCATAACAAAGCCGTAGTCGTCCTTGCTTTCGCCCCTCAGCTCTGGAACCCCGTCCATCATTGGAAGTATAGTCATGTCTGCGTCCGACACGATCGTGCTTTGGTAGTTTTCTTCTGTAATCTGAATGTCTGATTGGGTTTGGTTCCCAGCCTTCCCGGTCTGATGATCTGGTGTTTCAGTTTCTCGGTTGGGAGGCGTATCAGCTTGTTGACCCGAACTATCTGCCTCGTCAACTGTGATTGTCGGAACGTTTGGGCCGAGGGGCGCTCTTGAGTAGTACTCCTCGGACTCTTGATCCTCGCGAAAAAATTGTCTGTCCTCGAGATGGCCCTCGCATGGTGTCGTCTCCCACTCAACCTCCTGGCCTGGGTCCGACTGCCTGCCGTCCGGGCTTGATGTCTGCGCTGGATCGGATACGAACGAATCCATCGCACTGTGATCGTCGTCATCACCCACCCTTGGCTTGTGCTTGCGTTTTCCGTTACGTTTCTTGGCTTTCTTCTCCAGCGACTGACCTTTTGGTGTCGCTTCCATTTGGGCAAACATAACGTCTTGAGGATATTCGTGATCGTTCCATTCTATCCCTCGACTTTCCTCGCTGATGTTGACGGGTTCGTTCTTCTCAGCGACGTCGTTCTTGTCGGTTTCCGACAAGCTATCTCTATTCTGGGCAGCAACTTGCGCATCGGGTTTGCCGTGGCCCCTTTCTTGGTTCTGTTCATCAGAGTCCTCTTGAAAAGGGTCTGATCCCATCTCAGAGTGTTCACTCTGGGCTTCATCCTCGTCTGTCTGGCGATTCTTAGGGAAAGCTCCGTCGCGGCGCTGAAATTCCTCGTTGTTAGTTCGTCCATGTCCAACAAGGTTAGGGTCCTCTTGTGAGATAACTTGTCCCTGTGAGCGAGCTTCCCCCTGTCTGAGTGGTCATGCACAATGGATTTCTCGGCTTGACTGACCGCATCATGCAGGTTTTTTGACAGCTCTGCCTGCCAATATTCACGGTAATCACGAAGAGGAGGCTGTTCTCTGACAGTGTTGGTGCTATCTTGGTCATTGATGTTTCCATCTGTCATGATTGGGCTTGTCGGCTCTTCTAGAAGATGCGTATCTGACAATGCGTATTAGCTGGTAAAGCCATTGATATAAGTGTAACATAGTTTGGGAATCCATACCGATTGCGGAATCGATGTTCTCTGCTGTCATTGCGGGAACGATGCCAGTAACTGGGTCTGAAGGGAATTGCGTCTCCATTGACGGAACGATACCAGTTGGCAAAGAAGGGAGGGTTGTTTCGAAAGTCACTGTCTCCTCAATAGCGTCGGTTTTTTCTTCAATAACCTCGTCTGTGCGCCCCCCACCATCAAAGCGCCTGTAAAACACAACACCGAGGACTGTAGTCAACATGGCAATAGACAGGATGGCAAAGTCCAAGAGCAGAGTGGTTTCAGGGAGCTTGCTCGGAACGAGATCTGGCGCGAGGGAAGTTCTCTTGAAGGTAGTGAGCGGAATGACAGATGGTGGAGGTGGAAGAGTCCTTGGGATAGCAATGCTCACAGGGTGAATGTTCGGGGAAGGACTAATAAGGGTAGGAACAGGTGACAAGAGATTATCCAAACTGGGAGCAGTGCTTCGAGGGAGAGCCCCCGGCATGATCGTGGCCTTGACGACAGTATTCCAGGTGGGTTTTGTCGAGGAGAAACGAGTTAGGATGGGCACCCCTGAAAGGTCCACGGCGTCAGACGACTCAGTCCAAAGGCCCGAAAGATATATGCTCGGATACATCTGGCGTATGAGCATATACATACAGAGATGAATCATCAGGAGTCTTGTCAGATTATCGAACAGCGGGAAATCGATAATACCCAGGTATATGTCGAGGGGTAGAGCAGTAAGGTCAAAGCTCAGAAAGATCGACGGGAGCCCAGCGCACGAGGACTCAGTCTTTGGAGGGCACTCGAAGTAATCCTGTGGCGCTTCCGCGACCCCCGTATCTGATGCACTTGTCACTGCGCTGTTCATGACTGGGCTAGATCGGACGATCCTGGTAGGGCTTTTGTCATCATCGAAGTCTTCAGCCGGACTTGGTGCTATAACCGTTGGCAGCGAGGTTCCTTCGTCCGTGAGCTTGTCTCCTTTAAAGCTCGACTCAATCGGCGACAGTATTCCCGGGCTGGATTCAGCGTCCTTGATACGTTGGGTGTCACCAGGGTCATCAACCTGGTATGGTTCTGTAACTGATGGTGGCCAGATTCCTTCCCGCGCGAGAATGTCTTCGATGCTTGACTCATTGCAGGACAGGGCTAAGCAGAGCGGGAGCTCCAATCCCTTCTCTACTCGATACCAGGTCGACAACGCCCGTGCCGCGATCAAGGCATAGCTTTCTCCATCCTCGAGGTAGATACGAAGTTTATCTGCTTCTGGGAAGACACCCGATTTGCTGGTGTCTTGAAAACTGGCTGCAACTGCACCGGAGCGGCCTCTCACTTCCCATTCGAACGAAAACTTGTTTGTGCTGTAAGCCTCGACAGTCTTCAGTTGTTTCAAGGCTTTGCATTGCTCGACCTCGTCACCTGGTACCAGACTGGTGGCATTTGGATTTCATGTCAGTCACGTAAACCTGGTCTTCGGAAGTAGATCGCAATGTGGTCCAGGGGGGTAGTCCTCGCTTTCACCAGGCTCTTTCTTGTCGACGGGAGTCTAGGGAATTGAGAATTGTGAGGTGGGCTGGGCTTACCGCGCAATATACTTCGCTCTCGCGCGGAGTAGAGTCGTAAATTCATGATTCAAAGTAGCCTGGATTCCTGGCAGGGGTTTAGAGATAGCCACCTCGGAAAGCAAGCGGTCTTTCATCCCTGGTAATTGAAACATCCACTTCATCTTCGCGAGCTGATTGTTGTCAAAAGCAAGCAGTGGAATTTTCCCACGAAACCCATGACGAAGATGACGACGATCCGCGATGTACCAGTCCGAGTTTGACTGACAAGAACAAAGGTAATATGCTCTGGAGACTTCCTTCCCGTCACCTGACGGCTCAATGGGGAACAAGTCGGTTGTGCAGAAGGTCGTCATGTTTTCAGGTGTTAGATGAGAGCCACTGCGCTTGGTATATTTATCCAAGCATATGAACAAGTCGACAATGTAGCTCAAGTCGTCGCTGGGTGTGATTTTCAAGGCCTCAGTTACGACGGTCTGTAGGTCTGCATCCCTGACTTCCAAAAACTCTCGAAAGAGCCTTTGGCAGGACGGATATAGCCTTTCCAAGATAACACTCTTCTTGAGCAACTCTGGTGGGCCGGACCAGAGGCATTCATCCGTCTTCAGCAGTCGTGCTTCTGCAGACTTGCTGCGGGGGATGAACACCAGTGGATGTTGAGAGAAGGCTTGCCTGTTGATTTTCATAAGTCCGATTTTTCATCTAGAGGTATCTTAGAATCACTTGTGTGCATTCATACCTTAACGCTGCCAGATTTTTAGACCCCATGTCCTGGATATTTGTATACAGCCAAGTGTAATCTTCTAGCTGTTGTTTCCTGTCCCGCATGGCTTCCAACACCTCAAGGTAAAGTGTCACGCTCGGCTCGATTTTGACGCCCAAATTCTCCAGGAAGGACCAAGACTGGTCCTCAGGCTCCGGGATTTCCAGCACTTGGACATACTTCACCGCTTTCTCCCGGCTGTCTCGGAGGAAGACAGACGGGAGGACGGTCTTGCTCAAAGGATAGGAATCAGTTCGGCCTTGGCATTTCACCTGCGTCTCTCCCAGTTGACGCACCAACTCATTGCGCGAAATCGTCCACGAGTGTGATCGTTGTTGTCCACTTCGTTCGCGGCGGTCCAGCCACTCCGAGTAGGCCTTCCAATTGTCTCTGAGCAGCTTCAGAAAACGTGTGTAAGGCCAGTGTTTTCTTATCATCTCCATATCGTAAGAGAGAATAAACCGGCCGCCATGCAGTGGGCGGACGAGACGAGGAGCCGTGCATATCCCAATCGCCTGATTGAGCCATTGCCTCCATTTCTCCTGCTCTTCCGGTACGGCGTCATGATAGTCTTTATGGAGAGTGGGAAACCTCCTCCCTCCGGCTTCATAAGCCTGGAGATAAACTTCGGACGCCCGGTGGTATGTTTCCGTATCCGTTGCGACCCACAAATCAACACGGCCGGAGGATCGCCATGACGAGTGACGGAAGAGAAAGGCAGCTTGTGAAATCAATGCCTGTCTTGGGGATGGGGCCACGGACGAATCATGAATCTTGACAATAGCATCGCAGATGGCCCCTGTGTCCAAATGCTTCGCTCCTAACTGACGGAATAGTGTGTCTCGCGATGGATCTTTCAGGGCATCCGGATGGACCTCCATGATACTCATACCCTCTGGGATTGAGAGGTGGGTTTCGCCTGTGGCGAAGAAGAGCAACTCGCCGCATTGGTTTGCCGCCATCCAACGGCCGTCACGGAGTGGGATGATTGGAAGCTTGCCAAGTTTGGCGCGATCGCCACGAGACATGTAATACTGTCTGACAACAACTGTGGCTAGTGCTGAATGCCACTCTGAAGATCGGTCCTTCCCTGCTTGTTCTCCAAGGCAGTCAAATAGATCCTCGAGGAAACTGGGAAAGTCTAGAACCTTGACGCCCAAGAGCTTAAAGTTGTCCTCGTCGTCGTGAGAGTATTTCCTGGACAAATACTTGAGCCGGGTGCCCTGGTTCAGACTCAAGGGCTCCCCATTGCCAAGTGTAAACTGCTTCGGAACATATGTTAGTAATAGAGGGGGACTCATTTGACCACCCTCTGACTCCAGTATACACGTGTTGGAGAGCTTCTTCACGATAGAGCAACCGAGCATATTGAAATCAGCCTGGAGTTCAGATGTTCTAGGAACGTGATGGAGCCACGAATAACGCAAACTAGTTGTGCGGTTGAAATACCGAACAACGTTTGCAAAGGCATCCGGAATCGAGTTGAGTAGCTTCCTATTCCACCGATTATGAACGTCAATGTCTTCGCGCCCGGCCACGAGGAGGAAATCTGCTTGGATGAGGAACTTTTCAAATAATGAGTTTTACATACTGTAGGATCGGAGACAAAAGCCACAAGAGCCCATAGTCATACCTTGAAACCGCAATCCCGAATGGGAAGGAAGGAAAACACCTGCTGTGTTCGAAGTCTATCCTTTTGTGAACCTGAGAGGAGGAATCCCAGCACGATCTCGGACTCGGTCTGACCAGGGCGTTTCGTTTCGTCCGGCAAATTCTGGACAGTATGTCGGAAGAGGCGATAGTGCAGAGCTTCGTTGTCATTCTCGAAGATCTTCACTTCGATTGATTTGGTGTCTAGATGCCTGTCCTCTCGACGGAGCCTTCTTTCAATGGGCTGGCCCGAGGTGTGCACAACTAGATTAACCTCCCTTAACCTCGTGAGAAAGATTAGAGTGTTTGCGTCAAAAGATATCATCTCCTTTCGTAGCTGTTGCTCGTCGCAACCATCTGAGAGCTGAAGATGCATGGATGTACCGATGTTGGATAGACGCCTGTCGGGGAGGTCGGCCCAAATAGGAGTAATCATACCGAGCGGCCTCTGACGATCGAACATGAATGAGTAACTGCCAGAAGATATCCAGACCTTGTTCGCGACCTTGAAGACAGACTTGAAGCCGATCCCTTTCTCACCGATATACCTTCTCCCTCCACCAGCAGATCTAAACTTTGTACTCCTCCCGATGCGACAGATGGCTTCAACGTTGGCGTCGGTAAAGCCATCTTCGTTGCAGTAAATCCGTAGGCTGTGGTGCTTGTATTCGAAAGAGATTTCAGGCACCTTCTCCGCGCTGTACTCGTTGTCGTCGGCATTTTGTAAGAGCTCCAAAAGAAAATGTGACTGACTCCGATAAAGTTCATCTGCGAGACTTGAACCAGTATTGTATTAGCAGGGAGGATCTCGTGCTGTTGGAAATCAACTTTCCAAACAACAATCTCACAACCGGGCGAATCCATACTATCGAACGGATGATTCCAAGTCTTCTATGTTCCGACTATCCTTTCCAGGTTGCCTGCTGCGTGTGATGTCCTCAACATGCCTTCGGGCTCGATCTTCTAGGGCCACATCCGTCATGATGGACAAAGGCAAAGAGAGGTAAAGGCATCAAAATAGGCTAACTTGGGCGCAGAAGCTCAAAGGCCAAAATCAGAACACTTAACAAGACCGGATGAATTCTAGGCAGGAAGACAGCCTACAAGGGGGCATATCAAGACAGACAAGGAAATCAGAGAGAGAGGGGGGGGGGGGGGGGGGGGGGGGGGGGGGGGAAAGATGCCCTTGAGTTTCGCGCGCTGTTGCGCCCTTCGCTCCGCCACTAGAACAGTGAGTGGCATCGATCCGAAGGCGCATGCCGATGTCGTAAGTGGTCACATTCATGGGGCAGAGCAAGACGTCGAATAATGATTCAAACCCAGAGGCTGCAAAGACACCTGGTTTCTGATAGGGGAGAAGGAAAAAACCGGTTTGCTAGGCTGGCAGGTGCGTGCGGCTGCCAGTCACGAACGATTTTGTTGGCATTAATATTTAGATGGCAGTACATATTATTGGGTGACTGAGTAGGCAGTGGAGACACGTTAGGCCACCCTTGTTCCTGAGAAGCGTCAAGACCGCCTAAACAGCAGGCGGATTTCCCGGCAACGACCGTACGCAGTACGCTGGAGCACCCTACGTGAGACCTGAAGCCACGGCTACAAGGCTGTCTACCATATATCAAAATCCCTTCTTCAAATGAACGATGGGTTTTACCCCAGCGCCGCCGTCTCACCGGTGTCTCGCTCTCAGTCAGAAACGCCCATCTCTCCCGCGTGAACCCGCCAGAAAAGCACCTTCTTATCAAATCCACCACTGACAAGAATCTCCTTTCTCTCCTTTCCATGCCCGTGACTGCCAGACTCAGCGGTTTCCCAGCCAGCCCACAAAGTCCGCACTTTACTTCCGACCTCATGTCCCTTGAGGGTGGCCACGACCTTGCCACTATGCGTGTCCAAACCACGGATGACCCCGTCATCTGCATTCACAAACACCCCCTTCCCACCTGGTCGCCAAACGACCTGCGGCGTAGAGTAAGGAGTTTGAGGGGCCATGGTCGTCACGTGCAGTTTTATGGCGGCATCTTCGCGGTCTTGCAGTGCTAGGGCGGCGCGGGCTTGCGAGACTTGGGTTTGCGGTTCTGACCCGTTGTCTAGGGCGATGGAGTTGGTCGAGTTGTAGGTCGCCGTGGGGAAGAGGAGTCGGACGATAAGGAGCTTCATGTGTGGAAGGTGAGACGTTGCAACGGCCAAGAGGGAAGGGTCCGTCGGACACACAGCAAGACAGGAAGGGGTAAATGCGACCCAAGCATTGGAGTGAGGTGCGAGATTCTGCCGTCCCGTCTCTTGAACCGAGTATGTAACTTCGCTGCTCCGAGATGAAGATGACTCGTCGGATGTGGGTGTGATGCAGTAGTAGTAAAGGAAGGTAGAGTCGCGTCGGGACAGGACAAGGTAGAGATCATGAGTATCTGGGTTTTGGACGAGAACCATGGACTCTGGGTTCGTGGGCAGTGTAATGGTGTGGATCGGGTCGCGAAGTAGACCCTGAATGAAGGGCTCGTCGCTAGCTATCTCCGACTCCGTGCTGGGCTGGAAGTTTCCTGCGAGCTCATGCTCGGGAGCGTAGATATGGACTTTCTGATCCCACCCGGCCGTCGCCACGATCCATCGTCCCTGACGAGTATATCCCGAGACCACCTGCACGGCGTATTTGAGATGGTCACGCACTTTATCAATCAGTCGACCCCGGGAATCATGCAGCATCAGCTGTCCCGACATGGATGTCGAGAAGACATAGCCTCCGTCCAGAGAGCTGAGGGATAGAACCGGACTTCCGTGAGCATTTTCGATCGAGCCTGTCCGAGTGAATGGCGGCGTAGCCGAGACATTACACCATGAGCGGTCGGCGGCGGTGACGAAGATTACCGCGTCGTTATTCTCTTTGCTGCTCAATCCGCTGACGCAGAGGACATTTGACGTGGTAGGGACACCCTCCGGCTCAACCGCTTTCGAGGGAGCTGGCGTTATCCACCCGACATCAGCATCGCCACCGACCTTTTCGAAGGCGAGACTGGCATCGAATTGTTTCTTCTCCTCGATGATCTTTTCAATCGTCCAGTCACCAGGATTAGTGATCGCTACGTCCTCGGAGAGTCCTGCCTCGATGAGGAATGCTTCGAGAGTCTACACTCATCAGTTCAGAGCGCCACGTTCGGACTCAAAGCAGTCCGCGGTCATGACCAACCTCGTTGTAATGGTTTGCTTTCAGAAAGCGGGCTACAATGACTGCGGGCGAGTCTGTGGCGGGCATTTCTGGTACAAGTCTTGGTAACAGAACGAAACAAAGATTGAGGTTCATGAGGTCAAGCCCGAGATTCAACCACATACGATCACGTGATCCGTTTCGGGCTTCCAGTAAACGTGAATATGAGGGGAGCAAAGCAAAGCAAAGGCCAGGTTGAATGCCATCAATTGTTTCTGAACCATTTGGATACGCATCCAGCTCCCACAGTGCCTCGCCCGAAAGCTGATACGGGTTTGCCCTTACATCATTGCTTCGTTCCATCCTGGGGACTTCCAACCCCATGTCGGGTCTTGTACTCTCGCGGACTCTCATAGTCTTTCCTGTTTGCCGCCCACATGCCTTTTCTCCTAGTCTTCGCCCACCATTCCGCGCGTCTGTACCTCTCTTCTTTGGCCCTCCCAAACTCAACACCCGACTTCGCTTCGTAGATCGTAGCAAGCCCTGCCCGAAGCATTTGAAGGCTGACGTCGCGACGCACGAGGCCCTTCCAGACGTAGACGGTGCCCACCACTCTGCTGTACTGGTCTGCTTTGTAGACATAGGTTCGAACACGCCTTCCCATGATGTAGGCAGTGAGCCAGTCAAGCGCTTCTTTCGCGTAAGGTTGTGCAGGCCGTCCAAAATGAGCAAGTTCGGGGGCGTCGATCCCTGCGAGGCGGACATGTATCTACTCGCCGCGTCAGTCCCCATAGCCTTGAGCTTGTGACCTACACCAATGTACCGTCTGGTCCTTCAGATCCTTTTTGTTCACTGGTACTCTTCGTCCCGGGAACCAACCCCAGCCAGCCAATCTGCCCCCCGGCGTATGATACATGCGGAAGTTGTCTCCATCTCCCACGCTCGTAACTTGACCTACGATGCTTCTCCGCCGAAAGAAACCCGGATTGATGTTAATCGCCTGCGGGATCCTGCGCAGATAGGACTTGTAGAGTTTGTACGTGCCGACGGAAACTGTCGTCAGTATAGCCGCGGCAAGGATAGTTTCGGGTTGAGTGAAGGCTCTCAATTGTGGAGGGATGGATGTAGCAGGTTGTTGCTGATCGCGCACAGCAGGTTCCGAATCCCACGAATCTGTGGCCTTCTCAGCGAGAGGCTTCTGGGGTCCGGATTCATCCTTTGTCGAAGAAGACCACAGCTTGGGCCATGGCATGGCTAGCTTGGTTGACTCTGTGCATAAACAAAAGCGAAGCGCATGAGATCAGTTGAGCAGTTGCGCAGTGCATGTGCAGGATGTTGACGGCGGCCAACATATGCTCCTCCGTAGTGCCACAGGATAAAAATATACGGTGGACCATACGACGTCAATCCTGATATCTTCCAACCAACAACACATCCCTTCTGCCGGTTGTCGTCTTGATATTCGACGGAGTGAATATCCTGTTCATACATCTCCACGCTTGTGACGCAAAGATCTCATTCTGTATGCGCATCCCAGGTCACCCGCCCTAGGTGTCACTGCCACGCCACGTCCGCGTCCAATGAAAATGATAAGCCTTGTCGAAAAGGGGCAAATGGCAATAAGGCTGAGCAGCATGTCCTTTGACACGGGCAAAGTGTTTTGAGGTCAGTGAATATTGGTATTGAATTCGGTGACATCTATTCTTGCTCCTTCCCAATGTCGGGGTCCTATTGAATGCTGCGAGAATGGAACGCTGGGTGCGGCACAGCGCTCATATTTTTCGATCCTCTCCTACTCATTCATTTCCTATTGTCGAGGATACTCGGCTCGACGAGGTCCATGTCACATCGCTCCTATTGAGACCATTGTGTCTCGGCCTACTCCAATCAATTCAACTCATCACTCACATTGAATGCATGTTATTGTGTCCGAATAAGTACAATATAAATGGCCTCTATACATTCAGGATATGCTGTCGAAATGTATTTATATAAAGCCATGAGCTCTCTTTCCACTCCTTGCCCTCATCTCTCATCCACCCTTTTTCCTCATCGTTCTTTATCTCTCTCGTCTATCAAGCAGTTATTTAGTCAAAATGTCCTTTACCGATGCAACCGAGTCCTTCTTTCTGGATGCTGTGTCTAGCATCTGCCAGCCGATTGTCCAAATACTCCCTCTTAATGACGCTGAGGTGTTCGACTATCTCGATGCACATCCAGACGCCCTGTCGAGATACCTGGCGGAACGTTCTGGTATATCGGAATATTTCAGCACAATTCTCGCGGACAAGGTAAACAGCTGCGGCTGGCCTGCTTTTGGCGATGTGTCAGATCCTTTTGCAGACGAACAGGTGGTGAATGGGATACCGAGTGGCGCCATACAAGATGACGCAATGCGACATGCTGTGGTGGCTGGACAGGCGCTTGCTGATGATGGCGATGTGTTTATGTCCCTGGACTACGAGGAAGAAGACGACGACGGAGAAGAAGAAAACGAGGACAAGTATGATGTAGATGACGATGAGCAGGGCGGTGGCTGGGAGAGTGACAGCGATGGTGATGGTCCTGGTCATGAGGGCAACGACAGCAGTAACGAGGATAGCGACAGTGAGGAGAATGGCACCACCACCTCCAACGAGATGTCATCAGAGGCTGGTCCTGTGACACCTTCCAATATCAACACCGCTTCGTCCGCCCCCAGCAACAGCGCTGATGAAGGTGAAGACGATCATGACGGCGATGAGGAGGGGCAGGAGCTGGGGCTGATGCCATATCCGGCTCCTGCACATCTTGTTGCTGCTTCTCGCCTTCAACAACCAACCCGTTCCTGGGCCTTGTGGGAGGAGGAGGCGTGTATCCGCCACATGCTCGACATCCACCGCGAGCGACAACTCAAAGGGGAAGCACGATTTCGAGAGGCCTTGAGTCGTATGCAACTCCAGGATGGTGTGACGAGAACTGGTTACAGCGCCGTTAAGAACTTCTGGAATCGCGTTGGCCGTGCTCGCTCCAGCTTTGACGAACGGAGAAATAAGTCAGCACCATTGGCGACTTCGAAGCAAGGCAGGAGATCCAAGTCGGAGTCTTCTTCCTTGCTGTCACAACGCCGCAGGACCACTCGAGCCTCTTCTTCCCACCAGAAACCTCGCAGCACCAGACGTCGACGCTCTCCGGAGTCCTGGACCGATGAAGACGCATCGGAGTACACCCTTGACAGCGACAACGAGGGACCGGTTCACTCAAGTACCCCTCGCAAACGAAAAGACCGAGACGACAGTGATGATGAGTGGAGGCCAGGTTCTGTGGTAGCCGGTATCGTGACGGCGGTGTGAGGCCATCACACAAAGTTTGTGTTGGTTGGAGAAAGGCCAGTTGGCGCTGCATATCTCTTATTCCAACGACAAATGTATCAATTGGTATCAGAAGGCAGCATATTGAGCTGCGAGAAAAGACATTGTGAGCTCTGAGTTTCAATGAATGAACAGGCGCAAATAGTTACGTACCGAGCGTGTTTGGTGGGCGTCAGCTACAGTTGGCCCGGTTTGCATTGGAAAGCTCTGCAGGATCATTGAGCAACGGAATACTTTGGCTAACGAACATGCTTTGGATATATGTACCTCGATCTAATGCACGAACAGCGGCTTTCTTGTGCGCACTCATTAGATGTGAGGTCACTTGGGAATGGTGGGAAACATAGTATCTTCAGACGAAATTCAAAGCGCTCAGCAACAACCCATTTTTGCACTCCTATACAGGTCGATCACCCTCCAGAGTGATCCTCAGCATTCTCCGTCGGAATCCATGATAGTCGTTGATTGGGTTATGCTGCGCGCATCGATTGTCCCAAAAGGCTATGCTGCCCACTTGCCAGCGGAACCGGCACGTGAACTCCGGCTTGACCTGGTGTTGGAACAGGAACTGCAGGAGTGGCGCGGACTCGTCCTCTGTCCAACCCTCGAAATGGGAGGTATGGGCGACGTTGACGTAGAGGGCCTTTCTGCCGGTTTCGGGATGTGTTCGGACGACGGGGTGAAGTGCTTCCAGCGAGGACGCTGCCGCTGCGTTTCCCGAGTCACGGATGCGGTCTTCGCGGGTCTTGCTGGCGTCGGCTTTGGCGGAGGTGCTCACGGCCTTCAAGGGCAAGAGCGTCTGCTTGAGTCCTTCCGAGAGAGACTCGTACGCAGCGTACTGATTCGCGAACAACGTGTCGCCACCATACGGGGGGACTTCTTTGGCCATCAACACCGACCCCATCGGTGGATTTTCAAAGTAGGAGGTGTCCGAATGCCAGATTCCTCCGAAGTTGATGACCTCGTGTTCTTGTTTGAGGACTTGGATGATTTCGGGGTAGCCGTCAATGCCCCGGACAAAGGGATATTCGACGGGTTTGCCAAAGTGAGCGGTGAAATCGAGGTATTCTTTGGGCTCCAAGTTCTGGTTGCGAAAGAATATGACTTGATGTTCCAGAAGAGCCTCTCGGATCTCCTTGACAACACCTGGGTTCTCCGAGAGTTTGGCGAGTTCAACGTCGTGGATCTCGGCGCCCAGTGATCCGGCCACTCGCTGTATCGAGATATTTCTCCTGGTCGGTGCATTCAGAAAAGAAGGAAGGACATTGCGTAGAGTAGGGCGAGACGGGCGGACCAGCCACAAAGCTCTAGTGGCATTCATCGTGCGAGACGATCAAAACAAGCAAGCTAGGGCGATGATATCTGGATAAAGGCGGATTGTTCGAGTCCTACCTGAGGTGCGACCAGGCATGCGATATATTCTTCGAAGAGCCTTGTCGCAAACCCATCTTGCCTAGATATATATAGTGATGCACCACCCGAGGTTCGCCATCCTCCTTGCACGCTCAGAGCGAGACACGGCGTTGATGGAGAATATAGCAACCTGTCTGACGGAAATAAATATAGGTGACAGCGTGGGAACTGGCTGTATGTAGATCGAGAAATTTGTGTCAGACTAAATCATTTGCTCCTCTCAAGTCGCCGGTCATCGGCTCGGCGGCGGGGAGGGAAATGCGGAGTGATACTAGTGAGGAGACATCCACTAAAGCAGCGTCATATTCGACCGAACTCGGGTGTTGGGACAAGAAATGATGTCGCTGTGACTTTGAGCCTTGAAGCTGGTCTGAGCCTCGCGTTTTCCCACCATGTAATATCAACCACTTTCTCTCTCTCTGTGTCTCTCCGCCTGCCGACATCCTCTTCTGACCTTGATTCCCATCTGTATTATATGACACTCATATCCCGATTCCGCCATTTACGTCATTTTCACAGTCACATCGGGTCAGATTTCACTACTTACTCGGCTGGGAGCTTGTTCACGATTCTCGGATGCGACAGCCTCGCTTCGTCACTCTAAAGAATGTTCGATCTCATTTAAGCCTTTTTTCAGACATCAATCTCCCTATTTACTCAGACTACCGTCTGGTTCTGACCCTCTAAACCCCCCGGAAGACCCTTCATTCGAGACATGGCTTTGGCTATGCAACCAACAATGGCCACGTCGGCGCAGGACGCCGATCTGATGGACATCGACATCGACATGGATATGGATGATCAAGGCCCACCTCTTGATGATGAGTTTGAGCTCGAAGTACGATGATTCGCATATCTCCCTCACCACGCTGGAATGCATGTTCCCGTACTTATCACCCATACAGGAAGGCGAAGAACCGTCGTTTGTCCCCTCTGGCGCACCCGCTGCCACCGACTCCTCGAATATCATCCCAGCCATCTACACCGAAGACCCGGCCCTCGAACCGCAATGGACCAAAGTCCACATTCGCGGTGTTGACGAAATGCACACAAGTGACATTCTTGCCTTTGTACACGACCATTTTAGTGAAGTCGGCGACAACGTACATGTCCAATGGATCGACGATACCTCTGCGAACATTTGCTTCAATGACAGTGATACCGCAAAACGAGCGCAGCTGGCATTCGTCGCGAACTCGGTCACGATCGAAGAATTGACGAACAACCCGTTCGAATTGCGCGCCACGAAACAATTGGCCAGCAGGCCGGGAAGTATGCTTGTGGTTCGCGTCGCTCAGCAAGGTGACAGGAAGAAGAAAGGTGCTAGAGATGCAAGCAGATACTACCTCATGCACCCAGACCAAGATCCTACGGAACGAATGCGGAAAGAGTTCGAGAATAGTCGCGGAGACTATCGGCGCAGAAAATTTGACGATCGCGAACTCTATAGGCGAAGGAGAGATAATGACCGCGCAAATGGTGATGATGCGGGAGGTTTCTCGGCTAGTATGTACGACGATGCACCCACAACAGACACAGAGATCAATAAAGCAAGAGGTCGAGATCTTTTCCCACGCGCCACGAAAGCGAGACGACGGAGCGCTAGTCCAGGCACGCGCATGCGCGGCAGCGACGACATCGAAATCTCGGATTCGGATGATGATGGACGGACTCGACGGAGAGGCTATCGTGATCGCGGTGACCGCGTGCGCTCCAACGCAGGAAAAGAGCTATTCGGAGCATTCACCTCAGACAACAAGATGGGTGGTGGTCTCCGATCCGATAAAGTCGAGCTGTTTCCCAATAAAACTTCGGATGCAGACACCTCAATGTCGACCGATCCAGCTCCAGCAGCACCTAGACCGACCATCGATGCCACACAAAATCGGGCCAATGCCGCCGCGGCGAAACGCCTGAAGGCTGATCTTCTGTCCGCCGCGCAAACTTCCCCTCGCTCAAATCACCGCAGGAGCCACGCAATGGACGCCAAAAATGAAGAGAATCTCGCCGAGAGATTTGCCAGAAAGAGTATCTCGATCGACAGCACCAAATCAATGAGGAATGGGGCCTCAAACGCAGGGGTTGAATTATTCCCGTCGAGTGGCGGGAATGCTAGCGGCCTCGCCATCAAGGGATCATCCGAGGGCTCAGGTGCTGGAGGCGGGTTCAGTATCAAAGGCTCAGGAGGGCTGAGTATCAAGGGTCGTGCTCTGGAAGTGAAGGAGTTATTCCCCAATCAGTACAATCGGAGCAGCGGGAGGAACGAAGGAAAAGAGCTCTTCGACGAACCGGTCCGGGAGAAGCGAGTGAGGAGGCGAGCGGGAGATTTGTTTGATTGAGCGTTGGTGGTTGAGTTGCCCGGATCGATCCCATCCCATCACCATCACAAACTTTCCCATTTCCACCTGTATATGAAATTTCACATAGGGGCGACGCGAGGCCCTGCAACTGCGTTCACAAACCGGAGTGTGTTTCGCAATGTGCTGATATCTACTCCCAACACGGGTGGAAAACATGATCACAATCAGATCGGTCAAGTATCGAGCAGCAGACATGACATCTGGTTTTTTCATCCTGGCATATTCATTTCAACATCTTCTCGCCCTTTCCCCCGTGTGCGAACTCTTTTCTACCCTCTTACGAAATCACGACGAGACAAAACACCAAATACTTTGGAAGAGGGTTAGTTAGGTAGTTGACCTACCCGGACCAAACCAAACTAAACCACAGACCCCAAAATGGAGAGAGCATAAAGGGAAAAGTAGAACAGGACCCGAAATAGAGAAAGGGACAGAGATCCCCTGAGGGACAGGAATATATTGCTCATTTCCTATTTCCTTTACGAAAAAATACTATTTCCTCTGATAAGTCTATTTTCATTTTTCTGGTTCACCTGTCACGGCCGGCGTGGGACCATGTACATGTATATTTTGCGGTCGCGTGCATCTATAAAAAGGAGGAAAGGAAGGAAAGGAAGTCGGCGCGGGTTTAATGTTGGTGTGATTTCTCATGCCTTTCAGTGTCAACGGTATACATGATACAGGACACTCTCGCTTTGACGCTTATTTGTACATCATGCTGTGTGCTCTGGGTATAAATAAATGTTCCAGCCCTCCAACTTCCCCGACGTTCGCGGCGGGATGCCGCTTATGATAACAAAGTGATTCCATCGTCACCGCAATCAAAGACCACCCAGAGAGGCCAATGCTCCTCTCAACTCCTGAATTGCAGTTGGGACATCCTCAAAGTTTAACGCAGAAATCGCCCACCTGGCGTGCTTCTGCGCCTTCAAGATCGCCTCCTCGTCAACCTCAACGCTAACTGGTGGAGGCTGTGGGGGTGAGACTGCCGCTATCCGGGTAGGATGAATCGGCGACGGCGCTGCTATGGAAGCTGGGGCCTGCTGTTGATGGGGTATAGGTGGTACGGGACCACGCGCTTGTCGGATCTGTGGTGCATTGACTGGAAGTTGAGGTGGAGGAACTTGTGGTTGAAAATTGGGAGGGATCTGGTGGGATGAATCGATTGGAGCTGGTTGGAGAGGAGTACCGTGGCGGTGAGGCGGAAGGGGAGGAGATTGGTGACGGGCGGGCAGGTTAAGAGCGGCGCCGAGCTCGCTTCGTGCGGATGTAAGAGAGGGCTCAGACGGCGCTGGAGGAATATCCGTGTTGACCTTTCCAAGTCCTGAAGGTGCGGTGGGCAGGTCTGGGCCAGCATCGCCTACCGTTGTTGGCGGTGACGGGAGCACTGGTTCTGCCGGAGCTGATGGTACCACGGGGAAATAGTTTCCTCCTATCGAAGGCTTTCGCTCAGAAGGCGGCTCTAGCGGCGAAATATCAGCTGTATCGGTCTGATTTGTGTAGAATGCAGCAGGATCTTGTTCTGGCAGAGGAGACACGTCGCTCCCCAGTGGAGCAGAAGGTGCTCTCGAAGGATGCAGAGACTGGTCGATAGATGATTGACGAGCAAGCTCGCTTTGTATTCGATCTGCCTCATCAGGAACGTCAGTAATCGACGGTTGCTTGGTGGCCGGAGGTGGCATTGATGTGTCTCGGGAGGGGTGTAATGATTCATCGAGCAGCGACTTCTGCGCAAGGCTTCTCTGAATCTTGTCGGCCTCGTCGGGTATTTCAACAACAGAGGGCTGTCTTGGTCTGGTGCCGTCCCTACCTCCTTCTATCGCCTTTACTTCCGCATCGTCCGGGTCCAGCGCAGGGGGAGCCTCCTCACTCGGAGTTTGTGGCTTGGGGTTGGACAAATTTGGATCTTCTCCAGCTTTCAGAGCTTTCGCGATTCTCAAGGCATGGTACTTTGCGAACTTGATTTTGGCGGCGATTTCGGGTTCCACAGGGCCCCAAATCTGAAGCAGATCGAGAAAGGTGGCCGAAGCTTGGAAGGTGTCTGCCGTCTGTCTCGAGGCCTTGTTTGCGCGTACCGCATTGTCTGCTCTTTCGAAAGTTTCCAGTCCAAACTGTTCCACGTATGTTTTTCCCACAACGTCGTCGGTTACCGCAGGTTCTTGGACATGTTCAGCTTTGAACTACGGCAGCAGTATAAGCAAGGATTCCCAATCAAGGCAGCGCAAGACACACACACCTTTTCGAGCTTGTCCATCAATGTTGTAGTGTAGACTAGGCTCTCTTCGTCCGCATTGTGTAGGCCTTTGGACAAAATTTGGTTGACGATCCAGTATTCGCCTATGAACAGGTTAACCTTCGCTTGAGATCTGAAGGCTGAGCCGTACACCAGTATGCCATGATAGGCTTGGGCTTCTCGAGCTGCGCTGCGCGGTGGGCGAAGCGGGTAATGTCGGCTGTCTTCAGCGCAGCTGGCACTTGGGCGGCCATGGTGGAAGATGGGAGCTGTTTACTCTCAGACAAAATCGGACGTATAGAGGTTTATTATGTCGGGAGGGTGGTGAGGGAAACTTTGAAAACGCGTATGACGTCTTTCTGAGGCTTGATATAGCTCGAGAAGTGAGTGGATGATAGAGGTTGTTCCGAGCACCTAAAAAGCTGGAGCCTCCGTTCCTTTGGGAGCCCCTCAGTGGACTGCGGTGACTGTGTGCCTAGTAAGCGACCAGGAATGAAGTAAGCCACGCGCATTTCCCCGCACTCGAGCTCCCGCAAGGCTACGACTCCATGCAACGAGGCTGATAAAGTCAGAATTACTTGAGTTTCGTCCAACACAAAATAACACACCTCCACTTCTAACCTAGCTCTCAATCGTAGATGATAAGTTTCTGAAATATACGCCAGAAAGTACAACATTGTCTTCTCAAGGTCTTTGGCCACTCCTCTCTCTGAGAGTTGGAGGACGAGACAGCAACAAAACTGCCCAGCCTCGTTTGCGGCGTTTGCAGCGTTTGCAGCAGCCACCATTCCAAGCTAGTGTGTGCCTAAGCCACCACCCCCTTTAGGAGAGGGGAGAGCTTCACTTCCTCCGACCTCACTCTCATCAAGGACAGCGACTCTCCTTCAAGAGACACCCGGTAAATGTTGCCATCATCATGGTTAAGGAAAACCAGCTTGTATCCAACCCCGAAAACAATGACAGTTACTGTCGTCCCTGCGATCGGGTGTTCATTTCACTCGATGGAGGTCTGAATCACTGCCGCAATGCCGACGCCCACCGAGGAGAGTGGTGCGAGCGGTGCAAGTGGTTATTCGTCTCACCTCAGGCATGCCAGTATCATGTGGACAATTCCCACCGGCATAACGTCTGTGTGCCTTGCGACCTGGACTTTGGTACCGCCGCGCTGCTCAGATCGCACGACGTCGAAGTCCACAACATGTGCGCGCCGTGCAACACGTATTTCCGCAGTCCGGCCCGTCTCAACTCTCACGACATTGCTGTCCACAACATGTGTGCGGAATGTGGCAAATACTTCAACAACCCCAATGATCTGACACAGGTCTGTTATCCGAGATTCTTCGGCGTGTGCTGTCCTAGTCGAGGATGAGCTGACATGAAATGCAATTGAATAGCACAAGCGAAGTCATCTCCCTTTGGAAATCGAGTGCCTCGGCTGCGACCGCATGTTTTCGGAATTCGCTGCCATGATGATCCATCTGGAATCGGGCAAGTGTGTGAGTGGGATTGATAGGGACGATGTCGACAACTATATCTTCGACACTTACGAGAGATGCGGCGCCTATGTCAATCACTTGCTCGACGACAAGCGATATCAGTGTCCCGACTGTGCAACCGACTTCCGCTTCGCGAGTGCTCTGTGCCAGCACGTGGCGACCAACGGATGCGATCAGCCGCCTATGAGTACCTTTTACGACATTGAAAAGAGTATCAAGTTGCGAATCTAGGGATGGACTTTGGCCCTTTTACGATGCAAAAACTTTTGATGATTTTGATCGGATTGGTCTGCCGGGAAATCTTGACTCACACCGACGCCGAAGAAGGGACCACAAAGTCGACAAAGCTGAGTTGTTCTGTAATTTTAGAGGCAAGGCCCGAAGAAACAACGGCTGGTATTTGTCTCGAGACTGTATCAAGATTTGTGGGACGGGAGTTAATATGGGAGGTGAAATTGAAACACCAAATTTTGCGGCGACTTCTCTGTTGAAGTTGGGACATGCAGCGTTTTCGTTTGGTTGAGCGGGAGGGTTTTTCGAGCTGTGTAACAATCAACAAGGATGCCTGTGTATGTGATAGCTTTCTGAGTGGTCAGGGTGGATGTAATAGTTCCGGCGAGATGCGTTGCTCTCAAAGAGCGAGGATGAACTACCTGGGAGATCACACTCTATTGAAAACATGACTTTGTTCTTGACTGACTCTGACAGGAGATAGCCAAGTGACTCCTTACACATCGACTATTGAGCAACTGCTTCGAACGTTTTTCTTTCCAAGTATCAGTCCCATATCAGCAGACAGCATCGTTGCGAGCCATTCACCCAGTTCTGTCGGATGCTAGGCGCCCCTGAATATCCTGCCGTATGTCTCGTCAAAACTGTCGTCTTCGCCCACGCAAATCTTGTATGAATTCCTAGCGTACTCGATCGCTAGAACCTCGAGATCGGGAGCCACCAGGCTGTAAGCCCTGGCGAGGACCATCCAGCACTCGACAAGGTGGTCCTGCATCAAGCCCCATTTCTTGACAACCAGGGGCGTGCCTATGGTGCGCGGCAGTCTTCCTCCTTCTATCACATAGCCGAGAGATTCCAGAGCGCTCACCCCCCATTCGACGGCTTTGAGTGGTTGCCGATGCGCGAGACACATCTTTGCGAGGGCCAACTGGCCGTCCCACACACTGAGACGAGGCACATCAGAAGCTGGTCGAGGATATGTAGCAACAAGCTCGGCGAGGACGGTCTCAACCTGGGTTATATTCGCTTTGCTGTCAGATTTGAAGACCTTCAGAGCGTCTGCCCTCAACTTGGTTCTTTTTGCCCAGACGCTCTTCTTCGTGGCCATTTCATCCTGGCACATGGCGCAGTCGCACATGAAACCCCAATGTTGGAACTTTTTCCGTCGCTCGTCGTAGTCATTGACGCCAGGCGAGTGGTACCAGAATGTGATCTCTGTGTCAGCTGCAAGGTCTTGCGTTGCGCGCACCAGCATCATATCGCCGATAAAAGACCGTCTGGAGTTACTGTAGCAGCAGTGATTTATGTATGATGCCATCGCCCAAATCCCGCAAGAGTGGAATCGATCGTCATAGATATGAGTGCTCTGTCCTTCCTTGCCCTTCAAA
Organism: Fonsecaea pedrosoi CBS 271.37; assembly: GCF_000835455.1. Lineage (NCBI taxonomy): Eukaryota > Fungi > Ascomycota > Eurotiomycetes > Chaetothyriales > Herpotrichiellaceae > Fonsecaea > Fonsecaea pedrosoi. The sequence continues at coordinate 2,002,273 of NW_013550614.1, read as the reverse complement.
AGATGTAGATGGGTCTCGCGAGACGAGAGTGAACATCCGAAGCAATTCAGGCTTATGATGCGCGCAACGAGGAATCTGGGATAGCAAGTCAGCACGTGTGAGTCAATAACAAAAGGATGATTCTCTCACGTATCAACCACTGGTGTGCCATCGACCTCGGTAACCTTGACAGGTTCATACGAGCCGTGATGAAGATTGGTGATGGTAGTCGCCGAGGACGGATTCCGATACATCTTTTGGACGATCAATTGGATGAGTTCCGCCTGAGCCCCAATAGTTATGGAGTTAGATTCTGCGTTGATCAAGATAGTCGAATTGCCCCCGGCCGTTGCCTTCTGAGAATCATCAAAGGCATACGCGAATGCTTTCTCACACAAAAGAAGCTCGCCAGCCTTGACTGCTCTTGTGGTAAAGAGACCCCGCCCCCGACCATTTGACGTTCTGATTGCAACCGGACCTGAAAATGTAGCATGGTCTAGCTGCGGCGGTCGCAGTTTAGCGGCCTCCGTGCGCAAACCGGTGAGGTTGTACTTTCCACCTTCTTGCTCTGCAAGCCGTTGTATGGTTCGAGTGAGTTTTGTTTTGGCCGGTGCATTACCAGGATAGTTCACAAGGACAGTTTTGAGAATCTCACGACATTCTCGATATCTCTGGAGGCAGTACAATGCTAGTGCTCTACTGAAGAGAGCTTTCTCGTTTGGCTTTTGAGGAGACGGATCGTATTCCAGATCGAAGAGAGCGGCTTCGAATTGCCTCGTCTTGATGTATGCGAGAGCTCGATTGATCTTGATGGTGCGAGATTTGTCTTCTGTCGGAGAACAATCGAGGGCTTTCGTATAGCTGCTGAAACGTTAACATATTCCGAAGCATTGGAGAGGATCCGATGGAAATTTACCATTCAATAGCAGCTCTATACTTGGAACCTTTGTAGAAGTCGTTTCCCTTGATCTTCCAATCGTCGACCGAGGCGCTACCCACTATGATATCTTTCTGCCAATGATTCGGGACTCCCTGATCGTATGCTGGAAGATATGTCACATCCGAGAGATGGTCAACGCGGAGTCCATACTCTCCATCCGACATTAACTTGAAGTATGGTTCTCGCACAATCAGGATCGTGCCCTCTCCAGCGATGTCCTCAATCTTGCTGTCATTACCTCCCTCTTGATAGTACAGCTGCAACATGACGACGTCCTGGCTTTCGTCTTCCACAATGGTCATAACCGCATTCAACTTGGCTGGCGGGGTAATTGACCTTAATAGTAGATAAGTGCCTCGGTGGTGAGTTTCCAGGAGAAGATCTTTGATCATCGTTTTCTTCAGTTCGGCTAAGGCACTGGTGCAGGGAGGATAAGCTGGAGGGATGAATGAGGATCGTAGGTTGAACTTGTCGTAGGAGCCTCGTCCAGCCGTCCCCATGAATCTGAACCTCATTATGATTTCTTCCCTGGATCGTCTTTCTTGAGGGCGTTGTCCTTCACGAGATTGTGCCTCTTGGAGACTCTGCCTCTGCCGACGCAGGAACTCGAAATACTGTGGAATGTCTGAGACATCGTGAGTGTTCATGATGGTTGATGAGAACTGGAGTCAGTCTTCTTAGGCCGACTTGGCTGACTGTGTTCATGTGGAGAGTAGATGAATCTCAGTAAAGAGTAACTGCAGCCAAATAGCATAAATAGAAGCACATTTGGGAAGGTTACACAAGAGAACGCGTGTGGCTTTCACCTCTGCAATGCCAAGTACTCTGCCTGGCCGATTCGTTCTTCGTAGCAAAACAATAGAGGCAGTCCGCATCTGGAAACATCACGACTATGCTTGGGTCTTCTTAGCAAGTCACCTTCATTGGATTGACTGCTCAGTCAAATGAGCCGTGCATAGTCCCAGCCTGCGCTCTCAGTCGTCGACTTCTACCTCGCACAACGCCGCCCGCACCGCCTCTAGCGACGAGGAACTTGAACCGATCCATTCTTGCCGGAGACACAAATACGGAGGCGAGGTCACCAAAGATCTCGTTTGGTCAGCTATCATGTGTCAATCTGTGGCACTCTATCCTGGAGTGCGAAGCAGCTTGAACTGGGTTAATGGTGCCTGCTGAGGTCCATTGGACGTCGGAATATATTTTGTGACGCGATTTCCGAACTTTAACCGCTTGATATGCATCGCGACGTCAAAAAGGAAATTTATCTTGAACAGTTTGATAGCCACCCCGCGCTCACTACTCTGATCCCGCTCTTTGATCGATTGAGACTCCTTTCGTTTGAATATTACACGATACCGGCAGAAGATTCGTCCCATGTCTACAATTTCGAATGCCCGAACCCGCGGGGATATCCTTCGCCTGCTCCTATAACCCTGCAAACAAAGCATCATGTCCACTGCAGCTGGTCCCATCCGCTCAGCACCGACCTTCCTTGCTCGGTCTCTGATATTTACTCCTTCACACCTAAGTCACCGTGCGGGCAAATCCTCTCGCCACGATCCAGCCCTTGCTTACCGTGTCTTTTTAGACCTCCACCAAAATATCCGTCGAAGTCTCGATCCTTACAGGTTCAACGCTAGGAACCTGCACTCATCGCCGCGCCGTGCAGCCACTGTCCCTTCTACCTCCCCCAGCATGGCTAATTCCGCCATCCCGCATATTTCACTACACATCGCGGCGTCGTCGAGCGGGAAAGGCAGAAAATTCCGTCCAGAACTGAGCACATACGAGTACATTCCGAGCGACGATGATGGGTTGGGTCTTCAACGTGGTTCCACGCTCGAGGAGAAGAGGATCCGACGGCCTGACAGCGGGCAGGATGCATACTTTGTCGCTCGTGTTGGAAAAGACCCCACGACGACGGCATTCGCCATTGCGGACGGCGTCGGTGGCTGGTCCGAGCACGGAATTGACCCAGCTGACTTCTCCCACGGCTTGTGTAGCTACATGGCGGAGACCACACTCGCTTGGTCATTAAAAGAGCGGCTTGGCCCTAAACAACTTCTCGAGATAGGCTATGAGAAAACGATAAGGGATCCTACAATCCACGCTGGCGGGACAACAGCCTGTGTTGCGGTGACAGAAGGAGATGGCCGCATGCGAATCGCAAATCTGGGCGACTCAGGCTTTCTGCAATTGCGGCTAGGAGCAGTGCAACATTATTCGATCCCTCAGACTCATGCTTTCAATACTCCTTACCAGATGAGCCTCACTCCGCCCGACATTTTGGCCCAAGCCATGATCTTTGGGGGCTTGCCTTTGAATGACAAGCCGGAACGCGCGGACCTAGCCGACCATATGCTTCGGCACGGTGACGTTCTTGTTTTGGCGACGGATGGTGTATGGGACAATCTCAACTCCCAAGACATATTGTCTATTGTTTCCTTACACATGCGCACTACTGGTGCCTGGCTGAGAACCAGGGACCAAGGCTACACGGTCTCGCCCGTCCTGTCTGAGCTGGTGGATCAGCAACTCGCTCCCCACAAGCATAAGCTTCGAATTTCGGATACCGTGGACAGTTCCGTCCAACAATTGCCTCTCGCGACCGGCACCTTGCAGAGCGTGCTGGCCGCAGCGATTGTCGGGGAAGCGAAAAACGCCAGCCTTAACGCTAAACGAGATGGCCCGTTTGCCAAGGAGATGCAGAAGCAGTTTCCTTACGACCCCTGGCATGGCGGGAAGGTGGACGACATTGCCGTCCTGGTCATTGTGGCTGTCGACGAGAACAAGGTCAATGAGGATCCTCAGAAGCTGAAGGCGAAGCTATAAAGAGTCCGAATTCCCCGAATGGCTTGTTTTCTGACAGGCTCGATCCTCAGCGACTTATCACCTTGTTCCACCCCGTCTTCTTCTTCTTCTCCTTCTCCTCCGTCGACAGGAGACGTTCCAGCTTACCCGTCCACCATGAGATTGAGCCCGACCCTCGAATACAGTCATGCCAACGTCCACCGTCCCCAGTTTCCCATGATGGCCTGACCTGACAACGACGATGAATCTATGTCAACGAGCAGAGCCTTTCCCACCGGCAATGCAATGGGACAACATTTTCGATATCATAACTTTTGTCTCTTTTCCCTCCACGGGGTTTTCAAAACTGTCACACGCCCAGCAGCGCAGTTTATCTTATACGGGCATCGCTTTTTTTGTCGTTATACAGAGTTTTGAATTAGGAAGCGAGCACGATCCAGTCAGCATCTGATATGTTATGCACATTTTTTTCATGTTCTATTTTTTTAAAAAAAAGATTAGAGATAGAAATTGAATGATACCCACATATGTACCTACATACTCAATTTTGTATGACATTTATGACATGACATGTACGGGGAGTTAATGGAAAGAAAGGTTTGTTTTGATTTTTCCACAAGTACTCGGTAAACAACAGTCAATGTTTCAATATCCAAGATTGAGGCTTTTTTTGCAACGAGATTCAAAAGCAGTTGCAGATATCCGAAACAGCTGCTGCTCTGCGCCCATGCGTCCTTGTTCCAAGCGATGCTTACTTCCGCCGTAACTAAATGCAGTAGTCCAGCTTCGCAATCGCCAATATGTTATGTACCTCGTATCGTAGTAGATATTCCTGCCACTTGGGTCTCAATATCAATCTCAATCTCAATCCAGGATGTGTACCGGTTCATGCTTCGTCGTCATCGTCGTCATCACATCCGTTTTTCAAGTCAAGGGGCGGGCGGTGTTGAGATTTCCACCCTCGAGCTCGACCAACTCGCAATCTCCACTCCCCACAGTGAAAGAGTAATAGGTAATGTAAGACCCCGGAATCACCAAGACAATGCATAGAAAAGTCACCATTGAATACAACCCCCCAAAACACTCGAATCCGAGGTGACATCACGCACAACGGGACATCCTTCCTTCTCATCAATTAGGGAGAGTTTGGACAGGACTCCTTCAAGCATTAGCCCTCACACGAATGCCAACGTTAAATCCCAAAGGTTTTCTGAGGAAGCCCTCCCTTGTCTGTAGCGGGCCCTCATGCTCGTCTCGGAACTCAAAGTTCCTGAATACTGTTGCGACCATGCATTTCAGTTCCATTTCAGCGACGTTCCTGCCGACACAGGCCCTGGGTCCGACCGAGAAGGGGATAAAAGCCTCCTTTTGTCGCGGCGTGAGTCGCTTTTCCGACCAGCGCTCAGGGACGAATTCGTCGGCGTCAGGACCCCAGATTTCCTTGGAGTGATGGATCGTATACGAGGGAACGGACAGAGCAGTGCCGGGAGGGAAAGTGTAGCCTAGGATTTCGACAGGTTTGGGATTCGGGTGCTCAGGTGTCGGCAGGGGCGTGAGACGGGGAAGACCCAGCGACGAGGTGGAGTGGATCCGCATGGTCTCATTAATCACCCATTGCACATACTCGAGGTCCCTGACTTGCTCGTACTGGGGGACACCCGGGCCAATGTTTGCGTCAAGTTCTTTTTGCAATTTCTCGAGCACACCCGGGGTGCGTACAACATAGTACAAGATCGCACAGGCGGTATTGGAGGTGGTATCGGATCCCGCAATGAGTTGCGTCAGGGCCTCGGCGGTCAGTTCTTCGCGTCCTAGCTTTTCGCCATTGGCGTCCTTGCCTTCCATAAGACGAGCGAGAAGGTCCACTCGATCAGTATTGGGATTTTCCAGTCGCTGCTTGACTCGCGCAATGGCGATACCTGCGAGATTTTCCACCGCTTCGACACCTTGGCTGAAGAATGGGTCAGGGAGGTATTTGGCGTAAGGTTTCAATTGCGGTAGGCAGCCCAGTGTGCCTGACACCTCACCTCGACGATTCAAGACTTCGATTGCTGGGGCAGTAGTAGGTGGAGCATCGGGGGACTTGCGGATCTCTGCAATGTCCTTCTCCTTCTCCAGCATGCCGAATGGCTGCCCAAACGCAAGGTCGCCAATAATGTCAAAGGCGAGGTAGTTGAACCAGTGAAGAGAATCAATCGATGCATAGCCGGTTTGCGGATTCTTCTTGTTGTTAGAAAGATTCTTCCACTTTTGCACAAACAGCTCCAAGTTGGCGTGGATGTACTGTTCGAATTGGCCAATGGACTTGGCAGAGAAGGTATGAGAGACGACTTTGCGCTTGCGAGTGTGCTCTGCCCGGTCGCGAGTGTTGAACAGGCCACGACGAATGGATACGAAAGCGTCATAGTATTCACTTAAATTGGTCATGTTAGACTGTATTGAAACCAAATGCGGCTGTTCACTTAGGATGATGCTCTTAGCTTACCTCTTAAGGAATCCGTTACCATGGCCGTAAATGGTATTGATGGCACTGTCGTCGGCGATTGAGACATGATTTGGTTGGATGCGCACGACCTTGCCGTATTTCTTGTGCAGGTCATCGACAACCTGATACCTTCGCCCTCGCCGACATTGGTACATCAACCATAGATTCGAGAGGGCGGCGGGGAGAGGGCCAGGGACCTTTAAGAGAGCCCAGTTTCGGAGATATGGAAGAATGTAGTATAGGACTGGTAGGAGAAGAAGGGCCCAAGGCGAGATGAGCGATGCCACAAACATTCTGGCGGTGCTGTCCGGCAGTCTACAACGGTTCCGAGTGCGGTTTCTGGGAAAAGATACCGGTTCAAACAAGACAAAGGGTGACTGATGTTGATCGTGTAGACTAGAGAGAGGAGAGAACAAGATTATATAACCTCAAGGTTGTGCCGTTGAGATCGAAGAGTCTAGAGGCAATGCCCGGGACCGAAATGCATACTGCAAGTAGAATCAGTCAGATCAAGGGAGGGTATTGGTGCCCACACAAAGTAGCGAGTCGGTGGCCAACCTGGGTAGCGGCGATGGTAGACGGGTCGAAGGTGTAGAGAACGGAAGTTGAAGTCGGGAAGTGAGAGCTGAGATTTGCGGACGATTGATTGGACGAAACTGCAGGGTGCATCTAAAGATACTAGGTAGTGCTTAGCAGGACTCGCAGGCTCTCAGCAGGTCGGCACCCGGGGATCCTTGCGACGCCTAGCAGTGCCCAGAGGCCCCAGCAGCCTGTACCCCGCCATTGTGTCACCTAACTGGGGGTGGTCAAGCCCATTCCCCTCACCCTCGTTGGTCGCCAAGTATTGTCCATCTCGCGCTGTAGAAAGATGCACTACAGCGGCAAGCTATGGCGATTCGTCTTTCCCAATTCCGTTGTTCCCTCCTAAAAGTCCTCATCCGATGACAACACCCGGTCCATCCACTTCAGGAATGGCTACTTCTGTACCAGCCCATCTTTACCCCAATATGTTGGACGGACGCCCCACGGTTCATTCGGCGATCTTGGGAGGGCGAGGGCGAGGGCGAGGGCGAGACATCAGTATCGTTCAGAAGGATCTCCCGCTCTTGCCTCGATCACCATAAGTGCATACCGTGTTTCGTATCCTTTGACTGTCTTTGACGGACCCTGTCGAGCATACCGACCTCCTCGGCACTTGAGTCCCGTCGAGCCCGGGTGAGCCGATGTTCGACACTATACGGCTTATTGTTGTCCCTGTCGAGCCTTGCAAGGCGTCCTTATGTCAGGTGCATTTGAGGTGTTGTGTATCTGACAAAGAACAACGCACGTAAGGTGTTAAGCCTCCGGTATCAATGTACCATACGTTCTGCTGCAAGATCCTGCGTCATATGAGTCAGCGGCTGCTCTCGGCAAGTGAATCTCCTATCCAAAATGCTTCGCATCGGCTTACCGGAAAACTCTCACTGATACCTGCAGCGCAACGCTCCACATCTTCGACCAGACCTTGCACTCCCTGGTCCCATTCTCGGAGATCACGCAGTGGACCTCTCAGAGCAACACCAGGAACTGACTCAAAATGGATGATGCCAGCTATCTGATCGATTTCGCCCCTCAGTCTACCCTGTTCCATCATTTTGGCGGCATAGTCTTCGGCTTTTTCAGCGGCAGTCTCTTCCTTGCCATCCTTGAGACCGAGTAACTGTGCAAGCGCTGCCGTGGTGATGTTGATGTAGAGTCGGCTGGTAGCAAGGAGATTGTGCTCAACGACAGCCCTGCTCAGAACCGTGCTCCCGTCTGCCGTCTTAGCAAGTTGGTGAGGTGACAATGTCGCTGCGAATGCCTCCACTTCAGTCGCTGACAAGAGACGATCCAAAAACATGTTCTCGAGGATGCCGTACTCCTCTGTCTCTGGCGACCGCTCATCCTTGTACAACTTGGCAAGAGTCCGGCTTCTCTGGGGTCCGGCGGGCGCAAGAATAGCTGTTTTGATTGCTGCAGACAGAGCTCGTCTTTTTTCTTCGTCATCTATCATTGTGTTGAAAGACACATTGAGATACTCGGCCGAGGCATTGAGGAAGTCTCGTCGAGAATCCAAGATACGAGCCTGGGATAGCTGGTAGTGTAGTCTCAGGTCAGGAGCGTCCTTCAAGACGTGAGCCGCAGCGGCGGAGTTTTTGATCTTGTTCAAGGCCGTTTCTGCCGATACTGTGTCATCATCCTCCAAATAATATCGCACGATGCGAATCCATATCTCGACTTTGGCTCGCTCGGAAACCTGACGCTGAGTGGTTTCGAGATGGACACCTTGTAGTGCTTTTGCAGCCGCGGTGTATTCCTCTTCTGCCTCATATCCGTCCGCTAGTATCTCTCTGACTCTTGCATCCTGCTCTTCGTACGAGGCCAACTGAGGCTGCAAGGCTTCAGTGACATGTGACCCAACTTTGATTTTGACCTCAGATGGAGCAGTGGCGAGCCGGTCGATGAGTCCAGCCACGAGAGGGCGGATAGAGATAATCCCAAGGGAAGAAGAGAGCAACGAGTCGAAGTAGGCATTCAAGTCGGCAGCGTATTGCTCAGGCGATGTCGAATGCTCGCTCGTCAGTCGGGCAAGAAGGTCAGTGTATTTGTGGTTTCTGGACGCAGCAGGGCTGTTCGCAATCGACTGCAGAGCTGCAACGAGATCTGGGGAGACCATGGTCGTAATACAAATGCCCTCAGAAGGGCCCGGGACCACTTCTCAACGATCTAATGGGGAACTTGAAGCATGCATCAACAACTCCAGGGTTCAGACAAAGACGCACCGATGCCACGGCCACCCCAACAGCGCACCAGCTCCTCACGTGGTCCTTATCGATAAGAGACGCCTCGAATTCCGCCAGCCTTGGCATTCATCTGATCGACTCTCACATTCCCAATCCACTGAGCGAAGGCTCACAAGGCTTTTTTTTTTTGTATTCCTACATCTAGAAGCTATAAAGCTTATGTCGGGGTACTATCTATATAGAATAGAGTAGGGAAACCCCTCTGGGGTATAAAACTTATTACCTTTCCTTCCTTTTTCTGTTTTGCTTCATACCGAGTAGTTGCGTGCCTTTACGGGCACCTCCTGATTGTTTTTTATTGTCCGAAGGCATTTCCTTATACACGGTAGGGGAACACCTTCTGTCCCCTATTCCTAGTACCCCGTGGTTGCGATTGATTGCGATTCGTAGAGCCCAGGTGCGCCTTCTGTCTGGTTCCGCAGGGTGTCCACCTGGGTTATATACTGAGTCTCGATGGCGGCTTCCTGAAGTGTATATATCACTATCACATGGTCCTCTCCTCCTCTTTCAACAATCTCGGAGGTGTTCGTAATGTTTCGGAGTCTTTCGATCGCGTTCGTAACCGATTGGGATTGTGCGCGCGTAGGGGCGGTTGGGTTTGTTTGGCAGCGATCGCGCCTGCGCTCTGCGTTGGAGGGGGTGTCGCCCTCCATTCGACGGCCTTTCCTTAGATCCGTTGATCTAGGTCTTCTATTTCCTTTCGTAACTATACGTTTCTTTGCGCAATCCTTCGTGGTGAAAAGCTTTTATAATAGTGTTATATATCTCTGCTCACAAGGCTTTCACAAGTCCTTCAGTCAGGCTTCAAAACTCTCTCACTTGCATCACTATACTTGTAGTCCTGCTCGCCGTCACATCTTGCGGCGGCGGTTCCATTCCGACTTGAGAGCTGCTTATACTTGGCCTACTACGCTGCGAGGTAGTCACGCAAACTAAAGAAGCATCGGAGCTGACAATGATTACAAACTTGTGCACCGGAGGCCCAGAGCTGACGAGGTCTAGATTCCGCGTTTCTGCAATATGACTTTGCTCTATCTGCACAAAACCCGTACCTTTTACACGTGTACGAACCCCAATCGATAGAGGCCAACGCGGTAATGCGAACGATTGGTTGCGAAAGAGCTTCTTGAGCCAAGTGTTTGCCGAAGTCCCATTTGTTAAACCAAACATTCGCGGAATTGGCTCCAGCCTGAAATGCTATCTGTCCACCACGGGCAGCATAAGTCTGGTGGATCGGCCCCCAAAACAAGCCGTATGTGGTCAGAGACAATGGCCAGGCGGACCGAGCAAGCCGTCGACCTTTTTCATCCGCTACAGTTTGAATAAGTCAGGTCTCCGTGGAGAAGGAGAAGAGTCTCGCAGAAACCCTCAAAGTAGTTGCTGGCGATTGTTCTAGTGCTGACAGCTGGAGAAGCCATAGCGACCTTCAGGCGCCTGTTGCAAGCACATGCGTGTTTCTGTTTCTGGATTCAGGAAAGGTTGGTTGCCGGAGAAAAGAAGATATAATCAGAAAACCGCCCTTCAAAGATTCCAGCTGCACTGATTTAGTCCTCCTCAGATACTTCGTGAATGTGCAATAGCATCGGACAGTTCCTCCGTCATCAAAATGGTTCTCTCTTCTGACGAGTACAATGGCAAACTCTACATCAACGGGGCCTTCGTCCCATCCAAAGGCTCAGACCGCCTGACCCTCACGAATCCTTGGGATGAAAGTGTTGTGGCAGAAGATGTCCATGTGGCCAACAGTGCAGACATTGACGCCGCCGTCGCGGCCTCCGTCACAGCGGCGAAGAAGGGACCGTGGAAGAGCTTCACGGGTGCCCAACGTGCAGCGTGTATGCTGAAATTCGCCGACTTGGTGGAGCAAAACTTGGACAAACTCGCTCGTCTGGAGTCTCTGCCTACGGGTCGCCCGTTCTCCATGATTAAGCACTTTGACCTCCCTCACATGGTTTCCGTGTACCGCTACTATGCAGGCTGGGCAGACAAAATCCCCGGCAAAACGTTCACCGAGGACAACGGCGTGTACAAGATCGTCCGCTACGAACCTGTGGGCGTGTGCGCCGGAATTGCGTCCTGGAATGCCACCTTCCTCTACGTCGGCTGGAAGATAGCACCAGCTCTGGCTGCAGGTTGCTCCTTTATTTTCAAGGCATCGGAAAAATCACCGTTGGGAGTCCTTGGCCTTGCTCCTCTCTACAAAGAAGCAGGCTTTCCTGACGGAGTTGTTCAGTTCGTGACTGGGGAGCGAGACACTGGCGCGCTGCTAGCCTCGCATATGGACATCTCAAAGATCAGCTTCACCGGCTCGATTGGAGGTGGCAAGGCGGTACAACAAGCCGCGTTGAAGTCGAACATGAAGCGGGTAACCCTAGAACTAGGGGGCAAATCGCCAGCTATTGTGTTCAGTGACGCACCGCTTGAAGCTGCGATCGGAGGTGTGGGACAGGGCTTCCTCGTCAACTCCGGACAGATCTGTGTGGCGGCATCCCGGGTTCTCGTCCAAGAAGACTTCGCGCCCAAATTCGAAGCGGCGCTCAAGCAGCAGTTTGAGGCCGTTTCCGCCGGCATGGGCGCCAACCCGCTGGAACCAACGACGACACATGGTCCGGTAGTCGACAAGGTTCAATATGATCGTGTGATGGGTTATATTGATATCGGCAAGGGCGATGCGCAGCTACTCACCGGCGGGTCCCGAAAGGGAGACAAGGGGTGCCTGATCGAGCCCACCATCTTTGTGAATCCTAAGCCGGGGAGTCGGATTTGGGACGAGGAGATCTTTGGACCGGTCATGAGCATCAAGACGTTCAAGACGGAAGAGGAAGCAATTGCGTTGGCGAATGAGTCGTCGTACGGCTTGGCTTGTATGTTTTGTCCCCTTGTTAGCTCTATCCCCCTCTCACCCATTGCGGTCCATATCATTTCGTCTCCTGCACGAAGAAACTGACCGTTTGTGAACAGCGTCAATCTACACAGCCTCCCTCACCCGCGGCCTGCGCGTAGCATCCGCGCTCGAGACCGGCGGCGTCTCCATCAACAGCCCCTTTCTACCCGAGATCCAGTCCCCCTTTGGAGGGGTCAAGCAATCCGGCAGCGGCCGCGAGCTGGGTGAAGAAGGGCTCAAGGCGTACCTGGAGCCAAAGCAGATCAACATCAAGTAAGTTTTGTGTGTCCAAGTCCCTGTACTTCTGAACCGTGTCGCATTTTACGTTGTCGAAAGTCCTTTAGTTAGAATATTGCTGATGATGTGGTTTGTGTTTCGTGTAGCATGAAAGTATAAGCTCGTCTGGGGGCAGTCGAGGGATTCGAGGAATGACCTCCATACTGTATCCATTGGGCGTCTGGTCGGATACACGGTCATTTGCAACAGAGTGTTAGAGACATGTATGTAGGTTGCTGGAATTACGAATTCCTTTCTTCTGATTGCGGTCCCTCCCTTCTCCACAGCCTTGTTGGGGGGGAGCATGTAGATAGACATACAGAGCCGCAGCTCACTATCATGGGTCTACATCTGTCCATCTTTATAGCCACATCTATGTCCCTTTTGCTGTGGATTTACCCATTCATCAACCGACCTGTCCGTCCTCCTACATATTGGGTCCACCTGTGCATCTATTCTCCTATTTCCTTTAGTCACCTCTCTACCTCTTCACCCATCTCCCTCCACCCCCCGAAGCGGCAGCCCCAACTTTTCATAGGTACTATCGATCATTTCCATGACGCGAATGCTCTCGGCCACATCGACCCAGGGACCTTTGTAGTGGGTAGTACCCGAGTCGTCCTGACCGTCGCGAATCATCCTGACAAACGCCTCGAGCTGCCACCGGTAGGTGGTCCACCACTCTTGACCACCACCACCACCACCACTAGAACCGCCCCCGGCCGTGGTGGGCGTCAACTCACGATCCCAGAGCGGCCCTCCTTTGAACTGCTTGAGCGTGGCTGATTTGACGCCCGACACACCCGACTGACCGGCCCCTCGCTTGACGATCTCATTAGTAGCTGGGTCCCGCGTCACAGGCACGACGGAGATCTTATGCGTGGTCCAGGGCCCCATGAAATTCTCAAAGACAATCTCGGCGTGTTCGCACTGGATCGTCACGGTCGGGGCGCCGACGGCCCAGAGCTTGGGGATCAGGCCGAAGAGCTTGGGCTGCGCGAGGTCGGCGGTCAGGGTTGCTGTGATCTCTGCGGGCAACGGCAATTTGCCGTCGTTGGGGCTTTCGCTAGCGGCGGTTTTGGGACGAGGGTAAGGATTAGGATCCCTAATGCGGATCGTCGCCTCGACGGCCTCGTCGACCAAGGGGTCCGAGCGGTTCAGACGGGCGTTGGCGTCGACGACCTCGAACTCGAGGTTCGGGTCCGCGACGTCGCGGGCGGCAAAGTACGCGATGGCGCTGAACACGTACGTCAGGTCCATGCAGCACCCGCCGCCCAGGCGGTATTGGAAGCGGATGTCGTCCGTGCCGAGCACGCCGCCGGGGAGGATGGCGCGGGCATCCACCCCGAGGACACGCCCGTACTGCCCGTCCAGGAGGAGCTGCTTGACCACGTGGACGCTGGGGTGGAAGCGCCAGTGGAAGGCCTCGAGGAGGACGATCCGGCGTGCGTACCTCGCCGTGGCCGCGGCGGCGGCGTCGCGCAAGTCCCGGGCCTGGCGTGCGTTCGACGCAATGGGCTTCTCGACCAGGACGTGCTTGCCCCGCGCGAGCGCCTCGAGCGCCCACTTGTGATGCAGCCCGTTCGGCGCGGCGATGTACACGGCGTCGACATCGTCGGCGTCCAACAGCGCCGTGTACGACCCGTAGGCCTTGCACTCGCGGGGCAAGAAGCGCTTGTTGCTCGCGATCTGGGCCTCTGCGCGCGCCTTGTCCCTGGCCGCGAGGCCGGTGATGACCACGTCCGGGTGTGTCGAGACGGGGTCCCAGATGGCGGTGTAGTTTATGGCGGCGGCGGAGAGGATGCCGAGTCGAAGGAGAGGCGGGTTTTGTTGGTGGTGCTGTTGTTGATCTGTCGAGGTGGTTGAGGACGAAGAGGATGACTGAACTAAGGCGAGTTTCTGGTTCAAAATGTCCTCCTTGACCGCGTTGATCTTGTTCCACCAGTTGTGGAAGCCGAGCACGTACTACAATCACCGTATACGTACAATCCATCCAGTCAGTCAACATCTCTCGTACTTTGTCCAACACTTCTCTTACCACCTTCCCCATTGATTCATGACCTCTCAGTCACACACGGCGCGGGGAAAAGATGAGTACGGAATTGAAATGAATACACACCTCGACGACCCAAGACATTGTCTCTCCCTGCCTTTCACCTTTTTCACCTTTTCACCGCCCAACGATAACGACCGATAGATTTATCACCTGTTTGTCCAAGTCAACTCGAACCTTTTCCACGGGCCACGGCACTGGTGATGAATATATACTCCCATGCGACTTGACTGCGCTCCGTCTAATTTGAAACAGAAGAGAGATAACTCGGTATCTCCAAATAGCCTTTGACCATTGCCAGCCTCACAGGTGACAAGGGTACGATTGGTCTAATAGAGGCGCCCTAACCTCTAACCACCACAAACCGGGACCGCACCGCAGGCCGTCGCATCTCTGATTTTATCTGATATTATCCGGTCGAACACTCCTTTCGAGCAGCTTGTCCCGGTCGAGTTTGGACGCCATCAAGAATCGATCCGTGGGAGTGGACGTCCCATGAGAGTCCTCGGAGAAACGTCGTATTATCCACTGGTGCGGTGCTTGTCGAGTCGTATACCTACAGGGACTTACAAGTAGGTATTATTTAGGTGGGACTCTACCCGCTACCTACCTAGCCGAATTGAGGTGAGGTGGATGGCCTGGATGGCACCTTGTGGATGAGACGGGTTGACTGTTGTCCCGAAACGATGTCGGCGGCGATGGTCATCTGGGTGCGAGCCCCCCCCCGGCTACGAGGTACTCGGTACAGTTTGCACGAGGCAATATGAACTTTTCGTTGTGGAGTACCCAGGTAGTCCTTACTAAATTACTTTTACAGGTGTGAGAGGACACAGACAAATATGAAGTGGAGAGTAAAAGAGGCCAACAAACAACCTCCTTTGGATCAAGTTGAGCTGAGCTGGGCCGACCTAAGCCCTGTCCAACGACTGCGCCAGACACATCTCATAGTACCGGCCCTTCAGCTGCTGCAGCTCGGCGTGCGTGCCCATCTCTGCAATCTTGCCGTTCGCAATCACAAAGATCACGTCGGCCTCGCGGATCGTCGACAGCCGGTGCGCCACGGCAATCGTGGTCCGCGACATGGCGGCCTCGTCCAGCGCCGCCTGCACCAGCCTCTCCGACAGCGTGTCCAGGGCGCTGGTTGCCTCGTCGAGTAAGAGGAGCTTAGGGTTCCGGATCAGAGCCCGCGCGATCGCGATCCGCTGTCTCTGTCCGCCCGACAACTGCGCCCCTCGCGATCCGCACGGCGTGTCAAACCCCTCGGGAAGGGAAATGACAAAGTCCAGGGCGTTTGCTTTACGGCATGCCTCCTGAATCTGGTCCTCAGAGGGTTCAAAGTCGAGGCCAAGAGAAACGTTCTCGCGGACGGAGCCCTGGTACAATGTCGGTTCTTGCTGCACAAGAGACATGTGTCCGCGGTAGAGTCGGGGTGACATGGCCGCAATGTCCTTGTGTGAGAAAGAGATCCGACCCGATGTGGGATCATAGAATCTCTCCAGAAGAGCCACAAGCGTCGACTTGCCGCAGCCGGACGCGCCAACAAAAGCTGCAAACTGTCCAGGCTTGATGCTCATCGAGATGCCCCGAATCACCCGCGACGTCTCTCTCTGGCGGTAGCGGAACTCGACATCCTCAAAATCGACAGGTCCATCCCCTTCGGGCCCCTCGTTTTTGTTGGTCTCCGTCTCCGTGATGGTCGGCTTCAACGTCCTCAGCCAGAGTATGTAGTTGGCAGCGCTTCGAGCTTTGGTGATGGAAGTCGTATACCCAAAGATTTCAGCCGCGGCTTGGCCCGCAAAGAGCACCCCGATATAGATGGTGTAGAATTGTGTGGTAGTGTACTCTCCTGACGCCAACAACCTACTTCCGTACCAGAAACCAAGAGCCATGGCCAAGAACACGATCGACTGCGACAGAGCATACCAGAACATTGTCCACACCAATGCCCGCGTCGACTTCAAAACGATGCTGCTGAGCATTTGCGAGTACTCCTCCAGGACATGGGCTTCAAGGGTCAACGAAGCCACAGTTCGAATCGATGAGACGGCTTCGTTGGCCAACCCGCCACTTTCCGCAAATTTGTCCGAGACTTGAGACTCGAGCTTAGTTTCCAGCCGGATGCGAAGATAGCCAGACAGAAGCAGAGGTGGAAGCACCCCAAATATCACGGATAGGCCTAGTTTCCACCCATACGCCAAAGCCAGAATGCTGCTCGCCAGCACGTTGACCACGATGATAAAGATGAGCAGGATGTTGAACGAAATCAGTTCATGCAGTTGAGTGGGAAGGGTAGAGAGCTTCGAGGTCAAGGCGCCCGACGTGTTGTCTGGAAGGTCGAAGAACTCAATGTCCTGGTCAAGCACACGTTGAAACATTTCCGCCCGATAGCGATGAGTGACTGTTTGTCCAATGATGTTGGTCAACCATCCGATTATAAAATAAGCCACCAGGTTTCCGATCGCGACAACGAAGAACATCAACGCAAAGAAATCGGCTCGGTCGCGGGCTGCCTTGCCTGTCAGCTGGAAGATTGTCAAGAGCTTGGAGAAGAGGACGGCCTGGGCCGGGTACGTCGCGCCACTGAGAAGAGCAGCGAAGGCAGAGATTCCCAAGCACCAGTACAGTGACTTTTGCTCACAGAACATGATGTAGATACATCGCAAGAGTGAGTAGTTGAGAGTTCCCACAGGGCTGGTCCGTCTTTCCGCGTTACCGCCCTCAGATGTCGCAGCGGTGATTGTTCGTTGAAGCCCCAACCCTTCTCCCGTCACATTTATGGTCTGTTTCTCGCTCAAAAGCTTGCTGGACTCATGCTCTTCGGCAGCACCGAGATCCTGAGCTCGAACCAACCCGGCGTAATGACCGTTCAGATCGAGCAGTTGCTGGTGGGTACCTTGTTCAACGATCTGTCCGTGGGACATGACCACGATGTTGTCGGCGGCCTTCACAGTCGCTAGTTTGTGTGCAATGACCAGGGTGGTCCGGTGTTTCGACACCCGATTCAGAGCATCCTGGACAAGTCGTTCAGCTGTAGGATCAAGAGCGCTTGTGGCTTCGTCGAGAAGAAGGATCCTCGGATCGGAGATGATGCTGCGAGCAATGGCGATCCGCTGTTTTTGACCTCCGCTGAGTGTCCCAGCCCGCTCCCCAACCTGAGTCTCATAGCCTTGAGGAAGTTCGTTAATGAAGTCATCGGCATTACTGGCCTTGCAGGCTTCTCGGACCAATTCCATCTGCATCTCGGGGGGAAATCTTCGTTGCTCGTCGAGAAACCCTTTGGCGACATTCTCGAACACGGTTCCTCGAAACAAGACTGGTTCTTGTTGTACAAGACGAATTTGGCTTCTCAGCCACTTGACATTGTATTCATCCAACTTAATTCCATCAAGTGTAATATGACCCGCGGTCGGAGGATACCATCGCTCAAGAAGCCCTACCAGTGTACTCTTTCCACAGCCTGAGGCTCCTACTAGAGCCGTGGTCTTCCCGGCGGGAATGCTGACGGTCATTCCGCGTAGAACCTGAGCAGCTGGTCGGGATGGATAAGCAAAGTCCAGGTCTGTGACCTCAATGTGGCCTTGACATGAGGATGGCTGTACGCCCGCAGGGTTGAGAGGGTCTAGAAGTGAAGGTTTGTCCATGACACTAAACAGTTCCGAAGCGGCAGACGATGCGTTGGTGATAGCCTGAATTTGTGGCGCAATGGTCGAGATTGACGAGGAAGCGATAATGACCGACAAAACCACCGTGAAGACATCGCCAACGTTTTCAACTTCGCCGCTCTGATACATTCTGAATCCTTTCCAGAACGACAGTGCAATTCCCGAATAGACAAGGAAAAACTGCGTCGAGAAGAGGACTCCATAGTTGGGAGACTTCTTGTTGCCTTCTTTGTGGGCTTCTTCCAGGAACGTGTCGTATTTCTGAGCCATTTTCTTCTGTGCGTAGAAAGCGTGGACTGTTCGGATAGACGAGAAGACCTCCTCGGCTAGGACAGCGGCGCGAGAGTATATACGGAGGACTCTCGCCTCCTGTGCTGCATCAATCGCAATGCAGATGCCGGTGACGATGAAAATTGCAGGTATCACAGACATGGTGATTAGGGCCAGTTTCCATTGCGCAGCCAGGGCCACGATGAACGAGGCCAAGAACGTAGAAAGCCCTGAGATGACAAAGGACAATTTCTCAGCAATCCCAGTTTGAATCCGATTTCCGTTGGTGGTGACTTGGGTGGCTGTCGCTCCATTGGTCTGCTTGTCGAAATGCCAGATTTCTTGTCGCAGAGTAGCTTCAAGAAATTTCCTCCGGAAAGTACGAGTGGTGCGTATTGCCGAGATGCTAATCGCTGCGGTTGATATATAGGTTGTCCCAAATTTGCCTATGAAGAGGTAGATGAACCACAGGACAAAGTGGTCCACGTCGTCTCTGAACTGTTGTGGTGTTGACGTGCCACTTGCGAAATTGTTGAACTTGGTTGTAAAGGTGCCAAAGACCAAGGTCATCAAGGGAAGTGTTGCCCCCGAAGCGATGCTGTTAATGAGCGCAATCGCATTCAACACCCAGTCATAGCCGTCGGCATACTGAAAGATGCGAAAATAGTCCTTGATGCTACCTTCGGGCTGTTTCTCTTTCTCAGCTTGTTGAGGAGCTGGCACCTCGCCATCGGGGCTCAAGGGCGATTTCTCTGGCGTGCTCGTCATCTGGTCTGCTGAAGCTTCGAGGAATACTTGACACTGAGAAAGGGTGTCATCAACCCCTGGTACTTCGTGGACGACTCACACCGTCGTGTGTCCGTGTGTTAAACAGTCGTCTATATATCTCTTTTTCAGTGGACTCAATGCCCAGAGTTCTGCCTGGACTTGAATGCTGGACACAAGAGATCATGCTTGGCCAAACATCGAGGACGTCGAGGAGCCAAGATTGGCCCAGCATCTTGGACAACGTCGGATCCAGAACGCGAGAAGTTCTGATAGGCTGTGATTGGTTGACGATACGTGAATGCGGGATCGACGACATCATGATAGTTTTTCTCCTGGTATTGATGGTTCCGCTCTTGGTTGCTTGGGTTGCTCGGTTGTGTAATTGTTTGGTTTCTTTGGTTGTTTAATTGATGGTCCAGATGGTGTCACTTTCCAGATCTCGGCTTCAGATTGTTCCAGATGCCGAACTCCGGAACCCCACAAGGCTTAAATCTCCGAAGCCGGCACCTTCAATGTCCAAGGTCGAGGTCTTCCCCCCCCCCCAAATAGCCAACTGCGGCCAACATCTTCCCTCCCAAATCGCCAACTGCGGCCAACATGGAGGTGATAGAAAAATGGACAAAAGACACTTCCGGTTCAAAATTAATAGATTTCATTTTCCGCCCTCATCAACTATAGGTATTCTGTTCATGAGTAAGATCTCCCTTCCATCGCCCATATCACTCTGGTCTAGGCTCCAAGGTTGGCTTCATCAAGAGCAGGGCTTCTCGATGATAATCTATTTCATCTTCTCACAACACATTGGACTTGGGGAGACGCATCTCTCTTCGGCTAGGAATCTAAACAAGTGTCCAACATATCGACCCTCACGGTGCACACAACGTCGTTCTCGGCAGCCTGTCCATGTACCTCCCGAGTCTGAACTGTAGATTCCAACTTTGACCTACCTGACCGTCACCCCAGGCGTTGTTGCGTGAGTACCCTCTGTAAAAATCCAGAACTCCCATCCGCTATGCCAACACAAATCACCCACAGAGTTTGACATCGCTACCAAAGACCTCAACCAAGCAGAATGGATATATTTGGCAATCAAGCTGAGCGACCGGAACTCCACTAACATTGCAGCCGTAACAGGTCGTGAAACTTGCTTTTTGTTTTTGGTTAACTGGGATAATTTGGTCGTGGTCGTGCAAATTCGGCCAGACCATCAGTGGTAAAGCAGGTTCGTCCAACGACAATTCACCATTGGCAAAATCCCTCACCATTTGCGCGTCGAGTAAGAACATCAACTGGCGCCAGTTTTGAGTTTCTTGACGTCCCCTTCTTTGTCCGCCAGATCAACACTCCCCTTCCTTTTCTCCCCATTCGCTTGCTCGCTCGCAGCCTCTCGAGCTGCATCTCTACTTCCGAATCCCAGCGCTTTGGCATCGGCTGGCGTCGGGAACACGAGAGGGCTCGGTAATACAGCAGACATTCGATCCCACTCGCTGAAGAAATTGCTCGGGCTCGGCAGAAGATCGTTGTTCATATACCGACTTGGTAAGGCGGAGATGGGCGTTTCGATGTTGTTCCGATTGTCATTGTATGCATCGCGGTTTGCATTCGAAGTAGGTGGTGGTGGCCGGGCAAAGGGATTTGGTGGTCCTGATGCGCCAGCCGACATTACCGCCGAAGCGCTCGGCGAGGGTGGTGGTAAGACGATATGGTCCGAGCCTCTAGCTGGGTTTGCTGACGGGTTTGCTGACTGTGATGGCGACCCTCCTGTAGCCGAGTCGTTGTCCTCTGCCTCCGAAGGTATCTGAAGGTTCAACTTAGGTCGAGCTCCGGATTTGGATCCTGAAGTATTAGTTCGACTAGGCGGGGCAAATTCCGGGACAGTGGTCTGCGGTCGAGCACCCTGTGAATTGGGTCGAGGAATGGTTGGGGCCGTTGTGCTACGGGGTGGAGGTTTGAGATCTGGCGACTCGTCTTCCTTCTTCGGTTGGGGTTTGGGTTCTGACGCACCGAAGAAGTGCTGCATCAAAACCGAGCCACCCTCATCTATCGGAGTAAATATGCTTCTCGACTTAGACGACAGATGCTTAGGCTGAGGTGGTGTAGCTTGCTCCGGAGGCCGGAGGTTTAACTGTTCCGGTTGAGGTGAGACCCGGGCTTCTGCTTGAGGTGGAGGTTGTAGACTTGGTTGAGAGACCGGAGGCGGCTGTGAAAGCCGTCTCTGTTCTTGTAGGTACTGCTGGTGCGCCTGTTGCATCTGCTGGTGGGATTGTGGAAGTGGTGGTGGTGGTGGTGCTTGTGCTTGCTGTTGCTGTTGCTGCTGAGGGGGAAATGTCTGAAACTGAGGCTGAGGTGAAGGCTGTGGAGGGACAGGCGGTGTTCCTTGAGGGTTGTAAATGGGTGGATTCGGTACGTAGGCAAACCCATTCTGTGGCGGGGGAGGAGTAGCATGAGGATGTTGCATGGGAACCAAGTTGGAGCTCGTTCGACGGATCATATTCTGGGAGGGCGGCCTCGAGATCATATGCGGTGGTTGCGGCGTGCCGTGTCGAGGCTGAAACATGCCATTGGGCATTGGAGGTGAGACGGACGCCATGGGCTGCTGGATATGCGCAAAAGAGTTGTGGTGTTGTAACTGGGGAGGGAGATGATGGGGTGGCAGCGAGTCCTCTCGGGCATGTGCAGGGTGCTCTTCATCCTCATCCTCATCCTCATCATCCTCGCCGCCCTTGTTCTTGAAATCAGGAGGGCCTTTGTGTTCATGGGGTGCTCCGTACTAACAGCAGCATGTCAGCACAAGAATTCCCTCCTCCAAAGAGACCTGGTTCAGGACTTCTCAACTCACATATTGATATCTTCGCAGTGTTTCATTGATGTCTCCGGACGAAAACTCGTACAGCTTCTTGTTATGACCAAATATGATGACTGCGACATCGACCGAACATAGGACAGAGAGCTCGTAGGCCTTTTTGAAGAGACCGCCTTTGCGCTTGAGGAACGTCCTGCCCGGGGAATTAGCGGACTGCACGAAACATAAGCCAAACACCACCACCACAACTCACACTGAACGGTTACGGTCATCCTTGATAGCCCTGATTTCAATCTTCCTCCGACCCATGGTTGTTTAAACGTTTCTCGTATTTTGCATATGCCAAAGACCCAATTGTACCTCGTGGTCAGCTGAGGCGAGTGTCAACGACTTGGCTACACCGAGACCGCTTTGTCGAGAGGGAGAAGAAATTGGCCAGAGAGGGGCCCGAAGCCGGATAGGGAAATTGTGTATTAGACAAGGAAATACTCGAGCTCTCTTTGTTCGCTGTCGACCAAATATCCGACCGAGGAGAGTGCGGCTGCGGGTGAGTGGGCGAGGATGGCGACTTGGATGCACTGGATTGTCCCGGTCGCGACAACGAAGACAAAACAGAGAACAAAGGGCGCAATGATGGGTTGGAACAAGTAACAGCAAAAAGTAATTGTAACTCGAGACTGGTGCTGTGGCTTGCTAATTGAGGCTCACACCGAGTGCATCGTGGATTGGCTCGATGGCGTTTGTTAAGCGTGTAACTGAAGCGTGGATGTGCACGGTGGGTAATGGATGCTAAAGATAGAATAGAAGAAAGAAGGGTCGAAATAATCAGGCGAGGGAGAAGTTGGGCAAAGTAAGTAGTGCAGGCTGCAGACGCAAGGTGCGAAAGGGTGCAGCTGCAGCCGAAGCCCGTTGGAGGTTTGCCGACCATCCCCTCGAGTTTGGGTTGAGGGGCGGCCAGGCGGCGTGTGTGGGAGGAGGGGGCAATAGCTACAACGCCTACCACTGGCGGCTCTCCGTGACAGGTTTTCCTAACTGGAGGTCCCTGTAACAAAGGTGACCAACCTGCCTAGCTAGGCAAGACCCTCCGCACCCTAGGCAAAGAAAATCTGGGAATGGGCAAGCCTAGTGGAAAACCAAGAAATCCCCGAAACTCAAGCGGCGACGAGCCTCGCCGGCTCAGTTGCTTGATTATTACGAGGGACTCCGCTTGATTACCCTTGGGGGTGCTTATAGGGAGGCTGAGGGTCGCTGAGGATCACCGCGGAACCCAGGTCGCCAGGTATCTGCGCAGTAGACATGGCCACCGAGAAAGGTGCGTTGCTGAGTGATGGGCAATGGCCGGGCCAGAACATGCTCTTTGTCGTCATATGAGTCCCTTGGTACCTATCCGTATGTACCCTGCTGTACTCGGTATCTTGTACATACCTATGTAAGTACACTAGGTCCCTTTGTATCGAGGTGTACCTTGTACCGAGTACAGGAAATCTCTAAAGTCATTTTGATATCTACTGTTCTCTCTATCCCACGTCAAGCTCTGTACGTCCCCGTCTCGCACAAACATTCATTTTTCAATCCCATTGTTCTCCCTCTTTGGCCATGGTACGAATATCAATATCACTCTTCCGGCGCCGGCGGCATCTTTCGTCTCGACTTCGACTGCTCCGGGTGCCGATGGGACGGACGTCTCATGATTGGGAAGAGAGGGAGATGAGTGGAAATCAGCAATAAGCGCCCTGCACCATCAGGGCTAGAGTGATCGCCTCTCCGCAGCAGACAAGCAGGAATGTGGTAAGTGGTAAGCCCAACCAACTCCCCACCACATCGGCCCTAGTGTTTCAAGTCTTTCGGGCTCCTTTAGCCCATTTCATCTGCGGCTCTTAGGTGACTTGGCATGTCGCGAGGGCGACAGCGATTGGATCGCTTGAAATGCTAGCTCTACTATTTTTAGCAGCCAACGCGAGCACTAACAGTTCCTCAGCTGCATGTTATCCTGGCGCCATGCTCAACAAGAGGGTCAATCCATGCATTGTCGTTTTGCACGGCCGTCGATCATGTACCAGTACGAGTACACAGTTCCCTACGTCGTACGATCACCTGGTTGCATCCCAGTAAACTCATCTGAATATGCCCGCCGCAATTCAGATCCAGTTGTCGATGTGGCCCACCTGAGGGAAATTCGGGTGCTCGAAACCATTGTAGATCGACAAATAGATGGCAAGAGAGGTAGACACGGCCGAGCCTTGCCAGCGCTAGGGCGAGGCTGAACTCATAGTCAAATCACATGCATTTCGCGCATGCAAACCCGTCCTGGATACTCGCGTATCTCAGGCATAAATATCCACTATGGATTCCTCGCCGAGCAGGATCAGGGATTCAATGAGTAATCGGTTTACAAGATGCACGTCGTGTATACCCTCCTAGATAGGGAAATAGGATGCCTTCAACAATCATGCATACCAGACTCCTTTCTCACCTGACAATGGCCGAGCGGACTTGCTCGACCTCGGAGTTTATTGCCGCACTTGTATATTAATGACCCCCCTCCCCCCTGGCTTTGGCTTACATTTCAAGAACTATATCTTTGGCCCCGGGGCCCCAACATGTCGGCTCCTCAAGCTTCCGTTCAGGAAGCTTCGCCTCATCCTCCAGTCAGAAATAGTCAGAATCAAGCCGACCTGTACAAACCATTTGTTCTTTGAACACGCCCTAACCCGCTAGCACGGGGAGACAGCACATAGTTCAGGATTCCAAAGATGTCTGAACGTGGTCGGTTATTGTCCAGACCGCCCTCCGATACATGTACTTGGAGGTTGTGAGTCGAAATAGTATCTGGCTCCATAACCTGTTCTCGATGATTCAAGGGTACCATGTCATCTATAGCTTCCGCTCTGACTTGCGCCTCCACTGTCCACACTCTGGTCACCCACTCCTCTCTCTCGCTCTCTCTCTCTCTCCCTCTCCCCTGATGGTCCCAACTGTCCTCAATCCCCCAAACGTACCTTCACCACAGGAACCCAAGAAAAGCTTTCACCCCGTGTCTAGGCCCTCAAGCGCAAACCAACATCAAAGGGTTATTAGTTTTCCCACCTCATTTGCCCACAACCAACACAGTTAACAAGGGGGAACAAAAAAAAAGGGATGGAAAGGGTGTATTATTATGGTGCTGTCCCGCAGCTCAGGTGGATCATGTTGCCAAACGCTCACACAAATGAGAAAGAAAAGGAGAGAAAGATAGTCATCGGCGTGGAATAACGCGGAGGTGGTATCTTGGACACACATAAGCTGCAACCCCCAAAATTCAACACATGTAAACGCCTTGCTGTCTTTTCTGCGCAAAAATTGATCGCAATCGCGTGCAAAAAGGGAACTGTCGTCGGATGTGACTGCACTATGTGCTGCCCGATGTGTAGATGCTGTATGTTTACTGCTGCTTAATCTTCATTTTGTGGCTGGATTTATCGGCGGTTGCTGTCCATATTTCCAGTCAATTCAGCCACTCGGGCCTTGATTCGTGCAACCCGTGATTCAATTGCTATTGCATCGTTAGTCTCGACCCCTGAACGACTGTGCTCCAGAACTTACTCTCTTCCCCACTGGTTTCCCCATCGTCCGTTCGTGTTTCTGTACGACTCCGCGAGGTCTGCTCCTCCGATTGTCTCGCTGCTCTCTCGGCTGCGTTTCGCCGAATCTGAGCCCATCGGTCACCAGGACTGACCTGTTGCGTAAGGGCTGGTCCGTCTTCCTCCTCTACCGAGCTCTCCGTCTGCTGGAACGATCGGCCGGAATGGAGGCTGATCGGCGCATGAGGAGGTTCCTCGATAGGTGTCAAAAACTCTTCTCTGGGAGGTGTATCCACAGGTACGAAGGCTGGCTGATCAACGAGCGGCCCTTGATCAAACGTTGAGAACTCACGATCAGCATGCTCGCGTTCGTTCGTGTCTACTCGAGAGAGCTGATCATATTCTTCGTCGCGGCGAGTCCGCGGCGGTGCAACAACTTGATCGAACACCTCCGGTTCCCTGGACAGTTCTGGGGTCGCTTCTCTTTGTATCGACGCCGCCGTCATCTTCGGCGTCTCTGGAGCTTCATGGACTACAGGTGCTGGAGACTGGGAAGCTTTAACAGTTGCAAGGCGTTGGAAGTGACCAGGACTTAAGGGTGGGGATTCTGGGGCTGCTGCCTGGAGCGCAGGTTTGCCCTCCAGGGCACGTCTGGCTGCAGCAACGGCGGGATCTTCATCCACGTTGACTGGTGACTCAGGTGGTTCTGGGACTCTTGATTCCCGTGACTTGGATCGCTTGGTTCCAAACAGACGTCGGATGCCGCTAGTTTTCTGTACAGGAGGCGGCCCAGTCGGAGTCTTTCCCCTCGGTTTTTTCTGCTCAGGCGAACGACGTTGCTGATCCAGAGATTTTCTCAATTTAGCTGGTTGATGCTTGGGAGGCTCTACGATTTCTGGCGGAGCTGGTGGCAGAGGCACTTCTGCCGCCTCTGTCAATGTTGGGGTTTGGACTGGGATCGTTGATTCGGCAGGAATTGGAGCAGGCTCTATGACAATCGGTGTCCCAGCTGGAGGCTCAGCAGACTGAGACCTTTCGACAAGAGCCGGGCGCGACACTTTCTCGGCCGGTGCTGGTGGGAGGTCCTTATTCTTGCTGACCACAGACAGCGTCGATGTCGACCTGCTAATTCCTAAGCCGTTTTGAGGCAAGTTCAACAGTTCACGGGAGCCTTTTCCGGCCAGTGAGTCACCCAGGTACTTAGCCCGGATGGCCTTCTTGTCATACTGACTTGCCCATTGCAAGGCTGGTGAAGCCTCGTCCTTGATCAATGGACCCAGTGTGAAGATGCTGTTGGTCTTGGACGCTACAATGGGCTCCTGCATACGTCCACGACGAGTTGCCAGAACGGCTTGCTCCTCCTTCTGTTCAGCCTCTTTTCTCCTAGATAGCTCGGCCGCTGCTTTCTGGATCTTAGCCTGTTGATCTGGCGCTAACGTGGCTCTGTTGTTGGTGGAGAATTGGGCTTCGGGTGAAAGAGGGCTCTTTTTTGAACCCGACCCTCGTCGAGTTAGCCGGCCACGTTTGGTTGTGAATCCCAGGAACGTCTTCTTCTTCTCGGCGATGTACGCTCCGGCCGCAGGTTCTGGTGCAGCACCTTTGACCTGCTCTTCCATCACCATCCATTTGTCATCCGGGAAAATGGTTTCGACCAGGGCGCATCGACCGAACACAGCTTTTCTCGAGGTTGGCTCTTCTGAAGCAAGACTACTGATCCAGACCCACCAGAAGGAATCATCCACATTGACCTTGGTGATGCTGGCCAACTCGCCCGGATCGAGGTTCAGCTGCGTATCGAGGTTCCTCCGGTGCGACTGCGAGCTCTGCCCTCTAGGCGCAATCGTATTGATAGGTGGGAGGATCTTGTCGGGCGGGAGCAGGATAGGGGCGGGAGCTTTGTTACCGTGTTCGTCGGCAAATCCGGAGGACAGAAAATCAGCCCATGAGGGAGTTGTTGGCCGGGCGAGATCTTGAAAACCTCCTTCCCGGACTGAGGCATGCATGGGTCGCTTCGAGACGACTCTAGGACCAAGCAGTCCGTCATCCTCTTCTTCTTCATCCTCGAGGGAACTGCCAAAGCCGATATCTTCAAATCGTGACCATGACGGGTCTGTCAGGCTGGTGGATGTCTTTGCATTCGAGACCTGGGATTGATTTGCCGAAGAGATCGCTTTGAGGACGCGACGACATTCGTCAGTAAGAGCCTGAACAGGGTCGTCATAACTGGCAAATTGCTGTAGACCTCGGTCATCGTCTCGATATTCAAAGTTCTTGGCCCGCCGCAATAAAGCGTATGGAGTTGGCGAGACAACATCGACGATCATCACGACCTTTGTGGTATCGTTCGACAACAGAGCATGCTTTGGAGGGTAGGTGGTCGAGTCAAGGAGTTGCTGTAGTGACCTTGGAAGGCTCAGGATCCCGCTCGCTTTTCCTGCACCAGGGGACATGGATCGCAGATAGGCGAAGAAGAGATGAGATGTTGCATCAGCAGCACTGTCAAAGTTAGACACGAGGCACAGCAGTAATTCAGGACATCGTACGTTGACCATGATTGATATCCAGACTCGAACCCTTTTCCAGCATCATAGTGTTCAAATGCCCACCAGCCGGCATATCTTGAAACTTTGTGGCCACCCAGCCCGTTAGCCTTGCCATGTGCTGCCAACGAAGCGAGGAGGTCAAAAAAGTCTTGAATGATTTGAAGCCGAGCAGGCGACTCAACGCCGATTGGAATGAATGTACTGAATGCGTCGCGCGCAAAGCCGGAGTCTGGATTTGTCAGTCTTGGGTGACACGACGATTGGGAATATGTCTGACCTTTTTCTCCGACTCTGAATGCTTCATAAACTTCCCATGTTACAACACCGCCGGGCAAACGTGCCCAGCACCATTTCATCACGCTTATTAGAACCTACACGACCGTCAGCAGGGTTCAGATAAACCTATATCGCCCTTGTGCCATACCATGACTTCCGTCATACGAAGTTCCGTTTCCAAAAAGGAGCCCCGCAAGGGATCTCGATCGTGAGGTGGCAGAAAGAAATTGCGAACAAAGGTTCTCGCGGCAGATGGATCGGATGATGGACGAAACGGTAGCAGTAAGAAGGGAACATCGAGAGCTACACTAGAGTAAGCATCAACACGCTCGTAGAAACCGTGGCGACTGACCCCTCGACTTCAACTCGGCCGTGCATAAATGCAGAAGTTCAGACACCTCGTCAGGGTCGACCCTCGTGCGCGCCCATGCATCCGACCACTGAGGCTTCTTGTGTGAATCTCCGTTTGCGACTGGCGCCGCGGTCCTTTTGCCCTGGCCATCCTTGCTTTTAAAGACCTTCGAGAAGAATGGCATGGTACCAAACTTTCAAAGATGGTGGAAAGTAAGTTCGTGGTCCTTTTGCATCTGTTCAACAACCGACGAGTGATCGCTGAGCGGCGGATTGAGTATTCGTACAAAGTGATAAATGCGCAGGATGTTGGTGAGTAAGTAAGAAGGAAAGACCGTAGGGCGAAAGGTGGACAGAAAGGTGACGACGAATTAACAAGGTAAGTGGTGATGCTTCGCAGTCAGGCAAGGTGCATATGCAGGACTGAAGATGCGTAATTTCAGGGGTTTACCGGCATTGGACGAATCGGTGAGCCGAAAACTTCGAGGCACTTGGGCGGTTCAATAATTTGAAATCCAACAGAGCAAGCGAACGTGAGAAAGCGGGAAAAAAAAGGGGAGAAGATGAGTTGTTGTCGTTGCTGCGTTGTCCGGCGACCTGGCGGGCTTGATGGTGTTGGTGGTCAACAATGAATCGAAAAGATTGGGTACAAGTGCAAAAAGATGGACGAAGACTGGCTATAGCCTAGAACAGGCCGCAGTATCCCGTGGTCTCTGGTGGGATGACTGACAGCCTTTTTCTTCTTTTGTGGGCGAAAACGAGAAGCGAAACAAAAAGGTGAGAGGGTTGTGATAACGTCGAGGATAGGAGGAACGGCTCGAAGCCTCACTCCTGGGGAGCGCGACGTGTCGAGCCGTGACTTGAAAAGCGGTTTTGGGAAGCCAGAATCTGGTCTAGTTGGGTTTGGGCTTTCGTTGGTGGCGCCCAAAATTCAGGGACCACCCATTGCCATCCACCGCCCATCGGGAGCCAATTGCTACCTGGATTGCCCAAACGGTCGTCGGAACTTTTAGGCTGTGGATGGCGGTGGGGGTTTTCACAGGCTTACCTGGGTGACCTCAAACTTGGGCTTTGCTGTCCCTCCAGCCAAACACCAATGAGAGCCACTCCGTCCTGCGACTGATCCACGCCGCAGGTCCCAGTCTCCCAAACCTTGGATTCTAGCTCAGCGCCCAGCCCGCTTGTTCAGGTTAGGATCGTAAGCTATGTCTCGATTCCGCCAGTCCCCATTTGCTTGAATTGGGGGGAAGCACTTGCCCGTGGCTGCCCGTGTCACCTCGTGAGTCTCGAGTCAAGCGGGTAAGAAACTGCACCTCCTATCAGATCAGTGCCACGCGAGACATGAAGAAGTCGATCAAGGCCACGCAAGCAGCCAAGCCCAACCTGTACAAGACCACATGGTGCATGAGATTTTTGAAGATGGCCTACCAAGTGAGTGTATGTGGGCAACATATTGACACTTTTTTCTTCTCTGGCATCACACAACCCAGTCTACCTCGTACTCCTGGGGGTAAAAGCAATGCAAGTGAGTACCGATGCTGCAAGCCACAATAGGTGCCGTCACATTTGACTTCGGTGCAGGGGCCCGTTAAATGTTAGAGTAACACGCTCGTGCCAGGCAGGCAGGATAGCGACTGCATAGTCACTCTGGTGGGGGCTTTGATGATCGTTTAAGATTGACTGGATACTCTCCTTGTCGCAGATTAGTCCGAGATTTACCATGTCTCCAACCAGTCTCGATCACTTTAGGGGAAATCTCACGCTGGCTGGCGGAGTCATGCTCCAACTTCTTATATACTCCGACATCCTCATGGGTTCATGCATCCGCCCTGGATTTGTGTCTCCTTGCTTCAATTAGAATATCCAAGAAGTCTTACAATCGGGCCTGGTTTTGTATGCTGCCGGCTAATTGCATAGGACCTGTTCACCCTAATCTCTCCTTTTGATGCTCGTACGCCTGGTTGTGACAAGAAATGTTCCTTTCCAACTGTTGGCTGGGCTGAATCGCAGCCTCGCCGCCGATGCGCCATTCCGCAAATGGACTCACATGCATGACTGACTGACTGTGACTACTGACTTCCCGAGCACAGTGACCTCGTCCACGCACCGTCAAGTCATGACGTAACTAATGAAACAACCGGTGCCACAAAAGAAACACGCCGCATGTAACTTTAGAACGGTGCTTGCCTCAGGAGATGAGCAGAGGTACAACGGGGATGTTGCTGTCCTGATTTCAACCGCTCCGAACTTCTTTCCTAGCTGCGAAAACCACATCAAATATTTTGTTCCAAGATGATGCTTCAAAAGTCATAACGATATGATTTAGTCAGCAGCATATCAAGATCACCATAAATGGTAATTTGAAGGATGTGATCAACATGGCTGCCGACGACCTTGAAGCATCAGGACTACAGCTCTGGAGAAACCATCGGTGGTGGGGGTTAAGCTGAACCATTTTGTTCCCGGGTCAGATGTGGCACTGCCGCCCTCATTGCGACTTCCAACCCGCCGAGCATATGTCCCATTTCCCGAGGCCGACCAAGTGGGTAGCGGAAGGAAGATCGTCGAGACCTTGGTCCGCCCAAGTATGATGAGGAAGATATTGCGCATATGAGGATTGTCCCGGGCGGAGGGGAAGGCCAAGCGCGACCCCGACTACAAAGGCTTTCTGTAGTCTGAGAAATTAGGGCCACGATGCGAAGAGGTTGTGCTGTCCGCGGCTATCACAGACAAAAGGATCTTCTCATTGCTGCTAGATCTGGAGCCAGCAGAATTTGCCCCGGACCCACGATCGACCCATTTCATGCGTCTGGTGGAAAGATGAAATCTTTCACAATCGTAGAACCCGCGTATTCTGGATTGAGCATGACACAGTTGAGGAAATACGCCAATCCTTCGCGTCTTTTCTCGAGGAATTTAGGCCGGAACTTGTAAATGGCGCTCTTGGGAGGAAGAGGCGGAAGCGACGACCTGGTTGACTGAGGATAGGCTTTGACCAACTTGGCTCGAAGCTCATCGAACTCGGAATATCGCTTTCGAATTGTCATGGGGCCTCCATCAAGCGTCTGAACATTAACATTGTATACCACGTAGGCGCCCACTCCGGTAGGATTCCCTTGGACGATAACATATTCATCAATAGAGATTGATTTTGCCCAGAGCGCCGCCCTGCTAGGTTCTCGGGATAAGGTATGATCCTCGAGAGAGATGGGGGGAGGTCGAATGATGGTCAGCTCATCAGAGGATGGCTCTCTATTAGGTTGCCAGTAGGGTGGAGGGGTAGACGAGCCTTGAAGCCAGTCGCCAGACGGTTCAGCGCCGGGCGCAGCTACGGATTCTCGTTTCGGTTGATCTGAAACCAATGTGGCGATTGGGACGGAACGAGAGTTCTCCATGCATGTGCGCAGTCGCAGACCCGATCTACGGTGTTTCCAAAGGGGGACACTGCCGGAGAGTTTTTAGTGTGGCTAGGTGTGGTCAATGATCTGGACAGAGATCCCCCGCCTCCAGGAAGGATTTGTGTGATGCAAGTAAGGTGACGAACTCTGCAAATGTTTCAGAGCAAAAAATGAAGGATTGAAAAAAAGGTTGCAAAAGCCCGAAAAACCCGCAGCTAGAAAGATGGCACCAATGCAGGTGACTGTATTGAGCAAAGCGCCAGGTGAGGCGCCATTCTTTGATGTTGTCCACTAGCTATCTTGGGGTACAGCAAGGGAATAATACGAGTCGGAAGGAAAGTGGAATGGCCAAGAGCAGCATTGATCTGAGTGTTGATCTCTTTATTTCCCGTGGAAGTTGATCAAAATGACAAACACTGGCACCTCGATGATACAATTAGCGGAAGGATAGATGGGATTTACTACCAAATACCAATACCGAAGACGGAGTCCTCTAGAAGGTTGGTATCTGGGTAGCCACCGCCGAGAGCGCATCAACGAACGCCTCTCTGGAACTCTGGACTTGGGCCAAGGGCACCAAATGCACCAAGGGCAAACAAGGGTGTGGAGATCATGCGCGTTCTATCATCTTAAGAGGTGAGTCTAACCTCCAAGTAGAAGCACCTACAGAGGCCACTGGGGTCGCTAGTTATAGGGCTCTTGGGTGTCATTGGCGCTGGAACTGCGCGCCGTGGAGCCCCCGGAATTCGGGCTCCAGCTACTATTGGGCATCATGCACCTTTGCCCTCGACAAAGTGTTTGACAACTCCGCAAAACACCACGGACTTTCTGTCAACGCCTGAGACAAGTCAACCTCCTTCTGCACGTATGTGTGCCACAGTCATGCACTTGAGACTTTTGTTGCTGGGGCACATACTACAGAGAAGATCCCTGTGATGGGCTAGAATCTCTTAGCCTCTGGAGAACGATGCTGGGGACATTCTCAGTGGCGGGAAGTGAGCCTGCCCCCCAACCCGACCAAGTGGCTTCAACACCAACCCAAACCGGTGATGGTGATGGTTGGATAGTGGCATACCACTCTCGCCAGAACCCTTGCCTCCTCCGCCCTTTTTTATGGGCATGTCTGCTGCTCGCTACTACTACTGCTGTTTCTGCTGCTCGCTCTCTTCACTTCTTCCTTCAAGTAACAAACCTCATTTTCTCTCGTTCTTCAAGGTAACCAACAATATTTTTCTGCTGCATTCATTATCTCTTCCACTTTCTTTCCCACGTCCTCCAGCACCTAATAACAACCAAACTCGCCTTGATACGGTGATTCTTTTGCCAGAGATTCAAAAGCAGCTCTCTTAATCAATATGCAATACTTCCTTGTCACCGCTGCCCTTGCTGCTCTGGCCCGGTTGGCCATCACACAGACCATTGACCCCAACTCAGTACCTCTATCAACAAGACGTGAGTCTTTGGTCTCACTGCCACTTGAATGTTGCTGATGGTCGTGTGAACAGAATCGTGGTGCAACTCACAGATAGCTCAATGTCCTCTGATTTGTCTGCAAGAGGCCGACAATTCTGCAGCCACCTACGACAATTCCTGTGACCCTGTTGCCCTCACTTATTCTTGCATATGCTCCAACGGACTCTCTCCCAACGCCTCCGAATACTCCCAAACCCTCCCCTATTATATCTGCACAGAGTACAACACCCAATGTCAACAGGCTTGCGGTACCGACAATAGCTGTGCAGCAGCATGCGTACAAAATCATCCGTGTGGAGCACTCAACCCAACAAGAGTAAATACAAGCACAATCACAACAATGCCTTCCACCACAACAGCCGTGGGGTTTGCGGCTTCTACTGCCTCTGACGGGGTTGTATACACTGGCTTTGGAGGTGGCTCGTCTGCTACAACAACTGCTGCTTCAGATGGAAACAGCGGATCTGGTAGCTCTGCTGCATCAAGGCTGGTGGTCGACATTGGACAGGTCTATGGTCTTGGTGTCGTTGCAGCTGGCATCTTTGTCGGCTTCAGCTGCATGCTCTGATACATCTTCAAAGAAAGAGACTTTTACGCTAGTGAAGGTTGGAAAACGATCTGCCTGGATACCCGGACCCAGGCCGGTGCAGTCGGAAATTTTGGTCGAAAAGTCAGTTGTGAAGCATTTTTGGCAGAGGCGCTGGTATGGATGCTTTTTAATGGCATTGACGGCATTAGCGCCACCCTTCGGGGAAAGCAAGAGCGTTGTAAGGAAAGAGAGGGCATCATGGGCATACCTCGAACAATCTAATATTAATCATGATTGAAGACTCGGGTTAGTGTATTTGTATCGTCGTAAGATTTTGTCCTCTGTTGCCCCGTCAACCGCGCCAGACTGCCGAAGTTTTGCCGGCATTTGGCGTTTGTAGCTTCAATCCACAACTGCGGCGCGTCTTCGCAGCCAAATAAAGTCCTTCGAACAATAGTGTCATCGACCATGAGCACACCCAACAATATCAATACGCAACGATAGTGCTCTTTATGGCTGCCTATATCTCACCATCTCCAGCGTTACTGGTTTCCTCGTCCAGCAATTCTCGTCGACCGCAACGACCTGCAACGCGACCCTTAACAGCCCGTGCTCATCAAGGTCCAACTGTAGCACCCTATGCTAAGCAACAATTCGACCAAAGTATTACGGGAGACAGCTCGGACGATGAAGATCTTGCGCCCATTAAACTAAGCGCTGAGGCGCAAGCTATTTTAGGTGAAGACAATGAGCAATTGGGAGCCGAGAAGGAGAACGTACAACCAGATCGACACAATGTGAAGTCGTCTGGCGCAGGTTACTCTAGGAGAAGAAGCAGAGGAACGCCACTGGAAATTTTGAGATCCTCAAGTCCACCTCATCACAGAGACGGCAGTCCTGCCCCTCGAAACATTCCTGTTAGCTCCGCGTCTCGCCCTGTGCAGCCCGGAGTCTTGGGAAGAGATGGATCGTTCATGTACAAAATCCATGACAAGTCGTCAGCAGGTGATCGTGCTGTACGCCACATTTCAGAAACGCCGGCACCTAGAGTCCGGCGTATCCGTATCAGTGATGCCAGGCGGCTATCGAGATCTCCTCCATCAGGTGAGGCGGACAAGGGCGAACAAGTCGAGCAGGCTCCCGAAACTTCAAAAAGGTCAATCAGCCCAAGATCTAGCGTCATTCGCGGACACTTCGATGAGCAGAATGCTGCCGTCCCGTCGACAATCAGCCGATCTCGAAAACCGGACGAAAATGGTGCTCAAAGTACCATGCGAGTTCGACGAATCGGAGGCGCGTTACTGAACAG
Organism: Fonsecaea pedrosoi CBS 271.37; assembly: GCF_000835455.1. Lineage (NCBI taxonomy): Eukaryota > Fungi > Ascomycota > Eurotiomycetes > Chaetothyriales > Herpotrichiellaceae > Fonsecaea > Fonsecaea pedrosoi. The sequence continues at coordinate 1,967,081 of NW_013550614.1, read as the reverse complement.
ACCTGTAAGAAGAGGCATGGTGCGTCGTCCCAGCGAAGACGAGGATGTTCATATGGAAGGCCAAGATCAACCACGCCCTGATACTCCTGAGATGGAAATGGGTCGACGAGCCAAAGAGCCCGAGTTACAAGATTTTCCCGACGATTTGCTTGCGCTGAGGGCAAGTCCTGAAGGGCCAGCTGAACATTCCCTACGAAGCCCTTCTCCCAAAAAGATAGAGCCCGTTGTATCACGAGTTACTTCGCCGTCCCAACCGGGATCGACTCACCAAGCCAACCCTACACCTGCTGTGCGTCATTCTCACTCCTTGTCCAGATCATCAAGCTCCCAGAAAAGACCTGTTTTCAAAATCCCACCTTTGCCAGCCCTTCCGTTGACGGAAGACCAGGAGAATGAGCCTCCTCCAACCTTTCGAAGGAGCAAACCATCGGCGGCAATCTTGGATTTTCAAGAAGACGGTGCTCCACTGGAGAAAAAACAGGTTGCTCCTGGGTCAGGGCACGCTTCTCCATCTCGTCAGCCTCTCGCTCCACGGTCTAATAACACACCTCACAGACCTGCACCAGCCCCACCGCCAAAAATGTCGATTCTTGATGCAGCGACGTCGAATGCGGGTTCTCGCAACAAGAAATCCGTCCACTACGTGCTGAACGGAAAGACCTATCGGCGGCTCGATTGCATAGGCAGGGGTGGTTCGTCAAGAGTTTTCCGCATCATGGCAGAGAATTACAAGATTTTCGCCCTCAAACGGGTGAATCTCGAGGAAGCCGACATGGCTGCAATCGTAGGCTACAAGGGCGAAATTGACCTCTTGAAAAAACTCGAAAACGTGGATCGTGTTATCAGACTTTACGACTACGAGATCAACGAAGAAAAAGGGGTGCTCAGTGTCATGATGGAGCTGGGCGAGACCGACTTTAACAAAATGCTGAATGAGCAACTGAAGACCGAGAATGCCAAACTGGATATTACTTTCACCAGGCACTATTGGAAAGAAATGCTGGAATGCGTCCAGGCGGTGCACGATTACGACATTGTTCATTCAGACCTTAAGCCCGCCAACTTCCTTCTCGTCAAGGGTCAACTCAAGTTGATTGATTTTGGCATTGCTAATGCTATCCAAGAAAACACAGTCAACGTGCATCGAGAAAATCAAATCGGCACGCCTAATTATATGTCCCCAGAATCCCTGGTTTGTCATACGCCCGCTGCGGGTTCACAGCAACCCCCGGGCACGAAACTACTCAAACTCGGCAAGCCCAGTGATGTTTGGAGTCTGGGTTGTATCCTTTATCAAATGACCTACGGCCAGCCCCCGTTCGCCCATATCCAGAAGCAGTTCGAGCGCATCATGTCCATCCCCAACCCGAAGGTCGAGATTTCATTCCCGTCCACAGGGATTGGTGGGTCTGTGGTTCCCTTTGGGCTGATCAAGACCCTGAAACGGTGCCTCACGCGCGAACAATCTCTGAGGCCCACGATCAAGGAGCTCTTATCTGAAACAGACCCGTTCTTGAACCCTGTCGCCATTTCCCCGGAGATGTTGGGCAGGGTGATCGGGAATGTCGTGGGCTATTGTCGACGAAGAGAGGAGGCGTTGAAAGCCAAGGGCGAGATTGTGTGCAAAGAAGGAGAGGAAGTCAGTTGTCTGCCGAGTGACCAGGAGATGGTTGGCTGGCCTGGAGCGTTTTATGAGAAGTTGCGGCAGGCGAATTTGGAGGGAACAGCATGGTAGTAGTTTGTATTGAATGATAATGCAGGGGCAGGGGGCATGATGAGTTGATACAAGAGGCAGTGTTGGATATTTGGCCGCATTGATCGTGGTCAAGGGTTCTGGCAGCTTTGGGAATTCGACTGGTTATACTGTTTGGGATGGATTCCTGAGGACGTTTGAAACTTTTGAACTTTGACTATTGAGTTTCTGAGGCTCGAAAAGCTCCATCCTTTCTCACTCCTGTTCTTGCCGCCGTTTTTCTCTGTGCTTGTCTCCGGTCATGCTGTGAAGAGTCTGGTCTGGGATATGCTGGGCACAGCACCCCTTTCCGCGCCGAAAACTGACGAGATATGGCTGTTTAGTCTGGTCTCCAGAATCCCTGCCCTGCCATCTGTCGTCTGGAGATGTACATGTTTATTGGCGAGGGACATTTTCCCAACTTGTCGGCGAGGTAGGTATGCACACCTCGAACGCTAATATACACATACGGAGAAGTAAAGAAATTTCAGAAGTCAAAACGGCGCGAAGCCGTTTTGGAGGTTATTCATTCTGTCTTTTTAGGGGGTTTTCAGTATTTCTGATATCAAAACCTAGAAGACTCCTAAGCTGAACGTCGTTTGGTTTGAATATTCCATACCACCGAAATTTCCGGGGGGGGGGGGGGGGGAGAAATGTGTGCTCATAAACAAGCACCTCAAGCGTCCGGAATCTCGATCTGACTGCTCCGCCTGGCCAACATGACGGACGCGCCGTGATCGAAGCTCCATTTCCGCCGCCTCGCGTTGGCCAGCCGGTAATTCCTCTGCGTGATGCCCATGACTTCGAGGATCGCACTCGCGACGTGGCCCGCAAAGGCTTCGTCGTTGATGTGCAAGTCGTGCTTCTCCACCTCGATCTCGGTGGCCTCGAGGCCCTCTTGGATCGTGTCGAAGAGCGCCTTGTCGGCCTCTTCGTCGAAGAACGGCTGGTTGGCCGCGTCCAGCATGCTTATGCCCTTCTCCGGAATCAGGACACGGATGGTCCCCGGGTTGGTGGCATTGGCGGATAGTTTGTCGACGATAAATTGGCCAATCTTTCTGTTCTCGTCCGGTGTCGTCCTCATCAGCGTGACGGCCGGGTTGTGCACGAACAATTGCCGGTCCTTGTATCTCTCCGGCACGGTGTCCTTGGGCCCAAAGTTGACCATGTCGCAGGCTCCGACGGAGACGATCATGGGAAGACCCTTCTTGGCTGCAATCTCGAGCCGGTCGGGCCCTGCAGTCAAGACGCCGCCAAAGAGCTCATCGGGGATTTCTGTGGTGGTCAGATCAACCACGGCGTCAATCTGCCCTTCCGCAATGAGACGCTCCATGGCGCGGCCGCCGGAGCCAGTTGCGTGGAAGACGTAGATCTCATAGTCGGAAGCGTCGTGGGGCGCCGAGGTGAGGATGTGACGCACCGCGTCGACGCAAGGCGTGGTATTGCCAAACATAGTGATGGCGATACGCTTACCTTTGGCGGTAACGGCAGACGCGTCGACAAGGGATTTGGCATACGATACTGTCATGGCGGAGATGGCAGCAGCGGCATTAGACAAAATGCGCTTGAGGATGGAATTCACTCCTGCAATGTCTACAACACTGTACATCATGGTAATGTCGGTTTCCTCGACGTAGTGCTTGATGTCACCGCTTGCCATGGTCGACACCATGAGCTTGGGGAATCCGACGGGACATGCGAGGCGCATCAAGGCCGTTGCGAGCGACGAACCACTGCTCCCGCCTGCAGAGACAATGCCTTGAACAGCCGATCTCGAGACCAGGTCTTTGGCCACCGGCGTGCATATTTCGATGGCCTTGTCGATGTACTCGCCGCGAGAGAGCTCTTTCAAGGTGGAGCTATGCTGTTCAAGAGGAGAAATGACCTCGCCTGACGCGAGACTGTCCAACGGCGCCCTCAGTTTGGCTGGTATGCTGTGACTAACATTGAGGATCTTGGTGCTGCACGTCCCTTCGGCAAGGATTTGCTCTCTGAGGAAGAGTATTTCGTCAAGTTTGGTGTCAGGTGTACCGACGATGAGGACGGTAGGCTTCACCATGATGGAAGTATACGGAGGAGGCGCTCAGTGTGTCGTCTTTTATAGGCGCAGGAGGGACTTGAGAGGAGTAGAAGCTATCCACCGAGAGACATGATAAGAGGCTTGGGACCGAAGAAGCTTCTGCGAGAGCTGCGAGGTTGTTTTTTGAACAAGAGGCTGCTTGCTCGTAGTACATACATTTACTGGCAATCTCCATCCAATACATGGTCGACATGCCTTCGCCCCTCGTTGCGGGCTTCGGATACCATCACCACCTGCGCCATCATTCGCCAAAAATCCCCGCTTCATCCCCACCGCCTCCGCACGATTGAGATGGTTGGACACAGACCACGACTCTGACTATTATGACGTTGTACGTACGTGTACGTGTACGACGACGAGGACGAACTCGTCCGTATGATCGACCCAAGGAGGCTAACCCCCCACAAGTTGATGAGAGCAAGTTGAACTGATTACAACCAGAATATCAATCACTTCAACCATGGCACCTCCTTCCTCGCGAGCCGAAGTCCTCTCCCATCTCAGGAACCAGATCAAGAATGGCAGGCCAATAGTTGGAGCAGGGGCAGGCATAGGGTTATCGGCCAAGTTCATCGAGGCAGGCGGCGGTGATCTGATCATCATCTACAACTCAGGTCGCTTTCGAATGGCCGGGAGGGGTTCGCTTGCTGGCCTCATGCCGTACGGAGATGCCAACGCCGTCGTCGTCGACATGGCAAGGGAGGTTCTCCCAGTCGTCAACAAAACCGGAGTTCTTGCTGGTGTCTGCGCGTCGGACCCATTTCGCATAATCCCCTCATTCCTTCAAGAACTGAAAAACATGGGATTCTGCGGTGTCCAGAACTTCCCCACCGTCGGTCTCATTGACGGCAGCTTCCGAGCGAATCTCGAGGAAACAGGGATGGGTTTCGACAAGGAGGTCGCCATGATTGCAGAAGCCCGCAAACTTGACCTCCTGACCACGCCATATGCCTTTAATGTCAAAGAAGCTGAGCAAATGACTCAGGCCGGTGCAGACGTGTTGGTGTGCCACATGGGTTTGACGACCTCGGGAAGCATAGGCGCAAAAACTGGGAAGACTCTGGACGAATGTGTCGAGCTGATTCAGGAGATGAGAGATGCTGCGACCAAAATCAACCCCGACATCATCATCCTCTGTCACGGCGGGCCCATCGCTGAACCCAAGGATGCTGGTTATGTGCTCAGTCGTGTCAAGGGAATTCACGGCTTCTATGGTGCAAGTAGCATGGAGAGATTGCCAGTGGAAATCGCCATCACGAACACGACCAAGGAATTCAAAAGTTTGGAGATGAGACAGTAATACAACAGGGGTTTGTATCTCGTTCAGAATCTGGCCCGGCATCAGCCCTGCAACAGCGGCAGCCAGTACGTGAACATCAGAGAAATAATTCGTCGCATAGGTGCAGGGAGCATCCTGGTCTGACCAACGACATTCTGATCTTCACCAAATTGTCTAATAATAACCCAGGTCGCATTACCCTTGCGCGCATGTTTCCCAACATTCAAAATCCTTGACTCGCGTGACTACTGCTCCTTTGTTCACCTTACCTACTTGTATATACTGCTACTCACAAAACTTGCGATAAGATAACGAGCCTGGCTACTAGGCGGGCAGATGATGTGGTCCGCCAGCTCGCACCGTCCGGGGTGGTACCCAAAAATTGAGAAGAGACAGGAGTGGAGGCTTGAGCCTCTCGGAAGGTACAGCAGGGGCCAAGCTGCAATCAGCCTTGTGCCAAGTGCAGAGCTTTGAGGCTGGGATGGAGAAGCAAAGCATCACCATTTTCCTCTTGACCAAGACCAATTACCTTCTGGACGAAGCCTCTTAGTAGTACTTTCTAGTCCAGGTGCTGTAGGCAGGTACAATTTCACTTATATAATAGCCTCAGGACCCCTGAAACTAGCGCCACTATCGCAGCAAAAGTTCGCTTATCAGACCATCTTTGTCCGATAGAGTACCAAGAAACGTTGTCCAACAAGCAAATATGGCCCACCGCAGTCAACGCTCCGTAAATTGGACATGCTACCTACCCACATCGTTCTCTATACTAGAACTCGGAACTCATACCCGATAGCCGGCGCTGAGAATCCTCGAGCAGAAAGCCCCGCGCTCGTGCTATGCCGCTACCTCTGCCTCACCAGCTCGAGGCTTGAATTTCGAGGCAGCAAAATGCTTCAATCGACAAATTCCACGGATCAATCATTTACATATCCAGCGTGGTAACCCAATTATCGTGGATAAATTCCGCCCGATTGCCAAGAGTTGTGCCAAGAAACCTTCTCCCTGTCATTTCCCTTCCCGCCTTCAACTACCTCGTACAAGTACCTCATTTCCTACTCGCGCTATGAATTGTGACAACGGTTCGTGCGCCTATAGAGAGGCCAGCGGCGATCGTCCTTTCAAATTTTAATGCCGTCTTTTCGTTGGCTCTTTACAATGGCTCTTTACAGGGTACCGGCACCATACTCTGAGAGACTACCTACCAGACAGCTGTTTTCTTCGGATTTATCCTTTCAGTGCCCAGCCAGACAAGGCTACTTGGCCCCTAATCACTCTTGGTGACAAGGAATTACCTTTTTCCCTGCAAGCGAATCGCTTTGCACGTGGTATGCTCTTTTGTATAGCCCGTTGCTCTTCCAAGAACGTTGGTGTGAACTTTGAGCATGCTTCAACGAGGCAGATGAAAATTCGGACCAGGTCACCCCCCCTCCTGCCAAACGGACGTATCCGTATTCGGGTTTCTACGAGTGGTTGGGGCGGTATCTACGTGGTAAGAGGTACTCAGTAGAGCGACTAGGTATATTTCATGGAACAGCCACCACCTTCCATGGAACTAAAGTACATTTCTCTTCCAAACCAAGTTTTGGGTGCTTTTTTGTCGCTCTCTACATTCCAGTCGCTCTTTCAAGTCACTCGTTTCGTTGTTTCTAAAACTTCACCATGCTCTTCACCAAAACCCTCGCTTTCTCTTCACTCATACTCTTGGCTGCTGCCCAAGGGGATGCCGTCTTCAAAGGTCTGCCCGACGACGGTCGGACGAGGACGCCAACCTCAACGAGCAAGCTCATGTCGCGGCGCGATCTGAATAAACGCTGCACAGGAACCTGTGAGGAATGCTTCGGCGGTGGTTATACTCTCTGTCCAGGGAGTGCAATCTACTGCTATCTGCCTGGAGATGATACATATGGGCTGGATTCGTGCGACCTCGACAGCTCCGATGACGGGTTATCTACGACTAATACTGCCACCGCACCGGCATCGACCTCAACCAGCCTGAGTGGCCTCGACGATATCTGTTACCAGACCGGTGCGACTTGTGCGTCATGCTTTGGCTCCAGTTATCTCGAGTGCCCGGATGGATATCACTGCTACGATCCGTCGGATCCTTTGTACGATACCTGCCCAGAGGAGAGCACAAGCTCTGGTGGTGGCGGCAGCAGCAGCAGCAGCACCTGCGCCGAAATCTACGGAGAGGGAAATATCCCTTGCGGATCAGATTCATGCTATAACCCGGACGACGGCGAGTCTTGCTGCGCGGGAGGATGTAAGTTGCTGCCCTCGAGATAGTCTTTGTCTTTATGGGGTGCTAACGTTTGGCCTCTATCAGACTACTGTGAAGATGGATACACTTGCTCTAGCACGCTCGGGAAATGCAGTTACGTCGGTAGCAGCTCGTCCTTTGGCACGACGACATCCGACCTCGTCTTTACGACGCCTACCAGCGCCTTGTTCTCCAGCACTCGGAGCACTATTGCGACTACGACCAGCACCGATACTTCGCTAGAAACGGGTGTCAGTCAATTCTCCGAGTCCAACGGTGCAAGTGGTTTCGGGGCCGCTAAGGGTCTCTTGATTGCTGCTGGTGTCGGTGTATTGGTGCTGTAGGACGATGCACGATCTTCCCGTGGAAGGATTAGTGGCGACAAGGTTGGACACAAATCAACGGCCTGACAAACTTGTAATTGAATGAGTCTATTTTGAGATATTTATGAGGGGTTAAATGAGTAAATCAACACATTTGTGAGGATTCTGGAGTGCCATCTGTCTATCGTCTAAGAGTGTCTGTCGTGATGCAAGTCAAAATCCTTCTGTGCCGCCTCGTATCTGTGACTTCCCTCGGATTATCTGTTTTTCCGAAATGGCTGCGCTACTGGATCAGTCACTAAAGTTCATTTTCCCATCTCAATCATGACCTGATTGTTCATCGCTTTCCGACCTGAGTCTTCTTATCTTCTTGCAGAGACTGCTTGCGGTACTCAACATGCCTCACGCTGCCCCCTCGCGCGTTGCGCCCACCGCAACATCCGACCTCGAAGCCGGCGCGGTCCTCAAACTCGGCGAGTTCCAGAACGAAGTCACGCTCAATCTCTCTGAAGCGCGCATCATCCTGCAAAAGACTCTCGCGACGCGGGCGGCTCGAGGCGGTGGCTACGAGGAGACCGAAGTCACTGCAAAGACACGCGACTACTTGGAGATCTTTGCAGTGTTTAAAGATTTGGCCGAGGCGCAACAGGTGGAAGGAATCATCAATTCGTACGGTGAAAACTTGGAGCGATTTGAAAAGTCTCAGTTGGGTAGCTTGGTGCCGACTTGCTCTGATGAAGCAAAGGCGCTGATTCCAAGCTTGGAGAAGAAGGTCGAAGATGGCATCGTATCAGAGGAGGAGTTGGAGGGTATCTGTAGGGAACTGCAGCGGTTGAAGAGACAGGCTCAGCTTTGATTCTACCTGATATTTGAGGGATTACACCAACTTCAAGGTATTACTCGACGGCTCAATCAATCTGCAGGGCCAGCTCACATGACTACTGCATCGCCGCAGTCACCGCTGGCAGGGTTGTACGAATGACGACGCACAGCAATCCCAAAAGCGCAAACGACAACGCTGCACCATAAACACACACGCAAATTCAGGTTCTCCCAGAGATGCTGACGACGCATGAAAGAAATGTTGGCAGAGTCATACCAATATTGCGCCATGAGTCGAGCGATACGTGGCAGCTGCGGTCTCACGCTGGCCGCCACAGCGACCTGTCTCGGGGATTTCACAGGATACCTGGGCTTTGGAGGATTTGCTATTCTCGAAACACAAATTGTCTGAGCTATTCCCACCAACGCAGAGATCACAGTCGGACAATCGGTGGAGACTTCCAGGTGTGCCCAAACGCTCCGGCTCACCATACTTGGACGATGCGTTTGGATAGGAAACAAAGGAGCGCTATCGCGTGCTGCAGTGAAGAGGAGCAATGGTCAATGGCCGTGAAGTCTTTACTGAGCAATACCCAACATTTCTCCTGTGTTTCCTCCAACTCATCGTGTTCTTATATTAAATCACCTTGTCCGTCTCTCGCCATCCAGCAACTCCGACTTCACCCAGCTTCGTTGAAACTTCCCAGACGCAAATATCTATAGCGCGGTGACATCTAAAATTACGGATTCAATCTTCATCGGTGGCTTCGAGTAGCTTCATGGAACCCCTCGCATCTCGGTTCTCGATGAGCTTTTATCGATCGTCCGAAGGTTCGCAATCAGATACAGAATCTATGTCTGCAACTGCAAATCACCCAAGCTGCACGTCCCTGACCTCTGTCTCTGCAACAACTCAAGCGGCTGGGACACCACTGACGCCACCTCTGTCTCTGAAGACGAAGAGTTCGCAGTCCTCGATATCCACCTACAGTTCTGAATCTTCCTGGAAATCGCTGTCGACAATCCACCCAGGCTGGAATGAACCTCCTAGGCTGTTTCGCTTGAGCGACTCGTTACCCTCGAGATGTTCAAGACATGATCCACCCTCGAACCCCCCCTTACGTGACACACCAAAAGCTGAACGCAGCTTGAGGACCTCAATCTCTTCCGACTCGTTGTGGCGGTCACGGTCTAGCATGCGTGCTTCCTGGAACGAGCCTTACAGACCACCTCAACCACTCCCGTCCTCCAGTGCGATTCACTCGGCACCTGCCAGGCAGGCATCGCGACAGGAGGGTGAATGGGAGCCGCTCATCCCTCCAACGTCAGTAACGCTGTTGACATTCGACGATTCTTGGCTCTGTTGGAACCCATACCCGATATGTGAGCGGTTGGCAATCGTGACCACCACGTGGATCGAATCGTGTTTTGAGGTCGCCGGGTCAAGAGGACAGACTACCCCTCCATCCTTGCATTTCGATGCACGAGACGAGAAGAAATGAGAAACGTTACAGATTGATTGTTCGATCGGGTCATTTTTTTCCCTTTTGAATTCTCGTCCCCTTGTCTGTCGCAAGTACCCAAAATCCTTCCAGAAACTGATATTCAGTGCCTTTCTCTCCCTCTCTCCCTCTATCTTTGTCCTGGTGTTTTCTCGTCCGCATTTGTTTGACTGTCCCTGTGGCCACCTCCTCTCTCTCCCCTCTCTCGTAACCCAGCCTTTCGTTTGCTTGCCACCCACTGTCACGGCTGCCCTCTTGTTGGAAGTCACCTACAAATACACCCAACCTCTTATGTTCCAGACTTTTTGTCACTGTGACCAGTGATCTCTCACCAGATGTGTCGAGGTGTCGGTATGTCGATACGTCGACGTGTGACGATTGCCCGTGGTGACGGCAGGACAGTCCATTCTGGTCTGGTTGAATCCTGTTGGTGATATGATCTGTGATACGTCTGATATGGATGCCCAGCGGCGAGTTCTACTTAAAAATGACCTCTTGCTGTCTTTCCTTTCGCCATGTTTTCTCGACTGCCCGACTTGTCGCTTCGTCCAGACAATTGAGACACTTGCATACAACGTGCCCGAAACCACACAGGATAGCCAGGGATTTATCCATCTATCAAGCAGACTGAAAGATCGAGCGACCAACTTTTGACTGGAACTAAAGGGAGGAGAGTACCCCTGATACTGTACTGAGAGGCAAAGCCGGACGAAGAAGGAGACGCAACGATCAGCGGTATCAAGATGCGCATCCCACTCAGCTCACGGGTAAGTATATGAGGTCTCAAGTTCCTCTGTTCGCGAGATCTGCTTTACTTTGCCTCGCTCTGCCTCGCCTCGCTCTGCTTTGCATTGCTCTACAAGACCCAACATCTAACCACCACTGAACTGACAACTGGATGAAAAAGCAAACAACCTACACCAGAACCACGGTCCATTTACCCCACGGACGCCGACACGTCCGCGAGGAGGAAGAAATCATAGTGCGCATGCGTGGTCGTCGTCCGCGGTCGCCGTCAAGGTCACCCTCACCTTTACGCCCGCCATCACGTCCGACGTCGCTCGCACTACTTCCGTCGCCGCGGTCGTCATCTCCTCCTCCTAGACCCATCCTGAGAGACACGAGATGCCCCCATACCTTTTACGAAGAGAACCCCCTGCGTCGGAGATCTTATGAGCGCGAGCGGACTCGGTCGCGGTCGCGGTTGCGGTCGACTGTCCGAATCCGACCCGTGGAGTCTGTCGCGCGTGAGCAACTTGGTCTTCCCCTTCGTCTTCGTCTTCACTCTCCGCCACGGCCACGAACCGGCCGAGGGCTATTTGGCGAGCAACCCGGGTTTCGGGGCGGGTATTCGCCGCCGCCGGTGAGGTTGGAGGGGGGGTTCTCCAGCAGGAGTAGGAGTATAAGCAGGAGAAGAAGTAGAAGTCGAAATAGGAGCCGGAGGAGAAGTCGGAGTCGAAGCAGGAGAAGAAGTACGAGCAGACGAAGGAGGAGCCGAGGCCATCACGACCATCGCTGCACCCACCACGCACGATCCCGATCCCGATCCCGCTCCAGATCGCGCTCACGATCCGAGTCTCACGACGCCAACAGGGCGTTCACCACTGCAGGCACGGCGCTCACGATCCGCGTCCGCGACCGCGACCGCGACTCCGACAGCGAGGTGAGAAGGATCCTGGACGTGAGTCGTCTACGAGGTCGAGCTTGAATTCACTATCGAGCACGAGCCGGATACGGTAGGGCTGTGCATGGGCACCATGGGGCAGACGATGCGGCGAGAGCGAACAGCGGTGACGACAGAGTAGGGGAGCAATTCACGATCAGTGGCACCTCGTACTACTACATGCGCAGTAATCGACACCTGATTTATACATATATTCACACACCTATACACCATCCCTTGCTTACCTACCAACATACATACTACATACGGGAGTTTGAGGAGAGGAGGAGATTCAGTCTTGATAATCTCAAACATCATCGTCCAGGTCTGCACCAAGTTGAGTCAGGTCAAGTCAGGTCAAGTAATCATATCACGACATCTCCTGCCACATTCTCGCTCATACCAGTTTTCTTTTTGCCAACTAGGCCTGAAAGATTTACATTACCCGTGCCCCAAGACCATCAACAGGTGTCTTCCTTCTCGACCATATACCCCAACTCATACAGTCTTGTAGGGAGTCAACCCGGCGGGTGGGCAGGGGGACAGGGCCTTCAGAATGAGGTTCATTCACTCGGCCGACAAAACCTGTCTGGCTTCTCTGCTCGAGGCGGCGCAGTTATTCGCTAGTCCAGGAATTCGAGTCTAGTGCAGCAGGGTTTCAAAGGCAATCCCAAAGAACCGGCAATGCAGACGAGTCCTCCTGCACCAATCAATCGAGCGAGACGACGATGGAGCAGGCGAGTAGTGAACGACTTGCAGCCTGCATTGGTGCTGGAGCTTCTCTCCGATGGTCGGCATACGGTTGGGATGTGGAGATGTGCAGAGCCAGAGGCGGACCATTGACGGGCCATGGAGGCCAGCCGCCGCAGTGAGTTGCTTTATCGACGGTCAATCCTTCAAGGCTGCGCGAACGCAACGCTGGCCGGTATGCGAAAGCTCGCGCAAAACATTTTCTTCTTCGGCGCAACAAGTCGGACAAACCGAACCTGCATATCCAGCTCTGGATCATCGAGCTTCACCGGAGCTCCGATATGCTGCGATATTCTTTCACAGATCTCTTGGATCTCTTCTTCTTCAGAGGCAAATTTCGTCTGAAACAAGTACAGGTGAATCAATGGCAAACCTCTCGAGGTGTGTGGTTTGAATTCGGCCTCTCGACCGTGATAGAGGCCGCGAAATGCATCTAAAAACTCAATGGCGCTGGCCGGCAGATTCATGACATAGTGAGCGAACGCATTCGGTTCTTTGAGAACTTTTGCTGCGGCATCAGCCTCTTTGCGACGTGCTTGCATCTCTTCTTTGGTTAATTTCCGCGAAATCTTCACCTTGGAGGGCAGTCGTGCTTCTCGTGGAGAGTGCTGTAAGTCTCTGGTTGCGGTGCGGATGAAAGCCCTGCCGTCCTCGCAGGACGCTGACACGAAGTCGCCGACCTTGTTAGACTTGATGGCGTCTTCGAGGCTTTGGTACGAGTCGGGATTGAGATCGTTCGCCCTGACAAAGACCTTGCGTTTACCTGCCGGCACAGCAAATGGCCCAACACCGGCCATAACGTCACAGACAGCCTCACCCTCCTTGAACTGCTCAAAGAGCCGGGAATGTTCAGTACCTAGTCGAGAGTTCCAGTACACTTTCCCAAAGTTGAACTTGAACTCGCAACCAGACTCGTGGACGGTAACATCGAGGTCGTCTGACCCAGCAATGACTTCATATGGAAATGTTCGAAAGACGGATTCGGTACCAACATCGAACGTCTTGTTGATGACGGTGGTGATGTTGGGATTCTTGTCCACCAAGATCTGCCCAATGATGTATTTGTAAGGCAGATATGCCTCGCGCAGGTTCACGTGAGCTTTGGTAAGTCAGTACGGGGCATCAAGAACGTAGGTAGGGAGACGTACCGACGTGACCAACCTGAGCAAAACCTGCAGGGGTTTCCTTTTCTTCCTCAGGGATCTCAGGCAGAACTGCCTCGAGAATATTATCTGGCGGGATGGGTTAGATTCCGAACATAACTCTGCAGAGGTCATTCCTGACCACTCACGTACGCATAGTCCAGTCGTCATATGTGAGTGTCAAATCGTAAGGTCGCAAGCTGGCCAGTCGTTCTTCCACCAGCCTCGAGATAGTCTGTGACCATGTTTTCGGCTCTACACAATCCGTCAACAAACTCCCTCCCACGAATCATGGAGCCGTGCTCCTACGCACCGTTGGCGTCAATCCCAGGCCTGAGCAGAAGACACTTCGCTCCCTGGCCGACCGAGTCGTCATCACGCAACGGCTTAATCGGACTGACTCGGAGCAAGTCCTGCGACTTTTCGAGTTCCCTTCTAATGGCCGTGATCTGTCGGACATCCGGGATCGTGGCGGCGGCCAGAGGCACGACTTTGCGGAAGAACGACTTGTCCAGCGTCTGCATGGACCGGTTGACGGGCGGCAGGAAAATTTTGGGCAGGTCTGCGGAGTTGAGGTTCATCCTTCTGATTGTGGCATTGGCGATTTCGGGTGGAGTGGTCGAGAGGAGTCGACGTAAGAGGCTTGCCATGCGATGCTCGCACTGGAAGCTCTTGGATTTCTCGTCAAGATGGTCGATGAACTGTATGGACGTGCCTAGCAAAGAGATGCTGGTTTCCTCTCATCTTGATGCCAAGGCACTAACCATAAAGGGGTATTACGGTCGAGCACAAGAGCCAATGGTGTATTTACGGACAAGCGATCACACACTTCTGCACCTCCTACGAAAGACAGAAGCCAAAGGACTTTGATCAAAAGCACAATCAATGATACATCACGTCTTGGTCCACAACTTCAACAACGGTCCCTCTGACCCATTGACAGGATCCTGCACCGGCAATGCCACACTTTGTATCTCGTGTCTATAGGCGTCGCCAACCTCGTTCTTCCCCAGCTCGCTGCGCCACTTGGGAGCTCCCTGTCCAGCGACGAGTGTGAGTGTTCGATGGAGAGGCGCGCAAAGAATATTCCTCGAAGAACGGATGGGAAGGGTGGCGGCTATGCATACCTCTGGGTAAACGCCAATGTATCTGTAGTCGGTGCTGCTCTGGAGACAGCAATGGCCCGTTCCAGCCGGGAGGACGATGACATCTCCGGCGTGCACCTCGATCTCCTCGCCGCCCGAGGTGTCGTTCGTGCCGCATCCGACCAGTATCCTCGATTCGCCCTGGAAAATGCCTGTTCAATGCCCCCCCACAAAAGGGATTGACATGGTCAGCACCGCGAAATGTGCTACGTTGAACTCCTGGCTGATCCTGGGGGAAAGGGAGAGGTCTCCTCTTCTTACCATAGCACTCGTGCGTATTGGGATGAAAATGCCTGTACGCGATATGTCCCCAGGTGCCTTTCTTCTCCCAGGCGTGCGATTCGAGGAACTCGGTTGTTTTGGCCTCGGAGAGTGGTAGGGGCAGACAATCGCGATAGATCAGGACTGGCATGTCATTGTTGGGGCAATGCTTGTTGGGTCCGAGGTAATATGTCTCGGGCTCGAATCCCATGGTGAGCGTACTATGTTGGTGTCTATCATATATCTCAACCTCTGGAACGGTGTGGTGGACGACTGGGTTCAGCCTAACGAGATTATGTACCTCGCATAGGATGTGCTAGACAAATAACTTTCGAGAAGAGGATCGTAGAATAAGTAATATAGCATCGAGCATCATCGGCCTCGGGGGAGTTTTCGGGGGGGGTCTGGATGAGTTTGCTGTTCTAAGTAAGAGAACCCCGCTCCTTTAACCACCAGGTTCACGACACTTACATGCACGGCTCATGGCTCTCCACGACTATTAGATAGGAATAAATACATCAAGTATACTAGCGCTCTGAACAAACCTCTTAACTGAATGACTCTGTGGCCCTCGTGGCTTTTCACGCTCCCAGCTCTTCCCTCACTTGGTTGGTGACTGACACACTTTACGCGCCACGCGTTGAAGTGCATTGCAGTGCAGCCATCATGACGTCGTTGATATCAAGGGACAGTGGCTTGCCTCCTCCACCACCACCAACACCGCACATCCTCATTCCTCTGCCGCGACACCAGACGATCTATCCGGGTGCCTATTGACCCTCGCTTACAAAGTCCGGACAGGATCGAGAGCTCTTGAAAATTTGGGGAGAAAGACAGAGCCTCAGAAAGGGAAAGCGGAACTCAATATTAATGGCCAAGCGCACTCTCGATACATACTTTGTATCCTCGACGACGTCGAACAAAAAAGCACGCACTGCTGCTAATGACTCGATCGGAGAACCTGCAGATACAGACAACAACTCCCCCGCGAGACGTGTGATAGGAACGACAAATCACCCCACATATCCCTGGCCGATCCCTCACCTGCCCGTCCACGTCGTGTCGGAAATTGAACTGCTCGTCACGGCCCAGGGCAGAGAGATCCGGGACCAGCCACACCTGGACCTGGTGTACTTCCAGCCGTTCATCCCGCGATCGATCGAACGAGACGTGTTCAATTTCCTGCGCGCCGAGCTCTTCTTCTACCGCGTCAAATACACCATCAAGCGGTTCGGCAAGGAGACCTTGATCAACACCCCGCGCTTCACCACTGTGTTCGGCATTGACGAGACGAGTCGCTTCGTGGATGGTGATGGCAACGACGGTTCGCGGTCGCGCATCGTCGAGGCGTCGGACCCGTCAAAGCCCGTGCGCAGGGACAAGTATAAATGCCGACCACGGCCGATCCCGGAGTGCTTGGATCTGCTCCGCAGAGTGACCGAAGCCAACACCAACACCCAGTACAACTTCTGTCTGGTGAATTACTACGCCTCCGGAAGCGACAGCATCTCGTTCCACAGCGACGACGAGCGTTTCCTCGGCCCCGAACCCGCCATCGCGTCGTTCACGCTCGGCGCAAAGAGGGATTTCCTGATGAAGCATAAACCTCCCCGGGACGGCGAGCCGAAGCTGGAGACCAAGGACATCAAGTTGCCCCTGGCCAGTGGCGACATGGTCCTGATGCGAGGTCCCACGCAGTCGAACTGGCTACACAGCATCCCGAAGCGAAAGGGCGGAGAGGCCGACAGAGGTCGAATCAACATCACCTTGCGCCGGGCCATGGTTCCAGCCGGCACGGAGAACTACTACCGATACAATGTCGGAGACGGCGGAGTGTACAGGTGGGACAGCGCCAAGAAGGCAATGCTCCCCTGGCCGTCAGGGGGACACGGTGCCGACTGACAAGCCACCTCATTGCGTCTTCCTCTTCCTCCTCTTGCTGGCGTCAAAAATGGCCCTGCCGACGATACTCGTGATGGAGCGATAGACGGTCTGGCCTTCGAGGGTGTGCGTCGTAACGCCAAAGACGACCAGGAACAGGATGGAAAGGATGCTGACCACGAGGAAACTCAGCCAGTACGTCTTGAGGCTGTACTTTTCGGCGATTTCGGGGAGCTGGATGGAAAAGTAGGCGGTCATGAGACTGACGGGGAGGAACAGGATGGTCGCTTTTGCCAGGAGGATCGTGGTCCGGGTGAGCCGCTCGACGGCCTGGGATTCTTTCAAGGCCACCAGGTTGAAGTTCTGCGTTTGCGTTTGCGTTAGTGGCGGATATTGAGAGGGAGAGGGAGAGGGAGAGGAATAAGGAAAACACCCCCCTACCATAAGCACAAGTGACTCCTTCTGCTTGATGCACTCGTCGATCTCGGTCAGCGCATACAATCGAATCCGGCCGAGAAGCCGCTCGAAACGTGCCACGGCGGAAAAGCTCAACTTGACATTCGACCTCGAGTCATCGGCCAAAAACCCCTCCTCGTACGGCGCCAGCTGCGACGTGGGCGTGTGGTGACCAAGCTTCAGATCGTGGTTGTGCTCGTGGAACGTGCCCCTCGGCTGGAGCAGGAGGCTGTTTGCGTCCATGGCCAGCCGCTGGCTGTGCAGCAGACGGGACACGATCCACTCGTAGCTCTCGTACATGAGCTTGAGGACGGTGAGCTGGGTGCCGATCTCGTGCACCTTTTTGACGTGGGACACGTCGGCCGCCTTGAACATGAGCTGCTGCATCTCCTCCAGCTCGCGCCGGTACGGGTGGTCCAGCCGGGCAATCAGCCTGTAGGTCGACACCCAGTCGTCGAAGAGGTAGTAGAACAACAGGCTCGCCGCTTCCTTGGGGTCGTAGCCAGCCGCTGTGTTGGCGGAGGAGGAGTACTCGTTCCACCGCACGCGCACCTTCATGAGGGCGTCGCGCGAGCTGTCCTTGTTGTGCTGCTTGGAGAGGTGGTGGAAGACATTGAGCACGTTTCGTCTGGACACGTGGTGCGGTTCGTTGGGCGGAGGGCGTTCAAACACAGACACGACGGTTCCGTCGTCACAGATCAGTAGAGACGACCATATCCTCTGGCCCGGCGGTTTGCTGCTATCCTTCTCTGCATGTCGTGACGTGTTGCTGGCAGCGTCGTCCTCAGGAGGTGCACCACCGTCGTCGTCGTCGTCCGCAGTCGCTGTGTCCTTGGTTGGTCTAGGTAGAGAGTACAGGGCGTTGAAGCCAATGTAGATATACCGACGACCAAAGTCGACGGAGCAAAAATGCCACAGGTTCCTGACCACCCTGTGAAACGTCAAGCCCTCCAGATCCCTCGGGTCGATGCCTGCTTGTTGGTGTTGGTGTTCCAACAAGGGCGTCGAGTGATGAAGAGGCACACCCTTCTCGACGTCGGTCGTCGCGGGTGGTGGTGGTGGTGGTGGTGGTGGAGTTTTCGGAATCTTTTGCCGCGCAGACGTCGATGACCGCGAAGTATTATCCTCGCTGTCCGTCGAACCCACCACGCTCTTCTTCCTCTCTCTCTCGTGGTCTTGGCCTGGCGACGTGATGGCCTGACACAACAGGCCCGCCAGCCGTGGAGACAGGTCGTACTTCTTTGCGACCTCCTCGATGATGGGCTTCTGGGACTCCGAGGCCCAAAAGTTCATCCACAGGGCCTGACTCTGGCTCCCGTTGCGGCGGTCGGGTTGCTCGAGCCACGCCAGGGCGGCCTCGCGGTCAATGTCGACGGCGCATCGGGCCTCGGTGCTGTCGAAGCTGACGATGAAGTTTTCCGTCGCTGCGTGCTGCAGTCTCGCCTCGCACGTGTTGAACGCGGTGTCGTCGTCTAGATCGTATACCTGTTGGGGATGCGGATGAGGCTGAGGTTGAAGTTGTGGCTGAGGCTGCGCCATGGCGACCCCTTTGCTTGACTGAAGAGAGAGGGCGGCGGAAGACAGATAGATATTCTACCTTACAAAGATCCCTCTACCCTAACTTGTCAAGAAGAAAAGAGTATGTACAAGAGAAAATCCAAAATAAAAGAGAGACACGAGATCAATAAGAACCTCGAGGGACGTGATCAGGCGGCTCCATGGCGTTGGCGTAGGCACCGCACGCACGCACGTAGGGGTCTGCGACTGACACTTGACACGGCCCTCAGCCTCACAAAGCATTTTGCACCAATCAATCCCCAATTCACTGGTGATTATTCGCCAGATTTGCCAGGTCCTTTGTCGCCCATGTCTCTTAGCGGGGGCGGAAAATGAAACCCACGAGACCCCCTGCATACGGGAACTTGGGGGGGTGGAACGGAACGAATCGTAGGGTGTACCCCGTAAAGTAATTTAGTGGGTGGTGATGGTGGTGGGTTTGTAACGAAAGGTGCGTGTCCTGGCTCGATCGATACTTTGATATAGAAAAACCTTGCCACGAGACACATGCACACCACACACACACACACACAGACAGACACACACAACACAACAACGAAAGAAAAAAAAAAAATAGGGATTTCTTGAACATCTTATAAAAGACCTCGCTAACCCAATTGTCCTTTCTACAATTTCGGTATGGCAGGACCGCCCTTCAACCCTGGCGCGGCACGGACTCTCCCACGATACTTGTCCTCGATCGCGTCGGCCACCTCATCACGTTCCAACTCCTGAAGAGCCTTGCCATATTTACTGGGACTTGCCAGCGTCCAGAGACCGCCCTGGGCCTCGCCCTTGAGCATGCCACAGGGCCAGTTGTCGAAACTGCGGTCGTGGATCGAGCGGTGAATCCGTTCAAACGTGTTTTCCATCGGCCAGGCCTCACGATCATCCATGATAATCTCTCCGAATTTGTCCTTGATGGCGCCGATGATGCCAGCGCCGGGCTTTGGGGCAAGCTCGCCGTCCAGCTGACTCCAGGTTTTGTTTGGGTTGGGCTTGAGTCGGTCCGCCAGCAGGTAGTATTCATTCGGGTCGTCCGGGTGTTCGGGGTCCTCGTCAATGAATGCTAGTTTCTTGTCCTTGGAGCATTGGGCAAGCATCCAGGCCAGCGTGATGTCGGCCCCTCTAGGGTCATCCATGCCGCCACCGATGTCGCTATGCACTCCGGAGAACCAGACCTGCTTCATCACTTGAAGACCGGATCCTTTCTTGGGCCGGTACAACTGCGACCCGTTGCTGGGATCCTTCGGCCACTGCCACAGTGTCGGGATGAAGGGGATGCGGCGCTCGTCCAGCGCCAGGGCGTGATATGCAAATTGGACCTTGGTCGACAACTCGGCATTGTGGAATTCAATCTGTTCGCCACCGAGTCCCTGTCCGTGAAACGCCACAGTGTCCCAAACCCCGACGATCTTGATCGCTTCTTTTGCATTCTCGTTCAAGTCCTTGCCGATCAACTTCTTGAGGGTGGGAGAAAAATCGAAATCTGGTTTGCTGGATGGATCCTTGTAGTATTCCTCGTAGACTTGCGGGAACCAGTCCATGCCGCGTTTGGTCAGGAGTCCAAGCTTGGTCACCAACCCAGCGATGGAGCGGGCAGTATAGGCCCCGCGGGAGAAACCAAAGAAGAAGATCTCGTCTCCGGAATTGGGGTCATAGTTGTGTGCTAAGAAAGCATACGCCGCCCGGATATTGGCAGACAGTCCCGCGCCATAGACACCTATTTGGTCAATCAGAACCTGTCCATCCCGTACTTGCAAGACGAATGACAAGATGGGGGATGCCTCATTGCTAGATCTGCGGGACTGCAAAAAGACAAATGGCTTGAGGTGTCACGTAAGAGAACAGAGCAAAGTCTCACCGCCGCGGATCCTGTCGCCGATTCCTGTTCCCACGCCAGGTTGATAGTAGATAATCTGCTCGACCTCCCGTTCTACACCATCCTGGCCTTTGACCAGAGCAACAGGACTGATGGCTCTAGCGAAGCGGGCAATGTTGGTCGGATGGCTGGGATCGCTGGTATTCAGGATGCTTTGCCACGTTCCTACCGCAACAATGAGAGTCAGCCTCTGAGTTCGACATCATCATCAACGGAAATGTAATGGGGTGGGAATAGCCCCCTTCGTCGAGTGACAGAGTCTTGGTCTGGAGGAGGAGACAGGATATACCATCGCAAAGCTGCAAGTCGCCGTTAGTCCATCCATACTGAGCCATGAAACAGCACTGCTCAAGCAGTCAACTTACCACAATGAGACGTTTGTAATTGGCAGGTGACCGGCCCATATGGACTCTCTGTGTCAAAATGAATGCTCTCGTAGAAAAGGGAAAGGTTCCTGTAGCTCTCAGTAGCACTCAGCACCCAGCAGCAGCGAGGAAGGGAAGTTGGTCAGCCTCTTATACATCAAACACGCCGAACAGTGGCTCGACGCCTTGGACAAAGAAAGACGCCCTCATGTACGATGGCCAACTCCAACTTCACCGCACGGAACCTGCCATCAGGCTGGCGAAAGTTCAGCTCCAGCAACATGGATGCCTGAGCACCAAGAAATATCTCTGGGCTGGCTGAAAGAGCTGCCTGCCATTGGTTGCATCTGACACCTGGACGTGTGACAGAACGAGGGGCAGGTTCAGCTGTACACAAAGAATCCAGGTCGAGACCCTGCCGCGTGATTGATCCTGTCATCCTGTTCGTATGTGTCGAGGGGACTGACAATCAAGCGACCGTGTGATTCCAACGTGATGGATGATTGGTGAAAGACGCCATTTCTTCGGACTAGAAAACCCTCGTGGGAACCTGTAGTATACATCTGCAGTCAGACTGTGGGATGAAAGTGACAAATGTCATTATGAACTAAATCTCGTAGCGAATCTCGACCATGTATGTTGATACAAGGCTCCAACGCTGAATGCTTTTGATATTCGCAAAACACTCCGACCATGGAAGGGGAAGAGAATTGACTGACAGCTCGCCATATGCAGATAGACCAGCCCACGCAATGGCAATCGCCTCCAAGGTGCCTGAGAGCCAGTCACTTGATTGGATGTCCAAGTTTGACACTCTTCCAGCTATTTCCAAATAACCCTCAATCATATTCCTCCTCTCGAGATCTCCCATCAAACCAATTCCGTGCCCTTTTTAGACTGAATGTCCGTCGTGGCCTCGGCTCTTTGTATGCCTCTATACCAGAATATCCCTTCCTGGGAGGGGCCTCAAACTCATCCCCCTGGTCATATGTTTGTCTGAAATCTCGCCCGATGATGCCGTTGCCTCTCAATTTCTGTGGGATCCCATAGGGTTGCGGCTCAGAGGGTGAGATCCCTAGGACGCGTTCCTGCTTGCTGAGGCGGCGCTGAGGCCTATCCGGAGCACCATGGGGATCTGTCACGAACGCCGCTGACGATGGAGCAACATAAGGTTGGCCTCTTTCCACTGCTTGGACGGAAGAGAGCTGTTGACCAGAGTGGTTGCCTCCAGTACTTCCCACCGGCATTTCGCCCCCACGAGTTTGACTACCACGACCAGATATCGTCAAGGAGCGTCGGACGCTGGAATGGACACCCGGCTCGAGACTGTGACTTGCTGGTGGGCGATTGTCGGTGTCATAAAGCATGTCGTGACTTGGGGGACTGGTCATGTTGTGCACCATCTGATATTCAGCATTCCGGGGCTGTGACACCGGGTGATGACCCAGAGTGTTGTTCTCCGCGCGGTATTGTTGAGATTGTCCAGTTCCATTGGCCTGAACCTGAGGTTGGTCTTCGGTGTCATCCTCTTCATCGCTCGGGTGGTCTTCCCTTCTTTGTCGGCGGCTCCCAAACAGACTAAATCTTCGACGAGGTGCCGCTCCTGCTCTCGGGGCATACGAATCTTCTGCATAGTCCTCATCGCTTTCGTCCTGACCCCAATCTTCTTCTTGGTTGCCGGGGGCTTTTGGCATCCTCCTACCAATGCCAAATCTGTTTAATAGAGTGGGTTTTCTTTGCATTCCACTGGCCTCGTCAAGCTTTTCCCGGTCAGAGCTACCGTCGTACCAAAGAGCTGGAACAAGCAGCCTGTAAGGCACAGTAATTCCCGACGGGTCTTTTTGATTGACTTCAACATTCAAGACTACATCGAGACCGCCTTCCAGATTCACATGGTCATTGACATCAATTTCATTACCTTCGGCATCGATGGCGGGTACGTTTCCTTTCCTAGCGGCTTTTTCTGAGAAATTGGTAGGACGGCGTTTGAATGTGCCTGGCCGCACAGGTACACCGCCAGACGTATGGTCAAACGAGGAAGCTCGTCGACTCGGAAGAGCCTGAAACTCGCTTGAGGCTTGTCGCGAGCCGCTCGCGTTTCGTTCTTGGGCCAGCGTCGGCCCTCCAGATCGTGTTGTCCCATCGTGAGAGGCCGAACGACCTTGATCATATATTGCGTCACGATACGATGTAGGAGGCGCTTTTCGCGAGCTGAGTCGGCGGATGAGAGCTCGCGGATTTACATCTGCCTTGGTGAAGGAGAATCGTCGAGGGCGAGCTTCTGGACTTTCCTCGAAATCTTCATCTTCGAAGACTGCCGAACTTTCGGATGGCGAAGGAGGAGGGGTCGAGCCTGGAATATACTCCTGGATCGAACACCAGTTGCGTCGAGGTAACAATCGTTTATTATTCCGCTTCTTGTCATTCACATCATGCGTGAACATAGGGATCATGTCTTCGTCCGTGTAGTGGTCTAGGTGATGTACTTTGTTCCGTTTGTTCAGGATATCGGCCAACATGTCTGATGGTGGAGTGTTCACGATGGCCGAGGATACCACATTTGGCATGTATCGGTGATCTTTGTCCTTTGGAATCTTCAGTTTCGGGTTGGAATGAAATTGGCCGATCGCAGCGAGGTGCACGTCGCCGCTCAAAACAGTGATACGACAGGACTTTTCCGCCGCAAGATCTTGTAGGTCTCTGACCAAATCGTTACGCTCATGTTTGTGGTTGGTTGCAGTCCAGTGATCATCGAGGTCATCGAGAATCTCAACTCCGCCGTCGAACTTGTTGAGAAAGCTGCCTTTCAGGATACCGGCTCTCCCCAACGCCTTGACCGGGTCCATAAGTCGACTGGTAAGGACATTTTCCAGCCAAACCAGGCGAGGATAGGCGAGGGGAACACCCATCAAGATGATGAGGTGCTTTGTCTCGCCTTCGATGAGTTCTTTGCGGCATCTATCCAAAACAAAATCCAGGGTATCAAAGCTCAACACCTCACTGCGCTTTCGTTCCGTGCGGCAGTCAAGGCCCAGAAATGCAACATGCTTCCCCATGTGCATAAACACACTTCTGCTGAGTTGCTTGATATACGGTCCCGGCTGTCGGCCCAAGACCCAGCTAGGCTCATGTGCAGTGGTCTCTTCCGGGACACTCTGATGCTGGAAGAGCATGTAATATTTAAACGCCACGTTACCAAGTCCGGAGAACACTGGCGTCTCCATAAAATGATTTGGATAGGAGCCAAAGCCATCGATAATGTCGTGATCGTCCCATATATTCACCATCGGGATCTGGCCAGCAGCCATACTGAACAGGCCTTGAGAGAACCACAGGGCATATCTGTTCAGATAGAAGCTTTCGAGTTCTTCCTTCATTTCGTGTGTAAATGGAGCGTGATGTTTATGAGCTGGGTTCCTCATCCTGGTCCATTCGCCAAAGTGTTCGGTCTCGAGCATGACACGGTCATTGTATATCTGGTCGCCGCCACCTATCATAACGTGGAATGGATGTGACTGATGTGTGTTGAGAACGTCCCTCCACATTGGATCAGGTCCGCTGAAGCTGTCTGGATTGACGGAGAGGCTGAACCCGTTGCAAGAATGAAACATAATGTGCATGGTCTGACCGCGACCAGGCACCCAGAAACCAACCGAAGGACCACGATTGATGCGATAAGCGATGTGTTGTTGCTCGTTGGCGAGTTCTATTTCGAGATTAAAGCGCCAAAAGGTCACATCGCGGTCTGGATCTGCATAAAGTCGAGCCCCAGCCACTTCTTGATATCTTCCTATTTTTTCTCCGTCCGTATCGAGATTGCGGTTGTTCGAGAATGGAACTAGACCTTGCGGGCCATTATGCTCCAGCGGGCTAGGAGAGCTTTCGAAGAGGCCGTCGTCGTTTTCGACCTGTGATAAATCCTTTCCTTCTTCCAGATGGTCCACGGGTCTAACATACAACGCCCTCCCAGTCCTTGAGAGCTTCGTCAAGCCAGCAATCGGGTCAACATATTCAGGTTGAAGTTCATCTGTGGTAACGTGGTGGGGCGGCGGAGGCAGCAACTTCTGTGGCTTGCAAAACAGACGTAAGATCGGCGCGGGATCGTAAGAAGAATGAGAATTCTGGGTCACAATAAGGACGCTTCCTCGCCAAAATTCACGCTCCTCTCCACTTTCACTTTTCTGTCTTCTCATGCCCTTGTAGCGCAGCAAAGGCCCGCACCGAAGATAGAGATTGGGCTTGAACTCGGCGGTTTTATCGTCGATATGGTCACCTGCTGGCTGATCTGCCACTTTCGCAGATCTGCTGCGTCTGCGGCTCGATGAAGCCGCTGTCTGTTCCCACCAAGCCTTTCCCCTGTCCGCTGGGTTCAGTGGCTCAGGAGAAAAGTCGATGGTCGTAAGCCTGGCTGTTCCGGCTTCTTTCCACTCATCGACGGGTCGATTGTTGAGCGGCTCTTTGAAGGACACACTGGATTTTCGTTGTCTTTGGCGTATCACATCTACTGGCTTCGCTGGAGGTGATTGAGGACTGCTTGGGTGCGGTGAAGACTGATGCCCTAAGCCTATTATTGGTGGTGTCTGTGGTTGCTGTTGCATTTGCGATATATCGTTTCTTAGATCAGCGGCACCTTGATTGTGTTGTTCCTGTCTGCGAGCTGGCGTAGCTGTTGTGGTCGGCACAGGTATTCTGCTTGGTGTCCTGCCCGCCGAAGAAATCCTCTCATCCACGTCTTTTAGGGGAGCTTTCTGAAGTCTCTGTGAGCCACCTCGCCCGAATCTGACGGGGTCTGACACCCCGGTGAGTTTCTCCAATGCTGCTTTGTGAGATGCATTTCTCTGTCGTTCTGAAAACTCGTCCCTTCCCGCGAGGGGTGCAGTCTGAGTATCAATGGTGCGAGTCCGTGCTTGCCCACCCAAAGGCTCAACTTCTGCGCCCACCTGCGGTGTTTCCCGCTGTTTTCCTGATCGAACCCGTTCCGATTTGACCGGGACTTCCTCGCTCGCTACACGAGGTGAGTCGAGCGGTCCATCTTGAGCTGGCTCACTGACTCGCCGATTCTTACTGCCTGACTGGCGGCGTTGAGAAGTATTAGCCGGTTGTAGTGGGCTGGAGATAGTGTACTCAAATGCTGGATGGCCTTCTCCCGAAAGGCTTCGTACGTCAGGCCGATGACTGTCCACAGTTGTGCTATGCTGCAAACGCTGTCTCTGAGTGGTGCTAAGATTTCGAACCAGAACCGCATCTTCTACGGTTGGCACTTCCTGATCGGTTGCCCGCTCCCGTTTTGGTGCAGAGCGTGTGG
Organism: Fonsecaea pedrosoi CBS 271.37; assembly: GCF_000835455.1. Taxonomy (NCBI): domain Eukaryota; kingdom Fungi; phylum Ascomycota; class Eurotiomycetes; order Chaetothyriales; family Herpotrichiellaceae; genus Fonsecaea; species Fonsecaea pedrosoi. The sequence continues at coordinate 1,940,673 of NW_013550614.1, read as the reverse complement.
TAGAAGCAGCGGGTATGGACACCAGACCAGTTCCTCGAGGAGCTGCCACAGCCTTTCGAGCTGGTTTTGGCTCACGCTCTCGCAGTAGCATTTCAGCCTCCTGCACTCTCGCGCGCTTTTCTTCCTTGCTGATATCGTTGAGAGTGACTTCCAGTTTTTGTAGAGGCGAGCGATCTGGGGCCCAATCCCTTCTATGAGCTTCGTCTCGGAGAGCACTCGATCTGCTGACAGACGATACAGGCTCTTCCACTCGGCGCGAAGTCTCAGACGTCCGACGAGCCTTCTGGTCAGATTTTGGCTCGTTATAGGAGGGTTCGCGAGTAGACTCAGTGTTCCTTCCCGGTGGATCTGCAGCGCTCAAGCCATTGAGGTCCGCAGTGTTTAGTCTCAAACCATCGGGCGGTGCGGGTTTTCGAGAGACGCTGGGCATGGGTTCCCGGCGCACTGGCTCGGATACTATACGCTGTTTGGGTTTGGCAGTTTCCTCAGGATATTCATCCTCCAAGTCCTCAAACGCTTCTCTATGGAAGGGTCTGCCCTTAGCTCTCTGGGAGAAAGAGCGCTGTAGACCGGGATCACCGCCCTGGCCGAGGCCTCGATAGGAGATGGGAGGTCCACGAGGCACTTCGGGCGCAGCAGGAAGAGGTTGTAATGTATTCTCCAGGTTCTGAGAAAGCGGGCGCCTGCCCTGTCCTCCGCTGTTCCGACGACCTGAGCCACTTTGTCTATTGCGCGCGGTATTTTGAGCGATCAGGGAATCTAGGGCTGGATCGTGGTAAAGGTCGACGGGATTCATGGTAGCCATAGTGGTTGGGTCGAGATCGAGATGGAGAATCAGGCTCCGACGAGACTCAAGTTCGCGGCGGGAGGTGGCCTAGAGATGGGCGCAAGTGACAGAGGCAGCCATGGACAGGTACATCCGTGCACTTGAGTGATATGTCGATAAGTCTGGCTTCGTCCAAGGCGATGGTCGAAATGAGACGCCCCGTTCAAGAGGATACAAAATGTTTGTTCCGGACAGTTTCACATGGGAATGGAGAAGAGCAATGTAGCACAACGATAATTGGACAGCGAGAAAATGACCTGAAGCCTCAATTCAACAATGTCATTATGTACAAGAAAAAGAGAACACTTTAAGCAGATACCGCAGATCGATTGACGCAGGAAAGGAAAGAAAGGTAGGTGCCCCGTAGGCCGGACACATGGTCTGTGTGGCTGGTAAAATGTGGTATTTTGGTCGACCACGTCAATCGCAGAGGCGAGGAACTCCAACTTTCAAGATCTCGCGACACCGGGGCCGGGTGGAGCTTCGGATTCGTCACAAAGTCCAGCTGTAGCCACGGCCCTTTCACAGGGAGAAATTGGTCCCAGGCGCGGGCCGCTTAGTTAGCCCTCCAAGGGGCCTGCTAATTGGCACTCATGGGGCTTTGTCGGGGCCAATGACCTTACCTATAAGTAACGGAATAGTTACTCCACCAAGGGACTACCACCAAGTTGGCACACGGCAAACTTACCAGATATGCACCCAGAAGCAATTCCTTGCGATGCGGGTGTAACTACATGAACTGCAGGTGTCAGGATTCCCATGATCCGGATCAATATTTTTGTATCCAACATATTCCAGAGAGCCACCTCTTACTCTATTTTTCTATGACCTTAAAGGACTGTTAGGCCCCTTCTCCAATATCAAAGATTACCATCAATCCCTAATAAAGACATAATCGCACTCCTTTACTTTGTCTTTGCCCATTCTCTGAACGCGCCAGTCCTCAATTTGACTGCACCCATTGTAATATCGACAGTGCCGGACCGTCAATCTGTCCCACGTTTCACAAATCCACCACCAGCACTGATTCTACGTGCGTACACTCACCGGATCGATCGCATCTTCTTCTGTTTCCTCAGTTGTGCCCTGAGATTTTCGCATCACCGAACGCAACGCTTTCTCAGTCGAGTCGAGTCGAATTGGACCACTCCGAAACCTGCACCATCTGTCATATATTAGGCACCGACAACAGTCTTTTACCTATCGTGTGAGGTATGCCTGGCTTTCTGGAGTGATTCCCCTTTATACATTTTATCATGCGGCTTCCAGTATGGCTTCCACTCCTCCTGACTGGGTTCACCAAAGCGACGCCGCGCGACTATGACCAGAATGACTACTTTGCCCTCCATCTCCACCCTACCGCGGTTCCTCAAGAAGTTGCGGATCGACTGGGGATAAATCTTGAAGGACAGATTGGGGAACTGAGCCATCATTATTCTTTTTCATGCTCGAAAAGCTCCTGTCAGGAGTTGGGGCATGCGTTACAAGAATTAAAGAGGAGAAAGAAGAGAAGGAGACGCTCCTTAGACGGCAGAGATGCATTGGCTCCGCGAGCAGAAACATCCCCGGATCTTACAGATGTTCTTTGGTCGGAGAAGCAAGAGTTGCGACATCGCCATGTCAAGCGAGTACCTCCACCTCTCCCGGCCGGTCGTGTACGCCAGGACGCCGTGGACCCAGAGTCTGATGGATCGTCGGAACAAGCACAGCAAGAAGCAATTCAGCGTTTGAACACCATCGCAGACACTCTAAAGATCAAAGACCCTATTTTTAAGGAGCAGTGGCACTTATTCAATCCTCTACAGCTTGGTCACGATCTGAACGTCACTGGTCTCTGGCTGGAGGGCATTACTGGTAATGGTACCATTTCTGCTGTTATCGATGATGGACTGGACTTGTACAGCAACGACCTCAAGGACAACTATTATGCGGAAGGTTCGTGGGACTTTAACGACAACTCTCCCGAACCGAAGCCGCGACTTTTTGATGACAAACATGGCACCCGCTGTGCGGGAGAGATTGCCGCTGTTAGAAATAACGTTTGCGGCGTGGGGATGGCCTATGACAGCAAAGTCGCGGGCATTCGAATTTTGTCAAAACCCATCACTGATGAAGACGAGGCGATAGCCATAAACTACCACTACCAGGACAATCAGATCTACTCCTGTTCTTGGGGTCCACCTGACGATGGCGCAACCATGGAAGCCCCGGGTCTTCTCATCCAACGAGCCATGGTCAATGGTATTCAGAATGGTCGAAACGGCCTAGGGTCTGTTTTCGTCTTTGCGGCCGGGAACGGAGCGGCAAGTCAGGACAACTGCAACTTTGATGGTTATACCAACAGCATCTACAGTATCACGGTCGGAGGCATTGACCGCGCCGGTAACCATCCCTACTACTCCGAAGCTTGCTCCGCACAACTAGTTGTGACATATAGTTCCGGCAATCAGGACGCCATCCACACTACCGATGTTGGGGTCGACAAATGTTACAATGGTCATGGTGGGACATCAGCCGCGGGCCCGCTCGTTGTCGGCACAGTAGCACTTGCACTCGGCATTCGGCCAGACCTTACCTGGCGAGATCTACAATATCTTTGCGTTGAGACCGCCATCCCCATACACGAAGACGACGGAAGCTGGCAGAACACGACCATTGGCAAGAGATTCAGCCATGCCTACGGGTATGGCAAAATCGACGCTTATAGATTCGTCGAGGCTGCTAAGACGTGGAAAACGGTCAAGCCACAAGCGTGGTTCCACTCACCCTGGCTCAGCGTCCAGCATGATATACCGGAGGGTGAGCAAGGACTGGCTGCGAGTTTCGAAGTCACCAAGGAGATGCTGAACAAGGCCAACCTGGAAAGACTCGAACACGTCACTGTAACCATGAATGTTGAGCACACCAGGAGAGGCGATTTGAGTGTAGATCTGATCAGTCCCAGTGGCTTGGTCAGCGAAATCGCGACCTCCCGTGGTCCAGACGGAGCCGCAGAAGGGTATGATGACTGGACGTTCATGTCGGTGGTTCACTGGTAAGTGAAAGCTTCAACAGACTGTTCCCGCCCCATTCGTGACTAATACCACAATAGGGGTGAGTCTGGGATTGGCAACTGGACTGTGATTGTCAAAGATTCCCAGAAGAATGAATTCAACGGAACCTTTATCGACTGGCGTCTGAATTTATGGGGCGAATGTATCAATCCACAGATTCAGACGCTTCACCCACTACCTGACGAGCATGACGACGACCATGAAACTGCCACCGTCATTGTTAGCACAACCAGTGTGGAGCCTGGCGCTCCACCTACTGGGCTTCCCACAACACCCACCGACCATATTGACAGGCCTACCAAGCCTAAGCCTACCGACGCAACGGATTCTGTGGTCATTGTCACGGCAACCAATACGGTGTCTGTGCCTGCAGCCACAGCGACAGTGACAGGTGAACCCAGCGAGTACTCAGATGGCTTCCTTCCTTCGTTTTTCCCAACCTTTGGTGTATCGAAGCGCACGCAGATTTGGATATACGGCTCAATCGTGTTGATCATACTCTTCTGTGTGGGCCTGGGAATCTATTTCTTGATCCAACGACGTAAAAGGCTTCGAAACAATCCCCGCGATGCATACGAGTTTGAAATGGTTGGCGATGCAGATGAGGATGAGCAACAAGGCTTGACTGCACGGGGAGGACGAGCCAAGGGAAGGGCTCGACGAGGCGGCGAACTGTATGATGCATTTGCGGGCGAGAGTGATGACGATCTCTACAGTGATGAAGAAATATATCAAGACACCCCAAGTAACGACACAGGAACGGGATCGAGGTCTGGGAGCTCTGATGGCAAGGAAAGGGAGAAATAAAACAAAGGCACAGGAAGGGGGGCGTTCAGGATCCCGCATGCCATGCGTAGGCTAGCAGCCGCAGGAGGCATTCTGGGCGTTTGTCAGACAGCCCATTTCTGTACAGAAATCTATCCTTATGACGCGTGCATTTACCCATCAGCAAAGACCTGGCCGTCCGAATTGAAAGTACTAGAAGTGGCACGATTTTGGCACAGAATACAGGTTGTATTGTGCAGTAGAAGCTGGAGAGTCCTTGGGTGACAACGAGATTGACTTTGCTTGGGTGCTCCAGTGCCTAGATCCGCCATCACCTAGAACCTGCGGGCACCGCGAGACATGAAATTTACGCGGCAGGCGCCCATTTGAGCCCTGAAACTGAGAGCGCAGTTTGACTTCACCTTGCAGCCGGCTTGACCAACAATCCAGAATCGATTCTCTCTCCTCACCGCGAATGAGCATATTCCTCACCGTCTCCCTAGCAGCATCATGAGCTTCCGAACACAGTGCATACCATGGTGGCCGGCTCTAGGTCGTCATTGAGGCGCCCTACACTACGAGGCCACAAAGCAACATCCAACAGTCCTACCAACAACGAACCACCACCTCTCCTCCCCAAATCTGGCAATGAAGGCATCACTGTCAGATCGAAACGGCTCCGAGCTGCCACTGTTGCCACGCCCGAGCACGACCTGAAAAGACGTCGGTTGTCGACCAACAAGGGCGAAATACCACAGTTACGTATCCCGCTACGCAGTCGAGGGGGTTTACCTAAAGCCCTCTCACCACCTCCCGCCGCCACCCCGACTGGAGTGCCTCCCACGCCTGCGGCCAATGCAAATACCACACATATCAACAACACCCCCATCGACTCGCCTCTATCCCCAGGCGAAAAATCACAATATGATCAGATCAGAATTATCGAAGAGAAGGCGAGAGCCGCAATCCGAGGAGGCGGTCTGTCCACAAACCATGAGGACCGGCGAAAATTACGCTCAGAGGATGGAGGGTCTCGGGCTAAAACGGAGCTTGCGCAATATTTCCCAGATTTTGAGGAGATGCTGAGTCTGAAGCCCCCCGATCCAGGTATGGCTTTGTTGTAACTTCTGGTTAAGACTCTTACTGACCTCCAGTAGAAGCTTTGACCGTCAGAACGAAGATCGTCTTGGTTGACGATACACCTGACTTCGAGCCGAGACAGCCCAAGTCTGACCCTTTTGGAGCGCACAAGCCGCTTCACAACACACAAGTCATCCGCCTGAACCCACCGGACGACACTGTCGGTGCTGACCCAGTCGACCCTTTGGGCGAGGATGTATACATCAAGATCCATGCCAAGGCTGAAAGGCATGAGAAGCAAATGAAGAACAGCGATAGGGAAAGAGCCCAGCACGAAAAATACCAATTGGAGAAGCTCCTTGACGACCTGCGAGGACCGGACTGGTTAAAAACCCTTGGAATAACCGGCGTTACCGAGACAGAGAAGAAGCGCTACGAGCCCAAACGACTACTTTTCATACGAGAAACCCAAGCCTTGATTGACAAGTTCAAAAGATGGAAAGAGGAAGAGAAGCGCAGAAAGATGGAGCGAGAGCAAGAGTTGCTGGAAGCAGCCGTATTGGAGGACCAAGAAGAAAATGAGGACGGAGGCGATAACGCGGAGACTGAAGGGTCAAACAACGGCTCGGGCGTGGAGGAGGGCAGTCTTGACAGTGCATCAAGCCATGCTCCAAACTCCAGTGAGCTTGATGCACTTGCATCGCAACAACTGATCGAGGAAGCAAAGATTGCCAACAAACGCAGAAAACCAACACCTGCACAGTGGCCCGACGCTTCGCCGCCGAAGTTGTTCACTTCCTTTTTCGATAAGCGACATCTGCGAGACGCAGCGGTCGCGGGTCGTCAGAGGGGACGGACCATTCTTGCTTTTGGTCATCCCATTCCCGACTTTTCGGAGGAAGAATTTGAGCTCCCGGACGACATTCTTACAGACGAAGCGATCAAAGCAAGGCAGCGATCTCATAGGCGACTGCGGAGAGGTGGCGAGTGACGATGAACTCGAATGAGCCCTGATGAAAGCAAATCTACGGCTCGTGACTTTGTACTGTACAGGATACACAAGAGGAATGTATGATGGGCTGGCCAAAGTTGGGACGGCGGTTGGAATACGGTTTATCACTGGAGATGGAGTTCCGACCCTTTTTTCCCATGCCAGGGGGGAGTTTTTTTTTTTGTTTTGGGTTGGAATTGAAGGAGTCGTAACTCAACTTGCTCAATCAGATGTGATTCATTTTATGCAGGTTTGGGAGAGAGTCCCAAGGAGGTGGTGACCAACTATCTGATGGCCCCCCTAACTACAAGGAAAGGGATCGGAAAAAGTACCTGATACTCTGTGTTCATAAGCACCACGAAACCTGAAGGATCAGAGAAGCCACAGTACGGAGAACTTTCCCCCATCTGCTTCACCTTTGTGACAAAAAGGCGCTGGAGGCTTAGTATCAAAAGCCTGAGAAATAATGCTAAGCGCCTAGTGCTGTCCCTCTAGTCGTAGTACGTGTTCAGTCATTAGTATAGTACGAGGAAATTACTCTGTAGTGGTGGGTGGGTTCGTCAATCTCCTATTATTATACACCGTTGCATCCACAGCACGAGTAGCACTTGTTTGCCACATATCCACGCTGGAAGACGAGTGATTCGAAACTATACCAATGTTATTAATCAGGTATCCATTGACTCGAGATGGACAAGTTGCTGGATACGCTTACTCTGCTCCTTGAAACGCTGAATCCTGTGTGTCGCATTATATGAGTAGCCAACATGTGGTCTGAGTGACCAGATGTACGAGTATAGATGTCCTCCGACCTATATAGCTATACTGCTTGCTTGACAATCATGTATAAAAACCGATCGAGTAACTGCAGGGCGCACGGACATAGAATTGCTTCATCTTACTCTGTACGGGTCCCATCATCATATCTCCGCCCAAGGTATAGAGGTACTCGTATGTAACTCCTCTGTAGAATCTCGCCTCCCTCTCTTAGCTCTCATCCATTGCCTCTTTTGATTTGCTCGTGGCACAAGCGAGACCGGGCCGAAAGTCTCCAAATTTGGGGGCCAAGGCTCAGCCGCAGCATATGCGCAGTCGAGGCTTGAGTGCTGCTGCGGAATTTCGTATTCACGAGGTCAAATGTGAATCCTTCTGGGGCACAGAATGCATCCGATAGGGAGACTGATGTCTCTCTTCCAGCCACAGATGATTTCGATCCTTTGATCCTCGCGGATCTGCCAAGTGGACCGGGTTCCTGTTGCACAGAAAGCAGGGCCGATAGTCTTACGGCCCATTCTCCCTGACTCTCGGACTTCTGTTGAAAGATATTTCGTTATTAAACGGATGGAAACCCTTACCTGCAATGCGGATTGCCTTATCCTCGGAGTCTCTCGTTCAATACCTCTCTCTTTTCTTTCTCTCCTTGAGCGGGTAGCCTTGTCTTGAACAGCGCCCAGCCTGAGGTCGCTGTGGGAGACGAGCTGATCCCAACAGCATCCATGGCAAAGAACGTCTGGAAAGCATGCGCCCTTGCAATCGCATTGGTCCAGGCCACCGTCGGTGCCAACATCGTCACCTCTCCTCCGGCTATCCTGCCACGAGCAACCGGAACAATACCAAAGGGTTCAGCTTGTTCTGCTGCATCCAGTGCTTCATCAGCATTCGCATCCGCAAATCCTGACCGGAAGAAAGTACACATACCTGCCGAACTCGCCTACGAATGCATGAAATCCGTTCCGAACTACCAAGAGCCGGCGATCCGCCTCCTGAACTCTTTGCGGACGTATCTCGAGTTTCAAAGCAGCAAAGAATATCTGCTGAACCCGCCGTCGGGCTACCTGTTTCCCGCCGTCGATCTCGATGGGGCTTTGAATAGTATACAAAAGAAGGTGGAGGCTGGCTTATATCAGAGTGAATATGACATGCAGGCGGAAATAGTTGCATTGTTGACTTCGGCACGGGATGGACACCTTTCGTTCCACATCGACTTGTTTTACTCCTTCACCTTTCTTCGCACTGCCGGGGATGGCCTGGCTACCATCTCCTCAGATGGAATCGAGGAACCACAAGTGTACCTGATGGGCAAGTGCAGCATTCTACGGTGAAACTTTAGGAGAATTCGACTAACAGGTGATAGATGATCTTGTGTTGTCGGATGAAGATACTGGCCAGCCTCGCCCTGTGACCGGATATGCTCCTTCCCCAGTCACGAGTATTGACGGCGTCGATGTGGTTACCTTTTTATTGACCCAATCTATGGTTCGCGCGGGTCAAGACCCGGACTCCCTATGGAATCAACTGACTCCCAACTTGGTTTCACAGCGGGACGACTCATTCCGGGCCTCCCTTTTTTACCCAGGGCCTTCAACCAACATTACGTTTGCGAATGGAACTACGCGCGAATATCCCAACGTCGCTGTCGTCAACATGCCTCTCGACGGTGTCCATACGGGGGAAGATGCCTTCTCCTCTCTGTGTTACGGTGCCTTTGAGACAGAGACGCTAATGGCCACAGCCACATCTACATCCTCTGCCAGTAGCACAACTCCAACCACCTCAGAGGCCTCTACAACAACCGAGGCAGCCCCAAGCTCACCTACCATTCCAAATTTTCCATATCCAGTGATCAAGCACAGCGCTGATTCGGTAGCTGGATACTATCTGAACGAGACCGGCCTGACCGATGTGGCTGTTCTTCAGATCCGAGAGTTCGAATCGGAGTCCAGTGCGGACGATTATGAAAGAGAATTTCAGTCAGTGATAGAAAAGTTTCTCGATGCAGCGGTCAAGACCGGGAAGAAAAAGTTGATCGTAGACCTTCAGGGCAATCCAGGTCAGTACTTGGTCGTGACTAACTCACTGGAGGTGTTAACTCTTATCCAGGTGGCTTTGTTGTCCTTGGAGCCGACACCTACGCCCAACTCTTCCCATCCATTAAGCCCATTGACAAGTCGAATGTGCGGGACCATCTTGGCTTCTGGATCTTGGGCAATGCTGCGTCCGAGATGTATTCGAACGCCACGAAAACCGACGACGAAAGCGACGAGCAATACGACACGGTTGTATATAATACACTGGCGTATCAGTCGATTGTAAGCCACCAGTTTTACGACTTCCCTGATTTTGAGACGTACTATGGGCCCTATCCCGCGAACGGTGGGAACTTCAGCGCCTACTTCCAGACCAACTACACGGATCCGGGTTACACTAACTTTCAAGATACCGGCATCATCATCACAGGGACGAATAATCGCACAGGATTTCGACAACCGTTTGCGGCACAGGACATTGTCGTGCTCACTGACGGCTTTTGTGCAAGTACCTGTACAGTGGTTTCCGAGTATTTGAAAAGTTACAGCGGTGTGCAGTTTATTACAGTGGGAGGTCGACCACAAACAGGGCCAATGCAAGCGGTTGGCGGTGTGAAAGGCAGCCAGGTCTTCCCATTTGCTCGGCTGCTACCATGGGCCGATCTCCTTCACAGTCCCAACAATACGTTCTCGGAGCTGGCGAACGGCACCATCTGGGAGGACTTCACCTACGAGCCGGCGCTGCGAACGTTGGACGAACAGGGTACCGGTGGAGTAAATGGTTGCAACCACTTTCGGTATGGTGAACAGACGGCCACCCCGCTTCAGTTTGTGTATGAGGCAGCCGATTGTCGCCTCTGGTGGACGAGAGAAATGATGTATGACCCGACCTTCATTTGGTCACGGGTCGCAACCGTGGCTTTCAAAGAGCGAAAGGGGACACAGTTCAACTCGAAATATTGTGTCGCCAACAGCACAGGACATCCGACCAGTATCTCTGGAGGGTGGAAAGCGCCGTGGCTAGGACCGCAAGACCCGCCGGACAACATCAGGGCGGGGCTTAAAGGTTGGAAGCTACAGGGCAAACCTCTTGAAGCACTGTCCCCAGGACATTCGACCACGAACTCTAAGCAAACCGCGACCAACTCACCGACAAGCTCAACGAAGGTGTCGAAGCCAACTTCGCCACCGGGCGATACTTCGGACAAGGCATTTGATGATGACGCCGTTGTCGATGATATTGATGTGGGTGGCACCGACATCGACGGTCTCAATGTTGACAGTGATGAGTTGACCTCGATCAAGCAAGCATGCTCCTCCTATACCGGGGATGCGTGGCTGGTCAGGGTGATTTGTGGGGCATTGAACGGGTCGAAATGAAGTTTCGTCAGGGTACTGTGAAGTGTTGATTGTTCTCTTGTTAGCCAGCGCGCATAGGGCGGAGTATGGGGCTACGTGGTTCTTGGTCTTGTATAAAAACGTTGGGAAGACAGAAGTGTCAAGATTTAGGTTTGAGGTTGGATCCCTGTTTTACCAGTGTTTCCTCTTGCCGCCGGCCCTCATATACCGAGTATATATTTGTACGAGGTATATCCAGATGAGAATCCCTCAAGCGCCCATCGACACATGGTGCTAGCCATGAAAATGGGCGAGAACGAGGCGAGGCGTTGAAATGGATCCAATTAGAATCAATTAAGAACAACGCGGCTTAGTAACCAAGTCCCATCCGATGGCCGCTAGTACTAAAAGCCACGCCAAGAAATCCCGCTTCCAAGAACCACAAGCTTTCCACTAGTAGTATTACAACTCCTTTCCTCGACTCTATGCTATCTGGCTATCTACCTACATTTTCTCAGCAGGCAAGACAGGTTACTGCGGGAAAACAAGTTGTCTCCTCGACTATACTGCTCAGGTGGCTACAATAGACTGTGTGCCATGTTTCTGAGAGTCTAGGGAAAAACAATACAAAATCTAGTTGGCCTCATTCTTGACTGACAAGGGTGGCTACATTCCACTGCACAGGCTAGAACATAGTGACCATGGATACCCGCAGCACTGCACTACACCACACACCACACGGTGGTACAACTGACTCGGACGACGAAGCAGACGTATACGACTGGAAATCCTCGCGTGTGCCCGGAAGTAAAGATGCCCCACGCTCCCAAAAGGGCTCAACCAGAAGAGGATCCAAGCAACCTCAAGAAAAAGAAGGCCAACACGAGCAAGGAACTGAAGGACTGGAGAAAGCGCCTCAATCAGACTATACAGACTCGTCAGAAGGAGCCCCGGAAGACGAGCACCTACCCCATCCCTTCTACCATTATGCCGCCGAAAAGCGCGACACGTATGCCGATGCCAAACTCATCTACCAACGGCATCGATTGGACACTAAATCCGAGAAGGATTTCGGCAGTCCGTTGATGTTGGGCAAGTCCTACACCATGCCTGCCTCTGCGATGGATGGAGAAATGGCAACGCTACAGCGGACCCCTAGCATGACATCCAGGCAGTCTCGTGTCTCCCAACGTGGCACTGGCCCCAGCGGCTTTCAACTCAACCATAACAAAGAGTCATTTCCTTCCCTGCAAACTCATGTGGGCAATCATCAAGAAATCCGCCCGGATCCGACACTGCTTGCCGATGCCGCTGCACGGGACCACAAACGCCACCCTGGTCTCCCACACGAGTTCAAGGATCCTCTGCTAGCTCACGAAGGTATGCACGGCGCTGGTGCCGGAATGGGCCTGGGCTCTGGCCCCGGCGGACTCGCTACGACTGATGAATCGATCATTAGCGAAGTGCAGTCGATTTGTGACAAGATCAAGACAGTGCTGGATTTGAGGCAGAAGTATCTCAAGCTCTCGTTACAGTGTCCCGGCGTGAACCCAAAGGATGAAGAAACTTGGGAAATCTATCCGCCTCCACCGAACCCGGTGTGGAATGAGCAAAAGGCTCGCGAACCGCCTCAGGGCTATATTCCTCCCAACAGCACGTCGAGCAGTCTGTACATGATCGACATGAAGGCACGAAATGCGAGTGCAGGTGAGTTGAACATGTGGCCGACCAACGCAAGCCAGACGGGCTCTGACCGAGGAGGTCCGGCGTCACCCACGAGTGCCAAAAAGGCAAGAAAGCCTGGCCATGCCATTGGCGAAGATTTCGACTTGAGCGAATGCGTTATTCCCGGGAAACAAGCCAAGAGCTTGCGCTTCGAGATGGATGCTGGAAGTGTCTATCAAGTTTACGGTGAAGACGATCAGCCAATAGTCGAGGTTCCGACTTTGCGGGACTATTACATGGCACTTGATACGATCCTCGATATCGCTTCCGATGGGCCAGCCAAGAGCTTTGCCTACCGCCGCCTGCAATACCTAGAAGGGCGATACAACTTGTATGCTCTCTTGAATGAGTATGAAGAGGTCGCAGATACGAAGAAGGTACCTCATCGAGACTTTTACAACGTCAGGAAAGTGGACACCCACGTGCATCATTCTGCGTGCATGAACCAGAAGCATCTATTGCGTTTCATCAAGAGCAAAATGAAAAGGTGCCCTGATGAAATAGTGATCGAGCGCGACGGTAGAGAATTGACTCTGAAAGAGGTATTCGACAGCATCAATCTCACGGCATACGACTTGAGCATTGACACCCTTGACATGCACGCTCATACGGACTCGTTCCATCGCTTTGACAAGTTCAACTTGAAGTACAATCCCATCGGACAGTCTCGGCTTAGAGATATCTTTTTGAAGACCGACAACTTCATCAAGGGGAGATATCTTGCCGAGATTACCCGCGAGGTTATCACAGATTTGGAGTCAAGCAAGTATCAGATGGTAAGGTCCATACTCGGAGAAGCTTCTGCCTCGCCCTGCTGACCATAGCGTAAACAGGTTGAGTGGCGAATCAGCATTTACGGGCGCAGTATGAGTGAATGGGACACGCTGGCGGCGTGGGTCGTCGACAACAAGCTTTTCTCCCACAACGTGCGGTGGCTCATTCAGATCCCGCGATTGTTCGCCCTGTACAAGTCGCTCAAGACCATGGAGGACTTTGAGCAACTGCTCCGCAACATCTTCCAGCCTCTGTTTGAGGTGACGCAGGATCCCTCCACACATCCCAAACTACACGTCTTTCTCCAACGGGTAATCGGCTTCGATAGCGTCGACGACGAGAGTAAGGTGGAACGACGGCTGTATCGCAAATATCCGGCAGCGAAGGAATGGAACACCAAGCAGAACCCACCCTACGGATACTGGATCTACTATTTGTTTGCAAACCTGACATCTCTCAATGCCTGGCGCAAACGGAGAAACTTCAACACCTTCCTCCTGCGCCCTCACTGTGGCGAGGCGGGCGACACCGATCACCTGGCTGCGGCATTACTGTGCTGTCACAGCATCAGCCACGGGATCATGTTGCGAAAGGTCCCCTTGCTGCAGTACTGCTTCTACCTCGAGCAGATCGGCATCGCCATGTCTCCGCTCAGCAACAACGCGCTGTTTCTGACCTACGACCGCAACCCGTTCATCAGCTACTTCAAAAAGGGTCTCAACGTGTCGCTGTCGACAGATGACCCCTTGCAATTCGCCTTCACAAAGGAACCCCTGATTGAGGAGTACTCGGTTGCTGCGCAGATCTACAAGCTCTCCGCGGTCGACATGTGCGAATTGGCCAAACACTCGGTCGACCAGTGTGGCTTTGAACTCTCACTGAAGCAGCGCTGGCTGGGCAAATACTGCTATCTGCCTGGCGTGCTAGGCAACGATGTCGCAAAGTGCAACGTCCCCGACGTCCGGGAGGCGTTCAGACACGAGACGCTGAAAGCGGAGCACGCATTCATTGCGAAATATACAAAAGACTATAGCCACTTCGATCGCTGTACCCCTGACTTGCCCGATCCGTCGGACCCGGCAACACCAGTGGATGAGATATACCGGGGTCTGGAGAGTCCCAGGCAGTACTATGCGTCGTTTGCGGTGGCTGATTCGATCGCCCCGGCTCAGCAAGCCAGAGAAAGGGAGAGGGAGGCAGCGCTGTCCAAGTCAAACCCAAACGGACCACCGGGTAATACTTCACCCACACGACTTCGAAGGACCTCGAGCGTCTTATATTCCACCACTTCGAACCCAGCGGACGCACATATCTCGGGCCAAGAGCCACGCGCCTTTCCGGGAATCGTGCACCAGCGCGAGAGGAGACGCAGTGTACGTGTGGGATCAGGTAATTCGGAGGGCACGGGCCAGCACTCGTCGGATATGGCCAGCAGCTTACAATTGGAGCCCGGACTCGCCAAGATTACAACGAGGGAAGACAAGGAGATAAGAGAGATGGAGGATGATGGCTGATTTCTTTTTTTTCTTTCTTCTCGTTACTGTCTGATTTTTTTTGGTACGGAGTAATGTAGCAGGCGATGGAGGACTGTTTTCCGTATTCGTAGACTTGACCGCCATTGGGAATGACTGGATGAGAAAGAACCAAAGCACCATTGCGCTGAACCCTGAAATACGGGGTAACATGTTCCTGACTGCATAGTACCATGCCTGCAGCTGTCCGTTGCGTTGCGGTCTGCCTGAAACTATTGATGCCCGCACGGGAGGACGCATGAATGAGAGCAGAGTAGATCTATTGCAGTGGTCTGCATGGGTAGATGCGGCAAGGGTGCATGGATCTCATGCTCGACCCTGGAAGAGATTCGGGAGAAGTCGGGTGAGAGGGGGGACGCGAATGGATCTGGATCGAGAGAGCGGTGGACGACGTCCGCCAGTGATGCACGTACTGGCCATTCAGGACGAAATCCGGGGAACACTTCTTCAAAACAGGTTCTTTTGGATCCTGGGTTCTTACGGCGGTCGTATTCGTAGGCAGGGGAAATGACGGTCTAGAGAGATGCTCGAGATGGGCAAAGAGGTAAAAGTGCGGCTCGGGTGAATCAGCCCGAGCAAGGTGAGTCAGGCAAGGCATGGCATCAGCTGGTTTGTTGGATCAGCATATGGTCGAAACAAGAAGTGTTGAAATGCATGTCGAGACCGTCCCGATGTCAGTCCCGCACACTGATTCGGTAGTATTTGATTTTCTGTTCAGAGGTCATCCGTGGTCAGTCCAGTCTCATGTGGCGCCGCCTTTCACTACTTGGTGTAGACCTCGCAGATGGATGAGGGCGCAGTTAGTCCTGTCGATCTGGAGTCTGGGGGAATTAGACCGCCATCTTGGTTACGGCGTAGAGCAGCAGAGGTCCGAAACAGGGCGATCAATACTCGGTGCAGAGTACCTAGGTACTCTTCCGAGTCCTTGTACAACATCGGTGACGAGTGCTGAGGTTGATTTACCCTCCGGCCGGCGACCGTAAGTGAGCAGGAGAAGTCTAGCCCAGGCAGGCCCAGGTTCTCAGCGTTAGTCAAGTCTGGCTACTTTGCAAAATTAGAGACTACTAAGGATTTCCGTTGAACCCCCTAAAATGGGGAAATTGGGCGAGGGTCGGGGCTACCCAGTGCAGATTCAGTCAAAGGCCACGCCCTCTTCCATGGGCCCCCAAAAGAAGCGAGAGCCAGTGGGACGCCGGGTGGTGACGTTGGAGGACCTCGTACCTCGTAGAGCCCAACAAGGTCGTCATCGTCATTTCGCTTGGTACGGCTGGTACGGGTAATGCACCACCGGGTACTCGCGCTCAACTTCATCCCACCAAAAAAAGCCTACGAGCGCTACGACGCATATCACTGGTGGTTACTGTATCTTTCGTCCCTTGTATCATCATTCCATTCTCCATATCCGTGTCCTAGAATCGCTTCTCCAAAAAAACACCTCCTCCTGTTCGTCCGCCCATCATTGCTTCTCTGAACCAGATCGAAAAAAACAAACCATCCCACGCACGTCCTGCATGTTTGAGTTCAGACTTGTTGTGTCTCAAGTCAAGGTCCCCGTGCGTCCGCCAGATCAAATAGAGGACTTGGTTGTTTGTCCGCTTTCGTTCGTTTCCCTCCATTCATCCTTCCTCGTCTCCCTGCTCCGCCTTATCACATATCAACCCTCGCGTCCTTCTCATACAACCGCAACATCCTCCGTATATACCCGAATACTCGTCTAAGAGTACATGATCCCCGCATTTTCTGGCCCTTGCGCATCCTTTACCTCTCGCTGCATCCCGTGCTCGCGTGCTCCTGAAACCCTCCCCCTTCCAAGAAAGGAACCCGAGCAAAGCATGGGCTGTCAAATGAGGCAAGCTTCCACCACCCTCACGGTTTAGATCATGGCATCGACCTCCCCGCCTCCGCCCAGGCGATTCGCACCCGAACCTCTTGAGACTACCGTCAGAAGCTCAAGATCAGCCCGTAACCAGTCAGACCACTCTTCATCCACACTTCCTACCAACAAGCCATCTTTAAACTCAGCATACCCCATGCCTCCTCAGACCAAACCTCGCAGGTTCTTGCCTCAGCCGGTGGAGGAGACGTTCAGAAGTTCTAGGAAGAGGAATATCGTTGACAGTGTCGAGGACTCGACAACGGCCAGAGGGTTTGAAGGGGTGCCCGCACATGACTACAACATCAGCGCCGTCCCATCACCGAACGATATTTCCTCCGTTCCCGGCGAGCACGCAAGCGGTGCTTCTGCGGGACCTAGACGGTTTCCGCCTGAACCTATAGAATCGAGTTCTCAGTCCTCGAGACGGAAATTCAGCCCGGACCCTGTCGAAACAAGCAGCAGAAGTAACAAGGACAGAGACAATCCCCAAGAAGAGGAGACGCCCAAACCCCGGAGGAGATTTGCACCAGAACCGGTTGAGACGACGACAAGGAGTTCCAAGGAAAAGAAATCCAAGGACGGAGCAGAGACGACATCGAGTCGTCCTCGCCGGAAGTTTGTCCCGGAGCCTATAGAGACCAGCACGACCACGAGAGGAAGACGGCAACCAGATGCAAAAGGGTCGGACGAATACCCTCAAACAACCGGTAACTCCTCTTCTTCTAGTAGAGCTTCGTCCGGAGCCCGCAAATTCTCTCCAGAATTATTGGAGACCGCCAAAGGCTCCTATCGCCGTGTTCACCTCCCCACCGCTGAAACTAGACCATCACCTGCACCTGGTCGACGAGAGCCGTTTCCTCTGTGCGAAGAGGAAGAACAGACAGAAGACGTCCCAGGACTTGAAGACTCGCGCTTCTCTGCGGCGGCACTGGCTCGAAAGAATCCTGAAATATCACGCCAACATTCATTTGCTGTCCCTGATTTGCCCATAATTGAGTCGACCACAGAAGATGAAGGCTCCGAAGCACCCTCGCTAAGCGACTCCCCTTCATCTGTGGAATCATTTGCGAAGAGAGCACCACCTAGTGCAAAGGATAGCTATACTGAATATGTCCTTCGTTTGGCGGCAGAGACGGTGAGCGAGAAGGAACTGGAGGAACAGGCAATGGCCGCCTACATCAATGAACGGCCGCATGAGCCCGTGGATCACTTTGCCATCTCTCGTGAAGATGAAGAAGATGGTCCTTTACCAGTTCCAATGTTTCAGGGTGAAAAGGGGGCCGATGCGCGCACGTTCCGACGGTCGTCGGCGGCCGAGCTAAATCTAGAGTTGGAAAATATGCGAAAACATCACGAACAGCTAGAAGCGGCCAAACGAGAGCTGAAAGCTGACACCGCTGGTCAAAGCCGGTTCAGTGCTACAGCACTGGCGACCCGACATGCATTGGAGGCAAAAGGCTTGAAGAAGACGAAAAAGCCCCGGGCAGAGGAAGAGGACTCCGAACTGGCACGTATGAGGGCTGCTGCGTCGCCCCCGATGCTGGGCGACGACCTTATCTTCCCGTTCACCATCTCACCAAAAATGACGCGCTGCGATCCTGATCAACCCCCAAGACCACGAACTGCGGACAGCGATGATGATTCAACGGTACCCAGTAGCCCTGAACTTTGGAGACCACACAAAAAGCGTGAGAACAATGCCGGCGACGGGCTATGGATGGGCATGTGTCAAGCTGGGCTGTGGCAACCTCAGAGCCCGCAGAACGGCTTGCGTAGTGGCATTCAGACACCGTCTCCCGTAACTCCAGCGGGGGAAAGAAATAACCCATTCGAAGCCAGCACACCTGGTCGGGGACATCAGACTCCTGCTCGCCGGCGGCAGCACTTCTCGGGTCTTGGCTTTCTTCCTCTGACTCCTCCACGGAGTCACGATGGCGATGATCCGTTTACTAGTACTATCGACAAGAAGCTACGGATCGAAAAACAAATCGAGGATGAATTCCCCAACCGTGTGATCACCCAAATTTATAACTACCTGAGCCTGGGATACCCTAGTCTCGCACATATGTTTGACGAGGAACTCAGCAAGATCTCTCGCATCCCTATTGAGGAGCTCCGCAAAGATGATAACAACGTTGATGCCAAGGGGTACGTGGGTGCACCAGAGGGCGATGGCTGGGATGAGTCTGAAGTCATCGGCAAATGCAAACGATGGGAAGCGCTGAGGTTATATGTGAGAGAATGGGCCCGACAGAGCCCGAATTTCGCGGATGAACGAAGGCGCGCATGTTTGGGCGCGGACGAGGATTGGGGCGCGAGGGCAAGGAAGGGAAGCTGGGCTCAATAGGCTCTTATCGTCCTATGGTCAGGAAACTCTGCTTGTGCTTTTGCTTGCGGCATTTGATAAGATCTTGTTGTTTCCACGCACACTTTTCGCCAGTTACCATCTCGCCCACTCCTTAGAGGATAGAGGGCGGGATTCTGGTTTATTGTCTTTGGAGTTGAGCGTGGAAAGACGAGCTCGTCTATGTGTTTGCTCGTGTTGGTTAAGGTTTTTCAGAGCACCCAGGCTTTGAAGGTGTCTTGCATGGCGTGCATGGTCAAGGGAAATACGCGGGCATCATCTGTACAGGGATTATCGCCAGGACATCAAAATAATGTTGTAACGAAATGGAATGTGATCAAGATTGTAATGTTTGCCTCGAGGACATTGTACCAATGTAGAGTCATCAGTAACAGGAGCGAGGCTGCGAAGTTGGCGGTCGTCGAGGCAGTTCGCTTCATGTTGCTCCTGGCAGCAAACCATACGAGTACATTCTATTGTTGGATTTCAAGGAGGGGTAAGCTTCCAAGAGGTGGCTTGAGGTTCCCAGTCAGCCAGTATACCTGGCTACTAGTGACTGGCCTTGTGAATCGGAGCAGCATTTACTCCGACCACGATATGTCCATCATTCCACCATTGTGCGTTCGCTTGTGCGGAGTACTCGTATGTGGTAGGGATCGCTCAAATGATTTCTTTGTCGCCACCGGCAGAGTCATGCAGAGATCAGCCTTGATAAGTTTGAAAGCTTTGAGGGGACACCCAACCTGTGGGTATCTACATAGATCCATTGTATGTGACCAGGTCTCCCTTGGGCATCCACTTGATGTACAAATGGTTGGTGTCTGCCGGGGAAGACGGTTGGCTGCATGCGTCTGACAGCGTCAATGCAACAAAAACAGCGGCAGCGCAGGGGAGGAGTGGCCGTCAGACATAAACACTAAATGAAAGCTTGACGAATAATGGGCCCTTTGGTCGTTTCTTGTCAGCCTTGCCCAACTTCTCAGCCACCAACGACAAAAGACCGCAACTTTTCCCCAACTAGCTCCGCCCATTCAGCGCGACAGGGAACTCCCTCACCCCTGTCATCCTGCCCTTACCGTCTATCCAGAAAAATGCCTATATTCTACTTAACATTTAGTGATCAGTTGACCCGTTCCACCCTCAAACATGATTGTTTCTGCACGGGAGTTTTGCACAGAAAGCGGCCAAATCACCCCTTGTCCGTTCGGCCCATGCGGCTGAGGCCGATATTAAGGGCCACGGCAATTGAGCCAATCCCGGACCAAAGCCCATACTCAAGCCTCGAGATCACCAGGATAGATTGTGAGTCATGGAAGCTTGATCGGAGCTGCAAGGGGAAGAGCTGGAACAATTGGGCACACACCCGAAGCGCTTCCCTGCATTGTACTGTTTCAAAGAGCCATCACAGGCCCTGGGGGACTCCCCCCCGGATCTAGCCGAATGAAAAAGAGAAAAATACCCCGATGAAATATTTCCTCAATGACGCCAAGTCAGGTCAGGCGGTGGTGGCAGTGCCACAACAAGGCGACAGAAGCCCAGTTTTGGTGGTCTGTCTTGTCGACTTTTCTGCTTGAGACGGGGAGCCTGATTGCCAATTGGGGGCCGCACAGCCACAGAGCCGCACCCGTTGAGTCCATATCCCCCCCCCTGGAACTGGAGCTGGGAGCTTCTTCCCCTTCCCCTTTCCCCTATTATGGTTACATCACTGTTGGCCCCTTGCTACCATTGCACGGGGAGAAGCCACAGATTCGGAGCGTCGTGCAAGGGACATCACGCCGCTCCCTTCTCTGGCCGAATTCCCCAGATTCGCTGACATAATTCGCCGTCTGGTACCGCTGGTGGCCGCCACCCGTGTCGGTGGTGGTGAGTGGAAATGCCTCTTCAGCATTCCAAGCTCACAAACGAAACAAAACAATAGGGGGCTGGCGAGCATCTCGGAGGAAAGATAGCCCCATGAGAGAGACAGCGATCAGGTGGGAAATGGCATCTGTGATGGCCAAGCCGGGTTGACATGTTTTGTCCCATACCCGCCATACGAATACACTTCGGACCAGGCTGGCCATCCCGGTCCTGGGACCAAAAGCACCACCACCCTTGACCAAAATCCCCTCCTGCTGCCTTATTCCCCCCCATTGCGAACCACCGTGCAAACAGAAAAAATTCTGCCCAAAAATGTCGTCGCCCTCTTGAGCTGGTTGACACTTGCATCATGATCTCTCGGCCGTGCATAGGGCCCGAAGGATCTCATCCCTTGCTTCCGACCCCAAAGGCTCCAATCACCAGTGTCCGCTTCCCCTTGCGGTCTGGGACCTGCCCACCATCCACACCCATTGTTTCTGTGAACCTAGTGCAAAATCATACCGACTGCACCAAATCAGCTGGCTGAGGCCACAGCCTTGAACTCGGACGGACGAGCGATATACTTGTGACAAGCGATCTTGTTTTGCTCCGGACTACGATGTTGCTGACCGGTATTCGAGCTACTTCTCTGTGATCGTTACGGGTGACCAGGGATATAACCCGACCATCCCTCACAATGTCCCGTACCGACAACTGTATATGAGTCCAGGCATCCATCAAACGTCTTTCTGTAAATAAAGACCCTCACTTGTCAATCACATCACTCGTTCAATATCATTGGCGATCCCAACACTTGACTTTTCACTTCCACATCCAATACCGAACCATTCAACCACCCAAAAACGAGTCCTTCCCTTCCTCCTGCTTCTAGAGACAAACTTCCAGACGTCTTCACACTCAGTCACTGACCCGACCTTCCCATCTCGGCCCTTGAATGTCTGATAGGCGCCGCAGAAGCCACGACGAGTATACACGTGAACCGATTGTCATTGAAAGAAGTCCTCAGGTGCGTACTTACCGCATCGTGCGAACGACCTCACCGGAGAGAGAGCGGCTGACGTCTGGATCCAAGCTCTACAACCTCTTCCGGACTCGCACCAAGAGAGTCCATATCATTGAAGAAGTCCCCGTTCGAAGTCGACGGCCAGAGCGCCGTAGCTGGAGTCCTCCACGCCCGCCTCCTTCGCCTCCTCGAGGCCCATATCACACCATGTCGTCCAACCTGGAAGACAACATCTTCACCCCTCTGCCGCCCAAGCTGCCACCGAAGACGACCAAGCCTCACAAGGAGGATGACCCAATCGAGTATGTCGTGGAGAAACGGTCTCCGCGGCACCACAAGGTCAAGGTCATCCATGAGCCTGCCGACGATGAGGACGCCCATCCAAAGGTGGAAAGTCCCTCTCCACCACGAAAGCGCGACAGCGGCAAGTACTATATGACCGGAGCACGCATGGACGATGATCACGACGGCGCACGACGGGAATATGTGCGTGTGCGCCCCGATCCGGAAGTCCAGAGGCTGCGTGATGATCTAGAGCGAGAAGAGCGTAAGCGACGACAGGCAGAGCTGACTGCCGCCGCCGCCAAAGAAAAGGCCGATCGACTCAAGGCCGACCTTGAGTTGGAAAAGCGCCAGAGGTCTCTGGAGAAGCGTGAAAGAGACCTTGCCGAGCGCGAAACCCGTCTCCACCAGGAGGAGCGAGAGCATTTCGTGGAGACTCGACGACCACGAGACCACCAAGGCGTCGTGGTGCACAACCCGACGGCTGTGGTGCCTGCTCGTGAAACAAACCGATCGGCTCTCGACCGGGCTCGTGAAGACTACGACCATCTCCGCACCCAACAAGCTCGAGAGGAACGACGACCAGGGACCGGGGATAGACGCCCACGACGACAAAGTATCATCATCGTCGACGATGAGCATGATCGAGATCGAGACAGGAGACAACGACGATAGAAGGTCTTGGGAAGGAATGTATAGTGAACGGGAGTCGGGGCACCCAACGGGCAGGATACATAGATACGGAGGTTATTGCTGCAAAGCAGGGAAAGGAGGAACGGCGTTCCAGGAGGTTTTCAAAGCGATACATATATCATTCTTGGGCTGAAGGGAAGGTCTGCGCCAGCAACACATTTTGTGCCACGAAGAGATTCCGAATTTTTGTCATTCGTTAAGACCAGCCCACGGCACAGGGCTATCCTTTTGTATCGGTGGGCCTCGATGAAGAATTGTGAGGAAGAGTATGGGACCAAAGAGATATGGATGTCATCAAAACAGTGTTAAATAGATTATCAGCATACCGATCGAGGGCCCTCTTTTTCTCTTCGACAGATCTACTCTTCCTCAACAGCCCACCTCGGGAGGGATGTCGTGCAGTCTCCACCAGGACAGTCAGAACACCTGGTGGCGCTTGGGAGTCGCGGGCCTGGAGATGCGACCCCTTGAACCAGTCGGGTGTGCTGGCTACATATGCATCCCACAGTCCAGACTAGAATTGGGCGCCGATCACTTAGAGATCCCAGTTGCCCTGTTGTACCTATGAGATCGGAGCGATAGGGTGATAGGGCAGCATGGAAGGGAGTTGTCGCTGACGCAGAGGCTACCCATCTTCAAGAGATGCGCACGAGACATCGAGTGTTAAGCTGCGGTAGTGTGTCCTTGTAAAAGGTGAAAATGTGTGCGAAGGAGCAAGGCGCCAACCCCGGATGGATCCTCAGGCTGCGCAAAAAGTTCTAGATTTCTTGCCTCTCTGGCTTTGGAGGGCGCGTGACACGTCGAATCCTTTTTGGGGCAGAGATGGTGGTAATACGAGGTATACGCATGCTATGCTTTGCCACACACACACACACACACGCACATATACTTGTACGAGAACTACTTGTACAAAGTGAGAAGCTGTAGGACCTCCTTACAATCTTCCTTGTCATAGGAGATTGTGTCTTGTGGCTTAATGGTCGGTTGGTCTGCGATACATACCACCGGGATCTCACTACAACACCCCCCCCCCCCCGCGCACGCCCAATCGTCCCTCCACCATTTGCCAAAACACCCTTGAGCTCCTGATAATACCACACCTGTCCCCTTGTGCCGACGCAAGGCCTGGTTGTTTCTACTTTGGTCGTGACCTCAGGGTCTGTGAATGGCGACGCTTCCTTGTTCCCGAGCTCCGCGCCTTATTCATCCTGGTCTCAGCCGTGCTCAGCACATCCAAGGGTCAAAGTCAAAGCCCAAGCTGCACCTCGTCCCGCCTTTCGCCCACTTGAGTTCCTCTGCTCTCATTACGTGTTGCGCTTGCCGGCAACCCTCGTTTTACTGAAGCTCGCAAAGCAGTTCCCATCTCCATTTCGCAACCCTACGCCAGGCATCGAACAGCGCCGCCCAGGGGAGCACAATCTTTCCTTCACCTTTTGACACGAGCTCGACCATGTGGCGGAATACTTGCCGCCCATTCCAGATACCATCAGCGGCACGCGTCTCTCCACCCATGATTGAGGTGGGGTGACTGAAGGAAGGACGGAAAAGAAAAACAAACACCATCTACATACGTGACGGATACCATGGGTAGTCCAGAGCAGCAAGGGGGTCAGAAAGAGGAGGCTGCCGGCATGGCTTCGGCGTCGTCGTCGCTCCCCAAACTACCTGCCCCTCCGGAGCCTGAGAACGACAAAGGCATCATACCTTCGATCAAGAGCCCGTCGTTGGAAGGGCTCGACGATCTCACGCCGGAGAACATCGACATCTTCAAGTTGGAGCCTGTCGCCGCGCTGAAATTGCTATGTCGCAATATCGACAACCTCGTCCAGATGATCGGCGACGTACCCCCCACGCCACCGGCACGAAGTCGAGGAGGGTCACCTGCTCGAAGTCTCTCGAGGCTGCGCGAGTCAATGACACCGGAGACTGCCGCCACGCAAACTCCCAAGAAGGAAACCACCAAGCTGCGGCCACCGGAGTCGGCCTCGCATCAAGAACATATCGATGGAGTGCTCTTTGTGAAGACTCCTATAGGCTCACCTGAAGCACACGAGCATGAACCCACGGCGGCGGCACATATTATCGGGGCCAACGCCCAGCCTCTGTACATTCAGCATGGAGCTCTCGCGCGGAAGTTTTACTCAAAACGACCACCTCCCATTTCTACTGAGGATTATCTCATGCGCATGCACAAATACTGTCCCATGTCGACGGCGGTTTATCTGGCGAGCTCGCTCTACATCACGCGATTGGCGGTACAAGAGAAGATCTTGCCCGTCACTCCACGGAATGTTCATCGTTTGCTGTTGGCTACATTGCGAGTTGCCATGAAGGCACTCGAAGACCTCTCATGGCCTCACGCTCGCTTTAGCAAGGTGGGCGGGGTGTCAGAGGGCGAACTAGGCCGGCTGGAAATCACCTTTTGCTACTTGATCGACTTCAGCTTGAAAGTGGATGCCGAGATGTTGCAACACGAGGCTGAGAACCTATGTCGGAACAACCGGTACGAGACGGTCCTGCTTGATTATACTCTGGGTCCGCTCGAACTGCGAATGCCGGAAAACGGGGATAGGAAGTCGAGAGGCGCGGAGAAAAGAAAGGCGAGTAGCACCTTGCCCAGCAGACCTGTTGTCCAAGTAGGTACAGGCATTGAAGTGTTGGGTCAGTCGTGAGCGACCGTCCAGCGAAAAGTTTGGGAAATTTGTCGACGGGTTACTTTGTCTGGAGGCATGTGTTTGATCGTCGACAATGTGTGAGTGACGACGAGTCTGTGTCTGGGAGGCAACATTTTACATTTTTCATGGGGCGACAAACCCCCATTGACAGGATTAAATCCGGGAAAGGAAGCCAGCTGAGAGAAAAACAAGAGATAAGGCAGCTGGACAGACAGGCATATGAATGAATTGAAAAGCGAGCGACACGAAACTAGCGAGGTAGTTGATTCTCGGAGGCACCGGCACTGGCCTTTTCCAGTAATGACTATTTGTTTGACGTACTTACTGTCCGGGAGTTGAAGTGCGGGTGCGTTTGTCGACGAGGTACACAGTACATACTTGAACTTGTACCATGTGTTTGAATCTTGACGTTTCACGCGTAATGGCTGTCGTGCGTGTGCAGCGTGCAAGGCGTGTGCTCTATACGTAGTACATACTTGTCCATGCTGTGCTCCGCCCAGAAGTTGTCTACAGGTATGCACGCACACGAGAGCGAAAAATCAAGCACAAAGAGCCGAGAACCTCGTAGATGCTTGAGGACCGAGTATAGGAGTCGAGTGTCTCTGTCCTCCTCTTCCAGTCTGTCCTCGGTATGGCCGAGGCAATATTTATTGACTGATCACTGGTCCAACACCCTTGCTTGTAGGAGAGGCTTGGCTGCGGAGTTGGTCATAGCGGAATTCTGTCGGCGCTGGCAACACCGATAACTGACGGGGAGAAAAAGACTCTTGTGCAAGTAGCATCCTTGTGATGCGGTGCATTTTGTCGTCGGCAATTGACCGTGGGTTACAATGAGAATGTGCAAAGATGCGCATTTGCCCGCTTTGCCCGCCCTCTTGGTTTTTTCTTGGTCTTGAAGTCTTGTCGAGTCTTGGTTCAAGCCTTGGTTCAAGCCTTGGTGTCCCATCGCTCTCGGTGCATGTCCGTCCGAACGCTTGTGTTTTCGACCTACGTTGAACAGACCATAAGGAACACAAACAATAATGAGCCTGATTGGCGAACAAGCAACACCATCCAAAAATCCGGCAATTGATCGGTGACATCTGGGGATCTTCGGTCGTGCACCCTCTGCTCACCTGCATCCTCTGAACTGTCCCTAGTTCGTCTTAGATCCCGGATTTTCATGTTGTGCGATACTACCTTGCGAAAATCGGGGTGGAGCAAAAATCAAAGAGGCAAAACGGTCGCCCCTCATCGCCCTCAGCACATCGAGGCACACGGCCAGGTAGATGGAGAAGGATGGAAGACAGCTTTCGAGCTCAGTGGAACCACAGGCGGCGGATGGCGAACCCATTTGTCGTGACAATGACCAGGCCAACCAGTGACCAGCAAGAGAGAGGAAAGGACAATACCTGATCTGATTGCGGTGCGGTACGGTGGATATGCATCTCGGGAGTTCCCCAGGGACTCAGAACTCATCATCCCAGGATTTCCCAGGGGGATCCTCAGGGACCCGCGTGACTGGTCCTCTGACCAGGTTTTCTCACGCCAATGTCCAGATCAGCAAAAATTCCCACTTGCTTCTACCTCCTCACGAATCTGGCAAGGGCGAACAGAAAACCTGATCCTTCGTCGATGCGCGCGTGCCGCAAGATTCCCCCAGACCAGAGAAATCGCCCTTTTTTC
The DNA here is from genome assembly GCF_000835455.1 of Fonsecaea pedrosoi CBS 271.37. Lineage (NCBI taxonomy): Eukaryota > Fungi > Ascomycota > Eurotiomycetes > Chaetothyriales > Herpotrichiellaceae > Fonsecaea > Fonsecaea pedrosoi. Next base: position 1,913,384 of record NW_013550614.1, on the reverse strand, counting down.
TTTACCCCAGAAAGCAGTGTAACGTGGGATCTTCGTTAACACACCATTCCCCCCGCAGAAGACCTGGACCAGGGGATATAAGGAGAAGCTGGTCGGCTGATCAGTGGGGAGGTTGGGAGAGTTGTCCTAGTTATACTGGGTCAACTCATAATTTTTTTTTCACCTGCTTATTGTTGGCCTTTTACTCTGTCCTTGTTCACCATATCTGGTCAGCAGGATTGTCTGGGACTTTATGAGCGGAGCTGCCAGCCAGTCACTGTCCATTCACCTCCATCTCTAACCACACTCAACTCCACAACCTCTTTAACTTTGTTCGATTGACGCGATCACAGCGCAAGGTAAAATACACGCTGAGACGCGTTTTCAATCATGTCGGAAAAGGCGGTCGAGGAGAATGTCATCTCCTCTCAACCTTCCCATGGCGCCCCGGAACAGGTTCGAGGGGATGACATAGAGCACCAGAAAACCTTTGACGATGTCATCCACAATGCTCAGAGAGCGACCGAAAAGGAGCACAAGATGACCTTGTGGCAAGGCATCAAGCTCTACCCAAAAGCCGTTGGGTGGAGCATCTTGATCTCGACCTGCATTGCCATGGAGGGATACGATGTGTGTCTGTTGAGTAATTTCTGTGAGTGATCTGGTGCCTGGGAACCTAAGATTCCCGACTTTCCTTTTCAAATGTTTTGCTTTCTGACCGCTGTCTTGACAGACGCGTTCCCTCAGTTCCAGAAGAAGTACGGCGAACAACTGCCCGACGGAAGTTATCAAATCCCGGCTCCGTGGCAGGCAGGTCTTAGCAACGGTGCCAATGTCGGCGAAATAATTGGCCTTATGATCAACGGCTTGGTTTGCGAGCGTTTTGGCTACCGATACACCCTCATCGCTTGCCTGGCCCTCGTTGCCATTTACACGGCGGTCTTCTTCACAGCACAGACTGTGGTCGCTCTCCAGGTCGCAGAGATCCTCTGTGGAATACCTTGGGGCATGTTCCAAGTCGCAAGTAAGTTTTTCCGGCCGCAACGTATGAGGTGTTGTTGGGAACTCATTGAGCCCCCAATATCCACACCACTACGTATCGAACCTCCTATGTTTCGAAAACACACCTATTAACTCTGTACGTGCCTAGCCATCACCTATGCATCCGAGGTGTGTCCAGTGGCGCTCCGAGGGTATCTTACGACCTATGTAAACTTCTGCTGGGGACTGGGACAGGTGATTGGGATTGGGGTCATTAAGTCGATGCTCCCTCGAGACGATCAATGGTCATACCGCATACCTTATGCAATCCAGTGGGTGTGGCCGGCACCACTGATAATTGGAATCTTCCTCGCACCAGAATCGCCATGGTGGCTTGTGCGCAAGGGGCGACTCGACGACGCCAAAAGAGCACTCCTTCGATTGACTTCACTCAACCGCGAAACCGATTTCGATGCCGATGAAACCATTGCGATGATGGTCCATACAACCGCTCTGGAAGAAAAGATCACGGCGGGTGCCACGTACTGGGATTGCTTCAAAGGCACAGACTTGCGACGGACCGAAATCGTGTGCATGGTCTGGGCGATCCAGAACCTGTCCGGCAATTCTTTCTCTGGATACTCGACATATTTCCTTGAACAAGCGGGTCTGGCCACGAGCAAATCCTATGACTTTGCCCTCGGACAGTATGGAATCAACATGGGAGGAGTTTTCGGTGCCTGGTTCTTGATGAGTCGGGGCATCGGACGACGATCCCTCTACCTCTACGGACTCTGTGGATTGTTCTCCATGCTGCTCATCATGGGATTTTTGGGGCTGGTTCCTGATTCCCACCGAGACTCGGCTGCGTTGGCAACTGGATCGATCATGCTGGTCTGGGCACTCTGTTACCAACTTACGGTGGGCACGGTTTGCTATTCTCTGGTTGCGGAGCTCTCCACCCGCCGTCTGCAGATCAAGACTGTCGTACTGGGGCGCAACCTGTACAACGTCGTCGGAATTATTTGTTCCGTCTTGACACCGTACATGCTCAACCCCGGTGAATGGAACTGGAGCAACTACGCCGGCTTCTTCTGGGCGGGGATCTGCTTCTGCTGCATCATCTACACATACTTCCGTGTGCCAGAGCCAGCGGGTCGCAGTTTCGCAGAACTGGATCTCTTGTTCGAGAGGGGTGTCAGTGCACGAAAGTTTGCGAGCACACACATCGACGTCTTTGAGGATTCTGTGGTCCAAGAAGCTGTGGAGGGGACGGGCACCTTGCGAAACTATGAGAACAAGAGGGGAAGCCTCGTGCATGGGGTCAAGGGAGAAGAGACGATGCCTCCGAGGCAATTGATTTGAGGGCATGAAGCATGGTAATGACCGAACGAAGGCTGGAAGTGGCCTTTCACAATGCAGTCACCATAAGGCTAGCCAACTCTGGCCTTCAACGATGGTTACATACATGAGACATACGTTGGTACATAGGAAGTGCCTCGTACATATTGTACTGTGTTTCATACAAGAATTGAATCCATATCCAGCGCACTTGACATTCAGCTTTGCCGCGCCAATATGAAGACTGCACACCTGCCACTCACCTGTACCTTGGTTGTTCCTGGCCAGGGTCCTCCTGGCTACCTCTACCATTTACTCCTTTACAGTGTTTGGTCTTCTGCCCACAGGTGAAGAGCTGTTCTTCTAGCCTAGCCTGGGAGAGAAAGACCTGACAATTTACGCCCACCCACTCACCCCACCATCCTTCCGCAACATATTAATCCACACTCTCAATTGATATCCATCTCCCTCGCTTTTGCCGAGGACACCGCCCAGTTCTCCACGTCACGTATACCACTTGGCCACTCTTCAAGCCGCGACCTGCCATTCAGTCTCTGGGATTTCCGAGTCGACAGATAGACAGGCCTGGCGTTTGTGGCTCGGCTTTGTATATGGCTCGTTCGATCACAAGACATGGAGCAAAGCCTTGGCTAACAGCGTTCTTCGTGCTCGCTTCAGCCGTCTAGCACTCCATCGATGCGGGACATTGTACCGCCGACGAGATAGTGTGGGTGGTGGCGGTGTACGAGTGGTCTGCCAGCCGACACTGGAGTGGGTAGTGGTCGTCAAAGCAAGCAAGCAAGCAAGAATACCAAGCCCACATGACATGATCTGTCCTTGTACCAGGAAGTATTGGCAGGCGCACCGCGCACCAACTTGGCCGCAGCCGACCTGCGGCGGACATGACGAGAGTCCACAATAATAGGCACCTATTCGGACAGGACAGCGGAGCTTGTACTCGGTACTACTGTGTACCTCGTACTCCAGAATCCTGGCGACTCTTCGCTGCCTACAAATACAAAGTCATTGGACTCGGCGCACGGATTGCAAAAGCATAATTCGAGTTCGGTCTTTTTGTGTTCGTCCCGGTTGACTCGGTCTCGCCGTCGAAGGATCTTGTCCCCGTAACCAGCCACTCTTCTAGGGTTCGGGCTGGAAACGAGGTCGACCTGGAACAGACCTGCGTGCCTGCATCGCGACATGATCGAGGCAGAAAAGTGCTGCGGCGTCAGAGTGGAGAGGGAATGGCCTGGGGTGGTGGCCAAGCTTCTACGAAGTACCTACTCGTCCCTACTTGTACAAGTTCGAAGCAAAAGCACGGGAACTATTCGGCATCTAGTCCGGAACTGCTCTCCCCCGACGACCTACGAGTAGAAATCCGCCTCGCCGGCCACGGCGGGGGCCGTTCACTAGATCCTTATGAGGATGGCGTTTGAAAAAGAGGTTTGAGTTATAGTAATTGCCCCACACAGACACCTCCCCCCCCCCCACCCCTCCCCGTCCCGCTCGACAGCCTTACCTTGCAATTGTCAACGGCCTCGAGTCTGGTCGGCTCTGGTCGACGATGTCTTGAGCGCTTACAATACCTCTCAGCTGCTCTCTTTGTGATATGACTACGTATTTCCCGTCGAGGGGAGAATCGAGCTCGATCACTGAAATACTCGAACTCGAGGTAGATTTCTCAAATATATATGTCAAGTGTACTTGTACAGAGACGGACTCTTTACTTCATTTCAATATTTTACAGACACCAGCAAAGGGGAGGCAAGAAATGAACCGACAGAATAGAACTACCTGCAGAAAAAGGGGAGAAGAGATGAAAAAGCACGAGGTCGTCGTCGGCAAAATATGCAACCTCCCGGACAAAGACAAGATCGATCCCGTATTCGCAGAGCGGTCTCACTCAATCGAAGATGGGTGTTTTGGTCATCCTGTCGTGATTCTCCATGTCGGCGGCGGGGAAGGGGCTGGCACAGACGAGGTCATGTTTTTGATAGTACTCCTCCCCCCCCCCCCTCTTCTTTCTTTACTTTTTCTTACAAAAGTCCACGACCTCCTCCCCCACAGCCTCATATGCACAAAACGAGAAAGACAAATGAATGAGTGACTGACTGACTGACTGGCTAACTTATCCAACCCGTCCGTCCCGGCGGAATCTCTACAGATAAGATCATTCAACGGCAAGGGTCTCGATCAGCGCGTCCGAAAACCTTCCCTCCGCCGTAAATATCTCCCCATCCACCCGAGTCCAGCCCACTCCGAGGCCAACAACGTCACCCTGTACCTCTCGCCCCAGAATGCGCAGATGCCGCGCCGCTCGTGGGTCAACGCGGCGGACCCGCAGTCGGTAGACTGGCGGATCCTGCAGCCGTACTGGGCCAGGGGGAGACAGGTGTGCCTCACCAAAGCATCGCGCGCGGACTTGCTGCAGTACATGGTCGATTGTAATTTTGGGCCGATTCCATCGCCGGTGGGGACGAGGTCGACAATTCGGATGTCAAAGCAAGAGCTGAAGCGGGAGAGATCGCTGACGCCGTTGTTGTCGAAGATGGACATGGAAATGGAATCGGAGTCAGCGGCGGCATCGCTGGGCCTATTGCTCCCTACGCCTCCTCCCTCACCAACACCGACACGGACACCGCATCGAGGTTTACCCACATACACCAACGTCTCCAACGTCGCCAACTCTTCGAGAGTAACACAGAACACACCTCCCCACGTCAGCCAGTCGACCCAGACGATCAGCTATTCGCATACACCTCAACCTCCATCTCCATCTAGATATGTACCATTCACTACACCCTCGCCTCTACCCACCTCTCGCACGGCTCCATATCCACCTCAACAGCGCCTCCAGAGCCACGTGGTATCGTTCCATCCCATGCCCATGCCAGGTGCATACCCAGAACCAACATCCACCGCGACTCGCACGATTCGAGGAGATACGCAACCCGTTCGCGCGACGAGATACGACCAACCCTCCTACTACTACAACTACGGGACATCGTACGACAGTGAATCGTTACTCTCGACAACACGCATGACGAGAGCGCCAACGACGTCGCGTGCACGATCCCGGCAGTCACTCGGTGACAACCCACGCGCTTTCATCTGCTGGTTCTTCTTTCTCCTACTCTTGGTGGCCACCGGTATGTGCTGGTACTGGTCCTGGTCCTGGTACTGGTAGAACAGCGGCACGACAGCTCCAAACTGAATGAGTGAGTGAGTGAGTGAGTGAGTGAGTGATGGACATGCCGTGACGTGGCGTGAACGCTGCCTCTCCCTCCGTTCCCATGGAGTTGCCTGATTGCGAAAATAGTATCTCTATATATCCATATACCCGAATCTATTCCCGAAAGAGCCGAAAGGACAGGGGGGAACAGAGGTACAGAATCTTGTGCGATTTTCCCTTCTCTTTTTAGTGGCGTCTTTTTTGGGGAGCTGGGTCGCCCAAGGCTATTGAACGAATGACTGACAGAATGAATGAATAATGAATATGAATGGCGTTCCCACCGCGGTGAAAGGCTCTGATGGGGTTGATTGGCGACACACATGATAACATGATACATGTATATCTCTGCACATCTCTGCATATGTCTATGGAAATAGATATATATCATGTACTACGCTGCTTGGTCATAGACATTCCATCACTTCTCGTCTCGTCCAAAATGGACTAGACTGGACTAGACTGGACTGGACTGGCCCAGGCTTTGGCTTGGCCTGACTAGACAGCCTCACGCGGCGGGTGGAATACACACTGTACCGTATGTAGGTTGACTTGCACTATTATACATCTACACTATCTACAATAGTCCACGGGAAAACTGTTCTCCTGTGGTCCCCACAAACGTAAAAGGGGAGTGAGTCCTCGCTTAAATACAGGGGATATAGGGCATACCGAATACTGGTAGATGAGTGGTCAATGAAACAAAGTGACCTACCTAGGCAGGATACATAAGGTACACTGGACCTCCTCAACCGGCGTGCAAAAGGGACTTGGTAGCGGAAGACAGACAGAGAAAGAGAGAGAAAAAGAAAAAGAAACATGTTGATAAGGGGAAAGTCACGGCCCTTTGCTACGTTTGGAACCAAGAAGATCGTATCATTGTCAAAGAGCCAAATAACCAGCTCCAAAGCTCTATCTCTCAATCATTTTCTAATACCCCTCGCATACCGAGTCCTTCCGTTAAAACTCCAGATCCAATGTTGCACACGCTTCTTCATCACGATTCACGGCTTCACCGTGACCCCCAGGGCCTGACACGCCTTCTTCCAGTAGGCAATCCTGTCGTCGTCGACGGTGGTCTGCACGCATCCGGTGATGAAGGCGTCCTCCCAATTCTTCTGGCCGCCCTGGCGGACCAGCTTCTTCTGGGCGTCGGTGCAGTGGGTGCCGTAGTACCACGCGGCGGCGGCGAAGGAGTACTTGTCCGGCTGGACGAGGGCGAGGACCTGGTCTGCCTGGGCGCCCGTGAGGGAGGTCCCTGCGGCCGGGGGAGGCGCGATGGCGGCGACTTTGGCCTGCAGCTCCGGGATCGAGTTGGCGTACTGCTGCACAAAGGTCGGGGACATCATGGAGCGGGTGCCCTGGCCCGGCCGGCCCGGCGCGGGGAAGTGGTTGCGGTTGTACTTGAACTGGCCGCTCTCGTATACCATCCAGGAGAGCAGCGCGGCCTGTTCGGGTGCCGTGGTGACGTTGTACTCGGCAAAGCCGTCGACGAGGGCCTGCACGACGGGCAGCGACGACACGGCACATTCGTTCGGGTACGTGGCGCCGTCGCACGTGTTGGAGTCGGGGGCCATGTACAGCAGCTGGCGAACGGGGTCGGGGGGTCCACCGGCGTTGGAATTGGAATTGGAGTTGTCGCGCTGGTGCTGGAGATGGGCGGGAAAGTTCTTGGAGGGGGATGCCGCCGCTAGGGTGGTGGAAGCCACTGCGGCGGTGAACGAGAGAAGACTGATCAAGGAAATCATCTTTGGAGGGTGCTCTAGTACGTGGTTGGGGTGGTCGACGTCTTGGCTCGTTTGTTGGATTCTGCGTAACGAAAAGGAATATGTGAGGGTTATATTGAACACGGAGGAGTGAGCAAAGGCGGTCAAAGTTAGAAAGGTTGAGGAGGAGAGAAAGACTTTCACCGCAGTAGAAGCAGATACAAAGAATATGTTGGGTGACAAGAAGCCCGACGAGCAGAACAAAAGGTTGACATAAATAGATAAATTAAACAGTGAAATAAATGATCAAGGTCGAAGAAATGGAAGAGCGCAGTTACGACAAAGAACAACAGACAACAGACGACAGAAGGACGTCAACAAGGCGGCTACAACGAAAAGAAGGCGTCCAAACAAACAAAGCGGCCACAGCACCTCATCTTCAGAGAAACTCTTCTGCAGGCTCAAAAAACCCGACGAGTTGAACATGAGCTGCAGTGACTAGAATACACAGGCGGTTTCAGAAACACGAGATCAAGATCCAAAGCAGCCGCGAATTGGCTCAGAGACACCGTCGACTTTCAAACGAGGCTGGCATCAAAGTGTTTCATCTTACAACCAATCACAAGTGGCAGACAAATTCAGCTGAGGCCGTACAACAAAAATCCATATTTCAGTCTCAACATCTAACAAAATTGCATCAATACTTTTTCGCCTTTTCCTCCTTTTCCCAAGACCAGACCGGGTATCATTATGTCCATCACCTTTGTCCTTTTACTGTCCAAGTCCCTTCAACCGTAAATGCCTCAATTCGACAACGCCATCTGTATTGGCTCAAGCAGCAAACACCTCTTTGCATACTGATCAGACCTTACTCATCGTCTTCGGCCTCAGCATCCTCATCTTGTCCGTCGTTGTCTTCGCTTTCCATCACCCTGTCGGCATGCTTCTCATTGTGAGTGTACTGGAGGAGGCCAGCGTCGACGTGGTTGCCGTCGGTCATGTGGCTTTCGTCGTCTTCCTGCTTGACCTCCGCCTCCTTGTTTGATCTTTTGCTCCTCCTCTGTTGCCGGGGACGCTGACTCGGCGGAGCGGGTTCGAAACCCACCAGCCAGAACTCCCCTTTATTCTTCCCTTCTCTCACAATGCCTTCACTGATAGCCCACTGCTGGAGACCGTCGTCAATCACTTCGTCCTCGCTCTTCCGATGGTCCTTTTCAAAGTGTCTACCAACATGTTCCATCCTCTCATCCCAGCCAAGAGAATCTTTGCCGTCAGCAAACTTCTTGCCACAAAATCCGCATTTGGACTTTTGAGGCCCCTTGCGGCGGTCAACCCAGCAGCGAGCGCGGATCACTTCAAGCTCTGCTTCGAAGTTTTCTCGATCTTTCTTTGGCACGCTGCTCTCGGCCCTCTTGCTCCCGCTCCAGGGGGCATGCATGCGACGACAGTGCTGGGTGAAGAGGTCCTTGCGATTGAAGTCGTTAAACCCCCTGTGCTGAGTCCGCGCCGCCTTTGGTGAGCAAGTGCCCATATCGCACCGGTAGTAACCAAGCTGGATGTGTTGAGAATTGACATGCCGTTTCCACTCATTTTTGTTGCCGAACATGGCGCAGCAGCCGTAGTGGTGGAAAGCGCAAGGAAAATGCTTCGAGTCCGACTCGTCTTTGTTGACTGCCAGAGCCTTCTTCTTGATCTTGGACCGTGACCTGCCATTGTGTGATGTGTCGACGACCTGAGCAGACTTCTGCACACGAGCTTTGGGATCAATGACTGCTGTTGGACGCTGTGGTCCACGCAGAGAGTGGCGACGAGCGGTCCCGCCCTGCCCGCGGGTGGTAGATCCTCTGGGACGGAAGTCGGAGTCGGTATCGGTCTCATTCATCTCAGAGTCCTCCTCTTCGTCTTTCATAAATTCATCATCGTGAACTGGTTGGTCCGGTCCGGAGTCAGGAGGACTGAGGAGCTGTGCCGATAGCTCTGCCGATAGCTCTATCCCCGAGGGAAAGTCGATCCTGGAGTGGAATGCCTCCTTGGCATCGACCGGCTCGTCGTCTTGTTCTGGATCCGGCGTGACCTGGAGTTGTCTCATGCTGGGGATAGTGTGGGTGGCTGGGACAGGCGTGGAAGGATGGGGTGACATCAAGAGGGGTTGTGAGGCCCAGCTCTGGCTCGCGACTGAAGACGTCGCCAAAGGAGTGGCGTAGAATCCCTGTGGTGAGGGAGTCATGGGAACGATGAGGGAGTTCCGAGTTGCATCTGGACTGAGAGCATAGTCGCTCCCCGACGAATCGCTGTTGCTGGAGAGAGCAAACCCAAAAGGGTCCGTGGGAGACAGATGACGTTGGTGACGGCCTTGTTCAAATTCGTGACGGAAAAGGCCCAAGCCATCCAGTTGTGGCAGGGCTCTGGGTGCATCATCCCACATGGGCCGATGGCTGAAGCCCTGAGCGAGTTGGTCGTACGAGATACAGGAGTTTTGAAACCCGCCAGGTCTTGGGCAGTGAGCATTCATGTCATACAGAGGGAAGGTATCAAGGAGGGGATTGATGGTGTGAAATTCTCCGGGGATGGACCAAAACTGTGTGGGAGTGCCATGTTCGTCGGCGTCTCCATACCCATAATCTGGGCCCTCGCTCCCAAGCAAATCCTGGTAGTGTGAAGGACGATGCATGGTGCACCTAGCCAGAAGACAAGTGGACGTTGGCTGCAGACTGCAAGGTCCAGTATACGGGAAAACTGACTTGCGTGATGTTCCACCGTCAGTAGAGGTGGTACTGACAGGCAGAGAGAAAGAGAATGGGTGAGGAGGAAAGTTCATGAACCACTGGTATTGGGGAGGACGAGCATTTGGAGTATATGAATAAGATCACACATGTGTGGGTGGGCCACTATCGCCCTGTCCCAGCAGATAAACCAAACTGCAGTCAAGCGAAGGGAAAGGGGGGCAGCAACAGCATCACGGAATGAAGGAAAAGCGCATCGACACGAACGTGCGCCATGAACATGGTCTGGAGGGTGGAGGGACAAGGGGGGAGCCTTCGTTGGCCATCCAGTCAAGGCTAGGACTCCGTCTCTTCCAGGAGCCCCAGGACTTGCGCAGAGAGCAGAGCCGCATAAGTCAGTACTAAACCTCTTCTCGACTTGCCAGTGACCTTGACAGGGCGATCAGAAAAGGCAAGCTCGAGTCCCTAGTGCCGGAAACGTCGCCATGTCAATGGACCAGGGCATCAAGAGGGACTGACCGCCTCTCGTGCCATTGGCTGACCGGTGTGTCGCAGAACCGACCCCCAAGTCTGCCTTTGACGCCTTCGCCTAACGCTGCCCAAATCCCAGGGACACCGAACTCGTGCAAGTTGTCGCCCACTGCCACCACCGTTTTCTCGCGGCGAGGCGCTGCAGCTTTCCCTTTTGTGGGGAGTAGAGCCTTTAGCCCCCCTGCATGGCCCCGTCACGGCCACAAAACCTCACGAACCACAGACGATACACCATCAAGCCCTTTCTCATCGTGTGGTTGGACAGGTTCACCGTGTGTAGACTTGCTCTCTGGTATTTCGGTGGAAGAGCCCGATCAGCCCACGGCTGAACACCCTAGAGCGAAAATTTTGCGAAGCCCGTCCCTATTCGGGTAATCGCTTTCTTATTCAGTGAGCGAGAGAAGAGGGGCAGCACCTCGATTGGGAAGGGACCAGACACAATATGATTTAAGCGACAGATCTGGATTTCTGAGAAGAGGCGCTGGATTAGACGAGGTTGCGACCTGGAGTAAAAGAAGACAGGGTGTGGCTCCGCTCGTATTGACCCAGACATCACAAAAGCCCCTCTGATCCGGATAGGAAGGATGAGGGTCAACCAACTCTGGAGGGTCGGCACGATGGGGCCTCGGGGATCCACGAGACGACAAGACGGGGACCAACAAGGTTGGGGGGAAACTGGTAGCGGCCAGCCACGGGCTCCCAGGGTCAACGGAATAGCCCAAACTCAAAAAGATGCCAGATGATGCAGGGGTGGATGCTAAGAATATGACCGTGGCTTGACAGACACGAGAAGATGGCGCAACAACCCTGACTATCGAGACCATTCTGTGAGAAGTAGTTTTTGTGGCGGTTCTTGCTTTCGGAAAGTCTTGTCAATGGTGGACTTGGATTTCCCTTGCCGGGCATGAAGGAAAGTGTAATGTCAGGGTGGAAGAAGATAATGTCAGTGACGTGTCACCGCCATCTCCCCCGGGTGCATGCCAGGTTGATGCTGGAAGTCGACTGGCAGGGAGTGGAGCTAGAGCTAGCTCGTGGAGGTGTACGCGAGCAAAAAGGCGATGTAGTGGATATTCTTCGAACAAGGATGAGGAGGAGGAGTTGGTGGTGGTGGACGAAGAGGTTCCAGAGGGACCCAAAGGCGCGTCACAAGCTACTGGCGCAAACGGGAGGGCTAGCTATTGGATTGTCCTTCCCACCGAGTCATCGTGTCCAGATATGCAGGGGTTTCGGTCTCACAGGGTAAGTGAGGGAGGGCATCTGAAGGAGCTAGACATGCAGCTTGATGTTTTGTTACTCTAGGGCAAGCCAGCCATGGGGGCGGATCGTCATTCAGGACGGCGGGCGCAGGCAACACACCGCAGCACAGTAGCACCGTCGCACGCGCAGGACCGATCTTCCCAGCTAAAGCATGAAATGCGAAGCATCTGATAAGAGAATGTTTGTATGCCTTGTCGGAGACGGGATTTGCCAGCAGCCGCCGAGTGAGTGGGTGAGAGAGTGCGCCATGTACTCCGTACAAAAGTGAAACTCCAAAGTGGTCAGGCACGGGGTCGAATGACACCTCCTCGAGTTGAGAGGGTGGCAAATATCAAAACGAGAAGGAGGGAGACGGTCAGGGAACAAAAGTGCGTGTCCGAGGCGACAGAGTTGCTTGGGTTTGAGTGTGAGTCAGTGGGTCGACTTTGAGGTTTGAGGGTCTGGCAGTCTGGATAGAGTCAACCACGCGCTCACAAGGTCGATGGGTCAACGAATACCTAAACAAAGAGTTGAGTCCAGGTACCAGTTCGTACTGAAGGCGACAGGCAGAGTCTAGTAGTAGTGGATACGGAGGTGGAGACCAGCACATTTTGGACGCCTGGAGGGATGGAAGATGGAAGCTCTGGGAAGACGGGATCGTAGATTAGCGGAGGCATCGTCACAATGACAAACAAGCAGCAGCAGCAACACCACCAGCACTAAGCAGCTCCGACCTGTTGATGAGCAATGGAAAGCCACAGACGCCCGAAATGGAATAACTATTGTACTTCGTATAGTTGAGATCCTTACCTGTAGCTCCTGGTCTCCAGAGTAGGTAGGTAGCTTACCAGAGGCTAACCAGATAGGTGACCCCCAGGGGACCCGCCCCCATGATGCCCAAAGTTGTCGAACCAGTGTCAAGTTCCCCCAAGCGAAAGCCCTGGTGGCCCTTCGACTGCGTTATGTGAGCGCCTGTTTCCACTATTTCTCGTTTCTACTCGTGGCCGCCAAAAGCTACCTAAGCAAACGAGTAAAAAAGCAAAAAACTCGATGGGAAACGCTCCCCTCTCGTGGGTCTCGGTCCGGATCATGGCTTTCCCCTCCCCTGCTTTCCCCTTTCCTTTCCTTTTCTTTTCTTCGGCGTCTGGCATCCACCTGGAAGTTCCCGCGGCGGATGGGTGGAATGGACCACACTGCTTCTTGTACTTTGTCTGGGTCTACAAACGAGCACCGCCAACTAGTCACTGCGCCATTATTGACACTTGCTCTCTCTCTTCCCCTAAGAAAATAATTACCTATCTAGGAAGTTTTCGCAAACATCTAAGCTGACAGACTAAAAGCTTGTGGCAGGGTGGCCTGGTGGCCCTTTGCCTGGGAGCTGCGCTACTTGTTCCAGAGTTTTGGCTCTTTTCGCCCATGATCGACGACGCAAGCACGTATTCTTTCTCTGTCATCACTGTGAATTGCCAGCCACTTTGAGCCAATCTAGCCCCCAACAAGTGAAGTTTGTTTTCTATTCTGACCATGTAATCGTATTGTGCTGATCATCTCATGCTCGCATCGTCATATGGTGAGGTGCCACCACTATCTCATGTCCCGTTTGAATTTCCCTCCAATGGTCCGATCAAAAACCCCGACAGCACCAGACTGTAAACTGATGCCTGGTGTCCACTTGGAAGAATGTCCACAAGGTCCTCGGATGCTGCAGCATTAGCGTATCGCCCTCAATCCTCGCCTACAAGAAATAGATGGCAACGAATTGTTACCGATTCCAATCGTCTCCCCTTATCTGTCCTTGCTCCCTGGTCTGCCGTTCCAGCGACGCCTCCCCTCCAGAACTTCGGACCTGCCATCCGCCGTTGCTACAAAGTACAGTCGCTCGTCCCTTCTGATTGATCAACTGTACTGCGAGACACCTCAACATTTATTGCGGTGGCGTCTCTCGACTTGGACGCCCACAAAGGAAGAGGAGGAATTGTGGTGTGACCCCCACAATTGGTTGCGACTATCAAAGCCCCGAGCTCTGCTAGTCTGGAATTCCAATTCCCTTGTTCCTGGTCATTCGGCTGTCCTGGGTCTTCAGCTCTTCCGAATAATAACATGGGGATGGAGATTGCAGGATTTGAGCGCTGGCGTGGCCGAGAACCTCGACGCTTCCGCAATGATAGCGTCGGCCTAGACTTTCGCCAGTTATCCCCCCCATGAAGTCAATCACTATTCTTTGTTTCTTCGTCACCACTTTGCTAATTGCGCTTAGCCAAAAGATCTCTCGATAACCCACGTGGTCACCCTTGTCTAGCTGAAGCCTCTTTTCTAGGTGCCTCCCCCAGAACCGAAAGGGCCCTCCTCCAAGCCAGCCACCCAAGAGTCGAGTAACCTGTCCCCTGTCTGCCCCTTGGATACCTTCACGGCCTCAGATTCTTGTGAAGAGAGTGCACTAGAGAAAGCGAACACTGAATACGGGGTAGGCTGTAGCATCTTCGTTGTTCGTCCAAAGCCCAAGGTTTTACGTCAACTGTTTCAATTCGCTAATAGAATGAGCCAGGTCACGACCTTCTTCTCAATCACCATCCCCTACGCTTTCACCCAGTTTGGATCGCAGGTCTCCTTTGGACCAACAGCTTCCTTCACCTTCACCAATCCGCTCCTCATGGCGTTTCGCTCCGCGTGATCCATCTGATACAGCTTCCCGTTTGAGCCTTGCTCTCGCGGTGTTTTGCATCCGTCCCTTACTAATCCGGACTCGCCCAAGTCTAGAACATGTTCCTGGGCTGCTTCCCCAACTTACGCCTATTTGGTCAAAGCTGGAGCCCTTTTCGGTGGGGAGCACAATAATACTTCTCCCATAGCGCATCGCCGTGTTGAATTTTGCCAGACACACGCAACAAACGCTGCGCATCATGATACCTATTTCGTCCTGAGTCGCAGACTCCCTTCGCTTCCTGACTGCGAACCTTTTCCGTTACTGGGAAATCTCGCGCACTCGGACCCTCATCCCACCATTGTCATACCAGTCGTAGTCTTTCTTGGGTCTGGGATCGTGCCTCTCAATCACCGTCACTTCATCACCGGGTCTCAAGATTCCAGAGCCCGATTGCCCGTCTTCTCGGGAGCGTGAGCGGGACCGTCGTCTTCGGCCCCTGCGGACACGGTCTTGCCGATTCTCCTCATCACCGCGTTCAGGCTCACTCATGTATCCCAAGGACGACGAACGAACAGGCGGTGGACTAGGGGCATGTAGCCCTTGATAGCTATCCTCTTCCTGGCTTTCGTCTGCATTTACCCAGTCAGCAACAGAAGTTGACTAAATGCAGCCTCCAAGTTGACGCTCTTACCTTCATACTCATGTAACGTACACCTGTCGTGATAGCGCTGAGCCGATCGAGACCGCAAGCGTATGTGTCCGTGGTGATCACTTGCACGATTGTTCTCCGAAGCATCCACACTCCGTGAGCGATGGCTGGAATAGTGGACAGGCACAGACGCGTATCTGCTCCTGAAAGATGTTGGTCCACGTTGAGGAGAATATCTCTCCCGAGAGCGAGTATGTGGTGTTCCCGCAAAATAGTGCTGTTGTCTTGCTGCCCGATCTTCAATTGGTGGTGTCCCAACAAAAGGGTCTGAGTATTGTCTTCTGAGAATTCTTGGACCTGGTGTTGGCTGTCTTGAGTGTGAACGCTGTCTCCTCGCTGCGTCATCTTCGTAAACCCTGCCCTCGAAACCTTCATAATTCTGCCTCTGTCCTCCACGATCGCCATCGTCAAAGGATCGCTCGCCAAGGGGAGAAAGGTGAAGTCGTTGAGTGTGCCTGACCAGGCCTCTATCTGCAGCTTCGCGACGCTGATATCTCCGCTGGCCGCTGCCATATGGCTCTTCTTCCAGACTCGACGAGGTCGAGTTGTCATAAGACGGAACTCTGTAGGGTTGATGGTCATAGTCGATTAGCTTGGTGCGACCCCTTGATCGAGCTCGACTTCGTGATCGGTGTCTCTGTGATTGGTAGGTCGACGAGCTTCGGCGAGGCAGGGTACGCGGCCGGTGGCGTCGTGGCCTAGGCGAAGGAACACTGTCTGAAGTATCACCATCTTCACTGTCCGTGGCCTCCTTTCTGCATTTTTGACAGATCGTTTTGCCTGGAAGTTGTCCTGGTTGGATGGGGTGCTTGTAGTGATAGCGAGCAGACCGGTATCGACCACAGATCTCACACTTATATCTCACATCCCCTAGTGTAGCTGCCGGACCCTGGAGCGGTACCTGCGGTCCGTATGATTGGGTCTGTGACGATCCTGTAATTGCAGGTATTCCTGTGGGCATGCCTGGTGGCATACCTGGTGGGCCAGCTAGGAAAGGCTGAGGTTGAGACACAAACGGCAAGGGTGGTGGGAAAAGGGTCGCTGGCTGAGGTCCCATAGGATGAGGCGGTATTGATCCGATTGGAAAGATGCCTTGTGGGAGAGCTGCTGGGATGAACGGAGCCTGTGGCATTATTGCATGTTCTTGACCATTATTTTTGTCCCTGGTGTCTGACTGGATTTGGCCCTGCTGGTGTGGAAGTAGGTACATAGTGACAGGCTGTGGTTGAGCCTGAGAGGTAGGAGCCATTGGAGGAGCAGGATGAGAACCAGAAGCCGCAGGAGGATCGAGTGAAGTGGGCGCAGGCAGCGTAATGGGAGTGTCAGTTGCAGTGACGCACCGAACGTGATTGTCTTGCCGTGAGTCCCTAAGTGAGAAGAGTGAGCGAGCGCTTCGGCGGAGCAATGCCTGGAAAAGAAGTTCTCTTGCGGAGGACATATTTGACTTCTTTCTGACAAAGTAAGCACGACCGTCTGGACCACGCTCGATCCAGGTTGAACGTGTCTTCATAGTGAGCTCAGGTAATGATAAAGTGATGTGGTTGCACTTGTGAGAGGATGTGACTCTGAGCTGAGAGGGCAGGTGCACACTAACCTTGGGGGAGCATTGACATCGTTCACAAACCCAAAATAGGCATCATATGAAGGGTAGTAGGTGCGTGAATTACCAGGCATACAGTAGTACGAGCCGTATGGTGCTTGCCACATGATGGTGCGGTAGAATCGAGGACCCTGGTTCAATTGATGATTGTAGAGGCAAACAATGGCCGTCACCTTTACATATTCCACAATTTCCGCCAGAATGCCATGTCAAGGGTGGAGGGAAGAAGATATTGGATACTTGACGTTCTGAACAATCACGACAGCCAGGAGAACCATAGTCCAAGTACTAGGAAACAATAAGAGGAGGGAAGGTGAGGAAACAAGCCTTAGACTGCATGGCGATGGTGTGCACAGGGCAAGGGAAAAGCAAATACGAGCCACTCTTCACTTGCACCTTGTGGTTCGTGGCTCTAACAGTTGCCAGTGGAGAACTGCGATAACATCAGGTGAAGTGAAGATGGTGGCCTGCTGCCATAGACCGAGCCTTGTGGTAAGTTTCGAATGGACGTCCTCCTCTCCGTCTTCTTCTCTCCTTCCCTCCCTCGGCACGCACCGATCACATCGTGTAGTCCTCTTTACTAGAATCAAGCCGGAAAGGAGAATGCTGCGACATGAAGCTCTTCTGATCTGTTTGGCCTCGGTCCAACTGGGTACTCGACGGTAGGGATATAGTGTAGGCTGGACGGTCTAATTCGACCTTTCCATGAATCGTATTCATCCAATGCAATATTCATGGCCGTGTGGAGTGGGCAATAGGTTGATTTGCTGCCCTTCTCAAGCACAACGTCGAATGTCGTTGCTTGAAGCCTTGTAAGTAACGATCCGAGCCTCGTCATAATTAGCGTGCAAAGTCGTCAACACCGGAAGGTACTTGGGAAGGAGTGACACAAAATGTCGAATCTCCCCATGTTGATATTCATCGTACGAGACATATTCAGGCGTGAAGATCGAGAGGAAGGCTATGGTAGAATATGGATTGCTGGTGCCTCGTACAACAGGTTCGTACAGTAGGTTAGGCAGAAGGGTCCTTCAACACGCACACACGTAAATGCGGCGTCGTCATCGTGTATCTGGGACTCCCATTTCTGATTGGCGGGTTCAAGAATTCCTGCTTGTCCATGCACTCGCTTGTAGGCAACTATTGTGCGAAACCTGCTACTGACTTCGAATCGCTCCATTGAAATCCAAAGGACGACAGACACCCAAATATCTCAAGACCGGCCGCCTCATTTTACTCTCCATATCCTGAAATGTGATTGTCACGGTGCACTTGACGCAAATGACTTCGCACTGAAATCCCGGTCACTTCGAACCTAACCATGGCTCCATTCAGTGAGGCCGACACCAAGATCTACCGCAGAGATGTGGCTTCAGGCGGTCGAGCCCTCTCTGCGGCAGAACGTGAGAAGCTCTTACAACGATATCTTCCTACACCACCCTCAGAATCTTCGCAGAAAGATTCACAACCGCTCAGTACCTCCCAACGCTCGAGAACAAGAGGGCACAGGAGAAGAGTGCGGCCTTTCCTGAAGTCGAAGCTACATTTTTTGATCTTCTTCCTCATACAACTCATCTTTGGCATATACATTCGCCTGCGCCAGATCTACCATGCCACCGTTTACCGTTTACTCGGCATCAGGCACCATCACCACCGCACCCCAGAATATATACAGAAAGATGTCAAGAACCTCGACCGCATACCTGAGCACCTTAGTGTGATATTGAAGTTCAAGTCAGAGGAAGATGGTGGACTAGAAGCATTAATGGATGAGGTTGCAGAGCTCTGTGCTTGGTCCGCAGCTGCTGGAATCCCCCTACTGAGTGTCTACGAAAAGTCGGGGATATTGAAGACGTACATGGTGTCTTTACAAGAGCTGGTGAAGCAGAGACTTTCGTCTTACTTCGGTGCCCCCCCAGCGGCGCCGACTCTGAGAGTGTTTGCTCCCAACCATCCCTCCATGAACCTGTCGCGGACGCCCTCACCGCTACTCACAGCACAATCAGTTCCCGATGGAATTGAAGACTCGGGCGCCGACACGCCGCCACCCCATCTGGACCTTCTCCTGCTGTCCGCCACGGACGGACGAGACACACTGGTCGACTTGACCAGGACCCTAGCCGAGATGGCCCAAGCTCAAAAGTTGCGCCCCAAGGACATAACCTCCAATCTCATCAACACCGAAATCAGCGCGACGACCGCGATCCCGAACTCGAAGCTCGCGGGCGCCGAGCGACCTGCTGGGAAAGAGGTTGAAGCTGGCGAACCAGACCTTGTCATCGTGTTTGGCCCAGTTGTGAAGCTGGACGGATACCCACCGTGGCAGATCCGGCTAAGCGAGATCTTCTGCGTGGGCGACTCTGGGGGTGATGTTTCTGGCAGCGGCAGCACGAGGGTTGAGTATCAGGCCTTCCTCAGAGCGCTGTGGAAATACGCCGGGGCAAATTTCAATTTTGGGAGATGACAGACTTGTACACATTTACGGGACAACCGATGGCGATGGGCATCGAGCTCTTAGCCGCGCCCCATGGACAGACAAAATCATATAAGATTTCCTGATGCTCTTGCGAAAAACGGCTATTATACAGCGAGATAAGATACCCTGCAATGAATACATGCGAACTCGCCCAATCCCCTGGTGGGATTCCATGCAAGCTGTGTCCTCCTGTTTCCGTCCTACTGCCTAGATCACACGTGCAATCGTCCGTTTCATGGTCGTGTGGTCCTACCTCGTCCAGAACCTCCCAAAAAGGAGGAGATGTCGGCTTTTGCCAACTAAACATTCCAGATACAGAGCTCGGACATAGCAATCGACGGATTCGAGGGCATGTCGAAGTGACTGGCTGTAAGTGATTGATGGTAATGGTGATGGTGGTGATGATGATCGTATGTATCTATCAGGAGTCAGCCGGGGCCTCTGCCATGCCACAGCGCTGTAGAGATCGCGCCTCTCAGACTCACTCTGGCTTGTTCGTGGTTTGGAGATATGTAAGCCCCCCTGTTTGGACCTCCGGCTTCAATCTGGCATGTTGGAGGCTAAAGGTAGACACTGCTGACAATGTGACGTTGTCCTCTTCCCAAGCCTGTAGCGTTCCTTCAGATATACCTGCTTCAAGTATCTGCTTGAGTTACAGGCTCTTTCATGCTGTCGAAGCTCCTGAATAGTCGAAGCGGAGAACGCCACGTTGTGCAATCCAACGCATTCAGAAGGAATTTGCAACCTCCAACTCCATGCTTTAATGGGATGAAACACCCTCATGTCCTGCAAAACTTTAGTCATCGTAATCATCATCGTAGCCGGTATAAGTTTCCCACATCTCATCGTTTCGATTCGAGTGAACGAGGGAATGCATGACGCGCTCATAAGTCCACATTGTGACGGCTGATGCTGGCGCGGCCTACATTTCACAATCAGCCACTGACGGCAGACCCTGTGAGAGAGAAGAAAGGACTTGCCTTGATCAAGCTGACAGTCAGTCCTCGATACCAACCTCGATAGCCTTCCTTAGCCCAAATTGTGGTGAGTGCACGAATAACGCCCGTATATTCGGGAATGTTCGTATGAATATACCTGCTCCTCGTCGGGCCCTGCACCTGCAGTCGCTTCCTGACCAGGTCCAGAGGGAAGACAGCGGTCTTCGCAAAGATACTGGCAAATACACCAGCAGTGGCATCGCCGGAGCCGAATGGTAAGGTCTTGCCTCCAATGTACTGATGTAGGAACTCGTAGCTCATGAAGAAGAGGCCCATATAAGGGACTATCTGGCCTAGCGCAGCACTGAGGCCGCGGAAGAAACCGCTAGGTCCCTCGCGGCGGATAATGTCTTGAACAGAATTGGCGAGTCCTGTATAGATCTTTTGCGGACCCTGCGCAGCGAACCGTGTCCGGAGAAGATCCAATGGATAAGTAATGGAAGTTGCGGCGGCGCCAGCTCCTGCTCCGCTGATGAACGATTCAATCGATGGCGGCGGACGTGTCGGAAGCATAGCCTGAGCTTGGGTAATGGAGCGATAGGCCGTAAACTGGACGCCGCCATATGTGATATACATGAGCTCGGCGGGAATATTGCCCTTCCACAGCGCGCGGATACCCTCATCTCTCACGATTGCGCGCAAAGTCGAAAACACACCCTTGTAGATTGGGCCTTTGATACCATCGCAAGATAGCGGATCAGAGAGTGAGTGTGGCTGAAGCTGAAGTCGAATTTTGACCACGTCTAATGGAGCGATGACGAATCTGGACACGAGGCCTGCGACACCACCGGCTATAACGACTTGCTGTCTCGTGCCCTGGTACAGAGGAGAGAAGATAAGCACATCTAATCAAATGAAAGAGAAGCTTCTAAACATACGGATAGGTTGGATGGACTTACCTCGTCCTTAAGACGCTCGATCTCCTTCGACATGCGCCCTGGACTGGCTCACCGCAAGCCGCTCCACCGGTGGTGAGGTGTTTGTGGTGACAAGATTGCGGTGGTTGTGGGAGAGAGAATCAAAGAAGCAAGAGGAAGAGCGATGACATCGTTTATGCGTTTATGCGATTATCGACTGGTGCCAGTCATGCCCGCGTCACCGGGCGCTTTTCGCGTTGGGGAAGCTATTTGGCGAGCAGTGGTGGTTGCGCACGTGAGTTCGCGTATCCTTTCGATTGCAGAATACAAGATGGTTAGGTGAGGTTTCACGACATCGCCAGTCTTGCCATGATTGGTATTTTCATGTAAAGCGATTCTAGGATCTAATTCAGATAGGATTCGTTGTTTGAAAGGAAAGCACCATTTTCATGAATTGGTCGTTGTAGGAGGGTCGAAGAGAAAGGGTGGGGATGGGTTTGGAGCGCGTCATGAGTTGTACTTGTGAAGATTTAATCAACGTCCGACTTCACACATCGTGGTAAATTCACAGCTTGGTGACGAGTCGCCGCCATCCTCTTCTTCAAACTTTCATCGTTGTATCATCAAAGATGTTTTCCGTTACTCCGGTGGCGCATTTGATCCTACAAAGATGTTTCGCAACCCTCGAGAGAATGCATCTCTCCCGATAGACGAGCGAGTCCTTCCCTACCTTGGCCGGCCTCCAACCCCTCCCCTTGCGGGCCCAAAAAGGAGTCCCTACTTCTCATTACCCGCCCAGTACGCTCAAGAGGTTGCAGATCAAGCCTCCAAAAAAAAGAGATCCCCCATGTCCAAGGCTTCCACATCCGGTCGTCAACCCTCCTCAAAGACTTCTGTGGCGAAGAGAAACGGGTCTGGTCAGAATCAGACCATACTCAACTTCTTCGCAAAGTCAGACAAGAATGATATCACCGGCGCGGCTACGAGTGCTCCTCCTCCCTTGTTCTTCAAGGATGTGCAGTCTACTATTGAAGCGCAGGGATTAGAGGAGAACGACGCCCGATTTCACGAAAATGGCGGGTCCATCAAGAAGAGGCGAATTCATGATGATGATGAGGAGAACTTCGAGGACCTTGTTCGCACCCCCTCACCTGGACTTGAGAGTGGTGCTGGTGAAGCCAGGATGGAGCAGAACTTACACAGTGGGAATGCAGAGCCAGTGAAGCCACCCAAGAAGTACAGAGGTGGATTCCTGGATGACTCAAGTGACGAGGAAGATATTGCCTGGACTGCGGCCATCAATAGTGCTGCCAATGTCGCCGATACCACGGAGCAAGTACGAGACACTAGCAACTTGGAGTCTGGGAGCACCATTGACGTCGATATAGGACCCAGGACCACAAGAAATGTCTCCCACCTGTTTGACTCGGATCCTGTCTCCAGGAAAACCAGTGCCACCGACCAAGATAGGTATGAAGATTCGGCAATCCCTAGGAGAGATGTCCCACACTTGACACGTGAAGAAACAAGTGTTTTCGAGCCTGGAGATTTTGGAGATGATGAATTTGAGAATGATGAATTCTTCGAAGGAGGGGAAGAATACATGGAACGCAAGTGGATGGAGGAGCAACGGGAGATGGGGATGGACTTTGACAACGAGGACTCGAAGTCAGAGACTGAGAGCGTCAGAACGCCACGAAGCGTTGTCGACGATGACGTTCAAGTTGATGCCGAGGAAGCTGGTGGCATTTCAGTCTGCCCAATGTGTACTGGGAACTTGAGAGGACTCTCCGAAAACCAGGCATCGGCACATGTTAATGCCTGTCTCGATGGTAATGCTGAACCACTTTCAGAAGCACACGATTCTCGATCTGCAAACGAAACTCGCATGTCCACCGACGTTGGTGAAGCGGCTGATGTGCCAAAGCGGTTCCAGCGTGCGGCAGTTGCTCGTCCTGCCCAATCCAACCCTTTTGCTGCTTCGAAAAATGGGAAGGGAGGTTCTGCCTTTGCTAGGCTCATGTTTGGCCATGCAGAAGACGCTGCTTGGGCTGAGGCTGCTGCCCATGAAGCTCGATCTCGTGGGAAACCAGCCTATCAACGTACCTGCCCCTTCTACAAGATCATGCCTGGCTTTTACATCTGTGTCGACGCCTTTCGGTATGGCAAAGTTGAGAATCAAAACGCCTACTTTCTCAGTCATTTCCACAGTGATCATTATATTGGCCTCACCTCTTCATGGTGCCACGGGCCCATTTACGCCAGCAAAGTTACCTGCAATCTAATGGTTCAGCAGCTGAAAGTCGATCCCAAATGGATAGTTCCACTAGAATTCGAGAAGAAGATCGAGGTGCCGAATACAAAGGGGGTCTTCGTCACCATGATTCCTGCCAACCACTGCCCTGGGTCGTCGCTCTACCTGTTTGAAAAAATCACGGGTAAGAACAAAGATGGATCTCCAAAGCCAACCCGTATCCTTCATTGTGGGGACTTTCGGGCGTGTCCAGCACATGTTGCTCATCCTCTCCTGCGTCCTGATGTTATCGACAGCGTCACCGGCCTAACCAAGCAACAAGTTATCGACACCTGCTACCTGGACACGACCTATTTGACTCCTAAGTACGCATTTCCAAGCCAACATGATGTCATTGATGCCTGTGCTCAGATGTGTGTCAGTCTGTCCAAGGAGATTGTGGACGACAGTGACGATTGGGAGAAAGTTAAAGCCAACCGCGCCGGTAGTGCGATGAAGAAGTTCCTTGAACAGGGTGAGGCCACCATCGTGAGGCCGGATGATGAGGAGGCAGAGAGGAAACCGAAATTACGAGGACGTCTGTTAGTTGTCATCGGCACCTATTCGATCGGCAAGGAGCGAATCTGCCTAGGAATCGCCAAAGCTCTGAACTCCAAGATCTATGCTCCGCCCTCAAAGATGCGCATCTGTCTGTGCCTCGAAGATCCCGAACTCAATGCCAGACTAACGAAGAACCCACTTGAGGCACAGGTTCACATGCAGACATTGATGGAGATCCGAGCCGAAACACTTCACGACTATATGATGACTTACAAAGGTCATTTTGCTCGCGTGGTTGGTTTCCGACCAACGGGCTGGTCTTACCGGCCCCCAACATCACGCTTCACTGAGAACCCGGCCGTCAGTACCGTGCTGCATTCCGATGGGTGGAAAACACGATATACTATGCGCGACCTGGCTCCTCAACGTGGAAGCACAAGGGAGTCGAACTGCTTTGGAGTGCCTTACTCTGAGCATAGTTCCTTCCGGGAGCTGACCATGTTTTGCTGCGCTCTCAGGATCAACCGCATTGTTCCGACGGTTAATGTGGGAAGTGCGAGGTCTAGAGAGAAAATGAAGGGATGGATCGAAAAGTGGGAGGCTGAAAAGAGGAAAAATGGATTGTTTACAGTTCAGGCAGGGGCTGAGGGATGGGGAAGTGGGGATGGGAAGCTGAGCTATGGAGTATAGTCGTGCGATCCATGATACCATGTCGATGCACAGATGAGTGTCATGAGTTGTCACGCAGACCCTGATAGCCGTTCTTGCGGACTTGAGATGGTGCGTAGGAGGGCAAGGCTGTTGTCATTGTATCTCGTACGAGCATCCATGCATAAGAGGGGAGCTATCAAGTCCAACTCAGTGGTTTGGAAGAAGTCGGCGACCAGCCAAACACCCATACCCATGCTCCAGCATTGATCTCGTCCAATAGAATCATTTGTAAATCAATAATTTTCCCTGGCCACATCTGAATGGTGCACTGGAACCGGCAAGTGACTCCCTCGGGGCGATGACCTGTCGTTTTCTTCGAAGGTCGTTTGCCACATCCGGGAGAATGTTCTCAGCATGCTGCAGACCATGAGATGGTACCTTCACGCATCTCAATCAGAGCAATAAACCCCATCTCTACACCGCCACCGTTGCTGCGAGCCATCTAGCTCTGCCATGTTTCGCGACGCGGTGTCGATAGGACATGCTTTCACAAGCCATTTTGGTTCCATTTAGTGCCCATGGTAATGTTATTCGCAGCTCATTTTGCCTTGTCGCCATTTTTTTATGTCCCTTTTCCCTTCTGACTCATTGCTTCTCTGCGACAAGCATCCTCCAACAGGCCCCTGTCGACCTTATCAGGTGGCAAGTGAACATATCTTACCACCGAGCCTCTTATAAAGATGTTCTTCACGGAAGACAGATGAGGGTATTTCAATTCATCCAGCACTGTGATATCGTCGAGTTTGATGTTTAGGTATTGATCGACGGACTTTAACGTGCCACGGATGGAAATATCGTTTTTCAGTTCGACCGTGACGGTCTGCTGGGTCAGGGTTTTGAAGAAGCTGTTTGTCCAGTCAGTGCAAGTCATGAGCGAGCGCATTGAGGGTTAGGATAGAGTACCTGAAGAACAGCATGGTGGGTGGCTAATAATGTCGGTGCGCCAGCAATGTCGTTTAATGCTGCGCCCTGGAATTCAATTTGCGTTCGTCGCGACTCAAGAATACGACCACTCACAACTGCCCGCTCACGGTGTGGTAGAGACATGGTTCCGCAGCGGAAACAATGCCAAGGAATCCGGAGGAAGTGCGGCCGTGGCCTTTTTGACCCGCAGAATTTTCTAGGGTGAAGTATGAGAATTCAAAGCAACCGTTCTCCTCATCTTGGTTCTGGTACAGATTTGCCAACCTTATCCTGGCTTTGCTCCACTGATAGACCGGTTTGATATTCACTCATTCCATTGGATTCTCGTCTGTGAGAACTGGGCCACCATCATTGCGAGTGGCTCGGCAACGGTCCGCTCGCTGGCCAGATATGACAACATCACAATGTCAAGGTTTCCCGGTTGGTTCGACCCAGCATGAGGCTATGATGTCGATGCCTTCATGGGCAAGCAATGACATCGATGATCTGATTCATCGACTCCTTCATTTCCCTGCCACCCACTCGCGATCTTGACTCGAGTTTCTCCACGGTCAGCAGGCGCCTCGACGACGGAAGGCAAAATCGAGCCAATGATGAGTGCAGCGCAAAATTGCCCTGGGAAAAAAAATCCAGGTCTGTCATTGTCCGCAGCAACATGTGCCTTTGTACTGTTTATGAGACAAACTTCGCCTATACAAGAGTCCATTCCTTTCACCTTGTCCCCGTTCTCTCGTTCACCTAGTTTGCCATTGCAGCTTTGAAATCTCGAGGCAGTTCTATTGTTAGCAAGCACCTGCACATCTTTAGTTGGATCTATTGCTGGATCTCGATGACATCAACAATCCACATACCCACAGCGAGCGATCATTTCATGAATTTAGAGATCCCAGATGTCACAGACCCAGCTACGGAGTCGCGCCCATGCAGCCGTCGAGTACGAGCTACAAGCTCAAAAGCTTTCCCTTGAACCCTCGTCACAGACAAGTGACGATGCCGACAAGCCTGGTCATGCCGTTGAAGCAAAGTTCATTACCCCCCTGGACCCGGTCATCGAGACTGTAGATGGCAACAGACTACCAGCCGTCCCCGTCCAAGAAGCACACAAGATCAACTTGTTGAAAAACCGTTGTGAGGGCCGAGCGTACCGGCCAGGACGACCGCGCGGGTTGAGCCGATTTGACAGGCAGAGGGCTGGGCCTGGGAAGGTTGACCGGAACGAGTTGATGAAAGATGACCAGGAGAGTGAATCCAGCCGACTAGACGAAGCAATCCCTGTCCTTCATACACACCCGCTATTTCCTCCTTTGCCCCTTTATGGCCCTCCGTCACTCCTACGAAACCTCCAATGCGCAGTACTTCGAACGACATCAGCTGTACTCTCCACAGCCTTTCTTACCGTCATTGTTCTCGGGGCGTTGTTTACGTCAATACCTCACTTTGTGAACTATGCCTGGTCACGGCTTACCTTTCGAGATCCTTACAAGAGCAGGCCATTCTATAACGAGGAGAAACGACGTTCGCTTATACGCAAGAAAAAAGATAAGGAATGGGAGAGGCGCACGGCGAAACAGGATGCAACTGCTCAGAATGGTGCAATAAAGCCGGCTGCTTCGTCACAGGAGTCGTTGATGCCGCTCGAAGGGGGACCTGACAAACTAGTTTGCGACATCAGGTATTATGCGCGTCGAGTCGGTCTAGACGCCGAAGAATTCAAAGTACAGACAGAAGACGGGTTTGTTTTATCATTATGGCATATCTACAACCCTGCAGAGTACACACCTCGTCCAATTGCGGAGCGACAACCAGACGAGCCTACTGTTTTCACAAGTTCCAAAGAGAATGTCCAACAACACTTTCAGACGCAGTACTGCGACGGCAACAGAAGATACCCCGTCCTACTCGTTCATGGGCTTCTACAGAGCGCAGGTGCTTATTGTGCAAATGACGACGACAGTTTGGCCTTTTTTCTCTGTAAGTCTGGGTACGATGTATGGTTAGGAAACAATCGTTGCGGATTCAACCCTAAGCATAGCCTGCTACAGTATCACGATCCACGGATGTGGGCATGGAATATCCGACAGATGGGGGTGATGGACCTTCCTGCATTCATATCCCGAGTTCTGGAAGAAACAGGATTTGAGAAGCTGGGGCTAGTGTGTCACAGTCAAGGCACTACAGAAGCATTCGTGGCTTTGGCAAAAGAGCAGCGACCAGATCTGGGTGACAAAATCAGTGTCTTCTGCGCTCTCGCCCCTGCGGTTTATGCAGGCCCCTTGATTGGCAAGATGTATTTCAAGTTCATGCGGGTTATCTCGCCGTCGATGTTCAGGGTGTTTTTTGGCATTCACAGCTTCATCCCCCTGATGATGACCATGCACCGTACACTTCCTGGCAAGATCTATGGTGCTCTAGGCTACCGGGTTTTCTCGTTCCTGTTTGATTGGACAGACAAGCGATGGGATCGAGGTCTTCGGAACCGGCTCTTTCAATTCTCGCCCGTCTATGTGAGTGCGGAGAGCATGAGGTGGTGGTTGGGTCGAGAATGCTTTGCGACGCAAAAGTGCATTCTAGCCACGCGGGAAGAGGGACAAACAGAAGAGGAGGATGACGGAGACGAAAGCTCTGAGCCTGCTGCGTCCGATGGAGAGGATCGAGGCAGAACCGCGTGGTATGACGAACATGTGCCTCCCCTGGCGCTCTGGGTTGCTGGAAGTGACGATCTGGTTGATGGTCGGAGACTTTTACGGCGATTCGCGCGTGGGCGCGAACCATTCGTGCAGGTGATCCACAGCAAGGTGATTGAGGAATATGAACATCTCGATGTGCTTTGGGCAATGGATGCTGTGGAGCAGGTGGGCAACGAAGTTCGTGAGGTGCTTTGGAAGACGATGCCAGAGGAGGCAAGACGGGTATGCAGAGAGATATCTGGTGTCGTGGCGCTGGGGGAGGGGATCGTCAAACAGGTGGCTGTCTAAAGAAATTGGAGGCGAGGGGGAGACCGTTGATGTCCGTTGCCAGAAGCAAATTACAGGGAGCACGAAGGAGATACATGATAGAAAGATATCCCTGTCACACGCTATAGTGATAGGGAGAATGATATATACAGAAACAACATACAAGGGACAAACCAATGGTTGTAGCTGCTCAAAAAGGCGGGAGGTTGGCGAAACCTGGAGATGAACGTACTTGTAGGTCAACACTCGAATTCCGAATTGGGTAGGGCGATGCGGCATACCCATGAAATATCACGGATAGCTTCCACTGATGCTACAGCCCTGATTTCTAGGAGCCGACCGACGTGGCCGCGGGGCATGGTACAAGCGAAGAAGCGAAATTCAGGTACTCGGTCATTAGAAATATCGGATAGGGCGGAGACAGCGTGACAGCTTATCGTGAGGCAAAATTGAGAGCTGCGGAGAAAGATCTCATAGAGGTACTTTGTTCGGTGAGTCGGGCATCTACCTAGGTAGTTGTCTGGCCCTGCACCTGCACCTGCTCATAAATCCCTCCCACCTCTTGAAGAGATAGATGGGCTGACGGCGCAACGGGCCTAAGGCAAAGGATGACTAAGGTACGGTGCTGCTTGTTCCAAGAGAGTTTCTCGCGGAGAAGGAGATGGTGGAAGTGCGGCCATCACCAGGCGTGTTGATGATATCGGGTAAGCATAACGAGTCAACGAGGAGCTGATAAGAAGAGAGGTGCTGATAGACAATATCATGTCATAGATGCAGGTTGGGATGGATTCTGGATCGAGGCAGAGGAGGCGAGAGAAGTGAAGAGGTGTGTTGAGCTATCGGCTTACAAGGCCAATAGATAGTTAGTCAACGAGATTGTCGCGTGGCATTCCTTACAAGGGGCACTTTTTGAGGTGTTTGGGATTGTTGCAGTTGCTGATGGTGCTGATGATGGTGCTGATACCTTTACTGCCTTTAGTGACAATCTGCCCCATACATTGGCGATAATTGTCTCTAGTGGTCAACAGCAGGTTTAGGCTCGCCTACCAAGAGTCTCTTTAGGCTTTAGCTACCCACGGAGACGTCCACTGTTGGACCCTGTGTTACTCGCCAAGTACCTAGGCGTAGGTCGGTGGCCCGTTCCTCCACAAGTTGCCCCCCTCCTCTCGTGCCCAGTAGCGGTCTCTTGCCCCCTCTGGTGCCCCTCTCCGACCTGGTCTTATCTCTTCCTCACCCTTCGCCAGCCATTCAGCGCTCTCATCAAAATCTCTCCATGCGATACTATACCCGTATGAACCTGCCACTCCTCGTCATGGGCCCCGCTGGGCTCTGGAGAAAAACTCCACCCTGCCGATAACCAGCATCAAGTTTCCCGATCAAGGCTTAGCTGGTGCTTCTCAGAGGCCAATTCATGTCCATCGCCTCACGGCCCCTGCGCAATTTCGCCCGCTGTGACAGGCTCGCCTGGCTTCGCTCTGCTTTTTTCTGTTCTCCCAGCTCGCGATGGGATGCATGACTTGATTCAAAAGATCCTCGGCGGGCATTCTGCTATGAATACGGTCTTCTTGCCTCTCATTCAGAGTTGTCCTTTTCGTCTGTGCTTCACATTGATTCTCGCCCATATCGCTAGGTCGCTTTACTGAGCGCATTGGTTCCTCTCGCAGTCTACACACCAAGGTCGTTCGAACACCTACGTCTGAATCTGGTGCTGGACGTCATTGCACATGCATAAAACTTCAATCTCATCCAAATAACATACCCACGTTTCTGGCGCCATTATGAGTGCAGACCGAAACCTCAGCGTCACCTCGCAAGGAGGACACCGCAAGTCGGTTGCAGAGGAGCCTGTGACCTCTGTGCTGCCACCCAGCGAGGTGCCTATATTTGACCGAGAGTTGACTGCCGATGAGGAGGTTCTCGCTGCGCTTGGTTACGTGTATGTGCTTCTCTAAATGCCGCAGGTTCTCTGTTGCGCTGCATCGTTTCTAACATACAAACAGCCCTGAATTTAAGAGAGAATTCTCGTTATGGACGTCGTTTTGCGTTTCTTTCGCCGTCCTCGGCTTGCTTCCGTCCTTCGCTTCGACTCTGTACTATGGCATGGGCTATGCCGGGACCCCTGGTATGACATGGGGTTGGCTGATTGCTATGGCTTTCATTCAATGTGTGGCCATGGGCATGGGTACGTCTTGCTGCTGCAAAGATACTGCTAATGTGCTATAACTAACATAACAATAGCTGAGTTGTGTTCCTCTATGCCCACCTCGGGCGGTTTGTACTACGCTGCGGCCGTGCTGGCACCCTCAGGATATGGCCCCCTGGCTGCCTGGATCACTGGTTGGTCGAATTGGCTGGTCCAAGTCACAGGCGCCCCTTCAGTCGACTATGCTTTGGCTTCGATGATTCTCGCAGCCGGCTCCATCACCAACCCAGACTATGTCCCCCAGAACTACCAAGTTTTCCTCCTGACCACTCTGATCATGATTCTACATGCGTGCATCTCATCCATGCCTACGCGCTGGATCGCCACCTTCAACTCGTATGGGAGCACGTTCAACATCATTGCCTTGGTCATTACCATTATCACCATTCCCGCGGCCACCACCCGTGGGTCCCAGGGATTACCCCGTTTCACCAAGAGCAGCACTGTCTGGGGCAACTTCTACGAGGGGACGGACTTTCCCAATGGAGTCGCTCTGCTCATGTCGTTCATCGCCGTCATCTGGACCATGTCGGGATACGACGCCCCTTTCCATCTTGCAGAGGAGTGCAGCAATGCAAACATTGCCAGTCCTCGGGCCATCGTTCTGACGTCTGGCGTTGGCGGTATTATGGGCTGGTTCCTGCAATTGGTCGTGGCTTATACTGTGATCGATATCGACGACGTCCTCGATTCGGATATCGGTCAGCCTTGGGCCACCTACCTCGTGCAAATCCTACCGAAAAACACTGCTCTGGCTCTGCTCTCAATGACCATTATCTGCGGCTTCTCCATGGGGCAGGGCTGCATGGTCGCCGCATCACGGGTCACTTTCGCGTACGCCCGTGATAACTGCTTCCCTTACTCCAATCTGTGGAAGCAAGTCAACCCAATCACCAAAACTCCAGTCAATGCCGTCTGGCTGAACTGCGTTGTGGGAATTCTCCTGACGCTCCTCCTTTTTGGAGGTGAGGCGTCTATCGGGGCTATTTTCAGTGTCGGCGCCATTGCCGCGTTTGTCGCCTTTACCATTCCCATCACGATCCGAACTTTCTTCGTGGGCAACCGGTTCCGTCGCGGTCCATGGCACCTGGGCAAATACTCGTATCCCATCGGTGTGGCATCAACATGCTTCACCTTGTTGATGATCCCTATCCTCTGCTTGCCCAGCGTGACAGGATCGGATCTGGACGCCTCACTCATGAACTGGACCTGTTTGGTGTGGGGCGGGCCGATGCTGTTTATCTTGATCTGGTGGGTCGTGGACGCCCACAAGTGGTTCACAGGACCAAAGGTGAACATTCAACATATGATGCTTGGACAAGACCAAAACGTTATCGACGGGAAGGAAGGGTCCGACTCGGGCAGTGGGATTTCGCCAGCCCCGGCCTCAGACATGGACAAGGCGATCCTAAACAAAGTGTGAGGTGATGTCGGAGCAAAAGCACGCAGGATGATTGGATTTCAAGCGACATGAGCACTGTTGGTCTTTTGGTTTTGTGCGTGGAGAGTGCATGTATACCCCAGGAATGCCCACCTCGGCGACTCTTCGTATTTAGTGTAATTTGGACGATGAACTCTTTGAATAAGTTTGACATATTGTTTTTTCTTCGTCAAACGCAAGTTGCACTTTATCTACGAGGTACGGATAGGGCGGATGGGGCTGAAGTCGGTGCTTGTATGGAAGGGAGGAGAGAAGGAATTGGAGCTGTGGCTGTGAAAGAGACAGACACTCTTCCGGTTGGAGTTGAGCTCTTGTGATAAAATTGTCAGAACTCATAGTCAGATTGTACCTGCTACAAGCAACTTGCGATTATGTACCTGGGCAAGGAAGGGCACATGCATTTCGTTACCTTGCTCGCTTGATCTCTTCTGCTCGATGTACCGAGTACATCCTTGATTGTAGGTCGCCTTCACCTGGCGTGCATGGGTGCTCGATGTATCCATCCGGGGGATTTCCGCTTGATGGATCTGCGACTTGTACCTCGGACGAGTGACTTATGCATGGATCAGCGCTATCATCTACCACAGAAGCAGCTCGATTGCAATCAGACAGCGGAACGACTCATTCTTAGTTACATCCCTCGGCACAAGCCTTCCAAGGCATGAGGTGCTACAGTCACTTCACCTGCTCCAAAGGGCAATGATTGTCCCCCAAACATCCACCCTTCCCCCACAAACCACCAGGATGAAGCTTTATCAAGCCTTTTGGTAGTGCTGGTCAAGCTCCCGTGGCTCCCCCTTGGACGAAGCGCTATCCGCGGACCTTAAAACCAAATGCAACCTTCCTATCTCGCTGCAGCCTTCTGGCTCGAGTGCGTCATGCGACACCTTACCCCCGGTTGATGGGTATGAAAATCTACCTTGCAAGGTAGCAGGGTAGCTCGAGCTAAGGTACCTGCGGGTTGACATGTCTGCCATAAATACTCTGCTCGGTCGCGGTCTCCACGCCTCTGCTGTTTGGCATCTTCTGCCTGGTCTTACAAGCAAGTGGACACCATGCATTTCTCTGGCCTTTTGATCGCGTCGCTGGCGACTGGCGCCCTTGCGCAGTCTGTGTCGAACCCACACAAGTTGGCAGCTCAGAGGTTGGCTCAGAGAGCTCCAGCTCCGGCGCCACCACGAGAACACCGGTCTGTGCCCTTGCTCAGGAAGAGGCAGCAGCCGAGCTTCTTGACGCCTCAGACCCAGAGTGAGTCGGCCAGATTTCGATATTTCAGACGTGAGGCCCAAATGGGAACTGACAAAGACCAGAGTTCGCCGTCAATGGTACCGGCGTGCCACTGGTTGACTTTGATATTGGCGAGTCTTATGCGGGCACACTCTCTATCGATGGAAACAGCTCAAACCAGAATCAACTGTTCTTTTGGTTCTTCCCCTCCGATAACCCTGCGGCTTCGGACGAGATCACCATCTGGTTGAACGGCGGACCTGGATGCAGCTCGCTTGACGGGCTTCTGCAAGAACATGGCCCGTTCCTGTGGCAGAGTGGGACCTACGCCCCCTTACCAAATCCGTTCTCCTTCACGAACCTGACCAACATGGTCTACGTTGACCAGCCTATTGGCACGGGTTTCTCGCCTGCTGCGCCGGGAGCCCCAGCAAAGATCAACAACGAGGTTGATGTTGGCAGACAATTTGCCGGCTTCTGGAAAAACTTTATGACCACCTTCAACCTGACGGGACGCAAGGTCTATCTCACTGGCGAGTCGTATGCTGGGCAGTACATTCCGTACATCGCCAGCTATATGATTGATCAGAACAACACCGATTTCTACAAGGTTGCTGGCATCCAAATCAACGACCCCAGTATTGGAC
This sequence comes from Fonsecaea pedrosoi CBS 271.37, assembly GCF_000835455.1. NCBI lineage: Eukaryota > Fungi > Ascomycota > Eurotiomycetes > Chaetothyriales > Herpotrichiellaceae > Fonsecaea > Fonsecaea pedrosoi. Next base: position 1,879,473 of record NW_013550614.1, on the reverse strand, counting down.
TCAACTCTGTGCTCAACGAAGGTAAGCCTCAAGTTTCCCGGATACCAGACTTGGTCATTTTTGGCTGATATCAAGAGCACAGTGCCTGCCGTCACCCACATGAACAATTATGCCAATGTCTTCGCCCTCAATGACTCTTTTGTGGCTGCCATAAACAAGCGCGCCGAGGATTGCGGCTATATCGAGTACATGGAAAATGCATTGACCTTCCCACCCAAGGGCAAGTTTATGGAGCCGGTGAATGCATCAAACCCAGGTAGGTGGCTCTCGCGGATCATTGAGCTGGCGCTGACCTTGGCTGCCACAGATTGTTTCATCTGGGAAGACATCCTGTTTGCCGAACTCTACGTGAACCCCTGTTTCAACTTCTATCACTTGACAGGTAAGACGAGGCTCTTTTGACGTCTCCTTGAACATGGTGGCCTACGAAAAGAACATCAAACTAACAATGTGTGACTCGTCTGACAGACTACTGCCCGTTCCTGAATGACGAGCTGGGCTTCCCATCTCTCGGCAACGGACCAAACAACTACTTCAACCGCAGCGACGTCCAAACTGCTATCCACGCCCCGCCTACCGACTACGTGATCTGCGGCGACGACACTCTATTCCCCAAAGGCGACCAATCTGACCCATCGTCCTTCACAGCCCTTCCTCACGTTATCGAACACACCAACAATGTCATCGTCGGCAGCGGCCTTTTGGACTATCTGCTCATGACCAACGGCACGCTGATGACCCTGAACAACATGACCTGGAACGGCGCCCAGGGCTTCTCCAAGAGACCCTCTGACAAGTTCTTTGTGCCATACAACCCCTCGATTGGGTTCGTGATTCAGGAAACGACCAACCAGCCCATCCCCGCCACACCCGTGGGCTTGGTCGGAGGCGGTGGGTTCATGGGTACCACGCACACCGAGAGAGGATTGACCTGGGTGACGGTCGACATGGCGGGTCACGAGATTCCTCAATACGTCCCCGGCGCCGCGTACAGACAGCTCGAGTTTTTGCTGGGTAGGATCAAGAGCCTGACCCAGATGGGTGACTTTACGACGCAGACTGGTAACTTTACTGGCACTACTCCATTGTAGCTGGCTGAGTCGCTGGGTGGAAGATTGTACCAATGAGCTTGGTAGAATTAGATAATATCGACATATCATCTAGTAATGACAAGTTATCACACCCATAACGCAGGCACCCAAGATGCACCAGGCAGTCGGCTAAGGAGGTTTGGTGGCATGGCCTAACTTTGCTGCATCCCCCAAACTCGTGACTGCGCGTCACCACGACGCGTATCGTTCGTCCCCAATGCCGCATTCCCCACCAGATGGCGGGATGGGAGATCGATCTGGATTTATGAATCTCACCCGGTGTTTGTGTCCTTTTCTCTGCCACTTTCTTGTCCGGGAAAAGCATTTCGAAACATCCATGCCGCTCGAGCGCAGGTCGCCGTCCGTACACAACCGCTTGATGGGCACTAGAATCCCTCACCCCTCATCCACCAATTTTCATGACGGCGACGACGAATTTCCCGCCCCGCCTGCGAAGCGGCTAAGAGCCACCGTATCCGTCGCTACTGTTACCACGAGCCCGAAGCACGAGTCTCCGGGCAAGTCAACGCAGAAGCGCAAGATCAAAGAAGAGGTTGCAGACTCGGAAGAAGAGCGGGAAGGAAACGTCTTCTCTGAACAGGCCGACCCTCCACGGGCGACACAGTTGGAGGCTACTCTGCCACCGGTCAAGACAGACGAAGAAGCCATCGAGGCCTATGAGGCTTACAAGGCAAGTGAATACGTACATGACGACCAAGACCGCCGCGATCAAGACACGACCTTGTCAAGGCTCGAATCTCGCTCCTGGATCCGAGGACGCAGCTCGATTTACGTGGACGCCTTCAACCTCGCTCTGGACACGGTCCTCGACGAGGAAGAGCATCTCTTCGACGAAGCCGAGTTGAGGCTATTTGGTCTCTGGAGAGAACTCAGCTATGAAGCGCAATACCTTTACGTGCGGCTGTTTCTACGCAAGACCAGCAAATGGTTCCGCGTCAAAGACCTGCAGTACTACAGCGATGTTGCAGACATGGAGGCGGCCGTGGCCGAGTTGCAGAAGGAAAGACCTTTACCTACCGTTGACGAGAAGCCCAGTGCCCACCCCGGTGAATTGGAACCCCCCGAAGGCACGGTTCTGGGCGAAACATTTACCTTTGCCGAATGTTCGTCAGAACACATCAAAACGCTGGATGAGGCCAGCAGTCTATTGCTTTTAGACGAATTGAAAACTCTGGCGAAGGAGGCAAAGGTGCAAGGCAAGAACAAGCGAGAACTCTTGCACAATTTCCGCCGTACCAGTGGCAGACAAGCTGGGCTGGGGTTCAAAGAACTCAGGCGCACGGAGACGCAGGAGTCGGGAAGTGCCATGTCCGAGGACAATCACTCGACATACGATGATGAGGACGAAGAGGAAAGCAGTGGGCTGAGCACACCAAACACCTCAACAGGTGCGAATCGAGATGCTCACTTTACGAAGAAAATCCTCGATCGGACAGGTCGTTGCGTCCGACTTTCTCTCACGCCGCTGAAGCTTTTCGAGCGGGTACATCTTGTCTTCTACCGTAGCACGGAATGGACGGAGAAGAGCTTGACGACGCTGATTCTGGCCAAGATATCCCGTCGCAATTTCCCTGCGTATATTGTCAGTCGGTCGACCACCATTTTCGAGTCTCGTGCTCGTCTCCTCGAATTCGAAGCCAGCCTGCGCACCCAGTTTCGCGTCGACAACATCCTCGAGTTTAACGGGACACCGGGCCGAAAGGCTCTAGAGGAAGTGAAAGGCATCTTTGAGGCCGTGTATCCGCGGTGGAAAGCCCTGCTAGCAGAGGAACAGAGGAAAGAGGACCGCATCTACGAGAGTGGTGAGGGTGCTTATCTGCGTCGCTTCAGCCCTGCGTGGGTGTATACGCGCATTGTGCACAAGGCTCTTCAGCCTCTCGCTCGGTTCAAAGAGCATCTTCGTGAGCACGGGCTGTTGAACGAGCTACTGGGACAACGACTCTTTCACGCAGCGAGGAGAGGAGCATGGTACCAACGCAGAGCGCTGTTGGAAGAACACTACATGCACGCTCTCATGCCTGACGAAGGCCGATCGTTCGAGGCCAATAAAAAGTATTGGAAGCGTGTCGCCTTGAAGACTTGTGAGCTGGGTCTTCAAGACAAAGAATGCCACGTCATCTACCACTACGACCTGCAGAAGCGGGTCAAGAAATTGGAAAAGCAATTGCGTGTGCCCCTTCGAGAACAGCATGACTTTGGGCATGTGAGGCTCGGGAAAGCTGTGGAGAGGGATGTCGTGGGCATCAAAATCGAGCAAGGCCGCGAGGACACACCGTCACGCACTCTCGCTCTCAGTAGGAAGAACAGCGTCAACACGGCCGTGGAGAGCGATGTGGCAGCCACCAACAGCACCAAACGCGCCTCTCTCTCCAATAATCAGCAAAGCAATCCAGCTCTGGGAGGCAAGACAGTCTGGCTTGACCACTTGGACACCAACCTTCCTGTGTCCGTTGAATCAATGTGTCTCTCCCACTATCGCCACGTACTGGGCTACAAAGGCTACCACTCCGAGGGCGGCATCCTGCGGACCATCTTCGGCCTTTTGTTTTACGACATCCTCTTCTTCAACCCGTACATCCCCAATGTCTTTCAAACGTCCTACCAGACCTGTCCGCTCGATCTCCACACGGACAGTTTCTTCTCGGCCCGCATGCCCGAGATTTTGGCGAGGATCAACCAGATCTCCAACGGCGAGGCCGTGGACATTGTCCGGCGGGTGTGGGAGCAAGAGTACGAGAGACGGACGTGCATCGTCGGCGTGAGGTGGGACGAGTTTGAAAAGGACGACCTCTTGGAGTTGGTGGGTTGTTGGGAGGGCCAGGCGCTGGGGACCGTCATGCTGGTCATGGCGCAGGAGTATCAGAGCCGGGGCGGCGGCGTGCCGGACCTGGTGCTGTGGAGGGTTCACCAGGGCCGGACTCACACTGATACTCATGCCCACGCCCATCCTCATACCCAGGTTGACCAACCCGGACGACAAGCCAAGGGACAGATCCTCTTCGCCGAAGTCAAGTCCGCCAACGACCGGCTCAGCGACACGCAGAGGCTCTGGATCAGCGTCCTGCTCTCGGCCGGGGTGGAGGTCGAGCTGTGCCACGCCGTTGCCGGCGAGATCAGGTCCGCATGAATGAACCATCCAAACTCTCACTCTCACTCTCATTCTTACTCTCGCTCACTCACTTACTCACTCAGGTAGTTGGAAGGTAGGAGTGGTAGTAGTGGGTAGGTAGGATAGAGACGTCCCATACATATATATATATATACACACACACGCTGTGTCTCATGTCCATACATCTACAAGTTCTGTATCCAAGTACTTGGTACATCGATATGTAGGTATCATCTCTCTTTCTCTTCGTCTTCCTCTTATCTCTCTTTCTATCGACTCTAATTAGAGCTCCAGAGCTCCAAAAATCTCTTTCTCTTTCTCCTCCTCCATCTAGTCTATTCTAATCTAGTCCGGTCTGATCTCGTCTGATCCGATTTGGTCTGGTGTGGTCTAGCTTGTTGTACATGGAACAAGTACAGTCACAGTCTATTATCCCACCTCCCACCCCCCCCGGGTGCCCACCCCTTCCCCGTCTATCTTCCCCATCCATCTATCTTGCGCAGCCCCAGCCCAAGCCACAACCACCTACCACCAGCCACCTGCTGCCTGCGTCATGCGTAGCGCTGCGTCGCGCTGTGATGCGCCCTGCTCGTCCCAACCCATCCACGAGCTGAATTGCGCCAGGAAAAAGGGGACCGGCCCATGCGTTGGTGATGAACGATGAGCGAAAAAGACGAAAACCACATCACACGCATGCTTGTGAGAAAGAAAAAAATGACTGAGCCCCTCGTGTGTGTAACATATCCCAATCAACCAAGTCGTGCGCGCTGCGTCAGCGCGTGCGAAAGGGAGAGAGAGAGGGAAAAAAGAGATCGCAATGGTGGTGAGGCAAAGAGGTGTCGCCGGTCGGTGGTCCGTCATATCCATTCCTGTCCGCACCTCGCTTTCCTTCTCGGAAAAGGGAAAAAAAACCCTGCGGCGCAAAAAGGAGTAGGGCGAGTGAAGCAAAGAGAGGTTCTCGCTCACAACTTCTTCCCGAACCAGCCAACACCTTTCTCAACGGCCTCCTTGCCCGCCGCAGCCGCCATCGCATGCTGCTGCATCAGGCTCCCCACGTCTTGACCCGGCTTGACCCGGCCGAAGTTAACGTCCAGGTCAAGCAGGATCTTTAAAGCGTTGCGACTGCGCAGGTACGGCAACGGGGCCTTTGCCTCCCTAAGGCCAACGCCCGGTTCCACTCTGCCAGCCACGCCCGACACTCCACCTCCTGCCTTCTGCTTCTCGGCCTCGTCTGAGCCAGGGAATGGGAGTAGATTCGATAGCACTTCGTACGCCGCGAGCGTAAAGCCGAACTGCGGTGACGAACGTAGGATACGGGCAGGGCCGCCCTTGAAAAATGCCTTGAACCCTTCTTCCTTGAGAATCTTGCGCGCGCAGTCCCCAAGGCCGTTGTATGTTGCTTCGCCCTTGCGGGCTTCCACCTGGAGTCGAGTCTTGATCACGTCGCAAGGGGTGGTAAGATAGGCAGCTGGCATACCCGCGATGGCACCGGCCGTCAGAAGCTGCAAGATGCCCAACGACTTGGTGGGTGATTCGCCGAAGAAATCTCTCTTCAGGTGGCTGTACGTGGGGAAGTAAATGGCCGAGAAAGGAACGTCGCGCAACAGACAGGCTGTTACACCCTTGTACAAGCCCAGGATACCGAGATTTCGAACGATCCACATCGCACTACGTTTGGGAACCGCGTCGGATTTCTTGGCCAATTCACCCTGGACCTGCAGGCGAATTTTGACAATCTCGAGCGGGTTGGTAAAGACCTGTTACGCCGAGTCAGTATCTCTCATTTTAACCGGGGGGGGGGGGGGTTCAAATAAACTTACCACTTGACAAGCCCCTGCGGAACCGCCTGCCAGAATCTCCGCCGAGAGTGCAATCTTGCCAGTTTGCTTGTCTGTGAATCTTCCTCGCACAAGGTCATTCACTGTGAGCTTGATGGCCTTTTCAGGAGCCACCCCAACCAACTGAGGCAGTACACCCGAGTACAGTCCCCGAAAACCTTCGTTTCGGATGACCTTGCGCGCACAGTCGATGGAATTCTCGTAAAGTCTTTCACCAGGACGGGAGCTCCGCTGGTTTTGCATTCGTGTCTTGACCAGATCAATCGGATAGACCATGAACGCGCCGAACGCGCCGGCGATAGAGCCAAGACCGAAATGGTGTGCGGATTCAAGCAAGCTGCGAAGTAGCTGTTGGGACTTGGACACGGCGCGGTCAGCAGCTTCGGCCACAGCATTGAGCTTCGCACCTGCTGTCTGATAGCTGGCGTCCAAAACCTTGGCGAAGTCATCCAGACTCAACCGCCCTGAGGGCGAGTCGAGACTGGCGAAGTGAAACAAGATGTCGGCTTCCATGGGGGTGTAGAGTGAGAAGCGCGTCAGTCGAGCAGCTTCGTTGAGGAAATCTGTCCGGTCGATCCTGCCGTCTGCGGATTTTGCGGTCGCATTCCGAATGATCAGATCGAGAAGGTCCATTTCTCGAATGACGTTCTGGAAAGCGCGGACGTTGGCATAAGAGATTTTGGTACCCGACGAGATATTGCACAGAGTCGGCAGGTTCTCCAGCAGGTGGTCAGACAACTTATGTCCTGCGGTGGCTCGGATAATGCGCTCAAAGTCCTCTGGGTCGATATAGCCATCTTTGTCCTTATCGTATAGGTGGAACGCCTGCCGGATGCGCTCGCCCTGCAACCCTCGCATCATCTGCGCAAACTGGGGGTAGGTCATCTCGTGTCTCTTATTTTTCCCACCGATATAGAGCGACACCCATTCTGAGTTGAAGTCAAAGGGAATGCTTTCCTGACCTCGGTTCTGTTCGTAGATCTTTTGGAAAGTGTCCGACTTGATCGAACCCGTACCATCTTCGTCGAATAATCTGAAAGCGATTTCATATTCGGCGTCTGATTTTGCGAGGAGATTGTCAAAGGCGGCCCATTCTGACATGGAGATCTTGCCGCGCTTGTGACGGTCCGCGACTCCAAAGAGGATGCCATATTGTTCCCGTTTTATTTTGTGCTGCAAACAGAGTCCGTGTCAGACGACATGTGCCCAAAAAAATTATTGTATGTGATCTGAGCGACATGTGACGCGCAGGGCAGGGACCAAACTCACATAATCTTCTTCTGGTGGTGCGATGGCGTTGATAAAACCCTCCTCGTTCATGTAAAGCTCTCCGTCTTCGCCTTGGTTTGCATGTTTCAGAAATGTCAGGCGGGATTCTGTAGACAGGCTCGAAGGGGTCGTTGAGCCCAGTAAGGACTCTTTTACAGCCTCTGTGACAGTCGCCATGGTCTATGGGGGGGAGTAGAAAATCCGTCGGGAGATGAATTCTGACGGATGGTTGACGGAAAAGTGGTGATGTCTCAAATGGGTGCGGAAGGGTTCCTTATCGCGAGTTGAGCGCGATCCGACAAAGTCTGAAAGTAAGAAACGCACGGGAATAGAAATGAACAGGGTCAATCGACGTGCAAACAGTCAAGATACTAAAGGCATACGGGCCAGAAGCAAAGTAGCAAAAGCAACAGAGTGCTTATGGAAGAGGCGGTGATGTGAGTGCGTGAGTGAGTGACTTGAGTCTGAGTCTGAGTCCCTTTCTCACCCCTTCTCGCCTCAAAAAAGCGCAGTTTCGGGGCACAAAATTAAACAAAAATTTGGAGCTTCCAGGTGCTCGCTATCCATTTAGCCGCGGTCTAGCCGGTCTGGGTAATCCGAGTTCAGGAACAATCTGGCTTCTTACCGGATCTGGTTTAGAGCTCGGCATAAAACTCCGCGAACCGAGTGCTGAAGCTCCGGCGGATATAATTTCTTCTTGTTATGCACACGTGCGGAGCCTCGTGCCCACGTCCACCCGTCCATGCGGATTCCATGGAATTGGGGAAAAGGGAGGAGAGAGCAAAAAAAAGGGTCATGATGCCGCTTGTGAGATTTGCCAGATTGCCTTGGTCCATATACCCGTGCCTATATCCTCCCTAACCTCCACGCTTCCCACGCCCTTCACACATCTCCATCTTTATCCTCAAACGCTCTGGAAGTACATATGCCGAGTATATATATAAGTACAAAGAATACAAATGCATACTCGCCGGTTATTGCATACGCCGGATAGAAGCCAAAAAACCCCAGGGTCATTGCATCGTTAAAAAGTATCCCCCGCCATCCAGCTTTTCCTTTTTCCCGAGATCCCGTCCTGTCCAGCCTAGTCTGGTCTTTAACCCACGCATTTCCTATGCTGTGTACCCATATCCAGTCTCTGAGAGAAGACGGTTGACGGACGGAAGGCTCTCTGTCGACAAGCCCGTTGTGATCTCACTGGCACGTCGACTATGTACATTGTGCCCCAAGCTGATTCCACTGTCGTCGGTGTGGTCATACTGGTCGTCGAGCGATGAGCCGCGTTCGTAGTCACTCACACCGCCTTGCCCCGAGCTTGCTCGTGATGGATTCCGGGCGTGGTTGGAGCGAGAAGGGTTTCTCAGATTCCGAAGCCCCTGTTGAAACATCTGGGACACATGATCAGTTAGCGAGATGCCGGATGACAAGCGTCAATCAATCTCCACCTACCACTTTCTCCACATCCGACATGGATTCTCCAAGCTCCTTGCACAGCGGTTGCCATATTGAATGCCGATGTCGGTTGTACGCGTCTGTCACCCTCTGGATCCGTGCCTCGTCCCAATCGGTGTCGCGCATCTTGGCCAACACCCGCTCGTGTCTTTTCCGACAGGCATTGGCTGACTTGTTGGGGAAATATCGCCGGTGGATTTCCTCCCAGGACAGTCCTCGACCCTTGGCGTCCAAGAGAATGTTGTCCTCCTCTCCGTTCCAGGGACCACTCTGTCCGGGACGGGGGATCACTTCCCGCTGCATTGGGGGAACCGGGGGCATGGAATTGGGGACCGATTGTAGATAGCTGGACATCATTTGTTGTTGGCCATATTGAAGGCTGTGGTCTGCATAGTGCAGGCTGTGCATTTGAGGAGCATTCCATGGAGCCATGCTTGGAGCCATGCTGGTGACCATATTGGCTGGTGCTCGAAGGCTGTAGGGAGCTGTTCGCTGAACTCGGCGTGCTATGGTTGGCTGCTTGGGCATTCCTTGGTCATGAGCCGGCCGATGAGTCCGAGGCCCGGTCGCTGAAATGGTTTGTCCGAAACAAAGAAAAAAAGACTTTCGAATTATGATTAAGAAGGTGGAGGAGGATGCGGAGGAGGAGCAGCGAGTGTACAAGAACAATGAAAAAGGAAAATGACTGAGCTGGACCTGTGCAGCACGTCGAGGACTGGATGGCATGGAATGGTTGTATGCCTGGATCAGTCGAGTCTGACCACCCCCTCTTATGAACAATTGCGTCCAGCGCAAACAACCTTGCCAGAGAACCTCAAACACACGGGCGTCAATCTCAGATTGACAAGAGACGCGGGAAACCCAACAATCCAAGCCGGGAGCCACCCAGTTTCATAAGTAGAAATGCTCGGGAATCAGCCCCAGGCGCACAAAGATGCAACGGCGCCTCGGGGAACTGCAAGAGATGTACATGCATGGTCAATCAGTCACGCCCGTCATTGGACCTTCCATGTGTAACGAGCAGATGAAACTCGAGCCTCAACCATGGGGCCATAATAAACTGGCGGATCATACCAATCTAGTTGCAGAAGTATATTTGGCACCCAGCCAGCCCTACCTCTGAGGCCACCAAGGCCAAGCGGGCCACTCGCGATAGAGTACAAAGCGGCTGTCGATCAAGCGAATCTCAGTAGCCGCTGAGGGACCAGGACCAGGGTCTTCAAGACGCCAGAGGTCAAGCAGTTTCGAGAATTTTGGGAATGTACACCCCAGGCACGCTGGCCAGTAGCAGAAACTTGGGATGCCCCAGAACTCTACCCTCTTGTTCACTCCATTGACGCAGATTGGCTAATCGTCTGAACGCCATGACGTGCGTTGGGACGGTATCGGGGGAAAATAGATAGCCGCTTGAGGATCCATTCCATCGAGGAATCGCTTGATACAAATTGGACCTCAAGTCAGAAGCTCTTGTCTCCAGGACAACGAACTGTTCGGCGTTGAATTCGGGCAGACCATCACCATACATACCATCTAGAATGGCCATCAGAAGAGACACTGTGTGCTTCTGATCTGTTCGACCGAGGTGGGAGGATATGAAACTCGGGGTCGCTTGCCAGGCGCTTATTTTCTTCCAACTCCTATATTTAGCTATGGCAGATTGAGAGCTGTGATTTGCGAGCCCACCACCTCGGCCGATTGCCAGGAGCCTTTTCCGGGAGGAATGGCACAGATGGGAAAGGCATCCAAAGTCTTTAGTCATGATATAGGGCTGCGGCGGAATGTTTGCCAAGTTCGCGATACCTGAGTTGAGTCTTTGGTCTCTACATACTTGGTCGAGGTGAAAGGAGATCGCCATTATGAATGCTGCTGACACTCCATTCATGTAAGAGTTCTCAAGTGTCCGACATACAAGATACGTCACTCGTCAAACCAAGATAGGATAAAGTCATATATTGACTATCCTGAAGACTGTCAGATAAAAAGACTGTGGAGTATTCTGCTTCAAACTCTTCTGTAAGTCTTGCATTAGATTCTTTTCGTTGGACCCTGCCTCTGAAGCTCCCTGCCTCACTGCAAGATGAGCTGAGGCCCTACATCAAAATGGTACATCATCAAGGCTCGTTATCCAGCAACCTGTCCCCTCGCTGTGAAAAATCTAAAACACATCCCCATACTTTTAAGCAAACCAAAGCCAGAATTTTGCCGGATAAGTCATTCATCTCCGTCCCCATCGTCGCTCGTCCCTCGACATCTTGACGTGGCGCCCATAGTAGTCCTCCTCCTCGATTGGCGTCACACTGTATACGACAGGAGTGTCCGAGAATGACAGTTGCCGCCGTTGCGTGCTAGTCTTGGAAGGAGACTTTTTCAAAATGCTTCGTGACGAGCTGCTGTTGACATAGGAATATGTTGGCTGTTGCAACGTCGAGTATCCCCGCTGGTTGAGTCGAGTGTTGCGTGCAGTTGGGCTCGCGGGTGACGGCGAGACGGGTGATTTCAGAGGTGACCTCAATGGTGTCATGGGAGACTTGAGTGACAGTGTTGGCCTGGTTGTTTGAGCAGTAGTAGAGATGCTCAGGGACAACTTTGGCTTTGCGGTGCGTGAGGCAAGCATGATTATGTCTTGGTTTGATTAGAAATGTGAGAATTGATGGGATGGTTTAGACAACAGATTGCAAAGGGCCTAGATCAAACGATCAAATTTGCTGAAATGGTGTTTGGAGGATATAACAAAAAGACGTAGATCTGAATAGCGGGGTAGTGGGATGTAAGAATAGCAGTCGAGTATGATAGAGAGTAAATATAGAATTGGACCAGCCAAATCTAGATGCTAAATAAAACGCAGGAATAGGAAATGCCAGACAATCAATGTGTGGATGAAGAGAAGGAAAAAAGCTGGGTCGAGAAAGCGGTCGGACGGGCGGTTAGATATAGAAGAGAAGAGTCGCAGCCTGGGCTGGTAGGGGCTGGTCATTGCGAATTGTCGTCTCGATTCGCTCTGCTTGGTCGTGGTGGTCCGTGCGTTGGCCTTGCATGATGTCCAATCACAACACTCCTTGAGGCGCTCACATTGTGTGATATTGTTGCTTGCACACCTTTCCCTCCAATGGCAAAGGCAGATTTCTCGTCAAAAGTCGGGCTAGTGGTGCGACAATATGTGATGGAATAAATCGGGAAAGTTCTCAAGTTCTCAAGTATTGCAATGACCTCGCAGACGGCTTTTCGCCTTGCATGAGTCCATGACCCGACTCACACTGAGGCTTTTGATCGGCATTGTATGCCTGCCAAGCACTCAACCCGTGAAACTATCGAGTTGGGGACTCTGTTTCTTTGCCTCGTTTGGTCTCCTGACAGGGTGACAAAGGTGATAGAAATGGTGCTGATGCGGGAGACCACATGATATTCACGATGTGGCTGGTTTTGAAGAAATCCATTTGATGCTGTCCGCGAATGATCGATTGCCGCTTCACCCGCATCTAGAGTTGCCCACAGGACGAGTTGGGCTGCGGGATTCGTAGGAAACGGGCGAGGTATATGAGAGAACCAGTACAGAAAGGACGACCCTTGCTGGTGATGACGGAAGACCAGTATATAGCTCACTGCTTGACCTCAAGGTGCATATGACCGTGGACAATGAAGGTGCTGTGGCTTGGAAGGCACGCAGGAGGATCCAGGCCAGCATGTTCATTCAGCCAGGTACAGACCTTGGATGTCCTAGTTCAGGTGTATACCCACCGTGACTCTAAACTCACCGTATGTAGTGACAGCGCGTCTTCGAGCTACAAGGTAGCCATTATTTGGTCCCCGAGAATCGTGCCTTACCTTATTGCTCTGTGAGTAATTGTAGTTTCCGTGAGAACCCACCTTTGCAGTTTCTTCGATTTAGCATCTTCACCTGTCGTTCCAGGTAAGCCCTGAAGCATAAGGCACAAACCGAAGCACCGTAATGGGCTTTAGGCAAAGTATGACACAGCTGTGACAGCGATTGACAGCCACATGAACGTTCGTCTCAATATGTATTGAGTTCGACTTGCCACCCGGCAGGGAAAACATAATCAATAGCCAGGCTCGTACAACATCGTCTTTTCGCCGCGATGTGACGGCTGCCATGTTCGACTTACCTGTTCAGAGCAATATGGCTGTTGGGCGTATGCAATGAGGATGGGTGATGTTTACATGTCGAGCAAGTGTCCTTCTGGTTGTCGATGGGCTGTGCTGTTGATCGCCTGGACCACTGCAAGTTCAGTGTGGCATTGGCATGACGGAATGACGGCGCAGAGTTGACAATGGCTGGTTAGACTTGCTGGGTGAAACTACTGGTGTGTGGATCATGCTGTGTATATACGGCGCAGGGCGAGTCATCTTCTGGGTTTATTTTGGATTGAAGTTTGCGTAAGGCAAGCATGTCAGTCGGATCTTGACGCCGATTCTTTGGCGGAAAAGGCGAACTATCGAGGCTGAAGCAAGGTGCGCGGAAGGAAAAGTGTGCTGAAATGACTGCCGCAACAAGATTATGATGAATCAGTCGAGTACGAGAAAAAAAGCCCCAGTCGAAATCGTTGTGATACATGTCGACACCCCAGTCGTCAATAAAGAGCAACTGTGGCTTTGCTTTTGTCGCCGTTGCCCAGTCCATAACCGTGTTCCCGCTGCGCCGAATGAAGTCGACCATTAACCATTCTGACTTGAAAACAACAGGGTGGTGTTGTGTCGCCGGAGCTAGCAGTCTGCATATCCCAAATACATGGAGGGATTCGGATTCCACGGCTAGAAGGCTGGAATTCCACAATTTCGTAAGGGAATGGGGCGAAAGCCAGGTCCCCTTTCGTCCATCCGCTTACCTGCTGGCATAACGATCTTCACGCGCATAGTCTCGACCACCTGCATACTCACGAGGGGCTTCATCGCGTGTAGCAGGAGGGTAGCTACGTTCGTCGTTGCGGTCATAGTAGCCACGTCGATCACCACGCGTGCCGCTACCGCCGCCGCTGTAGCCTCCCTCTTCGCGCCTACCCTCGTATCGATCAATGCCGCGGCCGCCGTAGCCTTCGTCGCGTTCGCGTCTGCTGCCGCCACCTCCGTAACCGCGTCTTTCATAGTCGTCATATCGAGAACCACCACGGTAGTCACCACGGTATTCACCACGATAGTCGCCGCCACGGTAATCGTCACGTCGGCCCGAATAACCTCCCCGACGGTCGTCATAGCGATCGCGGTATCCACCACGAGGTGGGCCACGGAAGTCGCCTGTTCAAAATCAGTACGTTGTGCCCAATGTCAGGATCCTACTTACCACGCTTGGGAGGGCCGAAGTATTTCCCTGGAGTGGGAGTACGAGGACGGGCACGCCGAGCCTTCTCGATGCTCAGGACGCGACCTTCAACAACCTCGCCTTGCAAGCCTTCCTTGGCAGCCTCTGCTTGTTCGTTGGAAACCATTTTGACGAACCCGAATCCTCGAGATTCTTTGGTATGGGGGTCCAACATGATTGAGCAGCTTTCGACATCGCCATACTTCTCGAACAGGCGGGAGACATCGGCTTCAGTGAGACGGGGGTGAATTCCAGTCACGAAGAGATTGGAGCCATTGTTCAGGGATTCATCATCGGCGTCTTTCATGCGAGTGTCAGATGGAGGGGGTGGCCTAGATAAGCAACGGTCAGAGAGATTCGAGAGAGTGCAAGGGAGATGACGCTTACGCTCTGTCACGCCCATTTGGTGATCGACTGCGGTTGCGGTCATCACGATCTCCCCGAGGCGAAGCAGATCGGTCGCGACGTTCATACCCGCGGTCATCTAGAAAAGGTCAGAAAGAACGCCTTATAGAAGTCGTCTGACAGATACAAGCATACCTTCATAGCGAGCAGCAGAATCCTCAAAGTCGGCCATGGTGTCAGACTGGGAAAAGGGATTGAGCAAAAGGGGGTTTGTTTGTAGTTAATGTAACTGCGGATCTCGTCTTGAGGGCTTCTGTTGCACTTTCAATAGGATCTGGGAAGCGAGAGTGCTCAGAAGTAGTCAAGATATGAGAGGAAGTGGGCGCGATGATGAAGGGAGCTGATGGTTGCAGCTGGGGAGTGGATTGTTTGTAAGGCTACGATGAAGAGTGAGGCGAAAGCAAAAAATCGCTAGAGGACACGCGCACTCATCGCCAAGGTAAAGTTGCCTAGTTGAGAAGCATGTCGGAGCAGGCAAATTTTTAATCCGCAAAAAAACCAAACTTCAGCCTTACGACCCAGCCTTCAGCCTTGCGACTCGCGGATTTTGGTGCGATTCAGGCAAAGTGGTGCCAGATAACTCAAATGCTACATGCATTGAACGATGACACTGGTGCATCGTCCACCAAAGGCAGACTCAATCTCACCCATGGCCATGCGCCACTCGGTAAGCTAATGGAGTGCCGTATAGTTGGAGGCTCTCGGATCCATCGCCGCCTTTCCTTGTTTAATGATACTACAAAGAAATTCATTTGATCATTACTGTGTTCTCTGAGGACTCAAGTTTAGAGGGTTAATATACCTGATTTACTAGTGAATACAATAGCGAAGGGATCGCCCGGAGAATGTGGCCCAGGGAATGGGAATAGCGTAAGCGAAGCCGAGGCATGCAGTCCAACAACAACCCTTCCTATATCATCTTCTGTTCCGGAAAGACCTCGCGCCCCAATCAGGGGCTTTGGTTCGTTTGCTTCTGAGGATCCTTTTCTTTGCCGTAGCTTCCTCATTCTTTGAGTCTGTGATCTCGCCATCAACCGGAGCATCAATAGTGTGTCTGACAATGTCATCGCCGGCACCCAGTCCCTGGAGCTCGTCTTCATCCATCTCACTGAGCTCTTCACTCATTTCGCGTAACACTTCTGGTCCTGTCCAGCGTTCTTCAAAGATGGTTGTGCCTTCTGGATCAAATTGAGCAACGTACCAAGGAATGCCGCCCTCGGATTGGAGACTTTGAGAGTGGCCTTCCAAACTCATGGGAGGTGTAGGTGGCTCCACTTGTTGTACTTGTTCCGCGGCCGCAATTCCGTTTGTATGGGACTCATGCCTAAATCCATTCGTGGACGCTGGCGGGGTATTTGCCGAGACCAGGTGAGATGCCATCTCGAGACTGTTATGCTTGAGCGAATCGTCTTGTGCGGCAGACCTTGCTGCGTTTTTGAGCGTTTTCTCAACACGACTGAATTCTTGCACAGTAGTTGTAACATCGACCATTTCAACACCGGCCTCTGCTGGACTAGCGATCCCAACCTCGTGTTTCAGTTCGACTGAATCAATGACCGGGGTTTCCGCAGACTGTGCCAACGAGCCTCGTCGGGAGAGGAGGGCTTCATCCATCTCCCTAATCTGCTCAGCGTATGGTCGCCCGTGCAGTTCAGCTTCTTTTCGAGTAGCATCTTCGATCATTGGTTCAATACCCTTGACAATTCGTCTTGCGAGCGTACGTCGGTCCCGGTCTTCAGGTTTCATGTCTTCAGCTCGGCCACTAACCAGGGAGATCAATTCTGAAATGCTTCCTGCGCTGTTGCCGAACTGCGAATTGATCACCTGCACCACATCATTGGAAAAGCTTGCTATCGAGGTATGCTCTTTCCTGAGGACCTTGCTTTTCAATTCGAGAAGACCAGGACGGAACAGACCTCTGTCAAGTCTAGAGTTTGTTAGCATCGAAGCTGGTGCGATGAGATAGTAGACTTACTTGAGTGCTTTCTCAATGATGGGCTCTAGGAGGTGTGCGACAGGGAAGTAGACGATGTCGACGACTTCCTTCAACAGACGGGCCTCTTCCAGCTTTGAGGCTTCGCGTTCTTTGATCAAATTGCATAGCTGCACGATCCGATCCATATCCTTTGCCAACCTCTCGGCAAACTCAATACGACGCTCCAGTCGCGCACGACCAGCCGCACCTTGAGCCTTGTAATCGCGTCGTGTCACCTCGAAAGAGCTGAATGTATCCATCTGTAACTGTAATCGCTTCAGAAGGGCAGCGCCTCTGCGAGCTTCGCGTTTCAGAGTCCAGTATTTACAAATTTCAGAAACATACTCCTTCTTCTTCTGCACAGTGAACCTTACCAGAGACTCCTCGATGGACTTAAGAATGACCTCAGGGATAACAGGAGCACCTGAAGGAAGCCGCCAGACCGTCTTCTGCTTTTGTCCCTTCTTGTTAGTCAGAGTCACTTTCAGATGGCCCTTGTCTGTGGCAGGCGGATCTTGGATATCATGAATCGCCAAGGCAGATGCACGACTGTCTGCCCAAATTTGCCCACGAAAATGTTCTTTGAAATACTTGACCGCCTCTTCATACGCTTTGTCAGTGTGGTGCTGGCGTTTCCAGTCACTGGGCGTGTGCTTGTGGCAATATGCCTTGAGCTGCGACGGTTCCATCAGGGTATTCTGTCCACCACCGGTCTTCATTTGCAAGAAAAGTCCAGCTTGGCGAGCACAAGTTAGATGAAATGGCTCGTAACAACGGCCGTCACTGCACTGAATGCTCGCCCCCATCTCCTGTTTGCAGATGTAGCAAGTGAGTTTCCAACGACTGGTGGGAACCTTCTCAACATCGGTAATAGGTTCCATCAACGATGGGTTGCCAATTGTGACTTCCGGGATCCAGAAGGCACAGAACAAATGTGCCCATTTTGAATTGTTGGTTTGCTTGAAAGCGCCGCCCTCATTGGGGCAGAAGATGCAGCTCGGTCGAGAGTTTCCCACAAGTTGGCATTTCCTGCACAACCACTGTCCTTCGGGGATATAGGGCACACCATAGCACTCTTGATGCACGGCGAGATCACAGCCGTCGCAGAACACTATCGCATTGGCATTCTCACAGTCTCCGTCGTCGCATATGGCGCATTTGCTGTCAGGCTCTTCTCCGGCAGGCTCACCATTCACTGCAGCAGCGGAACTCGACCGTGGCCGCTGAGTCTGTGGCGCCTTGGGATTGGGTTTCGGTATTCTCTTTTCTAAAGCATGCCATTCTTTTTCGATCTTGGTCATTGTAATCTCGAAAATGGCGGGCTTGATAATCTGAACGCCGTCTTTGGTCCTCCCTTTATTGAAAGCCTCGAGCCACTTGACATCTTGTTCATCCATATCATACTCGACTCGTCCGACGCCCGTACTGCCAATAGCAGAATTCTCTCCGTGCGTCATGAGGTCCGGACTGAGATCGAGGTCTTCTTCCGCCGATCCTTCCATCTGTCTTATCAGCGTCCGTTCTGGCCGCAGGAAGATCTCACTCTCCTGATACCCAACATTTGCCATTGACTTGTCCACGAAGTCAACTTGGGCAATATCCTTGTTTAATTCATAGGATAAGAATGGATCAAGTTCTCGATATGAGGGTTTGGGTAAGGTCAGTCGTTCTCGCGGATTTGGTCCTGGCATAGGCACGAATCTGGGGACTTCGGGAGTCAGAAGAGCATTGACCATCGAATTCTGGGTACGATGTGGCCTTCCAGGTCGTCGCTTCAAAGGTGTGGAAATTCCGAGAGCAGGACTTTCGCCCTCCGTCGGTGTCAGAGCGCCTTGGCTAGATCCATCAACTGTAGACTTTTTCACCAGTCCGTCTATTTCTTCCGAAGGTAACACAGCAAAGTCCGCATCCAGGTCGAGATCAGGATGGAACTCTTCCCACCCTCGTTCTTCTCGAGGCTTGTACCCATCTCCATGTGTCACGGCGGCGGAGGCCGCGGCTGCTGTACTGTATCGGGGTCGTGCGCCGCCTCTGTTTCTACTTCTGGCTGAGTATCGGGGTGTGGATATCATCGTCTTCTTGGGGTTGCGACTTTGTCTCGTGCGCGTACGCGGAAGCGCGTATTCTTCGTCTGCGTTAGGTGTCCTCGTGGTAGAAGGGGTGCTCTCGTGATCAACATGTCTACCGCCGCCTCCTCGACCTCCTGGTGTCCATTTAAGGGAGGGCTGGGCCCGGCGCGACGTGCGGATGCGTTTCGAGGGAGGCTCTGCGTCTTGGAAATCCGCGAGATCTTCCTCGTCCGAATTGTTGAAGTCCTTTGACACCTTCTTGACTTCTCTCCGCGGACGTGTTCTTGCCTGCACAGATCTCAGAGGCCCCATCCTGGGCGCACAGTGGACGGCAGTCGACGCGACTGGTTGTGATCAAGCCGCAACTAGGAGGCGCAGGCAGGCTTCGGGTCGTTTTCGCGTGTGTGAGTAGCCATTCAGTCTGATTACGACAGCGCTAGTGGAACGCGCAAGTAGTAGTATGTATAATGAGGTCGGCCTGGGGCAATGTATGATGTCCTGGAGGATGTCCCGTAGTCACAGTGTGTTGAGGTGCTTTTTGAGTGTCGTCGCTTCAAGATGGCGATCTCCCAGTCGATTCGGTTAAGCGCGACTCGCAGGCCCGACAGTTTGGATCCACAAAGGGCTTGGCATCGTATCTGCGGGATGCAATTGCCCTGCGCATCCAGAGTTCGCCATTTTCTTAAGAACACTGGCAGTTACGGTTCACTCATTTCGTTTTCTGCCGCTTCCCTGATGAATGCCATTGAAGAGTGAGTATGATGTCTTTCCAACCTGTCTACGTCTCCACTGTTCTGTTATCAGTCCGTCTGTGGTTGCATGCATGCTTACAAAGATGAACTGTAATATCAGGAACCGCCCTGGACGACGAGGAAACGATCCCCGAGGTGCGAACTCCCACCAGCAGCGACAGTCTACTTCCGCCTCTGCAGCATCTAGAGATGGTAGTTCTAGCACATATCAAAGCAGAAGAGGTGGAAAGGCAGGCTCAAACCTGAGCAGGTCCTCTGACAATATTCAAAACGGTTCCACGACAACCCTCCCACCACAAGATGATCATGTGCCCATCGCAGGTTTCAA
The DNA here is from genome assembly GCF_000835455.1 of Fonsecaea pedrosoi CBS 271.37. Classification (NCBI taxonomy): domain Eukaryota; kingdom Fungi; phylum Ascomycota; class Eurotiomycetes; order Chaetothyriales; family Herpotrichiellaceae; genus Fonsecaea; species Fonsecaea pedrosoi. The sequence continues at coordinate 1,859,853 of NW_013550614.1, read as the reverse complement.
TTCCGACGTTGTCGAGGCAATGTTGAAGCAAGGTTACGAGGCTAAGGCGCCTCTTTACAAGTTGGACACAAAAGCGCAACCCGCAAACCCGCAGAGCCCATGGGGCGCCAAGCGTAAGGAGAGTCCCGCTCCTGAGAAGATAACTATTAACTCTTGGAAGCTGGAGCCATGTCTGGCGGAAAGGACTTTTGGCTTGACCTGCGCAGGCAGGTTTCTGCCTTGCAACAGACGGGCGGGATCAGTCAGGGCGGCTGAGACTAGAATGCTGTTGCGGTGGTCTCTGTCACGCACGGTTCAGCGGCATCACGGAGGCGTTTTTCTGGTGCATTCACGATACCCCAGGTGCTCGGTACATTCTGTCAGCATCACTTGAACTCCACATGTACATTTGCGGTAAAGCGATGTCCCGGTTATTGTGTTCAACTGCATGTATCATAGCTCTGGTTTACCATGAGCGGTTCTGCATTGTATGCATGTTGTATGTTGGATGCCGTTCAAAATCAAATGGTATTGTCTGGTGGGCTGGCATGTCCTTACGCTGTCCGATGGCGAATCTTCTCATGCGTTGCCCGCCTCATTCAAGAACTGTCGGGCCCAACTTCGCAGACACTGCTTGGCCTGCTGAGAAACTGTGATTGGTTAATTCGTAATATGAAGCACAAAGTTGGAAGGTCGGGTCAACAGAGGTCTAATGAAGTGAAAAGACGTGAAATTGTACCATGAGCCAGGTGTGTAATCAGGCAGCTGACGCTGGATCTATTACACTGGATCAGACATCGGCACGATTGGTTGATCGACGAGCTCTGCTACAAAACCCTTTCACCTCCAAGCCCTCTTGCGCGTGTCTCGTCTTAGCTTTTCGAGGCCTCGTGAGGAAGCTCTCGCAATGACCCCCAATCCAGATCCCTGAGTGTGTTTGCTAATACACTGCAATCCGTTGAAGAGTTTTAGCAGCGCCACTTGTCCTCTTGACTTCCTTCGATAGATTTTCACTTCCATGATCCCCGTCCTCGCCTTGCTAAGACTATGCCACCATGGTGCTTGCCGTGGCGCTCTCGTATTTCCAGTTTGGTTGGAGGACACCGACAGTCTTGTAGTATCTGCTCAGACGGTGGATTCTAGACTCGATCAAGATGAGTCGAAATTTGGAGTCCTTGTCCTTTCGGTTGCGCTCAAGGTGCTTGCGGACGGCGACAGCCTGTGGAAATAAATGATCCAGATTAGCCAAGTTCATGGCAGGACAAATGGTCCAGTCGGCGCTTGTGTTGAGGTATACACACCTTTTTGATCAAGAAGTAGAGGTCCTCGGGTATTTCTGGTGCCAGGCCTGTATAGTGTCACTCTGTCAGTCTCACAGGACCAATTTCAGAGGCAATGTTGAGGGTAATGTTCCCAAAGATGGGTAGTGATAATTTGAGCCGACGGCTTCTTTATTTTCTTCTTCGTTTCTCACACCGAGGTTAATCGAGGTGCGTGCATACCGTTCGACTTCAGGATTCTCAGAATCTTGTTACCTGCAAGCACAAAATCAGTCAATTGCAGCCGCGCAACCAGCCACGATAGGCCACCGGAGATGAATCTTGTAGAAAACTAACCAGTGACGACTTTGACTTGCGCGACACCATGGCTATCTCTCAGCACAACACCGATTTGCGACGGAGTCGCACCCTTCCGTGCGAGTTTGCAGATGTTGTCAACCACAGTCTCCGGGGTGGATTTGAACCAGGTGGGCACAGAGCGCGAGTAGGGGATCGCCGAGGCGCTGATGCCTTTGCCTTTGCTGTGAAGACGACCCATGTTGACTGTGTATTGAGAGCTGTCGCAGTGGAAGAGGGAACGACTTGGATCTGAAGAAAGTTGTACAGTGCAGGTTTGCAGATGCACTGGCTCCGAGTTGTGTGGTGGGCCCGCCAAGACCTGCGAAATCTTGGCGGCTATAAGTCAAGTTTGCTGAACTGGGTCTCCGAATCTCATATTATCTCCCATCATTGACTTGGAAAGTTTTCACAGGAGTTGTTACAGTATATTCGAGTACTGTGACTATCATCTGATGCAGTCCTTGACCCTCTGGAACCAATCATCGCGTGCCTCAACATGAACACCGAAGGCGACCCTACTCATTGGTGTCGCTGAGCAATCTCAAGGTACGTTGTAAAGTTGATTTCACACCGTCTCTACAAGCTTGCATGATGACAAACACTTTGAATTTCTATAATTTCTGGTACCTCTTATGTCAGAAGAGAAGCCCAGCAGGGTTCTCTTCGATGATCTAAATGGACTTCTGATTTCTCAAATCCTCTACACTGCCTACTGCATTTTCGCTCTTTGATCAAGAATGGGAACTAATATTATGCAAGCAGGGTTTGTCTAGGAATTCTCTGATGATCCAGCCTGCAAAAGGAAGGACGGGGCTTACCACAGGCGATGATGGTGTCACAATCTCCCGCTATTCGAGGTCGCAAGAGGTAGCCTTGCGCAGTCACCAGCACTCATGTTCGCCTCATTCCATGTTCATTTGAAACGTTGTTGTTTTTTCCACACGTAATACTAGATTCTTTCTCATGCCATACGTAAATAGCTGGAGGGTATCAGATTTTATATTCCAAAACCAAGATGACCATTCCTGCCGGACTCCAACCCAAGCATAAATGTGTAAACATCGATCGACACTATGCGACCTAGACCTCAAAGTTGCTTTTGATCACGATGTGCCTCCCATCTCAGTGTCGACATCGACGTTTCTGGCTCCTTCTCCCTCTCTCGCCTCTCCCTCGTCCTTGACTCCGTTGACAGCAGGCTCTTCTGTTACCGATGCGGCTTGCGGCGCAGCATCCTCTGCAGTTGGCTGGGGAGGTTGCTGCTGTTCTGCACTAGCGTCGATGGCTTCATTCATGGTAATCTCGGGTTGTATGCGGGGAGGCTCTTGTGACGGGATGGACGTGGGCTCTGGTTGCGCCGATGGTGATCGACGCGGAGATGCAGGTGCTGGCGCAGGTTCAGATTCAGGCGCTGGTGCGGGTTCAGATTCAGGCGCTGGTGCGGGTTCAGATTCAGGCGCTGGTGCGGGTTCAGGTACTGGCGCCGATGCTGGTGCTGGCGCGGCGGCCGACGTGTCTGCCGGCTCTTGTGGTTTGGGATCTTCGAACTTGTACAGAAATCGTTCGCGAATATTTGTCCTGTCCGTGTTCCCTTCGTATAGTATGGACTGGTGGATCAGGCATTCTCCCAGCCACTGGAGGGGGAACTCTGCTCTGTTGCGCAAACACGAATTAGCTACTGTACATGTCCAGCGCAGAGGTTGTCATCCATGCAGGGACATCGCAATGCACGTACTCAGCGTTCAAGCTCTCTGTGATGGCCTTCTTTAAGAACGGCGCGATTCGTGCGTTTAGGTAGTCCCTCAGCGGGACTTGTTGTCTGTTGCTGGCGGTGTTCACTACCACCGAGGGAGGATTAAGCGCCGCATTCGACATCCCGACCAGTTTTCCGTGCTCGACAGGAGGTGGTTAGAGAAAGTATCTCTAGAGATCTTGTCGCCAAACTGGACCACCCAAATCAACATCTGGGGTATTCAACCAATCATGGTGAGTAAATGCTGGAAAGATGGAATGGCCCTCAATGACCACGTCACGTGCAGGCACATCAATTGCATTCTCTTTTTCGTTCTCAGTTTCGTTTTGCAACCTCTCTTACGGAATTGCGCAACAATAACAAAGAGGTCTAACAAGATACCAATATGTGGCGGTAGAGGTGTTGTGTGCCGTCTCGACTACCAGGGAAATGCGCTAGGGAACAAGGTAGAGGTGTAGTTGCGATCACAACCACCCTTATCCATTGATCCAAGTTCCGTCTCGCGGTTCAGAGACAAGAACATTATTTGCCGCACCCCGATCGACAAATCAATACCACCCAGGCCACAACTCAATTGCAATACCAACTTAACATAACGTGGAAATCTATGACTAGGTGCATCAGCTCTTCGATGCGAAGGGGCCGAGATAGCAATCTCGACACACTCAGTCGAGATACTTGCCAGCTCGGAGGCCTATCTCAAAACAATGAGGCAAGTCTCAAAATAAGAAATGGGATTGTGTAATGCAACTAAGGTGGCTATAAAGGATGAGGCAACAGCTTCGACAAACGAACTCAACCGGACACAGGGCGATGGGATCCTGCCAATACCAGACGTTCAAGAAGTAGTCAAGAAATAGTCATCTTCAAGGGAGGGCGGTCACTGTCGGCCTGACAGTCAGTGAAGGCTTTCTGTGGGAGTGTGTCCAGGGACAGGAGACAATCCATCTTCGAAACTCTTGATAGATATGCCAATGTCGTCTCTGACCAGCCAATAACATGACGAAGAGGACAGATGAAACCAGTCACTCGACATGCACCATCAGCCACGTGCGACGACCTTCTTGTCTGGACTCCCGGGTGCACTGCGCGCAATCATGCATGGCCCAAATCAGTGATCTCACAGAGTCAAGCTGCGTCCCACCAAATTCCCACGAGCAAATCCTTGGAAGGGATCCTCTAGACGGCGGCGCGCCCAAAAGTAAAGCCGACGATCCTCCCTTGTCGATGAGGAGCCATTGAGGTCTCTTGCAAGTCTTCGGACCCAGAACCTGAGGCCTTCATTACCTTTGACGGCTAAGGAGACCCACAAAACATTGATTGTATCGGCGACATAGGACGATAGATTCAGATGGGGCAGAACTTGCCTTTAGCTGTAGGTGCCTCGAAATGGGCGATGAATTTCCTCTTTCTCTTAGATCGAGCCAGGTCCAGAGGTAGCATCACTGCCACGTGTAAAGGTAAGACTGGAAGGCAGGCGAAGCGACGACTAATTACCCGCGATCTGCTGCTCGGTAGGGCCATTCTTCATCGAGTTGAAGAGCCGGATACATGCCGTGAGCGGGACAATGGACAGCACCTGACGAAGAATTGATGCAGCGAGAACTAAGATGACGAGATTAGCGCAATGATGAGTGCATGTAACTGCTCACTAAAAGTGAGGCGAATATTTGTTTAGCTTCCCGAGGTCAGAGAAGGAGAGCTCTCGTACGGCGCAACGTGGCTCTGCACATCTGCCCAACTTCCGTCATTGTTGCGTTGGCGTGTTTTGGCAGATCCGATCCGATACTCGCAACAAGTAGCGGTCAGAAAGACAGCGGCGCCGCCTATATAAGAGTAACCCGTCGCGCAGAGGATTTGGGCGAAGGTGGAAGTCAGCGGAGAAGTGATATAGCGAGGACGGAAAGGTCATCGTGACTCCGGCGCCCATGGAGTTGAGCTATGGGTGTGTTTCGGAGAAGTCCTTCTCTTTTCAAACGTTCGCTTCGCAATTTCAGGCCAGGATTGCCTTCCTTCGACATCAACTGCGTTCCGCCCCATGGGTGAGTTGGGTTGATTCGGAGCCAGTCGCGATAGGCAAGGCTGCGATGTCGCAAAGGATCCATTTATTCGCCGTGCCATTGTTGGACGCCCGGCCACGAGGCAGTTGTGATTGAGATTTAAGATGCTGAGGATGGTTGGTCGGATGGGTGAGGATGGCGAAGCGTCACCCCCGGGACTTTCGAAGCTTAGGCGTCATATGGCACCTGATTCGGCGGTTCGTTGAGCCCCCAACACCGCTTTGGGCCTCCCTATTCGACCTCGGGCGCCCACGACGGCAAGTTCGCTGATTTGCGGACTGCCCGGAAGCCGCATCCACTCTCGTCTATCAAAAAGTCCCAAAGCCCGCTGATCGAACCACGCTATGGCTTCCTCAGGAGCAAGTATCGAGGGATGCGCGCCATTTTGATTCTGCCAATACCTCCTGCAACCTTTGAGATTGTCGGGCGGGAAAAAAGGACATCAATTTTCGGCATGCTGCAGGGGCGCGGAGACTGCGCTGCAGCTTGCCGAAGACTGCGAACTCCCAGTTGAGAACTGATGGGGGGCATTTAATCTTGTCAAGCAGCAACCCAAACACACCCAAGACATGGCTGGGCTAACCTGAACAGCACTGGATTGCTGCACGAGAGACAGGATTCTCCCACTTGTTCCCACCCCTACTGATTGTTACCTGCATCTCGTCCCTACCCTTTTACGCCTGCATCCACCTGGGCCGCTCGACGGAGCCTAGCCTGCTGCATAGCTTGTCAAGAGTTTGCAGCTTTAGCAGAAGAATGGGCAAGGACCCAGACCTCATCAGGCGCAGTCTGAGCGAACAAAGGCAAGGCGGGCTCCGCGACTCATGGCGCCAGCCAGCAACAGCACCACTTGACCAACCCGGGCTGACCAGCATCCAGCATCTAGCATCTGTCGAAAACTGAATTACCACCGAACCTCCCTTACGCCGTACGGGAACCTTCCCTCAGACATGCTACTCCGTACTCTAATTCCCTTGCTCTCACGCGCAGATGGCCACCTCCCGGCCACTCACAACGCGCCGTTGCATGTCTTGCAGCTGCGGCCAACATTGGTCGACCCGCGGCTCCTGATCATCTGCCACTGACAATCGCTAGACTACTCAAAGCCCAAGTTGCTCTTCCCAAAATAATGGCTAACTTGGAATGATGCCCCTTCTGCGCCTGGCTCACTGGCCTCGAGGCAGAGGGACCACCAGACCACCAAGGCCTTCTGTCCCAGCGTCCTGGAATTTTTGTTCTGCCTTATTGCTTGAATGGGTGACCAATCTACAACTCTTAAAAGGTCTCTTACAACCTCCGGGCCAAAGTCACCCACTGACTTTGTCCTTTCCGCTCTCTGTACACCCTCAGTCGGGGTCCAGCGCAATTCTGCTCTAACACTCGGGATTTGGATGAACAGTGCGCGCTGCGGAACCAATCCTCCCTATATGCCGGTCACTATTGCGCCGCTTGATGACAGTCACATGCATCCCGTCCCTTGCAAAACTCAGCTTGCGCTCCGCCCTCACCCTTCCCAATGTCCAATTTGTTCAACCAACCATGGACAATTTCGGAGCAAATCGTCTTGTTGACCAACATTATTCAGAGTGCTGGGCAGGATGTACCGTCATTTTTGGTGCGCGCCATCGAAAATGGCAATATACAACCCAGATGGGACGATGTTGCACTGCCAGCAGGTATGTAGACCTCAAGAAGGAAGAGAAATGCTGCCTGCCGCGAACTCGACAAGATGGTCGCCGGGAAACCCCCTTTCAAACTGGCATTCACTGTCCCCCCTGCCTGGTCGCGAAATCCATAGTCATGCGCTGACCCTCGTGTAGGCCGCACTCCTAACGCATGCCACCAAATGTACAATTTCTTGCGTAGTCAATACCGCCCCTTCCCAACGACGGGAGTGCCAGGCTTCCCTCAGCAACAACTTGCGCCGCATCCTCCGGAGGTGAGGGCAGTGTCGGAACCAGATTTGGCCCCGTCAACACAACGACCCATTCAGCCTCGTCCTCCTCGTTCGACAGACTCGCCTATTCCTCCGACAACAAATGGGGAACCGTTCCGGATCTTGCGCACCTTCATTCAACCTGAGCCGCCGGGGGAAAAGCGCAGGAAACGAGGTCGTCCGACGAAAGAAGAAGTGGAAGAACGCGATCGCAAGCTTGCAGAGGCTGGGCAGACTTACGAGCCGAAGAGGAGGCCAGCAAAGAAATCGAGACCGTCTGAAACGCCCAGCTCGCTTTCCGAAGCTGTTGCCACAACATCACCCTTTATGCAGACTCCGCGCTTGCAGCAGCTTACACCTAGGGAAGAAACATCGAGCGGAAAAAGACGGTCAAAACGCCAGCGTGACGAGGGAGAGTCAACGCGTCCGGCTCTTTCTAGGTCTCCTGGAGACGATTCGGGTGACGGAAGGAGTACAGACGCGGCCCAGAGCCCTTCTGATCGACTTCTTGCGAGACCAGAACGTGCTCAACCAACTACCTCCGTTGCTCGAGATGTACAGCAGATATCGAGCCCACATCTTGAGCCACAACCAGGTACGCAGCAGGACAATCAACCCTCGGGCCCTCAGTCTGCCTAATTGTCGCATACGATGAAGCTATACCGACACATAGCCATTGATACACGCCCATGTCTTCCTACTTTTTCCCATATCCATCTTCGAACCCTATGTACGACGAACACCCAGACATTTTCACACCATGAGCTACGACTATAGAAAGCGGCAGATACATGTGTACATGATACCCATGCGCAGTACGAACGGACAGGAGTGGCTTAATTCTCTGTGTGTGCGATTTCGAATCCGACCTGTTTTCCTCATCCGGACGCCTGGTTGCCAAAATTCTTTTCTATTCATTCTTATGTATTTATATAATCGGGGAGCGCAACAAAGATCTGCTGGCCAGACTGAGTATATTTGATACGCGAGAAAAGGCAGGGAGCAAGAGTAGGACGAATACTCAATGATGGACGCGCCGTGCAGGCATCAAGAAAACATAATTGATAATAACAACGTTTTGATACACCTGGCGCACCAGGCAGGGCATGTTGAGCAAGACCACGAAAGGATCACGACTGTGGGAGTTTGTCAATTTCTCATTTGTGGAGCACCATAGAGGGCATGTTGGGGGTCGTTGTCCCGTTGACTTTTATATGTTATATCCTGACTGGGGTTCTTGGAGTCTGCCGTCACCGGGACCTCGAATTCACATACAGGACATTTGTATCGTCTTTGGATGGAGAGGGTAGCTAAGCAGACGAAGTGATCGTTTCGATGAGGACAAGGAGCAAATCTCTTTGCTGCGAGTCCCCTACCCGTCTTCGAAGCTCAGTACCTACGAGGTATTCTTCTTCTACCAGCATTTAGGTCCTCGACCAGGGGTAGTCGAGGGGAGGGCCCTAGATCTCTTTGCCCAATTTAAACAAATCCTCCGTAGCGACGCCTGTTTCAGCAACCGAGGATTGCGCACTCTCTGGCCTTTGATGGTGCCGGTCCACTTTTCTCCCTGAAACTTGCATGTCAGACATGCGGCGTGACTTTTCTAGAAGAAACGGTGCGCGCTACGCCTGGGACCGGGGTCTTTTAGGAGGAAGAAGGAGGGGACCTCGTTTGATTAATTTACTTACTTACCTGGTAGTTGGTATCTAGTAGTCAACAAGAGGAAAAATAAGAAGAAAAAAAGTGGGGACAGGCGGGAGACGAGAATGAGAAGCTCAAAAGGTGAGAGATGAAAGAAGAAAGAAGAGAGGGAAAGAGGAAGGTGGTGGAGGGAGAGTCTCATGATTTGGACTCATGTTTGATGGCTGGGTCAATGTGCACCTCTTCAATGAACATGACCCTCGAGTACATACACATACATACACATACATATACAGGCGCGGTGCGAAAGGTGAGTTAGTCGGTGCTTACTGGGGATGTATGTCTGTACTCGTACTAGCGAGAGAAAGGGAGGGAGAAAGCGATTTCATCCAAGTCCCCTACCAGGTAGTTACTCGTGTAAGCGGACTCTGGGTAGTGTATCCAGGATGGCTGGCTGGCTTTCGTCGCGGTGTTCTGTCTGGGTCGGATTCGGGGTCAGGCTCCATGGGGGATCTCTACGGGAGGGTTTTACAATGTCTTCAAGGTAGAGACCTGGGTAGGTAGGTAGGTAGGTATACATGCACATACATCGAGCATACGTCTCGTTCGACGTAGAGATCAACCAACCCGGAGAGCCTCAATCGTCAACGCCCACTAACGACGAAGAACCAGCGAAAGGGGGAAAATGGGGAGGAAAAGAGCAAGGGACAAAAGAAAGAGAAGGGCAAGAACCCGGTATCCTTATTCGTCTCTTATCCATGGTAGTAGGAGATGTGGAAGATGGAAAGAGAACAAGGAGAGGATCGCCGATGCATTGAGAGCGACAGTGCTTGGAAAAGAAAAGAGAAAGTCACAAAAGAGGAAAGAATCAAGAACCCTCTCCATAGAACTATTAATGGTCGAAAGGGAAAGATGAAGGGTGGTGGTGGTGGTGGTGGTGGTGATGGAAGAGAACAGAAAAGACCAACAAACACAGACAGTACTCGAGATGGGATAAAGGCAGAGCAGCGTCGAAGTTCTACTCGTAGTGATACAGTACCGCAGTAGAAGACGGACAGACAACAGGTAGGTAGGTGTATTGTCATCCCTCAGTTACATCTCATGAGGCGCAGAGTATATGCACATACCCACCACTAATGAGCCCATCTACATCTGAGGACATGGAATGAGGAAAAATTGAAAAAAGACAGTCGGTTGTAGAAACGACACAAATAAAAGTATATCTAGATCAAGATCCAGACATGTAGCTTTTCATGCCCAATAATATATAAATCGTTCAGTGCCTGTTCATCTGGCAGTTGTCCCAGTATATTCCCTCCCTCAGGGGCGTCCGCTACCAGCGTTATGGGCGTCGAGCTGCCTCACCAGCATGCAGTGTATAAGGACAACAAATGCAAACCCATTGCACGGTCATGCTCAGGTTCAATCATCGTATAGCCCTTCGTCGTCCCCCTCAACACCATCCACAAATCCATCTGTCAATGCTTCTGGAGCCAACTCCCTCATTTTGCCTTTGCCCTTGTTTTCGACAGATGTCCCTGTTCCATTCATCGTCGCACTTCCGTTCATATGGGTCGGTCTCATGCTGAACCCAAAGTCAGAATTGTCTGCGTCGGACGAGTTGCCAGAGTCGGGATTGCCGATCCGTGGTACAGTCTTGTTAGATTGTAAGAGATGGGTCGGAGAAATCAGCGGTGGCGTGTGATTCGAGTTCAACGTGTTGACCTCCTTCTGTTTGCCCTTGCCCTTGTCCTTGAGCTGCAGCGGAGGGGCTCGAGTTTGGTCCTTTGCAAGAGGTTCCGGTCTTGCTTGAGGAGTCGGCTGTGGCGCTGGTGGGGAACGTAGAGGCAAAGTCGAAGGATCACGGCCCTTCTCGCCGTTGGTGGACGGTGTCACAGTGATGTCTTGTTCCTCGAACAGCTTGCGGATCCTCTCAAAATGTTCCAGTTCTTTCTTGCTCACACTACCCACCAACTCGTTCTGAGCTGCCATGAAATCTTCTTCGCCTACAACGACCTGTACATCCTCCTCAGTGGCCAAATGATCGAAGAAGTACCCGGTGCTGATGTCTTCACCACGGGCCTTACTGATCTGTTGCACCTTCTCGTCCACGGATCGCGTCTTCCGCGTAATCGCCTTGAGCATGGCATCACTGCACAATGCATAGAGGTCCGCACCGGTATAGGTGAAAGGCAACCGGCGTGCGACGCTCAAGAGGTCGACATCTGGAGCCAGGGTAAAGTTTCTTGTTAGCGCTTTCAATATCGTAACCTGCTGGTCGTGCGAGTCGGCCACACCGAGATATAGCATCTTGTCGAACCGGCCCGGTCGGAGAAGTGCTGGGTCGAGAAGGTCTGGTCTGTTCGTTGCGCCGATAACAAAGACACCGCCGCCGTTTGACGTTGATTTAGAGTCCCCGTCTTCATCCCCTCCGCCGCCACTTGACATTCCATCGAGCTCGGCAAGGAGCTGGGATACAATCCGATCCATAACACCACCGCTGTCACCTTGGTTTCCACGTTTTGGTGCCACCGAATCCAGCTCATCGAAAAAGACCACACACGGACGAGCATCCCTAGCACGTTGGAAAACCCGGCGGACATTAGCTTCCGATTCACCAATATACATATTCAGCAACTCAGGGCCTTTGACGCTGAAGAAGTTGAGACTGAACTCGGTAGCAATTGCCTTTGCCAGCAAAGTCTTCCCGGTTCCTGGAGGTCCGTAAAACAAGATACCTGACCGCTTTCGGATGCCATTGGCAAATAGTTCGGGATGGGTGAGAGGCAAAGAAATTGTTTCCATAATGGCGTCCTTCTGCGACGAGAGCCCTCCGACATCTTGCCACGTGACGGTTGGGATCTTGGGAGCTCCGATGGCATCCGAGAAACTCGATCGTGCAGCGGCAATGGCGCGAGTGAAGTCACTAGGGAGTAGATGCGTGGCTGTTTGGCCTCCAGAGATGGAAATGTCGGAAATATCACAGCTTTGGGACTCTGCCAGTGACAACAGACGAGTCGACCGTGCAAGCAAAGCTCGATTCACGACATCGAGCAGGTCACCAGCCACCAACGCCGCGGTCTGAAGAGCAATTGATTTCAGATTGACAGTGGGCGACAGCGGTGTTGAGAGAGAAACGCACGCGTTGCGAAGGATGAGTTCTCTGGCTTTTTCATCTGGTGCTGTTACCTCCAGTTCATGAGAGAATAGACTGCGGATTCCGGCAGGAATGTCATCGATTTTGGAGGTGGTCGCGATTAGCACACGAGACTCTGAAATGATCTCCTGTAACACAGGCACCATTCTATCCGCAGTCAGAGCATCAATGTGCTGGATGAGCAAGGCTGTCTGTTGAGCACCCCCTGTGAGTGCCCGTTCAGCTCTGGTACGTAGCAATGCTTCGGTCTTGGTATCACCACCTCCTGTGGTAGAGGCATTCTCAGACAACAGATCGTGTGCGGAAATGGGAAAGACGTGTACGCCGATAGCTGAGCACGCAGATTCCGCAATGTACGATTTGCCGATTTGTCGTTGGGTAGAGTATAACAATATGACAAGGGGTGGAAGCCCCAGACTGATAGCACGGTTGCTGACCGCAGCGGAGATCAACCCAGACAAACGTGTCTCTAATGGAAGTTTGTCCAGGGACGGTATATCTGTTGCCGTAGGAACGTGGTCGACTCGGTGTACGTTCTGCTGTGGCAGTTTACTGATGCCAATCCAGTAACGGGTCCAGATCTCTGTGAGGTGTGAGACTGATTGGATGGTTGTGCCACTTTGGGAGGCCCTTGTTTGTAGACTGTCAAGGGTCACAGCTCCGCCCCATATGCCTTGCTCCTCTTCGGTTTGAGTGCCCGCCTGTTCAGTGTGGATTTGTTGCACAGAAAACCATGCAATGGCAAATCGCGAGTTGCCCACGGTCTCGGGAGTGTTGAGTCGTTTGATGGTCTCATCTTCACTCGGCGTCTCATCTGAACCTGCTTGAGACGTGAGAGCCTTCGCCAACTCCTGGTCTATCGGCACCGCAATGAGATCACCTTTCTTTAGAACGCGCTTTTTGCTTTGGAGGTGATATTGCAGGGATGAGAATAAAGTGGGCTGGAAAGCGGGATTCGTCGTCGTCGGGTCGGCGATCTTCGACAGAACGACCTCCTTCGCAATTGGCGGGGATTTGAACGTACTGGACCGTGGTGGATGGATTGATTTGAGATCGTGCCGGGGAGGTGTAGGCAAAGCTCCGAGCTTGACGTACTGTGCATTCGCGAGATTGGCCAAAAGGACGGGAGAAAGATAGACCACTGGTGAGAACGGCAACAGGAGGTCCCTCTGCGAAAAGCTCGACCTCCGATCACCGGTCTTGTCAACAGCGTAACGTGGCTGCAAATTTGCCAGCCCCGAAAGACCAAACACCTTGACCGTTCGCCAGTCAGACTCTTCTTCTACAAATCCACCGAGACCTCGAAGGGCCGAGTGCGGGAACCCTTGAGCGCTCACATTTCTGGCGACCTCTATTCGAACCCAATCGCCGGAAAAACACCCAATTTTGGCAAGCGTGCTGGTGTCAATAAAGACAAATGACTCCTCATCATCCTCGAGACTGGGCTGAGGGTGCATCAGCTCTATCGGAACTTTGCGAAGGAGGGCCTCGGTGCGGAACACCTTGCCCGGGCGGCTGCCACCCCTTGCCGTCACAGACGTGAAGCTCGAGTAGAGGGAGCCGGGGGTATGCGTGCCTGTAGCTCTTTTCCCACCAGGTCTTGGAGTTGCTGCAGTCATGGCCGATAACGTTCCAGCCTGTTGTGGTGGCAGCCCAGGTGCGCTAAGCGAAATCATATCGTCCATCGAGTCGGAATCTTCGTCGCTTTCCTCATGGGCTGAGTCAGTACCCGATTCTTCGTCAGACAAGTCATCGTCGTCGTCTGATCCTGTTTCCGTCTGTCTATCCTCGGCCGCCGAATAAAACTGATCATTCGAGGTGTCCTCGGCGGTATCTTCCAGCGACTCTTCGATTATCGGTTGAACGGGTGCCAATTTCGAAAGAGCCTTCTCTTGTGACGAACCTGTCTGAATCAGAACGATCTTGGTCTTTGCAGAGATCTTTCCTTGAGACACCGGCTCACATTCGACCACAATGGCGGGAGGTGGTCGAACATGAGTGATGGGATGGGCCGGCAGTGGTAGAGGAAAGACATCTCCAGAATGAACCACAGGTAATTGAGAAAGCGCATCTCGGACAAGCGATGCTAGTCGACCGGTAATTGGAGGCACATTCTGCAACACACCATTGGGCGTCGAGGACTTCCTGTCAACCTTCACATGCCTTCCATATTGAAAACCTCCACCAAACTTGGCCTGGATGTCATCGATTTTCTCAAGCATGCCCTTCTCAACGGAAACATAGATGGTTTCTAGTGTAAGAGGTCTCGTGGTGATTGTCCGAATCTCGATTGACTTGGGAACATGCCCCGGATGTCGATCTCGGTCGATTGTCGCGTAGGTCTTGAGGATCGATTGACACGCAGAGGAGTTTGGGGAAAGCTTGATGATGTCGGCCTGTTCCAAGCCGTCTGTCGAAGATTGTGGCTCGCGGAGTTTTACTGGGAGAATAGTCCATGTAGAATCTTGCAGCTCGGTATGGAGAGGGGACGAAGGAGTGAGGGCAATGAACAGGTTGTTCGTCGAGTTATGTGCATCTATAGATCCTCGTCAGCATGCTCCTTCGTATCAGCTTGGGAGGACTCGAAGTGAGTCCGTCATACCATTAGTACCGCCCGTCAATTTCGACCAAAGTCCCTGGGATATCAGGGCAGCATGGGTCTTGACTGTGTCGTCAAATGCCAGTCGAACGCTTAGCGGTTTCCGTTCAACTTCACGCCGCCGGCGTTTCTTAGGATGCTCGAATTCATGTTCGAGACTGTCCATGTCCACTCAATCAACAACAGGGGAAGATTGAATGTCCATGCGCAACAGAGGGGTCTTGAGGGGATGGTCCGATTCTCTTCCTCAAAGTATGAACATGGCAGCTGTAAGAGTGGGCAGAGTTTGAGGGTCAAATAAATTGACTTGGAGAGCCGTGACTGGGGCGCCGGCAATGATCATCAGCCACTGGCCACTGAATTGCATGCCGAGGTTCAAAGACTGAGATTCCGAATCTAGAAAATTAGGAGCAGTTTGTCGGGTTTGCCTCTCTTCACACCTCACGTCTCTCCTTGACCCTACGGCCGATTCACTTCCCTCGTAGCAGTTTGAAAATGAGGACAAGATGTTGTCTCTACGAGGCGACCGCTTCGAAGCCCAGCTAGTCCACCCTCCTGCGCCTTTTCTCCGGACGGCAGTTGGCTGACCCGGGAACTTGCACAAGGACTGACCAACGGGCATGGACATACCCTCGTCTCTAAGCCGCTTCCATCAGGCATCTGCGCCTCCAGACCTGTAACCTCTTTGCGGAGGTGGCGCTCCCCCAACCTATGACTTGTGTGCGTTTGGACCTCCGCCAAAACTGTCGGCAGCCTCTATTGGACCCTCCACAACTATGTAGACAAGGGCATCGGCTCCTCCGGGACTGGCACTCTGCTGAGGAAACGTCTATTACAACAAGAGAAGAAAAAAGCGCTAATAGTTTGAGAGCAACAGGCTCGGTGCACGGGATATTCGCCGGTCTACCACTAATCAAATACCCATGGTCATAACCACCCACCAAGTAACATCAACTCGTCTTCAACCTGCTGCCGCCGAGCTACCTGTCTTGGACTCCTTTTCTCGCTCACCAAGGAAAAGGAATGAATTACATCCTTCTCGCGAAAGGTACATACTTTAAGACCAGCCCTGTCTCAGTGATGTTTGGGATTCGCGTTGATTCCGAAGATGGAATCCACCAACTCGCCACTTCGAGTGGATAGAATTGACAACAGAGAATCAGACAAACCGTGCGTGGCCTCATTGCATCCTTGCAGCCAAATATTCATGCCATCCTGCACAGATGCGCGATTCAACTTCAAAGCGTAGTTACGTCCTGGTTGCCAGTGCCCATCCGATCTCGAATTGATATCCTGACAAGCTCTAAGCATATCGACATGCGCATCACGCTGATAGCCAGTGGCCAACACGACGGCATCGACCGACAGCTTCTCTTCACCGTTTACGTTCAACGGGTTGAGGTCGGACAGGACCAGCTCGACCCGTTTGTTAGGTCCATCAGTCACCACTGCCGAGATTTCCCTCAATGGCAAAATCTGATGCTGCCACAGACGTTTGTCTGGTTGCTTGATTCCCTGGAGATAAAGATCGTCGTAAAGCTTCTCAATCAGTTCGAGCCGCACAACACTGTAATTGGTGGCCTTGTTCCTCTTCACATTCTCAGCCCGTATATCTTCTGGTTGGTCGAAGAAAGTATCGACTGCTTCTGGATTGAAGACTTCATTGACAAATGGTGAGTCATCACTTGGCCGGAGCGCAGAGTCTCGAATGATGAGCCTGGTTGTGGCGTTGGGATAGCGGTGATGGAGATCATTGAAGACCTCGGCAGCACTTTGGCCGCCACCCACGACAGCAATGCTGTAATTCTGGTCCCTGTCTGGCAACACCCGGCTGATTCTCGTGTTGTATTCAGATGAGTGCAGAATACGATCATGGTAGGGTGGAAATAGCGCCGGCCTCGCAGGTCGCCCGCCCACCGCTATCACGACGTTTCGGCCTAGGAAGCTCATAGTCCTGCCGGTGGCGAGGTTCCGTGACACTACCTCGAAGCAGTCGTATTTGTCTGTCCCAGACAGTCTGCGTGGGAGGATCGATTCCACCTCTTGACTATATTCGACCACGTGCTCGAAGTGGCGTGCTGCCCACTGCAGATAGTCGTCAAACTCCAGCCGAGACGGCAAGAAGGTGCCCAAGTTGGAGAACTGCACCAGTCGATCGTGTTCCTTGAGATAGTTCAAAAAAGTGAACTGGCTTGTGGGGTTTCGCAGGGTGGCAAGATCTTTGATGAATGAAATTTGCATCTTTGCGCCGGGAAGCAGCATTCCCGCATGCCATTTGAACGTCTGCTGTCTTTCCAAGAAGCGGACGGTGGGAGTGGCGACCTCAGGGTTGGCTGCTTTTTGAGCGCGCAGCGAATCATGGAGCGCGACCGCAATGGCGAGAGAGGCTGGCCCAAAGCCCACGCATACAAGGTCGTTGACCTCTCCTGGAGCAGCAGAATAGAAGCCAGGGGCAGTGAGGTCTGTGCGCTGCCCGTTGCTCAAAGACTCAGAAGTCCAGCCATTGACGCTGTTCGTGGGGCTCGCCGGGTCTGAGTGATGGTCGTGTCCATTGGTACTGGACCAAATCCCCGGCGCCATGAGAAAGGAGGTCGAGTACAACTAGCAATACAATGTAAGGTGAGGTACCTGGGGGGAGATCAAGTTCCAGACAATGACAGAAAGAAAAGCAGATCGGGTTGTGCGACAGCTTTCTCGAGAGAGGAAAGCAATGGCATTTGAAGCTAGGAATAGATGCTAGATCATAGATCAATCAAGTACTCGGTGTGTATAATTGAGTAACGACTAGGGGAAGAGGGGCTCACCAGGCTCTCTGTATTTGTGCAGGTGGCAAGGTTGAAGCCATCAAGACATCGACGCGGAATCGTCCGGTAATAATGAATTACCCTGCGGTGACTAGCAGCTGGTGGCAGCTGTTGTCCCTCCACTGTGTCTAGTCAATGACCCGATCATCCACCCAGCAGCCACTGGTCGATGCGATGAGATGGAGATGGTATTGGAGGATCGTGGTGGGCAATGAAACACACATGCATCCAAACATCCTTGTCCATGAATACGTCACGCCATCTCTTCCCCCTGTTGCCCTGGCCCCAAGTGCATCAGATCCGATTGCGGAGGAAAAATTTTATCTGATAATCGGGGAGATTATCTGATAATCTTTTGTCACGGCATGATGTCGGAGTCTGGCCTGGACCACTTAGTTTGGATTGTCGCAGGTGGAGGGACCGTGAGGGACCGTTAGGGCCCAGGCGATGTGGACAAAAGCCCCGCTGTTTCTCTCATAGCGACCGTGGCATACATCAGACGAGGCTTTGAGCATGAAACTAATTTTTTTTTCTTTCTCCTGTGACTTTAAGCGGACCAGGTTGGTCGAGTGGACCGAGTATTCGATTGACAGTGATGCATGAAGAGCCGCTTGGCTGTGCCCGCATTGACGTTGACAAGAGGATGGTAGAGGTGCAGCTTTGCCTGCGATGAGCATGAGGGGCTCCGTTGTCGAGATCACCTTCCACTTCCATCACGTTCTCGGCGGTTAGCTTTGAGCAGCCACGCAGTCAATGCTACCTCGTCCACCATCAAAAGATCCTTGATCCAGAGCTCACCAGAGCGGACCAGGGTAGGCCAAGAGACACAGACATCGGAGCAACAGCTCTACATGACGTTGCCGATCAAACGCCCTCACTCCCTCGTCTAGTGGTGTGTCATTGAATACTGTAACAAGTGTTGCACCCACGCATCTCACACACTCACACACGCAAACGCACACGCAAAAGCTCTGTCTCTCTTTTCTCTCGCTCGTTTATACTAATCTCTCTCAAAGCTCTTCATCACCGTCGCCAATGACCAATATGCCGTCGCTCGTCAATGGCTACCATCCTCCTCACGAGCTCTCAATTGTCAACGAACATCGTCAATTACTACCTGGGCCACAGTTACTGCACGAGCTGATAGCGACATCCTCTGATAATCTCATTCTAGACTTTCTACTGGCGGACAATGGACGTGTTACTCTTACCTACGACGAGTTCCATCGCCTCACGGACCTCCTGTCTCAGGATATCCAAGAGTATATCTCGCCCAAAGGGGATAGAAGAAGCATAATTCCTGTCATCATCCCTCAGTCTCCAGAATTATACGTGGCATTGGTGGCAGTATTGAAGTCTGGCTCTGCCTTCTGCCCTGTCAGCCAAGATGTACCTCCGGAGAGACTGAAATTTATTCTCCAAGATACGCAGTCAACCTTCGTGCTGGCGACCACCACCACAAGGGCTGCTTTTGAGGATGCACTGTCAACCGTCCAATGCAAGACTGTATCTTTGGAAGCACTCGAACGGACATCGCGTTCGGCGCAGGCGGAGGATGCCCGTCCTCAAAGCCACGAGTGCATCACACCCTCCAGTCCAGCGTATGTCATGTACACTTCGGGCTCTACAGGACTTCCCAAGGGTGTTGTAGTATCGCATTTGTCAGTGTCACAGTCATTGCTTGCGCATGACGAGCATATCCCTCTCTTTAAACGCTTTTTACAATTTGCTTCACCAACGTTCGACGTCTCTATATTTGAGATATTCTTTCCATTTTTCCGGGGAGCGACACTAGTGGGTTGCGACCGTGAGCGAATGCTTACTGATTTACCTGCCACTATCCAAGTCTTGGATGCGGACGCTGCGGAACTCACCCCCACCGTCGCGGGGACGTTATTGAGAACCAGAAAGGCTGCCCCTTGCTTAAAGACGCTACTGACAATTGGAGAAATGCTTACAGCTCAAGTCGTTTCCGAATTCGGAGGAAGCACAGATAAGGCGAGCATGCTGTATGCTATGTATGGTCCTACGGAGGCGGCGATCCATTGCACTGTGGCACCCCAGCTAGCGGCTGATGCATCGGTACGCAGGATTGGGAGGCCGCTGTCCACGGTCACAGCTTTTATCCTCAAGGAAGGCGAAGCGCTTGAAATCGTACCGGTTGGCGAGCCCGGGGAGCTGGCGGTTGCAGGTCAGCTTGCTGATGGATACCTGAATCGGCCGGAGCAGAACCAAGCTGCGTTTGTTGAACTTGATGGCTACGGGCCAATCTACAAAACCGGAGATCGAGCAATTTGCCGTCCTGATGGGGAGCTTGAGATCCTAGGACGCATGACCTCCGGCCAAGTCAAACTCCGAGGCCAGAGGGTTGAATTGGGAGAAATTGAAGAGATTGCCTCGAAGACTGACGGTGTTCACCTTGCCATTGCAAGCGTCATTGACGACGTCCTCGTCCTTTTTTGCGCTGCAGATCATAATGTCAAGGCCTCCAATGTCTCCGACCAATGCAAGGCATGGTTACCACCTTACATGCGTCCAGGTGAGATTGTGCTGCTCGACGACAATGTGCCTCGACTACCTTCTGGGAAGATTGACCGCAAAGCACTTGAACGAAACTATCGAGAACGCCGGGTGTCAATCACCCACGAAACCTCTTTCAAGAACTCGGTAGAGGAGAATGTAGGCCGAGTATTGAGCGATGAGCTGAGATGCCCAGTTGACAGGCTGACCTCGTTCTGGTCATTGGGTGTTGACTCTCTCCGAACCATCAAGATTGCGTCTCGATTACGCCAACAGTACAACTGTGTCAACGCCGCGATGATCTCAGAAGCCGACAATGTGGCCACGCTCTCAAGTCTTATCACCAAGTCAAAAGATGCAACAAGTGAAAGGACACAGCCTGACTACGCAACTTCAGACGAATGGAAAGGCATCACGGCAAAAGTGATACATGACCTGAACAACTCGAGCCTCAAACTGCCCTATGACAAGATATTGCCCTGCAGTAACATGCAGGTTGCAATGCTAGTTGAAACCGCCGCAAAAGAAGATCAGAATTTCAACAGAATTTGGCTCAAACTCGGGTCGGGTCTGACACTGCGACACTTGCGCCAGGCATTTCAAAAGCTTTCAAGGAACAATGAGATCTTGCGATCCGGATTCGTCCCGACCGGGAAACAAGAGATGCCCTTTGCTCAAGTCGTGTGGCGAGACCTCCCAGACGAACCTGAATTGAGTATTTTGCGCCCCTTGAAGCTGGAAAATGCCGGAACAGAGGATGAAAGAGATGTCTTGGTATGGATTCACCATGCGTTGTATGATGGATGGTCTTGGGACTTGATCCTAGACGATTTAAATGTCATCCTCTCTGGAGAAAACGCGCCCGTCAGGACTCAATTTTCCGAATTTCGCTCGAGCGAGCACGATCGCTTGAGGTCGGAGCAGACAGAAAATGTCGAGTATTGGCAAAATCAACTCCAGGACTTCAAGCCCTCAGCATTTCCGATGCTAACACCTGTTCGACTGGAGAGAACACCCAGAAAAACCACAGAGTCGCCACTCGCCATAACTTATGAACAGCTCTCTCACTTTGCGTCAATTGCGTGGTGCAGTCGAGAGACGATTTTGGAGGCGGCATGGTCACTTTTGCTCTCATCGTATCTCGATAACGCCGACGTCGCGGTCGGAGTGGTTGTGGCTGGTCGCCATTTCTCACTGGCAGGGATCGAATCCATCATTGGGCCGTGTCTCTCGTTATTCCCTCTCCGCGTGAATGTCAGTGCTCTAAGGACGGTACATGATGTCCTCAATCACGTCCAAAGGCAACGCAACCAGTTTCTTCGACATGGGAACATTACATTAAGGGACATCAACAATGCAGCAGGTCTCCGCCCTGGGGACAGGTTGTTCGATACGCTGTGTGTTTGGCAACAAGACAGCGAAGTGGATCATAGGGATCGTTCCAAAGTTGCAAGCCTGAGATCGCAAGATACCTTGGACTATGCCATTGTGCTAGAATTCGAACCCCGTCAAGGTCAGGTCTATTTCAAGTTGACGTTCGACACAGACCTTATTCCAGAAGATCAAGCAAGGCTTATAACTCGTCAGTTGGACAACGCTGCCTCTCGAATCGTGAGCAGCCTTGACCTTAGTCTGAACTGCTTATGGGAAAGTTTTGACAAGAACACCTTGTCCTCGACCAACACGAGCTTCCGAAAGTTCAGCGAAGACTTTGATCTGACAACCACCATCTCACGACTTGCAGATTCGTGTCCAGGCAGAGCAGCCGTCGAATTCGTGCATAGTATCGACGAGCGTACGAGCCAGGTGACAAAGGAAATCCTCACATATGGAGACCTCCACAAACGCGCCCGGATTGTTGGCCGGGTGTTACAGACTAAGTACAACGTGCAGATTGACGATCTTGTCTGTCTGATAGGCCCTCGATCGTCTCAACTCTACATTGGCATCCTCGGGACCATCATAGCTGGGGGCGCCTATATGTGCATCGACCCGCGAACGCCCGCTGCTCGAATCCGCCAAATTTTGAGCGAAGCCAAATGCAGGCTTACCTTGTTCACAGGGGATGTGCCTTTATCGAACGAGATAGATGCGCCAACGCCTGTCTCCATTGCCAGCGTGTTGGAACTGTATTCCATGACAAGTAGTGATAACCACCGGTCTTTGAAAGGTGATCAATTAGCATACGCTGTATTCACGTCTGGCAGCACTGGTGTTCCGAAGGGCGTCCTCCTCAGCCGTCGAAACTTGCTCAGCAATCTGGAGGAGTTGTCACGTATTTACCCCTGCGACCCCGAGACAGATCGACTGCTTCAAGCCTGCTCACCAGCCTTCGACGTCTCGGTTTTTGAGATCTTCTGGGCATGGCACAAAGGTATAACTTTGTGCACAGCGTCAAACGATGTGCTGTTTAGAGACCTGGAATTCTTCATCAAACAGCTGGATATCACGCATTTGAGCATGACCCCTTCGGTAGCTGCTCTTGTTCGACCTGACAACGTCCCAAAGGTGAAATTGCTGGTTACTGCTGGAGAACCTATGAACTCGAAGGTTTTCTCGGATTGGGCTGACCGTGGACTGTACCAAGGCTACGGTCCGAGTGAGACGACAAACATATGTAACGTCCGGCCCAAGGTCTCGAAATCCGACCTGCCAAATAATGTTGGTCCTCCGTTGCTGAATACATCCGTCTTTATTTGCCAAAGGCAGACCCCGAAGCAGTCCGATACCACTGATTCATCCAGTCACCAGTCCACCCTGCATTTTCAGCAAGTTATCAAGGGAGGTGTAGGTGAGATATGGATCGGGGGAGAACAGGTCGGACGCGGATATATCGACCCGGTGTTGACCTCGAAGAGCTTCTTTGATCATCCTGAATATGGTCGGCTCTACCGCTCAGGCGACATCGGAAGGCTTCTTTGCGATGATTCCTTGGTCGTATTAGGTCGTGAGGACGACCAGGTCAAGCTCCGGGGACAGAGAATTGAGCTAGGAGAGGTCAATTCCGCCTTGGTGAGGTGCAGTCAAGTTGAAGATGCGGTATCCCTGGTCGTTACCAGAGGAAACGAAAGTGCGAGTCTGGTTGCTTTCTGGACACCACGCCAATCCTACAGATCTGCAGACCCCGACGACCTGAATGCCACCATCTTCGAAACGTTGGCAAATAGCTTGCCAGACTACATGATACCTGATAGCCTCATCCACCTTGACAAGATACCTCTGACGCGTCAGGGAAAGATCAATCGCTCGGATTTAATCACCCACTATCAAAATCTCAGCACAGAACAGCTCCAAGCCACGTCTAGAGGCGGTAAGGCGGAAGGTGTTGATCAACTCTCCGATTCGGAAAAAATTCTTGCCCGTGCCGTGGCCGATGCCCTTGGAGTCAGCCTTGCAAATATCAGCCGTACTACCTCTTTCTATGCCCTTGGTCTGGATTCGATCAGCGCAATACGCGTCTCAAGAGCATTGCGAGACCATTATCCTATGGTGGAGATATCCTCATTGATGCAGAACCCATCCATCTCACAACTAGGGAGATACATTGAGAAACATGTTCCGAAGCACAATACGTGCAACGGCAAGAAAAATATGGGTCGTCTCACTGAAAAGTGGGAAGAGGAAATCCGCAGTCTGTATTCGAGGGCAGGCCTGGAAGTCGAGAAGATCCTTCCCTGTACCCCTCTACAAGAATCTATGGTGATCAGCTCGATGAACACTTCTTCTCGAGCCTATCGGAACACTCTGCGTTTCAACGTCAGTGGCAGCGTCCCGAGGTTACGACATGCCTGGCGGGACGCATTAGCAAGACACCAGATCCTTCGTACAGGCTTTGTTGCAACTGACTCCGCTGATTTTCCTTTTGTGCAAGCAGTCTTGAAGAATTTCCAGCTTCCCTGGTTTGAAGAAGATACCCAACAGTTGAGCTCTGATTTGGAGGGTCTCATGGTCCCGCCATGGAGCCTTGAAGTCAGAGGGAAGACAGAGCTGATCCTGAGAATGCATCACTGTCTATACGACGCAGAGGCAATGGCCGTTCTGTTAGACGAGATTCAATCCTTGTACCACGGTCACCAACTGGCTCCGACAACCCCCTTCGATAGCTATCTGTCGTTCATGGAGATGTCGAACACGGATGACACATATGATTTCTGGCGGAGAAAGCTACAGGGAGCTACATTATACAAACTAAGTGAAGCCATATTGCCTGAGGACAAGGCTGCTCCTGACACTCATTTGTTGGTTGAACGGAGGTCTACGATGTCTGTCTCAGAAGTGCAACGATGTGCGCGAAAGATACATTCGACTCCATTGGCTCTATTTCAAGCTCCGTGGGCTCGGCTTCTCTCTTGCCTCTTTGATAGTCAGGATATCTGCTTTGGAAATGTCCTTAGCGGTCGGAACCTTCCTATCGACGGCGTGGAGACGATGGTCGCTCCATGTTTCAACACAGTTCCAACCAGAGTACAATTGCGGCCAGACGAATCGAATCAAGAATTGTGCAAGGGCTTTCAGCAGATAAATGTCGAGATTCTACCACATCAGTCGAGCTCGCTTCGTCGAATCCAGCGAGCAGTAGACACCCAAGGCAGAACGTTATTTGATACACTTCTGCTGCTCCAACAAGACGGACTGCGGCTCGACCATCTGGTTTGGACTCTGGTTGAGGAATCAGGGGATATGTCTTTCCCTTTCATACTTGAGATCACGATGGATTCACGGGTTGATGCCATCACCCTGAGACTGCACTCTGAAGTAGCTGAGAAGAAGTTACTCGGTCGATTTCTGGACATCTACGACGCCCTTCTCATCCACACGGCCAGATATCCGCAGTCAAGAACATTGGATCATTCATTTATTGCTGGCATGTTGCCACGACTACAGGCTTCTACGCCATTCACTGTTCTTGCCTCCACACCACCCACAGACTCCTTTGATGCACCGGGGCACATCAATGAAACACTGTCTCGAACGGAAACATTGGTGAGGGACATACTCGTCCAATTAAAGCCTGGTTCGCATGCAAAGATCTTCAGAGACACGACGGTATTCAGTCTTGGCTTCGACAGCATCAATGCCGTACAGATTGCAGCACGGCTACGGAAAAGCGGATTCAACATATCGACTGGAGCTATTTTGGAAGCTGCAAGCCTCGGAAATATCGCCAAAATATGCGATTCAGGGGCGCCACGAGACTCCAAGCATCAGACTTTTGACCTTGAGTCCTACGAAAAGCGTTGTCGCCGATCTATCTGTCAGAATAACGGCCTCGACGAGACTCATGTCCAGTCCATATGGCCCTGCACACCTACTCAATCAGGGATTCTTTCGCAGTTCCTCCGATCGAGTTACACGCTCTATCTCAATCACATGCATTTCGGCTTGGATAAAGACGTGGATGTACCAAGATTAAAGCATGCATGGAGTCTTGCTATGCAAAGACACGCAATGCTAAGGACTGGTTTCGCTGAGACCGACGATCCCCAGACTCCATTCGTCATGATAACCTATCTACCAGATGCAGTACAGCTACCTTGGGTTGACGATTCAGTGCAAATACCCCAAGAGAGAGGTGAAGCCAAATCAAGAAACATGGACAATCTCACTCAACCACCATGGCTCATTCGGGTGACCAAAAATGGCTCCGCTCTGAACCTTGAACTATCCATGCTGCATGCTCTGTACGATGCACATTCTCTAGATATCATATTGGCCGATGTTGTACGTGCGTATGCGGGTTTCGAATTTCCCGTGGGTGCTTCTCTTGCTCCAGTCGTCTCAAAAATCTTAGGCTTGAGCAGAGACGAAAGTTCCAAGCCATTCTGGTTGGAAGTATCGGCTGATATGTGCTCAACTCGCTTTCCAGAGTTGGGGGTCTACAATCTAGAGGTTGACAACCATTGCGTCGCGACTCGGCAGTGCAGTCTGTCTCTAAAAACCCTCGAGGATGCATGCGCAAATGCTGGAGCAACAATGCAATCTTTGGTTGCTGCAGCTTGGTCTGTATTACTTTCGGCATACACTGGCCAGGATCATGTCACATTTGGTGTCATCCTTTCCGGTCGGGATTTCGAGGAAGAGGAAAACAAGGCAGCGTTCCCTTGTATCAACACCGTCCCGTTTGCGATGAGACTCTCTCAAGACAGGAGTGATCTTTTACAATCAGCCGTTAAGCGATGCGCTGGTGTATTGAAACACCAGCATACTCCACTAAGCTCGATCAAGCGTTGGGTGCAGGCTGAAGGCGATCTGTTCGATACTGTGATCGTTCTGCAAAAATACGATGCAGACGACGGCCCAAAGAGGCCGTGGACGCTCGCCAAAGACGATGCAACTGCAGAATATACACTCTCCTTGGAGCTCATACCCCAAGAGAACGACGTATTGAATCTTCAGGCAACTTTCCGTAACCAGGTGATACCACCGGATCAAGCCGTGTATATCCTTCAAGAATTCGAAGAACAGATGAAAGTCCTGCTCGCACAAACGACATCTAATTCGACGCTGCCAAAATCTGTCCTGTCGATCGTGCCTGCAAAAGAAGAACGGATTCCGACCACGGTCCGCTACCTGCATGAATTTGTGGAGCGGACAGCAAGAGAGAAACCAAACAGTATTGCCCTAGAATTTGTGCAAACCATTCACAGGAACACCCCTATAAAGCAAACTTGGACTTATGCCCAGTTGGACTCGAATGGAAACAAAATCGCTCGACTGATCCAGAGCAAAGGGATAGAAGTTGGAAGTCTCGTGGCTGTTTGTTTTGATAAATGTCCCGAAGCCTCCTTTGCAATATTGGGGGTTCTCAAATCCGGATGCGGTTACATTGCGATTGATCCCGGGGCGCCAACTTCGAGAAAGGAATTCATCCTCCGCGATTCTGACTGTGGAATTGTCCTCACAATTGACGATAAGGTCTCGGAATTTGACAGCATTCCAGGCGTTTGTAGTTTCGCCATTGACAATGACAGTTGGAAGGAGTTGTCGAGCGAAAAGCCTTCACTCTCGAAGGAACTGCAAGTACAGGACGTCTGCTACTGTCTGTACACCTCGGGAACTACAGGAACACCCAAAGGATGCTTGATCAGCCATGACAGCGCAGTCCAGGCAATGTTGTCTTTCCAGCGGATTTTCGATGGTCGATGGAAGGAATCATCCCGGTGGCTGCAGTTCGCGTCCTTTCATTTCGACGTCAGTGTGCTTGAACAATACTGGAGCTGGAGCATAGGCATCATTGTAACTTCGGCACCCCGAGATCTCTTGTTCGAGGATCTTCCAGGGACTATCAACGCCCTCGAGATAACTCATCTCGACCTGACCCCCAGTTTGGCAAGGCTACTCACGCCCCAAGAAGTGCCGAATCTATGCGAGGGAGTCTTCATCGTTGGCGGTGAGCAAGTCGGCCAGGATATCTTGGAGACCTGGGGCGATACGGGTTGTCTTTACAATTTCTATGGGCCAAGTGAAGTGACGATCGGTTGCACAGTACACCGGCAAGTACCCAAGACTGCGAAGCCTACCAATATTGGTCAACAATGGGACAACGTAGGCTCTTTCGTTTTAGAGCCCTCATCGCAGACTCCAGTTCTCCGTGGGGCGATCGGCGAGCTTTGTTTGTCTGGCCCTCTTGTTGGTAAGGGATATCTCAACCGACCCGACCTTACAAAAGAGAAATTCGTAACGTTGGCTGAATATGATACGAGGGTTTACCGAACTGGTGATCTCGTCCGTCTCCTGCATGATAACAGCTTCGAATTTCTGGGCAGAATCGACGATCAGGTCAAGTTGCGTGGGCAGCGCTTGGAAATCGGGGAGATCAATCATGTCGCTCTCAGTGCGGATAGTCGCGTCAAGGACGTTGCTACCATGGTCTTGAAGCATCCAACACAACAGAAAGACCAGCTCGTGACTTTCTTCTCTACGGCTCAAAGACGGGCAAAGAACGAGAAACCATCGATTGTAACTAACAAGGAGACTCAGGATCTGGCTACAAAGATTCGATTGAACTGCTCTGACAAATTGCCAGCGTACATGGTGCCCTCACACATTCTTGCAGTCTCATCTCTTCCCTTATCAGTCAACAATAAAGTTGATCAGAAATCGCTGAAAGCGATATATGAGGAGCATCTGCCTGGTTCAGCGCAAGACGAATCCGACAGAAATGTTTTGACGCAAGAAGGCCTTCAGCATTACAATGAGATGGCCAGTGTGCTAGCATCTTTCTTGCGAATCCAAATATCAGACATCAAGCCAAGTTCGAGACTATTCGAACTCGGGCTGGACTCCATCTCAGCCATCGGTCTCGCTAGAGCGCTCAAGCGGCAGGGATTCCAGAACGCGGAAGTGGGAACGATCCTGAAGCACTCTGTCGTCCAAGATCTTGCCCGAGTCATTACGCGGGAGGCCACTTCACACCAGAACGACATGGTGGACACTGCTCGCCAGAAAATCCAATCATTCAGTAACGTCCATACTGGAAAAATCGCACAAAGCATGAACGTCTCCCTAGAAAGCATTGAGTGCATCGCACCCTGTACGCCACTACAAGAAGGCATGATTTCCAGGGTAATGCAGGCCGACCCTGACGATACGGTTTATTTCTCCTGCTTCCTCTTTCAACTCGATTCGAACACCGATATACAGCGACTGAAAAGTGCGTGGGATGCCTCCCAGCGGTCAATTTCTATCCTCAGGACATTCTTCGTACCAACAGAAGATGGCTTTGCTCAAGTTGTGCTGCGCGAAACCGACAGCGCGGTGAAGATCGTCAGCGAGGCCAGAAATGGCGACGTTCGCAAGTTCGAGAAGTCCTCCTTCAGAGACTGGGTCAGATCTGCAAGGTCTCTATCTACGTGTTTGCCCTGGAAAGTTCAATTGGGAAAGTCCGGAGATGGCGGCTTCATGATACTCCAGATCTTTCATGGACTTTATGATGGAAGCAGCCTTCCAATACTGCTCAAGCAAGTCAAGCAGCGGTATCAGCACCCAGAGGAGACTGGGAAGCCGAAAATGCAGTTCTATCAAGCCTTGCCTCATGGACCACTGTCTCAGCTGCCAGACGAGAAGGAATTCTGGCTGTCACACCTCCCTCGCATCCAACCTCACAAGCTGCCATTGGTCCATGCCGAGCTTGAGACAGATACTCATGCTGTCATCTTGAGGCATCATCTAAGCATTGACCATTTGCAAACCTTGTGCAATGAATTGAACGTTACAGTCTCGGCCTTTTTCCAGGCTATGCTACTCTATGTGATGCAGAGAGAATTCAACTCCAGCCCGACAATAGGTGTGGTAGTCTCAGGCAGAGCCACAGCCACAGAAGAGATAGAGGATGTGATCGGCCCAATGTTCAATACCCTGCCATGTGCCATCAATTCTCTCACCAATGGTGCATCAGTCTCGGATCTCGTCCGCGCGTGCCATCAGTTCAACGTGGATATCATTCCGTATCAACATACACCTCTGAGGAAAGTTGTTCACTTCCTTGGACTAAGTGCAAGCCAGACTCTGTTTGACACGTTATTTGTTTTCCAAAAGACAGTACCGGCTGTCGAGGACCGCGCGTTCTGGCGCGAGATTCCAACAGACAGCTCGCCAGATTATCCGCTGAATATCGAGGTCGAGCAGAACGGCTCCGAGTTCGACGTCACCCTAGTCGCGAGGCCGCAATACATGGACAAGAAAAGCGCCAGTCGGTTGTTAAACATGTATCTTGACGTTGTTCGCAGACCGGAAGAGATGACCGCAATCCTACACCCGGACTTTTGCCTATCACAGGACTCCAGGACCCCGAGTGGGGATCATAAAGCGGACTTGACAATCTCGAATCATGTTCATAAAGACAACGATACCGCATTGAACGACACAGAGACAATTATTCGCTCGGAAATGGCCAAGCTCGCCTCTGTGGACGAAAGGATGATTCACCGTCACAGGCCAACGATCTTCGAACTAGGCTTGGACAGTATAGAAGCAATGAAGCTAGCAGCTCGCGTCAAGAACAAGGGTCTGAGAGTGGCCGTGAGTACCATCATGCGGTCGCCAACCGTCGCAGGGATTGCTGCGGCGGTTACATCAAGCATGGAAACCCAGGCCGAAAGAGCAAGTCGCGAAAGGGCGTCTTTCATTAAGGAACGCCAGATCAGCTATCAACGTATGCTACAGAGCCACGGTGTCGGACTCGACAACGTACAAGCCATCTTTCCGGTCACACCGATGCAGGAAGGCCTACTCCTGGAATCTGACAAGTATCTCAATGTCATGACTTTCGAATTAGCTGCAGACATTGATCTGAACCGACTGATAAAAGCGTGGGAAACAGTCGCCCGGACAGAGCCAATCTTGAGGACACGCTTTGCTGTCGTCGAGTCTCCAGATAAAAAGACGGCTTTTCTCCAATATGTGGTGAAGGATGGAAGTGAGGTGACGGTCCTTGACACGAAGCTGAACGATGTGGTCCGAAACCTCAAAACGGTTCCAGATGAGCAACAACTGGTCGATCAAAGGACTCGTATCACTATTGTCCGCGATGAAACAGCCGCATTTCTTGTTCTTGCCATGCCGCATGCCTTGTACGACGCCTGGTCATTGCACTTACTGCACCAGGAGGTGATTGAGGCCTACCAGTTCCCGCATAGCAGAGCCCGAGGAGCGGCACTGGATCAATATAGGGAGCACCTCGAGGAGATCATCACACAAGGCGAGAGCTCAAAGGCTCGTGAGTTCTGGGAGTCTCAACTGCGGGATATCCAACCCACCACTTTACAAGCGGCCCTCGATGATCACAGTCACCACGGCTCAGCGTTTTTGTTGCGCAAGCAGTCCACGACCAGCTTAACCAATGCCCTCGACTTCTGCAGGCAGCAAGGAGTGACGCTCCAGACTTTGGGGCTTGCATGCTGGACAATGGCACTTATTCACTACACTTGCCAGGTGGATGTATGCTTCGGGCTTGTTCTTTCCGGGCGCACAACCGAGGGCTCGGATCAACTGATCTTTCCAACATTCAACACTGTCGCCTTCAGACCTCTCATTCAAGAGAATATGACCAAGGCAGAGGCCATCCGGAGAGTGCACGATGCAGTCGTGCAGGTCTCGGAAAATCAGCACTTTCCATTACGTGAGGCTCTTCGTCTGGCACGAGGACAAGGAGTGAGTGAAGATTTATTCGATACTTTATTCACCTTTCAAAAACTTCCAACTGTCGAACGTGAGCTTCCAGCATTGTACAACGAAGTCACGCCCGACGAGACAGCCGTCACGCCGCCATATCCTGTCAATGTTGAATTGGAAGGCGATGCAAAGGGTCTGATCTGGACTGTTGCATGCCAAGATGGAGTTTCCAGCCAAGAAATTGGACAGACGGTGCTGGAAAAACTGGATACTATCCTGGCAGCTCTGGTGAGAAATCCCGACCAAGACCTTCTGGGCAAAGAAGGCGGAAAGGTGTCAATATGCGGTCTCCCAGGAGTAGATCTAATCCGCAGCAAGGGCGACAGGCCAAGGAAGACGTCTCACATTGCTCAAGATCAGCACCAGTCCCATAGACCCGAAAACTGGAGTTCAACCGAGGCTGCCATTAGGGATGTCCTTGCAAAAGTATCCCACTTGGACAGAGAGTACATTAAAAAGAATACGGGCCTGTTCCACCTCGGGCTGGATAGCGTCAGCGCCATCAAAGTTGCTACTCTGCTCCGAAAAGAGGGCATTAGGCTTCCAGTAAGCGCGAT
Organism: Fonsecaea pedrosoi CBS 271.37; assembly: GCF_000835455.1. Classification (NCBI taxonomy): domain Eukaryota; kingdom Fungi; phylum Ascomycota; class Eurotiomycetes; order Chaetothyriales; family Herpotrichiellaceae; genus Fonsecaea; species Fonsecaea pedrosoi. Next base: position 1,828,056 of record NW_013550614.1, on the reverse strand, counting down.
CATTAGATCACAGACGGTTGAAAAGATGGCCGTGGCTGCTGAACAGCTCCAACGCGCAGGTCAGGAGACGGCCCGTGCGCCTAACGGGTTTGCGGAGAGCTCGTTTGTTCCTGAGAACATCAAGGGGGCCCTCACAATACCAGAGAAGGATCTCGAAATGATCATACCATGTACCGCGGGTCAAACGTACATGCTTAATATGTGGAGAGCAAGCAATGGGCGCTTGTTCTTCCCAATTTTCTGGCTGAAAGCGTCCGGTGTTTCGCTGGAGGATTTGAGGCAGGGAATGAAAAGGCTTGTTGATGAAGTTCCGATACTGAGGACTTTGTTTATCCACAACAGTGAAGGTGGATGGCCAGAAACATTTCAAGTGGTCGTCAAGAGCGAGGCAGTGGAAAAGTATGGCTTCCCCTGGGCAGTGCGATTCGACGTCCGAGGAGATCATTTACTTGTTACACTTCACATCCACCACGCCTTGTATGATGCTGTGAGTCTCCAGCTGCTGATCACACGACTCGAGAGATTGTGTGCTGGTACCGCACAGCCCAAGTTCAACACGGATATGAGCACTCTGATCTCGAACAACCGAGCATCTCGGTCGATGGCTCAAGAATTCTGGACGCGTTATCTCGGTGAGGGTGAAGGTACACTTCAACCCTTGGGTCGGGGTTCATTCGCAGCAAGGCGCGTTGAGAGATTCCATCCCAAACTAGTGCCGCTCGAGGGATTGATCAAGCAGCTAAAGCATCATGGCCTTAGCATTCAAGCACTCTTCTTCGCCGCATATGCCCGGATTTACGAGGGTATACATTGCCACCTGGGTACAGAACAACAGTCGACAGATACCAAATCGGATGTTGTGATTGGGATCTATCTTGCAAACCGGTCGCTTGATATCGACGGGATCATGGAACTACTTGCTCCGACATTCAGCATTGTTCCATTGAGAATCCGATCTGGGGGGACCCTTCTTCAGTCAGCATTACAGATCCAGCATGATCTGGGCGAAATCACGCGGCCAGAGAACTGCGGAGTGGATATGAGGGACATTAATACGTGGACGGGAGTCAAGCTGGACACATTTGTCAATTTCTTATCCCTCCCAAGTGATGAGGATTCGTCATCGTCTGGAGACCAAACGAGCAACGTTCGAATCACCCATGCGGAAACTTCGGGGAAGAAGGATAAATTTGAGGAGGTTGACGCGTCGTCGCCTTTTATGGACGGCATGGAGTGTGATGCAGATAGCACGACGTGGTGCTTGGTAAGTTCATCCCGTCTCACATCTCCTTGCTCTCTTCTGGCTGATTGACTGATATTTTGTCTTTGCAGCCTGCTATTGATATCGAGGCTAGAGTTGAAGACGGGTACCTAGACATGGGTGTCTTTGCTCCAGAAGATATGCTTTCGGAGGACGAGGTCAGCAGGGTCATGGATGAGATGAGGAGGTTGATGCTAGACTTTTGTTAGGTGCTGGCTGCGAGTCCGTGAGAAGTACGAGGTACGAGGGACTCGTGTCGGATTGTCTCACCATCTCCACTTGTCGTCTCTCTTGATAATTAATAATTCTGTATCTCGTAGAAAGAGATAGTGATGCTCACCGCTGACCTGGTGTGCCCAGAAAGAAACTCGGGGGCACGTTGAAGTGGACAATTTCCGATTCGTCGGCCGGATCAAGAGTTTCCGTCCATGCGTTTTTTGCTTGGGTAGCTTGGGTAGTATTATCCTCATGGCCCTTGCACGGGGCACCCTGCACGGCTCAGATTCTTGTTTTTTTTTTTGTTTTTTTTTGGTTATGCTCTGGGACCGATGACCCTGAGTTTTTTGTGCCTGGCTTGGTCACAGAGGGCTCCAGGCTTACATGTACATATGCCACATGGGGCGGAATGCGACATGTTAATTTGACGTCCTCCACAGCCCCCAGTCCAAGTGCCAACAGTGCGGAATTTCGGGTGTAAAGAGTCTCTGAGTTGACTTTTTTTTTTTTTTTTTTTTTGGAGGTGAGAAAAAAAAAGAGGATAGGGTATGGGATGGGATGGGATGGGATGGGGATGTACCAGAAACGAGCGTGGAGTAAATAAATAATAGCCCCTAACCCTACGAGGTCAGAGTGCATACCGTCCTTGACTCCTCGTAGTATTATTCAGTACCTGGGTGGTACCTACATATGTGGTATGTGGTCCGTCTCATCGCCTACGAGTATTCTCGCCTCCAAGAACCGAGTAGTAATAATCGGCAATAATCCATTCATGATGATGAATAGCGGCCCCCTCCTCCTCCTCCTCCGCGGCCGCCGCCACCTGTCCTGTCTTGTCTTGTCTTGTCCCTGGAGCTAACGGCGGCGTGGTTACCTAGCCAAGTAAGCGTGGTAAGCCCTGTCATGGCTGTCTGGGCCTCGTACCTGAGAAGGGAGGAGCCTCGCTGTGACTCGACTGCCTCGTAGTTTTAAGTACTCCGTACTCGGACTTTTGTTTGTATGTAGGTGTATATATATATATATACCGAATATATATATACCTATATAATTAATAATTATATCCATCAAACGAACCAGAGCGCAGAACCATTCCTCATTCTTCAATCTTCATTCCCCCTTGGAACAGTACTCCCCCTCCCCCTCAGGGGGCCGACCACAAAAATGTCCCTCCGCCACACCGCCACCACCAGCGCATCAAGCACACCGCGCGCGGCACCCTCATCAAGAGCAGCAGGAACCCGCACAGGAGACAATGAGGAAGAAGATGATGAAGAACCCGTCATCGCCGGCCCCTTCGTCCTGCACCATGGGTCCTTTATCCTCGAGTTTCTCCGACCAAAGCCGTCGAGGCATGCTTCGTGAGTATCCAGTCCAGTCCAGTGATACCCTGCCATTCATTTCCTATTTCATTTCCTATTTCCCGTTGTTGTTGGTTTTTATTTAAATGAAGAGATAAAGTTCAGAGGGAGTTGGGACTGGAGTTCGGACAGGGAGTAGAGCGGGGACAAAAAGGGACTTTTGTAAGGCAAGGCAAGGCTCCGTCAGGGGTCTCAGTCTCAATCAAGGCGTTGAAAGGTGGCGCTTTGCTCCCTGCCTATACCTACCAGGCTGATTGTTCCCTCCCCACCTACCTACGTACCTACCTTGGTATCTCGGTAACCAGGGAAACTCGAGGGGAGTCAGTCAGTCGCGCAAGGCTGCGACCAGACATCGTTTGGACATGGATTTTGGCGCTTCATTCAACACCTTCTCTTTTTTGAACACACATCTCAATCTTGATGCACTTACTGACTGACGGCCTCTTTCCCCAGAGTGTTGATGCGAGCCACGTACAAGCATGATCACCCGCTGTGTCGCAAAGGCAAAGCATATCCTCAGGTCTGCCGATTCTCTGTCTCAAGCTTGTAATGGTCTCGTTTCTGGGATGGCGTATACTCTTCGCTGCCCACAAGCAGACGCATCGCTCGACCACCAAAAGACGGTCGGACTTCGGTTGAGCGGTACAATGCTGATGGAATTCCCCTCGGACCCGTAGGCACCACCACTCCACCTGCACTTCCAACAATCCGAATCGCTGGCCGTGCTCAGCGGCGAGCTCGGCACCACGACGACATACTCACGAATCGACACCATCCACACACCTCAAACCACGCCTCCCGCTCGACCGCACCACATTGCGCCGTACATGCCTCACCAGATCTGGCCGTCGCCGAGCGCAAAGGAAGACACGACGATGCTGATATGGGCACACCCAAACCCCAAAGACATGGACGACAAGATGGACCGGCTCTTCTTCCAGACTCTGTTGCTGTACGTGAGTGACGTGAGCGAGGGCAAGGAGCCATTCTCCCTGTTACAAATCATGTTGATCCAGTTAAGTTTCTCTCAATATCTTCCCCACGCTCTTGGGCCTTGGCTTTCCCGCTACTTCAATTTCTTTTTTTCTTTTTTCTAACGATAGAGAAGACATATCTCCGCCACGGCTCTGGTCGTCTTGCCGGGCCTAACCTTCCTCGGGCCCCTCCGGTGGTGGATCCCTTGGCTGTTCCAGTGTCTGTGCGCCTACCTGGCCCTGTGGCTGGGCAGGAAACCCCTGCTGAAAAAGTACATGTCGGCCGAGGACTGGGAGGACGAGGATGTGCAGGAGCGGATCGGCATGTGGAGGAAGAAGGATCTTTGATTCTCCAAGGATTACAGAAGGGCGGGTGGAAAAGAGGGAGGAGGTCTCGCTAGAAGTCGTGTGTGTGTGTGTGATGTGATGTGATGCGGTGTGATACAAAGGGCCCATCCCGGTCTTTCTTTTAGCCAGTGTGCACTCAAGTGACCGTAGAGCACTCGTTTTGCGCGTGGGGTTCTCCCCTTGGTGTCGATTTCGGTTCAGCTGAGGGTGTGCCAGTGGATTGGTGGTTCGTTAAGATCTTCTCGACAACGGGGTGAGGGTGTTCGGGTAGTCGAGAGCCGAAGAGACGTTTCGGCAAGTAACAACGTGCCACGACACGATCCCGGCCGTCAACGAAGAAAGAGACGAAAGGCGCAAGGACGAAGAAGCACGAAAAGAATTCTAAGGTCATCCTATATCCATCGTGTCTGATTGGGTGCGCCAGTTTTGAATCAGAGTTTCGCAATCCAAGGTCAAAGTACCGCAGGACAAGTCGGGCAAGTCAGGCAGTCAATCTCAGTCTCAGTCGGGCATGCAGGCAGGCAAGGAATAGGAATGGGAATAGAATACCAGTAAAAAAATTACGAGGTGAACCAACACACAAAAGTCTATTAGGTATCGAAGCAAAAGGCAAGCAAAGGCAAGGTTTCTCCTACCAAAAAAGCATGAAGCGTTCCACTTCCACGCTTTTTCTTGCCTGATTTCTTTGCCCCCGTTGGCTTTTCGCCTTGCTTCGCCCTTACACAGGACTTTGACAACGCAGCAACAACAACAACAATGTGGAAAGGAGGGAAGAGGAGGGCAGGGGAAGGGGGGGGGGGGGGGTTCCTTGTACGATGCAAACCTTGTAAAACCTTGTTACACCGTCTCTATCTTGGGAGTTTTACTTCTACATGGGTAGTACAAAGGTTAATACAACCCACTGAGCAGCGTCGTAATAACAAACATGTCGTCTGTTATTGGGTATTGGATCACGATGAGAATCTGAATCCTGGACACCCTCAGGCCTTCAGGGCCTCAAAAAAGTCCCCTCCTCGCATCATGCATCCCACGACGACTAAGGAGGAGAGAGGGAGAAAGAACAGTCGTGTGGGCATCAATCAATTGACAATCCATCAAAGAGTATTGGATGAATCCCAGATCTTCTCCCCCTCCTCTGCTGGCCCCCTGCCCTGGTCCCTCCCTCCTCCCTCCCTTGTCCCGCCGGGACAAACTCTTCGTCTCAAGTTGTGTAACCACCACCACCACTCCATCTTGAAAGTGGAGTTCTGCGAGATGGAGGTTGGGCTGCAAACATCCTACGCCCTGTAATCTTTCCAATCAAGTGGCTTCTCCTCCCAAAGAAAAAAACTTTAAACCTCACACATGAGCAGGTCTGAAGAATCCATGCAGTTATATGCATGCATGCATGAGTGATATGTGGTCGTCATTGATCACGCCAAAAGAATCAAAAGCATAAGCGTAAAGGTTAAATTGATGCAGAGACATCGAGGGTGGTGTGGTGTGTGAGTGGATATGTGGGGGTTATCAGATCTAAAGACGTTCACGGATCTAATCTGATCGAGAATGGGGCTCCGGTTTCGGCGGCATTGGTGCTAGTTGGCTTCTGAGCACCTGGGGTTAAATGGATATATAGATAGATAGAGCCATGGACGTCGCGAGGGCGAGGCATAAGGAAGACTATCTTCGAGCGGAGGCATGAAGCATGTATCGACCGAGGTGATTCTCAGACACACATACACATAGAGAGAGAGAGAGAGAAACTGAAAATGAGGGAGGCACACGGCCTGGTTATCCGGGTACGTAAATGGAGTTGGGTGCACCCTACACGAACAAAAGCGTCAAAAGGGCCCTGAGAGGGTAGACACGAGCAAAGAAGAATGTTGAACAAGTGAACCGAAGAGAAGAGAGCATCATCAACAGGCCTCTCCTTTTCCTCGCCTACTGCTTTCGCGGGAAACGAGGCTGAAGGGGAAAAGGGGAAGAAGACATGCTTCGTTGGAAAGAGACGGCTGTGCACGACGACAACGGAGTAAGACAGTCATTGGTATCAAGGATGACTCTCCTGCTGCGTCCCTCTGTATATCGCTGTTTCGAAGGTAACATCTCACCGAGTCCCCTGCCAGCCAGGCTTGCCCCGAGAGTCTCACAACAAAGTCTACGTCCCCCTTGGACCGCCACACGGCATATCCACGCGGTCATGTCTTTGCTCGCCCCGTCTTCTTTTCCATTCTGTACAAAATGTCCTGCATCCAGCTATCCACTATCCAGCATGACACCTCCCGGTCACAAACAAGCACTTACCAGCAAGCAATTCCCAGACCGTCACTACAACCGTCAAACCAACTCTCAACTCGGAGACTGCTGGCCTCTGCTACTACGGCTGGCTCAGAGGCTGTAAATGAACTCGGGATTCTCCTTGTCGGTCAGATCGAGCCACCTGCACAGAACAAGAGTAAGCCATTGCATAATTGCATTGCGTTGCACAGCCGGACGACGCCGATGGTAACAAAGAACAAAAAGTGAGTCGGATGAAAGCCACAAAGGCAGAAAAAGAATGTTGGCCGATCGACATGTCACCGGCATCTCACCACAACCAACCTCGCCGTCGCCCGTCTATCTCAACCCCCAAACAAAACCTCTGGGTGGAATTGCAGACAGAGCATTGGGCAAGGAATGTCAAAGAACAGTGAGAGAGCACTTACTCCTGGTTTTCCAGCTTGATGTATCCCGGTTCGGCCCTTTCCCGCTCCTTTTTCTTGTTCATCCTCTTACAATACCACCAAATGAAAGCGAGGTCCAGAAGACATGCGCCCCAGCAAACAAGGATGGTAATTTCAGCCGGCCTATACTGCGGCGCGTCTTTTGGCCTAAAGGTTTGTGGGCCGATGATATTCCCGACGCAATAGCCGACGAGATACAATGCTGCCACGGTCGTCTTCTTGGTGTAACCGGCGACGTTGGTGGCGATGAGGGAGAGCAACGCCACAAAAGGTGTGGGAGACGCTTGGGTGAGATAATAACCCGCGAGCCGGCCCGCGTTGTTGCCTAGGGGCAGCGCAACAATGAGGATTATGCCCAGCATCGCGATGCACAGACCTCCCATCGAGACCAGAATCCGCTGACCAAGGCGATCGCCGAGCCACCCACAGAACATGAGGGCCACGACCTCGACCGCGCCGCCAGGCGTGCCGTACAGCAGAGATTGCTCGGGTGTATAGCCAAAGGAGACGATCTAAAAGGACATTAGAAGAAGCGCCGGCATAGGCTTGCATATTCGCAGGCAACAAGAATCACACAGGAATACCTACCAGTTGTGAAAAGAAGTTGCTGATGCCTCCATTGGGGATATCGGCAGTGAGGGCGTAAAAGGTGAAAGCCCATGTCAGTGGATCCAACAGAGCTTCCTTCAATTGATACCACTTGAAGTGCTTGTTGCCGATACCTTGCTGGTTGATCCTCACTCTTTCGACCGCCAACACCCGATCACGGGGCTTCAACCACCGCGCATTGAGTTGGTTGTCCGGCATGACAAAGAAAAATACCACCCCCAGCACGGCGGTCAGGCAGCCGTTGACGAGAAAAACAATTTTCCAGGGAGCAATGGCAGTCCCGTGCTTGCGAGCGCCGACGGCGATCCCATACGCGACGAGCCCGCCAAAGATCTGGCCGAAGCCGTTGAAGGAAAACCAGAACCCCGTTCGGGTGCCTTGCTCGCGCTTCGTATACCATTGAGAAGTGAACAGGGCGAATCCTGGAGTGACGGCTGATTCCATCACGCCGAGAAAGACTACCTCGTCGTCAGACGGTCGCACGAACAGCGTCGAGGGGCAGATACAGCATCACAAAGAACGACACGTACATCGTATAGCAACAGCACCGCCAAAGTTGGAGACGGTGGCAAACAATGCCAGAACCACGCCCCAGCCGACGACACAAAAGGCCGAGTATTTGGCGAGTGGCAGTCTCTGCAACAGTCGATTTGTGGGATACTCCCAAGCCAGATAGCCAAAGTAGAACATGCTGGACAGCCACTGGTAGTCATCCCCCACGAGGTTGATGTCCGTCTTGATGCCCATGATGCTGGCATATGACAAGGTCGTCTTATCGAGGTAATTCAACCCATACACGACGCAGAGCAGAGGCATGAGATGCCAGTCAATTATGCGCAACAGCCGCTTGTTAGTCGCCTCGTCAATCTCGACAACTTCGCCCGAGGCGAAAGCTTTCATCGCCTCGTCGGCATCCTTGCTATGCTCGAGGATTCTCTTTGCGGCGGCGGTAGACGACACCGAGGCCCGCCGCTCCTCTATGTTCACCGGTGAGACGGAGCGACCACCAGGAACATTGTGGACGGCGACCGACTTCTCGTTACCTTGGATGTCGCCCATGGTTGATGTTGACGAACTTCGAAGTATGTCGCGTGCCGCGGCAGGATAATGACGGAAGGATGCGGCTGAGGAGTCAGAGAAGCAATGTAACCCCAACTTAGAAACAAGGACTGTCGAATCTGTTACACGAAGCACTCGTGCCGTCGAGTTGCTGTCCCGAGGAGAAACACAGACTGACAACAGAGCCTCGAGATTGCAGACATCAAACAAAACAGGAAGCTGTCGACACTTTTAACATCAATGACAGAAGGACGGTTTATCTTCCCCGGGACCACTACCGAGACAATTCCGGGTCGCGATAGCACTGATAGGCAGAGCGGTTCTGGACTTCAAGAGACGTTGCATCACAGAATGAAGCAAAAGCCGGGGTTGGATAAGCAGTTCCCACCAAGGCACCTGATATTGCTTCATGTGGCATTGCATCAATCACAAACGGAGGAAAAGGTGTCGAGAGCGGGGACTAAAATGGGGAAGCTTAATGCGGTCAGTGGTTCAAGGAAATGGCATGGGAGCTGTTGTGTGTGGATTGCATAGAGATAGGAAGGAGGAGGACGATCAAAGGTTGAATGGTACGATGGATGGTTCGAGGGCGACGTCAATGGCGCCCGCTGCAAGCCAGGAATGATCGTCATGCGTACATTAAACCGCATCAGGAAGGTCTGAACCATTTGGGATCAAGGTCGACCAGTCGATCATTCGACCAGTCCGGCAAGGTAGCCAGACAGAAAAGACAAAAGTGATCCATGAGCGGCAAATGTCCAAGCGATATCTCGTGGCAATCGCGTGCGAATTCATGCGGACAAGTCCTTCTGGACAAAAGGGGGAAGCCAATATCTTTGGGGGGGGGGGGGTTATAAATATATATCATATCGTGTATATCGCTTATTTTTCTTCGCGTGGCACATATCACATATCACATACTGCTCTTTGTCTACATTGACCTCTTTCCATAAGGCTCGAACGGCATGACAACGGCCACGAGCGCCTGCAACACCTGTCAGGACCTTGTTTGACTTGATTCCTGGAGAACAACATCCACTTACCATGGCAATGTAGAGAGAGGCACAAATGTAGATGGGAGCACTTGTGGCCGTGTCAGAATAGGCCGCCACAAAGGCACTTACAAGACCCATGACCCGATTGCAGCCAACTGCGATGCCGTTTCCTGTGGCTCGGTGGGCAGATGGCAGACTCTAACCAATGTCGTTAGCATCAGATCAGATCTTCGGCCTGGACTCTGGGGTAACTTACCTCGGGAGTATACGCATAGAGAGTGCCATAGTATACATTGACAAAGAAGTAAATGGCACATGTGAACCCCAAATTCTGAGCTGGGGTGCGCACTGCCGTGTACGCAAAGAAGAAGGCCATGGTGATCAGTGCTCCGATCACCATGGTGTACCTTCTGCCCAGATACTTCCAGTTGCACATTATCCCAGCAAGCACCGGACCAAAGATGCTGACCGAGTTCGTGATCATGTAGTTTCGCCAGGTATAGTAGGCGCCGCTTTGCCCCGTCTGAGCGCCACGACTCTCGAGGAACTGGGGCAGGAACACGTAGAAGAGCGGATAGGCAAGTCCTGATAAGCTTGTGGTTAGCTCCAGAGTTTCTGGCATGGAGACGCCATCCTTCTGCACTTACCAATCAAGGTCCACGACAGCCAAATCAAGCATGTAGAGACTCCGAGTTTCTTGGTCGCAAAGAGACCTCGCAGATGAGCCAAAAACTCGGAGAATCCATATCGCGATTTGCCATATGTCGATTTGATGGGACCACACGCCTCGAGATGCTCAATAGTGAGCGAGCACGGTCTGTTGTATTTGGTGGCGATCGCATGGAAAGTGTTGACAACTTCCTGGTCTTGTCCCTTCGCGAGGAGGTACTTTGGTGTCTCCTTGAGCCGGATGACCGTCACCCGGAGAATACTGAGAACAAAGACCAATGCTCCGTTTGAGTACCAGACATAACGCCAGCCCTGTTGAGCAACTGTTAGCGAATCTTTTGTGTATGATTGTTACAGGCAAGATTACCATGTTGTTGTCGTAGGTGCAAGTCGCGTGGCTGGTACAGTTGTATCTCGAGATTGAGAGGAAAGGCCACGCAAAAGCCGCCGCAATCACAGGAGCAAGTCCCCACCAGCACGCCATCAGCGTCAGAAGCCATTGCTTGTTGCCAGGCAGGTACTCGAGGAACACAGTGGTGTCCAGGATCAAGTTCCCTCCAGAGCCAAATGCTGCCAATGCTACAAAGGCACCCAGAGCATACCAATTGGGTGACGCACCCGCAACGATGGCAAAGATCGAACAACTGAACAACGAGACATTAAAAGCGAATCGACGACCAATCACATCAGCACCTTCAACCCGTCAGTAATGTGGAGTTGCCTCAAATCCATGGGGAAAACCTACTCAATCCCCAGAACAAGGCTCCGATCAACATGCCACAGTATGCAGCCACGGTAAGACCATTGCTAAAAGAAGGGTTAAACTCAAGTGCGGCCTGGCCAGCAGTGACTGATTGCAGTAGCAGAATCAAAGAGTCGGCTGCGTAGCCAAAGCCGTTGAGGAAAAAGAGCTTCAGATGCATGTTGGTCCAGCCAATTTCGTCGATAGCCTACGCGAGCTGGTTAGCGGCCATGACCTCCAAGCTTCTTGTCTCTACACTCGCAACTCCGAGGCGTTACAAAGTGTTTGGGGGATGACCGACATCATTCACAAGGCGCATTTTCTTGTCAAGAGCAGGATCGACATCGTTCATGGAGAAAATTTGGCCTTCCACCGTGTTCTCATCGAGCGACTGCACAGAGATGCTATGGCGCACTCTCTCACTAAGAGAGTGTTGGTGATGATGGCGGACATTTTTCGAGTCGGCTTGGGTTTCAACCACCTCTTTTGTCGGATAATCGGTAGACATGGCGGCTAGGTCTTTGCTTGTACCTGAAGAGGGAGGGATATCGTTCTAGCGACGTCGCAAGCAGTCGTACCTATCCAAAAGGCTTGCCAGTCGAGGAACAAGTTGGCTCTTCTTCTCTTTGCCCCAAACGAGTCTTTATCTTCTTTTGTCGCAAGTGGAACAGGCGAGAGTGACAGGACAGAAGAAACCGAGATACAGAAGCAGGGACAACAGTAGGTTTATCAATGGGAGGAAAAACCCATGGGGACTAGGGGACTGACGTGGGCCCTCGCTCCGAATTCCTGACAGTCCACTGGAAAACCATTCCCTCGATTGGCACGAGGGAACTATCCCTAGCCGTCGACGAGTTGACATCCCAAGCTAGATCGTTTGGCTCGAGCTGAGTGGGCGCCGTAGGGAGAGGAGGACCCGGTCAGTGCAGCGATCAGCCAGCGCCATATCGGATGGGCATGCATGGCTAGACCATTGAAGGACACGCGACAAGGACACAAAGGCACACGACGTGCGAGCTGTGTTGTAACGCTGCTGTCGATTTCGGCTGCTACAGCCAATCCGAACCGCTAAGGCTGACGACAGCAATGAGCAACACAGCCATGACGAAAGACCTTACTCCAAGCGTTTGGTTTGGGAGGCGGGAGAGCGGGCGTGAGGTCGATCTGGTGGCAACCAGTGAAAGACAAGACCGTCTTGTGTGCGCCTCCAAGACCAACTGAGGAACCAAGATGGCGCAGGCGACTACGCTGATTCGGTCATCAGGTCCAGCGCGGGGCAGTAGTGGGGTGCACCTCTGGCCTTGGGCTTTCGACTTAGGCTTGCTGTGGCTTAGGGCCCCTCTGGGTGGCTGCAGTGAGCCTCAAGACTTTTACGAGAACTACGAACATCTTGGTTAAAGGCCCCTGTAACAGGCTAGAGCCTTTGCCCAGAAGCTGCACTGGAGGGGCGGCAAGCCTCGGCGGGAGAGGAAATTACACCGCGAAATCTTTCTTCTCCGTGCATTTGCCTCTTCTGCCCAACTACAAGTACAAAGTAAGAGGTAATGCGGTAACACCCATTGCGATGGTCACCAATCGCGGCCCCAGAACCAGCACGTGGATGGAGTCCAAAGTATGAAAAGAGGAAGAGTCCTTTCTCCAATTCTCCAAAGCCTCTGCGAAGAAGAAGACGGCGAATGCTCGCATCGCATGTCTTATCATCTACAAACCTGTGACCTGCGCAGTCCGAACAGGCTTGTTCAGACACTGTACCGATAGCTTCCAGCTGACACCCCCTGCATGAGAGACTGTTCAAGCGATACCACCTTTTGATATCTCAATGGTTTCGAATTGGACGCCAACCGACCACGCGTCTGTTTGACTGCGATATCAGGGTATCTCAACAAAGGAAATCGCCCAAAAAAACTCGCTCAAGTCGATCTCGCGTTTGGACACCATCAAGCTTCATCCCTAGCTCAAATGTAGCCCAGCTTTCCCCCGAGATAACCTCCAGCTCTGTGATCCTATTTTATCCAAAGGACAGGTCTGAAGTCAGGCAATATTCTTCTGTCGCCTGTTCCGTGACTCGCCTCAAGCCTCCAAAATCATATCTCATAATAGTAGTCATCGTCCAGACCTTCTCTGCTTGGAATCTCAGGACCATCCATTCCATCCATACCCTCCACGATGCCCTCCTCGTCATTGAATCGCACGTTCAGGAGCCGGACTTTGAGCCCGTAGTCACTGATCATATGTATGAGACTGTTGGTTTCGGCGGTAATCGGTTGCTGGTCCAAAAGCATCAAAAGTCCGTCGAGCCATTCCGAGGCAAGGCTGTGACCGTTCGGGTGGAAGGTAAGAAGGACCGCTTCCTTGGCCCCGTGTCGGGGCGAAGACGTCTTTGAGGAAGTTCTCGAATGCCCTTCTCGGCTGCCGCGGGATTTGGGAAGGAATCCATGGATCGTGATCTTGTTGGTGGTGAAGCGGTCATGGAGCAATTCCTTCAGCGTCGAATCCGAACCAATTGATGATCTGTCATTGGCCGTTACATTGGAAACCACAGATGATACAATCGATAGATCGATCTTGTCCCTCAAACTAGCTGTGGACGGGGATTGCTCTTCCTTTTCGTCGAAATCGCCCCAATGCAAATACTTGCGGTTCTCGGAGAGTCTGATGAAACGATAGCCATGCGTTGTGTTTTGCACCAAAGTATCCTCCGTTACAGGGCCTCCGCCTTCTTGATCCGTATATGTGCCATTGGGAAACCATGCTCCGGCCAGCAGGCACCGAATCCTTTGCTCCTTGACGAATTGCAAAGCTTCGCTCTGCAGCTCTTCCTTGACTCCTCGAAGATGCTGACCCCACACGTCTTCGTATGTCAGTTCCAAGAGTTCCATCTGTAGCTCACGAAGTTTGCTGTACTCGAAGGCAGCCATCTCTTTCTCGATATCTTCGATACCCTTGGTGCGATCAGCTCCACCGACCACACTCTCCACTAAAATTCGAATCAACTCGACAATTTTGGGGAAATCGTCGACTTCAGCACCCGTTGCCTTCCATAATCTGAAGAATGCATGCAATCCAGCAACATGTAGGCGACTCCAGTGTAGTAATAGGGGTTTGAACACTTTGTCAAAGTTGGTCCGGCTCTCCAATGCCAGGTAGCTTTTGGAATCCTCCAGATCCATCTTGTCCACTTCAAAATGCTCAAAGAGTATTGCCGTCAACGTCAGACTAGCCCGAGCCAATGGACACCTTTGCTGCTCCGGCAGCACTGATTGTTCCAGCAGGATATTCTGGAATTCGTCTTGGTATTTGCGGACGTAATCGGAAAGATCCATCATCCCCAGGAAGCCCATATCCGCGAAATCTGGCTCCGGGTTCTCGCTCGTGAACCCAAGTCGCCTCCATTTCAGCGGGTTATGCTTTGATTTGGATTCCCCATTCCGTACTTCAAATTCGGGTTGTTTTTCAGGATTGCTGGAGAGATGGACGGCTTTGATGGTCCGCCTATGTTCCGGCTTGACTAGGTCAACCGGTACGTCTCTCCACCTCCTCAGCAAGATTTTCGTCAATGCTTGGAATTCAAGCAAGGGATGCGCCAAATCTTGTAAGGCCGAACTCTGCATCAGCACATACACTGCCTTGATTACCCCAAGATCTTGTATTCTCTTGATGAATTTGGGCCACTCGGTTTCATTGTCATTTGTGATGGCGTCTCGCATAAGCGAATTGATCAATTGGAGAGCATTCGCACACAGAGCATGGTCTGCGGAAGATAATCTCGTCACCAGCATCTCGAGGAATTGTGGGTAAACTGCGAGAGCCGGTTTCAGGGCTTGGAACCCTCCGGCGTGGTTGTTGGTGTTGATTTGGGAGGATCGATCGGCGTGGTACGGTCGGGAGACAATAGAGACGAGTATTGCCATCGCGCCCCGGAGAATATTCACCAAAGGCTGGCATACAACCAGTTCTACCACCTGAGCGTAGAAACCGCAGTCAGTGAGTGGCGCTCATTCATTGTGATGGCCTGGATGGGGGAAGCCTTGCCTTCTGGACAACTCGGTCGTTGACAGCCTCCCATCCTTGGTCCACCTCTAGTAGCCTGGCAAAGCTTGCAAGACTGTATGCGAGGGTATTTCCACTGCTTTCGAGGACGAGTGTGCGCAGTTGAGGCAGGCCACCTGCAAGCACGAAATGTTCCGCAAAAGAAGGATCGTTGATGAGCGACTGCAATTTGAAAGCTGCCATTTTCCGGCTTGCATCTTCTGAACTCGACAGACCAGTGAGCAGGTCTGTGAGATTGGGGCTCAAAGTCGGGTGATTGGGATCCATCCTGATCAGCTCTGACCAGACATGAGGGTTCGAGGGCAGTCGAGGCGTCGAGGTCAGTGTGTCGGAAGGCAAGACGTAGGCTTCGGGTATCTCGCTGTCATCGCCATACTGGGGGTTGCGCGGTGTGTCTGATGCCAATGACCAGGGAAGTTCGCGTTGACGGTATCGCCTGAACTGCGGAGCGAATAGTGAGCGAGCCCAGGATGCACTGCTTGAGTGGCTGTTCGGGGACATTTTGTTTGGTGATTGAGGGCTAGCCACGGGGGATACTCCACCAGGGGCAATCCCATTAGGCTCGGCTTCAGTTGATGTGGGTGCCAGGCGAGGCCCAAAAGCAACATCGTTGGGGGCCAGCTTTCGCCGGCGGAAGAGTGACAATGACGTCAACCATGGGTTCTTTCTCAGTGTCGACAGCAATGCAGTACGCGTACTGGTCTTGTGGCTCAAACTGTGAGAAGAGCTGCTATTATAGGATATCCAGTCAGAGGAGCTGTCGGAAGAGGGACATCCGTGATCAGACATGTCTAATTGTCAAGCCTCCCAGGGGGATTTGTGATCCTGAAACCTGCGACACAGTTTATGGGAGAGGGGAAAGCGAGAAGACCCTAGATGAGCAGTTCAGCTTGCAGTGGTGGTAGACATGAGTTACTATCGACAGTCTAAGTGAAGCATTCTCGGTCTGGGCAGGATTTAATGAGCCTCACAGACTCCCAGGCATCTCAAAGCTCAAAGGGCCTTACTATAGAGAAAAGGTCGAGAGTTGTTCAGGCAGCTTGATAATGCTGAAGTTTTCGTGCACGATTTCTACTGAACATTGTTCTCTTCACCTCGGGATCCATACCAGGTCATTGTCCTCGTTCAATTCATAACTGTCCACCCTGGATCTCGGCACATATTGCTGACGAGTTTCGGGTTGTGGGCGCAGGGGTTTGACCATAATCCTCCGACATAGTCGTCCAGTGCTTGCCTTTCAAGCCTTCTTCTTTGTATCATCCTTCATGTCCAAATTATCCTCTGGTATCTCAGGATACTTCTCCAGCAGCCAGTCATACAGATCATCACTCACATCACCTTGCACAGTGATCTCCTCCCCTCCTGCAGCCGTCTTGGTGACGCTGCTTCCCGTCGCGAATTTCTTGCCCAACTCTTTGGCTACCTTCTTCAAATCCAATCCATGTTCTTCCAAGCCTGAAACAACTGTGACGTACTTCCGTTTGTTTCGTTCGACACGCTTTATCAAAACGATGGCTTCGGCCTTTCTCTCCGCCTCTCGCTGTTCAGCCGCGGCAGCTTTGGCTGTCTTTTTGGCAGCATCTTTCTCTGCTCGTTTCTGTGCATCGACGGAGAGAGCTGATAGATTGGCGTTCAATGCTTCTGTGGCAGACTTCGTTAGGTCGGTAGAAAGGTAAAGGGTTACGGGACCGCACACCTTCCGAGTACAACTTCTGGTGCATGTCAGGGTGGTTCTTCTCGAGCCATTCTGCACACTTCTTGACCGTCCCGCCGAATTCGCAATACTAGGTGTTGTCCAAAGTCGAGTCAGTCCACTGCCAGCCACATTCATTTGAACTTTGCAGATGTATGTTGTACCTCAGGTGGAAGGGTGCAAACTGTAAATCGCACAAATTTAGCATCAGCATCAAGTCTCGCTCCATTGGGTCTGCTTGGAGGACAAAGGAATCGCACCTCCGCAGTAGACAACCTTCCTGGCAGCTGGTCCTGCAGCAGCACCAGCACCGGAGGCTGGCCCTGTTGCGACCTCCGCCGACATCAGGATTTTAGGCTGAGATCCACGATGATTTTTAAGGTACTCAAGTTACACCTGTGGTTAATGATAGATACCGCCGACAGTGGTGTTGCATGTGGCTTGTTGCAAAATGTCTCGGCCACTCATTCAACAGATACACACTGCGCAGTTACAGTTGCAGTTTGCTGGTCCCATGGGCGCTAGTGGTGGGCTTGGTGGTGGTGGTGTAGCGAGAGGATCATTGCCAAGGCCGTAGGCGGTAGATCTTCGGGTGGAGAGCTGTTGAATGTCACATGTTTCGGCCTCCTAGTCTCCAGCCTCTTGCTGACCAACTTGCTCGCTCAGATATCTTACAATTCGCGCATTCACTGACTGATTTTCACGTGCGAATTACAAGGGCATGTTCAAGGTGCAAGCATTGCCATGAAGACGGCAGGGATCTGAACCTTGAGCTGATGCGAGGCCGTTGCGCCATGTCTCCATTGTTATCAATGTTTCCCCGCCCCGGTGTTACGCAGCTCTATCTGACCACTCTCCTCTCAACTCGCCAAAACTCATTCCCTTTTGGTAAGGTTTTTGAAATATCTCCATACGAGGAACCTTGTCGTGGTCCCTGTCATCGACACGAAGTGGTCCTAGCAGAGGTGAAATGCTCATCCCCTCGGCGAGATGCTGCAGTTCTCGTATCGAGTCTGCCTGTGATAATGAGGGCTTTTGCCATGAGGAATTCCCGGCGTCGAGATACTCCACTGTTCCAGTCTCAAGCCACCTGCCTTTTATGTTTTGACACACAGATATGACAGCTCAGCAACAGGGTTGAACCGCAAGCAGAACGCTCGAATGATTGATTGACGTGGACATCTGCTTTTTGCCTTCACTTTCCCTTGCGAGGCCCACAACGGACGTGACGAGAGAATGAACATACATGCATCAATCACTTGCAGGTGGATCAAATTTGCTCTCTCCGTACCCCCAACCTACGAGTCACCCTCAGTTGCGGTGGACTTCTCCACGCAATCACATCTTTGAGCTCCTCAATGTCGACTTTGGCTGCCTGAGATGTTTCCTCAGGGAAGGTCAAGGTTTTGTTTAAGGTACACAGTACCGCTGTCACAACACACTATCGCTAGCCAGAGCCCCCGCTGCATGAAAGCCAAGGGTCCAGGCTTTCTGACATACTGAACGAGAAGGGTAGAGGACGGAACAAGTCGGCGACATCTGATTCCGAAGGTCGACTGGATTCTGTAAAGTTTATGCTTGTTCAGCCCACGCCATAATTGGAACCTCTGTGGGATCAGCAGTGGTTATCTCCTCGTTTAACAGCCTTGTCCCCAGAATCCCCTCACTCCAGAGTCAACAAGGGGCATCCGGGCACTCTGGTAGTGTCTGCCAGCAATCCACAGGCACCAGAGGGCCCAAAGAGCACCGCGACGTACAGAAAGTGCTAAGTCAAGCATCCACTCCTTGACCTCTACATTGACATGCTAAAGAAAGTGGACTATCGGAGAGAAGGCGCACTAGAGGCACCCGTCCCGGCCGTCCGTAGAAATCTGTACTGCACGCCAACATCTGTAAGAAGCTGGTACCGCTGTTCGTAGAGTAATAATTGATAGAAAACAAGCCCAAAAACAGGGAGTTTGATAGAGGTGCATTACACCGTGTTTGAGGGTCATCACCCTCCTCAGAACAGATTCGCGAGAGGAGACATTCAACACACGTTTCATGGAGGTAGTGGTGCACTGATACTCAGTTATCCCTGCCCTCGAGAGATCCCCCCCTGGTAGAGTTGATAACATGCAATAGAGAAAGATTAACGTTCGACGCTGACATGCATCCAGCTGCCACAGGCAGACTCAAAGCATCATCAGAGCGAAACTCATTGACCTGAACTAGAAGGGAGATTGCGGATTCCTGACAATCAGCTTGTATGAATGTGACGGACCCTGCAGTATAGAAAACCTGCCATGATGTGAATCCATGATGAGCCAGCACGCAATAGTCACGAAGTCATCAGTGGAAGGGATACGACAGAGTGCCTCCAGCACGGTTCATCGTTGCTACAAACCTCGCCTAGAAGCACCTTGAGAGCGCCTAGACATCAGAGAACCCTGGGGGGCATTCAAGGCATTGACACGTTGGGGCATTCTTGGAGCAGACCAACAACGCTCGCAAACAAAGATCAAGCTCTCGCCAATGGCCGACCGATGTAGACGAAGACCACCCTTGGTTGAAAGGGATAGAAGATGCCGCACCCAGACGGCCGGCCATGCTGTTGTCGCAAGATGCGCATAGTACACCAAGTCGTGGTATGCTCAATTTGATCTGCCTTTTCTGTATGCCTTTGGTTTCAGTGCCTATTATCTGTTGACTCCCTTCGGAGACACTTCAGCAAAGCCTTATCAGCGCGTATCGCTCGCTATCATTAGCTTGGATTTTGTGGAAGTGACTTCCCGTGGAATGAACTGTTCGCTATATTCTCATTAGCAGCACGTAGGAAGGTGGTGACTCTCCAAAAGTCTGTGCATATATCCCTCATCTGTGGCGAAGGATGCAAGCTAGTTGACGGAATCCTCCTGGCTAAGAACGTGATGAGGCTTGATCATGTCCTGCCCCTCGGTCAACGGCTGAGAGTCATCGATGAAAATATTGCGCTGTCATCCAATCCTTTTGAGCGTGGATCTGCACGGTGGAATATTTCGACCACCCGTTCCGCCAAAAGGGTGGACAAAGAAGTGACCAATCAAGATTCGCTACTGGATGTGCGATGCGAGTTGGGGCAGCAGAATGGTCAGATTAGTCGAAACGCAGAGAGGTGCACTTGGGCAGGCAAGAGATGCATTATCCCTGCAAGCCACCGGCGTGGATTTTGCGCATGTCACAGAAAACGAACCCATTTGGATTTAGCAAGCGGAGAAGCCATCATTGTCCAATGTAGTCTTGGCTTTATGCGACTGCTGTGAAAGGAATTTTATGCTCCGAGCTGCGTAAATCCATCCAGTTCGTTGTTTGCGGTGTGGGCAGGGGGATTGGTTCTGGACAAGGATAGGAAAGGGCGGCTAGGTACTGTGCCGCCCTGAGGTCTTAGCGGGAGCAATATCAGGAAATTTTCGGGTGGCGTATCCGTAACTGTGGCTCATGGTTGCGACGCAGAGTGGGATGCATTTGTTTGTGGACCATCGATAAAAATTTCATAGCTCCAGGCTATCTGGGGTCGTCAATGGAAAGAGGCAAGATGTAGCTGCCAGGTCATGTTTCGATGGAGTTTCCAACACGAGAAAGGTGGTGTGTCTCACCAATGTCCATCAGCTTAGCCAAGAGTCATTGTCATCGTAAGGTCCTCTCACAGAGAGCAACAAGCCATTGGGAAGTTCCAGATTGTCAGGTCGGAAGGAAGGCTTGCCTGAATTATCCGGAGGCAGGATTCGGGTGTGTGGCTTGCAGGTGTGCCGCATCACCAGTGGGAGGGACGTGGGATGTTGCGTCTGAGTTGCAGGGAAGAGGGCTGCTTGCGAGTCGCAATGGAGGGTGAAGGAGGGGTACAGAGGACCCAGATACCAAGAAGCCAAATGAAGGCGGGAAGAGAGTGAATACGAGCAGACAAGGAAACAAAGAAAGTCGCCAATGCATCTGGGATGTCGTACTGATACAAGAGATGCAGGTTGTATCCATGATTGGAAGTTTGAGTGAAATTAACAGAATGCAGGATGGCAAAGGTGCCAGATTATGACTGACAGCACTGGAACAGATGGGAATTGCCTTGCTCAGGTAATCAATCCATGCTTGATCTGATCTGCGCTGCGCACCCACTGCGCAGTCAGAACTCAACTTAAAAATACCTCGCGCCTAAGCGAAAGTTATATGGGACTAGAGGTACCGATTTCTTACTCGGGCCTCAGTTGCTCAATGCTCAACTGCATCTGCAGACACTCATCTGCACACTTCGGATGAAGCTTCCCCGCCAATTGATTATTGGCCCACAAGTGGTCATCGTCGTCATTCCACTCTTTCATCTCACACAACCCCTCTCGCCCTCTAACTGTTTACTTGTCCCTGTCTGACTGAATCAATTATAGGGACAAACAAACTCACAACTCTCGACAGGCAATTCTCGCCTCAGACAAAGACTCGCTGATAGTCGCTACGGGAGCTCGCCAGAACGAGTAGCGTCTACATCTGCGTCTCTCAGAATTTTCCATTCCCCCCTCTCCAACATCTCCCTCCCGTACATGCATTCACCAGCCCTGATCCATGATAGCAGTATCTAACGACCGCCCGGGTCATCTTAGGGACCTTTCCTTCCTGCCTCCCACGCGGCCAACTTTGTTTAGGCTGCTTTTCTGCCATGAGCCTGCACCCTGCAGCACCTAATGTCATATCCGACGAGTCCCAAGCCAGTCAAATCAAGGCATGCCCATGTGCCTAGGCTCGACAGGTGGAAGATATGCAACTCAAATCAACTTTTTGGGCAAACCCTCCAAGAGTCGGGTCCCCGGACAATAATCCAGGCCTAGGCCTGTGCTTAGGAGGGATTTACTTGTAGCTGCACGGGCGTTCGGGATACCGAGCACGACACTCTCTGCTCTCTGTTGCTCTCCCGTAGTTGGCCTATGGTCGGCCTGTGGTTGGCCTGTTGGCACCTGGAACTCCACAGTTCGACGCGGGCTCGGCGGGATGCTCCAGACAATTATCGTCCTTGTCGCCTCCCACCCGGGCCCTAAGCACTTAAGGACTAACTAGGGAGGCGCCTTCGTGGGCACCTAAGCAGAACCACTGTGGACTCCCCCTCCCCCTGGACATTAGCCAGACATAGTGCCGCTAAGGGTAACTGGTGACCCCCTCGCTCTGATCGAATCCTTCGAGACTCAGTCCCTCCTCCAGGTCGATTCCCCCACCCCAGCCTGCAGTCTGCCCACAGGTTCCCACGCTCACTCATTTTTTCCATCCATCCACAAAGCCGCAACATACATCTCGCTACAACTCTTGAAACTCCACACTTTCCTTCCACACATCTTTCAACGCCTCTTTTTCCTGTCCTCGCTTCCAACGTCAAACCTGCACATCCATGCCGCTTGATCCTCGATCTCTTCTCTTCTCTCAACCCTCTCTGCGTCCTCGCTGATCATTCTAAACAGCCCATTGTCCGCCCTAACCGCACCCCCGCGGGCGCTTTAACCTACTACATACCACCCACCCTCAACTGCCGTCATATTCTGGTTCTATACTAGACTGTCCGTTATGCGTGGTTTTGCGTAACTGACATATCGTCGAAAACCCCTCAGTCTAAAGACCTACCCACAGAGGACAAGCACAGAAACCTCTGCCGCCAAAGACGACGTCGGACGAACTGCCCAAAAGGACCCTCCTCAAGTTCTCAATTCTGAATCTATCTCGACCTAATCTACGCCACTTATCTACTTGGTCTAGCATTTCTATCCCCAAGGTCAAGCTTCGTCAACATCAAGAGAGCCCAAGGAAAAAAGGGCTCATGAGGTGCCGCTCATGACGACCGTTCTACAGGCTCCTCTTGCTGGAGCCTCGCATTTCTCGTCTAATCCCATCCACTCCAGCTCATATCCTGATCTATCCGCCTTAGACGCTTCAATATCTTTCGGCCAACCCCCTTCCCAAACTCCTCCCTACTCTCGCCACGACTATGGCAAAGTATATCCCGACTCCGGGCCCTCTACCGCGCCATCTTCCCCTCAATTGACGTATTCCTCGCGGAGGGATTCCAATGCGTCGACGCCGGCTAGTTGCTTGTCTTTGGATCAGAGGGATATAATGGACGAAGACGACGACATGGCATTCCCCGCCTTCGGAGCTGCCGACCATGGGGTCAAGTCGAGTCGGGATGCTACAGTCTCAACCGAACAACATGACGATATTCCGACCCAGGTTCCAAGTCCTCCCACAGACGATACTTCGCTCACGGGGAGGAAAACTCAGGACGACCAATCAATAGAAGCAGAGCCTACGAGACATGTCGACTACCTCTCACATGAATGGAAAGAGGAAGAAATCTGGAGGTCATGGAGCTACGTGGTTCACAGGCGGGGTAGTCTTACCAATGGCACTCGACTGGAGAATGCGTCCTGGAGGTCGTGGATGAAGGCCAAAAACCACCTCAAAACGGTTTCGCCCGAGACACTTAATTGGCTGAAAGACTGTGACGTGACTTGGCTGTACGGTCCGCTACAGACAAACCGAAGTGTCTCCCAATCCATGACCACCACATCTCCTCCCCCCAGCAGGTTATCTCATTCATCTTCCTTCATCTCCAAAAAGCCCATTTTGAAAAAGAAGTCGGCGTCGGCAGTCATCTTGGAACGGTCAAGGTCCCAGCACTCGCTGTTACAGAGAGCTGGAGATATCATCCGGATACAGCAATCCAGCCCAGCTGGTGGACGTCCTATTCTGAGACGAGGAAATTCCGAATTTGTTCTGCCACGATACGACAGTTCGGTGGTCAACACCCCTGCCGAGCATGAGACCCCAGGCTTCAGTGGTCCCCGATCTTCCTTCGCTTTTGATGTGCCAACTCCGTCAGAGTGTAAGCACGTCTTGTTCGACGAGGAGGTCAGGCAAGTCCAGGCTATTGATTCCGAAGATGACGACAAAGCAGACGAAGAAGACGTGATCCTCGAGGATGACGAGGACGATGATTGTGGGTTAATGATGGCACCGGCTCAGAGATCGGGTCGGAGCAGTGGTCGAACAACGCCCCGCGGCAGTTTCAGCAACGAGTCCAAGACGATTGTCCCGTTGCCGTCTACTACGTTAAAGTACAGGACCGATACCCCTGAGCCTCACGAGATTCCTAACCCGCCGAATGGATTTTGGCCTACGGCCCGAACACTATCACCCTCCCCATCCCAGGAGACCTTGCGGCCTCCTAGGCCGCACCAGAACTTTCTAATTGATGACGATCCGGAAGTGGTGGACGAGCCTTGGCAGCCTCAGTCTTCCTTTGGGGACGATCGGTCCCCATATGACGAAGAGGATGACGGCAACGACAATCATCCTACAATGAGACGCACCGAGTCCGGTATGTTCATGCCCTACGACGAAAACGACGACGAAGTAGCCATGAACAACACCCTTTTCGGGCAGGCCATGTATGCTGTCAACACTTTCAGAGATATTGCTCATGTGGTATGGAATGTGGGCTGGAATCGAAGATAAAATTGCTAAACGACCATATCTGGGTGGGGAAAAAATCCGGCGATGTTTTATCCCAGCAGCATAGCGCGGCGTTTTTGGAAATTTCACAACATTACGACCCTAATGACGGTACTACGATGGATGCAAGCCAAATTCTCATGGAGAGGTTTACAGTACCACAATGTGGCCGAAAATTGAACATGGGAATTTTGAAATGCTCTTACACAGAGTCAGGTGACTACAGCAAATTTGGCGGAGCTACCCACAGTTTTGTATATATGAAGATGGATATGGATCGGGGACTTTGGATCGGATGAACTCGGACAAGGCTGAGTTGGGTGAGAAAAGGACTCTGGCGAAACTTATATAGATGGTTTGCGGTACCAATAGAAGAGAAGGCGAAAGAAACCCAAGAGGGACATGGGCAGATTGTGGAGGGAGATGATGTCGGGAGAAACCGCAGACAAGGATTGACACATGCAGGGAATGGATGCTCGTGTGCGCCAACTACGCAGTGCTCACCGAGCAACAACCTGCCTCCAGGATGCTACTTGGAGGATGCTCGGCCCTCGGTTTCGCCAGGACAATCAAGGCATGTCAAGATGCGTCTGCATACCAGGGGTGGAATGAGGCATAGACCTAGTGGCCCATTGACATTCCACTTTTGATAGTATGAGTACGAACAAAAGAACGCATGACATGTCCAGGATTAACTTGTATCAGATGTAATGTTATTATCTCTCCGGTTACCCCCGATCTGCTGAGAGCGGCACGGGCGGTTGGCCCAGACTCTTTTTGCTCCTTATTCTTGCTCTTGCTCCTGCCCGAAATGGCATCTCTAGACTTTTGGGCTAGGATGTCTCCATCTGCCCCGGCCCTTTTGTACAAGCCCCAGCATGTTTCTACTGATTGGATGCTGTGATTCCTCGGGCGATAGCGCCCACGCCATCGTCCCAATTTTTGCGGGGAAAAGGGGGTTCCACGACATGCGCATCATGAGTGATGGGTGCGGATTTGTGTGACCACCGAGCAAAAGATAAGGGCCTTAAGGGACGGCGAGGGTTTTGCGGAGAAAGGATCGACGTTCTGAATATCGAAAAGTTCGTACGTAATGGGATCAACAGGCACCCAACGCATCAAGCGAGAGGCGTCGTTGGCAAGGACTTGGAAAGCCTGAGCATGCGAAATTGAGGCTGATCCCTCGATCCTTGTGTCGCCATCTGTGTGTCTCAATGCCCCACGTTATCCCAATGCTGCTCATTCCGGCGCCATGGGAGGCGAACGGGAGGGATGGGGCGATTTCGAACCTTCACATGTTTTCGATCAATGAGATAAAAGCGTCAAAGCCTAGCTCAGCCCAGCTCAGCCCAGCTTGACAGGTTGGCAGTGGCTTCACCGTTTGATCGTGATTGGCGACTCGGTCGAGCGACTGCGGCAACAACATTTGCA
The DNA here is from genome assembly GCF_000835455.1 of Fonsecaea pedrosoi CBS 271.37. Lineage (NCBI taxonomy): Eukaryota > Fungi > Ascomycota > Eurotiomycetes > Chaetothyriales > Herpotrichiellaceae > Fonsecaea > Fonsecaea pedrosoi. The sequence continues at coordinate 1,802,449 of NW_013550614.1, read as the reverse complement.
AAGTTTGATTTTTCGCAGGAGCCCCGGAAAAAAATTCATGCAAAGACATGGGCGAGGGCGAGGGCGATGGCAATGGTGACATATCGCGCCACCATGACAGGGCAGATTACCACCTTGTACAGGGAGGTCCTTTTGGGAATTTCTCGACTAAAACTTTTCCCTTCGACAACAACCTCGCCCCGTCGAAGGTTTGAGGCAGGTCGGTCTCATCACATGCTTTCAATTGACACACCACCCAAACCCCTTGCTCCCCGCCGCCTTTCCTCTACTCATCTCAAAGCTAAGGGACAGAAGTTCATAATGATCATCATACGTAATGATGTCGCGATCGACGATATTGGCACGAGGCAAAACGCGGTCTTGACTCTTTGAGCTGCCGCGATCCACGCGCCCAACCTCCACTGCCAGTCCTACTTGAAGGGACCTCATTCTGTCACTCGAGCCAGGGTTGGCTAGATCCCACCCACCGTCTCCTCAGGGCCAAGAGCATATCGAGAGCGCGAATCTGAAATCGACGCTGTTCCCGTCCTTTCGCAACTTTTCAAGCCCGGGGGGTTTACACAAGAGGTTCGATCTCGAATTGACATTGGGGCAACTTGAGGCGAAACAAATAAAGAAGCGACAACTCACGCCTTGTTTTCTTCTCTGCAGCCGAGTGCTCAGTGTGATCGGTATTCGTACCATACCATGCCATCTCAGCATCTTTTGACTACGTGGCTAACAGGGACTAGCGACTACTTGTTAGTGATCTCGATCGGGTCGGGGTTCAAGAGCAAAAAGCACATGTTGTATCGTTTCTGTTTGTCTTCTCTCCTCCAGACGACCCCCAAGACGCCCAACCCCCACTCTCACTTCTTGATGGAGGTATTTCTGCACTTCGTGATGCAATTTCACTTTTTGCGCGTTGAGAAAATTCTTTAGTGAGTTTGCCTGGAATCGTCACTGTATACACCTTGGGAACCCAGGTCAACCCCCAGACCGGGGTGGGGGACCGAGACCCTTGGTGGAATTCTGTGGTGCTCTGCTATGGGCAAAAGAATTACGAAGATCTGTTTGCTGGACAACACAGTATACGGCCGCCATGGGGGTTACTCAGCGTACCCCCCCCCTCCCCCCCCCGGTCGACAACCCTCTCCTTCGACGCTGGGGCAAGACACAAAGAAACTCTTACGGTGGAGTCTGGCATGGAGAAGTCATGTAAGTGCTACAACCACAGTCACCACAGTTAAGACGAGGTACCGTGACGGCGAAGGGAGATATGAGAAATGAGAAATGAGATTACATTATCATACACCAAATCCACCCATAGGGTTTGTTGCCTTTATACCTCGTACATATACATCTCGGTCTTCTTGGACGCCACGCGAGAAAAGAACTTTGATCTCTGTCTCCCGCTTTGCTTTGCCTTGTCTTGCTTTACTTCGTACTTCCGTTGTTTCCATGCCAGCACGCTGAGGGGTGAGTGGATTGCAGAGAAGTACGAAGGGTCATGCACGCTCCTCGCTCGCTCGCTGAAGAGAAAATCTTGTTTTTTGTTGAGAGGGTGTGGACGTCCAAAGTCTCCTGTCTTCTTAGAGACCACGTGTATTATGTATATACTTGTATGTACTTGGGAGGTACATGCGCGGCTTTCGTCGTTAGGGTTTTTGCTTTGGCTACAACAAGAAAAGAAGAATGTGCCGCCTTCCATGTGTCGGGATCGGAACCGGGAAAATGGATAGGTTAGTGGCTGGCTGGCACGGGAGGCTTAGGGTACATTGAAGTCTAGCTCGTACAGTACGAGGTACAAGTAGGTACAACGGCATTGACTTGGTGCTAGGGACATACGAGGTAAGTTGGCGTGACTGGTGACGACCATTATTGTTGGGATAGTAACAGTGGCGCTGGTGGTGGTTGTGGTCGTTGGCTCCAAGCGGCTTTTACTTGGCTCAAGTCAAAACCAACTTCGCCCTCGTGGTAGATTACCCTTCACGTCTGATGGGACTACGAGTACAAGTAATTACAAGTAGAAAGATGTACCTGTACCGGCTGGACGGCTTGACGGCTACTACGGAGTACATATTTCTACTTGTTATGTAACTTCACGGCTGAAGGTGGACGAGGACGAGGATGAGCACGGATAGAGAGGGAGAGAGAGGGAACTTTTGCTTGGCTACCAGGGCTAGCTACAAAGGCACTACTTTTGACTCCTTGTGAAACACCAAAAAAGAACTACTCCTGATGTTCATCATTGGACGGCAATGCTTCGGGTAAATGAACGGTGGCCCCGACGCCGGTGCTGGCCGAGACACGCACGCAGCGGTTTGTACGAGGCACTTGGTACAGAGCTAGAGCTGGATCTCGTGTGGCTCGAGAGGCTGGCCGAAGCTGAGCTATAGTAGGATGGTCAAAAGTGCACATGGGGCACAGCAGCACAAGGTTACGGGATGAGCTACTGTATGAGCAACGAGGTAACATGGCTAGACTTGGCATGTGCTCAGTCAGAGAGATCTAGCCTCCTCAAATGCCCATAAGATATGAATGGCACATGGGTAGGATGAGTGAGAAACCGGACCAAAAGTAGAGAAGGCAGGTGAGAGTGTGAGAGTGTGAGTGGATGCAGACAGGCAGGGCGAGTGTCGACCGGAAAGTCATCAATCCCGCTCACGATCTCTTCTCTCCTCTCCTTCTCTTTCATGTCTATCTATCTATCTGACAGTCTATCTGTATGTCTGGCTGGCTGGCTGGCTGGCTGCCTGTCCATCTCGGTCTCCCCCATCGTCGTACCTATTATGTGATTGATGAAACCGCTATTACCCGCCTGCTAGCTGCCGATCTGCCACGCCGATGTGCGCTACACTCCTCAAAATTATCTATCAGAGAAAACAATATTGACAAGGATGTGACGTCTATATGTGTGTGTGTGTTGATCGATCAAGGCACCAAGGGTCCCTCCCTCGTACGTATTACCTCGCGTGCTCGCCCGGCATTCAGACGAAAGTAGGTAGGCGAATGACGAGATATCGAGTAGATATCTACTCGGTAGATATACTTGCATTAGCTATCGCTACATCCCCTGCTCCCCAACCTGCTACGTAAAACGTAAAACATGAACAAGAAGAAAAACTATCATCACCACCACAGACAAATAGCGGTGTGAAGAACAAAATCGTGGAATTCTTTACTTGATTGATCAGTTCCCTCCTCGCCTGGTTGATCGCTTCGCATGTGCGAACAAGCATGTCGATACAGATACAGATGCAGATACGGATACGGACAGATTTAACGTAGAGAGGGGTTGCTAGACAGCGAGACAGTGAGGATCGACGTGGGAAGACAGTTCCTGCTTGGTCTTGTTCTTGTCTACCTCGTACTCGTAGTCGCTTGCTTGAGCTAGGTAAGTAGGCAGTAGGCAAGCAAGGGAGGAAAGGGGTGTCACTTCTATCTCTCCTCCCATCTCCCACACTCCTCTCCTCTATCTTCCCGCTCCCTGATCTGTCCGATACGTTCCTCTATCAATCTGCCAACCTGATACTCATCGGTCGGGATCACCTCCAGCGTCATCCATCTATGTGCCTGCCTGTGCCTGCGCCTGAGCGAGTGAAAACGACGATCTTGTCCGTGTCTTGTTATCCACATTCCTTGTCTGCGTTGTCCCTTTCGTTTTTGTGCATGCCGTCTTCTGTTTCTGTTTGTTGTTTCCTGGTATCCCTAGGTACCTACCCTCTGTGCCTCCGTGCCTCCCTTCCTTCTCATCGCAGCCTTTCCGAGGGGATGCGTTCCCTTTATACACCTACACCTTCACCAGGTTCCCCAATCTACAGTCGTGTTGGATTGCACTTACAAAAAGACAACACTTGCGCGATTGACATGTTTTATTATTCCTTTCAGTGCTATGCAAAGTGCAACATCCTGTTATCCAGGATCCAGCTCCGGTGCCTCCTTTTGATCAAACAAGCGCCATGCTGAAAATCCATGTACATGCCCCATTATGCTCCGCGAACCCTGTACTGTCACCTCGTGAGCTATTCAGTGCCACCCGACCTCACCAAAAGATCCTTCTCCTCTTTGTCGAAGTCAATACAACGGTTTAGGATAAAAGTCGAAGCCCGGATCTGAGCAGGGATGCTATAAACACAGGCTGCCGCGAAGTATTTCCACGTGCAGGTGAAGTGGATGTCAAGATTGTACAAGAGAATCGGACTTGGGTGTCAGAATTGGTCTTTGAACACTTTACAAAGCAGCAACCAATCCAACCGCCAGGGCCATCAGGCTTCCCTGGAACTTCAAGCTGCCGGCCCCGTTGCTGTTGGAATCTGGAGCCGGAGTGGTTTCGGTTGGAGAAGCAGAGCTCGTTGATGTGGTCGTCTGCTCAGAGCTGGTGGTGCTCGCAGAGCTCTCGCTGCTGCTGCTGCTGCTGCTGCTGTCGCTGCTGCTCGCTGTGGTTGTTTCCGAGGTGAGGCTGTCCGTCGATGTAATTGTTGAAGAGTCCGTACCAGTGGTCGTGCCGGATGAGGTATCGGTGCTGCCAGAGGTGGTTGCAGTGCCGGTGGAGGTGGCAGTGCCAGTGGCGACACCAGTGGCAGTTCCAGTAGCGCCTTGGATGCCGAAGTTGGGAGAGAAGTTGATGTTGTTGGGGTTTGTGTCATCAATGATCTCAATCGTGTAGACGTGGGAGTTGACGTCTTCCGCAGGAGGAATTTGAAGAGTTGCGGTCAGGGCAGAGGCAGGGATGTTGGCTAGGGTCAGGTTCAGCAGATATCCAATGTAGAAAGCTGTAGCACAGTCGAGGTGTTCACGTACACGCCAGGACCACACCGGAATCAGGGGTGATGGGATCTTGCTGCAGCTTGATGGTAACCGTGCCGCTTGAGGGATTGGTCCATTCTATTGTAAGGGGTTGGCCTGCCGTCACGTCCAGAGTACCTTGACCGCCAGGAATGCTGATGGCATTATTGTTTTGTGCATATGCCACGACTGCGCAGAGTGCGCCGACTATCGCGTGTGCGAAACGCATCTTGGATGGTAGGGATGTTGATATTGAGGCACAGAGAAAGCAAGACCAGAGGCGCGGTGGAGCTGAGTCGCGCAGGTATGTATTAATACAAAGGCGATGGCAAGATACAAGGTGAACGAAAGACTTTTTTCTACTTTGTACAGTAGTGGAGAGAAGTACGCGTGCCGATGCGAGTGGTAGACGATCGAAATAAAATCCAGGAGAGAGAGTGCAGAAAAAAACCCGCAGATGTTGATTTGACTACTTGTTTGAGACAATGACACGGGGGGTGGTTTCGTCAACCGCGCCGCCAACGCGGCGGCGTTGGCTTGGAAGGTTGCGATGCCAATGATGCCAATGGTGCTAAGGGTGTTAAGGGTGCCAACCGTGACACACGAGACACGGTGTGAGGCCCATGTCGGCCACTTAGCGCCCAGCCTAGAAGCTTAGCCGGCGCAGGAAACCCCCAGGCGCACGAGCAACGTTGAGGGAGTAAGGGGAAGCCTTGCTTGTTGCGGAATAGGGGGCCCCCTCCCCCCCATCTCCTCCCCTGGTTCCTCAGCCTCGATTTGAGCGTCGTCCTCGTCAACCGGCGCCACCCATTTCTCAGAGGCCACCAACGACCACCACTTGGAGTGCGTCCAGCTGACTCTGTCCCACCATTAATAATGAGACCTTGTTCCAGGCACCGCATCATGGTTGGCCACGGGGGCCGGACATTTCAGAGACCTGCAGATTTTCTTCTATACTGTTTATGCACTCGGACCTACCTAGCATTCCCAGTCACCGGAGTTCACATTGGGACGCCCGAATCTGCGGCACACTTTTTAGGAATTAAAATAAAATCCCCTTCTCGGAGTCTTTTGATGACCAGCACGGTGTCCGAGAGACTAAAGTACTTGTTTTGTTGCTGCGCATCTCCTAAATGTCCTTTGCTTGGTTGATCTCGTCTCTCCTAAAACAACCACGGGAGATGCAATATGGTAGTCTTGTCTTGGCCTGGAGCTCCCCCCTTTTTTTGACGACCTCCAAGGTACCCCTTCCTCGTGCCTATGACGAGAACAGGTACTGGTTGACTGGTCGAAATCTCCTGTTGACATTCCGAACCTTGTACGGAGTACCGAGTAGTCCACAGCGATTCGTTTCTAAAGTAAATCGAGGACCAGGAGACTTGAGTCGAGCCCCTTTTGCCATGAATTATTCCGTAGCCTTTGTATGTGGCGAGGGGAATCGGCTACACTTCCTGACTTCTCTAGAAAGTTTGGCGAGTGATGACGTTCCCAGAACCAGCAGTAGCTTTACCCCAAAATCTGGATTGAACTCTTCAAGGTTTGCGCACCACAACTCACTCCGCGAGCTTACTACCCACCTTGACCTTTCGTGCCTGATCAAAGACACCGGAAATAATTGCCTACATGATGAGCTATGGATATAATTGTAACAGTTGCGGACGAGCTGAATGCTAATTTGAGATCACAAAGGGATAAGTGCCTGTTTTGTCGGCTTGCGCTTCTGAATCCTCGTACCGGTTAGCTCTTTGCGAGCCGAAATGTACCTGACGAGCTTGCTACTGCATCTCGCTAAATGGTCTGCGTCTGGCGAATTGTTGTCCACCCAGGAAGCCAAGAAAGAGCGACGACCTGAACTTGATAAATCGCAAACTGGGACACAGGGCTGAGGAGACATTTCGATGACGGGCGCTACCACGTAGACCAGATTCCATTTATTCGTATTGGATGTCAGTGGTCCCTATCAGTGCTTCCCGTTCTGACCTAAGAAAGGGTGGGGATGGAGAACGACCGCCGAAATAAATAGCATAAAAGGCGGCGAGGATGTGCGAAGGGCTGGCCAGATACAAGTACGAGGTACCGTGGTATGACACCTTCTCGGAGACGCTGCAGCAGAGATACTTCCCAAAACAAATAGTGATACAGTCAGAACTTACCAGGCGAATCGATAACCTGGTGCGTAGGTTTCCCGGTGTCAGTCCGAGATGTAATTTCTTCCTTCCAGGATAGGGCAGCGTTCGCGAACAATTCGTCCTGGCTTTGTCCCTTCAGATGGTTGCACAGCTTGTGCAGCTTTCGAATGTGGTTACCGCAGCGTGTTGGAAGGGGGCAGCGACTTGAAATTTCAAACTGATCCGGCTACAGCTTGACAGCAATTTGTTCAACCAGGTCTGGAATTTTTACGGCGTTCCCGTGCGCCTCTTCGCTTGCTGATATTCCGATCTCCTGACACCTGAGACTTCTCTGCAGCCACAAATTGTAGTATGCCGTGCATGGGATGGTAGGAAGATATTCTCGGATCCCTGCCTGCCACGCGGGTTCAGGCGCCAAACGCCCGCACCAAATCTTTTAGTCTGCCGAAGAGGAAGTAGCTGAACCGCAGGAAATCTGGTCTCGAAGCGAAGGGTCATCTTGACAGTTGAAGCTCGTCGAAGAATATGACATGTCGACTTGCACAACTGACTGATGGGTTTGTTTGGCTTGGGTCATCTTTTCAAACTTCTACCCTTCTCCGGGGGCGTCATGTCCTCTGCCTTTTATGTGCGCCATGTCGAGACCCTTTGGCATGAAAGGACATGGTGGGAGCTCGTGAGATAAATTGGTGGCACAATATATCGGCTACCTGATGTGGAGGCGGGATTCCAGACTGTCTGCAGCAGTTCGTTTGCTGGCTTCGGTGGGTTCGCCGGCATCTCACGTCTGTCGGTTTGGTTTCGCGTTGTGGCATGAACCTTGGTGTCGCTTAGCAAGAACCACGAGGACGCCTTGCGGAAGATAGCGGGCCAACAGGAGAGTTTCGTGTGGATTGGGCGTTTCAAACACGGCCGATGGCGCGAATCCCGTACGTCAAGGTCAGCAATCGAGGATGAGCAGGCAAGGCAGGGACGGAGGGACAGCGTACCTTGTAAGGTCTAGACGAGCAACTGCAGCGCCACGGCGAATCCAGACGTCGCAGGGCTTTGTATCTAGACTGCATCCGCATGGTGCACAGGGCTGCCATGTCCGTACGCGGAGTCGAGTTTAATCTCAGCCCAGGGCCACGCACATCACGGTTTGAGAAATGCTCATTTCTCCAGTGTCAGGCTTCAGAAAAATACATATAGCTGGGGTAGATGGCTGCACTCATCCTCCCCCAATCGCCTTGTTACATCTTCTTCTCTTCTACCTCTTGTTGTTATTATTACTATAATAGTCATTCGTTGTCTACAGATACACTTTCCTAATTTCAGCCCAGGTCTCCATATTCCTCAATTGTCCATCCACTTAAGCCTCTCTGTGCACAAGCGAGAGACTAGGCTACCGTGTACACAACAAGGACATCCAGCAATTAGGGTCGATCACTGCCACACTTCCAGGCACACTTTGGGCTTTCCGAAGTCTAAAGGGAGACCTACGCATACCAATCTTCGGACCGACCGCCACCTGAGCTACCCGAAGAAAGTCGTCTCTCTTGGGGAGGGGAAACACGCGTGCAAGACACGAGAAATATGCAGCGAAACCCCAGTGCGGAGCAAATATTACACCACGATAACTGTTAGCCCAAAGGTTTTCCAACAATACTGCAACCTTTGCTACAATGATGCGAAACTCTCGACGCCCTTCGTTTCCCAATGATGTGGCTTTCGATACATTGCCTCCAGTGGTGATCCGAAAAGTGAGTTAGCCTCTGTCCAATTTCTCTTTCCCTCATTTCGGTAGACATTCAGAGTCTCCTGGTAAATCCGACTTCACCACTGCAAACAACCATCTTTTGCCGCCATCCCTAGGCTGGGTGCCTAGGGATTCTCCATGGTGGATGAAACGGGATCTTCACCATGATCTTCAGGCCAAAGGCATGCGAGCCCGCAAGGAGGATGCCCATCACTGCCATCTCTGGAAACAAGACCCATCCTTTCCGGGGCCATCCCACGTCATTCTGGTGATCATTCACCGGCACCACACACACTGAATCCACGCTATCACCACTACCGGACGCCAGCACTCCGGGCTTTGGACACTTGGAGTTTAGGCATGTCGACCTTAGCCCAGATAAAGAGCCCTTAGGCTGCCTGGGCGCGGCACGGTCCTCCAACCTCGAAGCAGGGACCACCAACACTACCAACACTACTCGGCATCCAACAGAGCTTCCCCCACCTTTGCGACTTGTCTCTTGCGACCGTTAGAAAAAAATAACAGCCTCATTCGATCGCTTATTCTGCAGGTCCACGAGCTAACATACGTGTTGCACCAGTATTTTAGTAGTTTAGAACGTCTCAGACTCGCCGAAGATGGCAGAAACCTCTCACGGCCCCCTTCCCGTCTCTCAATTCATCCCACAAACAATGTTGGCTTCACGACCCAAACCTCCGACACTTTCACCATACTGACCCACGGAATTACACAGACCGGACACTTCTTGAACGTCAAGAGACTGCGGAGGAGGCGCTGTTCGGCAGCAGATATCACCCCAACCACGGTCGCTTGGTTCGCTTCCTTGCCCCCTGCCGTCCAAAGAAAGTTATTCTCGAGGGAAGAGTGCTCGTTCTATTCCCAAGAGAGAAACACAATCATCCTCGATTCCGCAGACGAAACACTCCGTCGCCGCAGTTGGCATCCCGGTCACACTGCCGTGTTTGAACGCCGGGTTTCTGATGACGCCACCGTTGTTGACTGTGAAGAGCTGAAAGACCAACCAAGGGTTGACTCTGCTGTTGACATGGGCGACTACTCAATGGACGGGTTTCGATGGCTGGAGGATGATGGAGATCTGGATCTCAAGTTGGATGACTATCACGAAGCTATTGCGGAAACAAACCGGCGGACAACGTCCGTATCAGCACCCATCCGGCGTCGCTCACGACGAAATCCTTCCCTGTCAAGCCTCTCCATACGGCGTGGTCGGACCTCGACATCATCCTCACGTCCTCCGGTCGAAGCACCTCCAACACCGGCACTGCCTTTTATACCTCCCCACACACGTTCATCCTCCTTCTCCTTGAGACATCTTCGGTCTCAAGCGTCCATCTCATCTATCGACCCTCGAGCCACGCATTATCAAGATCCTGCAGCTCGAATGAAGCTCAGGCTTTATCTTGCCTCGCCGCAAAAGTTCGACGAGGCCATCGAGTTTGGGTTTCCGTCCGTGGAAGAAAGAGAACAATGGAACCATAACAGACCTATGACAAGTCCACAACCGAGACCTGAATTCAACCGCACCTTCTTCCATGACGACACACCATCGTTATCAGGAGACGATGGAGACGACGCTGACGAGCCAGATACCATGTTTGACCCTCGAACACCTGAAGAGCCTGTTTTCCAAATGCACCGCCCATCCCACAAATCCAGTATCGACGGGGTCAAAGGACTGAGACCGTTTTCAATCCGAAGACAGCCTGAGCCATATCCGCGTGGTGTCACCGCAGACCGAGAGATGACGCTACACATGACTTTGACGAGACCAGACCTTCGTTCACCAGAAGAACAAGTCGCGCAATCAGGCCCTCAAAAGAAGGCCAACAAACCTGTATTAGAGCGAGTTGATGTCCCTGTGGACGGAAATGCTCTATCAATATGGGATACACTGCCCGCCGAGGAATCCAAAGTGAAACGATTCCTCCGAAAATTGAGGCTCAAATGAGTCCACAAATTTGACGTTCGAGTGGCATATATCATTTTGTTTGGTCTTAATGAAGCAATCGCATGGGATATCTGCATCTGACAAGTGCGTTATTTGAGCGTTGGCGTTCGGGGCTGGAAATATTGCTTAGCTACTGAAGGGCCTCAGAACCTGGGAATGGAAACCGGGAAGAGGGAAGGAATGAGGCAGCAGTCTGCCACGGCTGCTTGCATATCCAGACGGGTTGGGTGGCATTCTATTTGGGACCTAGAGATGGTTGGCCCAAATTTAGCAGTCTGGGAAACGGATACAAAGGCGAGAATAGCTTGATGAAACACGAACAATAATACCCTCTCCTTCACCCACAGTGCAATAGCTGAAATTTATAAGGCAGGAGGGTCAACCTTCTGCCGCCCGCCACTCGTTTATGCTCCCTAGGTGCTTGTAGTTAAAAAGGAGATAGGGAGCCAAGGGAGCTTCCAGCACGCTGCTCCCCGTCGAAGCCGCGTTTTAAGGTGGTGACGCTTACCCCTATCGGGGTAGGGACCCTGATTCTTACTCGTAGATGGTCCAAGTGCCCGTGAGCCACGAACTTCAAAGAATTGTTGATCGCAGGCAACGCCATTCTGTTTCTCCAATCCCGACAACTGTGTCCAGTTCGACTCTTGCTTCGCTTTCAAAGCTTTTCTTTTGCAGGTGTTCTGCTGTCTGTAATTCGACCTCTTCAGTCCGCTCGATGCGGTAATCAAAGATGATAATAAGATCCTTCTGTCGTCGCGCAGTCGCCTCGTCGGTCGCTCTCCTCCTGTTGCTAACCTCTTCTCCGCAGCCTACGCAAGCAAAGAAAGATGGTCCAACCATCTCCGCTACGACCTTCGATAATCCGCTAGAAAACGTCTTCTATTTCGATGACTCGGACGTCGTCATCGGCTACGATGGTGAGACCGGCATTGTGTGGCGCAGCGCTGATGCGGGCGAGACGTGGAAAGAGATCAATGATCAAGGACAATCGGGAAATGCCTTGGACGTATACCGGCATCCCTACGACAACCAGCGCGCATATATCATCGGCTTAGACTCGGACCACTGGGTGACAACAGATACCGGCGAGACGTGGAGGAAGTTTTCGTCTGATGGCGATGGTCTTGCGAGATTTCGCAACGCTCCGTTGAGCTTCCACGGCCGCGACCCCCAGCGAGTGATTTGGAACGCGGAGCACTGTCTCGGCTTGGCCTGTATCGAGCGGGCGTTCTATACCGATGATGACTTCAAGACGACCAAGAGGTTGGGTGATATGACCCGAGGTTGCCAATGGGCTGTCAGCGCCCCCGACTTTGCAGAAGAGCTTGCTCCTGAAATAAGAGATCGGATATTCTGTATCGTGGAAGGGCTATACTCCCCGTGGCCAAAGGATAACAGACTCATCGTGTCCGATGATTTCTTCCAAGGAGATCAGCTCGAGCCTGCGCTTGATGATGGCCGAGCTGTGACTGGGATCATCAGCATGGCTGCGGTCAAAGGATTCTTGGTTGCAGCTGCGAAATCGGAGGGCACGGACGAGTTGGCTCTCTACGTGACAAAGGACGCATCACAGTGGCATCGAGCAGAATTTGGACAGCACAGGATAGACGAAGATGCATATACGATCCTGGAAAGCACCAACTACAGCTTGCAGGTCGATGTACTCGGGTCCCGACCTACTAATCCCATGGGTTACCTCTTCACCTCGAACTCCAACGGCACTTATTTTACTCGGAATATTGACCACACGAATCGCAATATCTTTGGCAACGTCGACTTCGAGAAAGTCCAGTCGATTCAAGGGATCGTCTTGGTGAACGTTGTAGACAACTGGAAGGATGTCGAGGGATCCACCATTCCTAGAAAGGAAATCATTTCTCAGATTAGTTTCGACGACGGACGGACTTTCCAGGATCTCAAAGTTGGCGACAAGAGGCTGCATCTGCATTCAGTTACCGATGCAAGGCAAACAGGGAGGATCTTCTCCAGCCCAGCCCCGGGTATTGTTATGGGAATTGGCAATACCGGAAAGTTCTTGAAAGACTACGAAGATGGTGATCTTTTTGTCTCGGATGACGCTGGCGTCACATGGTATGAAGGCTTGGACGGTGCTCACTTGTACGAGTTTGGAAACCAGGGGGCAGTTATAGTCGCCGTTGATGACGAGGATTCCACAAGCCACATAAGATACTCGATCGATCATGGGAAGACCTGGAAGAAGGCAGAGCTTCCGGAAAAAGTACGCGCCAGGTTTATCACCACGGTCCCAGACTCCACCACCCTCAAATTCCTCATGATGGGCGCGAAGGGGACAGGTTCGAAAACCGAATGGGTTATATTCAAAATCGACTTTGAGGGTTTGCATGAACGTGCATGCGGCAAAGATGACTTTGAGCGTTGGCCTGCGCGTGTCGATAAAGATGGTAAACCGAGCTGTCTCATGGGTCACAAGCAATTCTTCAGGAGACGCAAGGCTGATGCCGAATGCTTCATCGATGAGGAATTTAAAGACCCTGTGCCTGAATTTGAACCGTGCGTCTGCACGATGGCTGATTTTGAGTGCGACTACAACTTTGTTCGGGATCCGGACGATCGCACCAAATGCAATCCCGCACAGCCGATCGCGGTCCCAGAGGGCGCCTGCAAGAGCGAGAAGGACACATTTAAGGGCCCCTCCGGCTGGCGAATGATTCCAGGCAATGAATGCCAGCGGAAGGGCGGTGAAGAGCTAGACAAGGAGATTGAAAGACCATGCTCAGACTCGGTGAAGACACCCGCCTCGGGAGAGATCACCGTCGAGAAAACCAACTTCAACGCCGATCGGTTTTCGGAATGGTATTATCTTGAAAGAAGCGACACCTCCCACGGCAATGATGAGACCATTGTGATGCGCACGAGTGAACAAGACATCTTCTTGACACGAGATCATGGCAAAACTTGGGAGCCAATTCTCAAGGGCGAACCGATCACTGCTATTGCGCCCAGCCCTTACCATCACGATGCCGTCTTTTTCCTCACAGGCTCTAAAACAGTTCACTACACCATCGACCGAGGAGACAGATTCAACAAATTTACTGCGCCGGAACGACCGAGCACTCTACGCCTCCCCACTTTACGGTTTCACCCTGGGTACAAGGACTGGCTACTCTGGTCAGGCGCCGTTGGGAATGACGACCATACCAACATTTGGTTGTCTAAAGACCGCGGTGACCACTGGGATACTTTGGTCCGTTACGCCAGAAAATGCGAATTCATCACTCGCGAAGGTCAAGGCCAAGGCGATCAGTTGATCTACTGTGAACAGTATCAAGATGAAAACCCGGACAAGAATCTCATGCTTTTGTCCAGCGACAATTTCTTTGCCGAATCAAAGGTGCATTTTCCTGATATTTTGGACTTTGCGACCATGTCGGAGTTCATTATCGTCGCCGCAAAGACAGAGGACAAGCAGAGCTTGAAGGTAGACGCAAGTGTAGATGGACGAACCTTTGCGCCTGCAGAATTTCCTCGAAATTTCCAAGTGAAACACCAACAAGCCTATACGGTTCTGGACAGCTCTACTCATGCTGTATTCCTCCACGTAACCGTGAATGCTGCTCAAGATCACGAGTATGGTGCAATCATCAAGTCCAACAGCAACGGTACATCCTACGTTTTCACCCTGGGTGGAGTGAACCGGGACACTGAAGGGTACGTCGATTTTGAGAAAATGCAAGGTCTCGAAGGAGTCGCCATGGTCAATGTCGTGTCCAACATAGATGAGACGAACAACGGGGAGAGAAAAAAGCTGAAGTCGATGATTACCCACAATGACGGTGCTCAATGGGCCTATCTCCCTCCACCAAAAGAGGATGCGCTGGGGAAAAACTACCCTTGTGTGGAAGAGGCCAACCAGGCCACTGCAAAATGCTCGTTGCACATTCACAGCTATACCGAACGTGTGGACAAGTCAGCCACATTCTCTAGCCCTAGTGCAGTTGGACTAATGATGGCCGTGGGCAACGTCGGAGAGCATCTTCTTCGAAAGGATGATGAAGCCACAGACACCTTCATCACTCGCGACGCTGGTATCACTTGGCAATCCGTCAAGAAGGGCAGCTACATGTGGGAGTATGGCGATCAGGGCAGCATCATCGTGATTGTCAAGGAATCCCAACCCACCAAATCTCTCTTCTACACTCTTGATGAGGGTAGGACGTGGCGAGAGTTCGTCTTCTCCCCGGATGTGGAAATGCAGATTGATGCGATCACCACCGTACCATCAGACAACTCCCGCAACTTCCTCCTCTGGGGGCGTGAGGTAGGAGGAAACGCCAAACGTGGCATCTTCACCGTGCATCTGGACTTTTCCGGCCTCGAAGAACGTCAAGTCAAGTGTGAACTCGATGAGAAGAACCCCGAAAAGGGTGACTACGCGCTCTGGGAACCCAAGCATCCTATGCAGGCATCAAACTGCTTGTTCGGTCATGTGGCTCAATATCACCGCAAACGGGCCGATGCCAAATGCTACAATGGCAAGATCATCAGCCACCTCCACAATATCGCAAAGAATTGTTCTTGCACGCGCCAGGATTTTGAATGTGACTACAACTACCAGGCACAAGCCGACGGAACATGTCAGCTGGTACCGGGGCTGCAACCGGCCGATCACGAGCAGAAGTGTCGAGACAACCCTGATCAACTCGAGTTTTGGTATCCCACAGGATATAGGAGAATACCGCTGACGACGTGCCAAGGTGGGAGAGAGCTGGACAAGCTCGAATCTAGACCTTGCCCAGGTCATGAAAAGGAATACAAGAAGAAACATGGCATTTCCGGTGTGGCATTGTTCTTTTCGATTGTGGTCCCAATCGCAGCCTCCCTGGGTATTGGGTATTGGGTGTACACGAGGTGGCAGAGCGGATTCGGTTCATTTGGCCAAATCCGGCTGGGAGAAAGCATGGGTGCTTCTGGAACGTCTTCTGGAGCAAGTAGCGACCCGCTGTGGATCAAGGTGCCTGTGGTGGTGTTGAGTGGCGTGGTCGCGGTGGCCAAGGCAATGCCGTTACTGGTGATGAGCTTGTGGAGAAGCGCAAAAGGATATATGCCTGTTGGGAGTGGAGGTAGTGGTTCAGGCGGACGTTTTGGTGTGGGAAGAGGATCGAATGCTGGCTATGGTGCTCCTTACCGCTCGAGAGATGCCTTTGCAAGAAGAGGTCAAGATTACTCCCAAGTTGTGGAGGATGACGAGTTGTTAGGAGATGGGCTGGATGACGAGGAGGAAGTTTGAATGACCATGGGCAACGAAAAGGGCATGGGAAAGATCTCTCTCGGGCTATCATGAAACCACGACGCATTGGACAGAAAAGAAGGCAGCTTGACCCAAGGCTTGCTCGCTCTGTTGAGGGCTCATCGTGGGCAGGATCAGTGTTGCCTGGGGCGACAGGATCATGACACTTGGCCAGCAAGTCAAGCAAAGCCTGTCTTGACGCAGAGAAGAGGCTGCGAATCTTGGCCATATTCTTAACCTGTCGTTATTTTACCAGACCGTCTTACAGGGTCGTTGAAAGCTGGAGATGAAAGAGAGAGGGGGGGAGGGGGGGAAGGAGGGAGAGATGGACCCGGGCGGGCGCTTTCTGAGCTGTACAAGAATCATGTCCCTAGTATATCTGACTTTTTCAGTATTTTTACGGTATAGAAATGAACACTTGAGTTCTTTGAATGTGTCCTCGCCTTGGATTCTGCCAGCTCCTGAATCTATGCCTTTTTCGGGTTCAGTGCACAATTACCACAGTAAGTAGAGGGTCTTGTGCAGCAGCACTGGTCTGGTGGCACAGGACCGTGGCTGTTGGTTATTGGTCACTGGTGGTGGTGATGGGGGTGGTGGTGGTACCATCACGAGACGAGGTACGACCCCATGTGCGTGTGCCGTGCCATCAGCCACCTCAGGCACATATGGGAGTCGGGTCAGAACCGAGTACCGAGTACCGCGTATAAGGTACGAGGTAATCATGCCAAAAACAAACACACAGTCCATGCCCACAGCTTACCGCGTACCACCCCCCAGCACACACCAGTGATAGGGTGATATGGAGGGGGCGGAAGGAGAGAAGAGGAGGATCAAGGATCGAGGATTGAGGATGCGCTGGCTGGCTGGCTTGCTGGCTTGTTGGCTCGTGTACGAGGTCCGTGTACGTGTGCCGTGGCTGCTAATTGACTTACTTGATAAGTGGCATGGTTACCTACATATGTAGCGCAATGGATACGGTAGGTACAGTAGGATGGCGAAGTGGCACCACGTACCACGTCAATGATATAGTTAGGTGTAGGGTGGATATACCTGCCTGTGTAATTCCGGATTTGAGGATTTTAGCATTGAGATTTCGCTGGACGGTGACCGGGACGGAGACCGTTGGGGAAACAGGGGGTGGTGAGACGGGAGAAAAAGGGTCGACGGAGTAGTCGTTAAGCCATTGCAGCCAGCGCATTGCTTTGCACTGCATTAGACGACATTACATCGCATTACATTGCATGAGCTGGTTGACGCGACACGGTGCGGTGGCATCTACAGATAGAGAGATGAATGGAAGTCGAGACAGCGGCCCAGGTACCTAGGTGGATAGGTAGGGAGGGAGGTCGTGTGAGTCTCTCGAACGCCCGAGTCGAGTCGAGTCAAAGGACCTCCCCTCCATGAGCAAGACGTCAGGGCGCGTCGCCACTCAAGAGAGGAGAAAAAGAATAGAAGAGAGGATAAGAAGAGGACAAGATAGACAGAGAGATAGGCAGATAGGCAGACGAGGCATGGCGTGGCGTGGCAGAGAGACAAAGACAGCCGATGATACCTCAGGTGCTGGAAAGGGAAACGACAACACATGGCCATGCGTGAGGCTGAAACAAAAAAGGGGGAGCACAGCATCAAGCGTCGAGCGCGTTTGGCGTCGGTCATGTGGTGGTGAACCAGACCAATTGCACCAACAGACAAACAGGCAATACAAGAACAGAAAACCTAAAGCTCCAACAGGTGCAGTTGGGTACTTCTAGCATATGCATGTTCCCTTCGTTCTATCATTTCTGTGAAGCTTGTCAAGGTATGCGCATTGTAGGCTTTTCTGACTCCTTCGCTATGGAGAATCAATCCCAGCTTGTTTTGGGTACGGTATGTAACATTTCCAAACTTGTCTTTCTTCCCTTTTGTCTTCTCGCTTGCTTCCAAGTATGAGGATGTGACTGCAGTCCCGTTGGCGTAGAAACCGGTCAAGAACTGAGGGCTCGAGAGGTAGAGCTTGGAGAGGTGAACCGTCGCGCCAAAGACATTTGGCTACTTATTTGCCAGCGAAGCCATCCTCGACTTGTTTCGTGGCCTCCTCCTTGGAGATGCTGTATTTCTCAGCGACCTTGGTGATGAGGGCGTCCTTGTTGCCTGCGACCTCCTTGAAGTCATCGGCGGTGAGCTTGTCGAACTTGGAGCGGAGGTGAGCCTTGGTAGCTTCGTCGGCCATGGTGACTGTGTTTCGAAATTGGTTGTAGATGGGAAGACTTAAGTAGGATCTGGCTGGAAAAGGGTCTGAAGTGAGGACTTGGGCTTGAGGAGCTGGGAGAAGAAGAAGAAGAGAAAAGAGAAGGTCGTGCCCCCCTGGATGGTGTTTATATAACCCGTCATCACTGCCGTCATGGTTACCCCTCCACCCCTCATTTCCTTCAAAGACCACCCCTTTCTGCAGAAACCCTCAATTGGGAGCAGTGTGGATTGCACAATTTGATTGAGGCAAGCCCCACGCCTGAAAACGAAAGAATTGAAGGCCACGTCGTTTGTCAAAGGCCCAATCAGGGCAAGCATGGTCCTCACCGATTGATCCTGACGCCAAATGAAAACGCCAGAGGGTCGGTGACGGCCCGCTGGATGAAGCATGGCGCCGCACGTCGCCGCATTTCGGTGCCGTTAGCCTTGAGCGATGGAGGGGTCCAGTTCGCGTGCGCGTGAACTCGACCCACGCACGCCATGGGAAGAGCTTCTGGCGGTGAGAAGATCGAAGATGCTGAGATTTGAGGACGGGAGCGAATGACACGTGAAGCTACCAGAGTCCTGAAGACGGCCCGTCAGCAGGCAGGTCATCAGTCGCCATTCCATGGCAGGCAACGAACTCATCCAGTTTTGTTTCCATGATTGTCCCCATTGTTTATAACTTTTTTTTTAACACTTCTGGCTGCCCCTCCATGTTTCCACTGCTTACCCCTCGATGCCTGGACTCGGGGCCTAAGCAAGTTAGCATCATCTCCCCGAGAGGGGGGTCTGGATGTCAGGGCCGTGAGAGTCAGCAGGGGTTGATCGAAGATCCCAACCCTCGATGCCTAGCTAGCGCCACCCGTTGAACCCTGAGTCACCCTGGAACCAGACACCCAATGCATCCTTTTATGGGGCTCTTCTTCGTATCCTGGATCCATCGTCTAAAGAAAAAGTCGGTACGAGTTGGGAAGTCGGCAGAAACGGAGGCACAGAGAGTGGCTCGGTCAGTCTGGACCTCTGTAGGACCGTGATAAGAGAAAAGCACAATTGGGCACTGACTAAGAGGGAGCCAGACCGCTTCTCAGCCCATTGGATGCTCTACTGGCTCGGTTGAGTTGTCTGGCTCGTTTCCAGCACCGCTGCAGGATGTTGGCTTATCGTTGGGCTGCGTATTCCTGCTAAAGAATGGTGTCCGTGGCCAAGAAACGGTCACCGCAGCCAATGAAGCAATCTCCGTGGGCTCAAGATGATCTGGCTATGCGGAAGAAAGTGCAGATAAGGGCTGCAGAGGCGGTGCTCGACTTCACCGGCAGCCTCGATTGACATGGCGAGCATGAGAAGGAGCGTCACAAAATACGAAAAGACCTTCATTCACTTCACTATCAGCACAAGTCCACTTCTTCCTCGTCACAGCGTTGTCACACTCCTAATGGCTACCTTGGACCCTCCAGGCACTTGACATGGAATCGCTAGCCTTGAACGAACATGGGAAAACATCTGTTACACCTTCCCAACGAGGTATACCTGTCGCGCTGGGTCATGGCCACCTCTTTCAAGGCAGCATACTCTCCGTTCCAGTGGCCAGGACAAAGTTGAGCTTGTAGAAAACATGGCAATGTCGCAGGAGAGCCCGTGTACGCATTACCCATGGTCGGGCATGGTTAAAGGCTTCCATAAGCTCATCCTTGACCTCCCCATCTTCATTCTCAATATGTTGAACCTCTTCCTCAACTTTCTTCAGGTGGGTGGTTATCTGATCCAATTGATCGATGGTGATCACGGTGGCGGTGTTCTGATCAATCAGAAATTTGGTGCTGAAGGTATGATACTTTCGCGAATTGATGGCCGTCTGGTAGGATTGCAGACCTCTTTGCGTCATACCGATTCCCTCAATCTCACCTCTGATGGCGTCGAGGAAGGCCCGTTTGGTCCTGGGAACGACAGATGGTTCGTCGAATGATCCGGTGAAACCGAAAGCACACACAAATCCAAATGGATCTCCAGAAGTTGGCGCAGGCACATTGGTGGGGAGATCGGCCGCTGTCTGTCCGCGGGGAGGCACTGTCTCTTCAGCCAGAACAAAGGCCTCCAGTCTTCTGTCAAGCTCATTTTGCAGTGCTGTGGTTCCTTCGCTGAACAGAGACCCGCTAGTCTCGCTTTCGGCAGGAGTGGAAGACTGGGCAGCAGCAGATGAGATGGGAGTGACAGCCTCAGCACTGTCACTATCAGAAAAAGCCCGAGTCTTGGTGGGAGAGGAGCCGATATGGTATTCGTCGCCAGGGCACGGGTTCAGGGGAGACATGGCTGTGTTTGAGATGGAAGCAGATGGTGGTTAAGCAATATATCGACGCAATGTTAGATGCACTGATGACGCGCCAGCAGCTCGGTGTTGAGGACGCACGTACAGATTTGGGAAGAAACAGGCAAAGAACAGGATAGAAACACAGCAACAATGGTGACGAACAAACAGTAACCAACAGGCGGAACATTGTATTCGTGTGAAACAACAAAGCAGGTCCGGTAACAGACGCGCCAGCAGTGACGAGGGAATGATCACCAGACAAATTGAACACACATGATCCAGAAGTCGAGAGAATGCTAACTTCACCGCCACAGAAACTGCCATAATGAAGCAAGAGTCATGTTTGTAGTCTTTCAAGCGCCCCTACATTGTCTGCTGTTGAATCCCACGGTCCGCAACATTCCGAATGCTAAAGGATCGAGACAAAGATCCCCAGAAAACCCCTATTTAGGCCAAGTTTGAGGCAAATCCTCGCCGGTATGGAGAAAAGAATGCAACTACCCATCTTTTGTTCTTTCATGTCGCCTGCCAGGCGAAGACCGCAGGTTCTGTTCCCGTCGACTGTCCAATTCAAATGTGACCACCTCTTGCTCGTGTTTGCTTTTCATCATCGAATAGCCTGCATCTTGCACAGATTGAGGGAGCGGCTAACGGTGTAAGGCTCGGACGGTCTGCCTGGAGACAATGTGGAACATCGACTGTGCCGAAACGAAAGGAGACTCTGGTTCAGGGCGCATGATGAGGAAGTGAGAAAACTGGTTGCCTTCCACCTGATGAATCCAAAGCCGCCAAGAGAAGCACAACAGCAGCGCATCCAGTGAAGCCACTGTGCAGGGTGCTAGGCCTGTCAGGCAGGTTGCTTCTCCCGCCACTTGAACCTCGACCACCGCACCACTGGCACCGCTGCAGTGACATGCCCATCTCCTCTTATATTCACCTCTTCTTCCCAATAATCACCTGCACTTGTGCTCAATCGTGACCACTTTGCTTCTCTGCTTACAAGTGAGAAGTCTTCCATCCATGTCTTGTTGTAACTTACGTTGTTAGCTCTAGCTTGATAAGGCTGAATACCCGTGCGCTCATTACGCCTTGACCAAGCTCAAAAGAAAGCTCTCTGGTTCTTCTTGAGTATCTTGTGACCTATCTTCTTCGTGTCTACTACCTCTAGAGTCCACCCTTCCCTTCAAGCCCCTCAAACCGCGGGAGACGCTCGAGTTTACTTCTCTTCCTCCAATACGCCACACATTGCAGCCGATGGCGCACAGTGGAACAATACAAGGAACAGAGGGCCAGACTAGCCATACCTCGCATGAGTTTGCTACGAAGGAAGCCTCAAGCCACCGTGTCTCCGCCATGCCTGCTGTAACCTTACGCAGGACGGGAACGAAAACGGGAACGGGAACGAAGGGGAATGCTCAAACAACGGAGGACCAAATCAAGCCTTTTCTCAGATTCGTGAGCGGGGAAATTGACACCTTGACCCTGGTCAACGTTGAAGTTCTCGAACAGACCATGGTCAACGTCGAAATTATCAAAGAGACAACAGACCCAAGTTACAAAGTCACCAGCCAACCACGGCAGGACTTGGGCCCCTCCACCACTGGTGTGCTACATTCTGGGACCGCCGTCAGAGATGAAGGTTTGCCAGAAGAGTCTCTGGACAGGCTGTCGGATACTCATTCGGGGTCGTTTAGGATACGTCGGATGCATGAGCAGTCTACAATGAATCGAAAAAGGAGCAGACTGCCGCGCGCTGGAATTTCCACCCCCGAAGGCGACGCTCTCATGAATTGCCGAGCATGCTTCGACACCATGAAACATCCCATTTATCTGGATTGTGGCCATACCTATTGTCGACTTTGTCTCAATGAACTTGTCAGGGTCGGCACCGCAAATAGGATCCAATGGCCACCGACATGCTGCTTTTCTGGGCGGCCCATGGATGTAAGTTCAATCCGACAGCATCTTGACGAGGAAGTCCTTTCCCGCTACCTTGAGGTCAGCGAAGAGTACTCAACCCGCAACCCAATCTATTGCTCCAACAAATTCTGCAGTCTCCACATTCCCCCAAGCCAGATTGAGGACAACAAGGAAAAGTTTGTCCTGTGCAGCAAGTGCCGAGCCGAGACCTGTGTCGAATGCAAACAAGGACGTTCGGACCATGTCGGGATTGAAGGAACTACCTGCAAGAGCCCTGAGGCGCTGATGGACGAGAGGGATTGCAAACTTGCCAGAAGCAAGCAATGGAAACAATGTCCTAGCTGCAAGAATCTGGTCGAGAGGACAGAGGGATGCGACCAGATTCGGTGCTCGTGCGGTGCAAGTTTCTGTTACAAGTGTGGAGTAGATACATCCAGCTTGTCTGCATGTCAATGTCTCCAGGCCTTGTATGACATGGAAGAGAGGGTGCGACGCTTTTCCGGCGTGATACCCCGTCAACCACGATGGGCTCCTCCTGCTAACTTCGACTATATTGAACCAGACGCACCTTCATCATCGACTTCACTCGATACACAGAACTTCTCTTGCTCCCGACGGTCCAAGAGGCCTAAGGTACTTCGCCGTTCCGGGAATGCATCTCCAAATGCTTCACGAGTAATTTCAGGGAAGTCCACAACAGAGTCTTATAGAGATACAGGAACACGAACGATAACGGAGACGACGCAACCTCCGTTACATTCTCCTCTTGCTCGGACCTGGACCCGGCATGGAGACAACAAAACGGATATGACAGAAGCCGGAAATAACGAGGTTAGACCTCCAGAACCCGTATCTGGTGAGTCCGGGTCGATTTATGGACCTCTAAACACCCCTGATCTTGTCCCGAATCCCGACAACAGTCTTGCGACTCAGGCAACAGCGTCTCCCAGATTGCCTATATTAGAGCCATTATTTAGGCCCTTTTCTCCAGACCAACACACATTTACTGAAATAACATACCATGTGGGAGACACGCCAATGCTACCTATGTTTCTCGGGTTACCGCAAGCACCTCCGCCGTGGCCAACACCCACCCTACACCACAACCACCAAGCTCGGCGATCTTGGCAAGCATTCCAAGCAACGGCTGAAAACTCCGTTTATCAGTATTATCAAGGATTCAATTCGAGACAATGAGAGCAAGAGCGAGAAAGAGTCATGTAGGGAGGTGAGGCCGGTGTCTGGATTGAACAGATTAATAGACCACGATCCCAATGTCCGCTGGGATTATGTGGTCAGGGAACTCGGAAGACTAGGAAAAGAGGTAACAGGGATGGACTTGGTTTTTCGGCTGGACTGGGATTTGCGCAAGTCTATTAGGGGGATTAATTGTCACCGAGTGCACGCTGGCACCTTGGATCCTTCTGGATATCAATCGTTTCTTGGAGACGAGATGTCGACGGCACACACAGTCATGGTTTTTTTGGAGTTATGTCTTTGGCAGTCAGCAGTTATTCATCGTTATTTATCTGATGGTGTCCTCGTTGGCGATCGAGTCAGAAAGAGAAAGAGAGATCGAATCAGAAAAGCCAGCTGATCTCCAACCCATTCTCGGCACCATTTAGTTCAGTTCACAAGCTTATCAGCCACACCCAAATAAAGCTCCCGCAGCCGGTGGATTCACTCCAAGAGCAGGTTTTCCAGCCTTGTATCACTTTTGGTGCACAGCCCAGGGAGGTACAGTAGGTCATGACGTCGACGACTCTTTTTAGTCTTTTTTTTTCCCACCCTGGTTACTCCCAGGGTTCTAGGTATCTAGGGGTAGAATTAGACGCACAGGGGTTGTGAGGGTGGTGGGTAGATGGACGCACATCTGGGATTCTGGGAATCCAATATACACATGCGCCTCGTACTTGATATGTATGTACGTGTGTTTGTGCGTGTATGTATGTAGGTACATGTCTAGGGGGCTTTGTAGCGACACAGAAGAGCCCCATCAATCAATCAATCTGTACCTCGTACAGCGGCTTGGTCAAATCAACCGGTGGCATTCATTCATTCTGTCTCGTCTCGTCTTGACCGGCATTCTTTGGTAAGAAGGCGGAAAGGGAAGACATCTGAGATATCGAGCACAAAGTCATCATCACTGTCGTCACCGCCATCCCGGCATAGAAAGACACGCATTCGACCTCGACCTATCATACATAGATAGGTACGTGCTAGTCAGCTAGCCAGCCACTCCTCCGACCATAGCCATAGCCATAGCTATGGCCGCGGCCGCCGTTGCGACTGCGACGGCGCCAACGAGAGCGGAAACACACTCTAGAAACTCCAATGGCGATCGCCATGACCAACAACCAGGACCGGGACCGGGACCGCAACCGCAGCAGCATCTCGGCGGCGGCGGCGGTGTGCAAATCACCACACGCACCGACCTCTCGCTCCTGTACCGCGCGCTGCGTGCCGTCATGAAACCGCTGCGTCCCCGTCTCGTCCAGCTCGGCGGGTCAGCCCAGCCAGCGGGGTCGCCGCGCCTGTCGCCGCCGAGGAAGCGGGGTGTGCAGATCACCGAGACGCGGTGTGCCGACGTGTGGATGTATCGGTATCGGGTGAACGCTCGCGCGGGCGAGGGGGGGAAGGCGAGAGGACGAAGGGGAGGGGGACAAGATGAAGGAGGAGGAGGTGGAGGAGAGCCAGGAAGACGCGTCCACCACGTCTATTATTTCTGCGGCGGCGGGTTCCAATCGCCCCCATCTTCCGAACACTGGCGCTTCGTGGCACAGCTCGCGCAAGACTTCGCGAGACACCGGTCCAGTAGTACTTCACCCGTCGACGTCAACGATGGTGGCAAACACGCAAATGACCCTCACAAAGACACCGACACCGAAATCGAGCTGGTCCTCGTCAGTTATCCACTGGCCCCCAAAAATCCCGCGAGCGAGAGCTTGAGGATCCTCAGAAAGTGGCTCACAACGGTCATGGACGAGGTGGCCGCGAAGGGAAACACGCTCAGTCTGGCTGGTGATAGCAGCGGGGGGAACGTCGTCCTGAGTCTGGGATTCTGGGCCGTGCAGAATTATGGGATTGGACCGTCACAACCACAACAACAACAACAACAACAACAACAACAACAACAACAACAACAACAACAACAACAACAACAACAACAACAGCAGCAGAGCCAGCAAGTCCATTCTAGAACGGAAACACCTCTTGCTACTGGCGATGACGGCGATAACGACTTGACCAAGCTCACCAATGAGGGACCTGGAACAAGGACGAGAGAGGCTAAATTCCCACTCACGGCCTTGATCAGCATCTCAGGTCCCACAGACTTGACCAACACCAACCCGGAAATCCGCAAGGTGGATCAACTGGACTGTCTCCTGACGGAGAAGACGACACGAGAAGTCGCGCAGGTCTGGACCGCGAACGATGACAGCAACGGCACGGCGAACAAGAAGAAGCAGAACTCTCCCTCCCACGAACCCACACCGCTCACCGACCCCAGCGTTTCGCCCCTCCTCAACCCCGACGCGGCCTTCCACGCCCTCAAGGAACGACAGGTACACGTGCACGGGGTCTTGGGCACGCACGACGTGTTGGCGCCGGACGCAATGGCATTCATGCACAAGTGCCAAAGACTCGGGCTGACGGGGCAGTGGCTGGTGTGGGAGGGCCAGATGCACTGTTTCCCTCTTGCGGGCGGAGAGGGCTGGCTGGGGATCCGGGAAGGGAGAGAAGCGCGCGAGTTTATAGAGAGTGTGCTTCGGAGAGAATCTGGGCAGGAAGATGCGAATCATGTATAAAGTCAGCATGCAATTGCCATGTCGTTGTTGAGGGCTTGAACGCTTGCTTGGTAGAATTCTGTACAGCAGTAAAACAAAGTCTGAAAGAACGGTTTACACACCTATTCAATGCCTTCTGCCTTCTGCGCTGGACTCTCAAGCAGTCCCTTCTCTCCCAGGCCAATGATGGCACTGAGCAGGCGTTTCCTACTCTCTTCTCGCTCCTTTTCCACCATGACCTGATACAATCCCTTCCTCCTTATATTGCTGGTACCCGTGGTTGTTGTAGGTTTGCGCTGGCCTGTGGTAGCTCCCGTGTCGCTTCTTCCATGCTTCCGAGTTATTTCATGAGAATAGCGGCAGCTTGATCCCCATTTGCACGTTTTGTACCTGGCGAAATGCTTGCAGACTTGGGGCGCATGCAGTCTTGACTGTGGTTGCAAAGGAAGAGAGACATGTGCACGAGAGGCCTCTTTAGTGCTTGTAACTTCTGGAATCGAGTCCAAATCAGAGCTAGCATTCGAGTCGGTATCGGAATCAGAGTCGGAACTTGTAGACGAGCCAGAGGATGAGGTGGCGTCTGAGTCCGTGAGGTCTGAACTGGACGTGACGTCGCCTGCTTCTGTGGTAGGAAGCCGACTGGGTATCGTGGCAGCGCTCGAGTCTGGCGATGTGGTTTCTTTCATCTCTGCAAGTCTCAATGCTTCCTCCGCTTTCTCCAACTCCTGTTGTGCTTTGAGAGCTCTCTTGCGAAGTTTATCGGCCTTCAATTTCGCTCGAGCGGCGGCATTTGGATTTGCGGATCCCTCACCAGTCTGAACGCTTTGGTCCTGTTCGCGTGGCTGTTTCACCTTCCCGATGGCTTTGAGTCTTTCGGCTCTTTCCTGTTCTCTTTTGGCCAGGACCTCTTTTCTGGCCTCACGCTTCACCTTCTGCTCCTCCTCCCATTTTCGTTTCTTCTCCTCGGCTTCCTTCTTCGCCGCCGCAATCCGCGCTTGTGTTGGGTAACGCCGTCTTCTTTCTCCAATCCAAGCCAATATCTCTTCTCGAGTCCGCAGAGCTAGAGGATGCCCTCTGTATTCGAATATGTAACCAGCCGCGCCCGAGGTCGTCGTGTGCGCCAGACGCTGTTCCTCATTTTCATCGTCTTCTGGATCGGAGTCTTGGTCAAATTTCGCTGGGGTCAGTCCGAGAGCATTTTGTTTTCTGGGTTCTACCTTCTTGGGCTCGGGTGGTATCTGGCTAGTTTGGTCAACGGATGGCCCGCGAGTCAACAGGTGTTCGATCGAGGCATTAAAGCTAGGCACTGCGGGCGCCGCCGTAGGACGTGGGCGATGTTGCTGTGCCGGAGCAAATGCGGTGCCGTGATTGCGCTTCTGCGGGGCGTTGAGAAAACTTCCTCTTTGTGGACCATTATTCAAGGGCTTATGCGACCAATTCTGATTGTATACTGCGGACGATGTAGTTGATCCCGGACGGTTGCTGCCATACCCTCCACGCCCGCCTCTTGCATATCCTCTGGAGGGATGGCCACCTCTAAATGACCCTCTGCTGCTTTGAAAGGCTTGATTCTGCTGAAAAGTCGTCTCCGTTCGTTTGGGAGGAGGTGGAGGCGGAGGCGGGAAGGAAAAGGGCTGGCTAGACATCCAGAGAGCACAACGATATGTGCAGTTATCAACGCTAAAGTACTGGGTAAATCATTTGGGTACGTGAAAACCAACACAAGTACCTGCACCCAGAATTTCAAGCAGCAAAACTTGTATATGGTTCGATGGCTGCGGAGTCGGGTGGTGTTGACTGATACAAATATTTATTTGGCGGTGCCCGCCATGCAAGGCTGAGCTAGTGGCAAGGCTGAGAAATAAGGCTAGAACCCGAAACCCTTGCCGCTCTGCACTTCCTCGGCTGGCCCACTGTCCTGTCCAGTCAACTACTATTGCTATTGAATACGGGGTACAATTACCTCCATCCTTACGTATTTGCATCATTCGCCGTCTCAACAGCCAAGGCCTTGACATGTTCTACTGTCGTGGGTTTAAATGTAGAAGGGTTCTTTGGGTTTGCAGAGTTCTACGAAGCAAGCAAGGGAACAAGATACGGATGTAGACACCGGTACCGAGTATATATATGAAGTAAATCCAACCACGTCGGTCTCTTTGGAATTGAAAAGCCTGCTTGTATACGGCCGGTCTGTCACGCGACGTTTAACGCGATCATCACACAAGGATAAGAGGCTGCATGGATTGGGACGTGGTCAAAACAGGTGAGACTTAAACATCACCTGATCCCCAGGCCTCAAAACCAGTCAAGTACATGAGGCAAGGGAGTAAAACTACATGCAAAACCCTACAACTTCCAACACAACGAACAATTTCTCAAGAGTCAAGCTCAGCAACCACACATGGAACTCAAGACCGTCCTCATCGATAACCCTCAGGGCCTGAACCTGATTCTCGGCCACTCCCATTTCATCAAAACGGTCGAAGACCTTCATGAAGCTATATTCAACACTGTCCCGGGGGCCAAGTTCGGCCTTGCCTTTTGTGAGGCCTCGGATGTCTGCTTGGTTCGCTACTCGGGAACGGATCCAGAGCTGGTCACTCTGGCCCAGCGAAATGCAATGGCCATTGGGGCCGGCCACAGCTTTATCATTTTCCTACGCGACATGTATCCTCTTAATGTCCTCGGCGCTATCCGTGCTGTCCCCGAGGTTTGTCGCATCTACTGCGCAACGGCGAATCCTGTGGAGGTGATTGTGGCCCAGACAGAGCAAGGCCGAGGAATCCTAGGCGTGGTGGATGGCTTCAGTCCCAAAGGCATCGAAGGTGAAGCGGACATCGCAAAGCGCAAGGATTTTCTGCGGATAGTGGGATATAAGGCGTAGGACAGCGACAATGATAAGTAGCAAATGGTGGCACAAGAACGTTCAAGATGGAATGCAGGTTGAGGATGAAATTCGCTCCTGATGGTGGCGAGGAAAAGCGGCTGCCAAGACCATATTGTGGCTAAAAGCGGCGCGTGAGCGGATCCTCTATCAAAGTCTCTCCAACATGCAGGAAGATTTTCCCAAGCCACACCCATAGCACTCGCTATTCCATTGTTCCAGCATTCCAGTGTACCCTGTTTCTCAGAGTCCCAGAACATGCTACATTTCGTCTTGTCCGAATTCCAATCACGGAACCTTCTGCGCATACCGTAGGAACATGTTCATTCTCGTACGGTCACCTCACTTCTCTGCTCGGTCGGGAACACAGAGAAATGCTAATTCGACAGACCACTTTCGACGACCTGGTGCAGATACCGCCACATGGATTTGTGAACAACCAAATTACCCGACAAGACCTCGAAGACCGTATCAATGAAAAATATTCAAACAAAGTCTGCTTCACCCAGGGCACTTGATCTCCAGTCTCTAACCCTTGTGCCAGGTTGTGCAGAAGGTTGGACTGTGCATTTGCATGTATGACCTTTTGAAGGCTTCTGATGGCTTGATCGGTAATGGCACGGGAAATGCCAATGTCAATGGTGCTCGAGGACCCCCGCTGTGTTCGTTTCGCGGGGGCTAATGGGAAATCAAAGTACAATTTCGAATGATTGTGTTTCGACCATTCAAAGGCGAGATCATTACCGGTGTTATCCAGAAATGTACACCAGAAGGCATTCGGAGTAAGTTCCAAGCACCAGTTTCAGCATTGGATGCTAAGTCTACGGCGCCAAGTTACAACACGATTCTTCGACGACATTTTTGTCCCACCGACCATGCTTTTCGAGGGGTGTGTCTAGTGAGTCGATTCACCGGTGAAACAAGTGCGAGCTCCATATTAAACCGTCAATAGCAACGAGACCGAACAGACCTGGGTCTGGGAGACTGAAGGCGACCCAATCTATCTCGATGAAGGCACCATCGTCAACGTCCGTGTCGAGGCTGAAAAGTGGAATGATCAAGCACCAACACCTCCCAAGATAAGGAAACCTGGCGAACCTGAACCTGCCCCGGTGGTAGAGTATAGAGTGCCCTACTCTATCGAGGTATTATATCCAGACCATAAGCTGAGAGAGCATTTCTAACCTGGTCCAGGCGTCAATGGGCGAGCCTGGGTTGGGCGGCGTGGACTGGTGGTGACACAAAACTGCAACGAATCAAATAGAGGAGCGCTGTACATTTCGTCGATATTATCTGACAGCGTGCAGTGGCCCATGCATTTGGCTCACCACAATTGACCACTGGAACGTCGGTGCAGTCCTTATGGATTCGGCGTATTGGGTGGTTCGAGGGAAGCACTCGCTGTCGGTGGTTACAATTGTCCAAGCACTTGGCGGGGCTATCCGTGATTAAGCGGCGACTACTGCAACTGCCCCTGGAATGAGTTTGTCATCAACGCCCCTTGAATGGCGCGCATGCTGGTCAAGCTGGCATAGGGGCAAGAGGAGCCACTAATTTTAAACGCGGAGGAGCCTATCACCCGCTCAGGGTCTGACGGCGCAGGTGGCAGTCGCCGTTCTTGGGCTTACAGAACTGTGTGTGGTGCCTGGAGCATGCCTGGGTCTTAAAGCACGTCATCTTTGAACATTTTGTTTGATTGATTATTTTGATATGATGACCCGCGGGTCAAACCAGAGAATTCCATCAGAGAGGAATCGATGACCAAAAAATGTCTCTTCTTACAAACAAGATGAACCAGTGCTGAACAAGTACATAACCTCTCTCTCTTCCAACTTGTGCCCCATTCCATCTGTGTTGTCTTCCCTGTGCTTCACCTACAGCTCATCCTCGTTGAACCCCGCAACCAGCATCCGGCTTCCCCCAGAACACACCGCCATCACCCGTTTTTTCTGGTTCTCTGGTAACAAAGCAGAGAGAAACAAAACCTCATAGTCGTCATGACTGTCCCAGTTCAAGTCCCTCTGTCACCCCGACCTCTCCGACCTAACGAGCGTATCTTGACCAACGAAGATGGCGGCATCGTCACTCCTGCTCGAGCCCCTTCCCCCGTCTACAATTTTGGCACACTGGCGGTGCATGCTGGTTCGCCACTAGATCCCTCTACAGGCGCCGTCATCGAGCCTCTATCCCTGTCTACAACCTTTGCACAAACGGCTGTGGGCAAGCCTGTCGGGTTGTATGAATACAGTCGCAGCGCCAACCCAAACCGTGATAACTTTGAAGAGGCTGTGGCCGCACTTGAACACGCCAGATTCGCTCTGGCATTTGCCTCCGGCTCAGCCACCACGGCGACAATACTCCAGTCGCTCGCTGCGGGCTCACATGTCATATCTGTTTCCGATGTCTACGGAGGCACTCATCGTTATTTCACAAAAGTGGCTCTAGCACATGGCGTGGAGGTCACATTTTCACCTTCTATTGAACTGGACGTTGAAGAGTTGATCAGGGAGCAAACCAAACTCATCTGGATTGAGAGTCCTTCAAATCCTACACTGAGTCTCGTTGACATCAGGAATGTCGCGTCAGTCGCACACAGACACGGCATTCTGGTTGTGGTAGACAATACATTCTTATCGCCCTACGTGCAGAATCCACTGGACCATGGAGCCGATATTGTTGTACACTCTGTGACAAAATACATCAACGGACACTCAGATGTCGTCATGGGCGTTGCTGCATTCAACTCGGACGAATTGAAGCAACGTTTGACCTTTCTCCAAAACGCCATTGGAGCTGTGCCTTCACCATTCGATTGCTGGCTTGCTCACCGAGGGCTGAAGACACTGCATCTTCGAGCAAGAGAGGCAAGCACAAATGCGCTAGCTGTTGCTCGAGCACTGGAGGCCTCGCCACATGTCATTGCAGTGAACTATCCTGGTCTGGATTCTCACAAGCAGAGGGCGATTGCCATCAAGCAGCACCGCGAAGGCATGGGTGGTGGGATGCTCAGTTTCCGTCTCAAAGGTGGACACGCTGCCGCAGAGAGATTCTGCCAACAAACGCGCATCTTTACCCTTGCTGAAAGCTTGGGAGGCGTCGAAAGTCTATGCGAAGTTCCTAGTGCTATGACGCACGCGGGTATTCCCAAGGAACAACGTGAGGCTATTGGTGTATTTGACGATCTTGTCAGACTTAGCTGCGGTGTCGAAGATGCAGAGGATCTCAAGAAGGATGTCCTACAGGCACTAGAGAAGGCAGTTGTTGCCTATAAGATTTCGAATGGTGTCAATGGGGCCAGCAGATGACCTCCTGGCATGATACCATGACTATGCACCTCGACTGCTGTCTCTCTCTCTATACAAAGGCGATGTGGTTGATCAGGTTCTTCTCCTGCGTTTTTCTGCTCCGCATGTTCACGTCCTACTTCTGGTGAATGGCGCCGGGGCAGATTTGTTTCCCGGGTGAATATCGCAACAGTCAAGCATGGGTCAAGTTCGCGATTTGCTACCGGACAAGTCTCTCAGGTTTCTAAGTCACCCATAACCTCCTTGCTGCGTCTCGTGTTCTCAAAGAAAAACTTCATCACGGGCAAAGTTCCGATGATATCACTCATCGATCGTCAACGCTCATCACTGCTATTCTAGTCTCTCGCTATGAGGACTCTTGTCGATTTGCCATCAGACACACTCAGCTCTCTACAACATGTCATGCGATCAAGTCATCTAATCTATGATGGAATCCGGCGAAGGGGAAGAATCGTCGTCGCCTTCTTGAAGGAAATGTATTATCCGGTGGAAATGGTTTGGATGATTTTCCCCCTGGCTTTTTGATCTCACACCCACTTAAGGC
Source organism: Fonsecaea pedrosoi CBS 271.37 (assembly GCF_000835455.1). Classification (NCBI taxonomy): domain Eukaryota; kingdom Fungi; phylum Ascomycota; class Eurotiomycetes; order Chaetothyriales; family Herpotrichiellaceae; genus Fonsecaea; species Fonsecaea pedrosoi. The sequence continues at coordinate 1,769,620 of NW_013550614.1, read as the reverse complement.
TGCTTGTTGGTGTTTCTCTATTTTGGAGGGGAAATAAAGCACAATCTCCCTGTCTAAGGATGCGGGAAATTCTTTATTGGTGTGGTAAGAAGAGAAAGATGGAGACGTCTCTCTCCTCTCTTACATTGTACTGCTGGGCGGGACTGGACTGGGACTGGATATGGACATGGATAGATAGATGAATAGAAATCATCGTGTCCCAACGACACACACACACATGTATTTCGGCTTCTGTTTGTCTCCCCCTCCGGGCTTCTCTAATGTGTCTCTCGGTCTAGTAAAGGAAAGGAAAGGATCGGATAGGATAGGATAGGATAGGATGGGAAAGGGAAGATTATTCAGATAATAGTATTTGATAAGTCTCTCTCGCAAAAGAGAAGGCAACGGAATGTTTCTTGCGAGGGACAAGCTAGATCGGGGGGGTATCTCTCTTTCACAAATTAAAATATGCAAATATGCAAATATGCCAAATACAGAAATCAACGACGCCTGCGAGCAACGTACATAACTCAAATCCATCGCTTCGAACGCTGTATTTCGTTTCCTTTTCCGTTTCCATACGCAGAGGAGAGAAAGAGAGAGATGACTGGTGAACTGCTCCGCTTGTCAGAGCTCGTCCAAGCTGGCCAGTCTCGGGTCTTCTCGACACTGGTCCTCCTCTGTGTTTGTCGTCAGCCGAGGCGTCCCAAACACCAAGCTAGGAACCTCCGGGAATGCCTTTTTCCTCCTGTAGTTCCTCTCAGCGATACCTAAGAGAATCTCCCTCACGTCGTCTGGTACGTTCAGCCTCTTCTCTCCGCTGGCGGTGTCATTCTCGTTGCCGCTGGGGTCGCTAGGAGAGCTGCCGTCACCGCCTTCACTGAGTCGAAGGAGTCTCTCATTCTCCTGGCCCCCCGCCGTCCCACCGAGTCTCAGGCTCCGATTCCAGTTCCCTTCACCATGCTGTCCCAGCCCGGCCTTCACGGGATCTCCGTGGAAATACCATTCCTTGCCCAGTACCACAGCTAGGACGATAACAAGCACCGCAATGCTCGTCCACCACACGATTCCCCACACACGGTCCCATGCCTTGCGGAATTTCTCTTCCCGGTTCTCCCATTCCTCCACTTTCGCTCGAGCCTTCTCCAATCGGGCAGATAGCTCTCTCGCCCTGGCGCTCACCTTGTCTCCACGCTCTGACAATTGTTTGGCCTTCACCTGCCTGGCCTCGAAGCCCCCCTGCAGAGTTTTGACCCGTCGGCGTGTATCTTCATCGACCCTTTTGCTCTCGCGCTCAAAATTCCTTATCAATGTCTCGGTCTGTCGTGCTAGAGACTGAAAACTACCGATCATGCTGACGAGGCTTCCAACCTTCTCGAGCAAGTTGTAGTATCCATAGTCTAATCGACGAGTTATTTCGACGCCTGTGGCGGTTATCTCTGCAACGCGGGATCGAAGTTCTTCTTCACCAGCTCGGAGTTCGGTGTCGCGGCGCTGGAGATCCTCAACTTTGACATGGATGCGCCGTGCGACGCGTGCGGCGTCACCGCGATCGAGGGCCTCTTCAAACGACGTCTTAGGCCGGAGGGGATGTGCTGGAGCTGGTTGAGAGATTTTGTCACGAGAGGCGGGATCGGATGTCGCACGCCGGCGTAGTTCAGGAAATCCGGACGCATTGTAATCATAGCGACCGCCGGCCTGGAAATCGCTTGATATTGCGGCAGAAGGACCGAAGAAATGCGCACCCGTGCTATTGATACCGTTGCTGCCAGCACTGCGATTTGTTGGGTTTATCGGGTTGGGCACATTTCCTGTGTGTATTCGCTTGTCTCGCTCCGCGTTGAGTCCTGCAACCAAATGAGGGAGGGTCGAGAGAGCCTCCTTTGAAGCGAATCGACGGATGGGATGTGCTTCGGATTGCGTGGGGCGGTGACGTCTGAAGGTGAGACTGTGTGTTGAATCATTGTTATGGTGTGATATGTGAGAATGTGATTGGGAGTGTTGGTGTCCACTGGAGTTGTGGTCTTTATCCTTCTGATGATGTCGATGCGAGGTTCCTGGTAGGTGTAGGCGCGATGCCGTCTTCTCGAACGCACTGGTTGCAGTAGGGAGCGTGATGGCGTTCCGTGGTTTAGGATCTGCAGGTGAGAGATAAGATTTTGATCTGCCATGGGAGGGTCGTGAAGGTTGAGCACTCGGCTCTGCGGATTGAGGTTGGTTGGATGACGAGGGATCGTTCTTGTTCGAGGAGTTGGCATGGGATTGAGAACGGTAAAGAGACGGCCGCTGTTGCGGCGGGGAGGAAGAAGTCACATTTGACATTGTGGACCCGAAGCGACTCTTATATGGCGAATGGAATAGACGAAGTCATTGTCGGGCCACGAGACTTTGTAATATTCTGGCCACCAGGTCTCAATATATGCGAGAACAACGGCCTTGCTACCTACCGCAGGACAAGGCGGGGATGAAGTGTAGACTGACTTGGAGAAGCACTCAGCCCGGTCACGTGCTCGAAGCCTCCAAGGCTGTCTGTTGTCACGTTTGAGCCAATGCTCTGGCGGACCTCTACGTCTCTGCCTCGAATATTACGAGATGATTCTCATTTACTACTTAAGATGCCACTTTGGGCTCGCAGTCCTCTGAATAGTGTCACCAATCCTCAAGAATTTGGTATCTCTCCTGGTAACAATCAATATTTCAATCTGTGTTATCGACTCCCTCGCTGCCGTGACTCGTCTCATGCTTTCATATCGTAGGCTAACTCACTCCGGGCACATTCTGTCAAGGATCTGCTTCTCTAGTCCAAAGACCGTATGGTTTCGTTCATGCTCTGCATGACTTGGAGCTCCGTGATCTGCTAATTGACCGTGTCTGTGTGATTGCAAATGAGGAAGTTCCGGGATTTCATTCACTTAGGTCTTGGTTGGATTACTCAGTACTCGGCGCCAGTCTCGTCTTCTGCCTCGAGACTGTCGCTAGCAACTTCCTCATAGTCCTTTTCCAATGCCGCGAGGTCTTCCCGAGCTTCGGAGAACTCGCCTTCCTCCATACCTTCGCCGACATACCAGTGCACGAACGCTCGCTTCGAGTACATCAGGTCAAATTTATGATCGAGTCGACTCCAGGCCTCGGCGATGGCGGTGGTGTTGGACAGCATGCTGACGGAGCGGTCGACTTTGGCGAGCTCGCCACCGGGAACGGGCATGGCTACGATAGTGTTAATTAATATAGAGCAAGCGAGAATCATCGAGAAACTTACGAGGTTGATAGTTGATGCCGACTTTGAATCCAGTGGGGCACCAATCGACCAAGTGGAAGCTTGATTTGGCCTTGAGGGAGGCAATAGCAGCATTCGTATCGCGCGGAACAACGTCACCACGGTAGAGCAAGGCAACAGCCATGTATTTTCCGTTGTGAGGGTCACAGACGACCATCTGGTTGTTTGGCTCAAAGCACTGCAGCGTCAGGTCGTGGACCTTGAAGCTCTCGTGCGAGGATCGCTTGGTGGACACGACAGGAGCATAGCTGATAAGCGGGTAGTGGATACGAGGATACGGTACCAAGTTGGTCTGGAACTCGTTCAAGTCGACGTTGAGAGCACCATCGAAGCGGAGACTTGAAGTGACAGAGGACACGACTTGGGCGATGAGGCGATTCAGATGCTCGTAATCGGGTCGAGGAATATCCAGGCTGCGACGGCAGATGTCGTACACAGCTTCGTTATCCACCAGGAATGTGCAGTCAGCGTGCTCAATGGTGCTGTGAGTGGAGAGAACGGCATTGTAGGGTTCGACGACTGACGACGACACCTGTGGGGCCGGGTAGACAGCGAATTCCAATTTGCACTTTTTGCCATAGTCGACCGAAAGCCGCTCGAGAAGCAGGGCACCGAAGCCGGATCCAGTACCTCCTCCGAAGGAATGGAAGATCAGGAAGCCTTGGAGTGAGGAACAGTTGTCTAGCGAAGGGTCAGGGGTTTCCGGCGTCTTTCTCGGATGAAGTCGCGTCAAGACTCACCTGCAACGCGACGAACCTTGTCCAAAACATCATCTACGAGCTCCTTGCCGATGGTGTAGTGACCCCGAGCGTAATTGTTTGCAGCATCCTCTTTACCACTAATCAATAGCTCTGGGTGGAAAAGTTGTCTGTATTGACCAGTTCGGATTTCATCAATAGGGGATGGATCGAGATCGACGAAAATCGACCGAGGGACGTGTTTGTTGTTGCTGGTCTCGGTGAAAAAGGTCTCAAAGGCTCCAGGATCGCCGACGTTGGCATCAGGATCAGGTCGACCATCAGCCTTCAGGCCGTGTTCGAGGAGATACCTGGGGGAAGCGGATTAGCAATCGTGATGCAAAGTAGCGGTGGGCGCAAGGTTCGTTCTTACAACTCCCAGGCGGCATTGCCAAGCTGAGTGCCGGCCTGCCCAATATGCAGGTGGCAAACCTATGGAAAGATCAGTACATGCTGATTCGGAGTAGAGAGCTGTAGCTGATGCGAAGGACGCATGCAGAGAGATAGATAGAGTGGTGCGGATGTTTTTGGGCAGGGATCGATGGAGGGGTACACAAAACAACAAAGGCCGATGTTCGAAACTTACCTCCCCGTGCATTCTGTGGAGATTCTGTGAGCACGACGCAGTGAAAGTACAATAGGGATGCGAGACTATCCAATGCCGACCCTCTGAGAGATCTGTCGGTGCACAAGATGAAGGAGAGAACAAAGGAGAGAATCAAGCCTAAAGTGCGCGGATGGTCAAGTGGTGTGTATCAATTTACAATTGGCGCGTCCGATTAGGCAAGACGGAACAGGATAAACAAGCCAAGACTTTCAGCCGGCCGTCCATACACTCTTCCGTCCACGTACCGAGTCACCGAGTACCTCGTACCTTCACACAGTTTTGTACCTGCAGCTGTCAAACTGCTTTCACTCGTTCTCTGCCTGCTTGAGTTATGCCAAAGGAACTCGTAAATCTGGCAACGAACGAGACGCATTATTCAAACCAGTAACAACCGACTCCCCGTTATGGTCAGTAAGGTCATGGAAAGCCACCATTCGGCATCAAAAGGCTACCTGATTTCCATCGAGACTTGTGTATCGTGGCATCTGAACAATCCATGACAATATAATAAAGGACGAACAATCCGTTTGTGATCTCCAGGAACAAAGAGCTTTCAATAAGTTTTTAACTGAGCCTCGGCTGCATTTTGAATTTTGGGGGCCTCAATGATCTGATCCCTGGAGATCTTACGAGGTACGAACACGAGATTGTTGACGATCAATAATGCGTCACTCTTTCGCTCTGTCCTCCTCAAACTCGAGCTATTATTTTCGTCTCCTGCACTGACCCGACCTCAGGGGTTGATCTGGTGTCTGGGAATGTTGGCTACCGACATGTTTCAGGGATGCCGGTTTTCTGGGCATCCTCGCATCGATAACGACACCGCAAATTAAAGCCTCTCGAGAAGCAGCACATGTCAAAGATGAAACAAGGCTTGAAAGACAATCGCCAGGGCCATAACGGCGCCGGCGCCACACACAGATAAGAGGCCGAAATAAAATTTGGATCAGAGCTGGGCGTCTCCTCCTCCAGGGGCGCCACAACATGCTCGACGCTTGGTTCAGATAGTCGCCCTAATGCGTCCAAGGCAATAGGTATCAGGAACAAAATGCATTTCCAGGCCTCCCTAGACACGGTTGCACTCGTAAGCGAGCTGAAAGACGGCTGATCTGGCTATGGCTGATTTTATTTAAAGAACCTCGTACTCATACATGTGTAATCGACTTCAACTACAAGTATACTGGGGGACCTGGCTCGCGTGGAGCGAGAACCAACCAGGTCATGCATGGGGGAAGTCAGATTCTCTTTTCGGAAGAAGTAAAATATCCATCTGTATAACAGAGAACAACTGTGTATTATGCACAAACAGAAGCTTTCGGTCATTTAGGTCTGCGACTCTCCGAGAATGCTCAGTCTTCATCTCGATCGTCCAACAAGCTATTGAACTGATCGACATGTGTGCTGTTATGAGAGATGGGGCGACGGTGAAGAATGATGCAACAAGGATGGGAGCTCAACACTCCACCTGCGCCACCGTCAGAAAATTCCCAGCGAAGATCAAGCACCAACATTTGTCCTGGGCGGCTTCTTCCAGGGGTCAACCACCTATGACAAACGGCTTGGGGCGGCTTCGGGTGGCACGATTGGCAGTTCGGGGGATGGGAATCTGCCGCCCTTGCAGTGGTTACCCACCATCCATGGCGCCTATTCCTTTTACTTCGCCATGGAACCCGCCCGGTGGAGCGCACAAGCACTCCATCCGGTGCCCACCTCGCCCACCCTTGACCTGGTCCCCAAGAGCAAGGGCTGCCTATCCCTGGGAATCGCTCCGTTTTCGCGGTATCTATCTTTTTCTTGCCCTGTGCTTATTTTCTGGGCCATACGTAACTACTGATACAAGTGAGAGTTGATTTTTGTACCCAATTGTGCCAGTCCCCAGCTCGCAAGGTAGACATGCAGCATGCATAAAGGGAATGAGGGGAGAATGCGCAGCACGTCGGCCTCCGTCACAGATGTAATTTCTTCCATCTCATCATCTTCATCTCTTATATTCCTTCGTTTCAACATTCTATGATCGCGTAGACCCTCTTTGATATTCATACCAAGTCTTCAGACAAATCCTTTCCCCAGTTCTGACATCTCACGCCTGTGTGACTCCATCCACCCAGGATTGGTACCCATATTTTGCGTCATATACGCCCACACGTTCGCTACCTTGTCTTCAGAGCCGCTGGCTGGCTTCTGATGTGCATATGATATTGGAGGGGTGAAGAGGAGGATCGTGTCTCAGAGAAAGAGTCCTCTCCATACCCGTGCCTCTACCCAACATGACCACGCCCGAGAAAGAACTGCCTCGCTTCGAGTTCGACCCTTCCAGCAAGAGACCCTCCGACGACGATCTCACGGCTGTTGAAAATGACAGACACGAAGACTCTGTCGATGGTAAACTGTTACACGACCGGCTGAAGGCGGAAACACGTCGTCGAGATACGGGAACATCCTTCGATGACCCGCGGTCCCCCAGCAAGACGCGAGAAGAGGCCCATCGTCTTGAGGACGAACTTGCCGTGCAGAGAGCCGAACGACTCACGTCAATAGAGTCCCAGCAGTCAGAGGGTGGTCGAACTTCAGCGCAACTTCATCGATCCCGGTCGAGAGCACCCGAGCCACTCGATGAGTTCGATACAGCCACGAACCCAATTCACGAACGTACCGCCATTTACAAGCCTCCCGAAAACCCCAGCACTAAGATTGCCAAATTCTTCAAATACATCCACCAGTCTAGCTTCGTTATCCGCTATTTCACCTACATCGTCCCGCTCTTTGCCCTCCTGCTGATTCCTATTCTGGTTGGAGCGTTCTTGCCTGCTGCCGAGCACGCGAGTGTCGGTGGTGTCGATCTGATCTGGTTCGGAGTATGGCTGGAAATAATCTGGTTGACTCTCTGGGCCGGTCGTATCGCTGCCCGGATGATCCCATATCCCCTTGGTCTCATCTCAAGCCTCTTCACGAACAATTCCAAAAAGTGGCGAGATTTGGGCAAAGCTCTCGAAATCCCAGCGACAATCTTCTTCTGGTGGCTGGGCATTGAGATTTCTTTCCTGCCTACCATGACTAACCATCATGTGAATGGCTCCAAACAAACCAAGCATTGGGAAAAGGTTCTCAACAAAGTCATCATCTCTATCTTTGTGGGTGCGACTTTGAATTTCATCGAGAAGATTATCATTCAGCTGATAGCTATTTCCTTCCACTTGCGAACTTATGCCGACCGGATTGAAATCAACAAATTTCAGATTGGCAGCCTGACGAAACTCTACATCTTCTCCAAGGCCAAAATTGCCATGGAAGATGCAGAATTCGAAGAAAAACACCTGGAGCCAGGGTCGGGCACAAAAACACCTGCCCTTTATGCCGCGCATGCTCAGGAAGCTCTCACCAAGGCCTTTGCTAAAGTCGGTGATGTGGCTGGCACAGTCGCAGGTGATTTTACTGGGAAGAAGGTGGCAAAAAGCGGCCACCCTTCTCAGGTCGTCTTAACCCTGCTCAACAGCACTAGCGGCTCGCAGGTTCTGGCTCGACGTCTGTATCGAACATTCGTGCGAGAGGGCTTCGAGACCGTGTCGTCAGAAGACCTGAAGGCGGCCTTTGACAATGAAGAGGAAGCCGAGGCAGCGTTCAGCATGTTCGACAAAGATATGAACGGAGATATTTCCATGGAGGAACTCGAAGCCGTCTGTGTCGAAATCGGAAGGGAAAGAAAATCAATCACTGCTTCCCTCAAAGACCTCGACTCCGTCGTCAGCAAGCTTGACGATGTTCTGTTTTTCATCGTGTGTGTCGTCACCATCTTGGTCTTAATCTCTCTCATTTCTACCTCAGCAGCCGGGGTCTTGACTTCAGCTGGCTCAGCCGTCCTCGCTTTATCTTGGCTATTTTCCGCTACTGCCCAAGAGTTTCTACAGTCCTGCATCTTTGTCTTCGTCAAACATCCCTTTGATGTTGGAGACCGAGTTTCAATCTACGGCAACACTGGGTCTTCCCTTAAAGGAGATGACTACTTCGTCAAGGAAATCTCGTTGTTGTATACAGAATTCAAGAAGATGGAAGGCCACATTGTCCAAGCGCCGAACTCCTATCTTAACACGTTGTTCATCCTGAATATGCGGCGCTCTGGAGGGCTTGCTGAAGCTGTTCCGATTGTCATCCGATTCGGTACCACTCTGGAACAGATCGAGGCCCTGCGCAATTCGCTACTCGAGTTTGTGCGATCTGAGAAGCGTGAGTACCAGGGCAATATTTTGACCGAACTTAGGGAGGTGACCGAAGCGTATTCTCTCACTTTGAATGTTGTTTTCTTCTACAAGTCGAACTGGCAAAACGAGCTGCTTCGTCTTCAGCGACGGAACAAATTCATCTGTGCTTTGATGGTGGCTATGCAGGAGATTGGCATTGAAGGTCCTCGTCGCAACCAAGCTGGTTGGCGACCAGATGTGCCGTACTTTATGCAGCTGCCTCCTGGCGCTCCACCTCTCATCGGCGGAAATGCCAACGAACTGCAACCCGGTCATGCTTCAGGAAGTATCACTGGAGATCCGCTCCACCACACTCCTGCGGCTGCGGCGCCTCCGCTTCAATATCCTTCCATCTTGCGACGACGACCCAGCACTGGTCAACTCGGACGACCTAGAGGCGAGTCTCTGTCGGCTATGGCCAGGAGAGTGGATTTTTCGTTGGGTATGAAAGACGTGAGTTCCGGAGAGCAACTCTCGGATGTGTACGAAGACCGCAGTCGTCCGAATTTCGAAGAGGTGATTCGCGAATCCAACAGGATTGAGGAGGAACGAAGGATCTCGGAATCCCAAGAACGCGAAAGCCACGGAAGGTCAACGTCCCGCGAAGGACACACGATGAGTGGCATTCTGCGGCGCTCGACCACCCAGAGCTTGGGCGGTAACAGCAGAGTGTCTATGAGTGGCCATCATCGGGCCTCGATCAGTAGCACCGAGACACATCGCAACCGCTTCCTGGGCCGCTTCAACCGCCCCGGTCGAAGCATCGATCTTCCACGCGACTCCCTAGCGGAAGAAGGTCAAGCTCCGCCCATCGCATCCCAGCCGCCCTTGGATGCGAGATCTGGTAAAGTCAGCTCGCAGGCAGTACGGGTGGACTCGATCGCATCTCAATCCAACGAGAACGAGCCGTTTCCGTCCATGGCTCCAGTGCGCAGCAGGGCAGAGGACTTTGAGTTGAGAAGGCTAGGCGGTGAGGGTCCGTCCAGCCACCCGCACTGAAATCGCAGACGTCCTCTCCTCGATCCCATTCTTTTGTCTGATGGTGTACGTTGATCCCCCTCGGGTGTGGAAGACTCGGTTTTTCTGGAAACAAAAGTTCTGCTGCTGGTGGGTGGCCTCCACGGGTGTTCGGGCCTGGGCGCGCCTGGATTGGAGGCTGCGAGATATATTTACAATCTTCGATTATGTATAGACACGTTATGAAGTGGTCTGATTCGACTACGCGGTGATGACTACCTATAGAGATAGAATTTTATGAACGGACGAGATTTGGCGTCTGACAAATTCACAAGGCCACAGAAATTGGTGTTGGTTTTACCTTGCAAGATTTCTGGGGACTACGATCAAGACAAAGACGATGAGACGAGACTAGGACCAGAAACACTTGGTCTAGCGCATGATTTACCAATGAATGTATCGACCTTGAGCTGTCGGTGCTATGTGAGTGGCTAATCTGACGTGTATCGATGTACTCGGTAAGTGAGAGGCTGACTCTATGTGTCACGTGTGGACCTCAATACCCAGCCCGGCAATTTATCTGAATTCGGCCTAGTTTTCGCCTTAACAACTTGTCTTCGCTGCCTTTCTTTCGACGTCCGGGTCGGTGAAACAAGTTATGACCGTCCTACGCCGCCCCCAGCATTGGACCCAACTGCCCCTTTCAAACCAAGTCACTGTGAACAACATCTCTTGTGCCAGCTTTCCCGTGTGCCACGCCTCGTCTGTAACCTTTCCTGTGGGCTGGATTCGGTCAGTCCTGATGGCCGTGCCCACGGCACGTCTCTGATATTTCCTGTCTGGGTAGCCACAGTACTTGGTTGTCGAGACCTGAGGGGCCCTTCTGTCCTTGGCCCACTTCACGATAGCACCGGCCAGCCCGCCAGACCAATTGTGAAGGCGGGTGAGTTGGCGATTTCGTCAGCTTTGGCCTTCATTTCGTCCACGTCCCAGTTCGCCCAGATAAGCTTGTTCTTCAGGAACTTGGCTTCGGGGCTGCATGCCCAGACTGCGAACGAAGCTGGCAAGTCGGCTGGTATCGAAGGGCGTATAAGTTAGCGAGGGGTTATTCCGACGTATTCGGGCGGGGTTGACCCCGGCTCCTTGGGCCATTGACTCAACGAGACACGATGGTGGGAGTGACTTACGCGTATCCATAGGTGCCATGGCACCATGTTTGATGTTGATATCGCTTGAAACGACGCCCGGCTGGAAACTGACCACATGCAAATCCGGGTGCTCACTCTGGACGAACTCGAAGAACCTAAGCGATGCGAGCTTGGAGGAGGAGTATGCTGACAAATTGGTCACCATAGCGGTGGGGACGTGGATAGCGGCCGTCGAGACGTTGATGATTGTGGCGGTGGGCGATCCTACAGGGAGGAAGGCTCGCACGGAGTGGAATGCCCCAAGGATGTTCACTTCGAAGGATGTCCACCATTCCTTAGCATCGGAGGCCGTAAGGGTCGCGGGCTCAGCCAGATGGCCCGCGTTGTGGACAAAGATGTCGATCGGTTTGTTGGCCTGTTGTCGAATGGTTTTGAAGGCAGCTTCGATACTCGAGGGAGAAGCTATATCCGCTGTCACGGCGACAAGCTTTGTATTTGGGTACTGAGACTCGAATTTGGCCTTGGTAGCGTCCAAGGTCTTCTGTGTTCGTCCCACAATGCCAACAAGACTGACACCGGCCTTTGCGAAAGCATTGACCATAGCAGAGCCGATTGCGCCCGCGCCACCAGTCACAATTGCGGTCTTGCCCTCGAGTGAAAGTTCGGGGCGTGAAGGGTCAATACCAGAGTAGCTATCATTGTGCCAGGTCGGGAAGGGAGATGGGAGTGGAGTGGCAGCGGCGTCGCCCATTTTCGTTTAGAGATGCTGATGATTTCAGGTCAAAGGTACGCAGCTTCGAGGTATGGTTTTTTTTATTTTTTTAATTTTTTTTTTTTTGAAAGAGTGAAGCAGACTTGATGAAACACGCTGGGCTGAGGAGAGGACATGCCGGCGATATATACCCTTGGACAGGCTGACAAAGCTATACAACTTAGGAAAGCATTGCCTATTATGCAGACAGTCATTTCAAAGCTGGGCGAAGGACCACCTGGACGGAAAGAATCCGGTCATCAGCTGACGCTCTCGGAACCTCTTATCTGATTTGTTCTATGTTCCACACGTGGCTGTCATACATACACATACGATGTGGGCCGTTATCTTCTAGGGCAAGGCTGCAGCCTCGTCAGGGTCGACCTGATGGGGCCAGATGTTAATAGGGCTGGGACTGGTATCATTCAGCCGCGACCTGATCAACCCAACAGACAAGGCTGATGAATGGAAAGGTTGGCTTTGCAATATCGCCGACAAGGTATTGAAGACGCCCACTTGGGTCATGATGGGGATGGGAAGCCACCGCCACGCCATGAATATAACCACTCTAATCAAGCCCATGGTTGGGACCCAGGATGGTGGTACCTTTTGACCCCTGAAAACAGAGAGTATCCAGGGTTTGAAAGTAAGAGTGATGTACAGTCTCTGGTGAAAAGCAGTGACATGACCTGATCTCTGGATGTCTTCACTTACAAGCTTGCTGCCAGACCTCAAGGTGAGAGATCAGTGAGTTTGGGCAAAGTGAAGGTCGACCTGGTGACACTTTCGCCAAGTGAAGTTGAAGTTGCCCTCAATTGATTTTGTCGAGAACAAAACTCCTTCTTCCTCTTCATTCCTTCTCCCTTCTTCCTCGTCACCCTCACTGCTGCTTTCTTCATCAATCGCTTCTCCTCTCGCAAGTCACTCTTTTCCCCACAAACAACACCTTTTGCTCTGAACTCGCTCACTCCTGGGGCAAGCCTCTCCCGGCAGCTGCCTCACCAACATCATGGAGGTCAAGATGAAAGGTGCGTCTTCATGGCGATGTCCTGTGATGGCGCAGAGTAAGAGACTAATGTGACACTTTGGCAGGTTGGCCTCAAGCGGCAATCCTTTATCTCACCTTCATCCTCTGCTTCCTTGCTGGTTTCCTTGATGCTGGTCCTCTTCAGCCCACCAAAGGCCACACCTCCATCGTCCGCAGCTGGCATCACACTCCCACTTCTCACCACGGTCATCATGTTCCTACTCATACTGCTCCCAACGAGATTGCAGTCCATCAGACTCATGACATGGACTCGTCTGCCTCATCACTCGAGCACCTATCCACCATAGAGCATCGAAACACCGACATGGCTCTCCACAACTATGCCCTGGTCTGTGATGACAGAGTGTGGACCACCATGTGTGCAGGTGTTGGTTACACTTGCAGCTCTTCGGGCAAGTTGAAATACAAACACAAGGACATTATGTGTCATGACATCTGCTCGTGCATTGACCTCGTCCCTGCGCCAAAGATTTGTGTCGTCAACAAAGCCTCCAAACAATGCTCAGTCGTCAATGACATGGTTCTGGATGCAACGAGTGGCGAGCTCCTTGGAAATGTCACTGAGTCAAGCATTCTTCCAGACGGCTCCTTGGACTTGACCACGACAGTCGCAAAGCGTGATACAGAACTCAGTCATGACCACGCACTCGTCTGTTACGACCGTACTCTTACAGGTCTGTGCCAGGCCTCGGCCCATGGCTATTTCTGCAACGCAAATGGGGTCGTCAAACACAAAGGCCAGGCAGAAGTCACTTGTGAGAGCCACTGTATCTGTGTCAACATCAGCCCGAGGCCCTGCTTCAACGTTCTAGGCAAGCATGTCGATTGTGGGTTCAAAGATAACACTGTCTTTGATACAATCGATGGTACCGCCCTCGGCAATCTCTCGGACGCCCAAGTCCTTGACAATGGCTCTCTGGACTTTTCACACACCAAGGCACTCGAAAAGCGCCATGACTACGGACTGATATGCCAAGACCGTGAGCATACTGCCTGGTGCGGCTCGTCGTATCAGTATTACTGCACTGCAAGAGGTCAATTGAAGTTCAAGACCACCGGAGAACACTGGTGTGAGGAGCATTGTTTCTGCATGAACCTCAAGCCAGCAATTCAGTGCTTTCCAAACGCGGCTCTTCTCACCACATGCCTGCTCAAAGGGAAGTTAGTCTACAATGACAACGGCACTCTTCTGGGAAATGTTAGCGACGCATATGCCTACCCTAATGGAACCTTGGACTTCCGCAAAGTCGTTACCAGAGATTTGGACGTGGTATCAGCCGACCCACAAAAGATCATATGCAAGTCGCAGCAGTCCACTCAAGTGGCCCCTTTTTCCGGCGGATTACTATATGACAAAAATTTGACCACGTTCTGTGCATCCCATGGCTACTCATGCGCAACCGATCCCACGCGTGCAGCGCTGACCTTGACGTTGCAGCCTGGCTCAAAGGTCATTAAGGAGTGCGTTAACTCTTGTGCCTGCCAGTCACAAACTTGGAAGCGCGAAGGGAGCGAAGTACTGTCGCAACCTCCACAAAGCACCGGCGGAGTTACCATTCAGGACCTTCTCCTTGGCTGCAGTTCAAACAATGGGTTGACCAAAGGTACCTGGTCGTTTGACGAATCACTGACCCAGGACTGCAAGAACAAGGGCTATAACTGTGCCATTCTGCCTGGATCACGTTTCGTGTTGCAGCATTCTGGGGGTGTGGTTGCGTCTTGTCAAGCTGGTTGCAGTTGTCCGGCATCACCAACGCCCGCTGAGTCTGCTGCATCATCGCATCAGAAGGCAAGAGCCAGCACAGAGTCTGAAACAAACGACATGGCAGCTGTCCAGGCAGTCAACAAATTTGATCCCTTTGGCATGACCTGTGCGTCGCGTGGCAGAAACAACGAGACTCTTACCAATTACTGCCGAGACGAAGGTTACTCATGTGTTAGCCTGACGGGCACTTACCTACGAACTCTTTCCCACAATAGCACCGACATTCCTGAATGTACCCACGGCTGCCGATGCCGAAACCCCTTTGCTCGCGAGAAACGCTATGAAGATGTGGAAATGTCGGCGACTGCAGATGAGATTCCAGACACTACAGCCGTTGCTCCTCCCAGCGGTGTCCCAAGCCAATCATCCAGCAGTTTCGCTCTCAATTGTGGCAATGTCGCGGACGGCCCTGGCTTCTGCCAGCAGCCAGACCTGGGGTATTTCTGTGCCTACAACATGACGGTCATGCGGACGTCCAGTGTACAAAATCAAGGTGTGACATGGTGCGACTATTACTGCAGCTGCATCTTCAAGAACCCTGTCCCGTGTGTCAACGAATGGAATGTTCCCCTTTGTCGTGAGATGCCGGATGGGACCGTCCGTGATGCCTCGAGAATGCAAATTGTCCTTGCATATATCGAGAATGTGATCATCTTGCCCAACAACTCCATCTTGCTGGATCGCGGCCAGGACGGAGGCTTCCCCTTTGTCGTTGCATCGCATGGTCGACATGGGCCTAGCTCTAATGATTCTAGCCACCATTGGACGGATTGGCCGACAAATGGAACGAATGGAACAAATGGAACAACCAACGGGTTGAATGAAAGCGGACAAGGTGATAACTGAGCAATTTCAGTTTCTCAGCGTTGTGCTCGAGAGTCACAAAAGACATAACCGGATATTTGTGACAGCTCGGACAAGCGCCTTCAAGCATACCAATTTTGCCGCATGAATAGCAAACTTCTTGAGATACAATCACCACTCCACGCCAACCTCAAACGTCACTTACTCTGGGGATCTCCACATCGATACCACCATCAACAAGAAAACTCTATCTCAAGGTCTGGGATGAGGACTGGAGATATTGCGGGTCATTTGGACCTACAACATGAAAGATTGGTATGATGACGGACCATTATGGGAGAGACTGAGGCATACTGATAGATATGGCATTGGGAGAATGGTGGTTTGTTCTTGTCCATACTGAAACAAAAGAAATAGCCCTGAGACAGTCCAGGAAGTATGGAACGACAACACAAAACTAGATAACCGACATTGCCTGCCTCGGCCCTTGATCCCTGTTGCAAGTGTCGCAGTGTTTGAATTGCGTAAAGCGGGCGACAATGGATCAGGCCTTGAGTAGTGACTGCTTCTTACGCACTATGAACGCGAATGGCGAAGACGCCACCACGAAGGGTCTGTCTACAGAGATCTCAGGCTGTGCCAGCTCAGATATCGCACGTCTATCCCTATGCTCATACTCACGCTCGTGGTCTCCTTCTCCTCCTGCTGCCCCTTCACCACCTAGTGTATCTTGTAATGACTCCCCTCTCCTCGTCTGATGTCCTGGTCTGTAGCGGACACTTTACCGCGCTGCCATCTCAGCTCATCCCATCTCATCCCATCCCACCCCATCCCATCTGATCTGACCTGATCTCATCCCGTCTTGTGTTCGCGCAACGGGTCGGCATATCCTTTCGACCGTACACCGTGTGTCACAGTGTGACCGTGTCTTTTGAAGAATTTCATAAAAGGCTTGGGTCTGGATCTGGATCTGGATCTGGCTCAGAATCAGAGTCAGATTCAGGGTCAGCAGCAGCAGCAGCGGCAGCAGCGGCCGCCGGCGTCCAGCGTCGAGCGGCGATTTTTCTACTGGTATCCTATTTTTGTTGGATCATTTCTGATCCGTTCTTTAGTAGAATAGGTCCAGGACAGGGTTTAGGTGAGTTTCGAGTATATATCTACGTACGTACCTCCTAGAGAGCTGTTGGGATGGATACTCATTGCTGTGTGGGGAGGCAGGTTACTGGAAATGGGAAATGGGAAATGGGAAATGGGAAATGGGAAATGGGAAATAAATGAATCAACGGCAGGACGGGTAGATAGATTAAGAGGCGGAAAGGGTGACTCGAGGCAAGTAAAAGAAACCAAAACTGGTTGGTTTGGCACTTGTTGGCAGGATAAAAAGACCCAGGAAATCGGAATATGGCAGATAGATAGCAGGGGACAACTCTTCTTGCTGTTCGAAGTTATAAAAAAAAAGGAAGAAAGATACAGGGACAAACAGACTGGGTACATAACGCTGAATACCGCGGGGAACATTTGAGGAGGCCGGCTGGCCGGCATACACACTGGGACGTTCAAGTGTTCCAACGTATAGTTCTCTTCCAGCAGTTACACGCTTCACTCCGATAATCCGCATTTTCACAACCGACGCCAGCAATGTCATCTCCTGCGCACTCAGTCTTGCAAAGAACCGGCATCCCAACCAGTCCTCAATCAGCATGCTTTTTTCAATTCGTGACCGGCATCTAGTTATCTCAAGAGCAAATGTTTACCAGTCGTCATCTTCGTCACGATCCTTGTCTCTTCCACTCATCGCGCTCTGTCTTGCTCTCAGTGCCTCGGCCAGTCCACCAGCGAGACTGCCGCCTCCAAGACTGCTCGGCGTAGCCCGCCCAGAATTGCTCCCACTGTTCGTGCCCAGACCGACGGCACTATCTCTGGCCGGGGAGAGGTCCGGTTTCCTTGCTCCTGGGACCGGTCGTTTTGCAGGTGGTGCTGGCGGCGTGGGTTTGGCCCTACCACCAACGGGCGGTGTTCCAGGCTTGTGCCCACCGTTGACCACAACCGATGGTGTTGGAACCGGACGATGATGTGCAGCTGGAGGTGGAGGTGGCGGAGGTGCGGCGCGCGCCTGCTCAATCTCTTCGACGTAGGCAGACGGCGTCCAGCCTTGCGCCTGGGTGCGAGGGTTCTTGCAGAGCCACCAGCCTGAGCGATTTACGTTAGTTTCGATCCCAAATGTGGTCAAGAATGTCGATCATGCTTACCGTTGTTTTCCTTCTGCACAATCTCCACAATCTCTCCCGCCTCGACAGACAGCTCGTTCTCATTAGGAGAGTTGAAGTTGTACTTTACTTTAGCTTGGGGCTGGGAAGGCACTGCGGCAGGGGGTGCAGCTGGAGGCGGCGGTGGGGGCGGCGGAGCTGCTGTTCGACCATATGATGATGCAGAGTCATTTCGGGCGTGCGATGATGCGCCATTGAGCTGTTGAGGAAGTGCATGCGCAGCAGCAGGAGTGGGAACAGGACGCTGCGCTTGAACTGCGGGTCTAGGTGCCGGAACAGCTCGTCTCGCAGTAGTCTTGGACGGTTGGCCTCCTGGTCCCCCTGGTCTGAGCAGCTTACCAGTCGTAATAGGTCTGGCAACCGCTTTAGCTCGCGGAGTCGGTTTCGAGACCGAATTGGCTGGTTCTCCTTGCGGCACGTGGATCGTTCCTGATTTATACACGTCGTCGCGAGTGACGCCTGGATCTTTCTGAACTTTGACCACCGCAGGTTTCCCTGGTTTCTTGTTGTACTCAATTTGAGGTCCGATTTTGAGGTTCATGCCGCCAACTGCGACTGTCTTGAATTGCAGGAAGAATTCAGTCTTGAAAACACAGTTGATGAGAGGATCTGGCTCCTGGGCAGACCCAACACCCAGGGCAAACCAATCATCCCGCAGGTTCGAACACGAGACATATTTCACCGCGCCAATGGGTATTGTTCTTTCGGCAGAGATCTGGAGTTGGTTGTTTACCACGGCTTGCACAATGATGTAGACCGATTTGGGAGTCAGGACAAGAATCCGTGGCATCCGCTGCGAGGATCGTCCAAACTTGGTAACCAACAGCTCACAACGCGCTGAAAACACACAACGTTCCTGAGGATTGAGGTGGATCGCATCTCTGAGCACACGGCCTTGACCACCCGGCATGTTGAGACCAAGGTAATCCCCGAAAAATCGTCTGGAACCAAGCAAGCTGTATCTGCGGCGTTCCTTCCGACCTCCCAAAAGTCTGTGTCCCTGATCTCGAAATTCAACCTCTTTAACGCCAACCTTGGATTTGCGCCAGAATCTTTGGATCCTGGTCGCTGCCTCGGCTCGATATCGCAGGTAGTTTCTCCAAGCCCTCTGAATGCGGACGGCCATGTTGTGCCAGTACCGGTCTCTCATATGCTCAAGCCCAAACAAAGTCTCTGGAGTCTTGATAAATGCTTTGGTCACGCCCATCTGATATTCCTCTTTGGGAATGCTGGTGTCTTTGAAAATAATTTCCGACGCAGTCCTGACATCTCCTGTGTAGGTGTATTCTCCGGCGTAAGAAAGTTTAGGTGACAACAAGGCGAACCTTTCCACGAATTTGTCAAAAGTCTGACGGTAGGCGAAACCAGCTCGCCGGATGCGAACGTTTTCTTGTAGACCCAGATATTTGATCTGGTGGAGCACGTTAGGCTCGTTGTATTCCTTGGGCGACTTGTTCTCGTTGGGTTTGATGGTTCGGATGTACGACGGCTGTGCTTGCATCAGTGTATCCACCAGTTCATTGGCAGATATCTTGATCTTATCCCCAGCAGTTGGAGGTCGTCGCTTGTCGTCCTGGTCCACCTGATTGGGAAATAGCTCGTGGACAAATCCATTAGAGCTCTCGCTGACCAGATTCAGAAGATCTTTCAGAAGTTGATCCTTGTTCTTGTCCGTCATTCCTGCAACCTGATAGCTCACATCGCCTGCATAATGCTTGATGATAAATTGACCTTGTCTGCTCTCAAAGTTGGGGTTACTTGAGAGAAAGTTCAGTCGGCCAACAAAGGTCTGATCGGCAGCTCCGGAGTCTGCATGGGCTGTTGCGCAGGCGTCGTTGAGAGCAGCAAAAACACCCGGGGGTCTCTTGTCCTCGATCAAAGAGCAGACGACTTTGTTGTCGAAATATTTGATCGGGGTCCACTGAATCTGTTCGCGGGCATACTCTTCCTGCTCGGCTTTCAAGGTCAGTTGGATGAAGATTTGCTGCAACTTTTCGTTGACGTAGTTGATGCACAACTGCTCGAACGAGTTCTTCTCAAAAATTTCGAACCCGTAGATATCAAGAATACCAATCGTGTTCTTCACCACGCCCTGTGATCTCAACGAGACATTGGTTCGCGCCACAATCCAATCGAACAGATTGAAGTATATGGCTTTGGCAAGCGCATCTCGGACAGCACTAGCCTGGACTGGGTTCAGGGGCGACTCGTAGATGGACCCTCTGCGTCCTCCACCGCGGGCTGTTTCGACAATTCTGATGGTCATAGCTTTGTGCACATGAGATGATTCCACCTCTAGCAGATAAGCGACAAAATCCACCACGGATGTATCTGCAATGTCGACACCTCCTTGATCATTCTCCCTGAATGTGATATTCCCGATCCACAAAATGGCAGCCAGAAGCCGGAAGATATTGTCCTGCTCAGCCTTTGTTAGACCAATAATCTGCATGGCTTCTACCGTCTCTCGGAAATCGTTCGCGTCGTCTATTCCTGGTACATCGAAGCATTTCGACCGGCTCGTATATACGTACGACTGAGGTTGCTGTACACCAAAAGAATCTCTGTACTCCTTCGGGGCAGCTTTCGTGAACTGATAGAAAATGTGGAAGTTCCGCTCGTTTGTGATCTGTCCCACCACCCGGCTCTTTTCCAGCAGGTAGTTTGTGACCTTGGCCCCCACAGGCTCACCTTGTTCATTAAACTCGAGCTCGAGGTATTTTCCGAAACGAGAGGAGTTGTTATTTCGTAGTGTTTTGGCATTGCCGAAGGACTCGAGGAGAGGATTTGTGGCCAGGACCATATCCTTGGTTCTCTGGATCCTAGAGTCGGTTCCGCCAGAGACACTGGCAATGTACTGCATCAAGCGCTTGGCGGCTTCCGTCTTGCCTGCGCCCGACTCACCAGAAATGATGACACATTGGTTGTCTTTGTATGCCTTCATGTTGTAGTAGGCCGACTCTGCAACGGCAAACACGTGCGGGGGAACTTCGAGACGATTGCGCCCACGGTAGCTCTGGACGACCTGGTCTGTGTAGATCCCCAAGTCTCGGAAGGGGTTGACTGAGACCAACACATGGCCGATATAGGTGTAGATCTCGCCATGTTCAAAGCGCTTCTTGAGGTTGTCATTGATTGACTCATTTGAGACTTTGCTCAGCAGTGTGAGATCTGAGACGCCCACTTCCTTCTTTTTCGTGATCTCAAAGGTCGCTTTCTTGATCTGCGGTTGCCCGGAATCTGCGTGTGAAGACTTGCCGCCGCCAAAAAGAGACGATTTAGGTGCGCGAGAGGTCTTGCCTTCGCGGCGCTTTGTTTGACCCTAGGAGGTAAAAGTGAGTGTGTCGGTCTAAGCGTGAATATGGCGCGGGGACACTGACCATGGTGACGGTGCGAAGTGATTAGGACATAAGCGCGGAGAGGGCAGATAGAATGAGAAAGAGTTTGTCGGTTCGCGTGAGGGACATATACGGAATACGAGGATAGAAAAACCCGGAGAACTGTCAAAGCAAAGAATCACGCAAGAAGGACAATTGGAAAAGTGCTGGGTGGCCTTTGGGCTGATCTGATGGAGATTGGCAAGTGAGTGCGGCGGTGCTTTTGTCGATGCTTGTAACCAGTTCAGGCACCGACACAGGCGCCGGAGTGACTACCTGGGTATGACATACCAACGGCGCTATAAGCGGATGCTGCGGTTAGTCAGTTCCATGTTGCAGCCTCACAGCCTCTCCACAACCTCTTTTCTCCTCATGAGTCCTGACACAGGCACTCGTATCCTCCAATCTCCATCGCCACGCCTCGCTGTGGCTGTGAGACTACGACACGCAAGCGGCGTTGATGTTCCGTCATCTCTCTTGGCTTTTAGCATATCAGCCGCGCACTTCAAAATGTCCTGCGTCCTCCATGCGTACCAAACCTTTAGCCTAGATTGACGCGAGCCTACTAGATATGCCACACATGCCTAGCATCCCGCTCAAAGTCCCTAGGTATCCGGAAATTGCCTCAGCAGCATGGGCACTATACATGAGTGTTGCACAGGCAGATGTCAATACAAGAAATTTGAGGGGGTTTTTAATGCCCAACGGACGATCTCTCCAGACCTGACCATGCCTACCTTACCTCCGATCTCAGTTACTGGGAGTTGACCTTATGTATAGGACGGAGAAGAGGGACAACAATGATGTCGCGAGGAATTGTGATCTTGCTGTACCAGGCAATACTGAATATCGAGATTTCATCTACTATTAATCCAACATCGGGCTCGGATTTTTGCTTTTATGGCAGGTGAACCTTGAATATTGCGGTGTGCTTGTTCAATGCTTGTCTCACAATCTTGGTCCATATTGTTTCACTCCGGCCGGACATATTATCATCTCATAACGTTGCAAAGACCATGGTTCTTTCTCCCTCCTCACTTTCAAATTTCTTGAATTACTCCCCCATAACCTTTTTCGAGTCAGCGGCGTTGACATAGGCCGGATATGCCTCAATAATCTCCTCGCCATGAGTGTCGTCGATATACTCGGCGGCAAACACACGCTTGGTCAAGTCTTGTGCCTCTCCTAAAATCTTCGCAGAGTCGGCGGCGTCGACATACGCTGGATAGGCATCAAACACCTCCTCGCCGTCAGCACCTTCAAGATATTCAGCGGCGAACAAGCGGCTCTCAAGATTGTGTGTCCCCTGGACAACCTCGGCCAGGTCGACGGCCGCGAAATGTGCCCCTTCCACCATTTCTGCTCTTTCGGCAACCCCAACATACTCTGCTGCAGAGACACGCTTCGATTGGCCTTGTATCATGTCGTTGAATTTGTCGACTGGTAGTGCCAGGACAGGAATTGCTGAGAGGAGCAAGGATGACAATGTTGAAAGCAACATGGTGTAGCAGGATGTTGGTTGATATCAGATGGTCTAGGTGTTGGGCAGTAGGGGGCATGCTGGGACTTTGGCTATGAGAGCATCGCTAACTCTTATACTTGATCTGGGATTGCCTGGGGGCACGGACAAGGTGAGCCCCTATGCGCTTCCACACGATGGAGGAAGCCTGCATCCCTAGGATGTGTCAGAAGTAACGGTAAGCAGCTATCCATGAATGGGTACACCATCAACATGCCTGTCCTCTTGAGAAACAAGGTTATTGATCAGCAGGCACCCGATTCTTGCACTGAGAAATGGCAATGGCCGTAGAAAGCACGGAGCGATTCATCGATAAACTCATGGCCCCGATCTTTTGTGTTCTGAGCAAATGTACTTAATTGACGAAAAATGCTGGCGACCGGTAATGTGACACAAAGAACCAATTCGATCTTTCTGTCGACAGGGCTCTTCTCGCTTAGAAGAATCTGGAGTGAGCGCGACGAGTCTGGCATCAAACGAGATAGAGCGGGCCGCAGCAGAAGCGGCTTCAAGTACGCTCTTGCCAGTGCTCCCAGCTTAGGCGTACGTCTCGATCTCTCTCTTCGACATTGAGAACGTCAGATTGGCTGCAAGCCTGATACCAACGGCCGACTTCTTGTAGCTTCCCGCCATCAATATGGGCTTCTTTCGCAGGACACTGAACGACGATCACTTCGAAGGGGAGGAGGTTCAGAGCGAAGGTAAAATTGAAGAGGTCGCCCCGTTCCTCTGGAACGAAGCAGCCAGGAGAAAGCTGGAGAAAGGAATACCACACAAAGTCAGATCTGCCTCGCTGCCAATTCTTCTCACCATCATAGTTGCGCTGATGGCTTCCGGCATCACCTTCTGGATCACGGCAGAATGGCATCACGGGGCTTGTAATAGCACAAACGACCTATGGTGTGGGTATCAGTCTGCGAGGCTTTCGTTTATCGGGACTGACGTCTTGTATAACAGCGCCAGCGGAAGAGCAAGTGGAATATTTTGACCTCGACATCGACAATGACTTCGCTGCCGGGAGCCGATACCGTGGACCGCCCACCCCAGAGCTGGATGCCGCGTGGGAAGAGCTCTGGCACTTTGGCTACGTCGCCATTCCTCGCGACAAGCTGTCAGCGCTGAATAGACAAGAGCAACTCCCTGATGGCCGTACTGTGGCCAGAATCAACGGAACTACTGACCACTTCCAAGCGTCGTTGGAGGTCTTCCATCAACTCCATTGCCTGGTAAGCACCTGACAAGGCCACTGATAGACTTTGTGACCTCGAACCGTGGCTGATGTCTTGTTTCATGGACTTTACAGGATGTAGTCCGCCAGCACAGCTGGGCTGCGTACTATGCCCGACACACCGACACGGTGCGCACGCCAGCAGACCTCAAAGTCTCGCCGGTTGGGCTCCGCATGCACGTCGACCACTGTATCGAAACATTGCGCAAGACCATCATGTGCCAGAGCGATGTGACGCCGCTGCTCATCATCAACGACCCCACCAAGCCAGATGGCTGTCCAGACTTCAGCGCCTTCCACCGCTGTCGCAAATTCCACAAAGTTTGGGCGTGGATGAAAAGAAACCAACGAGACGTGCCGAGGAGGATGGATCACACAGGTCGAAAGGATCATAGTGTTGGTGAGAGCGGATGAAGGGGCGGTCACGCCTGCATGAATTGATGAGCCATGTATTGAAGGGTTCGGATTCCATCGTATTTGAAGAGTCTACCTCGGGCGCTGTGCAATCAAATTATCCATTCGTCCTCCCAGAAGTCAACAAGGGTCTTTGAGACCACTGGTCCCAGATACTCGGCCAATCGCTCCCTTCCGTTGTTTGTCCTGGTAGCTTCCTCCAAATCTCGAATGGAAGAGCACAGGTCAGTCAACACATTGGCATCGTGTGCGGAGAGGGGCTGAGCCGGCGCCGAGGTGCTGGCATGAGCGACCAGCGTGGTAGGCATCGGCATTGGCGGTATTTTGATCTCGTACTTCTTGTTCAGCTCTTGAATGTAGCGCTCGACGGTAGTTACGATGCTATCGATTGACAACGCAGTAAGAATGGGGATGGGTGAGACACCTAGCATTCTAGGAGGTAGCCAACGAGGTTAGAACAGCGAGCAACCGCTCTTCAGGGGGGCTTGCGAGCACCCTTACCGATGTTGCAGAGACGAGAGGATGTGAACGGGGCAAATGGAGGGCTTCTCCCTGTTCTCAGCCACCATGGCCACATAATGATCTGTCATCTGCCTTGCCCGCGCTAAGAAAGGACGCAGTCGTTCTTCGGTGGAGGTCATGGGCTCGGACGTCCACAATAAGAGAACGTGGAGCGTGGATTGCTGGTGTTGTCCGGAGAGTGGAATGACAAGGTCGCGGTCGGTCGTATCACCTTCTGCTATATTTCATCAGCTTGCTCTTGTTTCTGTGTGTCCAGGATTGACCTTGGAAGTTGATCGAAGTCGAGGCTACCAGCGCAGGCCCCAGCGTGCGCCATTCTGGTCGAGTTCGAAGCAACAGAGAAAACTTCGCGTGCATCATACTGGAGGACTTTTTTTTTTTCAATCAGGGGTATCTCTGTATCAAGGTGAATAAATGTACATATGTTGAGTCGGGAGTTCTGGTCAACATCATTCTGGTGCCAAGAAGGTGAGCACCTTGTAAATGCGTCTTCATCTTCCTTCAGCTCCTCACTTTTTCGGTTTCTGCTCAGCAGCCATCTTTTCTGCCTCTTCCAAGGCCTTTTTTTGTCTATGTTTCTCCTCCAAGGCCTTATCAGATTGGACAAGGATCTTCTCTGCCGGTCCTGGCTCGTTCTTTGCCAGGGTCTCCTTTGCCTCATTGTCACTCTTAGAGAAAGACATCAGAGATGTCAGGCGTGACCAGTAGCCCAGCGGTTGCGCCGCCTTGTCGTCCTCTTTGTCTTTGTCTTCTTCGTATATTTCCTTGGGCAATAATCTTATTGTGGTTGTTGGCTTTCCATTCTTCTCTTGTGCTCGCAGGCGGAGGACTTCCCTCTCCAGCTCGACCAAGGCTTTTCGGGCCGCCTTTTCAGACTCCTCCAGGTCGTTCAGTCTCTCGGCGACATCATCCCTCCGCTGGGTCTCTTTCCTGCCCGACCGCCACGACTCAAATAGGATCAGACCAGCCGCAACACCAAAAAGAAATGCCTCGCTTATAAAGTTGGCGCCCGACTCGATGGCTTTGGCTTCGGATAGGGGTCTAATCTTGGGTTTCGGCCGCGGCTTTGGTGGCTCTTGTGCTTCTTTGGCGGCCTTTTCAGCAGCTTCCTCTTCAGCTTTCATCTGTGCTTCCGTCTTGACGGTAGGGATGTTGGCATGTTTATGTCTTTTTGCAGCCTCTGCAGCCTGCTCCTTCGCGACCTGTTTTTCCAGAGCTGCGGCATCTTGTAGCAGACCGATACGCCATCGCATATCAATTCGGTGGAGAGTCTGGGCAAAAGAGATGCAGGTTCGGCGGAAGCCTTCATGCTCCCGGGCTTGTTTCTTGATGAAATTCTTCGACAGTCAGGCAAGAGAAGAGTTGGCAGCAGAGAATCCCTCAAACTCACAGCTATTGGTTTGGAAAGTGTACGAACTGCCAGCGACGTGAACTTGAGAGTCAGCGACATGTCGTTATAAGTGCCTGTAAAGTGATAGACTTCCAAAGTCCGCCATTAACCGTAATCAAACAACGCGGCCATTAGCTATCGTTTACCATCATGTCGTACTTTCAAGCCACAGAACATACTGACAACGATCAAGCAGTTCAAAGAAGAGACTTGGGTTAAGTCGTGAGTCTCGACTTTTCAGTCGGCCTTGTTGTGGCCTGGCTCGGGGCCGTAGGCTATTGAGCTCCAGTTGGGTGCCTGTGGGGAGCTCGCAGGCCCAAAAGCCCCTCACCGGAAAAATGAAATTTCCGCTCTGTCGACAAACATGCCAAGAGATAACTGATCTTTGCCTGTTACGGTTGGTCAATGTTTACTTTCCATCCCCTTTCGTCACCAATGAATTGCATGCTACATCCGCCCTGTTGTTCCCATAATTCAATTGCAACGGCCTCTCTCATTGTCTCGCCCAAATATTGGCAGCCTGAGATAGAACACTGCTGTGTGGCAAGGCCTTCACATCTGACATGGAGGTCCTCTCGCCACGGTCAGCAAATATCCCCATGGCTCCTCCTCCAAAAGCTACAAAAAAGCCCAAAGTCGACTCCAAACCAAAGACAGACGTAAAACTTACCAATCCCGATCGAATTGATGACAGATGGAGACCACCGCCGTCAATAACAGAGCCTGGCCCGTCGCCAGAAACCTACATAATGGGCAGGAAGCTGGGAAAAGGCGGATTCGCAGTTTGTTTCGAGGGACGGTCAAAAACAACATTTGAAGTATTCGCCCTCAAAGTCGTCAAGGCAAAGGTTGAGCAGAAGAAGATGATGGAGAAGTTCCGAACTGAGTTGCAAATTCATGCCAAAATGCACCATCCAAATATTGTCGAATTTCTTCGTGCGTTCACCATCGACGAGCACACCTACGTCGTCCTTCAGATGTGCCCCAATGGGAGTCTTACAGAAATGGTCAAGGCCCGCTCCTGTCTCAGTCTTCCTGAAGTACGTCGGTACATGATTCAGATCTGTGGAGGGGTCAAATATATGCATAAGCGATCTGTCATTCATCGAGATCTGAAGATGGGCAATATTTTCCTGGATGCCCGTATGAATATCAAGATTGGAGATTTTGGATTAGCTGCAGTCATGGCAGATGAGCATGATCGTCGGACCACGCTATGCGGCACCCCAAACTACATCGCCCCAGAGATTTTGAGCAAGTCCGGCCACCGTGGCCACGACAACAAAGTCGACACTTGGGCTGTTGGGGTGATTTGTTACGCCATGCTCATGGGCACTCCTCCCTTCCAGTCAAAGACCCAACAAGAAATCTACACTAAACTGAGAACACTGGAATATGAGTGGAGGATGGACAGCAAAAACTACATTCCACAACAGGCGAAAGATTTTGTGGCTTCATGCTTGAACCTCAATTCTGTCGAGAGACCGGAGATGGACGAGTTGGTTGAACATGACTTCTTCACGATGGGAGTGATTGCGGACGAACTGGACATTTCTTGCCTCAGAGCGAACCCGACATGGTTGGAGAATGCTGACCCCCGCGGAGACAAAGTACAATCGGGCTACGGAATCAGTCACAGCAGAATATGCCGCGAATGTGGCATCGGTATCGGTTCGGATGGTCGACCTCGCGCGGGAGTCGGTACTGGTCTAGACATCTCGACCCTGGTGGAAATCGAGGTTGAAAATAGAGAAGGGTGTGCACCAGTCGTCCCCTTACCGCCTGGGACGCTATATAAACAGTTCTCGGACGCGCACGCGGACTGGACAGCGCGGCAGAAACATCCACTGTTAACGACACGTGTTCGCAGTCGAAAACCTTTTCCGGAACAGCCAGAACCGTCTTCTTCACGAAGCGGCAAAACCGAAACAGAGGCACTACCAGTTGGCGGATCTAAGGTTCCTTTACCGCCGGTGAGCGCCACATCCAGACCGTTTCAAAGCTTCGCGGCCCAACAAAGGCAACAAGCAATCCCATCGGGAGCAGTGCGACGAGGTCCACTTGCGCCAGAGGAGATCCCTAAGGCAGAACAACCGAAAATTGTTGAGCCTCCTCTTCAACCACTTTTGAGAGAACGGCCGATGCGTGCGGCCACTATCCGTACCACAAGAAGTGCGGCGTTGCGTGATCCAATTCCCCCGATATCTAGGACGTTACCACGATCGACGACTGCGCCTGACTTTACGAAAGAGATTGTCAAACAAGAGCTGAGCCAAAACAGGCCAGAGGTTCGGAGGATCAGAAGCGGAATCACCGCCATGGCCTCAAACGCTGAAAGCCAGCGGGCCAAGAGCAGTTCACGGTCGGCCGTGGCAGCAGAAGCCGCGTCTGCGCGTTCGAAGTCGTCCTCTTCTCCTGACCCGACAGGGTCAATGGGAGATGTACCTTCACATGTCTTACAACCCACCAGTGCAAATGACAGACAACCCATATCAGGGACGGCAGAGAAGCAGAGGCCAGTCAGCGCCGAACAGAAACAGCGGGTAGGAACGACGACGGAGCGCGCGCGCACAGTGGTTCTTCCGAAACATCAACCTCGAATCATTGGCAGAACAGACCGTGCGGTATTGGTCCCGCGGTCTTCCAATATCGACGTTCTGAATTCACTGCAAAGCCTTCACAAGGCTCTTGATCCGCGCAGGTTCGACGAGGCAGGAAGGCGTCCAAGATCAGCATACGGCACCAGAAAACCCCGGACCCGATCCACATACCCTCGCGTTGACAAGTGGGTAGACTATTCCACCCGGCATGGTATTGCATACATCCTCTCGGATGGCACGGTAGGCATGATACTCAAATCATCGGAAGACAACTCTTTGCCGAGTAGTTGTGTGGTGGTGCGCCATGCCAGCAGCCACACCATCCGACGAGCCAAGGGTTTGGAGTACCAATTTGTGCCACAAGGAGCCGATGCCGCGGACGTCGAGTTCTATGAACAGAGTGATTACGAAGCAGGGATGAAGCGACTCGACGTCCCTGCACGACAATTCCTGCTGGACTTGGAAACACACCCGAATCAAGTGGCGGCCGCCAACGCGATCCAGATGCGGTTGACGGGCAGTGAGGCTGAGCGGATGAAGGAGGTGGCGCTTTTGGACAAGTTCGGAAAATATATGAACAAACAGGGAAGGCATGACGACTCGACCAGTGGCAGGGCAGCGGGCAAAAGCGAACGGTTTGTGCACTTCTACCAACGAGTGGGGAATGTTGGGGTCTGGAGATTTGCAGATGGAGGATTGCAATTCAATTTTCCGGATCATACCAAGGTCACCATCCTCGGGCCGGCTACCGAGGAAGAAGGTGAGGACGGGCAGTACCGAGTTAACTGCGTCTATCTCATGCCCACTGATGCCATTGGACTTGCAAACCATGGCGGACTCAGCGGGGAAGCAATGGAGCGTCGCGATGAGTTGAGCTTGCCATTGGAAGACATCATGAGTGACACGCTGCGTCGGTCCGAGATGGAGATTGTGCGCACAAACGAGATCAAAGAGAAACTCTGCTGGGCGCGCGCTGTGGTGGGATGCTGGATCAAAGAAGGCGGACTTGGTAAGATGGGAGAAGAGAGGTTAGGCTGGAGCGGATTGCAGGAACGACGAGACGACAAGAGGATCAAGCTGCAGTGGGTGACGGTGGGGAGGTATGGCGGCGATGGCGACGGCGACAACGAGGGCAGAGTGCACAATCACGGCTCGAGCAAGGCTGGCAACAAGGATTGATTGATGGAGGCAGTTTTTTGGCTGTTTATAGGGTCATCAAGCAAGCAAGAGTGGGTGTATTTTGCAAAGAGCAGGGGAAGGGCATCCATGCAGCATTGAGCATTGAGCATTCAGCAATCGGCATTGAGGTTGGAGTTGGTATTATTGAACCGTGGTACTTACGATCGTATGGTATGGCATCCTAGATTATCAATACTGGCCCATGTATGACCTTGACCTTGACCTTGACCTTCTGACCGTCTTGTCTTCTTGTCCTTTTTGCCTGTAGCCGTTTTCGGAGAGGGACGGCACCAACGGGTGGATTGGATTAGCCACGCATGTCGCCATGTAGCATCATTCTTACTCTCTCTCTCTGATTCCCTTTCTTTTCCTCGTCGGCTTGCCCGTTATCTATTTCTCCCAGCTTCAGCCGCCGTTCCCTCGCTGCTTATTTTTTGTGAGAACATTTCTTGGAGACTTTCACTTCTTTAGACACAGTCGCCACCACACAGCCAGCCAGCCGGCCAGATACCAAACAAGTAAAGAAACAATGGGAGGCGGCCCCGAAAAGGAACACCTCCTCATCGTCCTGTGGCAGCCCGAGCCCAAGGATGTCACGGCCGAGATTCAGCGGCGATTCCCGCATTTCGAGATTAAATACTTTCAACAACTTCCCCCCGAAGGAGGGCAGATTGTGGATAAGAGAGGGCAGGTTCCACAGGGTGAGTGTTTCGTTTTGTTTCTATTTTGCGGGTGTGGAAGGGGTTGGGGGTTGATCTGGTTCATGGTAAGGATGAGGAGAAGGGGAGGGGAGGTGAAGAGTCAGGATAAGAATAGAGGGGTGGGAAGAAGAGGAAGAGGAAGATGAAGAGGCGGAACTGGTTATCCCTTGTCCTTCCTTATCTCACTCACTACGATATCATCGTCATCACCACTCAGATATGTCGTCGACTAACCACGTCTCTCTTCTCGACACACCCCTCCAGAGCTATGGCAATGGGCCACCATCCTGATCACCCTGTCATCCCTCCCCGCGCGCGCCGAAGATGCTCCCAAGTACGTGGTGATTACTGTCCACCTTTCTCCCAAAAAGGGGGGCCGACCTGATTTCTTACCATATACCCCAACAGCCTCAAACTCATCCACCTCTTCATGGCCGGCTTCGACCACTACAGCAACCATCCCATCGTCACCGACAGCGACATCCCCATCACCTCGTCCTCGGGCATCCACGGGCCCCCGATCGCCGAGTGGATCGTCATGACCACCCTCGTCCTCAGCAGGCGCTACGCCACCGAGTATGAGTGGCAGAAGCAGCATCACTGGGGCACCGGTCGGGAGATGTTGGTTGACGGCACGGATTGGGTGGGCAAGACGGTCGGGATTGCCGGGTACGGGAGTATCGGGCGTCAAGGTCAGTGTTCCCCCCTCCCCCCCCCCCCCCCCACAAACTTCCTTACGTCTCCTACATTTTCTATCCCTCTGCTAGCTAAGTAAAAAGGGGCACCCAAGAGTGTGTCGAACCTTTCAGCTAATCTTCTCGGGGGGTGGGGGAAAAAAACAGCCGCACGTGTCTTCAAGGCTCTTGGATCGAATATTCACGCCTACACGGCGGGTGCGCGCGCAACACCCGGTGAGTCTCTTGCAAGTTATTCCCTTTCTCTCCTCTCCTCCCCTCAGCCGTGAGGAATGAATGTCCTCCTCCCTGCCCTCAAGTTCCCGGAAAGGCACTACTAAATACATGCCGTGGCCCCGTGGCCCATGGGGCACGAGGAAAAAAGAATCGAGAAAGGACAACGGCTACATCGTCCCCGGCACGGGCGACCCAGACGGCACGGTGCCGCGGGCGTGGTACTCCGGGACGACGAAGGAATCGCTGCACGCGTTCCTGTCATCAGGGCTGGACGCACTCGTCATCTCTCTCCCCTTGACGCCCTCGACACGCCACCTCTTTTCGACGCGCGAATTCGAGATCCTCGCCAACACGACCCACGCCGCCGACGGGGCCCCCAAAAAATCCCGCTCGGCCTATCTGATCAACATCGCCCGCGGAGCCCTGGTCGACCAGCCCGCGCTGAAGGCCGCGCTCGACAACGGCGTCCTCCTCGGCGCAGCCCTCGACGTCACGGACCCGGAACCCCTCCCCAGTGACGACCCCCTCTGGGACGCGAAGAACGTCATCATCACGCCGCACATCAGCGGGCACGGCACCGAGTACACGCTGCGTGCGTTCGACGTCTTCATGGTGAATTGGGCACGGCACGAGAGGGGCGAGAAGATGTTTAACCTGCTCGATCGGCACAAGGGGTATTGAATTTTCTGGTCAGGTGGTTGGATATCTGGTCTCATAACCCGTAACTCATAAAGTAAGATCACCATTAGACGGGGACAGACCTGGACTTGGAGAGGGACAGGGACAAAGACATAGCATAGCTGAAAGCCCAACGGGAGGAAAGCAGATAAAGTGCCCTCGTAGATACCTCCCTACCTACATAGATAGGTAGTTCTCTAGTACAAAATACGACGGATACACCATGGAACGGATACTAGATCTAGGTGTGTAGTTATGTAGATTTAATGATGGCCTCAAGGTGCCCAACGCTAAATAGCATCCATTCCCTCATTACTTTGTAAACAAAAATTGCCAAACGGCCACAATAACAACAACAGAGGCAAATAGAGCATTAGATGCCATTGTGAGTGAGATGTCATTTCCTCGATCAGTGCCAAAAACCCTTACATCCTCGTCGTGGTCGTTGTCGTTGGTCGTCGTGAGATGATAATAGTCGTAATCATAAAAGAACCCGTCGGGTGTCGTCAACAGAATATTACATGCGTGCATGCATCGTGTCATCATGCCGTAGAACGTAGCCGTCGTAACATAGCAGGTGAGTAAGTAGGTAGCCGCGAGGCCTGTCGTAGTTTTCGTGTCGTGTTGGTATCCATCAGTGTCGCGCAAAACTCGTGGTATCGGTTGGTATCGGGGTCATCGAGAACAACAACCATTATTCCATCGAATCGACTCAGCAAGTAAAGCAGTATATCCATCCCACATTTTCAATCTTCTTCGAGCTTCATTTCCCAAAGCAGCTCTTGAAAACCCGCTTAGCAATTCCGGGCTTCTTCTCCCCCTTCTTTGAAGCACTGACAGCCACCCCATTCGGCGCAGCCACCTTCGCCGACCCATCTTGCCAAAACATCCAGTCGAGAAGTTCGTTTCCAAACCTGCTCCTCGCATCTTGGATTTTCCAGCCATCTCTGGTTGCCAACCTCCCCACTAGGCCCCTCCACTCGGCAATCTCGTTCTTGAACCCGCCATTCTGGCTCTCTTCTCCTCTAAAGATTTCCTCCCACCGTCTCCCATGCACAGTATATCCATACCACTCTTTTGCCCAGTGCGCACGCACAGGTATCATTTTGCCTTCGTGGTCTTTATAGCTCGTCCACTTGTCCAAGACTTTCTGTGCATAAGCTGGCCAGATATCCGCGACGTTGTGCAGACTGAGAATCTCAATCGCGCACGTTCCCAGCGCATGACCTCGTTGTGGCGCAAGAGTCACCTGTGACCCAGCCATGATGCGCATCTCGAGGGGCATGCGTTGAGGACAAGTTTTGATCGCGGCGTAACAGGAGAGGATAGCATCCCACCAAGCTTGTTGTACGAGGGTCAAGTCAATCTCTTTGCTCTTGGGGGGTGGTGCCGTTGTTACTGCACCGTTGGCGGTTCCATTGGCGGTGCCATTGGCATGGCCATTACCAATTCCGTTGGCGGCTCCATTGACATCTGGCTTCACTTTCGGTTGCAGAGGGAATTCCACTTCTAAATCTCTCACCCGAAGATTCTGGACACCCCTCTGAAAGTGTAATGCATCAGGAACCCAAGTCTTGATGACCTTCCCACTCGGACCGACGTCATCCAAGTTCTTCATCGACAGCCAGGTGAGCAGCTTCGTCTGTGTCTCCGGAAGTGCCTCGGTCAATTTCAGCAGGATCGTCGCGTCTTGCGCGATTTGGACCATGAAAGTGCCAAAAACCTGCAAGATGGTCTTTGCGTCGCTCGGATAGGTCACTGCATTGGATGTATCGAGTGTCTTGTGCCAGGTGTTGACCCAGACTTCACTTGAATAAGGAAACCAGAACCACTCGGCGTAGTCGGTTGTCGTAGCGCGAGTTTCAAAGTCTCGTTGGATCTCGGCCTTTCGGTCTGCGCTCAAAGGATTCTTCGGCCGCAGAGGGCCAGGAATGACCGAATCTGGCATACCTGGAGGAGGAGGAATCGCTTCGATGACAGGAAGTTTGCGGGGTTCCATAAGAGCACACGACAGTGGGTCCAGCTCAAGGACGAGATGGGTGACGATGCCGATAAGACCGAAACAGCCTGCACCGGCTCTGAGAATGTCGGGAGTAGACATGTCAATTTTGCGGAGCACGCCGTTGACGTCGACATATTCCATACAACGGACGAGATCGGAGATGGTTGGATTTTGAATACCACCACCATGGCTGGAAATGGTAGGTTAGTATGGCCGCTTCATCACCAAAACTTTGGCGGGGGAAACAAACCAAATCGTGGCATTGCTTCCTCCCATTGTGATTTCGACTTCCACAATATTCATTGGCATGGTAACTTTGCCAGTGTCAATGCACCATCTGCGAAGCTGCTCGTTGGTTGTCGATGTCCCGACTCGAACATACTTCTTGCCGCCGGTGAGCTGAGGACCTCTGACATAGGTGTAATCGACGACCACAATCGAGTTGAGGTCCTTCGCTCGAGGTTGGAAGATATCAGTCGGTAGGGATGTGAGATTCGGCAGGATCGAAGCGTCGATAAGCCCTAGCGTTGAAATCAGGATGTCTCCATTATTCTCGCTACCTTTCTTGTTGGATCGACCAAAGACCGGAGACCATGAATGACCTGGGGCGCAGTTCAGTAAGCAGACACGGCTGCGGAAGTCCATGCTTGGAGGTGACGGGGGGCCTACGAAACCCAGAGGCACGAACACCCATGTTCTGCTTCTTCGCAAATTTGATGATATCGCACACATCTTGAGCAGTATTGGGCACACATGTCAATGCGGGGGTATTTTCCACCGTGCGGCCGTGGTTGAGAAACTCGAGGTTCTTGTAGGTCTGTGGAGGCTTAGTGAGCGGCGATCACTGGGGCCAACGGGATGTTAGGACCATACCGGAATATACAGTGCGCGTCTGGGGTCTTTCAGAGATGGGAAAAGCTTTGCAAACAACCCTCGAATGCGAGAAGGGATGCTCGTTGGAGCTGCCTTCAACAAGTTGATCGGTTCGGAGAGGATGTCTGGCCCGTCCGGGATGGCAGCAGCAAGACCCCCTCGACGTATATCCCGCTTGAATACTGGGCCTTTGTCCGCAGTAACCTGAGTGTATCGTTGACCAGCTTCTTTGGCGTCAATCTTGCCGTCGACAAAGTCGTTGAAGATTTCCTGCACGTCGTCGTCATAGTCGCCGATGATTTTCTCATAGGTGAAATCTTTATCGGTCTGTTTGAAAGTATGCAGAAACCGGCGGACGAACTGCTCTTCGTCCACCTCGACTTTTGGATCAAACCAGTCGTCTATCAGCTCCACGAAGCCTGGGAGCTCGTTACTGTCGACCTTCTTTCTGAGGCCCAAGATACAGTCGGTGACAGACGCCAGAGAATCGTGTTGGTGGTCGCCATGGTCGATGTCTAGATTATTAGCCATTGGGGCATTTTTTCTCGAATTCTATTCAAGAATAGCAAAGGAAAGGAAAACGAAGACAATTAAAGCAATGAAATGGAACGAAATGAGAGCTGTTTGACCAAGGTGAGCTGGCCCATGATGAGACTGGCGGTCACGATCAGCTTGCCTTTTTTTCTTTTCTCGAGGCGGGGCTTGCGTCTGCCTTGCCGGGAGTGCTACAGTGACTACCGAGTAGAATTCCGGAGACGATGCAGAGCCGTTCATGCGGAAAGCTGCAGGCGGAGGCTGAGAGGTCGGCGGATACACGACACCAGTCAGAGACGGCCAGATGTAAGAACGGCGGGTGCTGCGTTGTCACTTTGACTGGAAAAAGATGCTGAGGGTGACGATCGCTTAATGCGAATCCGGGAAATTAACCTGACAGTGACATGGAGACAACGTGGTCGGCCAAGTCGGCCTCGCTTGTCTATCTCTTTTTGACAAGGAGGCAGTTATCGCCAATGGCCTGATGGCCCAGAGATTCGGGCAACGAGACAGAGTTTACTTTAGTTGGTAGACCGAGGCGGCCATCATGTACGTCTCATGTCGCTTGTGCGTTGGCCTTTGGAACAGACTCCCGAGATGCGTCTGACCCGCATCAAGTCCAATGGGCATGTCGCGCCATGGCCGACGAAGATGGCACGGAGAGGGTCCAGTTTGGAATGATGCAGGGAGGCGTTGGCAGAGCTGAGATTGAAACATGCAATATGGGCGTCAGCTGGATTTGAAACAGGAAGAGGTTGAAGTGAGAAGTGAGAAGTGGAATGAAGAAACTGAGGTGGAATTCAAGTTGAAACGAGAGAAGATGAAAGCTTGGCTCGTGATGAAAATGAGGGCGCAGTTACGCGGCATCTCCTCGGTGTGTACCTACACGTATAGCTAGAGAGCATCCTGGGGAAAAGTTAAGGGCGTTAGGGGTACCAGGAAAGTCATTAGCGGTCCTTAGGGGTGCCAAGCAGACTAACGGCACACCTACAGACACCTAGATGCCCTAGCACCCCTAGGCAGTTGCTAAGTACGGGCCGTTAGCCACTTGGGGGCTACTTCTAGGTAGCTGCGTAACCCAAGTTCTCGGGTCCCGTACGGACTTGGTATAGATCGTGTCATGTCCTCACTGGGCCACGAAGAGATCTCGATGGTCTTCCGTGCTCGACATTGAGCCTCATCAGAAAAAATGGTATCTCAACTACCTTCCTTGGTTCAAGATGACTCTCCACGGACTAGTTCGTTCACGCTCACGGTCAAGCATTGTCAAAAGCAGCATTGGTAGCATAGCAGTGCAACCTCCTCCCATGTCACCTTCGTCTATCCAAAGTCTCTCGTTGCACCAGCCGCACCTTTCACAGAGAGTTCTCGAGCTCAACAGCCTCCTTCAACATCTCCTCCCACTTGGCCACTTCCTCCTTGGTCGGTCTAGGTAGTGGCCGCCGGGTGTAGCCCCCATATCCAAAGTATGACTGCATCGCACTCTTGGTGCCCGTGATGCCGCCAGCGATCACTCCCCAATCGCCTCGCGCTACAACTGCTTGCAGCTTTTGAGCTTCCTCCACCTTTCCCTGTGCATATAGGTCGTAAACCTTCACACAAGCCTTGGGCACAACGTTCCCTAGCCCAGTTATAATCCCTGAGCCGCCCGCAATCAGCGTCTGAAGAGTGAAGTCTGCCGAGCCACCCATGCACATCCAGCCTGATCCGACGTCGGTGGGTGTGGCGGCATTGACCGCATGAGCAATCCGGTTCAATTTGCCAGTGTTGCCACAAGTGAGCTTGCAGCCACGGATATTGGGGTGCTTGGCCAACTTGATAATGGTGTCCGAGTCGAGATCCACCCCGGCTGCTGCTCCGGGATAGTTGTAGATGACGATGGGGATCGGTGAGCCATCCGCAACAGCTTGAAAGTACTCGACAAACGACTCGGGCTTGTATGCCGACTTATAGTATGAAGGCGGCAAAACCAGAGCACAATCACCGCCAGCCTGATACGCATCCCGGCAGAACTCGATCGTCTCCCGCACCGACTGAGCTCCACAACCAACGACAATTGGCATATCTGAGAAGCCAGCTTCGTCCAGCGCTTTGCGGGTCGTGCTGGTCACCAGTATCCGCTCCTCCTTGGTGAGATGTACTGCTTCTCCATTCGACCCTTGACAGGTGATGCTAGAGAGACCAGCTTTGGCAAGTCTGACGGCGTGCTTTGCGATCGCCTTGACATCGACATCTTCAGTTTCTGGATCGAAGATGGTGACCATAGGCACATTGATGCCCGGTCTCAGCGGTCTCACTGTGTGGTGGCCGTTCATCTTGCAGGATTGTTTGGTGGTTGCTAGCTGTTCGTTACGGATCAGAGGTATAGAGAAGAGCAGAAGTGGACAAACAGGCGTCGAAAATTGGTTTGCCGGATTCGTGACTAACCTTCCTTACTGCTCTTCACTAGGGTTCGATAAGGGACAAAACCAGCCTCTGAACAAAAACGAAAAGCCGTCACAGTTTATAAAGTGTCGACCTCGCCCGGCATTATGCCGACAACTGAGCCTGAATTCACATCCGCAACGGAGACACCTCACTCACGCCCCGCACAACCTGGAGGCGTGGGGTTGGACTCCATCACGACGGTGGGTGAGCGGCGATGGCCGTAAAGCACTGAACATAAAAGCATCCCATAGCATCGAGACACGGGTACGAATGTCTGCCCAAGGCAACGCGGCGTATTTGTCCGGGAAGTGCCAATCAAGTATAGTATCCAGCTGGTGAATAATGTGATCGCCATGTGGCAAAAGTTGTGCGTGAAGCTGATGGTGCAGACCCAGGGAAATCTCAAAAGCTCGTCGCTATCGCCATCTGCCATCCTGTCCGGGATTATTGTTCTTCCGCTCCGAGTCTCGTGCGTCAGTGGGGTGAGAGATCGTTCCCCCACGCCCAGCGGCAACCCTCACACCCTCCTTTCCAAGTCGTTGACGCCTTTCGACTGGAACGGCAAGGGGTTTGGGTTGACGATCCATAATTGTGGCGATCGGGAGTACATGGCGGCTATTGACTTCCCACGAGGATGCGGGACAATGCCCTCCGTCCGAGTGCGCGTGGGGTAAATACTTACCTCTGGTGCCTCCAAGTGTCGGCTGCTTCTCTATATATCAGGTCTGGCCTTGCCGCCCTTCTCTCCGCCGGCTCAACAGCTCTGCAATGGGAACACTGTCTTCATCGTAGAACTCAACATCTTCGTCGACGCCATAATCTTTCAGTCGATTTCCTCCAGAGTCTTGCCACCCTTCCTCTCCACTCAAAGACTCGTCATCATCCAGATCAATATAGTCGTCTTCGACGGGCTCGAGATTCTCCTCTTCGAACCGGTCGTGAAATGGTTTCCGTCTCTGAACCCCGTAATAATCCGGGCGTAGTTCGAAGTCAGCTTGCTGTCGCCGTTTGAACGCCTCCATCTCATCGTTTGGTGAGAACTCATTGTGATCGTGAACAAATGCATTGTGCGCAGACTCAAGCGGCCGTTCAAGTCGGGGCATCCGGTCAGGGTCTGGTGGCGGCCATGTTGTGCCTGGGTCCTCAAAGCCGTTGGTTTCGAATACTAAGCCGCTCGACGTTGGGGTTGCAGAGAATGGCCAGAACCAAGCCAGGAAGTTTGCTGTCCCCATTCCTTGGACGATATTGTTCCAAATTCCTATGTCATAGGGAAATTCTTGTTTGACGATCTTGACCCGAATACCGTCTGGACCGTCCAAGTATCCTCCGAGAGCGCGAGCTCGACGGAGTAGCTGTTCGTGGCGCTCGATTTCCCAGCTCTCGATAGTGGTGACGTTAGCCCCAAGCCCCCAGACGGTGCGAAGGAAGGTAACCGAGACGAGGAAGAGAGTTAGAGTGTTGACAATGATCAAAATGAGAAGATGGACGAGCTGGGAAGCGGAAGGACCTAAATACTGACGCATTGGGTTAGCTTTCGCCGGGCTCAAGAGTGGACAGCCATACACTAGGCAAATTGCGGTTCTCCCAGACGACACCAGCTCGTACGAACAGGAGATACTCGAGATATACCATAGCAGAGACTGCATACCACAGAAATCGCATGAAATGAGGGAGGGTGAAGTGAGATACGCAGTTGACAGTCCAGGGGCAATGATGGTCCATCTTTGGAATGCATCTGATAGTGTCAACAAGGGTTCTGGGGATAGGACAGAGCACTTACCTTTTACACACTCTGCAATGATGTGACCTGGGCGGTTTGACGGCTTCGCACTTGCGGCAAAATCTATGCCTAGAAGCGGGCCTATTCCCATACGAGGCCGCTTCGGTTTCTTCATCATCGTCAGGTTTCCAGCCAGCCGGTACCCGTCCGGGATTGGTCATGCAGGCCCGAGCGTAACATATCCATATGCCAATCACCAACATGTTGAAAACGATTTTGTCCCAGGAACGAAGCGGACCAGGTTCAAGACTGTAGAAAAGGTACTGAGACGAGTACGATAGAAAGGCCACCAGGGTTACAACCGCCGGCACCGCGAATCTTGCCAGCTGCTGAGGGTCCATGGCTGACACCGATAGGAGACGATGGTAGATTGTATCGTAAACGGTCAGTCAGATCGGACTGCATGGCTTTATTCGTCTGGTTGGTGGTATGCTCACAGACAAGGACGATTCGCAACCCCCATGACAGCGAGTAGCGGGAAGATTAGGGGAGAAACAGGATGAGCGATAGTAAAAGGAGACAGAAGATGGTGTCTCCAAGCACTTGTCAAGACCGACAAAGCCACGAAAGCCTCGTTGACGTGCCAAGGCGCTAGTGTCGAATGCGCACCCACTCATTTCTGCTCCAAGTCACCGACGCGTTGTTTCAGGTGCCCGCAACCACCACCGCCACTTATCATCCATGGCGGCGACATGCCCATTCAAGCTTTGCCAGAAAATACTACTCGACTTCTCGGCTCTTCGCTCGCCCTGACTGATGCTAGATCTGTCGTCAAGGAGCTCGTGGACAACGCTCTCGATGCACGTGCAACAGCAATCAGCGTCGAGATATCGAACAACACCCTAGATGTCATCCAGGTCAAAGATAATGGCACGGGCATTGGTATCCAGGATCGGCAGCTCCTGTGCAAGCGAGGCTGTACATCCAAGATCACCTCAATGGAGGACCTTGAAAGCCTTGGTGGCTCTTCTCTAGGCTTCCGAGGTGAAGCACTGGCCAGCATCGTGGAGTTAAGCCAGGCCGTAGTCATTACTACTCGAGTGGATGGCGAGGTTGTTGGGACATCCATCAAGTATGCTGCCTCGGGAATGCTCAGGTAGGTACAATGGTCAGTTTCTCCCTAGACTCACTGTATCATGACCGTTTCAGTTCATCTTCGGCCTCACATCCCGTCGGGACGACGATTCGCGTGCAGGATTTCCTCTCCAAGCTACCGGTCAGAAAGCAGACGGCGCTCAAAGAAAGCATGAAAACTTTACAAGCTATAAGACTCCTTCTTTTCTCATTCGCTTTCGCCAGACCAGAAGTGCGTCTTTCGTTGAGAGTACTGAAAGGGAAGAATGATAAACTCAATTGGACTTATGCACCCACCTTGCCAACTTCGATGACTGAGGTAGCAACAAAGATTGTTGGAAAAGAAGTTGTTTCTGAGTGTACAGCGCACAGTATCACTCCGAGTGATTGTGATGTGGACCTTGACAATGGTTGGAAAATTAATGCTCTTTTGCTATCGACCGCCCGAGGTTCGTGTGGCCGTTTTCGATGTTTTGAGATTATACTGACAACGCAGGTTCTGCCAATGCTCGCAATGCTAAACAATACATTTCCATCGACGGCCGCCCTGTCAATGCGGATCGAGGTACAATACGGGAAGTGACCAAATCTTACAAGCGCCACCTCCAGAAAACGCTCCCATTGTCAGAGAGCTCGTCAGTTTCGCGACCATTTCTCTTCATGCAGATCCAGTGCCCCTCACAAAGCTACGACGTCAATCTAGAGCCCACCAAGGACGAGGTCCTTTTTGCCCGACCTGACCAACTTCTGTCTCTAGTAGAATTCTTATTTGGTCGGGTGTATCCTGTCCTTGAGGATCATGGCGTTGATGCAGCAGCGGATGGAAGCGCAACGTCTTTGTCGCTCATTGCCACATCCAATACTAGTCGTGAAGACCTTGTCAGCCCAGAGGAGGATGGACATTCATTGAGAGATGACAACGTCTTGGTTACAGCCGACAAGGAAGAATCACTGGCATGCAGATCAGCACTGCGGAACCCCTTTACGATTGCTGCAATGAATGCACAAGTGAAGCCTCGAAGGATGGAGATAAACCATGCTAGCGCAACATCTGATGGAGACCCTAATACTCTACCCGATGAAGAGACGGTAGAAAGGCTTGAGAATGATTACCCAACCGTGACACCCTCGCAGAAACCTTCAGAAGCTCCACAACCAGATGATTTGGATCTGAGTAACCCGTCCTTCCCCCAACCAGTTCCTCCGACGAGACACCCTGTCAAACAGCCGAGGACGATAGAAATTGGAGGGACACACACCTCAGAAGTGCAGGGGCGACAGACTTCAATTCCGGGTCTACATCGACCCACTGGCTCGAACGACAGCTGCAAGACTAAAGTCTCCGATCTAGCAAGGAACGCTCTTAGTGTCTTGGAGACGAGAGCAGAGTCTTATGTCGACCCGTTGTCACCTCCGCTTAGCTCTCAAGCGTATCGGGGATGGGGGCCAGGCCAGAAGCCCTTCAAGGTGCCACTGATACGTTCAGGTCAAGCCGCATCTTCTATACCTGCGCCTTTGACTCCGCCTTCAAGCCTTCGCGATTATCGTCAACTGTCACTACAGAGGGATCTCCGAGGACTTCCTGTAGTGTCCGACGAGCACGGCAGTGATTCTGACCAGCATTCACAAGTGAGAAGTACCGAATCTAGTCGAAGGCGGTCCCCAGCAAATCACCTTCTGCAGCCTAACGCTGAATTGGATGATATTATGGATTTCGAGTACAGAAAGAAAGCCGCAATAGCTCATCAGAAAAGGACCATCAGGAGTCTCACTGCCGCTTCATTCAAAGAGGGGATTGTTAGACCGGCCCAACCAGCGTCATCTTCTGTATCGCCATCGCCTACCGTTGAGACGGAGCCAACAGAGAGTGCAAGCGCTGAAGATTATGGTGCGAAATTTGACAACACAGGGTCACGAGTTTCGATGCCGCTGGCATCGAATCCTCATCGGAACCGCTATCTAAAGGCATTGGAGGACTTGTCACATTCCCATCCGCATCCTCCACCTGAACTCCGTGAGAGTGACGAGCAGAGCAACTTAGCAGATACAGCCATATTAGAGAATGATTTGGGGAAGTCCAAGCTTGCCGCCGACGACCCACGGGCTTATTTGATGAAAATGCAACGACACAAGAATAGAAATGGCAAAATCTACCGAACAAAGTCGTCCAAGTTACCCCTCGAAGCGATCCCCTCGGATTCGACGACCTGCAATCTTGTGCTGACCTTGAATGATTTCAAAGACACCAAAGACGTATATAAACAACTCCAGGCTTTGGGCTCTTGTGATCCCTACCCGAGCTCTGGCCGCACGCAATACATAGATTTCGACGACTGCAACGCATCGATTGACGGGAAGTGGCGACTTGTGCTACAAAAGATGGTCAAGACAAAGTTTCGCTACAAAACAGAAGATGGTGGGGAGGGTGTTCCGGAAGATCTGGTCATTGTGGCGAAGAAAATCGCTGAAGAGTAGAGTGACAAAGGCCCCAGTTTTTGTTTTCATGGGTTTCAAGTGGTGAGCGATCTGGAGGATTGTGTCCCAATGCTCAGATTTGACGGTAGATGGCGTTTTGTCTTGATATCCTCTGAGCAGCTATGTTTTGTTGTCAGCGTTTGAAATTTGTTCCAGGCGGTGGAAACGAGGTATGTGTGGGTGGTATGTCGCGTGTAAGATGGCAAAAGTTACCTCATACTGTATACCTATCCAGACACCTTGGTCCTCACACCTTACCGTAGAGCTGCCATACGAAGATGAATTGCAGATCCTCTGTATGCCTATCGATCCCTTTCACTTTCTTTCCCCCCCATCTCATGGCCCTCCTTTCCTCCCCGCCCTTCCCGGGTTCCACCGCCTTTCGACCCCAGTCCATTCTGTCCGATTAGACCACCGGGCCGACCCCTCCATCTCCCTCCCTCACGTCGCCGCAGCCTCCTTCATCTCTGCAGCCTTCGCTTCCGCTTCCGCCTCCTCCCTCACCCTCGCCAACACCTCCACAGCCTCCTCAGCCCGCTCCACCGGCACGAACAGATGATCATGGTAGAACCCGCTAACAGGGTTGACGCTGATGCCGCACCGCGCGAGCCTCGTAGCCAGCACGGCCATGAACCCGA
The DNA here is from genome assembly GCF_000835455.1 of Fonsecaea pedrosoi CBS 271.37. NCBI lineage: Eukaryota > Fungi > Ascomycota > Eurotiomycetes > Chaetothyriales > Herpotrichiellaceae > Fonsecaea > Fonsecaea pedrosoi. The sequence continues at coordinate 1,725,723 of NW_013550614.1, read as the reverse complement.
CGGCCGCGAGCGACGAGTGAACCGCGCACGTGATCATCCGGCAGGGGTACGTGTAGCCGTACGCGGACGTGGATGTGGATTCGGGGACGTTGTGCCTCTGCGCCGTCGAGAGGGGAATTACCAAGGTGATGGTATCCTTGGCGCCGCTGCTGTTTCCCGTTTGTTGCGGTTCGCGGAAGAACAGGCAGATATCTCCCAGAGGGACGGGGAGGAGGGAGTTGATGTCGCGGGACTTCTCGGCCGGGACGGGGACGGGGACGGGGACGGTCGCAAAGACGTATGTCTCTGGATGTAGCGTCGTGCGCAAGCTGGAGAGGAGGCGCGGGAGGGATGTTTCGCCGCTGTCCATTTTCACTCACTCACTCACACAGACACACGCAACACCAGAGAGAAAAAGAGATAGAGAGACGGATAGAGGGGACCCGATCGCCTCTGATTTCTTACTCCCGATGTCCACTTTTTTTTCTTCTCTTTATCCTCTCCTTGCCTTGCCTTTCCTTTCCTCTTTCTCGTTTCTCGTTTCTCTTCCTCTGGCTCCTCGCTCTGCCATGTGAAATTATTCCGTTGCAAGACATCTTATGTTTCGACAGAGGCTGTGGATATTCTGTCAGAGATTAGTCACGAATCCACCGTTGCGAGGCCAGTCAAGCTCTATGATACCTACTCACGTGATATAGCGCCGTCGAATGTCATTGTATCACGTGACGGAAGTGGTCGTTTGGGTGCTTGGAAGGAAAGGACATGGAAGAACACTCTTTTCGTTACGAATGAAACAGTAGAGAGGGCTATAGGCACTAGATGGGTCCGGGGTATCTACTTGTAGGGTGTACATATATCTGAGGGGGAAGGCGGGGGAGGGAAATGACCAAGGAAAGACTACTCTGTATCCCGAAAGCAAAGCCTTGATTCAAAAGTCATGTCCTTACTTGTTTCGCTGGGGACTCTTTATCATACTCTGCTGTTGCTGATACATACTATCCATGTCTCAATAGTTGAGCTTACGTTGCCTGTACTCTCAGGAAACACTCTGTCCGTGGGCTTGCCTCACAATTCGCTAAGAAACGGTGATAATAATCCAGGAACTAATAATCAGGAGACATCGGCCAGCTCTTTCCCCAGCCTGTTCCATTTTTGGTAATTTCGAGATAAACTTTCCCCCCCCCCCCAGTGTATTACGGCACGCCCCTCCCAGGAAACATCGTAGCATCGTAGCAAGTCCACGGGCAGGCAGGTAGGTAACTGGCTTGCCCCCGCCCGCATCTAGCTCTCACCCCAGCTCTCACCTCCAGTCCATTCGACACTGGCACTCGTAGTCCTCTGGCATCGATCGCTGGCCCAACCCGTACCCGCCGCCGTACACGTTCTCGGCCGCCATACGCAGCCTCATGGGCATGAAGCGGTCTTTGTAGTGCTCGATAATGTCGTGCTTCTCGACCGCGAATTCGATGTTGAAGTGCTCGTCCTCGACGGCCATACGCACGCACGCGCTCTCCTTGTCCTCGTTCCACCATCGGGGCAACATCCCCGCCACTTTGGCACGAGTGAGGAAGTCGCGGAAGACAGGGAGCGCGGGGTGCTGCCCGTAGATGCCATGGTAGTGCCCGCCGTAGGCATAGTCGTCGTCGCAGCGTAGGCGAAAGGAGTCGATCAGCATCTCGTACGTCTTGGGTTCGGTGTCGAATTCTTGAAAGAAGTTCACCATGCCAGAGTGAGGAGGGCGGAGGGATCCCATCCGGGGGTTGGTGTTGGTGTTATTACCAGCGCTAGCACCTGCTTCTGCACCTGTACCTGGTCGTCGACAAGCGGTTTTGTGTTGTGGCCAGTGGATTGTTTGACACTCTATCCAGCTACAGGTAAGTGATGCGTGGGCGAGGAAGGGGATGACAGACCTTTGGAGCAATAGGTCATCTTCTAGCAACGGCTACATCTCTTCAAGGCCGAGCCAGTGGGCAATTCGGTCTCAGCCTTGTTGCAGACCGCGCAGACACGCGGTTCAGCCGGTGGATTGCTAAAATCTGCCATGTGGTCTTGGTATTGAGTTTTGCTTGTCGCGTGGATGTAGGTGGCTGAGTGGGTACATATGGACGTTTGTAGGAAGCTCAAGTGTTAGGTTCGTGGCAAGGCAAGGAAGGGGAACGCGTCTGCCCGTACTCGGTACCGAGGCGCGCAGCAAAAGTATTGCCAACGCTAGTAATCGAGTGATGAGGTGATCAAAAGACAACAGACTTTATTTTCGTTGCCCTTACAACGGCCCCCGGAGATATTGGAGCTCAATTCTCAGTGCCTACAGCGTCTATCAAGATTGAGAATATAGTTAACGCTACCGCCTATTAGTTCTAACTTATAGCTAAGAGATAGGTATGAGTGCCTATAAGCTTAGAAAATCTTCTGTCATAGTAAGTAGCATTTGTCATTTGAATTAGCGTAAACGGTACTTTTATTGCGCGCCCTCGTACTTTGTACCGAGTACACCGCGTACGAGGCACCATGGCACGTGCACGCCAAGTGAACAAACCCTGTCACCAGGGGTGAACGGGCAAGTTTCCCTAACACAGTGGCCATGGAATTCTGACATCCCCTGGTGTAAGTGAAAGATGAAGTGACATTCCTTACAGCTGTCAAAATGCGGCCACTGCGGCCACTGCGGTCACTGCGCCTAGCCCAGCCCAGCCTGCGGTGTTGGGAGACACCGACACCCACAGAAGAGATAAAACCGCCCCAATACTATGTAGCAACTCTCTAGCTTGACTGTCACCGATCTACTGTCTAGGAGAGCAACATCTTGGACTCCTCCTGCTAATCTGACCACTCTACCTACCCCGCGACATCCTCCGGCTTGACCATCCCGCGCTTAACCATCTCGGCGAGCACGGGCGTCCCGTCGCCATAGAGTGTCATCGACTTGACCTTGAACCCCTTTGGGCCACTCGGATCCTTGACGCAGTTGAAGAGGAACGCGCCCGGCACGACCACATCCCACCGCCGCCCGGACAGGTCCTCCTTGGTCTTCTCGCCCGGCGCGGCGAGGTTGGCGAAGACGTGTGCCACGCCCATCATCTCCCACCCGCTTCCATCACCACGCTCGTACACGCAGCAGTACCGCGCCTGGTGGAGGTGTTCCGTGAACGGCGCGTAGCCGGCCAGCCAGCCCTGCCACGACGCCTCGCCGGGCGCAAAAACCGTGCCGTCGGCCTTGGTGAAGACGAAGTCGTCGGTGTGGTAGCGCGTGTAGGGCCCCGTCTTCATGTCGCCCTGGTCAAAGGCCTCTTGGTGGTCGAACAGGAAGTCGAGGACCGGGTGCTCGCGGAAGCTCTGGCTCTTGTCCGGGCTGTCGATGTGGACGACGTAGGCGGAAACGGTGGGTTTGGACATTTTTGCTAGATGGTGTGTCGACAAGCAAAAAAGATAGACTCGGTCTCTCAGGGGTGTTTGGAGTTTGAGATGAGAGAATACTGTCACCAGGCAGTAACGAGATAAAAAGGTAACTCCTCAACCGACCGAGAGCAGATGCGTCATGAGAAATAAATGTCACAGATATGTACTTTGATACCTACATACATACCTCTCCCCATCTCCCCGTATTCCTCTCCTTTGTCCCCCCCGCCTCAGCCGCACCGTTTCATTTCAGCCGTACTCACCTCTGTCCTCTGTACACTCCTCAGCCGCACCCTGCACCTGCACGCCGCACGCTTGTACCGAGCCACGTAGAACGGGCTTGACGAGTCACGACTAAAACCGCATCCCGCATTCGTCGCTTCCCGCGTACGCAGGCCCGTGGCGGGCTGGAGTGGAACAAACACAACAGCCACACCCAACCACTTGCTCTGAGGATGATGGCATCGCTCAAAGGCCATAGGTCGTCTTAGGCGCTGTGGCGTATCAGTCAGAAGACTGTCCAGCGGCATCGCCGTTCTCTGTTCCCCTTGTGTCGACTATGTACTCGTACTCGGTTATCGATATAGTAGTCTGGACGTCTGAACACGAGAGAGGGAGAGAAAAAGGAATTCCGTTCCGAGGGGCACAAATTCGAGGACAAACGAATCCAATTTGAGTAACAACCTATTAAATTTTCGCCGCTCACTCACTCACTCCGAATCGGGACGGGAGTGACGCCTTCCGATCCTCATAAAGTCAGTCGAATCGGTGACATGAAGCTGGTATTCTTACATGACTAGATAACCCGAATCCGTTTGCCAGAGTTGCCAGAGTTGTTGTCAGCATCCGAATCCAACCAGGAAGCTTGGAATATCCCCAATCCTATCCTGGTGTAATATCTCGCCTCCTCCACAACACAAGCTTCCTTACAAGCAATCTCCTCCACCAACAGGGCGATATATTGCGGCTCATCACCTGCTTTTGGATCGATTTCTTCAGGCTTGGATGGACGTGGGAAGAGGCCTGTGGCCGAGGCAATGATCACCGCGTGGACGACATCACCCCGGCTGCTACGTCTGTCGGAGCTGCACCCGTCGAAGCTCAACGCGCCGACAAGCTTGTTGTCATCCCTGACACCAATCCACGCGTCCTCGTGATTGGCATCGTCTAGTGAAAATCCCTGCTTTTTGCAGAGTTTCGCCTCGAGTTGGCAATGCTTTTGCTGAGAAACATGGATATATTTCGCGTATTCATCCACTTGTTGATAGTCAAGTTCGACTTTTTCCGCGCTGAACCTTTGGGGGAGGTCGACATAATCAATTTCTCCTTTGCGGCTCATCCAGGACCAAGAAGGAACGGGCTGTTGGGGATTTCCGAAGTCAATTTTCTTCAAAGGTTCCGCGCCACGTGTCCAGAGCAGCGTTTCATGAAGACGGGCCTGCAGGACACCGAACAGGCTGATGCTCTTGTAGTGCAACGCCAGTCTGTATTCGAGGCCTAGAATGGCAATGGGCATGTCACCCTCGCAGGTGAGGTTGCGGCGTGAATACTGCCTGTAGGTTTCTTTCACGAGCCCGGTCGAGTAATCGTGATCGCCCGGAAAGTCAGAACGAGCATAGATGTCGACGTGGCTTGTCAGTATGTCAGTGAGATGATTTGATGGTAGTATCGAAGTCATCGCGTACGTACGTGACAGGAGTTTCTTGACTCTCGCAGACGATAGAGTTCTCACACTCCCAGTAGGTTTGCTGTTTGGTGAAGTAGATCGAGTGACATGCCAAAGCACGCTCCTGGAAAGTCCATCCACGCGTGTTCCACGGCGCATCCAACACGTCATGAGCAAAGTCTGCACTTTTGTTCATGATTCGAAGAGAAGGCTCCTTAGTCCCGTTAGGTAGAGTAAACGGTGTTCCAGTCTCGGCAGAAGGAAGAAAGTTGCCATCATTGTTCAAGTCTGATACAGCGGCAATGACACAGAATGCATTGCTGAAGATGAGCTCCATTCGGCTGCACTCCTGGACCAGTTCTTCGGGGTTAGCTTGATCTATACAGATACCATCGATCCAGAGGTATTGCATCCCGAGCCTTCGAGTAACTATAGCTGCGTTTTGAAACTTGACGGGCAATGCGTCGAAATTGATGTCGGTGATGACATTACCACTCCAGAATCTGTCGACTTCTTTCCTCTCTCGCGCGTTCCATCGGTGGGAGAGTGCAACATATGTTTTCCCGCCTTCGTGCTGAACAAGTCGCATCGCGTTCACATCAATTATCCTCAGTGGCGCGGGGGGCATGCGTTCGTTGGTACCTGCGCGTAGCCTCCGCGGCTGTTGTGACAGATGGGGTAGTACATGGCTGTGGTTGCGATGGCATTCATCTATCCAACTATTGAGTAATTGGAAATAAATCCAGCTGCCCACTCGCGGAATGACTGTACGAATCAACTCAGCTGTATGCACGTCTCGGTGGGAGAATTGTTACCCACCTATTGGGCGGTCGTTCTCATCTTCACTCTCGCGAGCCAGCAGGTTGCATAGACCACACCCACTCTCGAGGTCGCCTGCGGTTGTGGAATTGATTCCAGCCATGGAGTGTATCAATTTGATCACTGGGATGGACTTGCATGGCTCACACAATGTTGTCTGCTGAAAGAATTTTGTGATTGCCTCAAAAGTCGGTGGCCGCGATTCCCATACGGCTCTGTTCTCCCATTGTCGACACTGCTGCAGCTCCGTCTCATCCATGTTTTCTGGTATCATCTCCTGGTTCAAGGCCCATTCATCCCGCTTCTCTAGGATCTGGTGCCTTTGTCCAGTCATTTTTATGACAGTGTCCCTGTCATTTTGGCGGCGCTCATTTAGAACAAGTCGTAACCTCTTCTGTAGGTCGTTGTATATCCTTTGGTATTTATGACCCCCAATCCTAGAAGGGGTCTCATCGAATTGAAGGAATCGCTGTAATCTCGTCGATTAGTTCCAAGACAAGGACATGTCGAGCCATTACCAGCTAGGATCAGGGGAATGAAATCCAAGCTTGCCTCAGTAAAAGCAGCAAACGCCATCTTCGAAAACACGGGTTTCGAGACCAGACAACTAGTTGGGATCCAATATAGCTAGATCGACCCCGGCTCTGAGTACTCAAGCACGAGGATATCAAGTGAATCCGCAATCACATGGGCGGAGGGGAGCAACGAGAGAGAAGAAGTGTAATCACAGACAGGTGGGCAAAGTTGCCTGAGCGCTGATGGATGCCTCCTTTAGAGGATAAGAACCCACACTCGCCCTTCCCATTGCGTTGTTGGTACATCGTGGTTGCCTAATGAAACAACCCTCAAGATTCGGGCGCTTCAACAACCAATGTAAGATTTTATCATTCTCCTCATCACGATAAACCCCGATTCATAGCAGAGAATCGATGGACTCCCCCCGTATTCTCGTCAACTGGAGCCGCCGCCTAGTCTCGAGGTGGGAAAAGTGTCAGCCTCATTTTGGGCATGAGTGCAGCGCCCCCTCGGGTCCATACAGTATTGCGACTTCTGGAGGTTCGGTAACACGAGTGATGGTGGCGTCCACCACGGGTTCACCATATGACCGAGTATGTGACTGGCGCTTTTCAAGCCGATCGAGTTCCGCGAGCACCTGTTACTCGGTACTCCATCTTTCGCTGCCCACAAAGGCTTCTTCATTGGGGTTGCGTCGCTCCAAATCATTGATAAGAATACCTAGTGCTAGGATGACTTCGTTCCCGTCGTTGATCCATCTACTCATAATCACTAGGTGTACTAGGTATCTCGTACATGTCTCTGCATCACATCATACCTCACACCCACATCCACATCCCCAGTCTATGTATGGGCGTGAGAGCCCGTCGAAATTAGATATCCTTCCGAAACCCCTCGACATCCTCAACATCCTTGGGCAACACACTTTCCGAAGGCACCTGATCGCTCGCCCTCCCCTCGGTGGCGTCCCATTTGGCCTGATACTCTGCCATGACTTGCCTGCTGGAAGCGGCTGCCTGCACAAAGTCCCTCACGCTGGGCGCGGGGACGAGATAATGCAGCGCGACAAACACCACGGCCGCGATGCAGAAGCCGACCAGGAAGGAAATGTAGTACAGGTGCGTCCAGCCCAGGGACACGTGGATGTCGTTGTTGACGTTGGAGATGAAGCCTGGCATCGAGGGGAAGACGCCGCACGCCCACTGCGATTCGGGTTGTTAGCTTCTCCAGAACAAGACTGCTCTTGGAGGGCGGAGACACAAAATCCCAAAAGAAAAAAGCGTCTGTACATACCGCTATCGGCGCCCGCCAGTCGATCCCATACGTGTACCAGTAGATGCTGGTCTTATCCCCTCGGTACAGATCGTCCACCTTGATCTTTTGGCGATGCACGACGTAGTACGATGAGATCATGAGCCCGATCATCGGCCCCAGGAAGACGCCATAGCTCGACAGCACAGCCAGGAACGTCGACGCCGTGGCGAGCAGCTGCCACGGGTTGACCGCCATGGACAGAATCGCCGTGATGTACGCCCCCCTGCGGATGTTAATGTACCGCGGGAATGTCGCAGCAAAGTCAAAGCCCCCGGACAGTGCGTTGCCGGGGACGTTGATCCCCCATTGCGAGATGACCAGCGCGGCACCTCCGAAAAAGCCCGCAGCTCGAGACCTGGATCCCCCCGCGTGCATCATGGCAATCATCAAATCGGGAAGACTCCACAGCGCAGCACCGTACCGCCTTTGCGTCGCCGCCGTCACGAGGATTCCGACAACAGAGCTGATGATGGAATACGTCGCGGCACTGACGATCTGACCCCAGATGGCATCCCTGGGCCGGCGGGCGAAGCGCGCGTAATCATTCTGGTTCAGGATCCCCGCTGCAATGCCTCCTATGGCGCTGATGATGCCGTACAGGACCGCCCAGCCGGTCGAGGTGTCTTGGGTCTGTGGGTGACCGGTAATAGTGTCGCCGAACCCGTCCATCGTGGCCAAAGCCCATATCAAGAGCACAATCTCAAAGGTGAAGATCGAGGCCACGGCAACGTAGAAGAACACTTTTAGTTTGTGTGGCCGGATCCAGACCAGCGGCAGAGAGATGAGGCAGAAGATCCAGTAAGTAAGGAACGAGGCAGACGTCAGGCCTGTGGCGTGGAGGTGGTTGGGGATGCGCTGTTCGAGATTCGGCCATATCGCTTCGAGGCAGACGTAGACGCATTGTCCTCCGATCCAGGCTTGCACGGCATACCACACCAGCGACAAGAGAATCCGGTTGTAGATGACGAAGGAACTGCCGTACATGCCCCAAACGTAACGGTTGGCAATGGGAAATCCAAGGTGGTAGAAAGCGCCCGGCGTGCTGTTCAACACTATCTGTATTCGCCATAGAATCCCGAGCGGTCAGCACTGGCTAGGACGTCCGGAGCGCCATCTTTCTGCGAGAACTGAACGAGATGCACCACATACAAAGACGGTTGACAGGACTGCTCCGACAATTATGGCGATGATGGCTTGCCACCAGTTCAACCCAAGGGCAATCAGCGAACTTCCGGTCATGTACGTCGAGATGTTGGTATTGGTCAAAACCCCTTAGGGCGTGTGTCAGATGGGTTTGCATCAAGCCTGTGAAGAAAGCCTTGCAACCTACAGAGGTTGTGAAAAGTCCAAAACGTCCATGTTCGCCGGCCCTTCTCGATCGGCTTGATATCATTGTTGATCCAGCGGTTTGGGATCGTACCGCCTTCGTATGGTACCTCGAGCTTTCTCAGGAGACCTTGGAAGTCCACCATCGTGGCAGAGACAGTCCCCGTGGGGTGGAGAGAGGACAGACGCAGCCGGCCATTGTCGATGGCACGAAGGAGAGAGCGAGAGATATAAACTGCAGTTCTCCGTCGCTGAGGATTCTCCTAACCACTGATTAATCATGCACTGATAACAACTCTTGCGAAGATCAGTTGCATACCGGTGGCCTGCCCTCCTTAGTCTTTGATGAATTGGTGCTTAATCATCCCACTCGAGATGCGATTTGGACTGACCGAGCTTAGAGGGAATGACAGAGGCCAGGATCGCCTAGCCTGGACCTGCGGGGGCGTCGTGCCGGCCAAGAGTAAGGATGATAGGCGCATTCATAGACCTTAAACTCGACCGAAACCGGAGCTTTAAGATCCAGAAAAATGGGCCCAAGATGGGCCTCGAGGTATGCCCAGGTATCGAAGTTATCGATAAGCCTATAACTGAGTCCCGTTGCTTGCCACCTGCCTGTTCTGATACTTGCTCCCGCCCTAGGTTTGCTGGAACAACTCTGGAAAACGCCCTTTTGCGTCCGCAGATCTCCGTTCAGCATCTGGCGTTTGGTGACATGGCGCACTCGGAACCCCAAGTGCTGGATATCCAAGAGGTGGTGGAGATGATTGCGAAAACTCGATGGTGTCTTGGATCCTCGCGTCGTTCCACTGCTCTGAGGAGCAGATCCTGCAGCTTATAGGGCATCTGCGCTGGCTGCACGATCGACATGGAAAACCTCCTTCGGTCTTCGAGGCGGAGGTGTACCCGACTGTAACATTTTCCGTCAATCTATCAGGCACTGGAAGATACCCAAGCGAGCCCTTGCAGAATAATCACTTCGACCATGTACCGAATTGGAGTCGACGTCGGTGGAACGAACACCGACGCCGCCATCCTTGATATCAATGCACTCGATACCGAGTCGCGTGGGGTGCTCGCCACATGCAAGACTTCCACCACCTCGCATGTGACCCTGGGGATTCAGAATGCAGTCAGAGAAGTTCTCGCTCTCTCGAAAGTGGACAGGAGTAAAGTGTTGAATGTTGCGATCGGAACCACACACTTTGTGAATGCCGTTATCGAGAATGATGCCCGAAGACTTAGTCGGGTGGCCGTGATCAGGCTGTGTGGTCCCTACACCAGGAAGGTAAGTGCATTCCTTGTCCGCTTCCCGGAAGACCTGTGATGGGCTGACAATATCTAGGTGCCTCCTTTTGCCGACTTCCCATATGCATTGAAGGGCATCATCGAGGGCCCCGCGTTCTACCTCGACGGAGGGCTTGAGATTGACGGCCGAGAGATCTTTCCGCTCAACCCTGACCAGATCAAAGCCACAGCCGCGGCCATCGTCGAGGCAGGCATCCAGTATGTTGCCGTCATCGGGGTGTTCTCTGCGCTTGATCAAAAAGGCCTCCACGAAGAGCGATGCAAAGCACTTTTGCAGCAGTTTGCACCAGGACTATCTGTCGTCTGCTCCGGCCAGATTGGCGGCACTGGGCTCTTGACCCGCGAGAATGCCACCATCCTCAACGCGGCGATTCTGGGGTTCGCCCGACGGACGATTCAGGGCTTCAGATATGCAATGTACAAGCTTGACCTCGCGTGTCCACTGTACTTGACGCAGAATGACGGCACTCTCACTGATGCTGCGGTGGCGGCGGAATTGCCCATCAAGACATTCGCCAGTGGTCCCACCAACAGTCTCATGGGAGCCGCATTCCTTCAAGGGCTTGATCACGGCGACCAAAGACTGGCTGACAAGCAAGTGGTAGTCGTCGACATCGGCGGTACGACGACCGACATCTGCTCCCTCTTACCATCAGGCTTCCCTCGGCAGGCTCCCAACTTTGTCGAGGTGGGCGGTGTACGCACTGCTTTCTCCATGCCGGAGGTCCTTTCCATCGGTCTCGGAGGAGGGAGTCGCGTACGCCAATCCGAGGATGGAGGCAAGGTCACCGTCGGCCCAGACTCGGTCGCGCATCATCTCACGACTGATGCCATGGTGTTTGGAGGAAATGTCATGACAGCGACGGATATCGTCGTGGCATCGAAAGCAGCCAGCATTGGTGACTACGAAAATGTCAAGGGCATCCCTGAACAGCTGATTACCGGTGGAAAAGCCGACATGAAACGACAGCTTGAACGAGCCATCGATAGGATGAAAGTCTCGTCTGCCCCAGTCTGTGTCCTTTTGGTCGGGGGTGGATCGATCATCCTCACAGAGGACCTTGACGGGGTAGAAGAGTGTCTTCGGCCGCCTCATCACGACTCTGCCAACGCTGTGGGCGCGGCCATTGCCAAGGTGGCAGGCGAAGTCGACGTGATTGAGATATTGGCTGGTCGAGATGAGAATGAGGCGATCGAAGCAGTCAGGAAGACTGCAATTGCGACCGCTATAGCGAATGGGGCAGACGAACGGGATGTCAAAATCGTCGAGATCAAGAAAATCCCGCTTCAGTATGTGACCAACAAAGCCACGAGGTTTGCCATGAAAGCAGTCGGAAGTCTTCGAGCCAGAGACGATGCTGTTCAAAATGGCTTTGCCAACGGAGCACTCGCCCATGCGCAGGAAGTGGATGATGACACGACGCAAGAGGCGACGAAACCCGAGGCCACAAACGTGCAGAAGGGCAGTTTGACGAAGCCGACATTGGGTGTCAATATCGCAAAGTATCGTCCCTGTGTCAAGGACGGCGTCTGGTATATCTCTCCCGTCGATGTGCAACTGATCGCTTCGGGCGCAGGCGTGCTCGGTACGGGAGGCGGTGGCTCGTCGTATCTGATGGCTCTGTACACGCTGGACATCCTTCGCAAAGCCGGCGAGGGAGCTATCCGCGTTGTTTCGCTCGAATCACTCAAAGACGACGGTGTTTGTGTGTTTGGCGCAGGCTACGGCGCGCCTTCGGTCAGCGACGAGCGGGTGAGCTCAGGCACGGATGTGTTCGCCGCCATCGACGCCGTCAACAAGATCATGGGGATCACAGACTTTGACGGCATCGTGGCCGATGAGATCGGAGGAGGCAACGGCCTGGTGACGTTTCCCACGAGTGCTCGATACGGTCGACCGGTGGTAGACTGCGACTTGATGGGTCGTGCGTATCCGACGCTGGAGCATGGAACTCCTTATGTTTATGGCCAGCCGGTGCTGCCTGTTGCCACGACCGACTGTAAAGGCAACGCATCCGTCGTTCTGGTAAGGTGTCTTTGGTCCCTATCATCTTCCCTCACTCCTTCTGGCAAATCTCTGACATTTTCTGGTTCTATATCATAGACGGCCGATTCCAACAAGCGCGTGGAGGCGCTGATACGGACAACCTGCATTGAACTGGGCAATTCGACTGCTGCGGCCGCGAGACCTCTCTCTGGCAAAGTCCTCAAGGACTACGCCGTGCCCAACACCGTCTCCCAAGCATGGTATCTGGGGCGCGCGGTCCACCTTGCGCGGGAGTCTAAGATTGATTTCATCGAGGCGATCGTGAGTTGTCCCCCCTCACCAGAGAGAGAGAGTGTGTGTGTGACCGGCAAAAACTGACAAGACCATCTAAATCTATATAGTCGAGCATCACTCCAGTCAAAGAGCTCTACGTCGGTAAAGTCGTCGACGTAACCCGCGACGTCTCCCGCGGCTATACAGTCGGTCGCTGTGTCATTGCGCCCTTGTCCGCTGACGAGGAAGACGACAGCTCAAACCCCCCGTCCACCACTCCCGCGAACCGCGAGAAACGCCACCTTGTCATCCCTTTCCAGAACGAATACCTCTCCGCAGGGTTCATTCCACAGTTCCCGACAACGTCCTCGTCACAAGAAGACTCCGAAGAGGAGATCATATGCACGGTGCCGGACTTGATCTCCATCCTCGGCAGCGACGGCGAGGCTCTCGGGTCTCCCGAGCTGCGGTACGGTCTCAAGGTCCGCGTGATCGGGATGCCCGCCTCGCCACTGTGGACCGGGAGCGCCGAGGGCCTGAGGGTCGGAGGACCCGAGTTCTTCGGCCTCAAGTGTAGTTGGGAAGAGGTGCGGGACAGAGGAAGGGCCAACGGGTTCGGAGTGGGCGAATATCAAAAACCGAGGAGTGTCATCGACGAGTTCAACGTGACCTCATAAAAGAACATGGAGAGTAGTTGGCGATGGCGTGAGAGACCCCGTGTACATATCTGTTTTCACGATAGCATAGATAAGAGATAGAATGTCCAGTGTCTTGTGCAAATCAACGAGAAAGATCTTCGGCGGTTGTATGGCATCTTTTCTGCGTGCGCGGTTCTCGTTTTGTAGGCATGATTGCTCGTTCTTATTGTCTCCTTCTGTTATAATGGTACAGTACGGCTGAAACTACACGCTCGATCCCCACCCCCTTCTTCACCCATTCGCGGCTGCAAGGGCTTTTCTCTTCCTAGGATCCATGCTCATGGGCTCTGTTGCTTCCACGGTAGTGTCCGGTGCAGCAGGTGCTGCAGGAGGAGGACTAGTGACGCCATTCGTCCTCATCTCCTGTTTAACATTTGCCTTGGACTCGACTTCCTCTTCCTTCACGGCCTTTTCCAGAAAGCCCGGTCTCCACTTCGCCAGGACCTTACTGGTTGCCCCTCTAGCCTGATCATCCCCTTCTCTCCAGATTACTTCGATCGTATCCAACACCATGTCTCTCACTGGCGGCCGCATCAATAGAAGGTATTGCATCGCAAGAATACACATGTTGATCCTTTCAGGATCTCTCGCCAAGCTCTTGACTCGACTCAGAATCTCGCGATCAATGCTGGGGATTTCAGAGAGGAAGCGTATTAACAGATTCTTATCTCGGGCGTCGAGATAGGGGAGGAGGCGATCAATGAGGCGATTTGCCCATCGGGTGTAGTTTGGTAGATGGGCAAGTTCTGGGTGTGTCTTTGCGGTCATTTTGTCGGCGTACCATTCCTCGGTCAACCAAGAGATGGCCATATTAAGGCGAGGTCGGAAGTCTTCGAGGACATACATGAATAGCGTCTGACGGATACGGTTTGCGACATTGGGTGTTTCTTCGGTGTTTTCTGATTTGATGATCTGCCTGGACCCATCCGCGTCGTCGTCGTTCAGGGTGTTGGCGAGGTCATCGAGGCCGGACGGGGCTCTGGTGGCCAGGCGCATGAGGATTGTTGCCCAAGAGTCTCGATCGTTACCACTAGCGGCTATTCGATTTAGGCCGAGTTGCTGCTTCGTATGAGAGTGCCCCGTAGCCTCGAGTGACGCAACCAGTTGAAAGACATGTCCAACCGTCTGATCTGATAATGTCGCGACTTCCGTCCCAGTCAACGGCGGGGGTTTTGGTAGCTCGAATGGGCCCAACTCAAGAGGTGGCTGCGCTAGCTCCTCCAATGCCCTCTCTGTGGTCGACAGGGCCGTCGGCTCTGTACCAGTGACAAACTCAGGATCGTAATCGTCCTCATCATCGATACCTGTAGGTCCTAGCATGGGCACATCAGGCACAGGGGTGGGCTGATTGACTTTTTGCAAGTGAGTATATCTGGATCGGATTGCATCAATCGCAACATCCAGTGAGTTCGAGTCCACGTGTTGCAGGAAGACCGAGGTTACAGTGCTGACAATGTCAGCAGGGAGAAGAGTAACATCAAATTGCTGAAGACTGGTATCTTCCGTGAGGGTGAATAGGTGGGCATAGGTGTTGGGCGGTGGAGGCATGGGTGGAAATTTGCGAATTCCCGCCGTGAGCCTCTGCCTCTTTGCATCATCCAACCCGTCGGTGGGTTCAGCCGGGCGTTTTTGTCCCGTAGGCTCTGCAAACAGCGTTGAACGTGACTGTTGGAGGCGCATGAGGTATGCCTGGATCTTCTGTTCCAGAGGGTGATTCGGGACAGCCCTCAAAGCCCATCGTAGCAAAGCCCTCGTTGTTCTCTCCATTGATCTTATAATGACAATCATTCGAGGGGTCAGCGGAGCATTCGCCTGTTTCATTGGATTGAAGTTGAGAATCGCAGACACAATCTTGGTGGAAATGGCGGGGCGTGTTCGTATGAGGACCGCCAGGCAGTTGAGCGTCGCATCAACAAGGATGGGATCCATCGTGGCCTCCTGGAATACGCTCAACAGTCTGTCCAGCAGGCCGGATGCCTCGGCCTCCAGGTTTGGGAGCTGCAGTAGAGGATGTGTTCGTGGGACCAAGGCAATGGAAATCTCGTTTTGCTCGGGGCGCTGCGTGGCGTTAGCAGGGACATTACAAGGCAAAGATCGCGGCAGGTGAACTGACTCGAGGATCTGAGATCAAACCAGGGGTCTCTACATGGACGACCTTTTGCACGAATTTGATGCAACAAACCCGGACTGCGATGGGAGCAGAATCCATGCGTTGAAGAATGTTTAATTTGATCCGACTCATTTCCTGCCACAACGTCGTTTCTGTAGGGTGTGAAATTCTAGACGCTCTCGTTAGAATCGGGCCATCTAGTCTTGATACTATCTGTCCAACCACATACACTCGTCTGAACACCAGAGGGTATAGACTCGCAGCCGCTTGTATCACGCTCTTGATCACCGCAGGATCTTCACCAGGTGTGTCCAACATGGTTCGTAGGGTAGGCAACACGTCGGAGGAAAGCTGTTCTTTCTGCGCATTGGGGAGAGAAGGGCTCGCGAATGCCTCTGCTAGAAATTCCGCACCCCATCTTCGCACTTCGACGTGCGCCGAGGGACCGATGATGGGTAATATCCCTGGGAGGACTTGATTGTATACTTGAGGATCTCCCAGAGCGAGTTTACGCGCCGCTTCAAGCTGGGAGATCATCTCCGCAGCCGAAGAAGTCGTCCCGGCCATGTCGAAGACACGCAGGGGTGGGAATCAACGGACGCAGCTATCGACAGTGGGAGATTCACGGTTCTACGAGAAAATGAGGTTGGGGATAAGGACCGGTCGAGATTGCCGTGATTCTATCGAGGAGGGCGGCATCGAGTCAAAGAGGAATGTTGCGATAAAGAAACAAAAGAAATTGTTAAGACAATAGTTGAAAGTCGACAGGAGGACAAAGTCGAGATCAAGGATGATGTTATGGGGTTTGATGATGGAGGTGCAGGTTGCGGCTCCAACTGCGGACCACATAACTCGTGCCCTCCAATGAGGTGCGGGTAGCCTCGTCAGTCTTGGCACTCAGCCTTGGCAGAACGCAGGTTCTCCCTCAGGTGACCCTTTCGCCCTTGTGTAGAGTCCTACTCCGAACGAGGTGCAAGGCAATAAGATTCTACGATTATGTTACAAATATTCGTCTCTAGTCCAGGTTTATTCCTGGGCAGCACAGCCCGTATCGAATAACACGCCTTGCTTATCGTCTTTATGTGCCGACATTGTTGAAGGGTCTCTGATAAGACAGTAATAGCAATATTTTATGGGAGGAACATACATACCCGATGAAAGATCAAGCTCTGTTTGCAGGTTCGCAGCGGTTCCTCGCCCTCATTGCGCAGTCAACGCGCACTCACCACTGCTTGGGGATTCCACACAACCGTAGCGGAGACATGTGGTCGCGTCCCAGGAGGTTCTGTTACCTTCACATTTGCTCCTGCAGCAGCAGATTCGACCCTCGTCTCGGTCCTCAGACCCTGCTATCATAGTCCTGGCGGCATGGTACTTCAGTACACAGATAATGGCACTAGACCCTCGCCTCTCCTCCAAATCTCCTCTGGGAGATGAGGAAGATGTGGTGTTGAGAAGTGAATGTTCCTTTGCCAGATTCAGGTGAGAAGAGGAGATTTAGACACCTCATAGACAGCAATCAATTGGTCTATCGGTATGTTCTGAAGAGGGATAACAGTGGTATGGTCGCTTCATTAGACTCTCATTTCCGCCGCAGTTGCAAAAAAGTCTGCAGAAAATTCTAGTGAGAAGGGATTTCGCTCGAGAAGAGGAAGTAGTTGTTGTACAATGCAGCGCTAAATCACAATTCGTCAAGGGCTTGTGAATCCTGGGGGCGATCACTCCGTCTTGGTTTCTTCCTTGATCTCCGGCGTCTTTTCCTCGTCCTTCTTAGGTTTCTCTTTTTTCACCGTCTTCCACTCCATGCCGACGCCTCCAATGATAGCCGCACAGGCAAAACCGAGGGCGACGTAGAAGACAACTACCAAGGCGTGGTTGTAGACCCGAAGAACCTCCGGCAGTTGTTGGGGGCTGAAAGCACGACGCAGCTCAGTGGCTCCGGTGTTGACAATGTCATGCGGACTGATGTCGGCGATGTTTTTCAGACCCGATATGAGCTTGTTGTCCAGGACATTTTGGGCGAGTGAGACGGAAATGGTGCCGCCGAGACCCTGGCAGAAGAATACCAGGGAGACTCCTGTCGGCGCGTCCTTCTTGTCCAGGACGGCCTGCGCGGCGATGTTGGTTTGTTGTAACCCAAGTCCAACACCGAAACCGTAGAGGACCTGGGCACCGATCCACATAGGGTGTGCCGTGTGAGTGGTGAAGAGCGTAAAGAGCCCAGCTCCAATAGGCGTTAGGATGCCGCCCGCCAGTATTGACGGGTTGTAATACCCTACCCTCGTGACGAAGGCTCCTGATATGATAGACGAAACCACGAGCGCGAGAATGAAGGGTAGCGTCGAGTACCCGGACCGGATTGCCGATGCGCCTTTGATGGCTTGGAACCATATCGACAAGTAGTACACTGCAATCATAAATGACGACCCGAGACAGAAGGCGTAAAACCCTCCCGTGGCAATGGTCCGTTGCGTGGCGATTCGAGGTGGTACTGTACCGGCCTCCTTCCGCCATAGTTGAATGGCGACGAAAGCGATGAGAAGGACACCGAAGACGACAAAAAGTGCGATGATTCGGCCATCGGACCAGTCATATTTTTGACCGCCCCATTGAAGCGCCAGAAGCAGGCAAACAATGCAGGGGATAAAAACAACGGTGCCGGGGATGTCGATCCGGGAGATCTTTTCTTTCAGTGGTAAATTACCCAGAGCTGGCTCCATGTCGTCGATGACCAGGAAGAGGAACGCGAGCACCACCGCACCGATTGGGAGGTTGATGTAGAAACACCATCTTGATCTCACTCAGCTTTGCTGTTCTTGCGATGTTCTGTGAGAGCGAGAACTCACCTCCAACTGACCTTGGTCGTGAAGACGCCTCCAAGTAGTGGACCGGCAACGGAGGCCACCCCGAAGACCGCACCGAGGAGACCCATGTAGAGAGGTCTCTTCTCAAGAGGCGACGCATACATCATCAAGATCATGGCACCATTGAACAGTCCTGCGGCGCCCAAACCGGCGACCGCCCGTCCCCAGATGAAGGCGACCGAGTTCGGGGCGGCGCCACATATCGCAGAACCAATTTCAAACACAAACACCTCGGTGAGGAAGATCCACTTGGGCGAGTAGAAGGTGTATAATCGGCCAAAGAGGAGTTGGAGGGCAGTCGTGGGAAACAGAAATCCGGCGTTGTACTGTCTGGAGCGTTAGCAACCTTTTTTCTCCTGCCTGCCAGCCGCTGCGAAGGAAGGACATCGACCTACCCAGCCAACATCGGCAAAACTTTGAAATTTGTCGGTGATTTTGGGAAGCGCAGTAGCAATGATTGTCCTATCGAGTGCGACCAGGAAGACGGACAAGTAAATGCTCAGCAGGATCAGACTCAGCTTGATGCCAGTGGGATATTTTTCGATGCGGCTCGTGGTTTGTTCGAGGGGGCTTTCGTCTGCGTCGTTTGTTTTATGCCTTTCCAGCTGCGAAGATGTGCTTCTCACATCGTTCGCCTTGTACTCGGTTTGCTCTGCGCCTTCGTCGGTCGCCGACGCCGCCATCTTTGAGACTCTGTTGCTGCCGCTTGAGGACTCTTAGCGATCAAACACTCCGCAAAAGAAAGGGATTTGGCAATTTTGATATAACGATGGAAATATCGATTTATTCTGTACTTGGGCGAACTTTATGCACATTCTCTGGTGTTAAGGGTCGCATGGCACGTATCTCCGGAAAGGGGATTAGTGTGTTTGTTGATTCCCGACTAGTGTTGCAGCTGGCCAGTCACAGTCAAGACAACAGCTCAAGTTCGGATACTAAGTCTCCACTCGGAACAAATGACCCTCCGTCCCACCGAGTTGAAGATCCAGCCAATGATGTTACAGGGGAAATGGCTGAAGCCTTGTGAAAAGACCAGCAGATCACCTCCCTTAGCGAGGACTTGCACAAAATGCGAGTACGAGGAACGATTTTTCTCTTCTAAAGACCCCGTATTGCAACGAGCTAGTTTCGTTTGTCGCTCCTTGTTGTCATTGCAAACGATGTGTGTCTCGAAGATGTGGTCCCTCATTGGGTACGCCTCCACAATGCGAAGGTCCTGGTTGATACGCTGCAGTTCGACACTACATACATAACGTCATCTCCATGCGTTGAACATTTTACCGTATCGACGAATCACGAATACACCCCGTGTAAATGCTGAAGACAAAGGCCAGATTCGGCGCCGACTGATGACCCCCTCCCCGAAACCAAACATTCTCGATGATTCGATGCCGCACAGATCCCCGTCTGCAACCTGGAACAATTCAATTGTGGTCCCAGAAAGCTCGTTTAAGATTCAACAAGTCTTGTTAAATCTCATCTGAGTGGAGCAGATGTTGATTAGATGACGTAGCTAGACCGCGTTCGAGTACGAGTGCAGGAAAGGCCAGATTTCTGCGCACTTGGACTGAACGGGTAAGTAATCCAACGACTGCAAGTGGACGTGCCTGCCACAATTATGGCTGGCGTCTTCGGTTGTACAGAGGTACAGAGGTAAATGTCTCCCTGTGATGGGGATTGCGCCGGATGGTCTCGCCACAACGATGTTCGTCGCTGGGAAATCTATCTGGATGAAGCAGCCTCACCGCACCAGGAAGGCGCTCACCTCCAGATGGTATCTTTTGCTCTTG
Source organism: Fonsecaea pedrosoi CBS 271.37 (assembly GCF_000835455.1). Lineage (NCBI taxonomy): Eukaryota > Fungi > Ascomycota > Eurotiomycetes > Chaetothyriales > Herpotrichiellaceae > Fonsecaea > Fonsecaea pedrosoi. Next base: position 1,705,677 of record NW_013550614.1, on the reverse strand, counting down.
AAAGGGCCCAGAAAAACGTTACCCATTTGTTGCCACCTTTTCAAACCACGGAACACGCTCCTCTTGAAGAGAAAATTCCACCTCCAAATTTTTCCTGAGGTGAGCAGGACGCCTGGGCTCGCTCTTTGATACATAATGTCAGCGTTGATGGTAGGTATCTCATCTCACTTTGACTCTGCCTCCGTCTCGGAATTCGAGTTGCAGATGTTGTAGGGAGAGAATATTGATTGGTGTATTCGATTCTTACCTACCACATTGGGTGCGACGATATCCCAATCAGGCAATGCCGAGGGGAAAACTGTTCAGCCAATTATCTACAAGCAGTAATCCAGATGCCCAATCGGGGTAAGCTTTGAAAATCCATCTTGGCCCTCGTATTTTCCTCGTAAAATCGGCGAGTTTTCTCGTATAATGCTCGGCATTGCTACGGTGAAATTGACATTTGATTTTGTTTGGGCAAAGAATATCAGATTTGGCAGGAAACCTCTTCTGTATTTGTTCATGTTTGCAACTTGAGTGAAACCCCCTAGTAAAGTGCACCACTTGCCAAAAATACCAGAAATTGAATGGCGGCGACTCCTCAACCCGGGGATATTGATGCTTCAAAAGAGCTATGAGTGACAAGCTTTACATATCCCAGCCGTGACGTTGTCCTCGAGTATCCCCTGTTCTGACTATAACACACTTGTGACACTACAGCCAGGCCAGCGGAGAGAAGGCAGCACCACCGCATCGATCGACCTCAGCGTGCGCTTGAGGTGGGCGCCATCATGGGATGCGTGGACGAACCTCCGGCCGGGTGTGAGGACGAGCCCCCCGGTGCGGATGGACCGGCCTTTGAAGGAGGAGGAGTCATGGGCTGCCTCTGATTGATGTCGGCGTACCAAAATATTGCGAGGAATCTCACCGGCGAGTTCGGAGCGTTCCAAGCTACAGTGAATTCTATCGGTTGCGCCGGGTTTGCGTAGTCGAAGAAGCGAAGCGTTTGTCCTGGCGCAACCACGACGGCGTGCATTGAAGCTCGACCATTGGGACCCTGGGTTGGTGGGAGCAAGATGATCGCCCCCACCCCAGTCGTTCCTGGGATGTTGGCCTGGTTGATTAACGCAGTCAATTGGGCCGCGGTTTGACCTGCATTCTCAAAGTCCTGATGTGTCATTTGAGCGTTCGGCTGCCACATCTGTGGTGGCACAAGAGAGTGAAGCTGGAACGAAGGATTGTAGATGAGGCCCAATTGAGAGACTAACTGATATGTAACGAGTCGAAGTTGATTGAGTGGGTACCCGTGCTGCTGAGCATGTTGCAGGGCGAGGGTCAAGTTCGTATTGAGTATGACAGAAAGGACGGCTGGAACGCAAAATCCTGGGAGGGAGCTTAGGTTCGGCTGAGGTGGTATGTTCATCTGCGGCGGCTGTTGCGGTGGCTGGTGCGGTGGCTGGTGCGGCGGCGGGTTCGGGTTGTTCATGATGGTTTTCGAGGCAGTCCCAGGAGGTCTTGGAAGGGGATGGATTGATGACTAGACGGAACCGGGTTGGGAGTTGATAGACAAAGTCGCCAGGGAAAAGCGAACCCGATGTAGGCAAACCTTGGGTTCTTTATGAAGGGGCTCATATCAGTCTCCCTCCGCCCTTTCTCTCTCGGCATGACCCAGGATTCATCACGACAAGACGGTCTATCGTGGCAACTGGCGTGAGAATGATCCTCTCGAATCGTTCCAAGAATACTGCCACAAGGGGATCAGTCTATTCGGTACCCAAAAAAAAGGACGCTACCTCGCCGTCGAGCGGGGCTTATATGCTGAACCCCGAAGGTGCCGCAAACAGCATACATTCCGGCAAAGTTCTTTTCCCGTTTTGTTTCTTGGGGCAAAGGCGATACGAGATTATATCATCAGTTTCATTTCCGCCCCAAGGCATTTTGCAAGGAAAACGTGGTTCGGTGGCAAGTCACTAACACCTTTTCGGAAAATGTCATGTCGTTTGAGGTCAAGTTCGGCTCTGCGCCTTCCTAATCCAAGTAACAAACAAGTCCGTCAAGCCGCGTGCCAGGCCTCGCCTCGCCATTTGGTACGGCTGAAGACGTCCAACAAATGGGGATTGGATCGTGGCAAGACCCGTCAGCACTTGGATGACAGCAAACAGTGAGCACAATGGTGGCAACACGGACAGGACAGACCATGTGCAAGGCTTGGTCCTATGAATAGGAACTGGAACAGTCCAGGTCATTTTCAACCGATAGACCCTTGTAGTGGTTCTATCTACTGGCACGGCTTTCCTCTCGGGACTCGACATTATGGTCATCATCGAGACTCTCTAGCCCCGGATCTCTGAGATTCGCCAGAAGATAAGAGGACATGTGATAGTCTCGACAGAGTGCGCATTCATACAGCATCCATCCCCGCCTCAGAACAATCATTGAGGAAACGACGTCTCCAGACACCGCGCAGATGGAGGACCATCAAGATCATGAACATGGCGGACCCGATACTTCGGCGATTCAGGCAGAGCTTTGGGACGGCATGCACCGTTTCGTGGACCTACACCAGGGAGATGGTTAGTCAAGGCCCGCCCCCTCGTTGCCCACGGGGGTAAGTTTGCTAATGCCTCACTTCTTATCTCCTTTCTCTCACATATAGCAGATGAAGAATCTTCTCACCACGAGATCCCCGAGCTGACCAAACATCTGGCCGATCTCTGCGAGCAACTCGTGACGGCCGACCCGACCCGCCACATGTACGCCGTGTTACACAAGGACCTGATGGCCGCCCAGACCGGAGATTCTGTCGGAGACCACGGCCTACCTGTGCGACACCCGCTCGAGCAGATCAACGACATCATCTACTTTGAATCGAACCCGGATGCCCATTATCTGGAGATGTTGCGGGGGGTGGTGGACGACCACGAACTCGACTCAATGATTGAAAATGCGCCCAAGCACCATCACTTGCTACACGGGGCGCGTCATCCGGACCACGATGGTGATGGTGATGGTGATGATGATGAGGAGGGAGATGGACAAGGTGACGATGACCAAGACTGGCAGGATGAAGGAGAAGGGCACAACCGATATCAATATGATCACGACAACCCCGAGGGGGATGACTACGATCGTCACGCCGACGGCTATGAGGATCACTACGACCCTCACGGCGGGGGACACGAGGATAACTACGACCAACAAGACGGTGACGAGGATTACGACCACAATAACCACGGTGGAGACGAATGTTGATAAGTAGACTTTTTTTCTCTCAGAGAACATCTTCGTTACAAGGCTATAAGAAAAGGGGATGGGAGAATTGTAACGCTCACGCTCTTCCATGTTTCAGCAAGGACAAAACTGAACTTTTGAATAAATGTGTCAAGATCCTGTTTGAAGGCGGCAGTGACGATGCACAACGGGAAGGGCAAAGCTGGGGACTCTTTTCGTCTATATTTTGATCTGTATAGGAGCATAAATTGGAGATGGCAGGATGAGAAGAGCAGACCAGAGCAGAGACAGTAGTTCATTCTCGAGCCGTCCCACGCCTGCAATAGACCCGTCACGGCCAGGCAGACCCCTAAAGCTGCTCGTTGATAAACAATCCCGCCATGCCCATTCCGGTACCTAGACACATGCTGGTGAGCAGAACCTTTTTCTTTCTCCGCCGGCATTCGCTGAGACCCGTGACTATCTGTCGGACTCCGGTGCATCCAAATGGATCTGTTGTTTCAGCGAGGTTTGTCAGTCTTGATCGAAAAAGATGACTCCACAGAAGGGGAAGAAGGGGATGGACTTCACGAAGAAGTCGTGTTGATTCTGGGTTCATGTTCATGTTCATGGGAGGAGGTACTTACGGCCGAGTCTGCAAGAATCCGTTAGTGTGAATTGACCTGATATTGAACAGAGCTATTACGACGAAGGAAAGAAGAAATCCAGGAGGGGAAAAAAAAGGGGGTGGGGGGGGGGGGGGGGGGGGACTCACGCAATGGCACCACCTCTAGGGTTCAATTTCGTCCAGTCCAGATTAAGATAATCCCGACAATAGACGGCCATGGAAGCAAATGCTTCGTTGATCTCCACCACGTCAATGTCCTTGTCCAGTGACAGGTTATATCGAGAAAGTAGTTTGGGAATGGCCAAGACCGGGCCGATGCCCATGATGCGCGGAGGCAGACCGGCAAGGGCTGTGCCAACGTATTTTCCGAGGATGGGCTGGTTCAGCTCCAAGGCCTTTGAGCGTTTCATGAGAATTAAAGCACCGGCTCCTGTAAAGAAGACGGGAGGATGAGTCTCGAGGCATTTAATCTGCATTGTCCTCGAATGAGCGACTTACCGTCGGTGATCTGGCTGGAATTGCCGGCGTGCGTCGTGTCTCCGTACTCTGCAAAGGCCGGACGAAGGTTCTTGATCCCGTCGTACGTGGTCCCCCATCGGATTTCGTCGCGGGCAAGGGTCGTGTCTTTGCCGTCCTTCTTGACCGTGATAGGGGCAATCTCGTCATCGAACCAGCCGCTCTTCTGCGCCAGCTCGGCGCGTCGGTACGACTCGACGGCAAACTCGTCCTGCCGCTGCCGAGTGATGTTGAACTCTCTCGCCACATTCTCCGACGTGGCGCCTGTATTGTCAGAGGGAGATAGGAGTAAGCAAATGGTTCAATTTCCCATATCTGTCCAGAGTGCGCAGTGTGGGCTTACCCATTGGGAGCATACAGTCCCTCGCCTCTTCGCTGGCGTTCATGACATCGTCGGCAAAGGGTCGACTCAGACGTTCGTTCCCTTCACTCAGAGACTCGGCGCCGACTACCACGCCGACTTCAATCATGCCGGTGATGATCTCATTGGCGATGAATTGCGTCGCCGTCAGGCCTGAGGAGCAGAACCGCGAAACGCTCGACGCACCGGCTGTGTTTGGGAAGCCTGCTGCGAGAGCCGCGGCTCGGACGTAGTACCCAGCTTTGCCATCGCGGACCTGTGGAGATGGGATAACGCAATCAGTGGGATATTCTCCGACGCGGGGACAAGACAGCTTACATTGCCGAGACAGACATCGTCGACCAGGCGCGGGTCAAGCTTGCTTCGGAGTCGGACCTGCTCGAGAATCTTGAAGACCAGGCCATCGAGCGTCGTGTCCTTGAGTCCGCCTTTCTTGGCCTTGCACATGGGCGTCCTGATGGCGAGGGTGATGACTACATCGTCGGGGTTTTGCTTTGCGCTGGTTCGTCACATCGTCAGCCCTGGCCTGACATATACACACAGAAACATCAGCGCCATTCATACATATTGTCTACCGCACTCGAGCTAGAAGGTAGGTGTGAGAGGACGGCGGAAAGGCGTTGGGAGGCCATAGTGAGAAAGATGCAGGGAGCGATGTTGGGCCAAGCTGCCAAATTCAAGACTCAAATAGATAATAACCAACAGTAAATAAACAAGAAAACTTGATTCTTATTTTCTGGTGTTAATTGGAGTTCCTGTGCAGCTATGCTCGAATCGGCCGGCTGTTGACCAGAATTAATAGTTTGAACCTCGGATGAAGGTTTGTATCAGCAGCCGCCGCGGGGTAAAAGCGAATAGGGAAATCGCCGAACTCGAGTCACGAGAGCTGACGAGTGGCGATGGCGAGGCTCCCGAACGAAAAGGGATTAAGTGGCCTTGGGTGGCCTTCGTAATTATTCCTATTACCATCGACCCGTCTCGCCCGTGGACTCAATCCCCAGCCTTAAGCCATCTTGGCATCTTAGTCCCGATCATGGGGAAGATAATACTGTAGATCGTACGAGATTTGACGAGGCTCTAAATGTGGGGCTGTATAGGGGGGGGGGGGTTGGTCGATGCTCGTGTGAATGGGCACAGCAACATACCTGGGTACTAGAGTTTCTGAAGTAACTGGTGTGTAATGAAAGACTTATTCGCTGCGCATACATGCCCTGGTCATTTGTCCATGAGTAGACCTCTCTTCCAATGTCATGGTCCTCACAGGTGTCAAAGCTGCATTATTTGGTAGTTGCTCTAACCCTGCAGAGCTTTTCGCCGATGAGATGGTGAGGACTAGGATGCTGCCTTGTATTTACAGGCGGGAAATCGTGGGCATATGCCTGAGCCTCAAACACCAGAACCAGATCAGAGCCACCAAACTCAAACCACGAAATCTCCTCGCCTTTCTTGACAACATTTCCAACCTTCGAGCCCCTTGACAGGTTCACGGACGAGACTTGAGCCATCCCCATGGGGAGGACCGCCACCATCCCAATATTGGCAAAGCCAGTTGTATCAATCACGATGCAGCCCCGTTGTTGGATGAACTGATACCCGGCACCATCGGGGGCAGACGGCTGGGCAGTGACCGCTTTCCCGGCTTGAACAGCTGACGAAAAGCCTCGTCTTGGCTGTAGCCTTTTTTTGCCATCGTCCCCAACTTCCGCTTCGACTTGCAGGTATGCGCAGCCCTCGACGAGGAATGCTTCCTTCACTGTCCCCGACACTGGAGCATGCTGTCGGTGGTAGTCGAAGGTGTTGAGGAAGACGTGAGCCCACGTGCCACCCTTGAATGTCGCCGTGTACGCAGAGCCTGCAAGCAAGGCTGAAAGTGGCCATTTGACAAGCTTGATGTCAACCACATTCCCTGTATCCATGTATGATGGAGGTGCATCCGGGTCTAGAATGTCCACATTGAGATCATTGTCAATCGGCCATGCATTGTCGAAGGTTGAATCCGCAGGGAAGACCACAGTATTGATGTCTTTGTCAATAGGCCGGACACTGGAATGGGGTTCTTTGAGGAAACGACAGAAAAACTGGTTGAAACTTTTGAAGCCCCCAGTGTCTGAACCAGGGTCGGGAATATGGTAGTCGCACGGGTTGCTCATCCTGTATTTGCTGGCGTCGAGGAAAGTCTTGTACGAGTCTTTTGTGATGGAAGCAGAAGTGTTCAGCCATGACCCCATCCGTCTAGCATAGCCAACTACCCAGTCAGAGAGTGGTCTCATTTTAGGCATGTCGCCTTCAATCGACTCTGGACAGATCTGCGTTTGAAGATCGCAGAGGGCCGGTCGATCAAATATGTAGTAGAAGACGGTGAGAACCTGATAGATGAAACGACTGTCATGTATCTCGGTCGGAATCCAGCTGGTAAGTAGGTAGTTGGCATAATACATAAAGTTATCGGCACTTGTGATGTTCCATGCTGTCAATTGTTCAATTCCTTCGTCGAGACCTTGTTGGATGGCTTTGGCCAGGGACTGATCACCTTGATCGTAGCGGCCCAGCTTTGTGAGGTAACCTTTCAGATAATTGACATATGGATCCAAAGGTCCCGATGTAGGGAAAGGCAACGGAGGAGTCTCGTCCAGAGCCATTGTGATGGAACAGCAAGCAACTAGCTAGAGTACAACTCAGCTCCGGGAGTGTCACAAATTCAGTAAAAGCGAGACACTTATATGTGATCTTGGTGCCGAATCTCTCATATCACCACATGGTAAATGCCAGGTGAGAAGCATGAGCGGGGCTCAATTCTGGCGGCGAGCTGAGACAGGGATGCATCACTGACCAACAACTTGCCGTGGTCCAGCCTGAACACGACATGTCCCGCATGACTGTGGACAGACGCAACTTCAGCTGATCAAGATAGGAGAAGCGCAGTTTTCGAGCAGCTGCACGGAGACATTTTGGGTCCCAGTCCAGCCACCCACGCCTTCCTAACTGAGGCATCGTGTGACCTGGCTCAACTTCTGGTCAGCCTCAGCGTACCCTGCCCCGTGCCTGCCTTGCCTGCCTTGCCCTGCCACGCCTGCTCATGTCGCTGGCCTCTCGCTGCCATTAGATATTCTGCAAAATCCTGTGTAACCACCAATTTGATTGTCCATCGCTATAGCGCCGAATCAGTGCTCGCGCTTGCAAATCACAGTTTGAGTCATTCTGCTTTCCATCTGCCGTTACTGGCAAAAGCCCAGCAGATACGAACCTGAACACCTCGTGAGCGTGGCTAACATTCCCACGCGTCCTTCCACGGTCCTCCCGCTAGCCGTCAATGGAAGCCTATGCTATCCTCTCCGTTATCTGCAATGTCTTCCAACTCATCGAACAGGCCATCGGTGCCGCTAAAGTCTGCAAGGAAATCTACGACCGCGGTTCTCTAGATGAGAACGATAAGATTGAGAAATACGTCGAGGACCTCACGGCCTTGAACAAGGATTTGGTCCTTGTTCTCAACAACAGCAACCCTACGACCCTACCTCCTCGTGCCAATAAGCTACAGCAACTTGCGAACGATGTCTCAAAGACAGCGGTGGAGCTCAAGAAGGAGCTCAGTCAACTGAAACTCAAGAAAAAGCAGGGCGTCAAGGCCAAGGGCATCGCATTCCAGATGATGTTCAAAAGTTTTCGTAGAAGGGATACTATTGACAAGCTTCGAGCAAAGCTGAAGCGGCAGGAAGCGGCTTTGCAATCTTGCCCGGTGCAAGATCTTCAGTAAGTCGACACTTTTGATATATAGGCTTTCTAAATGTGACGCTTGCTGTCATGTTTTGCTTTGGCTAGAGGGTTCTGGGTCGTCGCTGGAACAGTCTCTGCCGAGTCCCTAATCTTCTGTCCCTTGGACTCTGCCTACTAATCTCTTGACTAGTATCAAGGCCGACCAGGACGTCTTGTTTCGACAAAAGGAGTTCGCGGCCTTGTCGCAAGGCCAAAAGGACACCATCACAAAACTATTAGGTCACATTCAACAAGCCTCAACTGACGTTAAATCTTCAGTCACAGCTGCAGAGACAAACATAACGTCATCAATCACAACTGCACAGGCAAATATAACGGCACAGCTGAACAGCCAGCAATATGCTCATACGAAATATACTCAAGATCACGAATCGAATGATCTCAGAATGCGAGTTCTAGATAGCCTGGCTTTTCCCCAAATGTACGATCGGCGCAAAATGATTGATAACCATGTGGGCGAGTTCCGTAACACCTATCACTGGATATTCTATCCACCACCTCGCACCGATTCTCATCAGCAACATGAGTTTGTTGCATGGCTTCGAGAAGGCAGGGGAATCTTTTGGTTTAGTGGAAAGCCTGGAAGTGGAAAATCGAGCCTCATGGCCTATATTTACCAGAATCTTCACACGGGCCAAGTTGGCTTTGATCATCTGAATGTCTGGGCCCAGCCGCAATCTGTCCGCCTACTCAGTTTCTGGTTCTTCAGGCCCGCCAGCTGCGTGTTTCTGAAATCTTTGGAAGGGTTTTGGAGATCACTGTGTTTTCAGATCCTGGAAGCAGACGAGACGCTGGTCGAAACGATCCGTGACAACAACAACGGCTCGGCTCCTGAAACTCTCAGGTCATTCTTTGGCCAAGTACGACCGCATGCTGAAAGTTGCACGAATGCTGAGCTCAAGGCCTGGTTCATATACTTGGTAACACATTCGCGATACCGTTTCTGCATCCTGGTTGATGGTCTTGACGAAGTTGAGGATGATGGTGAGCGCAGATCTCTACTCGAGGTTATACAGCATATCGGAAAACTTACTGGAAAGGTCAAGCTCTGCTGCTCAAGTCGACCCGAGCGACCGTTCCACGACACTCTCTGTCAGTATCCTTCGCTGAGATTACAGGATTACAATTACGAAGACATCGAGCTACACTGTCACAACCGGCTTGGTAAAACTAAAGCCGCAGGTTACACTTGGCACATCGCCAACAGCGCCCAGGGCGTCTTCCTATGGGCTGCTTTAGTTGCCACGCAAATTTTGTCTGGTATAGAACAGGGTGACAGCGACGCAGATCTCGATCTGCGCTTGGCAGAATGTCCTGCCGAAATGGATGAACTCCTCATGCTTTTACTCAAGAGACAGGACAAATTCTATGTAAAGCATCCGAAACCATATCTGAGCCTGATTGCTGTGGCGACGCTCGCTGGATGTGACATCACCCTGTTGGAACTACTTCTTGCGTCTCAGGAACAGAACGAGCTCGCTGCCAATTTCCCAGACAACGTTCTTCCATATTGTCAAGAACTCTCTAATCTCCCAGCCATTGACAGGGCTCAAAATGTGATTACCCGGTGTGCAGGTCTTGTTGAATGTGTGGATAATGTCTTCTACGACAACTCCGAAGCGTGCCATTCTGAACCTCTAACCACGTTGCAAAATACGAGTGTGCGATTTATACACCGATGTGTGTACGATTTTCTACTCGACAAAGACCGGTGCGGTACCGCACTTGTTGATGCTTGTGGCATATCTGAGCAAGAAACATTCAAGCGAATGGTGCTAGCCTCTGGGATATATTTCATCATCAACAGCAACAGCAAACTTGCACCTACATGGATATGTATGCTCTACAGCCAAGGGGTACCCAAGAGTCACTGGACTCCGCTTGAAACAACTGTCCTTGATACTGTCTTCTCGGTTCAGCAAGCGCGATTTCCTATGCCACTTCCCATGCAAACTGCCGGTTTAGATGATGAGGGGAGACCTCTCTTCCATGACTACGACCATAATTACCGTCAAGAAATTTGGTGTCCTCATCTCTCCTCTGTCGACAATCGCCTACTTTACGAAGCTGCAAATTACTGCGTATTGCCCTATCTCGAGGAAAAGCTGGTAAATTTCGACCAGAAATACAGGATCCTCGCCATTGAATTCTGCATCCTGTGCCTGATCCGCACTGACGGCTGCTTTCGTAACTTGGGTGGTGTTAGCCACTTCCTGGGCCTTTTCCAAACAAAGCTATCATTGAGTCAAGATCTCACAATCTTTTACGTGCCTGGAGAATTGGATGGAAGTTTCTTGTCGACGTGCCCGTTCTATGAACACGTCCACCTCGCATCAGCTGCATTACTCTCTCGATGGGGTGCTCGATACACGACGAAGGTTAGGCAAGATTTGAGGGAATTGTGCTCAAGTCTTCGGCCTGGAAATGGCATCAGACCACGCATTGACGGTTGGTCCATTATGGACACAAATTATCAAACAAATTATCATTATGTCATTGACGCTTTCCCTGTACCGGACCAAGGAGCAGCATTTCGGAAGAACTCGAAGTGGGATCATGTTTTGGCCACTTCTATGTTGCTACACGAACCTGAAGAGCTGAGTTTCTCCCAGTATTCTCCATCGGGATCTGATTTCTTCTTCGATGTCGAGCCGAGAATCAGTACGGCTCTATCGCAACTGTTAGTAGGAGAATCACGGATTAACGATGCTAGACATTTCATTCTGTCAGGGCACTTCGCGGACATCCTTAATTGCCATTTAGATGTATTAACGCCTTGGAACATTGCGTCAATTGTCAGTAGCGGCATCGTCAGTGTCGGCCCTTACAATCACACTCCTCTCATCTTTTCAAAAGGCCGATTTAAAGGCGTGGGTAAGTACGAGGCAGGATTCTGGGGACGGCGTTTGAGGCGTGGAAAATTTGACGAGCATTTCGAGTCTGGCCCTGAGAATGACCCTATTCTGAAAGAAATTATGGACGTCCTCAAGGACCACTGGCGCCCTGATCCTGTCTATCATGAGACAAGTGATGAGGACGGGGACGGGGATGTGGACGAGGACGGGGATGTGGACGAGGACGGGGATGTGGACGAGGACGGGGATGTGGACGAGGACGGGGATGTGGACGAGGACG